>NC_091062.1:31204534-33704534 GCF_000393655.2 Nicotiana sylvestris
TTTAAATTCGACAGAGAGTTTCGGTCTGGCGCAATGTCGATGTTATACTGGAATTGTTTTACGAAATCTCTGGCGAGATCATCCCATATATGCCATCGGGACATTTCCTGATCCATATACCATTCCGAAGCTATCCCTACTAGACTTTCCCCAAAATACGCCATCAGCAGTTCTTCTTTTCCGCCGGCTCCCCGTAATTGGTTGCAGTATTTC
Organism: Nicotiana sylvestris; assembly: GCF_000393655.2. Classification (NCBI taxonomy): domain Eukaryota; kingdom Viridiplantae; phylum Streptophyta; class Magnoliopsida; order Solanales; family Solanaceae; genus Nicotiana; species Nicotiana sylvestris. The sequence goes on from NC_091062.1 coordinate 31,204,748, forward strand.
TTAAGATGTGCGATGGGGTCACCGTGCCCATCGTATTTCTCGAACTTGGGGGTCTTGAAACCCGTTGGCATGTGCACGTGAGGGAACATGCACAGGTCGGCGTAAGAGACTCTCTTTTGTCCGCTCAATCCTTGCATATTCTTCAAACTTTGTTCAAGGCTTCTCATTCTCTTGGCAATCTCATTTTGCTCTGCAATTCTGGGGTTTTGATCCTGTCCCGGTGCAAGCTCGCACTGAGGCGGTAGAGGATTAGTACTGGTAGCGAACCTAGTTGGTTCCATTGAGAACGATGGTGCTTGGAATGTAAAAGAGGATGAGTCAAAGCTTGGCTTGTACGTGGTGGGCTGTGCCGTAACCGGGCAAGGCGATGCAGTAAAGATGTTCATGCTTGCATCAGTGGATGACATTCGGGGATGAGGCTCAGAGGGCGATCCAGCAGAGAAGGCTGAGGTGGCTGGGTACCCGAATGGGGTAGCAGGATAGTTTATGGGGACATTAGACGTTCCACTTGACCTGGAGAATAATTCAGGGAATCCGGGGACGACACTTGGCGGCTCTTTCCCATTATTCCAGTCGTCCAGCATTTCCAACATGCGGAGCCGTAGGATTCTATTTTCTTCCGCAGTCGCGGATTCAGGTGTGAGGACGGCTGAGATCGAGCTTTCCTCAGAAACAGGGATTGTTTGCAATGGAATTTCTGAAGACATTTCCACACTTCCTTTTGACCTGGTGAAGTAAGTGTGAGTACTGCTTCTGGTCCTAACAACAGGTAGTTGAACACTTCTCCTTGACCTCGTGAAGTATGAGTGCGAGGCCAGACTTTCACCAAACCAACCGTCTTTCCAAAAACCCTGGAATACATGCTCAATGACAAACGCACGGTTAATTTGCAGCAAATAACAGATAGTTAATCTCACGTTGGGCATGATGCACCTATACAGTTAAGTGGATTACTATATGTTTGCTACGAGAGCATGCGTCATTCTGGCATTTTTTCCTCTTATTAGTTTTTCCCCTTTTTTCTTTTCTTTTCTTTTTCTCCTTTGTTTTCCTTTTATTTTTTTATTTTTTTTATTTTCGTAGTAAAAGAAATGCGACCGGATCCGATGAGGATTGCCTACGTATCACGATGCCTACGTGAATCAGATCATTACGTAGTTCGAAAAACACAAATGGACGTAAAAGAAACAACCTCTTCATTGTTGAAATGTTCTATTACAAGCTACATTCTGCAAAAGAAAAAGCAAACTTGGAAAATGAACCTAGACTCAAAATAGACTGAAAATCACCTTGATGAAAAAACAGGCAGAAGATGCTAAAATACAGATTTGACCTATGAATGCATTATGGTTTTAAAAATTGGTTTCCGCGGGGCATCGTTCGGCCTCGCCGCGGTCCTAGGCGTGAGATCCCTCTCAAGTTGCTCTAGCTCGTGCATAGTCTGCTTGACATAAACCATTACTGCCGAGAGGAAGGTAACACTGGACATGTTCTCACATCGCAGACATCGTCTGGTGATGGCATGGGCAATGGCTTTGATTCTATCTCTAGTTTGCTTCTTTTTTATGAGTAGGCATTTTATCTGATCGCTGCATATCTCGAATACTTGAATATCCTGTATATGCTGATGCTCCAATCGCCGTACTTCCAACTTCATCTGGGCTATTGAGTCATACCAGTATCTGCTCTCAATTTGGAAATCCTTGGCCTGACTAGCTGCTTTGATCTCAAGTGCTGCCATCTCTCTCTTTATCTTAGCAACAGTCTTCTCGTGGTCGCCTTCCAATTGATTCAGGTATCTGCGATGCTTATCTGTTCTTGTATCCCACTGTGCTTTGAGCTCTGCTATGACGTTTTCAGATTTCTCCAAACCATCTCGCCACTCTCTGATCTCGCTTTTTAGCCTTTTTATCAGGTGCTCGTCTGATCGACGCCTTGGCTGTTTATCTGCATCCAACCTTATCTGTTTGATCTGGGCTCTGAGCTTTTCATTTTCTTGAATCAACCTGTTCCGCTCTCCCAGATCGGTAGCAACTTGCACGTTGTGTTCATATTTCAAGTTTTCCACTTGTTGCTTTAACCTGCTGATTTCGGCGCAATAGCCTCTTTCTTTCGCTAACCAATCCCACTGCTTTTGTGATGATTCGGTAAAATTCCGGATGTGGGGTCTCTTAGCTGGCCTTTCATGCTCGAGTTCCCTTCTGTACCATGCAAGGTAACCTGGCGCCGTTTCTCCTTTGGCTTGATCCCGCACGCAAGTATCTGATTTCAAATATTGACCCTCATTCCAGATTTGGCGAATCTTTGCTTCTGGGAACTGTCCGTTAGGACTTATCTCAACTGCTTGAGTGCTTAGATCTTCCTCATGAGGTACTGTCTGGCATCTTCCGAACTGTCTTAAAACTCGGCAGGGTGCGTAAGGTTGAATGCTCTTAAGCCCCATCAGCAAGAAATGAGTTTTAGCCGCTGACATATATAAGGATCTCATTAACAGGCAACCATCCCAACGTCCATTGTATTTGGCTGGCGGTAAGAGCTTGAAAGAACGAGGTCCATGCCAGGACTCCTTTGGGCAAACTGATCTCCTTGGTTCTCGTGTAAGATTCTTCTATGCGGGTCTTTTCCGGGGAACCATGGCTCAAAATCTCGGAATGATGGCAGAGGTGCTCGGTCATCCATATCTGTAGGAGCAAGTTACAACCTTCGAAGAAATTTCCCCCAGCTTTACAAGCTGTGAGAGCTCGAAAGATGTCGGATACCACCATAGGCGCGAGAGTACTGTCACTTTGCGTGAGTAAAGTGCTGACGACCCCAGATATCTTCAAATCAATGTTTCCATCTTTCCTCGGAAATACCAGAAGACCCAGGAACATTATCATGAACGCTACCCGTCTGTGCTCGTCCCACTTCTGACGAACTCCTTTGCTGCACAGTTTGTTGATTGGATTATTGAATCCCCCCTTGTGACCGTATCTATCATATATGAAGCATGGAGTACAAAATCCAGCTGCCAGATCCGGGTTGTGGACTATTCTAGGTATCTTCAATGAATCTAGGAATCGATGTACCGTGACGACTCTTGGGGCGACCAAGTATTTTTCCCTCAAAGGAAACTCAGTATTCCCGATGTATCCGGCCACTTCTTCCAAAGTCGGGGTGAGTTCAAAATCAGAGAAATGAAAAACATTGTGCGCCGGGTCCCAATAGGTAACCAAAGCTCTTATGATATCTCCCCGAGGCTGAATTTCCAACAGACCCACAAGACCTTTCAGATATTTCTTAACCTCATTTTGTCCTTCAACACCTAGATCATTCCACCATAGCCGTAACTTGATAGGGATTTTGGTCATTATTGAAAAATGTTCATTTTGCATCGTGCTCATCCTGCACATTTATTAAGGTGATTTTAACAAAATTGACTGACTCAAAAAATATTTTTACAGAGAGGATCAAGTTTTGAACACGGCCTTTAAACACTTCGGAGACGAAGATTTTAAGGCTGTGCGGGTCTATTGGATAAAAACGCTAAACAAGACCCAAAGGTGGCTGTTTATGCAAAGTCAGCCTTCCGGCGTCCCTTTCGGGAACATTCGGCTATTTATGATAAAACAACGTCACCTGACTTATTTACGACTCTTTTAAAAATTTGACACATCTTTTATTTATTTATTTACTGATTTTTGGCTATTTAGAAAAATGGGGTTGAACCCGACGAGGGTTGCCTACGTATCTCACATCCGGTGAGAATCAAACCGGTGTAGTTCGGGATATCGTAAAATAGGAAAAAATCGAATAAACCTAGAAATCAGGAATGCGTATTTTTTACATTTTTTTTGAAAAGAGATAAAGATTAAAGAAACTATTTATTTTTTATATTATTTTTTTTAGGAAAAATTTGGACTATTAACCTGAATTCATAAAAGAGGTACTACGAAAGAAACAACACATTTTTTGAATTATGAATTTTCGATTTTTTTTTTATTTTTAAAATTTTCCTCTTCTTTTTTTTTGATTTTGAAAGTGATAAAAGAAAATTTTTATATTTTTTTTAATAACTCTCAATAAACAAGACAGTTTTTTTTAGAAAAATTCCGGCGAGGTTTTGACACTACTTGGACATTGGTTTTATTTTCCAAAAATAAGTAATTATCTCCCCTACGCTGCTATTTTCCCCCTTTTTTAGGAACCGGTCGACATGTGGAACCGAAGCAAATAAATGCACAACACAGATAGGAATGCAGCATGATGGTCTTTTCCATTTCAGGTTGCCTGTCCTAGACGGACCCAATCCCTGTGTTGAGTCCCCTAAGTCAAATGCAATATGATGCAAATAAGCGTTCCTACTAGGGATCCGGCATGAAGTTTCGTTATACTAGGTTTAAACCTTGGTATTTGTTCTAGACTATGTACCCGAGCGGACAACTCGAGTCGAGGAGGGGGCTACGTACCGGGGACCCGCGAGATCGTCCGGCTTTGTAACTTGTCCGACCTCTTTCTTATTTCAGGTATTGACACTAACAGAATAGGGAGTCTCGACCAGCGAGCTTCTCCCCGGAGGTAAGAAAAGAAGGGTTTCGGCACAGTTTATATACAGTTCAGATAATATCAAAAGCGGTAAAAGACAACATTTAGCACTTTTATGCAAAACATGTAATAAAGATCAGATAATAAAGCCAAATATAACAATTATTCTAAGCTCGAATTCTTGGACCCTGAACCAGTGGTTCTGGGTCATAACGTCCCCAGCGGAGTCGCCAGAGCTGTCACACCTCCTTTTTGTGCGCCCGCCCCGAAGGATAAAGATGCGCGGGTGGAGTTTTTCCAATTTAAGTGACAATATTCGAAATGGGATTATTTATTTAATTCAGAGTCGCCACTTGGGAAAGGATTGGCTTTTGGTGTCCCAAGTCACCGGTTTATCTTAAATCCCAAATCGAGGAAATTTTCGACTTTTCCAAATGAAGTCTGCGAACCAGAAATTCTAAGTAAGGAATTCTGTTGACCCGAGGGAAGGTGTTAGGCACCCTCGAATCCCGTGGTTCTAGCACGGTCGCTTAAATTGTTATAATGGCTAAATATCTGATTTAAATACATGTTGTGACTTATGTGCTTTTATTAAGTTTAAACCGCTTTTATTATTATCATTTATTTTTATAGAATTGCAACGTCGTGAAAATGCACCTCGAACCACGTCACAGTCAATGCGCCCGTAGTTGTTAACACATTTCGACTCCGTTGAGATTTGGATTCGGGTCACATCAATGTGCACCCAAGTTTAATAGTGTAATTTATTAAGGGCGCCTAAGGGGGGTCTAACGCGTTATTATTTGTGGAAGGCCATGAAATTTATTAAATGGCCTATCCTGAATTCTAGATAATTATCATGGTTATTTATTGAGGGCCCCGCGATTTACATCTCATTTGGCGAGGCTCGTCTCATTATTTTAGAAGGAACATCCTAAAGCGATTACATTTCTAATGTGTTTATCTCTTAAAAATAGAAGAAAAGATGCGTGCTATTTTTAACTATGTGTTTGGCCCAAATCCAGATTTTAGCTAATCATCCGATTAATTATTTACGGAATAAAGAAACATTGTACCTCATGAAAACATGCTTTGAACTTGATAAAAGAAACGTATATGGGATTGATGAAATGCTATGACTGTTACGAGAGCTCCCTAACTTTAACTTATTCAGACAAGATTAATTAAAATTGCTTGTTAGGAAATGCGACTAATGGTATTTTAAACTCATCCTATAAACCGCTTCATGCAAACTGAAACTCAAGAGTTTGAAACTGCATTGTCTTTAGCTAGATCTAAACAAACATTTGCCCCTACACATTCGAAACATGCTGAAATGGCGAGTTTGAGTTAGCAATTGTATTAAAATGGCTGCACATTTCATGGATTGTATTTACATCTTATGTACTACTAAACGAATAAAATGTCACAGCTTCAGATGGGCATAAACTTTAATTAAGTACAACCTTACTAATGTGTCTCTATTAGGCTAACAGACCAAGAAACTGCATATCTTAACAACATTAAAAAAAAACAATTCGTAAGCAATACAACAGGTGATTATAACTCCTTCAAATCTTTTGATTCATGCTTTCATTGTTACATCAAATGCGAGTCTTAGTATGTACCTGGATATTGGATACAACAGGAGAAGCAAGGGGTCAGTAGGGCAATAGAAGCGATACCAAACAACAGCAGTAACAGCAGGTACCAAATAGAACAGAAATCCCAGTGCAAGAGACCAATAAAGCCAATGGAGGAGAGGCAGAATGAGACAAATTCCCAGTAGTAACGGAGTCAGAAGATCAAGCAATCCAATTCCGGGAGAAGCCAACAACACAAATCCAAACAATAGACTTAACTGACACTTGAAGGAAAACAGGACTAACTTGGACAGTTTGAACAAAATGAGAATCGAACAAACAGTAGGGAGAAAACAATTCCTGATTTTTGTGATATCCCTTTCCCTATCTCCTTTCTTTTCAAGTTCTAATGTCAGTCCTCAATTTGAAATCTATTTGGATTATCAAAGAGAAAACTTTTCCAGTTTCTATTTTCAGAATTCGAATTCTCAGATGTTCCCTCTCAGTGTCTCTCTCTATCTCTGTATGCTTTTTCTGTGTATCTCTATCAGCTCTCTCTTTCAAAACTCCTCACAGTCTGTTTTTCTTTTCCCTTTGATTCTGTCTTTTTCTTTTTTGTGTGTGTGTGTGTATCAAAATCTTTCTATCTATCAATCCCCCCTCTCTGTGTCTATGCCTAATATCAGATGGTCTACCCCCTTTTATAAGCCTCAATCCTACTCCTTTTAACAGCCTCTTTTTAATATCACAGTACCCCTCCCATGTGCCCTTTTCATTTTCAGATTCCAATTAGTTATTTAAGTATTAACCCCCATCAACATTCCCTGGCAGATTTATTCTTTAAAAGGCTTAATATTTCTTAAACTAAAGCAAGGTATGGGGCAGTAGGATACATCTGACAGCATATGCTGTCAAACCATTTTAAAATTAAAAGCCCCTTTATGCAGAAAAACAGGCTGTGCACAAAGCACATGAGGTACACCAATGCACATGCTGTGCATGAGTGCACATGCCCTCCAATTCAGAGTTTAAACCAAACATCCCTTTCAAATCAAACAGCTATAAGTAAGCAAAACTGGTTCTTAATTGATTCAGGCAAATGTTCAACAGAAGCAAATCGATTTAACTTTGTTCAAACAGTTGAAACTAATTGACAACACATTTCGACTAGACTATATTAATCATAACACATACAACCGTAACCAAAAATCAAACGTTCAATAGTATCGACATATGATTTGAATTGTACTGGCTAAACAAAGTGGTGCTCGAGAAGCCAATTGATCAGTTCAATGTTGAGAATCAGCTAATTGCACACCACTTGCATAAACATTATCAGGGCAAATAGAAAGACTCATTCAAACAAACAGAAGTTCAAGCAAAGTGGATGGGGCACAGTTGACAAAATTCAAAGACACAACATCAAAGCATGAACAGACTTTTAACACAATCAGATGGGCCAAAACAAATAAAGAAAAGAAAGAACTCACCTTAAACTTGAAAAGTTAAAAGTTTCAACCCGGATTTGGACAGACCTTTCTTAAGGCTGAACGGACTTTAATCGAAGTGTTTCTCAGATGAGAAACATTTCGATTAAGGTCCATTAGACCTTAATCTCTTTGGCTCGGACGAGCATGGGCCAGTGATGAAGAACTACAAAGTTCCAAAAACTCAGATCCGGGATTCATGTCTCCCTGGTTAGATTCGGACCAAACCAAGTATGGTTTGGTCACGAGGGGGGTGTGGGGAGTGTCTGGTATGAATTTAGGGCAGATCGGTGTAGATTGGGTCCCGACTCGAATCTTCAAATGAAGATTCGAGAAGGTGGGATAGGATTCGAGGTGTGTGGTTGATAGATTTGGGTTCAGGACGTCAAGGGGGTTCTATGGTGTTAGGGGCGAGGTCACCGGCGTCCGTGCCGCCGGTTTCCATGGTGAGGGGTACAGGGGCGGCTCTAGGGTTTGGGGGTTATGGTGAAGACGATGAAGGCTGGGGTTTGGATAGGGGGGCAGGGTAGTGTTAGGAGTTTATATAGTTAGTGAGCAAATGGATCCTGGCCGTTGGATGAGATGAGATGAAGGGCCAGGATCCTTTGGCTAACAAGGGACGACACCGTTTCAAGGATAAAGGTTTGGGGTCGGTCCGGGTGAGACGGGTCGGGTTTGTTGGTGGGTTACGGGGAATTGATCTTGGCCGTTGATCAATTTGAGATCAACGGCCCAGATCAGCCTGTACCAAAACGACGTCGTTTGGATTCTCTGGGCATCAGGTGGTCTGGACCGGGCAAGCCTGGGTCTTGGGCTGTTTGTTTGGGCCAATTTTGTTAAAATTGGCCCAAGTCCGGAAGGAAGGGGTCCTTTCTTTATTTTTTTTTATTTATTTCCTTTTTTATTATTTATTTTAAAACAAAACTAAGCCAAAAAATCAAATTAAAATTAAATACACGCTAAATACAATTATTTGCACAAACACTAAAATATTTCAAAACAGGTAAAGTCAAACAAAATAAAATCACGGACGAAGATGCCTATTCATGATTTTCTATTTAACGACCGGATTACGGTTCGAATTATGCAGGACACATATATTTTGAATTTTGTTTTAATAAAGTAAATAAATAAAAATGGGCCGAAGTCACAAATAAATCAACAAGGTGCCGCACAGAAATCCAAAAATTGTACAGCAGGGCCAATTATTATTTTTTATTTCTTTTTGGAGCGATTGTCGTGCGAAACAAAAATCATGTGCTCACATACACAAATTATGAAGATAATACAACTTGTCTTTATAGTATTCCTGCTCACAGGGTTCATCAATCCATACCTCAAAATTGCATGTAGGTTTTTTCGGGTTGCCTATAAAACTTGTTCATACACGCCCAGTAGCGGCGTCCAGCTTCTTCCTAACAATCGTGCATCATGCATTTTTTGCCGCACTCGCACCTTGGGACATAAAGGGGTTGTTGAGACATTTGTTAAAGTATAAAGAGAAACCTTGGTTTTATGGAAATATTTGCTATTGGTTATTGTTAAGCGCAGAAAATAACTAGAATTCGCCCATTATTTATAGGCAAGATTTCACACAAAATGTAGTATTATACCTCGCTTTACATATTAAATTTTTCTGAAACGAAACAGCTTTTGCGCAGTCGGTTCAGCTTTTTTCAGACCGACAAGACAACACATAAAACGTAGTATTATACAATGTTTTACATAGTAAATTTTTCTAAAACGAAACAGCTCTTGCGCAGTCGATTCAACTTTTTCAGACTGACAAGACAACACACAATACCCGTAGTATTATACCACGTTTACATATTAAATTTTAAGAAGGATAATAAAGGATGTTTTGATTTTATAGGTTTTTTTTTTAATTTTAAGATTGGTCTTCTTTATTAACACCAATAACTTGAATATTTGAACTACCATATCAACCTCCTAATTCAAAAAGATCATGTTAAGAAATAAGATATAACAAGATTGTGGAGCATAATTTTATTTGATAGATATTGCAACATACACAAGTACAGACACGTATTACAAAAAATAATACGAAAACAAATGACTAGGTGTATCTTTGATAGTTGGGTACATTCGACGAACTTGCACCGGGAGCTGGATTACCACTGCCACGCATACCAAATGAAGGACATTTACGACGGTCGGGTCCTATTTGCGAGCATATGTCACGTTTACGCGTATAAACGGTGTCACCAACATCCATTTGGTTCCGTATACGCGTTCTTTTTTGCACTTGCAGCTTGCGCAAATAGTCCTTGTTACATACCATTTTAAAAGGTTTCAGCGGCCAATAATGCTCAGCACCCAATGGCTGCAACTGCCCACTATACGTGTTTACGTATGTAGCAACACTGTATTGCCTATCAATATAGTTGGTTGCCCCTAAACCAACTTGTTGAAAGCACTTCAAAGAATGTGTGTAGGGCATGTGATAGATGGTCCATTTCTTACAAGAACACAACTTGTTGACTTCATTCACCATCTGTAGATTATTCCCCCGGTGTCCGCGGATAGCGGTCTTAACTTCAAAAACGCCCCGGTCGTGATCGTACTGTAAAAATGAATGCCAATGTGCTCGCCTCTTGTACTTTTCAAATCTTCTCATTGGTATTGGCATAAATCGAACACCCTTGTCCATTAACACTGATGCAACTCTATGCCTTTCAATAAACCTCTCCGCAATCTGTTTGAATGTCATCCGGACCATGGCAGTGACATGCAATCCACGGGCAGACTTCAACAAGCCGTTGAATGACTCCGACACATTTGTAGTCAGGGCTCCCCACCGTCTGCCGCCATCAGCATGCAATGTCCACATGTGAAGATCATGTCCTATCAGCCAAGTATAGGCTCGTGGATCTAACTTCCGGATCTCTTCCATGCGCCTCGTGAATTTGCACTGCTGGTACTTAGTAGCAGCCATCCACATTAAATCATGCAAGGTCTTGTCGTGATATTTCTTCTGGAAATTGGCCTTCAGGTGACTCACACAGTAACGGTGGTATAGATAGGGTTCATGTCATTCAAGCAAATGCCGTACAGAACTTAAAATACCACCATGTCGATTAGATATTAGACAAATACCTAAACACTGTTTGACAACGTGCTGCTTCAAGTGGTTCAAAAAAAGCGTCCACGTCTCTTCGCTTTCATTGGCACAAATGGCAAAGGCTAGTGGAAAGATTTGTCCGTTGGCATCTACTGCAACTACAATCAAAAGCTTAATATCATACTTTCCATAGACATGAGTACCGTCTATGAAAATTACAGGACGACAATGTACAAAACCATCAATTACCGGTTTAAATGACCAGAACACATAGTTGAAGATATATTCCGTTATGTCCAGACTCCGCTCATGCCTCCATTCAACAATAGTCCTGGAGATAAAGTATTGCAGTGTGGCCATGTACCTAGGCAGAGATGAAAAAGACTTATTTCAGTCACCATAAATAAGTTCAAAAGCACGTTTGCGCTCGAGATATGCCTTTCTTTTGGTTATAGTACAACCATACTCCTGGTGGACGGCTGTAATACACTTTTTAATCTTGAACCTAATGGACACTTCCAAATATGGAATCAAGACAAGAGAAATCAAGTCTACATTCAGGTTGAAGTGATTCTTATTGAATGTGTCCATTTCACATTTGTGGGTGCTAATATACTTACCCACTTTCCACAACCCTGATTTCTTCTTGCTGGCACGCAACATCCAGTGATAACCCATAAAGTCTCTACGGCATACAGCCTTGTACACCTCCGTAGTTGACTCCCTTATCGTCATCTCACGGCACTCTCTTACGCTGTAGATTTTTACAGCCCTGATTAGGCGAGCTTTATCGGGGAAATACATGCCCTTTTCCAGCACCGCTGGTCTTGACTCATCCCACATTGCTGACCGTCCGGCATACTTGGCAAATTATCAAGGTAGGGAATATTTCGCTCATGAAACAGCACGTGGGACTCGTACACTCTTGGTCTAACGAGAGGTGGAGGAGTATGTTCCCTCGTCAGCTTAGGGTCGGCATCCACTTCCTCCTCGTCATCACCCTCATCAGGAAAGGGTGTGTCATCTCCAGACTCATCGGCATTGTTGTCATAATCACTATCATCTTCCTGACTCTGCACATCTGCCAAATCACGAGTCAATACGTCGTCTATGGGCAATTATGTGAGGTCAGGAACATCAAGTTGATCGTTTTCACTATGCAAAAAGAACAAAATGATAAGCTACTCAACTAGATAAATAATTTACATATAGCTATATCACTTTATTTACAAGTCGTACTATGTTGACGTTCCATGATGGACATTTTCTTGTTGGTGATGACTCCCGGATGGACCACCATGGTCCAACATGCCAGAACTACGCATATTCCAACTAGGAGCGGGGTCATAATTTGTAAAATTCATATTCGGACGGTACCCCCTATGAAAAATATGAGTGTTAATACAAATCCAATTCAAAAGACTTAAAATAAACATCACTAAAGCGTAGAAAAATTGAAATTTACCAGTGATCTTGTGGATTATATAAAGTCGAAGTGGCTGCTCATTCGCCGGTAGTGACAAGTTTAAATCAAGGCAAGCTCTTTCATCAAGAATCTGTCCGGCAAAAACTGCTCCAGAATAACCACCCGATGACTGGGGGTTATCCCTACTATGCACACCCTCATTATTGGGAACGTCTTCAACCTTGACGTACATTTCCAACAATTTTATTACAATAAATTCCTTGTATTCATCCGAAATCCGCAAAAAATCTCTAAGAGTTTCATCATCTTCGATGTTAAACTCATAATAATAAGCAAACCCCTGAGGAGTCACAGAATACGGAAATCTACTGGTTACTTTAAGGTTCACCGAACGTTTCCTCACACTCATTTTTTTACGTAACAACGATACCAATTTATCATACTCCATTATAAGCGATAATTTAACATGACACTGTGGAGATGAACTATACCTCACAGAGTTATTCTCCATTACAACCTCATCCCCCCCCCCCCCACTTCCTCTACAACCTCACCCCCCAATATAATGAAACCCTTATTTTTGGCTCTTCAGACATTATAAAAAATGCTTGATAAGAAGAAGAGAAGTATGAACAGAAGTTTGAAGGAAAGTTTTGAATGGATTTCATAAAATCCTAGGCCTTTAAATAAGGCAAGTCCTAGCTTGGGGTGCAGAATTTTTTATGAAAAATGCAGTATAATACCACGTTTTATGTATTTGAATTATTGTTATGCCACTTATCCGCAAAACACTTATTAGCGGGCCCAAATATTAGTGTAAAATGCAGTATATTATACTACGTTTTACACTAAAAAATAATTATTTATGTTAGTCATGCAGAACACTTATTATTGGTGGGTCCAAATAGAAGTAAAACGCAGTATTATACTGCTTTTTCCTAAAACGTAGTACTATACTGCGTTTCCTTATAAAAAATTAATTTTTTAGTAAAACGCAGTATAATACTGCATTTTACTTTAACGGCTAACTTTTCGTTAAACTAAAACGCAGTATAAAACTGCGTTTTAGTTAGAAATGTAACTCTTTTTTTAACTGTATAAACGTGTTTTGAGTCCAAAAATCCATTATTTTAGTTTCGAACTCTAAATTATTCGGTGTCCCCAAACCCCCCCCCCCCCCTCCCGGAACTATATTGTCCTTCGTATTAAAACCCCCTCATCGCTGACCTGGCATAACGTGTGCAAACACTCGCTTGGGAGCGCGTGACAGCTGGAAAAAAACCATCAAAATGGCTCATATGACATAAAATAATGGCTAATTAGCCTAATCCTCTTTCACATTTATTTTTTGAATAAATATTCTCCATATTTCAGTTATATCCACCTTTCTTCCTCATTTTTAAAATATTTTTACATTTTTTTTACATTTCTTCTTTATTTTTCACCTTCTTCTTCTTCATTTTTAACCTTTTTTCTTCAGTTCACCATATGGATTTCCTCTGGGGGAAAAATTCCCTCTCTTATTTCCTCTGAAATGATTTATTCTCTTTTTTGTTTTAGTCTTCTTTCATTTCTTACACATATTATTAAAAGAATACCAATTTAAATATTCTTATTAAACTCAACACCTTGTAGAGAATAAAGTTGAATATCTTGAAACTTCTTTATGTAATCTGGAATTAGAGAATGTAATTTTATTTGTTGGCCAATTGATTTTTTATTTGCGAAATTTTATTTTGTGTAATCTTTTTTATGTAATATAAGATGATTTTTAAGAAACCCTATATGCCTTTATTTATATTTTTCTGTGCAACAAAGTGAATATAAATGACTTATTCAATTGAAGTTTAACATAAAGCACAATCACAATTAAACTTAAAATTAACACAGTGCCAACAACAACAACAACAACCCAGTATAATTCTACTAGTGGGGTCTGAGAAGGATAGTGTGTACGCAGACCTTACCCCTACCCTAGGGTAGAGAGGCTGTTTCCAATAGACCCTCGGCATCCTTCCCTCCAAGAACTCCCCACCTTGCTCTTGGGGTGACTCGAACACACAACCTCTTGGTTGGAAGTGAATGGTGCTTATCATTAGAGCAACCCACCTTGTCCAATAAAATTAACACAGTGCATTAAATATTATTTTGGCCAAAACTCATAAAATTAATCAATCACCCCAGGGTAATAATACATCATGAGTAAACTGTACAAAAAAACTCTTTAAAAACCATAAGTTAATATAGTTAGACAGACGCAACATGGGTTTTAATATATAGAAGAATGTAGTTCAGGTGGGTTTTGGGGACACCAGATAGTTTAAGTAGGTAACTAACAAAATGGTAAAAGTTTAGGCGGGTTTTAGGCTGAGTTGAATAGCTACGTGTAGTGCTACATGACACGTTTTTTAAATAATTAGCAGAGTGTACTACACGCACCTCTAAGTAGGGGTGTACATAGGTCGAGTTGGTTCGGATTTTACAATTACCAAACCAAGCCAATTGTGTTGGGTTATTAAATCTAAAGACCAAACCAAACAATAAAACTCGGGTTTTTCACTCTAGGTTTTTCTCAGGTTTTCTCGGATTTTCGGGTTTTTCGGTTTTTTTTCCCGGTAAAATCTTCGTAGAACAAAACATATAAATTGTGCTCAAAATATTTCTTTAGTCCTAGTAGGATACAACTATATAAAGTATTTTCCAAGAAAATAATACAAAATATGAAATATGTCACGGCATTATCCTAAAATATTCAACAATAAAATTATGTAATATAAATATTGCTAATTAAAAAGCCATAATAAAAATAAATATAATCTAAAAGTACTAAGTCATGCTAAAATAAGTAGACTAATAAGGGAGTATTAATTACATGACTAAACGCTAAAGAAAAAATAAAAATAGGTTATGCATTTTATCTAAATTAATACAAAACAAAAAATAGATATTCAATACATTCTCGTTCGTAGTATTGAATTGAATGTCTTTTATTAGCATTAATATTGATTTGATTTTGGTTTGGGCTTTGTTAGCACTATTTAATTTACTAATGTTAATGGCTATAAAACTTATTGGAACATTCAAAAGTTCTAGGTCCAATCTTAAAATAATACCTCAAAAGATAAAATTATGAATTCTTTTAAGAAATATTTATAAATTACATCACAATAAGTGTATTTATATATTAAATATATCTAAAATTTCTATATATATAATAGTTTGGTTTCGGTTTGGTTTCGGTTTGACTTTCTTTAGTTAAAACCAAACCAAACCAATTATGGTCGGGTTTTTTTTTCCAACACCAAACCAAATCAAATCAAACCATAGTCGGGTTTTTTTCTCGGTTTGACTCGGATTATCGGGTTGGTGCGATTTGTCGGTTTCCTTTGTACACCCCTACCTCTAAGAATGCAATAAGGGGTTTTTAATACGAAGGGCAATATAGTTCAGGGGAGTTTTGAGGACACTGAATAGTTTAAGTAGGAAATTGACAAAAACATAATAGTTTAGGGGGATTTTAGGATATTAACTCTATTTTTTTTATTATTGTTATTTGACTGACTATTATGTATCTTTTCTAAGTATTGTTTAAGCTCGAAAGCAAGCAGAGGTGTAAACATAATTAATAGTATCATCTTATTGGTGATCGTGACCGAAATATCATGATCATGAACGAAATATCATGACTATCTACCTAGTAGTCATGGGCAGAGGCAGAGAAATGAACCCATTTCATCGGAAAATTATAATACTATATAAATGGGATAAAATAAAATTTTAAATATATATAAGCTGTTAAATCCCGGGCACGATAGTAGTAGCCTAGTAGGTGCCCATGTCCCTTCGGTTCAAGAACAAGGTGTCTGTTTATGACTATACTTATGATTATCGATCCAGTGTTTTTTTTATATTGGCTCCTTATCCCGTGCATATTAAGTGTAAAATATTGATCCATGGTGCACATTTTTGTATAAATATAAGACAGTTAATTGAGCTACAAAACAATCTTGGTAAGATCTCAATCAGAAACATTCCAAGCTTTAATATTAGCTAGTGTCATAACATTTCTTTTGGCATATTATGTCTAAAGAAATGGAATTCATTGTTTTATTATAGAGGTTAAAATCTCGCATGCTGGGTTAATATCACTAAGAGCTTATATAATGTTGTGTTGGATGACTCGACCGAGGATTTAAACTTCTATAGTACACCCTACTCTTTCTTATTAATTACTGTTACATTACTTGGTTGAGTGCTATATATGTATGTACTGTTTCATGGTTTAATCTCCAAATTAGCGAGTAATAATGTGAAGAAGAAATAAATAGTATTCTCTTGAGTTAGATCTTGGTGAAAATATTTGAACTATTTTACCTTGTGGAAATGCTCATATAACTCATGATGGATTTTTAATTATTATTCTAAGTGAGAGATTGCAGTGTTGATGGGGAGAAATTCAAAAATAGCCAGATTTACAACTGGTCGTTCAAAAATAGCCAAATTTCAAAAGTAATCGAAATTTAGCCACTTTTCATGTAAAGATAAATCTGAGCGAAAACACTTCAGAACCTGGAAAATACGCCAGTATATTATACTGGAGTTCCAGCATAAATATGCTTGAACTCCAGCATATTATACTGGAGTTCCAGGATAAGTATGCTGGAAGTCCAGCATAATATGACGGAGTTCCAGCAAAACTACACTGGAACTCCAGCATAATATACTGGAGTTCCAGCAAGTATAATTGTCCAGTATAATATACTGGAGTTTGGAGCACCGGTGCTTCAATCTCCAGTATATTATACTGGAGTCAGCAAAGTATACCGATCCAGCATAATATGCTGGAGTTCATACACAGGTGCACCGAACTCCAGTATATTATGCTGGACCGGTCTCTCTTACAGCAAAATAGAGGCTATTTTTCATTGACTTCGTAAACGCTGGCTATTTTTGAATGACCAATCCGAAAACTGACCATACCGTGCTATTTGTACGTGTTGATGACGTTGTCAGAACAATTATTAGTGTTTTATTGGGCTGATCTTCTTTCCCCACCTCATGTACAAATAGTATCCTTTGATCTGCTGATCATAATAGGTGAGCTTGTTGCATCAAGTTCTCTTCTTCTCTAATTCTGATGTCACAGCTCACAAGAAATTTAAAAAACCTATTAATTTGATATTTCCAAAATACCATATAATTTCTGAGCAAGTTTACAGATGGTCACTCAATTGTTGCTTTATTGCTCAAAGTAAGTAAACTATTATTTGTAACAAAAAAATTACTTAACTTTGCCTAAATATTACAAAAGTCATTCAACTTTGCATAAGTATCATAAAAATGTCTATTTTGTTTCCTCTTAGTAACTTTTATGATATACTAAGAGAGCAAGTTAACAGAAATGACACTTCTATTTTCTAACGTAAAATCATTCACTAAAAACAATAGGCACCAAGCGGAGAAATCGCATCTATTGACACCCTTACAAATCTTTACTAGGAACATGACTAGAGCTATATATATATCTCAAACCCAAGCATTACCAAACTACAACACTCTTTATAACAATTACTATATCCTTAGTTTCACTTATAAAACTATAATAGGTTTTGGACATCAGGTTATAACTGTATATACACTGGTTTGAAGTCACCCTTGAATGGTTCAGTATTTTGAACTTAAACAAGTCACTTTGCTCAAAGACTGGCAACTGAAATACAAAATAAACATATGAAACAACCAAAAATGAAGGAGAGACTAAGAATTCAAATCAGAAATGTCAGTCTTCTACTCTTCTTGTGAGCTATAGTATATGCATGACTTGACAAGGAAATTCTTTTCTTCTGCACATAACTATAAGGACCTATAAAAGAGAAAGAATCTGATTTCGTTTAAATTCCTTAGTTTAGCAAACCAAAAGAGTTGGAATGACAACAAAAACCAGAACAAGTCCTGCACTAAGAATACTTAAAAGTTAGAATAATTCTGTTACCAATGCCAGTTCCCAGTACTAATACTGTGAGTGATGAAACTTATTGCCACAAGTGATGGCGAGCTAAAGAGAGGGGACCGGATAAACTCAAACTCGGGATCGAAACCTAAGACTTTCTGGTTTATGCTTATTGTCACAAGTGATGGCAGAGCTAAGGAGAAGGAACCGGATAAACTCAAAGTCTCAAACTCAGGATTGAAACCTAAGACTTTCTGGTTTATGCTTATCTAGACCATTTCTTATAGTTCAGGAGCAAATTTGGCACTTTTCCCTAGTTTTTAAGATGAAAGGATTTTAACTTAATTACATCTGGGCGAAAAGCTAACAGATGTGAGTACTCTGCTCTAGTTACAAACCGTTGAGGGATTATTCTCTAAATTGAATGCTTCACACATGCAGCCTAATCCAAAGTAAATACTAAGTGACTCTTTATTTGATAAAAGTAAAATAAAATATATGACTTTGAAGTGGAACAAAATACAATGGCAATTGCCACTCCAGCAGAAAAAGGAGATTAGGTAAACAAAATATTAAATACCATAGTGAATAACAATAATAAAGGAAAGATCCATATCATTATTAGTACTAGCTAGGTGACAATTAAGAGTATCAAATCTCCATGGCTGGCTCCACCTTATAGACATAAAACACTTGAGAAAAGGCTTCAGGTTTGCGATAGGTATGTGAGCAAGTTGAGGATTAACACAGAGCAACTCGTTGAAATACACAACCACATAATAATTGAAATCATAATTTGCATTGCACAGATTAATCAAGAACATGCATTAAGTGTAAAATCCCTTACCATTGTAGTAGCATATTCTTAACGAAACAGACTAGTCATAATAACAATTATAATCAATTTCTACTTCAGGTGATGCACGCCGAAATGAGTTTAGTTTTCTGGAAATACTGACTGTTTTGTAAGCGTCATCATTAACTTCTAGACATGGCTCAATTAGCATTTTCACCAGTATGGGAGACTTAGCTAATAGAAGCTTGATAAGTTGCATCTCAGGCTCTGAGCCTATAGTATATATTAGCTTAACTTCCCTGAGGTGATTAAATGTCATATCTGAGAAAGCTTCCACTTCAAGATATTCTAGTGCTGGAATACCAGCATCTTCATCACCAACCTAAATGAGATTATCAAAGACCCAACTCTTTAAACTTATTGCGAATAGAAAGTAAGAAAATAAGAAAGAGAAGTAAGAGTCTAACCTCGATTTCCAAATATTGTAAATATGGGAAGCTTCTTATCAAGCAAAGAGCACACGAGACCACATCCGATCCACCCAGATAAATATTAGCTAGGCGAAGACGTTTGACACAATTAAGATTAAAGGGAAGCCGTTTTGGCAATTCACCTGCTCCTGCAGCCAAGAACTAGGAAGAAAATAGAGAACGACTCAAGACCCAAAAGAGATTACATCTATGAAAATGCATAACAACTAAGTGTTGAAAGCAGATGTACCCTCAAACTATCTTGATTTAACTGCAGATGCTCGAGAGCAGAAAGAGACTCAAAAAACTTGGCAATATCACATTCTCGTAGCCCCTCATAATCTTCCGTATCCGCAAGAGACAATTGTGTCAGAAGAGGGGTATACTTTAAACTAATAGAACTTATTTCGCCAGTGAAGTTAAAAGATCTCAACATAGGAGCATTAATTTCAATGATGCCACTTAAACCTACAATGTCCAGTACCAACCGCTCGAGCAACTGGCTACAAGAGATTAACCTTTCAAGGAATTTTGGTGAAATTGTGACGCTACGTAATTCCAAGCTAATTAACAGCTCAAATCCTTTGCAGGCCGGTGGAGGAAGCATTAAACAATTTTGGAGAGTCAAATACCTCAATTGAAAACATGTGAAAAATGAAGAAGGTAATTTGTAAAGGTCGCCCCTGCCCGAAAGTTTAAGATCAAGATGCTGAATTCCATTTCTAGAGAGAAAGTAAATTAAGTTGTCAATGGTAGGACACGGCATCAGATCAGAATTAAAGGAGAGGGCAAACTTAGTAATTGGTCCGGTATGATGGGTCAAAAGGTGGTAGATAATGTTGGTAAATTTAAATGTAGGGGGTACCGAGTCCTTCGTTGATATCAAATTTTTTAGATCAAGTGTCAATTCTGGAAGTCTACACCACTTATACCTCCATTTCTGTGACAAGATGCTTGTCCTCACAGCTTCTCGTAAAGGCAAACGCATAAGAATACCATCTATTACGTTCTCAGGAAAGCTGCAAAGTATGTCCAAAGGTGCAGTTTGACAACCATGCTTTTTTCCCTTAGGAGGCATCGTGAAACAATAAATCAATCGCAAATTAAAATCTGCAGAAAGTAAACAAGAATATGAAGATAAGGAACATCCAACAATAAAAAAGTGGCCTCGACATGCTACAACTGAAAGAAGTAAACGAAATGACTGCTAGCAATAATACATATAGTACATAAATACTTCAATAATCAAACGATACCCAACAAAAATGGAAAATCAAAAAGAACAAAAACAACCATTTTTATCCTTTTGCTCGTTTATGCTTTCTCGGAAGGATAAATTATTTTATTATAAATCTCTGAATGATTTCTACAAGTTCTCCACCAATCTCCACACACTTCTCCACAAATCTTCGCCCCATAAAATAACCTAACAATACCCTTACCTATTTTAACTAGAACAGGAAAAACTATTCCTATATAATTTTGACTACAAATCCTATTTAAACATGAATTAAATAAACTAACAGATATCAAATCCTAAAAATTTAAGATTCTCAACTATAACTTTGAATTAGTTTTCCAACAAACTCACGTTTACATGAAGATTAGGAGAAAACAAAAATACCCAATATTTGGTATATTTCTAACACAGGATCAGCTTAACCTAATAGTTTTAGTATTACTAAAATTTGAAGAACTAAAAAAGCATAGCATAGCTTAATCGAAACTGCAAGAAACCGAAGGAATAAAGTTGACAAAATTAAACTTACTGGACGGCTATATACGAGAGATGGTGCCTCTGTGTCACCGCTGTTGAAAGATTTCTCTCGGAACTTGGAAACCACCAAAATTCCTCTGCTTCTCTTGTCCTATTGGCTTATGCGTTCTCTGTCGATATAAAATAATCCCTCGTGTCTATGTGGCAAAGTTTGGAGTTTAAGAGAAAAATAATAATTATCCGTCCTAATTTATTTTGACTTTTGAGAGTCAAATAATTTTTTATATCCCTTTTAAATATTTTAAATTATAGTATTTTTTAGAAGAAATTATATCATATATCACTTGGGTCATACCGTCCATCCAAAAATAGCCCACATTTGAAACTCTAACCTGGTTTAGCCCAAGTTGTATATGTTTTGAAATTTTGTTTACACCTGGTAGCCCACAAATATTATTAACGGTTTTTTCTTTTAAATTTTTCTCTCTCTCTTTCTTCTCACGCATATTTTAGAGAAGTACGAAGGCAATTGTCCCCCATTGTTGGGTCTCAAGTAATTTTTCGAGCTTTCACTCTTATTTTCAGGTAATTTTCGTTTCATTGCTTTTACCACAGTTTTGGTTTTAAATTTTGTTTTATTTTTAATTTTTTTGCTTTTCTGATTTTGAATATTTTTTTTACAATGTTGTTGTGTTTTCTGTTCGATTTTGTGTTCCTTCTATCTTTGTTCTGTGCCTAAACTTGGTGTTTCAGTTTATATGCTTTATTATTTCGAATTTTACTGTAGAATTTATTTTTTGAGTTTTGTTACAATTTGGGAAAATTGGCCTCTGCTTTGTGTTCATGGCCTTTGTTTTTTATTTGATTTTTGTGTTTTCCTTCACTTGTCTTCACTTTTGTTAAAGCTTTGTTTGTTTTATTGTAGAAAATGTGTTCGAAAATGTCTGCTTCTAAAAGTCGTACGAAGGTTGCTCGAAAAGGTGTTAAGCTCGATTTTACGAAAACATTGAGGGACTTTCCCTCAAGCCCTGATTCTGAAGCGAATGGGCATATCCAGGCCCCCAATGATGATGATTTTGAGTCTCCTGCTCCTTCAAAAAAGCTGCAACAAGAGAGCAGTCGAATGACTTGTTCGCAAACGAAGAATACTCCTACTCCAGTTAAAACATTGAGGGACTTGCCCTCAACCCCTGATTCTGAAGCGAATGCGCATGTCCAGGCCCCCCATGATGATGATTTTGAGTCTCCTGCTCCTACAAAAAAGTCGCAACAAGAGAACAGTCGAATGACTCATTCGCAAATGAAGAATACTCATACTCCGGTTAACATTGTTAGAATAAGGAGTAAGAAATGTGGGAGACATGAAAAATCCAAAGAAAAGCTGAAATTTGATTTGGTTGATGAAGATGATGTAGGCCCAGTGTTAAACCGAAAGGGATAAAGATCAAGGACGTTAAGCATAAAAAGAGCAAGATCGAGGACGTTAAGCATAAAAAAAGCAAAATCGAGGACGATGGTGAGAGTGATCTTGATTGCATATCCAAAGAACAAAGGATTGTTACTCGCCGCAAATTGAAGGAGAGAAAAGCTAAGTTGAAGGTATTCCCTGTGTTGCTATTAATTTTATGCATCCTTATACAATTTCATACAAAGTTATACAGCTGTTTATATATCTTTATCCAAGTACTGTTACACTGATTTATACATGTTTATACAATATTTTAGTATAGTTTTTGTTCCAGATTTCTTTCTTGTTATTTTTTCATATGCAAGGTTGGAGACCTTCTATATATAATCAGTTGATCATTTTCACAACAGGATTAGTTCCTATACTGAGACTGATATTGTCAGCATTTTGAAGCAATATTTGACTGACACGCAACTTCAAATGTTCCGTGCTAGCTGCTTTGGCTACTTCTTGGACCTGCCTCAATTTAAAATTCAAAATCAACTTATATACTATTGAAGAAAGTCGTCCCAGGGCGAGAAATGAAGTTGTGGGTTAAAATTAATGGTTGTTTGATGCGTTTTAGCATTGGAGAGTTTGTTGTTATTACTGGTTTGAAGTGTGTAGAAGAAGACGTCACTGTCTATGACAAACCAGATGTCAATAGGTTGCTAAAAGAGTATTTTCCAGGAGATGTGGAAAAGGCTATAACGAGGGGCAGCTTCTTGATCGCTTCAAGAAAAAGGACTGGAAGTCGGACGGAGATGCGTTCAAGATGGCCTTGATGGTATTTGTCCATCATTTCGTATTCTCAGATGCCAATAATTATGGTATCAATAAGATGATTTTGATATCATTGAAAGTGGTCAATATCAGACGTATGCTTGGGGAAAAAAGTCATTTGAAGATATTTTAAAGACAATGAGGGACAGATAGTGTGACTATTTGACAATGTATAGGCTCGGAGGTTTGCCACTTGCGTTACAAATATGATTTTTTGAGTGTTGCTCTATGGTTGACAAGCATCTAGCTATTCGCATTGGCACAAATGTGCCACACATTCTTAATTGAAAAGTCACTGAAACTCCAACATATGCGAATTTGACTGGCGGGGTAATCATGTCTAGTATGGACAAGGTAAACATTTTGTACCATAATACTTCTTCATATATTATTTCAGTTTTTCTGTAAGTATGTATAATTATGAATATGTCACAATTTCCTTTTTCTACTACTGTAATCCAATTTTTCTTATTGTAATTGAACTATAGGAACACTTCCCCTACTCGTCAAGAGATGTCAACTCTGAACATCACCACGCTTTTTGAAGTTAATGCCAATAATGTTGCATCAGGGGAGGTGCCTGCCTTTCACACTGATAATTCTGTCTTTGCATCTCTACCTTGTCCTCAGAATATGGAGCAACAGTCTAAACGACCTTATCCTCAGAATACGGAGCAACAGCCTAACCCGAGTTATGATCCTTCGGCGCGCATTGATCTGTTGAATGCTGAAGTTGAGAAGTTCAGGAGTGTTGTTGGAAAGGTACTGCAGCTTTAGCTTTTCTGTAGTTTATCGATACTTTTTGTATATATATGATTTTTTTGTTATAAACATGGTTGTTGATTTACTTTTGTTGTTTTTATTATTTTTTGTTGTAGTTGACTGATACAGTTATGACACTCAACAGTTATGTAGTTTCTTCCTTTGAAAAAGTGTTCAGTTTTCTGAATATGAAGGAAACCAAGCAAACGAGGGAGGAGGTTCCTTATTCTAAGGTAATGTTTTACTGATAAAACCAAATCACTCAACAGTTATGCCTTCTTTGAATCATCACTCAAAAGTTATGCCTTCTCTTTCTATTATTTTTTATTAGATTCGTCAGTGTGTGTCTGATGACAATACATCTGGTCTCAGCGAATATGATGGCTATCAATATGATGTTGTTCCTGACTTTGTCGAGCAAGTGAATCAAGATAACACACTAGCTGACCAAATAGATTTAGGTGTCAAAGCAAACGAAGGAGTTATTGATGGTGTTGATCATGGTATTCGTTCTGCATTTTATCTTTTTTGTCTGATTTTTCTTTTCTTCATTTTGAAAGTTTTTTATTATTAGTTTTCTCTGTCTAAGGGGCAACATGTGATGTCAAGGGTGATATATTTTGGGATAACATTGGCGATGAAGATTTAGCTACGCTACAGATGTCCCAAATTGTGCTTAACAGACCACCCATCATAGACTTAGAAGAGGATTACATTTCTCCTAAACAGTCGGTTTGACATAAAATACTAGGAAAATATGCCAAATCTCTGTATTTGACAGTTTTTGATTCGGGGGCATCAGGATCGGCGCACAAACTCATTTTTATATCAAGCATCATTTCACAATCGAAATTGATGATTTTGATCCCTTGTCGCCATTGGCCAAAGAGTTTTACACGTTTGTTGATAATAGGATGGATACGAGGCGAAGGTATCTTAACTTTCTTTAAGCTTTCATGTTCTGATTTTATACTTGTCAATGAATGTAGTTCTGATAACTTTTTATTTTTTGTGATTTGAAGTGCCAAAAATATTTATACTGCTGAAGTAAATAAGCTTGCGAAAGCTTTTACTTTTGGCTCGTGTCACGTGACCATGAAGGATTGGTTCCACTCACTTGCGTATTGTGGTCGACCTTTGATTGGCACGGTATTTAATAACCTCCTGTCCTAATGCCTTTTTTTATTTGTTGCGTATCTTTATTGTTTGAGACCTCTATAGTGTATACATAACTTTGTATAATCACAGTATAAGATCGTATAAGATTATATAACCTTGTATAAATATGTATAACTCTGTATAATAGTGTATAAATTTGTATATTTAAAAAATATGCATCATATATTGATTTTTTGTAGTACTTTGAATCATTTAGTAGTGATGGTTGTTTTTATTTTATTTTCTTGTCTCAACACTTGGATGTCCTCTTTTACTATTTGAGGAAGAGGGGAAAATATTGGCCGAATGTTGCCATGCAGTTTACTACAATCGACTTTGCCTTTGGTAACAAAATCAACTCCTTGTATAAAGATTTCAAAGTGAATCAAGATTTAGAGGGTATTATTGTGATGCAAATGTAGCGTGGCACACTGTTGACCCCGTCTTATTCCCTATCTATGTCAAGCGCGAAAGAGCAAAATTGGGTCATTGGATTTTGGGGTTGTTTACGTTCATAGATAGGTGCATCCACATCTATGACTCTAATTGTGGAGCTATTAATAATAGACTTTCTTTGGATGCTGCATTACCTTAGGCAATTTTCATACCTTACTTCTTGAAGAGTTCTGATTTTTATGTCGAGAAGAAGGGCATTGATTGGAACAATGGTGCATATACCGATAAATCCCATTCTGATGCTTTGCAAATTAATCTGGTTAATAATGTGCCACAACAGATCAAATAGTATGTTAATCTAAGTTGTTTTACTATTTTACTATTAGTGTACCTATTTACAGTAACGTACAGAGAATCTGATTTTTTTAATTATAGTAATTGTGGTGCTTTTGTTGCTGGCTTTGCTGAGTATTTCATCCTGGGTAAGAAAATTCGAAAAGATAATTTTGACATTGAGACACTTCGCACCAGGTGGGGATCTCTGTTATGGGATTATAGAAGGAAAAAATAACAGTCCGGTGTAATTAGTGGTGATGAAATCACATGGAGACTTTTCAGGAAGAGGGGACGACGAGAAAGTAGTTCTATTTTTTCCATTTTAATGTAGTTTTGCTATGTATCAGGAGTTGTTGCCTAGTTTTTTCTAGGTACTATTTTGCTACTTGTGAGATAACCTTAAAGGATATTATAGATGTTTTTATTTTTGTGTAATATGTGGTAGTCATTACACATTGTGGCTCACTACTAGAAATCCTGAAAAAAGCGACCAAATATTAGCGACCAAATTTGGTCTGTCAAGAAAAGCGACCAAAGTTGGTCGCCAAACTGCCGAAAATAATAAAAAAAATATTTGAAATACTTTAGCGACCAAAGTTGGTCGCTATTTGGCCGCAAATTTAGTCAAATTGTTGACTGGACTGGTCAGACTTGCTTGGTCAAATATATACTGAGATAGCGACCAATATTGGTCGCTAAAGTGGGACCCACATTAAATTTGTTAATAATTTTATTATTATTTTATAAAACTTATAAAATATAAATATATATAATTTAAAACTTGCGACCAACGTTGGTCGCTAATTGAAGGATAAGTTGATAGCGACCAACATTGGTCGCTAACATGGGACCCAGTTATAATATTTTAATAAATATATATTTATTTTAAAAAAAATTAAAATATAAATAAATATAATTCAAAAGCTAGCGACCAAAGTTGGTCGCTTAATGAAATAGAGACCAACGTTGGTCGCCAATGTGGGACGCAGTTCTAACGTTTAACAATTTTTATTATTAATTTAAATATTATATAAAATATAAATAAATCTGATTAAAATTTAGTGACCAAATTTGGTCGCTAAATTAAATTCATGTACTGTTAGTGACCAACTTTGGTCGCTAAATTAAATTCATTTACAGTTAGCGACCAAAGTTGGTCTCTATATGGTCAAAATTAAAAATCACTTTTGTATTTACTATGTAAATAATATAAATGTAAGTCCGTTAACACTTTTGTAATACAAGGGATGAATAGTACTACGAAGCGGGCGTGTGTGTCTATATATATAATATATATATACTTACGCTATATACTATGCACTAAGTATAAGTGTATTAGGTAATACTGTATCGAATATAGCTTATATATATAATATATGTACTTACGCTATACTATGCACTAAGTATAAGTGTATTAGGTAACACTATATCGAATACAGCTTATATATATATAATATATGTATTTACGCTATACTATGCACTAAGTATAAGTGTATTAGGTAATACTGTATCGAATATAGCTTATATATATATATATATATATATATATAATATGTACTTACGCTATACAATGCACTAAGTATAAGTGTATTAGGTAATACTGTATCGAATACAGCTTATATATATATATATATATATATATATATATATATATATAATATATGTACTTACGCTATACTATGCACTAAGTATAAGTGTATGAGGTAATACTGTATCGAATATAGCTTATATATATATATATATATATATATATATATATATATATATATATATATATATATATATAATATATGTACTTACGCTATACTATGCACTAAGTATAAGTGTATTAGGTAATACTGTATCGAATATAGCTTATATATATATAATATATATGTACTTACACTATACTATGCACTAAGTATAAGTGCATTAGGTAATACTGTATGGAATACAGCTTATATATATATATAATATATGTACTTACGCTATACTATGCACTAAGTATAAGTGTATTCTGTAATACTGTATCGAATATATATATATATATATATATATATATATATATATATATATATATGTACTTACGCTATACTATGCACTAAGTATAAGTGTATTAGGTAATACTATATCGAATACAGCTTATATATATAATATATGTATTTACGCTGTACTATGCACTAAGTATAAGTGTATTAGGTAATACTGTATCGAATATAGCTTATATATATATAATATATGTACTTACGCTATATACTATGCACTAAGTATAAGTGTATTAGGTAATATTGTATCTAATATAGCTTATATATATAATATATGTACTTACACTATACTATGCACAAAGTATAAGTCTATTAGGTAATACTGTATCGAATATAGCTTATATATATATATATATAATATATGTACTTACGCTATACTATGCACTAAGTATAAGTGTATTAGGTAATACTGTATCGAATATAGCTTTTATATATATATATATATATATATATATATAATATGTACTTACGCTATACTATGCACTAAGTATAAGTGTATTAGGTAATACTGTATCGAATATAGCTTATATATATAATATGTACTTACGCTATACTATGCACTAAGTATAAGTGTATTAGGTAATACTGTATCGAATACAGCTTATATATATAATATATGTATTTACGCTATACTATGCACTAAGTATAAGTGTATTAGGTAATACTGTATCGAATACAGCTTATATATATATAATATATGTACTTACGCTATACTATGCACTAAGTATAAGTGTATTAGGTAATACTGTATCGAATACAGCTTATATATATATATATATATATAATATGTACTTACGCTATACTATGCACTAAGTATAAGTGTATTAGGTAATACTGTATCGAATACAGCTTATATATATATAATATATGTACTTACGCTATACTATGCACTAAGTATAAGTGTATTAGGTAATACTGTATCGAATACAGCTTATATATATATAATATATGTACTTACGCTATACTATGCACTAAGTATAAGTGTATTAGGTAATACTGTATCGAATACAGCTTATATATATATAATATATGTACTTACGCTATACTATGCACTAAGTATAAGTGTATTAGGTAATACTGTATCGAATATATAATATGTATTTACGCTATACTATGCACTAAGTATAAGTGTATTAGGTAATACTGTATCGAATATAGCTTATATATATATATATACTATATATACTTACGCTATACGTAATAATGTATCTAATATAGCTTATATATATTATATATGTACTTACGCTATACTATGCACTAAGTATAAGTGTATTAGGTTATTCTGTATCGAATGTAGCTTATATATATATATATATATATATATAATATGTACTTACGCTATACTATGCACTAAGTATAAGTGTATTAGGTAATACTGTATCGAATATAGCTTTTATATATCTACTAAACCAGCTCATGACTCGCGAGACCTAGTAACCTAGGCTCTGATACCAACTTGTCACGACCCAAAATCCCAACCCGGTCGTGATGGCGCCTCTCGTGAGGACAAGGCCAGCCAATCAACAAAACAGTACATCTCTTTATAATTACTTAGCAGGAATAAGTCTAAATCATGGGCAATATAATCTTAAATGCGAAATAAACGTGATAGAACAAGGAAAACCCTCCCAACTCAGCCCGAAATCGGGGTGTCACAAGTCATGAGCTACTACAGAGTTTACTAATATTTTACAAAGTCTGGAATTATCATAAATAACAAAGATAAGGGAGAAAACGGGGCTGCGGACGTCAACAGCTACCTCGTTACTCCTAGTCACCGCCTGGTCTGGAAAGAATCAGCGCTGAAAACCTCCTCACATCACTCAACATATCCTCACGTATGGCCCTCAGCCTCAATCAGTCCAGAAAATAATCATAAGCCTCTTGAGCATCAGTAAAACAATATTGCTCAGCTCAACAACATTATAAATATCATTAAATCTCGAGTTGAGTATAAATGTAGCTGAGTTCACAAAATAATATAATTCAATTGGACTGAGTTCAAATAATATTTCAATTCGTGAGGAAAATAGTGATGTAAATTCACAAAAGATTTCAGATAATTGGCACGAAGCCCAAATATGGCAATAAGCCCAATCATAGTGAAAAACAATAAATCTTTATCAATTACGCGGTAAAAATATCAACTGGGATGGACCAAGTCACAATCCCCAATAGTAAATGACCCCGCGCTCGTCATACAACGCGTGTCTCATCTCAACATAGCAGTATGTTGTGCAATCCGGGGTTTCAAACCCTCAGTGCATCATTTAAAATCATTACTCACCTCAAGACGGTCCAACGTCTACTCCGCTATGCCCTTGCCTCTCGAATTTACCTCTTCGCGCGTCGAATCTGGTCAAAACCACAACGAATACATTACAATAGGCTAAGGGAATATAACCCAATCGAAAAGATTCGAAAATATCGAAATTCACGAAATTCGCAAAACCCGAGCCCCGGGCCCACTTCTAGAAAAATTACGAAAGTCACATCACCAGATTCCTCGTCTCGCCACGAGTCCGTACATATAAAATTTACCAAAATCGGAGTTCAAATGACCCCTCAAATCTTCAAATCTTATTTTCAAATCCCTAGGCCTAAATCTTCAATTTACTCCTCAAAAACATGTAATCTAGTCGGATTATTCGATGATAATTCAATATTATGGAGTAGAAATAATCACAAGTGACTTACCTCAAGATTTCCCAAGATTTCTTGCTAAAAATCGCCCAAAATCCGAGCTTGGAAGTCAAAAAAAATGACCAAACTCGGACTGCTGGACATTAAATCTGTCCAGAAATTTTCGGTACTGTTAACGCGGGGGCACTGTTCATGCGCGTGAGGTCACTGTTCACTGTTCACCCGCGCGGTTACTATACACGCGCGGGGTACTGTTCACTGCTGCAGAAAATACAACAGTTTTTAAGAAATTTGTAGCACAACCATTTTTCACTAAAATGGCTCTAACTCCATCATACGAACTCGAAATTAGACGATTCTTGTTCCTATGAGTCACAAATAATAATACAAACACAACCCTTTAATCAAAACTCAATTCGGATCTCGTTTGCCCAGTTCAATACCCATTTCTCTCGTTAAACAATTAACTCACATTTCACGTCAAAAACCCAATCGCGACTTGATAAAATTAAACCAAAATTTCCAGATCAGTCCTATAATTCATGATTTAAATTCTGGAAGTCTCGAAATCAAATTTGGATCTCTAGAACTAAAAATGAACCTTTAGATCATTACATTTATGCTCAAAACGGCAAAAATCTTCCAAAAATGACCCGTTGGGCATCCGAAACACACCCGAGGCCCCCGGGACCCCGACCAATAATACCAACCAGTCCCAAAATACATTACGGACTTGCTCGAGGCCTCAAATCACATCAAACAACGCTAAAATCATGAATCAACCTCCAATCCAAGTTTTATGAACTTTAGAATTTCCAACTTCTATTTCCGATGCCGAAACCTATCAAATCACGTCCGATTGACTTCAAATTTTGCACACAAGTCCAAAATGATAGAATGAAGCTACAGAAATTCTCGGAATTCCATTCTGACCATCGGATCAAAATTTCACCTATCAACCGGAAATCGCCAAAATACTAACTTCGCCAAAATGAGCTAATTTCTTCACCGGACCTCCAAAATTAATTCCGATTGCGC
Source organism: Nicotiana sylvestris (assembly GCF_000393655.2). Classification (NCBI taxonomy): domain Eukaryota; kingdom Viridiplantae; phylum Streptophyta; class Magnoliopsida; order Solanales; family Solanaceae; genus Nicotiana; species Nicotiana sylvestris. The sequence continues at coordinate 31,236,370 of NC_091062.1, forward strand.
TCCTAGGCCTTAAATCATCCCCCGAAACTAACCGAATCATCAGAATTCAATTCCGAGCCCTCTAACTCACAACTCAACGTCCGGTTGACTTTTCCAAACTAATTCTTCCTTAAAGAGACTAATTGTCCCATTTCTTACCAAACTCGATCCGAATTGACTCAAATTCACCAAGTACACATATTGAAACATGAATAAGCATTTAACGGGGAATACGGTATGAAAGTACAGGAAACAACGGTTCGGGTCGTTACATTCTCCCCAACTAAAACAAACGCTCGTCCTCGAGCGAGTTAAGAAACATACCTGGAGTTTCAAATAGGTGCGGGTACCTGCTCCGCATCTCCTGCTCGGTCTCCCAAGTAGCCTCCTCCACGGGCCGACCTCTCCACTGTACTTTCACTGATGCTATATCTTTTGATCTCAATTTTTGAACCTGTCGACTCAAAATAGCCACTGGCTCCACATTATAAGTCAAATTTTCATCTAACTGTACTGTACTGAAATCTAAAATATGAGACGGGTCCCCAATGTACTTCCGGAGCATGGACACATGGAATACCGGATGAACACCCGACAATCTAGGCGGCAAAGCAAGCTCGTAAGCCACCTCTCCAATCCTCCTAAGTACCTCAAATGGTCCAATAAACCGCGGACTCAACTTCCCTTTCTTTCCGAACCTCATAACACCCTTCATCGGCGAAACCTTCAGCAAAACCTTCTCGCCCTCCATAAATGACACATCTCGGACCTTCCGGTCCGCATAACTCTTCTGACGCGACTGAGCTGTGCGAAGTCTTTCCTGAATCACCTTCACCTTTTCTAAGGCATCCTGGACCAAATCTGTCCCCAACAACCTAGCCTCACCGGGCTCAAACCAACCTACTGGAGTTCTACACCGCCTCCCATATAAGGCCTCATACGGTGCCATATGAATACTGGACTGATAGCTATTGTTGTAGGCAAACTCTGCAAGTGGTAAAAATTCAACCCAAGAACCTCCAAAATCAATCACGCAGGCACGCAACATATCCTCTAATATCTGAATAGTGCGCTCGTCCATCTGAGGATGAAATGCTGAACTCAACTTCACCTAAGTGTCCAACTCGTGCTGAAAAGTCCTCAAAACTGAGAAGGGAACTGAGTACCTCTATCCGAAATAATAGTAACTGGAACATCATGCAACCGCACAATCTCCTGAATAAAGATCCTAGCCAGTCGCTCCGCAGAATATGTGGTACACACCGGAATGAAATGCGCTGACTTGGTCAGCCTATCCACAACGACCCAAATCGAATCAAATTCTTCAAAGTCCGAAGAAGGCCACTCACAAAATCCATAGTAACTCTCACCCATTTCTACTCAGGAATAATCATCTGCTGAAGCAAACCGCCCGGTATCTGATGCTCATATTTCACCTGCTGATAGTTGAGACACCGAGCCATATATCCCACAATGTCTTTCCTCATTCTCCTCCACCAGTAATGCTGTCTCAAGTCCTGATACATCTTCGCAACACCCAGATGGATGGAATACTGCGAACTGTGGGCCTCCTCAAGAATCAAATCTCTAAGCCCATCAACATCGGGCACACAAATACGGCCCTGCATCCTCAATACGCCATCATCACCTATAATCAAATCTTTGGCATTATCATGCTGAACTCTGTCCTTAAGGACAAGCAAATGCGGATCATCATACTGGTGCTCTCTGATGCGATCATATAAGGAAGATCGAGAAACCACACTAGCCAATACCCGGCTAGGCTCAGAAATATCTAACCGCACCAACTGATTGGCCAAGGTCTGAACATCAACTGCAAGAGGCCTCTCCCCAACTGGGATGTAAGCCAAACTCCCCATACTGACTGCCTTTCGGCTCAACGCATCAGCCACTACATTGGCCTTTCCCGGATGATATAGAATGGTAATATCATAGTCTTTAAGTAACTCAAGCCATCTCCGCTGCCTCAAATTAAGATCTTTTTGTTTAAATAAATGCTGAAGACTACGATGATCAGTGAATACCTCACAAGATACGCCATATAAATAGTGCCTCCAAATTTTTAAGGCATGAACTATAACAGCCAACTCTAAATCATGAACAGGGTAGTTCTTCTCATGGGGCTTCAACTGACGAAAAGCATAAACAATAACTCTACCCTCCTACATTAGCACACAACTAATCCCAACTCTGGAAGCATCACAATATACCGTGTATGAACCTGTAGCTGATGGTAACACTAACACTGGAGCTGTGGTTAGAAATGCCTTGAGCTTCTGAAAGCTCTCCTCACACTCGCCGGACCATACAAATGGGACACCTTTCTGAGTCAACTTGGTCAAAGGCGATGCAATAGAAGAAAACCCCTGAACAAATCGGCGATAATAGCCTGCTAGCCCAAGAAAACTTCAAATCTCTATGACTGAGGACGGTCTAGACCAACTCTGCACTGCTTCTATCTTCCTTGGATCAACCTGTATACCCTCGCTGGACACTATGTGTCCCAATAATGCCACAGAACTTAGCCAAAATTCACATTTGGAGAATTTTGCATAAAGTTTCTCCTCTCTCAATCTCTGCAACACTACACGCAAATGTTGAGCATGCTCCTCCTGGCTACGCGAGTACACCAGGATATCATCAATGAATACAATAACAAATGCATCCAGATAAGGATGAAATACACTGTTCATCAAATGCATGAACGTTGTTGGGGCATTGGTCAGCCCGAAAGACATAACCAAAAATTCATAGTGACCATATCTAGTCCTGAAGGCAGTCTTGGGAATATCTGACTCCCTGATTTTCAACTGGTGATAGCCCGAACGGAGATCAATCTTAGAAAATACCCTCGCTCCCTGAAGCTGATCAAATAAGTCATCAATGCGAGGCAAAGGATACTTGTTCTTCACTGTTACCTTATTCAACTGCCTATAATCAATGCACATTCTCATTGTGACATCTTTCTTCTTCACAAATAAAACAGGTGCACCCCACGGGGACACGCTAGGCCGAATGAACCCCTTATCGAGGAGTTCCTGAAGCTGCTCCTTCAATTCTTTCAGCTCTGCTGGTGCCATATGATATGGCGGACTAGAAATGGGCTGAGCGCCCGGCACAAAGTCAATGCCAAAATCAATATCCCTGTCCGGCGGCATGCCCGACAGGTCTGCAGGAAATACATCAGGAAAGTCCCTCACAACTGGGACAGAATCAATACTAGGAGTCTCAGCTCCAACATCCCGCACAAAAACCAGATATGATAGATAACCCTTCCCAACCATACGCTGGGCTTTCAAGAAAGAAATTACTCTGCTAGAGACATAATCAGTCATGCCACGCCACTCGATCCTCAGAACACCTAGAATAGCCAAAGTAACTCTCTTAGCATGATAGTCTAGAATAGCATGATATGGAGATAACCAATCCATGCCCATAATAATATCAAAATCTACCATGCTCAACAACAGTAGATCAACTCGGGTCTCCAGACCCCCAATAATCACAGCACATAATCGATACACACGGTCCATAATAATAGTATCGCCCACCGGGGTAGACACATGAACAGGTAAAGTAAGAGACTCCCGGGGCATACTCAAATGACGGGAAAAATATGAAGACACATAAGAATAGGTGGATCCCGGATCAAATAAGATAGAGGCATCTGTGTGGTAGACTGAGATAATACCTGTAATAACAGCATCTGATGCAAGAGCATCTGCCCGGAGGATGGGACTGAAAAGAACCCCTCGCACCGGAGTGACTAGCTGGTGTACTCGGTGCAGAAGGACCCTGAACTGACGGGGCACATGAAAAACTCTGAGCTGGAAGGGCACTGAGTGATGACTGGCCCTGCTGAAATCCCTGATGACCACGACCTGAAGATGGCCCGCGGTACTCTGGATGAGCTGACTGATGAGGCCTGTAAGAACGACCTCTACTCTACTGAAACTGGCCCCTAGATGGAGCACCACTATGACTAGCTGATCCACGAGGCCTCTTAGCCTCCCGCTCCTCTCTCTCTAGACGACGATCCGTCTCAATGTCGCGAGCAACATCTACTGCATCCTCAAAAGTATGGCTCAGAATCCTTTCTCGAGCCATCAGAATACGAATGGGATAATTAAGCCCATCCACGAACCTCCTAATCCTTTCCCGATCAGTCGGGACCATCCATGGAGCATAATGAGCCAGCTCCGAGAACCTCACCTCATACTGAGATACGGTCATATCTCCCTGACGAAGATACTCAAACTACCTGTGCATCTCCTCTCTCTAAGATCGCGGTACCCACTTCTCCAGAAAGAGAGTGGAGAACTCCTGCCAGGACAAGGGCACTGAACCTACCGGCCTACGCCGCTTATATGCCTCCCACCAAGTGAAAGTTGCACCTGAGAACTGAAAAGTAGTAAAGGATACACCGCTAGCCTCCAAGATCCCTGCTGTCCTCAGCATACGTCTACACTTGTCAAGAAAACCTTGGGCATCCTCGCCCTGAGCACCACTGGAAGTAGGAGGTGCAAGTCTGTTGAATCTCTCAAGACGACGCTGCTCATCGTCTGGCATAACTGGGACCATATTATCCTGAACCGGTGCAACCGGCTGAACTGGGGCAACCTGTTGTACTGGTGGTGCCTCTGGTGTCTGTAATCCCTGCACTACTGGCTCAGATGTACGAGCAACGGGGGTCTGATTGCCTCCCCCTGCCTGCGAAGTAGCTGCTGTAGTGGTGGCTGAAACTGCCTGAGCCAGGCCAGTGCAAACTGTCAGAATCTGAGCCAGGGCCTCCTGAAGACCCGGAATAACAATAGGCACAGCTGGTGCCTGAGTAGGTGCTGCTGGAGTCTCTACAGTTGGAGCCTGATCCAAAGCCGGGGCAACTGGTGGGTCTACAGATGCTGCCCCTGCGGCTCTACCTCGACCTCGACCACGACCGCGTCCACGGCCTCTGGTGGACTCAGTAGGTGGCAATGGTGGTCGTCCGTCCTGTCCATTAGCACGTGTTCTCGCCTGGTCTGGAAAGAATCAGCGCTCAGGAGCGAACTCAGCTCTGCCTGTATCTGCACACATGGTGCAGGGAGTAATGTGAGTACTCCGACCCAGTGAGTAATAAAAATAAATAACGACTGAAAACATGAAATCTCATAACGGCACAATATAGCGCTATCCCAAGCAGTAAAATCAGTTATACAGTAAAATAGTGAGTATCAGATAATTCTTCTTTTAAAACAGTAAAGACAAATAATTTCCACAGTAAGGATAAATCAAAAGCTTGCCCCTCGGGCTCAATATGTAAATCTCAGTATAGTATCAGCCCCTCGGGCTCACTCCCAACTCACCAGCACACAACATCAGCCCCTCGGGCTCACTCCCAACTCACCACACACAAGCAACGGCCTCTCGGGCCCACTCCCAACTCACCTGGGTACCCTGCGCTCACTGGGGGTGTGTACAGACTCCGGAGGGGCTCCTACAGCCCAAGCGCAATATCAATAGGCCTGAAAGCCTTCACACATCACACACGAGGCCTGAAAGCCTCCTCATATAACACTCGAGGCCTGAAAGCCTCCTCACATCACTCAACATATCCTCACGTATGGCCCTCGGCCTCAATCAGTCCAGAAAATAATCATAAGCCTCTTGGGCATCAGTAAAACAATAGTGCTCAGCTCAACAACATTATAAATATCATTAAATCTCGAGTTGAGTATAAATGTAGCTGAGTTCACAAAATAATATAATTCAATTGGACTGAGTTCAAATAATATTTCAATTCGTGAGGAAAATAGTGATGTAAATTCACAAAAGATTTCAAATAATTGGCACGAAGCCCAAATAAGGCAATAAACCCAATCATAGTGAAAAACAATAAATCTTTATCAATTACGCGGTAAAAATATCAACTGGGATGGACCAAGTCACAATCGCCAATAGTAAATGACCCCGCGCTCGTCATACAACGCGTGTCTCATCTCAACATAGCAGTATGTTGTGCAATCCGGGGTTTCAAACCCTCAGTGCATCATTTAAAATCATTACTCACCTCAAGACGGTCCAACGTCTACTCCGCTATGCCCTTGCCTCTCGAATTTACCTCTTCGCGCGTCGAATCTGGTCAAAACCACAACGAATACATTACAATAGGCTAAGGGAATATAACCCAATCGAAAAGACTCGAAAAATATCGAAATTCACGAAATTCGCAAAACCCGAGCTCCAGGCCCACTTCTCGAAAAATTACGAAAGTCACATCACCGGATTCCTCATCTCGCCACGAGTCCGTACATATAAAATTTACCAAAATCGGAGTTTAAATGGCCCCTCAAATCTTCAAATCTTATTTTCAAATCCCTAAGCCTAAATCTTCAATTTACTCCTCAAAAACATGTAATCTAGTCGAATTATTCGATGATAATTCAATATTATGGAGTATACAAGTGACTTACCTCAAGATTTCCCAAGATTTCTTGCTAAAAATCGCCCAAAATCCGAGCTTGGAAGTTTAAAAAAATGACCAAACTCGGACTGCTGGACATTAAATCTGTCCAGAAATTTTCGGTACTGTTCACGCAGGGTCACTGTACATGCACGTGAGGTCACTGTTCACTGTTCACCCGCGTGGTTACTGTTCACGCGCGGGTACTGTTCACTGCTGCAGAAAATACAGCAGCTTTTAAGAAATTTGCAGCACAGCCATTTTTCACTAAAATGGCTCTAACTCCATCATACGAACTCGAAATTAGACGATTCTTGTTCCTATGAGTCACAAATAATAATACTAACTCAACCCTTCAATCAAAACTCAATTCAGAGCTCGTTTTCCCAGTTCAATACCCATTTCGCTCGTTAAACAATTAACTCACATTTCACGTCAAAAACCCATCGCGACTTTATAAAATTAAACCAAAATTTCCAGATCAGTCCTATAATTCATGATTTAAATTCTGGAAGTCTCGAAATCAAATTTGGATCTCTAGAACTAAAAATGAATCTTTATATCATTACATTTATGCTCAAAACGACAAAAATCTTCCAAAAATAACCCGTTGGGCATCCGAAACACACCAGAGGCCCCCGGGACCCCGACCAATAATACCAACCAGTCCCAAAATACATTACGGACTTGCTCGAAGCCTCAAATCACATCAAACAACGCTAAAATCATGAATAAACCTCCAATCCAAGTTTTATGAACTTTAGAATTTCCAACTTTTATTTCCGATGCCGAAACCTATCAAATCACGTCCGATTGACTTCAAATTTTGAACACAAGTCCAAAATGACATAACGAAGCTACAGAAATTCTCGGAATTCCATTCCGACCGTCGGATCAAAATTTCACCTATCAACCGGAAATCGCCAAAATACTAACTTCGCCAAAATGAGCTAATTTCTTCACCGGACCTCCAAAATTAATTCCGATTGCGCTAATAGGCCTTAAATCATCCCCCAAAACTAACCGAATCATCAGAATTCAATTCCGAGCCCTCTAGCTCACAAGTCAATGTCCGGTTGACTTTTCCAAACTAATTCTTCCTTAAAGAGACTAATTGTCCCATTTCATACCAAACTCTATCCGAATTGACTCAAATTCACCAAGTACACATATTGAAACATGAATAAGCATTTAACGAGGAATACGGGACGAAAATACAGGAAACAAAGGTTCGGGTCGTTACAATAATATATGTACTTACGCTATACTATGCACTAAGTATAAGTGTATTAGGTAATACTGTATCGAATATAACTTATATATATATATATATTATATGTACTTACGCTATACTATGCACTAAGTATAAGTGTATTAGGTAATACTGTATCGAATACAGCTTATATATATATAATATGTACTTACGCTATACTATGCACTAAGTATAAGTGTATTAGGTAATACTGTATCAAATACAGCTTATATATATAATATATATGTATTTACGCTATACTATGCACTAAGTATAAGTGTATTAGGTAATACTGTATCTAATACAGCTTATATATATATAATATGTACTTACGCTATACTATGCACTAAGTATAAGTGTATTAGGTAATACTGTATCAAATACAGCTTATATATATATATATATTTATATATATATATATATATGTATTTACGCTATACTATGCACTAAGTATAAGTGTATTAGGTAATACTATATCGAATACAGCTTATATATATATATAATATATGTATTTACGCTATACTATGCACTAAGTATAAGTGTATTAGGTAATACTGTATCGAATACAGCTTATATATATAATATATATGTATTTACGCTATACTATGCACTAAGTATAAGTGTATTAGGTAATACTGTATCGAATACAGCTTATATATATATAATATATGTACTTACGCTATACTATGCACTAAGTATAAGTGTATTAGGTAATACTGTATCAAATATAGCTTATATATATATAATATATGTACTTACGCTATACTATGCACTAAGTATAAGTGTATTAGGTAATACTGTATCGAATATAGCTCTTATATATATATATATATAATATATGTACTTATATATATATAATATGTACTTACGCTATACTATGCACTAAGTATAAGTGTATTAGGTAATACTATATCGAATATAGCTTATATATATATATATATATATATATATAATATATATATATACTTACGCTATACTATGCACTAAGTATAGACTGTTTGACCAAAATAGTGACCAACGTTGGTCGCCATTTTTGACCGTTTGACCAAAAGGCGACCAAAGTTGGTCGCTTTTGTAGGATATAAATATATATATATATAAGAGGAAAATAATTATTTTATTATTTATTTTCAAATATAGCGACCAAAGTTGTTCGCCATTTTGGTCAAACGGTCAAAGATAGCGACCAACTTTGGTCAAACAGTCAAAAATAATTTGGCTACCAAAATAGCGACCAAGTTTGGTCGCTATTTTTTTTTAACAAGAGCCAAAACGGTTTTCAGGTCCATTCTTTCAAAATTATTCCCCAAATTAAAATCTTTCTCCTCTAACACTCAAAACCCCTTCCCCCCTCCGACTTCCAGCAGCAGCGACGCCCCCGCCACCGGCGACCCCTGACGGCAGCAGCAAATTCCGGCGACCTCCACTCCCAAGGTTAGTTTCTCTCTCCTTTCTTTTATTTTTCCGAAAAACAGTGATTTTAGGGGGTTCAATTCTAATATATTAGGGTTCAAAGTTATATATTATTTTTTCAACTATGTTTAGTTCAAAGTTAATTCCATGTTAGGGTTTAATTTCTCCATGTTAGGGTTTAATTTCTCCATGTTATATATTATTTGCAATTTTTAGGGTTCTTATTAATACTTTTAGGGTTCAAATAAATTAACTATTTAGGTAGACTAATTTATATATGGGGTTAAATTTCATTTTATGAAGCAACAATAATAGGATATGAATTGGACTTTTAGTTAACTAAAAAAAGATTAGGCTATGAATTAACTAATTTAATTTGTTCTTGCTTTATTTAAATAGATGGAACATCGTTCTTGGATGTACAATAGGAATTATCCTAATCGGCGGGGATTGCGGGAGGATTTTGTAGAAGGGGTTGAGGACTTTATTAGACATGCAATGTCACTTCCGTCATACATAAAAGAAGGAGTAATTAGGTGCCTTTGTGTTAAGTGCGACTGTATGAAGTTTGGAAAACCGGAGGAAGTTAAGGTTCATCTTTATATGGTGGGGTTTATAGCGAATTACTTTGTGTGGACTAATTATGGAGAGATGGATGGTAGCCATGGGATATTTCATAACATGGTTGTTGGTGAAAGTAGTAGGTCAAGAGAGAATAGAAATAGTGATTCCAAAATTCATGATATGGTTGCGAATGCTTTTGGAATGCACTTTGGGGGTGAGCCCAACGAAAATGTTGAACAAACTCCTAATGATGAAGCAAGACATTTTTATGAACAGTTAGAGGAAGTTAGTCGTCCACTACGTGAAGGACGTCCGCACTCTGAGTTGTCTGTTGCAGTTAGATTACTAAGTATCAAATCTGATTGGAATATTTCTCAAGCAGCCATGGATTCTTTCATTGACCTTATGCGTGAACTAGTTGACGAGGAAATCGAATTACCTGGTGATTTCTATAAGGCAAAGAGATTAGTTTCTAAGTTAGGACTTTCGTCAATGAGAATTGATTGTTGTGAAGATGGTTGCATGTTATATTATAAAGATGATGCAAATTTAAGCAGTTGTAAATTTTGCGGAAAGTCTCGTTTCAAGAGGCTTTCCAGCGGGAAGATGGTCGCTATCAAGGCGATGCATTATTTACCTCTTATACCTAGGCTAAAAAGGTTATATGCATCGATGAGTTCTGCTCCTCATATGAGATGGCACTTTGAAAATTGAAGACCACCTGGTGTTATGTGCCATCTTTCATATGGAGAAGCTTGGAAGCACTTTGATAGGACATATCCATGTTTTGCTAGTGAACCAAGGAACATTCGGTTAGGTCTGTGTGCGGATGGCTTCACGCCTTTTTCTGTATCTGCGACACTGTATTCATGTTGACCTGTCTTTCTTACATCTTATAATCTACCACCCGAGTTGTGCATGACTAGTCCATATATATTCTTAAATTGTATTATCCCCGGTCCACGTAATCCGAAAAGTTTGATAGATGTATATTTGCAACCTTTTATTGATGAGCTAAAACAATTGTGATACGATGGTGTTGAAACATATGACATATCAACCAAGCAGAATTTTAATTTGCGTGCTAATTTAATGTGGACAATTAATGATTTTCCTGCGTATGGAATGTTGTCTGGGTGGATGACTGCTGGGAAGCTAGCTTGTCCTTACTGCATGAAAAATAGTAAAGCGTTCACTTTGAAACATGGCCGAAAGCAATCATGGTTTGATTGTCATCGTCAATTCTTGCCTGAGGGTCATGAGTTTAGAAGGATGAAAAATGCTTTCAAAAAAAATAACTGGAATATGATTATCCACCTCCGATAATTTCAGGTGATGAAATTTGGGAGAGGGTCCAGAACTTCAGTAAAGTTACTAAAGTTCCACCGCATAGATTCCTCGGATACGGTGTTACTCATAATTGGACCAAACAGAGTATATTTTGAGAGTTGCCTTATTGGAAGGATAATCTTCTCCATCACAACCTTGATGTCATGCATATTGAGAAGAATTATTTTGACAATTTGTTCAACACAGTGATGGATGTTAAAGGTAAGACAAAGGATAACCCGAAGGCTAGAATGGACTTACAAGAATATTGCAGGCGACCTGAATTACACTTGCAGACAACAAACAATGGTAAGTTATTCAAGCCCAAAGCAAGTTACACATTCACTTTAGAGGAAAGACGGCAGATTTGTGATTGGGTAACGAAATTGAAGATGCCTAAGGGTTATGCGTCGAATTTTGAGAAAAAAGTTGATATGGAGGTAGGGAAGTTGAGCCATTTGAAAAGTCATGACTGTCATGTTTTCATGGAGACCTTAGTGCCTATTGCGTTTTCTGGTTTGCCTGAAAGAATCTGGAAACCCATCACTGAGATTAGTTTGTTTTTCAAAGACTTGTGTTCTTCCACATTAAGGGAAGAAAACCTACGCCAGATGGATCAGAACATTCATGTAACTTCGGGTAAGATGGAAAAGATATTTCCATGTGGGTTTTTTGATGTGATGGAACACCTTCCAATCCACCTTGTACACGAGGCACGACTTGGAGGGCCTGTTCAATGCAGATGGATGTATCCCTTTGAGAGGTAATATTATAGTCCATATATAATTTTCTGTTTTATTTGAATGTTCTTGGCTAACCTGAAATTATGTAGGACAATTGGCAAATGCAAACAATTTGTTAAGCAGAGGAATAGAATTGAAGGATCTATATGCGAAGCTTATCTTGCAAAGGAAACTGCTCATTTTTGTTCTTATTATTTTGAGAGCAACGTGCCATGTGCTAGGAATAGGCCCAACAGGCACACGGTCGACCTTACGAATGATCCATTATATCCGCCTATGTCCATATTCAATCAACCAGGCCGATGTTCTAAGGATGGTAGAAAGAGAAATTTGAGTGATATGGAGTTCAAGTCAGCTACACTTCATGTGTTGCTAAATTGTCCCGAAGTAGTACCATTTCTCAAGTAAGTATTGATTTAATAGTTATCAAAATATAAAATTTACTGTGATTACATCTCAATGCAACTACTAAAAATATTTGATGTGTCACAGTCACTTCGTGGGTCAATTTGGCCAAGATGCTGTATATACGACATTTCATAGGTGGTTCAAACAATTTGTAAGTATATCCTTAAAATATTCTAACACTATGTAGGTAAACAATGTTTGGAAGTTATGCTAACTTATGAATTTTGTTAACAATATGTAGGTAAATGATCCAAATAATGGTGTAAATCAATTTTTGAAAGATATATCTTGGGGACCTGGGGTTGAGGTCACAACATATTCCAAGTACGTTGTGAATGGTTATAAGTTTCATACAGAGGGTTGCTCTAAAAATAAAAAAAGCAACAACAGTGGGGTGTGGGTTCAAGGTGGTGATGGCAACCAAGTTGGAGATATTGATTATTATGGTGTGCTCAAAGAAATAATAGAACTAGAATATTCAGGTAGGCCATTTAAGAAAATTATTCTCTTTAGATGCAAGTGGTTTGACCCAAATCCAACAAGAGGTACGAGAGTACACAATCAATACAACATAATTGAGGTTAATCATACGAGGGAGTATGATCGCTATGATCCTTTCATAATTGCACATAATGTTAGGCAAGTGTATTATGCTCCTTATCCATTTCGGCGGAATAAGTCTGATTGGTGGGTTGTAATCAAAACTAAGCCTAACGGGATTTGTTTATTTATTTCAGAGTCGCCACTTGGGAGATTTAGGGTGTCCCAAGTCACCAATTTTAATCCCGAATCGAGGAAAAGAATGACTCCATATTACAGTCTGCGTACCAGAAATCCGGATAAGGAATTCTGTTAACCCGGGAGAAGGTGTTAGGCATTCCCGAGTTCCGTGGTTCTAGCACGGTCGCTCAACTGTTATATTCGGCTTGATTATCTGATTTTATACAAATATGAACTTATGTGCAAATTTTAACTTTTTTACCGCTTTCATAATTATTATTATTATTTTTTACAAGGAATTGCAACGTTGTGAAAATGTATCTCGAACCGCGTTACAATCAATGTACCCGTGGTCGTCGACACACTTTGACTCCGTTGAGATTTGGATTTGGGTCACATCAATGTGCACCCGAGTTTAAGGAAATTAAATTATTAAAGGCGCGCCTAAAGCGACTAGCGTATTTATTTTGGGTAGGACCGTGGAATTTTGCTAAACGGTCCATCCCGAAATCTAAGCAATTTGAAAACAAATATTTACTGAGGGCCCCGCAATTTTGTATTTTTATTTGGCGAGGCTCATCTCATTCTTATTTTTAAGGATAAACCTATAGTGACTACATTTCTTCTATTAAGTTTGTCTCTAAAAATAAAAGAAAATTTTTCAAAAAAAAAAACATAACTTATTAGTTATTATTTTACGGCTAATGTTAATGGAAAATTACGATCAAGTTTGTACAAAGAAAAATTGATTTTATTCTATATTCTATTATTCAATAATACTGGAACATGAGATTGACACACCATAATATCAAAACAAATTAACTAGTATTTGATTAATTTAAACTAACATTATTAGATGAAGAAGTTATACATATGCAACCCCATTACTCATTAATTAGTCAACTACATTTTTATACAAAGAAAGAAAAAATTCTATTCAAACACGAATCTAAACAGGAGGAATTCAACAGGAACAAATCCTGATTAATATTTCATTTCTCTTCAAGCCGAGAGTATACAAATGTGTACCTGAAAATGGCAGTACAAGAACAAAAGAAGGAGGAGTCAGCAACAGTAATAATACAGCAACAACAGATTCAGCAAAAAAATCCCACAGCAAATAACATCAACAAAACCCAGCAATAACCAGTGTAACAATGGTCAGAACCAAACTGAAAAACCCCGGAAAGCCTGACTGAAAAATTCAATAGCACTAAATGCAATCCACAGAAAGCAGTAACAAAGTTCTGATTTCAATAGTAAAGAAAAGGACCTCACTTTCAATTTTTAGCTCTCAAAGACTGACTTTTAATTCTGAAAAATTAGCTTATTTCTCACTTTGAAGTTCTGAAAATTTTTATTCTCTCAAAATTCCAGTCCCCTTCTCTATATCAACTCCCCTTATTTATAGGCTAGAACTAAACATTATTTATTCAAAGCTTTTCACTTTCAGCCTGTATATTCCCTCCCATGTGCATCTGTACACTTTTATCATTAATCTCATGCTTATTTTCTGATTTTCCACCCTTAAAGATACCAGACAGGGTGTATTTTGCACTACTAATTCCCTTTTCATTAAATAATTCATTAATTATACACTGAATATTAACTGGCAGACTACTAACACTAATCATTTTAAATCTTTTAACACCCAAAAATACCCCTGAAAATCCCCTATTATTATTGCCTTGCCCTCACTCTTAGCAATATGTATTAAACCTCTCTGATTTACAACTACACCAAATTACTACACAGCTACAACCAATCCTTAAGTCAAATTCACACAAAATGATTCAAGCATCAAAACATACCAACGAAGTGATTCATGTTGTATTCGTCCAAACAAAGCAGTCATAAACTAACTATTCGACGAAGTTGTTCAAATCGAATGTAGCTTATAACGCACACTCAAACAAACAGAAGAAAAATCTTGACCAAATAAAAAGGTCTTGAAGAAGAAGGAGAACTAATGAACAAAACAAGATTACAAAATAACACTTTAAACAAAGAATCAATAATCCGAAAAATAGAATAATAAAAAAAACAAGATTAGGAACAACATTTAAAACCAAAGCCATAACAGAAAATAAATAAAAATGAACTAAATAATCTTGAAAGAAAATCCTAAAACTTGAACGAACCCAAGTCGAGCTCGGAGTTGAACTATTGGAGGTTGAACGGACTGTTTTGTGGACGTTGAAAAAGGACGAAGCAGCAGCTGGACGTTTGGACTATGGCGGATTAGCATGGAGGGACGAGGGTGTCGTGGCGTCGAGAAGTAGCAGCGGCAGCACTGGACTCGTTGCTGCCATGGTCGACGGGGAGCAGCAGCGGCAGGTGGGTGTTGGGCAGTGGAGGTGGTCGACGACGCAACTGGTGGTGGTAAGGAGCAGCTGCGGCAGTGAGGTGGCAGTTTCGAAGGGGTGGCGATGGTTATGGCGTGAGGTCGTTTTGGACGTGAAAGAAAAAGGAACCATGGCCAAGCTTTACATTTCTCTCTTCGTTTTTCTTCAGTTTCAAACGAGGAAGAAAGTTACTTTTCACTTACTTTTCAAATGAGGAAGAAATTTCCTCCACGTTACTTTTCACTTTTTCCTTTCTTTTTGTTTTAAAACCCACCCCTTTTCACGTTTTTGTCTTTTTCTTTTCCCAAAAAATTTTCTTTTAAAATTTTCAATCCCCCCCTTTCTCACCCGTTCTGTCCCCTTTTCCCTTTCCCAAAAGTTTTTGCTTTTTTGATTTTCCAATCCCCCTCCTTCACGTTTTGTCCCTTCCCTTTTCCAAATTTTCCAGCTTTTCAATTTTTTAAATCCCCCATGTGTTTTGTCCTTGTTCAAAGGACATGGACCCCACGTGTGTAGGGGTCCAAGACATGTGTCCCCTATGCGCGGTGGAGTTCGGTTTATTATGGGTCAGGTCCGAAAATTAGGCCTAAAAACGGGTAGTTTAAACCCAAATATTATTCTTTGCACGGACCCGAGAATAAAAGCACGATGTTATTCATTTAGTCCTATGTAAGCAAAATACTACCAAATAAGACTATTTAAAACAAACTATTTTTTTTTCTTTTAGTATTTTTTCAAGACTAAAATAGCCACAAAGCATAAATAAAACTATTTTTGTCATTTTCTTTTTTATATAAAGATAAAATATAAAGTACTATTTTTGTATTTTTTAAGATTAAAATGGCTACAAAACGTTAATAACTATTTTTTATTTTATAATTTTCGAAATTATACAACGATAAAAATATAAAGTACTATTTCTATATTTTTTAAGTTTAAAATGACTACAAAATATTAATAAAACTACATATTTTATAATTTTCGAAATTATATAAAGCATAAAAAAATAAGGTACTATTTTTGTATTTTTTTCAAGTTTATGAGAAATACATAAGCTAAAATTTACATATATATTTTTTGTAATTTTTCTTTTGCGATGAAATAAGGTAAAATAGTCAAAATAGCTATATTAGATTCAATTCAAATATTAACGTTTTGAAGCCCCCCCCCCCCCTTTTTTTGATAAAACTAAAATTCTAAATTGAGATACAAACTAAATTAAAAAATACTAATTAAACTCCTAACAAAAATTATCATACACAATTAAACACCAATTAAAACAAAATTGCATAATTTGACATTAAATGCTAACAATGCAAAATATTCCTATTTTTGTGACTTTCATTTTTTTGTAAAACAAACTTAATTAAATACTAAATGAAAATGTGATATATTTTATATTTTTATTAATTAAAACAAATAAATATGCACTCATAAAAATACAAATAATTATACAAAAATACCACAAAAATAACAAAAATTGCACACAAAGGAAAATTGTTTTATTTTGAAATTTTTGGGAGTAATTCTTTCATAGGGAAAAAATCACGTGCTTACAGCTGCCCCTCTTTGCCCGAAGACATGAAGGGTTTTCGTGCAAAGATAAAGTGAGCGATTTTTGCCCATCCGAGTACTCCGTGTGAAGCATTTTTTTTTGAAAAAGATTTAACCGAACCTTTGCTTAAAAGGTTTCCTACATATCCCTGGCTAAAGGGGAATCAGGTTAATGTAGTTCGGGAAGTTTTGGTAGCTGGGACTACCGTGGGACTGCAATGTTACTTGCTGTTGCATGCTATTACCACTGCTTACCGATCTCCTTATTACATCGTGCTTAAAAGAAAACAAGAAACTAGGCTAGACTGCAATTTGTTCTTGTTGCCTTGCTTTCTTGTCGGCTTGTGTTTCCTCTGGTGCCTTTCTTCCGTGAATTTCTGGCCCTTTGCTTTGCTGAATACCAGTTTTCATCATTTTGCTCGGTCCGCTGGGGATATGGCTTCCTTCATTAAGCTTTTCGGCGGTTCCTCTGGGGATACGGCTCTATTCATCAGATTTGTTATACTGGGTATAATTTAATGTTCACATGCCACTTCTTTCAAGACGCGTCTTTTCTTCCTTTTGACTCATGCGCTTGAAACTTGTGATGGGACCTCTTGTTGCAACCTTCTGCTTTCCGGTGCTGGGGATTTTTATTGTTTCCTGCTGGGGATTCCTGTTGTAACCTTCTACCTTCCGGTGGGTTACTGATTTCAAGATCTGCAGTATAAGACTCAAAAGTATTCCTCTCGTTATACAGGTGGGTGCCTGAATGCAAAAATATGAAATGTATGCCCGCATTATACTGGTGGGCGACCTAGAACAGAAATGAAAAGACAGAAATGTATTCCCGCATTATACTGGTGGGCGACCTAGAATAGAAATGAAGAGACAGAAAATGTATTCCCGCATTATACTGGTGGGCGACCTAGAACTGAAAGTATTCCCGCATTTTACTGGTGGGCGACCTAGAATAGTAATGTATTCCCGCATTATACTGGTGGGCGACCTAGAATAGAAATGAAAAGACAGAAATGTATTCCCGCATTATACTGGTGGGCAACCTAGAATAGAAATGAAGAGACAGAAAATGTATTCCCGCATTATACTGGTGGGCGACCTAGAACAAAAATGTATTCCCGCATTATACTGGTGGGCGACCTAGAATAGAAATGAAAAGACAGAAGTGTATTCCCGCATTATACTGGTGGGCGACCTAGAATAGAAATGTATTCCCGCATTATACTGGTGGGCGACCTAGAATAGAAATGAAAAGACAGAAATGTATTCCCGCATTATACTGGTGGGCGACCTAGAATAGAAATGAAGAGACAGAAAATGTATTCCCGCATTATACTGGTGGGCGACCTAGAACAAAAATGTATTCCCGCATTATACTGGTGGGCGACCTAGAATAGAAATGAAAAGATAGAAATATATTCCCGCATTATACTGGTGGGCGACCTAGAACAGAAATGTATTCCCGCATTATACTGGTGGGCGACCTAGAACAGAAATGTAATCCCGCATTATACTGGTGGGCGACCTAGAATAGAAATGAAAAGACAGAAATGTATTCCCGCATTATACTGGTGGGCGACCTAGAACAGAAATGTATTCCCGCATTATACTGGTGGGCGACCTAGAACAGAAATGTAATCCCGCATTATACTGGTGGGCGACCTAGAATAGAAATGAAAAGACAGAAATGTATTCCCGCATTATGCTGGTGGGCGACCTAGAACAGAAATGTATTCCCGCATTATACTGGTGGGCGACCTAGAACAGAAATGTATTCCCGCATTATACTGGTGGGCGACCTAGAATATGAAATGTATTCCCGCATTATACTGGTGGGCGACCTAGAACAGAAATGTATTCCCGCATTATACTGGTGGGCGACCTAGAACATGAAATGTATTCCCGCATTATACTGGTGGGCGACCTAGAACAGAAATGTATTCCCGCATTATACTGGTGGGCGACCTAGAACAGAAATGTATTCCCGCATTATACTGGTGGGCGACCTAGAACAGAAATGTATTTGTTTCCTCGTTCCTCCGAGAAATTTTTTTGACAACGACAGAAAATTTTCTGCCCCGGTTTTGGTGACCTTTCTGGCATCGCGTCCTTCTGCCATCATCAACCTTTATTTTCCTGCAGCAGACAAAAGGACTTTGTTAGTTTTAATCCTAGTGTTAATTTTCTGGTTTTCTTTTCTTGCTCTGTGCCCCCACCACTGGTTGGGGGACAAAGTTGCTTGCTGGGGGTGACCTGTCTGATGGGGATGGTTTTCCCCCTTTTCTGCTTTTCTCTTTACAGAATAAAACTGTGGGAGTCCGCTTCCCTCCCGAAACCACTCCTTTAGGAGTTTTATTTCCTCCCGGAATGGCAATGCATAGAATTGCATTGCCTGGGGATATCTTGCACCGGATTGATTTCCCTTTCTTGTGGAGTCTGACCACTTTGGATTTGGGTCCGGGATTTATCAACATTCTGCGGGGAAACCTTCTCGGAACTTGGTCCACAAGTCCTTCACCCGTCATTTTCCGCTCTCTTTACGTCACCCTTCTTTCTACACAATTCGTCCTTTGGTTTTGCAGCCGATGCCTTTTGTCTTATTGCCTCGGCTCTTGGCCTATCCTTTCGTATTTTGCTTTTGTACCCCTTCGGCCTCTGGTAGTAAACTTTGAAAAATATTTTTCAAAACGAATTCTTAGCAAGAAAAATGAAAAAGATAGAAAAGGAGGAAAATCTCTCTGAACCAATACTTGGTGGAAAAAGGAAAAGAGAAGAACATATCTGGAAGACATGACTGGTCCTTGTGATCATGACATGCACCGTAAATTCCTGACACAGTCTATTTGTATCAATCAACTTGCCTGATGACCTTACTTGCTGGGGATAAATGGGTGTCCATTTCTTTGCGAACGCGGACCCTTTTGTTGATCTGTCTTGTCGCCTCATAGTGCCCTTCGAGGGGTTTTCACTAATGAGACTCTCTCTTTTCTCTTAGCTCCCGGCGCCTTATGGTGCCTGTGAAGGTTTTCACCGATAAGACTCTCTCGTTTTATATCTCTCATCTTTCGTTGCCTTGTGGTGCCTGCGAAGGTTTTCACCGCCAAGACTCTCTCATTTTATTTCTTCAACGGAGAATTGGAGTGCTGTCGATATGATCCTCTCTTTTGGAGATTCCTTTGGACTATCAATTCATTTCCAGTTTTATGATCCTTTTCTTCGTCGGGGATCAGTGTATTATTCTCGGCTTTATTTGCCTGACTTGTCACCTCTTGGATATTGATCGGGAGGTCTTTTGGACGTCGATGTTGGTTTTGGTGTGGGGCTAAAAGAAAGGCTATCAAAAAATGAAATAACTTTGATGGGTGATCCGCTACAACTTTTGGAATCAAACCTTTGTTGGAACTTTAAAACATAACCTCTGCCCCAGTTTTCTTGCTTGGGGGATTTTATTTTTTACACTATGTTGAGCTACGTGCGTTACGCACACTGTGCCTATTATGCACACTATGTACACTATGCACACTATGACCGAGCCGTGAGGCGCCTACGTATCCTCTTTGAGGAATCAGGTCAAACGTAGTTCCCACGGTTTTGTTTTTCTTGTGATTTTATCTTCTTCTTTTTCATTTTCTTTTACATTTTTTCTTTTTCCTTCTCTTTTTTTTCTTTTCATATTTTTTTTTTCATTAGTGATTCCAAAAGAGGGATATGAAAGAATAACTTAAGGCTCAAAAAGGGGAAACAAGGGTTAACAATGTTTGGATAGAAGAAAGAATTGCCTCCGTCATTTCATTATTCAATAAGTACCAAGTACAAACAAACGAACCAATAATTGCCATAATCAAAGAAATTACGCATAATATCTCTTGACTGCATCCGAATTGATAGCCATGTCGACACATCTTCCCTCGATATCCGTCAGACACAAGGCGTCGTTGGACAACACTCTGGTCACGATATAAGGCCCTTGCCAGTTTGGGGCGAACTTGCCTTTTGCTTCGACTTGATGCGGGAGGATCCGCTTCAATACTTGCTGCCCTACTTCAAACTTCCTGGGGCGTACTTTCTTATTGTATGCCCTTGCCATTCTCTTCTGATACAGCTGACCATGGCACACTACTGCCAATCTTTTCTCGTCTATCAAGCTCAACTGTTCTAATCGAGCTTTGACCCATTCATTATCATCAATCTCGGCTTCAGCGACAATCCGGAGGGACGGAATTTCGACCTCCGCCGGTATTACGGCCTCAGTTCCGTACACCAACAAATAAGGAGTTGCACCTATGGAGGTCCGGACGGTAGTGCGATAACCCAACAGAGCAAAGGGTAATCTCTCGTGCCATTGTCTGGACCCTTCCACCATCTTCTGCAGTATCTTCTTGATGTTCTTATTGGCTGCTTCGACCGCTCCATTTGCCTTGGGACGATATGGGGTGGAATTGCGGTGTGTAATCTTGAATTGTTGGCATACCTCTCTCATCAGGCTGCTGTTAAGATTTGCACCGTTATCCGTGATGATTACTTTTGGGATCCCAAATCTGCAGATGATATGGGAGTGCACAAAATCCACCACTGCCTTTTTAGTTACCGACTTGAAGGTTTTAGCCTCAACCCATTTGGTGAAGTAGTCAATGGTTACTAGAATGAACCTATGACCGTTGGATGCTGCCGGCTCGATAGGTCCAATGACATCCATGCCCCCATGCAACAAACGGCCAGGGTGCTGACATCGTATGTAACTCTGTTGGCGGAGAATGAATCAGATCTCCATGTATCTGACACTGATGGCATTTTCTCACGAAAGAGATACAGTCATGCTCCATGGTAAGCCAATAATACCCTGCTCGAAGGATCTTCCTTGCCAATACATATCCGCTCATATGTGGCCCGCAAACTCCAGCATGTACCTCTGCCATAACCGTCGTGGCCTGACCGGCATCTATGCATCTCAACAATCCCAAGTCCGGGGTTCTTTTGTACAAGACTCCTCCGCTGAGGAAGAAGCCATTCGACAAATGCCGAAGGGCTCTTTTTTGGTCTCTAGTGGCCTGTTCCGGATATATCCCCATTCTGAGGTACTCCTTGATATCATGAAACCAAGGCTCGCCATCTACTTCCTCTTCCACTGCGTTGTAATAAGCGTGCTGATCACGAACCTGGATGTGCAGAGGGTCAACATACATTTTGTCAGGGTGGTGCAACATTGATGCTAAGGTGGCCAATGCATCTGCAACCTCGTTGTGAACTCTTGGGATATGCTTGAATTTCACCGATCGAAATCGCTTGCTCAGATCGTGCAAGCATTGTCGATATGGTATGAGTTTCAAATCCCGTGTTTCCTATTCACCGTGAATCTGATAAACCAAGAGGTCCGAGTCTCCCAAGACCAAAACGTCTTGGACATCCATGTCCGCAGCCAATCGCAGACCCAAAATGCAAGCTTCATACTCGGCTATATTATTGGTGCAATAGAAGCGTAGTTGAGCCGTAACAGGATAATGGCGTCCTGTTTCAGAAATGAGTACTGCTCATATTCCAACCCCTTTCGCGTTTGCAGCTCCATCGAAGAAAAGCTTCCAACCCGGTTCCTCGGGTAACGCCAGCTCACTTGTATGCATCACTTTTTCATCGGGAAAATACGTTCTTAAAGGCTCGTATTTTTCATCAACGGGATTATCTACCAAATGGTCGGCCAGCGCTTGGGCTTTCATGGCTGTCCTCGTCACATAGACGATATCGAACTCTGTGAGCAGAATTTGCCATTTTGCCAACCTCCCTGTGGGCATAGGTTTCTGAAAGATATACTTCAATGGGTCCAAACGGGATATGAGATAAGTAGTATACGAGGACAGGTAGTGTTTCAACTTCTGAGCTACCCAAGTTAGGGCGCAGCATGTTTTCTCGAGTTGAGTGTACTTGACCTCATATACTGTGAATTTCTTGCTAAGATAGTAAATGGCCTGCTCCTTCCTTCCTGTGTCATCGTGTTGCCCCAGTACACAACCAAATGAATTTTCCAGGACCGTCAGATAAAGAATTAAGGGCTTCCCTGGCTTAGGCGGGACCAACACGGGTGGATTAGACAGATACCCTTTGATTTGGTCGAAAGCCTCTTGACACTCTGCCGTCCAACTTACCGCAACATCCTTTTTCAGCAGCCGAAATATGGGCTCACAAGTTGCTGTGAGTTGAGCGATGAACCTGCTGATATAATTGAGTCTACCCAACAGACTCATTACCTCTGTTTTGTTCTTTGGCGGTGGCAAATCTCGGATGGATTCGATCTTAGATGGGTCCAGCTCAATACCCCGTCAACTGACGATGAATCCTAACAGCTTTCCTGATGGAACCCCGAATGCGCATTTGGCCGGGTTAAGCTTGATATCATACCTTCGGAGTCTTTGGAAGAATCTCCTTAGGTCTGCTACATGGTCTTCCTGACGCCAAGACTTTATGATCACATCATCTACGTACACCTCAATTTCTTTGTGTATCATGTCGTGAAACACAGCAGTCATTGCTCGCATGTACGTTGCCCCGGCATTCTTCAGTCCGAACGGCATTACCCGATAGCAGTAAGTTCCCCATGGCATGATAAATGCTGTCTTTTCCGCATCTTCCTCGTCCATTAGGATCTAATGATAACCCGCATAGCAATCCACAAAGGACCTGATCTCGCGCCCAGCGCAATTATCGATCAAGATATGGATGTTGGGCAATGGAAAATTGTCCTTGGGACTTGCTTTGTTGAGGTTGCGGTAGTCGACGCACACCCTGATTTTCCCATCCTTCTTTGGAACTGGTACCACATTGGCCAACCACTCGGGATATCGAGTGACCCGAATGACCTTCGCCTGCAACTGCTTAATCACCTCTTCTTTGATCTTTACACTCATTTCTGTTTTAAATTTCCTTAGCTTTTGCTTGACCGGAGGGTATGCCGGGTCAGTGGGCAATTTGTGAACCACTAAATTGGTGCTTAATCCCGGCATATCATCATATGACCATGCAAAAACATCTTTGAATTCCACGAGGGTTTTGATCAATTCCTCCCTGACATTCGGCTCAATATGGATGCTGATCTTGGTTTCTCGGACATTATCAGCGTCTCCTAGATTCACAGCCTCAGTGTCATTTAGGTTAGGTTTGGGTTTTTCTTCAAATTGGCACAGTTCTCGGTTTATCTCTTCGAAGGCTTTATCTTCGTCATATTCAGATTCATCGTCACAAACGACCTCTTGCATCATTGAGTCGGATTCAGATTGATTTATTAGACTAGGTCGAAGATCCGATGTGCATGCCATGTCATTAGAACCAGTAAAAAGAGAACTGTTCAGAAAGAAAAAGAACAAGACAAAATTAAAATGAGACAAAAGAAGAGAACTTTATTAAACTTGCGGGATAAAAGGGTTCACACTTTTACAAAACAAAAGTAAAATTTGGATTACACCCTGGAATAATCCGAACAAAACAAAACAAACAAAAAACATAAATCAAAGCCTACTACCAAGACTCCCCTCGGACAGGAAGAGGAGTAACCGTCCAATTGTTGGTCTTGGCCTCAGGCCCCACAAATTGTATCTCCGCTCTGCTGGAACTCTCTCCAGCTTCTACCATACTGACATCAGCGAATAGCCTCTCGAAACTCTGATTCAGGTTCCCATCCATACCAATCAATGGTCCTAGAATATTTGGGACTGGCGGCCCCTTGGCACTTGCTCTGACAAAAGACTTTGAGAGTCGTGGCACCAGCTTGGGCAGAAACCAACCTCTCTTCTTCATTTTTCGCGCTTGCTTCCTATCTGCCGCGGTTGGTTTGAACCCCAAACCGAAGTTTTCCAAGTTCTTGGGCAGGGAGACAGGTTGGACAATCCCCTGAAGCTCAACTCCCAGGCCTTTTCCCGGTACGAACCCGTTGCCCAGCATTTCTGAGACCATCATGATTGTTGCGGAAGCTACCCTAGGGTACTGAAGGATCTCACCCTCAGAAATCTTGTTTGCTGACATTGTATCGAAAATCTGGTAGACCCAAGGACCTTTGTCATCATCGGTCTTTATGAATGGAACAATGGCGCCACCCATGGTACATGACGTGTCCTCGCCGTGTAGTACGACCTCTTGTCTATCCCACTCGAACTTGACCATCTGATGTAGGGTGGAAGGCACTGCTTTGGCTGCGTGGATCCATGGTCGTCCTAGCAGCATGTTATAAGATACTGTGGCTTCTAATACCTGGAATTCCATGGTAAACTGGACCGGACCGATGGTCAATTCAAGCACAACATCCCCCACAGTGGCTGTTCCATTTCCGTCAAATCCCCGGACACAGATGCTATTCTTGTGGATTCTTCCGTGGTCGATCTTTAACTGGTTCAGAGTGGATAATGGACAAATATTGGCACTCGAACCATTATCCACCAATACCCGAGCAACTACCGAGTTTTCGCATTTGACAGTTAGGTAGAGAGCTTTATTGTGCTCCGTACCTTCCACTGGCAAATCATCATCTGAGAATGTTACCCTGTTCACCTCAAAAATCTTGTTGGCAATGGTTTCTAGGTGGTTTACAGAAATTTCGTTGGGTACATGAGCTTCGTTTAATATTTTCATCAGGGCCCGACGATGCTCCTCAGAATGGATTAGTAATGACAGCAGCGAGATCTGGGCCGGTGTTTTTCTCAACTGTTCAACCACGGAGTAGTCCTGTACTTTCATCTTCCTCAAGAACTCTTCAGCCTCTTCTTCGGACACAGGTTTCTTGGTTGTAGCGGGGTTGGTTCTTCTCAGCTCCACCGGAGCAAAACACCGACCTGATCGAGTCAGCCCTTGCGCTTCACAACTAACTTCCTCCACTTGTTTTCCTTTGTACATCACCACTGCCTTCTCGTATTTCCAAGGCACAGCTTTGCTATCAATCATCCGCAGCTGAACTACAGGCTTTATGGTGACCAGTTCCCTGTATACCCCTTTCAACACAACCGCAGGTGTGGGCGGAGTCCCTGATATTACCAACTTGTTTGGCTCGGGTTTGCTTATTATGGCGGACGGGCTCTTTCCCAATATCACTACTGACGTGATGCCTTCTCCCTGGGACTGTACCCCCGTTCCTCCACTGGTCGGTCCTTCTTTCGGAGCGGCCTGGATCATCATCACTGTTTGTGAGGGTTTTCTCAACTCTCCTCCCTCATACACCAACTCAATCATGTAGTCTCGTGGTGCGCTGGCAGTGGGTTCTGGTTGATGTTAGAAGCCTCCGGTGTCTGGACCTCGATCTTATTGGTATCAATAAGATCCTGTATGGCATGCCTCAACTTCCAACACTTTTCGATATCATGCCCCAGCATCCCTGAGCAGTACTCACATCTTACTGATCGGTCCAAATTCTGGGGTGGGGGATTTGGTTCTCGAGTCTGGACAGGACTAACCAAACCCAATTGCCTCAATTTGTGGAACAAAGCAGTGTAGGTTTCTCCCAACTCGGTGAAAGTTCTGTGTTTCCGCAGCCTGTCATTCCTAGCATCCGGATTTCCCCGAAAGCCTGCCCTTGGAGGGTTTCTATATTCCCTCGATGGAGGATATGTGTTTTGTGGTGGTGCATATGTGTTCTGGGGAGCCGGTGCACGCCATTGCGGGCGAACCGGAGGCTGAGTGTATGTCTGGGCTTGGTGTATGGAGAAATGTGGTTCTCGAGGTGGGTAATAGTGCTGTGTTGGGCTGTATGGGTAGTTTGGCCTGTGGGGCCTGGGTTGGTTGTAGTGGGGTTTGTCAGACCTAGGCCAACTACTTGCCTCAATCGTGGCAATTTCTTCTTTCTTCCTTCTTCCCAGCGCACCTCTCGTGCCACTCTGAATAGCCTGGGTTGTGGCCTTGAGTGCCGAGTAATTCAGGATTTTGTCAGACCTCAGACCCTCCTCTATCATGACCCCTATCTTTACTACCTCGTTGAAGGATTTTCCAACCGTCGTCACCAAGTGACCAAAGTAGGTTGGATCCAGTGTTTGCAAGAAGTAGTCCACCATTTCTCCCTCTCTCATGGGAGGATCCACTCTAGCTGCTTGTTCTCTCTAGCGGAACCCGTACTCGCGAAAACTTTCCCCGGGCTTCTTCCCGGTCCTCAATAATGTGAGACGGTCAGGGACTATCTCGAGATTGTATTGGAAATAACCTGCGAAAGCCTGCGCCAGATCATCCCAAGTGTACCATCTGCTGGAATCCTGCCTGGTATACCATTCTAGTGCCGATCCGCTCAGACTTTGGCCGAAATAAGCTATCAGCAGCTCATCTTTGCCACCTGCCCCTCTCATTTTGCTACAGAATCCCCGCAAATTCGCCATGGGATCACCGTGCCCTTCATATAAATCAAACTTAGGCATCTTGAACCCAGCCGGGAGTTGGACATCTGGGAAAGAGCATAGATCTTTGTAGGCCACGCTGACCTGGTTGCCCAATCCGTGCAGGTTCCTGAAGGACTGCTCCAGGCTTTTGAATTTCCTCAATACCTCATCTTGTTCTGGGGCTTTAACCGGCTTTTCAATTTCTACTGGTACCTCCAAATGTGGATTGTAGGCATGTGGTTTGGGGGCATGGAATGTAGGCTCAGGGGGATAGTATTGCGTATCGGGAGCCTGAAACAATGGCTCGCTGGCCGTTCTCTGCAGGGTGGCTGATGTGGGTCTCGCAAAAGTGGGAACATTTGGTGTTGGGAGAGGTTGATGCGGTGGTGGAGCTTGGGAATCGTGGGGGCTTCTTTCTTGATGATAACGAGGATTTGTGAGGCTTGTTGAAGGGCCGGAGTGATGGTATTCCGGCATGTGCCCAAGTGGCTCAGGGTTCTTTTGTGCTTTGGCTAAAGCTAGCTGCATTGCATTCATCTCTAGTCCCATCCTTTCAATCTTTTCCATCGCTTCTTTTAACAACTGGCTCATCGGCCTTTCTCCCTCGGTACTATTCTCTGAAGTAGTCATGCTTGTTGTTACTGGTCCTTTGGATCTGGTTTGGTAAGGGTGTGTTGCCAGAATTCTTTAACAACTAACTGTCTGGATTCAGACAACAACAAACTTTGTCATCGTTGGAGTTTAACAGATTTGATAACAACAACACATTGAGGATGCCATGCTCCTAGGCAGTTAACCATTTCGACATGCTTTACTTCAAACATGTGTCATCCCAGCTTGCTCATTTGTCCTTTTAAAGTATTTTGGGAAACCCGGTATTTTATTTTATTTATGTATTTTCTTCTCTTTTTTCTTCCTTTCTTTCTTTATTAAAGGCGGTCGAATCTTATGGGGATTGCCTACGTATCACGTCCCCGCGCGAATCAGACCAGGCGTAGTTCTGCCATAAAGTAAAGAAACATAAAATTCTTTTGGAATAATTAAATTCATTCTCAAAATTTTGCTATTACAAATTACTTCAAACAAGGAACAACAATAGTACAGACTCCACAGTTATTAACCCGATTTGACTAAAAGAAAAGAAAACAACATATGGGAAAGCAACAAAGTCAAATAAACAGGACTCGACCAAAGATTAATTTTCCAACTTAGGGGCCCGCGAGGCATCATTCGGCCTTTCCGCGGCCCTTGGTGTGAGGTCTCTCTGCAAGCTTTTCAACTCATTCATAATCCGGTGGATGCAGCCCATGACGGAAATAAGGAGGGTCTTCCGAGGTATTTGCTCACATGCTAGGCATTTCATGTAGATGTAATGCCCGATTTCGTCGATCCTTCCTCGAATGTTGTCCCTTTCAACGAACAATTGTCTGATTCGTCGGTTCTTCAATCCCAGTGCCTGAGCATTGTCGGCAAGTCAATCCTGGAACAACTCCATTTGTCTTTCCATGCAGGTCATTGCATCGTAACAGTGTCTTCTGTCGGCCTGGGCATCTCGTGCTTGTTTGATGATCCGATCATGAAGAGTGGAGTTCGTTTTCCTTAATATCCCGATGCTTATTTCATAGTCCCTTATGACCTGTTGCAGACGCTGCCTCCGGGCCATTGTGCATTTTGCCCATCTGACCTTCATCCTTGCTACGCAAGCTTCTGATTGTTCTAATTTTTCTTGGCTTTGGATGACCTGATTTCTCAAACTTGCTATCAATCTTTTGTCGGAGCGACGCTTCTGTCGGTCGATGTTACTCTTACTGGCTTGGCGAATGCGGGCCTTTAGCATCTGGTTTTCTTGGGCTAACTTGTTCTTCTAAACCCGCTCGGAGGCGATTTGCACGTTGTTCTCAAATACAAGCCTTTCAACTTGTTGTTTTAGCTTCCCGATTTCAGCCCGGTAGCCTTCCTCTCTTTTTAACCAGCCCCATTGTGCATGTGATGATTCCTCAAAGTCTTGGATGTGAGCTCTCTTAGTTGGTCTCTGGTGCTCAAGCTCTCTTCGGTACCACGTGAGGTATTTTGGCGACACTTCGCCCTTGGCCCTGTCTCGTACACAAGTATCTACCTTCAGGGTTTGACATTCATTCCAGATTCGCCGAACGACCGCCTCAGGGAACTGCCCACCAGGCCCGATTTCGATCACCTGACTACTGAGATCCTCTTCTTTTGGGATTATTTGGTATCGTCCCAACTGTCTCAATACTCTGCATG
The DNA here is from genome assembly GCF_000393655.2 of Nicotiana sylvestris. Lineage (NCBI taxonomy): Eukaryota > Viridiplantae > Streptophyta > Magnoliopsida > Solanales > Solanaceae > Nicotiana > Nicotiana sylvestris. The sequence goes on from NC_091062.1 coordinate 31,265,733, forward strand.
GTGCGTAGGGCTGGATACTTTGGAGACCCATCAACAATAAATAAGATTTGGTGGCTGACATGTGTATGACTTCCTCTATGGGTAGCCATTCGAATGCCCACTCTATCTGGTTTGCTGAAATAGAGCGCAGTAGCGTGACCCATTCGGCGACCCCTTCCGGCAATCTGAAACCATCGATCCTGGTGGGAAACTCTTCTATACAAGTCTTTTGTGATGACCCATATTTCAGCAATTGAGGGTGATGACATAGATGCTCTATCATCCACATTTGCAGTAGTATGTTACATCCTTCGAGAAAAACTCCTCCGGTTTTGCAAATAGTGAGTGCGCGGAAAATATCTGCTATTATCATTGGTGCTAGAGTGCTGTTTTCTTGCTTGAGCAAAGTGCTAACGACCCCAGCGATTTGTATGTTAATTTTCCCATCTTTTCTAGGGAACACCAGAAAACCTAGAAAGGCTATCATGAAAGCAATACATCTATGCCATTCCCATTTCAAACGGCTTTCCCCACTGCAAATCTTATTCTCGGGATTGTTGAACCCTCCCAGATGACCGTACCTGTCGTACAGAAATGCAAAACTACAAAACCCTTTTGATAACTCTGGGTTATGTACCGTTCTGCGGATCTTTACGATGTCCAGGAATTTGTGTATGGTTACGGTCCTTGGTGCAATGAGATACTGCTCTTTCATAGGGATGTTAGGACATCCAATGTACCCTGCCAACTCCTCCAGTGTCGGGGTGAGTTCGAAATCTGAGAAGTGAAATACGTTGTGAGCCGAGTCCCAAAATGAAATTAGAGCCCTGATAACGTCCCCTCGTGGATCGATGTCCAGCAATCCAACCAAATTTCCCAAGTATATTTTGACCGTATCTTGCCCTGATCCTCCCAAGTCGTTCCACCACATGTGTAAGCCCAGAGGAACTTTGTTTATAATGGCCTCAGATGAACTCCTACTTGTGCTCATTCTGCACATTTATTAAGGTGATTTTAGACAAGGAATTTTTTTTTATTTTGACTCCAAACATTTTTTTTGAAAGAAATAATATGTGTATATACATACATGGGTATATATATATATATATATATATATATATATATATATATATATATATATATATATATATATATATAATTATTGGTAAAACAAAATCGGGGAGTTGGACCCGATAAGGGTTGCCTACGTATCCCACATCCGGTGGAAATCAAACCGACGTAGTTCGGGTAAGAAATTTATCACGGTTTTTCAAAAATATTTGGACACTGTCTTTTAAGCGAGAAATTTTGAAATTCCTTTTTTCATCTTTTATTTATTTATTTATTTTTCAAAATTCTCGTTACCACCTGCTGGTCAACATGCAAATTTGAAGCAAATTAATGTGATAACAGATAAAATGCCACATGATGGTTTTTTTTTTTCCAGGTTGCTATTCATAGACGGGCCCAACCCCTATGTTGAGCCCCCTAAGTCAAATACAACGTGATGCAAATAAGCGCTTTCCTACTAGGGATCCGGCACGAAGTTATGTTTTACTAAGCTTCAAACTGGGCATTGTTCTAGACCTGGCTTACACGAGCGGACAACTCGAGTTGAGGAGGGGGCTACGTACCGGGGACCCGCGGGGTCGTCCGGCTTTGTAACTTATCCGAGCCTCTTTCTACTTGGGTATGAAACTAACAGAATAGGGAGTCTCGACCAGCGAGCTTCTCCCCGGAGGTAAGAAGAGAAGGGTTTCGGCGCAGTTTATATATACAGTCAAATAATATCAAAGCGGTAACACACGTCATTTTGCACATGAATCACATATAAGAATATCAGATAATAAATAAAGCCAAATAGAACAATTATTTCAAGCTCGAATTTCTAACCCTGAACCAGTGGTTCTGGGTCTTTCGTCCCCAGCAGAGTCGTCAGAGATGTCACACCTCCTTTTTACATACCCCGAGAGGGTACACGGAGTTTTTTCCAATTAAAGGACAATCGAAAGGGGATTTATTTGTTTATTTCAGAGTCGCCACTTGGAGATTTAGGGTGTCCCAAGTCACCAATTTTAATCCCGAATCGAGGAAAAGAATGACTCCATATTACAGTCTGCGTACCAGAAATTCGGATAAGGAATTTTGTTAACCCGGGAGAAGGTGTTAGGCATTCCTGAGTTCCGTGGTTCTAGCACGGTCGCTCAACTGTCATATTTGGCTTGATTATCTGATTTAATACAAATATGAACTTATGTGCAAATTTTAACTTTTTACCGCTTTCATAATTATTATTATTATTTTTTACAAGGAATTGCAACGTTGTGAAAATGTATCTCGAACCGCGTTACAATCAATGTACCCGTGGTCGTCGACACACTTTGACTCCGTTGAGATTTGGATTTGGGTCACATCAATGTGCACCCGAGTTTAAGAAAATTAAATTATTAAAGGCGCGCCTAAAGCGACTAGCGTATTATCTACTTTGGGTAGGGCCGTGGAATTTTGCTAAACGGTTCATCCCGAAGTCTAAGCAATTTAAAGCAAGTATTTATTGAGCGCCCCACAATTTTGTATTTTTATTTGGCGAGGCTCATCTCATTCTTATTTTTAAGGATAAACCTATAGTGACTACATTTCTTCTATTAAGTTTGTCTCTAAAAATAAAAGAAAATTTCTCAAAAAAAAACATAACTTATTAGTTATTATTTTACGGCTAATGTGAATGGAAAATTGCGATCGAGTTTGTACAAAGAAAAATTGATTTCATTCTATATTCTATTATTCAATAATACTGGAACATGAGATTGACACACCATAATATCAAAACAAATTAACTAGTATTTGATTAATTTAAACTAACATTATTAGATGAAGAAGTTATACATATGCAACCCCATTACTCATTAATTAGTCAACTACATTTTTATACAAAGAAAGAAAAAATTCTATTCAAACACGAATCTAAACAGGAGGAATTCAACAGGAACAAAGCCTGATTAATATTTCATTTCTCTTCAAGCCGAGAGTATGCAAATGTGTACCTGGAAATGGCAGTACAAGAACAAAAGAAGGAGGAGTCAGCAGCAGTAATAACACATCAACAACAGATTCAGCAACAAAATCCCACAGCAAATAACATCAACAAAACCCAGCAATAACCAGTGTAACAATGGTCAGAACCAAACTGAAAAACCCCGGAAAGCCTGACTGAAAAATTCAATAGCACTAAACGCAATCCACAGAAAGCAATAACAAAGTTCTGATTTCAATAATAAAGAAAAGGACCTCACTTTCAATTTTTAGCTCTCAAAGACTGACTTTTAATTCTGAAAAATTAGCTTATTTCTCACTTTGAAGTTCTGAAAATTTTTCTTCTCTCAAAATTCCAGTCCCCTTCTCTATTTCAACTCCCCTTATTTATAGGCTAGAACTAAACATTATTTATTCAAAGCTTTTCACTTTCAGCCTGTATATTCCCTCCCATGTGCATCTGTACACTTCTATCATTAATCTCATGCTTATTTTCTAATTTTCCACCCTTATAGATACCAGACAGGGTGTATTCTGTACTACTAATTCCCTTTTCATTAAATAATTCATTAATTATACACTGAATATTAACTGGCAGACTACTAACACTAATCATTTTAAATCTTTTAACACCCAAAAATACCCCTAAAAATCCCCTATTATTATTGCCTTGCCCTCACTCTTAGCAATATGTATTTAAACCTCTCTGATTTACAACTACACCAAATCACTACACAGCTACAACCAATCCTTAAGTCAAATTCACACAAAATGATTCAAGCATCAAAACATACCAACGAAGTGATTCATGCTGTATTCGTCCAAACAAAGCAGTCATAAACTAACTATTCGACGAAGTTGTTCAAATCGAATGTAGCTTATAACGCACACTCAAACAAACAGAAGAAAAATCTTGACCAAATAAAAAGGTCTTGAAGAAGAAGGAGAACTAATGAACAAAACAAGATTACAAAATAACACTTTAAACAAAGAATCAATAATTCGAAAAATAGAATAATAAAAAAAACACAAGATTAGGAACAACATTTAAAACCAAAGCCGTAACAGAAAATAAATAAAAATGAACTAAATAATCTTGAAAGAAAATCCTAAAACTTGAACGAACCCAAGTCGAGCTCGGAGTTGAACTATTGGAGGTTGAACGGACTGTTTTGTGGACGTTGAAAAAGAACGAAGCAGCAGCTGGACGTTTGGACTATGGCGGATTAGCATGGAGGGACGAGGGTGTCGTGGCGTCGAGGAGTAGCAGCGGCAGCACTGGACTCGCTGCTGCCATGGTCGACGGGGAGCAGCAGCGGCAGGTGGGTGTTGGGCAGTGGAGGTGGTCGACGACGCAGCTGGAGGTGGTAAGGAGCAGTTGCGGCAGTGAGGTGGCAGTTTCGAAGGGGTGGCGATGGTTATGGCGTGAGGTCGTTTTGGACGTGAAAGAAAAAGGAACCATGGCCAAGCTTTACATTTCTCTCTTCGTTTTTCTTCAGTTTCAAATGAGGAAGAAAGTTACTTTTCACTTACTTTTCAAATGAGGAAGAAATTTCCTCCACGTTACTTTTCACTTTTTCCTTTCTTTTTGTTTTAAAACCCACCCCTTTTCACGTTTTTTTCTTTTTCTTTTCCCAAAAAAATTTCTTTTAAAATTTTCAATCCCCCCCTTTCTCACCCGTTCTGTCCCCTTTTCCCTTTCCCAAAAGTTTTTGCTTTTTTGATTTTCCAATCCCCCCTCCTTCACGTTTTGTCCCTTCCCTTTTCCAAATTTTCCAGCTTTTCAATTTTTTAAATCCCCCATGTGTTTTGTCCTTGTTCAAAGGACATGGACCCCACGTGTGTAGGGTTCCAAGACATGTGTCCCCCATGCGCGGTGGAGTTCGGATTATTATGGGTCAGGTCCGAAAATTAGGCCTAAAAACGGGTAGTTTAAACCCAAATATTATTCTTTGCACGGACCCGAGAATAAAAGCACGATGTTATTCATTTAGTCCTATGTAAGCAAAATACTACCAAATAAGACTATTTAAAACAAACTTTTTTTTCCTTTTTTTTCTTTTAGTATTTTTTCAAGATTAAAATAGCCACAAAGCATAAATAAAGTACTATTTTTGTATTTTTCAAGATTAAAATGGCTACAAAACGTTAATAACTTTTTTTTTTTATAATTTTCGAAATTATACAACGATAAAAATATAAAGTACTATTTCTATATTTTTAAAGTTTAAAATGACTACAAAATATTAATAAAACTACATATTTTATAATTTTCGAAATTATATAAAGTATAAAAAAATAAGGTACTATTTTTGTATTTTTTCAAGTTTATGAGAAATACATAAGCTAAAATTTACATATATATTTTTTGTAATTTTTCTTTTGCGACGAAATAAGGTAAAATAGTCAAAATAGCTATATTAGACTCAATTCAAATATTAACGTTTTGTAGCCCTCTTTTTTTTTTTTTGATAAAACTAAAATTCTAAATTGAGATACAAACTAAATTAAAAAATACTAATTAAACTCCTAACAAAAATTATCATACACAATTAAACACCAATTAAAATAAAATTGCATAATTTGACATTAAATGCTAACAATGCAAAATATTCCTATTTTTGTGACTTTCATTTTTTTGTAAAACAAACTTAATTAAATACTAAATGAAAATGTGATATATTTTATATTTTTATTAATTAAAACAAATAAATATGCACTCATAAAAATACAAATAATTATACAAAAATACCACAAAAATAACAAAAATTGCACACAAAGGAAAATTATTTTATTTTGAATTTTTTGGGAGTAATTCTTTCATAGGGCAAAAATCACGTGCTTACACTCCTTATCCATTTCGGCAGAATAAGTCCGATTGGTGGGTTATAATAAAAAATAAGCCTGTAGGTAGGGTCGAAGTCGAGAATGTGTTGGATGTTGAATATCAAAACGATATCTCCAGTGCTCACCAAATAGTGGACGAACTTTTAGAAAATAATTTGGAACATCCTGAACACATATTGGAAGAAGTTGATATAAATGAAGTAATAATTATAGAAAACGAGGAAGAAGAATCAACTGATGAAGCTCAAACTAGTGAGGAAGAAGAATTCTCCGACGAGGAAGAAGAATTCTCTGACGAGGAAGAATACGTCGATGAGCTTTAAAAAGTTGGTTTCTTCGATAACTCTCGTTTATAGATAGTTTCCTTATATGTTTCAATCTAAATATGTATTATATTATGCAGATGACAGGCAAAGGTCGAGGTAACAATGAAGGTAGTGGTTCTCGGGGTCGAGAAAAGGATAGGAAGCAAAAGAGGAGGGTAGAAGATACTACTCATCAATCTTTTCCACCATCTTCTGATTTGCCTATCACTATGCCACAGCCTCTACCCCATGGCTATACTGAGCTGCCACAACATCACCAGCCCTACACCTTCGTGCAGACCCCGGGCGTTTCTTCACAGGGCCATCGGACTGTGCGTCCGACATACAGTCCACCTGCCTCACTACCACGTGGATCCCACCCAACAACATCACATGGATCGCATCGATCCATATCACAGCCACATGGATCATAACCATCAGTGTCACAGCCATTCGGGTCACAGCAGTCAGTATCACAGCCACTTGCGATCCGTGCAGCTATGTCGCAGTCACAGGGATCACATCTATCGTCATCAGCGACTCCACCTATTGGAGGCCTTCGCTTGCGGGATAGTAGCTCTGACCCCCCTACTCCTTACACACATGCCTCTGATACACATGTTTCGGACGATGATGTTGATGCTGCTACTACTTCTGACGAGGAGGTGCATTATGATCAGTATGGTAGGATCATCATAGTCCCTGAGGGTGATGGGTAAGAGTTATTTGTTATTTTTATGTTTATTTTTTTGTACAGTTTTTACTAAGATATTAATTTGTTTTATTTATTAAATTGCAGGTTCCTCCCGAGTAATATTACTACGAGGATAATCACCAAAGCAACCAGAAAGCTTTATGATGCCCCTTATGCGTCTTGGCGTGAATTCCCATTCTCACTGAAGGAGGCAATTTTCAATGAATTTAAGGTATAAATGTTCTTTTAAGCAGTATAATTATTTATATTTATGATATTTCCATATAATATTTAACTTTTGAAATACAGAGCAAGTGTGTATGGGAACACCAGTATAGCGCGGACGTGGCTGCAAATTTTAATCTCAAAGCTCGCAAACGGTTGTCGCATTCTTTCTCCATAGCTAGACAGCTGAACCAGAAGCCTGGCTGGTTGCTTCAGGAGTTTTGGGATGATTTGCAAAGGCAATGGCTTACTGCAGAGTTCTTACAGAAGAGCAAAAAGGGAAAGAAAGTTCGCACATCTGAGAAGGGAGGATCATTGCACACTGGAGGTGCGGTCAGCCAGGGGACAATAAAAAGAAGAATGGTACGTAATTGCTTAATTTATTTTAATTTTCAAAGTATATCTATTCTATTTATTAATTAAAATTTATGAGTTTTCAGGAAAAGAAGTTGGGTCGTCCGATGAACCAAGATGAGCTATTCAGGGAGACTCATATTGTGAAGAAGAAGAAAGAGACGGATCAAGAAAGGTGGGTCGAGAGACGTGCCTCGACTGTACATGTAAGTTTTTACTTTTCATTAAGTATTTTCATTTACTTTTATATAAATTTTGAAATACTAATTCAATTTACTTTTTCTTATAGGATCGCTTCAGAGTTGAAGTTGAGGAATTCATACACAGCCAGCCACCTAATGAGTCGGGTGCGCCATTCCAACTTTCGGCCGAGGATGTTGAAAGACTATGGACGCGGGCTGCAGGCGGCCCAAAATGGGGGAAGGTATACAACCTTCCTACTAAGACATTCCATCACTATAGGTGTGGAATGCAAGGAATAGGGACTTCCTCGCAAGCCGAGCAACTTGATGGGGAGAGCCTCTCCGCTATGCGGGAGACTGTGACAAAGCTCACATCCGAACTAGAAGCGTCCAAGGAAAGAGAAAAGATTAGAGATGCTCAGTATATTGGCATGGTCGCTCAGTGCCAGAGCATGCAAGAGCAGATCAAAAATCTCCTAGCTGGATCTTTTTCGATTCCCCGGTCTCGGCCATCATCGCCAGAGGCTGCCCGTCCCCGTGCTCGTTCGTCCCATCCTCCAAGTGGCCGTTCCTCCCGTCCTCCCCGTGATCATTCTTCCCGTCATCGACAAGTATACCCTTCTCAATACCGTGATGATGATGAAACTTCATCAGACGGTGATGATAATGATGTACCAAACAATGAATGAATTTTAGACAATTTGAACTAGACAAATACAATTTGTTTTCCATTGGGTTGTAATAAGAGTTAACTTAGTTTGGTAGTTCTATTGAAATTTACACTTTCTTGGTTTTAATGTAGCTTTTAATGTTGTTTTTGTGTTGTTGTTGTTGTTGTTGGGTTGTTGTTTGGTATTGTTATTGGAATTGTTGTTGTTGTTGCTTGTTAGAGTTTTGGTATGACTGACAGGTGGTGTAGCTGCCAAAACAGGCAGTTTCTGCCAAAATAATATACAGAAAAGCGACCAAAGTTGGTCTCTATTTGGTCGCTTTTCATGTTAAAAAAAATAATTTTCTGGAGAATAGCGACCAACGTTGGTCGCTATTTACCCAGATTTCTACAAAAAGCGACCAAACTTGGTCGCTATTTCATTAAAAAAATAAAATTTCTGGTGATATAGCGACCAAAGTTGGTCGCTAATATTTAAAAAATAAATTAAATTCATGTATTTAGGGACCAAAGTTGGTCGCTAGTTTAATAAAATAAATAAATAATTGAATAAAAAAGCGACCAACATTGGTCTCTAGTTTCCAGATTTTAAAATATAATATTTGGATTAGAGACCAAAGTTGGTCGCTTTTTAATGATTAATAATAAATAAATAAATAAATAACGTATTTTATATTTAGAGACCAACTTTGGTCGCCAAATTTATATTATTAAATTAATAAAGCGACCAAAGTTGGTCTCTATAGTCAATATCCGGAAAAATTGGTCCATTTAGCTTAGAGACCAAAGTTGGTCGCTAATTAGCGACCAACTTTGGTCCCTATCAATATAGCTACCAGGCCCTTTTGATCGCTTTTTAGCCCAATAGCGACCAACTCTGGTCGCTTTTTGCGGTCGCTTTTTCCCGGATTTCTAGTAGTGGCTGTGAATGAATTACATTTTAATGAATATTTCAGTTGTTTTTGTCCTTTAACAAAGTATGTATTTTTGTTATTGTTGCATTTTTGTTAATGTTGCAGGGTTTATACATATGTATTCAATAATATACATAGTTATACAATTTTATACAAACTTATACTTTCATTTATACATCTGTATACATATAATAACATTGATTGTTTGCAGTTCTGTTTTGCATTTGTACAATCTATCAATATATTTAGCACCATTAAAAATAGCAATACACTATTATTGAATAATTAAAACATTTATAATGAAACATATTTAACATAATTGCAACATATAGTGTAAATTGTAATTCTTTATTGACATTTGTAACTCAATTGCTTGTGAAACTTAACTACTCAATATTTGTAACTCTATTATTTGTGAAACTTAACTACTCAACATGACAACATATGTAATAGGAAGTGTAATGTTTCTAACTATTTATTTTGGTCGATTCATACATATTTTTCTATTGTGACCACTTTGTCCACACACAGAACATGAAAACGTCTTCTTAGACTCTTTCTTTGAAGCAGGTTTGAGTCTTTCCTTTTTTGGCCTTCCTGCATTTCTTCTCCCTTTAGGTGGTAGGACCACATCTTCCAGCACCTCTGTTGGGATTACCCATAAACTCTCATCTAGCATCAGATTTACTAGAAATGTATAAGTTCTAAAGAGGTTATCCTTCTTGTAGAAAAAAGAGCAATACTGGCCAGGTTTTAGCTGTTGGTTCTTCAAAACCGCCCAAGCATACGAACATGGAAGTTCATCCATTTGAAATTTGCCGCAACTGCATGTTCCTTCTTCAAGGCACACTATGTTTCGCCTTACCCCTTCAAGCAGAGTATATAACTGCTCTGTAGCAGGCCTCACCCCCAAAAGTTTTTTTAAAAAAAAAAAGTTAAAGCACATTATACATTATCATATAGAGTTATACATTCTTATATAAACAGTAAAATGCAAGTCAGCAGTGCCATGCATCATTATATTTGATTAGTTTTACCGTCACTTGCTCTGATGCAATCAAATTTTCCCGAAGGAGTTTGTCGTACTTTTCTCCAAGCTCTGTAGATGTCTCCATTGCACTTTTTCTATTTTTGTTGTTCCACTGTTGTAGTAAATTTGTCATGTACTCCCGTAATCGCATTACTGGTAACTCTCTAGCATCTTTGTTTGTTGCATTAATTGACTCTACAATATTGGAAGTCATTACCATGGACCTTTTCACTTTGGAGTATGCCCTAGACCACCTTTCGTAGCCAATTTCAAACAAGTAAGGCTACACCCTCGGATCAATTTTGCACATCTCTGTCATATGGTAGTCAAACCTCTCTATCGTGTAAGCTCTAGCCAAAGCGAAGAAGATATCCTTCAATTGTTTGTGATGTTTCTTAAATATGTGCTTGACATTCTGCCACAAGTGAAACATGCAAATACAATGTGGTACTTCTGGGTACACAGCTTTTGTGGCATTCAAGATGCTTTCATTTCTATCTGAAACTATACGCATCCCTTCCCTAACACCAAAAGTACCCTTTATCTGGACGAAGAACCACTCCCAAGATTTATTATTCTTTGAATCTACAATTGCATATGCAAATGGAAGGATTTTTCCTGTTTATACAAAATAGATATTAGGATTCAGACAATTATACAAATCTTATACACAGTTATACACGATTATACAACTTTATACATACTGCAAATTTATAAAAACAACAGCTATGAAATCCTATACACGTTTATACATGAAACTACAACATTATACAAGCTGCAAAAACAAGGTAGATGCAGTCAACTCACCATCTCCATCCTGTGTGCAAGCAGTCAATATGGTACCCTTATATGTTGCTTTAAGGAAACTTCCGTCAACAACCATTATCGGTCTGCAATGCTCCCAACCCTTGATAGATGCATATAGTGAAACATATATATAAAGAAAGCATCCATCTTGTAATTTGTGCAACTTTGTAACCGTTCCTGGATTTGTATGCTCCAACATATACAAATACCTCGGCAACTCCTTATATGAATCGCTTGGATTCCCTCTTATTATTGTCATTGCTATCTCTTTAGCTCTCCATGCTTTCATGTAGCTCACTTCAACCCCGTGTTGCTTTTGTATGTCCTCTATTATATCATTTGCGATGTAAATTTTTTTTGGATTAATATACTTGTCCTTGACTATACTAGCAATTACACCCGAAGTAGCTTGACGTTGTGTTAAGTATCTTTCACCATAGCCGCATGTGTGATTATTATTGTAACTTCTCACCTTGAATATGTTTGCCTTGTAAATGGCAGAAGATTTGAAACTCCAAGCATAATTGTCATCCACACACATAAGGTGATACCTAGGATTAAAGATCATTCAACTTCTAAATACACTTGTATACAAAAACATAACTAGATATATACTAATTTTAGTACCTATATACAAATATATACTACTTTATACATATATATAACAGAATATACAACTATTGCAATACCTTGTTGCGCTTGATCTCTTCACCTTGAATTGGGACCTCATGCGTACAGCCAAGTTCTTCATCATACTAACAAATGTCTTTTTATCTTTATAAACTTGATCCTCCTCAGCAAATTCGTTCAACATATTATCTATTATACCCGTGGTTTCACTAATTTTTGTGATTTCAATAAATTCGATACCAGGCATAATCTTTGTGCTATCAATTCTGGATACATCTATACAATTGGAACTTGTAGTAACCAAACAACTAGAACTTGTAGCAACCAAACAACTGAAACTTGTAGCAACCAAACGATTATCATAAATCTCTTTCATAGTCACATACAACGGGTATTCAGAGAAATTTAAGTTTTTCTTCTTTAATTCGATATACACCTTAACACCTGTATCATTGTAAATCAGGATCAGTGGCAAACCATCCTTTGGAAGAAAGTTAATCTCTAATGTGTTTAACTCACAATCGATTCTAATTTGTTCCAGAATAGTTGCAACTAAATTGTTGTAGCTGAATGTCGACTCTATTATTACACAATCGCTGACGAAATTGATAAATTTGTTTTCTTCCCATTCACCACTATGAAGAACGTAAACTGAAAAAAGCTCCATCGAACAAAAAGTTGAAATCAAAATTGCAGCAAAAATGAAAATTGCGCTGATTGCAGCAAAAAAAATTCACTTTTCGTGTTTGATTTGCTGTTAATTCGAGATGAAGAAGAATTTCTAGGGTTTTTGGAGTTGCATTAACTGCAAGATCGCATTTTTGTAGATTTGGGAAGAAGAATGGAAAGAATGAGAGAAAATACTGCTGAAAGATACAAAATTCCGCTTCTGAATCCCAAAAAATGGAAGGAATTTTTACCTCCTATAGCAAAGGTTAACACCTTATTTATTGTAAATAAATACCATTTAAAAAAATTATATTCTATAGATACCTTTTGTCACACCTCCTTTTTTCCTACACCCCGTAAAGGGTATAAGAGAGTTTTTTTCAACTTAAAGTGACAATCGAAACGGGATTCATTTATTATTAAAAATTCAGAGTCGCCACTTGGGATAATTTATGGTGTCCCAAGTCACCGGTTCAAATCCCGAATCAAGGAAAAGATTGACTCTGTTTTACAGTCCGCGAACACAGAAATCCGGGTAAGGAATTCTGTTAATCCGGGAGAAGGTGTTAGGCATTCCCGGGTTCCGTGGTTCTAACACGGTCTCTCAACTGTTATAATTGGCCTATTATCTTATTTTAATACATGTTTTAGCCTATGGTTCAATTTTAACTTATTAACCGCTCTTATTCATTTTTAGGAAGATTGCAACGTCATTTAAAATATGTCTTGAATCACGTCACATAAATGCACCGGCGGTCCACGACACAATTTATTTAACGTTGTTGGGATTTGGATTTGGGTCACATGAAATGCACACCCGAGTTTAGGAAGGTAATTTCAAATTACGCGCCTAAAGTAACTACGCATTTTTTCAACTTTGCGAGGGCCATAGAAAATTCGCTAAATGGCATGCCTCGAATTCTAAGGATTTAAAATTAATTAAATGAGGGCCATGAGTTTTGATGTTTTGTTGTGGATGGAGTGGTATAAATTGATAAGTACAAAAGGCCTAAAGAAATGGGTTAGCTACATGTATATTACTAGAACCTTTTGTTATAGCATACTACAATTCAGAAAGGTGGAGTTGGCATTTATGTGAAAATAACAAAAGACAGGTGCCAGCTTTGGGTTCATCTCCATATCATCTTCAAAAGACCGACTTTCGTTTTCAAATTCTAGAAAGAAACTAACAAAATTTTATAACAAAATAATGAATCTTAAATGACCATATGAGCACACAAAAAAACCATGCTGAGAACTATTCGGATGAACCAGAAGGAACAAAACAAACATGGACATACAAAAATGCATTTTAAACTTGATTATAACAAAGAACACTTAAAGTAGTTAATTTATTTAACACTATGCTAAAGAGAAAGTTGTAGTATCACCACTATAACTTCTACAGTACCATTTTGAAGCAGAGGAAGTAGAATCTTCACATGGTTAATTTAAGAAAATATGCAGCCAATAACATAAACTGAAGATAAGATCCTTCCACTAACGCAATCTATTTTTTTTACATCTTAATGTTGACAAATTGTTCAACTTCACATACTTCTTTAAATTTCAAAATATGAACATGGTGCTACATGAGCTTGAAATTTAAATGTAAACAAAACAATACCTGCTGGTTACAAGTCATGAGCCAAGAAAAATAAAAATAAAAAGTAAAATAAAAAAAGAAAAAAAACGAGACAGAGTCATGAACATACTAAAATAACGTTAACATTTGCAAATCTCAATTCACTCAATCAAAGAAACATCATTCATGCGAACAGATTAAATACGAAAGAAACTTTATCAAAAGAACCAAATCAATTTGCTTCTGCTTCAATAAAGATGCTCCGACATTTTTTTTAACTCAAGAGCTTGAATTACATACCTACAAGAGAGTGAATTCAAATGAATAAAATCTGAAAGTTGTAGAGTCAATACAGCAGCAACAACAAAATCTCTATCAACTCTTCTTCAAACCCAAGATTCAAGGCCCGAAATATTGAAAGAAAAATTTAATGAAAATTTTCAACCTAAATTTCTCTCCTCCCCCTCTCTTCTTTTTTTTCCTTCCTCTCAAATTTTTTCTTCTATTTATAGCAAAATTTTCGAGATTTTTCAGATTTTTTTTTTAAAAATATTTTATAATTTTATTATTTTTTTAATTAAAAGAAATCCCACTTACAAATTGCTTTTATTTTTTTTTATAAAAAGAAATCCCACATTTTTTTACTTTTATTTTTTTAAATTCCAACTTTAATTACTTTAATCTTATTTAAAATCCCACTTTTTTTTACTTTTTAAAAGAGAATTCCACTTATTTAACTTTTCTTAAAAAAACAATCCACTTTCTTTTGCTTTTCTTTTAAAAATGCTAATTTCTTTTAATTTAAATTTTTTTAATTTTTAGATACCTTTATTTTTTTTTTTAATTCCAACTTTCTTTCACTTTTTATTTTTTAAAAATTTCCACAAAACTTTACTTTTATTTTTTAATTTTCTACTTTCTTTTACTTTTTAAAAGAGAATTCCACCTACTTTTACTTTTATTTTTTATTCAATACTTCCCTTTTTCTTATTTTTAAATCACTACTGAAAATTAAAAAAAAAATTAATATTTTTTCGGAATTTTTTATTATTTTAAAATAAAAATAAAATAATATTAATAGTAATAATTCACATTTTAAATTTTGTATTTTTACCCTATAATAAAAAGTGTAACAAAGCTAAAAATTGTAGGTTAAAACCCCTAAAATATTTACATAGAAGAAGTGATAAAAAATTAAATATTATCAAAAATTAGGTGCTCACAGCTGCCCTCTTTGTTTGGAAACATGAAGAGTTTTCAAGCAAAGATAAGGTGAGCCATGTGACTAATTTTTGAACATATTTTTATTCAAAAGGGAAGAAATAAGGATAAGAGAAAGGAGAAAGGGTGCAACCGAGTCTTGGTTTTGGACAGCCTACATATCCTAGGTTATAGGGAAATTAGGTTGCGTGTAGTTCAAGAAGTTTTGGTAGCTGGTACTACCGAAGAGCTGTGATTTTGCTGCTATTGTTGCTGCTTCTGCTTACTGAACTCCTTATTACACCGTGACAAAATAAAAGAAGCTAGACTAAACTATGATATACGAATTACAAGAATCCTATCTATATCTTGAACTTGCAGTTTCTGTTGCCCTGCTGGCTTGTACTCTCTGAGTGAGATTCCTTTGTTGCTGACTTGAATTGCATTCTGAGATGCTTTCCCTTTTTTCTTCAAATGGGCTCCTGATTGTTGTCTTCCTTTAAACCTTGCTGCTTCCCTTCGTTCTCCAGGTGGGATCCTAATTACCAACACTTGCGCTGCTTTTTCTCGAAACTTGAACTGCTTCCCTTTGTTTTTCAGGTGGTTTCATGATTGCTGAACTCCTTTGAACCTTGTTGTTTCCCTTCGTTCTCTAGGTGGGCTCCTGATTGCCAATACTTGCACTGCGTTTCCTCGAAACTTGAACTGCTTCCCTTCGTTCTTCAGGGGGGCTCCTGATTACCAACACTTGACTTGCTGCTTCCCTTCGTTCTTCAGGTGTGCTCCTGATTACCAATACTTGAACTGTATTCCCTTGCTCTCCAGGTGGGTGCCTGATTGCCAAAACTTGAATTGTATCCCCTTGCTCTCCAGATGGGCGTCTGATTGCCAAAACTTGAATTGTATTCCCTTGCTCTCCAGGTGGACGCCTAATTGCCAAAATGGAATTGTATTCCCTTGCTCTCCAGGTAGGCTCCTGACTGCTAAAACTCGAATGTATTCCCTTGTTCTCCAGGTGGGCTCCTGACTGCTAAAACTTGAAATGTATTCTCTTGTTCTCCAGGTAGGTTCCTGATTGCTGAACTCGAAATGTATTCCCCTGCTCTCCAGGTGGGCTCCTGACTGCTAAAACTCGAATTTATTCCCTTGTTCTCCAGGTGGGATCTTGACTGCTGAAATTTCAACCGTCTTTCCTTGTTCTCCAGGTGGACGCTTGATTTCTGAAACCCGGTCCATCTTCTTCTTGAAACTGCTTTTCTTTGACTTATTCTCCATCGTTCCTCCAGGTGGGCGCCTGATTACCAATACTTATGCCAATCTTCCTTGAAACCTGATTTGTTTTCCCTTGTTCTCCAGGTGGGCTCCTGATTGCCGAAACTCGAACTGTTGTTCCTTGTTCTCCAGGTGGACGCCTGATTACTGATACTTCAACTGTTGTTCCTTGTTCTCCAGGTGGACGCCTGATTGCTAGTACTTCAACTGTTGTTCCTTGTTCTCCAGGTGGACGCCTGATTGCTAGTACTTGGTCATGCTCTTATCTTTAACATCTGTGTTACTCTCCCTGTTCTTCAGACAGGCACTTGATTTCAACAAAAATAGACAAAACAAAAGAAAATTTTCTGCCCCAGTTTGGTAGTTGGGCGCATCTGTGAGTGTTAAACTGAATCATATCACCAAATATTACTAAGAATTTGAAAGTTAGGTCCCATTATCAAGGGGGGGGGTCCTGACAACTCTTAACTAAACGATGATTTTAAATCTAAGCTATATCTTGTTATCTAAGGAGGTCTTAAACTACTCCCCATCATCCAGGAGGGTCTTGCCAATTCTTAATTAAACAACAATTTTAGAGCTAAATTATATCTACTGAAGGGTATGTCTTATGCTAAATCTTGTTATTCAAACCAGTTTTAAACTACGTCCCATTATCTAGGCGGGCCCTGACAACTCTTAAATCAAGTCTTATCTTAAGAGTGACAATTCTACGGCTAAATTATATTACCCTACAACAAGAACTTATGCTAAACCTTGTTAACTAATGGAGATCTCAAAGCTAAGTCCCATTATCCATGAGAGTCCTGAAAACTCCTAATTGAATCATATCTTAAACATGCGAACTTTAAAACCATCTTATTCCTTGGGATACATTTATGCTAGATTTTACTACTCATAACTGTTTTAAATTTTAAACTAGGTCCTATTTTCCAGGAGGGTCCTGACAACTCCTAACTAAATTCTATCTCCAGAATGAAAATTTTAAAACTAACTTATATTCTTTTGGGGTACATTTATGTCAGATCTTGCTACTCAGTCGTGTATTTTGAATTTTAAACTAAGTCTCATTTTCTAGGAGGGTCCTGAAAACTTCTAATTGCGTCCTATCTCGAACATGCAAACTTCTAAACCGACTTATATTCCTTTGGGATATATTTATGCTAGATTATGTTATTTCTGAACTTTGAACTAGGTCCCATTTTTCAGGAGGGTCCTGAAAATCAAAAATCAAACCTGTTTGGTGACTGCCTTTCTCCACGGAGGGTTTCTCCGAAACAAACAAACTTTTCTGCCCCTGTTTCAATCAAAGAAAAATCTTGTTAGTTTAAAATATGGTGGTTGGTTTGTGGCCTTGACTTTGAGGGCGATTGCTCCTTCACTTTCTATGATAACTGATTTCCCCTCGAGGACCTTGCTTGCTTATGGACTAGCCACTTTCTCTGTCATCCTTATCACAGAACATGCCCCTTCTCTGTTCAGACCCAATTCCTTCTATCTGTTGCATTGCTCATGAACTGACATTTACCAACCTTTGGGTTTTACCGAAAATACCTTTGATCCGTCCACCTAACACCCTCCATCTGTTGCATCGTGCTCTTGTGTTGACATGTACTGCACCTTTATATTTCTCATGAATTCCAAAGCACGTTAATTTCCATCCACTTAGTGCGCATGATGTTCTTTCCTGACTTAAATCACTGACCTTGGCCTTGAAGTCTATTGTTCCCTCACTCGTCACGATAACTTTGATTTCTGCTTGGAAGACCTCGCTTGTCATTGGTTAACCACTTTCTTTGTTGATCTCATCACAGAGAATACCTTTGAGGCTTTGACTCGTTCACCCAACATCCTCTATCTGTTGCACTGTTCACGAATTGAAATATACCAAACCTTTGTATTCCTCGTGGACCCCAAAGCATGTTGATTGATACCAACTCAGTGTGCTTGTTGTTATTTCCTAACTTATGCCACTTCGTTGTGCTGGCCAGATCCCGTTTTGTGCGATTGGGAAGCTGGTGGCAAATTTTAAAGTCATTTCTCACTTATTTTGACCAAACAGACTCAAGAGGAGGAAGTAAACAAGACAAAAGGAACAGAGTAAAGGACAAAGGAAAGAGATGACTCCTAACAAGAAAACTACAAAGTAGAAACCTATCAGATGTGGATACCAACTCTAATGACCATGACATGCACCTGTAGCCTATTCTGTTGAGCAAGTCTGATGTTCGACTCTTGTTGTACCTTTAAACCGTGAAACTGGGCTTCAATGCTCCGATTATCCAATCTGATTCACAATCCTTATTCGACTTGTAGTGCCCTGAGAGTTTTCACCATCAAGCCTCTCTTATTTGTTCTTTCTCTCAACTCACTGTCGCCTCAAGGTGCCCGCGAAGGTTTTCACCAATAAGACTTTCTTATTTTTTATTTCTCTCAGCTCTCGTCGCCTTACGGTGCCCGTGAGGGTTTTCACCAATAAGACTCTCTCATTTTCAATATTTTTTGCTTGGACCAGAGTGTTGCCCTTGATATGAATCCTCCACTTCTTTGACTTGGCATCTCTCGAAGACTGATCGGAAGGTCTTTCTTTGGACCGTAATGTGGGCTTTTGGATAGGGTTAGAAAGAAAGGATATCAAAGGCTTAAAACAATTTGAATGGGTTCAAAATTACAACTTTCAGAATCAGATTTCCTACCACAACCACCACTTCTGCCCCAGTTTCTTTGCTTGGGGACTTTTGGATTTTTATTTTGATGAGACCGAACCGTGAGGCTGCCTACGTATCCTTAAAAGGAATCAGGTCGAACATAGTTCATGACATAGGAATTGCTCTGTTGTTGTGATTTTTCTTTTCTTTTTCTTCTTTTCTTTTCTTTTCTTTCTTCCTTTTTCTCTTTTTGTTGTTTTGTTGTTTTTTCTTTCTTCTTTTCTCTTTTTCTTTTCTCTTTTCTTTTTATTGTTCTTCTTCTTCTTTTCTCTTTCCTTCTTTTTTCTTTTTTTTTCTTTTTCTTTCTTCCTTTCTCTTTCCTTTTCTTTCTCTCTTTCTTTCTTCCTTTTCTTATCTTTCATGCTTGTGTTTCTGATATTCGCTACTGATTCCGAAAGAGGGGTATGAAAGAAAATAAATAAGGCTCAAAAGGGGTGACGAGGGATAAAGTGTTTAGATAGCGGAACAAAATGCCTTCGTCATTCCAACCTTCAAAACCTGCCAAGTACAAACAACACAGTTAAACAAATCAAGAAAAACATTTGTAACATCTTTTGGTTGCGCCAGACTTGATGACCATACCTACACATTCGCCTTCTACATTTGTTATATATAAAACACCATTGGACAACACTCTCACTCTCATTACCGTGAATGGCCCCCTACAAATTTGAGGCAAACTTGCTTTTATCTTCAAATTGATGCGGCAGTATGCATTTCAATAGGGGTTCTTTATGTTCTATCTGCCCCAGTTTCACACAATTCGGGCTTGAAGTGATCTCAAAATGCCTTTACTTATTTCCCTCAAAGGTCCTTATATATTCAACATTGTTTCATTGCTTCGTGATTAAACTGACTTTTAAAACCAGGCTGAGAATTATGCGTGCATGTCACGTCACTAGAGTCAACAGGAAAAGGACTATAAAAGGAAAAGAGAACTAAACAAAAATGACTAGAAATAACAGAAAACAGAAACTTGCATTAGACAGATGGTGAAAGGGTTTAGACAACAAAACAGACAAACTAGACTGGGGTTACAAACCTAGAACAAACCTAGAAAATACTAAGCAGGCTACTAGACTAAACAAACTAGGCAAAATAAGAGGATAGAATGGTTTGAGTCACAAGACAATATCTGGATTACAACCTTGAAATAACCCGGACAACAGAAATGACAACAAAATAAACCACCAAAACTCCCCCTGGCTAACCAAGACAGGAGCGTCTTTCCAATTGCCAAGCTCGGCATCTTAGCCACTGAATTCTGCATCAACATTACTAGGACCTTCACAAACTTCCATCACATTGTTCTTAACAAATTGCTTTTGGGTTCCCTTTGCTGGCTCGTTCTTAAGATCAGCCTCTGATAGCACTGAAAACTTTGCAGTGCGTGGACCTTCGAGGATCTTAGAAGAATTTTCATATTCCTTTTCAAAACAAATCATACCTACCATATGTGTCTCATTGCGAGCAGGCGATGGACTTTGGCTAGTGTCTGCTGCATCTGGATTGCATGCAATGTCACCTGCATCAATAAGCTTCTGAATTGCTTTCTTCAGATTCCAACAGTTCTCTATGTCATGCCCCGGGGCATCTGAGCAATATGCGCACCTTTGAGAAAAATCAAACTTCTTTGACAGAGGGTTTGGCATTTTTATATGAATTGGCTTCAACATGTCCAATTGCTTCAACTTTTGGAACAAACTGGCATATGACACTCCCAATGGGGTGAAAGCCTTTTCTTTTTTTAGCAACCTCTCATTCTTAAATGCTTGATTGGGCCGGAAACCTGATCCAGGAGGTTTTCGATAGGCTCGTGGGGGTGGATAGGCATTTTGTGGAGCTGGGTAATGAGAGAGTGATGTACGATTTTGGAAGTTCCGTGGAGAGAAGTGGCATTGGTGAGGATCATATGGTGCATCAGGATATCCCCGGGGACGATGTCGAGGCTGGAAGTGTTGATCGGGAAAGCCCATCGGATCACTTTTCGGTTTCTCTTTCTTCCACCCGAGCTTACTGGGATGTTCTGAATGTCTTTCGAACAGCTCATGATTTTACCTGATTTGATTCCCTCTTCTACCATCTCCCTCATTTTTAACACATCATTGAAAGGCTTTCCCAAGGCCGGGATCAAATGACTGAAGTAGGTGGGGCCCTGGGCTTTTAGGAAGAGCTCAGCCATTTCTTCTTCCCCAATCGGGGTATTGACTTGAGCAGCCTGCTCCCTCCATCTGAGTCCAAATTCTCTAAAGCTTTCCTTCGGCTTCTTTTCCATTTTAGATAGGGAGGAGTGGTCTAGGTAACACCTGATCTGTATTGAAAGTATCAAACAAAATCTTGAGCCATGTCACCCAATGTAGACCACTTACCAACATCTTGACGAGTATGCCAGTCCAAAGCTTCCCCAGTCAGGTTCTTACTGAAATATGTCATCAACAAGTCATCTTTCTCTCCAACGCTTCTCATTTCACTGCAATAAACCCTCATGTGGGCTACCGGATCTCCACACCCATCATACAAGTTAAATCTTGACACTTTGAACCTCCCGCGGGCAGACGAACGTCAGGGGACACAGACAGTTCTTTATAAGCCATGCTACCCTGGTCTCCCATTCCTTGCTTGTTCTTTAAGGACTGTTCTATGCCTTTCAGCCTCCTGGGTATCCCATCTCGCCCTTTTCTTCCTATGAACTTTTCATTTTCAACACGAGGCTCATCTCGCGGGCCCTGTTTGTATGAGTTGGGAACCTTGTAGGCAACCTCTGAGGGGTAATATTGGGCATCGTGAGCTTTGAGTGGGTGTTCATTATTGGGGATGGTGGATAAGACAGGAGGGAAATTTTTGGGAAAGGTAATTGGAAGATGAGTGATGGAGTTACTAGGGTGGTTGGGAAAGCCATGATAAGCGGGTGGATCTGGAGAGTATGGGGGATCATCTGCCACTATGACCGGTGTTTGGGTAAGGGTAGTATTTAAGAAGCTAGGTGGTGGCGGAGGTGGTGCCTTCCCAGTCATCCAGGCCTGATGCATGTCCTCCATATGTTGTCTTAACATCTTCACCTCTTCAACCAACCCATTGTCATGTTCAACCAATTTCTTTTGGGCACCTGTATCAACCAACTCAGTTTTGTTGTTGTCTGCCATTGCCTTTTGACTTTATGCTTTGGAGTGGAGTTACTACTTCGAGAACCACAAACCAACCACATTTCTGCTATGAAGATATCAAAAGGAACAAAATGGGGTCATCCCGTTAGCGTTAGGGCATTTAACAACAAAAATATCACATTGCGTGCAACACACCTATCAACAATTAATGATTCTAGAATGACTTCGAAGGTCATAAGGTCACTTAGCATCATCCCAATTTGTCCATTTGAATCTTCTCTTTTGTTTTCTTTCCTCGCACTTCTTAGCTCGCTCATTTTCCTTCCCCATTTTCTTTCTGATTATCACTCTTTTTCTTCCTTCTCATTTCTCATATCCCATGACTTCACCTTTTTTTCGTTTCCCCTTTTTTCCTTTTTTTTTCCTCTTTTTCTTTTAATAATGATAAAAAAAATGATTCGATCGAACCCTATGTAGGTTGCCTACGTATCATGACCCTGCATAAATCAGATCTTTGCATAGTTCTGGGAAGATCGGGAATAAAGTAAACAAACTAACGCTTCCATTTTTCTTTTCTTTTCTTTCTTTTTTTTCTTTTCTTTTTTTAAAACATGTACTCTATGAGAAATTATCAAGGAAAAACCCTAAAAGAGAAAAATATTTTTTGGTTCTTTTTTTTTAAGGAAATCTAAGGAATAAACCACAGAAAGACATTTTGAATTCTCATTTGATATCCTGACGCAAGATCTCGAAGCAAGCAATGAAAAAGATAAAACAGAATGTTTTTGGATTTCAATTTTGATTGCCTAAAGGAAAAATTTCAATGATAAACAAAAGATAAAGTATTTTTTTTATGTACAATATCCTAAAGTTCTAATGAAAATAAAAGATTTTTTTTTCATTTTTCACTAATTTCCCGAAGAAACACCTCAAAAGAAAATCTTTTTGGATTTTGAAATTAACACCTTAAAGAAAGCTTTTAAAGAAGTATTAAAAGAATTTTTTTTCATTTCTAGAATTAGTATTCTAAAGAAAATTTATAACGAAATATAAAATGCAACATCTCTTTTTTTTTGGATTTTTACTTGTAACACATTTCCAAATGCAAAATAAGAAATACAGTAACAAAAGACTATACAAACTTAACTAGATAATACAAACTCTAACATCACCTAAAAGACTAAATACTACTATACAGGACTAGAAAAATAAACAAAAACAATTGACTCAAAAACATAAAATGGCTCCTCGAGCAGCTCCTAAATGCAGTGATCCTGGGGTATCTGTCATGTTCAAACTTCGGTAAATAAATCCACACATGTATGAGAAAACTTTAAATCAACACTATGTGAGACAATAACACTCCCTACTGGACACATGGAAGACATGGTTGAGGCTATTTTTGCAAACTGACTTATTTGGCCAAAAGGTGGCTAGAAGTGCAAAATTTGGCTATGACCCCGCAAAGCCAAGAACCTAAGATTTACTAGGAAGACCGGACCCTATGTGGGTTGCCTACGTATCCCGCCCCGAAAGACGAGAATCAGGTTTGCGTAGTTCGGGCAAATTGGATACGGGCGAGAATTAAAACAAAAACAACTAATTTAGAGAATATATTTTTTTTTCTTTTCCCTGAAAATGATGAAACATGCAACATCTTTTTTTGGATTTTCTTTTTCCTTCTTTTTTTTGATTTTTCGGAAAATAATGAAAAAAGTGCAAAATCTTTTTTTTTTCAATTTTCAAGCTCTCTTTTTTTCTTAACAAAAATGTGACAGAAAACATAATTAGGCCCCACTCGCTTTATCTTCACACTTCACCCTCTCTTTTTCTTTTTCTTTTTCTTTTTTCTTTGTTTTTCATATGCCCTCAACTATCATTGGTCCGCCAAATGACCCTTTTACCCCTGAATAGATGCAACATGTAGCACATAGGATGCATCAAGATGGTCTGTTATTTTGGGTATACCTGTCCTAGACGGACTCAACCCCTGTGTTGAGTCCCCAAAGTCAAAATGCACATGATGCAAACAAGTGTTCCTACTAGGGATCCGGCATGAGGCTGAGTTATTCTAGGTTCAAAACCTGGGTATGTGTTCTAGACTGTGTACCCGAGCGGACAACTAGAGCCGAGGAGGGGGCTACGTACCGGGAACCAAAAGGCCATCCGGCTTAGTAACTTGTCTGAGCCTCTTTCTTATTTCAAGGTATGACACTAACAGAATAGGGAGTCTCGACCAGCGAGCACATCCCCGAAGATGAGAAGAGAAGGGTTTCGTAACAGTTTATATAAAATTCAACCAAATATCAAAGCGGTAAAAGCAACATTTAGCACATCAGGCCCAAACATGTGAATAAAATCAGATAATAAATAAAGTCAAATATAACAATTCATCTAAGCTCGAATTCTGAACCCTGAACAAAAGATTCTGGGTTCTCGTCCCCAGCAGAGTCGCCAGAGTTGTCACACCTCCTTTTTTCCTACACCCCGGAAAGGGTATAAGGGAGTTTTTTCCAACTTAAAGTGACAATCGAAACGGGATTCATTTATTAATAAAAATTTAGAGTCGCCACTTGGGATAATTTATGGTGTCCCAAGTCACCAGTTCAAATCCCGAATCGAGGAAAAGATTGACTCTGTTTTATAGTCCGCGAACACAGAAATCCGGGTAAGGAATTCTGTTAACCCGGGAGAAGGTGTTAGGCATTCTCGGGTTCCGTGGTTCTAACACGGTCGCTCAATTGTTATAATTGGCCTATTATCTGATTTTAAAACATGTTTTAGCCTATGGTTCAATTTTAACTTATTAACCGCTCTTATTCATTTTTAGGAAGATTGCAACGTCATTTAAAATATGTCTTGAACCACGTCACATAAATGCACCCGCAGTCCATGACACATTTTATTTAACGTTGTTGGGATTTGAATTTGGGTCACATGAAATGCACACCCGAGTTTAGGAAAGTAATTTCAAATTATGCGCCTAAAGCAACTACACATTTTTTCAACTTTGCGAGGGCCATAGAAAATTTGCTAAATGGCATGCCTCGAATTCTAAGGATTTAAAATTAATTAAATGAGGGCCATGAGTTTTGATGTTTTGTTGTGGATGAAGTGGTATAAATTGATAAGTACAAAAAGCCTAAAGAAATGGGTTAGTTACATGTATATCACTGGAGCCTTTTGTTATAGCATACTACAATTCAGAAAGGTGGAGTTGGCATTTATGTGAAAATAACAAAAGACAGGTGCCAGCTTTGGGTTCATCTCCATATCATCTTCAAAAGACCGACTTTCGTTTTCAAATTCTAGAAAGAAACTAACAAAATTTTATAACAAAATAATGAATCTTAAATGACCATATGAGCACACAAAAAAACCATGCTGAGAACTATTCGGATGAACCAGAAGGAACAAAACAAACATGGACATACAAAAATGCATTTTAAACTTGATTATAACAAAGAACACTTAAAGTAATTAATTTATTTAACACTATGCTAAAGAGAAAGTTGTAGTATCACCACTATAACTTCTACAGTACCATTTTGAAGCAGAGGAAGTTGAATCTTCACATGGTTAATTTAAGAAAATATGCAGCCAATAACATAAACTGAAGATAAGATCCTTCTACTAACGCAATCTATTTTTTTTACATCTTAATGTTGACAAATTGTTCAACTTCACATACTTCTTTAAATTTCAAAATATGAACATGGTGCTACATGAGCTTGAAATCTAAATGTAAACAAAACAATACCTGCTGGTTACAAGTCATGAGCCAAGAAAAATAAAAGAAAAAAGAAAAAAACGAGACAGAGTCATGAACATACTAAAATAACGTTAACATTTGCAAATCTGAATTCACTCAATCAAAGAAACATCATTCATGCGAACAGATTAAATAAGAAAGAAACTTTATCAAAAGAACCAAATCAATTTGCTTCTGCTTCAATAAAGATGCTCCGACATTTTTTTTAACTCAAGAGCTTGAATTACATACCTACAAGAGAGTGAATTCAAATGAATAAAATCTGAAAGTTGTAGAGTCAATACAGCAGCAACAACAAAATCTCTATCAACTCTTCTTCAAACCCAAGATTCAAGGCCCAAAATATTGAAAGAAAACTTTAATGAAAATTTTCAACCTAAATTTCTCTCCTCCCCCTCTCTTCTTTTTTTTTTCTTTCCTCTCAAATTTTCTCTTCTATTTATAGCAAAATTTTCGAGATTTTTCGGATTTGTTTTTTTTTTAAATAATATTTTATTATTTTATTATTTTTTAATTAAAAAGAAATCCCACTTATAAATTGCTTTTATTTTTTTTATAAAAAGAAATCCCACATTTTTTTACTTTTATTTTTTAAATTCCAACTTTAATTACTTTTATCTTATTTAAAATCTCACTTTTTTTTACTTTTTAAAAGAGAATTCCACTTATTTAATTTTTCTTAAAAAAACAATCCACTTTCTTTTGCTTTTCTTTTAAAAATGCTACTTTCTTTTACTTTAAATTTTTTTAATTTTCAGATACCTTTATATTTATTTTTTAATTCCAACTTTCTTATACTTTTTATTTTTAAAAATTTCCACAAAACTTTACTTTTATTTTTTTAATTTTCTACTTTCTTTTACTTTTTAAAACAGAATTCCACCTACTTTTACTTTTATTTTTTTTTATTCAATACTTCCATTTTTATTATTTTTTAAATCACTCCCGAAAATTAAAAAAAAAACTAATATTTTTTCGGAATTTTTTATTATTTTAAAATAAAAATAAAAATAAAATAATATTAATAGTAATAATTCACCTTTTAATTTTTGTATTTTTACCCTATAATAAAAAGTGTAACAAAGCTAAAAATTGTAGGTTAAAACCCCTAAAATATTTACATAGAAGAAGTGATAAAAAATTAAATATTATCAAAAATTAGGTGCTCACACCTTTTAAGGTTTATAGCAAAATATTTAATTTTGATTACCTTCTAACCCTAAGTTACTAAATACGCTAATCAGTTACTCTATTTTTTTTCTCTCTCTACTTTGATACATCCTATTATCTTCCCCCATCCCATTAAAATTTTCGATCTCCTCCTCCTTCCACCGGATTTGTGCAAAGCCCACTTCAGAAATTGCTCCGGCTCCCGCATCCGACGACTGCAACGGCATATTCCTACTGTACGTTTTCACTTCCGGATCCAAAATCAAACACTTTCGGATCCAAAAATTATCGCTTACAACTTGATATCGCAGGGGAAGGGGAGAGGAGGAAGTTTGCAGCAAAGGGGAAATTGTTGTGGGACTTGGCCAGAGAAGATTGCCGTAATTAAAAGGAATTTCAGTCCATTTTAAGCATAATAAACAACGGGCTTGATGAACAAAAGTTATTGAGAGTCTTTGTTGGGTTTCATCACGATGAGCTTTTGGTCTCTACTCTAATGTTGTTCTTGGTGATGGGTCTTCTTTTCCTGTTAATATATGTCAAGGCTTGTCATTTGTCGTTTTCCTGCTTCTAATGTTGTTCTTGCTGATGTATTTCATGTATTTCATTGTAATTCAATATATCTTGTTGTATTCCATGTATTTCATTGTACTCGTTGTCTTTTTTCTCTCATTGTATTTCAATGTATCCCGCTGTATTCTATGTATTTTATTGCATTCACTATCTCGCTATATGTCATGAATGTATTCATAAGTTTTTTTTAATTAATATAATTTGTGTATTCAGATGTATTACATAATTTCTCTGAAGATTGCTATGTTTTTTGGGGTATTTTCGGTTGAGAATTTTTTTTATAACTGAAAATACAAAATTTGTGTGTTATAATTGAGTTTGTTGAGTTATATTAGGAGTCTATTATGTTAATTGATTCACTTTCCCTTTTAAAAATAGTGTAATCCCCTATTTCATACAGTGAATACAGTCGAATACAATAATCTGTCCAGCTGTAATCTCATGTTTCACTCCATGAATACATTCGAATATAACAACTGATTAGCTGGACTTCCCTGATTCACGCCTATTTTTGCTACTGTATTCATGAATACAATAGCTTGAATACATCAAATACATCTTATAACCACGTAGAAGGTATCTATAATCCGTGATATAGCAAATGGTATCTATAGATGACTAATTACTACTAAAAGATAGTGTTTTATGAAAATTTTCCAAAATGAAAATAACACCCCTTTTCGTATATATGCCTGTTATTTTTGGACTACTCAACTGTAAATTGAAATATGAGCTATAAAGTTGAAAAGTAGGCCGTCCAATTGTTTTAATATGAAATTTTCCCTATTTTTGATGTATTTTCTAATATGTAAATTTTATTTTTTAAAAATTAAAATTTTGTGTCAAATTTGCAGTCAAAATTTAGAAGTTTAACTCTCACAACTTAAAATGCATCAAACAAATTGGGACAGTTGGATTTTTTTTTTTTTTTTTGGAACAAATTTAAAAAGAAATGTTGCTATATAAAGTAGAACGGAGAGAGTACATATTAACTGTACTATCGAAGAGAGTAAAAAGATGAGTGTTTTCATTGATGGAGCTTGAAGAAGAAGAAAGAGGAGGAGGTAAATAGTTCCGGATCGGGTAATGGGTCAAAAATAGGAGTGAATTTTAATTAGAATTGGGTATTAAAAATGGGGTTGGGTTTATGTACTGCAGCAATGACGTGCGTTTCTTCATTTAAAGTAGGATAAATTTGGGGCAATTTGGTGAAGGATTTGGGTGGTTTCGAGTTGGATTAAAGCTTTAATAGTCTATTGCACTATCTGTGAAGAAGAAAGGGACTAGGGGTGAGAAAGAAGGAGAAAGAAACTTTTTTATTTTCTGTTATGTACGCGCTTTTAATTTGTTTTATTTTTTATTTTTTTGCCACATCAGTTGTTAAGGAGGAAAATAATTCACTTTAGAGGTGTTTAGGGGTAAAAGAACACTCGTTTAATTTAAGTGTTTAAACCTATTTTTTGGACAAATTTAATGGGGTCCCTTTCAAATATGCTCTAATTGTTGGTGGACTGACTCAGATTGCTCCTCAACTCTAGGAAATAGAATAAATTTGTTCTCCGCTTGAATTTGGTAAAAAATATGTAGCTCAAATTTATCCCTAAAACTAAACAATTACTACCCAAAAAAAATACTCTAATGTTATTGGTGAATGGTGATTCAGGTTACTTATGAATAACTTGGGAATTCAAAGATTACTTATGAATAGCTTGGGAATTCCAAGATTTGCCAAGTGATGATGGATGCTTTGGCAATAATTGGGCGAAGACTCCTAGTAACATCTTTTTTCTGGCGGTTGTTTCTCCTTCGAGGGATTCGTGTAATACCAATGATGTAATAATATCTGATATCATCTGATAATATATGAATATTTTATTCAGCCAAAAAAAAGTGTAGAAGAAATTATGTTAAAAGAACTAATTTTGTTTCATTGTCAAAGTAATAGCTAACAAGTGGTGCAAGTATATGCGTATGCTACATTTTTTTTGGTTTCCCATCCGACGTCCGGTACTCACATTGGGGCCCGATTAAATTCTAATTCGCGCCGGAAAGTCCCACATTGAGGGTGGTTTCCCATCCGATATCCGGTACTCACATTGGGGCCCGACTAAATCCTAATTCGCGCCAGAAAATCTCACATTGAGGGGCACAACGCTCCCTAACAAAGGCGACTCCATACCCAAGGGCTCGAACTCAAGACCTCTGATTAAGGATGAAGGAGTAGTGGAGTAATTTTTTGGGTTGAAGAAATTGATGTTGTACTTGGTGGTATTAGTAGGAAAGATGTACTTATAAATTTACCTCTTACTTCAACAAGTACAAGTGCATATATTGTGAAGTTCAAAAAAAAATCTTGCATCTTCAACACTTCATTAGGTGTCAAGTAAATGCCAAAGTACACATTAAAATAACATGTTACTTATCATTTATTAAAGATTACCAATTAATGCTTTAAATGGCCTAATTGTATAAGTATTTTTTACATTGTATTTTTTCCCGGACCCAGCGTGTTGCGTGAACGCGGATGCTTTGTGCACCGGGCTGCCCTTTTAGTGCACCAAACTTAAACTCCCGTTAGAACTATAATTGTTCCACTCTTCCCATATTACTATAGAAGGACCAAGATCTTATTATAATTGCCTTTGCCATGGGCAAGAGCAGGATTAAAATCCCTCCAACCACAGTTCCACAGTCTGAATATGAAGAACTTTATAAACTTAAAAATGATAGCAGAGCATAATTAAGCCTAAAACATCATTGAAATGTCAACAAGACAGAACAGAACAAGATCTTCCAAGGATCAGTTTATTGATTATCGATGTAACATTCAGTAGACAATCTTGGTGGAAGAAGCATAGCGCACCGGCAAAGGATATATGAGAAAACAACAAGGACTGTTAAAACCAATGCTGATGCTAAAAACTGACAAGTATTCTGATTTTTCACTGATGGCAATATGCTGAATCCTCATATTTTCCATCCCACCTGTTGATCATATCACGCGCAACAAACTTGAAGTTACTCACCAGTCTATATTTTAGATACTTTTTAAGCAAGCATAATCATATTTATACAGCATGCAAAACAAAATTGAACCATCCAAACCTGCATTGTTCGTTTTCTGAGACCTTGAGCTCCAAATCTTCTTCAAATGGCTCGAAGACGAGGTTGACTCGCTCATCGTCCAACTTTTCGAGAGTCGAGGGGTCCCACTGAGCATGATTGCAGGTAGACAGTAACGTCCCAGGGCGAGGAGGGGCAAAGAGAGAGCAGAGTTAGTGTAAGGCTCTTAATGATACTAAACCTCAACTCTTTAATAAGCGTTGCATTATGGAGTATAAATCATCTTTAAAAATGTTTTGATTTCACAAAAATTAATAATGTAACATACTCACAAACACAGAAATGTCCCTAATATAAGAGTGTGCGTGTGTGTGTGTGTGACAGTGTGAGAGAGGGAGAGAGAGACATACTTTTGGAGAATTATCTTTGTCAATGGTAAGAGCCCTGATACCCTTCATAAAATGAGACGAAATGCATATAAGATACAAGAGGATCAAGTATATGTCTAAAACTGAACAGCTATTCAGATGATTACCTCATAGACATCACCAGATATTTTTGTTCTTAGGATATTGATTGTAAGTCTGAATTCTTTCTTCAGACATTCAGACAAAGATTGCTTCCTCCCTTCCCGAATCTGGAAATATTTGAGCATATATAATCAGATGCCAGACTACACAGCATGATAGGAAGACTAGAAAACTATGTTACAAACTTAAACAAGAAAAATGCAAGTGAACGTGCTTTGCTCAATTTCATTTTATAAGCTAAAAAGACCAATGATATATTTTCATGTTACTCGTTTTGATGAAAAGGATTAGCAAGAATCACAAGGAATTTGAAAAGCTCATCAAATTGAAACTGAAAATGGATCACAGAATTTTGGTTAACAATACCAACAAGCTAAACATATCTACCTTTTTTACACACTGATTCTTAAGTCAAGCAGGTCTATTGGAAACAACCTCTTTATCCTCACAAGGTAGGGGTAAAGCCTGCGTACACACTACCCTCCCCAAACCCCACGGTGTGGGATAATACTGGGTATGTTATTATATTCATAAGTCAAGCACGGCAGTCCACATGAGTGGAAAAACTCAAAAAACTGTACAACTAATGTTAAATTTTTAACATATCTTTCAAAACAATTACTGTCTACAACCTACTAGGAGCACAGATGTTGTTAGCACAAAATCCTGTCTAACAATAAACCTAGTAATAGCAGAAAAAGAGGAATGAGCATACTATGCAACATAAGTATTTAAATGAAACAGCAATGCTTTTGTCCTAATTCAAAGTTGGGCGCTATTTGCATGAGTTTGAATGTCTTGGATCCTTATACGGGGAGTAGTAGTTTGAAGTAGATAGAGTATTTCAGCACTAGAGAAATTGAGAAGTGCTGCGTCATATACAAAGGGTATCGGACAATTTCAAAGTTCTACACTATTATTGGCTACAAGGAACTGTGCACAGTATTGGCTGCTTTTGTAGGGACTATATTGGAGGAACTAACCGATCTTAGAGTAATTTTTAGTCCTGTTGGAGATGATCTTTTTAAGCCTTTAAGCACCGGCACGATCCAGCTGTTTCCTTCTTTGCCTGCCTCAGCTTCCTGAAAATAAAGTAACGGTCACATTGTTTGTATATAGCACAAATCATCATGTGAACAATGCCATGAAAAATTGTCTTACAAATGAACTAATAATCTCTGCAACAGAATCCTTGGAGAAGCACTCATCAATTATTGCCTGCCTGCATATTTATCTAATATAAATCACTCTTGATTTACTCAAGGAACAGAGTGCATTAATTAAGACACTTTACTTCTTCAAGACACTTTCTTCATCGATCTGAACATCGGTTGACAACTCCTTGATTGCAGAACTGACAACAGCCTCATCGCCAGTGTTTAAGCTTAATAAGTGCTTTTCTAGCTCCGGCAGTTTCTGACATTTTAAAAAAAGCGAATAGAGTTAATATATCTCCACGCTTGGTCATATAACCAAAACAAAACAAAAATACAATCTCAAGACATTAAAAAATTGAACACCGTTTAATTTTTTTTTATGTTTTTCAATTTACTTTTGTGCATTTCATCCATCTAGCGGAGGCCATGTTAATTTTCTCAGTATAGTTGGATGTGCCCAAGTTGCTGCAAATCATAAGTCCTATTCTGAGCTATTATGGAGACAGTTTTTAACTTTTTATGTCATTCTGGATTTGAAGAACATCAAATTAATAATGTACATAAATTCATCAGTATATAGTAGAATCAAAGAAACTTCTGTCCCTCTATCCCGGCAGAGGAAGAGAACCAGAGGCGGAGTGAGAATTTGAAGTTTATGAGTTCGAAATGCCACTATACCCACTGACTATTTGAGTTACTGGGTTCGGAATCCATAACTTGTACATATTTTCGTAGATTTTTTAAATACATACAAATTTCGAACCAAACGCTATTTGGTTCGGTCGAACCTATTGCTTATATGCTACCTCAGCCCCTGCAGAAACCCCGTCACTGTCTAGGTTGTGCTATCGTAGGCTCTGGGAAGTCGGAATAGGAGATGTCACGAAATTCCCTGCTCTTCGGGGTTGCGCTCAGTGTCAAGGAACATGTACTAGGGTGTATGCGTGACTTTGTAACTCACTAGAGGCCCGAAAAACAAAGAGAAGATGTATATGAATGAGATATCCAGCAGAAAGAAGAAGGAAAAGGATTATCGATTCAGGAAAGTAAGGTGTCCCAAATAAGTCAATTCGCAGGGTTTTTCAAATCCGCCAGTGAGATACACACAAAATACAGAAAGTATTATAGGTCGTTCCAGATTTGCAGGATATCAAATTGAACATGAAATATATCTCTGCTTTTGAGCTATTAGCCAAAAGTTTTTGACTGAGCTAGAATGCCAAAGAATTATAAGCTATCAAAAGAATTATAAACTTAATTTCCAATGAGAAGTAATAGTCAAAAAGAAAATACTATAAGGATGTAAAGACAATGCTAAAACCTGGAGATCCACGACATAATCTGCTGGAACTTCCAGGTTGAAAAGCAGTGTTAGTTTATGCATAAAGAGGATCTATACAACGAAACAGAGTTATTGGTATTTCGTCTATCTGATGTATCTTAATAGCCAGAGGAAAAGGAAACAAAGCGTTTCCCGTAGTAGTGGCGATGGAAGCAGCCTAAGTTGAGGTGGTTTCTTTTTCCATTTTGCTATTCTTGTGAAACACGCTATGCTGATGATCGTCGTGATATTCCATTTAACGCTTATGAATGGTCTATTACATGACAGTATATTCCAATTAAAATGTATGCATGGTCTATTATGATTTAAGGATAATAAAGCGTTTCTAATCCATGAAATAAAACCTTGCTTTTGCAATTTATTTGAAGAAAAGAATGAAAAAGAAATTTGTCCCTTGGACTCACCTCCAAAGGTACAAAATGTGTTGCAAGTCCAGCAGCAACCAACTCTTTACCGTTCAACCTCGCTCCTGTTAACCCCAAGTATTCCCCTACATAAAGCAGTAAACGTATCATTCAATTCTCCTTTTGGTTTTCAACTGACATAAATAAGATCCTTCCTTGTTCCAATGCTATTTGAATGCTTACCCAATCTACCAGGAAGCCGAGAAAGAATGTATGAGAAACTACAGTCCGTATGGAAGCCTATACTTGCTTCAGGAGTGGAAAAAACCTATAAAAAGAAATAGCTCATGCATTGCCTGAAAATTTAAAACTACAATATGCACTTGAGATATTTATACGAACCGTTTTTTCAGTCACGACGGAGAACTTCATCGGAACCATTAAGGATGCCCCTCCGCCCATTGAGATGCCATGAACAAGAGCAACCTGTTCAGGACATAAACAAACAAGATTTCAGAATCAAAGTGCTCTCTTCTATTTCAATATAAGGATTTCAGAAGAGCATCGGAACACTCACCGTGGGTTTTTTATATGTATGAATGTGATTGCAAAGCCAATACATTCGATAAACAACTTCGAGGCAGGAATCCTCTATGCAGTACAAGTTCCAAATGCAAGTCAATAAATAGTAATTCAATAATTTAAAGTAAACAGCTGAACATTCTCCTGTAACAAAGTATTACTTGAATTTCGTCCATCATAGAACATTTTCAAATCCCCACCAGCAGAAAAGGCCCGACCAGCTCCCTACTTATTTTTAAAGAAAGAGAAAACAAGGTTAAACAACATTTTCATAATCCCCAAATCAATCATTTGTTAGCAGTATCTATTATGCTAATCTTATGCTTAGAAAATATCAGAATCTAAAAATTAATCAAATACCAAATTTTGGAGATCGGAAAGAGATATGAACCTTGATGATAACAAGTTTTGCATTCTCATCTTTCTCCCACTTCTCCAGATTCTCTGCCAGCAGTTTTACCTACTTAAAAGAAATTAAGACAGTCAGGTTATAAAGATAATTAAGTAAATTTCTATGATAAGTACTACTGTACTAGTACTAATTAGTAACCTAATAAAAATGGTACCAAACAACTTGTTTGGATGGATGTTATGTATCGTTTCATAATGTATCTTATGGTATTGTATTGTACTGTATCGTTTTGGTGTATATAATGTTTGGATAGATTGTACTGTTAGTTGTTGATGTCTTGCACCAACAATATGAACGAATAAACTTGCAATATCACAAATAAAAGGTAAGGTACGAGGTATTATACAAAAAGATAGGATAAAGTATAAAATAGGATTATTTAAAAATTTGAAAAGGCGATACGAGAGAAAAAAATAAGGTAACGACACGACACTATCTCGTGCGTATAAGTTAAATCCAATTAAAATGGTGTGAACTGGAAATAGATCATTTCAAGAATTATTGACTAGGGTAAATTATAACTCATCTCTGATTCTTCAACATACCACTTTGGATGAAATGACATTCAACTGCTTGGGGCGATTTAAGGTCACCACTCTGGCATTTCCAACTTCTTCGGCCAGAACAACCTGAAGAAACAATCAAGATTAACAAGATCCACCACCAGATTATTAACTGCAACATGTAAAGAAACTTAACTTTAAACATTTAAATTGAAATATGTAATAACCTCTCCATCTGGGGTTACTGTTTCTTGAGCCATGATTAATCAAAAAGTTACAGCCCAAAAGAGAAACCTTTACAAGGAAACAGAATTTAATCAAAAAATTATGCAAGATAAAGAAATATGGTGTGATAGCTGATTTAAGAAGATTAAATTGAAGACCTTAGTAATTAATAGGTAGTATATTATGCCACTAAATTACAGTTACAATACGAAGTTGAAATGAGTTAAAAAAGCTATGTGAAGAAAAGGGTGTGATTCTCTGCTTACAAGGATCAAATTAGGATGTGACCTAAAAATGCAAGAAAGGAGAGCAGCAAATACAAATAAGTTGAGTTGGTTGGTGGGTGAGTTCCTTCCCAGTGTTCGGTAACATCATTACCTACCACTGTCCCTTTAACCTTTTCTTCTTCTTTTTTCTTAATTTTTTTTTTTAAATTTAGCTTTTTTCTTTTTTTACATTTGGTATTGGCATTCGTAATATGACCTTAACTTATTTGGATTCGCGCCACATACGGGAAAAGTATTTTTTATCGGAATTTTTATTAGTATGAAGGTGATTTCGAGAGTTCGATTAAGGGTAAACCAACCATATTCATCTCACACTTGGTGGTTAATAATTTGGTATATATTATCCATGTTCTTGAATCGATTATAATACATTATCTACATCAAATTAAGATTGTTTCTCATGAATTCGTATTATGGCCATGACTTATTTGGATTCGCGCAAAATAAGACATAGTAAAGAAGAAAGTGTTTTCTATCAAAAAAAAAAAAAAATGGTATACATTATTCATGTTCTTGAATCGATTATAACATTTTATTTACATCAAGTTAGAAATTATTATAGACAATTACGTATTATAGCAGGCCAATTAAACTAATCATGTAAAAAGCTGTATACAAATCGGTCCACAAATGGTAAACTTCTTCTTGTGTGGTATTTCTAGTACATTTAACTACTTTTTTTTAATCAATGAGCAACTCTTTTGTTCCTACCAGCCCGTTTTAAATTAGAGAAATTTTCACAAACCACTATTGTTTAGTGGTTATTAACTAGTTGTAGCTACCATTTACTATATTACTTTCTATAGTTATGTTTTCAGGTTTTTTAGAGTGTATTCGATGTATTTAAGCTATTGTATTCATGAATACAGTAGCATTTCTCGGCGTAAAACAGAGGATTACAGCTAGACAGATTATTGTATTTGACTGTATTCGACTATATTCACGGCGTTAAACAGGGGATTACAGCTAGACAGATTATTGTATTCGACTGTATTCACGATATGTATTTGTGAATACAGTGACGTTAATAGCGCAACTCATAGTTTATTCAGCTGTTTTTAAACGGAAAGTAAATCAATTAACATAATAGACTCCTAATATAACTCAAACTCAATTATAATGCACAAATTTGTATTTCCAGTTATAAAAAAGATTCTCAACCGAAAAACACGCCAAAAACATAGCAATCTTCAGAGAAATTATATAATTACATTGAATACAGTTAAATACATAAAAATACATCGAATACATGAAGTATAGCAGATCATCCATAGTGCAAAAATATATGAATACATACTACAGATACATTTGAATACATATATACATCTGAATACATAAATTATATTAATTAATAAAACATATGAATACATTCATGGAATATAGCAAGACAGTGAATACAATGAAATACATGTAATACAACGGGATACATTGTAATACAATGAAAAAAAAGACAATGAATACAATGAAATACATAGAATACAGCGAGATACAATAAAAAAAGGTAACAGACTCTTCAAGTTGCCCCGCCCCAAACTCGTCGTCTTTGTTCAAGAACAACCCTAATGTCGCCTCGTCAAGAGGGCCGCGATTCTGACTCGAAACTCTCAAATTTTGGTGCAAAAACGAAAGAAATTCTTTATTTTCAATAGCAGATTGTCTTCTTTTGTTAGTAATTGCGAATTTGGTAGATGAAGAAAAGTAGCAATGGAGGTGGTGAGAGGCAAGAGTTGCAATGGCCATGTCGAGATTTCATTGCAAAGTAACGACCATCAGAATGGTGTGGATCTTTCTCTCTAGGGCTTGATTTCGACATTGATTCAGAGCCCCAGGCCACTAACAATGAAAATCGCGAGACAATGGAGATGAATCAATAGAGAATAGTGGTTGTATTCATGGAGAAAGACTGGCGTTAAGAGAGAGATGGGGTGAAGAAAAATCGAAAAGAATGAGAGAGAAAATTAATACAAAGAGTATTTTATAACTTAAGAGTAGGAAGTAACCATAAATAGATATTTGACTATAAAAATCAAAAGGTAGCTGTGGAACATTTTTAAAAGGATATTTATTTAAAATAAATAAGGTATGAAGGTAAAAATTCCTTTAAATTTTGTGGAGTGGAGTAGGAATCTAGTCTAATGATAACCTCAATATGTTGAATTAGTAATGACTAGCCAGTAGCCAGTGAGGCAGTAACCAGCAACCCGTAAGGCTGTGATATCCCATGAGATTAGCTATTTTAATTAATTTTACTATTTTAGTATAAAAATAATTTTCGGAATAAAATAATCTTGTAATTGTTATCCCGTCCCACCTACCGAATGACAATATATGAGCGGACGATAAAAAAAAAACAATTTAGCACGTTTTTTTATTTTATGGAAACAAAATAAATGTGTTGGCATCATATATTATGAATCCGTAGTCAAATTTTAAATGGTTTTTTTAGCTGCCAATGCAAAATTGTATCGGCGCATTTTCGTAAAAATTGCACAGGGCGTCCTATTTGGTCGCCCCCATTTAACTTATACCCATTTTTTTTAAATTTTTAACTTGTACTCACTTTTTAAACAATGTCTCCTCCTCTTCCTCCTCCTTCTTCTTCTTCTTCTTGTGCTGCTGCTACTAGTCATGTTTGATCTTATTTTCTAGTCAATGCACTAGATAGAAAACTCTTGCATATTTATTCAGACATGCTTTTCGTTTTTTAGCAGAAAAAATAGTGTATGTTTTTTTCTTTTGCACAAGTTATTACATAAAATTACAACTTCTATTTTCTTAATCAATGATAAGCACCTTTTCTTTGCAACAATAAAATCTTAAGTTATTACATAAAATTTGACGTGGACCATTTGAGGCAACAATAAAATCTTTAAGTTACTTTGTTATTCGTTTTCGTACTTTAATTACTTGGCAAACTGTCATTGATTTCGTGAATACCGTACCATATATATATAACCAAGAAAACTACAA
Source organism: Nicotiana sylvestris (assembly GCF_000393655.2). Classification (NCBI taxonomy): domain Eukaryota; kingdom Viridiplantae; phylum Streptophyta; class Magnoliopsida; order Solanales; family Solanaceae; genus Nicotiana; species Nicotiana sylvestris. The sequence goes on from NC_091062.1 coordinate 31,304,871, forward strand.
ATGAAGTTATTTAGAAAGTGGAGCCATAACTATAGCTGAAGTTATGTGAAAAGAATGTCATTTGGGGTAGTAAACATAAGTTTCCCAGCTCTAGAGCTGAAATTTTTATTTTGTAACTGGCGAACTTCAGCTCTAGAGCTGAAATTTTTATTTTGTAACTGGCGAACTTCAGCTCTGAAGTTTCCCAATTACAAAACAAAAACTTCAGCTCTAGAGTTGAAGTTCGCCAGTTACAAAATACAAACTTCAGCTCTAGAGCTGAGGTTTTTCTTTTGTAACTGGGAAACTTGATTTAGTTCATTGTATGTTTACTACCCCAAATGACTTCAGCTCTTTTTAACGTCTGTCTCTTTGCTGTTTCTCTGGGCATTCTCTTGTGAAAACGAAGTTAATTACTTTTGTGAACTGATTAGGCCTTTGTACGTAGTTCACATGAGCCATCTCAAGAATATTACTATCTTCTTCTTGTTCTGTTTCTCATTGGTCATAATTATAGCTTGCGACAGTAATATTGGATTTCACTGGAGTACTGTTAAGTCTGGTTATACGAAACAAAACTCTGTCCTTCCCTCCTTTTCAGGCAAATTCTTGCATTTTTCCTATCAAAATAGTAGCAGAATCACAAGTACTATAACATAAAAGGCGTACTTCAGCAACAGAAAACAAAAACAAAAGAGAGTTTTGTTTTCCCGGTTACAAAACAAAAACTTTAACTCTAGAGCTGAAGTTCGTCAGTTATAAAATGAAAACTTCAGCTCTAGAGCTGAAGTTCGCCAGTTACAAAACAAAAACTTCAGCTCTAGAGCAGAACTTCAGGCCCGGCTACTAAAATGCTGAAGTTTTGCGTGATTGTCTTTGCTACTTCAGCCCCGTATGCTGAAGTTATGCGAAAAAGCGGGTACGCTTGCAATTTTTTTGCAAAGCGGACACAAGTTAAAACGTGACACAAAAAGCGAGTATAAATGCAAATCCCCCGCATTTTCACAAATGATCCTTTTAGACCACAAGAAAGTGAACTGGCCCAGACCTCAAAACGGAACGAATTCTCCTTGATTAGTTCACACTTCACGGCATTTTGGTAGGTCGGGTTGGTTCGGGTTTTTCAAATATCAAATCAAACTAATTATATTGAATTTTTAAATGTATAAATCAAATCAAATCAATAAAAGTCGGGTTTTTCAATCTCAGATTTTTGGGTTATTTGAGTTACTAACATAAAGTTACATTACAATAAATATTTTTATGTATAAAATATGTTAAAAACTTGTATACATATCATGTCAAGATGATTTGGCTTCGATTTGACTTTTTTTTGGTTCAAATCAAACCAAATCAATAGTTACCCCGGCCCACCCAATTTCCTTTTCCTCTTTAATTTTCTGAAGAGACATAGCCTTACTACACCCAAACAGTACCTTCCCCTTTCATAAACGCCACAACTTGTCTTCTAAGTGGATGAAAATCCAATACAAGCCCATACATTTCCCCGAAACCTTTTTTTTGTTAGAATTTTCTACATAAATTTGAAGTACAAAATTTTATATTATTTTAAATCACTATCACTCTAAACTTCTCTTTCTATAAAAGTACATTTCAAAATTTTCGTTTTATATTAGTGTCATTTTTTTCAATTTCCTTTTTTGTGTATTTGCTTGTGTAACTGAACCCATGTGTTGCTGTAGTTATAGATTAAGCTCCCCAAATTTGAATTTTTATTTGTTTTTGAGGACCCACTATTTGTTGAGCTTAAAGCTGTCGAATTTGAAATTTTATTTTGAAGATTTGTTATTTGATCCGAAGGGGGTGATATAAATAGCAAGATTATTCTGATGATATTGTTCTGATGAACGAGACGGAGAGTAACGTTAACGGGAGGCTGGAGGTTTGGAGACATGCCCTTGAGTCTAAGGGTTTCAAGTTGAGCAGGACGAAGATAGAATATCTTGAGTGCAAGTTCAGTACCGAGCCGAGGAAAGAGGGCATGGACGTGAGGCTTGGATCGCAGGTCATTTCCAAGAAAGGCAGTTTCAAGTACCTTGGGTCGGTTATCCAGGGGGTGGGGTGGATGAAATAAAGGTTAGCATCTGGAGTCCTGTGCGACAAGAAAGTACCTCCGCTACTCAAAGGTAAGTTTTATAGAGCGGTGGTTAGGTCGTCCATGTTGTATGGGGTTGAGTGTTGGCTAGTTAAGAACTCACATACCCAGAAGATGAAAGTAGCAGAAATGAGGATGTTGAGATGGATGTGCGGGGACACTAGGATGGATAAGATTAGGAATGAAGATATTCGGGAAAAGGTGGGCATGACTCCTATTGATGACAAGATGCGGGAAGCGAGGCTCAGATGGTTCGAGCACGTTCAGAGGAGGAGATTGGATGCCCATGTAAGGAGGTGAGAGCGGTTAGTGTTGGTGGCAACGAGGAGAGGTAGATGGCAGCCTAAGAAGTATTGGGAAGAGGTGATCGGGAGGGGATATGGCGAGGCTTCACTCCGAGGACATGGCACTCGATAGGAAGCTGTAGAGATCGAGTATTAAGGTTGTAGGTTAGAAGATAGTTGAGTATATTTAGTCTACCAGTGTAAGTCTAGGCTGATAGGATTTAGTCTTAGACTGCTAGTGGTCAGTGTTGTGTTTATAGTACTCTTCCATTTTTATAGTGTCGGGCCTTATTTACTAGTTATTATTTCTGCTTTCCATCTATTCACTGGTTTTTGTGATGTTGTTATTATTTCTATGGTTTTTTGCTGATAGTACTTATATATTTTCTCTTTTCGTCTTTTGTTCTTCTTGTGCCAAGGGTCTATCGGAAACAACATTTCTACCCCATCGGGGTAGAGGTAAGGTCTGCGTACGCACTACCCTCCTTAGACCCTACTTATGGGGTTATACTGGGTTGTTGTTATTGTATAGCACCTTCAAGAAGTTCATACTAAAATTTCATTGTATTTGGAGCTGATTTAAGGTGATTGAGATTGAATTATTCAGCTGAAAGTCAAATAAGAACACAGTTATTCAATAATATACCGCTACAGCATATAATATACAATAAGAGTAAAAAGGTATGCATCGGTATACTATAATAATATGCAATATTGTAACGACCCGACCGGTTATTTTGGGCATTTGCATTCTGTTCATCTATTTGGAGTCTTGATTTGCCTCGTATGTTGTATTATGACTTGTGTGCACCATTGGTTTTGATTTTTAGATGATTCAGGACCGATTCGGAAGAGGGATTCTCATGTTAGAAGCTTTGAGTTGGAAGAGTTGACCGAGTTGATTTTTTACGTATTTGACCCCGAATTGGAGTTTTGATGGTTCCCTTAGGTCCATGTGGTGATTTTAGACTTGGGCATGTGTCCGGATTTATATTTGGATAATTCTAGGAGGTTTCGGCATGAATTGACGAAAGTTAGAAATTTGAAGGTTTGAAATATTCATAAGTTTGACCGAGAGTTGACCTTGATGATATCGAGTTTGGATTGTGGTTCCGGGAATTGGAATAGCTTCGTTATGTCATTTAGGACTTGTGTGCAAAATTTGAGTCCATTCCGAGTTGAATTGATATAGTTCGACACGAGTTTTGAAATTTGAAAGTTTAAAAGTTCATTAAGTTCGATTCGATGTGCGATTTGTGATTTTGATGATGTTAAGTGAGATTTGAGTGCTCGAGTAAGTCCGTGTTGTGTTATGGAACTCGTTGGCGTATTCGGACAGGGTTCCTATAGGCTTGGGTGTGTTTCAGATTAACTTCGGACCATTTCGGAGTTGCATGAGATTGTTGGTTTTCTGGTGTTTCAGTTGTGCTTTGCAATCGCGAGAAACGGAACGCGGTCACAGTGGTTTTTTTGTTAGTGGAGCTATTTTTTCTTCGCGTTTGTGCTTCAGAGATCGCGTTTGCACTAGGTTGAAGTTTTTAGTCTTCGCGTTCGCGTCCATGGCTATGTGTTCCCGTAGTATTGAGCGGGGCTCGTTAGTCTCGATGGGTTCTTTATCGCGTTCGCGATGGTTTGTCCGCGATCGCGGGGCTCTAGCATTGTGCTTCATCACGTTTGTGTGGGTATTGCCACGAACACGTAGAGTAAAGTATGGCAGTGTGATTTGTGCTTTCCGGACACGAGGCTGTTACCGCGTTCACGAAAGGTATTGCTGGAGCAGTGATATAAAGTACTTTGTTTTGAAGATTTCAGTCATTTTAGCATATTTTGAGCTATGGAGCTCAGATTTGGGCGATCTTGGAGGAGATTTTCACCACATGGACTAGGGTAAGTATTTTCTACTCGGTTTTAATTATATTATGTGATTCCATCTTCATTTTTGGCATTTGATTGATGATTTCAAAAGAGAAATTGGGGGGGTTTTTGTCTAAACTTTTCTGAAGTGAATTTTTGAATTTTGAACATCGATTCAGATTTGGATCCAAGTGAAATTGGTATGATTGGACTCGTAATTGAATGGATTGTCGGATTTTGTGAGTTTTGTGGAGTTCCGAGATGCAAGCACATATTTGACTTTTTGGTTGACTTTGAGTAAATGTGTAAAGATTAGACTTTTATCGATTGGGTTTGCTTCCTATGACATTATTTGATGATTTTGAGTTGCTTTTGGCTAGTTTAGAGCTGTTCGGAGGATGATTTGAGCGGGATGGCTCTTCTAGTGTATTGATTTGGCTTGTTTGAGGTAAGTGTCTTGCCTAACTTTGTTGTGGAAATTTTTTCTACTAATTGCCCATTAATTGCTACATGCGGGGGTGATGCATATATGAGGTGACGAGTGTATATGCATGTGTCAAGATTAATCATGTTCGGAGGTAAATTATACGATTAATTGTGCCTTGTGACCTTCTTGTTTCATGTCTTATTTGACTTCTAGACTACCAAGAATATGAAATTAAATGCTAGAAACCAAGACTATGACTTGACTAAAATTTAATGGATTTTTGTGAAATCATTGGTGTTTTTAATTCGGCCATCACTATGCTTAATCACTAATACATCACTACGGTCGTTATTCTTGAGGTATTAGATTCTATACTCGAGTTCAAGATCATTTTGAGACTTGTCGAAATACTTGAACAATAAAGTACTTGAGGTTTATTGAATTGTTATTGGCTTGAAAGCTGTGATTGATGTTCATTCGGAATATTCGCTTAAATACTCTCCTTGATGTTATTCATGCTTCCTACCTTGCTTGTTATTGATATGCATATGCTTGGTGAGGAAGAATGTAAAGCACAAAGGGTGATGCCGTGCCATTTCATATACATTATCATGTGAGGAAAATGTAAAGCACGAAGGGTGATGCCATGCCATTTTATTTACATTATCACGTGAGTATGAAAGTAAAGCACGAATGGCGGTGCCGTACCATTTCACTTACATTATCATAATATCATTTCCATTATCATGTGAAGATGAGAGTAAAAGCACAAAGGGTGATGTTGTGTCATTTCATTATATTATTGTGTTCTCATTTACATTAACATGTGAGGATGAGTATAAAAGCACGAAGGGTGATGACGTGTCATTTCATTTATATTATCATGGGTTCATGGCATGAAGGGTGTTCCGTGCAAGCGAGGACAAGGGACATATATTATGTTGTAATATCTTTTCCTTGTGTATACATTCATGCCTTTACCTTGAGCTGTTACTGTTGTACCTATGTTTTCTATGTGACTTGTCGTTGTTGTTCTATCTTTGTTCTCTATCTCAATTGTTGCTGTGTTGTCCATGTCTTCTATTTGTTTAACTTGCAAATATCATGTTTTCCTTCTTGTTGTTATATCTACAGCCATGTTGTTCCTCGTTTGTTGCACTTTTGTATAAGCTTTCTATCATGTTAGTTATTCATGCCTTTTAGTTGTTAGCTCATAAAGATCATGCTTTCTCTCTTCTTTGTTATATCTACACCTAAGCCTTTTACCATGCTAGTTAGTGAAATTTATATTCTTCTTTCCTAATTGCTGTCATTATTTCTATGCCTTTTACCTAGTCTGTTACCGTTGTCCATATGTACTACCTTGTTTGTTATTGTTACCTGTGTATTTTTCACTTTGCCATTACTGTTATTGGCATTTCTTTCACCCAAATGGTACTGTTATACGTATATTTTTTGTGAGGATGAGATAAATGCACGAAAGGTGTTGCCGTGCCATTGACTTGATATCTTGAGTGCATTTCTCACACTATGAGAGTTATGGATTTACTATCGTGGTTTATTGGTTATCGTTCTAAGGAAAGGATTGGTCGAGATATTGAGGAATAATAAATCGTGATTTCTTCTAGTAATCATTTACTACTTCACATATTCGTTTCTTGTACTCTTTTGTATTATATTCTAGTATTGTTCTATCGTTAGTCTTCTGCACAGGTTATATCAGTGAGTATCTTTAACTAAAAAGCCTCGTCACTGCTTCAACGAGAGGTTAAACAATATACTTACTTGGTATATGGGGTCGGTTGTACTCATACTACACTTCTGCACCTTGCTTGCAGATCATGGAGCGGAGTTGCGGTGGATGTCGGGAGCTGACACTGAAGATGTTCGAGCCTTCCGGGTGTAGCTACCACTTGTCCCTAGGTAGTTTTAGAATTGAATTCTGTTTATGTACATTTCAAATAGAAGTTGTATTGGTTTTATATCAGTTTTTTTGTAATAATCCAGTCTTAGTAGCTCATGACTTGTACTACCAATTCTTGGGATATTGTATGGAACCCAAATATATCATTTGTTGGTCACCTTTACTTTACTAGATTTGTGTTAACTGTTAATTGGCTGACCTAACGAGTTGGGTTAGATTTCATCACTACTAGTGGATTTGGATCGTGACAAATGTACTGTAATAGTATACAATATACTACAATATACACTTTGACTGTCATTTATTGAATCATCTGAGTGTTATTGTACAAAGCTAAAATCGTGATTATTGTTCGAATTTGGTTGCTAATAATTGAATAGTTTGAGCCACCTTAAATAGTTTCAGTAGAGTAGTATGTGTAAGAATTTTTATTTCCTGGCGCTCATCTACATCTAGTCATAGAACTTGTGTTGCAGGTTCTCAAATGATATGAAAAGATCAAGTGTTATATCCCTTTTTCTCAAATGTATTATTCTAAATTCCACGCATGAATAAAGTTTGATCCATTGATTTAAAAAAGCAAAACGAAAATGGTCTGCAACTGAAAAGGCTTTGAAGCTTGGGTTTGGAAATTAAAAGCTTAATATACTATTGCAGGTAAGAATTAGAAGCTGAAATTAGAGCCAGTTCATTCAGAACTGATTTAAAGTGGTTTTGGTGGCTGCTTGAGCGTGTTTCAACTTTAATACGATAGCAGCCTTAGGGCCATATTTGGGGAGAAATTCAAAAATACTAGATTTGTTGACATGTGATTTTTGTCCCTCCCCAAATTTTTCACATTTTAGTATATAAATATTTAATTTAGCGTTAATGTAGCTATTTCAATTTATTTTGACTCTTTTACTTTATTTTCGTCACAAAAATGAAAATTACAAAAAATATACATAAATTTTAGTTTATTTATTTCTCATAAACTTAAAAAAATACAAAAAATAGTACTTTATATTTTTATCTTTATATATATATATATATATATATATATATATATATATATATATATATATATATATATATATATATATATAAAACGAAAATTGTAAAAATAGTTTAATTAATGTGTTGTAGCTTTTTTTTTTTAAAAAAAACTTGGAAAAATATAAAAATAGTTTCGTTTTAATTGTCAGTCTTATTTTTATAGTTATTTTGCTTATGTAGGATTAATTAAATAAATTCATGTTTTCATTCTCGATTCCGGGCAAAGAATAATAGTCGGGTTCAAACGACCCATTTTTAGGCCTAATTTTCGAACCTAGCCCGTAATAATCCGAGCTCACCACACGTGGGGGACACAGACAAAACACAAGAACATGGGCACATGGACAAAGTAACATGGAAAGGCTTTTAAAATTGGACCACTTAGATTTAAAAAAAGAGAAAAAAACATATAAAAACACCCTACATTTACATATACACGGATGGAGCACATGAGGGAGGAGGACTGAGACATTTTTTTTGAAAAAAGAAAGAAAAGGACCAGTACTATTGGTCTTCTTCCCCATTTTTGGAGAAGAAGAAAAAAAACCCACCACGACCCTTCCACCTCCAGCAACCACCATCGCCCCAGTTTCCTCTCCGTCTCACGACCACCATCAACAGCCCACCATCCTTCACGAACCAGCAGCAACGTCGTCAACCAAACAGTCCGTCAACCACCCTATCCCCCAGCCAGCGAGCTCCAGCTCCACCAAAACAGCCATCGCTGCTGCGCCATTACCTTCCTCACGTCCAAACGACTACCCTCTTTACGTCATAACCTTCCTCACGTTCAAACGACTACCCCTTTACGTCATCACCTACCTCAACGTCCACCCAGACCACCCTCATCGTCGCCATAGACTCCCTCCGTTCGTCGCTACATCCGTCAACCGGACGAGCTCAACCTCACTATCGAGCAACTAGATCGTCCCCGTCATCCTTCTTCCAGTCGACAACCAAACAACCAGCCCCACGACCACCGGAGCCCCGTCGAGCAACAGCTGTTGCTGCTGCTGTTGCTTCACGTTCTTCTCCTTTGAACACCATAACACCAGCCCCCAGGTCTCTAACCAATCAGCCCAGTTACCGTTGTTTCTTCACTGTCGTCCAGCAATCTGTCTGAGGTCGTCGTTTGGGTTGTGCTCGTGGCTTCCGGTCTGAGATCTTTGAGCTTGACATCGAGGTTCCGTCGTTGGAGAGGTTTCCGATAGTTGTCGGTCCAGTTTGGTTGTTGTTCTTGCTTCAAACAGGTGCATACACATTTCTAAACTTGTGATATTTGCTTAAATGGAATGAAAATGATATGGATTTCCTATGAAATGTTTGTGTGTCGTCTTTGTTGAATTGCTTTTGATTTTACCATGGATATTATTACCTATTAGAATTGTTGTTCCACATTTGTTTAACCTCAGATGACTTCATTGTTATTTTGTTTATTTCGTTTTTTTGTTTGAATTTTGTCTTATAAGATATGTTCCACAAAATGGATACATGCAAGAAATAAGTTGCTGGATTTAGATTATAGCTTAACTATTAGTCTTCATGATTTAATCGTTAGTCTAATTCTATAATGCTTGCTTTACAATAGTCACAAAGTTTATATAAAAGAATAACCAACACCTAGTATACTTAAAGGCGCGCCTTTAATTTATTATCGTGATTACGGGTACGATTCCCGTGACGTAGTTGTGATGCTTAATTTCTAAATTCGAGGGTGCATTTCATGTGACCCGGCTTCAATTTCGAACAAGATTAAATAAAGCGTGTCGTGAAGCACATGTGCTATGGTTTGAGATGTTTTAAATAACCTTGAATTTTTCCGAAATGTTAAAAGCTATTAAAATAATAACACCCTTTTTTTTTGCTTTAATTTTTGTTTTAGCTTTTGCTTTTGCTTTAACTTTTGTTTTCCCTTTAAGCTTTAACTTTTGCTTCTGGCTTTAGCTTTAGTTTAAACATATGTACAGCATGTGCCTATTGTTATTTGAAGTATCTTTAAGTTTGTTGTCAGACGAGTCTCGCCAAAAAAAGGTGCACAAACTGAGGGACTCTCATAAATGTATATATTAAAAATACTTAGAATACGGGATGAGCCGTCTAGCGAACTTCACGGCTTTCCCCAAAGATAATAACGAGTTAGACTCTTTAGGCGCGATTTTAATTAAATTACATTCTTAAATTCGGGTGCGCATTTATGTGACCCAAATCCAAATCTCAACGGAGTCGGAATGTATTAACAACCACAGGTGCATTGATTGCGACGTGGTTCGAGATGCATTTTCACGACGTTGCAATTCTATTAAAAAATAATAATAAAAGCGGTTTAAACTTAATAAAAGCACACAAGTTATAACATGTATTAAAATCAGATATTTAGTCATTATAACAATTTAAGCGACCGTGCTAGAACCACGGGATTCGGGGGTGCCTAACACCTTCCCTCGGGTCAACAGAATTCCTTACTTAGAATTTCTGGTTCGCAGACTTCATTTGGAAAGTCGAATATTTTCCTCGAATTGGGATTCAAGATAAACCGGTGACTTGGGACACCAAAAGCCAAACCTTTCCCAAGTGGCGACTCTGAATTAAATAAATAATCTCATTTCGAATATTGTCACTTAAATTGAAAAAACTCCCTCGTGCATTTACCCTTCGGGGCGGGCGCGTAAAAAGGAGGTGTGACAGCTCTGGCGACTCTGTTGGGGATTACGAACCCAGAATCTCTGGTTCAGGGTTCAAGAATTCGAGCTTAGAATAATTGTTATATTTGCCTTTATTATCTGATCTTTATTACATGTTTGGGCATAACGTGCTAAATGTTGCCTTTTGCTGCTTTGATATTATCTGAATTGTATATAAACTGTGCCGAAACCCTTCTCTTCTTACCTCCGGGGAGGAGCTTGCTGGTCAAGACTCCCTATTCTGTTAGTGTCATACCCTGAAATAAGAAAGAGGTCGGACAAGTTACAAAGCCGGACGATCTCGCGGGTCCCCGGTACGTAGCCCCTCTTCGACTCGAGTTGTTCGCTCGGGTACACAGTCTAGAACATATACTCAGGATGAACCTAGTATAACAAAACCTCATGCCGGATCCCTAGTAGGAACGCTTATTTGCATCACGCTGCATTTGACATAGGGGACTCAATACAGGGGTTGGGTCCGTCTAGGACAAGCAACCCGAAATGAAAAGATCATCCTGCTGCATCCCGTTTGTTTTGCGCATTTATTTGCTTCAGATCTGCATGCTGACCGGTTTCTGAAATCAAAAAAAAAAAAAATTTAGCAGCGTAGGAAGATAACTACTTATTTTTAGAAAAATAAAACCAATGTCCAAGTAGTGTCAAAACCTCCGAAATTTTCTTGAAAAAAAAAATGAAAACAAAATTTGTCTTTTAGTTTGATTTATAAAAAAACACAGATAATACAAAAAAAAATATTTCCTTTAAATCACTCTCAAAATCCAAAAAAAAAGTATTTGTTTAAAATTAAAAAAAAATTCAAATTTCAATTTTTTTTCTTTTGTAGTATCTCTTTCATAAATTCAGACTAATAGTCCAAATACTTCCTTAGAAGATTTTTCGAAATTTCAAAAAAAAAGAGTGAAAAGAAGTTAAAATTCAAAGAAAAATATTTCTTTAGTCGTCGTTTCTTTTCAAAAAATAAATAAATAAAAAAAAATAATAAAAAAATCGAAATCCAAAAATATTTCCTCCTTTTCTTTGTAAGTATTTTATTCAAAAAGGGGTTAGTTTATTTACTCCATTCATGTGACCGAACTACGCGGGTCTGATTCTCACAGGATGTGAGATACGTAGGCAAACCTCATCGGTTCCGACCCCAATTTTGAAAAAATCCAAAAAAATCTTTTTCATTAGTTCCTTCTTTAGAAATCTTTCCTTAGAAAATTCAAAAAAAAAAGAAGAAAGAAGAAGTTTTTAAAACTCAAAAAAAAGGGGTAGTTTCCTTCTTTCTGAAGTATTTCATACGGAAAAAAGAAATAAAAGAAAAAAATAATAATAGTAAAAGAAATAAAAATCAAAATCCAAAATACGGGTTTCCTTTATTTTGAAGTATTTTTCCAAAAAATCAAAAAAAAAATCAGAAAAAAAAATCAATATATATATATTCGTTCTTTTAAAGACTTTCCTTCTTTAAAAGTTTTTCTTTCGTAAATGTCATAGAATTAAAAAATTAAAATCCAAAAATATTTTTATTTTTCTTTAGAAGTAATTTTGTAAATTTTAAAAAAAAAAACTAGAAAATCCAAAATATTTTCTTAAAAGTGCATCTTTCGAAAATTAAGAGACGACAGCCAAAATCCAAAGAAAATATTTTCTTTCTTATTTAGAAAAAGAGAGAACAAATTAAAATTTAAACAAAAATATTTTCTTTTTTTTACTTTTAAAATTCTTAAAGTTCCAATCAAAAGAAAAGGAATTATTTTTTTTAGAAGTCTTTCTTTCAAAATAAAAAATAGAGTGAAGTTCAAAAATAAAAAAAATATATATCCTTTTCTTCTTTTAAAACATTGTTTTTAGTAAAATCCAAAAGAAACAAAAATCCAAAAAAAAAACCTTTATTCTTTTAAAGCATTTTTAAAATAAAAAAAATTATTCCAAAAAAAAAAAAAGAGTTAGTTTACTTACTCTATTCACGATCGTCCGAACTACGCCGGTTTGATTCTCACAGGGTGTGAGATACGTAGGCAACCCTCATCGGGTCCAACTCCCCTTTTTTCAGAAATAGCCAAAATGTCAGAATTTTAATTTATGAGTCAGGTGATGCCGTTTTATCAAGAATAGCCGAATGTTCCCGAAAGGGACGCCAGAAGGCTGACTTTGCATAAACAGCCATTTTTGGTCATTTTTTAAAATTTTGACCAAATTGCCCAATGGCCTTAGGATCCTCGTCATCGAGGCTCTGCGAGGCCATGTTCCCAATGTCGGGTCATCATTCTGAAAAAAAAGTCATAAATAAATCAAGTGATGCTGTTTTTTTCAAAAAATAGCCAAATGTTCCCGAAAGGGACGGTGGAAGGCTGACTTTGCATAAACGGCCACTTTCGATCATCCTGTAGAGTCTGGATCGATTGACCCTCACAACCTTAAAATCTTCATCCCCGAAGTGCTGAAAGGTCGTGTTCGAAAATCGGGTCTCTCTTTTCTAAGAAATAGTCAAATCATTTTTCGAATCAAATCATTTTTGCTTAAATCACCTTAATAAATGTGCAGGATGAGCACAATACAAAATGAACACTTGTTTGTCCCGAACTACGCAAGATCTGATTCATGCGGGGTCATGATACGTAGGCAATCTCCATCGGATTCGATCATAGCTATAAAATAAATTGAGTGAAAAAATAAACTGAAAGAAAAGGAGAAAGAAAATTGAGTGAAAAAGAGAAAAGAAAAATAGTGAAAAAAAGGAAAGAAAAATAGTGAAAAAAAGGAAAAAGAGTGACAAAAAAAAAAAAAAAAAGAAAAAAAAAGAGTGCAAAAAATGAAAGAGCGGCAAAAACAAGATCAAGAGTGGTTAAAGAGAGGCAGGAATAAAAGAAAAGAGGTACATAGTGAAGAGGACTAGTTTAAGGCTGGGATGAAACATGCAACCCGTTCAAACACATGGTAGAAGCGTTTAACTGTTTAGGTGCATTGCATCCCAACGTGCGATTTCCTATATGTTAAATGCCTCAAAACTAACAAAGTTGTGTGTGTGAGTAAATTAGCCAGGTTCTGTTCAGGTGATTGGTTTTGTTGGTATGCGGTGATGAACATGCAGCCTTGCACGCGGCCACAACATTATACACAAAACTGAGCTCCACCTCCCAGAAATGCCTATCCTTACCAAGCTCCATTAGTCCCCAATCAAATGTTCCTCAGTACGATCCTCACCCAAGAGAGTCTTTCAAAAGGAATCAGTTCACCCCTATTGGTGAATCATACTCAGGCTTGTTCCAAAAGCTAGTCAGGCGAAGTCTGCTGCAGCCAGTGGCCCCCAATCGGCCAAACACCGAGTCCCCCTCCCCGCATCGAGCTGATACTAGATGTGAATGCCACTCTGGAGCAGTGAGGCACGGTACAAAGGACCGTTGGTTATTGGACCCTCAAAATGGCAGTTGAAGACTTGATTGAAGTTGAAAGAATCGTTCTCCGGGACGAAAAGGTTCCTAATATGATGAACATTCCCCTGCCTACTCTCACAAACGGGCCAATAGACAGAATGATCTGTGAAGCTGAGGAATTTGATCCGGCACTGAAGGCTATTGCAGCCATTGCCGAGACAAAAGAAAAGCCAAAAAACGATTGCCAAGCCTGAAAGTTCCCCATCAGACGGGAGTCTCGGTAGCCAGTCTTGCTATCCCTTCTGCATCTGGATTGTCTCAGGGTGTGATCCAGATGTTTTACTTTATTGTCTTACTTTCTGATGTAAACCCTTCTATCTTCAAAAATTAAAAAAAAAAAAGAGAAAAAAAAATCAAATGAAATTGATATTTCATTTTCCCGGAATGTCTTTTTTTTTAAAATCTTGTTAATTTTCTCATTCTCTTTTAGTTCTGTTAAATGCAGATTTCAATAATATGACATGCTTGCGGACTTCATGCCCGGATCTTAAAACTCTGTCAGACCTCGAAATAATGAATCAAGAATTGGGTCGCAATGAAGAATAGCTTAAGGAAACAAGACAAAGAGTTGGAACAACTGAAGGAAAATTGGTTCCCGAAATTGGAAAGGTCCATACATTACAACAAGAGTACTGCCAAAAAGAGTGCGTTGTACTTGGGACACATCGAAGGAAACATCCTTGAAATAACTGTCAATGTAAATGCAGTCAAAAGGTACTATGTTGGATCCTTTATATAATAAAATCTTTTCCGGTTGAGATGACAAAGGCTTTCATTCTTGCTACTCAAACACTATCAACCCTTTGCAAACCCATTTGAGCTGGTTACTCTTCTTTGATTACCCTCTTTGGAACCTGAAAGTATTATTGAAAAATAAAATGAAAAAAAAGAAATTGAAATGAAAAGAAAAATGAAAAAAAAAGAAGAAGAAAGAATTGGAAAAATAAGAAAATATATATACAAAAAAAAGGGAAGAAAAGACAATGAAAATGAAAAAAAAAAAGGAAAACGGAAGGGAAGAAGAAAGTGAATAACAAAGCAAATCAGAAAAACAAAAAAAAATGATTTGCCTGAACTACGTCTGACTTGATTCCGAAAGGATACGTAGGCAACCTCTCCTTGGGGTTCAGTCACACCAAAATAAAAATCCAAGATCCCCCCCCCCAAAGTGAAACTGGGGCAAAAGTTATAGTGGTTCGGCGACAATTCGCCAGAAAGGTTCTAAAGTTGTAATTCCATCCAAGCTCGTTTTGCCCCAAATCCTGTTCAAGTCTTTTCGATCAATCAGTAAGAATGTTCAAGGATCAGAGAATGTAGTTACTTAGATCCTCGCAAGCAAATGTTCAAGGATCAGAGAATGTAGTTACTTAGATCCTCGCAAGCAAAATAAGAGAAATAAAATGAGAGAGTCTTATTGGTGAAAACCCACATGGGCATCGTAAGGCGACGGTAAGTAAAGAAAAATGAAAATGCGAGAGTCCTGTTAGTGAAAACCCACACGGGCACTATAAGGAGATGGTAAGAAATGAAATGAAAAATTCCAGCTCGCGAAAACCCACAAAGGGCGCCCATGATCGAAAATAAGATCCTCACAGCCATCGGCATCAACAGAGTCCTGGCAAGGTTCCTCGGTATTCAAGGCAAAGTTGTGATGAATTTTTGAGAGTCGGACGGTTTACACAGATCAGGCATCCAGTCCAAAAGGCATGTCATGTTCATTGAAGTCCGCATGTACTCCAGATAAGTCCTTCTCTCCTTTCCCCGAAAGGGACACTTCTAGTTTTAAACTCGTTCTCCATTCAATTATCTGTTTCTCTTTGAATCCCTTTTGGTCTAACACTGTTCCAAAACCAATACAAAGAAAGGATTGCAAGACTAATTTATAGGGCTTTTGTTTGATACACGCTAATGTGCAAAAGGCACCCAGCCCCAGCAGGTGCATCAAGTCGACCTCGACTGGCCTTGGCGGCCGATGCTCAGGAATCAAAACTCTTGGAAGGAGAAAATCAAATTAAAGCACCTATAAAGGCAATTGAATTTAAAAGGGTTGAGTTTAACATGGCTAATCGCCTCAGCGAAGTTGAAGAAACCAAGGTACCCCCAAATGCTCTAAAATTGAAGTTGGAAGAAAGAAGACAGAAAAGAAAGACCTACAAAGGCAAAATAAAGTTGGAAAGGTTAAGTCCCACGCGATTAGCCACTGCAGTTAGGTTTGAGGATAAAAAATTCTCTGATGCTCCGGAAAAAAAAAATGATTTGCCTGAACTACGTTTGACTTGATTCCGAAAGGATACGTAGGTAGCCTCTCTCTGAGGTTCAGTCACACCAAAAGAAAAATCCCAATTCCTCCAAAGATTGAAACTAGAGCAGATGATATAATGGTTCGGCCATGAGACCGCCGAAAAGGTTCCAAAGTTGTAGTTCCGCCCAAAATCATTTTACCCCAAAGACCTTGTCCAAGTCCTTCTGATCAATTGGCAAAGACAGGAAAGTGGAAAACGTCATTGTTGGAATCTGATACAAGTCAAATTGAGAGAAATAAAATGAGAGAGTCTTATCGGTGAAAACCTTTGGGCACCATGAGGCGACGGGAGTAGAGAAATAAAAAATGAGAGAGTCCGCTTGGTGAAAACTCGTAAAGAGCACTATCTGGCGATGGTAAGAAGAGAAATGAGAGAGGTTGATTAGCGAAAACCCGCAAAGGGCGTTGTCGGCCGAAAAGAGGATACTTCATCACTAAAAGTCCTGGCAAGGTTCTCTGGTTTGGAAACACGGATCAATAGGTTCATGAGAAGCTGGAGTTTGGTGCGGGTCGGGCATCCAGTCCAAGAAGCATGTCATGCCAGTTTGAAGCCAGCATGCACCCCAGATAAGTCCTTCTTTTCCCCCGAAAGGGACGCTTCTCTCTAAACTCATATGCTTGCCTTTTGCATAGTTTTCTTTGAATCCCTTTCGGTTTAACTCTGATTCCGTAACAATTACAAAGAAAAGGTGGCAGGACCGGTTTCACAGGGCCCCGCCTGGCAAGAGTCAAAGAAAATACCCAGCCTCAGTGGTGCGTCAGTCCAATCCCGACTGACCATGGTGGTTGATTGCTTCCAAAGTAAAGACGTTCGAAAGGAAAGAAAGTCAAAGGCAAAGTTCCTAAGGGCAGAATAAAGCAAAAGGACAGAGCCCACACGGGCGAGTCATCATGTAATCCTAAGGCTGAACCCGGTCAGTGTGAAAGAGATTCACCCTCAAGGCCAACAAGCAGCACCGTTCTCAATGGAAATGGGGACCGGATCAAGCGATGGAGATGATCAAGGCCACAAAATCAACCACCGTTTCAACTAATAAATTGTTCTTTGTTGAAAACAGGTCTTACTCAAAGCAACCGTGCAAAAAGCAGGTGTAGGCCAAAAAGAAATGAAATGCGCGAGCGTTGAAACAACTTTGCAGCAGGAAAACGACCAAAAAGGAAGTTTCCCCAGAATTCTTTCATGCATTTTGATAAATAAAAGGAAATATAAAAGGAAAACCAAAGAAAAGAAAGAAGACAAGAAATAAAAATGAAAATCCCAAAAGAAAAACAAATCATGGTAGCATAGGACCTCATTCCTCAACTATCCCGGTATAAACCGCGGATCTCCCTGGCATAACCCAAGGAGCTTTTTCTATCCAAATCCCAGCCAAAAATCGAAGATCTCCCAGCCAAAAGACCGCAGAGCTTTTTCTGTCTAAATATCCCGGCCAAAAAACTACGGAGCTTTTTTTGTCAAAATCCCGGCCAAAAAACCGAGGATCTCCCGGCCAAACAACCGCGGAGCTTTTTCTGTCAAAATCCCGGCCAAAAACTGTGGACTTTTCCTGGCATAACCCGTGGACCTTTTCCGACATAACCCGATGATTTTTCCCGGCATAACCCGTGGACCTTTTCCGGCATAACCCGATGATCTCCCCGGCATAACCCGATGATTTCCCCGGCATAACCCGTGGACCTTTTTCGGCATAACCAGATGATTTTTCCCGGCATAACCCGTGGACCTTTTCCGGCATAACCCGATGATCTCCCCGGCATAACCCGATGATTTCCCCGGCATAACTCGTGGACCTTTTTCGGCATAACCCGATAATTTTTCCCGGCATAATCCGTGGACCTTTTCCGGCATAACCCGTTGACCTTTTCCGGCATAAACCGATGATCTCCCTGGCATAACCCGTGGACGTTTTCCGGCATAACCCGATGACTTTATCGGCATAACCCGAGGACTCTTTCCCTTTTCCGGCATAACCCGATGACTTCCCCGGCATAACCCGAGGACTCTTGCCCTTTTCCGGCATAACCCGATGACTTTCCCGGCATAACCCGAGGACTCTTTCCCTTTTTTCGACATAACCCGTGGACCTCCCTGGCATAACCCATGGACCCTTTTTCTTTCCTCCTCGGCATAACCCGAGGACCTCTTTTCTTCACAGCATAACCCGTGAACCTCTCTGGCATAACCCATGAGCCTTTTTTCCTTTTCTTTCGGCATAACCCGGTCAGTTTTCCGGCATAACCTGACAATCCTCCCAATTTAGGGCTCCAATCCCTAAGTTGAGCGAGTTTCCTTTAGCCGACATTAGGACTCCAATCCTGAGTCGAGCAATTTTCTTTTAGCCAGCATTAGGGCTCCAATCCCTGAGTTGAGCAATTTTCCTTTAGCCGACATTAGGGCTCCAATCCCTGAGTTGAGCGATTTTCTTTTAGCCGACATTAGGGCTCCAATCCCTGAGTTGAGCGATTTTCCTTTAGCCGACATTAGGGCTCCAGTCTCTGAGTTGAGCGATTTTTCTTTAGCCGACATTAGGGCTCCAATCCCTGAGTTGAGCGTTTTTCTTTTAGCCGGCATTAGGGCTCCAATCCCTGAGTTGAGCGGATTTTCCTTTAGCCGACATTAGGGCTCCAATCCCTGAGTTGAGCGATTCTTCTTTTAGCCGACATTAGGGCTCCAATCCCTGAGTTGAGCGATTTTCCTTTAGCCGACATTAGGGCTCCAATCCCTGAGTTGAGCAATTTTCTGTTAGCCGACATTAGGGCTCCAATCCCTGAGTCGAGCGGTTTTCCCTTTTAGCCAATATTAGGTCTCCAACCCCTGAATTGAGCATTTTTTACCTTTTGCAAGCATTAGGGCTCCAATCCCTGAGTTGTGCCTTTTAGACTTGAGGTTTCCAATCCCCTCATCAATTCTGTAGATTTTTATGGCAATTAACTCACGAAATTTTCCTAGTGAAAACTGGGGCAGAAAAATTTCGTTTGTTTGTTTGTTTTGATATTTGAGCAGGTTGCCTTCGAAACACAAGGTACAAGATAACTGATGGAATGAGTCTCAATCCAGACTAAAGAAAAGAAGAAAAAGAACAAAAAAGAAGTGAATTCATAATATTGAAGTGGAGAAAGATGCGGACTGCTCAAGATACGTTTGAAGTTACAAGTTTTCGCATGTCCCGCTTTGATCCAAAGCTGAGGAAAGAATCAACACCTACAGCTAACAACCATCAAGATTCAGATCGGAGTCTGCAGCAAGACCTAGCCAAGACTCAAGATCAAGCTTCAAGAGATTTATAGATAGGAATCTTGTAACTCGTAGCTGATAGGCT
Organism: Nicotiana sylvestris; assembly: GCF_000393655.2. Taxonomy (NCBI): domain Eukaryota; kingdom Viridiplantae; phylum Streptophyta; class Magnoliopsida; order Solanales; family Solanaceae; genus Nicotiana; species Nicotiana sylvestris. The sequence goes on from NC_091062.1 coordinate 31,324,233, forward strand.
TAGTTAGTCTTTTTAATTTTGATTTTTATGTAATAAACAGGACATCGGACCGGAACTTCGACGGAACCTCACGCGGCTCTCAACCTCGGCACTCCATTGCCCCATTCACTTCTAAACTACAAGTGACCTGATTCCTTTATAGCCAAGGATATGTAGGCAGCTCAGATACCAGAGCTCTGTCACATTCTCCTTTCTTCTTTCTTTTGGTCTCCTTAAATAAGGGTCGGGTCAAAAATCTGTCTAGTCATTCTTTGTCTGAAAACTCTTCGCGTTTCCAGTCAAAGAGGGGCAGCTGTTGACATGTGATTTTTGTCCCTCCCCAAATTTTTCACATTTTAGCACATAAATATTTAATTTAGCCTTAATGTAGTTATTTCATCTTATTTTGACTCTTTTACTTTATTTTCGTCACAAAAATAAAAATTACAAAAAATATACATAAATTTTAGTTTATTTATTTCTCATAAACTTAAAAAAATATAAAAAATAGTACTTTATATTTTTATCTTTATATATATATATAAATAAAAAAAACAAAAATTGTAAAAAATAGTGTAATTAATGTGTTGTAGCTTTTTTTTTTTAAAAAAAACTTGGAAAAATATAAAAATAGTTTCGTTTTAATTGTCAGTCTTATTTTTATAGTTATATTGCTTATGTAGGATTAATTAAATAAATTCATGTTTTCATTCTCGATTCCGGGCAAAGAATAATAGTCGGGTTCAAACGACCCATTTTTAGGCCTAATTTTCGAACCTAGCCCGTAATAATCCGAGCCCACCACACGTGGGGGACACAGACAAAACACAAGAACATGGGCACATGGACAAAGTAACATGGAAAGGCTTTTAAAATTGGACCACTTAGATTTAAATAAAGAGAAAAAAGCATATAAAAACACCCTACATTTACATATACACGGATGGAGCACATGAGGGAGGAGGACTGCGACATTTTTCTGAAAAAAGAAAGAAAAGGACCAGTACTGTTGGTCTTCTTCTCCATTTTTGGAGAAGAAGAAAAAAAAACCACCACGACCCTTCCACCTCCAGCAACCACCGTCGCCCCAGTTTCCTCTCCGTCTCACGACCACCATCAACAGCCCACCATCCCTCACGAACCAGCAGCAACGTCATCAACCAAACAGTCCGTCAACCACCCTATCCCCTAGCCAGCGAGCTCCAACTCCACCAAAACAGCCATCGCTGCTGCGCCATCACCTTCCTCACGTCCAAACGACTACCCTCTTTACGTCATCACCTTCCTCACGTTCAAACGACTACCCCCTTTACGTCATCACCTTCCTCGTCGTCCACCCAGACCACCCTCATCGTCGCCATAGACTCCCTCCGTTCGTCGCTACATCCGTCAACTGGACGAGCTCAACCTCACTATCGAGCAACTAGATCGTCCCCGTCATCCTTCTTCCAGTCGACAACCAATCAACCAGCCCCATGACCACCGGAGCCCCGTTGAGCAGCAGCTGTTGCTGCTGCTCTTGCTTTACGTTCTTCTCATTCGAACACCATAACACCAGCCCCCAGGTCTCTAACCAATCAGCCCAGTTACCGCTGTTTCTTCACTGTCGTCGCGCAGTCCGTCTGAGGTCGTCGTTTGGGTTGTGCTCGTGGCTTCCGGTCTGAGATCTTTGAGCTTGACATCGAGGTTCCGTCGTTGGAGAGGTTTCCGATAGTTGTCGGTCCAGTTTGGTTGTTGTTCTTGCTTCAAACAGGTGCATACACATTTCTAAACTTGTGATATTTGCTTAAATGGAATGAAAATGATATGGATTTCCTATGAAATGTTTGTGTGTCGTTTTTGTTGAATTGCTTTTGATTTTACCATGGATATTATTACCTATTAGAATTGTTGTTCCACATTTGTTTAACCTCGGATGACTTCATTGTTATTTTGTTTATTTCATTTTTTTTTGAATTTTGTCTTATAAGATATGTTCCACAAAATGGGTACATGCAAGAAATAAGTTGCTGGATTTAGATTATAGCTTAACTATTAGTCTTCATGATTTAATATTAGTCTAATTCTATAATGCTTGCTTTACCATAGTCACAAAGTTTATATAAAAGAATAACCAACACCTAGTATACTTAAAGGCGTGCCTTTAATTTATTATCGTGATTACGGGTACGGTTCCCGTGACGTAGTTGTGATGCTTAATTTCTAAATTCGAGGGTGCATTTCATGTGACCCGGCTTCAATTTCGAACAAGGTTAAATAAAGCGTGTCGTGAAGCACTTGTGCTATGGTTTGAGATGTTTTAAATAACCTTGATTTTTTTCGAAATGTTAAAAGCTATTAAAATAACAACACCCTTTTTTTTTGCTTTAACTTTTTTTTTTTAGCTTTTGCTTTTGCTTTAACTTTTGTTTTCCCTTTAAGCTTTAACTTTTGCTTTTGGCTTTAGCTTTAGTTTAAACATATGTATAACATGTGCCTATTGTTATTTGAAGTATCTTTAAGTTTGTTGTTAGACGAGTCTCGCCAAAAAAAGGTGCACAAACTGCGGGGCTCTCATAAATGTATATATTAAAAATACTTATAATACGGGATGAGCCGTCTAGCGAACTTCACGGCTTTTCCCAAAGATAATAACGAGTTAGACTCTTTAAGCGCGATTTTAATTAAATTACATTCTTAAATTCGGGTGCGCATTTATGTGACCCAAATCCAAATCTCAACGGAGTCGGAATGTATTAACAACCACAGGTGCATTGATTGCGACGTGGTTCGGGATGCATTTTCACGACGTTGCAATTCTATTAAAAAATAATAATAAAAGCGATTTAAACTTAATTAAAGTACACAAGTTATAACATGTATTAAAATCAGATATTTAGTCATTATAACAATTTAAGCGACCGTGCTAGAACCACGGGATTTAGGGGTGCCTAACACCTTCCCTCGGGTCAACAGAATTCCTTACTTAGAATTTCTGGTTCGCAGACTTCATTTGGAAAGTCGAATATTTTTTCCTCGATTTGGGATTCAAGATAAACCGGTGACTTGGGACACCAAAAGACAAACCTTTCCCAAGTGGCGACTCTGAATTAAATAAATAATCCCATTTCGAATATTGTCACTTAAATTGGAAAAACTCCCTCGCGCATTTACCATTCGAGGCGGGCGCGCAAAAAGTAGGTGTGATAAGATTTACAACTGGCCATTTAAAAATAGTTCAGTTTCAAAAGTAATCGAAATTTAGCTACTTTTCATGTAAAGATAAATCTGAGCAAATACACTGTTCAAAACCCAAAAAATATGCTAGTATATTATGCTGGAGTTCCAGCATAAGTATACTTGAACTCCAACATATTATACTGGAGTTCCAGGATAAGTATGTTGGAACTCTAGCATATTACTAGAACTCCAGCATAATATACTGGAGTGTCACCAAGTATACCGGTCCAGCATAATATACTGGAGTTTGGAGCACCGGTGCTCCAGTCTTCAGTATATTATACTCGAGCCAGTAAAGTATACCGGTCCAACATAATATGCTAGAGTTCATACACTGGTGCACCGACCTCCAGTATATTATGTTGGGCCGGTCTCTGTTGTAGTAAAATAGTGGCTATTTTTCATTTACTTGGTAAACGCTGGCTATTTTTAATGACTAGTCCGAAAACTGGCTATACCGTGCTGCTTTTACCCATATTTGGTTGTTTAAAATATGGTGCAACTTTCAGCCTTTTTAAGCTTAAATAGGTAGTTATTGTAATTAGGGATGGCCGTTTGGGCAACTCGGATCGGATATAAAAATTTCGGTTTGAATTTTTGGTTTTCAGATTGAAGAAATGACAATCCAAATCCAATCCAAATAAACTCGGATAGGATCGAATTTTTTAAGTTTGGATTCAGATCAACCGGTATGAATATTTTGAATTTTCAGTTTTGAACTTGTAAGTTGAGATGTTTCTTTTTTTCTACGATAATGAACATCCAAATGAAGTATTCATGTTAAATTGCCTAAAAGGTTCCTCATTTTCACTGCAATAATCCAAATAAAGTATTCAAGTTATGAAATCATCATCATGAAAATACAAAAAAGATATTAGTAAGGCCGATAAGAAGTAGCAATAGTAAAATCATGTCCATATAGAAAATATTCAGATTGTAACTAAATAATTGGTATTGAATATATGAGATTATGTCTAATGTTTAGGATATTGGACTTGTTACTATTGTCATATAAATAATAGACAAATATCAAAAACATAAAACTTTGAATTTTCGAATATCTAAAAATCTGAAGTACCAAATTCAATATCTAATCCGAAATTCAATCCATAATCTGAAAATTCAAAAAATTCGAATTTCGGTTTGGATTTCGTGTTTGCTGAAACTATGTCCAATTGTTTCAAATCCCTAATTGTATTTATTTAGTGGGTCGGATTCTCAATGGGTAAATCATGGCAATTATTTTGACTCCTACAGTATTCTTGATTTTTCCCCTTGATTAAGCTATAGACTCGAGTCGACCACTGGATAATATGGACCCAATTTTCACTGGAGTCATTAGGCTCAGTCATGGATTCATAACTCATCATGGAAAAAATTAGGTGGGCTAGGCATTTCCTGGGCCGGGTCTTAGAGTTTGGCCGGGAGAAATTAAAAAATAGCCAGATTTATAAGTGGTCATTCAAAAATAGCCATAGTTTCAAAAGTAATCGAAATTTAGCCACTTTTAATGTAAAGATAAATCTGAACGAATACACTATTCAAAATCCGAAAAAATACTCCAGCATAATATACTGGAGTTCCAGTATAATATACCGGCCCAGCATAATATGCTGGAAGTTCATACACATGTGCACCGAACTCCAGTATATTATGCTGGACCGGTATCTGTTGCAGCAAAATAGTGGCTGTTTTTCAATGACTTGGCAAACACTATCTATTTTTGAATGACCAGACCGAAAACTGACTAGACTATGTTATTTTAACAGTTTGGCCAGCTTTGTAAATGTACTAGAAAAGTAGTTACTAATCCATTTAAATTAGATAAAATTTATGTTTTTACCCCAACAATAGCACTAAATAATTCTATTAATCGTACTAGAGTTCCTAGATATTTCAAGTACACTACAACATATTTTATCAGACGTCAACAATGTGCTAGAATATATCACGGGGTTCAAACCTTTATAAGTTCAAAACCTAACAATAAGTCATGGAGTTCTTTAGAAAACCAACAATGATTCATGGAATTTAAACATTTATAAGTTCAAACTACCATTTATCTTTCTTAAACGTCTCAAGAAATGAGGGATGCAGGGGAACGACTATGTAGAAGTTTCGAGAGTTACAAAGGAAGCTTTGAGCTCATGTTGGTTATGGTTTTTCAATTTGCTCAAAAAAGTCTTTATACCACAGTCTAAGAGATCCATCAATTAAAATAAAAATAAAAATAGGACCATTTACTAAAGGTAAAATACATCAACATTCTCTTAAAATTATCCACACTTTTTACTTAGACACTCCATTTTAACTCTATTCCATTTGAACACTTCAGTCGGGCATTAACTATGTCATTTAGACACAATTTGGTGATGTTGCATAGTGCGTGTGTAGATAATAAATTGCGTCAAGAAAATAGTCGAGACCAAAAAATATTGCAACAATCGTAGTGGTTGATTTCAAATGATATGAGTGTTACAATCTTTATGAATCCTATTATTCTACTTTTCTAAAATAAATTTAATGGCCTTTAAGCTTTGTCTTGAATTTACATTTATTGCCACGAACGATGATCTTGAATTCAAATAGCACGAACTTTGAGTTGAACTCATACTCCTTAATCCTTGATGTTCTTCGTTCTTGAGTTTGAACTTGATTTCTTGAACTTGAATTTGATTGCTAGAAGCTTGAAACTTGTAGAGAAATTTGCGGTGTTTGATTCACGAGTTCTCTCTTGCTTCTTGTTATAACTTTTGGTGTCTTTTTTGAGTTATGAATACTCTATTTATAGTTGTGAGAAAGAAAAGTTGTGATAAGAACAAACTCTTTCCGACCAATCAGATTGAAGAGTGACAAGACCGCATTTAATTGGCCAAAACATGTCACTTGCACATGTGGCAAGGTTTCATTGGCCTTTTAGTTTGACTTGGCATGTCTTATCATTTTGACATGTGGCATAATCCTATTGGTTCTTTATTTGACATGGCGTGCCACGTCATTTAACATGTGACACCAAATTGGTCCTCTAGGAAGATGACATCTTGGGCTTAATGAAGTGGACATATCACTTGTAGTCCAATGGACTTGGACTTATTTATTAAGTCCATGTATATTAGACTTATATAATTAATCCAATTATATTAGCCCAAAATATTTGTTTGGACCAAAATGTATTTGGGATTAAATACAATTTTTTTATGAATTTAAATTTAATAAAAATTTAATTGCCTATAGGGTGTATTACACAATTTTTCAGAGCGTGAGAGATTTGGGCTTTTTTTTTTTTTTTTTTTTTCTTTTTTTTCCCTCCTATTCTTTCACACACCATGGTATGCTTTAATTTCATTGCCGGAATAAATGAAGAATGCCGAAATCATTTCACACATTTATTCTTCTTCGTTTCTCTCCTCTTTTCTCAACTCAAATTCCTTCTTCTCATTAGCCACTATTAAAGATCTACTTCCCTACCTCATCATGCCCAGATCCCATTTCGCCAATCCCTGCACCCTCTTCATTGTCTAAATTTATCAAAAACTAAAATCCTTGATTCAATCTGTAGGCCGTTTGTGCTTCCCATACAATTCCGATCCTTCTCCCTTCAGATACAAGGTCAATATCCGCATAATTTTTTTTGAACAGCTTCTTCGGATCTGAAACACGTAGGTTCGGGCACCGGCGAGCTTGCTGGATTAGTACTTTTATTTTAGGGCATCACTAAAATCTTCATTACAGACTCTATTCGAGCGATATAAGTATCTCTGGAAGCTCCAAATTTAGCCATTGGATACAAACTAAACCACTAATGTTCGTTACCGGTGGATTTATTTTCCAGCAATTTGGGGTTAATCATCCATGACAGAGAAATTGTTACTAGTTTATTTCTATGTTTTATGTTTGTTCTTAATATTGTAGAGGGTTGGAGGTAGTGATTAAGAGGAAGAACAATAATGGCAGGATTGAAGATATAGAGAAGACAACATGGGGTGCCTTCGTTAGGGGTCCGTCTGTTTGGTACAATATTTAGTCATTTCGGTTAAGGATTTTTGGTATTTGATTTCTTAAAATGTTATACCATACCATACCTAATAACATTTGGTATGGTTCGGCATTTCTCCTTCCGATTTCGATTTATTCGGTCTGTAATTTTTGTTTATTCGGCTTGAATATTAACTAGTGCATAAAACCATAGACCGTAATAATCTTAATTAAAGACTCAATGAAAACATTCTAAACTCACCTGACTGTTGACAAAATCTTTTTTCAAAACCGTCAAATATCAACTAAGAGAAAAAAGGTACATAAAGGAATACATTTAATCAATGGAAATATCATGTCACTTGCTTAGAGTTAATTGTTGAAACTAGAGAATACAACAAGGACTAATCCAACATATGTAATGACAATACAAGAATAAGGGAGTAAGAAACACTCCAAAAACGTTGAAATATTATGTTAAACTACTTGGCAACCTAGAGAGTAAGAATTAGAATCTGCATCCTACCTTGTTCCTCCATTTTCCTAAAGAAGTACATGGGCTTTACTGCCAATTTCAACATGAATTCCAAAGAAAAGTATTGTGTAACTTAGTATGTTAATCAATAATATTTGTAATGTGTAATTTAGTATATATTTTGGTACGGTATCGATATTTTTGTATAATTTTTTTAAATATCAAAGACCATACCTAATACAAAATTATTTTAAAAATTTAAATCAAATGTCATACCAAATACCAAAATATCGAATACCATATACCAAAATTTTCGATTTTGGTACGGTAATTCGATATTTACCATATTATGTACAGCCCTAGCCTTCGTTCCTTTTCCTTTGGCAGAAGAACACGGAGGGGCAAGGGTCATGAGGAAGATGACGAAGTGGGAGTGGGGTTCTTGTTTTTATTTTTATTTTTTCAAAACTTTTTTTTAATTTGTTTAAGTTACATCCTCGTGTCTCTGTCTTATTTGTCACCCCTGGTGTGTGAATTACATGTATCTTTTGTGTTGGGTTGCCTATCAATTTAGTGTTTAAATGGCACAATTAATGCCCGGTTAAAATATTCTAATGGGACAAACTTAAGATGGAGTGTTTATATGAAAAATGTGAACAACAATTAGGGGTTGTCGATGTATTTTTCCTTTACTAAACAACTGATAAAAAAGAAACAGCCTGCGAAAATTTCTACTAAGAATTGACTAGTCAATAGTTTGTGCTTTCACTTAAACCTGGAGAGAAGGGCATAGGGACTTAGGGAGCAACATGATGGAGACAAGAAAATTTGTTAGATGTAATAAATATAGGGGCGATTTGCAGCCGTACCCTATATTTATGTCACCTTTTAACCTATACCCTATTTTAAAAAACTATTGATTTCGTAACCAACTAACAAAAAATCCATAATAATATGACCATTATACCCCTTCCAAAACATATAAAAGATGGTATCAATCATACCAGATTCAAATTCCAGATCGCCTCCGTATCTCCTCCATCGCTCCGTCTCTCCTCAGTTCGCCTCTCGCAAACCAGATTTGAACCAGATTCAAATTCAAAATTACAAAATATATTGTAAGTATTCAAATTCATCTTCAGAATACAAAATAGTTTTGGAATTATATGTTTTCTGATTGATTGATTGAAGTTATTTGATGAACTTCACTGATATGCAGAATTTGCATTCTAAATCTGTTTGATGTTGAATTCTAACATTCTAATCCGACAAATATGCTGATGTTTTCCACTGCATAATATGCTGAAATTTTTGGTTTATTTGCTAAACAAGCTGACTTTTTACATATGTTGAAGTATATGTCTTGTTTATTTGCTATACAAGCTGAAGTTATTTAGTTCATATTTAAAAATTCAGCAAAACGAGCTGGCAAATAACACAATGAAGAAAATATTATATTAAAAAAGATAATATTGTGAGAATGAATCACGGGAAAGATTATATGAGTATTATCATTCTTTATTTGCTAAACAAGCTGAAGTTATTTAGTTCATATTTAAAAATTCAGCAAAACAAGCTGAAGTTTTCCTCCTACACTGGATAAAAAATAAATCATAAATTAAAATTTAATATTGCACAAAAACTTAAGCATTAGGTGCTGAAGTTTTTTAGCTAATCTTTAAAAACTTCAGCAATACGAGCTGAAGTTTTCCTCCTACACTGGGTAATAAATAAATAAAATATAAATTAAAATTACATATTGCACAAAAAACTTCAGCATAGGTGCTGAAGTTTTTTAGTTAATCTTTAAAAACTTCAGCAAGACGAGCTGAAGTTTTCCTCCTACACTGGGTAGAAAAAATAAAACATAAATTAAAATTACATATTGCACAAAAAACTTCAGCATAGGTGCTGAAGTTTTTCTCCTGCACTATGTATTTTATTATCATTTTTTGGGAAAACTTCATACCAAAAAATGCTTATGTTTTCAGGAATATGTAAAATATTTTTCATATAATTTTTTGTATGCTGAAGCTTTTTTAGTTCATCTGCTAAAAATGCTTAATATTTTGTCCTACAATATGTAATTTTCGGATAAATTTTTGTTAGTTGCTCTGTTATTTTCTAAGTTTAAAAAGAATTTTTAGTTCATGCTTGAAAACTCAGCAAAGGGAGTTGAAGTTTTCATCCTGCACTGTATATTTTATTATGATTTTTTGGAAAAACTTCATACCAAAAAATGCTTAATTTTTGTTAATTCCTGCTGAAGTTACATTTCCTCTGTTATTTTCGAGTTTGAATAACATTAATATTAAAAAAAACACACAAAAAACTTAAAACAAAAATTGTATATTTCATTAAATATTAAAAAAGATAAATTAAATTACATAAATAAAAAAATAACAATATGATCCTTTAACTAAAAGGATTATAGAAAAAAAGAAAAACTAATCGTCCATATCATCATCATCATCATCATCATCATCATCATCATCATCATCATCATCGTCGTCACTACTAGATGGACGAGCATTGTCACGACCCTACGGATCCCAGTTCGCCCTCCGTGAATTGTCGTGACGGCTACACTAGGTAAGCCTAACGAGTGCGGAACATAAACGAAACTCGCAGAAGAAATAATAAAAACCCAAAATATTTGAATGGAAACAATAGTTAAAATGCCGCTTGGCATATACAACACAACATTCTCAAAACCAAGTACACTATCCCAAAATCCGAAAACTCACGGAAACACAAGCCTTTGGAATATCTAACAGTCTAACTCCAGAATATCTAACCAGAAAGAAAATAAAATACAGAAGGGCAATGTTTAGCAGCTAGAATAGAAAGTGACTCCTCGGTCTGCGGACGCGATAGATGTACCTCGAAGTCTCTAGAGCAGTCGCCTCCCTCAAGGATGGTAGGCCTGAGTAGCGGTACCTGGATCTGCATATGAAAAACATGCGCAGAAGGGGAATGAGTACACCACAGCGGTACTCAGTAAGTGCCAAGCCTAACCTCGGTTGGGTAGTGGCGAGGAAGGTCAGGGCCCTACTGAGGTTAAACAAAAATATAAGTTCAACAGTATAGAATAGAACAATATAAATAAGTACAACAGTGAAGATAACATAGGATATACAGGACATCAACAACTATACCGAAGCAAGGTAAACACGGAAAGGAAATACAACTCAACACCAATAATAACAATCGGGAATCTCCCAGGATATCGTCCTGTAGTCCCATATGTGCATATCCAATGGGTCTCCCGGGATCCCGAGTCGTAGTCCAACTCATAGTGCGTGGGGATCTACCGAAATCCCATTATGTAGTCCCAAATGTAAATACCTAATACTGGGGGGATCTACCGAGTACATTCCCGTAGTTCCATATAACTGTGCAGGGGGATCTACCAGAATCCCACATCCGTAGTCCCAAAATAGACAGACAAGGGGGAGCTACCAGAATCCCACATCCATAGTCCCAAAATAAATACACAGCAGCAACATGAAAAATATACAGAAATGGCAAAATTCATATTAAGGCAACAAGTGATTCTAGCCTAGCATGCTGCACAAAATTTAGGTAAGGCAGATTGAGCAAATAAAGCAATTAAGTCACTTAGATATGCTTTCCTAAACTAACAACATGCTTAATAATGCAAGTAATAAAAACAAGAAAGGAAACAAACTAGTGATTACTCAATGAAAATCGGATTTCCAACAATTAGTACAAGTACGCACGTCACCTCACGTACAAGGCATTTCAATTACCAAATATACCAATCCTATGAGGAAGGTTCCCCACACAAGGTTAGACAAGCCACTTACCTCGAACCGGCTCAAAATCAACCCGAAAGCATGCTCTTGCCACGAGTACTCGACTCCAAATGGCCCAAATCTATTCAATTCAATTGCATAATGCAAATAACACTTCAAGTAACTGATTCTACAATTAAATTCTAAGATAACACGCGAAATTAGGTAAGATGACCAAAACGCCCTTCGGGCCCACGTCTCGGAATCGGGTAAAATTTATATTTCCAGAAACCTCGCACTCTCACGAATTCAGTCATATCAAAAGTACCAAAATCGGACCTCAATTTGTCCCTCAAATCATCACTCAAAGGTCTCCAATTAGACAAGCCCTAACCCCCCAATTACCACCGATTTTCCTTAATTTTTCATGCTTAAATTGATAAAAATCATTCAAATAACGAGTTTAGGGACCAAAGACCTTACCCCAATGAACTCCTCTGAAAATCCCTCTTGAAAAGTGCTCCCCAAGCTTCTTCCCGTTTTGAAAAGATGAAAAATGACTAAATTTCGCGAAGGCAAGAATTTATATGTTCTGCCCAGCGATTTCCACATTTGTGGCTCTGGGACCGCATATGTGGTCCCGTTTCTGCGATTTTTCATTAAAGGACAATTTCCGCATCTACGGTTACACTTCCACATGTGCGGTTCCATTTCTGCGGTGAATTACCCACATATGCGGAACCTGCTGATCCTCCCCAAATTCGCATCTATGCTTGCTCCGCCGCTTCTGTAGCTCCGCCTTGCGGGACCCAAACCTCAGGTGCGGTTATGACAGTAAACCAGCTGCTGCAGCAAACTTCAAACTCCAAATCCTTCCGTCAACCATCCGAATTCCTCCCGAGGCCCCCGGGACCTCAACCAAAGGCACCAATAAGTCACAAACCACTATCCAAACTTGTACCAATCCTTAAAACACCTAAAACAACATCGAAACCTCGAGTTAACCATGGATTTAAGCCTAAGAACTCCAAAATTCTCAAAATACGCTTTCGATCAAAAAGTCTATCAAACCTCGTCCGAATGACCTAAACTTTTGCACAGACGTCACATTCAACACTACGGAGCTACTCCAACTTCCGTAATTCCATTCCGATCCTCGGATCAAAATCTCACTATCGGACCGGAAACTTCAAAAATTCAACTTTCGGCATTTCAAGCCTAAATTAGCTACGGGCCTCCAAAACTCAATCCGAACTCGCCCCTAAGCCTAAAATCATCCGACGGAGCTAACGAAACCATCGAATTTCCATTCAGAGGCCGTCTTCATACTGTTCCAACTACGGTCAACTTTCTAGTACTTAAGCTCTCATTTAGGGACTAAGTGTCCCAAAACTCTCCGAAACTCAAAACCGAACATCCCGACAAATCAAAACAACAGAAATAAACTCGGGGAAAGCAGTTAAGAGGGGATCGAGGCATAAATTCTTAAGACGACCGGCAGGGTTGTCACAAGCATCTTCATCACCAAGACTATCAAATTTCACCAGCATCTCAATCCTATCAAGCTTGTTGTTGATTTCTTCCAGCTTCCTGTCTTACTTGTCTATGAGCTCATCTAATTTCAGCTCAAAAGCCTCTGTAATGTCTTGCTTGATTTCGTCAACTATTTGCCTGATGACAACATCCATTTTTCTCAGTTTTGTATTTTATGTCTGCTAAAATATATGTGTTTGTGTGAATAAACTCACAAGGTATAACGTGCTTATATAGGCGAAAAAAACTTTTGCACGGTATATGAAAAGGCAAAGAGGAATTTTAAATGTTGTCTACTGAAAAACGTGCATGAATGTGATAGGAATGTAATTATTACACTAACACATACCCCAACGCAATATAATTACTACTTTAATTGTATTTGTTATGTTTACTCATGTATACTATGCAATTAATGTTGAAACATGCTCAAGTTTGTTGAATTCATTTGCTAAAACTTCAACCCAATGTGCTGAAGTTATTTAGTTCATTTCTAAAATTTCAACACTTAATGAGCTGAAGTTTTTTTCTCTGGATTCATGAATCATGTCATACAACTTTTTCAAAAAAACTTCAGCTGATATGCGTAAGTTATTTAGTTTATTTCTAAAAACTTTAGCACTTAATAAGCTGAAGTTTTCTGTGTAGGATTCATTAATTATGTCATATATCTTTTTTCAAAAAATTTCAGCAGAAGATGCTTAAGTGATTTAGTTCATTTGTAAAAACTTCACCACAAACAACCTAAAGTTCTTCTGTTCACTTTCCTAATACTTGCCACTAAACATGAATCTGCAGGATGAGTTCGATTTGCTTTGTTATAACTTTCAATGAAAGGTGGACTCTTGATTTCAAATACTTGGATCATGATACAAAACTTGTTCTTCTTAATAAGCACATATCATTCAATACTTTCCTGAAGAAAATTAGTGAAGTTGCAAATATTGATTCAACCAGATATTAACTAAAAGTATGGTTTGATATCAAACTAAATACAAGCAAAGGAATGCTTGTAACTTTAGATGAAGAACTCAGTACCTATATATGCGATAGATTCAGAACCTTTTCCTGATTATCAACATAAAGTAGGACATCCAATAATGAAAGTAGACAATGAACAACAACCTTCTAACATTACAACTGCTTCAGAATATATAATGCTGCAACAATTACCCGCTCCTCCAATAAATTTATACCAGTTTGTCAATGATCAAGAAGAAGAAGGACAATTAATAATGCAAATTGACAACCAACACACAATCCAGTAAAGTTTTTTGTTACCTTCTTCAATGATAAGCAACAACGAAGATGAAGTAAACATGAAGCTTATACCGATAACATCAAATAGAATTGAAGAAATTGCTGAAACTTCTAGTGCTTCTCAGAAATCAAGAAAAAGAGTGAGGAGAAAGCTGAAAGAATATCCACCATGCAAAATACTTAGGCACAATGCGTTGCCTGAGGAAGTAAGAGGTGGATCAATTTTTGAGAACAAACAAAACATGACTAAATTTTTTTGCAGCTTGGAGATAAACCAGAAAGTTGAATTCACTGTTGTTAGATCATGTTCAAAGAGATACGAGCTGAAATGCATCGTGGACAAATGTGGTTGGAATGTACGTACTACCAGAATAAAAAATTCCACACTATTCACGGTGATAAAATATGATAACAACAATGAATTCTCGGTTGATGCAAGAAAATCAGATCAGAAGCATGCTACATCAAATTTTATAAGTGAACAAATTATAGAACATGTTCGAGACAAAAAGATAGAGGTTACACTAGCCTTTGTAGAAAACGAAATGAAAAAAAATTTGGGATTGACATTGGTTATCACAAGGCATGACGCGCTATTCAAAAAGCTGTTGCTTGCATAAGGGGAACACCTGAAGAGAACTATCGGATTCTTCCTTTATACCTACACATGATGGTGCGCAAAAACCCAGGAACTTACACAAGCATAAAAAGAGATGGGCAGAATAGGTAAGCAAAATAATACTAACCATCAACCTGAAGTTTCAAATGTTCCTATTTGAAAATTTTTACACCTTATGATTTGTTTTTTTGTGTTTCACTGTACAGATTTGCTTACATGTTCTTTGCTCCTGCGACATCACTAGCTGGTTTGTCCTACTGTAGACCCGTTATTGCAGTAGATGCAATGTTTTTAAAGTCAAAATATTGTGGTGTTCTATTTGTTGTTGTATCAAAGGATGCAAACAATCAAATCTTTCCTCTATGTTTTGGTGTAGCAGATTCAGAAAATAATGAGGCATATATTTGGTTCTTCGGGGAAATGAGAAAAGCAATTAAAGTCCGTCGTGAACTGGTTTTCTTGTCAGATAGTGTCACGACCCCAAATACCCGGTCATGATGGTGCCTATCACATTACTAGGCAAGCCAACCCAAACCATTAACTACAACAAATTCCTTTTATAAAACCATTTTTCTAACACAGGTTTAAATACCAAATTTCCATAATAAGTGTTTCAAAACAACAAAATATAAGCGAAAGTCAAATAAACATGAACTACACAGCCCCAAATATCTGGTGTCACGAGTCTAGAGCCTCTACTACATAACTGATTGTTTGATACAACAAAAGTCTAGAAAAATGCGGAAAAGAACAAGATAAGAAGGAGAAAACAAGACTGTAGACGCCATGCAACTACTTTGAAATCTCTGGCAACCTCTGGATCAGCTGAGGACCCTCACTCTGCCACTCAGGCACTTGGATCTGCACACAAGGTGCATGGAGTAATATGAGTACGCCAACTCAGTAAGTAACTAGAGTAAATAAGGTCTGAAAGTAGTGACGAGCAATTAAAAATCATATAACTGAATAAACAACAGGATAACAAATCCATTTCACAGTTTAAAACTAGTTTCTTCATAAAATTATCAACTTCAGTTTAAACAATTGAAATCATATACTTAGCAATTTTTCCAACAGAGGCTATTTTTAAAAGAAGAGTGAAATTAGTAAAAATATCATAAATGGGCCCTTCGGGCAAGGTATCACACAGAACATGGCCTCTCGGGCAGCCTCTTAGTCACTCGTGACTCACTCTAGTCACTTAATACTCACTTTCAGCACTCAGACTCATTAATATCTCATAATAATAGCAATCATTGTAACTGCTGCGGCGTGCAGCCCGATCCGTAATTTATAGTCGACTACGCTCACTGGGGGTGTACAAACTCCGGAGGGGATCCTACAGCCCAAACATCATATCGCTGCAGTGCGTAGCCCGATCCAATACATATATCGCTGCGGCGTGCAACCCGATTCAATATATATATTGCTGCAACGTGCAGCCCGATCCAATATATATATCACTGCGGCGTGCAGCCCGATCCATAATATATACATATAATATTCTCACTATTAGGTTCTCAACCTCTCTCAGTCATTAACCTCACATCCACTCGGGCACAACAATAGAAATTGGGGAACTCAGCCCAAACAACCCTCACAATTAGAAGTGAAGTGATAAAACCATTTTTTAAACATTTAAACAGGTAAAACTTGACTGAGGATATGCTTTCAACAAGTAAAGTGAGGAGAAACAGTAAAAATGCCCCTAAGGGTCTTAGCAGGTCGGCACAAGGCCTCAAACATGGCATATAACCCATAATACAGTATAAATGACTAAAGTACGGAATAATATAAGATTCCAAATCAAATACGTGGCTTAATAGTCGCTACGGGACGGATCAAGTCACAATCTCTACCGGTGCACGCCCACATGCCCGTCACCTAGCATGTGCGTCACCATATTTATCAAAACAAGTCAAATACCGGGGTTTTGTACCCTTAATTCCAGATTTACAATTGTTACTTACCTCAAATCGGTGAAAATACTATTCTGCGATGCCTTTGCCCCTCGAATCAGCCTCCACTTGTGTCGAATCTATCCAAAATCAGAATTACGGCGTCAAAATATGCTAAGGGAATGAAGCCCAAACGAAAATAATCAAATTATACCAAAAATCCTGAAATTGGCCAAACCGACCCCTGGGCCCACATCTCGAAACTCGATAAAAATAACATCAACGGAATCCTTATCCTCCCACGAGTCCATATATACCAAGAACACTGAAATCGGAGTCCAAATGACCCTCAAATTCTCATTTTAAAGTCTCTTAATCTCAAGCCCTAATTCCTCCATTTTAGGCTTAGATTCTATGATTTATTAGGTAGATTTCACAATAGAATCGAGTTTTAACGTCTAAAATTCTTACCTTCAAGTGATTCCCCTTGAATCCCTCTTCAATCTCCTTCAAATAGATCCAAAAACGACCAACAATGAAAGAAATAAATCACAAATTCGCGAACAAGATGACCTTTTAAACCTTCTGCCTAGGCCTGAAATCCTTCTTCGCGAACGCGGTCAAAACCTCGCGTTCGCAAAACACAAATTAACTTTGACCAATTTTCCACTTTTACGATCGTGACCTGCCCATCGCGAACGAGATGCTTTGCTCAGACTAACCTTCGCGATCGCGTTCCGCCTCTCGTGAATGCGATGAATAAAATCCACAAAAGCCCAGCTGCCCTTTTTGCTCTATGCGAACACGACACCTCTACCGCGAACGCGATGCAGAGATCCTTAGCCCTTCGCGAACGTGTAGCCTTCCTCGCAAACGCGAAGGTTTAAATTCCACCTTCCTCAACTAACTCTTCGTGAACGCGAGGGTCCTCTCACGAACGTGAAGGAAAATACCTGCAACAGTTGAAACCAAAATCTGAAATTTTCTTCAACTCAAAATGATCCGTTCAACCCTCCGAAACTCACCCGAGGCCCCCGGGACCTCAAACAAAGGCACCAACATATCCCAAAACCTTATTCAAACTTGTACCACTCTTCAAAACACCTCAAACAACATCAAATCAACTAAAACACATCGGATTCAAGCCTAAGTTTCCAAAATCTTCCGAATTCCGCTTTTGATCAAAAACCCAACCAAACCACGTCCGAATGACTTGAAATTTTGCACACACGTCCCAAATGACACAACTGAACTACTGCAACTCTCGGAATTCCATTCCGACCCCTATATCAAAATCTCACCTACCAACCGGAAATCGTCGAAAATCCAATTTTGCCAATTCAAGCCTAAATCTACTCTGGACCTCAAAAACCCATTCCGATCACGCTCATATGTCCCAAATCACCTCCCGAAGCTAACCGAACCATCAAATATTCCATCCGAGCCCTTTAACACATAAGTCAACATCCGATTGACTTTTCCAACTTAACCTTCCTCAAAAGAGACTAAGTGTCTCAAACCTTACCAAAATTATTCCGGATTCGATCCGGCCAATCCGATACCACATAACATGGATAAAAAAGCATAAATAAGTAGAAATAGGGAAGATGGAGTGGTAACTCATGAGACGACTGGCCGAATCGTCACATCCTCCCCAACTTAAACAAACGTTCATCCTCGAACGAGTCAAGAAATATACCTGAAGCCTCAAATAGGTGAGGATATCTGCTCCGCATCTCCTGCTCGGTCTCCCAGGTAGCCTCCTCCACGGGCCGACCTCTCCACTGCACTTTCATTGAAGCTATATCCTTTGACCTCAACTTTCGAACATGACGATCCAAAATAGCTACTAGTTCCACATCATAAGTCAAATCATCATCCAACTGAACTGTGCTGAAATCCAAAACATGAGACGGATCCCCAATATACCTCTAGAGCATAGAAACATGAAACACCGGATGCACACTCAACAAGCTGGGTGGCAAAGTAAGCTCATAAGCTACCTCCCCAATCCTCCGAAGCACCTCAAAAGGCCCAATGAACCGAGGACTCAATTTCCCTTTCTTCCCAAATTTCATAACACCCTTCATGGGTGAAACCTTCAACAGAACCTTCTCTCCAACTATGTAGGACACATCCCGAACCTTCCTATCAGCATAGCTCTTCTGCCTCGACTGCACTGTACGAAGCCTCTCCTGAATTACCTTCACCTTTTCTAAAGCATCCTGCACCAAGTCTGTCCCCAATAGCCTAGCCTCACCAGGCTCGAACCAACCAACTGGAGATCTACACCGCCTCCCATACAAAGCCTTATAAGGAGCCATCTGAATACTTGACTGGTGGCTGTTGTTATAAGCAAACTCTGCAAGCGGTAGAAACTAATCCCAAGACCCTCCAAAATCAATGACACAAGCACGTAACATGTCCTCCTATATCTGAATAGCGCGCTCGGACTGCCCGTCCGTCTGAGGGTAAAATGTTGTGCTCAACTCCACCTGAGTACCCAACTCTCGCTGCACAGACTTCCAAAACTGCGAAGTAAACTGAGTGCCCCTATCTGAAATGATGGAAACTGGGACACCATGCAACCGAACAATCTCTCGGATATAGATCTCTACCAACCGCTCTGAAGAATAAGTAGTACATAGAGGAATTAAGTGCGCGGACTTGGTCAGACGATCCACAATCACCCAAATAGCATCAAACTTTCTCAAAGTCCATGGAAGTCTAACAACAAAGTCCATAGTGATCCGCTCCCACTTTTACGCTCCCATTTCCACTCTGGAATATCCATCCGCTGAAGCAAGCCACCCGGTCTCTGATGCTCATATTTCACATGCTGACAATTAAGACACTGAGCTACAAATCCCACAATGTCTTTCTTTATTCTTTTCCACCAATAATGCTGCCTCAAATCCTTATACATATTCGCGGCACCTGGATGAATGGAATACCGCGAGCTATGGGACTCCTTCAGAATCAACTCCCAAGACTCATCCACACTGGGCACACATATCCGGCCCTGCATCCTCAACACCTCTTCATCACCAATGGTCACATCTCTGGAATCATCATACTGAGCTCTGTCCTTAAGGACAAGTAGATGCGGATCATCATACTGGCACTCTCTGATGCGATCATATAAAGAAGACCGAGAAACCACACAAGCCAATACCCGAACTGGGCTCCAAAATATCTAACCTCACGAGCCGACTGACCAAGGCCTGAACATCAACTGCAGGAGGTCTCTCCCCAACTGGAATATATGCCAAACTCCCCATACTCACCACCTTTTGGCTCAAAGTATCGGCCACCATGTTGGCCTTTCCCGGATGGTACAATATAGTGATATCAAAATCCTTAAGCAACTCCAACCACCTCCGCTACCTCAAATTGAGATCCTTCTGCTTGAACAAGTACTGGAGGTTACGATGATCAGTAAACACCTCTCAAGACACACCATACAAGTAATGCCTCCAAATTTTCAATGCGTGAACTATGGCAGCCAACTCCAAATCATGAACGGGGTAGTTCTTCTCATGGGGCTTCAACTGACAAGAAGCATAAGCAATAACTCTACCCTCCTGCATCAATACATAACCAATACCAACTCAAGAAGCATCACAATACACAGTATATGAACCTGAAGCTGATGAAAAAACTACACTGGTGCTGTGGTCGAAGCTGTCTTGAGCTTTTGAAATCTCTCCCCACACTCGTCCGACCATACAAATGAAGCACTCTTCTGAGTCAAGTTGGTCAATGGCGATGCGATAGATAAGAATCCCTGAACAAACCGGCGATAATAGCCTGCCAAACCAAGAAAGTTGCGAATCTCTGTGGCTGAGAACGATCTGGGCCAACTCTGAACTGCCTCTATCTTCTTTGGATCAACCTGAATACCCTCGCTGGACACCACGTGCCCCAAGAAAGCCATTGAACTAAGCCAAAACTCACATTTGGAGAATTTTGCATAAAGCTTCTCCTCTCTCAATCTCTGTAACGCAACTCTCAAATGCTCCGCGTGCTCCTCCTGACTACGCGAATACACCAGAATATCATCGATGAAGACTATGACAATCGAGTCAAGATAAGGCCGAAACATGCTGTTCATCAAATGCATGAACGCTGCTGGGGCATTGGTCAACCCAAAAGACATTACCAAGAAATCATAATGACCATATCGGGTCCTCAAAGCTGTCTTAAGAATATCCAAGTCCTTGATCTTCAACTGGTGATAACCTGAACGGAGATCAATCTTGGAAAACACTCTCTCCCCCTGAAACTGGTCAAATAAATCATCAATGCGAGGCAAATGATACTTGTTCTTAATTGTTACTTTGTTCAATTGCCTATAATCAATGCACATCGTCATAGTGCCATCCTTCTTCTTCACAAATAGAACCGGCACACCCCAAGGTGACACACTAGGCCGAATGAACCCTTTATCAAGGAGTTCGTGAAGCTTCTCCTTTAATTCCTTCAACTCCGCTGGTGTCATACGATACGACAAAATAGAAATGGGTTGAGTGCCCGGCACCAGGTCAATACCAAAATCAATATCCCTGTCCGATGGCATGCCCGGAAGGTCTACAGGAAACACATCGAAAAAATCCCTCACAACTGGAACAGAATCAATACTGGGAGTTTCAGCTCCGACATCCCTCACAAAGGCTAGATACGAAAAACATCCCTTCCCAACTATATGCTGGGCTTTCAAGAATGAGATCACTCTACTGGGAACATAATCAGTCAAACCTCGCCACTCAATCCGTGGCATGCCCGATATAGCCAATGTGACTATCTTGGCATGACAGTCCAGAATAGCATGACACGAAGATAACCAGTCCATGCCCAAAATGATATCGAAATCCACCATACACAATAATAAAAGATCCACTCGGGTCTCCAGACCCCCAATAGTCACCACACACGTGTACCACCCACTAGAGTAGATACATGAACAGGTGAAATAAAAAACTCACGGGGCATATCTAGATAACGGGCAAAGTATGATGACACATAAGAAAAGGTGGAACCGGGATCAAATAATACAGAGACATCTCTATGGAAGACTGAAACAATACCTGAAATCACGACATCTGAAGCAACAACATCTGGTCTACCTGGGAGGGCATAGAAACGAGCCTGACTACCACCTGATCGACCTCTCCCTCTAGGGCGACCCCTAGCTGACGTTCTCTACCCCTAACTGGCTGGGCGGGTGGTGAAGTAACTGGAGCAAAGGTCGAAGGCTGGCCCCTCTACTGAGACTAAACATCATGAAGACGAGGATACTCCCTCCTCATATTCCCAAACTCTTCACACTTATAACAACTCCCCGGTGCTGGAGATGGGGACTGAAGGGAACCCCTAGCACCGGAATGACTAGTAGAAGGACCTGGCATGGAAGAACCCTGCACTGATGGAGCACGGGACAAACTCTGGGATGAAAGGGCACTAAGTGATGATTGGCCCTGATGAGAACTGTGAGAACCATGACCCGATGATACCTCACGATAACCTGGGCGAGCTGAATGAGCCTATCTGAATGGACGACCTCTGCCTTGTTGGAACTGACCCCTCAAAGGAGCACTACTAAAGCTACCAGATCAAAACACACTCAATAAATCATAACACATATACTCTATTACTTCTATAATACCATAGTGAGATTAAACTCAACCCTTCATACACTCGTGAAACATAGACCACCTGGTACTTTAAATCTTATGCAAATCTCGCATTCACTCTCGTAACGGTTGAACCCCACTCTCTTAAGCGACCCAAATTTAAATTGCAACATATATATTACACTTGTAAATGAGATCTCCTAACAGACAACATAAGGATCACACAACTTCAGAACACTCCGCAGGAGATAATCCCACCTGCTTTGCCTCAAACTAACATTTCTGTATAGCTTCCACCGTCATAAACATTATGCAATCACTTAATCTTCCTGAGTCTGAACTCATACTTCAACATGAAATTTACTTCACTCCCAACTAGAACACATGAAAAGATTCTTCACACACTCATAACTCGGGGTTATACCTCAAATCGAGATGAAAATCAAGTACCTAATAGTTCTTCTATCCTCCAACAGACCCTTCTTGTCGCTTCCAAATCATATGGATACATCTCGCAGCCATAACATACTCATTATATAGCCATTCATCCATCACTTCTACCAATAGGGCACTACCGAACGTATAAGTTCAAAAACACTTGCTCACACAATCAACACCTTGGTGCTCAAGTTATAGGCAAATATCCGGCCTCAAGTCCTCTAGACTAGCCCAACATCAACATCAACACACAGAGATCATATCTCGCCCCTCGATCAGGGAACCACAAGCCATCGATGCATATCTAATACTAAGCGCTCGTATGCGTATACAAACACGTGGAGGGAATTCAAAGAGTTACATCTCAAGCTGAATCAAGGACGCACGATAATAATTCAAGAAGGTGAAGTTTTTCCAAAAGGTTCTGCAGCCTCCCGAGGATAAGTACAGACATTTCCGTACCGATCCGCGAGACTCTACTAAATCGACTTATGACTCGCGAGACCTATATAACCTAGGCTCCGATACCAACTTATCACGACCCCAAATACCCGATCGTGATGGCGCCTATCACATTACTAGACAAGCCAACCCAAACCATTAACTACAACAAATTCCTTTTATAAAATCATTTTTCTAACATAGGTTTAAATACCAAATTTCCATAATAATTGTTTAAAAATAACAAAATATAAGCGGAAGTCAAATAAACATGAACTACACAGCCCTAAATATCTAGTGTCACGAGTCTAGAGCCTCTACTACATAACTGACTGTCTGATACAACAAAAGTCTAGAAAAATGCGGAAAAGAACAAGATAAGAAGGAGAAAACAGGGCTACGGACGCCATGCAGCTACCTTGAAATCTCCGGCAACCTCTAGATCAGCTGAGGACCCTCACTCAGCCACCCGGGCACCTGGATCTGCACACAAGGTGCAGGGAGTAATATGAGTACGCCAACTCAGTAAGTAACTAGAGTAAATAAGGTTTGAAAGCAGTGACGAGGAATTAAAAATCATATAACGGAATAAACAACAGGATAACAAATCCATTTCACAGTTTAAAACCAGTTTCATCGTAAAATTATCAACTTCAGTTTAAACACTTGAAATCATATACTTAGCAATTTTTCCAACAGAGGCTATTTTTAAAAGAAGAGTGAAATCAATAAAAATATCATAGCTGGCCCCCTCGGGCAAGGTATCACTTAGAACATGGCCTCTCGGGCAGCCTCTCAGTCACTCGTGACTCACTCTCATCACTCAGTACTCAATCTCAGCACTCAGGCTCATTAATATATCATAATAATAGCAATCATAGTAACCGCTGCGGCATGAAGCCCGATCCGTAATTTATAGTCGACTACGCTCACTGGGGGTGTATAGACTCCGGAGAAGCTCCTACAACCCAAGCGTCATATCGCTGCGGCGCACAGTTCGATCCAATACATATATCGCTGCGGTGTGCATCCCGATCCAATATATATATATCGCTGCGGCATACAGCCCGATCCAATATATATATCGTTGTGGCATGCAACCCGATCCATATAAGTATCGTTGCGACGTGTATCCCGATCCATAATATATACAAACAATATCCTCACTATTAGGTTCTCAACCTCTCTTAGTCATTAACCTCACAGCCTCTCGGGCACAACAATAGAAATTAGGGAACTCAGCCCAAACAACCCTCACAATTAGAAGTGGAGTGATAAAACTAGTTTTTAAACATTTAAACAGGTAAAACATGACGGAGGATATGCTTTCAACAAGTAAAGTGAAGAGAAACAGTAAAAATGCCCTAATGGTTTCAGCAGGTCGGTAAAAGGCCCCAAACAAGGCATACAACTCATAATACAGTATAAATGACTAAAGTATGGAATAGTATAAGATTCAAAATCAAATACGCGGCTTAATAGTCGCTACGGGACGGACCAAGTCACAATCCCTACCGGTGCACGCCTACACGCCCGCTACCTAGTTTATTAAAACAAGTCAAATACCGGGGTTTTGTACCCTCAGTTCCAGATTTACAATGGTTACTTACCTCAAATCGGTGAAGATACTACTCTGCGATGCCTTTGTCCCTTGAATTGTCCTCCACTCGTGTCGAATCTATCTAAAATCAGAATCATAGCGTCAAAATATGCTAAGGGAACGAAGCCCAAACGAAAATAATCAAATTATACCAAAAATCCCGAAATTGGCCAAATCGACCCCCGGGCCCACATCTCGAAACTCGATAAAAATAACATCAACGGAATCCTTATCCTCCCACGAGTCCATACATACCAAGAACACTAAAATCGGAGTCCAAATGACCCTCAAATTCTCATTTTAAAGTCTCTTAATCTCAAGCCCTAATTCCTCCATTTTAGGCTTAGATTCTATGATTTATTAGGTAGATTTCATAATAGAATCGAGTTTTAAAGTCCAAAATTCTTACCTCCAAGTGATTTCCCTTGAATCCCTCTTCAATCTCCTTCAAATAGATCCAAAAATGACCAATAATGGAAGAAATAAACTGCACATTCGCGGACAAGACGACCTTTTAAATCTTCTGCCCAGGCCTGAAATCCTTCTTCGCGAACGCGGTCAAAGCCTCGCGTTCGCGAAGCACAAATTAACTTTAACCAATTTTCCACTTTCACGATCGTAACCTGCCCATCGTGAATGCGATGCTTTGCTCAGACTTACCTTCACGATCACGTTTTGCCTCTCGCGAATGCGATGAATAAAATCCATAGAAGCCCAGCTGCCTTTTTTGCTCTATGCGAACGCGACATCTCCACCGCGAACGCGATGCACAAATCCTTAGCCCTTCGCGAACGCATAGCATTCCTCGCAAACGCGAAGGATAAAATTCTACCTTCCTCAACTGACTCTTGGCGAACGCGAGGGTCCTCTCGCGAATACGAAGAGTAAAATACCTGCAACAGCTGAAACCAAAATCTGAAATTTTGTTCAACTCAAAATGATCCGTTCAACCCTCCGAAACTCACCCGCGGCCCCTGGGACCTCAACCAAAGGCACCAACATATCCCAAAACCTTATTCAAACTTGTGCCAATCTTCAAAATACCTTAAACAGCATCAAATCAACCAAAATACATCGGATTCAAGCCTAAGTTTCCAAAATCTTCCGAATTCCACTTTTGATAAAAAACCCAACCAAACCACGTCTGAGTTACCTGAAATTTTGCACACACGTCCCAAATGACACAACGGACTACTGCAACTCTTGGAATTCCATTCCGTCCCCTATATCAAAATCTCACCTACCAACCGAAATTCGTCGAAAATCCAATTTCACCAATTCAAGCCTAAATCTACTCCGGACCTCCAAAACCCATTCCGATCACGCTCCTAAGTCCCAAATTACCCTTGAAGCTAACTGAACCATCAGAACTCCCATTAGAGCCCTTTAACACATAAGTCAACATCCTGTTGACTTTTCCAACTTAACCTTCCTCAAAAGAGACTGAGTGTCTCAAGCCTTACCAAAATTATTCCGGATTCGATCCGACTAACCCGATACCACATAACACGGATAAACAAATCATAAAGAAGCAGGAATGGGGAAAATGGAGCAGTAACTCATGAGACGACTGGTCGGGTTGTCACAGATAGAAACCAATCGATCGCAAATGGGATTAGAAAAGTTTTTTTGAAGCTCACCATAGTATCTGCCTCTATCACTTTGAGAAAAATTTAAAGCAAAGACATGCAAAAGCCACGGTAATAAATCTTTTTCAACGTGCAGCAAGGTCATACAAATGTGAAGATTTTAATCAGTTAATATCCCAACTCAAAAGTGTTGACAAGAAAACATACAATTACATAATGGAAGAGCCTCCAGAGAGATGGGCTCGATCGTGGTTCCCACGACGACGTTATGATATGCAAACAACAAACATGGAAGAATCAATGAATTCCATTTTACTAAAAGGGAGAGAAATGCCTATTTTAAGAATGTTAGATTTCATCCAAGAAAAGTTGGGAGAGTGGTTTTACGAACGGAGAAAAAATGCAAATGAAACTTTTCACAGAGTATCAATATGGGCAGAAGAAGAGATGACTAAGAAGATGGACTTGACTTGCAAAATATTTGTGAGTATAATTATTAACTTCAGCTTTTTATATCTGTTGCAGTGATTTACTGCTTACATTTAAAAAACTTCATACTATTTCTTTTTGAAGCAACAATACACTAATATAGTTTATCTTAATTTTTTATTCCTTGTTAGGTGTTCAACCTTGATTCAATGTTGTTTAGAATTAGTGAAGGAATCGAATTTATTGTGGATTTAAAGAAGAGAACTTGTGACTGCCTGGAATTCTAACTTGATGAATTGCCCTGTCCACATGCAATTGCTGCTATTAATAAGAGATATTTGCAGAAATCTGACTACTGCTCAAATTGGTATTCAAAGGAAACATGGTTGAAAATATATGAAGGACATGTGAATACCGTGGGAGATCTAAAATCATGGGATATACCACAAAATGTACAATCTGAGATCACAAAACCTCCCGATGTAGAGATTTTACAAGGAAGAAGACAAAAGAAGAGGCATATCCCTGCGACTGAATCAGTACCATTGAAGTCTACCAAATGCAGTCGATGTAAACAAGTTGGGCATAACAGAACAACTTGCTTGTCTTCTCCAGCACCTCATCCATATTCCAAGAAACACACTGAAAAATACTTCAACCTTCAATAATCCTTGGTCAGAATTTAGACTTTCATTATTATATGACATATTTGAAATGTGATTTTTTTCATAGGAATAAAAAAAGTAAGCTCTTGGACTATTTTATATACTGCTAAAGTACAAATCACTCATTTTTGTTGCACAGGCTTACAAGTTTGGTTGCATTTTAAAAAAGTACGCAATGACTTCAGCGAGAAAAAACTTCAGGTGACAGTACGTGAAATACATATCCTTAACAATCACACACACACACACACACATACACACACATATACGCGTACAACACAAAAAAAAACGCATGTACAAACAAAAGCTTCAGCATCTATCGGCTGAAGTTATAGAAAATGAACTTAATAACTTCAGCACATTCTCTAATGGATATGCTGAAGTAAACAAAAAAGAACAGCATAAAAACATAAAAAAGGATTACAAAAACTAAACATAAAAACCAACTAATTGCATTAACTTCACCAAATACCAACAATAATAAGGATAATGCAACATAAAGCTAAGAAGAAAGAGGATGAGAATTACATTATTACAGAAAGAGATGAGGACAACACACAAAGTACAAACAATAACTTCAATGTCTCTGAGCTGAAGTTATACAAAATGAACCTAATAACTTCAGCATATTCTCTAATGAATATGCTGAAGTAAACAAAAAAGCAAATCATTAAAACATAAAAAAAGGATTACAAACACTAAGCATCATCACCATGATCATCATCATCATCACAGTATTCCTGAATTTCTCTAAATATCTCATCATCATCAGTATCGGAGATAACTATAGGGTACTCAGGCAAAAGACCACAGAGTCCAACAATATCATTCTTTAACTTGTTGAATTCACCACACAACTAACTTTATTCAATGATTACTCTGTCCATAAGAGAAAGAAGAGTCTTCAGGTTGTTTTGCAGCTTGGAATAGTCGTCCCCGATGGGAAACTTAAAACTATCAAACTGCTGCACAACCTTGTCAAACGAGGTTGACAAACCTCCACAACTATGTTCCAGGTTAAGCATGTTCTGGAATGATTCATTGGCAAAAAACTGTGGTATGATTCTCTCCCAATCAGCCTTTATTCGATCCCACAAAAGCATAAGATTAGACATCGGTTTGTTATTGTACCACTCACACTTCAAAGTCTCCCACTTCTGCATAATTTCATCCATATTAGGCTTCCTACTTCCGCTTGCACCAGACATTCTTTCTTTAACAAAAGCTAAAACACTAAGGATGAATATAAATTTAAAGAAATATGATGGAAGTCTATGAATTGCTATGAAATTTTCAAGTGAAGAGATTGTTAATATAGACAAAGAGTTCACCTAATTAATTTAATATCTATAAATATAAAAGTAACTTTTCAGGCGTTTTTACTATTTTACGTTTAGAGAAATTGAATGAAACAAGATAAGTAGGTGGTAAATGCAAAAAGAAATGTAACTTCAACCCTAATAAGCCCACAGTTTTTCCATAGTAAAAAAATAACTTCAGCCTGAAAAGTAACTTTTTGGATCATTTACTATATGGTCAAACAAATTTAAATGAAAGATGAAGTATGTGGCAAAAGACAAAAAGTAGCTAGTAAATGCAAAAAAATGTATCAAGTTAAAAAAATACCAAAACATGCTGAAGTTTTTGTCATAAGCTTTTTTAAAAACTTCAATCCAATGTGTTGAAGTTATTTAGTTCATTTATAAAAATTTCAGCACATCATAAGCTGAAGTTTTTCGTCGTGGATTCAATAGTTTTGTCGTAAAGCTTTTTCAAAAACTTCAGCCCAATGTGCTGAAGTTATTTAGTTCATTTCTAAAGACTTCAGCACTTGATAAGCTGAAGTTTTTGTCCCGGATTCAATAGTTTTTGTCGTAAAGCTTTTTAAAAAACTTCAGCCCAATGTGCTGAAGTTATTTAGTACATTTCTAAAAACTTCAGCACTTTATAAGCTGAAGTTTTTGTCTCGGATTCAATAGTTTTTCTTGTAAATTTTTTTCAAATAACTTACGCAGAAACTGCTGAAGTTATTTAGTGTATTTCTAAAAATTTCAGGTACTCTATAGTTTGGTGGACTCATATAAACTAACAAATTATTACACAGTAAATTAAAGTTTTATATCTCAAATCTTATTAGTTTACACACATTCAGAAAGATATAGAAAAACCTGAACACTCGAAAAGGAAAAAATTGTTGATGTCTAGCAAGCTAAATTAGGATATATAAAATTATCTAAATCAACATGATGAAGTTATTTAGTGTATTTCTAAAAACTTCAGAACATTATGAGCTAAAGTTTTTGTCCTACAGTTGACACTTTTGTTATGACTTTTAACCAAAACTGTAGCTTAAAAAGCAGAAGTTATTTACTTAAAATTCATGAAAAAAGACACAAACATATTTGAATCAATCCAAGTCAACTAAAAAAGCGAATAGAACCAAAATTTAAAAGACATCACATAATTCACACAAAATAATGTATATTCACAAAATCCAATTTTGTTTTCACTTACATCTTTGAAAAAAAAGAAAAAAATTAGTTCTTTGTTTACAAGTTATTCTCTATTCAAAAAAATCATAGATTGTCTTCATATTCTCCATAGTCATGTCCTAGTTGCTCTTCTTGGGTTTCTTAACCACATTCCATGAGTCCAAAGATTTGCAGCCAATTCTATGTTGAATACCAATGCATGCCTTTGGTTATAGAACTCTAAAATTCGCTTCCAACTGAACTTTACTACTATGATTTTTTTAGGAACTACCGTCTTCTTTCATAACAACTTTACTACTATGATTTCATGCTTATAGATGAAACCTAGACACTAGCAAATCTCAGTGTCAAATTTAAGAGATATGCCCATGCTGAAGAGCTCCTAGCATAATAACTTTGCACTATATACACATCAACCTTCACTATATCTTCAACTGATTCACAGAAGTGACAATACGAGCCCCTTACTTTACCATGTTATACTGATGTGACGACCCGACCAGTCGTCTCATGAGTTACCGCTCCATTTTCCCCTATTTTAGCTTCTTTACGCTTCGTTATCCGTGTTTTTTGTGATTACGTTGATTAGTTCGAGTTCGGAGAGGATTTGGTAAGAAATGAGACACTTAGTTTCTTTTAAGAAGGCTTAAGTTGAAAAAGTCAACCAGATGTTGATTTATGTGTTAGAAGGCTCGGAAGTGAGTTCCGATAGTTCGGTTAGCTTCAGGAGGTGATTTGTGACTTAGGAGCGCAATCGGAATGAGTTTGGGAGTTGTAGAGAAGATTTAGGCTTAAATTGGCGAAGTTGATATTTTGGCGGTTCCGGTTGATAGGCGAGATTTTGATATAGGGGTCGGAATGGAATTCCGAGAGTGACAGTAGCTTCGTTGTGTCATTTGGGATGTGTGTGAAAATTTTTAGGTCATTCGGACGTGATTTGATAGACATTTTGATCGAAAGCATAATTTAAGAATTCTTGGAGTTCTTAGGCTTGAATCCTATGTTAAATTGGTGATTGATGCTATTGTGAGCGTTCCGAAGTTTTGAACAAGTTTGAACAATGTCATGAGATGTGTTGGTACAATTGGTTTGAAGTTCCGGGAGTTCCGGGAGTTCCGGGTAGGTTCCGGGAAGTTTTAGGCCAAAATCATAGTTGTAGCAAGTCCAGAAGGGTTGCAGGCCTCGAAACCCACCCGCGCGGACCACACAAAAGAAAGTGCGGCCGCGGTATGTGCTGTGCGGACCATACAAAATGAAGTGCGGCCGCGGTGGTTTTGTGCGGACCGCGGTGCTTTTGCGCGGACCGCGGTGGTTCTGTGCGGACCGCGGAGGCTGAGATCTGAGGGGTACTCTATAAATACGAGGTTTTGAGTTTTATTTAATATTTTGACCTAGAGAGCTCGGATTTTGGCGATTATTTGAAGGTTTTTCAAGAAATTCATCGGGGTAAGTGATTCTAACTCAGATTTGGCTAGAGTACATGAATCTATCATTGAATTCATCATTTAATTCATGATTTGGGATGGAATTTGGGAAGAAATTGTGAAACCTTTCAAAAATATAAAATGTTGATTTGAAGGACCAAATGATATCGGAGTTGGATAATTTTGGTATGGTTAGACTCGTGAGGGTATGAGGATTTTGAAAATGTAAATTTTACCCGATTCCGAGACGTGGGCCCGGGGCTCGGGTTTTGCTAATTTCGGTATTTTTGATATTTTTCGAATGTTTTCGCTTGGGCTTTGTTCCCTTAGCATATTGTGACGTATTCGTTCTGATTTTGGATAGATTCGACGTGCGTGGATGCCAATTCGAGGGGCAAAGGCGCCGCGAGCTAGAGAATTAGCCGGTTCGAGGTGAGTAATGGTTGTAAATGATGTCCTGAGGGTTTGAAACCCCAGATTTGCACATCGTAGTGCTATATTGAGGTGAGACACACGCTGGATGATGAACATGGGGTCTTTTACTACTGGGGATTGTGACTTGGTCCGTTCTGATTGATGATTTTACCGCGTATTTGACTAAAATTTATTTGTTGTCAGCATGATTTGGGCTGATTTCCATATTTGGGCTTTGTGCCAACTATTTGAACCCTTCGGAGATTTTTATCACTATTTCCTCACTGCTTTGACTTATTATTTGAACTCAGTCCTGTTGATGTCTACTGTTTTACAAACTCAACCATTATTACTCAGATTTGAAAACTTATATGATATTTCTAAATGATGCTTAGGGCTGAGAACTACTGTTTTACTAATACCCGAGGGGCTTGTGATGATTTTCAGACTGTGTGAGGCCGAGTGCCATATATGAGGATATGTTGAGTGATGTGAGGCTGAGTGTCGAGTGATGTGAGGCCGAGTGCTGAGTGATGATGCCACGAGGTGACTTGATATAGCGCTTGGGCCGTAAGGGGCCCCTCTGGAGTCTGCACACCCACAGTGAGTGCGGGTACCCATTATGATCTAAGAGTGAGCCCGAGGGGCTGATACTGTTCTGTGTGACTGATACTGAGCCCGAGGGGCTGATACTGTACTAAGAGTGAGCCCGAGGGGTTGATACTGTTCTGAGGGATTGATACTGAGCCCGAAGGGCTGATACTGTACTGAGAGTGAGCCCGAGGGGCTGATACTATTCTGAGTGATTGATACTGTGCCCGATGGGCGGATTTCTACTTGTTATTTACCTGTTAAATTACCTGTTTTACTTATTTTAAAAAATGGATATCATTTAATTTCTTCACTGATTTATTGCTTTAAGTGATTTTACTGCTTGATATGGAATTGCTTTGCGCCTTTACGTGTTTTCATACTTTAAGCCATTATTTATAATTATTACTCACTGAGTCGGAGTACTCACATTACTCCCTATACCATGTGTGCAGATTCAGGCATCGCAGAGTCCGCTCCTGAGTGCTGATTCTCCAAGTCCAGGCAGTGATTCGGAGACTACGAGGTACCTGTTGGCATTCGCAACCCCGTGCCTCCCTTATCTTATCATTTTCATGTTTTTAAAACTATTGTATCGGATTTATTGTTCAGTAGACTTGTATCCGAATTTCTTAGTTGCTCATGACTTGTGACACCCCGGTTTTGGCTGTGTCAGGATGGTTTCTACTGTTGTTATCGTTAATTCCGCAAATTATGGTTATTATATCATGTTTTAGAACTACTTATGGTATTTAACTGTTTAAATGAGGTGGTCTGTTTTGGTCTGGCTGGCCTTGTCTTCACGAAAGGCGCCATCACGACCGGGTTCGGGGAATTGGGTCATGATAAGTTGGCATCAGAGCCTAGATTACATAGGTCTCATGAGTCATGAGCGGGTTTAGTAGAGTCTCGCGGATCGGTACGTAGGCGTCTGTATTTATCCTCGAGAGGCTGCACAACCTTTTTAGGAAAAAACTTCATATTCTTGAAACTCTTGTCGTGCGAACTTGTTGGTCCGAGTACTAAATTTCTGTTATTCCATTCTCTCACAAATGGTGAGGACGCGAGCTACCGGACGAGGTGGATGACCACCAGTGCCACCCACTGAGGCCACCAGAGGCCGTGGACACGGTCGTGGTCGTGGCAGAGGCAGAGCAACGAGGGCAGCACTTGTAGATCCACTAGCTGCCCTAGCTCAGGATTAGTCTCCAACTATGGATACTCCAGAAGCACCAGTTCAGGCACCACCTGTGCCTATCGTGATTCCGGGTCTTCAGGAGGCCTTGGCACAGATCTTATCAGTTTGCACTAGCCTGGCTCAGGCAGTTTCAGCCACTACAGTAGCAGCTACTTCACAGGCTGGGGGAGGCAATCAGACCCCCACTGCTCGCACACCTGAGCAGATAGTGCAGGGACTACAGACACCGGGGGCACCTCCAGCTTAGCCGGTTGCACCAGCTTAGGAGTTTGTTGTGCCAGTTATGCCAGATGATGAGCAACGTCGTCTTGAGAGGTTTGGTAGACTTCAGCCTCCGACATTTAGCGGAGTAGAGGGAAAGGATGCACAAGGTTTCTTGGATAAGTGCCAGCGGATGCTCCATACAACAGGGATTCTTGAGTCTAGTGGTGTGGCATTTACTACCTTTCAGTTTACTGGGGCTGCCTTCACATGGTGGGAGGCGTATGAGAGGCGTAGGCCAGTTAGAGCAGCGCCCCTTACTTGGCATGAGTTCTCCACTCTCTTCTTGGAGAAGTATATACCACGGTCTCACAGAGAGGAGCTGCGTAGGCAGTTTGAGTGGTTGCAACAGGGGGATATGACTGTGTCACAGTATGAGTTGAGGTTTTCTGAGTTGGCTCGTCATGCTGTCTGGATGGTTTCGACAGATCGTGAGAGGATCAGGAGATTTGTTGATGGCCTTAACTACAATCTCTGTATTCTGATGACTAGGGAGAGAGTGTTGTGTGCTACGTTTGAGGAGGTGATTGATATCGCTCGCGAGATTGAGACGGTTCGCCATCAGGATCAAGAGGAGAGGGAGGCCAAAAGGCCTCGAGGATCTGACAGTTACAGTGGTTCTCCTTCGAGGGGCCAGTTCTAGCATGGTAGAGGTCATTCTTTCAGGCCTGCTCAATCATACCGCCCAGGTTATCGTGGGGCATCTTCGGGTCATAGTTATCACAGTACTTAGTAGGGCTAGTCATCACTTAGTGCCCTTCTAGCCCAGAGTTCATCTTGTGCCCCGTCAGCTTAGGGTTCTTCTATGCTGAGTGCATCAACTGGTCACTCCGGTGCAAGGGGTTCCCTTCAGTCCCCTTCTCCAGCACCTGGGAGTTGTTTTGAGTGTGGAGAGTTTGGACATGTGTGGAGGCAGTGTCCTCATCGTATTGCTAGTTCATCTTAGCAGAGGGGTCAGCCCTCGACTTCTGCTCTAGTTACCTCACTACCCACCCAGCCAACTAGGGGTGGAGGTTAGGCAGCCAGGGGTCGCCCCAGAGGGGGAGGTCGATCAAGGGGCAGTCAGGCCCGTTTCTATGCACTTCCAGGCAGGCCAGAGGCTATTGCTTCAGATGCTATCATTACAGGTATTGTTTCAATCTGCCACAGAGATGCCTCTATATTATTTAACCCCGGTTCCACCTTTTCTTATGTGTTATCATACTTTGCTCGTTATTTGGGTACGCCCCGTGAGTTTCTTGCTTTATCAGTTCATGTATCTACCCCGGTGGGCGATACTATTGTTGTAGACCATGTGTACCGGTCATGTGTGGTGACTTTGGGGGTCTGGAGACCCGAGTAGATCTATTGCCATTGAGCATGG
Organism: Nicotiana sylvestris; assembly: GCF_000393655.2. Lineage (NCBI taxonomy): Eukaryota > Viridiplantae > Streptophyta > Magnoliopsida > Solanales > Solanaceae > Nicotiana > Nicotiana sylvestris. The sequence continues at coordinate 31,359,487 of NC_091062.1, forward strand.
TGGATTTTGATGTCATTTTGGGCATGGATTGGCTATCTCCGTGTCGTGCTATTCTAGACTATCATGCTAATACAGTCACTTTGGCTATGCCAGGTGTACTGCGGATCGAGTGGCATGGTGTGACTGATTATGTTCCTAGTAGAGTGATATCTTTCTTGAAGGCCCAACGTATGGTTGGGAAGGGTTGTCTTTCATATCTAGCATTTGTGAGGGATGTTGGAGCTGAGACTCCTAGTATCGATTCTATCCTAGTTGTGAGGGATTTTCCCGATATGTTTCCTGCAGACCTGCCGGGTATACCATCGGACAGGGATATTGATTTTGGTATTGACCTAGTGCCGGGTTCTCAGCCCATTTCTATTCCACCATATCGTATGGCACTAGCAGAGTTGAAGGAATTGAAAGAACAACTTCAGGAACTCCTAGATAAGGGGTTCATTTGGCCTAGTGTGTCACCTTGGGTTGCACCGGTTTTGTTTGTGAAGAAGAAGGATGACACGATGAGAATGTGCATTGATTATAGACAGTTGAACAAAGTAACAATTAAGAACAAGTATCCTTTGCCTCACATTCATGATTTATTTGATCAGCTTCAGGGAGCGAGAGTGTTCTCCAAGATTGATCTCCGTTCCGGTTATCACCAGTTGAAGATCAGAGATTCAGATATTCTTAAGACTGCCTTCAGGACCATATATGGTCATTATGAGTTCCTTGTGATGTCTTTCGGGCTAACCAATGCCCTAGTAGCATTCATGCATTTGATGAACAACATGTTCTGGCCTTATCTGGATTCGTTAGTTATTGTATTCATTGATGATATTCTGGTGTACTAGCGTAGTAAGGAGGAGCACGCGGAGCATTTAAGAGTTGTGTTGCAGAGATTGAAGGAGGAGAAGCTTTATGCAAAATTCTCTAAGTTTGAGTTTTGGATTAGTTCAGTTGCTTTCTTGGGACACGTGGTATCTAGCGAGGGCATTCAGGTTGATCCAAGGAAGATAGAGGCAGTTCAAAGTTGTCCTAGACCGTCCTTAGTATAGAGATTCGTAGTTTTCTTGGGTTGGCAGGCTATTATTGCTGGTTTGTTCAGAGATTCTCATCTATTGCATCGCCCTTGACCAAGTTGACTCAAAAAGGTGCTCTATTTTTATGGTCGGACGAGTGTGAGGAGAGCTTTCGGAGGCTCAAGACAGCTCTAACCACAACTCCCGTATTGGTTTTGCCATCAGCTTCAGGTTCATATACTATATACTGTGATGCTTCAAGAGTTAGGATTGGTTGTGTATTGATGCAGGAGGGTAGAGTTATTGATTATGCTTCTTGTGAGTTGAAGCCACATGAGAAGAACTACACCATTCATGATTTGGAGTTGGCCGTCATAGTTCATGCATTGAAGATTTGGAGGCATTACTTGTATGGCGTATCTTGTGAGGTATTCACTGATCATCGTAGTCTTAAGCATTTGTTCAAGCAGAAAGATCTTAATTTGAGGCAGCGGAGATGGTTAAAGTTGCTTAAAGATTATGATATCACTATATTGTACCATCCGGGAATGGCCAATGTGGTGACCGTTGCTTTGAGTCGAAATGCAGTGAGTATGGGGAGTTTGGCATAAATTCCAGTTGGGGAGAGACCCCTTGCAATTGTTGTTCAGGCCTTGGCCAATCGGTTCGTAAGGTTGGATATTTCGGAGCCCAGTCGGGTGTTGGCATGTGTGGTTTCTCGGTCTTCCTTATATGATCGCATCAGAGAGCGCCAGTATGATGATCCGCATTTGCTCGTCCTTAAGGATAGAGTTCAACATGATGATGCCAGAGATGTGACCATCGGTGACGATGGTGTGTTGAGGATGTAACGCCAGATTTGTGTGCCCAATGTGGATGGGCTTAGAGAGTTGATTCTGGAGGAGGCCCATAGCTCGCGGTATTCTATCCATCCGGGTGCCGCAAAGATGTTCCAGGATTTGAGGCAGCACTATTAGTGGAGAAGAATGAAGAAAGATATTGTGGGATTTGTAGCTCGGTGTCTCAACAGTCAGCAGGTAAAATATGAGCATCAGAGACCAGGTGGCTTGCTTTAGCAGATGGTTAATCCCAAGTGGAAGTGGGAGAGAATCACTATGGAATTTGGGGTTGGACTTCCTTGGACTTTGAAGAAGTTTGATGCTATTTGGGTGATTATGGATCGACTGACCAAGTCCGCGCACTTCATCCCTGTGTGTACTACCTATTCTTCAGAGCGGTTGGCAGGTATTTATATCTGGGAGATTGTTCGGTTGCATGGTGTTCCGGTTTTCATCATCTCAGATAGAGGTACTCAGTTTACTTCCCAGTTTTGGTAATCTGTTCAGCAAGAGTTGGATACTCAGGTGGAGTTGAGCACAGCTTTTCATCCTCAGACGGACGGACAGTCCGAGCGTACGATTTAGATATTGGAGGACATGTTGCGTGCTTGTGTTATTGTGTTTGGAGGTTGATGGGATGAGTTTCTACTGCTTGTAGAGTTTGCTTACAATAATAGCTACCAGTCGAGTATTCAGATGGCTCCGTATGAGGCTTTGTACAGGAGGCGGTGTAGATCTCCAGTTGGTTGGTTCGAGCCTGGCGAGGCTAGACTACTGGGGACATATTTGGTTCAGGATGCCTTAGAGAAGGTGAAGGTAATTCAGGAGAGGCTTTGTACAATGCAGTCAAGTTAGAAGAGTTATGAGGACTGGAAGGTTCGAGATGTGTCCTACATGGTCGGTGAGACGGTCTTGCTGAAGGTTTCGCCCATGAAGGATGTTATGAGGTTTGGGAAGAAAGGGAAGTTGAGTCCGCAGTTCATTGGGCCTTTTGAGGTGCTTCGGAGGACTGGGGAGATGGCTTATGAGCTTGCTTTGCCACCCCGCTTGTCGAGTGTGCATCCGGTATTTCATGTTTCTATGCTCCAAAAGTATATTGGGGATCCGTCTCATGTTTTGGACTTCAGCACGGTTCAGTTGGATGATGATTTGACCTATGATGTGGAGCCAGTAGCTATTTCGGGTCGTTAGGTTCGGAAGTTGAGGTCAAAGAATATAGCTTCAGTGAAAGTGCAGTGGAGAGGTCGGCCCGTGGAGGAGGCTACCTAGGAGGCCGAGCGGTAGATGCAGAGCAGATATCCTCACATGTTTGAGGCTTCAGGTATGTTTCTTGACTCATTCAAGGACGAATGTTTGTTTAAGTTGGGGAGGATGTGACGACCCGGCCAGTCGTCTCATGAGTTACCGCTTTGTTTTCCCCTATTTTAGCTTCTTTATGCTTTGTTATCCGTGTTTTTTTTGTGATCGGGTTGATTAGTTCAATTTCGGAGAGGATTTAGTAAGAAATGAGACACTTAGTTTCTTTTAAGAAGGCTTAAGTTGGAAAAGTCAACCGGATGTTGACTTATGTGTTAGAAGGCTCGGAAGTGAGTTCCGATGGTTTGATTATCTTCGGGAGGTGATTTGTGACTTAGGAGCGCGATCGGAATGAGTTTTGGAGTTCTAGAGAAGATTTAGGCTTAAATTGGCGAAGTTGATATTTTGGCGGTTTCGGTTGATAGGCGAGATTTTGATATAGGGGTGACAGTAGCTTCTTTGTGTCATTTGGGATGTGTGTGTAAAAGTTTAGGTCATTCAGACGAGATTTGATAGACGTTTTTATCGAAAGCATAATTTAAGAGTTCTTGGAGTTCTTAGGCTTGAATCCTATGTTAAATTGGTGATTGATGTTGTTGTGAGCATTCCAGAGTTTTGAACAAGTTTGAACGATGTCATGGGATGTGTTGGTACAATTGGTTTGAAGTTTCAGGAGTTTCGGGTAGGTTCCGGGATGTTTTAGGCCAAAATCATAGTTGTAGCAGGTCTAGAAGGGTTGCAGGCCTCGGAACCCACCCGCGCGGACTGCACAAAAGGAAGTGCGGTCGCGGTATGTGCTGTACGGACCACACAAAATGAAGTGCGGCCGTGGTGGTTTTGTGTGGGCCGCGGTGATTTTGTGCGGACCACAGTGCTTTTGCGCGGACCGCGGAGGCTGAGATTTGAGGGGTACTCTATAAATACGAGGTTTTGGATTTTATTTAATATTTTGACCTAGAGAGCTCGGATTTTGGCGATTTTTCGAAGGGTTTTCAAGAAATTCATCGGGGTAAGTGATTCTAACTCAGATTTGGCTAGAGTACATGAATATATCATTGAATTCATCATTTAATTCATGATTTGGGATGGAATTTGGGAAGAAAATTGTGAAACCTTTCAAAAATATAAAACGATGATTGAAGGACCAAATGGTAGCGAAATTGGATAATTTTGGTATGGTTAGACTCGTGAGGGTATGAGAATTCTGAAAATGTAAATTTTACCCGATTCCGAGACGTGGACTTGGGGCTCGGGTTTTGCTAATTTCGGGATTTTTGATATTTTTTTGAATGTTTTCGCTTGGTCTTTGTTCCTTTAGCATATTGTGACGTATTCGTTCTGATTTTGGATAGATTCGACGAGCGTGGAGGCCAATTCGAGGGGCAAAGGCATCGCGAGCTAGAGAATTAGCCGGTTCGAGGAGAGTAATGGTTGTAAATGATGTCCTGAGGGTTTGAAACCCCGGATTTGTACATCGTAGTGCTATATTGAGGTGAGACACGCGCTGAATGATGAGAGTGGGGTCTTTTACTATTGGGGATTGTGACTTGGTCCGTCCCGATTAATGATTTTACCGCGTATTTGACTGAAATTTATTTGTTATCATCATGATTTGGGCTGATTGCCATATTTGGGCTTCGTGCCAACTATTTGAACCCTTCAGGGATTTTTATCACTATTTTTTTACTGCTTTGACTTATTATTTGAACTCAGTCCTGTTCATGTCTACTGTTTTACAAACTCAGCCACTTTTACTCAGATTTGAAAACTTATATGATATTTCTAAATGATGCTTGGGGTTGAGAACTACTGTTTTACTAATGCCCGAGGGGCTTGTGATTAATTTCGGACTGAGTGAGGCCGAGGGCCATATATGAGGATATGTTGAGTGATGTGAGGCCGAGTGGCGAGTGATGTGAGGCCGAGTGCCGAGTGATGATGCCACGAGGTGGCTTGATATAGGGCTTGGACCGTAAGGGGCCCCTTTGGAGTCTGCACACCCACAGTGAGCGCGGGTACCCATTATGATCTGAGACTGAGCCCGAGGGGCTGATACTATTCTGAGTGATTGATACTGAGCCCGAGGGGCTGATACTGTACTAAGAGTGAGCATGAGGGGCTGATACTGTTATGAGGGATTGATACTGAGCCCGAATGGCTGATACTGTACTGAGAGTGAGCCCGAGGGGCTGATACTGTTCTGAGCGATTGATATTGTGCCCGAGGGGCAGATTTCTACTTGTTATTTACCTGTTAAATTACCTATTTTACTTGTTTTAAAAAAGGGATATCATTTGATTTCTTCATTGATTTACTGCTTTAAGTGATTTACTACTTGATATGGAATTGCTTTATGCCTTTACTTGTTTTCATACTTTCAGCCATTATTTATAGTTATTACTCACTGAGTCGGAGTACTCACATTACTCCCTGCATCATGTATGCAGATTCAGGCATCGCAGAGTCCGCTCCTGAGTGCTGATTTTCCCAGTCCATATAGTGATTCGGAGACTACGAGGTAGCTGTTGGCGTTCTCAGCCCCGTGCCTCCCTTATCTTATCATTTTTATATTTTTAGAACTATTGTATCAGATTTAGTGTTCAGTAGACTTGTATCTTTATTTCTTAGTTGCTCATGACTTGTGACACCCCGGTTTGGGTCGTGTCGGAATGGTTTCTACTGTTGTTATCGTTAATTCTGCAAATTATGGTTATTATATCATGTTTTAGAACTACTTATGGTATTTAACTGTTTAACTGAGGTGGTCTGTTTTGGTCTGGCTGGCCTTGTCTTCACGAGAGGCGCCATCACGACCGAGTTCGGGGAATTGGGTCGTGACAACTGACCTCTGAATTACATTTTCCATATTCTTGCACTTTCCACATATGGGCATTTGGAAGGTGTCACTAAGTTTGAAAAGGCATTCATGCAAATTCGCTGCAGCACCATGAACTATAAGACAATCACGCTCCATTTCACCAAATTTAATTCCACCAAAGCATTTTCTGTCAGACACAGGTTGACGAAGTTTACTACTATGATTTTTTTAGCAACTCTTATCTTCTTTCATAAGAAAAAAATAAGAAAATATTGGCAAAGACATGCTTATTGGTGTGCAATTGAGAATTCGTGGAAATCAAAGATAATGAAGGAGAAGTCCAAAATACTTCATATATGACGGAGAGTGTCCACATCAAAAACTCGAGCTCCAGAAAATTTGCTCTTTTCCCTAAAAGTTAGATCTATCAACTAGTAAAAAGAGCAAATTGTCCTAGAGCTCAAGTTTTTGATCTGGCCGCTCTCCTCCACATATGAAGTATTTTGACTTTTCCTTCATTATCTTTGCTTCCCATGAACTCCCTTCTACACCCAATAAGCATGTCTTTGCCAACATTTTCTTGTTTTTCTTTGAATATAAATTTAAAGAAATATGATAGAAGTCTATAGATGACTATGAAATTTTCAAGTGAAGAGATTGTTAATATAGCCAAAGAGTGAACCTAATCAATTTAATATCTATAAATGTAAAAGATATCAATTTAATATCTATAAATGCTGAAGAGATTGTTAATTATTTTTTGTTCAGAGAAATTGAATGTAACAAGATAAGTAGGTGGTAAAACAAGTAAGTGGTAAATGCTAGTAGTTGGTAAATGCAATAAAAAAATAGTAAAAAATAAGGCCACAGTTTTTCTATAGTAAAAAAATAAATTCATTTACAATATGGTCAGAGATATTTAAATGAAAGATGAAGAAGGTGATATAGGTGATAAATGACAAAAAGTAGCTAGTAAATGCAAAAAAGATAAGTATCAAGTTAAAAAAATACCAAAACATGCTGAAGTTTTTGTCGTAAAGCTTTTTCAAAAAACTTAAGCCTAATGTGTTGAAGTTTTTTAGTATATTTCTAAAAACTTCAGCACTTGATAAACTGAAGTTTTTGTCCCGAATTCAATAGCTTTGTCGTAAAGCTTTTTCAAAAAACTTCAGCCCAATGTGCTGAAGGTTTTTAGTGTATTTCTAAAAACTTCAGCACTTGATAAGCAGAAGTTTTTGTCCTGGATTCAATAGTGTTTTGCGTAGAGCTTTTTCAAAAAACATCAGCACAAACTGCTGAAGTTTTTAGTGTATTTCTAAAAACTTCAGCACTTGATAAAGCTGAAGTTTTTGTCCTACAATTGTCACTTTTGTTATGACTTTTAACCAAAACTTTAGCTTAAAAAGCAGAAGTCATTTACTTCATGCTTAAGTTTTTGTCCCGAATTCAATAGTTTTGTCGTAAAGCTTTTTCAAAAAACTTCAGCCCAATGTGCTGAAGTTTTTTAGTGTATTTCTAAACGCTTCAGCACTTGATAAGCTGAAGTTTTTGTCCTAGATTCAATAGTTTTGTCGTAAAGCTTTTTCAAAAAACTTCAGCCCAATGTGCTGAAGTTTTTTAGTGTATTTCTAAAAACTTCAGCACTTGATAAGCTGAAGTTTTTCTCCTGGATTCAATAGTGTTTTTCGTAGAGCTTTTTCAAAAAACATCAGCTCAAACTGCTGAAGTTTTTAGTGTATTTCTAAACACTTTAGCACTTGATAAAGCTGAAGTTTTTGTCCTACAATCGTCACTTTTGTTATGACTTTTAACCAAAACTTCAGCTTAAAAAGTAGAAGTCATTTATTTCATGCCTAAGTTTTTGTCCTGGGTTCAATAGTTTTGTCGTAAAGCTTTTTCAAAAAACTTTAGCCCAATGTGCTGAAGTTTATTGGTGTATTTCTAAAAACTTCAGCACTTGATAAGCTGAAGGTTTTGTCCTGGATTCAATAGTTTTGTCGTAAAGCTTTTTCAAAAAATTTCAGCCCAATGTGCTGAAGTTTTTTAGTGTATTTCTTAAAACTTTAGCACTTGATAAGATGAAGTTTTTGTCCTGGATTCAATAGTGTTTTTCGTAGAGCTTTTTCCAAAAAACTTCAGCATAAACTGCTGAAGTTTTTAGTGTATTTCTAAAAACTTCAGCACTTGATAAAGCTGAAGTTTTTGTCCTACAATTGTCACTTTTGTTTGACTTTTAACCAAAACTTTAACTTAAAAAGCAGAAGTCATTTACTTCATGCTAAGTTTTTGTCCTGAATTCAATAATTTTGTCGTAAAGTTTTTTCAAAAAACTTCAGCCCGATGTGCTGAAGTTTTTTAGTGTATTTCTAAAAACTTCAGGACTTGATAAGCTGTAGGTTTGTCGTAAAGCTTTTTCAAAAAACTTCAGCCCAATGTGCTAAAGTTTTTTAGTGTATTTCTAAAAACTTCAGCACTTGATAAGATGAAGTTTTTGTCCTGGATTCAATAGTATTTTTCGTAGAGCTTTTTCAAAAAACTTCAGCACAAACTGCTGAAGTTTTTTAGTGTATTTCTAAAAACTTTAGCACTTGATAAAGCAGAAGTTTTTGTCCTACAATCGTCACTTTTGTTATGACTTTTAACCAAAACTTCAGCTTAAAAAACAGAATTTATTTACTTCATGCTTAATATTTTTCAACAAAAATGTACTTAAAAATCATGATAAAAGACACAAACATATTTGTCTGAAAAAAAATTAACTAAAAAATAATTAATGTATATTCACAAAGTCCAAATTTTGTGCACCCAATCCTCTAATCAAAAAATTCACACACAATCTCTTCAAAATCTCCATAATCATGTCCTTGTTGTTCTTCTGGAGGTTCATAGCTACTATATTTTTTCCACTTTCCATGAGCCCAAAGATTGACAGCTAATTCTCTCCTGAATGTCAATGTCTGAATTTGATCGAACTTGAAAACATCTTCTTTCTTCAACCGCATATTCATGAACTTAATAGCAAATACACCACAATCAACACTACAAAAAGAACATGAAAAAGAAATTGAAGAATAGTTAACACAAGGGCAAAAAATAATAAACATAAGATGCATGGTAAAACATATGTGAAATACGTACTTATTATCCCGCAGCGGTGTCTCCATCCACTTAATTAAAAAATTTTCCACAGTTCTTTTCCCATAAAATTTATTTTGTCCCCTAAATTCCAAGCATTTGAGACAGTATGGGATCAACCGAGCATAATTTCTGACATGTTCAAGCGCACGATCATATGTTACACTGCCCATGGAATCATACACATATATAGTTTTATCTTTAAAGTCCAGAATTCTAAAAAAGTAGTGCGTAGATCTCTGGCCCATCCTTGGCTTAAGTCGAAATGGAAAGAATACTTTTCTGGAAGATGCCCATGAGATACCAAAGGAAAGGTCGAGGCCTTTTACGTAGTTGGCCACCTTTTCATTCGTTGATTCTTCCTCAAACCAACTAAAGTCCGTAAGTGGCTAAATAACCACTTCTTCTTCTTCTTCTTCTTCTTCTTCTTCAGCCTGTTATTTGGATATCTTCTTACTCTTTGATTTACTCTTTTTTTATCCTCCATTCTCTTTTCCTTCCTTTTTCTAATTTTCTCCATATGTTCTTCTGAAGGATGAATACCAGCCAGCTTAGTCATATACTGATCAAAAATTAAATCTGTTACTGCACATCTTGATTTTGGATAACCTGGAAGGTGATAGCAATATTTTTTGTGCAAGTAATAAATGCCCACATCCATATACTGCAAATGAACAACAACAAATGATAACATGTGAAATAAAAACTTTAGCATGCATAACTGTGACGATCCGGCCAGTCGTCTTAAGAACTAATGCCCCGATCCCCTATTAACTGCTTTCCCCGAGTTTATTTCTGCTATTTTGATTTGCTGGGAGGTTCGGTTTCGAATTTCGGAGAGTTTTGGGACACTTAGGCCCTAAATGAGAGCTTAAGTGTTGGAAAGTTGATCGTAGTTGGAACAGTGTGAAGATGACCTCAGAATGGAAATTCGATGGTTTCGTTAGCTCCGTTAGGTGATTTCGGGCTTAGGGGCATGTTCGGAGTGTGTTTTGGAGGTCCGTAGCTAATTTAGGCTTGAAATGCCGGAAATTGAATTTTTGAAGTTTCCGGTTCGATAGTGAGATTTTTATCCGAGGGTCGGAATGGAATTCCAAAAGTTAGAGTAGCTTCGTAGTGTTGAATGCGACATGTGTGCAAAATTTTAGGTCATTCGGACGAGATTTGATAGACTTTTTGATCGAAAGCGTATTTTGAGAATTTTGGAGTTCTTAGGCTTAAATCCATGGTTAATTCGAGGCTTTGATGTTGTTTTAGGTGTTTTAAGGATAGGTACAAGTTTGGATAGTAGTTTGTGACTTGTTGGTGCCTTTGGTTGAGGTCCTGGAGGCCTCAGGATGATTTCGGATGGTTGACGGAAAGATTTTGGAATTAAAGTTGCAGCTTCAGCTATTGGTTCTGTCATAACCGCACCTGCAGTTCGGGTTCCGCAGGTGCGACGCCGCAGAAGCGGCTAAGTGGCTGCTGTCACACCTCCTTTTTACACACCCCGAGGGGTGTATATGAGAGTTTTTCCAATTTAAATGACATTATTCGAAATGAGATTATTTATTTACTTTCTCAGAGTCGCCACTTGGAATAGTTTATTTATGGTGTCCCAAGTCACCATTTTATTTTAAATCCCAAATCAAGGAAATTTGACTTACTTTTGAAAGTCTGCGAAACCAGAATATCTAGGTAAGGAATTCTGTTAACTCGGGAGAAGGTGTTAGGCATTCCCGGGTTCCGTGGTTCTAACACGGTCGCTTAACTATTATTAATTGGCCTAATTATCTGACTTATTACATGTTTTAAACCTATGGTGCTTTTTTTTAACTTTATTACCGCTTTTATTTATTCAAACGCTTTTTAGGATTTATGAAATTTATTTGAATGAGTCACGATGTCGTGCACTCGTTGTTTTTGTGCATATTGCGAATCGCGTCACATGAAATGCACCCGCAATTTACAACATGTTTATTTTATTAAAATTCGAAGTTGTTATGATCGGGTTACATGAAATGCACCTCCGAATTTGGCAATTAGGTATCATGACTATGCCATGGGAACCGTACCCATAGTCACGACAGTTCATTATTAATCGCGCTTAAAGCAAACTATGATACTTAGAAATATTTATTTAAATCCAAAAGAATCAAACTTTGCACTGAGATGGATGAGAACTTTGTTTCTAGCACATCTAGTTTTGTCACGACCCTAACCCCGAACCCAGGCGTGATGGCGCCTCTCGTGAAGACAAGGCCAGCCAGTTCAACCCTATTCTCCCCTTTAAAACAATTAATCAACACAATTATAATCTAAACATGGTTTACATAATACTGAATAGCGGAAACATAGATAACAATGCGTTAATCCAGCCCGACATGGCCCTAACCGGGGTGTCATAAGTCACGAGCATCTACTAGGGTATTAATACAACTGAAGGTCTGAAGTTTACAAATACAATCTAATGAAATGAAGAGAGAAAAAAGCAATGTTGCGAACGCCGACAGCTACCTTGCTAAACTCTAATGACTCTGCCTCCGATCAGCCAAAACATACCTGAACCTGCACACAAGGTACAGGGAGTAATGTGAGTACTCCAACCTAGTAAGTAATAAGAGTAAATAAAGACTGAGCAGTATAAAATAATGAATCCACATCTATGATAAACTCAACAAGCACAACGAGTTTCCAAATCAGAATACGAGTCGATCGTCTCATTTAAATACAGCCTTTTGGTAAAAATCATTTGAAAATGCTTTCTGACACTTTCAGTAGGGGTTCAATACTGTTTATAATAAAAGAGATGAAAACCATAATCGACCTCTTGGGCAAAACATAGTTCGTAAAATAGCCCCTCGGGCAAAACAATAATCACAAACACCTCATAACTTGAAAATTTTAGTGGAAATAACTGATGTCAAATCACTGATTAAATTCTGAACATCTCATAAACCTTGGCTTAAATGAAAAATGTTTTTAGAACATTTGTTCAACACTTCGACAGAGGCTCAATATAAAGATGAGTGAAAACAGTCAATAAATCAACATATTCGATAGAAACTCATTCTTAAAAGGAGTGAAAAATCAATAAGTTCATAAACAGGCCCATCAGGCAAGTATCACTCATGTGCATGTATATATATATCTATTGCCACTCGGGCTAGCCTCTCAGTCACTCGTGACTCACTCTTACCAATCAACGCTCACACTCAGCACTCACGCTCAATAGGTACCATGTGGTAACCGCTGCGGCGCACAACCCGATCTATATATCGCTGCGGCGTGCAACCCGATCCATATATCTCGTCGACGGTGCTCACTATGGGTATGCAGACTCCGGAGGAGCTCCTACAGCCCAAGCGCTATATCGCTGCAGCGTGCAGCCCGATCCAACATATCGTTGCAGCGTGCAGCCCGATCCATATAAGTATCGTTGTGGCGTGCAACCTGATCCATATATATATATATATAATATATATATATATATATATATATATATATATATTGCTGCGGTGTGTAACCCGATCCATAGATATATAATCCTCACAACTAGGCCCTCGACCTCTCTCAGTCATTAACCTCACAATCAGACTCTCGGTCTATCTCAGTCATCAACCTCATGATCACTCGGACCATCAGTAACACAGGGAACTCAGCCCAAATAGTTTTCATATTTTTAAGAAATAAAGTGATAAACCAGATTTAAACAACAAACAGGTAAAGTATGACTGAAGATATGCTTTCAAAACAAATAGAGTGAAGAAAATAGTGAAAGTGCCCCTAAGGGTCTCAGCAGGTCGGCACAAGGCCCCAAACATGGCATACAACCCAAAAATATAATAACATCAAACTATTAACTATCAATTACACATTAAAATAATCATTCGGAATGGACTAAGTCACAATCCCCAGCGGTGCTCTACCACACGCTCGTCATCTAGCATGTAAGTCACCTCAACATAGCAGAACGATGTGTAATCCGGGGTTTCAAACCCTCAGAATAGCATTTACAATCATTACTTACCTCGAACCGGCTAAATCTCTAGCTCGCGACGCCTTTGCCCCTCAAATCGGCCTTCACGCGCGTCAAATCTATCCAAAATCAGAACAAATACGTCACAATATGCCAAGGGAACAAAGCCCAAGCGAAAACAATCGAAAAATACCAAAAATCCCGAAATTAGCAAAACCCGAGCCCCGGGCCCACTTCTCGAAACTTAGAAATTTTTACATTAACGGGTTCCTTATCTCCCCACAAGTTCAACCATACCAATTTTACCAAAATCCAACATCAACTCAACCCTCAAATCTTCAAATTAAACCAAGAGGGTTTTCAAGATTTTACCAACTAAAATCACCAATTAAATGTTAAAAACAACGATGGATTCGAGTAATCTAACCAAAATTGAGTTAAGAACACTTACCCTGATGTTTTCCTTGAAAATCTTTTGAACAATCGCCTCAGCCGAGCTCCCCCAACTCTATTTTTGTCAAAAATGGCCAAAAACTCCGTTTTATAACATTTTTCGATTCGGGTGCCACAAGTGGTGCTGGGCACTGCCTGTGGTGCTGGTTCCAGTAGCCAAAATAAATCCTGCGCCATGGATGGCGCCCCGCGCTACCCTGAGCGCTGGCGATGGGAAATTATTTTTCCCCTATACGAAAATGGACATAACTCTCTCATACGATGTCTGAATTGGACGATTCTTTTTGCTATGGCTCCGAAATTTCGATACGGATCTAATGATTCAATAAAAAACTGAATTTGGAGCTCATTTTCAGAATATAATACCACTTATTCTTGAAGAACGACATCAAAACATTCTTGAAATGCCCAAGTTAAACTCCAATAACCATCCAAACTCCACCCGAGGCCCTCAGGACCTCAACCAAATATATCAACAAGTCCTAAAATATCATGCGGACTTACTCAGAGTTTCAAATCATGCCAAGCAACGTCAAAACTACAATTCACACCTCAATTCGGACTTATGAGTTTCAAACTTTTCCTTTTATAAAGCGCATGCCGAAACGTATAAAATAAATCCGGAATGACTTCAAATTTTGCACTGACATAATGGAGCTACTGCAACTTCAAGAATTTCATTCCGACCTCTATATTAAAATCTTACCTATCAACCGGAAAATGCCGAAATCTCCATTTCGCCAATTCAAGCCTAAACCTTCCACATACCTCCAAAATGTATTCCGATCACGCTCCTAAGTCTCAAATCACCTAACGGAGCTAACCAAATCATAAAAAATCCAATCTGAGATCATATACAAACAAGTCAAATCTTGGTTAAACCTTTCAAAATTCGAGCTTCAACTGAGAATTGGTTTTTTCCAAATTCGTTCCGATTACCCTGAAAACCAAAACCGATGATTTACATAAGTCATAATACATTACACGGGGCAAGTCATACCCGAGAACTGGCGATCAAAGTGCAAAATCTCAAAACGACCGGTCTGGTCGTTACAAGTTTCCAATTTGAAAATAATTTTTAAAGTGAGTACAACATGTGACCTTAGGAAAGAAATTGGTATGTTCCATAATCCTTTTGACTGTGAATTAAATCTAATACAATGACACTCGGTATTCAACTAACAGAAGACAATTTTAGCTAATTAATTGAATATCAAAAAGCTAAAAAGAAAATCCTTCAATCATAACAATGTCACTCATCAAATAATCCTAAAAAATATGTGAAGCCAATACGTAAAGAATATCAAAATTATGGAATTGATTGTAAAAATACGTGTTTGAATACTAGAATGATACTGACCTTCTGATTTTTTATTAAGGGAAAATATACATATTAGGCAAAAGAGAAGCCAACCAGAATTCCATACCCAATACATTCAAAACCGGATGGCTAATGCCAAATATATTTCATTTGCAGTTTTTGCCTTGTAAAGAAATTTCTCACTCAATACCAAATGGCAAATAAATGCAGATTCAGCAGCTTCTCATTACACATAAGACTAACAATAATCAGGAATCGAGCAGATCTTCAAACGTAGACCGGAACTCATTTGTTTAATCATTTACCAAGAAAAATGATACAAAAAAGTTTCAAACTAACCTGGTTGCTCAAGGAAAAACTTGAATAAACCAATTAAAGTAGAAGCAAATTCGAGTGGGAGCTCAACAAATCCAGAAACAGCAAAATCGGCAGAATTGAACCAACGATTTGAACCAGAAAAATTGACACCAAATGCTAGCGAAATGCATTTTTCCGTTCGCTGAACGTGTGTGTTTTCAGATGGGTATTCAAAAAAATGTTTTGCTTGGTTCCCTTTGTTGTTCTTCGACAGAAATGGAGTTATGGGGGAGGCCAAAGGGTGTGCAACAGCTGAAGGTTTTTCCTCTCAAAGGAGATGGGGATTTTTCTTTTTGGTGAAGAGAAATCCGATTTTTCTCTTGGGAGTGGTCTAGGCGTCTTCTAGCTTTTTTGAGCGAGAGAGAGGCGCTGTTGTTGGTCCTTCAGAGAGAAGGGGAGTTCACCGTAGAAGCAGTACCACACCTGCGGAAAGATAACTGCAGATGCGGAATTTGGTCATTTCTTTAGAAACCGCAGAAGCGGTAATAATACCGCAGAAGCGGTACCGCATCTGCGGATTGAGAGTCGCATATGCTGAAGCTGGCCCTTTAATGAAAAGTCGCAGATGCGACCTTGGCTCTGCTGAAGCGGGAACGCAGATGCGGTCCCAGGGCCGCAGATGCGGAAATCGCTGGCCAGAACATATAAATAGTTGTCTTCGCGAATTTGAGCTATTCTTTCACCATTTTCATCCGGGTTTGAAGCTTTTGAGAGAGATTTTTGAGGAAAACAAAGGGGAATCACTTGAAGGTAACATCCTTGACTTCATAATTCATTTTTATGTGATTAAATACTTAATTAGTGGTGAAATATTTTTGGGAAGAATGAGTATTTAAGGCTCGAGTTTAAGATACCTTTAAATGAGGATTTGAGAGGTTATTTGGACTTCAATTTCAGTGTTCTTATTATGTATAGACTCGTGAGAGTACGAGGTTTCTGAAAATGTAAATTTCACCCGATTCCAAGACGTGGGCCCGAGTGGCGTTTTGGTCATTTTACATAATTTCGCGTATTAGCTTAGACTTTAATTGTAGAATCAGTTACTTGAAGTGTTATTTACATTATGCAATTGAATTCAATAGATTTGGGCCATTTGGAGTCGAGTACTCGTGGCAAAGACGTGGTGTCGGGTTGATTTTGAGTTGGTTCGAGAGGCTTGTCTAACCTTGTGTGGGGGACCTTCCCCTTAGGATATGATATATTTGGTAATTGAAATGCTTTGTACGTGAGGTGACGAGTGCGTACTTGAGCTAATTGTTGAAAATCCGGTTTTACTTTAAGTATTTCAATTGAGTTCCTTTTTCCTGCTTTATTTTACTTATGAATTTAGCATGTTGTAGTTTAGAAAAACATGTTTAGTTGACTTAATTGCCTATTTGCTTAAACTGCTTTAATTGCATTATGTGAAGCATGTTAGGCTAGAATTAACTGTTTTCTTGGTACAGAATTTACATTTACTTGAGTATTCTTGTGTTGCTTTTATGTGTTTTTAATTTGGGACTACGGGATAGCATCCTAGGAGATCCCATGTACGTGTTTATGATCTGGACTGAGGTGCAGGATACCAAGAGATCCCTGACATATATATTGAGGATACCAAGAGATCCCTAGCATATATTGAGGATACCAAGAGATCCCTAGCATATATTGAGGATACCAAGAGATCCTCGGGATACCAAGAGATCCCTTGTATACATAGAGGATTCCAAGAGATCCCCGGGATACCCAGAGATCCCCGGTTATCAACCTTGTTACGAGTGATACTTCTTTGTGGTTTGCCTTCATCTCTGTTTCCGTTATTGTACTCTTATTATCCTATATAGATTCTTACTATAGATTCTCAATTGTACTACTTATTTTATCATGTCATCTTTATATTTATCTAATCTCAGTAGGGCCCTGACCTTCCTCGTCACTACCCAACCGAGGTTAGGCTTGACACTTACTGAGTACCGCTGTGGTGTACTCATGCCCCCTTCTGCACATGTTTTTCATGTGCAGATCCAGGTACCGCTACTCAGGCCTATCATCCTTGAGGAGGCGACTGCTCTAGAGACTTCGAGGTACATCTGTCGCGTCCGCAGACCGAGAAGTCTCTTTTTATTCCTGCTTTTAGTATTTAACCCTTTTGTATTTTTCTGTTCTTATTAGACATTCCGGAGTTAGAGCTATGTAGTATTGATCTTAGCTTGTGATTGGGTTTTCGGGTCTTGGATTTATGTATTGGTATTGAGAGTTAAACATGGTGTAAGCCGAGAGGCACATTTAAACACTGTTACTACTTTATTTCTGTTTTAAATTGTTTTACTTCCGTAAATTTTGGTTTTCTTCCGCAAATTAGGCCTACCTAGTCGTAGAAACTAGGTGCCGTCACGATGGTTCACGGAGGGCGAACCGGGGTCGTGACAATAACTATAAAGTTTAGAAAAAACGCATTACAAAACTACAAACAGCATGATAAAAACTTAAGCATATTCATGCTTAAGTTTTAGCAAATAAACTAAAAAACATCAGCAGTTTACTATGAATAAAGTTGAAGTTTTCCTAATTACAGTACAAAAACTTTACTATAAAAAATAAGCTGAAGTTTGGGAAATACAGTTGAAAACCAATATAGAACTCAATGACTACAATCTACAATAGTGCCAAAGAAGTATTAATCTTTATCTATTTTGCTATGCTTTCTCGATAGAAAAAGAAATGCGACAAAAAAGATGGTGATAAGTAAACTATGAATAGTTTTCCTTCTTTTAACCTTTCACGAGGGTTAACATAACAAATTTTTGATGGATGCTGAAAGAAGACTAGCTATATAGTTATTTGTGATAAATAATTTCCTTAGAAGAGTAAAAGGCTTTCTTAATCCCTGAACCATAAAAAGGGCAAGCTAGGCTCTTGAACCATCCAACCGTAGTAGTATAAGTTATCTCAAGGACCAAATACCTTCCGCGAGATTTAGCAAAACACTAACCCTATACTCACACAGGGTCCTCGTTCATAAATTCCATGCATCTCAAATTTCGTCCATTCTTTCTTTGCAATGTCACGTAAGAACACGGGAAAAATCCTATCAGTGTTGACTGGAATAAATAATACAATTTCTCCCTTAGGATTGGTGTTAAATGAAGGACAAAATCTTTTCGGTATTGACTCTGATAGTAGCTCAATTATGTGCTTCACCCATTCCTCATTTTCACCGGTACCATTGAAAATATATAAATGAAACTTGCCATCAACTAGAAAATTTCTGCCATCTAAAAGTGCAACTTGTCCTTTTATTTCAAATATTTTTGGTGGAAATTCTGAAGTCAATACCTCAAAAGGGGTCAAGATCATTCTAATTAACTTTTCATCTCCAACACTGAATGCAACTATGTTGTAAGCCGTTGCAAGTCTATTTACACAATAAATGACTCCGCCAATATAAACACAATTATATCTTAAAGGGAAAAAATTGGTGCAATCGGCAATCTCCCTCCATGATTTGTCCACTCCAATGGTGAAAATCCAGCATGCCACTTCACATGAATTTTGATCCCCGAGTGTCTTGAATACTTTATGTTTCTTGGTGATGGGATCAAAACACAGGGAGCAACAAGCCATGTAACCTTTCTCTTTAGGTATTTGACGAGGAAGAAAGACATGTTCTTTTGTGAAAGGATTGCAAATAGCAACTTCTCCAACATCGTTCCACAGATAAACTAGGCCATTGGTATATTCTAGATTGTAAAGCTCACTAAAACATGACTGATTCAAGTACTTAAGGACATCTTCGCGAGTCGTCAAAGATGAGCCACTTACATGAAATTGAGCCACAGAACATTTTTGATGTGCTTCAATGAATAAGGGTTCTGATATAAGGGAGCAAATGAATTTTGAAACGCACCTAAAACTTGGGGTGTCAATGGTTCGGTTCGACCGGTTATTTTATAAAATTTATACCATACCAATTTTTCGGTTATTCTATTATGTATAACAAAAACTAGACTTTTCGAAACCGTCCCAATCATGTCGGTTTCTCTTCGGTATCGGTACGGTTCGGTTAATTTTCGGTATTTTTTAATATCATATAAAATTCACCAGTAGAAGTAAAATTGCAATAACATACGTTCTTTTATAGGACTTAGCAAAACTCTCTAGACATTTTTACTGTTTAAAGGGTGATGAATTAAAAAAAAAAAAAAAGATGGCTAGAGCATAGATCCATCAACTATTCTACAACAGTGTAAAAGAAATCAAACAAAGGCAAAGAAAATATTAATCACACGAGTTGAAAGATATACCAAGCTGGGACTCAAGAATAAAGTCAATCGAGATTAAATATTCAAAAAGATAAATCTAAATTATATGAAAGGAAACATATTCAATACATTGTAGTTTGCTACTCATAATCGCTAGAATACTTTTTGTCTTGCTAATAAAGATACTTGAAATAACTTAGTTTAAGTAGAAGTAGCATAATATGTTTTAGGAATTAGTATTTTGAGTTTAATTACTTGTTGGCTTGTAATAGTTTTCATAATTCCAAGGCTCAAAGAAAATTTAATGCATTATTATTTTTAAACTTACTATATAAATATAATTTCTACATGTAAAATTTATTCGGTACGGTTCGATATTTTTTCGGTTTATTTTTATAAAATAAAAAACCTACCCTAATTATCGGTGCGGTTATATATTTATATAAAAACCTACGGTTTCTTAAAAAAAACCTAAAAATCGGTTCGGTGCGGTACGATTCGGTCAGTTTAATCGGTTTTCGAATATTCATTGACATCTCTACCTAAAATGCATTAGAGACTTGGCAGGAACCACTTTTAGAATTTCAAAGATAATCTGGTGCGGAATACATAAATTACCAATGGCAACCATCTTCTTTTTCCGCTTGTATACTTGGTTGTGGAAGACGACCGTGGTATTACGTGAAAAGTGATAGTATATTGTTTAGGTTATTGCGTTTGCTTTTGCTGGCGGCCAATAGCCTTTATAGGTTTCAATATCTATTGGGAACTATGGAAAATACGGAAATTGTATTTGTATTCTAGGGTACTTTCTCGGTTCTAAGAATTTTGGTACCCTTATTTCTCTTAGTTCATTCAAAACTTTATCTCTTTATTCAAATAGAAAACAAAATACTTCTCTCAAGCATCATATTAACTAATCTTAAGGTACGAGCTTTGCGCGCACCTTTATCTCAATAAATACACTTTTATAAAAAATTATACAAATAATATTAAACAATAATGGTTGACTTATAAAATAGAAATAAAATAAACATAAGTTCATAAAAAGAAAAACGAATATTGATCTAATTTAGTAGTTCAATGAAGAAAAAAATCATATGCATAAAAGTCCGCATATGTCTTATTATAATTTATGAGGACTTCGATAGTTAACGTTACCTCATGACCTAATACGCAAATAAACAAATAACATAAAATATTTTTATTAGCAAAAATATTTAAATAAAATACTTTGAGGTGACATACATGCTTGTGACGGGTGTGTGAGCGTGCACCGTGGTAATTGTGATCTGGTCGATTCCGTGAAACTGTATAGTCATCTAATTTTGTTATTAGTCATGTATTCTTTATGTGTTAGAGAAGTTGAGTTGTGATTCATGTTAGAAATCATGTTTAGGCTATATGCTGGTACTATTGGGACCTACATAGATCATTTTATTGTGGAATTATTTGCTTAATTGTAATTATGTACTGAGTCACATCTATCATTTACATATCATATCTCAGTCTCCGTTGCCATTTATTGTTACATCATATTATTATTGCTTGGGCTGATTGTCATGAGATTTGCGAGCCCGAGATACTGACTGAGTGAGACCGATGGCCTGAGTGTGAGTGATATTTATGGGATCGGGTTGCACGCCGCAACAGGCTTTATTGATTCATGCCATGATTGGTTTATACTAGCGCTTGGGCAGGATCCGCCCCTCCGGAGTCTAACATACCAGCAGTGAGCGCAGGTACCTACTAAGTGCGAGTGCCGAGTGATTGAGAGTGCTGAGTGATTGGGAGTACTGAGTGACTGAGCGTGTTGTGAGGTTGAATACTCTGACAGTATGTATATGACTTTATCACTTTGTTGCATTACACCTGACATGCATACTTGGCATGTAGATATCGAGATGTGGCACACCTTATATTTGTCATACTTGGCATATTTTATCCATGTTGAGCTCAAATTGTTAAATACTTGGAAGCATTCTACACTTCTGAACTATGTACAAACTAATTATGAGGCTTTCTCTAAGTTATTATTGTCATTTTTCTGTCATATCTACGTATTGTAATTATCTGGATTTGGACTGTACCTTTCTGAGCTCGTCACTACTTTCAACCCAAAGTTAGTCTTGTTACTTATTGAGTACATTAGATCAGTTGTACTCATACTACACTTTGCACTTCGTGTGCAGATCCAGGTACTTCTGGGCACGACAGTTGCTAGATTTGGAGCTTCATCCGTTTGGAGACTATTGAGGTAGCTGCCTTGCTGTCCGCAGACTTCGACCCTCCTTCTTTTCAGTTTATTAGCAATATTCTATCTTTCTAGACAGTTATTTTAGCAGTTATACTGTATTGTCATTTAGATGGTTATGTACTTAATGACACCCAAATTTTGGGAATGTTGTATTTGAGTCGCAGTATTTCTTATCGACTATTTATGAGAGTTATTACTGTTAAACTTGTTTCATCTTAATTTTAGTTTAAAAAGGCAGAGTTATTTGTGGATGTTGGCTTGTCTAGTACTATGATTGGCGTTTGGGTTGTGACAGAACATCAACAGAAACAGTAGGTTCAGTGGGTGTAGTAGCATCAACAACAACATTAGCAGTGTCGTTCTCCATAATAACATCGTGAAAATATCCTTAAGATTGTTGGAACAAATAATTATGGAGAATGAGGAAAAAGTTATCTTGAGGTATTTCAAGGATAAATCATTAAGGATATGTCACTAACACAATAATAAATAGAATTAGACATATTCCCAGGATTCAATAAGTTTTTCTAGTATAGCAAAACAACCGATAAAAGAAAACCTAGCACTCAAGAAGAAAACAGAAGAAGAATTTGTCTTGAATGATTGTCAAAACAGCTAAGACCATTGAATAGCCCTAATTTGATAGTCAAAGTTATTGACATATAATGGTCACTTTATGATTGCCGTTCAAGTAACTTTAAAGATAAAATAATGGATATAAGGTAAAGTTCTGATAGAAAAGAAGACATCTCAAAATTGAATACTAATAAATGCCATTAAGGCTATTCAATGGCCTTAGCCATTTTGAACGATTATTCAAAATTATATTTGCACAAAATAAATATGAAGAGAATAAAATTGATTACTATAATAAAGACCATTAATATTATATTAAGAGAATGAACCTATACATAATTTTGAACAATTTTTTTTGAGATTTCTAAAGTATTTTTTTCTTATACGGTGAAGAATTGAACAAGCACAAAGTGCTACAGCCGGGTAAAGTTTGAAAAAATTAGCAGTATAGGTAAAGTAAATATAATATAAAATCTAGGTTGAAAACTTCCCCATAAGCAAGCACAAAGTCATTTTCTAAATAGTTTCCGAAATTGGGATATTGTTTAAAGACCAAATCCTAATATGATCATTCCGGTCAATCACCCTTGGAATATTGGTATTGACAACAATTTCATATAACAATACTGATGTTGTCCGATTGCACCTTACCTCTAAAGAAAATATACCTTCAGGTTTCAGCAAAATGGGGAATGACTAGTTTAACATAATATTCGTCTAGTATTGTGAAACTATAGTTAATGTTAAAGTTACAACTAGCCCCTTTCTATTCATTTTAAGGGCTTACAAATAGATTAGAACTGAATAAACAAGGCGGCTCAACACAGTTCGGGGCCTAAAGCCAAACTGTAATGAGGGGCCTTAATTAGTTCTTTCAAAAAAATTATATGTATTTTATTTAAAGTCTATTTTTCTAGCGAATTCATAAAGTTAATTTAAAGTTTCAATTCTACTCTTTTTTTGAAGTTTTGCATAACCGGATTCATATTTTCTAACAGACATATTTAAACTCTAGTAAATAACAAAAAATTATAGTATCTCTATAAATAAAGTAAAAATATAAAAAGTGACAGATTTTAGATTTTAAAAAATAGCAAAAGATTAGAACAATAGAACCTGATTCAATTGATAAGTTGATCCCAAATAACTTTTTAATACTTTTGTGCTTGAAAATCTGTACAATTATTCTTGTAGAAAATCAGTGCCAAGTATAATATGTAGAAAAAGAAATACTTGGAAAGAAAGAAAAAATTTATCATTGAAAAAAATTTCGTACTTACCAACTTTGTATTTTATCCCACAAAGAAGAATCACAAGAGTCTTGTAGTTTTTTTGACACCAAGGAGTAAGAATTATCATAAAGCTTTTAAGAAGTTAACCTAGAAAAGAAGAAGGCAAGAAGGTTTCAACTTTGTAGTTGTGAATAAATATGTAAAAAAATAGAAGTCAATCCCAAAAAGGCAAGAACGGTAAAAAGTAATGATTCATATCCCCAATATGCAATAACGGTAAAAGTAAATTTTTATTTCCTTTTCCACACTGTTCACATTAAATACTTAAATTTTCTAAAAGGAAAATAAATACATAAACCCAAAACTACTAAAAAGTGGGGCCTTCAAATTTATCCTTGAGGTTCAGCCTCCTCTGCGAATAAATATGTCAAATATTAAGTAATACTATCTATTTTTATATTTTTTTGGACTTAAGTTCTGAAGAGACTTTGGGATGCAAACAGCATTGCTAGTTGCATTCTGTGGCAAGCCATAGATATTTGAATTCTGAAACATCAATCTTGTGATGCTGATGATGTTTTGTACTATTGGTTTTGCCAAGTCGTTGCATGTTGCGTTCATGAAGGTTCAGTCATGGGCACCACCAACCCAGTGGCAATGAGGTGCACCAAGCTAGCCCTGAGCCCCTGCTAAGTGCATGGTCAGCCCTGTCACTGTGCATTAATGGGGATTCGTAGGGATATGGGAGTGTGACAATGGACCCTTATGAGGCTCGTTGGTGCAATATCACATTGGTCACACGTGCCTCATCAGCAGCGGAATTGAATCGGAAAGCAAGACAGCTCTAGAAAGAACTTTCCTTGAATCAACTGCTATTGATATTAGCTCAGGGACTTTGGTGCCTCAAGCGGAAGAGGGGATTTCTTTCTCTTTCTGGCTTCCTCCGGGCAAAATTCATTAAGCTTAGGTTCACATCACAGCCTGAATTGACCTCCATTCCTGTGCTGCAGGGCATTAGCAGTAGCACTATACTTTGAGATGATAATAGGTGGTTTGGGCTTGGTCTTGGAGCCAGTTGTCTTTACACGAGATATTCGTATGGGATCTCCCTCCCGTTTGGAGGAAAGCACTGACATTTTAGGAGTTACTATTAAGCCATTTCCACAAATTCCAGGCTTGTGGTTACCAACTCCGTCAAGTTATGGATTCTAATTGTTGGACTCTTTGGCTGCAACTGCAGGGAGAATGAGGTTTGCTGCACTGGCCATTTCTTTTTCTTCACTGTTGCTCTCAGAAACTAAACAGAACAATAAATTTTGCGTTTTGACCGTGTGGTTAAGTAGGGGTTTGCTCAAATAAATTTATTATGCAACCAAAAAGAATGAATGCAGTGTAGGAGATGGTTAAGTAACACTGATCAATGATAAGTCCATTTGTCTCTTGGTACATTCACGTAATTCCTAACTCTCTGCACATCCTTCTTTTGGATTGATTGCCTTCACCTACAGACCAACATTTCCATTATATTCTACTGAGGTCATAGTTAATAGCAGTTTTTGTTGGGTTTTTGTTGAGGTGTGAATGGGAAATCTTGAAAGTTTCCTTTTTACTAAAGAACTTTGTCCCTCGTTGAAAGAGAAGAGAAAGATTGTTGTACTTATATATATAAGCACTTCTTCCAGCTCGTAAGGAGTAGGTAAAAAAGCAAGCGTCACGCCATCACGGCTTCGGCTTAGGATTTGGTCAAATGATTTGGGGCATCTTCACACAAAATCTTCAAGCTCTCCCCTCTCTTTACTGTAGGACACAAAAAAATTGTGGGCTCAAAATTATTTTTCGTTTCTGTTTTTTGTAAACTAACTTTTTCTGTTTTTCTGTTTATGAACCCAGTTTTACTAACTGTTTTTAGATTGTCATTACATATAAGAAATTGTAGCTCTAGACTGCTAGATATACTACCAAAAGTTGCATGAATATGTTCCTTTTAGTTCTGCTGACATTCATAAAAGGTGAATGGCAAATGATGTAGTGATTGTGTAAAATAGTCTCTACTCTCTAAGAAGACAATAAATTTCTCTCTGTGTCTAGTGCATTAAAGAATATAAATCATGGAACTGAGAATCTAACTTCCTACCAGAAACAAACTCATGAACTTCTCCATTAACTTCTACTGAACTACATCCTGGTTCTTTCTCTATCTGTTTCTCCTTCATTGAAATTCTTTCGTCCATAGCTTTTTCAAAGTGTCCATTGGCTGCATACATATTCGCCATCAATACATAACCACTGCTCTCATTTGGATCCAACTCAAGCAAATGCTGAGCTGACCATCTCGCCAACGCCATGTTTCCGTGACTCCTACAAGCTGATAACAAAGAACCCCATATAACAGCATCAGGTTCTATATTCATACTTCTTATAATCTCTTCTGCTTCTTCAAGTAGTCCTGCTCGGCCCAAAATATCGACCATACAACCATAGTGCTTAATTGGTGGCGCGATACCATATTCTTCTTTCATTAATTGGAAATAGTATTTTGCTTTATCTACTAATCCTGAGTGATTGCATGCAGTTAGTACACCTATAAAACTCACAGAATCCGGCTTCAGATTCGAGCATTGTAGCCTCGAGAATAGCTGAATCGCTTCATCCTCAAATCCATTAGTTCCTAAGCCCAAAATCATAGAGTTCCAAGATGATAACCCTTTATTCGGAGCACTCTCAAAAACTTGCCACGCCATTTCAACGTTTGCACACTTACAATACATGTCTATAATTGCTGTAACAACAATGACATTCAACTTAACATTGTTCCTTTTAACATAATTATAAATCCAATTCCCTTGTTCAAGTGCTCCTAAGTGTCCACAAGCATTCAACAAGCTCACAAGTGTGAATTCACTAGGCTTAATTTTTTCCTCTTGCATTGCGTTGAAAAGGTTCAATGCTTCAATCCAGTTACCATTTCTAACAAAACCACTTATCATACTGTTCCAAGATACATCATTTCTAGTTTCCATTTTACTAAATAACCTCCAAGATTCGTCGATATCCCCAGATTTCGCTATTCCAATGATCAAAGAATTCCAAGCAACAACGTCCTCGTCCTCATCCTCGTCGAACAATTTCCTTGCTTCAATCAAAAATCCACAACTTGCATACATATGTAACATAGTATTCCTTATGAATGTGTCGAATTCTAGGCCTAGTTTGATGATTCTCCCATGAAGTTGAGTTCCACTGTTGGCAAGACCAAGTCTAGTATAGGCCTTAAAAACTGATGGATAAGTAAGTAATTGTGGTTGAATATCTGAAGTGGTTAACATTTCAATGAAGAGATGAATTGCATATTGTGGAGTTGAACTCTCTGAGAAACCTCTAATCATGGTATTCCAAATAAAAAGATTTGGATTGTCTATTTGAGTGAAAACCATGTTTGCATAATTGATGTCACCAGTAGGGAACTTGGCCGAAAATGCTAGGACACGGCTAGATGCTATTTTGTCCTTAATTAGACCAGTTTTTATGAGTTGGGCATGAATTTTTTTTAGGTCTGTTATGGTTTTACATTTGGTTTCTAGCAGGTAAAGATATGGTTGGTCTGAAATGAATTTTGAAATGGAAGTTGATGATGGATTGTATGAGCAAAAATATGATGGCATCTCTGCTTGTTTGTGATGTCTAAAGAAGTGAAAAATTTATTAAGAATGTGTTGAGTCAGAGTAATTTTGTTTAGTTTTCTAGTTTGATAAACAGCTCCTATCTGACATATTGGATAAGGTATGTATGGCCTATTGGTTCTCATTCAATCGCTTTAACACTGGGCTGGACTATTTGGCATTATTGGGCTAGCCATTTTTCTGCCTAATTTTTGACAATTAGCCAGTGTTTAAAAATTCATTGAGGCGCAGTCACTTTTAAAGTGGAAACAGATGACTGTGTCATGGATTTCGAACTTAAACAAGTGAAAAATCTAGGATATTGTCCTAATTTTTTTTATCCATGATATTTCGAACTTAAAAGAAAAAGTGAAACTCCATGTTAGTGTCCTGGATTTCGTCCAGCTTACAGTCATAGAGTTTCACTTATTTAAATTCTGACATCGTCATGGATAGCTATATTTTTAATAACTTGATACTACTGATTGTAATAGTAACCTAGGTACTATGGACTAAAATAAAAAAACTTAGGTACTAACTATGCTACTCCTATTCGTGAGGTCTGTCGTGATCAAGGGCGAATACATGATTTGTTCTAAGAAGGTTCAAAAAAAAAAAAAATTAAAAGACATTGTGGTCAGCGAGAATTGAACAAGCGATCTAACAAAGATTTTGAACCTTCTTGGCTACTGTGTTATGTTTTTGAGTTATATCAAGGGGATTCAAAATTTAATATATAGAGGTACAAATTAAATTTTACCTTATATGTACAGTGTATTTAATAATTAATTTATTTATTTATTTTACAATTATGCATAAAGCAAGTGTTTTCAACTTTGAACCTATTTTTTTTTTATTTCTCCCCCAATATTCGATATTCATATTGGGCCAACTAAATTTGAATTCGAGCTGGCAAATTCAACATTGGGGTTAAAGGCCAAAGCTCACTTCATACTCAATGTTCAAATTCTAAATCTTTGGTTAATGATAAAGGAACACTTACCATTCTACCACGACCTCAGTTGGTATTTGAACCTGTTATTTCTATATACTTTTCAAGATTTATTTTGAAGCTTATGGTTAAATAATTTTCTATTAAGCCTCAATTTTTTTAATGGACAAAACAGAAAATTTATACACGTACATCATGTCAACTTCACAACTCCCCTGACATTATTGTTTGCTAAATTTACAATGCCATCAACCAGACGCAGCAAATGTTTTTTGCTCACACAGTTACCAAATATACTCAAAATAAGTGAGTATCACGATTAATAGCAAGTTCACGTTTAATTTAAGTTTCGTGCTTGCCTATGACTTGATCAAGAAAGCAGGCACAAAGAAACAAAAAATTCTCCTAATTAACTTTTTTATTGTTTTGCTTTGGTCCTATGGGGAAACCACCCAAGAGAAATAAAACATGCTTCTTTTTTATATTTGTAAAACACATCACATTTGTATACGAGCAAAATCAAGCTCATGGTGCACCCCGGCCTCCCACAAGATAAACCAGGCTCGAGATACGATGACAAGAGTCGACATCGAAGCAAAAGTCTTGTCGAGTCAGAATCCGGGGGCATGACACCTGCCTCGAGAATATCTAAGTCATGATTTAGGATCGGTCTAATCTTGAACGACTTCGAGGAACATTGTTGGACAATAAAGCATAGCCAACAGAAGGCCGAAATATTCGTGATCGGTCGGATATCACGGCGGGGATCTCGACACATATCGATAAGGAACCAACAATTAGTTAATCAGAAGATTTTTTTATATTTTATAGAGTTGTACCTAAAGTACGACTACCCTACTATATAAAGGGGGTCTGATAATTCATGAAAAAGATTGTAACACGCATTCCAAAGCAATATATTATTATTTTCTCTGTTATTGGATCTTTTTCTTGTTCATCAGTACTGACCATTGCAAGACTGGATCGAGGGTGAATATTTCACTAAGGCTGGAATTATCCTCCTCGTGTGGTTTTAATTTATTTCGTCTTTGTTTGTTCAATCTAATTTAATTTATCGCTTTGTATCAAATTAATCTGTGTATCCTTATTGTTATCCAATTTTGAAGGTAAACAGTTTGACGCCCACCGTGGGGCTAAGGATAATAGTGGCTATTTGATACAAACTTCTATAATGCACCTTATTTTACATTTGTTCTTTGAAGTGTCTCTAAATTCAGGCCAAAGTTCAAAATGTCGAACTCCCAGTCAGCCCCTCTGAACGTGGATGCTGAATCCGGCCACCATGGAGAGAACAACAATGTAGCGCCCGGTAATGAGATGCCCCTCTTTGACCTCAACGGAGCTCTAGTTGCTCACCGATCGATGCTAGCTCGCATGTGGCCATCAATGCAAATTTTCCTACCGATCCTGAGAACAGCATCCGCATGGAAGTCCAATCGGCTGCACAAGATACACATAGCGATAAAGATGATGGGATCAACTTGCGGGTAATCTTCAAAATGCTACAGGCTCAACAGGAAGCAATAACCCAACTCCAGAAACAAAGTCGTGCCCCGAGCAGAATTGAGTCCGAGCCGTCGCGGGAAGTCACCCGCAGAAACGAACCGGTTGCGGAGAGGCCGAATGAAAATGAATTAGGGACCAACTCCGAGATCATAAAAATGTTTGAGAAGCTGACAAAACGGATAGAATCGGGATAGAAGAAAATCAAAGCCAATGACAAAAAAGTGGAAACCCACAATTCCAGGGTCCATCAAATACCAGGAGCACCGCCTATATTAAAAGGCCTGGATTCCATGAAGTTTGTTCAAAAACCTTTCCCTCTGAGCGCAGCTCCGAAGCCGATCCCTAAGAAGTTCCGCAGGCTCGAGATTACTAAGTACAACGGAACGACCGACCCAAATGAGCATGTGACCTCCTACATATGCGCCAAGGGAACGACATGGAAGATGATGAGATCGAGTCTGTCCTATTGAAAAAGTTCAGGGAAACTCTGTCAAAGGGAGCTACGATATGGTATCACAACCTACCTCCTAATTCTATTGACTTGTTTGCTATTCTTGCAGATTCCTTCATGAAAGCACACGTCAGGGCTATCAAGGTCGAGACAAGGAAGTTAGACCTCTTCAAAGTGAAATAGAGGGACAATGAGATGCTCAGCGAATTCATGTCCTGGTTTCAAATAGAACGGATGGACCTGCCTCCGTTCGCGGTCGATTGGGCTATTCAGGTCTTCATCCAGGAACTCAATGTTCGAAGCTCGTTGGCTTCACAACAGTTGAAACAAAATCTGGTAGAATATCTGGTTGTTACTTAGGCCGATGTGCATAATCAGTAACAATAGAAAATCAGGGTCGAAGAAGATCAACTTGGGACCGCTTCCAGTTCCGCTTATCCAAGTAAGAGCCGTCGACAAAGTCAAGAGAGACATTGATCGAGAACCGAGATCAAGCAGGGATTGTTACCAACCATACAACGGGAACAGGAGAGGTAACGGATCTGGGCGAAACCTCATGAGAAGTGAAAGGAGGAGTGATCGAGGTCAAACAATCAGGGACTCATGAGCAAAAACAATTTCGACAGGCCCGACCGCCAAGGCTTTTGGAGTACAACTTTAACATCACTGCCGCTGTCGTATCTGCCATCGAACGCATTAAAGACATCAAATGGCCTCGAACTCTATAGTTTGATCTAGCCTGAAAGGATCCTAACCTAATGTGCAAATATCATGTCACTCATGGCAGCAGAACATAGGATTGCCGACAATTAAGAGAGGAAGTAGCCCGGTTATTCAACAACAGACATCTTTGAGAGTTCCTGAGCGATCGAGCCAAGAATCATTTCAGGAATAGAAACTATAATAAACAGATCGAGCAGGCGTAACCTCAGCACGTCATTAACATGATCATTGGTGGGGTCGATGTTCCCTAGGGGGCGATGCTAAAGTACACCAAAGTATCCA
This sequence comes from Nicotiana sylvestris, assembly GCF_000393655.2. NCBI lineage: Eukaryota > Viridiplantae > Streptophyta > Magnoliopsida > Solanales > Solanaceae > Nicotiana > Nicotiana sylvestris. The sequence goes on from NC_091062.1 coordinate 31,390,565, forward strand.
TCACAAGGGAAAAACAGACTCACGATTACGTTCCGGAGAGAACCTTGTCTTTCAACGACGAGGATGTTGAAGGGATCATACAGTCCCACAACGATGTACTGGTAATATATGTTCTCATAAATATATCTCGAGTTAAGCGTGTGTTAATTGAACCACGTAGCTTGGCCAACATCATCAGATCGAGGGTCGTAGAACAGCTCGGTCTACAAGATCAAATCATGCCTGCAGACTGAGTTCTAAATGGATTTAACATGGCATGTGAGAGCACTAAAGGGAAAATAACATTACCGGTGAATACCGCTGGGACCATTCAGGAAGCCAAGTTCTATGTAATCGGTGGAGATATGAGGTACAATGCTCTGTTCGGGAGGCCATGGATCCACAACATGAAGGCAGTACCCTCAACTCTGCACCAAGTGTTAAAATTCCCAATGCCAGGAGGGATTAAAACAATCTACGGAGAACAACCAGTCGTAAAGGAAATGTTCGCGGTCGAATATTTGATCCCGATATCCGCACTTACAACAATAAAAAGTCCGGGTTTGGTCACCAAGGAAGAAACCAAATAGCAATTACCAACACCGGCCCCAACCCAACTGGAGAAGTAGGGGACCGATAAGATGATGATTACGGGGTTTCTAGGTCTTTTATAGCTCCCGATGACTCTGACACTACCAAATCGACGGTTGAAGAACTGGAACAGGTCACATTGATCGAGCATTTGCCCGATCGAAAGGTATAACAGGGCACGAGGTTATGTCCCCAGCTCAGAAAAAACTCTTTAAATTCCTTATAGCTTACGTAGATTCTTTCACTTGGTCCCACCTTGATATGACAAGGATCCCCCGAAAATAACCACTCACAAACTGAGCTTGGACCTAAAGTTCCATCCTTTCAAAAAGAAAATGATACCTCAGTCCAAAGTTAAGAATGCATTCATCAAAGACGAGGTATCTAAACTCCTTAAAATAGGGTCGATTCGGGAGGTTAAATACCCGAATTGGTTAAAAAGCATAGTGGTAGTCCCTAAGAAGGGGAATAAATTAAGAATCTGTGTGTACTATAAATATTTGAATAAGGCATACCCCAATGACTCTTTCCCTTTGCCAACATCGATCGCATGATCGATGCGACGACCAGCTACGAGATCCTCAGTTTCCTGGATGCCTATTTTGGGTAATACCAAATTTGGATGGACCCGGGCGATCAGGAAAAAAAGGTCCTTCACCACTAAGTATGGTACCTACTGCTATAACATAATGCCATTCGGACTAAAAAAAATGCCGGTGCCACTTACCAATACCTAGTAAATCAGATGTTCGAAGAACAAATAGGGTAGAAGACCATTTAAAACATTTGTAAGAAACCTTCAACATATTGAAGAAGTACAATATGAAGCTGAACCTGGAGAAATGCACATTCGGAGTCGGGTCCGTGAAATTTCTTGGATTCATGGTGTCCAACCGGGGGATCGAGATTATCCTCGATAAGATCAAGGCCATTGAAGACATCACTGTAATGGACAACGTCAAAGCTGTTCAAAGGTAACCGGTCACATAGCTGCCTTGGGTCAATTCATCTCAAGGTCCTCCGACAAGAGCCATCGGTTCTTTTCACTGTTGAAAAAAAAAGAATAACTACGCATGGACCCCGGAGTGCCAACAAGCCTTGGAGGAACTCAAGCAGTATCTCTCGAGCCCACATCTACTTCATACACCAAAGACAGATGAACAATTGTACCTGTACTTAGCAGTATCCGAAGTAGCGGTAACTGGAGTCCTGATCCGAAAAGAGGAAGGTACGTAATTTCCAATCTATTATGTTATCAAGACTCAAGGCGAGGCCAAAAATAGGTATCCTTATCGTGCCTCATTTTCTCACGAAAGTAGGTTTCGTCGTTGTGACAATTCCTTTTAGAATGGGAGATAGAATGTTAAAAGAAGAAGAGTCATCACCTAATGAATTTAAGGTGCGTTAGGGCACCTATTATGCATATAATTCTCTTTGACTAGTCAACACTACCAAAGATCGGGTAAGGGCTCAAATTACCTCAAAGAGAAGGTGTTAGGCACTCTTCGAGGTCCACAACTGTGGGTCCCGGTAAGATTATGTGGATTACAATTAAGCTAAGTGATCAAATAAACAAAGGGAATTCAGAAGTTAGAGAATTCTTATTGCAACATGATTAGTATAAATCTTAGTACGAATATAGGGATGTAACTATTTAGATCTAATAGCAACATATAAAAGAGAAGGGGGGGGGGGGATCCTAAGTTTTTTAGCTTAAAAGATCACCCTGTGCAACATAAATAATACTTCGCAACTTCCTTGGGGTAGGGAGTTACTCATATTATTCAGCGGGCACATACTATCATCTCCTGATACCCGATTACTATGTTAAAGTTGTTTACTTAAAGCGTACTAATTCAATTCTAAGTCGTGCTCTATGCGTGCGATACCTGCCTCATACATATGGCCCAGGAGGTATTGAACTTCTATTTGGGTGGTTCTAGACCTTACTTAGGCTGTTCAGAAATGTCAAAACTAGGCGACACATAAAAACATATTAGACTTCAAATATGAGCAGTTAAGGGATCAAGTTTGCCTCAACACTTAGGCAACAAATGCACGCAGGACAAGTTTTCATGTTAGGCAATTCCGAATTAAGAACCTTAAGCCCTATAGACATGATTTCTACGTGACAATGCATCAAAGCATACAAGCAGTTTCAGAGGATAGGCGTTGTTTATCTCCAAATGATTACACGATTGTTACGTGATGATTATTTAAATTGCAGATCTCCAGTTATTAATCCCACAGATGTTGCATCCAAGTGATCTACGCATTAAATGATAGTGAAATCTATTAAGAGAAACTCAGAATTACTCATGCTTTTGATAGCAACATAAGTGAGCAATAAAAAATGTTGAGAAGTGCATCATTAACAATTATTAAGGCGAATAGCCATACCCTATAGACATGATCTCTAACAATTATCACTTGGAACTAATTTTATTACTATACCTTAACCTTATAGGCATGTTTTATTGGTGAACAGTGCGATGCAGTAACAAATGAAATGATTAACATCCTATAGACATGATTTCTAGTGGATATGTTGCAGCAATGCAAATTGAAGGAAAGTTCAGTGATATTTATTTCCTATAAGCAGATTTTCTAGTAGCACATAGCAGTAGGAATAATTGGAGCATTTGAATTCATGTTCAGTCAGGTAGTGCGAGTGTGTGCTTCTCCTAATGACATGATTTCTATAGTGTACATAGAGATTGAATGGCATACATAGCAAATAAATCAGTGAATCATATAGCCATATTTTCTACCTTTGCATGCAAACATCATAATTTACCCATTCCCCATTTTTACTAACACCCCAATTGTTTATTACAAATTTTTTACAAATATTATAAAAATAATGACAGTAGGCCCACAGCAGGCCCAAAAGAAATACTCATCACTGTCTGGGCCTTCAGCAATTCTCATGCAGCATACCCAAATTTCCAACAAGGAGCCGTATTTATCAACACAACCCACAAACCATAGAAGAGCTCCAAGCCAAATCGCACAACCATATTTCCAAGCATTGAATCACCTAAACCAACCAACTTAGATATTCAACAGATAATGGGAAAAAGGAATTAAGTGGGGTAGTTCAGGTCTCATTAGTAGGGGGAGTGACTAAAAGCCCAAATCCTAGTGTGTCAGAGTTCAAAAGGGTCTCAAATGGACACCCGAGTAGTTCTCACACTAGGGAGGTCAATAGTAAGAGCCTTGGTAGCCTTGGCTTTTAGCCGGCTAAGAATGAGAGGTTCAGGATAGCATAAGTAACAAATGAGGGAGAGTGGACAATGGTTGAGGGACAGAAGATGAGGGGATACACTTATAACTTAAAGTATACACATCAAGGTTGAGAACAAAAAGCAACTAATCAAATAGGTCACAAAAATTAAAAGCAGGTTCAACAGGGACTTAGAAGCAGGTTCAATACTTATGAAAGTAACATATGGACATCAACATATTGGAAAGTTAAGGGGGAAACAAGTTTGCAAGATTAACAAAGATTAGTATGCATAGATACACAATACTAAACAAGTTGAAACCTAAATGCAGAGTAGATATCCGCACCTTTTCACCAATCCAGGTACTTTTATATTTTCGTTCGAGGAAGAACGCTTGTTTTAGAGGTGGATAATGTGATGACCCGATAGGTCATCTTTAATTTCAACCATCATTTCAATGTTCCGATACCTCGATTAGCTCTGTTTAGCCTTTCTCTGTTTACATGCATGCAAAAGCAAGGTCATTACCGCAGGTGCAGGCCTATGCGCAGATGCGCGAGAACTTGTGGCACTTGCGATGGCTTAGGAGCAGATATATTTCCGCAGGTGCGATCCTTTGGCTGGGAAATGAAGGCTGCAAGTGTGGGATTTGACTCGCAAATGCAAAAGCGCAGATGCACAATTTCAGTCCGCTAAAGCAGAAGTGCTGAGCAAAACATATATTTCGGGGTTCAACATTTTTGTTCATTTTTAGAGTTTTTGACCTCGGTATTGGGCGATTTCAGAGGGATTCTTCATGAGTTTGAGTTGGGTAAGTATTCTTTTTCCAGAATTAGTTATAATTCACGATTTCATACTTATTTACATCATTAATTAGTGAATTGAATGAAAGAAAATGAGATTTTTGTAAAAAATTTCAAAATTTCAAAATTTCAAAATGAGTATTTGAAGGGCGATTCAATATCGGAATTAAATAATTTTTGTATGGTTAAACTCGTATTGGAACGGGTGTTCGGATTTCATAAATTTTTATCTAGATCTAGGGTGCGGGCCCCACATTGACTTTCGTTGACTTTTTCGAAAATAATATAATTTAAACCTCTTTCGAATTGTGGGGAGTTTCTAAAGTTTAATTTGAATTGTTGGCCAATAAATTTCTAGATTTGGTTGGTTTGAAGGCTTTTTTGAAAGGAAAAGTCGTGGTCGAGTGATTGCTTGAGTTGCGAAGTAAGGTAAGTGTCGTGGTTAACCTTGACTTGAGGGAATATGACTTGTTTGTCTATTTGCTACGTGATTAAATGTATAGGTACAACGTATATGTGAGGTGACGAGTACTTATGCGTTGTAGTTGAGTTAAAGCATGCGAGTTGAACTTGTTCCTTTGTGATTTATTTCCTATTTAATTAGGATATCTATGCCTAAGTTAGGTTATTATTTATTTGATCATTCTTTCTGTATTTATTGCCTATTTAATAATTGTTGAATAATTTGGAAGTTGAGATTTGTACCCTGGTATCATATTGAACGATAAATATAAATCCCCGCATTTAAATTATTTTTTTTCGAATTTATATTATCCTTTCTCCATGGTAAGGAAGAGTGTAAAAGCACGAGGGTAATGCCAGACCATTTTTATATTACATTTATTGATTTGTATAGTGAGGAGGAGAGTTAAAGCACGAAGGTTGATGTCATGCCATTTACATATTATCATTTATTGATTTATATAGTGAGGATGAGAGTTAAAGCACGAAGGGTGATGTCGTGCCATTTAGATCATTTATTCATTATATTGTGACAAAGAAGAGAGTTAAAGCACGAAGGGTGATACCATACCATTTCATGTTACTTATTACATCATTTCATGGTAAGGATGAGGGTAAAAGCACGAAGGGTGGTGCCGTGCCATTTTTATTCTATCAACTACCTATCTTTATTGTTGATTATTTATTTGGCTACTACGTGATATTACTCCTACCGTAATTATCGTATCTCTTCCCTTTCGCATGTTCCCTCCCAATTTGTACATTTTTAATCGATGTGTTCGTTACTGCTTCGTATATGTATATACTTGTACAGGTTGCTTACGTAGGTGTTCTGTCATAGTCTCATCACTACTTCGTCGAGGTTAGGCTTGGCACTTACAGAGTACATGGGGTCGGTTGTACTCATACTACACTCTGTACTTCTTATACAAATTTTGGAGCCGGTCCCAGCGGTTGTCAATAGATTGCTCAGGTTGAATATTGGACGGAGACTTGAGGTATAACTGCTCGGCCTTCGCAACCTTGAAGTCCCCTTCTACTTTATCTTAGGTGTGTATTTCTTTTTGACAACTTTACTTTTATTCAGACCTTTATCTGTATTATTCTAGTGGCTCTTGCACTTGTGACACCGAATTTGGGGATGTATTAGATATTTAAGTTTTTATGGCTTTCCGCACTTTATTTTAGTAATTGACATCAGTTTAATTTAATTTGTTTAAAAGTAGCTTAAGACTATTCTAACGTTAGCTTGCCTAGCAAGTGCAATATTAGGCGCCATCACGATCCCGAGGGTTGGAATTTCGGGTTGTGACACCAATGCTCCGAGATCTTTGGGAGTTCTACACGTAGTCAAACTCTCGTGTGCTTGCAACACCTGACCAAGGACTCCATGAATCGTGTGACTCATATCTACCGGATATGCATATATTCTTGGGTAACAATCCTTATCGTATCAAGAGTCCTTCCCAGCAATATCTAACTGCAGCAACTTTTATTAGTTACCTAGGCCTCGCATAGCTTCACTGGAAATGAAGAGCTGTTTTGGAACAATCCTCCTTAATTAGTTACCTCATATAGCAAAGGTTTATATCTTATTTATTTTAAATAAATATACTTTTAAAAAATTATATTCCATAGCTACCTTTTGATTTTTATAGCCACATATCTATTTATAGTCATCTCCTACCTTTAAGCCATAAAATAAGCATTGTATTATTTTTCTCTCTCCCATCAAATTCTAATAACCACTAAACACCGAGGAAGATGAAGGGGGGAGGGGGAATATGTTGTGTCTAAAGTATTTTATCAGCAGGAGCAGATCAAGCAAGGTGAAAAAATTGAACAAGAATTGACTGAGGAGTTTGAATGTCTGGTTGCTAAAGTAGATCCACATACCCCAAAGTCTGTGACTTCTGACCCCCTCGTGGCAAGAGACTATTTTCAACTATGATTTCTATGCCTATATCGTGCGACGCCTCTAATTTCTAGTTGTGTGCTAGGGTTTTCCATTCTTTTCATTTGTTCTAATGAGTTACAGGGATATTCAGTGAAGAGAAAGAGAGAGAGAAAGGCGAAAGAGTTGATGGTTTTTGCTCGACGGCGGATTCGCCGAAAATTAGGGTTTGTTCTTGAACAAAGACGACAGAGTTTGCTGTTAATATATTTCAATGTATTTTCAACGTATCACGCTGTATTTTCATGTATTTCATTATATTCATTGTCTTTTTTTCATTGTAATTCAATGTATCTCGCTGTATTCCATGTATTTCATTGTATTCACTATCTTTTTTTATTGTATTTCAATATATCCCGCTGTATTATATGTATTTTATTGTATTCACTGTCTCGCTATATGTCATGAATGCATTCATATATTTTTTTAATTAATATAATTAATGTATTCAGATGTATTATATAATTTTTCTGAAGACTGCTATGTTTTTGGGGTATTTTTCGGTTGAGAATCTTTTTTATAACTGGAAATACAAAATTCGTGTGTTATAATTGAGTTTGTTGAGTTATATTAAGAGTCTATTATGTTAATTGATTCACTTTCCGTTTAAAAACAGTGTAATTCCATGTTTCATGCCATAAATACAGTCGAATACACTTGAATACAACAACCGGTTAGTTGGACTTCCCTGATTCACGCCTATTTTTATTACTGTATTCACTTAAATACATCTAATACATCTTATAACAACAGAAAACGTATCTACAATCCGTAATATAGCAAATAATATCTATAAATAACTAATTATCACTAAAAATAGTATTTTATGTAAATTTCTCATTTCTTATTTACCTTTCCGCAAAGACTTCTCTAGGACTGAATCGTCCAGATCAATCCCTTTATTTAATGACTCTATATTTTCGTCCTTAATTTGAAGTTCCTTCAACTACCAAATAAATTATGATACACAGTTAGTTCAATTAGTTAGGTAGATATTAACACGTGTTAGATAATTTGTAACTTACATTAGTAGTTATGCCTAACTCATTCTTTGTACAAATACAGAACTTAATGTAAGTGCTAACAAGTGAATGAATATAGTCAACCGTAGCTTATCTTTTCCTTTCTTTTTTTTTTGGTCCAGAAGAAACTAATTATATTAAGTTAACAATTGCGTAGTACAAGGAGTTAAATTTAAGCCTTCAACAGTAGAGGAGCTATGGGGACGACCTCGCGATGGATCGTGGCAAAAGGAGGAGAGGGGGTTTGTGCTAGTACTAGCTAAGTCTCTGAAATGCAGGGGCGGAGAAAAAGTGCGGGAAGCGGATTCGGCCAAATCCAATAGCTTTTGTTCAAACCATGTATTTGTCTTAAGATATTCATTGAATATGTATAATTTATTAATTTAAAACACAATAACTTAAAATGATTACAATCCCGAACCCATAAGAATCAAATCCTGACTCCGTCTCTGCTAAAATGTAAAAGAGGTATCATGTTGACGCGTGACATACTCAATAGGTGGTACAACGTGTCTAACAAAAAATGTTCTTAACTTATCTTCCTCCAAAGGCGTTTGTACAAAATTTGGAGGGGTTGCTTATCTTTTCCTTTCTCCACCCTTTTTCTTTCCATTTTGGTCAAGTATTTCGGGTAGAAACTTACGTCAAGCCAATAAATATAATATACATATTTTGTATATACATTTTTTAACACTTAACCATGATTAATTTCAAGAGGTTTTATTTTTCATGCGCTCAATCCACCAACTTCTAGAATTCAATCAGCAATTCTTGAAGTTTTGGCATCATATATTATTCGTCAATTATTGTAAAGGTTTATTATACATCCAAAACCAAAAGTGAGATGCCAACCCCCTCTCACCCCCCTCCCCCCCACCACCAAAAAAAATACAAAATGTAAGGGTCCAAAACATACTATATACATCTGTCCTAAAAAGAATTATATATACTTATATGGTTTGCTACAAGACATAAGCAGATTTCGAACGGATTCTGTGAGTTCAATTGAGCCTATTACTTTTAACTTAGATATATGTATACATATTCAAAAAAAATTAAAATATATACATAAAATCACACTCATTCCAACCATACTTATAGATCTTGATTCTTGAATTCACATTTGCTATAAGTTGAGAACAACTAAGGATTCTGCATAACTAGGCCTTTATTTCCAGCTAGCATCAAATACTTGTCCCTTCTTGTAAACTTAGTGCACTCAAAACCCAATGCATCAGCCAATTGTCTCTGTATGTAATTAGCCACCTCATGTGTAGACTTCCCACCTTGCCATGTGATCAGGAGATTACGGGTTTGAGTCGTAGAAATAGTCTTTTGCAGAAATATAGGGTAAGACTGCGTACAATAGACCCTTGTGGTCCGGCCCTTCCCCAAACCTTTCGCATAGCGGGAGCTTGATGCACCAGACTGCTCTTTATTTTTATTTCTAGACTTCACACCAGCGCATGTTAGCTCTTTAGGCACCTTCCCAAGTATCTCAATAGTGCAACTAGGCCTGGGATTCATTAAGAAAAAGATTGGGTCCAAGCACTTGAATCCACTAGCAGTATTTCCATAAAACATTGTCACATTTGTGTTCACAGCCACTGGCACAATCTCATCAGTTAACTCAGCAAACAAGGAACTGAACCTCAATAGATATGGTTCTCTGCATGTGGTTCCTTCTGGACAAACCACTAAATCACCTGCTAAAAAATATTGTTAGAGGAACACAAAATAGTTAACCTGAACCTGAGCCTAATAAAGGAGTCAAATAGCGTTTTCTTTGTCCATATTTTTTGCAAATAAAAAAAAAAGGGCAGCCCGGTGCACTAAGCTCCCGCTATGTGCGCGATCCGGGGAAGGCCCAGACCACAGCATTTTTGCAAGATGCTATTTTCAGGGCTTGAACCCGTGACCTCCTAGACACATGGCAATAACTTTACCAGTTACGCCAAAGTTACAAATACATTTTAAGTATTTTTAATTGTAACTATTGTGACTTAAAATATTTTTATATAGTTTTTAAATATAAAAATTTATATCAAAAAAATTGGAAATTTTATGTGAGTTATACCGAAAACTAATTAGTTTGACCCTTGTACTCTGAAAACATTCATGGAAGGAGCATGATTTTAAACACTTGAAAACGTTTGTTAAATACGATATTTGTGCTCTCTTTGCGAGATTGCTATGAGATTGAGAGTATATAGCTATAGTGAATATGACAAGCATTTGAATTTTTACAAAATTCTAACATCACCTTCACTTAGCAATTTCTGCATGGTCTCTCTATCTTGTTCTCTATCTCTTGTCAATCTCATAGTTTTTATAGGAGAAATAAACTCTGACATCTTGCTCAAGCTGTAAGTCACTGCTGTCAAAGGTTTCCCCAATAATATACTAAGAAAAACAGGGTCCAAAAGTGTCCTGTGATTGCAAACATAGAGTACACCTTTCCCATTTTCTAATCTTGATGGATCTGTGCCATTTAAACTGAGTTTCACACCACTTAAAGTGGCCAAAAATAGGGCCAATTTGTAGGGCAAGAATATACCAATGGAGATTCTAAAAATTGCTAGAAATATTCCAAGAGGAAACCATATGAACATTGAAAGAGTTGCAAGAGGTGTAGGAAGGAAAGCTAGCCTTCCATCATGAAATATTAGAGGCTTTGGATATTTCTCCCTTGGCATTATTGTTGAGCTTGCACCAATTTTCATGTCTTCTTTGTTAACCACATAAGCTTCCTGTTCAAATTCCAGAAGATACATTATTCATTTTTTTCGTAAAAGAGCTTTTACACTGTCGAGTCACCTAAAAGATAAATATGAATACTCGTGCTAACGTGCATAACAAGTGGGATTGATAGTAATTTGAAAATAAAACAAGTAACCTACTATAGCCTAAAACATTTTTACCACCTTTACGTCGGCCGTGGAAGGTTACCATAAGCCGAGGTCGGCCGTGGCATACCTATGTCAATGGCACGGTGTCGGCCATGGTATGCCTATATCAACTGCACGAGTTCGGCCGTGGCATGCCTATGTCAATAGCACGAGGTCGGCCATGGCAGGCCACTATGGCATGCTTATGTCAATGGCACAAAGTTAGTTGTGGCTTGTACAGAAATTAGAGCACTGAACATCCATGCTTAAAAAGTGTAGTATTATTACAATGTATTTAATGATACTATCAAATCACCTAAAAGATAATTAGGTAATCATTCAGCATAAGTGAGATTTGTAAGCTAAAAATAAGACAGGTAACTTGTTATAATAAGTTATAATACACTAACCTTGCAAAAGGAGATAAAGAGATGATCATTAAAACTTGAAGTTCCAATGCCAATATCTGGTTTTCTTTCCCCAATGAATTCCTTTAAAGCTCTGTGCTTTATAAGCAACCCTGAATTGGATACCAATCCACTAAAGTAATTCCCAATAGTATGCAACTCAGTCCCAATAACACTATCAACATTTAGATACTCTTTAAGAAATCCTTCAACCATTACTCTAGGCACACTAGTAAATACCATCTTAGCCCCTGCTGAATTTATCACCTCATAAACATGAAGATTAAGACTTTCAAGATAAAATTTGGGCAAAACAGCTCTTCCAACAATGTCCATGTTCTTTAATCTTAATCCACAAAATGTAATGAAAATCATAACTTTTAATTGAAGTTCAAAATTTAAAACACATAAAAAAGGACTTGACAAAAGCAAGAAAAAGGCTCTGAAAATGCTCCCACCTTCAAATGCAACTAACATAAAATATGGGAAAAAAGATTGTGATCTAAGCAAAGTGCCATGTATATCACATACTAATGTTTGTGATTTTCTACCATGTAAATTACATGTTGTTATATTGGGGTACAAAGGAAGCTGATGAGATGATTTAAAAGATGGTTTTCTGAAAAGAAAGGCAGAGTTTTTGAATTTCATTGCAGCTTTGTAACATGAATTAGCCAGAAATTTGTATTATAAGAATGATTCTAGCAGTAGTACCCAAAACTATATTTTATACTGGAATTGTCATTGATTATATGCTATAGTGAGTACTAACAAAGGGAAAGTTGACTGCAGTGAGGAGAATTTGAAATGGATAGATGGGGTGGAAAGGATGAAGAGAAATGGACCAGTAGCAGAGTAAATTTATAGGAGTAATATTAAAGGGGAAGCTGATCGCAATTAGTTCTTCTTTGTGTAAAAATTACAATAAAATAAATACACGTGTGATCTATCTATCTGTTAAATTAAAATCACAAATTCACGTGCGAAATGTCGTTCCTTTTTTTTCCTTTAAATACATATTTCATATTGAACAAGATTGTAATTTAATTATTTTTTCTAATATTTAAGACTTTAAAATTAAATAAGATTCTAGTTATTAAATTTTTCCTTAGTTGAACTAAGTAACAAATCCTAAAATATAGGACTTTAAATTCAAATAAAATTTACCTTATATAATTTATTTGTTCATTTAACCATACAACATAATTATATTTCCTCTCAAGTCTCAACCATGAATCATTATTTTATATGCTATATTTAAGTTTGAATTCGCTGGCAGATATCTGTTTGCAGATAGTCAAGTTCAAGTTTTCTTATTAAAAATGAGGTTCAAGTTTGGAGGAACTAATATTTCTATATATTTTCTTTTCTTGCATAATGTAGAGCTTCAAGTATTTTTTTTACTTAGATATAATTTAGTACAACAAGCTCCAAAAAGGTCTTACACAAGCGCACAAACCCACCATGTAAATAAATGAATCAAGAATATTCAAGAATATTATAGCATACAAAGAAAAATTAAATCATATTTTTATTGCATATATATTTTAAAAACATTTGTTAGAACTTAGTAGTATTATATTATGAACGTTGGTGCTATTAAAGTGTCCATGAAGTACATGCCTAAGCATATATATAATATGATTGAATACTATATAGGATCACGATTTTTATAGCATATTTAAACATTAACCTTTTGGAAAATGCATGTCTCAGCGATTTAGACTCAACTTCCATCTTATTAGTCATTCTTAAAATAATTAATACCCACCTTACACATGGGTAAGACAAGATTTATTTTTAATAAAATTCCTATGTGATTCCTAAGGCATGAGCAGGATAAAGATATAAGTTTTAGTATTTCATAAAATAAGTAAATGCGGGTAAAGAATTTTTAGTTATTGGTAAACTATCATACATGAATTTTATGTAAAGTTGAGCGACATTTATACATTTTAATTGAACAATACTCCAATAATATTTTTTGTACAAAGAAGCAAGTACTATAACAAACCGGAGAAAGAACCATTACAGTAGATCTAAACCCTTAAAGATGATTAACATTTATTATTTTGGAACTTATAATTATCTATTAACTTTGTTTTATATCACAAATGCATCTTTTGAAATTATTTATGTTATTTATCTTTTGAACTTATAATTATCTTTTGAACTTTGTTTCATCTAATTAGTCAATTTATCAATATCTAATTCCTGCCTTATACATGGTAAGATAAGATTTATTTTAAATAAAATTCTTATGTGATTCCAAAGACATGACCAGGTAGTTGAGTCTTTCCTTACTTCGTACCTTTGTAAGGCTAGTCTGGTAGGGCTTTTGTCGATGTCAGCTAATGACAATATTGTGTCTTACTATTCTTTTGTTTTTCATAGTGTCGTGTCTATGTACTGTTTATCCAGAGACATAGCTAGCGTAGAAGCTATGGGTTCAACTGAACCCATAGCTTTCGCTCTTATCCTGTATTTTTGCCCAAAAAATCATTAAATATATACAAATAATAAATTTTGAACCCATTAAATTAGATGAGATGTAGTTGAATTGCGAATCTGAATCCATAAAGTTTAAATCTCGGATCCGCATTTGTGTCTATCGCTTTGGCTTTGCATCTACTTTCTCATTTTTCATGATGTTATTTTTCCTATGGTTTCTATTGGTGGTATTGATATTATCTCTTTTCGTCTTCTTGAGCCGAGGGTCTTTCGGAAACAGTCTCTCTATTCCCTCGGAGTAAGGATAAGGTCTGCGTACACACTATCCTCCCCAGACTCCGCTAGTAAAATTTTACTGGGTCGTTGTTGTTGTTGTTGCAGGTAAAGAATTTTTAGTTATTGGTAAACTATCATAAATTTTATGTAAAGTTAAACAACCTTTGTACCTTTTAATCAAACGGTACTCTTTTAATATTTTTGTACAAAGAAACAGGTACTAGAACAAACTAGAAGAAGGACCATTAGAGCAGATCTAAGCTCTAAAACATGATTAATTAATATTTATTATTTTGGAAATTAACATTATTTACTAATTTCGTTTTATAACACAAATGTATCTTTTAAATATTATGTATGTTATTTTTTTAGAAAATTGATTTTCATTAATTGTGATAGTAGATTAGTTGCTATTTATTGTGTAATTAATGCATAGAGCTTAAACTCATCAATTAGCAAGTGAAATTAACTTTAATTGTCTGATGCATGCTTAGACTTTTTTTGCCCTCTAGCAGAATCTTTCTATGCAATATGAGAATTGCTCTCTATATGGGATTCAGGGACGCAGCCATAGTGTTTGTTGCGGGTTCGGCCGAACTAGTAATTTTTGTTCAAATTCTATATTTATATTAAGAAATCTAATAAATACGTATAAATTATTAATTTAGAACTCAGTGACTTAAAAGGATTATAATCTCGAATTCATAAGGTTCAAATTCTAACTTCGCCTATGATAGGAGTTGGGATTTTCCGTCTATAGTTAACAAAGTTTGGTAGACTAGGGTGTTGGTGACCGCCTAACTAGTTTATGTTTCTCTTTGAAAAACTTAATTATATGGCTTCTGGCTTCTTTTTGAAGAATCTCACCCCACCTCCTCTTTCTTCCGGTTAAAGAAATAGACTTTGAGCTTAACTCAACCTTAAAAATTGTTAGATATTCTGAATTTATAAGTGACTAAAACAGAAAAAATAAATTAAAAGAAATTGGCAGTATTATGTCCCGAGCCCACAAATTCCTTGTGTGTCCTTAAAGAATCTTATCCCATCATTGTTGCTCAAGGTTTACGGATAAATTCTCCCAGGATAGAACGGAACTTTCAACTTAGCGGTAGTGGCACTTCAAACCACTAAGTTATCAGCAAACTCAAAATTATGGTGTAAATCACACGACCGACTTACTTTGTTTTGAAAGTAATGATGCAGAAAGAAAAAGGAGATGAAGCATAAGATCTCAAGATAAAAAAATTCTGAAGGAATGATTGCTTATTTATAGCCAACGAATTTCTGGATTGAAAGGGTGTGAAAGTGGATGTTCACACTGCAGGTGGCTATTCGTGAAATGCAGCCTCTCTGGTAGCTGTTTAACGCGGGAATATTTAAATAAAGTTAAAGACGGAAATTAATTAATTTATCGTTACAAATAACGGTCGCTCAAAATATTAATATCTAATTAATTAATTTCATTTTATTGGTCCAAAAAATTAAGTCAATCAATCATATCAATTGACCGAATCCGAATTCGAAGCGAGCGACGACGATGGCGGCGCGAGGTCCCTTCCTCTTAGCTCCTTTTAAGAGCTTAAGGAAGTATTTCTATATTTAAACCCAACAAAATACTTGTCTTTAACTAATGAGGGACAAAGTGCAAAAGCCAAAGTTGCCTTTTTACCTTCTTTCCTCATTTTCCATTCACACTACCACACTTCAACCCCAACAATCCCCCACATGAATGGGGAATGATGAACACGCATGAAATTTTTTGTGTGATTCGCAACTAAGGATTAATTGCATCGGGATAAGTATGTTTCCCTTAGAATTATCCGTAGTGAGCATATATCGGATATACTCTGTCAATCGGTAGATTTGATATCTTGGAACCGTCGAGCTTTAGTGTACACCTAGACAAAATATGTCACACAATTAATCCTTATCCATCTTTTGGTTCTCATTGTTGTGTTCGTTTTAGCCATGAACACCGCATGGTTTCATAAGTGCGTAGAGAACTGGCCTTACAACAATCTCTTTGAAGCGGCTTACACTTCACACTTATATAGGTGATTCCTAAGCGTGTTATCCCGTAGATACACTATTTAATATACCACATATCAAACTTAGAAATCATTAAAAAGTCCTAATGTTTTATCCTTGGTACTGAACATTGTCTGCATCACGATAATGGACCAAAATTTTATTTGACAATGTTGGACCGTCACTAATGACTTTGCTTGATCTCCTTGAACCTAGATCTTGGGATCTCCAGTCTTCTAGATAGAGTTACTGCTATGGTGACTTGTCCTCGGCCATAGTCCCATTCCCTTTGATGACTTCTCAACCGCCTCTCTAGATAGGCCTTTTGTAAGCGGATCTGATACATTATCTTTTGACTTTACATAGTCAATTGTGATAATTCCACTAGAGAGTAATTGTCTAACAGTATTATGCCTTCGTCGAATGTGACGATATTTCCTATTATACATAATGCTCCCAGCCCTTCCTATTGCTGCTTGACTATCGCAATGTATGCATACAGGTGCCAAAAGTTTGGGCCAAAAAGGAATGTCTTCTAAGAAATTCCGGAGCCATTCAGCTTCTTTACCGGCCTTGTCTAAAGCTATAAACTCAGACTCCATTGTAGGGCGAGCGATGCATGTCTGTTTGGATGACGTCCAAGACACTACTCATCCACCAATGGTAAAAACGTATCCACTTGTGGATTTTGTTTCCGTTGATCCGGTGATCCAATTTAGATCACTATATCCCTCAATAACTGCGGGATAATTATTGTAATGCAATGTATAGTCTTGAGTATATTTCAAATATCCCAAAACTCATTTCATTGCTATCCAATGAGCATGGTTGGGATTACTTGTGTATCGATTAAGCTTACTTATTGCACAAGCTATATCAGGTCGTGTACAAGTCATAATGTATATCAAACTTCCCAACACTCGAGCTTATTCCAATTGAGATTTGCTTTCACCTTTATTCTTTACAAGAATATGGTTTAAATCAATTGGCATTTTCGCTTCTTTAAAGTCCAAACATTTGAACTTTTCAAGAACAATTTTAATATGATGAGATTGAGACAAAGCTAGACCTTGAGGAGTCTGTAGGATCTTAATTCCTAAAATTAAATCGGCAACTCCTAAGTCTTTCATATCAAACTTACTAGTAAGCATGCGCTTAGTAGCATTTATGTTAGCAATATCGTTACTCATTATCAACATATCATCCACATATAAACAAACAATGACTATTTGATTTGGAGTATTCTTAATTTAAACACATTTGTCACACTCATTGATCTTGAAACCATTTGACAATATTGTTTGGTCAAATTTCGCATGCCATTGTTTTGGTGCTTGTTTTAGTCCCTAAAGTGACTTAACAAGTCGACAAAACTTCTTTTCTTTTCCGGGAACTACAAACCCTTCAGGTTGTTCCATAAAGATTTCTTCCTCTAAATCCCCATTTAAGAAGGTCGTCTTTACATCCATCTGATGGATTTGAAGGCCATATATGGCGGCTAACGCTATTAACACCCGGATGGATGTAATCCTTGTTATCGGCGAGTATGTGTCAAAGTAATCAAGACCTTCTCGTTGTCTAAACCCTTTAACAACTAATCTTGCCTTATATTTGTCAATAGTACCATCAGCTTTCATTTTCCTTTTGAAAATCTATTTAGAACCCAAAGGTTTATTTCCCGGAGGTAGATCAACCAATTCCCAAGTATGATTACATATGGATTCTATCTCACTATTGACTGCCTCTTTCCAATATTGTGCTTCCGAGGAAGACATTGCTTCTTTGAATTGAGGCTCATTTTCCAATAATAATGCTAGAAAATCTGGTTCAAAGGAAGTAGTTATCCTTTGACGTTTACTACGTTTTGGATTTTCCTCATCAAACGTACTTTCCTTTGCTTCTTCCTGAGGTCGCTTAGATTTTTCATTAGATGACTCACATTCCATTTTATACGGATAAATATTCTCAAAAAATTCAGCATTATCCGATTCAATTACCGTATTAATATGAATGTCGGGATTTTCTGATTTATGAACCAGAAACCGATATGCCTTACTATTTGTTGCATATCCTACGAAAACACAATCAATGGTTTTTGGTTCAATTTTTACCCTTTTGGGTTTAGGAACTTGCACTTTAGCCAAACACCCCCACACTTTAAAATATTTTAAGTTGGGTTTCCTTCCTTTCCATTTTTCATATGGAATGGATTGTATTTTTCTATGGGGAACTCTATTCAGTAGTTGATTAGCTGTAAGAATAGCTTCACCCCACAAGTTCTGAGGTAAACCAGAACTTATTAATAAGGCGTTCATCATCTCCTTTAACGTTCTATTCTTTCTTTCCGCAATTTCATTAGATTGCGGTGAGTAAAGGGCAGTTATTTAGTGAATAATGCCATTTTCCAAACATATTTCTTCAAAAGGAGATACATATTCGCCACCTCTATCACTTCTTATCATTTTGATCTTTTTGTTTAATTGCGTTTCATCTTCATTTTTGTATTGCTTGAATGCATCTATTGCTTTATCTTTACTATTAAGTAAGTAAATATAGCAATATCTAGTACTGTCGTCAATAAAAGTTATGAAATACTTTTTTTCCACTGCGAGATGGTATTGACTTCATGTCGCAAATATCCGTGTGAATTAAGTCTAAAGGATTTGAATTCCTTTCAACTGACTTATAAGGATGCTTAAAATACTTTGATTCCACACACATTTGACATTTCGAGTTATTGCATTCAAACTTAGGTAATACTTCCAAATTAATCATTTTTCGCAAAGTTTTGAAGTTGACATGGCCTAAACGTTCATGCCATAAATTATTTGACTCAAGAAAGTACGAAGAAGCTGAAATTTTATTCATATCAATGGCAATTACATTGAGTTTAAAAAGGCCCTTAATCAGGTAACCTTTTCCTACATACATTTCATTCTTACTAACTACAACCTTGTCGGAAACAAAAACACACTTAAAGCCATTCTTGACTAGAAGTGATATCGAGACTAAATTCTTCCGCATTTCAGGAACATGAAGAACATCTTTTAGAGTCACAATCTTTCCCGAAGTCATCTTCAAAGCCACCTTGCCCGTTCCTTCAATTTTTGCAGTAGCGGAGTTTGCCATAAATACTGTCTCATTGGGTCCAGCGAGAGCATAAGAAGTAAACAACTCCTTGTTAGCACAAACATGTCGAGTTTCTCCTGAATCAATCCACCATTCTCTAGGATTTCTGACTAGGTTGCATTCTGAAAACATGACACATAGGTCGTCTATTTCATCATTCTTCTTAATCATGTTTGCTTTACTTTTCTTCTTGTCCTTCTTTGGTGCATGACATTCAGTAGCCTTGTGTGCAACCTTTCCACAGTTGTGGCAATTGCCTTTAAACCTCTTCTTGCTTGGATAATTCTTTGATCCAGACGGCTTCTTTCTCTTTTACTCGTTGAAGCTTCTTCAACAATAATTGCACCCATTATTGTTGAACTTCCACGAGATTCCTTCTCAGCAGCCTTGTTGTCCTCTTCAATCCGTAGACGAACAATAAGGTCTTCAAGCGTCATCTCCTTGTGCTTATATTTCAAGTAATTCTTAAAGTCCTTCCACAGCGGAGACAACTTTTTAATAAATGTCGCAACTTGAAACGCTTCATTTATGACCATACCTTCAATCATAAATTTATAATTAGTAATATAATTAATATCTTGAATAAAAATATTGATCGTTTCATACTTTCACCAAGGAGGTCATGAATAATAACTTGCAATTCTTGGACTTGCGCTATGACAGATTTACCGTCAATCATTTTGAAATCCAGAAATTTGGCGGCCACAAACTTTTTTTAGTCCAGCATCTCCAGTCTTGTACTTCTTTTCAAGAGCATTCTATAATTTTCTTGATGTTTTCATGACGCTATAAACGTTGTACAGGCCATCTTCTAGTCCACTTAAAATGTAATTTTTGCACAGGAAATCAGAGTGCTTCCAAGCCTCAGTAACAAGGAAGCGCTCGTTGTCAGGGGTTCCTTCAGGCACGACTGGAACATCCTCTTGAATGAACCTTTGCAGACTTAGAGTGGTTAGATAAAAAAAATCTTTTGTTGCCATCTCTTAAAGTCATGATGAGTGGTGATTTTACCACTCAATCTAGTCTCTTTTCCTTAGCTTTTATGTCCTTTAACTATAATATGAGGTCATTTATGGTGTGTATTGTTAGATTTTCAGGAAAATGATGCCAAGAAGTGATTTGATTTCAATTGGAGTGGAATTGAGCAAAAAGGGTGGAAACATGCAAAAACTCCCCAGTGATTCCGCATCTGCGGAAGAATGGTCGCAAAAGCGACCCCGCTTCTGCGAGAAAATGACCGCTTCTGTGGAAATGGCTGAGCATGCAAGAAACTGCATCTGCGGTTATAATGTCGCTTCTGCGGTGGCGCATATACACCTTTTGCACCGCATCTACGATTATAGAGTTGTACAAGGCCCCTGCATCTGCGAGTGGATTTCCGCTTCTGCGGTAGCGCATCTGTGCTTTTGGGGTCCGCATCTGTGGTACCAAGCATATCTCTATATGCCACTTCTGCGATAATGAATTCGCATCTACGGAACCGCATCTACGTGAATTGTTCCGCAGATACGGTGGACAAGCATCAGATCTGGGCAGATCAGTCAATTCACATCTTCTCAACCCCAAACCATTTTTATACTCGTCCAAGCAGATATCTTAGGAATCTTTGGCATATTTTCAGTTCTTAGGGCTTGAGAGAATAAGGTTGGAAGCTAGGTCTTTGCACACACACTTTGGTTTTGAAGATTTGATGCTTGTGGTTAAGATTTTCTTACCCATGTATGTTGCTCTCTTCATTTCCTTGCTTTGTATTGTATATCTAAGTGTGTAGTATTTTATCCAACACTTGAATCTTGTTTATGAAAATATTCTTGTTTAAAGTGTGGATTAAATACCTTGTTGTACTTATGTATTGAATGAACACTAGTATGAGTAGTGAACCGGGTAATCTAAGGTTTTAGGTGAAATCGTTGTGGATGAACTTGTTGTTATATTAATATAGTTTTGAGTTGGTTGTTAATCTCTATTTGTTCAACTACGTTTTGATTTTGGTTAGTTGAAAGGATCCTCAATTAGTCGTGCCTATTTATTATGTATCTGCTTGAGAGAGACTGCATATTTAGGTAATTGTTTGAACAACAACACTCCCGGAGTATAGGCGAGAGTCATAACCGAGGGTTTAGAGGTTGGAGTAGAGATAACGATACCTCAGGTGCGATCTAAGT
The DNA here is from genome assembly GCF_000393655.2 of Nicotiana sylvestris. NCBI lineage: Eukaryota > Viridiplantae > Streptophyta > Magnoliopsida > Solanales > Solanaceae > Nicotiana > Nicotiana sylvestris. The sequence goes on from NC_091062.1 coordinate 31,411,947, forward strand.
GAACTGTAATGCAAATCTAGCTAGCGTAGCTTGAGAGAGTGCGTCTAGTAAATTATCATAATTACTTGAGAGATAGTTATGATAGCTGGAGAGTTCATGATCGATAGAGACAACTAAATCATAGCTATAAGAAACATACGACTAAGGAAATCAACAACGGGGGATTAATTAGCATAAACTAGCTAATATTTGTAAAGTCATGAAATACATTGGATCGTTACTCGAGTGTAATCCCGATGCAACCATACTTGTAGCCATTGATCATTTTAATTGCTTTCTAGGTTAGTTTATATTTTCACATTTAGATATAAATATTTTCCAAACCATATTCTAAGCATTTGGCATTGCGCGATAAGTGATAATTTTCTTACATTTCTAATCGCCTACATATTGTTCTCTGTGGGATTCGACCCCGACTCATAGTTGGATAAATTATATTGCATGTGACCGTGACCATTTACTTTTTAGTAGTGGATTTGGACGACATCAATTTTGGCGCCGTTGCCGGGGAATAATTTGGCGTAATTTAGGTTGTTTGAGAAGTAAGCGTAAGTGCTTGATTCCAAACTTGTGAATATTTGTGTAATTATTTTTTTTTACCTTGGTCTATTTTTATTGTTTATTTCTTGTTTATTTTCTTAGTTTTGAAAAATGGCATCATATAATGAAAATTGGTCGGATGGTAGTTGTTCATACTTTGATGACCCTTGTCCTTATTGTGGAGGACCACACTCATGACAAAATTGTTTAAATTCTCCTGGGGGTGGATTGTGCGCACAATCTCAAACCCATGAGTGGAGTATTTGTGATAAGTGTGGTTTTCAAAATGGTCATTGGGATGATTGTGCTTATTTGTCCTTCCCTTCCCCAAGCCCCCGCTATGATGATTCTACTTTTTGTGATGAAAATTATAGGGCTATGGAAGTTGAAGAAGTTGAGCATGGCCAAAATGGAGAGTTCAAGCTCATGTTAGAATGCCTACTTGAAGGAGGAAACAAAGAACAAAGTGCCTTGGGGGAGCTTTTGGAGAATAGTCTCCAAAATGACTTGGCACTTGAAAGGTTGAATGTGCAAATGGAGGAAATGCTTGAAGCTTTAGAGGTCCAAAAATCCTCGGAAGTTAATGATAGACAAGAATTTTCCTTAGATGTGGAAGCGGAAAATCCTCCCTTGGCACTTGAACAAAACCAAGAAGAACTCGCAATTGCTCAAAATGAGAAGATGATGCTCATGTTGGAGACCATTCTTGAAAATAAGGAGAAGCACAACTTTGCACTCGAGGACTGGAAACAAGGTTTGGCTCACAATGATGAACATATCCGCACTTTTGAGGATCAAATGCAAATATTGGTTGAGGCTCACTATGCCCACCAACTTAAGAGTGTGGAAGGAAGCCAAGAAAAGTCCAATTCCGAGGAAGAAAGTGAGCTTTACTTTGAGGATTCAAGAATTGAACATCCGCTAACCGACCCTGTGATTGTTAATAATGCCAAGAAAAATATGGAATTAGAGTCAACCGGTGTAAATGAAAATGTGGTTGAAATTGACTCTAATCCGGGGAAAGAAGAGGTTGTCAAAATCCGAGGAAAATTGCAAAGTGATGGTTTGAAGTCACATTCCAAGTATTTTTCAACATTGGAATTGTGTGGTGATATAATAATTGAACTGCACGGGTCAATGAGGGATTACAAGGAGGAAAGGCAACAATCATACATTTTACAGTTTGAGGAAGCAAGAAAGCAAAATGACATTCCTCACATGAGAGCCAAGAAGTGCAAAATGAAGAACTTAAGGATTGGCTTGATCATCGACTTACCACCCCCATCGCTCGTGGTCACAAGCTTGATTCCAAGCTAGGTGCCCAGTTCATATCATCCAAGTGGCGAGAAAACTGGTAACGTTGTTTGCGTCGTGCCACGACGTTAAAATACGGCGCTTGGTGGGAGGCAACCCATTGTTTTCAAAATTTTTGGCCATTTTTAAAATCTTCCTTTTTAGAATAGCTTAGAATAATATTTGTAACTAATCTGCCAAGTTTTAGATCTTTTGGAGTTGATTTGAGCAGGTCGGAGTGGTCCGGAGGGCCAAAACCAATTGCTGCAGAATTTGTGTATCAATCTTTTGGCGTTACCACATCTGCGGATTTTTGACTGCAGATGCGTTAACGCATAAGCGATTTTACAACCGCAGAGGTGGCAATCCTCGCAGAAGCGGCTATCTGGACGCAGCAACGGCGACGCAGATGCGACAAAAGATCCGCAGATGCGGAAATCGAGCAGGTCTTAAAATTAGACAAACATTTTAGAAACCTCATTTGCCTAGGTAATGTTTTCCCCCAGCCCTAAAAAAAATTCCCCATCTCTAACATACTCCAAATCATCCATCACGTGTGAATTCTACTGCACTCGACTTAGGTAATTTCCTCTGAACCCTCATCTACTTCTCTTCTCTTTTCCTTCTTTTTCTTCTTCTTCATTGCCAACAACCCAAAATTTTTTTGTTTTATTTTATTTTGATGTGTTCATTTTTTTTACGATTTCACGTCTGTTAGTTTTAGGAAGTGAGGGATATTGGTTGAGAGATTCATGAGTGTGCTGCTGCTGTTGAAACAAATGTGTGGGAAATCTGAGTACCCAATTTGTAAAAAGAAGAGGTCATTTTTCAAGTGCTTGCAAGATGTTCGACAAATTATTTAAAAGAAAATCTCTTGCTAAACACCGTAAAATCAGTCTCAATAGAACTATAATCTCATGTACTGCACTAATTTAGAAGTTTTGAGTATAAATTAGATGCCAAAATTGTGTTTGAGAACCAAAAAAATTTTAAAATAAATCTGGGCAGTTGAAGAACTTGACGAAATCCGCAGATGCGGTCAAAACTTTCGCAGATGCGGTATCACACCTGCGAGGATTTTACCGCAGGTGCGATTTCAGGTAACTTGGGCAAAAAACCGCAGATGCGGTCAAATTGTCGCAGAAGTGGAACTGCTTCTGCGGTCTCTATTCCGCAGATGCGAAAACTGGGCAGAAATGCAAATTCCAGTGGCTTTGCAATAGTGCCTTCCCGGGCCCGTTCAATCTGATTTTTTTTGGCTTGATTGTAGTGTTTTGGATTGCTTAACATAATTCTATTACCCGACTGACTTTGTTTTAATTTTATGTAGGTGCTTCGAGTTAAAATGGACCCAAACATGAGCGGACAACAACATGAAATTGAAGAAGAAATTGAGGAACCATATGATGAATCACGCTTCATGTTAGCTGCATGTGAGCGTCGATATTTGAACGACCTCGTAAATAAAAGGATAGTGCTTAAAAAGGGCATCAATGAAGAAAAATTGGCCGAGAAGCTCCCAGATTTCCATGCCCATCTCCATACATCCGGATGGTCGTGCTTCATTCCCACTCCATGCAAAGCTAATGAGGAGTGGGTTCGTGAATTCTATTCCAACCTTAGGCGCACAGATTTTGCAAGCCCACAAATCGTCGTCGGAGGAAAATTGGTGAGGTTTGGGATAGAACAAATAAATGACACTCTTGGGATTCTCAACTATCCAGTGGAGTCGGTGCAAGAGAAAGATCATTGTGAAAATGGGGAATGGCTTATCTCCAAACTCTACCCTCCTAGCCTGAGAGCCAAATGGGGGTAACCGGAGAAAAGGGTTGAAATCAATTGACTTCACTGCTGAAGCAAAAATGTGGTTGTACATCATATGCAACCGGGTGTCTCCTTGTGGGAACGTCTCAGATGTCTCCTATACAAGGGCTTTGATTATTGCATGCCTCCTGGACAGCATTCCTGTGAATATCGTTCACTACATCCTGCAGGAGATGAAGGGATATTTGCAAGACAAGGAAGCAGGGATGATGTTCCCTTCATTGATCACCTAGCTATGCATGAGAGCAGAGGTTGAGCTGCGTAACACCGATCGATGGCTACCAACTGATAAACCTTTTCATCCACTGACAGTGACAGGAGGGGGTAGTGCAGTCAAGAGCAAGAAAAGGAAGGTCACCACCAAGGCTGCTGGTTTAGAGTCATCTTCACAGGCAGCTGCGCCTGAGGGACCATTCGGGGTGCTAAACTCCGAGCTTGCATCTATTCGGGAGTTAGTATCACAGCTTCCGAGTGGGCCTTCATCCTCCCAGCCTGGGCCTTCATACTTCTCCAGGGACGAAATGCAAAGTTACTTAGATGCGCATCACAGTTAGAAAGATTCTCTTGAGAAGATGGCAGCATCAGTGACCAGACTTGAGGGAGTATACGGTACCTTGGTAAAGGCACATGTAGACCTCCAGTCAGACTTTGAGAAGGAGAAGAAGAAGAACAAGAAGAAGGGCAAATTCATGATAAAAATGTGGAGAGGCATAAAGGCCATCTTCAAATGGGGAAACCCAGGCAAGAAGATACCAGTGGCGGCCAAAGATGATAGCGAGGAGTATTCCTTCATGTCAGAGACTGCTGGTGATGATGGTGATGATGATGATGCTGAGGAGACTGATAGTGATGAGGTCACGAGCGATGTACAACATTGATCTTCCGTTCTCCCTTAATCTGCAGACCTCAGGGAGACCCTCAAACTGTTTATGCTTTATATTTGATATTGTGCAGTGAGGACACTGCAATGTTTTTAGTTGGGGGTGGCTGTAGGAGTATACTTATTCATACTTTGATATTGGTGTGCCCTTGCCAGGCTAATTTTGTTACTATGGATATTGTGTGCCCTCGCTGGGCTTACTATTATACTGTTGTGGATATTGTGTGCCCTTGCCGGGCTATTTTATGCAGCAGGTGCTCTTGCCGAGCTTGGTGGGATTAGTCTATTTCTATTTTTCTTTCATTATTTATTTTCCTGGAAACAGCCTCTCTGCCCCTCGGGGTAGAGGTAAGGTCTGCGTACATATTACCCTCTCATACCCTACTTGTGGGATTACACTGGGTTGTTGTTGTTGTTGTTGTTGTTGTTTAGTAGATTGTTGTTATTAGTATAAGTGCTTTTATTTTAGTATCTTTTTTTTAGTAGTTTTATTTTCTTTTATGCTTATTTCCTTAAGTACTATTTCCTTGGGTTTTCTTCATGCTATGGTTCTTTCCCAAGGAACATTTTTGAAGTGAACCGGGTGACTTTTCCCTATGATAGATGGCGTGACAACTTTCTTAAGGGAATTAGTCCTGTTTTGCTAAGAGGAGACTTTTGGATTATTTGGTACTAATAAAAATAGTCTCTTGAATGTAAAATATGAATCAAGAATACCCCTCTGAATTTTGATGTTGAACTAAAACGAGTAAGTTACATGGTGAAGAATAATTTTTGTGATAAATTTTTGGCTCTTTTAGTGACTCTTTGTACACTAGTTTGAATAATATTACTCTAGATGCTATCCATCTTGATTAATTCATGTACCATGTGTGTTAGTGTTTGTACAAATAAATCTTGTGTTTACTTCTATCTTCTAGAATTGCCCGGTTAGTCTTTCAACGCTAATGATAGTATGTTGGTTGGAGGGATGAGCTTAGGCATTCTTTGTTTGATTTGCAAAACCTCTTTAGCCTTTCAAGCCTACCTTTGTATAAATAATATCACTAGAACCCTATTTGAGTCTTTAAACCTTTTTCTTTGGCCAACTCATTACAAACCTATCCCCTTTTGTAAAATAATTCCTTATTTTGAACCCGTCCCTCCTTGAACATTGAGAATGAGGCTAAAAGCCTAAGTTGGGAGTGTGATGTCAGAGTGGAAAGTGGTAAGGTTGTACATTGAGTATATGGTCATATACCTCAAAGTTTGTGTATTAAATTATTCAAGCTCCAAAAGAAAAATTGGTATATAAAAAAAAGGGGAACATTTGTATGTATATAAATTATGGGGCCTTGAAGAAAATTAGAAGAGGTATTTAAGGTGGTTCTGCATTGAGAACTAGATGTCAATGAGGCTATGTGATTTGAAGAGAAACAAAGTGCAAAAGAATGAAAAATGTGAGTAGTGTTCAAGGAGGGTGAAGTTACTTGTATCAAAATGCTTATCCGACCCTTCCCTAAACCTACATTACAAGTTTAAAAAGTTCTTATGAGACCTCCAACCGAACATTCTTGAATAGGCGATGAATTAAAATAAGGGCAAGTTTATGGTATGAGATGCTGTAACACTTGAAATTCTTTGTGAGAGTGAGTGTTTGTGTAAATTTGTCCCCGATGTTGTATTGTAAATATAGTGATTTTGGGACTTTCTTTCTTGTGAGGGCACATGAATTAGGAAGGATTGGTGAAATTGAGTAAGTTGAGCATATGTAGAGGACTAGTGCTTTTGAGTCACTTCTTGAGGCTTATTCTTGTCACTTGATTATTTTTAAATCCATTGCACATTCTTGAAGTTGCTTTTAAATGAGGGAGTCATTCGGAAAAGATACACATACTTGAGCCTAATTATTAGTACCAACCAAATCCATAAGTATGGTTCTTAAATTGGGGAATGTGATATGTAAATGATAGCAATACCACTAGTGTTTTACGTGGTAAATCCTCATTGAATTGTTGGTTTTGATTTGCTTGAGGACAAGCAAAAGCTTTAAGCTGGGGGTGTTGATGAGTGGTGATTTTACCACTCAATCCAGTCTCTTTTCCTTAGCTTTTATGTCATTTAACTATAATATGAGATCATTTATGGTGTGTATTGTTAGATTTTCAGGAAAATGATGCCAGGAAGTGATTTGATTTCAATTGGAGTGGAATTGAGCAAAAGGGTGGAAACATGCAAAAACTCCCCAGTGATTCCGCATCAACGGAAGGATAGTCACAGAAGCGACCCCGAATCTGTGAGAAAATGACCGTTTCTGTGGAAATGGCTGAGCATGCAAGAAACCGCATTTGCGGTTATAATGTCGCTTCTGCAGTGGCGCATCTGCGCCTTTTGCACCGCATCTGCGATTATAGAGTTGTACAGGGACCCCGTATCTGCGAGTAGATTTCCGCTTCTGCGGTAGCGCATCTGCACTTTTGGGGTCCGCATCTGCGGTACCAAGCATATCTCTATACGCCGCTTCTGTGATAAGGAATCCGCATCTGCGGAATTGCATCTGCATGAATTGTTTTGTAGATGTGGTGGACAGGCATCAAATCTGGGAAGATTAGTCAATTCACATTTTCTCAACCCAAAACCATTTTTATACTCGTCCAAGCATATATCTTAGGGATCTTTGGCATATTTTCAGTTCTTAGCGAGAGAACAAGGTTGGAAGCTAGGGTTTTGCACACACAATTTGGTTTTTAAGATTTGATGCTTGTGGTTAAGATTTTCTTACCCATGCATGTTGCTTTCTTCATTTCCTTGCTTTGTATTGTATATCTAAGTGTGTAGTATTTTATCCAACACTTGAATCTTGTTTATGGAAATATTCTTGTTTAAAGTGTGGATTAAATACCTTGTTGTGCTTATGTATTGATTGAACACTAGTATGAGGAGTGAACCGGGTAATCTAAGGTTTTGGGTGAAACCGTTGTGGATGAACTTGTTGTTATATTAATATAGTTTTGAGTTGGTTGTTAATCTCTATTTGTTCAACTACGTTTTGATTTTGGTTAGTTGAAAGGATCCTCAATTAGCCGTGCCTATTTATTATGTATCTGCTTGAGAGAGAGTGCATATTTAGGTAATTGTTTGAACAACATCACTCCTGGAGTATAGGCGAGAGTCATAACCGAGGGTTTAGAGGTTGGAGTAGAGATAACGATACCTCAGTTGCGATCTAAGTGAACTATAATGCGAATCTAGCTAGCGTAGCTTGAGAGAGTGCGTCTAGCAAATTATCATAATTACTTGAGAGAGAATTATGATAGCTGGAGAGTTCATGATCGATAGAGACAGCTAAATCATAGCTATAAGAAACATACGACTAAGGAAATCAACAACGGGGGATTAATTAGCATAAACTAGCTCATATTTGTAAAGTCATGAAATACATTGGATCGTTACTCGAGTGTAATCCCGATGCAACCATACTTGTAGCCATTGATCATTTTAATTGCTTTCTAGGTTAGTTTATATTTTCACATTTAGATATAAATATTTTCCAAACCATATTCTAAGCATTTGGCATTGCGCAATAAGTGATAATTTTCTTACATTCCTAATCGCCTACATATTGTTCTCTGTGGGATTCGACCCCGACTCATAGTTGGGTAAATTATATTGCATGCGACCGTGACCATTTACTTTTTAGTAGTGGATTTGGATGACATCAGTCAACACCAGAAAATTTCCCCGGTTTTTCCGCTGGTGGCATAGCCATTGCAGGTGCAGTAGGATGGATAGGACCTGGCATCCCCGAAACTGTGTTAGCAGTAACAGTCACAGCAGGATCAATTTGTTCCTCTCCGTTAGTCATTTCTGTCAATATGACACAAACAGATTCAGTAAATGGTGAAGTGTTTAATCATTCAACCCAAGACAATACAGTGAAGAGATTATTCTTCAAACTAATTTTAACACAGTGAAGAGATTATTCTTCAAACTGATTAGGAGTAGAAAACCACGAAGGTTTTAGTCTCCTCAGTCACTTTGAAAATCAGAACAGCAAGGATATATATATAAATAAAATTCTTTCAGCTTGTTAGATATTCTGAATTTATAAGTGACTAAAACAAAACAAAAATGAACAGAAATTGGCAGTATTATGTCCCGAGCCCACAAATTCCTTGTGTTTCCTTAAAGAATCTTATCCTCTCATTGTTTCCCAAGGTTTACGGATAAATTCTTCCCAGGATAGAACGAAACTTTCAACTTAGCGATAGCGGCGCTTCAAACCACTAAGTTATCAGCGAACTCAAAATTATGGTGTAAATCAGACAACCGACTTACTTTGTTTTGAAAGTAATAATGCATAAAGAAGAAGGAGATGAAGCAGAAGATTTCAAGATAAAAAAATTATGAAGGAACAGCCTCTCTAGTGGTTGTTTAACGCGGGAATATTTAAATAAAATTAAAGACGGAAATTAATTAATTTATTGTTACAAATAATGGTCAATCAAAATATTAATATAAAATATTAATATTTAATTAATTAATTTCATTTTATTGGTCCAAAAAATTAAGTTAATCAAATCAATTGACCGAATCCGAATCCGAGCCAAGCGAGCGACGACGACGATGGCTCTGGCTTCTTTTTGAAGAATCTCACCCCACCTCCTCTTTCTTCTGGTTAAAGAAATAGACTTTGAGCTTAACTCAACCTCAAAAACTGTTAGATATTCTGAATTTATAAGTGACTAAAACAGAAAAAATAAATGAACAGAAATTGACAATATTATGTCCCGGGCCCACAAATTCCTTGTGTGTCCTTAAAGAATCGTATCCCCTCATTGTTGCTCAAGGTTCACGATAAATCTTCCCAGGATAGAACGGAACTTTCAACTTAGCGGTAGCGGCACTTCAAACCACTAAGTTATCAGCGAACTCAAAATTATGGTGTAAATCACACGACCAATTTACTTTGTTTTGAAAGTAATGATGCAGAAAGAAGAAGGAGATGAAGCAGAAGATTTTAGGATAAAAAATTCTGAAGGAATGACTGCTTATTTATAGCCAACGAATTTCTGGATTGAAAGGTTGTGAAAGTGGTTGTTCACACTGCAGTTGGCTATTCGTGAAATGCAGCCTCTCTGGTGGCTGTTTAATGCAGGAATATTTAAATAAAATTAAAAACGGAAATTAATTAATTTATCGTTACAAATAACGATCACTCAAAATATTAATATAAAATATTAATATTTAATTAATTAATTTCATTTTATTGGTCCAAAAACTTAAGTCAAACAATCATATCAATTGACCGAATCCGAAACCGAAACGAGCGACGACGGCGACGGTGCGAGGCCCCTTCCTCTTAGCTCCTTTCAAGAGCTTAAGGAAGTGCTTCTATAAACCCAACAAAATACTTGTCTTTAACCAATGAGGGACAAAGTGCAAAAGCCAAAAATTGTCTTTTCACCTTCTTTCCTCATTTCCCATTCACACTACCACACTTCAACCCCCAACAATCCCCCACATGAATGGGGAATGATGAACATGCATGAAAATGTTTGTGTGATTTGCAAATAAGGACTAATTGCATCAGGATAAGTAGGTTTCCCTTTGAACTTTCCGTAGTGAGCATATATCGGATATACTCGGTCAATCAGTAGATTTAATATCTTTGAACCGTCGAGCTTTAGTGTATACCTAGACAAAATATGTCACACAATTAATCCTTATCCATATTTTGGTTCTCATTGTTGTGTTCATTTTAGCCATGAACACCACCTGGTTTCATAAGTACGTAGAGAACTGGCCTTACAATATTCTCTTTGAAGCGGATTACACTTCACACTTTTATAGGTGATTCCTAAGTGTATTATCCCGTAGATACACTATTTAATATACCCCATATCAAACTTAGAAATCATTAAAAAGTCCTAATGCTTTATCCTTGGTACTAAACATTGTCTGCATCACGATAATGGACCAACATTTTATTTGACAATGTTGGGCCGTCACTAATGACTATGTTTGATCTCCTTGAACCTAGATCATGGGATCTTCAGTCTTCTAGGTAGAGTTACCGCCATAGTGACTTGTCCTCGGCCATAGTCCCATTCCCTTTGATGACTTCTCAACCGCCTCTCTAGATAGGCCTTTTGTAAGCGGATCCGATACATTATCTTTTGACTTTACATAGTCAATTGTGATAATTCTACTAGAGAGTAGTTGTCTAACAGTATTATGCCTTCGTCGAATGTGACGAGATTTCCCATTATACATAACACTCTCAGCCCTTCCTATTGTTGTTTGACTGTCGCAATGTATGCATATAGGTTCCAAAGGTTTGGGCCAAAAAGGAATGTCTTCTAAGAAATTCCGGAGCCATTCAGCTTCTTTACCGGCCTTGTCTAAAGCTATAAACTCAGACTCCATTGTAGAGCGAGCGATGCATGTCTATTTGGACGACTTCCAAGACACTTCTCCTCCACCAATGGTAAAAATGTATCCACTTGTGGATTTTGTTTCCATAGATTCGGTGATCCAATTTGCATCACTATATACCTCAATAATTGCGGGATAATTATTGTAATGCAATACATAGTCTTGAGTATATTTCAAATATCCCAAAACTCGTTTCATTGCTATCCAATGAGCATGGTTGGGATTACTTGTGTATCGACTAAGCTTACTTATTACACAAGCTATATTAGGTCGTGTACAATTCATAATGTACATCAAACTTCCCAACACTCGAGCTTATTCCAATTGAGATTTGCTTTCACCTTTATTCTTTACAAGAATATGGTTTAAATCAATTGGCGTTTTCGCTTCTTTAAAGTCCAATCATTTGAACTTTTCAAGAACCATTTTAATATAATGAGATTGAGACAAAGCTAGACCTTGAGGAGTCTGTAGGATCTTAATTCCTAAAATTAAATCGACAACTCCTAAGTCTTTCATATCAAACTTACTAGTAAGCATGCGCTTAGTAGCATTTATGTTAGCAATGTCGTTACTCATTATCAACATATCATCCACATATAAACAAACAATGACTATTTGATTTAGAGTATTCTTAATGTAAACACATTTGTTACACTCATTGTTCTTGAAACCATTTGACAACATTGTTTGGTCAAATTTCACATGCCATTGTTTTGGTGCTTGTTTTAGTCCGTAAAGTGACTTAACAAGTCGACAAACCTTCTTTTCTTTTCCGGGAACTACAAATCCTTCAGGTTGTTCCATATAGATTTCTTCCTCTACATCCCCATTTAAGAAGGTCGTGTTTACATCCATCTGATGGATTTGAAGGCCATACACGGCGGCTAACGCTATTAACACCCGAATAGATGTAATCCTTGTTATCGGCGAGTATATGTCAAAGTAATCAAGACCTTCTCGTTGTCTAAACCCTTTAACAACTAATCTTGCCTTATATTTGTCAATAGTACCATCAGCTTTCATTTTCCTTTTGAAAATCCATTTAGAACCCAAAGGTTTATTTCCCAAAGGTAGATCAACCAATTCCCAAGTATGATTACTTAATATGGATTCTATCTCACTATTGACTGCCTCTTTCCAATATTGTGCTTCCGAGAAAGATATTGCTTCTTTGAATTGAGGCTCATTTTCCAATAAGAATGCCAGAAAATCTGGTCCAAAGGAAGTAGCTGTCCTTTGACGTTTACTACGTCTTGGAGTTTCCTCATCAAACGTACTTTCCTTTGCTTCTTCCCTAGGTCGCTTAGATTTTTCATTAGACGACTCACATTCCATTTTATACGGATAAATATTCTCAAAAAAATCAGCATTATCCGATTCAATTACCGTATTAATATGAATGTCGGGATTTTCTAATTTATGAACCAGAAACCGATATGCCTTACTATTTGTTGCATATCCTACGAAAATACAATCAATGGTTTTTAGTCCAATTTTTACCCTTTTGGGTTTAGGAACTTGCATTTTAGCCAAACACCCCCACACTTTAAAATATTTTAGGTTGGGTTTCCTTCCTTTCCATTTTTCATATGGAATGGATTGTGTTTTGCTATGGGGAACTCGATTCAGTATTCGATTAGCTGTAAGAATAGCTTCCCCCTACAAGTTCTGAGGTAAACCAGAACTTATTAATAAGGCGTTCATCATCTCCTTTAACGTTCTATTCTTTCTTTCTGCAATTCCATTAGATTGCGGTGAGTAAGGGGCAGTTATTTGGTGAATAATGCAATTTTCCAAACATATTTCTTCAAAAGGAGATTCATATTCGCCGCCTCTATCACTTCTTATCATTTTGATCTTTTTGTTTAATTGTGTTTCAACTTCATTTTTGTATTGCTTGAATGCGTCTATTGCTTCATCTTTACTATTAAGTAAGTAAATATAGCAATATCTAGTACTATCGTCAATGAAAGTTATGAAATACTTTTTCCCACTACGAGATGGTATTGACTTCATGTCGCAAATATCCGTGTGAATTAAGTCTAAAGGATTTGAATTCCTTTCTACTGACTTATAAGGATGCTTAACATACTTTGATTCCACACATATTTGACATTTCGAGTTATTGCATTCAAACTTAGCTAATACTTCCAAATTAATCATTTTTCGCAAAGTTTTGAAGTTGACTTGGCCTAAACGTTCATGCCATAAATTATTTGACTCAAGCAAGTAAGATGAAGCTGAAATTTTATTCATATCAATGGCAATTAATTGAGTTTAAAAAGGCCCTCAGTCAGGTAACATTTTCCTACATACATTTCATTCTTACTAACTACAACCTTGTCGGAAACAAAAACACACTTAAAGCCATTCTTGACTAGAAGTGATATCGAGACTAAATTCTTCCGCATTTCAGGAACATGAAGAACATCTTTTAGAGTCACAATCTTTTCTGAAGTCATCTTCAAAGCCAGCTTTCCCGTTCCTTCAATTTTTGCTGTAGCGGAGTTTGCCATAAACACTGTCTCGTTGGGTCCAGCGAGAGCATAAGAAGTAAACAACTCCTTGTTAGCACAGACATGTCGAGTTGCTCCTGAATCAATCCACCATTCTCTAGGATTTTCGACTAGGTTGCATTCTGAAAACATGGCACATAGGTCGTCTATTTCATCATTCTTCTCCATCTATTTATACTACTTTTGTTCTGTATCTTACGGCAAAATTATGTATTTTAAAAGTTGAAAGCTTCATGTTTAGACAGAAATTACTCGGCTACTTCATCGAATAAGCACATCCTTCCACCATGATATAACATTATTTTATTAAGAAAAGAAAGTAACCATACACATTTTATTACAAAAAGAAACTTGAATACACAACGAAATGAGTAACAAACAAAACTTTTATTGGTACAAAGAATAAAGAATTTCATACTCTCATCTCACAGACAAACAACCAATCCCAAAAACCAACTGAATATGCATTGACCTTAGGAAGTAGATCAAGTGAATCGATCTTCTAAAATCTTGAACTCTTGCACTCAGCTGAAAAACCTTGAGGAAACCTCTTAGAATCAGCACAATAATTATAAACCATGTGTCTGCTTTGCACCCATCTTAGTCTATTCCTTCCCTTTCCATCAAGTTCATGAGTTTGCCATGGCTTAGCATTGTTTGCTGAATTGCTGGATTTACATGACGAGGTACCGGATAACACTGCACAACCATCGATATTGATGTTTCTGTAGTAAGCAGTGAAAGGAGCAAGTGTCCAATCTGTTTTGACTCTGCCTCCTTGTGTTGCCCACTCATCTGCATTCCATAAGCTGCAGTATACTCTCATTGCTTGGCTCTTTGGGAATGGAATGCCTATGCTTTCATGGTTGTTGTATACTCTAATGGGGCTGTTGTCCACTAAAAACCTGATTATATCAAAGAATGCATAGGTAAGATAAAATGTAAAACTAACAGAAATACAAGAACTTAGATCTAAACTTATATACATTAACAGTGTAAGTTTTTCTTGTTACACTATCAGTGTAAAATTTAATATGTTATAGAAAGTCATAGAATATGCTTTATTTTTCAGGTAACTAGTTTGACTTAGACAGTTAGTTGTATTCATCTGCTATATGGCGAATAGTGTAAAAATTTCTTGTATATTTTCAGTATGTAGAAGTTAAACTCTGGATATATAAGAAAGATATATGTAAGGGATTGTCTAACTTACACTATGCGATGAGGGTTCCAGACAATGGTGTAAGTGTGAAATGCAGCAGTTGGATCGAACCAAAGGTGGAATTGTTGTTCTTTGTTTCCTTTTCCTTGTGTATAAACATTGGTATGGATAGTGTAGGGCTGGCCAGAAACATTGCCCAAGAACTCAAAATCAATCTCATCATGTCCTTCTCCTTGTGAAGATAACTGATGAAAACAAAGAAAAGAAATCCATGAGCTCATATGACATACTATAAGAATTACTAGTACACTAGAGTTGTATTTAGTAAGAGAAACTTACAAAGAAAGTGGTGACTGTGCCAGCGGAATTTCCAGGGACAAGCTTGAGTTGCATATCAAATCTTCCGAATAAATACTCATTCTTGGACTGAAAACCAGAGCCTGAAAGTTTATCAAGAGTGAGGGCGAGGCCTCTGCCGCCTTCTTGTATTTTACCACGTCCTTCGCCCCAAGTAATCACAGCGTCTCTGTAGAAGTTACCCGCTGAGGCTGCTAATAGTTGGATGCTCATTAGTACGCTAAGCAGAAGCATTGCTGTTGAAACTTTAGAAGCCATTTTCTTAGCTGAAATTGATAAAGAGAAAAGGGAAAGAGTGTGAGGTGATGATGCACTGATTTGTAAAGGAGGGATTTTTATAGGTGAATTATGAAGCTGAACATAGTAGGAAGGATCAGACTAATGAGAGGAATTATGGGCAACTGGGGCAAGGGCTGTGAGCTGTAAACCTTAGTTAATTCAAAATTATTGGGAACAAAAGTATTGGTATACGTGTGGGGTTCTTTCTTTTTGGATGAAAATGAGATCCAATTTTCACTACCTCATCTTAATATGTCTCTTCTTTAATTGCCATTAGGATACAGCTATTGCTAACACACAAGGGTACGTTAGTATAGTTCAATAGTTTTCTTTTAGTCAAAGGTTCTCATTATACTGTTTTACAGTGACTATTAATTTGGTAAATTGAGAGTTTTGTCCCTTTTATATTTTTGTGCAAGTTTTAAGTTTTTACATTTGCTAGATTCTTATTTTATAATATCAACTTGGAGTACTCTATAAATTCTAAGTTGATACTAGCCATTTATTGTTGATTGTAGCTAGTCTTTAAAGAATTATATACACTATCTATCCTTGTAAGAAAATTTTAAACTATCTAATCACCTTTACCTCTTATTTTCAAAATTATAAATCTCATATATGTACCTGTAAATACTCTTTGGGTTACCTTATAGTATAAAAAATTCTTTACATTAATCGTGTATATATGTGTATTAGTGTATATAACTTCAGCTTATTGTATATATATTTTCAACTTTTACACGTACAGAATTTGAACTCGCTGTGCAAAACATTTAAGGAAGCATCCCAACCAACAATAATGGCTATACCAAACATTTGGAACAAAATAATTCAAGACGGTGCTTAATACAACAGAGGTCCAAAACACTTTGAAAGAAACATGAAAATAATGGAGCAATAAGTAGTGCATAACGAACTAAATTTAAACACTGTACGTAACAATTTGGTAGCCAGTCTTTTCATTGGAAGTGGATGCTAATTACTAGCTTCATAATAGCTGATGCTCAGTCAGAAGTCATGTGCCAAAAAATAATTGACCAAAGATCCTAATTTCTTCCAAAATGAACATTGACAATATCTTTTTTGGGTTTTTTATTCGGTGTCCGATATTCGTATTGAAACCCGATTAATTCATATTCGCACCGAGAAATTTCACTTTGGAAGTAAACCGCTCCTTACTAAAAACGATTTCATATCCTATATCGCAAACTCCCGACCTCTTATTAAGGAAAAAAAAAGTACTTACACTCCACCACAACGTTTGTGATGAATGTTGGTTATTGAAATTAACACTGCAGTGAAGAATTGAAGCTGACACAAGAGCTCCAATGGAGGTTCTCGAGAGTTCTACGAGAGTAGAGAGAGAGAGAGAGTATAAAATGAATTGTGAAATGAAACTCTACTATCTTCTCATTATTGCAAAATGTGTATATATGTACACGTATGACAGCTATACAAAATACAACTAATTGTATAACTATTACAACTAACTAGATATAGTTACATGTTGACTCGGCACAGTACAAATTAGGAACAATATAATAATTAAGTCTCTCAATACCCCCCCCCCAAGTTGGATAGGAGGATCTCACAACCAACTTGCCAAGGACAGCAGTGTGTTTAACTCCTGTGAGAGTTTTGGTGAGGACATCAGCCTATTGATCAGTAGTAGCTACATGATGGAAAGAAATCAGACCTTCCTGAAGTTTGTCCTTACAAAATGGCAATCTACTTCAATATGCTTGGTCTGCTCATGGAACACAGGGTTGTGCGCAATATGGATAGCAGATTGGCTATCACAAAAGACGTCAATGGGACTGGATTGTGGGATAGTAAGTTCTTCAAATAACCTGTTCAGCCACACTAGTTCCCCAACAACTTTCCTAAGAGACTTGTATTCAGCTTCAGCAAAAGATAAGGAAATGGTCTCTTGTTTCTTGCACTTCCAGCTAATAGAACTATCTCCCACTAGAATTTAAGATAGCCAGTAACAGATCTCCTAAAATTAGGGCATGCTCCCCAGTCAGAGTCACAGTATGCAGAAATGGAACAATCAGTACTATTGGAGAAAAATATTCCTAGTGTGGGATCCTTCATGAGATATCTGAGAAGATGGAAAGTTGCAGTCAAGTGTATGTCTCTGGGTGCTTGCATGAATTGACTGAGGAGCTGCACATTGTATGATATATCTAGTTTGGTATTGGTTAAGAAGTTCAGCTTGCCTACTAATTTTCTGTAATATGTGGGATCTAACAGAAGAGTGCATTCATTGGCTTTTAGTTTTAGGGCATGACCAAAGGAAGAAGATAAGTTATTGTAGGCAAAATAATGATACTCCTTTAACAGATCTAAGGCAAACTTCCTTTGAGAAATGATAACATCATCTGGCTTGTAGAGAACTTCTAAGCCTAAAAAGTAGTGAAGTCTCCCTAGGTCTTTGATTCTGAACTGTTTATCAAGGAAGGCCTTCAAGTTGGTTATCTCCACTGGATCAGTACTAGTGATGATAACATCATCAATATACATACACAGCTATAAAGATAGTGGAGGATGAGGTCTTTTTGGAGAACAATAAATAGTCATTCTTAGAATGTTTGTACCCCATTGATGACAGGGCTTCAATTAGCTTGGCATACCACTGCCTGTTGGCTTGTTTCAGTCCATACAACGACTTGTTTAGCTTGCAAACCATCCTATTTGAGCTAGACAGATCAATCAGAAAACCTGGTGGCATCTCCATATATACTTCTTCATGCAGGTCCATGAAGGAATGCATTGTCTACATCAAGTTGGAATATACCCAAGCCTTTCTTCATAGCAACAGTAACCAAGGCTCTAACTGTTGTCATCTTGACAACATGGGAAAATGTCTCTGTATAATCAATTCCTGCTCTTTGAGTATAACCCTTCACCACTAGTCTAGCCCTAAATCTTTCAATGCTTCCATCTACTTTATGTTTGACTTTGTAAACCTACTTACAGCCTATTGCCTATTTTCCTGCTGGTAAGGGAACTAAATCCCAAGTATGATTGGCATGAAGGACTTCAAATTCTTGTGTCATGGCTACTTGCCATGCAGGATTAAGTGATGCATCTCCATATGAGGATGGCTCACTATCATGGCAAACATTTGTCATTAAGTGCTGACTTTCAGAACACAGAGCATCATGGCTGATGTGATTATGATTGGAGAAGAGTGCATTTAAGGAAGGTGAGCATTGAGAGGTGGCAAGTTGAGTTCTATTAGGAAGGGTGTAGATATAATTTTTTAGGTAAGTAGGAGTTTTGTGTGTTCTATTGGACTTCCTGATTGTAATTGTTTCTGATTGAGTGGATGTGGGTGGATTATTACTAGCAGCCTCATATGAAGATGCATGGACAGAGCCATAAGGTAATGAGTTATTAGGTTGTGTTGAAGTGTCATTAACAGGAGAAAATTCGGGGTGTTGGTGCACACCTGGAGATATGATATCTGCAGCACCTTGAACATTAGGAAGTGGACTTTCACTTTCAATATGAGTAGGAAATGTGACTGATTTGAAGACACTATATGGGGAAACATTCTTAGAAGTTAGAGTAAAAGGAAAGACATTTTCATGAAACATAACATCTCTAGAGATGTGTATTTTTCTAGTGGCTAGGCTTAGTACTTTGTAACCCTTTGTCCCAAAAGGATAGCATATAAAGACATGTGGAGTTGTTATAGGCTCAAACTTATTCCTTTGTACCTTAGGTATAGTAGAATAACAAAGACAACCAAAGCTCCTCAAGTGAGAATAATTGGGTTTCTTGTGATACAAAAGTTCAAAAGGACATTTGTTGTTTAGTTAGGTAGTAGGTAATATGTTAATTAAGTAGGTGGCTGTCAAAATGCATTCTCCCCAATATCTAATTGGTAATTTGGATTGAAACATAAGTGCCCTATCAGTTTTTAGGAGATATTTGTGTTTTCTCTCCACTACCCCATTTTGTTGTAGTGTGTAAGGGTAGGTTTTCTGATGAATGATGGATTGATAGAATGTGGTAGCTTCATGTCCGGTAAACTCCAGCCCACTGTCATATCTGATGATTTTTACTAAGTATTAAATTGATTTTCTCATAGTTATAAAGGCTTTGATGGCTTGTAGAGCATTGCGCTTATTGCTTAGTAAATGTGTCCAAGTGGATCTACTGAAGTCATCCACTAGTATGAGAAAGTACTTGTAGTTATCATGAGTAGTGACATGGTAAGGACCTCATATGTTAATATGCAGCAATTCAAATATTTGAGTAATGGTACTGATTCTTTGTGGAAATAGAAGTCTGGCTTGTCTAGCCATGGGGAAAATTGAACAAATAAAGAGTCGTTTGGGTGAGAATGCACAGGTATGGAGGATATTCCTCTCATTTTGACAAAGGAAACATGACCAAGCCTATTGTGCCACAAAAGATTCACATAACACTTATCAAACATAGCTGAGAACTCATTCTTATTATTGTGAGTGAATGTATTTATATTTGGTAAATGATGATATGAATGAGTGGGACTTCTGAAGTCTTCACTATTTACACTAGTAGAAGAACAACAGTTGCAACAAGAAACTGACACATCAGTATTTGAGAAAGTACTTTTACCCTTTAGACACTTGGAACATATGTAGTATAGTCCCTCTCTGCTACTACCAATCACCTTAGGCCTCTTCACTGAAGGGGTCTGTAATAGACATAGTGCATCAGTAAAGAGAACAATACATCTAAGATGCATTGCAAGAGAATGGACAGAGATTATATTGTATTTGAAAGAGGGAACATAGAGGACTTTGGGTAAGATGATTTCAGGACTGAGTATCACATCTCCAAATTCAAGCACTTTCACCTTATATTCATTCGGTAAACTAATCAATAAAGGATATGGTAGTGTGGTGATATTGCTAAGTGCTGATTTATTAAAGGTCATATGGTTAGATGCTCCTGAGTCTATGATCCAAAGGTCAGACTTTGATTCAAAGCATTTGCATGATAATTTTTCAAAATCAATAAAAGAGGTTCAGACCACAATACCTTCGAAGTTGATAGCACCATTAGTGATGTTGGCATTGCTGGGAGATCCTCTTGTGTTGCCTGTCTGAATGTGATGCAATAGGCTCATTATCTGCCCATATTGCTCCCTCGTTAGGTTGACATTTGGATTTTCATCATGTGGAACTAAATCATATTCCTTCTCATGAAGTAAATCAACTGGAACTCCATGTACATTTGCCACAGCTCCTTTTCCTCTATTGAACTTGTGATCCTGAGTCTGACTTGAGTTGTTACTCCGATTGAACTGTTGAGCATTAGTACGATTGAAGCTTTGATTGTTGTACGAGTTGCCTTAGGGATACCCATGTAACTTGTAGCATTTCTCCTTTGTGTGACCCGGTTTCTTGCAATAGTCATAGGTGGCTGACCCCTGTTGTTTGCAGTGTAGTGTGTTTTGAAGTTCTTAGCTCCGAATGGATTTTGATGTTGTGTAGATGTGGCATTCACATGTAGTGAAGCAGACTCGAGGTTTAGCTGATTATTTGGTATGAATTCTCTTTGTTTCTCTTCCTGTATTAGGAGGGAGAAGGCCTGTGCCAAAGATGGCAAAGATTTCATCATCAAAATACTTCCTCGCACTATTGTATAGACCTCATTTAAGCCCATCAAGAATTGAATGAGTCGTTGATCCTGTTCTTCCTTATGCATCGCTTCCTTTGACCCACATGTGCAAACACAACTGCATTGAGATTTAGCACTCAGGGTGTTTAATTCTTCCCACTGTCTCTTCATTCGAGTATAGTAGGCAGTGATATCTAATGAGCCCTGAACAAGGTCGTTGATCTCCTTTTGGATCTGATATTACTTCGCCCCATTTGTTTGATCATATCGATCTTCCAGCTCCCTCCATAGCTCGAATGAGTCATTGACATACTCGACACTGTCAGAGATCTCTTTTGCGAGAGAATTAAGAATCCAGGAAGTCACCATATCGTCGCATCTCTCCCATTGACGAAACTGAGGTAAATTGGGGTTAGGTTTCCTACATTCCCCTTTATGAATCCTAATTTGTTTTTGACTGGGTGAGCTCATAATACACTCCTTGTCCAAGATCTATGCCCAATTCCATCAAATGAAACCCGCACTAGCATTATTCCATGACTGTCCGAAGGGTGAATGTACAAAGGATTGCTCGCACCGATGGCTTGTTGGTAATTTCTGCTCGTACTTGGCGTGGTTTCCTCGTTTTGATCGACAGCCATTTGAGAAGCTCTAATCGATGAAATTGACGAATATATCAACCGATTTGGTGAGTAGATAGATCAATTTTACTGAAAATTCTTCAATCCGTATGAAAATTGTCGGTCGAAGCGACGAATCTAAAACCCTAACATATGATAGAGGAAAAGAGATTTTGAGTTACTGAAAAAGGAATTCTAGTAGACTTCGAGCAGACGTGTTCAACCGTGCTCTGATACCATATTGAGATTAACACTGCGATGAGGAAATAAAGCTGACACGGGAGCTCCAATGAAGGTTCTCGAGAGTTCTAAGAGAGAAGAGAGAGAGTATAAAATGAATTGTGAAATGAAACTCTATAAACTTCTCATTATTGCAAAATGTGTATGTATGTACACATATGACAGCTGTACAAAATACAACTAATTGTATAACTACTACAACTAACTAGATATAGTTATATGCTTACTTAGCACAGTACAATTTGGAAACAATATAATAATTAAGTCTCTCAATATTGGTCAATCTCGCATTGCCTTAATTATTCGATGTTTCTCTCATCAACGAAAATACAGTCTATATCGGCTATATCATTTGGTTTTGAGACACAATTTGAGATTATACTTTTGATCCATATTATATTGAGATTTTTTATCTCTTAAAAGTTTCACTTAATCAATATTTTACTAAAAAGTGAATTTGAAAGAAAAAAGAGTACTATATTTTAAGTTTTTTCTGAAAATATCAAATATTTTAGAACAAATATAGTTTGTAAAGACGACTAATATATGAGACCACGAGAGACCAATTTTGAACTAAAACGGAGCATAATTACATTATCATCGATTGAAGATGCATTAGGGGCAGTAAGTATCTATTTTTTATTTTTATTAAATAAGTTCTTTATCCCTATCGTAATTCTTTAGTCCACTTACTTATTGACTGGCGATGTTTATAAAATATTATGTAAATTTATAAAGTGAATTTCACGTACAGAATAGTTTTTATGCTTTGACCCGAATAAATAAAAGTATACCTAGAATTTTTCAATATTCTCAGGTAATTGAAAATGAAGCCCTGCTTAGGTAATGCTTCTACGCAGAAGCTCAATTTTACCGTCTCTCCTTTTTCTTTTCTTTTTTGTTTTAAGCAATCACCTAGTTTAGCTCAACTATGCTCTTGAATTTGAGATATATCATATAAATGTCATTTGTAAGTTTGTAAGAACATAATTGGAGAAATTTTCAATGTTAAGCGGGGACGATTGAGAAATAAAAGAGTGACAAAGTTAGCAGCAAACATTACTATTTGGTTGATTTAAAGCCCGTTTGGCCGAGTAGTCAAAAGCTGCTTATTCTGAAAAGTGTTTTTATTCAAAAGTACTTTTTTTAAGAAAAAAAAACTAGCAGTTTGTGTTTGATGAATTCATTTAAGAAGTATTTTTTATAATATTTGATAAGCAAATTGTATTTGGCCAATTTTTTCAAAAAACACTTTTGATTGTCAAATTATAAAAAGGACATTATTAAGATTAAGTATGTAATTATTATTATTTAAAATAGAGAAATAAATTTAAATATATTTATTAATAAGAGAATTTAATTAATTTTTTATTTTTATTCAAATAAAATATAAAACATAAAGTAAAAAATATATGTTAAACATTTTAATCAATATAAAATATTATTATACCAAAAACATTATATTGTATATCTAGTATAATAACTTGTTGTTTACATGATTATTTAAATATATCAAAATATCATTCACTATAAATTAAAAATCTACTCCGTAACAATCAATAGATATAAAAAAATTCACCATGAAATAAAGAGAAACTTCTCTTATACATGATAACATTTCTCAATAATTTTATCCCTAATTCTATTCGAAGAGGAATGGAGACGAAGAAAAGAAGAAATGACAAAAGATGAAGAAGATATGTATTTATAGTATAGAGACTATTCCAAAGCGAAATAGGAGAAGGAGGATAAAAATATTGTGAAAATATCAAATAAAAATAAAAAAGAACAAAAGAGATGGTCGAAATAAAAAAAAAAGGTTAAATTAATGAGGAAAAATTTGAAAAATATAAATTTATATTAAGGATATTTCCGTCTTGATAAATTAACTTTCTACTTCTTGGAAGAAGCTAAAAAATTTGGCTACGCAGAAAAACTGATTTTGCTGCTGTTCAAAAGCACTTTTCTGCCTTGGCCAAGCAACTCAAATTTCCGAAAATGCTTTTTTGGACAAAAAAAAAATATTTTTGGCCTTTTGGAATCGAAGCTGGCCAAACAAGCTCTTAGATAAAATGTGGTGGTTGAAATTACTACTAATGATACCGAAATGTATGTTAGACAATTAAATTGAAGATCTAGAAATTGATCTCAAATAAGTAAAAGCTGTAAATTCCAGTGGACTAAGCAATAAAATGCTAAAGCCGAGCAAACGTGTTTTTGTTGATTGGACGAAAAAATTAATTATGCCTAATCTCAAACTATCTGGGATCAACTATATAAATTCTCACTATTCATGTTTGTTCATTTAAATATGTTTCATTTAATCTTCAATAATTTGGGTTCTCCACCATTAGACGTCGGTTGGATAAATCTTGAATAATTCTGTAAACAATTAGTCATTTTTATATGATATAAAATCATGATGTTTGGTTTAATTATTTCTGGCACATGACTTCCAGTGAAGCTTCTGCAACCCACGCTGCATCCACTTGATAGTTGAGAATTATGAAGCTAACAATAATTAGAATCCGAGAATGATTAAGACTGGCTAACCCACTATTACAATTAATTATAAACTTAGTTAATTATGCACTGTTTATGCTTCAATTATTCTCATGTTTCAAAGCGTTTGGACCTCGGTCATAGTAAGCACCAAAACCGATTATTTGGTTCCAAATGTTTGGTATAGCTACTTAATTATTAGATTGAGATGCTTCCATAAGATTTGCATAGTCTAACTATTCAATTTACTTCTCCTACAGCCGTTTACACATTCTTGGATGGGCTTTATTTTTTGACCATGTCTCCATTTGGTCTTATTTATGCAAAACTCTTTCTTTAGTGAAAATAACATGGACTAGCTAATTTTCGGATTGTAATTAAAAAATAGCTAGCGTTTGCAAAATTATTGAAAAATAGTTACTATTTTAGCTGAAACACGAAAAGTTCCAGCACAATATGCTGGATTAGGGAGCCCCTGCGTATAAACTTCTAGCATATTATGTTGTAACTCCAACACATTATGAAATTCCAGTACATTATGTTGGAATCTCATGTATAAAAAATTCGAACTCCATCAAATTATACATGAATTTTTCTGGATTTTTAAATGTGTTTTTGTTCAGATTTTATCTTTACATGAAAAAGTGGCTAAATTTCGATTATTTTTAAAACTGTGACTATTTTTAATTACCAATGGTACATAAGGCTATTTCTGATTCCCCCCCACCCCCACCCCACCCACCCACCCACCCAACCCCAATTAGGCCACTGTTTAAATTTTGTCCTATTTTGGAAAATTGTGCGGGAAATTACCCATTCCGTATAGTGTTAGATTTGGGCCTACTTTTGCTCGTATAATTTTCAGTTGGCTCACAATATATTACAATATAATCTAGGAATTTCTACCTCCTTTAGTAAAGGTTGATACCTTATTTATTTTAAATAAATACCCTTTTAAAATATCTCATAGCTATCTTTTGGTTTTTATATCCAAATATCTATTTATGGTCATCTCTTAGTCTTAAGCCATAAAATACACTTTGTATTATTTTTCTTTCTCATTCTTTCAGATTTTTCTTCACCCCTTCTCTCTCTCAACGCCAGTCTTTCTCCATGAATACAACCATGATACTCCATCTCAAGAAGAATGACACCGTTACTATCAAAAAGTCAAAACAATTTTGCCTTAGATTACCATCTTCTGTGTACGTGCAAATTTTATTTCATAGGAATTACCAATTTCAGGATTCAAGTGCCCGAGTGCCAACTCGATAGCAATGTGAATTTCGAGTAAGATTTTCTTATTGTTAATCGAGACCACGGACTCCGGTGAGCCGAAGGTAAGTCGCGATATCACCAACAATAACATCGTGCTTTGAGTTTGAGGCTGGCCTAAAAAGAGGCGCGGTGGTGGATGGGGTTTCGGGTTTGGGCAAAATTGGTGGAGTTTTGGTGGGATTTGGAGGGTGTGAGTTATACGTTTGGGAAGTTGGTGTTTAGAAATCAATGTCTTATGTTTTGTATCTATGTCGAAATTTGAGATAGGGTAAATTGGGGCTGACAATGGGGGTTCGAAATTTGCTATCGACGAGAGGACATAAGAGTTATTCTTGAACAAAGACGACGGAGTTTGGGGCTGAACAACTTGAAAAGTCTGTTACCTTTTTTTATTGTATTTCAATGTATCTCGTTGTATTCCATGTATTTCATTGTATTCACTGTCTCGCTATATTCCATGAATGTATTCATATGTTTTTTAAATTAATATAATTTATGTATTCAGATGTATTATATAATTTCTCTAAAGATTGCTATGTTTTTGGATTGTTTTTAGATTTAGAATCTTTTTTATAACTGAAAATACAAATTTTGTGTATTATAATTGAGTTTGAGTTATATTAGGAGTCTATTGTGTTAATTTATTCACTTTCCGTTTTAAAAAACAGCTGAATAGACCATGAATTGCGCTATTAACGTCACTGTATTCACAAATACATATCGTGAATACAGTCGAATACAATAATCTATCTAGCTGTAATCCCCTGTTTCACGCGTGAATACAGTCGAATACAATAATCTGTCTAGCTGTAATCCCTTGTTTCACGTCGAAAAATTCTACTGTATTCATGAATACAGTAGCTTAAATACATCGAATACGTTCTAAAAAACCTGAAAACATAGTTATAAGAAGTAATATAGTAACAGATAGCTACAACTAGCTAATAACCACAAAAACATAGTGATTTCTGAAAGTTTCTGTATAATCTAACATTTGTAATAACGTACAAAATTTTAAACCGTAATCTTCATTCTTCTCATAAGATTTTTCGTTCATTCAGAAAAAGATCTTTAGACCGTAGCTTAAAAGATCCATTAGTTGCAAAAGAAATAAAAAGAAGTAAATAGTTGATACAAAAAGGGACAGTCATAAAAATTTCACCTCCATTTGTGCAAGTTCTACGGAGTATTAGTTATTCAAGTCCATTTCTTTCCAATTTTTTTATCCAAATTTTTTAAATTTTGCAATTATGATTACTGAATTATTCTCTCCGTCTCAAATTATATATCGTGATTTCTAAAAATAGTTGTCTTAAATTATTTGTCATTTTAGAAGTTTAAGACAAAATTAATTATTATTTTTCATTTACCTTTAATATTAATTGTTGTTGAAGATGGAGATGCACATAAATAAAATAAGTATTCAATTAAGAGAGATTATATCTTATGTAAGATTTGCAAGGCACTCAGATTCTGTGAGAACTGTGCAAAATTGGCGAGAACTTGCAAGTGATTCATTTTGATAGAGAAATATATTGATTTGATTAACTTTTTTCTTATAAACTAAGGCTTCTTTCGCTTATAAGTATATCATTTTTGAGCTATTGTTGCTGTAAATCTTAACTGGGAATACTACAACAAATACACATCAACCCCAAAAATTTGGGCTGATTCTCATTATATGTGACGCTCCAATTAAATTTCATCTCAGTTTAATATTATTTAAACTAAAATTAAACAAACACCATTTTTCCACCAAAAACTTGGTCTAACGTCTAATTCAATAATTTGTTGTCATTTCCTGTTTAAAATTTTTGAAAGATACATACTTAAAAATACTTATTTTTTGTCTATAGAGAGTGCTTTTAATAATAGAGATATTAATAATTCAAATTAGGGGTGGCATGTGGGCCTGTCCGGGCCCTAAACGGACCAAGTGGGCCGGTCTAAACGGTCTCGGTCCCGATTCTGGGCTGGTCCTTAAATAATCGGGCTTACCGGTTCCGGGCAAAACGGTCTTTTTATAGGAACCGACCTGGGATCGGGCCCATGAACTCATGGTCCCGGGCTAAACGGGCCGGGTTCGCAGGCTAAATGGGCCCAATGGCTAAATATTATTTTTTAAAAAAAAATTAAACAGAAATTAGAAACAAAAAGATGCTAAAAAAATATATAAGGCAATGCCTTGTAAATTTATAATAAAATTGTGACCTAAATATTTTAATTCAAATTTAAAGACAAAAATATTGTAAAGAGATATTCAAAGCAATGCCTTGTAATTTTATTATAGCATTAAAAAACTATGACAATATCTTTCTTAGTCTTCCTCCCCCCTAGGGAATGAGCACAACAAGGTGCTAATACCACCATTGAGAAGAAAAAGAAACTAATCAAGATGTGCCAAAATACAAGTTACATAATACATACTAATTTTTGTTCATACAGGTTGCATGGTATCTCTTACAAACTTCATAAATCCTTCAAGGTCCGAAGGAATAGCTACTTAATTATTAGATTGAGATGCTTCCATAAGATTTGCATAGTCTTAACTATTCAATTTACTTCTCCTACAGCCGTTTACACATTCTTGGATGGGCTTTATTTTTTGACCATGTCTCCATTTGGGCTTATTTATGCAAATCTCTTTTATTAGTGAAAATAGTATGGACTAGCCAATTTTCGGATTGTAATTAAAAAATAACTAGTGTTTGCAAAATTATTAAAAAATAGCTACTATTTTAGCTGAAACACGAAAAGTTCCAGCATAATATGCTGAATTATGGAGCTCCTGTCTGTAAACTTCCAGCATATTATGTTGGAACTCCAGCACATTATGTTGGAACTCCAACACATTATGTTGGAATCTCATATATAAAAATTCGAACTCCAGCAAATTATACAGGAGTTTTTTTGGATTTTTAAATGCGTTTTTGTTCTAATTTTATCTTTACATGAAAAAGTGGCTTAAGCCTCTGCTACTTCCATAACATGAAAAAAAATTCATAATATTTCTCTCTCTAGAAGTTTCCTCTCTGCGCTTCATTGATGATCTTCTCCAAGCGGCGGTTACGTTTGGCGGGGAAAGAGGTTGTCAACGGCGAAGGCAAGGGTAATGGACCAGGAAGAGCAAGGAAGACGCAGATACTAGTTCTAGGAAGCTCACTTACATCGAATTCATCTCCATCAACACTAGTAATCTCACAGAAATCACAAATGACGACATCGGTGGTAGCATCAGTGGTAGAAACGAATGGTAACATCTCTACTGTGAATAATTTTATGAATTCAGAAGTAGTTAAGGACAATAGAATGAGTAAGGATGATAATGGAAAGAGTAAAATTCAGAATGATTGTGTGCCTTCATCTTCGAATGTAACGATCATAGAAAAAGCTCAATCAATTGTACATGCAAATGAAAATTCACAAAATTTGGAAGCTAATAAGGATCCAGTAGCTCCTGTGGGCTAATTTGTTTGCTAGGAATCGGATTGTGTGGGTTAATTTGTTTGCTAGGAATCGGATGGCATCTGATAGCCTTGCTCTGTCTTACATTCCACCGACGATAGTGGATGGGAGTGTAGTTATTCAATTAGATCCAACGGAGACGGGGAAGGAAGCTGATAAGTGGAAACATTCTCTGATAGTTGCTGTTATTGGCGAAATCCCTAGGTACAATCATATGAAGAGATTCATAAGTCAAAACTGGACTACCACATGCTCTGACTTATTTTGGCATGACAGGGGATACTACATTGCTAAATTCAAAGAGGGAGAAGATTTGAAGGAATTTCTCTATAGAGGACCTTACACGATTAGCAACAGACCTATAATCCTGAAGAGATGGTCTCCTGATGCTGAATTTGATGCAACCTTCCTTAAAGAGATACCTCTATGGGTCTCTTTCCCCAACTTGCATATGATATACTAGAGTAAGGATTCACTGAGTAGGCTAGGAAGTGCAATAGGAGTACCTTTATTTGTTGATGAATGTACAGTAAAACAATCGAGAATATCATTTGCCAGGATGTTTATTGAAGTAAACATAACTAAACCATTTCCAAATGAAGTCAAAATACAGGATCCATCATGGAAGATATACCAACATGTGGTGAGGTTTGAATGGCAACCTGAATTCTGTCCAGATTGCCAACAGATGGGACATATTTGCAAACGAAATGAGGAAGTGCAAGGAAAACAACAAAAAATGCAGAAAGCAAATGGAAGAGCCCAACAACCAGCTAAAGAATGGAGAAGTAAGGGGCTATTAACACAGAACATAAATGTGGCACAGGAAGTTGCTGAAAATACTATGACAAAAAGTATGGAAATAGTACAGGTTATGGAACAAAACAAATCTCCTAGCAGCAAGAATGGGAAAGCATTGATAGAAACACAGGATTCTACTCAGAAGAATGGGAAAGAGAATAGTTTGAAGGGGAAAAAAGCTAGTGTTACAAATTCTAGAAATGCTGTGACTGGTGTGGATTTTTCAGTTGCCACACAAAACGCATTTGGAATTCTAACAGGAGGACAAGAGGATAAACAACCACCAGATAGAGGTAGTACAAATGAACAATCCAAATGACAATGCTTATGTGGAATGTAAGGGGGGAAAATCAAAGATATAAACAGAAGGAGTTAGTTAAATACATCAAAGACAAACATATTTCTCTAGCTGGATTAGTGGAGACCAGAATTAAACATCATAAAGCTTCTGTAATTGCCCCTAAGATTGCAGAACACTGGGAATTAGTGCATAACTATGATCAAGCAGCTAATGGTAGAATATGGATCCTGTTTGACAAGAACATTTGGCATGTGGATGTAGGACTAACTGATGCTTAGTTTATACATTGTAATGTGTCACGACCCCGGTTCGCCCTCCATGAACCATCGTGACGGCACCTAGTCCTCTACGACCAGGTAAGCTTAAATTGTGGAAGATAACCAAAGTGCAGAATAAAAATAAATTAAACCAGAATGAAGAGTGATAAAACAGTGTTTAAAAGTGTCGCTCGGCATATACAATATTTAACTCTCAGAAACCAATACATATCTTCAAGACCTGGAAACCCATGAATCACAAGCTAAGGATCACTACACAGTACTCTAACTTCAGAATATCTAACAAGGAAAAGACATACAGAAGGGCAAATGTTTAGAAGTTAGAATAGAAAGGGACTCCTCGGTCTGTGGACGCGGCAGATATACCTCGAAGTCGCTGGAGCAGTCGCCTCGCCTCAAGGGTGATAGGATTGAGTCGCGGTACCTGGATCTGCACATAAAAAACATGCGCAGAAGGGGCATGAGTACACCATAGCGGTACTCAGTAAGTGTCAAGCCTAACCTCTATCGGGTAGTGACGAGGAAGGTCAGGGCCCTACTGAGGTTAAATAAAATACAAAGTTTGACAGTGTAGAATAGAACAGTATAAATAAATATAGTAGTAAAAGTAACACAGGATATAAAAAGGGCAACAACAACTATTACAAAGACAAGGCAAAACACGGAAAGAAATGCGACTTAACACCAAAATAACAACCGGGGATCTCCCAAGATACCGTCTTGTAGTCCCATATGTACATATCCAATGGATCTCCTGGGATCCCATCCCGTAGTCCAACTCATAGTGCGCGGGGATCTACCGAAATCCCGTTCCGTAGTCCTAAATGTAAATACTCAGTACTGGGGGAATCTACCGGGTGCATTCCCGTAGTTTCATATAACTGTGCAGGGGGATCTACCGGAATCCCACATCCGTAGTCCCAAAATAAACAGGCAAGGGGGAGCTACCGGAATCCCACATTCGTAGTCCCAAAATAAATACACAGCAGCAACAGGAAAATATACAGAAATGACAATTTTCATATTAAGGCAACCAAGTGATTCTAGCCTAGCATGCTGCACAGAATTCAGTTAAGGCAGTTTGACCAAATAAAGCAATTAAATTACTTAAACATGCTTTCCTAAGCTACAACAGGTTTAATAGTGCAAGTAATAAAAACAGGAAAGGAAACATACTAGTAATCACTTAATGAAAACCAGATTTCCAACAATTAGCACAAGTACGCACTCGTCACCTCACGTACAAGGCATTTCAATTACCAAATATATCAAATCCTAAAGGAAAAGGTCCCCCACACAAGGTTAAGCAAGTCACTTACCTCGAATCGGCTCAAAAATCAATCTAAAACCAGGCTCTTGCCACGAGTACTCGACTCCAAGTGGCCCAAATCTATTCAATTCAATTTCATAATGTAAATAACACTTCAAGTTACTGGTTCTACAATTAAATTCTAAGTTAATATGCAAAATTAGGTAAAATGACCAAAATGCCCTTTTGGCCCACGTCTCGGAATGGGGTAAAATTTATATTTTCAGAATCCTAACGCTCTCACGAGTTCAAGCATACCAAGATTATCCAAATCCAAGGTCAAATTCCCAATCAAAAGTCGAATTCAAGGTCTAAGAACTTTCTTCCAATTTTTTCCCAATTTTCATCTCCAATCCAAAATTAAATGATAAACCTAACTATAGATTGATGGAATAAAACTAGAAAGGGTTAAAGAATTGTTACCCAATGATCTCCTCTTCAATTTCCTCCCAAAATTGCCCTCTCCCGAACTCCAAGTTGAATTTCCAACTTTTAAAACTAAACCCTCGAATTTTCATATTTCTGCCCAGCGATTTCCGCATCTGCGGTTCTCACTTAAAAGCCCAATCTCGCACCTGCGACCTCAAATTCTGCATCTGAGGTTACGCAGATGCGGTTCCTTATGCTGCTTCTGCGGTTTCTGGCCCCTACCTCATTTCCGCTTCTGCGACCTCTGAGCCGTTTCTGCGACGAAGCATCTGCGGGACCCAAACCGCAGGTGCGGTTATGATAGATAACAGCTGAAGCTGCAAACTTCAAACTCCAAAAATCTTTCTGTTACCCATCCGAAATCACCCCGAGACCTCAACCAAACCTACCAACATATCCCATAACTCCATTCACACTTGTTTCAACCGTGGGAATGCTCAAAACAACATCAAAACACCTATTTTTTATCGGATTCCAGCCTAAGAATTCCAAAAACTCTAAAAATAAGCGTTCGATCAAAAAGTCTAACAAACCTCTGTAAGCACGTGATTCTTGCCCTATATGAGAATTACTCCCAAAAAATTCAAAAATAAAATAATTTTTTTTGGTGTGCAATTTTTGTGATATTTTGTGTAACTATTTGTATGTTTGTCTATGCATGTTTATTTGTTAAATTAATAAAAAATACAAAAATAGGCATCTTTTGTATTTTTAGCATTTAATGTCCAAATGAACAATTTTATGCTTAATTATTACTTAATTGTGCGTTAATTGTTATTGGAAGTTAATTTGCGCTTTTATAACTTAATTTAGTTCTTAATAATAATTTAAGTACTTTTATAATTTAGTTTTAGAAAAATAAAAGAAGAAAAGAGAACAAAAATACAAAGAAAAATCGGATTGGGCCACTTCTTCAATTTCAAACCACAGGCCCAAATAATTGCCCAACTTTCCCCATGACCCGGTCCGTTTCAAACCGGGTCGATCCGGTCCGCTCCATTAACCCAACACCCCTTCTTCATTTTTGTCCAACACAAAACAAAACCAAAAAAATAAAAAATAAAAAGTGAATTATCACTATTAATAGTTTTATTTTTTGTTTTTTTTATATATAAAAAAATCCGAAAATATTTTATTTTATTTATTATTTTTATTTTAAAAATATATATATATATATATATATAGTAATTTCGGAAATGATTTTAAAAAAAATAAAAAAATAAAAAAATAAAAAAAAGTAAAAGAATGTAGAAAATTTAAAAAAAGTAAAAAGTTTTAAAAAATTTAAAAGTAAAATAAGGTTGGAATTAAAAAATAAATATAAAGGTATCTGAAAATTTAAAAAATTTAAAGTAATTGAAAGTAGCATTTTTAAAAGAAAAAGAAAAGATAGTGGTTTGTTTTTTAAAGAAAAGTTAAATAAAGTGAGATTCTCTTTTAAAAAAAATAAAAAGTGGGATTTTAAATAAGATAAAGTAATTAAAGTTGGAATTTTAAAAATAAAAGTAAATAAAGGTGGGATTTCTTTTTCTAAAAAAATAAAAGCAATTTGTAAGTGGGATTTCTTTTAATTAAAAAAATAATAAAATAATAAAAAAACAAATCTGAAAATTTCGAAAATTTTGCTATAAATAGAAGAGAAAATTTAGGAAGAAGGGGTGGAAAAAAAAGAGGAAAAACTAGATAGAGAGAAGAAAAAAAGAGGGGGCGGAGTGAGAAGTATACACCCGATATACATTCTGGATACACTGAATATACAGGGGCAGAATTCATTTTGGAGAGTTTTGAAGTTGAAAAAGAATAGTTACTGCTTCATTGCCTCGCTTAAGATCTGAAATAGTCAGAACCTTCCTGCCTTTTACTTCTTCTCTATACTTGGAGTCGTTTATAGTCTCCTGGGTTTTCTGCTATTCCTACTGTACTGGTTTGCGGTGTTGCTGAATCTGCTGTTGCTGTGTTATTACTGCTGCTGACTTCTCCTTCTTTTGTTCTTGTACTGCTGTTTCCAGGTACACATTTGTACAATCTCGGCTTGAAGCAAAAATGAAATATTAATCAGGCTTTGTTCCTGTTGAATTCCTCCTGTTTAGATTTGTGGTTGAATATAATTTTCTTTTCTTTGTATAAAAATGTAGTTGATTGATTAAATTAGTAACGATGTCACATATGTATAACTTCTTCATCTAATAATGTTAGTTTAAATTAATCAAAGAATAGTTAATCTGTTTTGATATTATGGTGTGTCAATCTCACGTTTTAGTATTATTGAATAATAGAATATAGAATGAAAGCAGTTTTTCTTTGTACAAACTCGGTCGCAATTTTCCATTCGCATTAGCCGTAAACTAATAATTAATAAGTTACGTTTTTAGCATGTAATTAATTAAGAGATTTTCTTTTATTTTAGAGACGAACTTAATAGGAAAATATAGTCACTGTAGGTTTATCCTTTTAAATAAAAATGAGACGAGCCTCGACAAACAAAAATGCACAAGCTGCGGGGCCCTCTAAATGTATATATTAAAATACTTAGAATTCGGGACAGGCCGTTTAGCGAATTTTACGGCCTTCCCAAAATAACAATACGCTAGTTGCTTTAGGCGCACCTTTAATAATTTAACCTTCTTAAACACGGGTGCACATTGATGTGACCCAAATCCAAATCTCAATAGAGTCAAAATGTGTCGACGACCACGGGTACATTGATTGTAACGCGGTTCGGGATATATTTTCACAACGTTGCAATTCCTTGTAGAAAATAATAATAACAATTATGAAAGCGGTAAAAAGTTAAAATTTGCACATAAGTTCATATTTGTATAAAATCAGATAATCAAGCCGAATATAACAGTTGAGCGACCGTGCTAGAACCACGGAATTCGGGAATGCCTAACACCTTCTCCCGGGTTAACAGAATTCCTTATCCGGATTTCTGGTACGCAGACTGTAATATGGAGTCATTCTTTTCCTCGATTCGGGATTAAAATTGGTGACTTGGGACACCCTAAAACTCCCAAGTGGCGACTCTGAAATAAACAAACCAATCCCGTTTCGATTGTCCTTTAATTGGAAAAACTCCCTTGTACCCTCTCGGGTACGGAAAAAGGAGGTGTGACAACCTCGTCTGAATGACCTGACATTTTGCACACACGTCACATTCAACACTACGGAGCTACTTCAACTTCCGGAATTCCATTCCGACCCTCGGATCAAAATCTCACTATCGAACCGGAAATTTCAAAATTTGACATTTCAGCATTTCAAGCCTAAATTAGCTACGGACCTCCAAAACTCAATCCGAACACGCCCCTAAGCCCGAAATTACCCAATGGAGCTAACGGAACCGTCGGATTTTCATTCTGAGGTCGTTTTCACATTGTTTCGATTACGATCAACTCTCCAACACTTAAGCTCTCATTTAGGAACTAAGTGTCCCAAAACTCTCCGAAACTCAAAACCGAACATCCCGGCAAATCAAATTAGCAGAAATAAACTTAGGGAAAACAGTTAATAGGGGATCGGGGCGTAAATTCTTAAAACGACCGGCTAGGTCATCACATCCTCCTACACTTAAACATTCGTTCGTCCTCGAACGAGCATAGAGACATACCGAAGTAGTGAAAAGATAAGGGTAACGGCTGCGCATATCTTACTCGGTCTCCTAGGTCACCTCCTCGACCGGCTGGCCCCGCCGCTGAACCTTTATCGAAGCAATGTTCTTTGACCTCAGCTTTCTAACCTGCCTGTCCAATATTGCCATTGGCTCCTCAACATAAGATAGATCCTTGTCCAACTAGACTGAACTGAAATCCAACACGTGCGACGGATCACCGTGATACCTCCGAAGCATCGAAACATGAAATACCAGATAAACTCCTACCAAGTTGGGAGGTAAAGCAAGCTCATAAGCAACCTCCCCAACATGCCTCAATATCTCAAAAGGGCCAATAAACCTTGGACTCAACTTTTCCTTCTTCCCAAATCTCATAACGCCCTTCATAGGCGAAACCCGAAGCAGAACCCGCCCTCCAACCATATAGGAAACATCACGAACCTTCCGGTCTGCGTAACTCTTCTGTCTGGACTGGGCTGTGCAGAATCTATCGTGAATCACCTTAACCTTCTCTAAAGCATCCTGAACTAAGTCTGTGCCCAATAATCTGGCCTCACCCGGCTCAAACCAACCCACCGGGGATCTACACTGTCTACCATATAAAGCCTCATACGGTGCCATCTGAATGCTAGATTGATAGCTGTTGTTGTAAGCAAACTCCGCCAATGGCAAGAACTGATCCCAAGACCCTCCAAACTCAATAACACACGCACGGAGCATATCCTCAAGAATATGAATAGTGCACTCGGACTGTCCGTCTGTCTGCGGGTGAAATGATGTACTCAACTCCACCCGAGTACCCAACTCATACTGAACGGCTCTCCAGAACCGTGATGTGAATTGAGTACCTCTATCTGAAATGATGGAAATCGGAATACCATGCAAACGAACAATCTCCCGAATATAGATCTCCACCAACCGCTCCGAGGAATAAGTAGTACACACATGAATAAAGTGAGCGGACTTGGTCAGCCGATCCACAATCACCCAAATAACATCAAACTTTCTCAAAGTACGTGGGACCCCAACTACAAAGTTCATGGTGATCCGCTCCCACTTCCACTCCGGAATCTCTATCTGTTGAAGCAACCCACCCGGTCTCTGGTGCTCATACTTCACCTGCTGACAGTTGAGGCACCGAGCTACCAATCCAATTATATATTTCTTCATCCGCCTCTACCAGTAGTACTGCCTCAAATCCTGATACATCTTCGTGGCACCCAGATGAATGGAATACCGCGAGCTATAGACCTCCTCCAGAATCAACTCCCGAAGCCCATCAACATTGGGTACACAAATCCGACCATGCATCCTCAATGCCCCATCATCACCAATAGTCATATCTCTAGCATTACCGTGCTGAACCTTGTCCTTGAGGATAAGAAAATAAGGGTCATCATACTGTCGCTCCCTGATACGATCAAATAAGGAAGACCGAGAAACCACGCAAGCTAGAACCCGACTGGGCTCCGAAAGATCCAATCTTAAAAACTGGCTGGCTAGGGTCTGGACATCCATCGTCATAGGTCTCTCTAATGCAGGTAAATAAGCCAAACTCCCCAAACTCTCTGCCCGACGACTCAAGGCATCAGCCACCACATTAGCCTTTCCAGGGTGATACAAAATAGTGATATTATAATCCTTCAGCAACTCTAACCACCTCCTCTAGCGCAAATTTAGATCCTTTTGCTTGAACAAGTGCTGCAATCTCTGATGGTCAGTATAAATCTCACAAGGAACACCATACAAATAATGACACCAGCTCTTCAGGGCATGACCAATGGTAGCTAACTCAAGGTCGTGGACTGGATAATTCTTCTCATGTACCTTCAACTGCCTGGATGCGTAGGCAATCACCTTACCGTCCTGCATCAACACTGCTCCGAGGCCAATCTTCGAGGCATCACAATAAACCGTATAAGACCCCGAACCTATAGGCAATATCAAAATTGGGGTTGTGGTCAAAGTTGTCTTGAGCTTCTGAAAGCTCGCCTCACACTCCTCTATCTACTGGAATGAAGCACCTTTCTGGGTCAACCTGGTCATAGGGGCTGCAATCGATGAAAATCCCTCCACAAAACAACGTAGTGACCCGCCAAGCCAAGGAAACTGCAGATCTCCGTAGCTGAGGATGGTCTGGGCCAACTCTGCACGACCTCTATTTTCTTCGAATCCACCTGAATGCCCTCACTCAATACCATGTGGCCTAGGAATGCCACTGAATCCAACCAAAACTCACATTTCGAGAACTTAGCATATAGCTTCTTCTCTCTCAGAGTCTGAAGCACAGTCCTCAGGTGCTGCTCATGATCTTCCCGACTCTAGGAATACACCAAAATATCATCAATAAAGACAATGATGAACGAGTCAAGATACGACTGGAACACACTGTGCATCAAATGCATAAAGGTTGCTGGGGCATTGGTCAGACCAAATGACATAACAAGGAACTCGTAATAACAATACCGAGTCCTGAAAGCAGTCTTCGGGATATCTGGCTTTCAAATCTTCAGCTGATGGTACCCTAAGCGTAAATCAATCTTAGAAAACACTCGTGCGCCCTGAAGCTAGTCAAACAGATCATCAATACGAGGCAAAGGATAACGGTTCTTCACTGTAACCTTGTTCAACTGGCGATAATCAATACACATACGCATAGAACCATCTTTTTTCTTCACAAACAAGATAGGAGCACCCCAATGTGATACACTAGGCCGAATAAAACCCTTATCAAACAATTCCTGTAACTGATCCTTCAATTCCTTCAACTCAGGAGGAGCCATCCGATACGGAGGAATAGAAATGGGCTGAGTGCCTAGCAGCAGATCAATGCCAAAATCAATATCTCTATCAGGCGGCATGCCCGGAAGATCAACTGGAAACACATCGGGAATATCCCGTACTACTGGAACTGAATCAACTGAAGGGGTATCAATACTGATATCTCTCACATAAGCTAAATACGCGTCACGCCCCTTCTCAACTATATGTTGAGATTTAAGAAAAGAGATAACTCTACTGGGAGTGTGATCTAAAGTACCCCTCCACTCAACACGCGGCACATCTGTCACAGCCAGCGTCATTGTTCTGGCATGACAATCAAGAATAGCATAACGGGGCGACAACCAATCCATGCCCAAGATAATGTCAAAATCTACCATGCTGAGTAACAATAAATTGGCTCTAGTCTCAAAACCACTAAGAGCAACCAAACGCAATTGATAGATGCGGTCCACAAAAAGAGAATCTCCCACAGGAGTAGAAACATAAATAGGGGAACTCAAAGAATCCCGATATACACCCAAATGTGGAGCAAAATAAGAAGACACATAAGAATAAGTGGAGATTGGATCGAATAGAACCGATGCATCTCTGTGACAAACCAGTATAATACCTATGATGACAGAATCGGAGGCAACAACCTCGGTACGGGCAGGAAGGGCATAGTATCTGGCCTGGCCTCCCCCTCTAGGGCGATCTCTACCTCACTGACCTCCACCTTTAGCTGGCTGAGCAGGTTGGGTAGCAACTAGAGCTATAACCATAGCCTGAGAACTCTGTGGGGCACGCTGTGGCTGAGAAATCTGTGGAGGTACACCCCTCCCAAGTCTGGGGAAATCCCTCACCATATGACATGTGTCACCACACTCGAAACAAGCTCTAGGAGGACCTGGTGGTTGTGACTGCTCAGGCCAGGTCTGCTGGACTGACCTCTGAAAGCACCCGCGCAGGAGACGTGCTAGATACCGGTGGTGCATAATAAGGCTCCTAAGGCCTAGGAGGAGCTGGGATACCACTGGCTGCTGGCAGAGATGAATGAACAGAGCGACTCATATAACCCCTACCATGACGACCTGTTGCTGGGGCACGGGCACTAGAGAAATGGCCTGACTCTCGAGACCTCTTAGCCTCCCTCTCCTCTCTCTCCCTAGCATGCATCCCCTCAATCCTCCTAGCAATGCTCACCACCTGCTGATAAGAAATATCCATCTCAACTCACGAGCCATGCTATACCTGATTCTGGGAATAAGGCCTTCAATAAACCGGCGAACCCTCTCGCGAAAAGTAGAAACCAAGGTTGGTTCATGCCTAGCCAAACTAGTGCAACAAACAGCATACTATGAGATAGTCATAGCACCCTGGCGCAAATGCTCAAACTCTGTGCGCCATGCGTCCCTGAGGCTCTGAGGAACCTACTCTCTTAGGAACAGATCTGAAAACTGAGTCCAAGTTAGTGAAGCAGCCTTATCCGGACTGTCTAACTCATAGGCAGCTCCTCGAAGCTAGAAAGTAGTAAAGGAAACCCTGCTCGATCCTGATATACCCATGGTACGGAGAATGCGGTAACTCTCATATAGAAATCCCAGAGCATCCTCCGATGCTAGACCACTGAATACAGGAGGCTTGTACCTCTGAACCTCTCAAACCTCAGTTGCTCTTCCTCGGAAGCCGCTACCCTGCCCTCGAGCTGAACTGGCACTGTAGGCAGTACATGAATAATCTCAAGGACCTACTCAACATGCACTTGTTGTTTAGGAGTGCGGGCGGCGGGAGTCTATGCTCCTCCCCCAGCTTGAGATGTAGCTGCAGCAAGGGGAAATAACCCTGCCTGAGCCAGAGTGGTGTACATGCTCATGAACTATGCCAGAGTCTCCTGAAGAGCTGGAGTAGTAGTATCAGCAGTAGGTGTGTTAGGTGTCAGGACTCTGGCTGGAACTGCTAGTGGTACCTCTGTGGCAGCTTGCGCAGGTGCTCTGGCTGCACTGCGTACGCGTCCTCGGCCTCCACCCCGGCCTCGGCCTCTGACGGCTGCAGTAGGGGGCGCGGGTGCCTGATCATCTCGGGTAGCACGTGTCCTCACCATCTGTGAGAGAATAGAAGACAGAAGTTTAGAATTGTGATGTCAAAATATCGCACGACAAGGAACTCAAATGAAGTGGAATTTTCCTAACAGTTACATAGCCTCTAGTAGATAAGTACAGACGTCTCCATACTGATCAGTGAGACTCTAATAAACTGGCTTGTCACGACCCCGGTTCGCCCTCCATGAACCATCGTGATGGAACCTAGTCCTCTACGACCAGGTAAGCCTAAATTGCGGAAGATAACTAACGTGCGAAATAAAAACAAATTAAAACAGAATGAAGAGTGATAAAACAATGTTTAAAAGTGCAGCTCGGCATACACAATATTTAACTCTCAGAAACCAATACATATCTCCAAGACCTGGAAACCCATGAATCACAAGCTAACGATCACTACACAGTACTCTAACTCCAAAATATCTAAAAAGGAAAAGAAATACAGAAGGGCAAATGTTTAGAAGTTACAATAGAAAGGGACTCCTCGGTCTACGGACGCGGCAGATATACCTCGAAATCGTTGGAGCAGTCGCCTCACCTCAAGGGTGATAGGATTAAGTTGCAGTACCTGGATCTGCACATGAAAAACATGCGCAGAAGGGGCATAAGTACACCACAGCGGTACTCAGTAAGTGCCAAGCCTAACCTCGGTCGGGTAGTGACGAGGAAGGTCAGGGCCCTTCTAAGGTTAAATAAAATATAATGTTTGACAGTGTAGAACAGAACAATATAAATAAATACAGCGGTAAAAGTAACACAAGATATAAAATGGGCAACAACAACTATTATAGAGACAAGGGAAAACACAGAAAGAAATGCGACTTAGCACCAAAATAACAACCGGGGATCTCTCAGGATACCGTCCTGTAATCTCATATGTACATATCTAATGGATCTCCCGGGATCCCGTCCCGTAGTCCAACTCACAGTGCGCGGGGATCTACCGGAATCCCATTCCGTAGTCCCAAATGTAAATACCCAGTACTGGGGGAATCTACCTGGTGCATTCTCGTAGTCCCATATAACTGTGCAGGGGGATCTACTGGAATCCCACATCCGTAGTCCCAAAATAAACAGGCAAGGGGGAGCTACCAGAATCCCACATCCGTAGTCCCAAAATAAATACACAGCAATAACAGGAAAACATACAGAAATGGCAATTTTCATATTAAGGCAACCAAGTGATTCTAGCCTAGCATGCTGCACAGAATTCAAGTAAGGCAGTTTGAGCAAATAAAGCAATTAAATCACTTAGACATGCTTTCGTAAGCTACAACATGTTTGATAGTGCGAGTAACAAAAACAGGAAAGGAAACATACTAGTAATTACTTAATGAAAACCGGATTTCCAACAATTAGCACAAGTACGCACTCATCACCTTACGTACAAGGCATTTCAATTACCAAATATACCAAATCCTAAGGGGAAAGGTCCCCTCTACAAGGTTAGGCAAGCCACTTACCTCGACCCGACTCAAAAATCAATCTAAAACCACGCTCTTACCACGAGTACTTGACTTCAAATGGCCCAAATATATTCAATTCAATTTCATAATGTAAATAACACTTCAAGTAACTGGTTCTACAATTAAATTCTAAGCTAATACGCAAAATTAGGTAAAATGACCAAAACACCCCTCGGACCCACGTCTCGGAATCAGGTAAAATTTATATATTCAGAATCTTCACGCTCTCACAAGTTCATGCATACCAAGATTATCCAAATCCAAGGTCAAATTCTCAATCAAAAATCGAATTTAAGGTCTACGAACTTTCTTCCAATTTTTCCCCAATTTTCATCTCTAAACCGAAATTAAATGATAAAACTAACTATAGTTTGATGGAATAAAATTAGAAAGGGTTAAAGGATTGTTATCCAATGATCTCCTCTTCAATTTCCTCCCAAAATCGCCCTCTCCCAAACTCCAAGTTGAATTTCCAACTTTTGAAACTAAACGCTCGAATTTTCATATATCTACCTAGCTATTTCCGCATCTGCGGTCAAATAATCGCATCTGCGATGCCGTTTCTATGGTTGGGGAACCGCTTCTACGGTTTTCACTTAAACGCCCAATCTCGCACCTGCGACCTCAAATTCAGCATCTGCTGTCACGCAGATGCGGTTCCTTATGCCGCTTCTGCCGTTTCTGGACCCTACCTCATTTCTGCTTTTGCAACCTCTGAGCCGCTTTTGCGGCGGCGCACCTGCGGAGACCAAACCACAGGTGTGGTTATGATAGATAACAGCTGAAAACTTCAAACTTCAAAAATCTTTCCGTTAGCCATTCGAAATCACCTTGAGGCCCCCGGGACCTCAACCAAACCTACCAACATATTTCATAAATCCATTCAAACTTGTTCCAACCTTCGGAATGCTCAAAACAACATCAAAACACCTATTTTTCATCGAATTCTAGCCTAAGAATTCCAAAAACTCTAAAAATACGCTTTCGATCAAAAAGTTTATCAAACCTCGTCCGAATGACCTGAAATTTTGTACACACGTCAAATTCAACACTACGGAGCTATTACAACTTCCGGAATTCCATTCCGACCTTTGGATCAAAATCTCACTATCGAACCAGAAACTTCAAAATTCGACCGTTCGGCATTTCAAGCCTAAATTTGCTACAGACCTCCAAAACTCAATCTGAACATGCCCCTAAGCCCGAAATCACCCAATGGAACTAACGGAACCATATGATTTTCATTCCGAGGCCGTCTTCACACTGTTTCGACTACGGTCAATTCTCCAACACTTAAGCTCTCATTTAGGGACTAAGTGTCCTAAAACTCTCCGAAACTCAAAATCGAACATCCCGGCAAATCAATTTAGCAGAAATAAACTTTGGGAAAACAGTTAATAGGGGATCGGGGCGTAAATTCTTAAAACAACCAGCCGGGTCGTCACATAATGTTACTAGCACTAATGTCTGTTGTGCTATGACTGTGGTATATGGATACAATAGTGTAGAAATGAGAAAGGGAATGTGGAAAAAAATTAGGATGTTGGCTAAATCTATGAATCAACCATGGCTCATATGGGGGGATTTTAATGCAATCATATCTATTCAAGATAGACTATCAAGGCATGAAGTAACAATGGCTGATATTCAAGACGTTACAGAGTTCTATTCAGATACTATGATAATTGAAATTCCTTGGAGGGGAGATTACTTCACATGGACAAATGGACAAATAGGAGTGGATAGAGTAATTAGCAGAATCGATAGAGCTTTGGGGAATGGTGAATGGATGATGAAGTTTAGGCATCTAACAGTGGAAATTGGAGATCCATTTATATCAGATCATTCCCATCTATCATTGAGATTTCAAAAAAGAAATAACAATATCAAAATACCTTTTAGGTTCTTGAATGTTTGGGCTGACCATGAGGCATATCAAAGTATTGTTACTAAGGGATGGCAAGGGAAGCAGCAATACTGCAAGCTAGTAACTATCTGGAACAGATTGAAAGCTATGAAAATAGACTTTAAGAATTTGAATAACAAGAATTTTAGGGATTCAGCAATGAAAATTGAACAAGGAAGAAGAGATATAATTGAATGCCAACAAGAAATGAAGAAAGGATACACAGACCAACTAAGGATAATGGAGAAGGAAGCTAGACACCAGTTAGGAAAATGGTCACTTATTGAAGAAAAGATACTTCAACAGAAATCAAGAGCCCAATGGATCAATATAGGTGATGGAAACAACAAGTACTTCTTTGCAGTGATGAAAGAAAGAGCATGAAGGAAAAACATTACAACCTTAACATCATTGAATGGTGCAACCCTAACAGAGCTTAAGAGTATTAAGAGGGAGATTGTGGAGTTTTATAAATCTCTTATAGGGACTGCTGCTAATCAGTTACCTGTTATTAATATGCAAACAATGAAGAAGAGACCTAAACTGAACCATCAGCAAACTATGGATTGATCAAAGATATAACTAGGCAGGAAATTGATGATTGCTTACATGCTATTAGAAATGATAAAGCACCTGGTATTGATGGGTACAATGCAGTATTTTTCAAAAAAGCATAGTAGATAATGAAGGTTGATGTCTATGATGTTGTACTGGAGTTCTTTGAAACAGGTAGGATGCCCAGGATCATTAACTGTACAACTGTTACTTTATTATCCAAGGTCCCTAACCCTGCTACTATCAAAGACTATAAACCTATATCTTGTTGATCAGTGTTAGATAAGATCATTGCTAAACTCTTAGCACCAAGGCTACAAAAAGTTATGAGTTTCTTAATTGATGAGGCTCAAGCTGGTTTT
This sequence comes from Nicotiana sylvestris, assembly GCF_000393655.2. Classification (NCBI taxonomy): domain Eukaryota; kingdom Viridiplantae; phylum Streptophyta; class Magnoliopsida; order Solanales; family Solanaceae; genus Nicotiana; species Nicotiana sylvestris. The sequence continues at coordinate 31,456,827 of NC_091062.1, forward strand.
TATACCGGGAAAGAAAGGAGCAGATAACACTATATTTGCTCATAAACTGATTAGAGCTTATTCAAGGAAGCATATATCTCCTAGATGCATGATTAAAGTAGACTTGCAAAAAGCATATGATAGTGTTGAATGGAGTTATGTGCTACAAATCATGGAAGGTTTAGGATTTCCTCACAGGTTCACACAATGGGTAACAGCTTGTATCCAAAGTGTGAGCTATTCTATTTTGATTAATGGTGAATTGGTTGAGCCCTTTCTTGCTGCAAAAGGACTCAGACAGGGTGACCCAATGTCGCCTTTCTTATTTGCTCTAGCTATGGAATATATAAGTAGGATGCTGGCAGAGTTGAAGAACAAGAAGCAATTATACTTTCATCCAAAATGCAAGAAGCTAGGCCTCACTCATTTGAGCTTTGCAGATGACCTGTTATTATTTGCTAGGGAGGATAAATAATTTGCGGTAATGATGAAGTAGTGTTTTGATCAATTCTTTGCAACTTCTGGTCTTAAAACTAACCTAAACAAGAGTTCAGTGTACTTTGGTGGGGTGACTGATGCAGAGCAGGAAGCCATACTTCAATAGTTGGGATACATAAGAGGTGAATTACCATTCAAATACCCCGGGAGTTCCATTAACTACTAGGAAGATGAAGGAGACTCAATGGCAACCTTTGATTGATAAAATAGTAGCAAGAATATCATCATGGACTGCAAGGAAACTGCCATATGCTAGAAGAATTCAACTTATAAGAGCTGTGTTGTTTGGAATTCAGTTTTATTGGTCACAAATGTTTCTGATACCAGCCAAGGTGATTAAAACTATTGAAGCTTATTGTAGGAGCTTTATGTGGTTGGGGACTAATGTAATAACCAAACGAGCCTTGATATTTTGGGAGAAGGTATGCAAACCAAAGAGTGTAGGAGGATTAAATATTCTGAATCTTAAGCAATGGAACAGAGCAGCCATTCTCAAATTGCAATGGGATTTAACATCAAAAGCTGACAGATTGTGGATTAAATGGGTGCATATGTACCATATAAAGGGGCAGCCTATATCGAACATCAAAGGGGCTAAACAAGCAAGCTAGATGGTATAAAAGATTTTGATTATTAAAGGGCTAAATCCACAGATACAAAGGCAAGGAGACAAAGGAAGTGTCATCAAGCAAATATATTTGCAGCAGCTGGGAACACTAAAAAGGTGGAATGGAAAGCAATTATGCTCATAAACTTAGCTATACCCAAAGCTGTATTCTCTATATGGTTGATCATACAGGAAAGGATGCTGACTACTGACAGACTGAGTAAATGGAGCATGACTGTGGATACTACATGTGTATTCTGTAATTGTCAACCAGAGAATCATCACCATTTAATCTATAATTGTACTATCATCATGGAAATATGGAATGACATATTCAAATGGATGCAAATACAAGTGCCAGCAAATACATGGAGTCAATTAATATGCTGGTTTGTGGAGAAAGCAAAGAAGAAATCAACTGAAGGGTAGCTGCTGAGAATGATACTAGCTGAAACATTGTATAGCATATGGGTGGAGAGAAATCATAGAGTTTTTGAGAGGATTCATAGGGATAGACAAAACATTGTTAGAGAAATTATCTACATTTGTAACATTAGAGCTGTTGGTAAACTCAAATAAGTATTACAATACAAGTTCATATAGGAGGAGGAAAGTAGTAGTACTATCATGTAATATAGGTCAAAAAGGCAGGGGGTATAGAAGAGATGCATATAGCAGTGATTCACATACAGGCTGAGTTAGCCTTATACATTGTAATTTGTTGCTTTGAAAATTAATAATATTTGAATTACCAAAAAAAATACTTCCATAACATGGGCCTTTGACGTGTTCCCCCATATATGTGGATTCTTATCTTCTTTAGTGACGTATGTGCAGATCGGACCCCAACCATTTTTTGCCTGGATGTCGCATTGCATTTGCTCGAACTCGGGAAACACTTTCCTAATCTGGCTTCTAAAGCTATTTTTAGGTGCCCTCTCGACCTTTCCACCGATGTTCTAATATAACTTTCCGATTCTATGGTTTTCCCTGGCTACGAGGCCTCACATGGGTAGAGTTCAGTATTCCTTTGTCGAAGATTGAGCAGCTGCTGAAGATGGGGTTGCAGATGGTAGTTCCAGTAAAAGAGAGAAAGTTTGATTGATAAGGGCATTCTGTGAATGGAGGAATCGACTTCGTCAAGAAAGATCGAGTAGCATAAAAGGAGTGAGAATAGGCCTAAAGGAATAATCAATCCTGGGGTTCCTTTTGTCTCACCATTGGCTTCATTGGGATCATTTTCTAAGTATAGGAAGCAGAGAGGTTGCTAGTAGGTTTTTCTAAGTCCCTCCGTAGTCCAGTCCTTGAGTTCTTTCTTTGGAAGTAGTGAATGTGGTAAGAGGTGTATAACTATTACTCTTTCCTTTAGTCATGAAAAGGCTATTTCCCTTCCTTTCTTTCTAGACACATGAGTTAATTCCCCTAGTGTTTTCTGTCATTCTGAGAGGTGAAAACGAGATTGAATGCTCTAAGCTGAGTGTAAGGGTAAGGTCGGGATAGTCTTGGCAATTCATCTACCTTGTTTGTGAGGTATTATTATTATAATTCACATTATTATATTAGGTAATAATCGCCTTATTTCTGTCTTGGGTGGATGCGATCGGCCTCAAAGGATAAGGGCTCCAAAAGTGGATGTGATCGGCCTCAGAGGAGATGTGAGGCAACTTGGGAATACATCTTTTTTCTTTTAGAAGATACAAGAGCGAAACAATCAACCTATTGATATTGGAATATCCAATGGATTCTTCCAATGTATCATTTCTGCGTCCAATGGAATTCATAGGTATAGGAAGAAGCCCTATAAAATACTCCCTCTGTTTCAAATTAGAAGAGGTACTTTCTATTTTAGTCTGTTCCAAATAAATGACATATTTCAAAATTTGGAAATAATTCAACTTTAAACTCTTCATTTTATTTTTTTTACCCTTAATGAGAAATTTTTACAGCCACACAAATGTCATGGCCTCACAAAGCTTTTACCCCTTAAGCTTTTAAGATCACAAGTTTCAAAAGTCTTTTTTTTTTCTTAAACTCCGTACCGAGTCAAACTACCTCATCTAAATTGAAACAAAGGGAGTAGTGATTTTTTCTTTTGACCATATTTCGATTGTTAATACCATATAAGGATCGCTACTACAAAGAGTATTACACCTTTGATCGTGAAATATCGATTACTTGTTAAATCCTGTGAATTGCATGAAAGTAGGATACTCCAAATTCAAGGGTCAAAGAGTTTTATAAAATGTTCTTGGTGGAAAAAAATAGGAATGAAGGATCCCACTGAATTGAATTGGGTCCATAAATCTAAAAAATGGTGAGAATTCTGAGGAGCAGAGCGAACAAAATCCGTTTTGGGGTGAATTCCCTCCCCTGAAGTTGGTGCTAATTGAACTCTAGATTATGAGCTTACTGATCCAAAACTCTCATGAGATCTCATTAGCATGCCCTACCAAATGAAAAGGTAGTCGCAGGAGCAAGTTAAGAGTTAGAATTCCCCGAGTCCATTCCTATTTATTAGCCTCCCGGATGCGCTAAGACTCAACTTCCTATCGTATCTTGTGTCGCCTACATAAGTAGAAAAGAATGCTTTGTATAAACATCTCAATGTACAAGATAAAAGGAAAGAGGGGAAATATCGACGAGGCGAGTATTCTCGAAGAGAAAATCGTGAGGATAATTCTAAACTCGAGATATGCAAAATAAAAAGACTACTTGGGAGATGGTATTCTTAGTAGGTCTTGGTAGATTTTTCTATCCATTGAAGTTATTACACTGGCTTAGGTCCAATTCCATCAATTTTGGTTGAGGCAATTCTTACTTGTTCATTGCCAACTAATCTAGCTCCTGAAATATATAACATTCATATAAATGTAATAGAAGAGGAAGAGTCCAGTTCTCCTCCCTTCTCGACCAGACGAAGGAGATATGAATTCCATTTAGGCGGGTTAGGGCTTGGCTTGACCCTGTGTTCTCCCCGGTCGGAGGCAAGAACTTGAAAGTGAATCATTCACTGGTGGGGTGTTCATAGAACATAATGCCTCTCCCAAGGAGTGCCAAATTTGGATGGAGTCTCGCTTTGATGCTGGGGAGATTTGGATAGAGTCTCGCTCTTAGAGGAAGAGTACGCGCGCTAGCACATTATGGCTTATGTAGTTGATCGGATCAGATAGCCCTTTCTTCGGGCAAGCAACCAAATCCGGCACATCCAATTCTATTATGATAAAAAATTTGGAGGTATGGCTGAGTGGCTTAAGGCAATTGTTTGCTAAATCGAAATACAAGAAGATTGTATCATGGGTTCGAATCCCATTTCCTCCTGTATGGAAATGAAAAGGGCGGGCTAAATTACGTGAGAGAAAGAACCTTTTGGTGGAATCCAGTCCCCCAAAGGACAGAATAGCACTTCTTAGTGACTAGGAGTAGAGAGCTCGTTGAACCTTTTTTTTACCGGCCTATCTTCTTTCTATAAGCAAGCTCCCTCCGGCCATCCAGTCCCTGGATGGCTTTTGATCTTGAGCATGTTGGGAACCTTCCAACAGACCGGTTGCTGTTTCCATAGCTAAGAAGGGTTCTTTTTACCTTTTCCTCACTGTACTTGTACGCTATCAGTTATTGAGGAATACTTAGGCTTAGAGGGTTGTCCCCCTTTTTCGCGTAAAAGTGATCAGAATTCGAACACACCACATTTTATTGGGAAGGATCGAACCATGGGAACAAATATACTGGGCTATCACCTTCTTTGGCCAGATCTTCCAATCTTTTCATAATTACAGTTCATTGCGCCCGCTCCTTTAAAGGGTGGCGGCTTGAAAGCTTGCCTTATTAGAGAAAGGTTTGGAACCCTAACCAACGTCTTGAATTTTGGAGTTTTCGCCCCAACCTAGGTTAGGGGGTCGTTAGACCGTAGCTTGCTGCTAAAAAACATTTGTAGGCTAGTGCGGCTCGCTTTGCTCTCCGCCCCCTTACTCAACCTCAACATCTATAAAAAAGTCCATTCTCCTTTTCTAAATAAGGTAAGCTTTGAAGCCGCATCCTCACTTAGTGATCGGTCCGCTAGTTCACACAAATCTGAAGAAGTTATCACGGACGAGTCACATGCAGGGAAACTTCACATGTGGTTCTGGCCGGGCTTTCCTGAGGTATCTAATAACCTTGCTTCTGCTCGCCACTGGCGCACCTCTCCTAACTATTGCCCATTTCTTCTGGAGTAATCTTTTTAGGAGGGACAATTTTACATATTTCTGTCGAATCCTTCTATTATTAAGTATGGCTGGTACCATTTCGATCCATTTGCTTATTTATTCTTCCTGGTCTTAGGCCACTGTTTAAATTTTGCCCTATTTTGAAAAATTGTGGGAGAAATTACCCATTCCGTATAGGTTATATTTGGCCCTACTTTTGCTCGTATAATTTTCAGTTGGCTCACAATATATTAGAATATAATCTAACATTTGTAATAATTTACAAAATTTTAGACCGTGATTTATTGTTGCCTCATAAGATTTTTCGTTCATTCAGAAAAGATCTTTAGTCCGCAGCTTAAAAGATCCATTAGTTGCAAAAGAAATAAAAAGAAGTAAATTGTTGATACAAAAAGGGACAGTCGGGAAAATTTCACCTCCATTTGTGCAAGTTCTACGGAGTATTAGTTATTCAAGTCCATTTCTTTCCAATTATTTTATCGAAAATTCTTTAAATTTCGCAATTATGATTACTCAACTACTCTTTCCGTTTCAATTATCTGTCGTGATTTCTAAAAATAGTTGTCTCAAATTATTTATCATTTTAGAAATTCAAAACAAAATTAATTATTGTTTTCCATTTACCCTTAATATTAGTTGTTGATGAAGATGGATATGCACATAAATAGAGTAAGTATTCAATGAATAGAGATTATATATTAAGACATAATAAGGGTAAAATAGTCCAAAACTCCTAATAAATATTTTTTGAAGGGCATGTAAAAGAGAAACATGATAGATAATTTGAGACGGAGGGGGTATATCTTAATCATGTCTCCGTGTGACTTATAGGTCACGAGTTCGAGTCGTGAAAGTAGCCATTAATACTTGCAGTAGGATAGACTGTCTACATAACATTCCTTAGGATGCGGCATTACCCTCTGCGTAAACACGGAATGTATTTTACACTGCCTTTTTAATTTTTTCCCATTTATTTATTTCTTAATCTTAATAAAAAAGGACTCTTGATAACCATCAGATCTAAGAAGTTAAAAAAAGAAGTCCTAGAACAAAGGAATTCACAGAGTCATACTCACATGCCTTTCTGTGTTTCACAATAGCTGTATCCTAATGGCAATTTCAGAACAAACACGTTCGGATGTGGTAATGGAAATTAGATCTTATTTTCATCCAAAAGTACAGAACCCCACACGCAAATAATTATTCTGCTTCCCAATAATTGTGAATAATCTAAGAATTCCAGCTGACCTTTGCCCCAGTTGCCCATATTCCTCTCATTAATACAGATCCTTCCCTACTATGTTTCAGCTTCGTAATTCCACCTATAAATAGCCTCCTTTAAAAAAACACAATATCATCATCTCACACTCTTCCCTTTTCTCTTGAACAATATTTCAGTTCATAAAATGGCTTCTAAATTTTCATCAGTAATGCTTCTGCTTTGCATAATAATGAGCATACAATTATTAGCAGCCTCAGCTGGTAACTTCTACAGAGATGCTGTAATTACTTGGGGTGAAGGACGTGGCAAAATACAAGAAGGTGGCAGAGGTCTTGCCCTCACTCTTGACAAATTATCAGGCTCTGGTTTTCAGTCCAAGAATGAATATTTATTTGGAAGATTTGACATGCAACTCAAGCTTGTACCTGGAAATTCCGCTGGCACTGTCACCACTTTCTTTGTAAGTTGCTCTGCTTAAATTGAACACTAGTATCCTATAATTCTATTTCGCCATATATGTGCTCATGGATTGTTCTTTATTTTCTTTGTTTTTCATCAGTTATCTTCACAAGGAGAAGGACATGATGAGATTGACTTTGAGTTCTTGGGCAATGTTTCTGGACAGCCTTACACTGTCCATACCAATGTTTATACACAAGGAAAAGGAAACAAAGAACAACAATTCCACCTTTGGTTCGACCCAACTGCCGCATTTCACACTTACACCATTGTCTGGAACCCTCACCGCATAGTGTAAGTTAGACAATCACCTTACATATATCATTCTTATATATCCGGAGTTTAACTTCTAAACACTGAAAGGGTAAAAGAATTTTTTACACTATCAAGTCATCTAACAGATGTCTATAATAAGTCAAACTAGTTACCTGAAAAATAAAGCATATTCTATGACTTTCTATAACATATTAAATTTTACACTGATAGTGTAACAAGAAAAACTTACACTGTTAATGTATATAAGTTTAGATCTAAGTTCTTGTATTTCTGTTAGTTTTACATTTTATCTTACCTATGCATTCTTTGATATAATCAGGTTTTTAGTGGACAACAGCCCCATTAGAGTATACAACAACCATGAAAGCATAGGCATTCCATTCCCAAAGAGCCAAGCAATGAGAGTATACTGCAGCTTATGGAATGCAGATGAGTGGGCAACACAAGGAGGCAGAGTCAAAACAGATTGGACACTTGCTCCTTTCACTGCTTACTACAGAAACATCAATATCGATGGTTGTGCAGTGTTATCCGGTACCTCGTCATGTAAATCCAGCAATTCAGCAAACAATGCTAAGCCATGGCAAACTCATGAACTTGATGGAAAGGGAAGGAATAGACTAAGATGGGTGCAAAGCAGACACATGGTTTATAATTATTGTGCTGATTCTAAGAGGTTTCCTCAAGGTTTTTCAGCTGAGTGCAAGAGTTCAAGATTTTAGGATATGAGAGTGTGAAATTCTTTATTCTTTGTTACCAATAAAAGTTTTGTTGGTTAATAATTTTGTTTGCTGTAATTGGTATTCAAGTTTATCTCTCTTATGGAATTACATGTATCAAATGATGTTATATCATGAAGCATTTTCTTTGAAGTAGTGTATGAGTAAAAAAATTTTTGGTCATAAGTGTATGAGTAATTGATTTCTGTCTAACTGTGAAATTTTCTACTTTTAGAGTCATCATATTTTTGTAAGGTATAAAGTGAAAATAGTAGGATAAAATTTACAAATGGTCAAATAATTATGACTTTTTTTCATTAAAGTATATAACTTTGTTTTCTCACATAAAAATAATAAAAATTTTATTAACTCACACAAAAATTATAGTAAACGAAAAATACAACGTTCCAGCACTTTTATTAACTCACACAAAAATCATAGTAACCGAAAAATACAACTTTCCAATATTATTTCTTGTTCCACGGTTTTTTGTGTTTTATTTTCTGTCTAATAAATAATAATCCAATTAAAATAAGAGTGACCCACCTGACCTAATATCCATATATATAAATCAAAATAATGCTAAAAGTGAATCCTTCAAAACACGATACATCTATTTTTCTTTTTCTTTTCAAGATTTTCATTCGGATTTATAGCATTTTTGTTTCAAGTGCTCTTATTTCTTTTCTTTTTATCAGAATCTTGTACATTCCAAACTAAGTTTTTTTACGGGGGAAGGACTCACTTTTAGTATTATTCTGATATATGTATATGGATGTTGGGTCGGATTGAGTTGGGTCATTCGTATTTTAAAAAAATAAATACAAAAATGACCGCTCGACCGAAACTAATTGCATTCGCTAGATATGTATATATATATATATATATATATATATATATATATTTCTTCTATTTTAATTGGATTATTATTTACTAGACTAAAAATAAATAATAGAAAAATATGAAATAAGAAAATATTTTTTTCGGTCATTATGATATTTAGGTGAGTTAGTGAAAATTTGAAGATTTTTATATGAGAAAACAAAGCTATATAACTTTGGAGAAAAAAATCTTAATTATATCACCATTTGTGAAATTTACCCAAAAATAGTACAACTCTATCCCAAGCTAGGGGTAAAGGCGGATCTAGAATTTTTATAACATGGGTGCACCACTAAAGAGGAGAAAAAAGAAAGTATTGCGTGGGAATTGATCCATGATCCTCTGGATAAATAACTCGCATTTAACCAAGTATACAATTTAGCATCTTTGAAGCATTGATGTCAGTTGATAATATTAGATCTATTCTAGAAAATATGTTCATAAAATTTCTAGTTTGACGAAAAGATCATGGGTTCACTTGTCCCATAAAATAGGCTATAAATTCGCCCCTGACTAGGGGCGGAAGGGGTTCATCACCTTCGCTGCAAAAATTCCTTTAACCTATTTAGAAATTCTTTTTTTTTCTTCATTCTTTTACCAAAAACTCCAGTCGGTGCACAACCCTTCCTAGATCTGATATTGAATGACAAAGAGAAGGATCGATGTCAGAATAAGTATGAAGACCCATTTTCTATTCTATTATTTTATCTTATCTTAACGAAGTAGGCAACTTTAAGATGCAGTTGGCAGAATAGGTCAGTAATATAATGTGATATCTACTAGGAGTATTACATTATACAACCAATAACCAGTAAGTTAACCAGACATGGATCTAGTCAAAGACATTATCCACACTAGCACATTTCTCATCTATCTACTTCTTGCAATACTTGGTCTAAGTTAAAAACCTTGTCAGTGTAAAATTATTTGAGCTAAATCGGTTGTAACAGTTTATTTATCTTTATTTTTAGATTACTATATCAGGATTTTAAAGGAACCTAATAGCAGAGGCGGATACTGGATTTAAACTTTATGGGTTCCAAATATTTGGGCGAAAATGATACTTTGAAGAAGTAAGAAGTTTTTTAATGTTGGCTGGTCAAAAACAGAAGGAAAAGAAAAAAAGTGCCTACGGACTACGGTGTTGTTTTGTGGAAAAAACACAAGTGAAGATAAGAAGCCCACAATGGATTCGAACCCTTGCAATATATTCGGTGACGTAGCTTTAAATAGTTACTCCATTTGCCACCGGACCAACAACTAATTTTCCCAATGGGTTCCTAGCTAAGCATAATTATAAATTTAAGGCAAAACACCTTAACACTCCCCTCCCCTAATCTTGACACGGATTATTAGCTACAGTCTTAAACTATTTGTAGTCATAATTACCCCCCTCAACTTGGCCTTTTGAGAGCCATTACCCCCTGGACGCTGATGTGGCAAAGAGTGTGGGTACACTCGTCTGCCACGTGGATTTTTCTGTATATGTGACATTTTTTTTAAAAAATAAAATATATTTTTACCTTTTTAAGTATATTACTTTTTTGGATAATTTTTTTCAAATACAATTTATAATAAAACTTGGATAGAACTACATTATTTAGGCTAAGTATTTTTATTTGGCTAAAAATAATAAAGTTTTAGTTAATCTTTTTTTGAATTTAAAAAAAAAATACATGGCTTTTCGTTTCTTCTGACATCAGGAACTTCGAATTGGATTATGAAACTCCAGTTCAATTTTTCGATTATGAAATACCAAACCAAATAATCTCAGTTTGGTTTGTTTTCTTAGAAATTTCAAATTAATTGGTTTAGTTATTTTGAAATTTCTGTTTAACCCTATGGACATATTCTGACAAGAAATAATGGACCTCTAAATAAAGTATTTATGTAAAATTGCCTAATTACCTCATTCCTATTATATTCATCTGAAAATTTGATAATTGTAAGTATAAACGTAAATCCTTGATATGACAAAAGGATTACAAGAAAGAAAAATAATAATAAAAAAGTATGAGATAACTATCATGAGTATATGTTATAAATAGTAAATTGAAATAAATAGTCAAGGCATCTAAAAAGTAATAAAAAATACACATGACTATTTATTTCAAGTAAATCTTTATTTTCAGATCAAATTCAAAAAAAGATTAACTAAAACTTTATTATTTTTAGCCAAATAAAAAAATTTAGCCTAAATAATGTAGTTCTATCCAAGTTTTATTATAAATTGTATTCGAAAAAAATTATCCAAAAAGTAACATACTTAAAAAGGTAAAAATATATTTTATTTTAAAAAAAAATGTCACATATACCGAAAAATCTATGTGTTAAACGAGTGCGCTCACACTCTTTGCCACATCAACGTCCAGGGGGATAATTAAGACCACGAATAGTTTAAGGCTGTAACTAATAATTCGTGTCAAGTTTAGGGGGTGTTAAGGTATTTTGCCTAAATTTAATAGATTTTTCAATACAAATAAATAGTTCGGGTAAAAGTTTTTGGGCTCCCGAAAATCCATACCCGATACCGTAGATCCGCCTTGCCTAATAGTATTAATATTTTGGTAGTGTTAGTTCATGTAAACTCAAACAAAATGTGGTTAGCAATAGCTGCTTACCCGATTGTTTAAATTAAAAATAGTCGTTATATAAGGTACTTATTGAGCGTGAGCACTGATTGATGAGAGTTGAGTCACGTGTGACTAAGAGGCTTGCCTGAGGGGCTATATATATATATATATATATATATATATATATATATATATATATGTATAATCGTATGTGATCAATCTAGAAAAAGTAAAGAGTAAAGTTGGTGGTTATTTGTAAAAAGATTCCAGACCCAAATCGAGTTTGGAAGCGTAAGCTTCACAAGAAGCCTTGTGATCTCGGGTAAGCCCAACCAAATCTGGAATCTTAGTTATTCTGACAAAGCAGTCCACAAACTTAATCCTCAAAAAGACTTTTCTTCCGTACGAAGCACAACTCACTTTACTTAGCTTTACTTGTTTATCAATCTTCTTTTCAGATGTCAAAAGAGTGAGTACATTCTCTCAATTCAATTTTTCATTTTGAAGTTCATTCTTAATAGTTAATCAGTTTTAGGATACGCGTTTTTTAAAAATTATATAAATAATATATTAAAACTTGTGTTAGAATTATAAAATTAAAATTAACATAAGTGTAAGTTTCTAAACATTATTGATGCTAATTAGCTACTAGCTTTCCACGAAAGGAAAAACTCATAATACAAAAATATAATTATCCTATTTCTATGATCAATAAGAAATGCCATATGAATTATTTCCAACATATTAGAAAAGACTAAATTACTATTGCAACATATATTATTCAATCGCTATATTTTGATTAATCTACTATTTTTTTTGCTTTGGAGTGAGTTTTCTTTCTCTATTCAAGCACATAACCATATGCATCTAAAGATTTTCTTTTATCGAGGTAAAAGTAAAATTATAATGGAATTGGTACCGTTAAAGAATTCATATTAATCTATGAGTGAAAAATATGGAGCTTATGTTTAAAAAATCCCTATGCTTTGCACGAAATTAATTATACCCCTAAATAAATTATACTCTTAATTACCCCCGAAGTTGGCTATTTGATAGTTGTTACTCCTGGACATTGACGTGGTAAAGTGCATGGATATATACACTCTCCTTTATCCATGTGAAGAAAAATTTAAAAATCAACTTTCAGATGTAATATTTTTCAATCGTTAATATAATTGTTTATCTGTTAGAATATAATTTTGTATTTCTTCTTGCTTCATCTTAATATACAATGCATATTTTATCTAAATTTTTATTTTAATTTCTTTTTTAAATACAATGGCTATTTGATCAATTATATATTTTATTTTTTGGGGGATAAATTTGTAAAAACTTAGCTGGACTTTCACTATAAATAAAAATAGGTTTAACTAAAATAATAAAATACTAATTGTGTATTATTTTTATTATTTTTTGTTAGATGCAAATGAATATTTATTTTAATTATGTATTTTATTTTCGGGTCAAATCCATTAAAGAAAATTGACTAGAGCTTTATTATTGTCTTGCTTAATTAAAAAGGTATAGCCAAATTAACGAAGTTGCCATTGTTTTAAAAAAATCATACAGTAACATTTTTGAAATGCTTAAAGCCACCTACTATATTGTTTAAGTACATAGAACAATTATTATATTATATGTTTTTTATTTCTTTGACACACACATTCTTCCTTTTCTAAGCATTAGAAGTTTTTATCTAACTCAAATAAGGAAAGATTTAATAATCAAAAATTAAATTAATTTAAAAATATAAATATTAGAAAAATAATCACATGACTATTTTGTCTAGTGTGAATTCTATATTAAAAAGGTAAAAAGGGCTAGCGATATTTCTCTAAAGGTATTCATGCTCTCTCTCTATATATATAAACACATTTAGGTTTGTGTAGTTTTATGTGATTAGATGTGACTTTAATTGTACATGAACTATTTGTTTTGTACGATAAAAATAAAAGTCTTTAAAATGCATAAGTAATTGTTTATTGTTGAGAAAATTTGTCACGACCCGGATTTCTCACCCTTGGGAGTCGTGATGGCGCCTACTAATAGGAGCTAGGCAAGCCAACTTAAATTACCTTCCATTTAACGCGCATTTCTTTTCCGTAATTATCAACATGTAATAGAGACAACATAATTAAAATTTCATGCGGAAGTCTCAACTTATATAAAACTGAATAGAATTGCGGAAAGTTTAACAAAATCCTCTACCCAAGATTGGTGTCACAATGCTCACAAACTTCTAAGGTTACTAAATACAATCGTCTGAAAGAAAATTTTAAACTGTTTGTTTCGGTACAAAAGATAACAAACTGAATAAAGAGAGAGAGACTTCGGGCTTGCGGACGTCAGCAAGACTACCTCGGTGTCTCTGGACTGAAGTCCTGCTCCCGATCTACTGCTGTTGTCCAAAGGTTACTCCAACTCCGTGATCTGTGCAAAAGAGCACAGAGTGTAGCATCAGCACAACCGACCCCATGTGCTGGTAAGTGTCTGGCCTAACCCCGGCGAAGTAGTGACGAGGCTAAACCCAGACTCCAAATAAATATATATATATATATATATATATATATATATATATATATATATATATATATATATATATATATATACAATTACAATGGAAAACAGCGGAAAGTAAACAATTAAAGCTGGGAGGGGGAGCATGCGTACGGGGATAGCAGATAAGACAGAATATTAGAAATAATAAGGGAAAACTACATTTGCTCACTGTCGACGCCCCCTTTTTCTAATGCGTTGAAATCGGGTATACGACATTGGGAGGACAACTCTATTCCCTTTCGAGAATTGGGTTTAGAAGTTGAAGAGTTGCCACATAATGATTATAGTGCATTAGGACACTTTTTAGAAGAGTTTGAGATGAAGAGACCAGAGATTAGGGTAAGGGCTAGAAATTATCCCGAGGGGAAGGTGTTAGGCACCCTTCAGGATCCACAAGTGTGGTTCCCGACCATGCTACAATTGTGACTTTACAAGTAAACAATCAAGGCTCAAATAAGGACTTGCATACAACATTGCAATTAGGTTGAAACTTATGAAAGTAAGTAGAAAGAGAGCAAGGATTTGAAAAGTTTAAACAACTCTAAAGGAAGCGAATAAAGAAAAGGGGTCCTAGGTTTGTGATTAATATGGATCACTTCAATGCAATATCCAGCAATTTCTCCTCAGAAGAGGGGTTGCACGTGATATTAGCACACGGGTCATCATATCCATATTCTACCCTTCCCATCCCGTTAAGGTATTAAAGCGCGGAATGGTATCGTTACTTATTGCATGCTATTTCCCGTCCCAATCCTATCAATCTCGGAGGCATTGAGACTACTAATCCTGAAGGGGAGGGAGTTGGGGCTTTTATGGTTTTAAAAGGATAAAATTCTAGGGCGACAAACAAAACACATAAAGCAGATATGGGAAAACACATAACAGTTAAAAGGCTCAAATAAACCTCCTCAAGTCAGAAAAGCATAGAGTTTAGCATGTCTTACATGTACTGATTAGGTCTGAATTAAACTTAAAAAAATGCGTGAGGCAGAATGATTTATTACATACTTCAGATAAGAAATCCGAATCAGACCTGCCTGCTGGTTGGAATTGTCAAAGATTGATGCACTTATGGTTTTTACCCTAAAGCTTGCCTAGGTGAAACCTATAGGCATGATATCTAATAATGCAAAGTATACTGATTTTAAGGAAAAGCTTTACTGATTTTAGAAAAAAAGGATCTGCAGATTTTAAGACGGGTTTTAGATTCGAAACGAGGCTGATTCAATTAACTCATCCTATAGGCATGATTTCTAAGTGTCATTGATCTTAAACAGTTGCAAGAATCCTATAGACATGATATCTAGGCGTTACTGATTTTAAACGTTTATAGAAGTGCAGAAGTCCTATAGGCCTGGTGTCTCAAATACTGATTGTTATTTAAACCTATATACACATTTGCCTAATGATAGATGCATATGCGGAATACAGAAAGTCCTATAGGCATGATGTCTGTATGAAGATGCAGAATTTTAGAATCGACTTACAGGAAATTGCAGAAAACCCTATAAACATGGTATCTATATGAGAATGCAGAAAATCTTATGGACATGGTATCTATGTGAGAATGCAGAGTTTCAATGATTTATAAAATGTAGAACTTTAAAACATAGTAATTCCTATAGGCATGATCTCTAGATGAGATGCAGAATTTTATAAATGATAACCCCTATAGGCATGATATCTACCCTTTGCATGCATAGTTCCCCACCCTTTTCCACTAGCCGACCCCAAATGTTTATTATAAGATTATTACAAACCAGAATTGATAAAAGAAAAATAAAATAAAATTACATCAGAAAACTAAAAGTCCCAACCAAGGAGAGCCTGATTCGTACTTCTGTCTGAAGCATGAAGTAAACCAACTCCAAAGATCAAGTTCCAAAGCCTTTCTCTTAATTTGGGATGTGTCAAAGTTCCCAAGAGTCTCAAAGGGGCTCCGGGCAATGCTTACACCCCAAATATATTTCAGAATCAAGGACATAGTGCAGTGTGGAAGGGCCAACCCTCAAATGTCCAAGTTCAGAGGGAACTCAAGGTCCCAAAGCAAGGCTCATAGGAGGGGGGCAGAACTTAAAATCTAAGAGTAGGTGCAAGTGCAGGGGAGGTGGTCATGCCAAGCAACTTGAAGTACTAGCACACCCCTGAGCAACTTGTCATTTCAAGTTGAGGAGTTAGGGCTTATTGAAAGCCAGGCTCAGGCTTGGGCAGCCATTTAAGAGGCTACCAGATCATGAGCCTTAACTCAGCATACATAGGGGGTAAGGGTAGGGGATTCATAACAGAAACAGTAGACAAAGGAAAAGTGGGCAAAGGACATGATCAGCAATAAAACATACTGACACCTTTTACTTGGGGTTAAAATTCCGTTCATAGACAACAACTCATGTTGCCATGCCCTGAATCCCCATTTACAAACACATAGAGGGTAAAGGTATAGGGATCAAGCATATGCAAGAAAGTAAAGAAAATAGCAACATATGAACATGTCAAACTTTGCAGGTAATAGGCATAGATGTAAAGGTTCTAAGTAAACACATTAGGATGATTGCTAGGAACTGAATCAAGACATACCAGTAAAAGAGCAAGAGCAGGATGCAAAGACAAAGTAGTAGTAGTAGTATATTAGCCTTGACTTTCAGCCAGCTAATAATAAGCAGGAGCAGAGAACAACAGTATAGAAGAGAGCAAGAGGGAATGCAGGTTTTGAAAGTAGTAGTAGTGTGTAAGAGTATGCAATTCGAAGTGTGTTGTAAAAAGTATTGAATTGTCAGTGTCTAAAAGTGCGGAAGGGTAGTCCCTTTTATAGTGCAGAGAAGCAAGTAAGAAAGGTAAGAAAATAGTTTACAATCAATCACATAGAATTTTCCTTCAGCTAAGGGATTTGATTTCAAACGGGTAGAAGGTAATTAAGGAAAGAATTTGATCAGAATCTTTTCCAAAGTAGTACAAGAAGGGAAAATACATAGGAACTATTTAAGGAAATAGTTTGATAGCAACACAGTTTGTGCAAATAAGGAAAGGCAATCAATCAACAGTCAGTAGAATCAGAAATTGAGTTTTGGTATGAATGAACCCAACCAGAAAAGGTGAAGAAAGTTTTAATCAAAGAAAATCAGTAGCAATCAATCAAACCCCATCAGAGAATTTCAGAATCAATCAATTAGTAGTTGGCAAAACCCCTTTTGAAGAAAGAATTCCTCATATATAAAGCACACAAACATGTCAAACAAGAAAGAACTGTCATGCTAATTAGAAAGAATCTAGTATAGAAAAGTTCAGAGTTATAAACAAAGAGGCTCAAATTCAGTACATAGACTCAAACTTAGTTTGAGAGAATCCAGGGTTCCATAATAGAACCCTAGTTCGAGCACGAGATTAAATTTGCCAAAAACCCCAAATCCTAGGGTTTTCGACTCGAATCAGATGTAGAGAAGACAAATAACTAAAACAGGCTCAGAGGTCTCTTTCAGAGACTCATGAGAAAACAAACAGGTAAAATAGCAGGTTCGAAACAAACATAGTGAAAAGGCTGATTTGAAGCATAAAGAACATGTTTTAAGAAAAGCTTGGAACTTAAACAAGTTCAGAAGACAAAGAGGTAGTGTAAACTTAAGGAAACAGTAGATGAAACATGTTTAGAAAGAACAAAGTCCAGAAGAAGGCAAATAAGAACTAAGAGCTTAGTAGAAAATACAGTAAAGGAACACAGGGGTAAATGAACACATAAGATAAACGTGTAAAAGCATGATATAGAAACCAGTAGAAGAAAGAACAGAGCACAATAGAAGAACATGCAAAATAAGGCAAACATAAAGATACGGGAGAAGAAAAAATGCTAGGTAGAAAAGAGAACATACAAACATAGCATAGACAGATTCACACACAAATAAAAAGAAGAGTCAGAAAACATTTTAAGATTTTTTCAGAAACCCTAAATCGAAGAGAAACAAATTTTGAAAGAAATTGGGGAAAACGTTTCAAAACTCCAGTAGAACATAGATGTAGCATAGATATAAGAAAACAAACAGGGAAAGAACCTCGAATAGCTTAGGGTTTCGGAGAAACCCTAGAAATGAGAAAGGCTTGGAAGAAAGTCCGATCTAAGTCGGATGAGGTCAGAAACAGGCTCAGAAGAATAAGAGCCACCGGAGCAAGGTCGGAGATGGCCGGAATCTTCGAATCGGTGAAGGTCTGAGTGAAGACCTTCGAGGTCTGGCCTCGATCCTTCGAGCATCAGGTATGCAAGAGCCGGATGAGGTGAGTATAGGTCGTCCATGGCCTGAGAGGCCATGGATTCCGGTGAGTCGGAGGTTGAAGATGGGATGAGAGAGGCTAGAGTTTCAGGAACCTTCGAGAGAGTTTGAGAGATAGAGAGATGAGGAGTCTCGAAAGAATGAGACGGTGGGAAGGGGGTAGGCGAGGGTTTAATTATGGAAAGGGGGATCTGGGCCGTTGATTTTATTTGATCAATGGCTCAGATTAATTCGGAACTGGGCCTGTAAGCACGTGATTTTTTGCCCTATATGAGAATTATTCCCAAAAATTCAAAAATAAAATGATTTTCTTTGGTGTGCAATTTTGTGATATTTTGAATAATTATTTGTAGTTGTCTGTGCGTGTTTATTTGCTAAATTAATAAAAAATACAAAAATATGTCGCATTTTGCATGTAGGATTTAATTCTATAATTGATAATAATTAAATTTGTTTTACAAAAATTAAAAATTACAAAAATAGGCATCGTTTGCATTTTTAGCATTTAATGTCCAAATATACAATTTTATGCTTAATTAATACTTAATTGTGCGTTAATTGTTATTGGGAGTTAATTTGCACTTTTATAACTTAATTTAGTTCTTAATAATAGTTTAAGTATTTTTATAATTTAGTTTTAGAAAAATAAAAGAAGAAAAGAGAGCGAAAATATAAAGAAAGTCGGAATTAGGCCTCTTCTTCAACTTCAAGCCACAGGCCCAAAAAATGGCCCAATCTTCCCTACGACCCAGTCCATTTCGAACTGGGTCGACCCAGTCCATAACCCAACACCCCTATTATTTTACAAAACAAAATAAAACAAAAAAAAAAAAAAAAAACCCTAAAAATGCCTAAGCATCCGCCCCCCCCCCCATTTCTCCTTCTTCTTCCTCAAAACTCCATTCCAACCATGGCTGCCCCTCTCCCATTCCCTTTATCCCCACATCACACTCACACACACACTCACCAAACACCTCCAAGCTGACCTCCCATGAACTGATGAACGACCTCAAACTCCATAAACGACCTCAAGAAAACTCCATCGCTGCTGTTTTTTTTTCTTCTTCTTCCTCCCCCTTGCGTCCCATGAACGACCATCTGTTGGATGACCTCATCGCCGGACAGAATCCCAGACGAACCCAGTCGCCAGGTTACCGTCCAGGCATGAGCTGTTGCTGTCACGCGATATAGCTAGTCGCGAGCTACGTGAACTGCTGGCCGCGTATAGCTTCGTTGTTATCTTCGTCGTCGTCACGTCCAAACGACCAGAGGCGTCCATGCTTCTTCAGCTCGTTTTGCTGCTGTTTCTTCTCCTCCGAGCTGTTGCTTCTCCGCCATGGACGAGCACGCACAGGTGCGTCGAACAGCTCTACTGTGAAGCGATGTTACTTCCTCCGTTTCTGCCGCGTCAACTACTGTTGCTGCTTCGGCGCGGCTTCATTTGTTCATGTTCGTCGTCGTTTGGTCAAGCTTTGATCGAGGTCTGTCAAAACAGTCCGTACACCTTCGTTTCAATCCGGTTGGTAGATTTTGAGTTTTGTTTTATCCGTATTTTGTTTTGATATTTCTCGAATCTAAAAACGGCAAATGTTTGTTTTGTTCATGTCTATCGTTTGAATTAATTTTTTTTAGTTTGTTCATATGTTTTGTTAAATTAATTTTTCAGATTTCAAATAAACGATTAATTAGTTGTTTTCATGTTTATTTCATGTTTGTATTATTGTTTAAGTGAATATTTGTTAGTTTGTTGTTTGTTAGATTCAAATTGAAATTTAATTAACTATTTCTTCAATTTGTTTCATGTGTTTATGAATTGTTAGAAATTGTTAGTATTGTTAAGTTCAAGTTTAAGTTAATAATTGTTTCTTCGTCGATCTTGTTATTTGTTTAAAGAATTTAGTTGTGTTAAAGGAATATATTGATTTAATCGTTTAATCCGTCATGTTTGTTGTGTTAAAATAGATTCACTCATGTTCATACTTTGTTTAGATGATCTTGAATCCGAATTTTGTATAGTTTGATTTCTTGTTTATCACTTATGATTATTTTTTTAAATTTGTCTCATAATCTTGTTTAAGTTTACTATAAGAATTGTTTGTTGTAATGTTGTTAGAGTTGATTTTAAGTTCAATATGATTGAATTTAGAAATCTTCATACTTTGTTTGTTGTTGGTGTTGAATCCGAAAATAGGATTGTTTGTTGCTAAAATATTGTTCAATCAAATTTTAGTTGTTCTTGGTTGTTCAATTTGTGTTCATGTGATTTGTTGTTGAAATGTTGTTAAAATCATGTTCATATGATATTGTTGTTATGATGTTCATCCGTGTTCATATTGTTGTTTGAACATTGTTAGAAATTGATCATATTGTCTATATTTTGGTTAAGTTTGATTAATTGATGTGTTATAGCTGATGGGTAGTTTGGTAAATTTGTAATACGTTCAGGGGTAGTTTGGTAATTTCAGTAAGGTCGGAAGGGGTAGTTTAGGAATTGTACATTTTGAAATTGTTTATTTGAAGCATGGGGGACAAAATGAAATGGGGTGGGTTGTGATATGATTATTTAATATAAAGGGGGGACAAGATTTAAATTAAAGGGGAATCTTGCATTATTTTAAATAAAGCATGGGGGACAAAATATAATGGGGTGGTGTGATATATTTATTTAATGTAATGGGGATGAGTGGGAAGATAATGGGTTTGGTAGAGAAAGGGATTGATTTTAATTGATTTATGGGATGAGATATATATATGTGAAGTCTTGAACACAAGAGAAGGAGAAGAATGAGACAGAAAAAAAAAAGAGATTGAAAAAAAAGCTGAACATCTATTCCGAAAAAAAAAACATTGAAACTCTCAAGAAAAGAAAAAACATACAAAGAAAAAAAAATTTGAAAATTAGAAGAGAAAGTAGTACACACCTGAGAAATATTCTGGTATACAGGTGTAGAAATTAAGGGTTGAAGATTAACTAGCCTTTCAAAAATCTGAAAATTTCCTTTGGTTTCTGTCCATTATTTTCGGCATTCCTGGATTTTATTTTGAATTTTTCAAAGCTGTCACTGGGATTTTCGTTGACTGGTTATTGCTGGTTATTGTTGCTGTTGCTGTGTTACGTATTACGTTGCTGACTTTCTTCTTCTTATATTGACAATATCAGGTACACAACTGTAATTTTGGCATTTTGTAAGCTGAAATGAAGAATGGAGTGTTAAATTTTTAATTTAGTTTAATTTAATTTTTGTATTGTATTTAGGTTATTCATGTATTATTATTCTGTAAATCACTGTCATCGGCATAACTAGGCATATTATAGCGACGTATTAAATAACGCCTTTACCAGATTATTAGGAAATATAGTTAAGCCTGATTATTAATTAAAATTGTTTAAAAAAAAAATAGAAGAAATAACGTAAAAATGGCGTTATTGAATCAGTTTGGCAAAAATTAACTAAGTTCCTTATTCATAAGGTTTTTCGTCAACGATAAGTTAATCCGAATCATGTAGTCAATTTCAGTTATAACATGAATTAGTTTGCAAACAAGTATTAGGACATGATGAATTAAAACAAAGTTAGTTAATGTTAAATTGTTTAAATTTTTAGAAATATGATTTAGTACTCAAGTTTTTATTTTTATTTCTTTCAATTTTCAGTATTTGCAAATAATTAGTTTCAATAAGCTTAAGTCTTACTAATAATTTGAATTTTAATCCAACTATGGGATAATTAGTTTTTTTTATTTTTTTTTTATTTTTTTACTTTCCGATAATTCCATGTTGTATCTGATTATAATTTTATTATTTTCTGCTAATATTTGTTTTTCCCTTCTATTTAATATGTCATTTTCAAGAATGTAGATATTGATTTTATATTTATAAAAAAACTTAGTAATAATAAAAAGGTAGTCATTAGGGATACTATTAAAGGAGTTCGCTAAAAATAAATAGATGTAAATAATACAAATGTATAGGATTCTCCATTCTCATTTATTTATTTAATTATTAAAAAAAAAATTACTTAGAATTAGGGATGGATTGTTTAGTGAATTTCACTTCCTTCCCCAAAGATGATGACGCGTTAGACTCTTTAGGCGCGATTTAATTAATTTTACCTTCTTAAACTCGGATGCGCATTTCATGCGACCCAAATCTAAATCCTAAAACATCAAATAAAATATGTTTCGTATTGTGGGTGCATTTCATGTGACACAATCCAAAGATATGTTTTAAGCGATGTTCACATTCCTAAAAAATAATAATTATAATAATAAAGCGGTAAAAGATAAAATTTGCACATGGTTCATAATTGTATTAAAAATCAGATAAATAAGCCGAATATAACAGTTGAGCGACCGTGCTAGAACCACGGAACTCGGGAATGCCTAACACCTTCTCCCGGGTTAACAGAATTCCTTATCCGGATTTCTGGTACGCAGACTGTAATATAGAGTCATTCTTTTCCTCGATTCGGGATTAAAATTGGTGACTTGGGACACCCTAAATCTCCCAAGTGGCGACTCTGAAATAATTAAACCAATCCCGTTTCGACTGTCCTTTAATTGGAAAAAACTCCCTACGCACCTCGCGGTGCCGGAAAAAGGAGGTGTGACAGCTCTGGCGACTCTGCTGGGGATATCTTAACCCAGAATCTCTGGTTCAGGGTTAGAAATTCAAGCTCATATAAATTGTTATATTTGGTTTTATCTGATTTTTACATGTTTGAGCCTAATGTGCTAAATGCTGCTTTTACCGCTTTGATATTACGTGAACTGTGTATAAACTGTGCCGAAACCCATCTCCTCTCTGAGTCTTCTAAATCATGAAGAAGGGTGTACTTCGTACGACTTCTTTTCTGTATAGTGTAAAATCCCAATTTAGAACGAGGTTCGGACAAGTTGCTAAGCCGGTGAAGCTTCTGTATTCCCGGTACGCTACCCCCCTCGGCTCGAGCTGTCCGCTCGGGTAAGCCAGGTCTAGAACAAACACCCAGGTTCTGAACCTAGTATAACAAAGCCACATGTCGGATCCCTAGTAGGAACGTTTGTTTGCATCACGTGCATCTGACTTTGGAGGCTCAACACAGGGGTTGGGTCTGTCTAGGACAGGTGCACCAAAAATGAAAATGACCATCCTGATGCATCTTATTTGTTTTATGTGCATTTATTTGCTCGGTCTTGCATGTTGACCGGCTTCTGAGTCTCGGGAGTGTAAAAAATAAAATAAAATAAAAATAGCAAGTGAAAAGTTATTTGATTAATTTAGAAAAATCAGTGTCCAAGTACTGTCAAAGTGCTGCCGAATTTTTTTAAAAAAAAACATATATATTTTTACTTTTAGAATTGTTGGTTTGCCTAGAAAGCAGAAAGTGTGTAGGAATAAGTCTTTTATTTTAATTTGCTTTATTTAAAAAAAAATGAAAAAGGAAAATAGTTTTTTTTTGATATAAAAGGAAAAGGAAAAATTTGTTTGTTTTCAAAAAAAAAAATTAGTTAGTTTATAGCCTGAACTACGCGGGTATGATTCTCACCGGATGTGAGATCAGAGGCAAACCTCTTTGGTTTCGGCTCACCATATTCAAAAAAAAAATCCAAAAATATTTAACATTACTCACTTTTTTTGTAGAAAGTTTTTCTTTTAGACCTCAAATTTTTTAAAAAAAAAAAATATATATATATATATTTCCTTTTAATCTCAAAATCCCAATTATTTGTTTAAAAGATATTCAAAATAAAATTCAAAAATATTTTTTTCTGTAGTATTTCTTTCATAAATTCAGAATATTGGTTCAAAAATATTTCCTTTCTCCTTAAAAGTTTTTTTTTCAAGAAAAAAAAAAATTATTAAAATCCAAAAAATATTTCTTTAGAATATAGATAGTTTTTAAGTCAAATAAAAGTTTTTCCTTCTTTAATCACTATAATAAATGTGCAGGATGAGCACAAGTCAAAATGAACCATTCTCAGTGTGTAGCGAGGTCCCTTCGCAACTCTACATGTGGTGGAATGATATGGGAAAGGATAGTATAAAGATAGTGGAAAGAGTTTTGGGAGGTTTTGTCGATCTGTTGAATATCAAGCCAAGGACAGATATCATCGAGGCTCTAATACCGTTCTGGGATCCAACACGCAACGTGTTTCGTTTTGCTGACTTTGAACTTTCACCTACACTAGAGGAAGTCGCCGGATATGCGGGGTTGAATGGGAAACTAAGAGGGCAGTATTTACTTTCACCAAGACCAGTATCTCCGCACGCGTTCTTGGATTTGCTAAGCATTAGTCGGAAGGTACAGAATGATGATTTGTCGAAGGGATGTTGTACTCTCCAATTCTTGTATCAACGGTACGGAATTCCTCAGGGTTTGGAAGAACCAAACCTCGGATTAATTCACACTGGGAACAGAATCAGGTGGGAAGCAAGACGTACTTTGGCATTTATCACAGCATTTCTGGGAATTGTGGTCTGTCCCCGCAAAGATAAAAAAATAGAGATAGGCCTTGTAGGGATGGCCGATGTTGCAATCAAAAGAACCGACAGTACTGTGGTTCCTTTGATTTTGTCTGAAATCTACCGAGCTTTAACTATATGCCGAGAAGGAGGCAAGTTCTTTCAGGGATGCAATCTGTTACTCCAGTTGTGGATGCAAGAACACCTCCATCACCGAGTGGGATACATGAACCACGGGTTGACTGAGAAAAACTGCATTAGCGGCTTTGAGAAACGAATGACAGGCGTCATATTTCCCGAAGGCGTCGAAGCATGGCTTGCACAATTGAGGTCAACAACAGCCGACCAAGTTGAATGGGCATTTGGGTGGTTGAATGATACTGAGGTAATATACATGGCGGCCGAGGAATGTCATGTTCTTTTGATGGGACTTCGTAGCATCCAACCATATGCTCCTCATCGGGTACTGCGCCAACTAGGAAGATTTCAGGTAATTCCCACTGATGAGGATCTAAGCAAGCACGCCATTGAGTTGAGTCCAGGAGTCGTGTTCCCCGAAGGAAAAATTAGAAAGTTGTGGCACGAATGTAGATTCCTTGAACCCAAGACTATGGTTCGAGAGCTGGCTAAGGGTGAGGTAGACCCAAAATACGATGTTTGGTTCGGGAAAAGGTTCCAGATTCGTCAGAGGCCTGCCAAAAGAGCTCACGTCCAACAATTTACGGATGATTCGCAGGAACAGTGGGGCTGGTTAGTGAGAGAGGAAGGCTACCGGGTTGAAATCGGGAAGCTGAAGCGACAAATTGAAAGACTTATGTTTGAAAACAACGTTCAGGTAGCCTCAGAGCAGGGTGAGAAGAACAAATTAGCCAAAGAAAACCAGGCACTGAAAGCCCGAATTCGCCAAGTCAGTAAGAGTGATAGCGACCGACAGAAACGTCGCTCTGATGAAAGGTTGATAGCGGAATTGAGAAATCAAGTCAGCCAAAGCCGAGAAGACTTGGAGAGATCCCAGGCTTGTATAACAAGAATGCGGGTCAGGTGGGCTACAGTTACAACATCACGGAGAGAGCACCTATGGAAAGTAAAAAGGGACTATGAAATGAGTGTCGCGACATTGAGAGAGATAAACTCCATTCTCAATAATCGGGTCCTCAAACAAGCCCAGGATGCTAGAACATATAGAGAACACTACCATGAGTCGATAGCCCGGATGGAAGAACAAATGGAGAGGTTCCAAGAGCAGCTCATTGACAATACTCGAATATTGGGACTAAAGAATCAACGGATAGAACAGCTGTGCATAGAGAGGGATAGAATCAGGGGTAGGATCAATGATATAGGGCGCTATATCACCACAAAGTGCCTAACATGTGAAGAGATGCCTCGTGATGTCCTATTTGCCTCAATCATGGGTTATGTCCATCAGATCATGGAGGAACTAAAAAGCTTGCAAAGAAGCCTGGCCCCCAAGCCCGCGGAAAGGCCGAATGATGCCTCGCGGGCACCAAAATTCAAAGCTTTAATGTATCCCTAGTTCAATCTTGCACTTGTTTGTTTTTCGAGTCTGTTGTCTACCCATATGTTTTTTTCCTTTTCTTCAAACATTCTCAAAAAAAAATATATATATATATATATATATATATATATATATATATATATATATATATATAAAGTCTGTATTTTTTGTTTTTTGTGATGGCTTGTAATAGCATTATTTTTGAGCAATAAAAAAAAATAATATTTGGTCTTATGGCATGAACTACGCTTGGTCTGATTCGTGCGGGGTCACGATACGTAGGCAATCTCTATAGGATTCGACCGTAATTAAAAAGTAAAAAAAAGAAAAAAAAAGGAAGAATATATATTTGTCAGAGTAAAAATAAGCCGGGATGATGCATACGGTCGGAGCAAAAGCATGTTAGAAATGATTAACTGCCTAGGAGCATTGCATCCCCCTAACGTGCAATTACAATATCTGTTAAGACTCTAACACTGACAAGTTTGTTGTTTTTCCAATCAATATCAGTTAGTTGTTAGAGCGTACTGGCACCGTACCATTATCAGACAAGATCAAAAGGTCCTATACCAGAAAGCATGACTGGGTCAGACAACAGCGTTGAGTCAGAAAAAACGGCCAATCAGATGCTGAAAGAAGCCCTGGAGAAAATGGAAAAAATGAGGCTAGAAATGAATGAAATGCAGATAGCCTTAGCTAGAGCCCAGAAGGGGCAAGAACTACCCGTTACTCCTACCCTCCAACCAACACACACGCCGGAATACCCTTCTCCCGGTCCTTCAACAAGTTTCCCAAGCCATCACTATTATCAGGGAAGAGAGGCTTATGATTCCCAAGCTCCACCACCCACTCAAAACCCTCCTCCACCAAATGTTCCCGTCTTTGTGGCACCTCCCCCAGCCCCATTGCACAGATCATCTAGTGAGCCACTGTTTCAGGCTCACGATACACAATACTACCCCCCTGAACTCACATTCAAAGCACCCGAGCCACATACCTATAATCCCCACTTTGAGGTCCCGGCGGAGATTGAAAAGCCGGCTAAGAGCCCAGAGCAGGACGAGGTGATGCGGAAATTTAAAAGCCTGGAGCAATCCTTCAGGAACATACACGGGTTAGGTAACCAAGTCAGCGTGGCATACAAGGATCTATGCCCTTTCCCTGACGTTCAATTACCAGCAGGGTTCAAAATGCCCAAGTTCGATTTATACGAAGGGCATGGTGATCCTATGGCACATCTACGAGGTTTTTGTAGCAAAATGAGGGGAGCAGGGGGCAAAGATGAGCTATTAATAGCTTACTTTGGCCAGAGTTTGAGCGGGTCGGCGTTAGAGTGGTATACAAGACAAGATCCGAGCAGGTGGTACACCTGGGATGACTTAGCACAGGCTTTCGCAGGACATTTCCAATACAACCTTGAGATAGTCCCAGACCGTCTCACATTGCTAAAGCTCGAGAAGAAACCCGGAGAGAGCTTCCGGGAATTTGGGTTCCGATGGAGAGAACAGGCAGCCAGAGTTGATCCCCCAATGAGAGAAGGAGAAATGGTGGATTACTTCTTACAAACTCTCGAGCCAACTTACTTTGGTCACTTGGTGACGTCAGTTGGCAAATCATTTAATGAAGTTGTGAAAATGGGAGGTATGATAGAAGAGGGACTTAAGTCCAATAAGATCCTGAGTTATTCAGCAATTAAGGCAACAACTCAGGCCATTCAGAGCGGCACGGGAGGTGCGCTAGGGAAGAAAAGGAGAGAGGAGGTCACGACATTAGAGGCCGACAATTGGTCCAGATCTAGAGGTCCTTCCCCTCATTACCAACCCAGACCCCATCGTCTAAACTACCCACACATTCCAAATTACCCTCCACAACCCTACTACCAACCACAAGAACAACATTTCACCGTCCATCAAGCCCAGACATACACCCAACCTCCGGTTCGCCCACAATGGCGCGCGCCGGTTCCCCACAGTACATACCCACCTCCACATAACACATACCCACCACCACAAAACACCTATCCACCACCAAGAGCCTACAGGAACCCTCCAGGGATGGGTTTCAGGGGAAATCCGGCCGCCAGAAATGAAAGATTGCAGAGGCAAAGAACTTTTACTGAGTTGGGGGAAACTTATATTGCCTTGTTCCACAAATTGAGGCAGTTGGGTTTATTAAATCCTGTTGAGCCTAGATTACCAAATCCCTTACCCCAAAATATGGATCACTCGGTAAGATGTGAATATTGTTCGGGAGCTCCCGGACATGATACCGAGAAATGTTGGAGGCTGAAACATGCAATACAAGATCTTATTGATACCAACAAGATCGAGGTACAGGCACCGGAGGCACCTAACATTAACCAGAACCCATTGCCAAAGCACCCTGAAGCCCACATGATCGAGCTTGTGCACGAAGGAGGGGAGCCGAAGAAACCCCCACAGACGGTGATGATGATCCGTGCCACTCCAAAAGAAAAATCGATCAATGAGGAAGCAGGGGTACAATTGAAGGGGGAAGATGTCAAGCCAGTGGTGATATTGGGGAAGAATCCATCTGCCGCTACAAGGAAACCAGAACCAGCCATGTTGGTAATAACGGGAGCATCATCTGCACCCGTGGTTGTTGTGAAAGGGGTCTATAGGGAACCGGTCATCATAAAACCAGTAGTCCAAACACCAATGATTGATAGCAAGGCTGTGCCTTGGAAGTATGAGAAGGCAGTGGTGATGTACAAGGGACAACAAGTGGAGGAGAATAGTTGTGAGGCGCAGGGACTGACTCGATCAGGACGGTGTTTTGCTCCGGCGGAGTTGAGAAGACCCAATCCAGCTGCAATAAAGAAACCTGTGTCAGAAGAAGAAGCTGAGGATTTCTTAAAGAAGATGAAAGTGCAGGATTACTCCGTGGTCGAACAGTTGAAGAAAACACCGGCCCAGATCTCACTGCTATCATTATTAATCCATTCGGATGAACATCGTCGGGCCCTGATGAAGATACTGAATGAAGCTCATGTGCCCAATGAAATTTCTGTAAATCACCTGGAAACGATTGCCAACAAAATTTTCGAGGTGAACAGGGTAACATTTTCAGATGATGATCTGCCAGTGGAGGGCACGGAGCATAATAAAGCTCTCTACCTAACTGTCAAATGTGAAGATTCGGCAGTTACTCGGGCATTAGTGGATAACGGCTCAAGTGCCAATATTTGTCCATTATCCACCCTGAACCAATTGAAGATCGACCACGGAAGAATCCAAAAGAATAGCATTTGCGTCCGAGGATTTGACGGAAATGGAACAGCCACCGTGGGGGATATTATACTTGAGTTGACCATCGGTCCAGTCCAGTTTACCATGGAATTCCAGGTATTAGATGCTACGGTATCTTATAACTTTCTGTTGGGACGTCCGTGGATCCATGCAGCCAAAGCAGTGCCATCCACCTTGCATCAGATGGTCAAGTTCGAGTGGGATAGACAAGAGGTCGTATTGCACGGCGAGGACACTGCGTGCACCGTAGGAGGCGCCATTGTACCCTTCATAGAGACTAATGATGACAAAGGTCCCTGGGTCTACCAGATTTTTGATGCAGTGTCGGCAAACAAGATCCCCGAGGGTGAAATCATTCAGCATCCTAGGATAGCTTCCGCAACGGTTATGATGGTTTCAGAAATGCTAGGTAATGGGTTTATGCCAGGAAAAGGCTTGGGAGCTGAACTTCAGGGAATTGTTCAACCTGTTTCCTTGCCCAAGAATTTGGAGACCTTTGGGTTGGGGTTCAAACCGACTGCGGCAGATGTAAAACGAGCTCGGAAAATGAAGAAGAAAGTTTGGTTTCTTCCCAAACCTGTGCCACGTCTCTCAAGATCTTTTGTTAGAGCAAGCGCCAAGGGGTCACCAGTCCCGAAAGTTCTCGGGCGATTGATTGGGATTGACGGGGATCTGAATCAGAGTTTCGAAAGATTGTTCACTAATGTCAATATGGTAGAAGTCGGAGAGGGTTCCAGTGGAACAGACATACAGTTTATGGGGCCTGAAGCCAAAACCAACAATTGGACGGTTACTCCTCTTCCTACTCGGGGAGAGTCCTGGTAGTAGGCTTTGATTTTTGCTTTTTTATTTTTCGGATTATTCAGGGTGTAATCCAAATCTCATTTTATCTTGTAAAAGTGTGAACCCTGTTATCCCGCATTTTAATAAAATTCTTTTCTTGTCTCATTTTAATTTTGTTTTATTCTTTTCTCTTTCTGAACAGTTCTCTTTTTACTGGTTCTAATGACATGGCATGCACGACGGATCTTCGACCTAGTCTAATAAATCAATCTGACTCTGATTTAATGATACAAGAGATCGATTATGAGTCTGAATATGATGAGGATAAAGCCTTCGAGGAAATAAACCGAGAACTATGCCAATTTGAAGAGAAACCCAAGCCTAATCTGAATGACACCGAGGCTGTAAATCTAGGGGATGCGGATAATGTCCGAGAAACCAAAATCAGCATCCACATTGAGCCTGGCATCAGGGAAGAATTAATCAAAGCACTCATTGAGTTTAAAGATATTTTTGCATGGTCATATGACGACATGCCGGGTTTAAGCACCAAGCTAGTGGTTCACAAATTGCCCATTGACCCGGCCTGTCTTCCTGTCAAGCAGAAACTGAGGAAGTTCAAGACAGATATGAGTGTGAAGATTAAAGAAGAAGTAACCAAGCAGCTGCAAGCAAAGGTTATTCGGGTCTCTCGATATCCTGATTGGTTGGCTAATGTAGTGCCAGTACCAAAGAAAGATGGGAAGATCAGGGTATGCGTCGACTACCGTAATCTGAACAGGGCAAGCCCAAAGGATAACTTTCCATTGCCCAATATCCATATCTTGATCGACAATTGCGCCGGGCAAGAAATCGGCTCCTTTGTGGATTGCTACGCTGGGTATCATCAGATTTTGATGGATGAAGAAGATGCAGAGAAAACAGCTTTCATTACGCCATGGGGGACTTATTGTTATCGGGTAATGCCATTCGGTTTGAAGAACGCTGGGGCAACGTACATGAGAGCAATGACTACTGTGTTCCATGATATGATACATAAAGAGATCGAAGTGTACGTAGATGATGTGATCATCAAATCCAAGCGTCAGGAAGACCACGTAGCAGACCTTAGGAAGTTTTTCCAAAGACTTCGAAGGTACGACATTAAGCTCAACCCAGCCAAATGTGCATTTGGTGTTCCATCTGGAAAGCTGTTAGGATTTATCGTCAGTCGGCGAGGCATTGAGTTGGATCCGTCAAAGATCAAATCCATCCAGGAATTGCCGCCACCGAGGAACAAAACAGAAGTAATGAGTCTGTTGGGAAGGTTGAACTATATCAGCAGATTCATCGCTCAGCTCACAACAACTTGTGAACCCATCTTTCGATTGTTGAGGAAAGAATGCCGCGATAGAATGGACGGCAGAATGTCAGGAGGCATTTGACCAGATCAAAGGTTATTTATCTAATCCACCTGTATTGGTTCCACCTGAGTCGGGGAGGCCATTAATCCTTTATCTAACGGTCCTGGATCATTCGTTTGGTTGCGTGTTGGGTCAACACGACATCACAGGAAGAAAAGAGCAAGCCATCTATTATCTCAGCAAGAAGTTTACAGTCTATGAGAATAAGTACACCCAACTTGAGAAGACATGTTGTGCTCTAACTTGGGTAGCACAGAAGTTTAAGCATTATCTGTCGTCACATACTACATACCTTATTTCACGTCTGGATCCATTAAAGTATATTTTCCAGAAGCCTATGCCCACAGGAAGATTGGCAAAATGGCAGATATTACTCACAGAGTTCGACATTGTCTATGTGACGAGGACGGCCATGAAAGCTCAAGCATTGGCCGATCACTTGGCTGAGAATCCTATTGATGAAGAATACGAGCCTTTGAGGACGTATTTTCCAGATGAAGAAGTGATACATATAGAGGAGTTAGAACTGAATGAGAAACCAGGGTGGAAGCTTTTCTTTGACGGGGCTGCTAATGCAAAAGGAGTTGGAGTAGGAGCAGTACTTATTTCAGAAACAGGACATCACTATCCTGTTACAGCTCAGCTACGTTTCTATTGTACCAACAACATGGCTGAATATGAGGCATGTATTTTGGGCCTACGATTGGCTGCAGACATGGATGTTCAGGACGTCTTGGTCTTGGGAGACTCGGACCTCCTAGTACATCAGATCCAGGGTGAATGGGAAACACGGGATTTGAAGCTTATACCATACCGACAATGTTTGCACGATTTGAGCAAGCGATTTCGATCAGTGGAGTTCAGACACATCCCGAGAGTTCACAATGAGGTTGCCGATGCTTTGGCCACTTTAGCATCGATGTTGCACCATCCAGACAAAATCCATGTTGACCCATTGTATATTCAGGTTCGTGATCAGCATGCCTACTGCAACATAATAGAAGAAGAAATGGATGGCGAGCCATGGTTTTATGATATCAAGGAATACCTCAGGATGGGAATATACCCGGAGCAGGCAACCGGAGATCAAAAGAGAGCCATTCGACGACTGGCAAATGGATTTTTCCTCAGTGGAGGAATGTTGTACAAAAGAACCCCAGATCTGGGATTGCTGAGATGTATTGATGCAGGTCAAGCCACGATAGTGATGACAGAGGTACATGCTGGAGTCTGTGGGCCCCATATGAGCGGATATGTGTTGGCAAAGAAGATTCTGCGAGCGGGATATTATTGGCTCACTATGGAGCATGATTGTATCAGTTTCGTACGAAAATGCCATCAGTGTCAGATACACGGAGATCTGATTCATTCTCCACCAACGGAATTGCATACAATGTCCGCACCATGGCCATTTGTAGCATGGGGCATGGATGTCATTGGGCCTATCGAGCCGGCAGCTTCGAACGGTCACAGGTTCATTCTGGTAGCCATCGATTATTTCACTAAGTGGGTTGAAGCCAAAACTTTCAAGTCTGTAACCAAGAAGGCAGTGGTGGATTTCGTCCATTCCCATATCATTTGTAGATTTGGGATCCCAAAAATAATAATCACGGACAATGGTGCTAATCTTAACAACAACTTGATGAGAGAAGTATGTGAACAGTTTAAGATTACACACCGTAATTCCACCCCGTATCGGCCCAAGGCGAATGGAGCAGTTGAGGCAGCCAACAAAAATATAAAGAAGATATTGAGGAAAATGATTGAAGGATCCAGACAATGGCATGAAAAGCTACCATTTGCGTTGTTAGGATACCGCACTACTGTTCGTACTTCAATAGGTGCGACTCCTTATTTGTTGGTATACGGAACCGAAGCAGTAATACCAGCGGAAGTTGAAATTCCTTCCCTTCGAATTATCGCTGAGGCCGGGATTGACGATGATGAATGGGTCAAAACCCGACTAGAGCAGCTGAGTTTAATGGATGAAAAAAGATTGGCAGCAGTATGTCATGGCCAGTTGTATCAAAAGAGAATGGCAAGAGCATACAATAAGAAGGTGCGCCCCAGAAAATTTGAAGTAGGGCAACAAGTATTGAAACGGATCCTCCCACATCAGATTGAGGCAAAAGGCAAGTTCGCCCCGAATTGGCAAGGGCCGTATATTGTGACCAGAGTATTATCCAATGGCGCTTTACGTCTGACGGATGTTGAAGGAAGATGCGTCGACATGGCTATCAATTCTGATGCAGTCAAAAGATATTATGTGTAATTTCTTTTGTTGTTTATTTGTTTGTTTGTACTTAGTGCTTATCGGATAATGAAATGACGGAGGCAATTCTTTCTTCTATCCAAACACTTTTAACCTTTGCTTTACCCCTTTGAGCCATACTTATCTTTTTATACCCCTCTCTTGGAATCATTAATGAAAAATGTATGAAAAAAAAACTTTTTGAAGGTCGCAAGAAAACAAAGGAATCAGTGAACTACGTTCGACCTGATTCCTCAAAGAGGATACGTAGGCGCCTCACGGCTCGGTCATAAGGTAATAAAATAAATAAAAAAAAAAATCAAAAGAAAAATCCCCAAGTAAGAAAACTGGGGCAGAAATTATGTTTCTAAATTTTGAAAAAAAAAAAAAGTTTGATTCCAAGAGTTGTAATACTTTACCCATCAAAGTTATTTTGAATTTTATATCCTTTTCTTCTAAAACCTATATTGATATCCAAAAAAGACCTCCCGATCAGTATCCGAGAGGTGTTAAGATAGGCAAATGAAAACCAAGAATAAAACATCGGTCCCTGACTGAATGAGGATCATGAATTGAAAGAATTTATAGCCAAAAGAATTCCCGGCAGAGATAAATCTTATCGGCAACACTCCAATCCCAAGCTGAGAAAATAAGATGAGAGAGTCTTATCGGCGAAAACCTTCACAGGCGCCATAAGGCGACGTAAGCTGAGAAATACAAAATGAGAGAGTCTTATCGGTGAAAACCTTCACAGGCACCATAAGGCGACGGGAGTTGTGAGAAATGAGAGAGCCTTGTTAGTGAAAACCCCGCGAAGGGCACTATAAGGCGACAAGATAGATTGACGGAAAAGATCCGTATTTTGCGAAGAATTGGGCACCTATTTATCCCCAGCAAGTGAAGACATCAGAAAGTTTGATCGACACAAATAGACTGGGTTGATTAATCCGGAATGCACAACATGATCATTGGAATCGGTTGTATCACCCAGATAAGTTCATTTTTTTGTTCAGAAAGATTTTCTCATTTTTCTATCTTTTCATTTTGTTGTTTAAAAGAATTTTTCTAGAAATTTATGTTTTAAGGAAGGTCTTTCAGAGCTTACTACCAGTTGCCAAAATGGTACAACATAAAAAGTGAAAAGGGCAGGCAAGAGACAAGGCAATAAGGCAAAAGACGTTGGTTGCTAGGCCGAATAATACTGTCCTAAAATGGCAAGGAAAGTACGGGGAAGAGCCGAAAAAAAAAAAACATGTTGAGGAAATTGTAAGCCAAGTTCCAAGACGATCCCCAGAGTACTCCGACCGAATATCGACCAAGCTACGAGGTGGTCGGACAACACAGAAGGGGAAGGGAAGAAAGGAAAATTCATCTTCGGCAAAATAACCTCCAGAAATTTTTGAGATACAAAATGGTGAAGGGATAAATGGAAAAACCATCCCCAGCAGAATGTTATCCCCAGCAAATAACATCATCCCCAACAAGTTTTGAGAACGCCGAACAAGAATAAGGGAAAGGGAACAATCATCCCCATCAGGAGTGACATAACCATTCGCCATATTTCAAAAAAAAAAAAAAAAAAAAAAAAAACTAACTAAATTTTCTTTGATTTGAACAGGAAAATAAAGTGTTGATGATGGCCTAAAGATACGCCATAAGAAAGATCGCCAGAATTGGGGCATAAAATTTTCTGCCACAAGTGGAAATTTTCTCGGAGAATCGAGGAAACAAATTCAAATTATTCTTTACCAATTAGGCGCCCACCAGTATAATGCGGGAATACATTTCTGTCTTTTCATTTCATGTTCTAGGTCACCCACCAGTATAATGCGGGTATGCATTTATGTTTTCATTTCATGTTCTAGGTCACCCACCAGTATAATGCGGGTATGCATTTATGTTTTCAGTTTTCCATTTCTAGGTCACCCACCAGTAAAATGCGGGAATACATTTAAGTTCTAGGTCACCCACCAGTAAAATGCGGGAATACATTTCAGTTCTAGGTCGCCCACCAGTATAATGCGGGAATACTTTTCAGTTCTAGGTCGCCCACCAGTAAAATGCGGGAATACTTTTAAGTTCTAGGTCACCCACCAGTAAAATGCGGGAATACATTTAAGTTCTAGGTCGCCCACCAGTATAATGCGGGAATACATTTCAGTTCTAGGTCGCCCACCAGTATAATGCGGGAATACATTTCAGTTCTAGGTCGCCCACTAGTATAATGAAGGAATACATTTTGTCTGTTCATTCCATATTCTAGGTCGCCCACCAGTATAATGCGGGCATACATTTCAGTTTTCCATTTCCAGGTCGCCCACCAGTATAATGCGGCATACATTTCAGTTTTCCATTTCCAGGTCGCCCACCAGTATAATGCGGGCATACATTTCATTTTTCCATTTCCAGGCGCCCACCTGTATAACGAGAGGAATACTTTTCAGTCTTATACTGCAGATTTTGAAGTCAGTAACCCCACCGGAAGGCAGAAGGTTACAACAAGAATCCCCAGCAGGAAACAATAAAAATCCCAACACCGGAAGGCAGAAGGTGGCAACAAGAAGTCCCAGCGCAAATTCAAGCGCATGAGTCAAAAGAAAGAAAAGACGCGTCTTGATGAATCTGATGAAGATAATCGTGTCCCAAGAGGAACAACCAAAAAGCTTAATGAAGAAAGCCATGTCCCCAGCGGACCGAACAAAATGACGAAAACTGGTATTTAAAAAAAAAAAAAAAAAAAAAACCAAGGGCCAGAAGTCTTGGTAAAAAGGCACCAGAGGAAACACAAACCGACAAAAAGCAAGGCAACCGGAGCAAGGGGGAAAACAGATAAGATTCTGTAATTTCTAGCTTAGTCTAGCTTCTTATTTTTTTAGCATGGTGTAATAAGGAGGTCAGCAAACAGTAAAAGTAGCATGCAACAGCAGTAACTTTGCAGTCCCATGGTAGTCCCAGCTACCAAGACTTCCCGAACTACATTGACCTGATTCCTGTTTAGCCCAGGGTATGTAGGAAACCTTTGAAGCAAAGGTTCGGTCAAATCTTTTTCAAAAAATGCTTCAACAGAGTACTCGGATGGGCAAAAATCGCTCGCTTTATCTTTGCACGAAAACCCTTCGTGTCTCCGGGCAAAGAGGGGCAGCTGTAAGCACGTGATTTTTGCCCTATATGAGAATTACTCCCAAAAAATTCAAAAATAAAATGATTTTTCTTTGGTGTGCAATTTTGAATAATTATTTGTAGTTGTCTGTGCGTGTTTATTTGCTAAATTAATAAAAAATACAAAAATATGTCGCATTTTGCATGTAGGATTTAATTCTATAATTGATAATAATTAAATTTGTTTTACAAAAATTAAAAATTACAAAAATAGGCATCGTTTGCATTTTTAGCATTTAATGTCCAAATATACAATTTTATGCTTAATTAATACTTAATTGTGCGTTAATTGTTATTGGGAGTTAATTTGCACTTTTATAACTTAATTTAGTTCTTAATAATAGTTTAAGTATTTTTATAATTTAGTTTTAGAAAAATAAAAGAAGAAAAGAGAGCGAAAATATAAAGAAAGTCGGAATTAGGCCTCTTCTTCAACTTCAAGCCACAGGCCCAAAAAATGGCCCAATCTTCCCTACGACCCAGTCCATTTCGAACTGGGTCGACCCAGTCCATAACCCAACACCCCTATTATTTTACAAAACAAAATAAAACAAAAAAAAAAAAAAGAAAAACCCTAAAAATGCCTAAGCATCCGCCCCCCCCCCCCCATTTCTCCTTCTTCTTCCTCAAAACTCCATTCCAACCATGGCTGCCCCTCTCCCATTCCCTTTATCCCTACATCACACTCACACACACACTCACCAAACACCTCCAAGCTGACCTCCCATGAACTGATGAACGACCTCAAACTCCATAAACGACCTCAAG
Organism: Nicotiana sylvestris; assembly: GCF_000393655.2. Lineage (NCBI taxonomy): Eukaryota > Viridiplantae > Streptophyta > Magnoliopsida > Solanales > Solanaceae > Nicotiana > Nicotiana sylvestris. The sequence goes on from NC_091062.1 coordinate 31,494,656, forward strand.
AAAACTCCATCGCTGCTGTTTTTTTTTCTTCTTCTTCCTCCCCCTTGCGTCCCATGAACGACCATCTGTTGGATGACCTCATCGCCAGACAGAATCCCAGACGAACCCAGTCGCCAGGTTACCGTCCAGGCATGAGCTGTTGCTGTCACGCGATATAGCTAGTCGCGAGCTACGTGAACTGCTGGCCGCGTATAGCTTCGTTGTTATCTTCGTCGTCGTCACGTCCAAACGACCAGAGGCGTCCATGCTTCTTCAGCTCGTTTTGCTGCTGTTTCTTCTCCTCCGAGCTGTTGCTTCTCCGCCATGGACGAGCACGCACAGGTGCGTCGAACAGCTCTACTGTGAAGCGATGTTACTTCCTCCGTTTCTGCCGCGTCAACTACTGTTGCTGCTTCGGCGCGGCTTCATTTGTTCATGTTCGTCGTCGTTTGGTCAAGCTTTGATCGAGGTCTGTCAAAACAGTCCGTACACCTTCGTTTCAATCCGGTTGGTAGATTTTGAGTTTTATTTTATCCGTATTTTGTTTTGATATTTCTCGAATCTAAAAACGGCAAATGTTTGTTTTGTTCATGTCTATCGTTTGAATTAATTTTTTTTAGTTTGTTCATATGTTTTGTTAAATTAATTTTTCAGATTTCAAATAAACGATTAATTAGTTGTTTTCATGTTTATTTCATGTTTGTATTATTGTTTAAGTGAATATTTGTTAGTTTGTTGTTTGTTAGATTCAAATTGAAATTTAATTAACTATTTCTTCAATTTGTTTCATGTGTTTATGAATTGTTAGAAATTGTTAGTATTGTTAAGTTCAAGTTTAAGTTAATAATTGTTTCTTCGTCGATCTTGTTATTTGTTTAAAGAATTTAGTTGTGTTAAAGGAATATATTGATTTAATCGTTTAATCCGTCATGTTTGTTGTGTTAAAATAGATTCACTCATGTTCATACTTTGTTTGGATGATCTTGAATCCGAATTTTGTATAGTTTGATTTCTTGTTTATCACTTATGATTATTTTTTTTAAATTTGTTCTCATAATCTTGTTTAAAGTTTAATATAAGAATTGTTTGTTGTAATGTTGTTAGAGTTGATTTTAAGTTCAATATGATTGAATTTAGAAATCTTCATACTTTGTTTGTTGTTGGTGTTGAATCCGAAAATAGGATTGTTTGTTGCTAAAATATTGTTCAATCAAATTTTAGTTGTTCTTGGTTGTTCAATTTGTGTTCATGTGATTTGTTGTTGAAATGTTGTTAAAATCATGTTCATATGATATTGTTGTTATGATGTTCATCCGTGTTCATATTGTTGTTTGAACATTGTTAGAAATTGATCATATTGTCTATATTTTGGTTAAGTTTGATTAATTGATGTGTTATAGCTGATGGGTAGTTTGGTAAATTTGTAATACGTTCAGGGGTAGTTTGGTAATTTCAGTAAGGTCGGAAGGGGTAGTTTAGGAATTGTACATTTTGAAATTGTTTATTTGAAGCATGGGGGACAAAATGAAATGGGGTGGGTTGTGATATGATTATTTAATATAAAGGGGGGACAAGATTTAAATTAAAGGGGAATCTTGCATTATTTTAAATAAAGCATGGGGGACAAAATATAATGGGGTGGTGTGATATATTTATTTAATGTAATGGGGATGAGTGGGAAGATAATGGGTTTGGTAGAGAAAGGGATTGATTTTAATTGATTTATGGGATGAGATATATATATGTGAAGTCTTGAACACAAGAGAAGGAGAAGAATGAGACAGAAAAAAAAAGAGATTGAAAAAAAAGCTGAACATCTATTCCGAAAAAAAAAACATTGAAACTCTCAAGAAAAGAAAAAACATACAAAGAAAAAAAAATTTGAAAATTAGAAGAGAAAGTAGTACACACCTGAGAAATATTCTGGTATACAGGTGTAGAAATTAAGGGTTGAAGATTAACTAGCCTTTCAAAAATCTGAAAATTTCCTTTGGTTTCTGTCCATTATTTTCGGCATTCCTGGATTTTATTTTGAATTTTTCAAAGCTGTCACTGGGATTTTCGTTGACTGGTTATTGCTGGTTATTGTTGCTGTTGCTGTGTTACGTATTACGTTGCTGACTTTCTTCTTCTTATATTGACAATATCAGGTACACAACTGTAATTTTGGCATTTTGTAAGCTGAAATGAAGAATGGAGTGTTAAATTTTTAATTTAGTTTAATTTAATTTTTGTATTGTATTTAGGTTATTCATGTATTATTATTCTGTAAATCACTGTCATCGGCATAACTAGGCATATTATAGCGACGTATTAAATAACGCCTTTACCAGATTATTAGGAAATATAGTTAAGCCTGATTATTAATTAAAATTGTTTAAATAAAAAAAAATAGAAGAAATAACGTAAAAATGGCGTTATTGAATCAGTTTGGCAAAAATTAACTAAGTTCCTTATTCATAAGGTTTTTCGTCAACGATAAGTTAATCCGAATCATGTAGTCAATTTCAGTTATAACATGAATTAGTTTGCAAACAAGTATTAGGACATGATGAATTAAAACAAAGTTAGTTAATGTTAAATTGTTTAAATTTTTAGAAATATGATTTAGTACTCAAGTTTTTATTTTTATTTCTTTCAATTTTCAGTATTTGCAAATAATTAGTTTCAATAAGCTTAAGTCTTACTAATAATTTGAATTTTAATCCAACTATGGGATAATTAGTTTTTTTTTTTTTATTTTTACTTTTCGATAATTCCATGTTGTATCTATGATTATAATTTTATTATTTTCTGCTAATATTTGTTTTTCTCTTCTATTTAATATGTCATTTTCAAGAATGTAGATATTGATTTTATATTTATAAAAAAACTTAGTAATAATAAAAAGGTAGTCATTAGGGATACTATTAAAGGAGTTCGCTAAAAATAAATAGATGTAAATAATACAAATGTATAGGATTCTCCATTCTCATTTATTTATATTTAATTATTAAAAAAAAATTACTTAGAATTAGGGATGGATTGTTTAGTGAATTTCACTTCCTTCCCCAAAGATGATGACGCGTTAGACTCTTTAGGCGCGATTTAATTAATTTTACCTTCTTAAACTCGGATGCGCATTTCATGCGACCCAAATCTAAATCCTAAAACATCAAATAAAATATGTTTCGTATTGTGGGTGCATTTCATGTGACACAATCCAAAGATATGTTTTAAGCGATGTTCACATTCCTAAAAAATAATAATTATAATAATAAAGCGGTAAAAGATAAAATTTGCACATGGTTCATAATTGTATTAAAAATCAGATAAATAAGCCGAATATAACAGTTGAGCGACCGTGCTAGAACCACGGAACTCGGGAATGCCTAACACCTTCTCCCGGGTTAACAGAATTCCTTATCCGGATTTCTGGTACGCAGACTGTAATATAGAGTCATTCTTTTCCTCGATTCGGGATTAAAATTGGTGACTTGGGACACCCTAAATCTCCCAAGTGGCGACTCTGAAATAATTAAACCAATCCCGTTTCGACTGTCCTTTAATTGGAAAAAACTCCCTACGCACCTCGCGGTGCCGGAAAAAGGAGGTGTGACAGGGCCGGGTTAATTTAAGGATTGGGCTGGGGCGGATTTGGTTGGGTCTTGGGTTAATTGGGTTGGGGTTAAATTGAGGCTAAAATTTAAATCCGAATGGGCTATAATTGCAATGAAATGAGGCTAAATGTTAAATAGCCAGTTTTCCCTTTTTATTTTACATAAAATAGTTAAAACGATTTTAAAAGAAAATTAAAAGTAATTACCCAATTAATAATATATAAATATCAATTTAAAAATATTGGAACCAATTATACAATTATAAAATGCTATTAATCTTAAAGTAGGCTATAATTGCAATTATATGCAATTTAGCTTCTAAAATACCAAATAAATTTGTAAAAATATACAAAAATTATATTAATTATATTTTGGTATAAATATGGGAATAAAATAAATTATTCACCAAAACTGATGATTTTGGGAATAATTATGGATTTTGCACTGCTAAAATAGACAATAAATTGATTTCAAAAATCTTAAAAATTAGGGAAAAAATACCAAAACTCTTGGGGCATGCTTATATGTGCATGTACATGCTATTTTGAAAGTATTTTGTATTAAAATACATAGGAAAAAATTGGGTATCAACACTCACTTCTACCGTAGAATAAAGGGAAAAAAACAACCACTTTCACTTGTCTCAGTTTTCTCTTGTTGCAGGCGTGCAACCCGATCCCATTTAATCATATCTTGTGGTAGGCGTACCACCCGCTCCCATTTCATCACATCTCGTGGTAGGCGTACCACCCGCTCCCATTTCATCATATCCTATGGTAGGCGTACCACCCGCTCCCATTTCATCATATCTTGTGGTAGGCGTACCACCCGCTCCCATTTCATTTTATCTTGTGGTAGGCGTACCACCCCCTCCCATTTCATTTTATCCTGTGGTAGGCGTACCACCCGCTCCCATTTCAGTCCAACACAATATCACAGGATAATCCCGACAAGGGAGCAAGATAACATAATAAGTTTCCCGGTAAGGGAACAACATATCAAATCAACTATCCCGGCAAGGGAGATCCAGCTATAACCAATTTACTTAATTTTTACTTAACACAATTAATACAAATGCTCAATCATAACATTTACTTGCTCAGTTTCAAAGATCTTCAACCAAGTTCTCATAAGCATTACTTAAGAATACAACAATTTAGCAATTTAGGACTCACGGTCATGCTCGACCCCCAACATATAGATACTCGTCACCATGTCTATACGTCGGACACAACACAAAGCAAGTAGTAAGTAAGACTCAACTCCTAATCCCTCAAGCTAGAGTTAGACCGAACACATACCTCAACTTCCACGGCTAAATTAATCCACAACGGCCGCTTTCCCTCTCGAATTCGGCTCCAACTCAATCAAACCTATGAAATAACGACTTTATAGTATCAATATAAGCTAAACAAATCAAACCTAATGTCTAAACATAGATTTCTAAGCTTTCTTCCCAAAATTCCAAAAAATCGACCTCGGGCCCGCTTGGTCAAAACACGAGGTTTGGACCAAATTCATATCACCCATTCATCCACGAGCCCGAATATATAATTTATTTTAAGATCCGACCCCAAATTGAGGTTGAATCACTCAAAATTCCCAAAAACCTAACTCTACCCAAAACCCCTAATTTCTACTTTGATTTCATGATTTAGGTATAGAAACTCACTAATTAATGAAGGAAGATGAAGGAAATGAGTGGGAATTTACTTACCCAAGAAACTTTGGTGAAGAAGTGCTCAAAAATTTGCAGCTGATGGTATCCACTGGAGATAACAACGAAGTTATACATGCAAATGTGAGGGCATTGGCCATTCAATCCAAACTTTGGCATAACCAACGTGAGGAGAATTATGAAGAGGAGGGGAAAGATGAATATGATGATGAAGCAAATTTTGGTGTTGATTCTGTGGAGGATTCTTCTGATGAAGGTGAGCGATGTAGTGGAGAAGAGGAAATGCTTTATTTTATCCCAAAAATTAAGTAGCAACATAGTAAAGCAAGCACGACAGTAGTAGTACCAATTTTTGGACAGCAGCAGCAGATTAATGCTCCAGCAGCAGTATCAACTACTGAACAACAGCAACGTAATGAAGAAACTGTAACTGAAGCCAACTCGATGGTAGTACTAATCGCAGATAAATCTAGGCAGCAGCAACTTGACCCAAACACTTCACCTTTTGTCCATACTTATGGTCGAAAAGCAACAACAATGACAAAATCTGGGCAGCAACAGCAGGAGCATCAACAGTATGAATTGGTATCGACTTTGTCAATTCCTGGACAGCAGCAACAAAATGCAAGCACTTCAACTGCTTTAGCATTACATCAAAAGATGCAAAGCAACACCAGGAAACAAATGTAACACTGATCACTTTGGAGGACAGAAAACTACTGGACGCAATAGTAAGTTCCAAACCTATTAACTCGCTAAACCATTTTGCGTTTACCACAGGTCGTTTGGCTAAGGAAAGGAACAACATACAAGGATTACAACAACAATAAAACAAGACAATGTTAGCAACTACACAAGATAGAAATGCCTTGATGACACTAGATTTTCCTCAAAATTTTCCAATGCATGTGAATGTGGGAAGGCATATTTACGAAGAAGGAGAGGAAGATGCAATTATGCAAGAATTCCGCGCACAAGCAGCAAAACAGGGTGATTTATCACCTATGCATAGCTGCAAAGGTAAGAAGACTCATACAAGGAAAAATAGTTGGGACGACAAGGTTAGTGAATTTTTAAATGTTAGGCGACTTCCAATGAGAGTTGCCAAGCAAAAGCAGGCTGCCCCAACTACATCCACGAGGTCCAACCGTTCAAAAAAGAAGTCATGAATTTTGAACACTTTTTGAAAAATTGTGATGGTGATGAAAAAGAAGTACAAATTGAAGAAATTACAAGTTTGGGAAAGAAGGGACAACAATTTAATTCCATCTTCATTTTATTCTACCATTATGTTAGTATACTCATTTGTAGTATCATCACAGAGTATGTTATAAACTCTGTGATGATCACAGAATATTTGGTCCTTTCAAGTTCATATTTTTTACATGCTTGTTAGTAAGCGAGGCTTTTTCTTTGCCTCAATAGGATTAGTAAGGTAAGGTTTAGCCCGGTTTGTATTGCCTTGGTCCTATGCCTTTGGAAAAATACCCACAGGGCTATGAGATTATATGCCCTCGTGAGACTTTGCCGGCAGCTACACCATGAATCCTCTACATGAAGCTGCCATAATAAAGCAATGTGAGGCGCAGATGAGTGATTATATAGCCAAGGCATATGAGTAACAATACCGGTGCTATTGTCCCCCTTATTTGTACTTTTCCGAATTGTTGTATTTTTCTTTTCTTTTATTAATGAAAAACTAGCCCTAGGCGCTTGCCTAGCGGATTGCCGGAAAAAAAAGAGAGCTGTGGAGAAGAAGAACTCGTGTGAAATATGAACTAAATCTCGTCACTGTTCTATTTTGGGTATTTAAAAATCGCTGGGTAAAAATGCCCTATGCGATCGCGAAGAAGGTAATGCGATCGCATAGGGTAAGGGGAAGTTGGTCATTGCGATCGCGGAAGGGCTGCTGCGAACGCATAGAAGAAAAGGTTGTTCATTCCAGGTTTGGATTTAATGAAATGCGAACGCGGATTAAAGGTTGCGTTCGCATTGAAGGATCTGGCTAAGCTATGCGATCGCGGATGAATCTATGCGATCGCATAGAACAAATGTGGGGCACCTGAAGGATTACTCTATGCGATCGCAATGCTACCTATGCGATCGCATAGAACTAGATACCAGAACACCAGAACTAAAACTTCTGCAATTTTCTAAGGCCAAAACCACCCCGAAACACTTCCGAAACACTCCCGAGCCCTCGGGGCTCCTAACCAAACACTCACACTAACTCAACAACATCCTACGAACTTAACTATGCGATTAAATCGCCAAAATAACATCATAAACGAGGAATCAAACCTCAAAATCATCACTTTCTCATCAAACTTCATAAACTTTCAAACTTAGAGTTTTAAGTCCGAAACACGTCAAACGACGTCCGATTTCAACCAAATTTCACAGAAAGTGCTTAAACCACATATAAGACATGTACTGGGCGCCGGAACCAAAATATGGGCCCGATACCAATGCTTTCTAATTCATTTTCATTTCAAATTTTCATACTAAATTTTGGAAAACAATTTCTTTTAAAAATTCATTTCTCGGGCTCGGGACCTCGGATTTCGATTCCGGGCATACGCCCGAGTCCCATATTTTTCTACGGACCCTCCAGGACTGTCACATCACGGGTCAGGGTCCGTTTACCCAAAATGTTGACCAAAGTCAACTTTAACCATTTTAAAGCCACAATTTATCAAATTTCACATAATTTAACACATAAGCTTTTCCGGCTACGCGCCCGGACTGTGCACATAAATCGAGGCAACTAAAGGTGAGGTTTTCAAGGCCTCGTAAGCACGGAAAAAAGGGAGAAAACTGGTGATGACCCCTTTGGGTCGTCACATTCTCCACCTCTAAAACAACCATTCATCCTCGAACGGACATAAGAAGGAAGTACCTGAGTCGGGGAAAAGGTGAGGATAATTGTCCCGCATATCAGACTCGGACTCCCAGGTTGATTCCTTAGGAGGCTGACCTCTCCACTGAACACGAACCGAAGGAAAACTCTTCGACCTCAACTGGCGAACCTGTCGGTCTAGAATAGCTACCGGCTCCTCCTCATAAGATAAGTCCTTGTCCAACTGGACAGTGCTGAAATCTAACACGTGAGATGGATCGCCGTGATATTTTCGAAGCATGGACACATGAAACACTGGATGTACGGCTGATAAGCTCGGTGGCAATGCAAGTCTATAAGCCACATCTCCCACTCGATCAAGAATTTCAAATGGACCAATGAACCTAGGGCTAAGCTTGCCCTTCTTCCCAAATCTCATCATGCCCTTCATAGGTGACACTCGGAGCAATACCCGCTCACCAACCATGAAAACCACATCTCGAACCCTTCGTTCTGCATAGCTCTTTTGCCTGGACTGAGCTGTATGAAGCCTATCCTGAATGATCCTGACCTTGTCCAAAGCCTCCTGAACCAAATCTGTACCCAACAACCGAGCCTCTCCCGGCTCAAACCATCCAACCGGAGATCGACATCGCCTACCATACAAAGCTTTATAGGGAGCCATCTGGATACTCGACTGGTAGCTGTTGTTGTAGGCAAACTCTGCTAAAGGCAAGAACTGATCCCACGAACCTCCAAAGTCAATGACACAAGCTCGGAGCATATCCTCCAATATCTGAATAGTCCGCTCAGACTGCCCGTCCGTCTAAGGATGAAATGTTGTACTCAACTCAACCTGGGTGTCTAACTCTCGCTGGACTGCTTTCCAGAAACGCGAGGTAAACTACGTACCTCGGTCCGAGATGATAGATACCGACACACCATGAAGGCGAACAATTTCCCAGATATAGATCTCAGCTAACCTCTCGGATGAATAGGAGACTGCCACAAGAATGAAGTGCGCTGATGTCACGACCTAAATCCGGGTCGTGATGACGCCCAGCACACTACTAGGCAAGCCCGACCATTATTCAACACTTAACCCAATTTATCAAAAATAGCGGAAAGAAATATCAATTAAGCAAGATTAAAGTACTGAAGATTTTAACAAAATACACAATATAATCTCACTAGGACCCGGTGTCACGAATCTGAGCCTCTAGAATACAGAATATCATCCTAATACACGGTATATCCAAAGTCCGATAATGCGGAAATAAAGAGATAGGATAAGAGGGAGAAGATCAATGGCTGCGAACGCCGTGCAGCTACCTCGATACTCCCAGAGGCTGGATCTGCTGATCAACTGGATCTACTGAGCCTGAGACTGCCCTGGATCTGCACACAAGGTGCAGGGAGTAAAGTGAGTACTCCGACCCAGTGAGTAATAAAAGTAACTACAGTCCGAAGATAAGAAAATCCAGTAAATACACAAAGTAAGCTAAAATCCAAATATACAGCAACATATGGAACTGAGCAGCTAAACAACAGTATAAATAGAAATACATGAATGCAATGCAATGCATATGATGGTACATTCCAGTACCCACTGCGGCGTGCAGCCCGAGCCATCCATATTTATTTATCATCGACGGCGCTCACTAGGGGTGTGTACAGACTCCGGAGGGGCTCCTACAGCCCAAGCGCAATATCTTGGTCAGTCATTATTACCTGACCGGTCAGCCATTGTTACCTGACCAATTTATATCATACAGTGCCATTGTTACCACTGTTCAAGTATATCATCCAGTGTCATTGTTACCACTATTTCAAGTATATCACACAGTGTCATTGTTACTACTGTGTCAAGTATATCACACAGTGTCATTGTTACCACTGTTTCAAGTCACTTTATAATCAGTCCAGAAAATAATATAATAAGCCCCTTGGGCATTTACAAAACAGAAGTTCCCAGCCCGGAATACATTTAAAAATATCATTTAAGTTTTCAACACTTAGAATTATGGCTGAGTTTGCAAAACAGCATTTAAAACCTTGGACTGAAATTAAATGATATGCAAATCATGCTAAGCAGTAATATCAATCCTCGAAGGATTTTACAAATCGGCACAAGGCCCCAAACATGGCATCAAGCCCAGTAATATCAATGAAGTATGTGTATCAATCATCAGTATAATATAAACATCACACGGGGTGGACCAAGTCACAATCCCAAGTAGTATCCGACCCCGCACTCGCCATGGAGTGCGTGTCACTCCTCAATATAGTGTTACGATGTGAAAGTCCGGGGTTTCAAACCCTCAGAATAGCATTTACATCTATTACTCACCTCTAACCGGCCGTAGACTAGTCCGCAATGCCCTTTCCTCTTGAATCGACCTCTTCGCGCGTTGAATCTAGTCAAAACCACAACGAATACGTTACAATAGGCTAAGGGAATATAACCCAATCGAAAAGACTCAAAAAATGTCGAAAATCCCGAAATTAGCAAAACCCGAGCCCCGGGCCCACGTCTCGAAATTCAGAAATTTTTACATCAATACGACCCTTATCTCTCCACGAGTCTATACATACCAAATTCACAAAAATCGGAGTTCATTTGACCCCTCAAATCACCATTTAATTCTCTTAAGTTTCAAGCCCTAAACCACCAATTTTGTCCATAAATTACTTGAGTTTTCAGCTCTAATCCATGTATTTAACTTGGAAATAAGTAGAAACAACTCACCTTTGATGCTTGATGAAATCCTCCTTGAAATTCTCTCCAAAATAATCCAAGCCAAATGAAAGAAATGAAAGAACTAAGCCAAATCCGTGTTTAAAAGAATCTGTCCGTGCTTCGTCGAGTTGTACCTTGCACTTGTGCTATACAAGTTGTACATCCTATTAAAATTGTTCCTTGTCGGACACCTTCTGTTTAAACACTCATAACGTCTTGTATAAATATCCAAATGACAAACGGTTTGAAGATTTAGAAACTAGACTCAAATATCTTTAATTTGATAGGTTGTACACCATATAACTCTTTATATATCCCGGGATATGAGCTTCTAAATCGGCTCCATGAAATCAGAAAATTTCTGGAGAAACTGCTCCACTAGTCATCTTCAATCAATCATAACTTTCTCTACAAATGTCCAAATTACGATTTCTTTAGCTTTCTGGAAACTAGATACAAAGGGATACAACTTTAATTTTTAAATCATCTCAAAATTCCTTGTAGATCAAAAGATATAGGTCTCTGAAGTACGCTCCACGACTGCACATTATTGTCCAAAGACAGCTTAGCAGCAGAAATTGCAGCAGCTTTTATTTTCACTAAAAAGGCTCTAACTCCATCATACAAACTCGGAATTAGACGATTCTTATTCCTATGAGTCACAAATAATAATACGAATACAACCCTTCAATCGAAACTCAATTCGGAGCTCGTTTGCCCAGTTCAATACCCATTTCGCTCGTTAAACAATTAACTCACATTTCACGTCAAAAACCCAATCGCGACTTGATGAAATTAAACCAAAATTTCCAGATCAGTCCTATAATTCATGATTTAAATTCTGGAAGTCTCGAAATCAAATTTGGATCTCTAGAACTAAAAATGGACCCTTGGATCATTACATGTTTATGCTCAAAACGGCAAAAATCTTCCAAACCTTATCCGAGCCTCATGGGACCCCGAACAAAAATGCCAACATTATTTTTAACATCATTAAAACCTGCTCAAATCATCAAAATACCTCAAACAACATCAAATTACCCAAAACTCATCGAATTCAAGCCTAAGTTTCTAAAAACTTCCGAAAATACACTTTCGATCAAAAACCCGACCAAACGATGTCCGAATGATCTGAAATTTTGCACACACATCACAAATGACATAACAAAGCTACAGCAATTCTCTGAATTCCATTCCGACTCCCGGATCAAAATCTCACCTATCAACCGGAATTCGCCAAAATACTAACTTCGCCAATTCAAGCCTAATTCTACACCGGACCTCCAAAATTACTTTTGATCATACTCCTAAGTCACAAATCATCCCCCGAAGCTAACCGAATCATTGGAATTCAAATCTGAGCCCTCTAACACATAAGTCAACGTTCGGTTGACTTTTCCAACTTAAACCTCCTTAAAAGAGACTAAGTGTCTCAAACCTTACCAAAATCATTCCGGAATGACTTCAAATTTTGCACACAAGTCACATTCGACATTACGGACTTGACCCATCTTTCGAAACCGCATTACGACCCCAATATCAAAATTTCCACTTCCGGTCGAATTTTCTCAAAAACCTTCAAATTTCTATATTTAGCCAAATGACCTCCGGACATCCGAATTCACTTCCGATCGCGCTCCCAACTCCAGAATCACCATACGGAGCTATTCCCTGACTCGGAATCCCAAACAGACATCTATAACACTGAAATGCCTTCCAACCCAAATTTATGAAATTCTTCTAAAGTACTAACTTTCACAATATACGCTGAAATGCTCACGGGTTACCCAAAACCAAATCCGGACATACGCCCAAGTCCGAAATCATCATACGAACATGCTGGAACTTTCATATCCCAATTCCGAGGTCGTTTACTCAAAATTCTAATCCTAGTTCATTTCTTCAATTTTAAGCTTTCAAAATGAGAATTTCCATTTGGATTTGACTCCAAACTTCCTGAATTTTAATTCTGACCATACACACAAGTCAATATACCTGAGATGAAGCCGCTCATGGCCTCAAACTGCTGAATGACGCGCTGGAGCTCAAAACGACCGGTCGGGTCGTTACAACTGACTTGGTCAGCCTATCAACAATGACCCAAACTACATCTAACTTCCTCCGAGTCTGTGGGAGCCTAAAAACGAAGTCCATAGTGATCCGCTCCCACTTCCACTCGGGAAGATCAATCCTCTAAAATAAACCACCAGGCCTCTGATGTTTATACTTAACCTGCTGACAATTCAAACATCGAGTCACATGTGCAACTATATCTTTTTTCATTCTACGCCACCAATAGTGCTGCCTCAGATCCTGATACATCTTCGCGGAGCCCGGGTGAATAGAATACCGGGAACTATGGGCCTCCGCTAAGATCAACTCTCGAATCCCATCAACATTGGGCACACAAACTTGCCATTGCAATCTCAAAACACCATCATCATCTAAGGTCACCTTCTTAGCACCTCCATGTTGCACCGTGTCTCTCAGAACACACAAATGGGGATCATCAAACTGCCGATCACGGATACGCTCCAACAATGAAGAACGAGCGACCGTGCAAGCTAACACTCGGTTAGGCTAAGAAATATCCAACCTCACAAATTGATTGGTCAAAGTCTGAACGTCTGAAGCAAGCGGTCTCTCACCGACCGGAATATAAGCAAGACTGCCCATACTGGCTGACTTCCTACTCAAGGCATCGACCACTACATTGGCCTTTCTCGGGTGATATAGGATAGTGATGTCATAATCTTTCAACAACTCCAGCCACCTCCTCTGCCTCAAATTCAACTCCTTTTGCTTGAACAAATACTGAAGATTCTTATGATCCGTGAACACCTCACACGCCACGCCATACAGATAGTGCCTCCAAATCTTCAATGCGTGAACAATGGCTGCCGACTCCAAATCATGCACTGGATAGTTCTTCTCATGAACCTTCAACTGCCTCGAAGCATAGGCAATGACCTTGCCATCCTGTATCAACACTACACCAAGTCCAATACGAGATGCATCACAATAGACTGTATAAGGCCCTGAACCTATGGGCAAAACCAATACCGGTGTCGTAGTCAAAGCTGTCTTGAGCTTCTAAAAGCTCGCCTCACACTCGTCTGACCATCTAAACTGGGCACCCTTCTGGGTCAACCTGGTCATCAGGGATGCAATGGATGAAAACCCCTCCACGAACCGACGGTTGTAACCTGCTAACCCCAAGAAACTCCGAATCTCTGTAGCTGAAGCTGGTCGAGGCTAGTTCTTGACTGCCTCTATCTTCTTCGGGTCCACCTGAATACCCTCTACTAATACAACGTGACCCAGAAATGCAACTGAGCTCAACCAGAACTCGCACTTCGAGAACTTAGCATATAACCGACTATCCCTCAAGGTTTGAAGAACCACTCTAAGATGTTGCTCGTGCTCCTCCCGGCTGCGGGAATATATAAAAATATCATCGATGAAGACTATCACGAATGAGTCCAAATAATACCTGAACACTCGGTTCATCAAATCCATAAAGGCTGCTGATAACTGTGATTTCTACATGTTTTATACCCATTCTTACCTAAGCTTTGTGCATTAACTGCCATAAATTAGTCCTAAAATGCTTACAAGTTGCGCTTGATTGCAGGTTTGAGCGACAAGATGACAAATACCAAAGATCGACTCAAAAAGGAGTGAAATCTGCCAAGTGTCAAAAGACAACTGAAGTGGGGAACAAAATGACCCGTGCGGTCCTCACTGATTTGTCATGCGGCCGCACAAGAGAGTTCAGAGGCTGGGCAATTTCCAGGTCAACCTGCGCGATCCGCACTGCTTTGCCACGCGGCCGCGTAGGATAGTTCAGAGACCATGCAATTTTCAAGTCAAGACGCGCGGTCCGCGCTCCTTTCCACGCGGTCCGCACCCAAGAGTGTCAGAGACTCGGTCATTCAAGGCAAAAGCCCACGCGGCCGCACACCTAATCAGTGCGGTCCGCGTGGAAATGCCCTACGCGGCCGCGCGTCGCATTTGCGCGGTCCACATCCCCAAGTGTCAGAAGCAAGATATGAAGACCCAAACCCCTACGCGACCGCACGTCATTTGTGCACGGTCCGCGCCAGACTCGCAGGGATATTTTTGTCCGGTTTTTTCTGTGTAGTATAAATAGAACTTTTTACTTTTTAGGTGGAGTTTTCAGTTTCTGATTTTTATCAGATAGCAGCTAAACTCGAGATTTCATGGTTTTAGCCTATTTTGGGCAATTTCTTCTAGTATTAACATGGATTTGAGTAGATTAACATTGTAGTTAATTATTATGTTAATTTCATCTACTATTTCTTCAATTTCTGTTTCTATTATGGCTAGCTAAACCCATTAGCTAGGGTTGTGGCTCAACCCTAGTGTGGGTAATTAATGGGTGTGATTGTTTAGTGCATGAATGATGTTGGGTATTTGTTATTTGGATTAATCTTATATTTTCATTAAGATTTGGTGGTTGCAAACACTAAGTCTAGCTTAGTGAGTTTTGACTCTTCTTGAGAAAGAGAGTCTATGACCCCAAGATTAATTCCAACAAGGAATTGGGATGGACACATGAGAATGGTAGTCCCAATTAACGGGTTAAACCTCGAGAGAGTAATTACCCAACTTGAACCATAAGTTGCTTGGGCAAATTGGCCTACCCAATTGGTCTCGAGAGAGGCAATTGGGCAAAATCACTCTCTCTACCGAGAGGTGTGAGAGTGGGTACGAAAGTGCAACGGTTATAGCATAACTCCCAGATTCATCATTCTTGCATTAGGAATCTCTACCCATTAGTTGATCACATATGTACATGCCACGACCCTAGTGCCTTTCTCTATATTGCATACAGCTTAGAATCTATATCTTAGCCTAACTTAGCTTTAAACTTGTAGTTGATAAATTGTAGTTGATAATCAAAAGAAAACCAATAATGTTAGAAGATCAATTAGGAGCTAAAACATAGTCCTAGACCATACAAACACTTAACTCCAAATTAAAGCTCCCTGTGGAAAATTGACCCCGATACCGCTATTGGGTAGAAGTATTAGCGCCCACTCTTCCTTAGGTTGAGTCCGTTGCGATCACTTTTTGGCGCCGTTGCCGGGGAGCTTTACGGTGTTGACTATTTGTGTAGCTAGTATTGTGTTTTGCTTCTCTTTCCTTCTTATTTAATGACTTTGTTTGTGTCGATCAATCAGGTACAATGGCTCTTAATGCAAATGACCCTCTAGGCAATGTGATAGCGGGGGAGGAGGTAGAGGATTTAGAACAAGATGAGGTCTTACCTCAACTTCCACGGAGAGGCCGACATGTCAATATAAATGCAAATGAGAACAACAACATTCCAGACCCTCCTCCGGCACCGCCGAGAGTGGCTCCCAGAGTTTTACCAAATCAAGGATACGCCAGTGCTATTGTTCCTCCCCGAATCCGGGCGGGGAACATTCAAATCACAAATGTTATGCTGACCTTGCTCGAGCAAAAAAGTTATTTCACGGGTGCCTCCGATCAAAATGCCTACAAGCACTTGAAGGGGTTCGTGGATACATGTTGGGGTAGCAAGCAGAAAAATGTGTCCGAGGATGCATTGAGATTGAGACTTTTCCCGTTTTCTCTTCGGGGTAAAGCATTGGATTGGTTAGAAAGGCTCCCCAATCATTCTATTACAACATGGGATGAATTGGCGGACAAATTTATTGCCAAGTTCTTCTCTCCAAGTCATATGGCAGCTCTTCGGGATGAAATTCTAGCTTTCAAGCAAGAGCCAACGGAACCTTTGCATGAGATATGGGAAAGATATAGAACAATGGTGAAAGAGTGCCCTAATAACAACATGACCGAGGCTATGATTCAACAAACCTTTTATCGGGGCATCAACACCACAAATCAATGCATTGTGAACCAATTGGCTGGAGGGAACTTTATGAAACTTTCTTACCAAGAGGCATGTGATGTACTTGATGAAATGGCCGACACCTCTTCGGCATGGCAAAGCCGAGCAAACATTCCCTAAGGTGACCCCACGGTCATCCATTTGCACAAGGAATTTCACGATCATGGCCAAGCTATAGCCGAGCTTACAACAACTATGAATCAATTGGCAAATGCGCAATTGCAACAAGTCCAAAACCCGTGCCAAGTCAACGCAATGGAAGGTGTTTCTATGTTGAAAAGGAGGCAAAGAGGGCAACAACCTCAAGGTAATTGTGAACAATATGACAACAACAATGATGGTGGTGGTTATTCAAATGAGAGCTATGAGGATCAAAGCGAAGAGGTCCAATATGTCAACAACTATCAAGGGAATAGAGGTAATTCCTCAAACCAACAATAGCGTCCTCAAGGTAATTGGGGAAATCAATAACAAGGCGGAGGTAATTGGAATAACAACAACCAAAACAACAATTGGGGTAATCAAGGCAACCAAGGAAATTGGAATGGTAATAACAATAATTTGGGCAACAACAATAATCAAGGAGGGTGGAACAATGGCGGGAACCAAGGCAACCGGGGGCAAGGTTTTCAAAGGGGCCCCATGTGCCAACAACCGAACAATCCACCCCCCTTTCCTTCTCAAGGTCCGAGTTCGTCTGGAGGCGAGATGGGGAGAATTGAAAGCATGTTCGAGCAAATGATGAAAAAGAACCAAGATTCCGAGGCCCAATTAGCTTCGCATAACACATCTATCCGGAACTTGGAAGTGCAATTAGGCCAAATCTCTTAGTCTTTAAATACTCGCCCAAAGGGTGCTCTACCAAGTGATATGGTAGTAAACCCCAAGGGTAGGCACAATAATCATGTGATGGCAGTGACAACACGAAGTGGAAGAGGCGGTGATGTGCATGCCTCAAGAGGAAACCAAGTTGCGGTAGATGAAGATGAGTTACGAAATGATGAGATCCCGTTGGTAGTTGAGGATATTGTTGAACAAAGTGCAAGTGATGATGTGAGAATTGAAATTGATGAGGGTGAGGAGGAGACTCAAGAGGCCGTGAGCCCGTCTAGGGAACACGTCATTGATATGCTCGAACCGGTGGTGCCAAAAGCCAAGGCACCCTTGCCTAGACCTCCTCCGCCCTATCCTCAACGGTTGGCCAAGAAAAAGGGTGACAACCAATTTAATAAATTCATTGAAATGATGAAGAGTTTGACTATCAACGTGCCTTTGGTGGAGGCACTCGAGCAAATGCCAGGATACGCAAAGTTCATGAAAGATTTGGTTACAAAAAAGAGATCAATGGAGTGTGAGACAATCAAGATGACCCATCAAGTGAGCGCAATTGTGCATTCTATGGCTCCGAAACTTGAGGATCCCGGTGCATTCACTATCCCATGTACCATTGGAAGTGCCGACTTTGCAAAAGCCCTTTTGTGACTTGGGGGCAAGTATCAATCTCATGCCATATTCGGTCTTCAAGACCTTGGGTATCGGACAACCTCATCCAACTTCTATGAGGCTTCAAATGGCGGACCGGTCAATGAAGCGGCCTTTGGGGATTATTGTTGATGTCCTTGTTCGTGTTGATAAGTTCATAATGCCGGCCGATTTCGTGATCTTGGATTGCGAAGTGGATTTCGAGGTGCCTATCATTCTTGGAAGGCCCTTCCTAGCTACGGGGAAGGCCTTGGTTGATGTGGAAGCGGGAGAATTGACCTTCCGTGTTGGAGATGAAAAGGTGGTGTTCCACGTGTGCAAATCAATGAGGCAACCGGATAGCACCGAGGTATGTTCGTTTGTTGACATTGTCACGACGGTGATAGTGGATGACACAAGCGCAATGGCAAATGTTGAGGACCCACTTGAGGCCGTGCTATTGAATATGGATGTTGATGATGATGCTAGAAGGGTGGAGTGTGTGAACGCATTACATGGCATGGGCTCATATTCTTATGAACCGGGGAAGTTATCTCTTGATCTTGAAAATCGCAAAACTCCACCACCAAGCCATCTATTGAGATGCCACCAGTGTTGGAGTTGAAATCACTTCCTCCTCATCTCAGGTATGAATTTCTTGGTCCTAATTTCACTTTACCGGTTATTCTTTCTTCTTGCTTGACTAACGTGTAGGTTGACGCCACTTTAGCGGTTCTTCAAAAGCTCAAGCGGGCGATTGGATGGACCTTGGCGGATATTCGGGGTATTAGCCCCGCATTTTGCATGCACAAGATAATATTGGAGGAGGATGCTAGGCCGTCTCTTGAACATCAAAGGAGACTCAATGAGGCCATGCAAGAGGTGGTCAAAAAGGAAGTCATCAAGTGGCTTGACGCTGGTGTAGTGTATCTAATTTCTGACAGTTCGTGGACTTCTCCGGTACAATGTGTGCCAAAGAAGGGAGGAATAATGGTGGTGACCAATTAAAACAATGAACTTATTCTGACTCGTACTATGAAGGGTTGGAGGGTATGCATGGACTACCGGAAGATGAACAAGGTGACTAGAAAGGATCATTTCCCATTCCTGTTCTTGGACCAAATGCTTGATCGTCTTGCAGGCCGGGCTTTCTATTATTTTCTGGATGGGTATTCAGGCTATAACCAAATTCTCATTGCCCCGGAAGACCAAGAAAAGACAACCTTCACATGTCCTTATGGCACATTCGCCTTCTCTCGAATTCCATTTGGATTATGTAATGCACCGGCGACCTTCCAACGATGTATGATGGTAATCTTTACCGACATGGTGGAGGACATATTGGAGGTCTTCATGGATGATTTTGGTGTGGTTGGGGACTCATTTGGTGAATGCTTGCAAAACTTGGATCGTGTGTTGGCCCGATGCGAAGACACAAACTTGGTTCTCAATTGGGAGAAATGCCATTTTATGGTAGAAGAAGGAATTGTGTTGGGTCACAAAATTTCAAAAAGAGGGATTGAGGTTGATAAGGCAAAAATTGAGGTTATCTAAAGGCTCCTTCCCCCTACTTCTGTCAAAGGGGTGAGGAGTTTTTTTGGACACGTGGGTTTTTACCGAAGATTCATCAAAGTCTTTTCTAAGGTAGTTAACCCGTTGTGTAAATTGCTAGAGAAAGATGCCAAATATGTGTTCGATGAGAGATGTATGGAGGCTTTCGAGCTTTTAAAGCAAAAGTTGACTACTACCCCTATCATTACCGCACCAAATTGGAGCTTGCCCTTTGAGCTCATGTGCGATGCTAGTGATATTGTGGTGGGGGCGGTCTTGGGCGAAAGAATCAACAAAATGTTCCATCCGGTGTACTACTCAAGTAAGACAATGAATGAAGCTCAAAGGAACTACACGGTCACCGAGAAGGAATTGCTTGCCATTGTTTTTGCCATGGAGAAGTTTAGCCCATACCTTATGGGGGCCAAAGTGATTATTCATACTGATCACGCCGCCCTTAGGTACTTAATGATGAAGAAAGATTCAAAAGCGAGGTTAATGAGATGGGTGCTTCTTCTTCAAGAATTTGATTTGGAGATTGTTGATAGAAATGGTAGTGAAATGATAGAAATGGTAGTGAAAATCAAGTGGCAGACCACTTGTCTCGATTGGAGGAGGAAGGGAGGCCTTTGGACGGCCTTGAGATAAATGATGCTTTTTCGGATGAACAACTCCTCTCGGTTTCAATGCTAGACATGTCATGGTTTGTCGACATTGCCAATTATCTTGTTACCCGTGTGGTTCCGTATGAGCTCTCTTCTAACCAAAGGAAGAAGCTCAAGCGGGATTGTTTGGATTACTATTGGGATGAGCCGTATATTTTCAAAATTTGCACCGATGGTGTAATTCGCCGGTGTGTCCCCGAAGAAGAGCAATTGAGTATTGTGGAAGCTTGTCACTCTTCGCCCTATGGTGGCCATCATGGCGGGGCGAGGACGGCATCTAAAGTGTTGAGTTGTGGTTTCTATTGGCCTTCTTTGTTCAAGGATGTCGATGACTTTGTGAAAAGATGTGATGAATGCCAACGTGCCGGAGGGATTTCGAAGAAAGATGAAATGCCCCTTAACACGATTCTAGAGGTTGACATTTTTTATGTTTGGGGGATAGACTTTATGGGACCATTCGTAAGTTCTTGTG
This sequence comes from Nicotiana sylvestris, assembly GCF_000393655.2. NCBI lineage: Eukaryota > Viridiplantae > Streptophyta > Magnoliopsida > Solanales > Solanaceae > Nicotiana > Nicotiana sylvestris. The sequence continues at coordinate 31,515,542 of NC_091062.1, forward strand.
CCAACACCTACATCTTGGTAGCGGTTGATTATGTGTCGAAATGGGTTGAGGCCATAGCTTTGCCAAATAATGAAGCTCGAAGCGTGGTGGTGTTCTTGAAAAAGAGTATCTTCACGAGGTTTGGCACTCCACGTGCTATCATCAGTGACGGAGGTTCTCATTTTTGCAACCGGGCTTTTGCCTCTTTGCTAGCCAAGTATGGGGTAAATCACAAGGCGACCACTCCTTATCATCCTCAAGCGAGTGGCCAAGTTAATGTGTCCAACCGTGAGATCAAGAGTATTTTGTCCAAGACTGTCAATGCAAATAGGACCGACTGGTCGAAGAAATTGGATGATGCTCTTTAGGCTTATCGTACAGCTTTCAAGACTCCGATTGGTATGTCGCCGTATCGGTTGGTGTTTGGGAAGGCTTGTCATCTTCCGGTAGAATTGGAACATAAGGCTATGTGGGCCCTGAAAAAGTTGAACTTAGAATGGGATGTCGCTGCAAATCTGCGGGTTGAGCAATTGAATAAACTTGATGAGTTTAGGTTTCATGCTTACTCCAGCTCGTCCTTGTATAAGGACAAGATGAAGCACCTTCACGACAAGTATGCCCGAGGGAAGGAATTCAAAGTTGGTGACATGGTTCTTCTTTTCAACTCCCGGTTGAGGTTATTTCCGGGCAAGCTGAAGTCTAAGTGGAGCGGCCCATTTGAAGTGGTTAGTGTAACTCCTTTTGGTGCCATTGATCTCAAAAATAAGAATGGTGAAGTTTTCCGGGTCAATGGGCATCGTGTCAAGCATTATTTGGGCAAGATTGATGACAGCCACGTGGTGGCACTCATTTATTTGAAATGACTGTGATGGTAACATGCGTCGTGTCGCGACGTTAAATCAGGCGCTTCTTGGGAGGCAACCCATGTCTTTTTCTTTTTCTTTGTTTTTCTGTTGTAGAGTAGGATTTTTGAGCTGATAGTTTGTGAAGTGTTACAGGGATAATGTTGAACCAGTGCAAGGCAAAAGTGCAAAATGGTCAATTTCTAAAAATTGCCTACGCGGCGCGCAACAAAATAGTGCGGTCCGCGTAGGTTTGAGCAGCTGAAGGGTTAAGGCCTAGAAGACCCAGCGCGGCCGCGTGACATTTCTATGCGGTCCGCGCTGGAGGACCCAGAATTACATGCTCTCTGACAAAGTCCCACGCGGCCGTGCACCAAAATAGTGCGGTCCGCGTGGATTGAACAGCCAATGTGTAGGATGCAAAATCCAGCGCGGTCCGCGTCCCTTTTTGTGCGGCTGCGCTGGTAGGTAGGTACTGGGTCCCAGGGTTTTTCTATAAATAGAGGCCTTGGGCCTCATTTTAACCTTTTCGCCAAATTTTCACCTGAGCTATAGTTTTCACTGTTCATCAAGACTAATTGTGCACATAGTTGAAATCTCATTAATCCCTGGTAACAACTCTCATTCATTTCAATCATAGTCTAATTTTTTGTTTTGTTTAATTAATTTTTACTAGTGTAACTTCTTACTTTCATCTTTTTCTTCTTAGTTTAACTGTTAGCTTAGATTTTTGTGTGTTTTTGTTTAATCTTGGGCATGGAATCTTGTTAAATAACTGAGTAGGGACACTTAGGACCCACAAAGGTGAACAAAAAAATTGAATTTAATTGAACAAACACCCGGCTCAGTTAAATTAGCCCTACGCGGCCGCGCAGCATTTGTGCACGGTCCGCGTGACTCTTGTTAAGAGATGATGAACCTCTCTACGCGGTCCGCGTGCCATTTGTGTGCGGTCCGCATGATCCCAGCGTGGCCACGGTCCAAAACAGTGCGGACCCCGTGTGAAGAGTTCAGAGAGGTCAACATTTGGGTATTTCACCTGCGCGGACCGCGTACCATTTCTGTGCGGTCCGCGCTAAACCAACGCGGCCGCGTACCATTTCTGTGCAGTCCGCGTCGGTTTATTCAGAAAGGTATGTGTGGGTGTCAGTATACTGCGCGGACCGCGTGCCTTTTGGTGTGGTCCGCGCCCCTCTGTTTGTGTCACTGTGTCTGCACTCTTTGCATTCAACTGAACTGTCTACTCCACCTTATGTGCTTCTACTAACAATGTTAGACATGTATTTCTTGCAGACAATGGTTCAAAAATGAGCGGGCAAAGAAAAACAACCCGGGAGAGGTGGTTCCTCCCGAGGGGGGAAAAGCAAGCAGACTGTGAAACTCACTCCAAAAATCAGGGAATTGATAAAGAAAACCCGGAAGATAATCCGGGAAGCTGATAGAGCTGCATCTCATTCCACGGGGAGTGAGTATGCACCTTCACGGAGCATTACCTCGGAGCCTGCTCCCACCCACATGTCCACTTCATTTCAGCTCTGTGATTCCCCTTCCCCGGATCATGGTAATGTAGCCTCCTCCAAGAAACTGGTTAATGTCATCTCAGACTCGTTTGATGAGTCCGTAGCAAGAGAAGAAGAGCAATACTCCACATCTCCCACAGCTTCATCATCAGGGGAGAGTGGAGGGTATGCTGAGGGAGGTGAGCCACAGGTAGGGGGGATAGAGCGTACTAGAAAAACGGAGGCATGGGCAGACAGGTTTGTTAGTGAGGTTGTTTTCCACAGATTCCGGGAGTGGTGGCCCAAAAGGAAATTCCGGAAAGGCGGTTCATAGATGCCGATCTTGTCCCTCTCAACCCTCATGTGCAAGCACAATTCCGCACTAGAGAGGGTTGGGGCTTCTTCAAAGAACGTGTTGAGATGGCGAATGAGCATATGGTGAAGGAATTCTACAGCAATGTTCACCATATCATTCGGGACTCAAAAGCAACTAAAGTGAGGGACAAGACAGTTGTGTTTGATGGCAAATCGTTAAATGGATTCCTGGGGTTCGAAGAAGAGGATGAATCGCAATATTTAGAAAAGCTAGCAATGAAAGAGGAGGTTCGTCCTTGGTTATCCGAGCACTTGGCAGCCCCGGGTACAGTCCCAGTCTGGTTGAAAGCACAAGAAAAGATCTTTAGGAACACCCTGAACTTTGAAGCCAAAGGGTGGTTGACTTTCGTGTGTAGTCGACTTGACCCGTCTACACATGATCACTCCATTCCCCTTCCTCGTGCTGTCTTGGTAGCATCTATCATGGCGGGTTTCCCTCTGAATGTGGGTAATATTATGTCGAGAGTGATTTCTACAGTTGGTAATGAGACCCAAACAAACTACCCCTTCCCAAACACACTCTCTTTGTTACTTCAGAGAATTGAAAGTGAAGAAAAAGAAATATGATGTCAAGGTACCTCCGGTGGCCCCGTACTCATGGTATAGTCAGTTGGGTCCAGACAACCCAAAGAGGGGCAAGAAGAATGTGGCATCCACTTCCACTGCACCTGGCCAGTCTGAGGAGCCAGTGGTCATTGAGCAACCCAGTAAGCCTTCCACCATTCCTGCTACTGATGAGGCATTGCCTCCAGGTCCGTCGTCAGCAGCTGGTCCTTCTATTGCAGCTGAACCGGTAGTCCCTTCATCAAAGACTCACCGGTTCACTGCAAACTAGCTCACCCACTCCCTTGCCAGTTTGAACAACTGGATGTCAGCTGCGACATCCAGGTTGTCTATTTTGACCACTGCTGTACAGACACAGGGAGCACCAGTTACTATTGAGATTCCTTCCTCCATTGAGGATGCACTGAAGAAGATCCTGGCCAACCAGGAAAAGATGATGGCGATGCAGGATGCCTTGACTAAGGCGGTTGGGGCACATGGCAAAGCGTTGGAGAAATTGGCTCGGGAGCACAAGAAGCTGAGGAAGCAGAAGGCTTCCAAGGAGTCAGTGACACAGTTGAGAGTGGAGGTAGACAAGCTCATGGAGGATCAGTTGCCACTTGACTTACTATTTGGGGATCCGGCTGTAGAGCCAGCAGTAGCACAGGTACAGGAGGAGGATCAGAGGCCGAGGAAGAAGAGGAAACTCCCTAGCACTAAGGGAGTTATGATTGAGGTAGCACCGGTTCAGGAGAGTCCCTCCACTGCCCCATCAGTTGATGAGCCAGTTCTTGAGCAGGCACCTAGCCTAGCAGCACAGTAGCAGCAGGCCGGGGACCAATCTGAGGTCCCCGCCAGTACAGAGGACTTAGGAGCCACTGACCAGCACAGGGTGACGGATGAGGCTTGAGGGGCCTTTCTATATCCTTTATTTCATTTTGGTGCTTATTTTGATAGTTAGCATTGGGGACAATGCTAGCTTTTATTCGTGGGGTGTGGCCCTACTATTTTGATTGACTGTTGGATTACTGTATATATTCTTTTACTTTCAGCACATTCGTAGTTGTAGATGGCTTGTATATAATTGTTCATTCTAGATGCTCTTAAACTCTATGTATATATTCATTCCCCCTGGTTGTATATTCTAATTCCCTTTTGTACATATTCATTCGGTTTTCATTTTGGTTTTCTATTTTTTGTTAAAATTTTTCGTTTTAGTTGCAAAGTCAGGCTCGTAGCCTTTTTGTTTTGTTTTGGTGTTTGCAATAAGCCCTTGGTTTTCTTAATGCCACGGTTCTTTTCAAGGGTAGAGTGTTGTGCGAACCGGGTGACTCTTCCCAATGATAGATGGCGTGACAACCTTCTTAAGGGTTTGAGTCTGTTTTTGATTTTTCTTTTTGATTTTCAAGTTTTTGTAGTTAAGGGTACCTCAGGCAAAGCTTCACTTGGGCCTAGCACATTTGCCTTTGATCCTATGGTCAAAGACATTATGTTGTGTTTAGGATGGTGAAAGTTGTGGCCTTGAGACTCTTGTGTTGACCAAACAATCATCATGTGGTCATTTTGGGCCATTGTGCGCTTGAATCATATCTAAGGTCGTTGTGGGACCTCGACTCCGTCTTTGGAAATCCTTGAGTGTGTGTAGTAAGAATTCGAATCGTGAACCCAAGTACCGAGCCGATAGTCTAGAACTTGACCTGAATGTTTGTTGAGGCGAAATCATAGGTGGAACTTGACTTGAGACGTGATTATAGGCTCTCCTTGATCAAAAATGAAAAACTTGAACAATTTCCATGACCTACCAATGAAATAATCCCTAGTTCACCCCTTTTGAGCCTTAAACCTTTTTCTTTCATGAACCAAGCTACAAGCCTATACCCGTTCTTAATGAGACCCTCTCTTGGCACCCAAATCTTCCCTTGAGTAAATGGCAAATGTCTAAGTTTGGGGGGAGAGACAAGAAAGGCATCAATGTGGTAAAAAGGCGCAAAAGCAAAAGAAAAGGAAGGCAATGAAAAAGAGAAAAAGACAAAAAGAAAGACAAAAATGAATAAGAACCAAAAAGGGAATCCAAGGACAACAAAAAAGTGAAAAAGATGTGAAAAAGTGGTAAAAAGGAAAAAAAGGTTTGAATTGCAAAAGAAAGAGTGACAATGTGTCTCTCTAACCCCTTGAAAGAAATGAATTACTCAATTGAGTCAAGAAAGTGCGCCAAAATAAATCAAAAGAAGTGTTTAAGGGAAGATTAAACCCATTTGAACAAAAACATGTCCTACCTTTACCCAAAGCCTCAATGACTCCTCAAAAGCCCTATATGAACTTGAGTTGAGGGAAGCCTACATTAGTGGATACTTACATAAGGGGAAAACATATGGTACTTAGAGCCGGACTTAGGGACTTTTCTTTGTGAGAGATGAGAGAGAAGTCCATTCACCTCGATTTGTGTGCAAATACTCTAAAAAGGTGAGGTTCACTTGGGGAAAGTCGAGGATGTGTGAGTTTGGGTTCCACAATGAACAAAGAAATTGAGAAAGGTTCCTTGATGAAATGTGTCAACTCTTGATGCTCTTGTGTCACACTTGATCCACAAGTTTTCAAAGTTTAAATGTGTTAATAATGCATTCGCATTGAGGGCAATTGTTAGTCCCAATTGATGCTTGTTGAGGTTACTTTAGGATAAACAGGAATTACTTGGGTGTTTTCCATTGAGGGGTAGGTCTCATTTTATTTGCTTGAGGACAAGCAAAGGTTTAAGTTTGGGGGAGTTGATAACTGTGATTTCTACATGTTTTATACCCATTCTTACCTAAGCTTTGTGCATTAACTTCCATAAATTAGTCCCAAAATGCTTACAAGTTGCGCTTGATTGCAGGTTTGAGCGACAAGATGACAAATACCAAAGATCGGCTAAAAAGGAGTGAAATATGCCAAGTGTCAAAAGACAACTGAAGTGGGGAACAAAATGACCCGTGCGGTCCGCACTGATTTGTCACGCGGCCGCACTTGAGAGTTCAGTGGCTGGACAATTTCCAGGTCAACCTGCGCGGTCCGCACTGCTTTGCCATGCGGCCGCGCAGGATAGTTTAGAGACCATGCAATTTTCAAGTCAAGACGCGTGGTCCACGCTCCTTTCCATGTGGTCCGCGCCCAAGAGTGTCAGAGACTTGGTCATTCAAGGCAAAAGCCCACGCGGCCCCACACCTAATCAGTACGGTCTGCGTAGAAACGCCCTACGCGGTCGCGCGTTGCATTTGCACGGTTCGCGTCCCCAAGTGTCGGAAGCAAGATATGAAGACCCAAACCCCTACGCGGCCGCGCGTCATTTGTGCGCGGTCCGCGCCAGACCCTCAGGGGTATTTTTGTCCGGTTTTTCCTATGTAGTATAAATATAATATTTTACTTTTTAGGTGGAGTTTTTAGTTTCTGGTTTTTATCAGATAGCAGCTGAACTCGAGACTTCATGGTTTTAGCCTATTTTGGGCAATTTCTTCTAGTATTAACGTGGATTTGAGTAGATTAACATTGTAGTTAATTATTATGTCAATTTCATCTACTATTTCTTCAATTTCTGTTTCTATTATGGCTAGCTAAACCCATTAGCTAGGGTTGTGGCTCAACCCTAGTGTGGGTAATTAATGGGTGTGATTGTTTAGTGCATGAATGATGTTGGGTATTTGTTATTTGGATTAATCTTATGTTTTCATTAAGATTTGGTGGTTGCAAACACTAAGTCTAGCTTAGTGAGTCTTGACTCTTCTTGAGAAAGAGAGTCTATGACCCCAAGATTAATTCCAACAAGGAATTGGGATGGACCCATGAGAATGGTAGTCCCAATTAATGGGTTAAACTCGAGAGAGTAATTACCCAACTTGAACCATAAGTTGCTTGGGCAAATTGGCCTACCCAATTAGTCTCGAGAGAGGCAATTGGGCAAAATCACTCTCTCAATCGAGAGGTGTGAGAGTGGGTACGAAAGTGCAACGGTTATAGCATAAGTCCCATATTCATCATTCTTGCATTAGGAATCTTTACCCGTTAGTTGACCACCTAGGTACCCTAGTGCCTTTCTCTATATTGCATACAACTTAGAATCTATATCTTAGCCTAACTTAGCTTTAAACTTGTAGTTGATAAATTGTAGTTGATAATCAAAAGAAAACCAAAAATGTTAGAAGATCAATTAGGAGCTAAAACATAGTCCTAGACCATACAAACACTCAACTCCAAATTGAAGCTCCCTGTGGAAAATTGACCCCGATACCGCTATTGGGTAAAAGTATTAGCGCTCACTCTTCCTTAGGTTGAGTCCGCTGCGATCAGCTGCTGGGGCGTTGGTCAACCCAAATGACATAACCAAGAACTCATAATGCCCGTACCGAGTGCGGAATGCTGTCTTAGGGACATCGGATGCCCTAATCCTCAACTGATGGTAGCCAGATCTCAAGTCAATCTTTGAAAATACCTTGGCACCCTGAAGCTGATCGAACAAATCATCAATCCTCGGCAGTGGATACTTATTCTTAATTGTAACCTTGTTCAATTGTCGGTAATCAATGCACATTCTCATCGAGCCATCCTTTTTCTTTACAAACAGAACCGGCGCACCCCAAGGCGACACGCTGGGTCTAATGAAACCCTTCCCAAGCAAGTCTTATAACTGCTCCTTCAACTCTTTCAACTCTAGCGGGGCCATGCAATATGGCGGAATAGAAATGGGCTGAGTTCCCGGAGCCAAATCGATGCAAAAATCAATATCCCTATTGAGCGGCATACCTGGCAGGTCTGAAGGGAAAACCTCGGGGAACTCTCGAATAATAGGTACAGAATCAATAGAAGGGACCTCTGCGCTGGAATCGCGAACATACGCCAGATAAGCTAAACACCCCTTCTCGACCATGTGCCGAGCCTTCACATATGAAATAATACTGCGAGTGGCATGACCTGGGGTCCCTCTCCACTCTAGTCGGGGCAAATCTGGTAAAGCCAAGGTCACGGTCTTGGCATGGCAATCCAAGATAGCATGATGCGGGGACAACCAATCCATCCCTAATATAACGTCGAAATCCACCATATCTAAGAGCAACAAATCAACACGGGTCTCAAGACCCCTAAACACCACAACACAGGAACGATGAACCCGATCAACCACTATAGAATCACCCACAGGTGTAGATACATATACAGGAATACTCAAGGCCTCACTAGGCATAACCAAGTAGGGTGCAAAATAGGACGACACATATGAATACGTAGATCCAGGGTCAAATAGCACTGAAGCATCTCTATCGCAGACCAGAATAGTACCTGTAATGACAACATCTGATGACTCAGCCTCTAGCCTGGCTGGAAGAGCATAACACCGGGGCTGGGCCCCACCTCCCTGAACTGTCTCTCTAGGACGACCAGCTACTGGCTGGCCCCCACCTCTGGCGGCCTGAGCTCCACCTCTATGACCTCTACCTCTACCTCTAACACCCTTGCCACCACCTCTAGCTGGCTGGGCAGGTTGTGAAACCTCCGGTGCCTGAATCATAGTACGAGAACTCTGGTGCTGAGAGCTGCTCGAAGCTCGAGGGTAATACTTGGCAATGTGCCTCATGTCTCCACACGTGAAACAAGCCCTCGGCTGCTGGGGATAACGGCCCTGAAAACTCTGGAGCGGTGGTGCACTGATAGGTGCTGATGGTGAACTGTAAGGCTGCTGGTCTGAATAATGCGGCTGAGAACCACGACCACCCGAAGTACCGTGAGAGACTTGTAGGGCTGACTAAAAGGGACTAGGAGGATGGCCTCTACCATACGAATCTCTACCTCCAGACGAGGTACCACTGAATCTGCCTGAATGACGGGGCCTCTTATCCGACCTATGACCACCTCCCTGTAATATAACCATCTCAACTCTGCGGGACACATTGGCCGCCTCCTGAAATGTAATCTCACTCCCGTCTCCCATAGCCATCTGGAGACGGATCGGCTGAATCAAACCATCGATAAACCTCCGCACCCTCTCTCTCTCGGTGGGGAGTATGACAATAGCATGGCGAGCTATATCAATGAACCGGGTCTCGTACTGAGTGACTGTCATAGAGCCCTGCTGGAGGTGCTCAAACTGCCTACGAAGAGCCTCCCTCTGAGTGACTGGGAGAAACTTCTCCAAAAATAAATCTGCAAACTAGTTCCAAGTCAAAGACGACGATCCGGCTGGTCTCGCTAAGCAATAATCCCTCCACCAAGTCTTGGCGGGTCCAGATAGACGAAAGGTGACAAAATCGACCCCATTGGTCTCCACAACACCCATGTTCCGAAGAACCTCGTGGTAGCTATATAACAAATCATGGGGATCCTCTTAAGAAGCACCGCTGAATGTGGTAGTAAATAGCTTGGTGAATCGATCCAATCTCCACAGAGCATCAGCAGACATAGCCGCACCATCGCCGGTCTGAGCCGCTGTACCCGGCTAAACTGCCACTGCTGGCTAAACCACCGGAACCTGAACCTGGGGAGCTACCTTCTCCGGAGTACGTGTAGCGGGAGTCTAAACCCCTCCTCCAGCCTGAGAAGTGGTTGGTGCTACTGGGAGCAAACCCGCTCGAGAGACGCTCTCTATGAAGCCTACCAATCGGACCAAAGCGTCCTGAAGCACTGGAGTGGCTATAAAACCCTCTGGGACCTGAGCTGGGCCCACCGGAGCTGCTGGAGCTGGAACCTCATCATCATAATCAACATGAGGCTGCACCTCTGGAACTGCTGCTCGGGGCTGAGCTTTGCCTCTGCCTCGGCCTCTGGCACAGCCTCGGCCTCGCTCTCTACCCGTAATAGGAGCCGCTGCTGGGGGCTCGGGCTGCTGCGCGGTCGATGAGGAAGCGCGTGTCCTCGCCATCTGCGAAAGAACGGAGTAGAAATTCAATCAGTATTGGGGAAACAGAACCGCACGACAAGAAAGAACAGATGTGATGTTTTCCTAACTCTGTAGCCTCTAGGGGATAAATACAGACGTCTCCGTACCGATCCCCCAGACTCTACTAAGGTTGTCCATGAGTTGTGAGACCTATGTAACCTAGTGCTCTGATACCAACTTATCACGACCCGGATTTCCCACCCTCGGGAGTCGTGATGGCGCCTACTAATAGGAGCTAGGCAAGCCAACTTAAATTACCTTCCATTTAACGCGCATTTCTTTTCCGTAATTATCAACATGTAATAGAGGCAACATAATTAAAATTTCATGTGGAAGTCTCAACTTATATAAAAACTGAATAGAATTGCGGAAAGTTTAACAAAATCCTCTACCCAAGATTGGTGTCACAATGCTCACGAACTTCTAAGGTTACTAAATACAATCGTCTGAAAGAAAATTTTAAACTGTTTGTTTCGGTACAAAAGATAACAAACTGAATAAAGAGAGAGAGACTCCGGGCTTGCGGACGTCAGCAAAACTACCTCGGTGTCTCTGGACTGAAGGCCTTCTCCCGATCTACTGCTGTTGTCCAAAGGCTGCTCCAACTTCGTGATCTGTGCAAAAGAGCACAGAGTGTAGCATCAGCACAACCGACCCCATGTGCTTGTAAGTGCCTGGCCTAACCCCGGTAAAGTAGTGACGAGGTTAAACCCAGACTCCAAATAAACCTGTGTAGATATATATATATATATATATATACAAGTACAATGGAAAACAGCGGAAAGTAAACAATTAAAGCTGGGAGGGGGAGCATGCGTACGGGGATAGCAGATAAGACAAAATATTAGAAATAATAAGGGAAAACTACATTTGCTCACTTTTACCGCAGAATAAGGAAAAAAAACAACCACTTTCACTTGTCTCAGTTTTCTCTTGTTGCAGGCGTGCAACCCGATCCCATTTCATCATATCTTATGGTAGGCGTACCACCCGCTCCCATTTCATCATATCCTGTGGTAGGCGTACCACCCGCTCCCATTTCATCATATCCTGTGGTAGGCGTACCACCCACTCCCATTTCATCATATCTTGTGGTAGGCGTACCACCCGCTCCCATTTCATTTTATCTTGTGGTAGGCGTACCACCCGCTCCAATTTCATTTTATCCTGTGGTAGGCGTACCACCCGCTCCCATTTCATTTCATAATTTGTGGTAGGCGTACCACCCGCTCCCATTTCAGTCCAACACAATATCACAGGATAATCCCGACAAGGGAGAAAGATAACATAATAAGTTTCCCGGCAAGGGAACAAGATATCAAATCAACTATCTCGGCAAGGGAGATCCAGCTATAACCAATTTACTCAATTTCTACTTAACAAAATTAATACAAATGCTCAATCATAACATTTACTTGCTCAGTTTCAAAGATCTTCAACTAAGTTCTCATAAGCATTACTTAAGAATACAACAATTTAGCAATTTAGGACTCACGGTCATGCTCGACCCCCAACGTATAGATACTAGTCACCATGCCTATACGTCGGACACAACAGAAAGCAAGTAGTAAGTAAGACTCAACTCCTAATCCCTCAAGCTAGAGTTAGACCGAACACTTACCTCAACTTCCACGGCTAAATTAATCCACAACGATCGCTTTCCCTCTCGATTTCGGCTCTAACTCAATTAAATCTATGAAATAACGACTTTATAGTATCAATATAAGCTAAACAAATCAAATCTAATGTCTAAACATAGATTTCTAAGCTTTCTTCCCAAAATTCCAAAAATCGACCCCGGGCCCCCTTGGTCAAAACACGAGGTTCGGACCAAATTCATATCACCCATTCATCCACGAGCCCGAATATATAATTTATTTTAAGATCTGACCCTAAAATTGAGGTTGAATCACTCAAAACTCCCAAAAACCTAACTCTACCCAAAACCCCTAATTTCTACTTTGATTTCATGATTTAGGTTTAGAAACTCACTAATTAATGAAGAAAGATGAAGTAAATGAGTGGGAATTTACTTACCCAAGAAACTTTGGTGAAGAAGTGCTCAAAAATTCGCTCAAGAGCCGTGGAGAAGAAGAACTCGTGTGAAATATGGACTAAATCTCGTCACTGTTCTGTTTTGGGTATTTAAAAATCGCTGGGCAAAAATGCCCTATGCGATCGCGAAGAAGGTAATGTGATCGCATAGGGTAAGGGGAAGCTGGTCATTGCGATCGCGGAAGGGCTGCTGCGAACGCATAGAAGAAAAGGTTGTGCATTCCAGGTTTGGATTTAATGAAATGCGAACGTGGATTAAAGGTTGCGTTCGCATTGAAGGATCTGGCTAAGCTATGCGATCGCGGATGAATCTATGCGATCGCATAGAACAAATGTGGGGCACCTGAAGGATTACTCTATGCGATCGCAATGCTACCTATGTGATCGCATAGAACTAGATACCAGAACACCAGAACTGAAACTTCTGCAATTTTTCTAAGGCCAAAACCACCCCGAAACACTTCCGAAACACTCCCGAGCCCTTGGGAATCCTAACCAAACACTCACACTAACTCAACAACATCCTACGAACTTAACCATGCGATTAAATCGCCAAAATAACATCATAAACGAGGAATCAAACCTCAAAATCATCACTTTCTCATTAAACTTCATAAATTTTCAAACTTAGAGTTTTAAGTCCGAAACACGTCAAACGACGTCCGATTTCAACCAAATTTCACAGAAAGCGCTTAAACCACATATAAGACCTGTACCGGGCGCCGGAACCAAAATACGGGCCCGATACCAATGCTTTCTAATTCATTTCATTTCAAATTTTCATACTAAATTTCAGAAAATAATTTCTTTTAAAAATTCATTTCTCAGGCTCGGGACCTCGGATTTCGATTCCGGGCATACGCCCGAGTCCCATATTTTTCTACGGACCCTCCAGGACCATCACATCACGGGTCCGGGTCCGTTTACCCAAAATGTTGACCAAAGTCATCTTTAACCATTTTAAAGCCACAATTTATCAAATTTCACATAATTTAACACATAAGCTTTTCCGGCTACGCGCCTGGACTGCGCACGTAAATCGAGGCAACTAAAGGTGAGGTTTTCAAGGCATCGGAAGCACGGAAAAAAGGGAAAAAACCGGTGATGACCCCTTTGGGTCGTCACACAATTTTACGTGCTTAGTGTTTTGAATGAATTTTATATCTTCTTTATAGTGCTTCGTGATGAACGGATGATTTCATATAAATTATTTGCTAATCACAATAAACATCCTACATGTTACATATATGGATTTATTTTCAAATAGCACACTTTATATAAGGTAAAATATTGATAGATTTTAAACTCTTAAATAGTAGGACTTCGTATCTAGTTTAATAAGGAAGGATATTATAGGCAAATTTTTAGGTGATTCCAAGGTCCTAAATATTAGGAAAATTATTTAAATTACAATTTTATCTAATATGAAAGTTATTTTTTATGGGTAAAAAGATCCTATTTTATTAGCTCAATGGGGAAGAAATTTTACCAATAAAAGTCCTCATATACCTTATTGTGATTTCTAAGGAATTTTATAGAAGTATCTTATGAAAATTATTGTTATTTCTATAGCCTAATACTGAAAACAAACAAATAACATAAAATACTTTTATTAAAAATAACTAAATTGAGTTCTTTTGCTAATTAGTAATTCAAAGATTTAATTATTGTTCTTAGCATTAAAGAAAATAATATATTTTTTATTCATTCAAATTCTTCATATATTAGCTCATTCATAGTTTAAATATTTAATTGTAATTATAATTTTATCCACTAAATATTTTGCATTATTGAAGTAAAAAATTAATCTAATATTTCACTTTTGAATTTTTGTGTTGATAGAACTATCAACCATTCTCTCTCTCTCCACCTTTTATATTCTTATATATCTTTTTAGTAATTTATCTTATTATTGATCAGTGTGCTTTTCAAATATTATACAAAAATAATATCTAGAAAGTTAGAACTTAATGGTAATTAGAATTTCAAAAGTAGGTACGACATGTATTCTCATTGAATAATATGAGAAATTAGAAAATGAAGTCCACTCAAATTTATTTACTTCTCTAATGTTATATCGTTAGCTTTGATTAGGTTTTCATGCTTAACTATAATTTTGCTTAACAATTTTTTGCACTAATTGTAATTAAAGAATATTAATTGTTTGGGCTTCTTATTTTTTTCTTACTTTGGTAAAAGTAAATATAGACAGAAAAGATTATTTGAAAGCTGAATATTCTTATACCAAAATTAGGACATAAAAATAAAATTTCTCATTGCCAACGAAGCAATCTACTACCAATTCTAAGCGTTAAGTTTGCTTATTCTCAAAATAGGAAATATTTTGTTTAGTTTTTCATGCTTATTGCACGTTGGGTCTCATCACAGAAGTTCAAACAAGGAATATTTGTTATGCAAAATTTTAGTTCATTTGGAACTCCTAAATATTAGGAAAATAAAATGCACAAAATTTAGTTGATTTATAACTCCTAAATATTAGGAAAATAATTAAATGACTATTTTGTCTAATGTGAAATTTATTTTTAAAGGGAAAAAAATGCGAACGACATTTCGCTAAGGGCCTTCGTGCTTTTAATATAGTATAGATAAATATAGATTATTGAACTCTTGTACTATTCCACTCCCAAATACTAAGACTCGTATTACCCAAGATGAATCAGATACTCTTAGACTATTAATTGAGACAAATTGGTCTGACAATTCCTTTTCACTGGTCATTGCAGGTGTACCTAAAATAAAGCATGCATAAAAGTTTTACAAGTTATCAAAGTGACTAATTCAATAATTGATTATTTCTATGATATAAAAAAGATTGTTTACCTGAACGGAGGTAATTGTTGAAATATGAGTGATTCAAGCATGGCAATTGCAAATAACAAAATTGTAAATCATGTAGTATTAATATTACACATAATTGAAGGAGATAATCTAATATTTAATTTTTTTTTTTGTAAAACAAGCAACTTGAGCTGGCATAGCAATATGTATTATTAATTATACAACAAAAGAAAAATAATACTAATATTTAAGTAATAAGACTTAGACCGAATGTCTAACCGATTTTCTGTGATGAATTGTAATTGTTCAATAATCTGTAGCAAAATAATAAATTACGTGAGATTTGAAATTAGCCAAGTCCAAAACATGAAACAAAATATTATATAATAAAAATTTCTTGATGCAACACTGAAGATAATTTCTTGATGCAACACTAAAAACTGGTGCATACAAACGTGCTTGCAAAGTATGAAGTGGCAAAGAGATGTTGATATTAGTAAAAGAAACAAAATCTGAAATCGCAATGTTAGAATAGGGCGAAGTTTGACGATTAAATTGTGACACTGTAGCTTTTTTTATAAAAGTATTATGGTACACAATTTGACACGTGAAAGGAATTATATAAAGTAAATTTGTGTGTAGGTCAAAAAGACAAGAAAAATTTACCAAATAATAAAGACTTCTACTGAAATATAAGTCATAATGTGAAGGAATTTAACCAAGTCAAAACTTTCCTTGTGTAACCAACGTGAAGGAACTTTTACCAAATAATTAAGGCACATTTAATACTCCAACATTCCTTGTGTCCCAAGTCCCAACTTTTACCAAATGTAAAGGGAATCTAACTAAGTCTCAAGTCCGAACTTTCCTTGTGCAACAGCCGTGACGAAAACTTTTACCAAATAATTAAGGCAAACATAAAAACTCATTTAATACTTCAAAGAGTAAAAGGAATCTAACCAATTTAATGAGATAATGTCATTTAATGAGAGTTAAAGTTAGGTTTCCTTGTGTAAGAAACGTGAAGAAATAAGAAACATGAATGAAATTTAACATAATAACAAATAATTCAAGATTATTTACCAAAATTACCAAAAAATATTACAATACTTAAATTATTATATTGTCCAATGGGAACTTTATGTTTTAAAGGGTAAAAAAGGCGAACGACATTTTGCTAAGGGTCTTCGTGCTTTTAATATAATATAGATATAGATATCTATATTATAGATATAGATATAGTATATATAATATATATATATATATATATAAGCTATAGATAAAAAAATTTAAACAAATAAATAGGCTCACTTTAATTGGGAATTAATTTTAAATTATGAATGCAATGACCTAAACAACCTATGCAAAATTTATAAATAAATCAGTTTTAAATTGATGATCATATATAAGACATTGTAAATAAAAATCACAATTGACCATCTTTCAATTTGCAATTGTGTATTAAGGATGCACGGACATTTTTATTTTGATCTTAACATTCTAGACAACTAAAGTGAATCATAAATATAAAAAGAAAAGGCACAACATTTTAAAGAATCCTAAACCTTCCGCTGTATTTCAACTTGCGACTAATTAATATTGGCAATAAAATATTCTAAATTTAAGGAAATCCAAAAAAAAAAAAAAAAAAACTTAAAGAAGCCTAAACCTAAAAGAAAGCAATACGACAGTAAAGAAACCTAATCCTAAGCAAATAAAAGCCTAAAGAGTTCTAAACCGGGAAAAAAAAGAAAATTTGCCTAAAAAGTATTAATGATTAAGATTACAATTATATTCGGCGTGGAATACATTTACAAAGGGTAAAAAAGCCGAACGATATTTTGATAGGGCTTTAATATAGTAGATAGATAGATAGATAGAGATATAAATAGATTTAGGCTTGTACAAATTAGTATGATTAAATATGTTATCAAACAATCATTTGGATGTTAACTGAATATGAATTAATTATTTTGTATGAATAAAATAATAATTTTCTTAATGCATATTTAATCATTCCCGTCTTAGTTTATAAGTATTGAATCAACGATATAGTCAATTGGTATAATTTATATGCGGTAACATATTAATAAATCCTAATTCCTAAATAATAGAACTTTTTACCAAGTTTAATAAGGAAAGATTTAATATGCAAAATTTTAAATTGATCTCAAAATCCTAAATATTAGGAGAATAACTTAAATTACAGTTTTGTCTAATGTGAAAGCTATTTTTAAAGGGTAAAAAAGACGAACAACATTTCGCTAAGGAATATAATATAGACTAGTCATTATGTACCTGCGTTGCACGTAAATCTTTAGTCAGAACTCTTATGTGAAAGAACAACTAACTAAATTTATCAACAAATTATTTACAAGATGAAATGATCATTGTAGAGTAATTGACGTGATAAAAATACGACAATCATTTTGAATCTAGAAATTAATGGTATTACATAAACAAAATACTTGAATTCAAATGATATCGTCTTAACTTACAAAGATGATAAATTTTCTTAAGTCTCATCTGCATTATTAGAACTACTTTATTGTCATGTAAAAGAAAGATATTCATAGAAACTTGCCCACGCATTATTTTTCCTTTAAAATTAGATTTTTTTTAAAAAAAATTGTTATTTAATTATTTTTTTATTAATTAATATTTTAAAATTAACTCAATTATTTGAATTATGTAGTAACTTATAATATTTAGGAAAACAAAGTATGTTATAAAAGATATCTAACTTAATTTAGTTTTTAACTTTATATGAACTAATATAATTTAAGATTTTAAAGGGTTGTAAGATTTTTTACTTAACTTAAAATGTTACAAATTTTTTAAGTGCTTAATACTAAATTTTCTTTTATAATTGTAAAAATTTAAGACCCCTAAATTAATTAAATTTTTTTCCCTTCTCCAAATAGAATTCAAAATTCGCACGTTCCGGAATTGCCGTACGGAAGGGGAAATTAAGCATATAGACTCTTCCTTTTTCAAATACAATACATCGTGGGGAAGAATCTTGTATTGACTTTACAATATGCTATATAAATCTCCTATTCTCCCACAATTTTATATATATATATATATATATATATATATATATATATTGTAATTAGGAATAATAATTCTTTTTAAAAGAAAATTATGGACATGCCTTTTGAATCCAAGTAGAATCAACTTTGTAGGGTGGTGTATATGTAGTTTAAGTCGAAAAAGAATTCCATCATTAGGTAATTTACAATTAGATCCTTAAATTATACAAATATTTAAGGGCACAAAAGTCGATCAATATTTCGAGAATATTTTAATCGTTCAATATTTAGCATAAATTATTCGTGCTTTTATAATAATATAGATAGATATAGATAGATATAGAATATAGATAGGTGTACATGTAATCAGATCCATCAACTTCTTCTCGAATAAATGCAAGAATTGTCGTTTTATATATTAAAACAATTTATCAACTGAAATATTTTTAGTTGGGTTGATCAAACTTATGACTTTTGGCTGCTTATGACTCATAATGTTTGGCCAAGCTTTTTTTTGGGCCAAAAATGTTTTTTTTGGCCAAAAGTGCTTTTGGTAAAAAATTGAGATGTTTGGCTAAGCTTTTAGAAGGAAAAAGTGCTTTTGAGGAGAAGCAGAAGCATTTTTTGAGAAGCATAAAAATGTAGCTTCTCTTCAAAAACACTTTTTTGAGAAGCACTTTTGAGAAAAATACACTCAGAAGCAGTTTTCAAAAGCTTGGTCAAACACTAATTGCTGTTCAAAAGTGCTTTTCAAATTAATTAGCCAAACACATACCGATTCTCGTCAAGTACTTTTTTCCCCTCACTTGAGGTGTTTAGCCAAGCTTTTTTTGGGGGGGGGGGGAATGCTTTTGGGAAGAAGCAGAATCAGTTTCTGAGAAACAGAAAAAGTAGCTTCTTCGCAAAAGCAGAAGCAGATGCGGTTTTGACTTTTCTTCTTACTAAGAATACCCATAACAAAATATAGTATATACCAACATAACCGTTAAACCTAATACTTAGAATATTAATGTATAAATATTTCTTATTATTTTTAGGATAGCTTTCTAATATATAGTGACTTTAGGGGTGAATATTTTTATATTTTGTTGAATGATTTTTAATAT
Source organism: Nicotiana sylvestris (assembly GCF_000393655.2). Lineage (NCBI taxonomy): Eukaryota > Viridiplantae > Streptophyta > Magnoliopsida > Solanales > Solanaceae > Nicotiana > Nicotiana sylvestris. The sequence continues at coordinate 31,534,673 of NC_091062.1, forward strand.
ATTTAACTTATATTAAAAGTAAGTACTTTTAAATTATTTTTATAGTTTACTTAAATAAAATGAAAAGATTTAATTATTGCATGTAATAACAAATTTTTGAAATTATTTATTTACTTATAATATTAATCATTAAGTAAATCTATTCATGTCCTTATTCGTAATTTGATACTTAAAAGCACTTTCTAAAAAGCTTGGCCAAACACAAATTACTGCTCAAAAGTGCTTTTCAGAGTGATTAGCCAAACACAAACTGTTTCTCTCCAAAAGTACTTTTTTTAAAAGCACTTCTCAAAATAAGCTGTTTTTTCCAAACAAGCTATTATACATACTTTTATCAAAAGCATAGAAAAGGGGATCTAAATGTGCTTATAAGCTTATGCAAATGGCCTATTTATCTAAGGAATTTTTACACAAATAGTCGATCAGATTCACTATTTACTTTTCTAGCCAGTATATAAAATTATGCATTAACTATTCATGGTTATACACACTATATTATACATCTACTAGCTATTTTTAGTTTAATCATTTGTGTGTGTGTGGCTATTTAAGTTAATTCTTCTTTATCTAAATGCTTGGGTCAGACCAGATTTTCCGGGGCATTTGCATCTATACCCGCTTTTTGTGTCACGTTTTAACTTGTGCCCGCTTTGTAAAAAAATTGCAAGCGTACCCGCTTTTTCGCATAACTTCAGCATACGGGGCTGAAGTAGCAAAGACAATCGCGCAAAACTTCAGCATTCTAGTAGCCGGGCCTGAAGTTCAGCTCTAGAGCTCAAGTTTTTGTTTTGTAACTGTCGAACTTCAGCTCTAGAGCTGAAGTTTTTGTTTGTAACTGGCGAACTTCAGCTCTAGAGCTGAAATTTTTGTTTTTTAACTATCGAACTTCAGCTCTAGAGCTGAAGTTTTTGTTTGTAAGTTTCAGCGCTAGAGCTGAAGTTTTTGTTTTGTAACTATCGAACTTCAGCTCTAGAGCTGAAGTTTTTGTTTGTAACTGGCGAACTTCAGCTCTAGAGCTGAAGTTTTTGTTTATAACTAGCGAATTTCAGCTCTAGAGCTGAAGTTTTTTCTGGAAAAATAAACTTTTTATGTTATCGTCCACTTTAAATACAGCAAACCTCATTTTGTCTAACTCACACTCAGCTTTGCTCAGCCATTTTTATTGCTAAACAACTGATATTTGAAAATATAAAACAATTAGGAAATCCTTATGAGGATTTATCTTTATGATATGTTGGAGTCGAAGTCTGGCTTATAGGTTCAGTTACAACTTTAAAATAAGAGAATGACAATGATTAAGGGTAATGTCGTGTTATGCAGTAAAAGAGAAGCAACACAGAAAAAGCATTCCACTTTGAAATGAAAACAACAAAGACTTAGACTACCAAGAACAGTAATGATCCCTAAGATGACATATCCAAAAGATTCAGTAGCTCCACCACACTGTACAATCTCAGACAACCACCAAGGAACTTGCATTCACAAGTTATATACATAGCCGCAACAAATTTCTTGCAGAAAAGGGAGAAGGAGAAGTTTGAGAAAGAAGAGGCGGATATAACTTTGAGGAGGAGAAGGAGGAGGAGAAAGGGGCGGAAATTGTTTAAAAAGTGGGTACAAGTTAAAAGTTTAAAAAAAATGGGTATAGGTTAAATGGGGGCGACCAAATAGGGCGCCCCGTGCAATTTTTAGAGATTTTCCACTTAGGTCAACCCATTGATTGGATTGTATATCTCATTGGGCCATAATGCCAGTTTCCACCCTTTCATTTGTAGATCTTGGCCCAATTTCTGAGAACCTCAGAAAATCTCCAACTAAAACTTTGTCCCTCAATTGAGTGGCTAAGACCATATCTTGGCCACCCAACCCCTCTACTTTCTGCGGGAATGTAGAATGACGTACAAAGATGGAGATTCCATTAATAATGCCATGAGAAAGTTTCCTTATCTGCACATTGAACACATACTTCCTTAATATTCAACAAATAAATTATAGGATAGATTATGCAGTCAACTTCAGTTACACCATGGCACACTTGTTACTATTACATTCCTAAGCATTTCCCCTCCAATCATTCCCTTCATTTCCACAAGAAAACATTTGTTTTTCTCTCACATTTTCCACACACTCCTACCCGCTGCACAAACAATTCCTTTGTGTTCAGTTCTACGCACAGTTGTTATCAAGAACAAGAAAAACACAAGAAAAATTCAGGCCCAGATAGACTGAACAATATATTTTGGCAAGAATTCTATCCTTCTGTTGAAAACGAGAAACCCCATCAAAGAAAAGATAATGAGGAGCAAGAAACTGCAGTGATCACTCGTTCGAGTATTAGAACAAACAGTTGGTGGGCAGGTTTTAAAGCTGCATTGGGACAGAGGATTAACGTGGAGGGAATTGCTTGTTTTACAGGGATTCTCTACAAAAACAAGAACTTGGCAATACCAAATGTGTTTGTGCCAGATATAAGGTATATTGATTGGGCTGAGCTGAAGAAAAGAGGTTTTGAAGGTGTAGTTTTTGACAAGGACAATACTATTACTGTTCCTTATTCTTTGAACTTGTGGTCTCCTCTTGCTTCATCCATAGGCCAGTGTAAATCTTTGTTTGGTGATAATATTGCAGTTTTCAGCAATTCTGCAGGTAATCTTATTAGGAATTATGATTGGTTTTGTGGGTTTTGTTGTAACTTTAAATGTGTTTTCTTTTTCTGCAGAACTAAGTGTTTGATGATTTGGGAATTTGTAGGACTAGATGAATATGACCCTGATGGTAGAAAAGCACGAATTCTTGAACGTGCAATTGGAATTAAAGTCATTAGACACAGTAAGTTGTGTTCTATGCATATGCTATTTGGTACAACCTGCATCGACTTTTGTGTGACAGTGTTTGACTAGAACGGAGTTTAAGATTGTTATTGTATCTTACGTGTTATATTACTGATATTGGAAGAAAATATTGAAGTAATAGTTAAAATTTGGTTTAACAGAGAAAACATCACATCAAAGTTTAGTGAGGAGTTAAATGGATTTGAATTCTTGAAAATTATGTTATATGGCCCTGAGTGCTGGCATGTTAAGAAGTTCATGTCCAGAAGATGAAAATAGCTGAAATGAGGATGTTGAGATGGATGTGTGGGCATACCAGGAAAGACAAGATTAAGAATGACCTTATATTAGGGATAAGGTAGGAGTGACATCTATGGAGGACAAGTTGCAGGAATCGAGGTTGAGATGGTTTGTGCATGTGAAGAGGAGAGACATAGATGCCCCAGTCAGGAGGTGTGAGGGGTTGTCCATGGCGGGTCTGAGGAAGGGAACGAGTAGGCCTAAGAAGTATTGGGAGAGGTAATTAGGTATGACATGTCGTTGCTTCAGCTTACCGAGGATATGACCCACGATAGAAAGGTGTGGAAGTCGAGGATTAGGGTGGTAGGTTGACTGATAGTAGCGTGTTTCTCCTAAGCTTACCAGTTTTGTATTATCTTATCATGGTTCTTTATTATTACATGTTGTGTCATTAACTCGATACCATATTACATTGTTGTTACCATCGTTTGCTACTTGGCTGCTTTATCTTTTCTCCATTGTTCCCTGAGCCGAGGGTCTATCGGAAACAACCTCTTTACCGTTATAAGGTAGGGTTAAGGTCTGCGTACACACTAGTCACTACCCTCCCCAGACCTATTTATGATATCATATAGGGTTTATTGTTGTTGAAATTTACGAAAATTGTGTAGAATAATACTGTTATGTTAGCTGAACAGGGTGAAATATGTGTGCAATATAAACTTTGAGGGGAGTACAAAATCTCAAATGTCTTACTGTCCATCCCAATTTATATGATGATGTTTGACAGAATATGAATTTTTTGAAAAAGAACTACATTTGAAACTTGTGGTCTAAAACATCCCATTAAAAGTAATATGGAGAGTTTAAAGATGAATTATTTCGAATTACAGAAAGATATTCTTTTTGGGGCAGACTAAAAAGGTACTACGTAAATTGGGCCTAAGGCATATTTACTATGGTACCCTTCGAATAGTAAATCCAGTTATCTGTCATGTTTTCTTGTCACTTACCCTAGCCTTGAGTTAATGCAATTAGTATCTGCTGATTCCTTTAACACTAAAATATAGGGGTGAAGAAGCCAGCTGGAACAGCTGAAGAAATTGAAAGGCAATTTGGTTGTAAATCCTCAAGACTTATTATGGTAGATGTGGTTCTTCATTTTTGTTTTTCTTTTGTAATTTTTTTCTCCTTTACCTCATATGTGTCCTTTGCAGGTAGGCGATCGGCCTTTCACAGATATCGTTTATGGAAACAGAAATGGCTTTCTTACTATTTTGACAGCACCATTAAGCCTCTCACAGGAGCCACTTATTGTGCGGCAGGTTTGGTTTTTCAATCCTGCCTTCTCTGATAAAACTCTTGGTTTATCCTAATGAATAAATAGTTGGTTATAATACTCCTCTTGCAATCATGTTAATTATAGAACTTCAACTTACTTACTAAACAGATTATAGATTAAATAAGGAAGATGAGAAAAGGAAAATATATTATAGTACTGCTTTGACAATTTGTGCTTTACGATTTTTCTCTAACTTTAATGTTTGTACTGATTTGTAGACCATCTCTTGATAAGTGATTTGTGGACCATCTCTTGATAAAGTTACAGATATGCAATATATGTAGTCAAATTTCCTTTGTTATTCTTTACTGGACTTCATCTCTTAGTTAAATCCTTGGTAGTGACTGTAAATTTGGCATCTTTATTACAATGAACTTCTAGCACGCTAACTAAAGATGAAGTTGTAAGAAAATCCAATTTTCTGTGCTTAAAACGGTTTTAGCATCTTGCTGATTGGCCTGTTTGATATACTCCCTCCGTTTCAATTTATGTGTCTTTTTAGTCCGTGCCAAAAAAAATGATTTCTTTCCATATTTGAAAATAATTTACTTTTATGTAATAATTTATAGCCACACAAAATATATGTGCCTCATTTTACACCACAAGTTCAAAAGTCTTTTTTTTTTTTCTTAAGCTCCTTGTCGAGTCAAATATGTTCACATAAATTGAAACGGAGGGAGTATCAGTTTTTTTTATACTACTTGTTCGTCTTTCGCTTCAGTTTCTTTGTTATCTTGGTAATGTTATTGTCTGTTGCTAACAGGGGCGGATTTAGGGGGCGCAAGGGTGTTCACCCGAGAACACCCTTCGCCGAAAAATTACACTGTATATATAAGGCAAAATCTGTTTTTTATCTCTATATATTAAGTTTTGAACACCCTTAACACAATCCAAAAGTGTAGTTTAGTGGTCAAGGGGTTCAAAATCTACATAAGGTCATGGGTTCAATTCCCACTAGCTACATTTTTTTTTTTTGAACCCCGTTTCGTGGAAATTCTGCCTCCGCCACTGGTTGCTAATGCTTATTTTGCATCTTTCCTTGAGCCGAGGGTCTATCAGAGACAATCTCTCTAGCTTCTCAAGGTAAGGGTAAGGTTTTCGTACACACTACCCTCCCGAGATCCCACTCATGGGATTACACTGGATTTATTGTTGTTGTTGTGTTGTTGTTATATAACTTGTTCGCTTCAAGCTGCCTCTCATTGCATACAATTGTCATGTACGCTGAATTAAAAGGAAAAACTAACAAGGATCGTGGCACCTTATTGGGTGCTATCTTGCTACTGGTCATGCCATTTTACTAAAATTGCTGATTTTAAGAAGACAACTTCTGCTTCTACTTAATTTGGACTTATATTTTCGCATCCCTCTTTTTTGTCTTTGCATTTTAAGCTTTAGCTTTTCTTGAGAAGTTTTTAATCATAGAAGCAAAATGTTTGCAGGTCCGAATACTTGAAATGGCCCTTGTGAACAGATGGTCTAAGAAAGGGATAAAACCAATCAGTCACTGGCTTCTTCCTAATTGCCGGCAGTGTGTAAAGGACGAACTACTTTAGTCTTAGGGAATTTTTTTCCTTTTTTAGAAAAATATCTGTTCATCAGCCATCTTGTTATTGCCACTAGCTATTATACAGAGTAGTCCAGTGAAGAGTAAAATACAAGACCAAAGATACAACTTATGGCTGGAAAACATCATATTTTCGACCAAACAACATGTCTCATTTCTCCAACCCCATCTAACATTCTTTTAAGTTTAATCCGACTACTATAATTTTACACTCAATGGCGGAGTGTGAGAATTGAACCAACTACCTCACCAGTTTTGAAATTCCTTGACCACTGAGCTATGCTTTTGGATTGTGTTAAGGGATTCAAAATATAATATATAGAAGTACAAAATAGATCTTGCCTTATATGTACCATGTAATTTTCCGACGAAAGGGATTTGAGTGAACTCCTTCCGCCTCCTAAAGTCGAACCCCTTCCGCCCCCTAAATCCACGCAGGTTGCACCAACTTAACCTTAGACCTTTGTAGAAACTCATCATACTAGCTCAAAAACATATAAAAATATATTAACCTATTATATGCACTTCCATGCAGGGGAGGATTTTGCCCCCAAAAAAGGTGTACATGAACTCATGTTATCACCGTCAAACTAGGTATTTTGTATACATATTTCCTAAAACTAATCTAATATTATCTACTGGCATCCACAGTGGCAGAGGCAGGATCTCCATGAAGGGGGTTCACAAAAGTTTTTTTTTTTATAGCTAGTGGGAATTGAACCCATGACCTTATGTGCATTTTGAACCCCCTTGACCACTAAACTACACTTTTGGATTGTATTAAGGGTGTTCAAAACTTAATATATAGAGATAGAAAACAGATTTTGCCTTATATATACAGTGTAATTTTTCGGCGAAGGATGTTCGGGTGAACACCCTTGCGCCCCCTAAATCCGCCCCTGGGCACCCATGCTATAAAAAGGTTGAATGATGCACTTGATCGAAAATTAAGTTATTTATCTAAAAGAATAGGGATTGATTCTCATTTAGCATCTTTTTTTCTCTTCAGTGATGCACCCATATTTTGAAAATTCTAAATACGCGTCTGCTTCCATGACAAGCAATGCCATTATATATCTTCTTTTGTTGTCTATCCGTAACTTGTGATTTTTTTTGCAATGGTTGAAGCTCGAAAGGATCTGCAATGATATTTTCTTTTGGTCTTTCATCTGTAATTTAAATTTTTTCACCAAACAGGGACACGTGTATCAAATTGACATAAATGTTCTGGGAAGACTAGTTAGGCTTCCATGATAATGATACCCTAAGTAACAGAACAAAGGAGGTAAATGTAAATCATTAAATATCACCTAGATGACAAACCTACCACTTGGCTTGTTTTTTATGGGCAATTATGCCCATGGAAATGGGGCCTCCATTATATTAATGATGGTCTCGGTCTTTCTTACTATTTCACCAAATACTTCATTCGTTCATTTTTAATGGTTCATTTTTGATTTTGCACTTTTTTTTTTAAAGAAAAACACAAATAAAATATGTATTTTATAATTTTATCCATAATAATAATAGCATTTCAAGAAATCTTAGAAAATAAATAATTAATGATAAAGATAAAATTAAAAAAAAAATTATCTTTATCTTGATTTGCTAAAATGAATAAGTAAAATGGAATAGAGCGAATACTTGTAAAATCTTATTGATATAAGGGACCCTTCATATAATGTTGGTTTCATTTCTTCCGGGGGCGAAGCCAGAGTGTGATATGCGGGTTTGGCCGAATCTACTAGCTTTTGTTCAAACTATATATTTGTCTTAAGAAATTTATTGAATATGTATTAATTATTAATTTAGAATCAGTAACTTAAAAGGATAACAATTCCTAACCCATAAGATTCAAATCCTGGCTCTGCCGCCGATTTCTTCCCCTGTACTGCTAAAGGTTGAGTAGAGATCCTCATGTACATCCTTACAACTTAGGCTGCAACAACCATATAAACCTAGCTAGTACAGTGGTACTCCAACCACCATTGAATTTGAAGGTAATCCAATTTTTTCTCGATACCGAAGCCAACAGTCAAAGGTGTCTTAAACACAAGACTAACACAGAAAGAGGGGGGGGGGGGGAGGACGAGGAGTGTGTATCGTGTTTATTTGGTTAATTTTTTTTTTTTATGTATACATAGGAGATGTTGAAACCCCTTAGTATTTTTTTTTTCGTATGTTTAACTTTTTATGTTTGTTTTTTTAGTGAAAATTCTAATTAAAATGCGAATGTAGGGACAATTGTTTTGCTGTCTCATTTACTACTGCAATTCACAACGTACTGCTTGACCTAGTTGTCTGTCAGGGGCATTAAACCTGATATATCAGGGCACTCAGGGCTACTATTTTTTATACTGTACCATGCTTACCAAGTGTCACCTTATTGCTGAACCTCTTGTATCAATATGCAGAATATTAAACGTCAAACTAGAAATGTGATCATTAATATTGAATTATAAACACATCTACTGTCGGCAGCAGTATAATGACAGTTTTAAACATCCATTTAACAGCTCTAACAACCTTCATTATAACCATTTGCTTAGATTGACGACTGATTTCAAACATCTTTAGTGCAATATATTACAACAAATTCAGGGACATGTAAACCTCCATTGGGAGTGGCTATTTTCATAAACTAGTTACTCCCCCGAGTTCATAATAAGTGACCTTTTTGCTTTTCACACACCATTTAAGAAAATACTAACTCCCGGAGAAAAAAGGTATTTTGACTAAATTACATATTGTTAACTTGATGTATTGGAATTTGTAAACAAGGGCAAAGTTTGGAAAAAATAAAGTTAATTTCTTCTTGATTACATAAAAAGTCACTTATTTTGGACTAAAATAAAAAAACAAAAAATCATTTATTATGGACCGCAGGTAGTATCAACTCTCTTAGAGCATTTTGCATCATGCTTTCTTCAATGCTGCGAACGGCCATTTGAGTTAAAAATAGACCAGCACAACCGCAAGAAAAAGGATTTGACCCTAGATCCAGTGGAGGAGACACTAATGATATACTTAATATATGGGTAGATAATAGTACTTAATTAAAAAATAATGTACATGTATGATTATAGATTGATAACCCTAGAGCATAATGCAAAATAAACATCAATTTAGGACGAGAAGTCAAATTTTAATACCTTTACAAGACTACAACTCCAAACTTAAACTCACATACAAGTAGAATTGTGATAACAATTAGTCGACACCGCGCATGCAAAATTTTACGTACACCACTGACTAATATACAACTGTTAATTCGTGCAACATTTGACATTCTGAAATCGATATAGAAAGAGGCATCTTCACACTTGCCATTATTATGATTGAGAGTTGAAACCTTCATTACATATAATAAGGTTGTGAACTTTTGAATAGATCTATAAGAAAGTGCTTCAAAAAGACCAAAAATGCTAGTAATTTCTTTATTGAAATGAAAAAGACAAGAAATCTTGTCACTTTTTACACGAGAAAAACACACAAAAAAAGAAATAAAGCACAGGAGGGAGGAAGTGGCACTGAAAGAAACAACTTCTCAGGCAATCAGTTCCTTCTACTCATTTCCTTTTTCAACAATGTATCTCGTTTCTTTCTGTATTCCATCTGCATTAGACAATTGACAGAGAAACAAAATAGGGTCAATTGATTATGTGGCTCTTTAAAAACTTGTTTTTAGTTTTATGATCCTAGCTACCTTTTTTTTTTATACATGAGAGAATTAAAAAGATCTGTCTTTTACACGTAAGAGATCTAAAAATATCATTTTCTTAATTTTAAAATTGTAAAGGGACATGATGTACAAATAACACACAAAATGATTATGCTTACAAGGCTATTTGGTAAACTAGCTCCATTTGGCCATTCTTTTTTTTTTTTTTAGATTCCCACCCTGATTCCTCTTTGATACCTTTTTTGGAGCTATTGCTCCTTCGGTGACTCGAATCCATAATCCGAGGGAGTAGGTGGGGGTTGTAATGACCGTCTGAGCAACCCCTCTTGTCCTATTTGGCCATTTTCGAGCGGCCATTTGGTAAACTAGCTCCTTATAGAGTAAGTAAACCTGATGAAACTGGATGTAGGTAATAAAAAATACAATAATACAATCTAACCCGAAAATAACAGACAATCTAGAAATATATTACAATTATTAGGTCACTTGTAAGATAATTACATGTAATTCTCTATCATAGTATTTTATTAGTAATCTAGTAAAAATAATAACGAACGTACTAGTAGAGGTTAAACTAAACAATGGTTGCATACAAAATTCTATATGTCGATAGTTCATATAACTTAACTTCCTTTTTTTTTGGGGGAAAGAGCAGATCTAACTTTATTTTCTTAAGACATTATACTTCTGGACACTGCATTAGTAGTCACAAGCATAAGTAGTGCTTCTAACATGGGCACATATCACCAACATATTAATAAAATATTACAAGCAATTTATCATACTGATTTTCCACAATTCCATAACTGAAGACATGGAACATAATTTGATTTGTCAGGGTAAATACTTATACTTGGATATGTGTAGAGCTATGGAGTATACTACAGCACAGTGAGATTTAAATGACAATTTAAATGCTCCTGCAACGTACACAACTAACCACATACTCTTTCACCTGCTTATATTAACTTCTATATCTCATTACTCTTTATATATCCAGCTCCTTTCTTTTGTCAATTCCCATCACTTAACTCTTTCACCTTCTCTCTTCTTTTTTTCTCTAAGTCACTCTCCTTTGAAAGCAAACAAAGATGGGGAAGGAGGGAAGAAGAAAGCAGACTTCTCTAATTCTTTGGGCTGCCTTTGCTGCATTGTTTGCACAGAATTTGGTCATTCCTGTCATGTCTACTGCTTCTTTTGAAGAACAAAAGACTTATTACTCTCCTGATCCAAATGCCGGAAGTCCCCCAACAGGTCTCTTCTCATATCTTTAATTCAAATACCCGGACAGATTCGCTGTTTAATTACTTTTTCTAGTCGGTATACATTGATTATGCACAATTATACACATATTATACATGAATTATACACATTGTATATCCTTGGTTATTTTCAGTTTAAGAGATTAGGTGAGCGGTTATTTGGATTAATGTTTATCGTATATAGTTTCATAGTCTTCTTGTTACTAGTTATTTTAAAGTTTAGTTGACAAAAGCTAATATGTTTTCTTTAACTACTTTATGAACCTAAAATGGGCTGATTTGCTGGTAGTAGCAGAAATTATAAAGGTAAAATAGCTAAACAAGAACCAACACAGATGTACATAATAGAATATGTTTGCTAAACCAACATCTTTTCCAAGTCTTCCCAAATTTGGAGACATGAGCATTTATTCAAATATTATTTTGAATGATCTTACCTAGAGTTTAACTTCTCTATACATTATAGGTCACCTAAAAGATAACTATAGTTACGTAACATGAAAATAAGACAAATTTCTTGTTACAATAGGTTAAAGTAAGTGCAAAAACTCTTTCTGTTATTGTCAGTGTATATATATTAACTCCTCTTTATATATACCATTTTGCAGTACTCACGACATAGTTTTATGATTAACAGGTTCTCACACACCTCCATCACATTCAGGAGGTGGCCATGGAACATCACCTTCTCACGGAACACCTTCGCATGGAGGCGGTAGCCATGGAGGAACACCACCTGCAAACTGTGGTAATCCCGCCCCTAGTGGCGGGCATCACCACAACCCTACCCCATCGCCTCCTTCAGGAGGCCATGGAGGTGGTGGTTACTATCCCTCCCCTCCATCTCATAGTGGAAGCCCTCCAAGTACTCCTACACCTACACCTAGTACCCCCAGTACACCATCCACCCCCTCCACACCTACTATTGTCACCCCGCCTACACCTCCTACCATTGACCCTGGCACTCCAAGCACTCCAGGGGGTGGTTACTATGGTGGAAGTCCTCCAAGTATTCCTACACCTAGTACCCCTAGTATTACACCCACTACCCCTTCTACACCTATCATTGAAACACCACCAACTACTCCTGTCGTTGAAACACCACCAACTACTCCTACTATTGATCCAGGCACTCCAAGTGCTCCAGGAGTCTTTCCAATTGACCCCAACTCACCACCTTTTACATGCGAGTAAGTCAAGTGAAAATTATTTGCTGTTTCATTTTATATTACAGTATTTGACTAGACATACAGTTTAATAAAGAAAAAGAATTTTTTAACGCATACCTAATGTACCTAATGAGAACTTGTCCTAACATGAAATGTTATGAATTGCAGCTACTGGAGGACTCACCCAACACTAATATGGGGCATACTCGGCTGGTGGGGAAGTGTAGGCAATGCATTTGGTGTGTCTAGTGTTCCAGCTTTGGGTGCAAACATGAACTTACTGCAAGCACTTTCAAACACTCGCCCGGATGGCTTAGGGGAGCTCTACAGAGAAGGAACAGCTTCTTTATTGAACTCCATGGTTAGCAGGAGGTTCACCTACACTACAGACCAAGTGAGGAATAGTTTTGTCACAGCACTCAGTTCAGACAAATCTGCATCAGCTCAGGCACAGCTGTTCAAGTTAGCCAACGAGGGTCGGCTCAAGCCCAGAGCTTGAGAATTAAGTCAGAATTTCTTTCCATCAAAGTCACTTTCAGTTTCTTGCTATGTCCTGTTTTATAGTGTTATCCTGTGTGTTTAATTACTTAGGATTGAATACTAGTAATGTTTTTTCTCTGTGCTTTTGTATCTTACAACATTAAGAGGATACCAACTTTCTGTTTTATGAGTTAATTAGTCAAATGTATGCCTTTGTTGTTGTAGGCTACATGAGTGAATGCCACGTTCCAAATTCAGAAATATTACTTTTTCTCCTTTAAATTAAAGAACTAAGGATCTTCTTGATGCATTAGGTTCATTAATATAGATAACTACACACATTTCCATATCTACAGAATCTTTAATGCTACACTTTGAAAGCTGATGTATCTCTCTGTATTATCAGCTCCAAATTCGAGACAATTAGTCCAAAGTCATACTATAAGTCTATGTTTTCATATTATTTGTCTAGCTCTTTGGGTAATACTACATGAGAGTGAATAAATATATTCATCAACCACCTACACTATACGGTCTTAATTAAAAGTACAGACTGTTGATAATAACTCAAGCATATTCCGCAATATATGACTGCTTCCACAAGGTAGATTGTTTATCCTCATATGCTAGAAATCCCCCCTCCCCCCAAGAAAAAAAATCCCCAACAAAAATATGCAATGAAAAGCATAGGATGGTGATATGATGTTTAAGTAGATGAAAATATATTTAGCAATTAATTAGATGACATGAAGATGGGCTCTGTATGACTAAACATCACAAACAAATCACTATGAAGAAACTTTAATTTTCCTAGCATAGATTTATGTTTGCACATAGTTGTTTCGTTAAAAAGAACACTAGTTCTTATGTTTACATTGTATTCTTGTATGGATTAAGCACAACAATTAATCTCGTAAGAAAATTTGAGGAAAATAAGCTACAATAAAATTTAGAGTGTGGAATCAGACTCCCTCCAAATTATGCTAATGATAAAGGGAGAGATTAGATGTTCATGGCAAATTCAAGAGGATCTATCAGATAAGTCTAACACATGAACCTGGAAAGTCAATTTCAATTCCTTCGTACATTTAGGAAAGGCAATATTCCAGCTGATCTCCTTGCTAATTTAGCCGAAAATTCTAAAAGAAGCTCATTCTTCACTGGGGCTATAACCTTGCCTCTGCAGCTTATATCCATCCACTTTGAAATTTGTAGATATTTAGTGCCACAATACTTAGCAACTATAAACAAAAACAAAGTTGTATATGCATAATGTAGCAATAAAAGGTAGTAGAAGAATCATTTCATCACCTCCGAAATTTTTGTGATCTAAAAGTGCAACTTGTCCCTTTATTTCTACTATTCTTGGCAAAGATTCTGAAAAACTGAATGACCATTTCCCATCAGGGAACGAAATCATTCTAGTAAACTTTCATCTCTAACACTGAATGCACCTATGTCAGTCACATTGAGATTTATTTACAAAATAAATGAACCTGTCGATATAAACACAACTTTGCTTCCTAGGGTGAAAATTGGCGCAACAGGAAATCTCTCTCCACGACTTGTCCACCCCAATGGTTGAAATCCAGTAAATTGCTTCAAATTTCCTATTTTCTTCGTGAGAAGCCATTTGTGCCGTGAGTACTTAATGTTTCTTGGTGGTGTGATCAAAACCAAGGGAGCGACAAGTCATTAAAGTGTAAAATCTCTCCTTAGGTTGCTCATAAGGAAGATAGACATGTTTTATGAAAGGATTGGAAATAGAAACTAAGCCATTGATAGATTGTTTAACCAAAAATAGGGATTTCAGTCAAAGTTTATTTTTAGAAGAACTCGGTTTACTAATAATCAAGTAGAAATAGGAATAATTGACATAAATAAATAGAAAGCAAAGTAAATCAGTATATTCCAATAGTATTTTGTGTCCTTACAAATGTTCAATCTTCACTTTTTATAGCTATTTCTAAGTAATAGTTTTTCTCCTTTCATAATGGAGTCATTATGGACAATTAATGGCATTTAATGTAACGTTATAATTGGTAATCATAACTGATCCAATACCGATTCCATAACATTTTCTGTAATTAATGCCTATTAATCACCAATAATACGTATCTATACCCCTTTTGCTATTTAGGTTCATTCTTCTGATGCGTCTTCAGAATACCAAGAGGTTCGAGCACCTATCCCTTCTTGTTTTCTTGGATCTCTGCTCGTGCCTGCCAAAACTCGTGCCTCTTCAACTATTCTTCGCCAACTGCCATTCCTTTACCAGACCACGTGTCATGACATGTCACCTCATAATTAATTCTATACATGAACTTAATTTTTTCCAATGCAGATAGTCCTCCCACTTGCCATTTATTTATCAATAGAATATTTGGGAAGTGGATCCCATTTAACCGGGAATATTTGCTGCCATTATTCTTTTTCTGGAACTAACGCTTCATATGTCAATTCTATTTAATGCTCGTGATGCGTGACATCTTCTGATTGGTTCTGCAACTTTTCAGCGTCTTTTAGGGCTTTTTTACGGCTTCATCAATTACGAAGTGACATCTTCCATCTTGACGTTTCCATCATTACACCTTTTCCTTTGACGGTTGCTTCTGAGTATAAATATAGTTTTCGTCTTTGTTTTTCTCATAAAAAGTTTAGAATATTCACTTCTTGTTTTCTTCTTTCTCGTACTACTATGTCTTCTTCAAACCCTAACCCTCAAAAGTCCCTATTGTTGATGGCCTTCCTCTTGCTCCTCTTAGAAGCAGAAAAGGAGGAAGACTTCGTAGTTTAGGGTCTTCATCGATACGAGGCTCTTCTATACCTCCTGTGAGTTCTACTCCACCTTCTAGAACTAGAGGTTCTCTTTCCCATAGATCTTCATCTAGAAGTAAAGATTCTAATGAACCCCTTCGTGAGCCTTTGGTAGATGAAATTTTTCCTACCGAACTATCTTTTTACACTGATAGAGAGTCGATCAGAAACCAAGTTTCTTCTATGTCTTCTTTAGATCGTGCTGATATTTACCCATCTCAAATCACTGAAGGTCTGATCTCTGTTGTTCGTAGGGATTGCCACTGGAGACATGATTTTCCCATTATAATTCCCAATGCTAACCAAAGGATTACATCTTACTTGACCGGGTTTTCTTTTGTGTATACATACCCTTTTCGCTGAATTTTAAACCTCCCATTGATCCTGTTATCGTCGAATTCTGTTATTTTTTCGACGTTTGTTTAGGACAGATTGGCCCCATTGTATGGAGGGATATTGCATGCTTAAGGCATTTAACCAATATGGCTAATATTTCTTTTACTTTCTTCCATTTGATTCATCTTTACTCCCCTAAACTTTTCCGTCATGGAATTTTTACTTTAGTAGCGAGAAGTAAGAGAGTGTTAGTTAGTCCAGAGGATGATAAGGATTGTGGTTGGTATACCAGGTTTGTTGCTGCCCCCACTGTTTGTTTAGTGGGTGAAGAAAATGTTCCATTTCCTGAGAAGTGAAATTTTGCACGTAAGTTTTCCTTTTACAACTTTTTCTATCTTTTCCCTTTATTTTTCCCGCTACCATTTAACTTTTTCCTCTTTTCTAGCAACCATGAGAATTGTTGACGAGATTCCCAATTTCCGTGGTTGGGTAGGAAAGTTATTGAATGTTGCTCCAATGGAAGATAGATCTTGGAAAAAACTGTCGCATAGGTTTGGTTGGAAGGTGAAAACTCATGGTAAAGGCTTTTCTCATCTCTTCTTCATACTTTTATTCACCCTTTCTTTAGAATTTGTTTTGATCCTTCTTTATATTAAGATTTCCCATTCGAGGTATTAGTGCTGATGCTGTCGTAGCTTCTAGAGTTTCTTTGGAAAGAGCTTAAGAGATAATCTTGGGTTCTTCATCGAAAAAGAAGGCTGATACGACCCAAGATTCTGAAGAAGAGGAAGAACAAGATGGAGGTTCCTTGATTAAAAGGCCGCGAGCCAGAAACGCATCTTTTCAGATGATGAAACAACTCCTCCCCGTTCTATTCCCATAGCCAAGCATGTTGAAGCCACTTTGGTGAGCTTGATGATGATACTCCTGCGACAGCTCATGATTCTGATGATCAGCTTTTTTCTTGTGGGTTTGATAGTGATAATTTGGGTTTAGTTTCTGATGAAGTACCCCTTGCCTCTTTTATCATGCCTATTCCTGTGACGCGCTCTTTACTAGTTGTGACTGCTACCGTTGCTGCTCCGTCCCAAGCTGTTATGACTTCTTCCACAATTCCCCCTATTATTGTCCCTCATACTGAGGTTGGTTCCTCGAGTGGAAGTGGAGCAATGAAGCAGATTATCATTGACGTTCCTACCGATGATAACCTTTTGAGAAAGTCAGGTCGAGCTAACGTGTGGTTGAAACCTCTGATCGATCCAGTTGAGAAATCCAAGCTCGAGAGTCACAACTCTTTGACTTGGATGAATGACATAGTGCAATCATCACTAAAGGTATTTGTTACTTTTCACACTTTATTCTATCCTTTTATTAAAGTTCTTACCCTTTTCTCTTCTTTTTTTAGATCAATCTTGTTGGCACAGAGATGATGAAGAGGGTTTCTCATACGTAGCAGTTAATGCATGATTATCAGATTGAAGCGGACAACTGGAAAGAATAATACGAAAACATTCAACTTGATATGGAAATGTTAGAAGAAAGCAAGTGAACCTTAGAACAACAGTTGAAGGTTTTGACTTCAGAGTTAGCAGTTGAGAAGGCTTCCTCAAATCAAGCTGATAAGGACAAAAATCTCCTCGAGACATCATTTTCTGAGCAACTCTCTAAGGCTAGTGAGGAAATTAGAAGGTTGAAGGCTTTGCTAAGCGAGAAAGAGGTTTACGCCGGCGAACTCGTGCAACCACTTACTCAGACCCAAGAAGATCTCTGTGAGTCTTCTGATAAGGTCAGTTCTTTCGAAAGTTCACTTGCTCTTCTGCAATCTTCTTATGATACTGCCTTGGCTGAGAATAAAAAGCTCAGAAACGAGATTGATCAGTGGGAGAGAGATTATGAGATTCTTAAGGACAAGACTACTATTGAAGTCAGTTGGGCTATTTTAAACACACGCCACGATACCCTTGTGGAGGCTAGCCAAAAGGGTTTCAACTTGGATGCTGAATTAGCCAAGATAAAGGAGACTATTGAAAAAACTCAGCAAGGCCAAGATTTTCAATCTCCCATGGCTGACACTCCTGAGCATGTTGAAGATGATATGGGTACGGTGAATGCCCCAGCTCCTTCAAGTCAACCCGAACCTTCTGCTGCTAATGATACTGCTTTAGATCATTCTTTTGTCCCTTAGTGAAAGTTTGTGAAGTGTAATTCCCTTTTTTTTCTTGGTGGTTTTACCCCTGGTCCCATTTGGGGGTTTGGTTTTTTGGAAATGTCAAGTCCCCAGACCTTTTCGGGGCATTTTGTATAAATGACAATCAGTTTAGGACTAAGGTCATACTTAGTCTAAACTTAATACTATGAAGTTTTTGTTTGACTTAATTATCTTGAGCTTCTGTTTTGCTCTTTTTTGCCTTTATATTTAAGGTTTTGTTTGTTAATTCGTGGGTTTTTGTCTTACCCTTTTGCATTTTTTGTTTTAAAAAATGGTTTTTAACTTCATGGATATCTGATCAAATATGAATTTATAAAAGAGGGCCCTTTTATACTCGATAATTAATGAAGAATACATCTCAACTTCATAATAGTGTAAATATACGAAAAAGAAATAGGAACACATATGTTTCTTGAAATAACTTTGATAAAATTTTCATCTGAACTTTGTCAAGTTTAAGTAACATCTTACATGTATTTAAATATCTTCTATAACTTTTCGTAACTGTTTTTATTACAATAGATTTGCAAAAAAGGAAATAAAATCCAAGGGTTTTTTATACCCATGACTAAACCTTGCCTTTAACCTAGACATCATAAGATTTTGAAATCTATATGAAGGGTTTTTGACTAGCTTGTGTTATTGGCTCGTGTCTTTGCTCTGCACTTGATATATTTGATGAGTAGACTTTTGGGCTTGACTTGCATTTAACTTGCATTCAATCTTCTTTGCCTTCTTTATATATATGTCCTATGTATATTATATAGTCCCTCAAGTGTTTGAGCTTTGAAGTATGAAATCTCGAGCACTTGATTACTCCTTCCATGCGATCTTTTTCCTAAAAAGGAAAAATATACCGGACTCGGAGGTACGATTTTAGATGAAGACTACTTAACCCATTTAAATTTCTATCAGAATAGTTGTAACCCTAGACCGGAAATTTATATTTTTTCCACGTGTCTTACAGGTCGTGATTCATCACTCAGTGCGGGTTAGCTTTTTGCCTATCATCTAAAATCATTAGTAAAATTTAACAATTCAAAAATAAAATTTTAAAATGAGGGTACCTGCCCGTGGATATTTCCTTTCCTTAGAAATAGTATCTCTTCAGATGAACAACATTCCAATGTGAAGGTAGAATCTTTCCATCCATTGTTTCCAGCTCGTATGCTCCTTTTCCTGCGATACCGTGAATCTTATAAGGTCCTTCCCAAGTTGGACTTAACTTTCCCGCATTAGCTGCTCTTGTTGATTGGAAAACCTTATTGAGTATGAAATCCCCAATCTTGAAGTATCTGAGATGAGCTTTCTGATTATAGTATCGTTCCATAACTTGTTTTTGCGCTGCCATCCTTATTAGTGCAGCTTCCCTTCTTTCTTCAAGTAAATCTAGGTTTATTCGCATTTATTCTTCGTTTGACTCCTCAGTTGCTTGTGTATATCTCGTGTTTGGCTCCCCTATCTCGACTGGGATCAAGGCTTTAGCTCCATATACAAGTGAGAACGGTGTTTCCCCCGTACGTTTTTGCAGTTGTTCGGTAAGCCCACAAAACACTAGGTAACACCTCTGGCCAATTGCCTTTGGATTCCTCCAACCTTTTCTTCAAATTGTTGATAATGACTTTATTCGTTGATTCAGCTTATCCATTACCCACCGGATGGTAAGGCATTGAAGTAATCCTTTTAATTTGCCAACTTTGAAAAAATTCTGTAATTTGTGCACCTATAAATTGTGGGCCGTTATCACATATGATTTCCTTTGGTACACCGAATCGGCATATGATGTTTCGCCAAATGAAATCTCTGACCTCTTTTTCTCGTACATGTTTAAAAGCACCTGCTTCTACCCACTTAGTAAAGTAATCAGTGAGTGCTAGCAAAAATCTTACCTTGCCTTTGGCTAGCGGTAGTGGTCCCACGATGTCCATACCCCACTTCATAAAAGGCCATGGTGCAATGACCGAATGTAATAATTCTACAGATCTATGCATATTGTTACCATATCTTTGGCACTTGTCACATTTAGCCACAAAATTTTCAGCATCTTCTTCCATTTTGGGCCAATAATAGCCGACTCTAATCATGGTTTTCACTAAGGATCTTCCTCCTGCGTGATTTCCACAATGTCCCTCGTGTATTTCTCTCATCACATACTTTATTTGAGAAGGTCCGAGGCATCTTCCTAGGGGACCACCGAATATTTTACGATAAATATTGTCTTGCTTTAAACAGTACTGAACGACTTTTTTGCGAAGTGCTTAAGCCTTTTTCTTATTTTCAGGGACAATTCCATACTGCAAAAAAGTGACAATCTTGTTCCTCCAATCCCAAGTTAAATTATTGAAATTTACCTTGTTTTTGTCTTGATCAAGTACTGAATGAAATAAATGAATTACAGAAGCATTTTCATCTTTTGTCACTTCTGCTGCAGATGCAAGATTAGCTAGGGCGTCTGCCTCGACATTTTCTTCTCTTAGTATCTGCACAACTTTCCAGGTTTGGAATTGCCTAACTAGATCATGTGCCTTTTCCAGGTATTGTTGCATTCTTGCCTCTCTGTTGTATAAATCCCCAGTATTTGGTTAACTACGAGTTGCGAATGACTTTTGATTACAACCTGTTCTATGCCAAGCTCGCGTTCCAGTTCTAAACCTGCAATCATAGCTTCATACTCTGCCTCATTGTTAGTAACAAGGTGACATTTTATGGCTTGTCGTATTTTTTCACCCGTAGGTGGTACCAAAATAATTTCTAGACCTGCCCCTTTTACATTTGATGAACCATCAGTGAATAAAATCCAAGTTCCCGGATTAGACGCGTTGAATACTTGTAGTTCTTTTTCTGCTTCTAGTTGCATCCCTTGGCTAAAATCGACCACAAAATCTGCCAATACCTATGACTTTATTGCAATTCTAGGTTGATATGTAATGTCATATTCACTCAGTTCTATGGCCCACTTGGCTAACCTACCTAATAACTCGTGTTTATGTGATATATTACGTAGGGGATAGGCAGTTACTCCAGAGATATGGTGGCATTGAAAATAAGGTCTTAATTTCCTAGATGCCATAATTAATGCAAGTGCAAGTTTTTCTAGATGAGGATACCGACTCTCAACATCTAATAATGTCTTGTTAACATAGTAAATTGGAGACTATTTACCTTAGTCTTCACGAACTAAATGGCACTCGCCGCTACTTCTGAAACAGCAAGGTAGATAAGTAATTTCTTCCCATCTTTTGGTTACGCAAGCAACGGTGGATTTGACAAGTATACTTTCAAATTTTTGAGCGCTTGCTGACATTGTTCTGACCATTCGAACTGATCCTAATTTTTTAGAGCTGAAAAAAATCTAAAGCACTTTTCTGATGATTTGGAAATAAATCTTCCCAACGCTGATATTCTTCCTATCAGTCTCTGTACCTATTTTTTACTTGTAAGTATATCAGGAATTTCCTTAATAGCTTTAATCTGCGCGGGATTTACTTCAATGCCACGGTTAGAAACAAGAAATGCCAAAAACTTA
The DNA here is from genome assembly GCF_000393655.2 of Nicotiana sylvestris. Taxonomy (NCBI): domain Eukaryota; kingdom Viridiplantae; phylum Streptophyta; class Magnoliopsida; order Solanales; family Solanaceae; genus Nicotiana; species Nicotiana sylvestris. Next base: position 31,556,134 of record NC_091062.1, read on the forward strand.
CTTGATGAAATGCCAAATGCACATTTCTCGGGATTTAGCCTCATGTTAAATTTACGGAGAATCTGAAATGTATCAGACAGGTGTTGAATATGATCCCTTGCTTGTTGTGACTTGACTTATCATCTAAGTAGACTTCCATGGTTTTTCCTAAATGCTCTTGAAACATTTTGGTCACCAACCTTTGATATGTGGCTCCAGCGTTTTTGATGCCAAATAGCATTACTTTGTAACAGTAAGTCCCCCTGTCTGTTATAAATGAAGTTTTTCCTCATCTAGGGGATCCATTTTGATTTGATTATATCCTGAATATGCATCTAAAAAACTTAACAATTCATGTCCTGCAGTAGCATCAATTAGTTGATCTATACGCGGTAATGAAAAAGAATCTTTAGGACAAGCTTTGTTTAGGTCAGTATAATCTACACAAACGGAACCAATTTGTTTAACCAAAAATAGGGATTTCGGTCAAAACTTATTTTTATAACTCGGGTTAATGATAATCAAGTAGAAATAGGAATAATTGACGTAAATAAGAAATAGGAATAATTGACGTAAATAATAACTAAATAGAAAGAAAAGTAAATCAGTATATTCCAATAGTATTTCGTGTCCTTACTAATGTTCAATCTTCAACTTTTATAGCTATTTCTAAGTAATACATTTTTCTCTTTTCATAATGGAGTCATTATGGACAATTAATGACATTTAATGTAATGTTATAATTGGTAATCATAACTGATTCCATACAAATTCCATAACATTTTCCGTAATTAATGCCTATTAATCACCAATAATACGTATCTATACCCCCTTTTGCTATTTAGGTTCATTCTTCTGATGCATCTTTAGAATACCAAGAGGTTCGAGCACCTATCCTTTCTTGTGTTCTTGGATCTCTGCTCGTGCCTGCCAAAGCTCGTGCCTCTTCAACTATTCTTCGCCAACTGTCATTCCTTTACCATACCACGTGTCATGACATGTCACCTCATAATTAATTCTATACATGAACTTAATTTTTCCCAATACATAGATTACATATAGTTATCTTCACGGAAACACAGGATGATTCAAATACTAGACGGGACAAGCTAACTGTTGATGTTCTTCTCTAGAGGATAAATTATATCTGACATATTTGGAAGTGAAAGCAGGGTAATTTATAAGGAATTGAGCCACACAACTTCCTTGATGTGCTTCAAGGGATAAGGGTTCTGATTAAGGAAGTAAAAAAATTTGGAAAAGGGCAGAAATTAAAAAATAGCCAGATTTACAACTGGTCGTTCAAAAATAGCCCAATTTTAAAAGTAATCGAAATTTAGCCACTTTTCATGTAAAGATAAATCTGAGCGAAAACACTGTTCAAAACCCGGAAAATACGCCAGTATATTATGCTGGAGTTCCAACATAAGTATACTTGAACTCCAGCATATTATACTGGAGTTCCAGAATAAGTATGCTGGAACTCCAGCATAATATACTGGAGTTCCAGTAAGTATACCGGTCCAGCATAATATGCTGGAGTTCATACACAAGTGCACCGAACTCCAGTATATTATGCTAGATCGGTCTCTGTTGCAGCAAAATAGTGGCTATTTTTCATTGACTTGGTAAACACTGGCTATTTTTGAATGACCAGTCCGAAAACTGACTATACCGTGCTATTTTTACCCTAAAACGCAGGGGCGGCCTGACGAATTTTGTGGCCTAAAGCCAAACTTTATGAGGGGCCTTAACTTTTTAAATTTTTTATTATTATTTATTTGAAGTCTATTTTTTATAGCTTTTCTTAGATACAAAGTTATTAATAATTTTTTATAATCAATAACTCCTAATAAGTATTTCTCAACTAATAATATAGCTAATCCACTTAACCTTTCTTGTGACATTGTTGTTCTTAAGTAAGATTTTATCAATTTTAATTTTGAAAACTTCTTTTCGTTGAAGTAACGGTAACATGAGTTATTAACATTATTCCATAAGAAATTTAGGCATTTAAAAAAGAACTAAATCTTATTTGATTAAATGTATCAATTAAACTGTTATCTTCTAATTGTACTATTTTCCTTAATACTTTTAATTTAGAAAATAAATTTAAACCATCAATATCGAATTGACAACTATGATGTTGCCACGTGTACCTGATAATTGGGCGACTATGGCGTTTGCCAGTAATCTAAATGAAAAAAGTTCAGAAGCCACGAGGAGACTCAAGAAAAGTCTACAAGAATTTCCAGCAACAACTTAGAATGACGTTTATAACAGATACAACACGAAGCTACGAATATAAGAGGATACCATCACTCAATCTCGAAAAGATAAAATGGTAAGTTCGAGACGAGCTTAAACTAAAAAAAGGTCCGGTAAAAATAGGTACGAGCCTTACATGGGACCAACAGGAAGGGACTCACGTTCAAAATAAGAAAACCCGAGGTACGATCATAGATCAAGAGATAGATAGCCAGGTTCATCATCAAGGTTCGGAAAAGAACGAAACACGCGAGAGACACGAGATGATGGTAGAAGCTCGAAGGCAAAGATCGGCGATTATAGTTTTAATGTTAGCACATCCTAATTGGTGGTTGTTTTAAGGAGCATGGGAGACAAGGTACAGTGGCCAAAGGAAATGAGATCAAACCCGAACAGACGAAATCCAAATTTTTGGTGCGAGTTTCACAACGATCACGGTCACAAAAAGACGGATTGTAGATTGTTGCAAGGTGAAGTTGAATATTTATTAAAACAAGGATATTTACCCGAATTGTTTAGTGAAAAGGGAAAGCAAGCATATATGAAGAATATGCAGGAGCCCCCAAAACCTTCTTCACTAAAAAGGACGGTTAATGTCATAAGTGGAGGAGAAGGAATCAATGGCGTAACATATACGACAACTAAGAAAGTGTCAAAAATAACAGTTATACACGGGAAGCGAGTTCGACAAGTTTTGGAAGAAGATAACATTACATTTGATGATGCAGATGTAGATGGCGTGCTAATCCCGCATAATGATGCATTGGTAATATCTTTACTTGTACATGACACTAATGTAAAACGAGTTTTGATTGATCCAAGTAGTTCCGTGAATATCATTCTGTTAAGAGTGGTAAACGAGATGCAAGTTGATGATAAGCTGACATCCAAGGCACACACCTTGTCTGGTTTTAACAACTCGAGCGTCGTAACAAAAGGGGAGATAATACTCACCACATTCGCAGAAGGAGTGGTCAAAGATACAAAATTTTAGGTGGTAGAAATGGATATGGCCTACAATATGATTCTTGGCAGACCATGGTTTCACGAAATGGACGATGTTCCATCTACTTTGCATCAAGTTATCAAATTCCCATCACAATGGGGGATACGGAAAATCCGTGGTGACCAACAAGCTTCACGAAACATTAATTCCGTGGCAGATTCAAACGCAAAAAGTGAAGAAAAATAGCAATTACAGAATGTAGTTGAGGACGCATCAACACTAACCTTAATTGAAGATGGGCAAACAGATGTAGATTCGAGGCCTGATACTATTCAAGAACCATAGGAAAATGAAAATATCAAAACGACGATCGAGGAACTGGAGGCTGTGGTGCTATTTGTACATTTGCCAGACAGAAAAGTCTACATTGGAACCAACCTCATCCCAGAAATGAAACGTAAGTTGATTGAATTTTTAAAGGCTAATGCAGATTGTTTTGCTTGGTCTCATTAAGATATGACAGGTATACCACCAGAGGTAATGACCCACAAATTAAATGAAGATCCATCGTACCCACCTGTCAAACAAAAGAAAAGGAAGCATGGCTCCTTCAAGAACCAGGTGATTCAAGATGAGGTGAAAAAACTTTTAAAAATTGGGTCTATCCATGAGGTAAAGTATCCAGATTGGTTGGCTAATACTGTTGGAGTACCTAAAAAGAATGGTAAGTGGCGAGTTTGTGTAGATTATACTGATCTGAATAAAGCTTTCCCTAAAGATTCTTTTCCATTACCGCACATAGATTAACTAATTGATACTACTGCAGGGCATGAATTGTTAAGTTTTTTAGATACCTATTCAGGATATAATAAGATTAAAATGGATCTTATAGATGAAGAAAAGACTTCCTTCATCACAGACAGGGGGATTTACTGTTACAAAGTCATGCCTTTCAGTTTAAAGAATGCTGGGGCCACATACCAAAGGCTAGTGACCAAAATGTTCTAAGAACGCTTAGACAAAACCATGTAGGTGTATATAGATGATATGTTGGTCAAATCACAACAAACAGGGGACCATATTCAACATTTGACTAATACATTTCATATTCTTCGCAAATTTAACATGAAATTAAATCCAGAGAAATGTGCTTTTGGCGTCTCCTTAGGTAAGTTCTTGGGATTTCTCATTTTAACCATGGCATTGAAGTAAACCTGCGCAGATTAAAGCTATTGAAGAAATTTCGGACATACTCACAAGCAAAAACTAAGTACAAAGGCTGACAGGGAGAATAGCAGCCTTGGGCAGGTTTATTTCTAAGTCATCAGAAAAATGCTTCAAATTCTTTTTCAGCTTTAAAGAAGCAAAACCAATTTGAATGGTTTGAAGAATGTAAACAAGCGCTTAAAAATTTAAAAGCATACCTGTCAAATCCACCACTACTAGCCAAACCAAAAGATGGGGAGAAATTGCTTGTCTACCTTGCAGTTTCAGAAGTAGCGGTAAGTGCTGTATTAGTTCGAGAAGACCAAGGTAAACAATCATCAATTTATTATGTTAGCAAATCCTTGCTCAATGCTGAGACTCGATATCCTCACTTAGAGTAACATGCATAGCTTTGATTATAGCATCTAGGAAATTAAGACCTTATTTCCAATGTCATCCTATTTCCATGGTAATCGCCTACCCCTTACGTAATATATTGCATAAACAAGAGTTATCGGGTAGATTAGAAAGTGTGCTATAGAACTAAGTGAATATGACATTACATATCAACCTAGAACTGCAATAAAGTCACATGTTTTAGCAAATTTCATGGCAGATTTTAGCAAAAGGATATAGTTAGAAGCAGAAAAAGAGCTGCAGATATTTAACGGATATAATCCAGGTACTTGGACCTTATTTACTGACGGTTCATCAAATGTCAAAGGAGCAGGTCTGGTCATTGTCATGGTACCACCTACGGGTGAAACCATAAGACAAGAAATAAAGTGCCATCCAATCACTAATAATGAGGTAGAATATGAAGCTGTGATTGCAGGTTTAGAGTTGGCACGGGAGCTCGAAATAGAGCAGGTAGTAATCAAAAGCGATTCGCAGCTCGTTGTTAACCAGATGCAGCGGACGTATACAGCCAGAGAGGTGAGAATGCAGCAATACCTGGAAAAGGCACGGGATTTGGTCAGGTAATTTCAAACTTGGAAACTCATGCAAATACCAAGGGAAGAAAATGCCGAGGCAGATGCTCTAGCTAATCTTGCATCTGCTGCAGAAGTAACAAATGAAGAAAATGCTTCCGTGATTCATTTGTTTCATTCAGTACTTGATCAAGAGAAAAACAAGGTAAATTACAATAATCTAACTTGGGATTGGAGGAACGAGGTTGTCAATTTTTTGCAGTATGGAATTTTACCTGAAGATAAGAAAAGGCTCAAGCACTTCGCAAAAAAGCTACTCGCTATTGTTTAAATCAAGGTAATCTTTATCGAAAAATGTTCGGTAGTCCTCTAGCAAGATGCCTCGGGCCTTCTCAAACAGAGTACGTGATGAGAGAAATACACGAGGGACATTGTGGAAATCATGCTGGAGGAAGATCTTTGGTAAAAACCATGATTAGAGCTAGCTATTATTGGCCAAAAATGGAAGAAGACGCGGAATTCTTTTTGGCAAAATGTGACAAGTGCCAAAGATATGGTAACAACATGCATCGACCAGCTGAGTTATTACATATAGTCGTTGCACCATGGCCTTTTATGAAGCGAGGGATGGATATTGTAGGTCCACTACTGCAAGCCAAAGGCAAGGTAATATTTTTATTAGTGCTCACTGACTATTTTACTAAGTGGGTAGAAGTGGGAGCTTTCAAACAGGTACGAGAAAAAGAGGTCAGAGACTTCATCTGGCGGAACATTATATGCCGATTCGGGGTACCAATGGAAATTGTATGTGATAACGGCCCGCAATTTATAGGTGCACAAGTCACTATTTTTCCAAAGTTGGCAAATTAAAAGGATTACCTCAAGGCCTTACCATCCGGTGGGTAATGAACAAGTTGAATCAATAAATAAAGTCATTATCAACAACTTGAAGAAAAGAATGGAAGAATCTAAAGGCAATTGGCCAGAGGTACTACCTGGAGTCTTGTGGGCTTATCGAACAACAACGAAAACAAGTACGGGGGAAATACCATTTTCACTTGTATACGAGGCTGAAGCCTTAATTCCAGTCGAGATAGGGGAACCAAGCACGAGATATGCTCAAGCTTCTGAAGAATCGAACGAAGAAGAGATGCAGATAAACCTGGATTTACTTGAAGAAAGGAGGGAAACTGCATTAATAAGGATGACAGCACAAAAACAAGTTATGAAGCGGTATTACAATCAGAAAGCTCATCTCAGATACATCAAGATTGGGGACTACGTACTCAAGAAAGTTTTCCAATCCACGAGGGCAGCCAATGCAGGAAAGTTAAGTCAAACTTGGGAAGGGCCTTATAAGATTTATGATATCGTAGGAAAAGGAGCATACGAGCTTGAAACATTGGATGACAAGATTCTACCTTCAAATTGGAATGCTGTTCATCTAAAGAGATACTACTTCTAAGGAAAGGAAATACCCACGGGCAGGTATCCTCACTAACGATTTTTATTTTTGAATTATTAAAATTTTACTATTGATTTTAGATGATAGGTAGAAAGCTAGCCCGCACTAAATGATGAATTACGACCAGAAAATCACGTGGAAAGAACATAATTCTCGTTCTAGGGTTACAACTATTCTGATGGAAATTTAAATGGGTTAAGCAGTCTTCATCTAAAATCGTACCTCCGAGTCCCGTATGTTTTTCCTTTTCAGGAAAAGGACAACATGGAAGGAATAATCAAGTGCTCGAGATTTCATACTTCAAAGCTCAAACACTTGGGAGACTATAATATACATACGATATATGTATAAGGAAGGCAAAGAAGACTGTAAACAATTAAATTTCAAGTCAAGCCTAAAAGTCTACTCATCAAATATCAAGTTCAGAGAAAATTCACGAGCGAATAACACAAGCCTGATAAAAAAACCTGTGAAGAATACACTCGTGGATATAGATTTCAAAATTTTACGATGTTTAGGTTAAAGGCAGTATTTAGCTATGGGTCATAAAAAAATCCTTGGATTTTATTTCTTTTTTTTGCAAATCTGTTGTAAAGAAAACAGTTATGAAAGAGTAATAGAAGATATTTAAATACATGTAAGATGTTATTTAAACTTGACAAAGTTCGAATGAAAACTTTATCAAAGTTATTTCAAGAAACATGTGTGTTCCTATTTCTTCTTTCGTATATTTACACCATTATGAAGTTGAGATGTCTTCTTCATTAAGTGTCGTATATAAAAGAGCCCTCTTTTATAAATTCATGTTTGATTCAAAGATCCATGAAGTTAATAAAGCATTGCTTAAAATGCAAAAAGTCAAAAGGGTAAGACAAAAACCCACGAATTAAAAAGCAAGACCTTGGATTTATAAAAAACAAGGCAAATTATTAAAAGAGTATAACAGAAACTTGAAAGAATTAAGTTAAAACTAAGTATGTACTTAGTTATAAACTAATTCCCTTTTTACAAAAAGCCCTGAAAAGACTCGGGGACTTGCCATCACCAAAAACATAACCCCCAAAATGGGACCAGGGGTAAAACCACCACATATTCCACCAAAAAATGAAAAAAAGAGTGAAACTTCACAAATGAACTTTCACTGTGGAGCAGGAGAAGGGTTCAAAACGGGATCATCAGCAACAGAAGGCTTGACTTGATCTGAAGGAGATGAGACATCCACCACACTAGAGTCAACTTCAACGTGCTCAGGAGTATCAGCCATGGGAGAAGAGAAACTTTGGCTTTGCTGAGTTTTTTCAATGATCTCTTTAATCTTTGCTAACTCAGCATCCAAGTTAAAGCCTTCTTGGCTAACCTTCATAAGGGTATCATGGCGTGTGTTCAATATAGACCAACTTACTTCGACAACAGCTTTGTCCTCAATAGCCTCGTAGTCTCTTTCCCAATGGTCAATTTCACTCTTGAGCTCCTCCCTCTCAGCCAAAACAGCATCGTAAGAAGATTGTAAAAGGGCAAGTGAACTCTCTAAAAATTTGACCTTATCAGAAGACACACGGAGATCTTCTTGGGTTTGGGTGAGTGTTTAAAAAAGTTCACCTGCATAAACCTCTTTCTCGTTTAACAAGGCCTTCAAACCCCTGATCTCCTCGGTGGCTTTGGAGAGTTGTTAGACAAATAATGACTCGAGGAGATTTTTGTCCTTGCCTGCCTGGTTGGAAGAAGCTTTTTCAACTGCTAACTCCGAAGCCATGACCTTCAACTACTGCTCTAAGGTACATTTGCTTTCTTCTAAAACTTCCATCTAAAGCTAAAGACTTTTATATTGTTCTTTCCAATTGTCTGCCTCAATTTGGTAATCATGCATCAACTGCTCTGTATGGAAAACCTTTTTCATCATCTCCGTACCGATGAGATTGATCTAAAAAAAGGGTAAGAATATTAGTAAAAGTAGAACGGAATAAAGCATGAAAAGAAATTAATACCTTTAGTGATGACTGTACGATATCATTCATCCAAGTCAAAGAACTATGACTTTCTAGTTTGGACTTTTCAACCGGACCAATCAAGGGTTTCAACCATACGTTAGCTCGACTTGATTTTTTCAAAAGACTACCATCGGCAATGACTTCAATGGTAATCTGCTTCATCACTCTACTTCCACTTGAAGAACCAACCTCAGTGCGAGAAACAGTAGTAGTGGGGACTGTAGAAGAAGTCATAATAGCTTGAAGCGGGGCAGAAACAACAACAATAGAAATAGGTAAAGAGCATTCCACTGGGATAGACACGGGGAAAGAGGCAAGAGGTACTTTATCAGATACCAAATCAAAACTTTCACTATCAAACCCACATGAAAAAGCTGTTCATCAGAGTCACGAGCTGCCGTAGGAGTATCATCGTCAGAACTCACTAAGGTGGCTTCAACAGGCTCGGTCATAGGAATAGAACGGGGAGGAGTAGCTTCGTCATCTGAAAATGATGTGACTTCTAGTTCGCGGCCTTTTAACCAAAGAACTTCCATCCTGTTCTTCTTCTTCCTCAGAATCCTGGGACGAGTCGGCTTTCTTTTTCGATGAAGAACTCAAGATTATCTCATGAGTTCTTGCCAAAGAAACCCTGGAAGCTACGATTGACTCCTCACTTACACCACGAATAGGAAACCCTGATAAAAATAAGGGTCAATTATATTCCTTCTAAAGGAAATGTGGACAAAAATAGAAAGGAAAAACGTAAGGTTTTTACCATGAGTTTTAACCTTCCAACCAAACCTGTTCGAAAGGTATTTCCAAGATATAACCTCCATCGGAGCAATGGTCAACAATTTTTCTACTCAACCACGAAAATTGGGAATCTCTTCAAAAGTTCCCATGGTTGCTGAAAAAAGAGAAGCGAAATAGTCACGGGGAGAACAAACCCTTTCTAAAAAAAGGGGAGGGAAAAAGAAAAGAAAGAAAGTTGTAAAGAAAACTTACATGGAAAATTCCACTTTTCAGGGAATGATACATTTTCTTCACCTACTAACTCTGCGGCAGGAGCAGCGACAAATCTGGCATACCAGCCACGGTCCTTGTCATCCTCAGGGCTAACTAAAACCCCCTTACTCCTCGCTACCAAAGTAAAGATCCTATGTCAGAACAACTTAGGGGAGTAGAGGTGGATCAGATGGAAAAAGGTAAAAGGCAATTGAACCAAGTTCACCAAGTACCTTAGACAAGCAACAACCCTCCGTACAATGGGGCCAATTTGTCCTAAACAAACATTGACAAAATGATAGAACTCGATGATAACAAGATCAACGGGGGGTCTAAAATTCAGTGTAAAAGGATATGTATACACGAAAGAAAATCCAGCCATGTAGGATGTGATCCTTTGATTTGCACTAGGAATTATGATTGGGAAGTCAGATTTCCAATGGCAATCTCTATGAACAACAGAGATTAAACCCTCAGTAATCTGAGAAGGGTAAACATCAGCACGATCAAGAGAAGACATAGAAGAAACCTGATTCTTAATTGACTCTCTGTCAGTATAAAAAGAAAGTTCAGAGGGGATAATTTCATCTACTATAAGTTCATGAACTGGTTCATTAGAGTCTCTAGTTCACGAACTCGTTCATTAGAGTCTCTACTTCTTGCTGAAGATCTATGTGGAAGAGAACCCCTAGTTCTAGAAGAAGAAGAAGGGGTAGAACTAGGCAAAGAAGCACCTCGAATAGATGATGATCCTAAACTACGTAATCTTCCCCCTCTTCTGCTTCTAACAGGAGCAGGGTAAGTTCATCAACAATAGGAACTCTTCGGGGATTAGGGTTCGAAGAAGACATGGATATACGAGGAAGAAAACAAGAATGAATATTCAAAGATGGGAAACTTTTATGAGAAAGAAAAGACAAATGTTATATTTATATTCAAAAGCAACCGTCAAACAAAAAAGGTAATGATGGGGACGTCATAATAAAAACTGTCACTTCGTGATTGATGTAAGTCGAGAAAAAGCCTCAAAAGGCGCTGAAGGGTTGCAGAACCAATCAAAAGTCACCACGTGCCACATACATTAAATGGAAGTGACATGCGAAGCTTCAGTTTTGGAGAAGTTATAATGATATGAAGAATGGTGGCAAAAATTCCCGCTTTAATGAGATTCACTTCCCAAATATTCAATTGATGAATAAATGGCAAGTGGGGGGGGACTATCTGTATTGGGAAAAATCAAGTTAACATTTGGAATTAATTATGTGCTGATATGTTAAGACACGTGGATCAATAAAAGAATGACAACTGGCAAAGAATAGTTGAAGAGATACGAGCCTTAATAGGCACGGGCAAAAATTCAAGAAAACAGGAAGGAACGGTTACTCGAACCTCTTGGTAATTCGAAGAGACATCGGAGGAATGAACCTAGATAGCAAAAAATATAAATACGTATTATTCGTAATTAATGATCTTCAATGATGGAAAACGTTATAGAATCTTTACGAAACAGTCACGATTGCCAATTATAACGTTACATTAAATATCATTAATTGCTCATAATGACTCTGTTATGAGAGGAAAGAAACGTTTACTTAGAAATAACTATAAAAAGAGAGAAATAACATTTGTAAGGACACAAAATATTATTGAAATATACTATTTACTTTGCTTTCTTTTACTTATTCAGTTATCGTTTAAGTTAATTCTTCTTATTTATTCCATATTTGATTATCAGTAACCCAAGTTCTTCTAAAAATAAGCTTTGACCGAAATTCCTATTTTCTGGTTAAACACCACCCCCTGCTAAAACGCATTAAAGACTTTGAAGGAACCTTTTCTGAATCTGGACGACAATCTCGTGTGGGATATTGAATGAACTGCCAATGGCAACAATCTCGTTTTCTTCCATGTGTACTGTTTGTGACGACGAAATGGTTATGAAGATCATTTATTTATAGTCATTGAACTAACAAAAAGTCATTTAAATGTATCTCTTTTCAGTGAAAAACTCACCCATACACCTAACCCGACCCGTAAAAATGAGTTGGCCTTACCATACAAACGTTTGAATTTTTCCGTTTCGAAGAAGACAACAGAAATATTTTGTGCTAAATAATTTCCTTGTGAAAATTAAAAGCTTATTAAGTTGTTTTAAAAACCGAGACATCAAAATCACCCAATTTCCAGAGCTTTGACAGCAGGGCATTCCAAGATTGCAAGCTGCAGATAGAATCGTCTAAAAAAGTTTATAACAACGATAATTACGCCTCAATCCCAAATTCAAGTTAGAGACAGCTATATGAAGTATCACCGACCATGTCACTTAATTTAAGCTCAATATATTGTGAAGAATGATGATTCATCATAAACTGAAGCAATTTGCTGAAGCTGAAGTAGTTTATAGCATGCTGGATTTTGCTAAATGGTAGTAAAATTTCTGTCGTATGAATAATTCACCTTCCGAGTTCTGCTATAAAATATTGAAAGAGTCTAATGAATAGACTATTTAGTACCCTTCCTCGTAGATACATATTTCTGCAGTTTGATATTATTCTATCTTCTTAACATTTTCTTCCAGTTCCAGGTTCATCATTCTCTGAATTTCATCCATCACATAGGTTCTCAATAGCGGAGGGATAGACAGCCCGGTGCACAAAGCATTCCACATTCACACAAGGTCAAGGGAAGGCCCCACACCAAGGGGTATAATGTAGATGGCTGCTTCCACAGCTCGAATTTGTAACTTATAAGTCACATGGAAACAACTTTACCAATACGAAATTGGAGGGCGCTAATACCAAATTGTTGCACTTGAGCAAAGAATGGGAAAATAGACAATATATATATATATATATATATATATATACACACACACTTCCAATTTGTGTGACGCAATTTCTATTTTAGTTTGTCTCAAAAAATAATATTTTTAATAAAAGTAATTTAACTTTAAATTTGAAAATACTGTAGTACGAAAATGTGTAAAGTGGCTTTTCAATTTTTTTTTTGAACATAAAAGCACGAATAATTATATTACTTAAAACATATTACAATAGGAGGACATAGTCTTTAGGGCATTACTATTGCCCATACTTGCTAAGTAAGTACAAATATTGGTAGAGATACTTCTAACATTATTACATAGTTCATGCTTGTTCGTCAATACTTCTTGTTCAGCAAAATAAGTCGAACGAGCATGATAAACACATTTGGTGTGTGTGTGTTGGGTGGGGGGGGGTGCTTCATTGCTTCTTTAGCCATCAAATGTGCCACTTCGTTGCCTTCCCTAAAGTTATGCTTCAGGGTTGGGAGCTTCAGTTGGTGCATTAACCATCTGCATTAAAAAATAATGTTATGAAAATTAGTACAATCCTCATGCATAAGTTTAATGACATCAGTGTTATCAGTTTCCATTTACATATTTGTAAGATTTAAGTGTTTTGCAATTTTGAGTCCTTCTAGCAGGGCCATCAATTCTGCATGAATTGGTGAGGAGGAGTGTATTGCTTTGTGATAACCCATGATCCAATCTCCATTGTTGTTACGGAATGACCCACATATTCCTGCTGCATTATTGTTAGTAGAGAAAGCTCCATCATAGTTTAGTTTAATAGTATTTTTAGGCGTTTTGTGCCACTTGATCTCAATTGAAACTTTTTTGGTAGTGAATGTGTAACGAGCCGACCAGTCGTTTTGAGCTCTAGAGCGTCGTTCAGCAGTTTGAGGCCATGAGCAGCTTCACATCAGGTATTATGATTTGTGCGCATGGTCGGAATTGAATTTCGGGAAGTTCGGAGTTGATTTGGAAAGAGAATTCCCATTTCGAAAGCTTTAAGTTGGAAGAATTGACTAAGATTGAATTTTTGAGTAAACAACCTCGGAATCAGGATTTGAAGGTTCCAATAGGTTCGTATGATGATTTCAGTTTTGGGCGTATATTCGGGTCAGGCTTTGGATGGCCCAGGAGCATTTCGGCGCCTATAGTAGAAGTTAGCATTTTTGGAAAGAATTTCATAAGTTTGGGTTAAAGTGCATGTCACACCTCCTTTTTACACCTACACCCGCAAGGGCGTAAAAGAGTTTTTCCATTTAAAGGACAATCAGAACGAGATTTAATTATTAATTATTCAGAGTCGCCACTTAGGATATTAATGGTGTCCCAAGTCATCGGTTGAATCCCGAACCGAGGAAAAATATGACTCTGTTACAGTCTGCGAACCAGAAATCCGAGTAAGGAATTCTGTTAATCCGGGAGAAGGTGTTAGGCATTCCCGGGTTCCGTGGTTCTAGCACGGTCGCTTAACTGTTGTATTTGATTTCATCTGATTTTAATACATGCTAGCTTATGTGCCTTTTATTCGTAAACCGCTTTTATTGTTATTTATTTTAAAAGAATTGCAACGTCGTGAAAATGCGTTTCGATCCACGTCGCAATCAATGCACCCGTGGTTGTCAACACGTTTCGACTTCGTCGAGATTTAGATTTGGGTCGCATCAATGCGCACCCGAGTTTAAGAAGGTACTTTGATTAAAATCGTGCCTAAAGATTCTAACGTAATATTATTTTAGGGAAGACCGTGGAATTTGCTAAATGGCTATCCCAAATTCTAATCATTTTAATAACCAATTCTAAATGACTAATTAATTTATAATTGAATTACACTGAAGTAAACTAAGAACCAAATTCAAAGAAAGATTGGGCCTGCCTCATGGCTTCGATGCGATCCAAACGGCCCAACAAATATGAGTAAGATTCCAACTGCAACAATTGCTATAACACCAACGAGTCATCACAGCGATAATGTATACCCTTATTTAGCTGATAGCTGTGAATTCCAAAATTACTAAATCGATTTGTCCTGCCAATTACCTATCAAGACCTGCTGCTTTCAATGAACTAAACCAATTATGAACGAGCTTTGTTTCATGATTTTTAACTGGTTTCAATACCAATCTACCAACAATAACTAATGTTTGCTTACCAAATGATTTCAGAACCTTTAATCAAAAGCAGACATTCTACTACACTATCATGACCAATGACAAAAGTACTAGTAACTAGGCTGAATGTCACCAGACTTGCTCCTGAATTCACATGTCATTTACATAGATCCAATTGCTACTGATGACTATTGAATTCACACAAACCTTCAAATTAGACCAGGCCTATGCTCGATACTATTTCAAATGCCCAATTCAACAGTTCAACGTTATGCAACATTCAACATGTAATCAACCTTACTGAACAAGTTTAATTATACACCTAACTGCCAGTTATATAACATGAAACTACACTATTAATATCAGTTAAAATAAAGACTGCTTTCAGTTGAATAACAGACCCTTCGAACATTTCATTTCAACTTCAACGAGCATACATTAGTGAGGTTCAAAGAAATGTACCTGGAAATTGGAATGTAAATAGAGAAAAGGAAAGGAGTCAGCTACTTTAAACAGCAACAACAACAAACTCAACAATATACACCACAGAACATGCCAGGAACTGCTTTGAAAACCAGAAATACAGGCAGACTCCACAGATCAATTCAACACACACTTCAAATGCACTCCTAGCCCTCCCAGCTGAACCTAAACACCTCTGTAATACTGCTAAACCCAAAACCCAACTGAAATCCAGAACTAATAATGAAACTGTAAGATTGTTTTTGATTTCCTCATTTTTTGATGTTTTTATTTTTTTGAATACTGGAATGGAACTACTAACTGGAATTGAAAGCAGGGAGGAGAGCCTTTTGTGGGGATTTTCGAGCTTAGAGCTGAAGGAAGAAGAAGAACCCCCTTTCCCAAGGCATTTCATGCCCTTTTATAGGCAACCAAAAGAGAATAAATCAGATTCTGATTTTCTAATTAGTCCCTTCCCTATTTTCAGTTTAGTCCCGCTATTCTTGACTTGCTAAACAAGTAAGCACCCCTATTGTGCTG
Organism: Nicotiana sylvestris; assembly: GCF_000393655.2. Lineage (NCBI taxonomy): Eukaryota > Viridiplantae > Streptophyta > Magnoliopsida > Solanales > Solanaceae > Nicotiana > Nicotiana sylvestris. The sequence continues at coordinate 31,571,848 of NC_091062.1, forward strand.
AAATGTGCACTAAAATCTTATTCTAGAAGGCCCTAGGGTGTTCCCCTACCCATACAATACCTATACTGCCCTTCCAAATACTTTAATATTACTATTCCTCTCAGAATTAACCTTTTCCATACCTAGACTACCCCTGAAGGCTCCTCAAAGTTACTGAACCTACCCTCATCCTTAACAGCTATAACCAATCCCCTAAGTTAATCTAAAACTAACTGAAATTGATTAATTAGCACTCAGAAATCAACTAATCAAACTGACTAAACCCAATTGTTCAATTATACTAACTCAATCAAACTAAATGAAATCAAACTAAGCTTAAGCTAACATGATCAACATTAAATGAACTTAAACTAATTCTTAACCCATAAACTCACAATCATTCAAACAAATATCAACTCAGAACTAATCAGCAATTGGCAGAATTGTACTAATGGACAAAATAAATCACAAATTTAATAGAACACTTAATGAAACCAAAATTGTAACTAGAACTTCAACCATGCGAGTAAAAAGAAACAGGAAAAAAAACTCATAGAAGCACGAGGAACTCCGGCCAGTCGCTAACATCTGAATCCTTTCAGATTTTTGACGCGTAACATCCCTAACCATGTGTTCTTACAAGAGAACACATGGTTAAGGATACTACGGTTCGAAATCACAAAGATTTGGTTTAGGGTTTTGGCCAGAAATTCTTAGATCTAAGATTCGAGCCGTTTCACAGAGATTTGAAGGAAAATAACCATGGATTAGTGTTGAGGGAAGACCGGGGATTATGTGGTGTGATTTTGGGCTGGTTTGGATGAGCTTGCCACTTGGTCGGAAAACTTCAAACTAAGATTCGACGAGCTCCGACAACATTTGAGGAAAACTAATAACGGGAGTGGAAAGAGGGATTCATGTGGGATCTATGGTGTTAATCTGGGGGTGAACGACGTAGGTTGCGTTCACCGCCGGCGATGGATTTAGGGGCGGCGCAGATTAGGGTTTGAGAGGAGAGGTGAGGTGAGGAAGACGAGGGTCTGGGGTGGGCTTTCAGACCATTTTAAATTAGGAACCTCGTTAGTTCCGGACCGTTGGATTGATGAGATCCAGCGGTCCTGATTCGGAGACCACGAAACGAAATCGTTTCGATTAGAAGGGGAACGGACCGGGTTGCTGGTACTTGGGCTGGGTTTCTGTGTGATTGGGCGGGGGGAAGATGATATAGGTTTGGGCTGGGGTTGGGATTGATTCTGGTCCAAATTTGGGTCTTCTAGTAAGACCAAATTATTTACTTTTATTTTCTTCTTATTTTCTTTTCTTACTTTTACATTTTTTATACTTTTTTTCTAATTTTTATGGAGATGTAAAACTAACATGAAATCCTAGTTATTTCAAAACAAATATTAATTAATTCCTAAAATTGTTTAAAAACTATTTCATGACAAATTCACAATTAAAATGCAAAAGTGAACTAATTTTGTGATTTTTCATGATTTGTTCTAAAACAAATTAACCCTTAATTGATACTAAAACCTAAACGCAAAAAATGCATATTTTTGCACTTTATAGAATTAACATGCGCAAATAGAATGCAACAATTATCAGAAAATGACACCAAAATGTACAAAAATTGTAAAAATAAAGGAAAATTATTTTGTTTGGGATTTTGGGAATAATTATATTTAGGGCAAAAATCACGTGCTCACAGCTGCCCCTCTTTGCTCGGAAATACGAAAGGTTTTCGGGCAAAGATAAGTGAGCAAATACGAGCGATTTTTGCCCGTTTGAAAATTCCGTGTGAAGCATTTTTGAAAAGTTTGACCGCGTCCTGCTTCAGAGGTTGCCTACATATCCTGGGCTAAACAGGAATCAGGTCAGTGTAGTTCGGGAATGTCTGGTAGCTGGGACTACCAGGAACTGTGATTGCACTGCGCTTGTTGTTGTTACTGTTGTTGTTACTGCTTGCTGACCTCCCTTATTACCCCATGTCAAAGATAAAACAAGCTAAATTAACTATTCTCTATGAATTACAAAAAATCCTATCTACATTCTTCAAACTTGCTCCTGTACTTCCTTGCTGCCTTGTTGTCTTGTGTCTCCTTGTTGCCTTATTGTTTTGTTCTTTCTCGATAAAAGTCCCTGTTGCTATTCCCCTGGTGACTTGAGATGTTATTCCTTCTCTCCAAACTGGTGAACTTGAATAAACTCGAATTCGAAGGTATTCCTCTATTATCTGGGCGGACTCCCAACTTCTGAAACTTGAACTGTATGTATTCCTCTGTTATCCAGGCGGGCTCCTGACTTCACAACACAAATACAACAACGAAAACTTTCTGCCCCAGTTTGAAAACTGAGCACATGTTACTGGCTGAGATTTGAAAAACTAAGACTTGAATGATAATACCTCTATTCTCCAGGCGGACTCTTGACCTCCGAAACTTGAACTGCATGCCTCTATTCTTCAGGCGGGCTCCTGACTTCAAAATAGACAAAGAGATTGATTGAAAACTAAAACTGAATTATATCACCTCTATTCTCCACGCAGGCTCCTGATTTCGACTGCTAAAAATATTTAACACCTCCATTTTTCAGGCGGGCTCCTGACTGTTGAACTTAAAATTGAAACTACTCTTCTATTATCCAGGCGGGCTCCTGATTGCTAAAATTAAATTGTATGTCTCTATTCTCCAGGCGGACTCCTGATTGCTAAAATTAAATTGTATGTCTCTATTCTCCAGGCGGACTCCTGACTGCTAAAATTAAATTGTATGTCTCTATTCTCCAGGTGGACTCCTGATTGCTAAAATTAAATTGTATGTCTCTATTCTCCAGGCGGACTCCTGATTGCTAAAATTAAATTGTATGTCTCTATTCTCCAGGCGGACTCCTGATTGCTAAAATTAAATTGTATGTCTCTATTCTCCAGGCGGACTCCTGATTGCTAAAATTAAATTGTATGTCTCTATTCTCCAGGCGGACTCCTGATTGCTAAAATTAAATTGTATGTCTCTATTCTCCAGGCGGACTCCTGATTGCTAAAATTAAATTGTATGTCTCTATTCTCCAGGCGGACTCCTGATTGCTAAAATTAAATTGTATGTCTCTATTCTCCAGGCGGACTCCTGATTGCTAAAATTAAATTGTATGTCTCTATTCTCCAGGCGGACTCCTGATTTCAAAATTTGAAATTGAATGTATTCCTCTGTTATCCAGGCGGGCTCCTAACTGCTCCAAACAATTATGAACCTAAGGTGTTACTTCTCACTGTACCAAGGTATCTTACCCGGGTATATGAGCTACGTCCTATTATCCAGGAAGGTCCTGACAACTTGCACTTATTCTAATCATGCAAACTTTGCGACCAAATTCCATTCCCCTTATGCATTTCAAGATTATCTTGTATTTAATCAAACCGCACTTTGCGATCAAACCTGATTACTGCTTGTTTTTCCTTCTTGGAGAATTCCTTCTCAACGGCTAACTTTCTGCCCCTGTTACAATCAAAGAAAATTTCGTCAGTTTAAAACGGTGGTTAGTTGATGGCTTTCTTGCTGAAAAATCCTTCCACTGGCTTGCTTTGTGTTAACTGCCTTCCACGCACTGTCCCTGAACCGCTTGACTTCCTGACCAACTTTTAGATTTCCCAACATCCGGCGACCTAAATGTTTTACACCCACGCTGTTATTTCATTTCCTGACCTTTTGTTTAAGCTTTTGCCTTTCCCACGACATTCCCCAATCATTTCACCGATGAAACCTCCGTTAATTCCCTGTATTCCACTTGACATCAAGTTATTTTGACATGCTCTGACCACGTTGTGCTTTACAATTCTAGAAACCGGTAGTGAGCTTTGAAGTCCTTTCTGCTTGCATTGACCAAAACTAGTACTGAAACATCTCAGCTAGAATGAACCCTCAAAAGAAAATGAAATGCGATGGTTTTTTTTAGTCAAGGATAAGAAGAATCCAAAACCAAATGGCTGTTTTAAAAAGAGAAGGAAAAGACACTTATCTGATCGAGACGGCTGGTACCAATGGTTATGACATGCATTTTGGATTGATCGGCCCAATCTTTCCGAATAACCAACTTTCAATTGCCATACTTTATTGCCCAGAACTTCCATCAATGGTTTGAATTACCCAGACCTTAACCTTGTTTTCTTGCAGTACCACGCAACGGTTTCCATCAACGGACCTTTCTCAGTTTGCCATCCCTCAACTCACTTTCGCCTTGAGGTGCCCGTGAAGGTTTTCACCAGTAAGACTCTTTCATCTTATTTTCTCTCAGATCCCGTCGCCTTACGGTGCCCGTAAAGGTTTTCACCAATAAGACTCTCTCATTTTTACTTTTGTTCTTTCTTGTTTGAACCAGAGTGTTGCCACTGATACGAATTACCGCTCCCTGTTCGACCTGGCATTTCTTAGAAATTGATCAAAAGGTCTTTCTTTGGATTGTAATGTAGGCTTTTGGATTGGGTTAGAAAGAAAGGTATAAAAGGCTCAAAACAATTCGAATGGGTTTAAATTACAACTTTCGGAATCCAATTTTTCACAAAAATCACAACTTCTGCCACAGTTTCTTGCTTGGGGATTTTTGGATTTCTATTTTGGTATGACTAAACCTCGGAGTAAGGCTGCCTACGTACTCTTTCGGGATCAAGTCAAACGTAGTTCACTGTATTATAATTAACTTTGTTGTTGTGTTTTTCTTTCTTTCCTTTTCTTTCTCTTTCTTTTTCTTTTCCCTTTCTTTCTTTTCCTTTTCCTTTGTTTTTCTCTTCTTTCTTTTCTTTTGCTTTTCTTTCTTTTCCTTTTCTTCTTCTTCCTTTTCTTTTCTTTTCTTTCTTTTATTTTGTTTTGTTTTTTTCTTCTTTCTTTCCTTTTGTTTTTCTCTTCTTTCTTTTATGTTCGGCACCTGTGTTCCCTGATCGTGCCGGTGATTCCGAAAGAGGGGTATGAAAGGAAATAGACACGGCTCAAGAGGGGTGACAATGGAAAAAAAAGTGTTTGGATAGTAGAACAAAACGCCTTCCTCATTTCAATCTTTAAGATATGCCAACTACAAACAGATACATTCAGAAAATAAAGAAATCATACATAATATCTTTTGACCGCATCGGAATTGATGGCCATTTCTATACATTTTCCTTCCACATCTGTCAAATACAATGCTCCGTTAGACAACACTCTGGTTATTACAAATGGTCCTTGCCAGTTTGGGGCAAACTTTCCTTTTGCTTCAGCCCAATGAGGCAAAATCCGCCTCAGTACTAATTGTCTGACTTCGAATTTCCTTGGACGCACTTTCTTGTTGTATGCTCTTGCCATTCTTCGTTGGTACAGTTGGCCATGACACACTGATGCCAATCTCTTCTCGTCAATCAAACTCAACTGCTCAAGACGGCTTTTCACCCATTCATCATCATCGATCTCAGCCTCTGCAACGATTCGCAGAGACGGGATTTCCACCTCTGCGGGTATTACTACCTCGGTGCCATATACCAATGAATAAGGGGTTGCCCCCACCGAGGTACGAACGGTGGTGCAATATCCTAACAATGCAAAAGGTGATTTCTCATGCCACTGTCTAGATCCTTCAACCATCTTTCGGAGTATTTTCTTTATATTCTTATTGGCTGCTTCAACCGCACCATTTGCCTTGGGACGGTATGGAGTAGAATGCCTATGTGTAATCTTAAACTGCTCACATGTCTCCTTCATAAAATGACTATTAAGATTAGCCCCATTATCTGTGATGATTACCTTTGGAATCCCAAACCGACAGATGATATTTGAATGCACGAAGTCGGCTACAACTTTCTTAGTCACAGACTTGAACGTCTTAGCTTCCACCCATTTGGTAAAATAATCTAAATCTACCAAAATAAACCTGTGCCCATTTGATGCTGCTGGATCAATTGGCCCAATAACATCCATGCCCCACGCAACAAAAGGCCATGGTGCGGACATCGTATGTAATTCTGATGAGGGAGAATGAATCAAATCTCCATGTACTTGGCATTGATGACACTTACGCACAAAACCAATACAATCCCGCTCCATCGTGAGCCAATAATAACCCGCTCGGAGAATCTTTTTTGCTAGAACATACCCACTCATATGCGGTCCACAAACTCCGGAATGTACCTCAGTCATGATAGTTGTGGCCTGTCTTGCATCTATACATCTCAACAACCCGAGATCTGGAGTTCTTTTGTACAACACTCCTCCACTAAAGAAAAACACCGGTGGACTGTATCGGATATACTCCCGCTCTAATGTACTCTTTGATATCATGGAACTATGGCTCTCCATCAATTTCCTCTTCTATCACATTATAGTAAGCATGTTGATCATGGACCTGAATCTGCAATGGATCAACATAAGCCTTATCTGGATGGTGCAACATTGACGCCAAAGTAGCCAAAGCGTCAGCAACCTCATTATAATCCTTGGAATATGCCTGAATTCTATGGCCTGAAAACGCTGACAAAGATCATGCAGACACTGCCGATATGGTATAAGCTTCAAATCCCGTGTTTCCCATTCTCCTTGAATTTGGTGTACCAGTAGGTCCGAGTCACCCATGACCAAGACTTCCCATACACACATATCCACAGCTAATCTCAATCCCAATATACACGCCTCATATTCTGCCATGTTGTTTGTACAGTAGAAACGAAGCCGAGCTGTAACAGGGTAATGCTGACTTGTTTCCGAAATAAGTACCGCTCTTATTCCCGCGCCTTTCATATTTGTAGCCCCATCAAAGAAAAGTTTCCATCCCGACTTCTCAGCTTGTTCCAATTCATCAATGTGCATCACCTCCTCATCAGGGAAATAAGTTTTCAAAGGCTCATAATCTTCATCGACGGGGTTCTCAGCCAAATGATCGGCTAATGCCTGTGCTTTCATTGCAGTCCGTGTTACGTAGATAATGTCGAACTCTGTAAGCAAAATCTGCCACTTTGCAAGCCTCCCTGTAGGCATGGGTTTCTGAAAAATATACTTTAAAGGGTCCAAGCGAGATATAAGGTAAGTAGTGTAAGATGACAAATAATGTTTCAACTTCTGTGCCACCCAAGTTAGGGCGCAACATGTCCTTTCCAGATGAGTATACTTAACCTCGTAAGATGTGAACTTCTTGCTGAGATAGTAGATAGTCTGCTCCTTTCTGCCTGTAACATCATGCTGCCCCAGTACACAGCCGAATGAATTGTCCACAACTGTCAGATATAGAATCAAAGGCCTCCCTGGTTCTGGCGGGACCAACACGGGTGGATTTGACAAATACCCCTTTATCTTATCAAAAGCCTCCTGACATTCATCAGTCCATTTGACCGCGGCATCCTTCTTTAACAACTTGAAAATTGGTTCACAAGTTGCCATGAGCTGAGCAATGAACCTGCTGATATAGTTCAATCTTCCTAACAAACTCATCACCTCGGTTTTGTTTCTTGGAGGTGGCAACTCCTGAATGGCTTTGATCTTCGACGGGTCTAATTCAATACCCCGCCGGCTGACTATAAACCCCAGCAACATCCCAGATGGCACCCCAAAAGCACACTTTGCAGGATTGAGCTTAAGATCGTACCTGCGAAGCCTTTGAAAGAACTTTCTCAAATCTCTGACATGGTCGGATTGCTGTCTAGACTTCACGATCACATCATCCACGTATACCTCGATTTCCTTATGTATCATATCATGGAAGATGGTTGTCATGGCCCTCATATAAGTTGCCCCAGCATTTTTCAAACCAAACAGCATGACCCGATAATAATATGTTCCCCACGGCGTGATGAATGCTGTCTTTTCTGCATCTTCCTCGTCCATTAGAATCTGATGATAACCCGCGTAACAATCCACAAAAGAGCCAATATCATGTTTGGCACAATTGTCAATCAGTATATGGATGTTGGGCAGTGGGAAATTATCTTTTGGACTTGCCTTGTTAAGGTCTCGATAATCGACGCACACCTTGGTCTTGCCATCTTTCTTCGGCACAGGCACGACATTAGCTAACCAAGTGGGGTATCGTGTAACCTAAATGACCTTTGCCTCAAACTGCTTGGTAATCTCCTCTTTGATCTTCACACTTATGTCCGTTTTGAACTTTCTCAACTTCTGCTTGACAGGGAGGAGTGCCGGATCAGTGGGTAATTTATGAACCACCAAATCGGTGCTTAGACCTGGCATATCATCATATGACCATGCAAAAACATCTTTGTACTCATGCAATACTTTAATTATCTCCTCCTTGAGTTGTGGCTCCAGATGAACACTTACTTTAGTTTCCCGCACATTGTCTTGGTCCCCTAGATTAACTGCTTCTGTGTCATTTAGGTTAGGTTTGGGTTTTTCTTCAAAATGACTTAATTCTTTACTAATTTCCTCATAAGCTTCATCGTTGTTACAATCCACCCCATCATCACACTCGATTTCTTGTATTATTACTTCCGAGCTAGATTGGCTTTTAAAACTGGGCCGAAGATTCCTCATGCATGTCATATCATTGATATCAGCATAAAAAGAACTGTACAAAAAGAAAAGAAAAGAAAATGGAAAGAGAATTAGGGACGAAGAAAATTGCATTTCATTAAATGTAAAGATAACAAGGTTTTAACTCATCCAAACGGACGGAACATAGCAACTGGATTACAAACCCTGGAATAATCCAGGTGACAAAAGGAAAACAAAACCCACTACCATGACTCCCTCCGAATTGGAAGAGGAGTAGCTTCCCAATTGTTGATGTTGGCATGTGGTCCGATGTACTGTATATCTGCTCCGCTTGACCCTTCCCCGGCCTCAACCATGTTTACTTCAGCAAATACTCTCTTGAACACCTTATCCAAATTCCCCTCTGCCCCAATCAATGAACCTGACATCTTTTCCAATGACTGTTTCTTGATACCTGGCCTGACGAAGGACCTGGACAAACGTGGAATAGGTTTAGGAAGAACCCAAGCTTTCTTTTTCAATTTACGAGCCCTTCTGACATCTGCTGCTGTTGGTTTGAACTCTAATCCGAAGGTGTCCAAATTTTTGGGCAAGGACACAGGTTGAATAATGCCCTGAAGTTCAGCCCCCAGACATTTCCCTGGCACGAACCCGTTATTCAGCATTTCTGATACTACCATGACGGTCGCAGCTGCCACCCTGGGACATGACATACTTTTACCCTCGGGCACCCTGCTTACCGGGACCGTGTCGAAGTCCTGATAAAACCATGGTCCCTTATCATCTTCAGTTTCTATAAAGGGCACAATGACATCATTCATGGCGCATGTGGGATCTTCCCCATGTAACACAATTTCTTGTTCGTCCCACTCGAATTTGACCATTTGGTGCAGCGTGGAAGGCACGGCTTTCGCCGCGTGAATCCATGGTCGACCCAACAAAATATTATAGGATACTGCAACATCCAACACCTGAAATTCCATAGTGAACTCGACTGGGCCAGTAGTCAATTCGAGTACAATATCCCCTACTGTGTTTGTTCCCCCTCCGTCGAACCCTCGAACACAAATGCTATTTTTGCGGATTCTATCCTCATCGATCTTCAACTTGTTCAATGTGGACAACGTGCAAATATTAGCACTCGACCCGTTATCGATCAGTGCCCGAGTAACCATTGAACCTTCACACTTGACCGCCAAATAGAGAGCTTTGTTGTGTTCTATGCCTTCCACAGGCAATTCATCATCAGAAAATGCTACCCTGTTCACTTCAAAGATCTTGTTGGCAATTATCTCCAGATGGTTCACTGAAATTTTTTCGGGCACATGAGCCTCATTCAATATCTTCATCAAAGCTCGGCAATGCTCGTCAGAATGAATCAATAACGACAACAACAAAATTTGGGCCGGTATTTTTCTCAGTTGTTCAACAATGGAATAATCTTGTACTTTCATCTTTTTCAGAAACTCTTCTGCCTCTTCTTCCGTCACAACTTCTTTGACTGGCGCTGGATTGTCTTTAGCGCCCTTAGCCTTTCTCAATTCTTCAGGAGCGAAACAACGTCCTGACCGGGTTAGTCCTTGTGCTTCACAACTCTCTTCCTCAATTTCCTTTCCTTTGTATGTCACCACTACCTTGTCATATTTCCACGGTATGACTTTGCTATCAACCATGGGTAACTGGACTACTGGTTTTATGACAACCGGTTCTACGTAGGCTCCTTTCACAACCACCACGGGTGCAGATGATGACCCTGGTACCACTAACTTGACTGGCTGCGGCTTTTTTGCAGCCACAAATGGTCCCTTTCCCATTACCAACACTGGCTTGTCTTTTATTGCTTTTAACTGAACCACTGGCCTTGCACTCACTGTCTTTTCTTTGGCTTCCGTAGAACGAATCACCATAACCACCTGCGAAGGTTTTTTAGGCTCTGTCCCCTTATGTATCAGTTCAATCATGTTGGTCTCATAATGCGCTGGTAACGGATTTTGATTGATGTTCGGGGCCTCTGGAGCCTGTACTTCAATACGGCGATTATCAATGAGCTCTTGTATCGCGTTTTTCAACTTCCAACATTTTTCAGTATCATGCCCCGGCATCCCTGAGCAATACTCGCAGCTAACAGAATGGTCCAGGTTTCTGGGAAGGGGGTTTGGTGCTTTGGATTCAATCGGGGTCAACATTCCCAACTGTTTCAATCTATGGAAGAGAGCAGTGTAAGATTCTCCCAATGGAGTAAATGTTTTCCTGTTTGGGGCCTTCTCACTTCTAGAAGCTTGGTTTGGGCGGAAGCTGGTTCCTGGTCTGTTTGCCTTGGGAGGTGGATAGGTGTTTTGTGGGGGTGGATGTGTGTTTTGGGGATTCGGTGTACGCCATTGCGAATGCACCAGGGGCTGAGTGTAGGTCTGGGCGTGGTGGACAGAAAAGTGTGGTTCTGGTGGTGGGTAATAGTGTTGCGGTGGGCCATATTGGGTATATTGGTAGTTTGGGTGGTGGGGTCTGGGTTGGTTGTAGTAGAGTGGAGGGTTATTGGGCCTGGACCAAGCACTAGCTTCAACTGTAGCAACTTCTTCTTTCTTCTTCTTTCCAAGCACACCACCAGTACCGCTTTGGATGGCCTGGGTGGTTGCTTTCAACGCCGAGTAGCTCAAGATCTTGTTAGATTTCAATCCTTCTTCAATCATGGCTCCCATCTTTACCACTTCATTAAACGACTTCCCGACAGATGTCACTAGATGACCAAAATAGGTAGGTTCCAATATTTGCAAGAAGTAATCTACCATCTCGCTCTCCCTCATCGGAGGATCAACCCTCGCTGCTTGTTCCCTCCAGCGGAAACCAAACTCTCTAAAACTTTCCCTAGGCTTCTTTTCCAATTTTAACAATGACAAACGGTCGGGGACTATCTCAAGGTTATATTGAAAATGGCCAATGAATGCTTGTGCCAAATCATCCCATGTATACCATCGGCCAGGGTCCTGTCTCGTGTACCATTTTAGCGCTGACCCGCTCAAGCTTTGACCGAAATATGCTATCAACAATTCGTCCTTTCCCCCAACACCTCTCATTTTGCTACAAAAGCCACACAGATGGCTACTGGGTCACCGTGCCCCTCATACAAGTCAAACTTCGGCATTTTAAACCCCGCAGGCAGCTGAACATCAGGGAAAGGGCACAAATCTTTGTATGCGACGCTGACTTGGTTACCTAAACCATGCATGTTCCTGAAGGATTACTCCAGGCTTTTGACTTTACGAATCACTTCCTCCTGTTCTGTATTCTTAACCGGTTTCTCAACCTCTCTAGGGATTTCAAAGTGGGGAGAATAGGTATATGACTCAGGTGCTTTGAAAGTGGGTTCGGGAGGGTAATATTGGGTGTCGTGAGCTTGGAATAGCGGCTCTCTAGACGATCTATGTAGTGGGGCCAGGGGAGGTGCCACAAAGACGGGAACCATGGGTGGTGGAGGGTTCTGTTTAGGGGGTGGAGCTGGGGGAGCATATGAAGTGGTACCATAACCCTGGGCATGATAGGGGCAAGCTGAAGATGCGTGGGGAGTTGTGGGCTCCTGAGCTTGGGCCAAGGGTGGGATGTAAGATGGATTAGCGGGATATAGTGGTGTCGGATGTCCCTGAGACCATGCCCGATGCATTTCAGCCATTTGTGCTTTTAACTTCCTCATTTCTTCTTTCATAGCACCCACATCTGTTACCTCAACCTCATTTGAATGGTCTACGATGCTGATTTCCGAATCCTGCCCTGTCATTTTTACTTGATCCTTCGATCGGGTGTTGTATGGGTGAGTTTCCAGAATTGCCAATCAACTAACTACCTGCCTGGACTCACACATTAGACAACCACTTTGTTAGCGATTAAGTCTTAACAGATTTAACAACCGCACGTTGGCATGAATGCACTTATACAATTAATTATTTCTATTATGTGTTTGCTCGATTGCATGCGTCATCCCGGCACTTCGTTCCTTGTTTCTTTTTACCCTTCTTTCAAATTTCTTCACCTCATCCCTCTCTTGTGCTTTTCTTTCTCTTTTTGTTTTTTCGCTCTTTTCTTTCTTTCACTCTTTCTCGGTTTTCTTTCTATTCTCTTCTTTTCTTCTTTCTATTTTTCTTACGATTATGGTCGAATCCTATGGAGATTGCCTACGTATCGCGACCCCGCACGAATCAGACCAAGCGTAGTTTGTGAAAATAAATGAGAAAATAAAGGGTGGAAATAAAATTTTCAACTTTCAATACTAAAATAAACTATTGCAAACTCAACACCTTTTGGAATGAAACTAACGGACGCAAATTAAAACAAAATACAGACTCTAAGACTGCGAACATACTTGACTCGAAAAGATAACGGACATACGAAAGACTGACTCAAAATGGTAGAAAATTACAGACACGGACTATGCATATTCTAGTTCTTCAAACTTAGGTGTCTGCGGGGCGTCGTTCGGCCTCGCCGCGGGCCTAGGATCCAAATCCCTTTCAAGCTGCTCTAACTCATTCATGGTTCGCTTCACATAGATCATCACTGCTGAGACAAAAGTAGTATGAGTCATGTCTTCACAAACCCGACATCTCCTGAAAATGGCGTGAGCAATGGCTCTAATCCTGTCTTTTGTTTGCTTCTTTTCTATGAGCAAGCGTCTTATCTGATCGCTGCATGTCTTTAAAGCTCGAGAGTCCTGCAGGTGTTGGTCTTGCATCCGCTGCACTTCTATCTCCATTCGGGCCAACAAGTCGTAACAATGTCCACTTTCAATTTCAAAATTTCTAGCCTGCCTAACCACTTTACCCTCAAGGGCAACCACTTTTCTCTTTAAATTGGCAACAATTTTCTCATGGTCCCTTTTCAACTGATTCAAGTATTGGCGACGCTCCTCTGTTCTTGTAGCCCACTGTGCTTTAAGTTCTGCCATGACATTCTCAGATTTTTCTAATTCATCCCGCCATTCCCTGACTTTGTTTTCCAATCTTTTTATCAATTTCTCATCGGATCGGCTCCTCGGTTGCTTATCGATGGTTATCTTCAACTGCCGGATTTGGGCCCTAAGTGCTTCATTTTCTCGAGCCAGTCTATTCTTTTCACCTTGATCCGCGGCAACCTGTACACTGTTTTCGAATTTCAGACTCTCAACTTGCTGCTTTAGTTTACCAATCTCAACTCGATAGCCTTCTTCCTTTGCTAACCAGTCCCACTGCTCTTGGGACGACTTGGCGAAATCTTCGATATGAGGTCTTTTAGCCGGTCTTCCACATGTCACGTCACCTCTGAACCAATCGTGATACCCTGGGCAACTTCCCCTTTGACCCTATCTGACACACAAGTGTTTGCCATCAGATGTTGACACTCACTCTAGATTTGGCGAACCTCTTCCTCGGGGAACCGACCGTCAGGAATAACTTCGACCACCTGGGTACTCAAATCTTCATCTCTCGGTACTACTTGATACCTCCCGAGTTGCCTCAGAACCCGATATGGTGCATAGGGCTGGATACTTTTGAGTCCCATCAGCAAAAAATGCGGTCGGGCTGCTGGCATATATATGACTTCTTCGACAGGCAACCATCCAAGCACCCACTGTATCTGGCTGGCATTGAGTTTCCGAAATAATAATGCCCAGGCCGTGACTCCTTCAGGTAGACTAGACCCTTTGATTCTTGTGTAAAATTCACCTATACAAGTTTTCTCAACCGAACCATAACTCAATAACTGAGAGCGAGGGCACAAATGCTCAGTCATCCACATTTGTAACAGCAGGTTACATCCCTCGAAAAATTTGCCCCCAGCTTTGCACGCAGTGAGAGCTCGGAAGATGTCAGCCACGATCATAGGTGCTAAAGTGCTTTTCCCTATGGTTTGCAAGGTACTGACGACCCCTGCTATCTTCAAATCGATATTACCATCTTTCCTTGGGAATATTATGAGGCCCAGAAAGGCTATCATAAAAGCCACCCGTCTGTGTTCCTCCCATTTTTGTCGGTTACTTCTACTGCATAGCTTAAAGGCTGGATTATTGAACCGGCCCACGTGGCCATATCTATCATACATGAAGCGGAAACTGCAGAAACCCTTTGCAAAATCTGGATGATGAACTGTTCGGGGTATTTTCAAGGAATCCAAGAATCGGTGTATGGTAATGGCCCTAGGAGCAATCAAGTATTTGAACCTCAATGGAGCTTGATCACTTCCAATATACCCCACTATTTCTTCCAATGTTGGGGTGAGCTCAAAGTCTGAGAAATGAAATACATTATGTGCCGAATCCCAATGGGCAACCAATGCCCTGATAATATCCCCCCGAGGCTGAATGTTTAATAAATCCGGAAGGTCTTTCAAATATTTTTTTACTTCGTCTCGCCCTTTTTTGCCTAAATCATTCCACCATAATTGCAGCTCAAAAGGGATTTTGGTCATTATTGAAAAGGGCTCATTACCATCGTGCTCATCCTGCACATTTATTAAAGCGTTTAAGCAAAAAGAAAAACTTTTATTTAACTCAAAAAAAAATTATCTATATTATCGACTCAAAATTACCCCTATATTTTCAAATGAAGAACTTGACTTTCAAACATGGCCTTTCAGCAGATTGGGAACAAAGATTTTAAAGCTATTTATGACAAGACGGCTCTACTTAGCTTATTCACAATTCTTACTTCTCCTTTTTTATTTTAAGATTAAAAAAAATACCCAGTATTGCAACACGGCCTTTTAACGCCTCAAGGACGGAAACTTAAGGCTGTAAGGGTTAGAAAACACATGACCAAAGGTGGCTATCTATGCAAGGTCAGCCTTCCGGCGTTCCGTTTGGAAACATTGGTTAATTTTGCAAAGGGGAGGTTGGACCCAATGAGGATTGCCTACGTATCTCACACCCTGTAAGAATCAAACTGGCGTAGTTCGGGCAAATTAACCGAACTATTTGTGAAAACAAAACTCTTTTCTTTTCCATTTTCCATGGCATGACAAACTATTTTTCCTTTTCTATTTGAACACAAGACAAAATAACGACTCTTTTTTTTTCATTTTCAACAAACAACAATCAATCTATTTTTCCAAACTAAAAATAAAAGATATTTTTCTTTTCTTTTTCTTTTTCAACAAACAATAAAACGACCTATTTTCCAAACTAAAAATAAAAGACTCATTCCTATTTCTTTTTACCCAACAATAAAACAACCTATTTTTCCAAACTAAAACAAAGACTTTTTTTTTCCTTTTTGAGTAACACAAACTATTTAAAACTAAAATAATTTTCTCAAAATTTCGGCAGAGTTTCGGCAGTATTTGGCATTGGTTTTTTCTACAAAAAAGGCAATTAGCTCTCTACACTTTTATTTCTCTCTTTTTCTCTTTTCTCAATTTTTCGATATTCAAAAGCCGGTCAGCATGCAAGTCTGAGGCAAATAAATGCAGAAAACAAGTAGGATGTATCAGGATGATCTTTTTCATTTCAGGTTGCTAGTCCTAGACGGACCCAACCCCTGTGTTGAATCCCCTAAGTCAAATGCAACATGATGCAAATAATCGTTCCTACTAGGGATCCGGCATGAAGTCATGTTATTCTATGTTCAAAACCTGGGTCGGGGTTCTAGACTGTGTACCCGAGCGGACAACTCGAGTCGAGGAGGGGGCAACTTACCGGGAACCAAAAGGCCATCCGGCTTCGTAACTTGTCCGGCCTCTTTCTTATTTTAGGGTATGACACTAACAGAATAGGGAGTCTCAACCAGTAAGCACATCCCCGGGGGTGAAGAGAGAAAGGTGTCGGCACAGTTTATATACAGTTCAGATAATACCAAAGCGGTAACATTTAGCACATTCAGCATGAAACATGTAGGAAAATCAGATACAATTAAATACAATAATTTATCTAAGCTCGAATTCTGAACCCTGAACCAGAGATTCTGGGTTCGATCCCCAGCAGAGTCGCTAGAGCTGTCACACCTCCTTTTTACACCTACACCCGCAAGGGCGTAAAGGAGTTTTTCCCTTTAAAGGACAATCGGAACGGGATTTAATTATTAATTATTCAGAGTCTCCACTTGGGATATTAATGGTGTCCCAAGTCACCGGTTGAATCCCGAACCGAGGAAAAATATGACTCTGTTACAGTCTACAAACCAGAAATCCGAGTAAGGAATTCTGTTAATCCGGGAGAAGGTGTTAGGCATTCCCGGGTTCCGTGGTTCTAGCACGGTCGCTTAACTGTTGTATTTGATTTCATCTGATTTTAATACATGCTAGATTATGTGCCTTTTATTCGTAAACCGCTTTTATTGTTATTTATTTTAAAAGAATTGCAACGTCGTGAAAACGCGTTTCGATCCACGTCGCAATCAATGCACCCGTGGTTGTCAACACGTTTCGACTTCGTCGAGATTTAGATTTGGGTCGCATCAATGCGCACCCGAGTTTAAGAAGGTACTTTGATTAAAATCGTGCCTAAAGATTCTAACGTAATATTATTTTAGGGAAGACCGTGGAATTTGCTAAATGGCTATCTCAAATTCTAATCATTTTAATAACCAATTCTAAATGACTAATTAATTTAGAATTGAATTACACTGAAGTAAACTAAGAACCAAATTCAAAGAAAGATTAGGCTTGCCTCATGGCTTCGATGCGGTCCAAATGGCCCAACAAATATGAGTAAGATTCCAACTGCAACAATTGCTATAACACCAACGAGTCATCACATCGATAATGTATACCCTTATTTAGCTGATAGTCGTGAATTCCAAAATTACTAAATCGATTTGTTCTGCCAATTACCTATCAAGACCTGCTGCTTTCAATGAACTAAACCAATTATGAACGAGCTTTGTTTCATGATTTTTAACTGGTTTCAATACCAATCTACCAACAATAACTAATGTTTGCTTACCAAATGATTTCAGAATCTTTAATCAAAAGCAGACATTCTACTACACTATCATGACTAATGACAAAAGTACTAGTAACTAGGCTGAATGTCACCAGACTTGCTCCTGAATTCACATGTCATTTACATAGATCCAATTGCTACTGATGACTATTGAATTCACACAAACCTTTAAATTAGACCAGGCCTATGCTCGATCCTATTTCAAATGCCCAATTCAACAGTTCAACGTTATGCAACATTCAACATGTAATCAACCTTACTGAACAAGTTTAATTATACACCTAACTGCCAGTTATATAACAGGAAACTACACCATTAATATCAGTTAAAATACACACTGCTTTCAGTTGAATAACAGACCATTCGAACATTTCATTTCAACTTCAACGAGCATACATTAGTGAGGTTCAAAGAAATGTACCTGGAAATTGGAATGTAAATAGAGAAAAGGAAAGGAGTCAGCTACTTTGAACAGCAACAGCAACAAACTCAACAATATACACCACAGAACATGCCAGGAACTGCTTTGAAAACCAGAAATACAGGCAGACTCCACAGATCAATTCAACACACACTTCAAATGCACTCCTATCCCTCCCAGCTGAACCTAAACACCTCTGTAACACTGCTAAACCCAAAACCCAACTGAAATCCAGAACTAATAATGAAACTGTAAGATTGTTTTTGATTTCCTCATTTTTTGATGTTTTTATTTTTTTGAATACTGGAATGGAACTACTAACTGGAATTGAAAGCAGGGAGGAGAGCCTTTTGTGGGGATTTTCGAGCTTAGAGCTGAAGGAAGAAGAAGAACCCCCTTTCCCAAGGCATTTCATGCCCTTTTATAGGCAACCAAAAGAGAATAAATCGGATTCTGATTTTCTAATTAGTCCCTTCCCTATTTTCAGTTTAGTCCCCCTATTCTTGACTTGCTAAATAAGTAAGCACCCCTATTGTGCTGAAATGTGCACTAAAATCTTATTCTAGAAGGCTCTAGGGTGTTCCCCTACCCATACAATACCTATACTGCCCTTCCAAATACTTTAATATTACTATTCCTATCAGAATTACCCTTTTCTATACCCAGACTACCCCTGAAGGCTCCTCAAAGTTACTGAACCTACCCTCATCCTTAACAGCTATAACCAATCCCCTAAGTTAATCTAAAACTAACTGAAATTGATTAATTAGCACTCAGAAAACAACTAATCAAACTGACCAAACCCAATTGTTCAATTATACTAACTCAATCAAACTAAATAAAATTAAACTAAGCTTAAGCTAACATGATCAACATTAAATGAACTTAAACTAATTCTTAACCCATAAACTCACAATCATTCAAACAAATATCAACTCAGAACTAATCAGCAATTGGAAGAATTGTACTAATGCACAAAATAAATCACAAATTTAACAGAACACTTAATGAAACCAAAATTGTAACTAGAACTTCAACCATGCGAGTAAAAAGAAACAGGAAAAAAAACTCACAGAAGCACGAGGAACTCCGGCCAGTCGCTAACATCTGAATCCTTTCAGATTTTTGACGCGTAACATCCCTAACCATGTGTTCTTACAAGAGAACACATGGTTAAGGATACTACGGTTTGAAATCACAAAGATTTGGTTTAGGATTTTGGCCAGAAATTCTTAGATCTAAGATTCAAGCCGTTTCACAGAGATTTGAAGGAAAATAACCATGGATTAGTGTTGAGGGAAGACCGGGGATTATGTGGTGTGATTTTGGGCTAGTTTGGATGAGCTTGCCACTTGACCGGAAAACTTCAAACTAAGATTCGACGAGTTCCGGCAACATTCGAGGAAAACTAATAACGGGAGTGGAAAGAGGGATTCATGTGGGATCTATGGTGTTAATCTAGGGGTGAACGACGTAGGTTGCGTTCACCGCCGGCGATGGATTTAGGGGCGGCGCAGATTAGGGTTTGAGAGGAGAGGTGGGGTGAGGAAGACGAGGGTCTGGGGTGGGCTTTCAGACTATTTTAAATTAGGAACCTCGTTATTTCCGGATCGTTGGATTGATGAGATCCAGCGGTCCTGATTCGGAGACCACGAAACGACGTCGTTTCGATTAGAAGGGGGAACGGATCGGGTTGCTGGTACTTGGGCTAGGTTTCTGTGTGATTGGGCGGGGGGAAGATGATATAGGTTTGGGCTGGGATTGGGATTGATTCTGGCCCAAATTTGGGTCTTCTAGTAAGACCAAATTTTTTACTTTTATTTTCTTCTTATTTTCTTTTCTTACTTTTACAATTTTTATACTTTTTTTCTAATTTTTATGGAGATGTAAAACTAACATGAAATCCTAGTTATTTCAAAACAAAGATTAATTAATTCCTAAAATTGTTTAAAAACTATTTCATGATAAATTCACAATTAAAATGCAAAAGTGAACTAATTTTGTGATTTTTCATGATTTGTTCTAAAACAAATTAACCCTTAATTGATACTAAAATCTAAACGCAAAAATGCATATTTTTGCACTTTATAGAATTAACATGCGCAAATAGAATGCAACAATTATCAGAAAATGACACCAAAATGCACAAAAATTGTAAAAATAAAGGAAAATTATTTTGTTTGGGATTTTGGGAATAATCATATTTAGGGCAAAATTCACGTGCTCACAGTGCATTTCAGTGTTATCGAGGTCCGTTTGGGATTCCAAGACTGAGAATAGCTCTGTACGTTAATTCTGGTATAGGGAGCGCGATCGGAAGTGAATTCGGAGGTCCGTAGGTCATTTTGGAGTCATTTGGCTAAAGATAGAAATTTGAAGGTTTTTAAGAAGTTTGACCGGAAGTGGATTCTTTGATATCGGGGTTGGAATCCGATTCCGGAAGTTGGGGTAGTTCCGTAATGTCAAATATAACTTGTGTGCAAAATTTGAGGTCAATCGGACGTGATTTGATAGGTTTCGGCATCGAATGTAGAAGTTTGGAATTCTAAAGTTCATTAAGCTTGAATTGGAGTCCGATTTATGGTTTTAGTGTTGTTTGATGTGATTTGAGACCTTGAATAGGTCCGCATTATGTTTTGGGACTTGTTGGTATGATTGGTTGGGGTCCCGGAGGCCTCGGGTGGATTCCGGATGGTTAACAGATCAAAATTTGAATTTGAAGAAGAATTGAAGTAGCTGGTATCTGGTGTAACTGCACCTGCGATGTTTTAGCCGCAGGTGCGGAGCCACAGAAGCGGCCCTGGTGTCGCAGAAGCGGAAATGGCTGCGCTTGGCTGGGGGCGCAGGTGCGACACAGCTTCCGCAGAAGCAAGACCGCAGAAGCGGTCCTGGCCCCGCAGAAGCGGTCGTGGGCAAGTTAGCTGAGACCGCACCTGCGATGGAGATTTCCGCAGGTGCGAGAAGTGGGTTGGGCGGTGTGTTCTTTTAAAAGCGAGGGTTTGGCTCATTTTTTCCATTTTTCCTTCATGGGAGCCGATTTTGGAGCAACTGGGGAGTGCCATTTTCATCGTCAAGCATGAGGTAAGTGGTTTCTACTAGTTTTGAGTAAATACTTGGATTATATACGGATTTGAGCATGAAAATTTGGTAGAAATTGTGGGTTTTTGGTAGGAGACCTAGAAATTTATATTTTGGATTTTTACCATGATTTTGGGCATGAAATTGAGAGTAAATTATATACTTGAGTTCGTGAGGTTATGGGTAAACCTTATCTTCGAAAAATTTCAAAATCCGAGAACGTGAGCATTTTTGTCAACCTTTCGATCGGGGTTAATAATTGTTATAAATTGGATTATAATGAGTAATTGAACATATATTAATGGGTTTACATAATTATTGTCTAGTTTTGGAGCGTCGTGCGTCAATTTGAGTCTTCGGAAGGAGTGGAATGCCGGTGATGGATCTTCAGAGCGAGGTGAGTCTTCTTTCTAACCTTGTAAGAGGGAAATGTCCCCATAGGTGAATTAATTGGATTTGTACTTATATTTATGGGGGCTACGTACGCACGAGGTGACGAGAGTCCATGCGTAGCTACTATTATGTTTAAGTCTGGGTAGTCTAGGACCCAAAAACATGCTATACTTGGAATATTTGTGATCTTATTGACAGTTTGAATTGCTTAAATCACATCGAATTAGTAAATGAATTTCTAAAAAGATTAAACCTCATTTTCTTGGATTGTTAAAAAGAGAATTGGCTTTTCTTTGGATAATTGTTCCCTGATGACTTCTTGATTGACTGTCTATGTGTGTTTATTTTAGAACGGACCGAACTCCTCGGCAGATTAAATAGATACATCTATGGTTCGCACCATTCGACCTTTTGGCAGTGCACAGTTTAAATATCTATTGGATTGGGCCGTACGACCTCGACATGTTTTGTGCATGCTTGTAATGCTTGCTTGAGATTTATAAAATGATAATGTCTCCCTGGTCTGAGATAAATTGATAAATAATAAATTATGAATTTGGAGACTTCTTAATATAAAAAGGAATGTATACTTGTTTCTTGACTTACTTGAATTTACTGTCTTTTTTAATAAATCCATGATTATTCACGTTATTAATATATAACTATTGGACCACTAGTAAGTATTGAAGTCGACCTCGCGTCTCTACTTCTTCGAGATTAGATGGGATACTCACTGGGTACACGTTGTTTTCGTACTCATACTACACTTGCTGTGTATTTTTGTTGCACAGGTTCATGTGTGGCTAGTGGCTTAGTGGCATAGTGATATGGTTGATACGGAGAATTAGGTGAGCTGCAATTATCGAGATGACCCGCAGCCAGCACAGTCTCCTTCAAAGTATTGTACTGTATTTTCATTTCTGTGTACTTTGTATTCCTGACAGTTACTGTATTTTATTGAAAGAATTACAAAAAAATACATATGACTTCACACCATAACAAAAAATGGCCCATGTTTTTAAGTTTTATCCAACCTAGCCCATATTGCACATATTTTGAAAGCACTAGCAAATTCAAGACTTGTGTTCTTACAACCATTGCTTCTAAAGCTATGAAGTTAAATATGTGTTCTCACAACCATTGTTTTCACTCTCTCTTCTTCTCACATCTTCTACATATGCTTCAAAGGGCTGTCCTCCATTGCTGTTTCTTACCCTGTATCACCTGGTTGCAATGTAAGAAAAATAAAGAGTAGAAGTCCACCATTGAAGGCCATTCAAAGCTTTGCTTTTGAAAATATGATTTTTTGAGTTTGTTAGTTGTTTGGATTGGGTGTTGTTCCAATCGATTGAAAATATCAAAAGGAGTTCAAAATTTAAATTTGAAGTGATTTGGAATAAATTTGAGCAAGATTTGAGTTGAATTTTAGAAAAGACGCAAGGAAGAAGACGAAGTCAGTTTTTTGTATAATTATGCATAATCTTGTATAATAGTGTATATGAGTGTATAAACACATCTTATACACTATTATACACTTTTATACACCTTTATACAAGCGTCTGTAGACGAACTTCTTTCACAATTTTCAATTGCATTTCTTGTTCAAAACCTGTCCAAACCTCCATTAAATGACTTCAAATTTTATATACAGTCTCCTTATACTATTTCTAATAAGTCTAGATAACACACACTCCAAATTTCTCACAAAATCAAATTCAAAATTTAAACCCGCATGTTTAATATTGTTAAAATTTAATTTTCACCATCCAAATGGATTTGGTTTGTTGAACTAATATTTGAGTCACAGTTATTGATTCGAAAATTAACTTAAAAGCTTGAGCAATCTTTTTTAAAAATTAAATAGTAATTTGTAGAACCTATTAGAGTTGGATGTTGAACTTAGCCTATAATTTTTGGGCTAGTTGGTTGTAAATTGAAATATGGGCTATAAAATTGAAAAATAGGGAGCTCAGTTGTTCTTATGTGAAATTTTCCCTATTTTATTTCATTCCCTAGTAAATGCTCATGCACTTGTGACATCGGGTTCTGGGATGATTATGGGGTATCTTATATTAACTTCTTAGCATTCATATTTGGGTTGAAATGATTATCTTTTACTAATAAAATTGAAGGAAAATCATAGTTTTCAAAATTATTAAAACGAGAATTTAATTAAGTATTTTGGTTGGCTTGCTTGACAGCGGTGTCCGGCGCCATCACGACCCTTAGTAGAATTTGGATCGTAACGACATGGTATCAGAGCACTAGGTTCCCTTAGGTCTCACGAGTCATGAGCGAGTCTAGTAGAGTCTTGCAAATCGGTATGTAGACGTCTGTACTTATCTTCGAGAGGCTACAGGGCTGTTAGGAGCACTTCCCTTCTTGATTCCTCGTCGTGCGATTTGATTCCTTTGAGGCTTATGCCCTTGTTTCCTTCCTACTCAATCTTATGTAATGCAAAGCGCTTATTATAAATCGAGAATTGAATAATTTCAATGGTACTGCAAATGTGGTATGGGATGTTCCTCCTTACGTAGTTGTTTGGGCCATTGTTGTCGTCTTGCAGAAGGATATTCTATTATTTCAGCTCAGTAGCTGTACTTATGAGAGCTTTGAGGCTATGTGCAGGTTGCTATGATGCTCATGAACGGTTATCGTGCAGTATTGACATGTTGGTAAGGTGCTTGCCTATGTGTTGGGGCAGCGAATGACTTGAAAGGAGGTCTACTCAATGCATGATTCAGAGATTCATTATTCCATTTCCGGGAGAGAAATAGCAATTGACCGATGAACATCCAGATTTGGATTGATGGAGTAGCGAGACTTTAGTGTTTTCAAGTGTGGTGGAATTTTCATCTGCGGCATGGTATCGTCGCCCTCGATTGGATGTGTTAAGTTTGCCAGTGTTATGATCTTTTACGATTCGCCTTTGGGGTAGGTTATTGTGAAATAGTATTGGGGAAGCGACTGTCAGAGATCGCGGTGTGCGGTGATTCAGGATTTAATCGGTGTTTCTAATGTTTACAGATCGAGAAAGACGATCTTCGAAAAGTTAAAGTTAGTGACAATCTATTGGTTCAAATGTTTCAGAGATAGAGATTGAATTAAAGCAACAATTGAGCGGCAAAGGATGAGGAATGATATATGGGAAGTGTCAGGCAGTGGTTAAAATTCTAGAAGGCCAGGTATAAGAAGCGAGGGTCGAGTAGCTGATTAAAAGAGTGAGTTTCGCCAAAATGGGAGAGTGGTGGAGTTGCATATGGGTTTTGTGGTAGGATGACTACGCACCTTTGAGGAAAGTTCTGTCACGACCCAAACCGATGGGCCACGGTGGGCACCCGGTACCTTACTCAACCGAGTACCAACATAATGTATCTTTTCATGTCATACTATCATAAATAACTGAGCCGGAGAGGCTACCGTGAAATAAGTAAAATACAACAGGTAAGGCCAACTTATACATAAGACATATGGGCTTCTAAGACCAAAATAACCACTTGAACACTGAACATAGTTCGGCAAGGCCATACAATCTTTTACGTACATGACATCTATCTACAAGTCTCAAAGAATACATAATTTTCATAAAGGTCGGGATAAAGTTCCGCCATACCAAACAATAAACATCTAACTCATACTAACCAAACAAGCAACTCCGAAGCAAATGGAGTGCACCAACATCTTCCGCAGAGCTGATAGCCTACTTGGACTCTTGACCTGTCTATCGGGACCTGCGGGCATGGAACACAATGTCCCCAGGCAAAAGGGATGTCAGTATGAATAATGTACCGAGTATGTAAGGCATATAAATAAGTACATAACAGACATGGAAGAAATATAGAGTAATTGACTCAACCTGTAAGTTTGGAAAACTTTGTAAATCATAAAATACTTATTGTGTCATGCATATGCGTATGAATGTCATGTCGTGCATAGGTACATGTTTCATAGCAGCATCAGCCTCTGAGAGCATCCCATCATATTATCTCGGTCACTGTGGGCAAAATCATCAATGTATACCAGTTGATCAGGTGGTGGTGCGTATATAACGCCATAACCTTTCCCATATCGCATATATATATATATATATATATATATACATATACATATACATACATACATACATATATATATGCGTATATAACACCATCTGATCATGGGTCAATGTACATGAATGCAATGCATGAAAAGTACGTTAATAAAATCTTTCGGAATGTCATAAGACCATTTTTGCCTTTGAGTAATATCATAAAGTAAACTCTTTTCAACTTTCGTATTTTTCTGAGACCCATGAACAGATGATAAAATATTATGACATATGGAAATTCAAGAACATAGATATCTCTAATACTTCAATGAATAGAGTCATTTATAGAATTTTTGCATTTGCTCGTTTGTGTCGTATAGATCATGCCAAAAAGAAAGAAGGGATAGCCTTAACATACCTGGAGTAGGGAAAAAATCCGTATGATATTCTTGAGAAATATTACGCCGTGAATATTACAAAGAAACTCCAAATTGGTTATTGATTTCTTTGCTACTCACTCATTTGTGAAATATAGCTCATCTTCAAGACTTGTGTATTATGATATGGAGATATGGCGGAACTAATTTACTTTTTTAAGAATTATAGATCATTGTCCAGGAAATATATCATCTACATAAAGATGATTTATATTGAAAATCTTCCAAATGAAGTATTGTGTGACTAAGGCATTAATTTGACACCTAATCAAAACTGACCATGAGTCATGTGGTTAAAGAGTGGCTTGCTGCCACGTTACCCTTCCATCTTTATCCAAAGGTTTTAAATTTATATAATGAGGCAATATCCCTCTACCCGATAATTAATCAATTACCCGCATAATTAAGAATTGTCTCGAATTACTTAAAATTCTATTTATTTTTAATATACTATATATATCCCACTATCATGGTCATATGGTACCTTGTATGGTACTAGACCGTAAATATCGGGTATTAACGCTCGACACGTATTTTATCCCCAAATGCCAAACTTGGACAAAAATTCATCTTCTTTGACTTGCTTCCCCTTTCATCTTCACGAATTTACTCATCACTTGTGAAATAGCATCATCCTTATAATCTCTAAATAATCTTTTATTTGGACTGGTGTCAATTACCTTACGGCGAATTCAATGTACAATACTACAGGGTGCAACATCGTCGTAACTTAATATTGCGAAGCGTAACATTAATGTAATGTAATACTGCAGGGTGCAACATTTTCTTAACTTATTACTGCAAAGCGTAACATCATCGTAATGTAATATTGCAAGGCGTAACATCATCGTAATATAGTACTGCAGGACGTAACATTGTCGTAATATTGCAGGGTGTAACATCATTCCCCCCTTTGGATTCGTCCTCGAATGTTGACTGATGCTCATATCATTTTCATAAATTATAGCTCTTGTGAATATCTTAATACTCTCCTTGCCATTTAGACAGTTTCTCTGTGATTAAATCCAAAGTTTAGTGTATTCCTCCCCTTTAGTCTTTTTACTTATATCATGACTTTTGGTCTAAATCTTTCTAATCTCTCAACTGCTGCTACCTCCTGTCATGCAGCCTGTATGACCCTGGCTTTGTAAGTGCGCTTATGCTATTAATCTTTCCTTTTTCCTTTTAGATTTTAGTCAATCTCTAGGCCTTACTTTGTAAACATATACAAGGCTTAATGGGATGCCTCTATGGGCATCTATAGGTGTATTGCAGTTCTTCGTTTGGTACTTTGTAGAACTTGCAAATATGGCCATTCGTATGACTTTACTGCATCTACATGGGTTATACTATACCACAATTTTTACTTCAATTTATCGTTACTAAGGTATGCTTACCAAACTCCTAGTTACTTTTGTTGCCTATCCTTTAGGTATAAATCTCAGTTCTTTAATGCTCCTTCATTACCGTTCGTCTTAAGAATCATGGCATAATCTCATGTCATACTTTGTAACTTGTATCTGTCCATTATTGATTCACTTCAATGTTGATCTACAATCCTCCACTTGAAGGCTTGAAACTTCTTATATAATACATTGCCGCTAGGGCTTACGTTGCATTGAGGAATATTTGAAGTGATTTCCATAATCGTATTTCATAGTGTCTCAATGTGATTCACCTTATGGGGGGTATCCTAATCTCGTGTCATTAACGAAATCTTTTCTCCTTCTTTTTTTTTTAAATCATTATTCAAACGAAGCCCCAAACATCATCCTTTATCTGTCACAATTACACCCTCATTTTATTACCAGGTCAGCATTTCATTCTTTCTAAATGCTATTAATCTTAGACTCCTTTGAGTTCATTCAGGCTATACTGAACTTTCAATGACTTAGAGAAACCATTATCTCTCTTGTTTTCATGGACTTAATCCTGAAGACTTATCCATTCTTATCACCTTTTCACTTGCCTTTCCTTATCCTTACTCATGTTTTCTTAAAACTTTGTTGCTCTACCATACTTTCGCTTGCGACCTATATATATCCATTTATACTACTCGCAACTTTTCTTCAACTTGCTTGCACCATAGATTTTCTTATGTTATTCTGGAATGTCAAGCGAGACATCACGTCGTCTTTAAATCTTCTCTACTCTCATAACTAGATTTCTCAGTACTTAGAAACCATAGGCTGGAAGACATGCTACTGACGATGCCGCTATCATTCCTGGTTATTGAGTCTCAGCGCTTCTGGCCTTCTATATGAAGTATGGACTATTCACAACTTTCTGCATTTGTGTATCTCGTATGTTGTTCACCTTTACCTTACTTACCTTAAAATCTTGCATCACATCTTCTATCTCTTTCATAACCTCCCCTCCACATAGGTATGATTTGTACCATAACTTGAAGCTCTATTATAATACTACAATCCGGTGGGAGCTTCATATTGACTTCTTATGAGGCTGTTACCTTTTTTTTAAACCGGCTTTATCATAGAGTCATTATAGACTATGGTTGTTGTACTATCTCTCTCGTGCCTCTGATTTTAATGGAGATCCTGCAATGTTCTCGGTCACGATGTTTCTATTTTTCTGGGTTCGATAATCAAACTTCTAATTTACTTGGGAGGTGTAACTCTTTAGTTTCCTCCTTCTTCTGATTGGCCTTTATGTCGGCTTATATTATCTCCCGCTCTGGGGTTCATGGTATTGGTTGTTCTGTTTAGCCGTTCATGGGCACTGAGGAATATGCATGATATGATACTTTAACAGGTTAATCCTTCATTTATGACCTAGGATCATTTATTTCTTTTAACGTATACCGGAATCTTCTACGGCTGCATATGCTGCATATATAATACTCGGAACCCTTAAGTGCATTCATAACGTAACCAACTCTGGATCATTGATCGAATAATTTCTTTCGTTCCATCTTAGCTTTCTTTCAAGGTAAGCTATTACTTTTCCTGGTCTTTCTGCTCCCTTGTTGCGTCCATACTTAGCTTATCTTAGTGCCCACAAATGCCAAAGTTTTCGTGCAACTCCTATGATCTCGAATATTACCTTTAATTTTACTTCCCGTTCATTAGTCATGGTAGGTGACACTTTCCTTTGGAGTGCTTATAATATTGTTGTGAGACTGTTGTTACACGACCATTTCCTCTTTAGGTCATTGTGCTTAAGTTGAAGCCTTCTTCCTTATTTCCTCAGCTAATCTTTCGTTGTAGTACTTATGGAGAACCCTAGACCCTCATAAAGCTGTGAGCTTATTACAGAACTTTTGATGTCCTTCCTTGCCTATAATTATTTGTAGTTGCTTACCTCTGTGCCCTTCTTGTAGGGTTTCTTCTGAACTGATATTTTGATTGCCTTCCCAGTGGCACTTTCTTTTATCCCCTTAACACTCATACGGTACCCTAACTACCCCGACTCCTATTTGAATATATCTCAAGTATTATAATGATATTACTGTGAGGCTGAATTCTCCATGCTGGGAATTACTACATTTATATTGCATGATCTGCTGATTTGTCTGTAACTTCTTGTCTAGTCATGACTAGGATCGTCCTGAATCAACAACTAACTATTCGTTGGCCCATTCTCATGTTAATATTCCACGAAATCTTTCTTGGGTTATTTCCTTGGTCTTAACTTACGTCTCGCACTAGATCCTTAGTTATCAATAACATCTCGGGCAGGAACCCTTACTTCTTCTCCTTGATGTTGCGTTTGCATAATGTTCTGGAATCGTAGCATATCTGTAGGATTTGAATAAGTGTAATCTCATCCCTTTCTCATTTTTTATCTCATTCTTCCTTTACCATTCCATTATTACTAGAACAACTTAATTCTAACTTAATGCCATATCACTCTATATTCCCCCCTTTAGGGGAGCACTAAGATTTAGCACTACGATGATCTACCTGTAGATGTTTTACCTCTTCAGCCTCGGTGTCTTCTTACATCATCGATGAACTTTACTCGCCTTGCGGTAATCCTTCTGTACCAAGAAAATGAAATTTCTTACTCGGGAGGGTGGCACTTACTGTAACTGGAACACATAGTCCCTTAAGCTTAACTTTGCTCACATTGCTTGCTTTAGGGAAGCGTCTACTTTAATGCCCATTCTCTGAATTTCTCCTGAATCTTCTTCTGTTGTCCATTCTACTATCGCCGGAACAAAATCTGAAATTCTCATGATGCCGACTATTATCAAATCACTCAGTCCCTAATTTACGTTTAGTTTATCTTGTTCACCAGTCCATACTGATTTCTATTATTCTGGGGTCTAACTTTTCCTTTTGGTAATCATGTTAGATTCACGAACTTATTTTTTTTTTTTGAAATGAGGATGTGACTTTATGGCCTATATTTTCTTGTTGTCTCAAGGCCTGTGACTTCTCGTCTTTTCCTTCACTTGATTATAGACTCTATAATACTGTCATTTTTTGATCTACTGTTGTCATCCATGTGTCACGTCTTACTCATAATGCTTCATTAACTCTTTTCTTATTTCCTACTAACATTCATGTCTATCACTTGATTCTGTAAACTTCAAGAAGCTATTCATTTGCTTTTATCTCCCCTTTGCTCCATCCATTGGCTCTTCAGGTTGCCTAACATTGTCTCTCTACTAGGGACAAGAGTCATACTAAGATAATATTTATCCCTTCCAGGATTCAAGTGCCTACTTTTGTAGTACCCATATCCAGCTATACTATTTTAGAGCGCACCATATGGGTGTCTCGCAAAGAGATCTACTAGTACATTTGCAATATCCTTCGGAAATGTCAACTAACGCAAGCAATCCATTCATTAATTTGGATTACCCTAACCCCAGTCGGATCTTGATATCCTGTCCTTCTCTTAACTATACCTATTAGCCCCTACATGGCATAACTGAAATGGGTGTGACCAATTGTACATACCTTTGTTACTGTTGAATATAACTCAAAAAACTTATATTCCTCTTCCTGAATTATAAATACTGTTAACCTTCATTAACTGGGTGCCTCTTACCCTTCTTCATCTTGCTTCTTTTGTTTGCTGAAACTTGTATTTATCTTCTGAATCTCTCATTGTCTTTCACCATAAAGGTGGATAGGTATTCTTGTCTTAAGGCTTCTTATCAAGAAGCTTACACCTTTCAATACACCCATGATCTGCTAAAGACCTCACATTTACTTATTGTAGGCATCATACAAAAATCGAATTCTTCTGACTCAGCTCTTCCACAACTATCTCTCTTTCCAACCGTCTCTCCAGATGTAAGAATCGTCTCATTACGAATATAATAAAATTTTGGAATTTGAATTCTTATAAGTGAGCTCTACCATACGATCTAGAGTAAGAAGAAAGAGTGACAATCCTAAATGCCCTGTAGCCTCCTACTTATAAGTGTGGTGCACGACATACCCATAAACAAGCCTCTACTAGACACAACTTGCAGACTCCCTAGGACAGAACTGCTCTGATACTACTTTTGTCACGACCCAAACCGATGGGCCGCGATGGTCACCCGGTACCTTACTCAACCGAGTACCAACGTAACGTATCTTTTCATGTCATACTATCACAAATAACTGAGTCGGAGAGGCTATCATGAAATAGGTAGAATACAACAGGTAATGCCAACTTATACATAAGACATATGGGCCTCTAAGACCAAAATAACCACTTGAATACTGAACATAGGCCGTCAAGGCCATACAATCTTTTACGTACATGACATCTATCTACAAGCCTCTAAGAATACATAATTTTCATAAAGAGCGGGATAGAGTCCCGCCATACCAAACAATACACATCTAACTCATACTAACCAAACAAGCAACTCTGAAGCAAATGGAGTGCATCAACATCTTCCGTAGAGCTGATAGCCTACTTGGAGGACTCTCGACCTGTCTATCGGGACCTGCGGGCATGGAACGCAGCGTCCCAAGGCAAAAGGGACATCAATATGAATAATATACCAAGTATGTAAGGCATATAAATAAGTACATAACAGACATGGAAGAAATATAGAGTAATTGACTCAACCTGTAAGTTTGGAAAACTTTGTAAATCATAAAATACTTATAGTGTCATGCATATGCGTATAAATGTCATGTCGTGCATAGGTGCATGTTTCATAGCATCATCAGCCTATGAGGGCATTCCATCATATCATCTTGTCCACTGTGGGCAAAATCATCAACGTATACTAGCTGATCAGGTGGTGGTGCGTATATAACATCATAACATTTCCCATATCCCATATACATGTATATATATACGCACACACACACACACATACATATATATGTGTATATAATGTCATCTGGTCATGGGTCAATTTACATGAATGCAATGCATGAAAAGTACGTTAATAAAATCTTTCGAAATGTCATAAGTCCATTTTGCCTTTGAGTAATATCATAAAGTAAACTCTTTTCAACTTTCATATTTTTCTGAGACCCATGAACAGATGATAAAATATTATGACACATGGAAATTCAAGATCATAGATATCTGTAATACTTCTATGAATAGAGTCATTTATGGAATTTGTGCAATTGCACGTTTCGTTTGTGTCGTATAGATCATGCCAAAAAGAAAGAAGGGATCGCCTTAACATACCTGGAGTAGGGGGAAAAATCTGTATGATATTCTTGAGAAATATTACGCCGTGAATATTACAAAGAAACTCCGAATTGGTTTTTGATCATTTCAAGTTGAAATATATAGTAGTAGAAATATAAACGACGTTATTCTTTCGTGATAACCTTATTGATTTCTTTGCTAGTCACTCATTTGTGAAATATAGTTCATCTTCAAGACTTGTGTATTATGATATGGAGATATGGCAGAACTAATTTGCTTTTTTAAGCATTGCAGATCATTGTCCAGGAAATATATCATCTATATAAAGATGATTTGTATTGAAAATCTTCCAAATGAAGTATTGTGTGACTAAGGCATTAATTTGACACCTAATCAAAATTGACCATGAGTCATGTGGTTAAAGAGTGGCTTGGTGCCACGTTACCCTTCCATCTTTATCCAAAGTTTTTCAATTTATTTAATTAGGTAATATACACCAGCGTATGTTAGCTAACGTGCACTGAGAGCATGAGAGAGAAAACCTTGAAATCTCTGAATAAATGTTTTATCATGAGGACTGTTTAATATTTTTTTTTTCTTATATATTTTTGTCTTGAATCATCAATAAAGTAAATATGTAAAAGTTGAAAATTTAAGACAAATGAGAATGTTACTCCCCTAGTTTTGTATTTGCTCTGAAAACTATTTTGGGACTGGCTTGTCCTTCAATGGGACTGGCTTGTCCTTCAAAGGGACTGGTCTTAGCGGAATATACCCCTTTTTGGTGGTCTTAGCAAAATATTCCTGTTTTTTACTTGAACGTCATTGTTCAACAATTTTTAAAGTTTAAAATTCTTGTTTGGTGGTGAAAAATAAATGTTAATGATCAATTATTGTTAAAATAGTATGAATATTGATAATTTGTGCTTAAATATTTAGTTCAAACACAGATTTTGATAATATATTGTAAAAATCTCAAAACTCAAATGTTGGACCTTAGAAATTATTGAAGAGAATAAATTGAGTCTTTTTAATTTGGGTGTTATTTGGCTAAATTGATGATTGATGACTATTTGTGTTGGTATTTAGAAGCTTTATTTCAAATTTAAGATCATTGGAGCTGATTTGGGGTAGTTTGATCGAAATTAAAGTTGCAAATTCGAAAAATATTTTGTTAAAACAACCCAGAAAAAGTATGTCAATTGGGTAAGACTTCAATGAACAACTTAAAATATAGATACAATAAATATAGCATCAACTTTACCAACCTGGTAGAAACTTTTCTAAAAAGTAAAAGTATGAAAATTAGCTGGACTTCAATGAACAACTTAACAAATAGATAGAGTAATAATAGCATCAAATCTACCGATCCAGTAGAGAAATTCTAAAGAGCAAAAGTATGATAATCAGGTAGACTTTAATAAACAATTAGTAGAGGAGTCCCTGAAAAGTTGTGTGCGAGTATGACGGTAATTTTTTAAATATTGCAAATTTTTGGACATTCGCCTAAGACCCACTCCTTGGGCGGGTTCCTGTCAATCTCCCATTTTATTTGGGAAATTTAGTGTTGTGTAAGCACTCGGCTACTAATTGGCTAGAATTAACTTATCAATATTGTATTAAAAGGCGGGTAGTGAAGCATGAGGTTAAGACAAATAGTATATTGAGAAAATATCACTTAACACATTTAACACAAAATCTAAAGACAAATCTAATCTATGTATTTATATATGTATCTATACCAATATTTATATCATATATAGATACAATCATCAATTTTTCTTCTATGTTAACTAAAAATATGAAAGTAAAAAAACAATTAAAAGTCATAATAATAAAATAAAAAAAATATATAGAAAGATGTAGATTGCAATAAACAATGACTACTATACTTTCGGGCAACATAAAATATAAATAAAGTGAATAAATTTACTCAAGATATTACGTATTTGATGACTTTGAAAAGTGAAAAAAATTTCAAGTAGAATTTGTGTTTGCATAAAATTAAAAAAATTATCTATAAGGTAAAAAAATATTAAATAGTAATTAAAATACATATTTAATAACAATAACAATGAGGTTATATTAATTTTAACAAATCGGATAAATATATATTTTATACATAAATAAATATTTCTTAATATCTGAATTGAGTGTTGTTAGGTTAAGTTTCAAAGTATAAGATGATTTCTGAAAATGCGACCTAATTAGAAGAATAAAATATATTTGAATTTGATATGAGATTTGTTTTTCTGAAATATGATAAGAAAAAACTTATTTTGGAATATGAGAAATGGGTCAAAGTTGCTATTGAAATAATTTTTATTTGTTAGTTTTATTATATTAAAATAAACGTAGTAATATTAGATATTAAATTCAAACAAGCTACTAAAAAGCTATATGACAATGTAATAATATTAAGTATTGAATAATATAATAGCAAAATAAGAAACATATAGAGAGAAAGTTAAAAAAATTATCATAAAGAAAAATAAGTAAATTAAAAAATTAAATAATACTCAAAAATATTATTGATAGATTTAATGACGAAAGTGTTCTAAGTAAGAGGATAAAAGTATAAAAATATATTAAAATACAGGAATAAAATGCAAGTATTAAAATTAGGGGTTGGATTGTCACAGATATAAAAAAGAAAATAAGCTATCCACTATGAGATATGAGCAACAGTTTCATGTCATGATTCTTAATTATTTAATGATTATTTATAAATTTTATCCTGAAGGTTTAAGTTTTAAGGTAATTTGTATATAATTCAAATAACCCAAAGCATAATTTGATATTTGTGTCTGTGCATGCTTGAGAACTAATACTAGTTACAAATTAAAGAATTTTTTTTTTCAATTGTTATATTTTTCATACATTTAAAATTTAATTTTTATTCTCTAATTATGAACTAATTTATACGGTCCTTGAAGAAAGAGAAGTAAGCGTGTGTGTAGAACTTAATTTCCACGCAAGTTACTCCTAAACCATGTAGGAAAGATAGTTTCCAAATTTCGTATATTAATGTGCCTTCTATCTCTTTCGACTGCCAAACAAATTACTCTTTTCTCTTTCAATTTTTACATAACAGTTCATCACAGTGTTGTTATTAGGGTTAGCAAGAACTTCTTGCTGTTGAGAGAGTTAGCCATGGATATAGAAACAATTTTTCTGAACGTTTTTTCCATAAAGAAGAAGCCAGATATAATTCAGTTGATTAAAGCATCTATTCAAGTTGGTGCATTGAAGCACCCTACAAAGTTTAAGAAGCACAAAGATGAAATACAAATGATGTTGCTGAATCCGAGAAAATACAGTGTTGGTGATGCAGAAATCGATAGTGCAAGTGATATAGAAGAAGAAGTGGACAGTTGTCACAGCCCGGATTTCTCACCCTCGAAAATTGTGATGACGCCTACTAGTGAAAACTAGGCAAGCCAACCATTTACATTATTTACCTTTTTCCCATTTTAATCTTTTAACAATTAACAACCAACATTATGTAAACAACGGAATTTAATAAGCGGAAGAACAAAATATAAACATTTAAATATTACCAATACAATTCCTTAAACATAGGCTACCCAAAACTGGTGTCACAATTTCACAGACTGTTTAGGAATACTACAAATAAAGGTCTGAAAGATTAATACAATGTTGTCTCTGGAATACATGAAAGAAACAAAATGAAAAAGATAGAAAGAGATGCCAAGGCCTGCGGATTCGCCTGTTGGACTGAAGGCAGCAACCTCACAGTGGTCCAAAAGCTGCAGCACTGGGATCTGCATACAGTGCAGAGTGTAGTATCAGCACAACCGACCCCATGTGCTGGTAAGTGCCTAACCTAACCTCGACGAAGTAGTGACGAGGCTAAGACCAGACTACGAAATAAACCTGTGCAGTTAAATCATATACAGCGGAAAATAAAGGCAGAACTTCACAATTAAAGATGTTAAGGGGGAATCATGCTGCGGGGAACAACAAGTATCAATAGAAAACCAACAGTTAAATGTAGAGAAACCATAACTCAGTTATCAATAAAAATCAGGAAATCAAAGACAAGTGCATGACATCACCCTTCGTGCTTTAACACTCTCTCACAAATAACATGCATGACATCACCCTTCGTACCTTAACACTCTCTCACAAATATCATGCACGGCATCACCCTTCGTGCTTTACACACTTCCTCACCCAAGCAACAATCACAAAGCAATTTGGGCAAGGGAATCAATAACATCACAATAAAATCAAGTAACAACAGAAAATCAGTAAATAAACGTAAAGAACACCATAACTCAATTATCAATAAGAAATAGGAAAATCAAGGATAAGTGCACGGCATCACCCTTCGTGATTTTACTCTCGTCCTCACCATAAGAATCAATATAATCAGCACAGCATCACCCTTCGTGCTTTACCTCACATAATCATGGCACGGAATGATCCTTCGTGCATTATCACTCATATAAAGGTACGGAATGATACATCGTGCGGCACGACATCACCCTTCGTGCATTAACACTCTCTCACAAACATCATGCATGGCATCACCCTTCGTGCTTTAACACTCTTCCTTACCCAAATAACAATCACAAAGCAATAAGGGCAAGGGAATAATAGTACAACAATAATATCCCTGCAAGAAAAACAATATCAAAAGCAATAATATCCCGGCAAGGGAGATAACATTAAAAATAACAATATCCCGGCAAGGAAGACAATATCATAATCCTCTTCTCTTTTCACATTTACTTCACAACTCAATTCACAACGTGAACCAATTGTCATGTCCTTAGTTGTTAACTAAGTATACGTGCGGCACTTGACACCTCTCTCACGATCTTGCACAACTTGCTCACGTTCTTGCTATGTCAAGTCAGCCTTACTATACTCAAGATCGCTAAGAGAATGAAAGAAAGAACACAAGAGAATTGTTAAAGGAAGCTTTGTATTAGAGAGAACTTGTTATTACACAAGTCCTTGATATTTACAAGATAAGGGCTTTTTCTAGAATTCTCTACAAGCCTAGAAGATTCCAAGGACTTTTCTAGCAAATCCATAAGGATCTAGGTTTTTCCTAAAGAAATGTCCATATCTCTCTAGAATCTTCTCACAAATGCTAGCCTTCTTCTTGTGTAAGCTTCCATATGGCATTAATATATGCCAAATGGAGCCTATGTGGCATGATGACATGGCGGGTCATCACACTCTCCCCCACCTAATATTGTGATGACCGCGGCGCAATGCTGCTACATAAACTCTCGGATCTTATCTTTGGATTGCCACAAGTCTTCATATCGTTCCCATGTGGCCTCATCCGATGATTTCCCTTTCCAATGGACGAGGAACGTAGCGGTGGCTTTTTGCCCTTGTTTTTGCCTGGCTTGGTAATCTATGATAGCCTCAATCTCCTGATCATGCGAGGCGGTGATAGTCATTGGCGCCCGACTTGATTGGCCCCTACTCGGATCATCCTTATCTTCATGATATGGCTTAAGCATGCTAGCATGGAAGACAGGGTAGATCTTAAGATACGATGGCATGTCAAGCTTGTATGAGATCTTGCCTACCTTGGTGACGATCTTAAATGGCCCCTCATACTTGCGAATCAGATTCTGATTCATGCCCCATAGTGCCTTGAACTGTCTTGGGTTAAACTTCACCATGACCATGTCCCCAACTCTATAGTATGTGGGACGCCGCTTACGGTTCGCAAACTTCTTCATCTTCTTATCTGCCTTATCCAAGTAGGACTTAGCAGTGTCGAGCTGCTCCTCCCATCATTTGGCCATATGATAAGCCCCCAAACTCTTTCCCTCAAACGCGGCTAGTAATGAATGTGGAGTTTCTGGTTGTTGGCTTGTGGCTAGCTCAAATGGTGTCCGCCCAGTGGACTCACTCCGCTGCAAGTTATAAGAGAATTGGGCAATGTCTAGGAGCTTTGCCCAATCTTTCTGATGCGTGCTTACATAATGCCTCAAGTAGCATTCTAGTAAGGCATTGACTCGTTCCGTTTGTCCATCCGTCTATGGGTGAAAACTAGTAGAAAAGTGCATTTCCGTGCCAAGTATGTCGAACAACTCTCTCCAAAAGTTCCTAGTGAAGCGGGGGTCTCGATCACTGATGATATGCCTTGGTAAGCCCCAATACTTTACCACATTCTTAAGAATAGCTTGGCGTCTTCCTTAGCTGTGCAACCCGGTGAGGCAGGCATGAAGGTGGCATATTTGGAAAATCTATCCACGACCACCATAATAGTATCATAACTGTCAGACTTCGGTAGGCAAGTGATAAAGTCCATAGTCACACTCTCCCATGGACGCTCTGCAATTGGTAGTATCTTCAAAAGTCCTCCGGGTTGTTGTTGTTCAACCTTGTCCTGTTGACAAACAAGACAAGTCTGCACATAGCACTCTATGTCATCTCGCAGGCGTGGCCAATAGTAGACTGACTCAACCAAGGCCCTGGTGCGACGTTGACCTGGATAACCAGCCCACATTGTGTCATGACTCTCCCTTATGATCCATCGTCTAATGTCTCCAAACTTAGGAACGTAGACCTGCCGACCTGTGGTAAGTAGTAGGCTGTCTTCTATCCAAAACCGTCTCGTCTTGCCTTTGTTAGCTAACTCGATAAGCTGTCTGGCTGTTGGATCATACTGCATGCCTTCTTTTATAGCCTCCCGAATGTCCCATCTCGCTGAAGTGATTGCAGAAAACTCGGCTTTTTGGCTCAAGGCATCGGGTACAACATTACCTTTTCCCGGCTTATACTCCAGCGCATAATCAAACTCGGCTAAGAAATCCTGCCACCTAGCCTACTTTAGTGTGAGCTTCTTCTGTGTCTGAAAGTAGCTAGTAGCCACATTATCAGTCTTGAACACGAACCTCGACCCAAGCAGATAATGTCTCCATGTACGAAGGCAATGCACAATGGCAGTCATTTCCTTCTCTTGTACCATGTAACGCCGCTCCATCTCATTTAACTTGCGGCTATCAAATGCTATGGGATGCTTATCCTGCATCAGGACACCCCCAATGGCGAAGTATGAGGCATCTGTATGCACCTCAAATGTCTTGGCAAAGTCAGGTAATGCCAAGACTGGCTCCTCTGTTACAGCTGCCTTAAGGCATTCAAACGCCTTTTGACAATGCTCCGTCCAAACCCATGGCTTGTTCTTCTTTAGCAACTCAGTCAATGGTGCAGCCTTTGCTGAGTATCCACTGATGAACCGATGATAGTAGTTAACAAGGCCAAGGAAGGATCTCAACTCAGTTACCTTTATGGATGCTTCCCACTCCTGGATACCATGTACCTTAG
This sequence comes from Nicotiana sylvestris, assembly GCF_000393655.2. NCBI lineage: Eukaryota > Viridiplantae > Streptophyta > Magnoliopsida > Solanales > Solanaceae > Nicotiana > Nicotiana sylvestris. The sequence goes on from NC_091062.1 coordinate 31,611,455, forward strand.
CCTCGTCCATATGTAGCTCGCCATTACTAATGACATGGCCCAAGAAGTGCACCTTTGATTGTGCAAACTCACACTTCTCTCTCTTGATGTATAACTCGTTCTCCCTCAAGACTTGGAAAACCTTCATTAAGTGCTCCATGTGTTCCTCCAAGGTATTGCTGTAGATGACTATGTCATCTAGGTAGACTACCACGAACTAATCAAGGTAGGGATGAAAAATCTTATTCATAAGTGTGAAAAATGTGGTCGGTGCATTGGTTAAGCTGAAGGGCATCACCAACCACACAAAGGCTCCATATCTCGTCACACATACTGTCTTTGGCTCATCCCCTTCCGCAATGCGAACCTGGTAGTAGCCCTTTCGAAGATCCACCTTGGTAAAGTAGTTGGCTTGCCCAAGTCTATCAAACAAGTCAGCAATGAGCGGGATCGGGTACTTATTCTTCACGGTGACCTTATTAAGTGCTCGGTAGTCTATGAACAAACGCAACGATCCATCCTTCTTCTTTTGGAACAATACTGGTGCGCCAAAAGGTGCCTTTGATGGGCGAATGTGACCAACATCTAGCAGCTCCTTCAATTGTTTCCTGAGCTCCTCTAGCTCGGGAGGTGCCATACGATATGGGACAAATGCGGGTGGCTTATCCCCTAGCACCAACTCAATCTTGTGATCCACCTCTCGCCTGGGCGGCAAGTGCTTAGGCAACTCCTCGGGCATGACATCTTTGTTTTCCTTAAGCAACTTCTCTATGCAAGGCAGCACTGTCTCTTGAAAATTTTTATCTTCCTCTAGACTTGCAATGGTTGCCACGAACGCCGGCTCCCCCTTCTTGATCCCTTTGGCAACCTGCATAGCTAAGAGTTGTCCTTGGATTTGTCCGTATGGCATAGTCATTGTAGGTACCATGCAAGCTCCTTCTCGCTCCACAACTAAGAGACGTTGGAGGTAGGGGTCGATTAAAGTATGACAATGTCTAAAGAACTCTTGCCCCAGTATGATATCAAAGATATCCATAGCGGTTACGGTAAAGTTTGTCATACCTTTCCAAGTTCCCAATTTGACACCAACTCCATTATCTACCCCACGATCATTCTGTATCTCGGCATTCACGGTCTTGACATGAGAGTTGGTTGGAGCAAGCTTCAATTCTAGTCTCTTTGCGGCAGCTTCAGTCACGAAATTATGAGTTACTCCAGTATCCACCATTGCACGAGCGGGCTTGTTGTTGATGGTGAGATCTACATACTGATTGCCATTCTCGATAGGTTGGATAGCTTGCTTCGTGATAGCACCACATAATCCGATCATACCCAACTGTGCGGTTCCCGGACTATCTCCTTATGGCTGCTCCTTCCGCTCACGTACCATGGCACTGAGGCTCCTGAGGTCAGGACAATTCCTGAAGCCATGTGGCCCTCCGCATATATAGCATCCCTTCTTCTTGACCTGTGCATTCTTCTCGGCGTAGCCCTGACGAGCACTTGACTTTTTGAAATCTTGAGTCTTGGAGTATTTTTGTTGTATCTCCTTGACTTCGCCACGGTTTCCCCCCACCTTTGGCATTGTTAGCCTTTGACTCCTTGACATTACCTTTGTCGTGCTTGTCATGCCTGAAATCCATCAATGATTCGGCCTCCACTATGGCTTGGTCTATATCAGTGACTTGTCAGCATTGCAACTCATGCTTAACCCAATTTTGCAACCCGTCCATGAAGTGGAACAACAAGTCATCATTGGTCATGTTGGGTATTTGAAGCATAAGGGTAGTGAACTCCTTGACATAGTTACGTATGCTCCCTGTTTGCTTCAATTCCCTAAGCTTGCGCCTTGCCTCATACAAGATATTGTTTGGAAAGAACTGTCGCTTGAACTCCGCTTTGAACTGATCCCATGTGCTAATAGACTTTTATCCACGTCGGCCATCTTCCTTCTTCACCATAGCATGGCAGTCTTTGAGAGGTACAATACCACAGTGTTGATCTTGGCCTCGTCGTCCCTCACTTTGCCATGCCTGACGTAGTTCTCCAAGTGCCAAAGGAAGTTTTCCACTTCTTGTGCATCACGAACACCTTTGAACACTGGGGGTTTGGGAGCCTCGATCTTGGCTTCCCTCGTCACCACAACATTACTGGCTACCTCGGTCACGCCAGCATTGACATGCTCCTCGAGTGACTCTATCTTTGCCTTCATAGCATCGATAGTACTCAAAGCCTCCATGAGTCTGCACTCTAAGGCAGTGATGGTTTGCCTTAGTTCCATCTCAGTCTGTGTACGTCCCTCCAAGTCATTTCGAATACTCTCAATCTCTTCAAGAGTGTGCCCTTCAAGAACGTTAAGGGTGTCTTCCACCTTCCCAAAGTGTTGGCCAAAGATCTCCATGGCGTACATCCCCACATTCATCTTCATCACCCACTCTTTACCTAGCGAGATGACCTCTGGAAGGACCTCCACTTCATCCTCGCTCGCCTCAGTGGCAGATGGTTCTTGGGATGTAAGCCCTTCGTTTGACACAACCTTAGGTGGCACCTCCTGGCTCTTGTTGGTGGCATTCCTCTTTTTGCTACGGCCGCTCTTAACAGTAGCATCCTAGATGGCGTTGGCTTGGGTGTTGGCAATGTTAATTTCTCTGTCGTTCGCCATTCCCTTAGTTGAAACCTTTGCTCTGATACCACGTTGTCACGTCCTTAGTTGTTAACTAAGTATACGTGCGGTACTTGACAACTCGCTCACGATCTTGCACAACTTGCTCACATTCTTGTTATTTCAAGTCAGCCTTACTACACTCAAGATCACTAAGAGAATGGAAGAAAGAACACAAGAGAATTGTTAAAGGAAGCTTTGTATTAGAGAGAACTTGAATTGTTTGCTTGATGAATTACAAATGAATGACCCCCTTTATATACTAGTCTCCTAGGGGCTAGTGTGTAAATATTAATTATTACACAAGTCCTTGATATTTACAAGATAAGGGCTTTTTCTAGAATTCTCTACAAGCCTAGAAGATTCCAAGGACTTTCCTAGAAAATCCATAAGGATCTAGGTTCTTCCTAAGGAAATGTCCATACCTCTCTAGAATCTTCTCACAAATGCTAGTCTTCTTCTTGTGTAAGCTTCCACATGGCATTAATATATGCCAAATGGCACCTATGTGGCATGATGACATGGCGGGTCATCACACAATGCTCTAAAATTTTCAAATACCAATATTACTTCCACAAGCCTTGTTCAACAATAGAAATCATCACATAAGGCATGAACAATACAAAATGGAGTCACATTAATCATAGTATAAGACTCACGGGCATGCTTGACACCAATGTGTAGATACTCGTCACCATGCCTATACGTCGTACTCAATAACTAACACATAGCAAATAGGACATAATTCCTAATCCCTCAAGCTATGGTTAGACAAAACACTTACCTCGATGCCATGAACACAATTCAAGCCTCAACTACCGCTTTACCTCTTGATTCCCCCACCAATTCGCTTATATCAAACCATAAGTTACTGAACTATATCAATAAATGCTAAATGAATTAGTTCTAATGCATGAAAATAGGTTTTCTAATTTTTTTTTCAAAAAGTCAAAAATCGACCCCGAGCCCACATGGTCAAAACCCAAGGTTCGAACCAAAATCTGATTACCCATTCACCTACAAACTCAAAAATATAATTTATTTTGAAATCGGACCTCAAATCGAGGTCCAAATCCCCAAAATTGGAAAGTCCTAAGTTCTACCCAAGACACCCAATTTCCCCCATGAAAACCCTTGATTTTGAGTTGAAATCATGTAAAAAAGATTGATTAGATTGAAAGAAATGAGTTAGAAATGACTTACAAATGATTTGGAAGAGTAGTTGTCTTTGAAAAATCGCCCAAAGGTGTTTCGGTTTTGAGAAGATTTGAAAAATGACTGAAAATGCGTCTAAGTTTCAATTAACTGAAAATGCGATAATACGTCGCATTTGCGACCAAGGCAGCTCAGGTCATCTGTCGCATTTGCGATACAAATTTTGCATTTGCGAGCCAGGCTTCGCAATTGCAGACTTGCAACACAACAGCAATTTCCTAAGTCTAAATTTCACTCCGTGGCCTATCCAAAACTCACTCGAGCCCTTAGGGCTCCAAACCAAACATGCATGCAAGTCCAAAAACATCATACGGACTTGCTCGTGCAATCAAATCATCAAAATAATATCAATATTTAGCATCAAAATCAAATAAAAATCACATGAACTCTTAAGTTCAAATTTTAACAACCGAAGGTCCGATTCACGTCATTTCAAGTCCATTTCCTACCAAATTTTACAGGCTCAACTTAAATCACATATAAGAACTGTACCGGGATCCGAAACCAAAATACGGGCTCGATACTATCAAATTCAATTACATTCAAACTTTCCAAAAACTCGACAATTTCAGTTAACAATTTTCTTCAAAAATTCATTTCTCGGGCTTGGGACCTCAGAATTCGATTCCAGACATACGCCCAAGTTCCACATTTTCCTACGGACCCTCCGGGACTATCAAATCACGGGTCCAAGTCTGGGTCCGTTTACCCAAAATATTGACCGAAGTCAACCTAAATTTATTTTAAAAGCAAAATTCATCATTTTTCACAGATTTTCACATAATGGCTTTCCGGATACACGCCCGAACTACGTACGCAAATCGAGGTAAGACATAAAGGAGGTTTTAAGGTCTCAGAACACAAATTTTATTTCTAAAACAAGTGATGACCTTTTGGGTCATCACATTCTCCATCTCTAAAACAACAGTTCGTCCTCGAATGGACATAAGAAGGAAGTACCTGAGTCGGAGAAAAGATGGGGATAACGGCTCCACATATCAAACTCGGACTCCTAGGTCGATGCCTCAACAGGCTGACCTCTCCACTGAACACGAACAGAAGGGAAACTCTTTGATCTCAACTAACGAACCTATCGGTCTAGAACAACTACCGGCTTATCCTCATAGGACAAGTCCTTGTCCAACTGGACAATGCTGAAGTCTAACATGTGGGATGGATCGTTGTGATACTTCCGAAGCATGGACACATGAAACACTGGATACACGGCTAATAAGCTCGACGACAATGCAAGTTTGTAAGCCACCTCTCCCACTCGATCAAGATTCTCAAAAGGATCAATGAACCTAGGGATAAGCTTGCTCCTCTTCCAAAATCTCATTACGCCCTTCATAGGCGATACCCGAATGCCACATCACGACCATGAATGCCACATCACGAACCTCGCTCGCCGACCATGAATGCCACATCACGAACCTTATGGTCGGCATAACTCTTTTGCCTGGACTGAGCTGTACGAAGCCTATCCTGAATGATCCTGACCTTGTCCAAGGCATCCTGTACCAGATCCGTACCCAACAACTAAGCCTTTCCCAGTTCAAACCACCTAACCGGCGACCGACATCGCCTACCATATAAAGCCTCATAAGGAGCCATTTGAATGCTCGACTGGTAACTATTGTTGTAGGCAAACTCTACTAAAGGCAAAAACTGATCCCACGAGCCTCCAAAGTCAATAACACAAGCTCGGGGCATATCCTCCAAAATCTGAAGAGTACGCTATGATTGCCCATCCGTCCGAGGATGAAATGTTGTGCTCAACTCAACATGTGTGCCCAACTCACGTTGAACTGCTCTCTAGAAATGCGAGGTAAACTGCCTACCTCGATCAAAAATGATAAACATAGGCACACTATGAAGACGAACAATCTCTCGGATATAGATCTCAGCTAACCTCTCGGAAGAATAGGAGACTGCCACAGGAATGAAATGTGCTGACTTAGTCTGCCTATCAACAATATCCCACACTACATCGAACTTCTTCTAAGTCTGTGGGAGTCCAACAATGAATTCCATAGTGACACACTCCCACTTCCACTCAGGAATCTCGATCTTCTGGAACAAACCACTAGGTCTCTGATGCTCGTACTTTATCTGCTGACAATTCAAACACCGAGCCACATATGCAACAATATCCTTCTTATCCTCCTCCACCAATAATGTTGCCGCAAATCTCGATACATCTTACCGGCGCTCGGATGAATAGAGTACCGGGAACTATGGGCCTCTTCTAGAATCAACTCTCGAAGTCCATCCACATTAGGCATACAAATATGACCCTGCATCATCAAAACTCCATCATCCCCAACTGTGACCTGCTTGGCACCACCGTATTGCACCGTGTCCTTTAGGACACACAAATGGGGATCATCATACTGTCGGTCTCGAATACGCTCCAATAATGAAGAACGAGCGACTGTGCAAGCTAACCCACGACTGGACTCAGAGACATCCAACCTGATGAACTGATTGGCTAAAGCCTGAACATCCAAAGCAAGCGGTCTCCCACCGACCGAAATATACGCAAGAATGCCCATACTAACTGACTTCCTACTCAAAGCGTCGGCCACCACATTGGCCTTCCCCGGATGATATAAGATGGTGATATCATAGTATTTCAGTAACTCCAACCACCTCCTCTGTCTCAAATTTAACTCCTTTTGCTTGAACAAGTATCGTAAACTCTTGTGATCCGTGAACACCTTACATGACACTCCATATAAATAGTGCCTCCAAATCTTCAGTGCGTGAACAATGGCTGCTAACTCCAAATCATGAACTGGATAATTCTTCTCATGAATCTTCAACTATCGCAAAGCATAAGCAATGACCTTACTATCCTGCATCAATACTACACCGAGTCCAATATGAGATGCGTCACAATAAACTGTATATGGCCCTGAACCTGTAGGCAAAACCAACACTGGCGTCGTAGTCAAAGCTGTCTTGAGCTTATAGAAGCTTGCCTCACACTCGTCCGACCACCTGAACTGGGCACCCTTCTGGGTCAACCTGGTCATCGGGGCTGCAATAGATGAAAATCCCTCCACAAACCGATGATAATAGCCCACCAAACCCAAGAAACTCCGGATCTCTGTAGCTGATGTGGGTCTATGCCAGCTCTTGACTGCCTCTATCTTCTTCTGCTGATACAACATGACCCAAGAATGCAACTGAACTCAACCAGAACTCACACTTCGAAAATTTAGTATACAACTGACTATCTCTCAAAGTTTGAAGAATCACTCTCAGATACTGCTCATGCTCCTCCCGACTGCGGGAATAGATCAAAATATCATCAATGAAGACTATCACGAACGAATCCAAGTAAGGCTTGAACACTCGGTTCATCAAATGCATAAAGCTGCTGGGGCATTTTTCAACCCGAATGACATCACCAAGAACTCATAATGCCTGTGCCAAGTGCGGAAAGTTGTCTTAGGGACATCGGATGCCTTAATCCTCAACTGATGGTAGCCAGATCTCAAGTCAACCTTCAAAAATACCTTGGCACCCTGAAGATGATCAAACAAATCATCAATTCTCGGCAATGGATACTTATTCTTGATTGTAACTTTGTTCAACTGCCGGTAATCTATACACATTCTCATCGATCCATCCTTCTTCTTAACAAACAACACCGGCGGAGCCCAAGGCGATACACTAGGTCTAATGAAGCCCTTATCAAGCAAGTCTTGCAACTGTTCCTTCAATTCTTTCAACTCAGGCAGGGCCATACGATACGGCGGAACAGAAATGGGCTGAGTGCCCGGAGCCAAATCAATGCAGAAGTCAATATCCCTGTCGGGTGGCATACCCGGCAGGTCTGAAAGAAAAATCTCATGAACTCTTAAGTTCAAATTTTAACAACGTCACGACCCGGATTTCCCACCCTCGGAAGTCATGATGACGCCTACTAATGAAAGCTAGGAAAGCGAACCATTTACATTATTTATCTTTTTCCCATTTTAATCCTTTAACAATTAAGAACCAACAATATATAAATAGCGGAATTTAATAAGCGGAAGAAGAAAATATAACCATTTAAATATTACCAATACAATTCCTTAAACATAGACTACCCAGAACTGGTTTCACAATTTCACATACTATCTAAATAATCCTAGGGATCCTCTGAAGATGCACCATTGTAAGTGGTAGTGAAGAGCTTGGTGAAACCTATCCAACCTCCACAAAGCCTCCGAAAATGTAGCTGATCTATCATCGGTCTATGCTGCTGCTCGGCTGAAGAAGCGGTACGTGACCTCGCCATTCGTGAAAGGACAAGATTAGAGGTTTCAATTTATCATTGAGAGAACAAAATCGCACGATAAAGAAGAATAGAAGTGGAATGTTTTCTAACTCTGTAGCCTCTGGGATAAATACAGACGTCTCCGTACCGATCCCTCACACTTTACTAAGTTTGTCCGTGAATTGTGAGACCTAAGTAACCTAAAGCTATGATACCAACTTGTCACGATCCGGATTTTTCACCCTCGGGAGTAATGATGGCGCCTACTAGTGAAAGCTAGGAAAGTCAACCATTTACATTATTTACCTTTTTCCCATTTTAATAGTTTAATAATAGAACCAACATTATGTAAACAACGAACTTTAAATAAGCAGAAGAACAAAATATAACCATTTAAATATTACCAATACAATTCCTTAAACATAGACTACCCAGAACTGGTGTCACAATTTCACAGACTGTCTAGGAAACTACAAATAAAGGTCTGAAAGATTAATACAACATTGTCTCTGGAATACATGAAAGAAACAGAATGAAAAAGATAGAAGGAGACGTCAAAGCTTGCGGACGCCAGCAGGACTACCTCGGGTCGTCTGTTGGACTGAAGGCAACAACCTCACGGTGGTCCAAAAGCTGCAGCACTGGGATCTGCATATAGTGCAGAGTGTAGTATCAACACAACCGACCTCATGTGTTGGTAAGTGCCTAGCCTAACCTTGGCAAAATAGTGACGAGGCTAGGACCAGGCTACCAAATAAACCTATGCAGTTAAATCATATACAACAGAAAATAAAGGCAGAACTTCACAGTTAAAGATGGGAAGGGGGAATCGTGCTGCGGGGAACAACAAGTATCAACAAAAAACCAACAATTAAATGTAGAGAAACCATAACTCAGTTATCAATAAAAATCAGGAAACCAAATACAAGTACACGGCATCACCCTTCGTGCTTTAACATTCTCTCACAAATAACATGCACGGCATCACCCTTCGTGCCTTAACACTCTCTCACAAATATCATGCACGGCATCACCCTTCGTGCTTTATACACTTCCTCACCCAAGCAACAATCACAAAGCAATTTGGGCAAGGGAATCAATAACATCACAATAAAATCAAGTAACAACAGAAAATCAGTAAATAAACGTAAAGAACACCATAACTCAATTATCAACAAGAATCTGAAAAATCAAGGACAAGTGCACGGCATCACCCTTCGTGCTTTTACTCTCGTCCTCACCATAAGAATCAATATAATCGGCACGGCATCACCCTTCGTGCTTTACCTTATATAATCATCGCACGGAATGATCCTTCGTGCATTATCACTCATATAAAGGCACAAAATGGTACATCGTGCGGCACAGCATCACCCTTCGTGCATTAACACTCTCTCACAAATATCATGCACGGCATCACCCTTCGTGCTTTAACATTCTTCCTTACGCAAACAACAATCACAAAGCAATAAGGGCATGGGAATAATAGTACAACAATAATATCCCGACAAGGGAAACAATATCAAAAGCAATAACATCCCGACAAGGGAGATAACATTAAAAACAACAACATCCCGGCAAGGGAGATAACATTTAAAGCAACAACATCCCGGCAAGGGAGACAATATCATAATCCTCTTCTCTTTTCACATTTACTTCACAACTCAATTCACAACTTGAGTCAATGCTCTAAAATGTTCAAATACCAATATTACTTCCACAAGCCTTGTTCAACAATAGAAATCATCACATAAGGAATGAACAATACAAAACGGAGTCATATTATTCATAGTATAAAGCTCACGGGCATGCTTGACACCAACGTATAGATACTCATCACCATGCCTATACGTCGTACTCAACAAATAACATATAGCAAATAGGACACAACTCCTAATCCCTCAAGCTAAGGTTAGACCAAACACTTACCTCGAATGCCACGAACACAATTCAAGCCTCAACTACCGCTTTACCTCTTGATTCCACCACTAATTCGCTTGTATCTAACCACAAGTTACTTAACTATATCAATAAATGCTAAATTAATTAATTCTAATGCATGAAAATAGGTTTTCTAAAGTTTTTCCTAAAAAGTCAAAAATCAACCCCGGGCCCACATGGTCAAAACCCGAGGTTCGAACCAAAACCCGATTACCTATTCACCCACGAACTCAAATATATAATTTATTTTGAAATCGGACTTCAAATCGAGGTCCAAATCCCCAAAATTCGAAAGTCCTAAGTTCTACCCAAAACACCCAATTTCCCCCATGAAAACCCTTGATTTTGAGTTGAAATCATGTAAAAAGATGGATTAGATTGAAAGAAATTAGTTAGAAATGATACAAATGATTTGGAAGAGTAGTTGTCTTTGAAAAATCGCCCAAAGGTGTTTAGGTTTTGAGCAGGTTTGAAAAATGGCTGAAAATGCGTCTAAGTATCAATTAACTGGTCTCTGATGCAGGGTTCGCAATTGCGAACCCCTTAGAAACGGTTGACTTCGCAAATGCGAAGGTTTTGTCGCATTTGCGACATTGAAGGAATTCGGTCCCCTTTGCATTTGCGAGGGACCCTTCACATTTACGACATCGCATTTGCGATGAATACGTCGCATTTGCGACCAAGGCAGCCCAGGTCATCTATTGCGAAGACTGCAGACCTGCAACACAACAGCAATTTCCTAAGTCCAAATTTCACTTTGTGGCCTATCCAAAACTCACCCGAGCCCTCGGGGCTCCAAACCAAACATGCACGCAAGTCCAAAAATATCATACGGACTTGCTCGTGCGATCAAATCATCAAATAACATCAATAACTATGAATTTAGCATCAAAATCAAAGAAGAATATCATGAACTCTTAAGTTCAAATTTTAACAACCGAAGGTCCGATTCACATCATTTCAAGTCTGTTTCCTACCAAATTTTACAGGCTCAACTTAATCACATATAAGACTTGTACCGGGCTCTGGAACCAAAATACGGGCCCGATACCATAATATTCAATTACATTCAAACTTTTCAAAAACTCTACAATTTCACTTAAACAATTTTCTTCAAAAAATCATTTTTCGGGCTTGGGACCTCGGAATTTGATTCAGGGCATACGCTCAAGTCAGGGGTGGCCCGACGTATTTTGGGGCCTAAAGCCAAACTTTAATAAGGGGCCTTAATGTTTTTAATTTTTTTTAATTATTTGAAGTCAATTTTTCTAGCTTTTTTAGATGCAAAGTTACTAAGAATTTTCTTATAATCAATTTCTCCTAATAAGTCTTTCTCAATTGACAATATAGCTAACCCATTTAATCTCTCTTGAGACATTGTTGATCTTAGGTAAGATTTTATCAATTTTAATTTTGAAAAGCTTCTTTCCGCTGAAGCAACGGTAACGGGAATTGTTAACATTATTCTATAAGCAATATAGATATTTGGAAAAGAATCAGGTCTCTTTATTTGATTGAGTATATCGATTAAATTATTATCTTTAACTTATACTATTTCCCTTAATACTTTCAACTCAGAAAATAAATCTAAACCATCAATATCGGATTGATTATTATGCTTTAAGAAAAGTTCAAGATTAAGACAATGTGTTTTTAAACTTCCATCATCTAGTGATCTTAGTTTTTTACTACTAAATAGAAAACCAAATATATTTTTATACGCTTCAAATTGTTCAAATCTATTTTGAAGTAAAAAATAGCCTTGTCTACTATATATAAAAAGTAATCAACTCTAAAGGACTCTTCAAGAGACTTTGAGATTTCATTATCATCATTCTCATCAAATTGTTTCTTCCTAGATATCACACGTGTTTTACAATATTCGGGTTCTATATTCATTTCAAATGCAATTTCCTTGGCAGAAATCATAGCAGTTGCAAATTTTTCTTCTCTATATTTGTTAAAAAGGAACCTTTTAATTGATCTATGGCAACATCAATATGTATGTCTTTTGACTGCATATTTTTACTAACTGAATTAACAACAAATAATATATCATACCAAATAGTCATACCCAATAAAAATTCAAAATTTTCGAGTTTATATGTTACTAAGCAATTAGCTTCACTTTTAGTTTTTGGATCATCACTAATTTCTACTAATTTCAATAAAGTATCTCTTATTTGTGGAGTTTGAAATATTATTGCTTTAATACTTTCAATACGACTTTCCCAACGAGTTTGTGACAATGATTTAAGAGTTAGACTGGGTACACTATCCTTTAATACTTTCCATCGCTTAGTAGAAAATGAAAATAGTGAATATATGTGTTGTACCACTCCAAAAAATGATATAGCTTTTGTACAAGAATTAGCCAAATCACAAAGTAACAAATTCAGATTGTGACAACCACATGGTGTATAAAATAATCTAGGATTTACATCAAGAAGTCTTTTTTGCACTCCTTGATGTTTTCCCTTCATATTTGACCCATTATCATATTCTTGCCCTCTTAAGTTATCAATATCAAGTCCAATATTTTTTATTTCATCTATAATAACTTCAACACTAGCCCAATCTTCCCTAGACAGCTTTCCAAACCACGTAATGCAATACACCATTATGCCTACAAAAATTTCAAAAAGAAATTGACCAAATTCAAAGAAATTTCATTTGGGGTTCCACCAATGAAAGGAAAAAAATCCATCTAATTAATTGGAAAACTATTACTAGCCCTAAGGAATCTGGAGGCTTTGGTCTGTACAATGTCAACTCAAAAAACACCGCTTTGGTAAGTGGTCTAACTTGGCGAATCCTCTCTAATCCAACAACGCCATGGGCAAGCCTCCTTATTAATAAATACTCTTCCAAAAAATCAAACAATTATTCCTTCATTTGGAAAAGTATCCTGAAAGGTTGGAACATCTGTTCTAAAGCCATCTGATGGCAACCTAGCAAAAAATCCACTCTCAATTTGGGACTCCTGTTGGATCCCAAATTCCCCACCACTTAGACATTGTATCGAGGGTCCCTTACAAGAACATGAGAATAAAATACAAATAAGATATATCTACCAGAATAACAAGTGGTCACTATCAAAAATTTCCCTTGAAATCCCTTCCCAATTGGTAAACAACATTAAGAGCATCTCTCAATCCCTAAACGAGAATAACCATGACAAACCTCTATGGAACCTTAGTAATAATGGTCACTTCAATACCAAGAGTGTCTATCAACTAATCAATAGCAATAATAATATGACCATAACTGAGTTCAGTTGGATATGCCAGTTACACTGCCCAAACAAAATAAAAAAAATTCTCTGGCTATGCCTTCACAATAGAATTCCTAATCGCCAATATCTCAAGCAAATCAGCATCAACATCGACCCTCAATGTTTGATTTGCAGAACAAAAGAGGAAGACACAATCCACATCTTCTTTCTTTGCCCTAGGGTGGAGCATATCTGGAATTCCTTAAACATCAATGTCCAACAAATCATTAGCCACCATCATTGACTAACCAATCTAAGCAACCTTAATAATGTAAACACCTCTTCTTCTATGGCTTGGCAAACACTCCTTCCCTTCATTATTTGGGGAATCTGGATCAACAGGAATAAGAATAATGTTAACAACACTAACTTCACAACAAAACTAAATACCTTGATAAAATCACCCTCTGAATACATCCTGCTAAACACTAAGGGAGGGCCAACTCAAGCAAGAATGTCTGTTAAGATAAGTTGGCATAAACCACAGAAAAACTGGTACAAATTAAATACAGATGGGGCATACAAAGACAGTACGCAAAAATCAGGCATTGGAGGTATGATCAGAAATCATACGGGCAAATGGATACTTGGATTTCAAAAGTAGATTACAGCATTTTCATCTCTTCAAACAGAGATACATGCAATACACGAGGGTCTCCAAATTGCAACCAAATACGGCCTCTTTCCACTTGAAGTAGAGACTGACTCAACGGAGGTAATAAAAGCAATACATCAAAACCATCTAGTATTTACTAACATTATCCTTGCATGCAGATCATTAATGCACCACCGGAAGGACCTCCTCCTACAGCATAATTTCAAAGAAGGCAACCAAGTGGCGCATATACTAGCTAAAAACGCCACAACTGAAAGCTATAGATAGCTATATCTACAGTGTCCAAAGATCCATGCTACACCCCCTCTTTTTTTGTCAAAGCAGTCAACCATGGAAGAAAATGGAGCTTATCCTGTTATTAAAACTATATCTACAGATGCAAATAATAGACTAAGATCCTTAGGCAATCAATGTATTGCACCTGACAATCCACCAATGTGTGGTACTATTACAACTATCTGCAACCATGTAAACGTTACCTAAATTACTATAATATATCGTCTACTTTTATCAACAAAAAAAAACTTCAAAAAGACCTTTTCCACTTGTATCATCTACTTTTAAAAATTCTAAAAAAATATTCATTAATTTTTATTAGAGTTGCTGAAATATCCACACTCCGTAGTATAAGAGACATTTGTTCTTGATGACTTGTATTTGGAGTGCAATCAAGTATGATCAAGAAATATTTGGCTGCTATAATTTTTTTCTATAATTTTGTTCTTAATTTCACTTTCCAATAAGTTTATCAATTCATTTTGTATTCTATGACCAAGGTAATGACTATGAATTTTATCATGCTTAATTCGTCGAATATGTTCCTGCATGACGGGGTCAAATTTTGCAATTATTTCAATTAAACTTAAAAAATTTCCATTATTCTCTTGATATATCTTTTCATTCTTTCCTCTAAATGCCAAATTATTTTTTCCAAGATTTTTGATCACGACAATAATTCTTGATAATACATTTTTCCAATGCTCTCTACCTCTATTGATTTGTTCTTGAAAAAAAAATTATCGATTGTTTTATCTTTTTGCAGTCTTATTTCTAAATCAATCCATGCAGCCATGTTAATAATATGTTCATTTGTTGTTTCAAGAGTTTTGAGCTTAGTACTAATATTTCTCCAATCATTACTACCTTCACTAGCTAGTTTACTACTACAAGTTCCGGAACTCGAACTAAATAACTTACAACAAAAACAAAATATTTTATCTAAGTCGTTAAAATTAACTAACCATCTTCTATCATGTCTTTCACCGTTTGCCAATTTTTGAATATAATGTGTAGTAGAAAAATATCTTGAAAAATTATCATTCGGAAAATTTGTGTCAATTATTATAATCGGTCCCTTTTCTACTGATAGATCTCTAAACTTTGTATCTATATTAGTCCATTGACTAGGATCATATATCTTTATAGGAGTTGAATTATCTATTTCATTTATAAGCTCTTGATTTTTTTGAGGATCTATTTCCGACTTGTCACTTACTTGTTCTTTTTCTACTTGAATATTATTAATTTTAGAATTATCTAACTCAACTGAATTACTAATTTGCTTATCTGGAGAACACTCTCCCAAATTTTCTGATTCAAGATCTTTATTATTCAATAAAAACTTATCAAGAGCACCTTTTTGAGATTGTATTAGATTTTGAATTTTTCTTCTTTTCTTGAGTTTTTCATAACCAGATTCATACTTTCTATTTGACATACTTATCTTCTAATAAATAATCTAAAAATGCACTAAATAGCAAAATATTAAATTTTAGATGAAAAAATAATAAAAAGATAGAATGATAAAACCTGGTTCAAGAACGGATAACTTGATATCAAATTAAAGATAGTATGCTTGTCGTAAGACTTGAATTATGATAATAGAACGAACAAAAAATACTCCACTATTTTTTGAATCAATACACTGATCTTTGGCTATTGCAAAATAGAGGCTTGAATTGAAGAACAAAGTATAAAAAAATAATATGGAATAGTGCACACCTTTTTGTTTTCACTTTGCTCGAGAAAGTTGTGACTTGTGATAGAAAAATTAAACTTTAAAGTAAAAGTTGTACTTGTTTATGTATTATAACCAATAAAAATATATTCCTACCAAATTGATTATTTTCCAAGATATCCTCCTTAAAAGGGACTCTTTCCATTCCCAAAATGACTCTTTCTATTCCCAAGATGAAAGAAGATATCAGCCGTGTAGAAGACAAACAACTTCTTTCTGATTGTTCCCCACAGATTAAGAGGCTTGAGGGAGGAGAGCAACTAAAGAAACAGAGCAACAGCAGTGTAGTTACAAGGTCAATGCGAAAAGTAACACAAAGTTCCACAGTTGCAAGACCAATGCAAAAAACAACACAAAGCATCATGGATATGAAGAGTTCGGGAATGAAGTTTGAATCAAGTAAAAGAAAATTTGAGTAAAGGTCGCAGAGCAAAACAAAGCGAAGAGAAGGATCATAATGGTGGACTTTCATGATATGCCTAAACCTGCTAAAGATTCGTGTGCTCCCAAACGTTGTTGGGATAGGAGGAGGAGGTTTTGAGCGAGATTCTGATTCGATTCGTTGAAATTTTTGCAACAAGAATCTTTTCTTTCCTTTTTGTGTTGTAATTGTTAAGAGTTTCATCATTCACTTCATTTTTTTATTTAGCGCTGTGTATGCCCGTTATATGTCTGAATGATCTTTTACTTTGAAATAGAAAATTTACTATCAAAATTCAGAAGAAAAAAAAACTCGAAGAATCAAGTATTCATTCCCTTCTCAGATGTATATGTAGATTATGCCATCTTTGATGTGGTTCCTCATTTGTATTTGGCTCCAAAGTGGTCTTTTTATTGCTACTTTTCTGCAGTGTCATTTGTATCAGTGCTTTACTATGCCTTTCAAGTATCATTCTTTGTTTAAAACTTAGAGTTGCTTTACTGTCTTTATCATTCTTTGGTCTAACTATCTTTCTTACCTAATTAAGATTTGACAATAATCAATCTTATTCTTGTTTCTATTAGTAAGTTAATGTAGTTGCAATTACATGTGAGGTTGATAGTTGAAAGCCTTCAAGATTTAGCATCTGCATGCCTTCGTTAATTGTTTTAGTACTTTAACTAAAAGTAGATTTCATACCTCCGAGGCAGATTGGTTTCCAGCTAGGGAAATATTATAAGCTCAAGGAGATGTTTTAACAGGTTGGGAAAGTTTAGATTAAATTTCCAACTCATGGTTGTTGCATTAAACAGAGTTTGTAGAGCATCAAAGGTTACTTACACGAACTTGTTGAAGATGCTTTCAAGTTATTAGGATAATGGTTCCGTTTTACGTCTAAAGCATGAGATGGAACAGAAGTCACATTCTCCCACTGGTTGCTTACAGTACTAACACATGAAATGCAGTAAACCTCTCCAGAGAAGAGATAATCATCTAGCTATGCATAAAGTGAAATATATAAAGTTTCCATGTTGAAAATATTTTTATAATTCTTTTACTATTAGTGAAGTGACACCACCCAAAATGAACTTAACTACTTAACATGAAACAATTCATGACAGAGTTAAAGTTATGGCCTCCAGTCCACTGCAGTTATTTATCGCAAGCAAGTAGAGCAAAATGCTGTGTGATGTTAGTAATCTAAAGAATACTGCAAGAATGGCCCTGGCAAAAGTTCTCCATTGAGAATTTTCTACTACAGTTCTATTGCTACCATTTAGTACAAGCTTTATATTTTGGCATAAGTTAAATATCATTCAACGATGTTCAAATTGATCTGTAGGCTGCATTTTTTATCATTTTTCTTGGCTGGTCGAGCCACACGACGACTAAAACATTAGGAGAGCCAACAAACTAACTCCACTTTCCTGTATTAAAATCCAAGTAAACCGGCCTATTTAAGCAACAAAAAATGAAAGTGAAGAGTCTTTCCAATTCTATATCTTTTGTGTTCCTATTTTGCAGTCATACATTCATAAACTCAATCAGCTCTAATTTCAAATTTACTTTATAAAGACTTGGACTCTGGAAATAGAGTTTTTCCTTTAAGATTAGAACGAGAGAAGAAATATGAAAAAAAAATAAAAAAATTAGCTAATCTAAACTTCTGACAATTGATCAAGTAAATGTAGAGGCTGGACACTTCTGGTTCAATGTTGCTCCCAAACGCACACGCAAATATACGTGGTCGACAAGTAATATAGGATTGTAAGTCCGGATATCGTACCCATAGGGACTTGTGATTAACTATCAACTAAATTAAACCAAACAACTAATCTATTCAAGCGAATCCTAACGTATGAATATTTAACTAAAATTAATCTAAAGTAACAAACAAGGAGATTAAACAAAACAAGTTGGCGAATTATAGAGACGAATTCAATGTGAGTGAATATTCTAGAGCTATGGGTTATTTAACAATCCCGTTGAGTTTTCCACTTAAATAGTCTAATTAATTTATCTAGTTTTTTGGTTGACAGGGTTAATATTGCTCGTAGCCTTCTCCCGAAGTACAACTTTCCTATTCAAGCAAACCTAACGTCTATATTCCTATAAAAGTAGAATTAACAAGAACACATTGATAATTCATGTATAGTAACCAAGCAAGGCGATTAGGTATATTCCTATCCTAACCGCAAATCCGTCCTCCCTAAGAGTTAAGATCTTGCTCTACTCAATCTTATATGCAATCTAGAATTCTCTCTCCCGAGTTCAATCCTAGATTCGTAGATAGTATTCAATTAGTGATCAAGCAATCAAATAATTAAGCGCAAGATTGAATAAATAAACCAATATGATAAATAATAAGAACAATTCAAGCTTCAAACTACAACGTTCATGTAACACCCAAAACTCTAGAACTAATAAACTAAGAAGAGAAGAGAAGAAGAAAAACTAATTAGAAGCCCTCATCCAAGTGTGGTGTGTTCTCCTTAGGTCTAAAGTGTGTCAAAAGTCCCCAAAATAACGTTTTTCCATGTATATATACCAAGTAGGGTTGGGCCCAGACGAAACACCATTTCCTGTGCGAAATAGGACTCCGGCTCTGTAAAATTTGTACAGGCGCGCCGCACCTTGCGGTGTGCTAGTGGAGATTATCAGCAGCCTTGCATTTTTCTTGTCACGCCAGTTTTTACACTGCTGCGCCGCACCTTGCGGCATCCCATGCAGTGCGGTAGTGAGAATTTGCGAAAATGCAAAACATGAAATTTGTAGCCCTTTCAAATAGCTTTCTAACGATATATTGTAGAGCCCAAACGGAGTTCTGAGCGAAAAGTTATGTGTATTTAACTAGACAATGCGCCGTATGACTGCTCGATTCTCCGTTTCGTTCTTAACTATTATCAATTGATCCCCGAACACGATCCTGGCTTAATTCCTTGGGCTTTTACTCAGACTTCAAAGCTCCAAATCACTTGAATTCATTCCATAACACCTACATAGATCGGAATCACTCATACAAGGCATAAAACACATATTTAGTGCAAAACACTAGCGATTAAAGCTCAAACTCAATTAAAGTGCAGTAAATTAGAGTGTAATAAGTGACTAAAATACACAATTATAACCTATCATCATTCAACATAGCAAGGACTTCCGCGTCTCAACGTTAAATTAAGAGTACAAATTCTTAGGAACAGCAAAGGAATGCAGCCTCATTTTCATGTACTATGATTTTCTTGTTTTCAGATCTGCAAAAAACTGAAAAGCTTCAGTTGCTCTCTTAACATAAGTATACATGGCACCATGGCAGCAGTGAGAAATGAGTAAAGGATATAGGTGAGACCTTTTAATGTACCATCACTAAACCCTTTATAGAAAACAAAGAAAGCAGCTTTCCCATTATACACAAAAGAAAGCCTAAAGCTTCTTTTTTCGAAGAAAGCTCAAACTTCAACTGTTATAGAATACCACACACTGCAACATTCATGGAAATTCTAAATCAAAACAAAATGAAACAGACTCTACCAACACCAGAGTACAAAATACTCAACATTATGCATTTAGTTCACTGTTTAACATCATGAGATTTACAACACTAACCCTAACATCCCAACGCATACGCCCAAACAAACCCAATTTCTTGGACGGCATAATTCGGATTATGTCCAAATTGACTCATAAACGAGAATACTACTAACTTTGAAACCCCTTATCGCTGGAGATGAAGTCTCAAAATAGACAGTGTCAGTAACTTAAAAACTGCAGCAAACACATAAAGGATCGTACAATGTTGATATTATTAGTCACTGCAGAGTCAAGCCTTAAATGGTATCCCTTCATTTAAGGCATACCATCTATTCAGGAGATATTGATATCCACAAATGGAACTTTCAGGCCAGGTTGAATATATAGAAAGCAACTCAATTTGAGCAAGTATGACTGTAACAATGCTTATTCCAATAGATTACAGTGACTGGTTCTATCACTTGATTGACACATTCAGATGCTGCAGCAGTCACTTTGCTAGAAGCGAAAACAAAACGTACCTACTTCAGTTGTTGAAAGTACTAATAATGAGAAAAGGTAACAGCTGATGAAACCATTTGCATGCATAAACTTGGTACTTCAACTCAGACTGAAACTAAAAAGCAGCTCTCTTTGGCAACACAGACCAACCACCTTAGGTAAGACAAGGGCGAAACCTTACCAAAAACTTGCGGAAGATGAGATGCCTCGCAAAAGACTAATCATGTTAGTTTAAATACAACTCATTTTGCCAGAACCTAAAGTCAAACAGAAAACTCATCAAATGGCTAATCCATATCTAAAGCAGCCAAGTTCAACCTTTGATGACTAACGTGACAAAAGAAACATCTACCCTCCTACAACAATAGTAAATAAGCATTTGATAACAAACCCAAATCAATCTTAGTTTCAAATAACGATAAAGGAAATTCAAAGTTTGAACAATCCCTACGCCACATAGAGGATTTTAATTCCATGTTTTACTAATTCCATGGAACTGCTAGTATTGAGTTCCATTTCCTACAAAGACATAATCTTTTTCTTTGTTTTTTGGTAGGGTGTGGAGGGTTAATATACCATAAGCTGAAATAGGAAGTGTCAAGCACCAGTAAGCAGTGAAAAGGGAGTCTGCAAATTAAAGTTCTTAATACACAAATGATAACAAGGAAAAAAAAATTGATGTTTCTATTTAGTGCCTTCTAAACGAATAACCAAACATCAAACACAAAGTACAAACGCTAATAAGATGTAAGGGCAAAATGAACAACAAATTTCATTAATAAGATTTCAAAATACTAATAAACCAGAGGTTTTACATATACTTTGATTGAAACAAGTCACTTAACTTAATCACTAAGCCTAATATTCAGCAAAAGACACAAAAACAATGCCCTAGATCAGAGAAAACGAATTAACCATAAGCATAACAAGCTTCATCCTAAGCCCTTTCACCACGAATCCTCCTAGCGAGCTGAATGTCCTTGGGCATGATAGTGACCCTCTTCGCATGAATGGCACAGAGATTTGTATCTTCAAAGAGTCCAACAAGGTAAGCCTCAGCAGCCTCTTGTAGGGCAGCAACAGCACTGCTCTGGAACCTCAGATCTGTCTTAAAATCCTGTGCTATTTCCCTCACCAGCCTCTGAAATGGCAGCTTCCTTATCAACAACTCTGTTGATTTCTGGTACTTCCTGATTTCCCTCAATGCCACAGTTCCGGGACGGAAACGGTGAGGCTTCTTCACTCCTCCGGTCGCCGGAGCTGACTTTCTCGCAGCCTTTGTAGCTAGCTGCTTCCTTGGAGCCTTCCCACCTGTTGATTTCCGGGCTGTTTGCTTAGTACGGGCCATTTTTGAATATGAAAGATTTTATAGATTGGGAAATGCTTTGATTGTGAGATAATGGTGAATTTGTGAGATGTGTAATGGGGAAGTTTTATAGGAGAAAAGTGGGGGCGGGAATTTTGGGAAATTTTGAAAAGAGTTTGAAATTTTTGGCGTTTGTGGTGAGTGAGAGTGAAATGTGAATGAAGTCCGTTGATGGGTTGAGAATTGAGATTAGGGTGGCAAACGGGCAGGTTGGGTCGAATATGGACCGATCAAAATGGGTACGGATAAATTATCGAGAACATGATATTGTATAACCGCTTTAAAAATAATAGCAGAAAAAATGTATAAAATTTATATATTTTTTGTATATATATACATTCGGTATATTATATACAAACTTTATACACTTTTTTGGGTAATAAATATAAATAGTTTTTTGAGTGGGCTAAAAGTGATAATACCCCCAAATTATCCGACCTGACCCTTATTTAATATGAATAGAAAATGGGTTAACCGGCAGATAATACCATATTATCCGTGGTTTTTTAATATGATCACTTTTAGGAGAATTCCTAATCCCCAAGCTTGAGGTACCCCTAATTTAACTATTTATAAATGTAAAAGTTAAACGCATTAGTTACCTATTGGTTATTAATTTTCTAAGTGGATAATATGATTTTTTTTTATATTTTACATGTTTTAAAAAGTTCATATCCAACCCATTTTTAATGGATAATATAGATGGACAACTATTTTTTTGTCCATTGTACCACCATTAGTTGAGATTATAAGTTACGGTGGAGATTTCAGAGGAGATAATAGCTCGGATAGTAATCTATATGCTACCAAAGTAACAAATTTGTAGTCGCCACATGGATAAGCTAGTTTTTTTTGTAACGACCCGGCCGGTCGTTTTATGAGTTACCGCTCCGTTTCTGCCATTTCTGCTTCCTTGTGTGTTATTTAGCTGTATTTCATCATATCGTATTAGTTGTGTTGTGTTCAGAGTGATCTTAGAGTGGAATGAGACACTTAGTCTTTTATTTGGAAGCTTTAGTTGGAAAAGTCAACCGGAAGTTGACTTGTGAGTAAATGATCTTGAAATTTAGTTTTTATGGCTCAGATAGCTTCGTTAGGTGATTTGGGACTTAGGAGCTTGTTCGAAATGTAATTTGGAGGTCCGTGGTAGAATTAGGCTTAAATTGGCGAAATTGAAAATTTGGAGTTTCTGGTCGGCAGTGGAAATCTTGATATCGAGGTCGGAATAAAATTTCGGAAATTGAAGTAGGTCAGTAGTGTCATTTGTGACGCGTGTGCAAAATTTCAGGTCATTCGAATGTGATTTGATAGGTTTCGGCGTTGTTTGTGGAATTTGAAAGTTTCTAAGTTCTTAGGCTTGAATTCGAGGTTGATTTGTTGTTTTGGTATTGTTTTGAGTGATTTGAAGGCTCGACTAAGTTTGAATGATATTATGGGATGTGTTGGTATGTTTGGTTGAGGTACCGAGGGCATCGGGTGAGTTTCGGGAGGTTAACGGACCAATTCTTGGTTTTGGGAGATGGCAGATTTTGTTGGTATTTTATTGCAGAAGGTTTGTTCTTCGCGTTCGCGCACAGTGTCACGCATTCGCGAAGAGCGTTCTCTGAGATGGTGATTTTTGTTCTTCGCGTTCACGAAGGAGAGGACGCGAACGCGTGAGTGGTGCCGCATTCGCGAAGAGGAGTGAGGCAGTTGGGGACCCCCAGGTCCTTGGTCTACGCGTTCGCGAGGTGATGGCCGCGTTCGCGAAGGTTTGAGCAGGTAAAGCATCATGTTCACGAAGCAGTTGTCGCGTTCACGAAGAGTAAAGCGGAGAGGCCTTCTAAGTTGGTCTACGCGAACGCGAGAGGACGGTCGCATTCGCGAAGAAGGAAATGCCTGGGCAGAATGTTTAAGTTCAAAAAAGTGAGGGTTTTGGTCCATAATTCCAAAATTCATTAGAGAGCTCAGGAGAAGGCGATTTTGGAGGGAATTTTCAGAGGAGTAATTGGGGTAAGTGTTCTCCACTCAAATTTGGTTAAATCCCATGATTATGTCTTGATTTTTATCATTTAATTTGGGAATTTGGGATGAAAATTGGGAAAATGGAAGAAAAATTGGAGAGTTGATTTTGGAGATTTGGATGGCCTTTTGATGTCGGATTTTGGTAAATTTGATATGGGTAGTCTTGTAAGCGAATGAGTTTTCCAGTTTTGTAATTTTTATCGGATTCTGATGCGTGGGCCTGGGGACCGGGTTTGAGCCGATTTCGAGATTTTTGAGTTAATTTGATTATTTTCACCTGGGATTTGTTCCTTTAGCGTATATTGATGATAATATACTGATTTTGGTTAGATTCGGAGCATTTGGAGGTCGAGTCAATAGACAAAGGCATCGCGGGTGAGAGTTTGGACCGATTTGAGGTAAGTAATGAATGTAAATATTGTCCTGAGGGTATGAAACCCTGGATTTCACTTCGTTTCACTACTTTGAGGTGACGCACATGCTAGACGACGAGCGTGGGGGCTGCACCGTTGGGGATTATGACTTGGTCCATCCCGTACGACTATTAAGTCGCGTATTTGATTGAAAATTATTTGATACTATTGTGTTATGGAAAGTATTACTATATTTTGGGTTGGATGCCATATTTAGGCCTCGTGCCAACTCTGTGGACCCTAAGGGGCTTCTTACTACTGTTTCCTCACTGTTTTGGTTTAATATATGCACTCAGTCATGCTATGTTTTACTGATTTCATAACTCAGTTTTATTTACTCCATTTTGATACTATAAACGATATTTTGGGTTGAGCACCCTGTTTTACTGTTAGCCCGAGTGGCTTGAGAGATTTCTGACTGAGTGAGGCCGAGGGCCAGTGTTGTGAGGATATCATGGGATCGGGCTACGCACCGCAACATGTTGTACTATTTTGTGATATATCAGAGGTCGGGGGTCTGATTTATTATGCCACGAGATGGCTTGTGTCAAGACCCTAAAATTGACCCGGTCAGGATGGCGCCTGTCGTGAAAGTAGGACAGCTGACACAACTCCTGAATTAACCATTTAATCAATAAGAATCATTTTAAGACTTTAATTAATCAAATGTCTCAAAATGTAATTCTAAATGAACTGTGCGGAATGAATACACAAGCCCGACATCGGGGTGTCACAAATCATGAGCATCTACTAAGGTCTGAATACAACAAAAGTCTTAGAATGTACTAAATACAGTCTAAGGAAGATAAGAGGGAGGAAAGCAATTCTACGAACATCGGAAACTACCTTGCTAACTCCAATGACTCTGCCACTGAGCAATCAACACCCGCTACCGGGTTCAGAACTACCTGAATTTGCACACTAGGTGTAGGGAGTAATGTGAGTACGCCAACTCAGTAAGTAATAAAAGTAAATGAAAGCTGAGCAGTAAGAAAATACGTAAACCACGTCATAACACTACAACAAATGTAGATCATTTCCAAAGGAGTACACAAATCATTTACCTCGTAAATCAAGCTCAGTTTCAGTAAAAATCTTTTTAAAACAGTTTTCAATGTTTTCAACCGAGTGATAAAACAGAGAGTATAAATGATAGAAAACGTAAACAGCCCCTCGGGTAAAACATGTACCATAAACTTCCCCTCGGGCATAATATGAACAGAACCAACCCTATACCTCACAATCACTCGAAATCATCCCCTCGGGCATAACATGAATCCAGAACTGCCTCTCGGGCAAACATGGATCAAGAATAGCCCCTCGAGCAACAACATGAAACAACAACAGCCCCTCGGGCTACATCATATCACTCTATTGGGTACCCGCGCTCATTGGGGTGTACAGACTCCGGGAGGGGCCCCTTACGACCCAAGCACAATATCAAGCTATCTCGGGGCATAATCAAACAGGCTCTTATCCTCATATCAAGCCACCTCGTGGCGTACCAAATCAAGCCCTCGGTCTCATAATCATAAATCAGTACCACACTGTTGCGGCGCGCAGCCCGATCCCATATTATCCTTACAACACAGGCCCTCGGCCTCACTCAGTCAGAAATCTTTCAATCCACTCGGGCAATAGTAAAACATAATTCTTAGCCCAAAATATCATTTAGAAATATCAAAACGGAGTAAATAAGGCTGAGCTATGAAACAGTAGAATACAGCATGACAGTTTACAAATATGAAGCCAAAACAGTGAGGAATAGTAGTAAAAAATCCCTAAGGGTCTAAAATAGTTGGCACTAGGCCCAAATATGGCATTCAGCCAAAAACATGATAATGCTTTCTAAAACACAATGATATCAAACAAGTTTTAATCAAATACGTGACTTAACAGCCATACGGGACGGACTAAGTCACAATCCTCAACGATGTACGACCCCATGCTCATCATCTAACGCGTGCGTCATCTCAAAGTAGCACAACGATGTGAAATCCGGGGTTTCATACCCTCAGGACAAACATTTACAATCATTACTTACCTCAAACCGGTCCAAACTCTAGCTCGCGATGCCTTTGTCTCTCGAATCGGCCTCCAAATGCTTTAAATCTAACCAAAATCAGTATATTATCATCAATATACGCTAAAGGAACAAAGCCCAGGCGAAAGTAATCAAATTAACTCAAGAATCCCGAAATTGCTCAAACCCGGCCCCCGGACCCACGTCTCGGAATCAGACCAAAGTCTCAAAATCCGACAACCCATTCAATTAAAAGACTATCCATAGTAGTTTCACTCAATTCCGACTTCGAATCGGCATTCAAATCCCAAAAATTCATTTTTTGAAGTTCTACAATTTTCTCCAAATTTACATCCCAAATCTCTACTCAAATGATGAATCCAACGTTATAATCATATATTTTAGCCAAAATTAAGTTAGAATCACTTACTCTGATGGTTTTCTTGAAAATCCCTCGAAAAATTGCCATTACCCGAGCTCTCTAGGTCAAAATATGAAATAAAACCCCAAATCTCGTATTTATAGAGCACCTTTTAGATCCTTATCACCGTTGTCCGCAATAACCACCACTGACCGCGGAAAAACCATTGCTACAGCGGAAAATGTGGACTGTAGTGATATGCTTTAGTATTCTGGCCATAACTTTCTCTACAGATTTCTCACTTGTGATTTCTTTCACTTTCTGAAAACTAGACACGAAGGGCTACAACATTTGTTTTTGAATCATCTCAAAATTCCTTGTAGATCAAAAGATATAGGCTTTCGAAGTCAGACCAGTGAACCTGCGAATTCTTCCTCACCGCGGACCGCGGACCATTTTCCGCCCCAGCGTAAAACTTCCACCCCAACTGTAAATTTAAGCACCAGAACCAATACCTGAGTCCCGGTAATGCCCGGACTCGCTCAAAACTCACCCGAAATACACTCGAGGCCCTCGGGACCTCAACCCAAACATACCAACACCTCCCATAACATCATTAAAACTTAGTCGAGCCTTAGAATCACTCAAAACAATGCCAAAATACCAAATCAACTTCGGATTCAAGCTTAAGAACTTAAGAACTTTCAAATTCCACAAACGATGCTGAAACCCATCAATTCAACTCTGAATGACGCACACACGTCATAAATGACACAACGGACCTACTCCAACTTCCGAAATTCCATTCCGACCCCTATATCAAAATATCACCTATCAACCAGAAAACGTCAAAATCCTAATTTCGGCAATTCAAGCCTAAACCTTCCACGGACCTCCAAAATACATTCCGATCATGCTTCTAAGTCCCAAATCACCTAACGGAGCTAACCAAATCATAAAAATTCCAATTCGAGATCATGTACTAACAAGTCAAAACTTGGTCAAACCTTTCAAATTTTAAGCTTCAAACTGAGAACTATTCTTCCAAATTCATTCCGATTACCCTGAAAACCAAAACCGACAATTTACATAAGTCATAATACATCACACGAGGCTAGTAATGCACGAGAACTGGTAAGCGAAGTACAAGAGCTCAAAACGACCGGTCAAGTCGTTACATTCTCCCCCACTTAAACATACGTTCGTCCTCGAAAGTGCCTAGAGTTGTTCCGAAAACCATTAAATCGCTGTGAAACCTTACCATGCACATACCTGGGGGTGACCCCACGTCACCCTACCTCATATAGGTCCGATAACACAATGTAACTGAAATTTCGCAATCCAACCTAGCCCATAAACCTTAGAACCACATTTCTACTTCTGAAATCATCTACAAGATTAGAACCTCACATTTATACTCCGAATAATCTCGAACAAGCTGTAATAACACATACCTGCAACCTCAGGTGCAATTACATGATATACCACATAACTCAAACACTTGTAGGGATAACTTCTAATCACAGCAGTTGCTCAAAACATCCGAATTTTGATAATAATCCTTCTATCACATAAAGTTTCATTCCAACACTTTCATATACTGCCAATGATAAATGAAACATGTAGAAAGTCATAACGACTCCTCAGATCAACCATTCATGAAGCCACTTTTCTTTTGGCAAGGACCATGGCAATTTCTAAGCCGAACATTGATATTATCCTTCCAATTGAAATCGAATCTATCTGTATTCATTATAGATCCCAATGATCTAATCTAATCCAACACAACTACTCTAGTGACATGACGCATCAATTCAAACTAAAGCCACAACTCATGCAATCCGCGCACCAATAAGCAACAATCCGAACATACTCAAATCATGAAAATGACTCAAATGAGAGAACTGTACCGCAAGCTCACCAGTACCACCACAGCACAATGCTTGGAACCCGTCACACATCGTAGAAACAAAACACATGAATCTAACCGAAAGGGTCATACCTCCACATAACTTCGCTGCAATATGCGACCCCATCCAAACACTGGTCCACATGAAACACCTCAAGTCACTATGCTCAAAATCAATAACCCGCGCAATTTGATGTCTAGAACCAAAAGCAAATCATCATAACCACGACGAAGCAATTGACATAACATTACACAAACCCGAAAGGACATAACCGATACGCCATCGGCCGAGCAATACCTAATACTCTCCTCCCGCTCGAATTCCACTAAGAGACCCAAACAAAACCGCACCACATGTGCCTATAACCAACAAAACCTAACACCTCGCAACACGGAAAGGTAACTCATAGATCTCCCTAGATCACTGATAAGCTCAATAACAATCGAATCAACACATCCCTCAACAATACAACTCGGAGTCAACCAAGCTGACTCAAGTTAGAACACACATCCATATTGGCCTACATCTCGTTTATCTAGTCTTCTGAAACTGTCCATGCCACCTAAGGATTTGTGACCTTCCTTCCAAAACTGAACCGTGACCTTACACATGCCGATCTCAATCCTACACATCATACCACATATACCATACCATCCTAGGATAAATATGAGAACTTCATAATCCACTCCGAGACACAACAACTACGTACTCAACTAGCCAAGAACTTTCTATTGATTCCATCTAGAAGGAAATCACAATACATTCCATGCTCCTCACGCTCGTCAAAAATATACATCTCCAAACCGTGGTAGAAATCATCAAGAACTCTCCGAATCCCCTTGGCACAAAACCAAACCGTCAGGACTGACTCCTTCTAAGTCAACCAAACTACGCAAGCCATCAAAACCTAAGAGCATTGCCGTGAAACACCTGTAGAAACTCATTACCTCGTAAGCATCCAAAGGACTAATCATATCCTTACCATGCGGATCCGGCCTACTACCAAGCTATCCCATTTATCCAAGTTCCTTCTGATTTACCTTCAACTTGATGCTTCTTCTCGCTATAACACCATAATCCTCGGCCAGACTCGCCACACGAGTCCCAAGCATAAATCCACACTATCCTACGGTTCATAAGCCGCTGACTACTCCCTCAAATAACCCCAAAAGAACCATATTCGAAATACTTACCCTAAAGAGACTTCCTGCGAATCTAAAGCCATTACCTTTACCGTCCTGATACAGATGTGCAGAATCTATAATGATATAGAAATACCACGAGTCTTGACACCCTCCAATGAAACCTCAATTTCTAGCCAAATATACAACCTGAAATTCTCCAATTATTACATGTAAAATCTTGAACCCATTGGAACCATTCTCGAGAGTCATCCACTCTACTCAAACCGCAATTAGACCGATCAAATGGACCGGACGGCCTGTGATCCGATAGCACTCCAACACCGCAGAGTGTAACCTCACCTTAATGCAACCAAGCAGCTTCCTGTTCTATGCATCACACTTCCTTTACCAATAACAGCCCAAGCCATTCCGTGATTCTCATACACCCATAAAGCATAACATAACCTATATTGAAACTTCCTTTACTCGAGCCATCCTCGGTCTCAACCTCAGAAAGCCATAACTGATTCACC
This sequence comes from Nicotiana sylvestris, assembly GCF_000393655.2. NCBI lineage: Eukaryota > Viridiplantae > Streptophyta > Magnoliopsida > Solanales > Solanaceae > Nicotiana > Nicotiana sylvestris. The sequence goes on from NC_091062.1 coordinate 31,641,613, forward strand.
ACTACGCCTCCAACTGGAACCAACATAGCACATAACCGTGCAATCAATTAATCAATAGCAAACTCCCCACTTGGCGCAAAGCCATAGTCCAAAACACACAATAACTCATAATGCATACGCTCTATTACTGCCATAATACCATAGTAAGATTAAACTCAATCCTTCATAAAGCTCGTGTAACACAGACCATCTAGTACTTCAAATCTTCTACAAATCTCGCATTCACCCTCGTAACAGTCAAGCCCACTCTCTTAAGCGACCAAAATTCAAATTGCAACACACATATTTCACTGGTAACAGAGACCTTCCAATAAACGACATAAAGGATCACACAAACTTCAGAACACTCCATAGGAGATAACCCACCTGCTTCGCCTCAAACTAACATCTCTTATACCTTCCACCGTCATAAACATTATGCAGTCACTTAATCTTCCTGATTCTGAACTCATATCACAACGTGAAATCTACTTCACTTCCCAACTAGGCAACATGAAAAGGTCCTTCAACACGCCCAGAACTCAGGCTATACATCAAATCACGATGAGAATCAAGCACCAGATAGTTCTTACTACCCACAAGCAGAACCTGAAGCAGACTCTTCTTGTTTCATTCAAATCATAGGCACACATCTCGCAGTCACATCATACTCATCACATAGCCATCCAGTCATCACTCCCACTAATAGGGACATTGTTGGTCATACAAATCCAAAAGCACGTGCTCACACAATCAACGCCTCAGTGCTCAAGCCATAGGCAAAACCCAGCCTCAAGTCCTCCAAACTGGCCCAACATCAGCATACAAAGATCACATCTTGCCCCTCGATCAGGAAATCACAAACCATCGATGCATATATGATACTGAGTGCTCATGCACGCATACGAATACGTGGAAAGAATTCAAAGAGTTACATTTCAAGCTGAATCAAGGACGCACGATAAGAATTCAAGAATGTGATGTTTTTCCTAAAGGTTCTGCAGCCTCCTAAGAATAAGTACAAACGTCTCCGTACTGATCCGCGAGACTCTACTAAACCTGCTCATGACTCGTGAGACCTATGTAACCTTTGCTATGATACCAACTTGTAACGACCTTAAAACAGACCTGGTCGTGATGGCGCCTGTCGTGAAACTAGGCCAACAGACACAACTCCCGAATTAACCATTTAATCAATAAGAATCATTTTTAAGCCTTTAATTAATCAAATGTCTTAAAATGTAAGTCTAAATTAACTGTGCGGAATGAATACACAAGCCCGACATCGGGGTGTCACAAGTCATGAGCATCTACTAAGGTCTGAATACAACAAAAGTCTATGAATGTACTAAATACAGTCTAAGGAAGACAAGAGGGAGGAAAGCAGTGCTTAACTCCAATGACTCTGCCACTAAGCAATCAACACCCGCTACCAGGTTCAGAAATACCTAAATCTGCACACAAGGTGTAGGGAGTAATGTGAGTATGCCAACTCAGTAAGTAATAAAAATAAATAAAAACTGAGCAGTAAGAAAACACGTAAACTACGTCATAACACTACAACAAATGTAGATCATTTCCAATGCAGTACACAAATAATTTACCTCGTAAATCAAGCTCAGTTTCAGTAAAAATCTTTTTGAAACAGTTTTCAATATTTTCAAACGAGTGATAAAAGAGTGAGTATAAATGATAGAAAACGTAAACAACCCCTCGGGAAAAACATGTACCATAAACCGCCCCTCGGGCATAATATGAATAGAACCAGCCCTTTAGGCTACCTCACAATCCCTCGAAATCAGCCCCTCGGGCATAACATGAATCCAGAACCACCTCTCGGGCAAACATGGATCAAGAACAGCCCCTCGAGCAACAACATGAAACAACAACAGCCCCTCGGGCTACATCATATCACTCTACTGGGTACCCCGCTCTCACTGGGGGTGTACAGACTCCGGGAGGGGCCCCTTACAACCCAAGCACAATATCAAGCCATCTCGTGGTATAATCAAACAAGTTCTTGGCCTCATAACAAGCCACCTCGTGGCGTAACAAATCAGGCCCTCGGCCTCATAATCATAAATCAGTACCACACTGCTACGGTGCGCACCTCGATCCTATAATATCCTCACAACATAGGCCCTCAGCCTCACTCAGTCAGAAATCTTTCAATCCACTCGAGCAATAGTAAAACATAATTCTCAGCCCAAAATATCATTTAAAAATATCAAAACGGAGTAAATAAGGCTGAGCTATGAAAACAGTAGAATACAGCATGACTGAGTACAAATATGAAGTCAAAATAGTGAGGAATAGTAGTAAAAATCCCCTGAGGGTCTAAAACAGTTGGCACGAGGCCTAATATGGCATTCAACCCAAAACATGATACTGCTTTCCAAAACACAATGATATCAAACAAGTTTTAATCAAATACGTGACTTAACAGCCATACGGGATGGACTAAGTCACAATCCCCAATGGTGCACGACCACATGCTCGTCATCTAATATGTGCATCACCTCAAAGTAGCACGACGATGTGAAATCCAGGGTTTCATACCCTCAGGACAAATATTTACAATCATTACTTACCTCAAACCAGTCCAAACTCTAGCTCGCGATGCCTTTTCCTCTCGAATCGGCCTCCAAATGCTCTAAATCTAACCAAAATTAGTAGATTATCATCAATATACGCTAAAGGAACAAAGCCCAGGTGAAAGTAATCAAATTAACTCAAGAATCCTAAAATTGCTCAAATCCGGCCCCCGGACCCACGTCTCGGAATCTGACCAAAGTCTCAAAATCCGACAACCCATTCAATTACAATACTATCCATACTAGTTTCACTCAATTCCGACTTCAAATCGGCTTTCAAATCCCCAAAATTCATTTTTTGAAGTTCCACAATTTTCCCCAAATTTACATTCCAAATCTCTACTCAAATGATGAATCCAACGTTATAATCATGTATTTTAGCCAAAATTGAGTTAGAACCACTTAACCCGATGGTTTTCTCGAAAATCCCTCGATAAATTGCCAAAACCCGAGCTCTCTGGGTCAAAATATGAAATAAAACCCCAAATCTCGTATTTATAGAGCACCTTTTAGATCCTTATCACCGCTGTCCGCGGTAAAACTATTGCTACAGCGGAAAATGTTGACTGTAGTGATATGCTTTAGTATTTCGGCCATAACTTTCTCTACAGATTTTCCACTTGTGATTTCTTTAGCTTTCTAAAAACTAGATACGAAGGGCTACAACTTTTGTTTTTGAATAATCTCAAATTTCCTTGTAGATCAAACGATATAGGCTTTCGAAGTCAGACCAGTGAACCTGCGGATTCTTCCTCACCGCGGACCGCGGACCATTTTCCGCCCCAGCGGTAAAACTTCCACCTCAACTGTAAATTTAAGCACCAGAACCAATACATGAGTCCCGGTAATGCCCGGACTCGCTCAAAACTCACCCGAAATACACCCAAGACCCTCGGTACCTCAACCCAAACATACCAACACCTCCCATAACATCATTAAAACTTAGTCGAGCCTTCGAATCACTCAAAACAACGCCAAAATACCAAATCAACTTCGGATTCAAGCTTAAGAACTTAAGAACTTTCAAATTCCACAAACGATACTGAAACCCATCAATTCAAATCTGAATGATGCACACACGTCATAAATGACACAACGGACCTACTCCAACTTCCGAAATTCCATTCCGACCCCTATATCAAAATCTCACCTATCAACCGGAAAACGTCAAAATCCCAATTTCGGCAAACTAAAGCCACAACTACTCTAGTGACATGGCACATCAATACAAACTAAAGCCACAACTCGTGCAATCCGCGCACCAATAAGCAACAATCCTAACATACTCAAATCATGAAAATGACTCAAATGAGAGAGCTGTACCACAAGCTCACCAGTACCACAACAACACAATGCTCGGAACCCGTCACACATCATAGAAACAAAACACACGAATCTAATCGGAAGGGTCATACCTCCACATAACTTCACTGCAATACGCGACCCTATCCAGACACTGGTCCACATGAAACACCTTAAGTCACTATGCTCAAAATCAACAACCGCGCGCAATTTTATGTCTAAAACCAAAAGCAAATCATCAAAACCATGGCGAAGCAATTGACATAACATTACACAAACCCGAAAGGACATAACCGATACGCCATCCGCCGAGCAATACCCAATACTCTCCTCCCGCTCGAATTCCACTGAGAGACCCCAACAAAACCGCACCACATGTGCCTATAACTAACAAAACCTAACACCTCACAACACGGAAAGGTAACTCATAGATATCCCTAGATCACTAACAAGCTCAATTACAATCGAATCAACACATCCCTCAACAATACAACTAGGAGTCAACCAAGCCGACTCGAGTTAGAACACATATCCATATTGGCCTACCAATGAACCCCTTATCGAGGAGTCCCTGAAACTGCTCCTTCAACCCCTTTAACTCCGCTGGTGCTATACGATACGATGCTCGACACCAAATAAATACTGAAATCAACAACCATGTCCGGCGACATGCCCGGCAGCAGGAAACACATCCGGAGAATCCCTCACCACCGGAATGGTAGGAATCTCTGCACTGATATCCATCACGAAGGCCAAATAAGAAAAACAACCCTTCCTAGCCATCCGCTGGGTCTTCCAAAATAACACCACCCTACTGCGAATATAATCCGTCGAACCTCGCTACTCAATCCGTGGCATTCCTGGCATAACCAACATCGTTGTCCTAGCGTAACAACCCAGAATAACACGACACAGAGACAACCAATCTCTGCCCAATATCACACCAAAATCTAGCATACTAAGCAACAAGGATCCACTCGGGTCTCCAAACCTCCAATAGTTACCACACAAAACTGATATACGCGGTCCACAAGCACGACCTAATCTGTTTATGAGAACTCCCAATCTCCAAGTCCATACAACACACGAATCACCATATCCGATCTTGTTTATCTAGTCTTCTGAAACTGCCCATGCCACCTAAGGATTTATGACCTTCCTTCCAAAACTGAACCATGACCTTACACATGCCGATCTCAACCCTACACATCATACCACATATACCATACCATCCTAGGATAAATATGAGAACTTCATAATCCACTCTGAGCCACAACAACTATGTACTCAACAAGCCAAGAACTTTCCATTGATTCCATCGAGAAGGAAATCACAATATATTCCATGCTCCTCACGCTCGTAGAAAAAATACAACTCCAAATCGTGGTAGAAATCATTAAGAACTCTCCGAATCCCCTTTGCACAAAACCAAACCATCAGGACTGACTCCTTCTAACTCAACCAAGATACGCAAGCCATCAAAACCTACGAGCATTGCCGTGAAACACCTGTAGAAACTCATTACCTCGTAAGCATCCAAAGGACTAATCATATCCTTACCATGCGGATCCGGCCTACTACCAAGCTATCCTATCTATCCAAGTTCCTTCTGATTTACCTTCAACTAGATACTTCTTCTCGCTATAACACCATAATCCTCGACCAGACTCGCCACACGAGTCCTAAGCATAAAGCCACATCGTCCTACGGTTTAAAAACCGCTAACTACTCTCTCAAATATCCTCAAAAGCACCATATTCGAAATACTTACCCTGAAGAGACTTCCTGCGAATCTAAAGCCATTACCTTCACCGTCCTGATACTGATGTGTAGAATCTATAATGATATAGAAATATCATGAGTCTTGACACCCTCCAATGAAACCTCAGTTTCTAGCCAAATATACAACCTAAAATTCTCCAATTATTACATGTAAAATCTTGAACCCATTGGAACCATTCTCGAGAGTCATCCACTCTACTCAAACCGCAATTAGACCGATCAAATGGACCGGACGACCTGTGCTCCAATAGCACTCCAACACCGCAGAGTGTAACCTCACCTTAATACAACCAAGCAGCTTCATGTTCTATGCACCGCACATCCTTTACCAATAACAACTCAAGCCATTCCGTGATTCTCATACACCCATAAAGCATAACATAATCTGTATTGAAATTTCCTTTACTCGAGCCTCTCTCGGTCTCAACCTCCGAAAGCCATAACTGATTCACCAGTATGCTTCCAATTGGAACTAACATCGCACATAACCGTGCAATCAATTAATCAATAGCAGACTCCCCCACTTTGCGCAAAGCCATAGTCCAAAACACACAATAACTCATAATGGATACGCTCTATTACTGCCATAATACCATAGTGAGATTAAACTCAATCCTTCATAAAGCTCGTGCAACACAGACCATCTAGTACTTCAAATCTTCTGCAAATCTCGCATTCACCCTCGTAACAGTCAAGCCCACTCTCTTGAGTGACCCAAATTCAAATTGCAACATATATATTTCACTGGTAACAGAGACCTTCCAATAAACGACATAAAGGATCACACAAACTTCAGAACACTTCGTAGGAGATAACCCACCTACTTCACCTCAAACTAACATCTCTTATACCCTTCCACCGTCATAAACATTATGCAGTCACTTAATCTTCCTGATTCTGAACTCATATCACAACGTGAAATCTACTTCACTTCCCAACTAGGCAACATGAAAAGGTCCTTCAACACGCCCACAACTCGGGCTATACATCAAATCACGATGGGAATCAAGCACCGGATAGTTCTTACTACCCCCAAGCAAACCCTTCTTGTCTCGTTCAAATCATATGCACACATCTCGCAGTCACATCATACTCATCACATAGCCATCCAGTCATCACTACCACTAATAGGGACATTGTCGAACATATAAATCCAAAAGCACGTGCTCACCCAATCAATGCCTCAATGCTCAAGCCATAGGCAAACCCCAGCCTCAAGTCCTCCAAACTGGCCCAACATCAACACACAGAGATCACATCTTGCCCCTCGATCAGGGAATCACAAGCCATCGATGCATATATGATACTGAGCGCTCATGCACGCATACGAATACGTGGAAAGAATTCAAAGAGTTACATTTCAAGCTGAATCAAGGACGCACGATAAGAATTCAAGAATGTGATGTTTTTCCTAAAGGTTCTGCAGCCTCCTAAGAATAAGTATAGACGTCTCCGTACCGATCCGCGAGACTCTACTAAACCTGCTCATGACCCGTAAGACCTATGTAACCTAGGCTCTGATACAACCTTGTAACGACCCTAAAACTGACCTGGTCATGATGGCGCCTGTCGTGAAATTAGGTCAGCCGACACAACTCCTGAATTAACCATTTAATCAATAAGAATCATTTTTAAGCCTTTAATTAATCAAATGTCTCAAATTATAAGTCTAAATTAACTGTGCGGAATGAATACACAAGCCCGACTTTGGGGTGTCACAAGTCATGAGGAACTACTAAGGTTTGAATACAACAAAAATCTAAAAATATACTAAATACAGTCTAAGAAAGACAAGAGGGAGAAAAGAAGTGTTGCGAACGTCGGCAGCTACCTTGCTAACTCCAATGACTTTGCCACTAAGCAATCAACACCCGCTACCGAGTTCAGAACTACCTAAATCTGCACACAAGGTACAGAGAGTAATGTGAGTACGCCAACTTAGTAAGTAATAAAAGTAAATGAAAGCTAAGCAGTAAGAAAACACATAAACCACGTCGTAACACTACAACAAATGTAGATCATTTCCAATGCAGTACACAAATCATTTACCTCGTAAATCAAGCTCAGTTTCAGTAAAAATCTTTTTAAAATAGTTTTCAATGTTTTCAAACGAGTGATAAAACAATGAGTATAAATGATAGAAAACATAAACAACCCCTCGGGCAAAACATGTACCATAAACTACCCCTCGGACATAATATGAACAGAACCAGCCCTTTGGGCTACCTCACAATCACTCGAAATTAGCCCCTCGGGCATAACATGAATCCAGAACCGCCTCTCGGGACAACATGGATCAAGAACAGCCCCTCGGGCAACAACATGAAATAACAACAGCCCCTCCGGCTACATCATATCTACTCACTCTGGGTACCCACGCTCACTAGGGGTGTACAGACTCTGGGAGGGGCCCCTTATGGCCCAAGTGCAATATCAAGCCATCTCGTGGCATAATCAAACAGGCTCTCAACCTCATATCAAGACACCTCGTGGCATAACAAATCAGGCCCTTGGCCTCATAATCATAAATCAGTACCACATTGCTGCGGCATGCAGCCCGATCCCATAATATCCTCACAACACAGGCCCTCGACCTTACTCAGTTAGAAATCTCTCAATCCACTCGGACAATAGTAAAACATAATGCTCAGTCCAAAATATCATTTAAAAATATTAAACGGAGTAAAGAAGGCTGAGCTATGAAAACAGTAAAATACAACATGGATGAGTACAAATATGAAGTCAAAACAGTGAGGAATAGTAGTAAAAATCCCCTAAGGGTCAAAAACAGTTGGCACGAGGCCCAAATATGGTATTCAACCCAAAACATGATAATGCTTTTCAAAACACAATGATATCAAATAACTCAAATATGTGCAAACTTCATATTCTTTAGCAGAACCTGTAAAATAATAATCATAATGTTAATTGAGGAAACCAAAAAAAGAAAAAGAAATAACATTGTTAAATATAGAATGAAAATTTACCTGAGCAAATATTTGTACAATCTCGCTGTGCATCCATTGTAGGAATCCTGTATGATAAAATATAGTGTGAAGATATAAGCACGGGAAAAACCATAAGTTTAATGCATATGTCGATCTTCAAGCACAACGCAATTGAATAAAGCAGGAAAAAGTCTTTAAAATATTGCCAAGGAAAAGCATATATTTAGCTGATCATTTCAATGTACAACAATGGGATTCATGGTTAAAGGATCCGGATGGGAATACAGTTGGTACAAACAAAAGATGAGAAAAAATTAGTTTGCAAGTGCTACTGGAATTGAAGCAGTATAAGGTTTTGCTAATGTTATGAACACCAGTATTATAGTTTTCTATATTTAAGAGTATAAATAACCACTTTGGCATTATACATAAGAGAGATAGCTAACGAACACATCATAGAGCAATAGTCAAGGAAGAAAGATGGGATTTATTGTGGGGTTTACACATCAATTAAAAAGTGTAAATAAACACTTGGGCATTATCCGTAAGAGAGATAGCTAACAAACACAACATAGAGCAATAATCAAGGAAGAAAGATGGGATTTATTGTGGGGTGTAGGAAATAAGAGGAACAATAGTGAACGTTTGGATTAAATTTAGATGAAGAATTGGTGGCCTTTGAAAGAGTAAAGAGAGGGCGTGCCTTTGGATGGAAGACAAAGCACGCTTACATACGACAAAATGGCAAGATATGTGAAAATCGGTAAAACAGATTACACGATAGGACTAATATTGCTGGAACTAAAACTATTTTTCGGATCATTAGGCTTCAACTGTTGTGTTAAATGCATATGTCGATCTTAAAGATGAACACAAAAGAGTAGAGCATGAAAAAAATCTAGTTTTTATCTTTGCACAACTATCATTACCGCTTTTTATCTCACATATATCTTGCACATTTGGGTCCAAAAAATTCTGGAACGACAAAGTTGTGAGACAAAAAAGAGGTTTGTACAAAATAAAATTTTGCATTGGCAATGGAAGAAAGGTCTCTTTCTGGTAGGACAAATGGCTGGGGCTGGGGCATTAACCTCTCTGGGAATAACTTTCCAATAGGCTTTATTACGTTGGAAAGGATATTTATGTGACAGTTGAATGAAACGGGAAAGGTAATTCTTGGAGTATCATTCAAAAGGAATTTAAATGACTGGGAACTGGATAGAATTTTAGAGTTTCATATCATCCTCTCCTCACTCCAAGGTTACAGTAACAGAGAAGATTAAATGATATGAAAAAGTCAGGGATGTCATCTACACAGTAAGATGATACTATAAATTTACATGGGCATTTAGGAGAGAAATTTCAAAGGAATAGCAAAAGGACTTTCATATCTACATGAAAAAGTGAATCCCCACATTGTACGCAGAGATACTAATGGCAATAATATATTTGTTGATCAGAATTTTATACCAAAAATTGCAGATTATGGTTTGTGTAGGCTATTTCTAGCAATAAGAATCCAAAGGTCTAAACAGTTGATTTTCGAGTTAAATGTCCACCGTCGGCGTATTATGGAGAAAGATAGCCTCTTTAGGCATAACATAATTAAGTCAAGTAATTAACAACATGATCAGCAATAAACACTCAAATGTAGATCCAAAATGAGCAAAATGTAGTTTGAACTTACAATGTTCAAGGAATTCAGGTAGTTACGTGGGAAGTTTTAAAAGTGTAGAGTAGAAATTACTAACATAGGAGGAAGTTGAACGACTATCCAATAGTAATTTATATGGTGACGGTGAACATCTAATATAGTCTAAACATCATATCACCAAACTTTTTTATAAACAAATTTTATAGATATTGTTTTCGAATGAGTGAGTTTTGAAGGAAGAGAAGTAACAGGAAATTGAACTAATATGCAATACAAAAATCCAAGGCTATAATAAGAATCTAATAGAGTTTAAAATCAATAACACTAAATTATATATAAACAACATTTATAGATATACATTTTGTCCATAGATATAAGAATTCTTCTGGTTGATGAGCGTGAAATAATTGCAGGTTCCATATAATTTTATGCATGAATCAATAGGGGCGGATGCAGGCTTACCGAAGAAAATTTTACTAAATATATATATTAATATTGTATAGAAACGAATAAGTGAAGGAGAAAGAATTGCTATTTGAAGGTGAGAGCGGTGGGAGTCCTAGCAGTCAACTCCAATGTTTGTTTGGTTTAGTAATATGCGGTGATTCTGTCTACGAGAAACTTGTGGAATTCAGTCTTGATAGGTTCTCCTCTCCCCAATTTTGACCTTAGATGTACAAAGAGTGGATGTGCCCTTTGACCATTCAGTTTTACCTGTTATTATTGATATTGGAATTTAAAATTTTCCAATAAATAAAAAAGAAAAGAGAATTTATTAATCCACCCAAGTCACATATATAAGTGTATAGTTTAGTTTCAAAAGACACCTGGCCTAAGAATATATTTAAACTACATTGAGACGAAGTTGTTATGAAAACTACATTGAGACGAAGTTGTTATGAAGTTGCTTGGTTCCTTAAACGACTTATCTCCAAATTAAGTCAGTTGCATGACACATGGAGAGCAAGTAGATCCTCGGGAGCTGATATATCCGTAGGATACTTTCTGTCAATAGCATGGATTGAACCTTCCCTCCGCAGTAACGCCATCATCTGGATCTTCCAGATATTGAAGTTGTTGCGTCCATTGAATCTATCAATTTCAAACTTCATGGAACTCATATTTGCTTGTTCTTTCTCCTTGGATCGTTAAAGAATCCTGTCGCTCTGATACCAATTGTTAGCGGAAACGTAAAAGAAAGAACACAAGATTTAACGTGGTTCGGATCAAAATAATCCTACGTCCACCAGAGAACAATTGCCCTTTTAATATTAACAAAGGAAGGGGAGATTTCCCAATTACACTTAAGAGAATTTCTCTCTTAACTCTCTACTCACTACAATGTATTGTATTATTTTGGGATGATTTCTACAAGTGAAGGAGTGCATCTATTTATAGAGGTAAAGACCTCCTCTTGATGTCATTGGTGACATCAAACTACCTCCTCTTGATGTCATGGGTGACATCAAAGGAGGAAGCTTCCTCCTAGCATCCACACCAACTCTTTCCACCAACTCTTCCAATTGGCATGCCATTGTTGACTAAACATAAACCAACACCTTCAATCTCCACCTTGGTTTGCGTTTCGAGCGTGCATGTGAACAACTCTGGTCAAAACTTCTAAGCTTACTGGGCAACCTCGTTGTAAGAAACAAGAAGAATCAAACCATTGTTGAACATACCACCTCCACCTAACAACTGTTCTCTTTGGAGTTGCATCAGTTGATGCACACCCCCGCCAAGTCCTTGCAGTGTGCAAACTTAGCGAGTGGGACTATCTTGGTCAACATATCTGCAGCATTATCGTCTGTGATAACCTTCACGACCTTGATAGTTCCCTCTTCAACAACATCTCGAATAAAATGAAATCTGACATCAATGTGTTTAGTGCGCTCATGAAATCTCTGATTTTTCATTAGATGAATAGCACTCTGACTATCACATCTAAGAGTTGATTCCAGCTGAACCAAACTCAATTCCGCTACTAAACTTTTCAACCAGATAGCTTCCTTTACCGCCTCCGCTGCTGCCATGTATTCTGCTTCTGTCGTAGACAAAGCGACAATCGACTGCAAAGTCGACTTCCAACTAACGGCACTGCCAACGAGGGTAAAGATGTATCCAGTTGTGGACCTTCTTCTGTCAAGATCTCCTGCATAGTCAGAATCTACATAACCGAGAATTGAAATACCTCCACCACTTTTTCGAAAGGTCAGACCAACACCAGAAGCTCCTTTGAGATATCTCAATATCCACTTGACAGCTTCCCAATGCCTCTTTCCTGGGCTGGACATGTATCTACTTACCACACTTACAGATTGAGCAATATCTGGACGTGTGCATACCATAGCATACATAATGCTACCAACTGCACTGGCATAAGGAATCTTTGACATATGCTCCACCTCATCCTCGGACTGAGGCATTTGTAACTCTGAAAGTTTAAAATGAGGAGCTAATGGTGTACTTACAGGCTTGCACGTATGCATATTGAATCTCTTGAGAACCCTTTCAATATACCTCTTCTGAGAAAGATGTACAACACCGTCTTCTCTTGAAATCTCCATACCAAGGATTTTCTTTGCAGCTCCTAAATCCTTCATGTCAAATTCCTTACTCAACAGTTTCTTCAAAGCATTTATCTCTGTAATGTTGTTAGCAGCAATAAGCATATCATCAACATACAACAGTAAATAAATCATTGAGTTACCAGACATCTTCTTGTGATACACACAGCTATCAAATGCACTCCTTGAGAATTCATGTGTAGTCATGAATGCATCAAACCTCTTGTACCACTGTCTAGGGGATTGCTTCAAACCATACAAAGACTTCTTTAGTTGGCATACGTGATCTTCTTTTCCCTCAGCTAGGAAACCTTCAGGCTGATCCATATAGATTGTCTCTTCTAGATCACCGTGTAAGAAAGCAGTTTTGACATCAAGCTGTTGAAGCTCCAAGTCAAATTGGGCAACCAATGCTAGTAGCACGCGAATTGAGCTATGCTTCACGACTGGAGAGAAAATCTCATTGTAGTCAATTCCCTCCTTCTGACTGAATCCTTTTGCAACCAATCTCGCCTTGAACCTAGCATCTTCCACTTCAGGAATTCCCTCTTTCTTTCGGTAGACCCACTTGCATCCAACTGTCCTCTTCCCCTTTTGTCTTTTCACTAAGACCCATGTCTGATTCTTGTGAAGAGACTCCATCTCTTCAGTCATGGCTAACCGCCATTGTGCGGCATCCTTGCAAGAAGTTGCTTCAATATACGAGGAGGGCTCCAGATCTTTAATCTCTTCTTGTGCAGCTACGAACGCATATGCAATCAAGTTTGCTTGATTTATAAGGCGTTCCGGTTCTCGTGTTTGCCTCTTCTCCCTCCCCTTCGCAATTGTGTATGGTTCATTGACAGCAAGTTCTTCAACGCCTACATCTTCTGACTCATCTTTAACCTGAGTCTCTTGATCCTTTTCCTTGGCAAGCTCCACCGGAAGCTCCACCTGCTCGTTGTTCTTGTTTCCTGAAAACTCCACGGAAACTTTACGGGGATCAAGTATAGAGGATTCATCGAAGGTGACATCTCTACTAACTATAAATTTGAGTAAAGACAAACACCAAAGTTTGTACCCTTTTACTCCATCCACATACCCTACGAATATGGCCTTCTTAGCCCTTGGTTCAAGCTTTCCTTCATTAACGTGATAATAAGCTGGACACCCAAATACTCGTAAGTATGAATAGTTAGAGGGTTCACCTGACCATACCTCATTCGGAGTCTTAAAGTCAATTGCCGATGCTGGAGATCGATTGACAATATGAGCAGCAGTGTGAACTGCTTCAGCCCAAAATACTTTGGACATTTTGGCTTGTAGGAGCATACAACGAGCCTTTTCAAGAAGAGTTCTGTTCATTCTCTCGGCAACTCCATTCTGCTGTGGGGTATGCCTGACAGTCCTATGTCTTGAGATCCCATGAACCTTGCAGAATTCATTAAACTCTTCATTGCAAAACTCCAAGCCATTGTCTGTGCGAAGATACTTGATTTTCCGCTCCATTTGATTTTCAACCAAAATCTTCCACTCTTTAAATGCTTCAAAAGCATCACTTTTTGCCTTCAAAAAATACACCCAAACCTTTCGTGAGAAATCATCAATAAAAATGAGAAGATACCTCTTTCCGCCCTTCGATGGAAGTTTAGAAGGACCCCATAAATCTGAATGGATGTAGTCTAGCACTCCTCTTGTCTTGTGTTTGCCAGTGCTGAAGCTGACCTTCTTCTGCTTCCCTAGAACGCAGTGCTCACAGAAGTCAAGCGTGCTGATCTTCTCACCTTCCAAAAGTTTACGATTGCTCAACATCTCCAGTCCACGTGCGCTCATATGACCCAGTCTCATGTGCCATAGTCTTGCCTTGTCATCATTAGATAACTGCACTGTAGATGCATTTGCAGAGCCAACAATGGTGCTTCCGGCCAATGTGTAAAGGCCGTTCTCCAGCTTGCCTTTCAGCATGACTAAAGAACCTTTAGTCACCTTTATAGTTCCTGCTTCGCTCATGTACCTGTAGCCTTGTTCATCCAGAGTACTCAGGGAGATCAAATTCTTCTTCAGATCAGGAACATGACGGACTTGTGTAATAGTCCTCACGACTCCATCATGGCAGCGAACCCGAACTGAGCCAATGCCAACTATTGCACAAGTTGCATTATTGCCCATTACTACGGTTCCTCCACTTTTCTCATAGCTGCTAAACCAGTCTTTTCGGAACGTCATATGCAGAGTGCAAGCAGAGTCTAACACCCATTTGTTTCCATAACTACTATTATTATTACACGATGTTGTTAGTACATAATCATTATCAAAATCATGTACCTGTTCAACTGTGGATGCACTCGCCTTTTCCTTGGACTTTGACATTGGGCAGTCTCGTTCAAAGTGCCCCTTCTTGCCACAACCCCAACACTCTGTATTCTTCTTGTTCACACGAGACTTTGATCTGTGCTTTGATTTGCTCTTTCCCTGTTGGCTAGTCCGGCCTCTCACAAAGAGCCCACTTGCCTGGTCATCTCTATCTCCTTCAATGTGCCTCCGCACATCACTAGAGTTAAGTGTCTGCCGCACTTGCTAAAGCTTGATAGGCTCCTTGCTATACATCATTGAATTCTCAATATCATGATATCCTGAAGTCAATGAAAATAGCAAAGCACATGCAAGCGTCTCCTCCTCCTTTTTAATTCCTGCAATCTGTAAGTCCATGACAAGTTTATTGAACGCATCTAAATGATCTTGTAACGAAGTACCTGACCCCATCTTAAATGTGTGAAGACGCCGTTGTAACAACATCCTTGTTGTCACTGATCGGTCTTGGTATAGCCCTTCTAGCTTTTCCCATAACTGTTTGGCCGTCTCTTCGGTACCCGTACTCACTTCACAAAGCACGTTAGGTGCAAGGGATAGTTGGATTGCACTCAATGCATCCCCTTCTATCTTCTCCTTATCGGGAGTTGATATATCCTTAGGATACTTTCCATCAATAGCATGGATTGAACCTTCCCTCCACAGTAACGCCATCATCTGGATCTTCTAGATATTGAAGTTGTTGCGTCCACTAAATATATCAATTTCAAACTTCATGGAACTCATCTTTGCTTGTTCTTCCTCCTTGGATCGTTAAAGAATCTTGTTGCTCTGATACCAATTGTTAGCGGAAACGTAAAAGAAAGAACACAAGATTTAACGTGGTTCGGATCAAAATAATCCTACGTCCACCAGAGAACAGTTGCCTTTTTAATATTAACAAAGGAAGGGGAGAGTTCCCAATTACACTTAAGAGAATTTCTCTCTTAACTCTCTACTCACTACAATGTGTTGTATTATTTTTGGGATGGTTTCTACAAATGAAGGAGTGCATCTATTTATAGAGGTAAAGACCTCCTCTTGATGTCATTGGTGACATCAAACTACCTCCTCTTGATGTCATGGGTGACATCAAAGGAGGAAGCTTCCTCCTAGCATCCACACCAACTCTTTCCACCAACTCTTCCAATTGGCATGCCATTGTTGACTAAACATAAACCAACATTTTCAATCTCCACCTTGGTTTGCGTTTCGAGCGTGTGAACAACTCTGGCCAAAACTTCTAAGCTTACTGGGCAACCCCGTTGTAAGAAACAAGAAGAATCAAACCATTGTTGATAATTTTATGGTGTCCCAAGTCACCGGTTCAAATCCCGAATCGAGGAAAGGATTAACTCTGTATTACAGTCCGCGAACCAAAAATTCGGGTAAGCAATTCTGTTAACCCGGGAGAAGGTGTTAGGCATTCCCGAGTTCCGTGGTTCTAGCACGGTCGCTCAACTGCTATATTCGGCTTAATTACTTGATTTTAGTACATGTTAAACCTATGTGCAAATTTTAACTTAAACGCTCTATTTATTTTTTAAGAATATTGCAACACTGTTAAAACACGTCTTGAACCACGTCACATAAATGCACCCGCGGTCTTCGACATATTTTGACATTGTTAGGATTTGAATTTGGATCACATAAATAAGCACCCAAGTTTAGGAAGGTAATTTAAATTACGCGCCTAAAGCAACTACGATATTCATATGAAAATGTTGTTTTAATGTAAATCGAGGTTCTACTGTATGGAATATGATTGATGAAATGCTAATGCGGAGATCCATTCATGGAATTTGTTTGTTAACAATATAAGAACAATTGAACCCACTTGAATCACATGCCACAGATTAGTCTCCACACCTAAACCTTATATTTTAATAAGCTACTCTGAGATAAATAACATTATTTCCCTACAAACTGCAGAACCTCCAATTTACTAAAGATCACTAACTTACAGGCAACTACAGTACTCTACGCAAGGCAAATAAAAAAGAAGAAGATACATTCTATAAAGGAGAAATTAAGCAACACAGTAAGAAGAGAAAAATCAAACCTTTGTATTGATGGATCTGAGCTCAAAATTACAACAACTGAACAATTTCTTGACATAACATTCGACGAACAGCTGACGGGAAACCTCAAATATCGCCCGAAAAACTCAAACTCGGACACCTTAACCTCCATCAAACTCCATCCATTTTAACAAAGTTCGAAAAACTGAATTAGAAGATCAGAACAGTATCAGGTACATGGTGATTTGATTCATTCTCCCCCATCTGAGTTACACACAATGTCTGCACCTTATCCCTTTGTTGCTTGGGCATGGATGTCATTGGACCAATTGAGCCAACAACGTCAAACGGGCATAGGTTTATTCTGGTGGCCATTGATTACTTTACCAAGTGGGTCGAAGCTGTAACTTTCAAGTCCGTGACCAAGAAGGCGGTGGTGAACTTTGTTCATTCAAATATCATTTGTCGGTTCAGAATTCCCAAGGTGATCATCACAGACAATGCTGTTAATCTCAATAGTCATTTGATGAAAGAGGTATGCCAACAATTCAAGATCTTGCATCGGAACTCCACTCCTTATCGCCCCAAGGCAAATGGAGTTGTTGAGGCTGCTAACAAGAACATAAAAAAGATACTTTGTAAGATGGTTCAAGGTTCTAGACAGTGGCATGAAAGGTTGCCTTTTGCCTTACTGGGTTATCGCATTATTGTTCGCACTTTAGTAGGTGCAACTCCTTATCTGCTGGTATATGGAACTAAGGCAGTTATACCTGCAGAAGTTGAGATTCCATCCCTTCGGATCGTTGCAGAAGCTGAAATTGATGATGATGAGTGGGTCAAAACCCGGCTAGAGCAGTTAAGTTTGATTGATGAGAAAAGGTTAGCTGCAGTATGTCATGGTCAATTGTATCAGAAGAGAATGGCAAGAGCATACAACAAAAAGGTGCGTCCTCGGAAATTCGAAGTGGGCCAGATGGTATTGAAACGCATCCTTCCTCATCAGGCTAAAGCTAAAGGCAAGTTCACCCCAAACTGGCAGGGGTCGTTCATAGTGACAAGAGTGTTGCCCAATGGTGCTTTGTATTTAACAGACATAGAAGACAAATGTGTAGATATGGCTATTAATTCTGATGCAGTTAAGAGGTACTATGTATGATTTCTTTGCTTACCTTCAGTTGTATTTTGTACTTGGCATGTTCAAAGTTGAAATGAGGAGGGCATTTTGTTCCGCTACCCAAACACTTTCATCATTTGTTACCCCTTTTGAGCTTTATTTATTTTCTTTCATACCCTTCTTTTGGAATCAGTAACAGAATTAGAGAACGAAAAAATGATGATGAATGAATGAAAGAAAAATAAGAAGAATGAAAAAGAAAGAAAAAAAAAGAAAAGAAAAAAAAAAAGAAGAAAAAAAGAAAAAAGAAAAGAAAAGCAACAAAAACAAATAACTTCCTTTTGAACTACGTTCGACCTGATTCCTCTTAAGGATACGTAGGCAGCCTTACGGTTCGGTCCCATCAAAATAAAAATAAAAATTTCCCAGACCCAAAGAAACTGGGGTAGAAGTTTTGGTTTTGAAAAGATCTGATTCCAAAAGTTGTAATTTTGACCCCTTCATCTTAAGTTAGTTTGAGCCTTCATGCCAACCTTTCTTTCTGACCCTGTCCAAAAGCCTACATTACGGTCCAAAGAAAGACCTTCCGATCAATCTTTGAGGATGTCAGGTCAAGCAAGATAGAGGTATGATTTACATCATGGGTAACACTTTGTTCACGGGCGCAAGCGAGAAAATTTAAAATGAGAGAGTCTTATTGGTGAAAACCCTCACGGGCACCGTAAGGCGATGGTGAGCTGAGAGAAAATTTAAAATGAGAGAGTCTTATTGGTGAAAACCCTCGCGGGCACCATAAGGCGATGGTGAGTTGAGAGATGAAAAAATGAGAGAGGCTTGTTGGTGAAAACCCTTTGGGGCGCTACAAGTCGAATGAGGCTCATGACTTTACAGAGAATTTGGATCAGTGAAAGCCCGGTTTTGAAGTATGAAGACAGGACATGAACTGAAAATATGATTGGTTGGACGGATTAGGCTGATCAATCCGAAATGCATGTCATGATCATTGGAGCTGGCTACTTCCCTCAGATAAGTCTTCTTTTCTCATTCTTCTTCATATAGTCATCTGTGCTCAAAATTTTCCTTTGTTCCTTTTTGTCAAAAATCATTTCACTTTGCTCTTTGAGTCTATCTTTATGGGTCTCTTTGGAGTCAGCCCTCGTTGAACAAGAAGGAAAGGATTTCAAAGCCTACTACCAGCTTCTAAATTGCACAAAGCGGAGTCCGGCCAGGCACATCACAATTGATTTGATTTAGAATAAGCAGTATGGTGATAACTGAGGTTCAAGCAATCAAGTGAATCTTGAATTTTGAGAAGATACAATGATTCAACAACTTTCAAAATGAAAACACAATGCAACAAGTGAGTGTGAGAGATTCAGGTCATGTAGAGGTTTTGTGGTCCAATTCTAATCAAAAGGTCAAACAACTTCTTGCTAGCCCAAAGCAGCTAATCAGAATGAAGCATGGCAGTGGCGGAAGCAGACACTCAGCAAGGATGCCACAAACTATCCAGCACATTTTCAAACTAACAAATTTGTTTGAAACAGGGGCAAGAAAATTTTTAAATCCACAGGGACCTCCCATGGAAAAGCATGGGATTTAGCTTTTAAATTTTCAGGACCCTCCTGGATAATGGGATTTAGTTTTTAAATTTTCAGGACTCTCCTTGATAATGGGATTTAGTTTTTAAATTTTCAGGACCCTCCTGGATAATGGGATTTAGTTTTAAATTCTCAGGACCCTCCTGGATAATGAGATTTAGTTTTTAAATTTTCAGGACCCTCCTGGATAATGGGATTTAGTTTTAAATTCTCAGGACCCTCCTGGATAATGGGATTTTTAAAATTTTCAGGACCCTCCTGGATAATGGGATTTAGTTTTAAATTTTCAGGACCCTCATGGATAATGGGATTTAGTTTTTAAATTTTCAGGACCCTCCTGGATAATGGGATTTAATTTAAAATTTTCAAGACCCTCCTAGATAATGGGATTTAATTTAAAATTTTCAGGACCCTCCTAGATAATGGGATTTAGCTTTTAAATTTTCAGGACCCTCCTGGATAATGGGATTTAGTTTTAAAATTTTCAGGACTCTCCTGGATAATGAGATTTAATTTTAAATTTTCAGGACCCTCCTGGATAATGGGATTTAGTTTTTAAATTTTTCAGGACCCTCCTGGATAATGGGACTTAGTTTTAAATTCTCAGGACCCTCATGGATAATGGGATTTAGTTTTAAGTTTTAGATGAGATTTAGTTCGAAGTTTTCAGGGCCCTCCTGGATAATGGGATTTAGCTTTTGAATTCTTAGAGCTCTATAGGGAACATGATCCGATTAACACTCATAAATATGCCCAGATCCCAAACTGGGGCAGAAAAATTTCTTTTGTTTTGTCTGTTTTGTTGCAATATCATGCACCCACCTGGATAACGAGAGAATACAATTCAAGCTTTACTAATCAGGCGCCCACCTGGATAACGAGGAAATACAATTCAAGTTTCTGGTAATCAGGCACTCACCTGGATAACGAGGGAATACAGTTTCGAGTTTTGATAATCAGGCGCCCACCTGGAGAACAAAGGAATTCATTTTAGACTTACTTCAATTCGCAAATTTAAGAAGCATCAGGAGCCCGCCTGAAGAATAGGGTCCATTTTTCAGTCTCATGTTGAAGATTAAATAGAGATTCAAGGAAGATTCAATACAAGAAGTAGATAGGATCTTGTATTTTTCTTTCACTTTGCTGTAATTTTTTTTCTTTTATTTTTGATGTAATAGCAGGAACCGCGGACCAAAACCTCGACGACACTTCACTTGACTCTCCACCTCGGTATTCCATCATCCTTCTCACTTCTGAACTACATATGGCCTGATTCCTTTATAGCCAATGATATGTAGGTAGCTCAGATACCAGGGCTCGGTCACAATCTTTTTAGCCACCTTTATTTATTTTTGAATAAGCGTTGGGTCATAAATCAATTACGTTGCTTATTGTTCTTTGTTCCGAAAACTCTTCGTGTTTCCAAGCAAAGAGGGGCAGTTGTAAGCACGTAATTTTTGACTCGCGCAAATTTTAAAGTTAATTTTAGTATTTTAATATTTTTAAAATATTTACTTGACTTTATTTTAATATAATTTTAATATTTTTACTTTTAGTCCTAAGATATAAAACACAAAGAAAAAAAAACATAAATAGTTTTATTTATCATGTTTATCGCTTTTCTATATTTTTATCTTTAGTTTAAGATCAATTAGTATATTTTTATTCATGGTATCTTAATTTTATCATGACTTTAGCCTATTTTCTTTGTTTTTTACTTTATTGTTATAACATTTAAAAATACAAAAAAAAAAGGTAATTTCATTTTAAAATTTTGTTTATATACTTAACTAAGTTTAATTAATATTTTGGTAAGATTTTTGAGTTTGTATTTGTCCAACAAGAAATTTGTAGGCCCAAAGGGTAGTTTAATGTAATTATTCTCAGCCCATTCTTCCCAACCCATTAGTCCATTTATGTGCAAGATTTAATCCTAGCCATCTATTTCTTTCTAATTCAATGGCCATCATCCCTTCCCACCTTCATATAAAATACTCAATTATAGAAACCCTAACCCAAGTTTTCACCTCCTAGTCTTGAAAAAGGGACCAGCCGCAAGCCCACCCTCCATCGTCGGGCCACCAGCGATAACCTCACTCCAAATGCCCACCACACCACCACACCAACGAACCTAATCTCCACAACCCCGTCGCCGCCGCCCGTAACAAAAACCAAACGGACCAGCGAGAAATAGAAAAAAGCAGAAAAGTTTCGGATTTTTGCTTTCTCAAAATGGAGTTTATGTGAAGCGTTCGAGTTGGAAGCTGGATTTGTCGTCCGAGTTCATTTCTGAAAGTCTGTTGCTCTTTGAACTCGCATGGAGGTCTCTCATCAATTTCAATTTTGATCCCTGCGTTGGGTTCCACCTGAGGTCGAGTTCTTACTTTGTTCTCTACTTAATCTAGCTCACGTGCATGATTTATGCATGTTCGCGCTTCGTGCATTAACTATTGTGCTATGACCGATTTTTATTTTTATTTTATTTATTTTTAAAATCTGTTTGAATTGAATTTTCAAATATGAACATTGTTGAATTCCTGTTTTTGTGTATATGTGTTGATGCATGAGAAAGAAATAATCTCAATGAACCAGTGAATGATTTTAAACAGAATGATAAAGGAATGGACATTAACTGGGTCGTAGGAGTGGTATTGGACAGGATAAGAATCTAGTTAATGGGGGTTTAAATGGTCTTGAGCTTTGGTCACAGTTTACACGTGTGAACTGGATTTAAGATAAATTTCACTTAATATCATTTTATTTTTAATTGCTAGGAGTATGCTTAGGCCGCTATCATTTTGGTAGGCAAGCCTTAAGATTTTTGTTGGTTTCGCGGCGAGAGGTCGTTCCTTTAGTTGAATATATCCGGGGAATGCCCCGAGAAATTTGTATATATTTTTATCTGGGTTATGCCCCGAAGTATTTGTGTTTGAAGGCCAGTGATGGAACACTTTGAGGAAGCATAGAATAGTATTTTTATTTTTACTTTTATTTTTATTTTGTTAGGTGGGGACGACCTCGAGCCTCTTTTGATCGCTTGTTTCTTTTTTATGTGTTTTTTTACTTCAATCTGAATATTTTTTAAAGCCAACTTGATCATGTACGCAACCGTACTAGCTACGAGACTCGGGGAATGCCTAGCACCTTCTCCCCGAGTCAAATGAATTCCCTTACCCTAATCTCTGGTGCAGACTTAGTTTTAAAGTCCAAGTGTTTTAAAGGAAAACTTTTTTTTTTAAACGGTGACCTGGCACACCGAAATCAAAGTCAGGTGGCGACTCTGAGTTATTTCCTTTTGAACACAATTTTGTAATTTTTTAAATTAAAACCCCTTTTGAGCTTTACTAAATCTTTTTATTTATTTAAGAGGGTTTAGTGAAGTTTGGTTAAAAAGGGGTGTGACAATTATCCAGGAGGGTCCTGAAAACTTAAAAAACTAAATCTCATTCTCCAGGAGGGTCCTGAGAATTTTAAAATTAATTTCCATTATCCAGGAGGGTCCTGAAAATTTTAAAATTAAAACCCATTATCCAGGAGAGTCCTGAAAATTTTAAATTAAATTCCATTATCCAGGAGGGTCCTGAAAACTTCAAATGAAATCCCATTATCTAGGAGGGTCCTGAGAGTTTACGGTCAAACCTGTCTGGTGCTTGCCTTTCCTTGCGGTGGGTTTCTCCAAAACAAACGAAATTTCCTGCCCCTGTTTCAAATCAAAGAAAAATCTTGTCAGTTTAAAATATGGTGGTTGGTTTGTGGCCTTGACTTTGAGGGCGGTTGCTCCTTCACTTCTCATGATAACCGATTTCCACTCGAAGACCTTGCTTGTTCCTTGACTAATCACTTTCTCTGTCATCCTTATCACAGAAAATACCTCTTCTCCGTTCAGACCCAATACCCTCTATCTGTTGCATTACTCATGAATTGACATTTACCAACCTTTGTGTCTCCCGTGAATCCCAAAGCACGTCAATTACCGTCCACTCAATATGCATGTTGTTCTTTCCTGACTTAACCCACTGGCATTGGCCTTGAGGTCTATTGCTCCTTCACTTGCCATGATAACTTTGATTTCCACTTGGAAGACCTTGCTTGTTATTGGTTAACCATTTTCTCTGTCAATCTTATCACAGAAAATACCCTTAATCTATTCACCTAACACCCTCCATCTGTTGCATTGTCCATGAATTGATATGTACCAAACTATTGTGTTTCATCGAAAATACCTTTGATTCGTTCACCTAACACCCTCCATCTTGTTGCATTGTTCATGAATTGGTATGTACCAAGCCTTTGTATTTTATAAGGATCCCAAAGCATGTTGATTATTACCAGTTCAGTGCGTTTGTTGTTCTTTTCTGACTTATGACATTTTGATGTGTTAGCCAGACCCCGTTTTGTGCAATTGGACAGCTGGTGGTAAATTTTGAAGTCATTTCTCACTTGTTCTAACCGCACAGACTCAGGAAGAGGAAGTGAACAAGACAAAAAGAACAGAGTGAAGGACAATGGAAAAAGATGATTCCTAACGAGAAAACTACAAAGTTGAAACCTATCAGTTGTGGATACCAACTCTAATGACCATGATATGCACATGTGGCCTATTCTGTCAAGTAAGCCTGATGTTCGACTCTTGTTGTACCTTTAAACCGTGAAACTGGGCTTCAATGCTCCGATAATCCAATTTTATTTACAGCCCTTATTCGACTTGTAGTGCCCGGAGAGTTTTCACCATCAAGCCTCTCTCATTTGTTCTTTCTCTCAACTTACCGTCGCCTCAAGGTGCCCGCGAAGGTTTTCACCAATAAGACTCTCTCATTTTTTATTTCTCTCAGCTTCCGTCGCCTTATGGTGCCCGTGAGGGTTTTCACCAATAAGACTCTCTCATTTTCAATATTTTCTGCTTGGACCAGAGTGTTGCCCTTGATATGAATCACCTCCACTTGTTTGACTTGGCATCTCTCGAAGACTGATCGGAAGGTCTTTCTTTGAACCATAACGTGGGCTTTTGGATAGGGTTAGAAAGAAAGGATATCAAAGGCTCAAAACAATTCGAATGGGTTCAAAATTACGACTTTCGGAATCAGATTTCTGACAACAACCACAACTTCTGCCCCAGTTTCTTATTTGGGGACTTTTGAATTTTTATTCGATGAGACCGAACCGTGAGGCTGCCTACGTATCCTTAAAAGGAATCAGGTCAAATGTAGTTCATGTTATAAGAATTACTTTGTTTGTTGTGATTTTCTTTTCTTTTTCTTTTCTCTTTTTTCCTTCTTTTTCTTTTTGTTGTTGTTTTTCTTCTTCTTTTTTCTTTTCTTTTCTTTTTTCCTTTTCTATTTCTTCTTCTTTTCCTTCTCTCTCTTTTCATTCTTTTTCTTTTCTCTTTTTCCTTTACTCATCTTTCACGCTTGCGTTTCTGATCTTTTCTGCTGATTCCGAAAGAGGGGTATGAAGGAAAATAGATAAGGCTCAAAGGGGTAACGAAGGATAAAATGTTTAGATAGCAGAACAAAATGTCTTCGTCATTCCAATCTCCAAAACATGCCAAGTGCAAACTACACAATTAAACCAACCAAGGAAAACCTTTGTAACATCTTTTGATTGCACTAGACTTGATAATTATTTTCACGCATTCGCCTTCTACATCTGTTAGTTACCAAGCCCCATTGGACAACACCCTCACTCTCATTACCACGAATGGCCCTCTACAAATTTGGGGCAAACTTGCCATTATCTTCACCTGATGCAGCATGATGCATTTTAATAGTGTATTTTTATGTTCTGCCTGCCCCAGTTTCACACAATTCGGGCTTGAAATGATCTCAAAATGCATTTACTTATTTCCCTCAAATGTCCTTACATATTCAACATTGTTTCATTTTTCATTGCTTCGTGATTAAACTGACTTTTAAAACCAGGCTGAGAGTTACGCATGCATGTCATATCACTAGAGTCAACAGGAAAAGAACTATAAAAAGAAAAGAGAACTAAACGAAAATGACTAGAAATCACAAAAAACAGAAAATTGCATTAGATAGATGGTGAAAGGGTTTGGACAACAAAACAAACAAACCAAACTGGGGTTACAAACCTAGACAACACTAAACGGGCTATTATGACTAAACAAACTAAGCAAAATAAAAGGATAGAAGGGTTTGAGTTACAAGACAATATCTGGATTACAACCCTGAAATAACCCGGACAACAGAAATGACAACAAAATAAACCACCAAAACTCCTCCCTGGCAAACCAAGAAAAGAGCGTCTTTCCAATCATCAAACTCAACATATTAGCCACTGACTTCTGCATCAACAATGCTAGGACCTTCACAAGCCTCCATCACTTTGTTCTGAACCGATTGTCTTTGGGTTACCTTTGCCTGCTCATTCTTAGGATCAACCTCTGATAGCGCTGAAAGCTTCGTAGCACGTGGACCTCCAAGGATCCTAGAAGAATTCTCACATTCCTTTTCAAAATAAATCATACCCACCATATGCGTCTCATTATGCACAGGTGACAAACTTTGGCTAGTGTCTGCTGCATCTGGATTTTGCACGACAATGTCGCCTGCATCAATAAGCTTCTGAATTGCATTCTTCAGATTCCAACACTTCTCTATGTCATGCCCCGGGGCATCCGAGCAATATGCGCACCTTTGAGAAAAATCAAACTTCTTTGGAAGAGGGTCTGGAATTTTTATCTGGGTCGGCTTCAACATGTCCAATATCCTTAGCTTGTGGAACAGACTGGCATATGACTCTCCCAATGGAGTGAATGTCTTCTTCTTCCATAGCCTCTCATTCTTAAAGGCTTGATTGGGCCGGAAACCTGATCCATGGGGTTTTTGGTAGGCTCGTGGGGGTAGATAGGCATTTTGTGGAACTAGGTACTGGGAGAGTGATGTACGACTTTGGGAGTTGTGTAGAGAGAAGTGGCATTGGGGAGGATCATCTGGTGCATAAGGATATCCACGAGGACGATATCGAGGCTGGAAGTATTGATCGGGAAAGTTCATTGGATCATCTTCTCTGTTTCTCTTTCTTCCACCCAAGCTTACTGGGATGTTCTGAATGTTTTTCGAACAACTCATGATTTTTCCTGAGTTGATTCCCTCTTCTATTAGCTCCCACATTCTTAACACATCTTTGAAAGGCTTCCCCAGGGTCGGGATCAAATGACTGAAGTAGGTGGGCCCCTGGGCTTGTAGGAAAAGCTCAACCATTTCTTTTTCACCAATCGGGGTATTGACTCGAGAAACTAGCTCCCTCCATTTAAGCCCAAACTCTCTAAAGTTTTCCTCCGGCTTCTTTCCTATCCTAGATATGGAGGAGCGGTATGGGGTAACCCCTGATTTGTATTGAAAGTATTTAACAAAATCTTGAGCCATGTCACCCAATGTAGGCCACTTACCAACATCTTGACGAGCATGCCAGTCCAAAGCTGCCCCAGTCAGGCTCTCACTGAAATACGCCATCATCAAGTCATCTTTCTCTCCAACACCTCTCATTTCACTGCAATAAACCTTCAGGTGGGTTACCGGATCCCCACACCCATCATACAAGTTATATTTTGGCACTTTAAACCCCGCGGGCAGGCGAACGTCAGGGGACACAGACAGTTTGTAAGCTATGCTTCCCTGGTCTCCCGTTCCTTGCTTGTTCTTTAAGGACTGTTCTATGCCTTTCAGCCTCTTGGGTACCCCATCTTTCCCTTTTCTTCCTGTGAACCTTTCATTTTCAACATGAGGCTCATCCCTTGGGCCCTGTTTGTATGAGTAGGGAACCTTGTGGGCAACCTATGAAGGGTAATATTGGGCATCATGAGCTTGGAGATAAGCGGGTGGATCTGGAGAGTATGGAGGATCATCTGGCATTGTGTCCAGAGTTTGGGTAAGGGCAGCATCCAGGAAGCTAGGTGGTGGCGGGGGTGGCGCCTTCTCAGTCATCCAAGCCTGATACATGTCAGCCATGTGTTGTTTTAACATCTTTACCTCTTCAACCAACCCATTGTCCTGTTCAACCAACTGCTTTCGAGCGCCGGTATCAACCAACTCAGTTTTGTTATTGTCTGTCATTGCCTTTGACTTTATGTTGTAAAGAAGAGTTACCACTGTAAAACCACAAACCAACCACCCTTCTGCTATGAATATAACAAAATGAAGCCATCACGTTAGCGTTAGAGCATTTAACATAAGATAATCTCACTTTATGTGCAATGCACCTAGCCACAGTTATCGGTTCTAAAATGACTTCGAGGGTACAAAGGTCAGTTGGCAGCATCCCAATTTGTTCATTTCAACCTCTCTTTTCTTTACTTTTCTAGCATTTGTTGGCTTGCCTATTTTCCTTCATTTCTTTTTTTTTTAATCATCACCCTTTCTTTCTCTCATATCTCACATCCCACAATTCCACCTCTTTTTTTCTTTTCTTTTTTTCCTTTTTTTTCTTTTAATAAAAATATGATTCGATCGAACCCTATGTAGGTTGCCTACATATCATGACCCTGCATGAATCAGATCTTTGCGTAGTTCTGGCAGATCGGGAATAAAGGAACAAACTAACATTCTCTTCTTTTTACCTTAATGACTCTGACGAGAAAAGGGAAATAAAAGAAACAAATATCTTTTTTGTTTTTGAATTTTCTAGACTTAATGTTCTATAACCTATTGCAAACTCAAGCTTAACGAGCATATATTTTTTGCTTTTTTGCTTTTTTTGAAACAAACACTCTATGGGAAATTATTAAGGAAAACCCCTAGAAGAGAAAAAAATATTTTTGATTCTTTTTTTTAGGAAGAAGATCGAAAGAATAAACCACAGAAAAATATTTTGAATTTTCATTTGATATCCTGACGCAAGATTTCGAAGCAAGCAATGAAAAAGATAAAACAGAATGTTTTTGGATTTCAATTTTGATTGCCTAAAGGAAAAATTCTAATGATAAAAAAAAAGATAAAGTATACAATATCCTAAAGTTCTAATGAAAAAAAAAAGAATTTTTTTTCATCTTTCATTAATTTCTCAAAGAAACACCTAACAAGAAAATCTTTTTGGATTTTTGAATTAATGTCTTAAAGAAAACTTTTAAAGAGGTACTAAAAGAAAATTCTCTTTTTTTTTTTTTTGAATTTTGGTCCTAATATACTAAGGGAAGTATAAAAACAATTTTATTTTTTAAAAAAAAAAAAAATCTAGATACTAACTTCCTAAAATAAAACCACCTCAAACTTTCTTTTTTTTTCTTCTTGATTTCTAGGAGTAATATTTCTAAAGAAAATTCTAATGGAAATATAAAAACGCAAAATATCTTTTTTTTTATTTTGAGTTACACCACACCTTTTCAAATACATAATAAAAGTACAATAACAAAAAACTCGACATTGTTGTACAAAACTAGAAAGTAAAAGACGACATAAAAAAAACATACTCCAAACATAAAAATAAAATAAAAATAACAAATATAAAACATCTCCTTAAGCAACTCCTAAATGCGGTGGTCCTGGGGTATCTGTCATGCTCAAACTCCGGTAAGTGGATCCACACCTGTATGAGAAAACTTAAACCAACACTATGTGAGACAATAACATTCCCTACTAGACACATGCAAGACATGATTGAGGCTATTTTTGCAAAATGACTTATTTGGCCAAAAAGTGGTTAGAAGTGCAAAATTTGGCTACGACCCCGCAAAGCCAAGAACCTAAGATTTACTAGGAAGACCGGACCCTATATGGGTTGCCTACGTATCACGCCCCGAAAGAGAGAATCAAGTATGCGTAGTTCGGAAAGATTGGATACGGGTGAAAAATAAAAATAACAACTAATTTAGATAAAATATATTTTTTTTGTCTTTTCTTTCTCTTTATTTTTTGAAAAATGACGAAACATGTAAACTCTTTTTTTTATTTTCTTTTTCCCCTTTTTTTTTTGATTTTTGATTTTTGAAAAATGGTGAAAAAGTACAAAAATTTTGAATTTTTCAAGCTCTTTTTTTCTTAACAAAATGTAACAGAAAACATAATTAGGCCCCACTCCCTTTATCTTCACACTTCACCCTCTCTTTTTCTTTTTTTTCTTTCTTCTTTCTTTTTTTAATTTTTTTTTTTCATTTCGTCATCTACCCTCAGCTATCATTGGTCCGCCAAATAACCATTTTACCCTTGAATAAATGCAACATGTAGCACATAAGATGCATCAGGATGGTCTTTTATTTTTTGGGGTATACCTGTCCTAGACAGACCCAACCCCTGTGTTGAGTCCCCTAAGTCAAAATGCACATGATGCAAACAAACGTTCCTACTAGGGATCCGACATGAGGTATTGTTATACTAGGTTTTAAAAAATCTGGGTTTATTTGTTCTAGACCTGGCTTACCCGAGCGGACAACTCGAGCCGAGGGGGGGCTGCGTACCGGTAACCAAAAGATCATCCGCCTTTGCAACTTGTTCGAACCTCGTTCTATTTGGGATATGATACTAACAGAAAGAAGTCACGACCAGTGTGCACTCCTCAGGAGAGAGAAGAGAGGGGTTTCGTAGCAGTTTATATATACAGTTCAGATAATATCAAAGCGGTAAAAAGCAACATTTAGCACATTAGGCTCAAACATGTAATAAAATCAGATAACAGATAAAACCAAATGTAACAATTCTTCTAAGCTCGAATTCTTGAACCCTGAACCAGAGATTCTGAGTTCGATCCCCAGCAGAGTCGCCAGAGCTGTCACACCTCCTTTTTTCACTACACCTCCGGAAAGGGGCATATGAGAGTTTTTCCAATTTAAAGTGACAATTAAAACGGGATCATTTTATTAAAAATTCAGAGTCGCCACTTGGGATAATTTTATGGTGTCCCAAGTGACCGGTTCAAATCCCGAATCGAGGAAAGGATTGACTCTGTATTACAGTCCGCGAACCAAAAATTCGGGTAAGCAATTCTGTTAACCCGGGAGAAGGTGTTAGGCATTCCCGAGTTCCGTGGTTCTAGCACGGTCGCTCAACTGCTATATTCGGCTTAATTACTTGATTTTAGTACATGTTAAACCTATGTGCAAATTTTAACTTAAACGCTCTATTTAATTTTTAAGAATATTGCAACACTATTAAAACACGTCTTGAACCACGTCACATAAATGCACTCGCGGTCTTCGACATATTTTGACATTGTTGGGATTTGGATTTGGATCACATAAATACGCACCCGAGTTCAGGAAGGTAATTTAAATTACGCGCCTAAAGCAACTACGATATTCATATGAAAATGTTGTTTTAATGTAAATCGAGGTTCTACTGTATGGAATATGATTGATGAAATGCTAATGCGGAGATCCATTCATGGAATTTGTTTGTTAACAATATAAGAACAATTGAACCCACTTGAATCACATGCCACAGATTAGTCTCCACACCTAAACCTTATATTTTAATAAGCTACTCTGAGATAAATAACATTATTTCCCTACAAACTGCAGAACCTCCAATTTACTAAAGATCACTAACTTACGGGCAACTACAGTACTCTATGCAAGGCAAATAAAAAAGAAGAAGATACATTCTATAAAGGAGAAATTAAGCAACACAGTAAGAAGAGAAAAATCAAACCTTTGTATTGATGGATCTGAGCTCAAAATTACAGCAACTGAACAATTTCTTGACATAACATTCGACGAACAGCTGACGGGAAACCTCAAATATCGCCCGGAAAACTCAAACTCGGACACCTTAACCTCCGTCAAACTCCATCCATTTTAACAAAGTTCGAAAAACTGAATTGGAAGATCAGAACAGTTTTTTTTTTTTTTGTATTTATCAAAAGGAAGATCGATGATTTTCTCCCGTACTAATTCCTGTCTTGTTTCTATTCGTTTAACCTCAGATTTGGTGGTGGTCGAATTTAGTAATGAGAGAGCGTCGAGCGAAACCAAACTTGGACAGAGCTTCACAGTGAATTGGACGAATGAAGGCATCGTCGATGCCGAATTGAGAATGTGAATCGAGGAAGCCGATGAGTCCTAATCCGAATACTGTTGTAGAACTAAAATCCTTTCTTTCGAGAGCTACTTCTGCTCCAAATAGCATTGAGTGGAGCTTCTTGAGATTCATGTCAATGAAGAAGAAGAAGCTTTGGCTTCATAGAAAATGGTTGTTGCTCTCTAAAAAAACGGCTGATGATTGTGTGTTCTTGGGTGAGGGGTCATGAAGAAGAAGAGGCTCAGGGTCGTTCGGGGATGGGGTGGTTCGAAGGAGATGAACTTGAGGGGGTGGGTCGTTTTTAGAAGACGACGCGGGGGAGGGGGGTCTCTGTATATTGTTGCGCAGCTTTTTCAGCTTTTTGTTCTCCTCCTCCAGCTTTTGTTAAGCATTACTTTATAGGTAGAGTCTAGGTTTAGGTGTATTTTTGTGTATTTTGTCAATTAGTCCCTAGGTCTTTGTGTATTAGCTCCTTAGGGTCTTTTTGTTTGTTTTTATTCCAAAGAAGAGTCTAGAAGGGTCCCTAGGCTTAATGGACTAATCCGAATTGGGCCAAGAACTGAGTTCTAAAACTCTTAAAATTGTGATCCAACACCTTAATTGACTCATTTTAAAATAAGATAAAAATATTACACAATGCAAAAGCTAACATGAAACTATTATATATTTTTTGTATTTTCAAAATTATATAAAGATAAAAATAAGGTACTATTTTTGTATTTTTTTTAAGAAGTATGAAAGATACATACTAAAGTATTTTTTATAATTTTCCATTTTTATGACGAAAATAAAGTAAAGAAGTCAAAAATAGTTGAAATAGCTATATTAGGCCTAAATTAAATATTTACGTGCTAAATTATGAAAAATCTTGGGGAGGGTCAAAAATCACATGTCTACACTTTGAACTAAACATGAGCAAGTAGTGTATATTTTTTTTTTGGTCAAAGGGAAAATTATATATATTAAAAAGTACATTACAGAGTGCAAGCAGTGTGAATTTGTTAAACGACAATGATATCTTAACCACTATTATTTGTTTTCCAGATTAACGGAATTAGAATAATTTGCCACCATAGTCAAGTAACCTCATTAAAAATCAAACTCAATCTTACGCCCTCATTAAATCATAAAGTACGAACTCTATAAACTGTGGTTGCCCTACAAATATAGTCACACTGCCAGTACGAAGCCCAAACAGAAGAAGAAGAACTCCACCATAACCAATCGTTGTTTTTGGGAAAACATTGTAGTATGAAAGAATAGTGACGTTATAAGTTCTTATTTGGAGTGAAAACATAAGTGCGAAGAAGTTTCTGAGTATAACTGAATCGTTTGTCTGTGTTTTCACATCCTTGTTTGCCCAGGCCTATAAAATTAGATTAGGTTCCATAGAAGTTAGTAAGAGCAAAATATGTAAGAATAATGCATAAATGATAAATAAGTATAAAAGGATTATAGACCGGGAATTATGGAGCGAATACGACTTTTCTCTGAAACTGTTTGTGGGGGCGGTGTTCTTTAGATGTCTTCATTGACGGAGAGTGAAACAATTTTTTTGGTGGAATAGATATAA
Source organism: Nicotiana sylvestris (assembly GCF_000393655.2). Lineage (NCBI taxonomy): Eukaryota > Viridiplantae > Streptophyta > Magnoliopsida > Solanales > Solanaceae > Nicotiana > Nicotiana sylvestris. The sequence continues at coordinate 31,675,045 of NC_091062.1, forward strand.
AGTTTGCAAATCAGAAATAAGGCAATGAAGGGAGATGTAGTTGACTAAAGCATAGGTTTTTGAATGTCAGTAATTAAGAGGGCTGGGGGTATTTGAATAGGGGAACGAAAATTGTAAATGCAAAGAAGGTTGGACAAATTGGAGCAAGGGCAACGTAATTGGGAATTTAAAGAAGCGGCACTGGAGGAAGGGAAAGTGCAAGCGCAGTTGAAAGTTTAGATGTGGTTAGTTTGATGCGAATAAGCGGCGACGAAAGAATATGGGAAGCGTTTAATTTATTTATTTTATTTTTTGTGAAACAACCGGTAAAAAACCTGAAGGCTAGAAAATTGAATTGCTGGTTATTGGGAGTGTCACCTCACCGGGTTAGGGCCCTCTATCATATATATATATATATATATATATATATATATATATATATATATATATATATATACATATATATATATATAGATTCTTCATATATGAACCGCTAACAAAAAATTATATTTTCTTGCTAAATGAGTTGGAGACAACAGTTCAATAATTTGATTGAAATAAAAATATTTAAGCAACTCTCGTCATATAACTTAGATTTTACAGTCATATAAACTATTTATAGTAAAATAAATTTATAGTGGTTCAAATAAAGACAAATCTCGTGTAGAAGTAATCAAAAGCTAATCTCTAAATCCTTAATTTATTATTTATCATGAAGTCTTGGAGAATTAATACAGTAATAGTAAAAGCAAAAAATAATAATAAAGGGAAAAAGTCAAATATTAGAACTGAAAAAAATAAAAGAAAAGCCGAGCTAAAAACTAAACATCATATGTGGCCATACGTCTCGAACTGTGGCACCAAATACCAAAATTTGTCCGCGGTGCCTTCTGTCCTTTGTAGCAAAACATAAAAAATTTATGCAAGAAATTTGGTTTTACTTGCAATAAGCATGGGTTCATGTGCCCCACAATCACTAATACGGATCCACCACTGGGCAGTCAAATTCATTACTTATTTTTTTTAGTTGGTATACATTAATTTTATATTCTTATATACATATTATATATGAATTACACAATATACATATTTGTTGGCTATTTTTAATTTGTGAATAATTATTTAGGTTAATTCTTCTAATTGATTTGTACTAAATGTTACAAGAATAACTATTTGGCTCCCGAAACGTGTAATAGTTGAGAACTGGTTCTAACCCGTCTCTTCCTTATTAATTTGTGATGACTGATGAAGCTCAGCAACAGTAGACCATAAGGATCAATGGAACAATTACTCCGTCCCAATCTCTTTTTGACACTATCTAATTTAATGAGAAATTTAAATGTCTTAGTTTGACTACTCACAATACTTAAGAAATAAAGAAAGAAAACTTTACATTTCGGTTTAATAAAGCATAAAAGGAAGGAAATTAGATTTCCTAATGGACAAAGTTTAACATCTTAATTAGTGACTTAAATGCACTTTGTCTTATCCACAATTTATCACTTTAACAATAAAGACCTTCATCATATATTCCCTAGGGTTTTTTCTTGTATATACTTTTTTCAAAGGCAATGAAGACCTTCCTCTAAATTCTCACTCGATCAAAAGGAGTAGCATACACGAAACCTTAGTTTTGCTCACTTTATGTGATTTAACCTCGTCTCGCTTTCAGTACTTAACTGTCATGACCCAAAATCCTGTCACGATCCAAGTTCTCCCTCCATAAACTGTCGTAACGGCACCTAATCTCTACGACTAGATAAACATAACAATTTGCGAAAAATGAAATAAAGATACGAAAACTAACAATTTAACAGATAAATATAATAAAGAAGTCTAAAATGTCGCTAGGCATATACACTAAAACACTCTCGAATTGAACATAAGCACTCCCAAAACTCGGAATCTCATAAATCACAAGCTAAAGAAGTACATAGTGTTTCTAAGCTCCAGAAATCTATCAACGAAGAAAATACAGGAAGTTTATAACTTGAGGAAGAATAGATAGGGGCTTCTAGGTCTGCGGACGCGGTAGATATACCTCGAAATCTCTCGAAGCAGCAACCACACAGCTAGACTCGAGGCTAATAGCTAGTACCTGGATCTGCACACGAAAAACATGTGCAGGAAAGGGCATGAGTACACCACAGCGGTACCCAGTAAGAGCCAAGCTTAATCTCGATCTAGTAGTGACGAGATCAGGTTAGGGCCCTACTTGTTTTAATATGATAAAATTTAACAAAAACATATATTGCAGTAAAGAATGTAAATACTAAAATTTTAACCAGGAAAGAAGCATAGAAGAACAATAGCTCAAAAACACAACAATAGCAACAGGGGATCTCCCGGAATACCGATCTGTAGTCCCAAAGTAAATATGCAGTGCAGGAGGATCTCCTGAATACCATCCCATAGTCCCAAAAGTAAATATGCAGTACAAAGGGATCTCCCGGAATACTGTCCCGTAGTCCCAAAGTAAATATGCAGCACAGGATCTCCTGGAATACCGTCCCGTAGTCCCAAAGTAAATATGCAACACAGTCAATACAAACGACAGTTATATCAAGGAATTTGCAGTTTAAACCAAGTTTGCATTTAAGGAAAATAGGAAATTTCATTAGAACATGATGCACAGAGTTCAAATAGACAGTTTAACACGTAAACATGTTTTTCTAACCTAATCAAGGTAATAACATATGCTAATGTAGTTCAGCAAGGAAAAATAAGTTAAGACTTAGTGAAAAACAGAGTTTTGCAACAAATAGCCCATGCACGCACTTGTCACCTCACGTACACGACGCTTATATATCAATCAATACCAAAATCTTAAGGGGAGTTCCCCCACACAAGGTTAGGCAAGCCACTTACCTCGAACCAAGCTCAAATTAATCCGAAATCACGCTCTTGCCACGAGTATCCAACTCCGAGTGGCCCAAATCTAATCAAACATAACGTAAATATAACTACAAACAACTAATTTAACTAATGAAATCAAAACTAAAGCAAGGAAATAGGAAAACGCCCAAAAATCCTCCCTGGGCCCACGTCTCCAAATCGGGTAAAAGTTACCAATTTAGAACACCCATTCACTCATGAGATCATTTGTACAAAAATTATTCAATTCTGACACCTAAAACCCGATCAAAACCCAAACATTCGATTGGGAAACGTTTTCCCCAAATTCCCATTTTTTCACTCAAATTCCTTGATTAGATGGAGAAAATTACTATAGATTGATGAAATATAAACGAAATAGAGTTAGGAATTGTCTCTTCAAAATCCTCACAAAATCGCCTTCTCCCGAGCTAAATATCGAATTTGATGTTATGAACTTTCATACCCTCAAAATCCCCTTTTTCTGCCCAGCGATTTTCGCATCTGCGCTCCCAGGACCGCACCTGCGGTCTCGCTTCTACGGCTGGAGCTCCGCGTTTGCGGAATTTCATTAATTCCCCAAGCACCGCACCTGCGCTCATTTCTTCGCAGATGCGGCTCCGCTTCTGCAGTTCTTAAGTCGCACATGCGACCACTGGTCCTCTTTCCTCAAACCGCACCTGCAACCTCCTTCCTCACTTTTGCGGGGTCGCACCTGCGGGCATCCCACCGCAGGTGTGAAAATACCAGAAGAGGCCAACTTCAGAATTTGCTCAAGTCCAAGTTTTCATCCGTTAAGTACCCGAAACTCACCCGAGGCCCCCGGGACCTCAACCAAACATACCAACCAATCCTAAAACATCATACGAATGTAGTCAAGCCCTCAAATCACATTAAACAATGCTAAAACCAAGAATCACCCTTCAATCCAAACCTAATGAACTTGAATTTCCAAAATTTCGCAACCAATGCTGAAACCAACCAAACCATGTTCGATTGACCCCAAATTTTGCATACAAGTCATATTTAACTCTACGGACCTATTCTAACTTTAAGAATCGGATTCCAACCCTGATATCAAAAATTCCACTATCGGCCTGAAACTCTAAAAAATTCAACTTCCACCATTTCAAGTCTAAATAAGCTACGGGCCTCCAAAACACAATCCGGACACGCCCCTAAGCCTGAAATCACCCAATGGAGCTAACGCAATCGACGGAATTCCATTTTGGAGCCGCCTTCACACTGCTCCAACTACGGTTCAAATTCTAATACTTAAACTCTCATTTAGGGACTAAGTGTCCCAAAACACTCCGAAACTCAAAATGAACCCTCCCGGAGCATGGACTGTCTATCCCAAGAACTGATCCCAAGAACCTCCAAACTCCATGACACACGCATAGAGCATATCCTCGATAATCTGAATAGTGCACTCGGACTATCCGTCCATCTGAGGGTGAAATGTGTGCTCAGCTCCACCCGAGTACCCAACTCATGTAGTACGGCTCTCCAGAACCGTGATGTAAACTGAGTACTTCTATCAGAAATGATGGAAACTAGAATACCATGCAAGCGAACAATCTCTCGGATATAAATCTTAGCCAACCATTCTGAAGAATAGGTAGTACACACAGGAATGAAGTGCGTGGAATTGGTCAGCCGATCCACAATTCCCAAATGGCATCAAACTTCCTCAAAGTTTCCAACTACGAAATCCATGGTGATCCGCTCTCACTTCCACTCTAGAATCTCTATCTGTTGAAGCAAGCCACCCAGTCTCTGATGCTCATATTTCACCTGCTGACAATTGAGGCACCGAGCTACAAACCTAACTATGTCTTTCTTCATCCTCCTCCACCAATAGTGCTGCCTCAAATCCTGGTACATCTTCGCGGCACCTGGATGGATGGAATACCGCGAACTGTGCGCCTCCTCCAGAATCAACTCCCGAAGTCCATCAATATAGGGCACACATATCCGACCCTGCATCCTTAATACCCTGTCATCACCAATGGTCACATCTCTAGTATCACCATGCAGAACCTTGTCCCTGAGGACGAGCAAATGGGGGTCATCATACTGACGTTCCCTGTACAATCAAACAAGGAAGATCGAGAAACCACACAAGCTAGGACCTGACTGGGCTCCGAAATATCCAACCTCACAAACTGGATGGCTAAGGCATGAACATCCATCGCCATGGGCTTTTCTGCTGCTGGTAGATAAGCCAAACTCCCCAAACTCTCTACCCGACGACTCAAGGAATCGGCCACCACATTGGCCTTCACCGGGTGATACAAAATAGTGATATCATAATCCTTAAGCACCTATAACCGCCTCCTCTGACGCAAATTAAGGTCCTTCTACTTCAACAAATGCTACAAACTCCGGTGTTTAGTGTATATCTCACAAGGAACACCATGCAAATAATGACGCCAGATCTTCAAGGCGTGGACAATAGCTGCTAACTCGAGATCATGGATAGGATAATTCTTCTCATGCACCTTCAGATGTATGGACGCGTAGGCAATCCCCCTACCGTCCTGCATCAATACCACCCCAAGGCCAATCCTCGAGGCATCACAATAGACAGTATAAGGCTCAGAACTTGTAGGCAATATCAATATTGGGGTTGTAGTCAAATCTGTTTTGAGCTTCTGAAAGCTCTCCTTACACTCTTCCATCCATCTGAACGGAGCGCCCTTCTGGGTCAGCCTGGTCATAGGTGCTGTAATAGATGAGAACCCCTCAATAAATCGATGGTAGTAACCCGCCAAACCAAGAAAACTACGGATCTCTATGGCTGAGGATGGTCTGGGACAACTCTACACTGCCTCCACTTTCTTCGGATCCACCTTGATCCCTTCACTCGATACTATGTGACACAAGAATGCTATGGAATCCAACCAGAACTCACATTTTGAGAACGTCGCATATAATTTCTTCTCTCAAGGTCTGAAGCACTATCCTCAGGTGTTGTTCATGATCTTCCCGACTTCGGGAGTACACTAGAATGTCATCAATAAAGACAAAGACGAACGAGTCAAGATATGGCCGGAATACACTGTGCATCAAATGCATAAATGCTGCTGGGGCATTGATCAACCCAAATGACATAACAAGGAACTCATAATGACCATACTGAGTCCTGAAAGCAGTCTTTAGGATATCTGGCTCCCGAATCTTCAACTGATGATAACCTGAATGCAAGTTAATCTTAGAAAACACTCGAGCACCCTGTAACTGATCAAACAGGTCATCAATACGAGGCAAAGGATACCGATTCTTCACTGTAACTTTGTTCAACTGGTGATAATCAATGCACATACGTATATAACCATAATTCTTCTTCACAAACAAGATAGGAGCACCCCAAGGTGACACACTAGGCTGAATAAAGCCCTTATCAAGAAATTCCTACAACTGTTCCTTCAACTCCTTCAGGAGAAATACGATAAGGAGGAATAGATGGGCTTAGTGCCCGGCAATAGATCAATGCCAAAATCAATATCTCTGTCGGGTGGCATACCCGAAAGATCAGCTAGAAACTCATCAGGAAAATCCCTCACTACTAGGACTGAATCAACTGTAGGGGTATCAATATTGACATCTCTCACATAGGTGAGATATGCATCATACCCCTTCTCAACCATTCACTAAGCCTTAAGAAATGAAATAACTCTGTCGGGAGTGTAATCTAAAGTACCCCTCCACTCTACTCGTGGTACACCTAGCATAGCCAGCGTTACGGTCTTGGCGTGACAATCAAGAATAGCATAATGGGTCGATAACCAGTCCATGCCCAAGATAACATCAAAATCTACCATGCTGAGTAATAACAAATTGGCTCTCGTCTCAAAACCACTAAGAGCAATCAAACACGACCGATAAACGTGGTCCACAACAAGAGAATCTCCCACATGAGTAGAAACATAAACAGGAAAACTCAAAGAATCCTGAGATACGCCCAAATGGGGGGTAAAATAAGAAGACACATAAGAATAAGTGGAGCCTGGATCGAATAGAACCGATGCATCTCTATGATACACCGGAACAATACCTGTAATGACAGAATCTGAAGTAACCGCCTCGGTACGAGTAGGAAGGGCATAGTATCTGGCCTGACCTCCCCCTCTAGGGCGACCCCTACCACCCCGACCTCTACCTCGGGCTAGCTGAATAGGTGGGGTGGCAGCTGGTGTTGTAATCATAGCCTGAGGACCTGGCGGAGCACGCTGTGGCTGAGAAGTCTGTGGAGGTGCACCCCACCTAAATCTAGAACAATCCCTCACCATATGGCAAGTGTCTCTATACTCAAAATAAGCTCTGGGAGGACGTGACGGTTGTGACTGACTCGGGCCAGGTCTGCTGGACTGACCACTAATGGCACCTCGTGCAGGAGGCCCACCAGATATTGGAGGTGCATAATAAGGCTCCTGAGTTCTAGGCAGAGCTGGAATACCACTGGCTGCTAGAAGAGCTAAATGAACAGTGTGACTCACATAAACCTTACCATGGCGTACTGCAGTTGGGGCACGGGCACCAGAATAATGGCCTGACTCTCGAAACCTCATGGCCTCTCTCTCCTCCCTATCCCGAGCAAGCATGTCCTCTACTCTCCTAGTAATACTCACCACCTGCTGATACGAGATGTCCATCTCAAGCTCACGGGCCATGCTAGTCCTGATGTTAGGAATGAGTCCCTCCATAAATCAGCAAACTCTCTCTCATATATAGAAACCAAAGTTGGTGCATGTCTAGCCAAGTCACTAAAACAGACAACATACTCTGAAACAATCATAGTACCCTAGCGTAACTACTCAAACTCCACGCGCCAAACGTCCTTAAAGCTCAGAGTGACATACTCTATCAAAAACATATTAGAGAACTAAGCCCATGAAAGGGAAGCTACCTCAGCTGGAATGTCCAACTCATAAGTCTGCCACCACTGATAGGCTTCCCCTCGAAGCTGAAAGGCAATTAAAAAGACCTCACTCGACTCTGCTATGCCCATAGTGCGGAGAATACGGTGACACTCCTCCAGAAATCCCTGAGCTTCCTCTGAGGCTAGACCATTGAATGTAGGAGGCTTGTACTTCTTATACCTCTCAAGCCTCCGCTGCTCCTTCTCCGAAGTTGATGCCTAACCCTTGAGCTGAACTGGGGCTACAGGTGATACCAGTATAACCTCTAAGATCTGATCAACCTGACCCCGCAGCTCTGGAGTGCGGGCGGCAGGAGTCTGTGCTCCTCCTCCGGCCTGAGAAGTGGCTGCAGCAAAGGGAATCAACCCTGCCTGAGCTAAGGTGATGTACATGCTCATGAACTGTGCAAGGGTCTCTTAGAGAGCTGGAGTAGTAGCATTAGGCGTATCAGGTGCCTGTGCTCCGACTAGAACTGTCGATGGCTCCTTTGCAGCCGCTCGTGCAGGTGCTCTGGCTACTCTAGCAGGGGAACGGGTGCCTGGTCATCTCTGGTAGCACGTGTCCTCACCATTTGTGAGAGAATAGAAGACAGAAGTTTAGAATTTCAAAGTCAATAATCTCGCACGATAAGGAATCAAATGAACAGGAATTTTTCCTAATAGCCTCTCAAAGATAAGTACAGACGTCTCTGTACCGATCCGTGAGACTCTAATAAACCAACTTGTGATTCATGACTCCTATGAACCTAGAGCTCTGATACCAACTTTTCACGACCAAAGTTCTCCCTCCGTGAACTGTCGTGATGGAACCTAGTCTCTACGACTAGGTAAGCCTAACGATTTGCGGAAATGAAACAAAGATACGAAAACTAACAATTTAACAGATAAATATAATAAATAAGTCTAAACTGCCGCTCGACATATACAATAAAATACTCTCGAACTGAACATAAGCACTCCCAAAATCCGGAATCTCATGAAACACAAGCTAAAGAAGTATATAGTGTTTCTAAGCTCCAGAAATCTATCAACGAAGAAAATACAAGAAGTCTATAACTTGAGGAAGAATAAAGAGGTACTTCTAGGTCTGCGGACGCAGCAGATATACCTTAAAGTCTCTCGCAGCAGCAACCACACAGCTAGACTCGAGGCTGATAGCTAGTACCTGGATCTGTACACGGAAAACATGTGTAGTAAAGGGCATGAGTATGTCAGAGCGGTACCCAGTAAGTGCCAAGCTTAACCTCGGTCGAGTAGTGACAAGATCATGTTAGGGCCCTACTGGTTTTAATATGATAAAATTTAACAGAAAGATATATCGTAGTAAAGAATGTAAATACTGAAATTTTAACCAGGAAAGAAGCACAGAAGAACAACAACTCAAAAATACAGCAATAGCAATAGGGGATCTCCTGGGATACCGTTCCGTAGTCCCAAACATAAATATGTGGGGAGATCTCCCGGAATACCAATCTGTAGTCCCAAAGTAAATATGCAGTACAGGGGGGTCTCCCGGAATACCGTCCCGTAGTGCCAAAGTAAATATGCGATGCAGGGGGATCTCTCGGGATACTGTCTCGTAGTCCCAAAGTAAATATGCAGCATAGTCAATACAAACGACAGTTATATCAAGGAATTTGCACTTTAAACTAAGTTTGCATTTAAGGAAAATAAGAAATTTCATTAGAACATGTTGCATAGAGTTCAAATAGACAGTTTAACACGTAAACATGCTTTTATAACCTAATCAAGGTAATAACATATGCTAATGTAATTCAGCAAGGAAAAACAAGCTGAGACTTAGTGAAAATGGAATTTTGCAATAAATAGCCCGTGCATGCACTCATCACCTCACGTATACGGCGCTCATATATTAATCAATACCAAAATCCTAAGGGGATTTCCTCCACACAAGGTTAGGCAAGCTACTTACCTCGAACCAAGCTCAAATCAATCCGAAATTATGCTCTTACCACGAGTATTCAACTTTGAGTGGCCCAAATCTAATCAAATCAATTACATAACGTAAATATAATTACAAACAACTAATTTAACTAATGAAATCAAAACTAAAGCAAGAAAATAGGAAAACGCCTAAAAATTCTTCCTGGGCCCATGTCTCGGAAATGGGTAAAAGTTACCAATTTAGAACACCCATTCACTCATGAGATCACTCATCCAAAAATTATTCAATTCCGACACCTAAACCCCGATCAAAACCCAAAAATTCGATTGGGAAACTTTTCCCCCAAATTTCCATTTTTTCCACTCAAATTCCTTGATTAGATGGAGAAAATTACTATAGATTGATGAAATATAAACGAAATAGGGTTAAGAATCATTACCCACTGACTTCCTCTTCAAAATCCTCACAAAATCGCCTTCTCCCAAGCGAAAAATAGAATTTGGTGTTATGAACTTTCAAACACTCAAAATACCCTTTTTCTGCCCAGCGATTTCCGCATTTGCGGTCTGGCTTCTACGGCTGGAGCTCCGCATCTGCGGAATTTCATTAATTCCCCAAGCACCGCACCTGCACTCATTTCTTCGCAGATGCGGCTCCGCTTCTACGGTTCTTGAGTCGCACCTGCGACCGCTGGTCCTCTTTCCTCAATCCGCACTTGCGACCTCGTTCCTTGCTTCTGTGGTGCCGCACCTGCGGGCTTCCCACCGCAGGAGCGAAAACACCAGAAGCAGCCAACTTCATAATTTGCTCAAGTCCAAGTTTTCATCCGTTAAGCACCTGAAACTCAACTGAGGCCCCCAGGACCTCAACCAAACATATCAACCAATCCTAAAATATCGTACGAACTTAGTCGAGCCCTCAAATCACATCAAACAATGTGAAAACCATGAATCACCCTCCAATTCAAACCTAATGAACTTGAATTTCCAAAATTTCACAACCGATGTTGAAACCAACCAAACCATGTCTGATTGACCCCAAATTTTGCACACAAGTCATATTCAACTTTATGGACCTATTCCAACTCACGGAATCGGATTCCGACCCAATATCAAAATTCCACTATTTGCCCGAAACTCCAAAAATTCAACTTCCGTCATTTCAAGCCTAAATAAGCTACGGGCCTCCAAAACACAATCCGGACACGCCCTAAGCCCGAAATCACCCAACGGAGCTAACGGAATCAACAAAATTTCATTCCAATGTCGTCTTCACACTGCTTCGACTACGGTCCAAATTCTAAGACAAATTCTCATTTAGGGACTAAGTGTCCTAAAACACTCTGAAACTCAAAATAAACCCTCCCGGTAAATCACAATAGTAGAAAAAGATACGGGAAAAGCAGTTAATAAGGGATCGGGGCATTAATTCTTAAAATAATCGACCGGATCGTTACAAATCCTAACCTCGGGGTCATGATGGCACCTAACATCTACTTGCTAGGCTTGCCGATGTGAACGAGAATTTTACTGATTTCTAACAATTTATGACAAGATATTAACAATGGAAATCATATAAGTCTGAAGTATAGTATACTAATATTGAGCAGTGAGTCTAAACATAACCCAGAAGCTGGTATCATGAATACACGAACATCTAGAGTGCCACAAACATGATCTGAATAAAATACACTATTTTGAAACTCAGAAAAAAAACAGTAAGGATAGGAGGGAAGGGGATTTCAGAGCTGCAAATGTTGTGCAGTTGTACCTCAAGTCTCCATCAACAACTGGATCCGAGCAAAAGTTACTGAACACCGCTAGGACCCACTCCGGTATCTACACAAGAAGTGCAGAGTGTAGCATGAGTACAACTGACCCCATGTACTCTATAAGTACCGAGCCTAACCTTAACGAAGTAGTGACGAGGCTACAGCGGGCCACTTACAATAATCTGTATATAGTAATAATAATAATAATAATAATAATAATAATATGGAAAGAAAATAGGAAATAAAAGTATAGTTGTTAATTTATGAAAATGAACTCAAACCTCGCTAATAGAAAGCCCAGAATAACAAACCTCGTAATCTCGTATAAAAATGTTGAAACTAACACAACAACAATAATAATAACAACAAGTACAACACACATAATCTGTTGCAGCACGCAACCCAATCCCACCGTGACATCCTTTATCAATATCAGGTATAACGTAAATAATCTGTTGTGGGCCTCAACCCGATCCCACCATATCATCATTAATCAATATCATAATCCTCTCGTATTCCACCATATCAATTTATCAATATCAAGTATTACGTACATAAACAGTTGAAGCGCGTAACCCGATCCCACCATATCATCATTTATCAATATCATAATTCTCCATTATTCCACCATTTTAATTTATTATCCTTCAACTCCCATTTCGCCGTGCAACTCGATCCACAAACAATTTCAATACATAAAAAATTCAATAACTCAATTTACAAGAATCATTACAATCAAAGTGTATGAGAGCAAGGCAATAAAGGAACCGCATAATAATCAAAGGAATGCAACAAATACTACAAAGAAAACAACGGGACAAGTAAGGCACATGACAATTAAGGTGTGCAAGTGAAACAGTTAAGGCAAGTAGAAAATAAGCACAAAATCATGGAAGGGACGAAAAATTTAATACAACAATAATTAAATGACAAATAACAATTTACAGTATAGAAAGCAATTAAAGCATGCAGCAATTAAAGTATGGAATGAGATAATTCATGAAATAACGAGAAACATGGGAACAAATATCTTAACGGTGTATATACACTCGTCACCTCGTTTATACGTTATTGTCTCACATAATTCAATTTCCTAATTCCCTCAAGTCAAGGCTAGATCAAATTTTTACCTCACTCCGCAATTAAATAAAAGTTCAATTGGGGTCTTTCCTCTAAAATTTGCCTCCAAACTAACTGAATCTAATTAAATATAGTTCAAACAATTCAAAACAAGCTTTAGAAACTACCCACGAATAAAAAAGATTTAATCTTTAATGATTTTGAAAAAAGTCAACAAAAGTTAACCTCGAGCCCGCTTGGTCAAAACCCAAGATTCAGACCAAAATCAGATTACCCATTCACCCCCCCCCCGAGCCTGGTTATGTGATTTGTTTCGAAATCCGACCTCAATTTGAGGTCTAACTCTCAATTTTACAAAAAATTTCAATTCTACCCAAATTTCTAATTTCTACCATGGAAATCCTAAATTTGATATTGAAATCTCATGAAATGTAATGGGTAATTGAAAAGAAATGGATTAAAGTCGCTTACCAATGAATTTGGAAAGAAAAGTCTCTTGGAAAATCACCTCTAGAGTATTTAGGGTTGAAAATTGTGAGAAATGAGCTAAGTCCCATTTTCCCCTCTTTTTCCCAGCTGCAGATGCCGCAATTGAGAAGTCTCGCTCGCAATTGCGAACATCGCAAATGCGAGACAACGGTCGCAAATGCGAACCCTGTCTTAGAGCACCAGATGCCGCAAATGCGATAATATGATCGCAAATGCGAAGTTCCCACCTTCGCAAATGCGACCACTGCCTTCGCAATTGCAAAGGAGTACAATTTTGCCAGGCATCGCAAATGTGACCAAGTGATCGCAAATACGATCCTGAGCTGTTCACAATTGTGAACCTTTTTTTTGTAGTTTCGAGGTTACCCAATCTTAGGCCCTGCTCGTAAATGGGAACACTTGTTCGCAAAAGCGAGGCTCGCAATTGCAAGCCAGACCTCACAAATGCGAGATCTGCAGCAGAACACCATCAACAAGAGTGCACCAGCTATCCTACCATTAGCCAAACTCATATGAAACACGTCCGAAATTTACCTGAGCACTTCGGGCTCCAAACCAAACATGTACACAAGTGTAATAACATCATACGAACTCACTCACGTGATCAAAACATCAAAATAACACCTAGAACTATGAACGGACATCAAAATGCATGAAATCTTCAAAAACTCAAAAACTTTAAATTTACAAGCGGATATCTGAATCACATAAAATCAATTTTGAATCAAACCAAATTTCGCAGACAAGTTTCAATTAGCAATACGGAACTATTTCAAGTTTCAACATCAAAATCCTAGCTCGTTAACTAAGAATCAACTTACGGTCAAACTTAGTAATTTTTTTTCAACTTTCAAAAATGCTAATTTTCGGAAAAATGAGTCAAAACAAGTTAGGTACTTTTGAATTCAATTCCGGACATACGCCCAAATCCCAAATTATGATACAGACCCACCGGGACCGTCAAAATACTTATCCGAATCCGTTTACACCAAATGTTGACCGTAGTTAACTCAAATTATTTTTAAGGCAAAAATTCACATTTTCTTATATTTTCACATAAAGACTTTTCGGAACAAGACACGGACTGTGCACGCAAATCAAAAAATACTAAACGGAGCTAATCGAGGTCTCAAAACACGAAAATGAAGGCTAAAACTCAAAATGACCTATCAGGTCATCACATTCTCCACCTCTAAAATAATTGTCCGTCCTCGAACGGACATAGAAAGGTACCTGGACTGGTGAAAAAGTGTGGGTATCTACTCCACATATCGGTCTCGGACTCCCATGTGACTGACTCGATCGGCTGACCTCTCCACTGCACTCTAACTGAAGGATAACTCTTAGACCTCAACTTCCGGACTTGCCGGGCTAGAATGGCCACCGGCTCCTCTTCATAAGTTAAATCCTTGTCCAACTGGATATAGATGAAATCTAACACATAGGATGGATAACCGTGATACTTCTGAAGCATAGACACATGGAACATTGGATGGACCGCTGATAAGTTAGGTGGCAATACAAGCTTGTAGGCCACCTTACTCACTCTCTCAAGAATCTTAAAAGGTCTAATATATCTAGGGCTCAACTTGCCCTTCTTTTCGAACCTTATCACACCCTTCATGGATGAAACCCAAAGAAATACCCTCTCTCCAACCATGAAAGCAACATTACGGACTCTCCGATCGGCATAACTCTTCTGCCTAGACTGAGCTATGCGAAGTTGATCCTAAATCATCTTGACCTTTTTCAAGGTATCCTGAACCAAATCGGTACCCAACAACTGAGCCTCTCCCTACTCAAACCAACCAAATGGCAAACGGAACTGTCTCCCGTATAAAGCCTCATAGGGAGCTATCTGAATACTCGATTGGTAGCTATTGTCGTAGGCAAACTCCGCAAGCGGCAAGAACTGATCCAAGAACCCTCTAAATCCATAATGCAGGCGCGAAGCATATCCTCCAACATTTGAATGGTGCGCTCGGACTATCCATCAGTCTGGGGTGAAATGTTGTACTCAACTCAACTCGTGTGCCTAACCCACATTGTACGACCCTCCAGAAGTGCGATGTGAACTATGTACATCGGTCAGAAATGATGGACACTAATCACGCCCAACTCTAATCCTAAAAAGTATAAGTGGTCGCTACAAATATAATCCAGTCTAAAAGTTCGGAGTCAAATCCCACAGAGAACTAAGGCTTAGCTATAGCTGTTTGATATCACTAAGAAGAAAAGTTTGAAAAAATTTCTAAATTATAAAGATTGAGATTTATATTTCTAACAAATTAACTAGCAAATACTAGAAAGGGGTAAAATTAATAACTAACGAGACAAAGGGTTGGAGACTAAATTAAGGAGGTCTAGAGTTATGATTTTCCCAATTGTCGGAATCCTTCTAGCTATGTTCCCTACAATTTTGTCAATGTATTCTCTACTGATCGTGAGCACTTTAGGTGTCGTAATTCTCTCTCGAGCAACTACAATAATTTACTAGATGTATTCTCTCGAACTACACTAGCTGGCTCTAATTCACCGCTCACTATGATCGCACCAAGGTTTCGTTACCTCTAATCCTGCCTTTAAACCCTCTGTATTGATCTCTCACATACATTAGGAGTGATGTTGTTCAACAACTACCTAAATATGTACTCTCTCTCGAGCAGTACACGCTAAATAGGCACAGTCAATCAATGGCCATTCAATCAACTAAAATACTCATGTAGCTGAACAAATAGATAAATTCAAAGGCTAAATTATATTAAAATCCAACAAGAATTCATCCTACAAAAGGTTCTATCAAAACTCTAAATAGCAAATTAGCTATTCATAATAGTATGTAAAACTACAATACTAAAAGTCATAACCAATAATGAAAATAGGAAGAAGGAAGTGAAAACTCGTAGAAGAATTCTCTGCCTTAATCCTAGTGTGTTCTGCCTCTTTAGGTCGAATCTCCGGTCTCCTTGGCCTTATTAGGTCTAAATTATGTCAAAAGTATGTCAAAGGTGCTCAAAATATCGTTTATCCATATATATATACCAAGTAGGGTCGGGCCCAAACAATTACACTTTATCCTACGCGAAAAAGGTCACTTTTCCCGGAAAGGAAGTGCGTGACCGCGGATCAACCGTGGATCTGGCCGCAGATTTTACCCAAGTTCTGTCCGCGGCAGCGGATCTGTCCGCGGCAGCGGATCTGACCGTGGAGCATTTGTCGCACATTTTTCACCCTGTTATGTTTAGCATTTGGAAAAATGTAAAACATGAAAGCCCTTTGTGTTAGCTTTCCAACCATATATTGTGGAACCCAAATGGAGTTTTGAGCAAAAAGTTATGTGCATTTTACTAGACAGTGCGCAATATGCATACTCGATTCTTCGTTTCGTTGTTCTATCATCCGTTGATCCCCGAATACGATCCCAACTTAATTCCTTGGGATTTTACTCAGACTTCAAAGTCCCAAATCACTTGAATTCATTCAATAACATCTACATAGCTTAGAATCACTCCTACAAGGCATAAAACACACAATTAGTGCAAAACACTAGCGATTAAAGCTCAAACTCAATTAAAGTGCAGTAAATTAGAATGTAATAAGCGACTAAAATACGTAATTATAGCCTATCATCAACACCCCACACTTAAACCATTGCTCGTCCTCGAGCAATCAAACTACACTTTATATAGACACAACTTTTTTAAGCAATTCTCCTAACTCGTCACACCAAGAATACTTAAAATAGACTAAGCACAAAAGCGTAACATCTTCAGCTCAAGATTTGACTTGCAAGTACCACGTATTATTCACAACTCACTCACTTACTCTAACATAGAGGTCACTGACATTACCTCTCCTTCATGAATCAAGTGCCCTCACACAACAAAAGAGAGTAGTTCCACACAATTAAAATTTAAGAACACTTAGGAACTCAAGATAGAAAGAATTCACTCACTCTCAGAAATAACATTCATATGCCACAAAAGATGCACCATAGGCTTGCCCGTAGTATACTACTCTCCTAATCAAGCTCATTTTGTCTAGGATCAAGTAGGACTTTATTTGGTTGTAATGTAAGCTGCGGGACGGGTAGGATATATTTAGATATAAAAGTAACTACACCTCCCTAAGAACTTTAATACATATACTTTAACATTCAAGCCCATGCTTATGTAAAACCATGACTCCACCTTCACATCAATATACATCAACTCCTAATTTATTTAAATACAATTACATCAAGAGTTACCACTTATCAATGAATATTTTTCGCAATAATACGACTATCTTTTTCTTTCTTTTCTTTTTCAATTCAAGTGGCTTTTATTTTTTTTTAACACAGTTCACCTTTCTCCTTATTTCATTAGTTCCACTCAAAATTCAAGCCAATCACCCCACACTTTAACTTTTACACAAATCATAACAATTCAAGTGCTCATGAGAGGTTAGAAGGTTCAAATAGATGGTTAATTCAAACAAATGGGTAAGGCTTGTAATGTGGTCGCCAAAGAAACAGGATTGTAGGTTCAAAGGGGTTAACTACGATACATAACAATTAGGCGGGTAAAATATACATATCTGGCTCAACAAAGAAATGCCTATATCACTTCCAAGACTGAACAAAACTACTATTTCGCTTTGCAAACATACGGGGCAAGTTCTAGACATCAAATACAATACACAAAATAACACAAAACCTTACACACATGTGGCACATGACTCACTCAAGATTGGATTCATTAAGACACTCTAGTCAAAGCAGTTAAAGTAAAGTTAAGATCATACAATTTAAGGTACTTATACAAGAGTCAAAAACTGAGCCTAAGCGTCACAACCAAAGTACTCACTATTCTCAAAGTATAACAAAGTCAAGAGATATTGCTTCAATTCAAAACACAACATAATGGCTCCTACTCCCAAAAAAAACTAACTACACCCAGTTCAAACAAAACCCTTGGAAACTAATCGCGGCACAAAGAAAAACCAAAGGGTGATTGCTACACTACCTAACAAAAGAAAATCTTTTTTGTCTTTTTTTTCTTTAGACTTAAATCCCTCAAGAAAATTGTCGGATAGATCCATCATCGGAAAAAGTCCAATCTTTTTAAAAAAATATTATTTAATTAAATTAACACAGTTAAAGTAGCATGAAAAGTTACCCAGACTTCCTCCTCACCCCACACTTAAAATTGTGCATTGTCTCCAATGCATATCATAACTATAAGAGGGTAAGAGAAACTCCCTGGTAGGCCAATGGCCGAAGCACTAGCAGCTCATGGGGTACTCAGACTTCTCCCAGACTTGGTCTTTCGTGCGAGTACCTTACACTTAGTTCCAACCCTCTGGTTTGCTGTTGCATCTTTCCAATAGCTTTGCTTTCCATGCTCCTAGAAAATAAAAAATTGACACTACAAAAATAATACAATTAAAAAAATAAAAAAATAAAATAAAATAAAGGAAAACAGTAAAGTTGGGTTGCCTCCCAACAAGCGCTTGATTTAACGTCGCGGCACGACGCGAATCACTTTTTGCCTCCACCTCGAGCTTATGAATTGAACCCCCATTTGGCATCAAGTTTTCGGCTATGCTCCAGGGGTGGAGGAACAAATCTAATTGGCCCAAGCAACCATTGTACTATTCTACACTTCTTGGCTTTTAGATGATGTATGTAGTCCTGTCTTTCTGGCAAGAAAAGTTCCAGAATGTAGGCACCTTGTTCCTCATTCCTTGACTTCTCAATCGTCTCGGATGACTCTATTTCCATATCGTCATCCAATCACAATGTAGAAAAATGTTTGGAGTGAGGACCAATGCGCTCACACACATGAACTTCAAGACTTTCAGCATCCTCAACATCAATGATGCTAGAGTCAACAAAATTTGTATCCTCAATGTCCTTGGCTGACTCTGGTTTCACTTCTACAACACCGACATCCTCAAATTGTAGTTGGCTAGGTTGTTGGTGTTCTACTCTGACCTCCTCAATTAGCACCTCAAATTCACGCTCTTCTTGGCTTCTATCCTCAAAATTGGCTTGCTGAGCATTAAAAGCTTCAACCACTTGACTCACTTGAGCCTCCAAGTTGCGAATAGTTGCATCTTGCCTTTCTATCTGCAATTGTTTTTCATTGTTTTGCTCCAGAATGCACTTTAGCATATCCTTGATCTCCTTCAGGTCCGCATTTCCAAGTTTTTTATTCCTATTAACTTCACAAGAAAAGGTAGAACCATCATAGTAAGGGGTTGGGGGAAGATAAGAAATATAAGCACAACTATGAAAGTGATCATTTTTACCACCACACACATCACACACATTCCACAAATAAGATTGAGTTGGTGCACATAACTCGCTCTCGGGAATATTTTGATAATTTTGATACGGGTGGTTTCCTTTACAATATTTATGAGGATCAATAGTAGAATTATCCACACCTAAATTTTCATAATTCCAAGATGTCATGTTTCTCAAATCAACGGTTATAATAAAATTAAAAAATACAAAAAAAAACATGATAAAATAAAAGTTCAAACTCGCAACCTAGCAATATATACAGCTACAACTACACCATTAGTTCCTCGGTAACGGCGCCAAAATTTGATCACGCCCAACTCTAGTCCTAAAAAAGATAAACGGTCGCTGCAAAAGTGCAAATATAATCTGGTCTTAAAGTCCGGAGTTGAATCCTACAGAGAACTAAGGCTTAGCTATAGCTGTTTGATATCACTAAGAAGATAAGTTTGAACAATTTTCTAAATTATAAAGATTGAGATTTATTTCTAACTAATTAACTAGTAAATACTAGAAAGCGGTAAAATTAACAACTAACGAGACAAAGGATTGGAGACTAAATTAAGAAGGTCTAGAGTTATAACTTCCTCAATTGTCGGAATCCTTCTAGCTATGTTCCCTACAATTTTGCTAATGTATTCTCTACTGATCGTGAACACTTTAGGTGTCATAATTCTCTCTCTAGCAACTACAACAATTTACTAGATGTATTCTCTCGAACTACACTAGCTGGCACTAATTCACCGCTCACTATGATTTCACCAAGGTTTCGTTATCTCTAATCCTGCCCCTAAACCCTCCGTATTGATCTCTCACATACATTAGGAGTGATGTTGTTCAAAAACTACCTAAATATGTACGCTCTCTGTAGCAGTACACACTAAATAGGCACAGTCAATCGATGGCCATTCAATCAACTGAAATAAATACGTAGCTCAACAAATAGATAAATTCAAAGGCTAAATTATATTAAAACCCAACAAGAATTCATCCTACAAAAGGTTCTATCAAAACTCTAGATAACAAATTAGCTATTCATAATAGTATGTAAAACTACAGTACTAAAAGTCATAACCAATAATGAATATAGGAAGAAGGAAGTGAAAAACTCGTAGAAAAATTCTCCGCCTTGCTCTTAGTGTGTTCTTGCCTCCTTAGGTCGAATCTCCGGTCTCCTTGGCCTCCTTAGGTCTAAATTATGTCAAAAGTATGTCAAAGTTGCTCAAAATACCATTTTTCCATGTATATATACCAAGTAGGGTCGGGCCCAAATAATTACACCTTATCCTATGTGAAAAAGGTCACTTTTCCCGGAAAGGATGTGCGCGGCCGCGGATCTGGCCGTGGATTTTACCCAAGTTCTGTCCTCGGCCGCGGATCTGACTGTAGAGCACTTGTCGTGCATTGTTCACCCTATTCTGTTTGGCATTTGGAAAAACATAAAACATAAAAGTTGTATCCCTTTGAGTTATCTTTCCAACCATATACTGTGGAGACCAAATGGAGTTCTGAGAGAAAATTTATGTGCATTTTACTAGACAGTGCGCAATATGCCTACTCGATTTTTCGTTTCGTTGCTCTATCATCCTTTGATCCCCGAATACGATCCCGGCTTAATTCCTTGGGCTTTTACTCAGACTTCAAAACTCCAAATCACTTGAATTCATTTCATAACATCTACATAGCTCGGAATCACTCCTACAAAGCATAAAACACACAATTAGTGCAAAACACTAACGATTAAAGCTCAAACTAAATTAAAGTGCAGTAAATTAGAGTGTAATAAGCGACTAAAATACGTAATTATAGCCTATCATCAGACACCGTCACATTGTAAAGATGAATGATCTCGCGAATTTTGATCTCAGCCAACCGCTCTGAAGAATAGAAAACTGGTACTAGAACGAAATGTGTCGACTTGATCAACATGTCCACAATCACCCATACAGCATCAAATTTCTTCTGAGTCCGTGGGAGCCCAACAATGAAATCTATGGTAATACGCTCCCATTTCCACTCAGGGATCTCAAGCCCCTGAAGCAAACCACCAGGTCTATGATGCTCGTGCTTTACTTGCTAACAATTCAGACACCGAGCCTCATATGAAACTATATCCTTCTTCATTCTTCTCCCCCAATAATGCTGCCTCAAGTCCTAATACATCTTGGCAGCACCCCAGATGAATGGAATACCGCAAACTGTGGGCCTACTCAAAAATCAACTCACGAAACTCATCCACATTGGGCACACAAATCCGATCTTGCATCCGCAGCACCCTATCATCTCCAATAGTAACCTGCTTGGCACCACTGTACCGCATCGTGTCCTTAAGGACAAGCAAATGGGGGTCGTCATAATGACGCTCTCTAATGCGTTCATACAAAGAAGACCGAGAGACCGTGCAAGCTAGAACACGACTGGGCTCCGAAACATCTAACCTCACGAACTGATTGGCCAAAGCCTGAACATCTGTGCAAGCGGTCTCTCACCAACAGGAATATAAGCAAGGCTATCCATACTCACAGCCTTTCTACTCAAGGCATCGGCCACCACATTGGCCTTCTCGGAATGATACAAAATGGTGATATCATAGTCTTTTAACAGCTTCAACTACCTCCGTTGCCTCAAATTGAGATCCTTTTGCTTGAACAAATACTGCAGACTCCGATGATCCGTGAATAACTCACATGACGCGCCGTAGAAGTAATGCTTCATAATCTTCAATGCATGAACAATGGCTGCCAGCTTCAAGTTATGAACAGGGTAATTCTTCTCATGAACCTTCAATTGTCGCGACGCGTATGCAATCACCCTGCCATCTTCATTTTAATTTTGTAAGATTGAACACGTACGAATCACTAACATGTTCTCAAAATTCAATTTTTGTCGATTACTTTTTTGGATCATGCGAGTATTGTTAATCCAAATTTCTCACATGTGCACAAAGAGTTTAACCTCACTTATAAATTTGCTATTTTTTAATATAACATATATGAAAAATTATTTTTCAGGTTGATAAAACTCATATGGTACATAAATTTATTTCCATAAAAAAAATATTGGCGAACAAAGAAATTAGAGATAGAGCAAAATCGATTATATCAAATTGTTTAAGTGCAAACTGGAAGCGATAAGAATGAAACAGTAGAAGACAAGTTATATTCTAAATGAGTTATAATATTCTTCGATCATTCTAAAGAATGGCAACTTCTTATATTTTTATACATTATTTTTTATATAATATTAACTCAATATTGGCAGATGCAATACGAGAAAACAATAATAGTAAGATATTCGAGCATTTATGTGAGGCATATTACTTTTTTAAAATTTTTATTTTGCAACTCAAACACATTATGTTGTATATAAGAAATATATTGCGAGACTTTTTCAAAATTGTATATTCATGAATATAGGATACACGCGCAAAGCACGTACTCTTAGACTAGTTTACCAAAAAAAGAATGAAATTCTCTATTCATGACCTTGTTCTCGTTTTCGCTTTTACTATTGGATATATTGATCCGTAAGTCAAAGCTCACAATATTCAGTCCCCAACACGTCAAAAGAACAAAATCATTAAAAGCTTGGGTCAAGCCAAACCATCGTACATTAGTGTTTCCAGTCAATATATGCAGACAAATTTGAAGTTGGAATTGAGAATGAACGATAACCCAATATCTGTCTTCCTTCAAAATGAACTCGTATGGAATATATCTCAGGAAGTATTCTTGATTAGCAAATGTTATTTTAGTATGCAAACATGTGTCTTCTCTGACAATTGACTTTTAGATGAGATAGTCACATAAATAAGATGGTCGCCCATTATCAAAAATATCTTGGCCTGTGAAAAGGAATTAGATTTACACGTGAGAGGGTATATTGAAAACATGATTAAATATATAAAAATTGCATTTTCTTGAACAACTTCAAGTTTAGATGAATTGCTCAGATAATTCAATATCAAACAGGCTAAAATCAACTCCTACAACCACAGCAATTTTCTACTTCTGACTCCATGTCTGCTATACAAGCTAACAACATTGTTGCTATATACTAATTTTCGCCTGTCCAATATTATGGATAACAGCCCCCACCCCCACGCGCAACCCTCCCCCCACCCCCACCCCCACCCCCAAAAAAATGTATTCATAATTTTTTCATAAACCATGACTTGCTATTTATTTACGTGTTCATAGTCATCCCCTGGAATGCTACTTTGACTGATTGAAAGTCATGTCAAGTTTACACCCTTGATGACTACTCGAAGCACCTGAATTGACATGTTCATTCAAATTAGTCGGAGGTGATTCTTCTCCATATGATGTCCAATACCAATATCTTAGTGTGAATCCTCTCCGGTAAAAATGCAAATTAACTTCATCTGGTGGGAAGTGTTTCATATTTTTACAGTGCTTACAAGGACACCTTATGACTCCCTCAGACAAGTAGATCTATTGACGACAAGCAAAGCTCATAAATTCCTCCTTGCCACTTATAAATTCATCTGTATACCCTGTTCGACCAGGGAGAAGTCTATTTTCTATCCATTTTCTGTGCTCGGGAATTTTCATTGTCTGTACCAAGAGATAAACTTATTTAAGCACATAAATAATGACATTTAGACACTAGACAAGGCGTACGTATAATATCACCAGTTATGTAATAAATTTACACATAAATTTGTAGGAAAAAGAGAAGAAAAATGAAACATCTTAATATCAACTTTTAGAATTCCCAGTGGTCTACTGCCTGCCAGTCATATACTACAATGAAAATATGCAGAATATAAAGCACCCAAATAGTTCATAGCTTTTACACAAAATGTAGTTGTAAGTTATCAAACAGAGGTGAACTTTAATCTAAATGATGAAAAGGAGTTGTAGAGCTTGAAGATTTTAAAGCCATTCCAGGTTTGAGTAAAATATAAAATGTGCCAGATTTCATATTCATTTCAAATTAAATCTAATTAAACATGCGATAAATGTAGCAGCATGCTTCAATGATAGATCAAAATATGCAGAATATTACTTGATAGTGTAAGTTGAAGTTCAGTATCTAAATACAAAAATGGAAAATGGCAAACACATATCATCTTGTAGTTCAAAAAAATCCAAGGACACATAAACCATATGATTGATTAACACATAAATTGAGTTATATATATTGATACCTCCATATTAGATATATGAAGAAGGAAAATCCAGGAAGGTACAGACAACCTGAAGATAGGTAAAAAAAAAAAAAAGATTTTTATGTATATATAATATATGTTGATTTTCCTTGGCTTTTTCTTATCTTTACATCTTTAGAACCATAGTCCAGCCCACAGAGGGGCGAAGTGCAGCAATAGCCACTTTTAAGCCCGCTATTTAAAATATATCCACAATTTACAATGTATTTAAAGATTAGCCAATTCACCCAAACTTAAGGACTAAGTATCCTAAATTTAGGAATTCAAGACTTGGTGTCCTGAATTTTTGAGCTGTTAATTTGAAATTAAGGATTGAGTGTCCTGAATTTCTGAACTACTAATTTAAAACTCAGGACACAATTTTCGAACTTAGGGCACGGTGTCCTGAAGTTTGAACTATGAGGTTTAAACTCTAGGACGCCGTATCCTGAAGTTTGAGCGAAATTGACTAATCTTTAAATATATTGTGAACTGTGAATATATTTTAAACATGCTTAAAAGTGGCTACCTAGTGTCATTTCCACCCCTTAGAGTAAGAGCATATTCTGTAACTCGATTGCCTAATGCTACTACAAGCTCCCGAGTAACTTCTGTTTGCTGTCCTAACTAGAGATACTTGCATTTTCAAGCTCTTTAGCTTGTCATTCTAATGTCACAAATTGCCCAGATACTTTGCAAGAGCCACATACATTAACCCCATATTATTTTGAGAGCGACTATACAGTGTCATTTTCCCAAAAAGAAAAGACAAGAAGGCAAAGATGCCATTTGTGGTTCTCAAATTTCTAAATGTCATTGCTTTTTTAATTTTCAAATCAAAATATTATCTCCAAACCACTTATTAACATCTGGTTTTACTCCCAAACAGGGCCAAAATTCACTCGTCAAAACCACAAAGTGGGAAGATTGTTCATTCGTTGATTATAATTTACCTCGCTACCCACAAAATAGGCAAAATTTCAAGGAAAGATCAAGGTAGTTCTCACCATCCAAATTAAAAATGTTTTTGCAATAACCTTATTCTTGATTTCCTCTTTCTTGAATTTATCAACAATCCAGCAATGTATAGTACCCAAGATAAAGTATATGAGTGCGAAAAATTTCACTTTCGAACTTTTCTATTCATCTTAAAGGGTTAACGAAGAATCCATTTTAGTAGTTCATGAAGAATGAAAGTCATCTACATGATTGTGTAACCTGGGCCGCCTCCACCTTCTGGAACTGTCCATTCGATATTCTGTCTCGGATCTTTAATACTGCAGGCCTGAAAGAATACAAACTTAATATTGTTACCTAGATGCCAATATGAAGTGTCATCAAGTAGCCTATAAGCATAAAAACTAAGCGAGTGAACAGTAGAGTCGTTGAATTTCCATAGGACTATCAGCAAGAACCCTTGCAGCTTGCGACGCACACAACATGTTTTATGGATATTATTGCAGCTTAGAGATGTCTACACCAGGATTTGAAACATATTTCATGGCTTTAACATGTAAAAGCTTTAACTTAGTGCTGGAAGATTGGACCAGGGAGACAAGACAGCATTTTACCTTGCAGTGCAAGCAGTTTTGAGCATTGATCTGTAACTTTAAGTCACCCGTCTCATCCGGTATGTACCTATAATTTTGAAGAGGATAATTAAACAAATGCATCACACATGAGAAGGAAATGGAAAAAAAAATATTATCTAGATGAGAATATTACTCATAAACTCGTGCAGGACAATATCGTGCCTCAGGTCCAGCATACTTGGGCAAGTTGACATTTTCTGGAACTGTAGGATCTTTCAGAAGAAGATGAGATGGTTGGTCATGATCATGATTTGTGTTGCTCCTACAGGAAGGCAATTAGAAAGAAAAATCAGCAGTTTATTATGAAAGAAGATCTGTCCACCAAGGGAGGAAGGGGGCTAAAAGGAAAGATATTTTAGTCCTTGCAGCATACAGAAAGAAGACAATGCATGGGAACTTCTTTAGCCCTGATATATTACGTGTCGAATTAGTGCTTTAAGGTGTCGAATTAGCCCTGACTCACCTACCGGCTCACTAAGGTATCAGAAAATGTTTGTGACATACAGTTTACCTGTATAGAGAGGTCGGTACATCAAAAGTTACAGCGCCATCTGGCTTCGGGTACTCAATTGGTGAGAATACTTGTGCTTCCTGCAGATAAGGACCAAATTCATGAAATTTCGGGAGCCAAACACTTGATCTGTGAGCTATACGCTGCAATTTCAGAACATAATCAACTTCCTTCAAAAAGAGCTCACTTAATCTGAGCTAGATATTGTGATACAAATGGACATGGAAGATTTTAGAATCGGCTTTGTTAGAATTAGTTCATGTATAGTGTCCCACATTGGTATAGAAGACTTTAGGTATATATGTAAACATTGTATATAAATAGGCTTACTGTAAAACACTTAACGTATATCAATAATATATTTTTTCCCGTGCTTTCTCACAGGCTTGGTAAACAAGAAACTACGGTTAAGAGTTCATTTGGTAAATGAGAAAGATCATCTCTCTTAGTTTTGAGAGAATATAACAAGAATAAATGTTGGTTTTTTCCAACGATGCCTGAAGAATTTAAGGAGACTTATGTATTTTTCCTTAGCATAAGTGGATCGGGAGCATCCACGACTTGCATCACTGGTCATTGGGAATCCTCACAAAGCAGATGAAATCCTTTTGTCCACATCCTAATAATCTCCTAGGTGATAAACATTAGGAAAAACTTTTTTTTTCCTACACCCATAATAGTGTACTTACAGATTATAAGTAAGATTTAGGAGCAGGACAAGCTAACCTAATAGGCTAATGTCCAAGCTCCACCAAGCTAAGGAAAACATATTTTCTATAAGGAAAACATATTTTCTATGAGAAAGCATGGGAGAAATATATTATTGATATGATCAATTATAATACAATTAGCCCTATTTATACAATACATATCCTATTCCTATTCTATGTGGGACTAGAACCAATTCATATTATTTACATAACTATCTAACACTCCTCCTCAAGCCGGTGCATACAAATAATAAGTACCGAGCTTGTTACATATGTAACTAATAGGAGGACCAGTGAGGGACTTGGTGAAAATGACTCTTGAAGGGAAAAAGAACATTGACTCAAGTGAAACATTTTTATGCTTTTGTACAATTGTTGGAGCTCACATGACATAACAACTTGTATAAGATGATTATTTAAAGTATGTGGAGGATACCACTTTAAGATGTCCTTCCAAGTCCACAACAAGAGCTATAAATAATATATATGCTTTACCCAGCAAAATAAAGCATCTCGTATTAGATTAAATCAAATAAACTCTTACGATAAAAGAATTCCTTACACTTGTAGCTTCATGATCAGGTTTCCCATGCTTTAGAGTGACTGGAGATCTTCCCTTGAGTATGTAACTGCCAAATATAAGCTGATCCATTTACCATACATGTCTACAAATTGGTATTAAATAAAAAAACCATGAGTGTTGAAAAGACGTTGTGACTAAGAGCATGTTTTGTATGGAAAAATACCAAAAGAATTTTGTCTCACTATCCAACACTCTAAAATTTAGAAACTATTTCAAACGGACTTTAGGAGAAAAACATAAGCAAACAAAGTTAATTTAGAAACTATTTCAAACGAACTTTAGGAGAAAAACATAAGCAAACAAAGTTGCTTTTCCCCTATTAATGAAAAATATGGAAAATATTTTGGTATTTAGTTGCCAGAAAATGACTCATTTTCTGGAAATTCTTCATATCAAACACACACTAAGCAAAAGGCGGAATCTTACTGCTCTACGGCGCTTATAGCCAAACCAGGATAGAGCCCATACTCAAATGCCTGCAGCAGAGAAGTTAATAAAGATAGAAGATTAAACTGGGAATATTAACAAACGTCCTGTAGCTGTCTAACTGAAAAATAGTAGCTGAATTCAATATATAAGAGGCAACAAAAAGTTGGTTGCCAGAGCCATTTGTCTCACTAAATCAGGAAAAGCATAGAGGTGCTCCCTTCCAGAAAAAATTTATGCACTATGCTCTGTTAGTACTATACTTTTGAGATGATGCAATGTGATGATTACCTAACAAATATGCTCAAAGGTTTTCAAAACAGAACACTCACAGGACGATAGTTCCTTGCAGTATATAGTTCTTCCCATATCCATGAACTTCGTAAATTGTCCCAAAATTTTTCAATCTTCAAGCCTTCTTGGAGCGTACTGAATACAGATTCTGCCACTAGCATTCCTGTCAGACATTTGAAGTTAATAGGTGCATCATTTACTTTCTTGAGGATAAGCAGAACAAAAAAAGTCGGGAAAATCCCATGTTTAATATCTTGTCCCGTACTCATTGGAGTACGATAAAGAGTTTTCAGATGCATCACTAGCTATGAAGCCGTGAAGCCCTTTATGTTGAAGACTTGCAATTTTGGAGAACCAATTCGGAAATATGTAATTCTTAATCAAGCAGGCATTACAAAGTTTTTGCCCAAGGAGAATGGCCTTAGCCAATTAGAAAAAGTAAACTTTAGTCTTTTAAGAAATCCAAACTGGTTTCTCTTTTTTTCTTTTGGTATGCTATTAATTGTTAAAGCGACTAGTAACGGAAAAGAGAATAGTACAAGCAGTTCTAGTAGATAATGAAGGTAGAATGCCCCCCCCCCTCCCAACAACATCACAGTGAAATCCTACAAGTGCGGTCTGGGGAGGGTAGTGTGTACGCAGACCTTACCCCTACTCAGGAGGAGTAGAGAGGCTGTTTCCGATAGACCCTCGGCACATTAGGATAAAAAAATTAACGATAGCACTCCAATAAGGGAAATGTAGGGCCCAAATTCTTAATTTCATTTTTTACAAACCATGACACTTGTAAGTTTTCAAGTTTGCATAGTCCTGGATTAGTAGAAAAAAATGAAACAAAAATGGGGAGAGAAAAAGAGGAGAGAGAGAAAGAGTGGAAATTATTCTCTAAGAAGAATATGAAACCCCCTCCAACAAAACTGGGTACACCATTCAAAAGAAGAGCTTGTTCATAGTCAATAAGTTAAAGTAAATCACCAAGTCGGGCGTTCTTTGAACTAGTTTAAAATTGAGACGTAGTTGTTATTGTTGTATCAATTCAGACGTTTCACTACCCATAAGGACTACTCCCTCCATTTAAAAAAGAATAAACTTATTCCCCTTTTTAGTCCGTTTCTAAAAGAAGGGCCTCTTTTTAAATTTGGAAACAATGTAACTTTAAACTTCTCTTTTTACTCTTAATGAGAAGGTTTATGGCCACATAAATATCTATGATTATTTTAGATCATAAGTTTCAAAAGTCTTCTATTCTTTCTTAAACTCCATGCTCATTCAAATAGGTCCATTCTTTTTAAACAGAGGGAGTACAATATCATCATTTAGTCCATTTCTTCCTTCCGTACCCGGTATAGCCAACTTTGTATACAATTTGTAGAAAATCAGATTGCCTCCATTATTTAAACTTTTGAGTTAATACCTTCAAAGTTGAAGTTGAAAATGTGTGGGTCCTTTTCTTTATAAAGTAAGAGTTTCAGCAAATACAACAGAGTTGGACTTGGTGCATCAAATCTCTATAAAATCTAACAAGTCTAGCAAATCCTAAAAATTAAAAACACAGTTCCCATTCTTCCAGTAATAAAAATTTTGAATGCATCTACATTTCACTACTTGAAGTTGCTCCTTTTTTCCATCAAAACATCTCCTATTTCTCTCTGCCCAGATTGTCCATACAATGCACAATGGAATGGTAAACCATATCTTTTTCTTGTGCTTCTGATACGGACCCACCTCTCAAGACATATTTCAGAAGAAAGTATCAATAAAAGGATAAAGAATTGAAGAGTCTTGGTGAAATACAACTGCAGCACTTCTTGAAGTGCTCATCTGGCAAAACTGTCAACCACTTCATGGAACTGCTATCGCATTTTAGTCTCGCATTTTAGTCCATTCCTAGTTTTTAGTTGTCTGATCTTATCCTATGATGTGCTCTATAAATATGTAATTAGGACTGAGTTATTTGGGTATATATTTTTCAGAATTGAAACTCATGTATTCTGGAGTCTTGTCCTCTCCATACAGACAACTTTATTGGTGTAATTATGTGTAAGATTCTTGCACGAACTATTGCCAATAAAATTACCTTCTTTTTTCTGTTTTTTCAATTCTCTATTCTTGGCTACTATTAACTTCCCTGCATATATCGACTTCCAACACCCTAACAACCTTCTGGAAAGAAGAAAAAAAACAACCTCCCGAAAACTGCCAGGTATATTATAATGGCAATGCAGAAAGACGTGATCAACAGATTCGCAGGAGTTCTCACATAGATAGCATCTGATACAAATATTAAAGCCTCTTCTTCTCAGATTTCCTTCAGTCAAACATGCCTCGTGAACCACCATCCAACCAAAGCAGGCCACTTTAGTTGGCGCAAATATCTTCCAAATCTGCTTCCAGGGCCAATTAGATCCCAGCTTATCAGCAGATTTAGTGAGTTCTCTGTAGTAAGAGTTCACAGTGAACACCCCATTCATATGCCAACTTAATGCATCTTCTTTCCCTGAATAATCTCCACAATACATTGTTTGCAAAAATACGTCCATTTCCTGCATTTTCCCATTAAAAAAGTTTCTTCTAAACTTGTGAAATCCCACCAAGTTTTATTAAAGACATCAACTACTACAACATCAATGTTATTTGTCATACAGTAAAGACGAGGAAACTGCTTCTTTAACAATCCCAAACTGTTCTAGTTGTCTTTCCACAACCTAACTTTTTTGCCCATTTCAAACCACAATGTTGACATGCTCCATTCCCCCAAAAAATTAGCTATCTGTCTCCATACAACTACCCCAGAAGAAGTCTTCACAACCTTGAGAGCCCAGAAACCCTCTCCTCCATACTTAATCTCCACCAGACTTCCAAGGGGCTTCCTTCCCATCATTGAGTCTCCAAAGCCATTGATGTAACAAACTTTGGTTATGGGCTTTTAAAATTCGTTCTCCTAAGCCCCCTCTTCCTTATGTCTTATCACTGTGATCCATCTAACCAAATGAAAACTCTTCCTCTCTGAATTACCCTCCCACAAGAACCGCCCCTAATCTTGTCAACACAAGAACTGCCTCCTAATCTTGTCAGGTTTCTTCTCTTCACTGGCAGGAATGGGTACCAAGGACATTGAATACGTTGAAATTCCAGCTAGCACATTGTTTACTGAAGTTAACCTTTCCCCAAAAAGAAAGGTATTGTTGTTTCCAGGAGCAAGCTTTTTTCGCATTTGTTAGTAACTCCTTTCATATAGATATCTTTGACTTTACCCCTAATGGTATACAATATCATTTTACGCATTCAAGGAGAAAACAGAATTTTTGGCCAAATTGATCCTCAAACCTATTACAACTTCAAAACCCAGCAAGACCACTCTCAAATGTAACATTTGTTCTGTCAGCCCCGCACAACAGAAGAGTATGAGCAGCATATAAGATGTGAGATGTCTCCACACAATTGTGTTTTGCATCTTTAACTTTAAAGCCTCTAATCCAGCCTTTCCTTGTGGAATTCTTTATCATTGAGCTAAGGATTTTCATTATTAGTAGAAAAAGGTAGGGTGAAAGTGGATCCCCTTGTCTTAATCCCCTCTTAGAACTAAGGAAACCTGCTGGACTTCCATTAATTAAAATAAAGAATCTACCTGTTGAAATACAAAGTGGATCCACTGGATCCATTTTTCTCCAAAATTCATCAACTCCAGAAGCTTCATAAGCCAAGCATAACTATAAGCTTCTTCTATGTCCAGCTTATGAACCACTGCAGAAGCGCCATATCATGTCTAATCACCTCTCCCCAATATTTCTTAGGCCTCCCTCTACCCCTCCCTAGACCCCATTTGCAACGTCTCACACCTCCTTACTGGGCCCTCCGGGCATCTCCTCCTCACATGCCCATACCATCTCAGTCTTACTTCCCGCAGCTTGTCCTCCACGGGAGCTACCCCACCTTGTCCCGAATAATCTCATTTCTCATTCCTGATCTTGTCTCTCCTAGTATGCCCATACACTCATCTCAACATCCTCATTTCCGCTACTTTCAACTTCTGGACATGGGAGTTCTTTACTAGCCAATGCTCTACCCCATACAACATAGCCGGTCTAACAACCATCCTGTAGAACTTACCTTAAAGTCTTAGTGGCACCTTCTTATCACACAAAACACTAGAGGCAAGCCTTAACTTCATCAATCCACTACAATATGGTATGTGACATCATCATCAATTTTCCTGTCACATTGGACTACTGACCCAAGGTACGTGAAACTACTCCGTTTGGGGATCAAGCCTCACCCTCATGAGTTACACCACTGAACTTGCACTCCATGTATTCTGTTTTAGTCCTGCTCAACTTGAACCCTTTAGATTCTAGAGTCTGTCTTCAAACCTCCACCCCGCATCGCATCTCGTCAATCAGCACTATGTCATCTGCAAATAACATGCACCATGGCATCTCTCCCCGAATGTGTCGCGTCAATACATCTCTCCCTGGTGTAACCCATCATGACTGGGAAGTACCGGAGTCCCCTCTTAACGCCCTAACCTTGGTCTTAGCTCCATCATAGATATCCTTAATTGCCCTAATGTATGCTATAGAGACACCTCTTGCCTCCAAACACCTCCATAAAACCACTCTTGTGACTTTGCAGTATGCTTTCTCCAGATTGACGAACACCATATGCAAGTCCCTCTTTCTCTTCCTATATTGTTCCACCTCCTTATGAGATGAATGGCTTCTGTGGTAGCTTGCCTCGCCATAAAACCAAACTGGTTCTCAGATACTCTTGGTCACGCCCTCATCTTCACCACCCTCTCCCAGGCTTTCATAATGTGGCTCAATAATTTGATACCTCTATAATTGTTGCAGTTTTGGATATCCCCTTATTCTTGTACAGAGGGATCATCGTACTCCACCTCCATTTATCGGGCATCTTGGAAGTCCTAAAAATAACATTAAACAGGCCGGTGAGCCATTCCAAGCTTGCCTTGCCCGCTCTCTTCCAAAACTCCGTCCGAATCTCATCAGGGTCGGTCGCCCTACCCCTGTTCATCTTACGCATAGCCCCCTCCACCTCCTCGGCTGTAATATGTCTACAATATTCAAAATCACACCGACCCTCCGAGTGTTCCAGATCACCAAGCACAATGTTCCTATCCCCCTCCTCATTTAAGAGTTTATGGAAATACACCTGCCATCAACGTCTAATATGCGCCTCTTCCACCAAAACTCTTCCATCCTCATCTTTGATGCACTTCACTTGGTCCAGGTCGCGAGCCTTCCTCTCCTCACTTTCGCTAGCTTGAGCAGCTTCTTATCTTCGCCTTTTCCCTCAAGCTCTTCATACAAACATCCAAACGCCGTCTTTGTCGTCGTGACTGCTAGCTTCGCTTCCCTCTTAGCTGACTTGTACAATTCCTTGTTCGACCTCGTCTCTGCTCCCTACCAACTTCAAATACGACGCCTTCTTGCCCTCCACTTGAACCTCTCCATTCCACCACTAGTCTCCTCTGTGCCTCCTAGAGTAAGCCTTTGAGACCCCTAACACCTCTCTAGCTGCCTCTCTGAATCTTGCACTCTGAATGGCTTAAACTATTAATTCTCCCAAGCAGCAATTTTAAAATTACTGAAGCTGAGCTGAACACCGTGAATTTTGCAGTAGAATAACTTAAATTTTCAATTAATAAGCTAATCCGAATTCTGAATAGCCAGGTTAAAACTAAGTACAAGAACCATAGGTAATACCTGATTTCATAGCTGTGTGAGTTCCCTTAATCTTTGGTACATTTAAGAAGCCAGCTGAGCATCCTATAATTGCTCCACCAGGGAAAACTGGATATGGAATAGACTGAAATTTAACCAAATTATTTGTATTTGTATGACTAAGAATAAGTTACAAATACATGTCTCAGGTATGCCAGAATAATATGTGAAGAAAGCTACATGCATTTGATTCAATTTATCAAATGTGTTCTCATATTGAACTGATAATCACAAAGTTCTTTAATAAAATTTTACTAAACACATTTGAGTTCAGGAAAGATGGCAACACTAAGCATCACTCATCCTTGTCAGCCATAGCATAGATGCGGACATTATTATATGGCAAAGTCCATAATACACCAGCTCTGAGTACAATCAGAAACACCATTGTTGAAGATGGGATGATGCCATAACTATGACAAGCAAGATGTGAAATCCATAAAGTAATAAGAAAAAGTATTATCCAACACACCTGATAACCTCCTTCATTTAAACACCGAGCACCATATTGGAGAACAATTCCGCCCTCAAGAAGCGGTCTTATAGCAGGATGACGTTTAAACCTCTGAGATTTGGGATATGAAAGGTAGGTAACTAGATGCTTAAAGCAAAAGAAACTTGAACTAATTTAAATAACTTGTTCTTTGAGCGAGGACCAACGGGGACACTATATAAACAATAGCATCCTCATATTTACCTGATATTCCTCGTAAGGATTCAAGAAAGGGTTGTGATAATTTAGAGCAACCACAAAGCCGACAGCAACCTGTCTGTCTTTCATATGGTACAAGAAGGAACCTCCATAGGTCTTCTGGTCCAAAGGCCAACCAAGTGTGTGAAGCACAGAACCAGGCTGATGTTTTTCTACATCAATCTCCCAGACCTGAGCTAGAAACAAGTTCAGGAATTCACTAAGTCGATATAAGTTCATAGTCCATTTAAAGTTTCAGATGCAGCGTGATGTATATTTGAAATAACTCCCTCTTTATAAGTTTATGAGATCCTAACGAACAAGCATAGAGAGAGTATCTAAGTATCTAACTAGACTGCGAAAACCAATCAATGCAGGGAGCTGGCAACTGGAAATTTTCTTTTAAAAGATGAGAAGAAAACAATTACTAGTAACATAGTTGTATTGATACCTTCTATATCAAGTTATCCATGACTGTTAATGGGAATGAATTTCTTTTTTCCTTTTCTTATAACGGTTATCTCGGGGCCAACTTGTGCACCTCGATTGTTGTATCGATTACCTGTTATCTTTTACCAGCACAGGTACCGGGTAACTTTGCCAACCAAGGCTTAGGCCGATAGGAAAATATGACACAAGTTTTTTTTTTTGTCTCTGTTGGTATTTACATCCTAGTCTCCCATGATTTTCACCCACTTCATTGACCGTGAGGCTACATTCTTAGGTACTTAATGAAAATGGATTTTAGTATGAAGTTCCGTGTAAATCATGATATCCATCAAAAGGAAGTTAATATCTCCAAGAAAGCCTAAAGCACAGCAAGCTCAACATTCTCCGTCTCTTGCAAACAAACAAACAATAACAACAAACCTAGTGAAAATTCCACAAGTGGGGCGTCTCTTTTCTGGGTTCAAGAGTATTCACAAGAAAAAAGAGAATAGAGAGATTGAAGAAAAAAATGAATTTACAAAAAGTAAGGAAATATATAGGTTAACTTGCCAGAAGCAAAATTGATGCAAAATGTGTGTTTTCCAACTCACAAATAGTATGGTATTCTTAATTCCTTCTTCTAGATTGTCGTCCAAAAAATGGGACTTATCTCTAAGCACCTAATAATCGATATACATACCAGGTCTAAGAAAAGTAGGGAAGTAACGCCTGC
Organism: Nicotiana sylvestris; assembly: GCF_000393655.2. Lineage (NCBI taxonomy): Eukaryota > Viridiplantae > Streptophyta > Magnoliopsida > Solanales > Solanaceae > Nicotiana > Nicotiana sylvestris. The sequence continues at coordinate 31,711,243 of NC_091062.1, forward strand.
AAAGGGAAGTTTATCTCTGGTTAAAAATTTGCATGTTGGTGAAGTTGCATTTTCTACATACCCCCCTCCCCCCTCTTTTTGTAGTGGTCAGGAGACTGACCAGATCTTATTATGAGCTTTATGATTTTCAGGCTGAATCAGGAATTGGATAGATTGACAAATCTAATAAACAGATATTTTTAAAGGACCGCCCGGTGCACTAAGCTCCCGCTATGCGCGGGGTTCGGAGAAGGGCCGAACCATAAGGGTTTATTATACGTAGCCTTACCCTGCATTATTGCAAGAGGCTGTTTCTACCGGCTCAAACCAATGAATTACTAGTCACATGGCAGCAACTTTACCAAGAGAAAAGATATTTCTGCCTCTTACATATCAAAAAGCATAAAGGAGAAAAGAAAAAAAGATTAAAAGAAAAATACCTCTTTAATTCCTAAAGCATAGGTCTGATGTTGTCCCTGCCCTTTCTCTCTCAAGTTGTACTTCTTGATTACTTTCTATCAGGAAACATAAGAGTAAACAAACTCAGTACTAAAATTTAAACTGCTGTATAAACCACAAAAATCATTTATGATAAAGACAAAAAAATAAACTTTCTGCATACCTCTGATAAAGATCCTCTACATCCTTCTGCTAGGAGTGTAACACGCCCTGCACACCATCATAGAAGATGGGCATCAGCAAATTAGGAAGTATGGAAATGAGCCAAATGGTATCCTGGTCTAAAGGCATACATTAAGCATTTACTTTGCTTGTCCTTCATATGAAAACCTTTTTGATCCATAAAGCTCCATATGAACAGCATCATATTCCAACTGTTACTAACTAAACTGGAGTTCCAGTTTTCATTTGTATCTAATGAGTTCCCGTAACACGTACAAATACTGACCAGAAGCTTCAAGACTACGTAAACTGAGCTGGAGTTTTTCCATGGAAGTATTGAGTCATTTGATTAACTGTTGAGATGTTTGATTAACTTTCTTTCAAGAATCTTTATAGTGCACAAATAACGTTTGATAATTATACTCACTTTTCCATGGACTAGAGACAAATTGCACATCAAAATATATACTGGGACTAGTTAACCACTTAACATCAAAGTAAAGGAAGATTTAAATTCCATTCACTGGTCATCAAAATAACTGCAGTAACTGTGGATATAATGTAACTTCGACAATCTTCTTCGCAACAAAAAAAAAAGGAGAGAGAAAAAGAAAAAGAAGAAAAAAATTGAGTAATAGAACTTGCCCTTCAATGCAACACCACGCTGGTAGTTCTCTTTTCTGGAACCATCTTTAGCCACTCCCATATCATTAGTAGCAATACCAGTAACTTCATTGTGTTCGTTGAATAAAATCTGAAACTTTTCTACCTTAGCAAGTAAAAAACAGAAATAATGAAATAATCCAGAATGACAAGATTAGCACCTCACTAGCAGCAAAACCAGGGTATATTTCAACTCCTAGTTCTTCAGCTTTCTGCCCCAACCAACGTACTAACTGACTCAAACTGCATTACCATGATTGTTATGATTTAATGTCTGGAAATGTCACAACTATATCAGCAAAAACGCACAACTCATCAAATAAGTCATTTGTCCATGCACATTTCTGTCTGTACGATGATATCAGAGTGGGTATAGACTACAAACCTGTAAGTGGGGATCCCCATCTAGTGCTTTAACTCTTACATATTTGCTAGGGCAACTGAAATCGCTTCACTGCTCGCATGAAAAATGTCATACAGAAGGACACCCATCAAGCGCTAGTGAAGGCCAAAATGGACCGAGTTAACTATTGGACAAGTTCCTTACCCTTCCAAATATTGTTCGCTCACTAAATCAATGCATATATGAATGTGCTTTAGCCCATCAATCATTCTCTATAAGTTGAAGCTTCATGGCTAGTTAAACAACATAGGAGTGTAAGATGGTAACAAGTTAACTTGTAAGTCAAAATTCACACCCATGGAATACTTTGCTCCTTTTCAGCTTTCAAAAAGCACACAATCCAGTCCATACACATTTCCATATCTCAAACTTGACTAGAAATGTCTTAAAGTTGGTCGATTGAGGGCTTGTGGCTAATTTAATAACCACCTATACTCTTAAAAGTTCAAACTATCCAACTTCTTCACCGACTAGCAGAGCCACCCAGGCCTACTGCGTCTTTGCTCTTCTTTTGGTTTTTGTTCCATATTTTTCCTCTTTTATTAATCTTCATAACTTTTTTTTTTTGGGTGTGTGTTCCTTTTTTCTTCATTCCCCGCTAGTTGACCTATAAAAATGCACGAGTTACACCGATGATCTCAAATAATATCAGTTATTTCAACCAAGCACATCTTGTTCAGTGTACTTATTTCTTTAATCGGATTATTTTATCCACTGTCCTTGTATAAGTTCTCTCTTCTTTTTGCAATAAAATCTTCTTAACTCTCATAGTTCCATTGGTTTTTCCTATGACTTTTCACTGGATATCCTGCTGCACTTCTCCAATTATGCCTCTAAAAAATTTCCTTAAATACCATTCATGCATCAAGATTAATATGGAGTCAATAAATTAGGATGATATTTACGAAACATTTTGAGAAAATGCAAGATACTATGTAAGAATCATTTGTTCAAAATCCCCAACTGAACCCAACACCAATTGGAAAAAACGAGAAACCAAGACTAGCGATTTGAGACAAAGGAGTAATATGCATACTTGATTCCATGTTTCAAAGTAGATACCTTATGACATAGTTTCCTTTATTATGAAATGGGCTTGGAAGCGAAAAGGCACGATTTTTGGAAAGCAGCCAAAAATCATCGGAAGTAACAGGAACATCAATGGGAGCCTGCAATCAGAAATGGAGCTCGGTTTTACATATGATATAAGTAAAGCCACACTATACAGGACCAAATTGTTATTTGCAACTTCTTATATAAGTGGCTGTTTAAATGCCAAAGACAGTGAAATCATTTCAAGAATTGACTATGCATAAATAATCACATGAACTATGTATGTCCGGATAGAGCCTTTTCAAGTACTGTACAGGGGCGAAGCTACAGGACCACCCTTCGTCAAAAAATTACACTGTATATATAGTTAAAATATTAGGTTTTAAAGGTAAATAACATATATTGAACACCCTTTGCCGCTTTGAGAAATTCCTGGCTTCGCCACTGGTACTGTAGATGGCTGGCATTTCTTGGGGGGGGGGGTGTCACTTGTTCAATTCAGGATTGTTAAAGGGTAAGGTGTACCTCTTCCTGTTTCCAGTGGGGAAAGAGTTCATCCAGTGCCCGGGGCTCAAATACGTTTCCTGACAAGATATGAGCACCTGTCCAATCCAATCAAAATCAAATTAACAACCATAATTTCATTTTTATTTAGAATATAAATATATAAATTAACGTACCCAGTTCAGCTCCTTTCTCAACAACACACACAGATAAGTCAGCGTCCTTTTGTTGGCACAACTGTTTGAGCTTAATAGCAGCTGATAAGCCAGCAGGTCCACCTCCAACTATCACCACATCGTAATTAATTGCTTCTCTACTATCCGATTCACTACTACTACTCCTACTGTAACTCCTAACCGAACTTTGATTCCAAGATTCTAACTTTGACTTATGGATAAAGCTTGAATCTTCTTTACCCAAAATTGAATTGGGTGAATATGGAGACTGTGCTGATCTATAGAGGGTTTTTGAACGACATAATAATTTGAATTTCGTAGATGATTTGATGAACCTGTACATTGTGGATGACTCGATGTTTTCAGTTTTGAGTATAGAACTATGAAGAAGACTGCTCGGATGATATGTATATATCTCTCTTGGGTTGTTTTTGGACAGTGAATTTACTTATGTCAGTCCAAAAAGTAAATACTTACAAAAATTAGTCAATTTATAAATATTATTTATACTATTAGCCAATTTGTAAAAAATAAAACGGCCAAATTTTTATTTTTTTTAAAGTGGGTATTGTTGGAATAGATTGAATATATCTTAAGCAGTTTAAATCTCAGTTTTGTATGATTTGGTAGAGTTTTGAGTTAGTTTGAATTGAAAATACGAAGTACAAGATGAACATGAAAAAAGATGGTATGTATATCACATTTGTATCATATTTATATCAAATGTGTATTATATATATGTTCATGTATATTTGTGTGTGAGATACATGCGTGATACATGTTTGATACATATGTCGCAGGAGTATTTTTTGAACTCGATTTTAACTACGGATGTTGATACCAAATCGCCTCCAATCTTCCTAAAATTTTGTATATTGACTCATCTATATGTTTTTAATAAATTTCAACCATACCCATTGAAAAAGTCCCCTTTTGCTTAGATTTTTGGAATCTTGTGTGCGCGTGTATATATATATATATATATATATAATCACCTTGTTTGCTACCTCATTCCTAAAATTTCATTTCCTTCTCGCATCTAATATTGTTGATCATGCTTCAAAATATGGAATGAGATCTTTGCGTGTGATTCTTGGAGAGAAAGGATCCTTATTTATTTGGGTATTCAATTTTTATATGTGCTTGGCTAATTTCACTAAATCTATAATTAATGGTTAAAGTTTGGTAAGTTTAGACTTAATTGGAACATTTCGGTAAGATTCCCTAAAAATAACTTGACGTCAATTGAATTTTTAAATTATTTATTATTATTTAATATAATTGTGATAAAATATCTTAGTAAATGACATATTGTCTTAAAGAGTGATTGACTTGGTAATGTTATGCTGGTATATAGCTACTAAAATACGTGATTGGCAATGTATGTCACATATATATTTTTTTTTGGAAGGGGAAGGGGGGTTGGAAAAAAATCCGAAAACGAAAAGTTAACAAAAATCGACAAAACAAACCTATTTAACTTATTTGATTTGATTTCAATATTTAAAAAATTAATCCCTAATTGATATTAGAGTTTAAGCATTCCACTTCAACAACAATAGCTTTAAGCGATTGTTTGATCAGAGCAAAAGTGTGACTTGTAAAGGGTTTGCTTCTACAAGAAGAGCTAGCGGAACATTTGAAGTGATACAATTCAACATCTATCGAGGTACTTGTTTGATCAAAAAGTGTTAAACCTTTTAGTTAAATCAATTAATAAAGAAATAAAAAGTAAATCTTAATAAACCATAATTAACTCTAGATCTAAGCATATTGAATATGAGAGGCGAAAAAGATTGAGCTCATATAACGTTCCTTAAAATGATTAATAGACATTAAATGTAAATGATAAGCTTACATCTTTCATACATTGTTCCGTACTTGTAAGAGCAAAGAAGGAAAAGAGGAGAAGTTGTTTATAACTATGGGATCTCTCTTTATTGAGTCAACAATGATGATTGCAAGAGGTTGTAACCAAAATCTAGGCTTTTGGTTTGTTATTGGAGGTTTCTTCCTACAGGGGACCAAAATTCGAGAGTTGTGAAATCCCGGATCCCCTTTGCCCTTGCTTTCTTCCCGTATATATATATATATATATTACTAATTTTTCCTTTATCTAACGGTCTTTAACCAGCGTACCCTCTCATGACTATATTCTTCCTTACTCGCCCAAGTATTACAACATATGTTCTGCTGAGTAAGCTTTCTGATGGCTCGATCTCGGTAGTGACTGAGATATTCGTTGTTATTACGCCTGTGGGACGACTATGGCCTGGTCGACCCCTTGCCATTTCTTTTAATGATAACCTTCTTGTGGTCAGATTTTGACCCATACAATTAGTCCCTCCGCCTGTTGGGGTCACCTTTTGGCGATCTCAATGGGCGGATTCTGTGGATTCAAAAGTTAGGAGAAATCTAAATATTGTGCGAGGAACGAGGTCCTTACGGCGAGGTGGCGACATGACGCTTCAGGGATTTCATTAGATCATTACGTCAGTTCAGAGTTGGATCGTCACATCGATTTAAGGAATATGAATACCTATTATGCGTCATTATGGCACATGTTTCACAGGCACCGTATCTTTTCCCGTTCCCTTTCAATTTTTTGATTGGCGGCTCTTGGGTTTCCCGCCCAGGACATTTATGTCCCTATAAATAGGGAGAATCCCTTATTTGATTGTTGTGCTTTTCAATTTATCTGAGAAAGAACTTGGAAAACTTACTCCTCCCCTAGTCTTTCATATTTCTGCTTTCGATAGAATTCGACTTGACCATCATCTCTTTTCCTACACCGTTCTTGTCTATTCCGATCAAGAAAGACAAATGGCTAGTACTTTTTCCCAATCCGATAGAGCCGTTGGTGCTACGGTGCAGGAAAATGACGTATCCCTACTCGATGAGGGAGTGGAGGTGGTGGAAGATGAGGGATTTCCAATGGTGGATGAGATAGTTTCTCGTCCGGGGAAGGCGAGGACTGATTTTTACAACCCTTCATGAAGTGAGCCGGAGCCCGTTCCTTCCACCATGGATGAGGCGACGATCATGGCGCTCAAAGCTAAGTGGGGGATCCCTACTCACATCGAAATGGTTCCGGCGGGGAAGGATATTGTGCATTTTCACCGCCCGGCGTACTGCGCGTTTTACGCGTACCCCTTCGTTGTCGGGTACACGCTTCCCCTTCCTTCTTTGGTAGTGGAATTTTGCTGCTTCTATGAAGTGTGCCCGGCTCAACTCTCTCCATATGCGTACAAGCTCTTTCTTATGCTCATCAAGTACGCGGAACTGGTTGGCTGAGGAATTTCCTTAGGGCACATGCTCCACATCATTTCCCCTCATTTTCTTCTGGGTACGATGATCCGTATGCGCCATCGAGGAACCAAGAGTTTGGTGGTGAAGATGGACGATAAGGCCAATCGACGTTTTTTGGAAAGCTACTTCTATGTGCGGACAAATCACCTTGTGGGGAACTCGCAAGGTTTCCGGAGACGTGGAACTTTGCTCGTGAGTTTTCCTTTGTTTATTTTGTGATTTTTCTTAAAACAGCTATCGATCGTCTTCATTTAGGAGACATCACTAAGTACTTGTTTTGCCTTTGAAGCTGAGAGATTACCTCCCCACTGTTTGCCGATATCCGCGAGTGGGTGAGCGTAATTCTCCCCCACACGGTGGGAATTTGTGAGTGGGCGCCCTTCTATGAGAAGTTTGGGTGCAAGCCTTTTACTGGTGAATTGGCTTGTTGTAGTTTTAATCTGTTCCCTACTTCATAGTTTTTTTTTAAACTTTGTCGTTGTACGATCTAATTCCTCTTTATTGACAGGTCGGGGAGTAGTGAGGAGGACGAGGGCTCCTCCGCTCGCATTTCGTCAAACGGTGCCCTCTACCCATCCTGCGCTGAGGGATGCTACAGTCCGGCCTGCACCAGCGGCCAAAGTTGTGCGCTCAGAGGTTACTCAGCCGGAGATTCTGACTCCCGCAGTCCGTTCCACAGGTGAATCTTCCCGTGCTAGTAGTGGGGAGGCCCCATCGAAGAGACGGAGGGTAGTGTTGGAAGGGGTTTCTGTTGCCGAAACGTCCTCGGGGGCATGGTTCCTGAAACCGGCAGTGGGGCTAACTAGGAAGCGGAGGCGACGCTGATTGCAAGCGCTCAAGAGGATAGTACAGCGGAGGTACGGATTCCTGAGTCTGCCGTAGTTGTTCTGAGTAGACCATTATCATCCCGGCAGAACCGCGCTCCTTCTTCGGTCGAAGAGAAAGGGAAGGGCGTCATGGTTGAGGATTATGAGACTGAATCCAACATCGACCCTGATGACATGAGGATGTTCAAGGAGGGCTTTATCAGGACTGTGGTAATGGCGGAAGGCCCCTCTCACATACTTAAAATTTCATTGGATCTCAACCTGTTGCAGGATACGGTGGATTTGCAGTTTGATCTTCTCTGCTCCACCGCTGAGAGCGGGGCCCTCTAGGAGGTCAGCGATTCTCAGTTGTCACGTGGTGTAGCCGCAATGGGCTTAAGGGTAAGTTCCCTTTTGTCTTCTTTGTTTTGCGACCCTTTATCTTTACTGATTCTTTACTCCCCTTTTTGCAGATTACTTGCTGGAGATCGAAAGCGCTCGTAGGGCTGAGAAGCGGGCTGAGATTTTTCTGAAAATGGCCGAGAAGTATCAGCGGTATCATAACAGATGACGTGAGCTGCGTGAGTGGCTTAGAGTGGGCACCGGTACCCAGTCCACCAGGAAGGAATTGGATAAAAGAGATGAGAACCTGATGCGGTCTATCCGCAGGTGTAGTGAGCTCGAAGAGCTACTTCATGCCAAGAACGAGAAGCTCGAGGTGGGCAAAAGGGTCGTCGCGGAGTGCGAGGACCTTCAGGCCAAGGTGCTATCATTGTAAGCTGAGCTCGAACAAAATGCTGCTAAGGTCAACGCTCTCAGTGTAGAATGGGCGGAGAAGGTGGCCGACTTGGAAAAGAAAGTGGCCGAGTTGGAGCAAGCCGAGGATGCTCGAGTGTCGGCTTTGGCAAGGGCTGCAACATTAGAAGACATTATCCGCGTCCTTAGATCTGAGCAGGAATTCGAGAGGGCGACGACCACGATGAGGGAGGCGAGTTTTGAGGAGCGCTTCAGCGAAATTGATCGGGAAGCTTCAAACTTGGGAGACAGGGTCGCGACTCTCGAGGTTGAGAAGGAGCAACTGCTGGCTCAGGTTGAATTTGCTTCTGCCGCCGCTCCCTGCCTCTTGTACGAGCTATGGGTCTATGCCTAGGCCCAATGAGATATCTACAAGGGTTTGTGGGAAGTTGAGAGTGTTCCTGAGGCTGCCTTTAACGATGCTAAGGCAAAGGCGTGCGAGGCTCGTGTTGCATGTGGCTACGACCCTGCGACACCGGAGGTTGGTGAGGATGTTGATGTTGAGGATGGGTTTCCTGAAGACAATGATGGGGAGAACGACGGTGATAACGCCGAGTGAAAATTTGCTGCAGCTTTCATACTTAGTTTTTTTTTTGTTGTTTTTTTATTTCTTGTTTCTGAGGGCCCGTTTCGGCCTTTTGTAAGGTACGAATGTTACATACGCATAGTTGTTTCGCCTTCGTTTGTGAATCTTTTGATTTTCTTTTTCTTTCCCTCGTTTTATACATATCTTTCGTTTTGTCGTAGACCTTTAGATTTCTTTGTGACGAGTCCTTGATCTTTTTGATTGGGAATCCGACCCTGCCCGGATCGAGTAAGATCTCGTCGCGTGAGTCTGAATGAAGTCACTTTGGATCTGCAAGTCCGGGGCAGGTTGACTTCTGATTTGCCGACTTAGGCGGAATCAACCTTGATTCAAACGAGATTGAATTCAGACTCATCGTCTTGGAAGGAGTCAGTTTCGACTTGAACATTTGAGTGGGATTGAATTCAGACTTACCAACTTAGGTGAAGTTGATTTTTTCATATGTATTCGAGCGAGGTCGAACTTGGAATCGCTATTTTGGGCGAGGTCAATTTCTGACACATTCGAACGAGGTTGAACTTGGAATAGTCGTCTTAGGCGAAGTCAATTTCTGACTTATATGTTCGAACGAGGTTGAACTTGGAATCGTCGTCTTGGGCGAAGTCAATTTTTGACTTATATGTTCGAACGAGGTTGAACTTGGAATCGCCATTTTGGGGGAAGTCAATTTCTGACTTATATATTCGAACGAGATCGAACTTTAATCTATTGATTCAGGTGGACGAATTTTTGCTTTTACTTGGCGATGGCCGACAGCCGCAAAGGCGTGTTCGAGATAGAAATTGTAATATGTTTAACAATGACCGGTGGCTGTAAAGGTGTTAATTCGAGCAAGGTCGAATTGTAACCTATTTGATGATGGCCAGTGGCCGTAAAAGTGTTAATTCGAGCGAGGTCGAATTGTAACCTATTTTGATTTGGCGATGGACAGTGGTCGTAAAGGTGTTAATTCAAGCGAGGTCGAATTGTAACCTATTTGATTTGACGATGGCCAGTGGCCGTAAAGGTGTTAATTCGAGCGAGATTGAATTGTAACCTATTTTGATTTGGCGATGGCCAGTGGCCGTAAAGGTATTAATTCAAGCGAGGTCGAATTGTAACCTATTTGATTTGATAATGGCCAGTAGTCATAAAGGTGTTAATTCGAGCGAGGTCGAATTGTAACCTATTTTGATTTGGCGATGGCTAGTGTCGCACCCCCTTTTCTCCTCCGTGGAGAAAGTCATTCTGACGTTCATGGGGGTAATAACTCGTTTCCTTTTGGGAATTGGGTATTTTTGAAGAGCCGCCACCTAACGGATTATGGTGCGTTAGGGCACCTAGAGCGATTAACTCTTGGATTTGTTTGCATTACCAGAGATTTAGGGTAATGGCTCGAAATAACCTTGAGGGGAAGGTGTTAGGCACCCTTCTTGGTCCACAACTGTGGGTCCCGGCCGAACTTATACTTACAAATTAGTCCATTAACAAATAAATAGTTGAATCAAATAGTTTGCAAGTAAAGCACGTTGGACATTATATAACTCAAATAATAAGACAGAGATTTGAACAAGTGGTATACATATAAAACAACGTTTTAAACAGAAGAGATTTGGGAAAGGAGCGGTCCTAGGTTGGTTAGCCTACAGGATCACCCTACACAATATCCGGTAAACACTCCTCAATGAGGGGCTACACCTGACATTAGCGCGTAGTCATCATATACCATATCTACCCTTCCCACCCCCTTAGTGGTTACTAAAGCGAGTGTTGGTTAGCGATCTTTATTGTGTGCTGTTACTCGTCCCTTCTTAACGGTCCTGGAGGAAATTTAGGACCTATACCTATAGGCAGTTCTAGACAGACCCCTAAGGTTTAAAGGAGAAAATACTAAGGCGACAAGCAAGAACAAATAGGACATTAGCACATAAGGCAGAAAAGAAGCAATTAAAGGCTCAAATTTACCTCCACAAACAACGCACATAAGCAGCACGACTCAAACACAAATAAGGGTTGTATTGTTAAACGGTATCCTAAGACATGATGTCTAAGTGAATATCAAGACATAAAAGATAGGCAGTTTATTTTATAAACTCAGAAGTAATGGCCCTATCAGTATGCCTACTGATTTTAAACCTGTTAAATTAGAACAACATTAAGTAGTAGAAACAGTTTCAGAGTTGCAGGATTTGAAAACGCCTTATAAGATTGCCTACACGCTGAATAGTGGTGTCCTAAGAGCATGATAGCTACGTCTGATATAGTAAAACAATGGGCAGATTTTAAAACAGACTCTTGAGTTCCTATAGGTATGCTTTCTAATGGTAAATTAGAGCAGTACTCGAAAGAATTCATTTCAGGGAAAACAAACCACTAGTTAGACCAGTTTCGAAGCAAACTAATCATGAACTGGATTGACTTATTTAAACTAAACTGATTTTAGATCTATAGGCAGAATTTCTGATGTTGTTTCCTATATGCATGATATCTAATTGTTAAGAGCTGATGTTAGAAACTTGTAGACATGATAACAAATGAAAATACATATAAATACCCGTTATAACAAAAGTTGAACTAGATCATATTCTATAGGCATGGTATCTACTTGTGAAGTTGATTTTAAGACCTATAAACATGATTTCTATTTTTGGAACCACTTGATACCTATAGGCATGATTTCTAACATGGTAAGGCAAACATAGCAAATAAAATATCCTATAGGCATGGTTTCTACCCATATTACCCCGCAAATATGTAACTACCCACCCTTTTTCACTAGTCACCCAAATATTCGTTTACAAATTATTACAAACCAAATGAATGAATTACATAAATAAATAAAAATAAAAAAAAGTTACACTATAGGGAGCTTAAAGCAGGCCCAAGTGATTTCCAAAACCTCCAATAGCCTCAAATGCCAATTTCATAGGCAATATCATTGTCTAGGTGCGTCAGAGTTCCCTAAGGATCTCAAGGATCTCGGGCAGTGCTCACACCTAGACTTTGTAATCAAATTGAGTAAGTGCAGTGTGGAAGGGCCAGCCTCAGTGTGCCAGAGTTCAGAGAGATCTCAAGAGGATCCCAAGGCAGGACACACACTGGAGGGGCAGAACCTAGGGACTTAGGAGTAGAGTGAAAGTGCTTGACATAGTTTGAAAGGGTTTCAATAGGAAAACAATGTTAAAGAGATTTTCTTGAAATAGTTTTGTAAAGAAACATAGGGAGTTATTAAATAAGACAATTTGAAAAGGGTAAGGTGACTAACAATCAATCAAACCAAATACAGAACCAGAAGAGGTTCACCAGCACTTCACTACATGGAAGCACACAGGTACACACATCCACTCAAGAGTAATGGGGATTTGGGGTAAGCATAGTGCACATAGTAAGCATAGATACACATTGGTACAGAATCAAAGGAGCCTTGAAAGGGACAAGGGCTTTTAAAGTACAGCATGAACTTTAGAGTTAATACATAATCAAATAGGCTTAGGATAGCTAATTACTTACACAGGAAGGTGCATGCCAGAAACCAGAGAAACATAGTCACATTAGGGCATACTAGAAAGGGATTCATGAGTAGGCTAATCCTAAGGGTGTATAGAGCATGCAGTAAAGAAGACAATGAAGTAGACATGTTATTACAGGTTGAACAACAAAATCATAGATAGAAGCATATTAGAAACATGACAAATTGAAGTATTAGGAGAAGCATATTGTTTTGGGACTTGAATTGAAATTAGAACATACCAGTAAAGAGATAGTAAACACAAAGTTAAAGAGAACCCAGTAGTTAGCCTTGGCTTGCAGCCATCTGATTTTAGACAGTACGAAGTAACATAAAAGATAGCAGAAAGCTTTTAGTGTAAAAGAGAGAGAGAGAGAGAGAGTTTTTTTAACCAATTTTTCGTGTCTTTGTGTTAATGAGAGTATATATATATATATATATATATATATATATATATAGTAGTTCAAAACTAGGTAAAATAAGGCAAGAATCACAATAGTATAGTAATTATGGAACTCAGAACCAATTAGAGCAAAATCAGTATAAGTACTCCCGTAATTTAAGGGAATCAGTTCAAACAGTAAGAACAAGTAACAAATAAGGAAAGAAATCAATGTACGACTAATAAGGAAAGATTTCAAATTCAGTAAGTATAGGGTAAACAATTAGGGCTAAGTTCAGAAAACTCTAATTAAGGAGATAGTCAGTAGGAATAAAATACCAATGCAGACAAGGTAGGCGAATCAATCAATTTGAATAAAAAGGGTAGGAATCGAAGGTTTAAAGGAAGGTCTTCCAATCAAACCATGAAATGGGGAATCCAGAATCAATCAAAGAGAAAGTCATGAGTCAGTGTTTAGCATATAAATAAAGTAAGATAAGAATAACCAGACATAGCAAACATGAAGGTTAAACAACACCGATAGAAAGAGGCAAGTCTTGAACAGTCAAGATAAACACAAGCACATAGAGTTGATATAAGTTAGGCTAAAAATACAGTAGGAACATATTCGAGGCAAGATAGTCACAGAAACTCAAACAAGAAACAGTCAATCATGCTAATATACAGAACCAAACGAAGAAACCTAGAAAATTAGGGCTTTCAACATAGACGAGTTGAAGAGGTAGTAAAATCATAGAATCTGTCAAAAATATGCAAGAAATAGAAGTTTAAACACAAAGAATCAGTTAAACAAAATTGTAAAAGAAGTTTTGAAACCCTAATTTTTAGAAGAATGTGAAAAACACTTGAAATCAATGATTCTTGTAAAGAGCTCCAAGGATAGTGTAAAACATTAAAGAGATCTAGGAGATATAGGAAGAAATTAGGGTTTTAGAAGAAACCCACATAGAGATGAAAGAACCTGTCTAGAATCCCAAGGATCGTAACAAATACAACATGATTTTGCTCGAAATCACACTGGAGTAGCCAAGAACAGACAAGTGACGAACCCTAGATGCAAGTCAGCATGGCCCTGGGCCCTTGAAGACCTTAGAGAAGGCAGGCATCGCATGAGAGAAGCCATTGGAGGCTTAGGAGACCATGAGAAGTCACCAGAGATGACCGGAGAAAAGAAGTCAGTGGTTGAAGGGTTAGGGTTAGGTTGAGAGTGTTTTGAGAGAGGAGAGGATCTTAGGACGGCGGATGTGGGAAAATGGTTAGGGTTGGGGGGTCATTTGGAATAAAAAAGGCAAGACTAAACGAGGGACGTTGATCTTTTAGATCAACAACCAGGATTTGATAGGTTTTGGGTCGGGTAGGTGTATTTAGGGCTTGGGTCGGGTTATTTAAACCAAAATTGGGCTGGGTATTGGGTTTAATTGAGGCTAAAATTGAAATGCAATTTGGCTAAATTTTAAATAGCCAATTTATCTCCATATAATTTATAATAAATAATAGATAATTCCTAAAAAAATAATTCCGTGTACTACAATGATTTAAAATAGATATTTAATATTTTAAAAATATAGAAGATCAGTTTTATGCATATAAAGGTAATTATACATTAATAGGGCTAATATTGCAATTATATGCAAATTAGTTTTTGAAATATAAAGGCAATTATAAAAAATGCACAAAAAATATTTAAACAACATTTTGGCATAAATATAGGATTTATATGATTAAATTATTACAACAATTATTCGAGGAATAATTATTGGAGATTTTATGAGTAAAAGGAGAGGAAATAAATCAATTTAAAATCTTTAAAACTATAGAAAAATTATAAAGACCTTGTATATGCTTTTGTATGCCTATATATGCTATTTGAAAGTATATATATCTATAAAATATATAGAAAAAAATTGGGTATCAACAACCAGTGGCCATAAAGGTGTTAATTCGAGCGAGGTCGAATTGTAACCTATTATGTTATTTTTTGGAGAACATTATACGTCGAAATACTGTTTAGGCGTGCATCGGGGTGAGTTCCGATGTGTTTGGTTTTGCTTCTACTGGAGAATACTAGGCGTTTCGTGGGTGAGTCCTAGTGTGCTTAACCTTGCTTTCATTGGAGATTACTGTGCGTTTCGTGAGTGAGCCCCCTGTTCTGGAGATATTCTTGATAGTCGATCTGTGTTGAACCATTTCAGTTATTTGTAATTCAGTACGGCTTATAGGGCTTTGCTCGGTCACTGCTTGCGAGGTGGTATGGTACGAAACCTTTTCATAGGGTGTTTTGGTGGCGCCCGTTCCTTGTTCGCATACCCATGAGAGCGCTCGTGTCCCTGTTCTGAACCAACAAGAGATCGTGGTAAGTGAAATCCAAACGAAATTGCATGTTACCTTGGCCTGATAAGTTGGTGAAAAGAGGAATGGCGCCGTAGGGTCGCTCGCTTCGCCC
Source organism: Nicotiana sylvestris (assembly GCF_000393655.2). NCBI lineage: Eukaryota > Viridiplantae > Streptophyta > Magnoliopsida > Solanales > Solanaceae > Nicotiana > Nicotiana sylvestris. Next base: position 31,726,471 of record NC_091062.1, read on the forward strand.
CGTACTCGAATGATGATTTCAGGTTTAGCGGCCGTTTTCAGCTCAGTCGTTAATTGTGTCTAGGCTTCTCGTGGGTTGGACTTACCTTGCATGTTGGGATATCGAAACCGAGTCCTGGTCCGACCTCGTACGATATGCACAAACAACAAGGGAAACATGTCATACTTTGTTCACAAATTGTCCAGTGTGTGTGGATATGAGAATAGGGCAGGATGTGCCCGCTGTTTCAAAGGATCACACAGTAGGCTATCGTCCCTTCCCAAGAGGTGGGAGTACGGGTCGGTATATATGGTAGATACGTCACATGGGGTTGCGGTCATGCCAAACGCATAGTGACTGCGATTCTACTTTAAACATGTATATGGTGTGCCAAACCCACCGTTACAGGTGAGACGTGAGTTTTGCATAGATATCGGTCACAATTTCTATTTTATGTAGAAATCCGACCTAGATCGGTACGGTTATATCAAAGGCTTACCTACCATTCTTTCGAGTTGGCATTTATGCCGAGATGGTGAGACCATGACAGCCTGGTAGTGATACTTGGCTGGTTCTAGATCTAACGGAAACTAAATAATTTGGCTAAGAAATCCCCACAGACAGCGCCAAATTGTTTGACCAAAAAGTATTAAACCTTTTAGTTAAATCAATTAATAAAGAAATAAAAAGTAAATCTTAGCCAACCATAATTAACTCTAGATCTAAGCATATTGAATATGAGAGGCGAAAGAGATTGAACTCATATAACGTTCTTTAAGATGATTAATAGACATTAAATGTAAATAATAAACTTACATCTTTCATACATTGTTCCGTACTTGTAAAAGCAAAGATGAAAAAGAGGAGAAGTTGTTGATAACTATGGGATCTCTCTTTATTGAGTCAACAATGATGATTGCAAGGGGTTGTAACCAAAATTTGGACTTTTAGTTTGTTGTTGGAGGTTTCTTCCTACAGGGGACCAAAATTCGAGAGTTGTGAAATCTCGGATCCCCTTTTCCCTTGCTTTCTTCCCCCATATATATATTACCAATTTTTCCCTTTATCCAACGGTTTTTAACCAGCGTACCCTCTCATGACTGTAGTCTTCCTTACTCGCCCAAGTATTACGACATATGTTCTGCTGAGTAAGCTTTCTGATGGCTCGATCTCGGCAGTGGCCGAAATATTCATTTCTATTACGCCTCGTGGGCACGAATATGGCCTGGTCGACTCCTTACCATTCCTTTTAATGATAATCATCTTGTAGTCAGATTTTGACCCATACAGTACTTAACCTTTTAAATTATACTATGTGTTCTATTTATATGCTATTATTACTATTTGAGAAATTAAATAACCTTTTATTAATTATAAGGAATATTATTTTTCTATTGTAAAATGATTGATGTTTTACAATAATTTTATGTATTTCCTAATTATCTAAATTTTAATTTAAACTTCGGACTCCTTCAATTCATTTGGTAGCAAATGCAACATCATTAGTTATAAATATTGGCTAACGATATAGTTTTGTAGTCAAGAGGTCATAGTACCAAACACTTGTCATTGTGTATATACCTACCATTTATTAGAGGAAAATCAAAATACTCATTTATCATTGTGTATATCTACTGGTTAATAGAGGGAAATCAGTATATAAATCAATAGTAGTTCATAATAAATGTGATTTTATTATTCTATCTATTTCAATTTATGTCACTTAGTTTGATTTTACATAAGTTTAAGAAAAATAAAAGACTTTTGAAATCTGTTGGTCTTCCTTCTAATCCATTATAATTATAATAACGGATAATTTCAAAGACCTCCCTCCAAGTTTCACCTTATCACCCTGACATCTCTTGTAGTTTACGATATTACACATACCTCCCTTATTTTGATTTTCTTGTAACCATTCTCTAAACCTATTTAAAATAAATATAAATAAAATATAATTTGACATATTTGCCCTTTTTAATATTAATTTCTTTCAATTAATTTTTTTAAAAATAAAAACGCATTTTTGTTGTCTTTGGTTAGTTATATTTAAGTAATTGCCAAACCATTTTACCGATGCTTCGACTTTAGATATCTGCTCATATTATCCGATCTAAACTCTAAAGTTTCCATTGAGATTTTATCTTATAAATATAGACAAACAAGCACATTCTGTCTTTTTCTTGTTGTGAAAGATGTTGCAACTAGTATACTCAAACAACTAGCATATTTTTCATTTCTTTCCTTAATGCTAATGGTGTGATACTTGATGGGTTTATAGTACCGTAGCTTTATGTTTTGATGATCTAACAAATTTACTGTCAAAGAACCAGATAAGTGACCTGACATACTTGGTACACAACTAAATCAATGGACTCAAGCTAAGTTGAGTTATTATAGCTTCAGAAGATTAAAAAACAGGGACCGGATTATTACGCCCCGCAATATTACGTCGATATTACGTCCTAAAGTATCATATTACGATGATGTTACGTCATGCAGTATTATATTACGATGATGCTACGCCTTGCAGTACTACATTACGATGATGTTACGCTTCGCAGTATTAAATTACGACGGTGTTGCACCCTGTAGCATTGTACATTGAATTTGTCGTAAGGTAATTAACATCAGTCTAAGGAAAAGATTATTTGGAGATTAGAAGGATTATACTATTTCAAACAAGTGATGAGAAAATTCGTGAAGGTGAGAGGGGAAGCAAGTCAAAGAAAATGAATTTTCGTCCAAGTTTGGCATGTTGGGGGTACAATTCGGGCCGAGCGTTAATACCCGATATTTATGGACTAGTACCATACAAGGTATCATATGAATATGATAGTAGAATGTATAAAGTGTATTAAAAATACGTAAAATTTTAAGTAATTTGAGACAATTCTTAATTATGCGAATAATTATCTAATTACCGGGTAGCGGGATATTACCTAAGTAAATTAATTAATTGTTGGATAAAGATCAAAATACCCCCAACGTGACAGCTAGCCACCTTATAAAGAAATAACTAAGAGTTATTCTTTGATTAGATGGCATAAGGATTTGATGTGTTAGCTACACATTCCCTTTATTCCATATATCTTTTCAATAACCACTACAATCTGAAGACTATCCATTCTTACAATTTGAATGGTTAGCCATGAATTGACAAGTAAAAGTCACTACAAATCAAAACGTTAGTCATTTTTCAAGCTTTCAATAAAATGTCTTTCAACCAAAATCCAACAATTCAAGTCAAAGTAGGATTTTGCAATTATAACGGAGTACGATGTAATCTTTCTCAAGAATATCATACAGATTTTTTTCTACTCCGATCTTGTCGTTACGTGTTGTCGCAATTGACTTGTATTAGAGGGATTGTCAAGAGAATCGACTCAGGTATGTTAAGGTTATCCTTTCTTTCTTTTGGTATGATTCATAAGATGCAAACGAAACGTGCTAAGGCACAACTTTCATAAATAACTCTATTCATAGAAATGCTAGAGATGCTTATGTTCTTGATTCTCCATGTGTCATATTATTCTATCGTCTCGTCATGGGTCTCAGAAAAATACGTAAGTTAAAAAAAGTTTACTTCATGATATTATTCAAAGGCATAATGGTCTTATGACAATCCAAGAGATTTTATTGACGAACTTCTCATGCATTGCATACATGTACATTGACCCATGACCAGATGGCATTATATACGCGTATATATGTATGTATATTATAAGTGTATGGAATATGGGAAAAGGTTACGGCATTATATACACACCACCACCTGATCAGCTGGTCTACGTTGATGATTTGCCCACAGTAGTCGAGATGATATGATGGGATGCCCTCAGAGGCTTGATGATGTTATGGACAAATATACCCATGCACGGTATGACATTTATACGCATATACATGATATTATAAAAATGAAATGATTTACAGGGCATTGCAAACGTACATGTCGAGTCTTTTACTACATGTCTTTCTCATGTCTATTATTTATTGATTTCCATTTCTTACATACTCGATATATTATTTGTACTGGCGTCCCTTTTATCGAGGGACACTGCATTTCATGCCCGCAGGTCCCGATAGACAGGTCAATAGCCCTCCAAGTAGGCTATCAGCTCAACGGAAGATGTTGGTGCGCTTCATTTACTTCGGAGTTGCATGTTTGCTTAGTATGATTTAGATGTGTATTCTTAGAGGCTTGTAGACAAATATCATGTACGTAAATATTTGTATGGCCTTGTCGGCCTATGTTCAGTATATGAGTGGTTATTTTGGCCTTATAGACCCGTACGTCATATGTATAAGTTTGAATTACATGTTGGATTGTCCAATATCGAGTATTTCTCCATATTTTATTGTACTTATCTCATGACAGCCTCTCTAGCTCATTTACCTATGATAGTATGAAACGAAAGATACGTTACGTAGGTACTAGGTTGAGTAAGGTATCGGGTGCCCGTTGCGGCCCATCGGTTTGGGTCGTGACAAAAGTGGTATAGAGAAGTTATATCCTAGGGAGTCTACAAGTCGTGTCTAGTAGAGTCTTGTTTATGGGTGTGTCGAGCACCACACTTATAAGGAGGAGACTACATGGCATTTAGGACTGTCACTCTTTCTTCTTACTCTAGATCGTGTGGTAGAGCTCAGTTGTAAGAACTCAATTTCCTAAACTCTATCTTATTCATAATACATGATGCCTACATATAGAAAGATGATCAGTACGAGATTGCATGTAGTTGAGGCAGAGGAACTCGATTTGCATCATACTTATGATGAGTAAATGTAAGGTCTTCAGTAGATCATGTGTGTACTAAGACGTGTAAGCCTCTCGATAAGGAGCCTTGAGGCAAGAATATCTATCCACCCTATGGAAAAAGGTAATGAGAGATTCAGAAAGTAGATACAAGCTTCAACAAGTAAAAGGAGCAAGATGAGAAGGGTACGAGGTACCCAATTAATAAAGATTTTCAGTATTTACAAATTCAGGCAAAAGAGTATAAGCCTTTTGAGTTACCTTCAATAATAATAGAGGCACGTACAAATGGCCACACCCATCTCATTTATGTCTTATGGAAGTTAACAGAAGTAGTATAAGAGAAGTACGGGATATTAGGATCTGGCTGGGTTAGAGTAACCCAAAATGGTTAATGAATTGTTTGCGTCAGTTGACATTTCCGAAGGATAGTGCAAATATGCTAATAGATCTCCTTGTAAGACACCTAGGTGATGCACTCTAGAATATTACAATTAGATTTGAATACTAGCGTGATCAAAAAAAAATCTCGAAGATAGGCACTGCAAGCCTGGAAGGGATAAATATTACCTTAGTGTGACACTCATCCCTAGTAGAGCGAGGATATTGAGCAACCTGAAGAGCCGATGAATGAAGCAAGGAGAGCTAAAAATAAAAGAATGTCTTGTTGAAATTTTCACACGAAAGGGACATGCAGAAATATTAGCAGAGTAATGAGAAAAGAGATAAGGAAGAATTATGAGTGAGATGTGATACATGGGTGACAACGGCAGAGTGTTACAGAATCTCTAGTCAAATGAAGAAAAAGACGAGAGGTGACAGGCCTTGAGACTACAAAAGAAATTAGGTCATAAAGTCATATCCTCATTTCAAGAAATAAGCTCGTGACTCCAATGCGACTGCCAAAAGGAAAAGTTAGACCTCAGAGTAATATAAATAAGTATGGACTGGTGAACAAGGTAAACTAAACATGAATTAAGGACTGAGTGATTTGATAATGGTCGGCATCATGAGAATTTCAGATTGCGTTCCAGCCATAATAGAATGGACGACCGAAGAATACCCTTTAATAGTCATTTAGGAAGACGCTTCCCTAAAGTAAGCAATGTGAGCAAAGTAAGGAATTTTGTTATCCTTAGTATAGAAGAATTACCGCAAGACGAGTAAGGGTCATTGATGATGTAAAAGGACGCCAAAGATAAAGAGGTAAAACATCTACAGGTAGATTGTCGTAGCTCCAACTCTTAGTACTCCCCTAAAGGGGGAAATATGGAGTGATAATGGCATTAAGTCAAAGTTAAGCGGTTCTAGTAATTATGGAATGGTAAAAGAAGAATATGATAAAAATAAGAAAGGGATGTTATTGATAAATAAGGAGCCAGTGCGAAAAGTAAGTTAAGACAAAGGAAATAAACCAAGAAAGATTGCGCGGAACATTAATATGAGAATGAGCCAACGAGTAGTTGGTAGTTAATTCAGGAAGAGCCTAGTTATGGCTAAATAAGAAGCTACAGATGAGTCAGCAGATCATGCAATATAAACATGGTAAAACCCAATATAGTGAATTCAGCCTCGCAATAATGTCATTGTAATACTTGAGAAATATTTAGATAAGAGTTGGGTAGTTAAAAGTATCGTATGAATGTTATGAAAATAAAAGAGAGTGCCACTGGGAAGACAGTCAAAATATCAGTTCAGAAGCAACCCTACAAGCACAAGGGCGTGGAGATAAGTAACTACGAATAATTATAGGCAAGGAAGGACATCAAAAGGTCCGTAATAAGCTCACAGTTTTACAAAAGTCAGAGGGTCCTCCCTAAATACCACAATGAAAGACTAGCTGAGAAAGTAAGGAAGAAGGCTTCAGCCTAAGCTCAGTGACCTAAGGAGGGAATGGTCTTATAAAAATAGTCCCACTACAACATTGTATGCAGGCTATATAAAAGTGGCACCTACTGTGGCAAACGAACGGGATGTAAAGTCAAGAGTAATATTCGAGATTATATGAGTTGCACGAAAATTTCGGCATGCGTGAGAACTAAGATAAGCTAAGTATGCATGCAAAAAGGAGGCAGAAGGCCAGGAAAAGTAATAGCTTACATTTAAAGAAAGTTGAGAAGGAACGAAAGGAACTATTCCATCAATGATCTAGAGTTAGTTACGTTATGAACGCACCTAAGATTTTAGAGTATTATCCATGCAGCATATATATCGGCATTCATATAGCCATAGAAGACTCCAATATAAGTTAAAAGAAAGAATTGGGCCCAGGACATAGACAAAGGATTGAATTGTTAGAAGATTGTATAATGAATATGTCATAGCGTCCATAAAGGGCTAAAGTAAAAATCAATACCATGAGCCACAGATCGAGAGATAGCTTAAGCCTACACAAAAGCTGATCATGAGCCGCAGATTGAGATGGAATGAAAAGGCTTAAGCCTACATAAAGGCTGATTGGAAGTATGATGAAACTAAAGAGTTACATCAACGAAGTAAATTAGGAATCTGATTATTGGACCCAGAGAGTTATAGACCTCGTGATTGAGAACATTGCAGGATTACTCTTATTATCAGAGGTACAAGAGAGAAAGTACATTAGCCATATTCTATAATGGCTCTACGATAAAGCCAGTTAGAAGAAGTACCAGCCTCATAAGAAGTCAGTATAAAGCTCTCACCGGATTGTGTTATAATAAAAGCTTCAAGTTATGGATGTGAATTATACCTATATGGAAAAGGGGGTCATGAAGGAGATAGAAGATGTGATGTGAGACTTTAAGGTAAGTAAGGTAAAGGTTAATAACATACGAGATACTCAAATGCAGAAGGTCATAAATAGTCCATACTTCGGATAAAAGGCTAGAAGCATGGGGATTCAATATCCAGGAATAATAGCTGCATCGTTAGTGGCATATCTTGCAGCCTATGGTTTCTAGGTATCGAGAGGTCTAATTAAGAGAGTAAAAGAAGAATTAGAGAAGATGTGATGTCTCGATTGATATTCCAGAATAACATAAGAAAATCTATGGTGCAAGAAAGTTGAAGTAAGGCTGCGAGTAGTGTAAATGGATATGTACGGTCGCAAGCTAAAGTATGGTAGAACGACAAGATTGTAGTAAGACAAGATTAAGGATAAGAAGGGGCGAGTGAGAAGGTGACAAAAATGGATAAGCCCTCGGGATTAAGCCCACAAAAATGAGAGAGAGATGATGGATTCTCTAAATTATATAAAGCTCAGTATAGCCTGAATGAGCTCAAAGGAGTCTAAGACTAGCAACATTTAGAAGAAATGGAATGCTGACTTGGTAATAAAAGGAGGGTATAATTATGACAGATAAAAGATTGCGTTTCGGCCTTCGATTGAGTAATGATTTGAAGAGGATTTCACGAATTTTATAGAATTAAAATACCCACGTAAGGTGAATCACATTGGGATACTATAAAATATGATTATTGAAGTACAATATCGCCCCCAAGTGGATCAGGAAAATCACTTCAAATATTCCTCGATACAACATAAACCCTAGTGGCAATGTATTACGTAAGAAGTTTCAAGTTATCAATGGAAGATTGTAGATCAACATTGAGGTGAATCGACAACGGATGGATAAAAGTTACAAAGTACGAGATGAGACTAGGTCACCCGTCTTAAGGTGAACAGTAATGAAGAAGCATTAAAAGACTTAGATTTATGCATATAGGATAAGCAACGAGAGTAACATGGAGTTTTGTCGTAGACCTCAGTAACAATAAATTGAAGTAAGAGTCAGGGTACAATATGACCTGGCTAGATGCAGTAAAGTCATATGTTTGGATAAACAGATTTACGAAATAAGGAATAGCAATATTCGTAAGTTCAACAGAGTACCGAGTGAAGAATTTCAGTATACCTATAGATGCCCAGAGGGACATCTTGTCAAGCTCTATATATGTTTATAGAGTGAGGCCTAGAGATTGGCTAAAAGCTGGAGGGAAAAGGAGAGAAGATTCACATAGGCTCACTTACAAAGTCAGAGTCATACAGGCTGCATGATAGGAGGTAGCAATAGTTACGAGATTGGAAATATTTCGACCACAAATCGTGGTATGAGAAAGAGGACTAAAGGGGGAATGTCCTGGCCTTTGAATTTATTCACAGAACAACTACCTAAATGGCAAGGGGAGTATTAAAGTATTCGCAAGAGCTATAAGTTATGAAAATGATTAGAGCATCAGTCAACATTCGAGGATGAATGTTCCAAAGGGGGGAATGATGTTACGCCCCGTAATATTACGTCGATATTACAACCCGCAGTATTATATTACGATGATGTTACATCATGCAGTATTATATTACGATGATGCTACACCTTGCAGTACTACATTACGATGATGTTACGCTTCGCAATATTAAATTACGACGATATTGCACCCTGTAGTATTGTACGTTGAATTTGTCGTAAGGTAATTGACATCAGTCTAAGGAAAAGATTATTTGAAGATTATAAAGATTATACTATTTCAAACAAATGATGAGAACATTCGTGAAGGTGAGAGGGGAAGCAAGTCAAAGAAAATGAATTTTCGTCCAAGTTTAGCATGTTGGGGGTACAATTCGGGCCGAGCGTTAATACCCGATATTTATGGACTAGTACCATACAAGGTACCATATGAATATAATAGTAGGATGTATAAAGTGTATTAAAAATAAGTAGAATTTTAAGTAATTTAAGACAATTTTTAATTATGCGGGTAATTGGTTAATTATCGAGTAGCGGAATATTACCTAATTAATTAATTAATTGTTGGATAAAGATCAAAATCCCCCCAACCCCCAAAACATGGCAACTAGCCACCTTATAAAGAAATGACTAAGAGTCATTCTTTGATTAGGTGGCATAAGGATTTAATGTGTTAGCTACACATTCCCTTCATTCCATGTATCTTTTAAATAACCACTACAATCTGAAAACTATCCATTCTTACAATTTGAATGGTTAGCCATGAATTAACAAGTAAAAATCACTACAAATCAGAACGTTAGTCGTTCTTCAAGCTTTCAACAAAATGTCTTTCAACCAAAATCCAACAATTCAAGTCAAAGTGGGATTTTGCAATTATAACGGAATACGGTGCAATTTTTCTCAAGAATATCATACGAATTTTTTCCTACTCCGATCTTGCCATTACGTGTTGTCGAAATTGACATGTGTTAGAGGGATTGTCAAGAGAATCGATTCAGGTATGTTAAGGCTATCCCTTCTTTCTTTTGGCATGATCCATACGATGCAAACGAAACGTGCAAATGCACAACTTCCATAAATGACTCTATTCATAGAAATGCTAGAGATTCTTATGTTCTTGATTCTCCATGTGTCATATTATTCTATTATCTGTTCATGGGTCTCAGGAAAAATACGTAAGTTTAAAAAGTTTACTTCATGATATTATTCAAAAGCATAATGGTCTTATGACACTCTAAGAGATTTTATTGACGTACTTCTCATGCATTGCATACATATATATTAACCATGACCAGATGATATTATATACGTGTATATATGTATATTATATGTGTATGGGATATGAAAAAAGGTTACAGCGTTATATTCATACCACCACCTGATCAGCTGGTCTACGTTGGTGATTTTCCCACAGTGGCCGAGATGATATGATGGGATACCCTCAGAGGCTTGATGATGTTATGGACACATATACCCATGCACGGTATGAAATTTATACGCATATGCATGACATTATAAAAATGAAATGATTTATAGAGCATTGCAAACGTACATGTCTTGTCTTTTACTCTATGTCTCTCTCATGTCTATTGTTTACTGATTTCTATTCCTTACATACTTGGTATATTATTTGTACTGACGTTCCTTTTACTTGGGGACATTGCGTTTCATGCCCGCAGGTCCCGATAGACAGGTCGAGAGCTCTCCAAGTAGGCTATCAGCTCAGCGGAAGATGTTGGTGCGCTCCATTTGCTTCGGAGTTGCATGTTTGCTTAGTATGATTTAGATGTGTATTCTTAGAGGCTTTTAGACAAATATCATATACGTAAAAGTTTGTATGGCCTTGTTGGCCTATGTTCAGTATACGAGTGGTTATTTTGGCCTTATAGAATCGTACGTCATATGTATAAGTTTGGATTACATGTTGGATCATCCAATGTCGAGTATTTCTCCATATTTTATTGTACTTATCTCATGACGGCCTCTCTGGCTCATTTACCTATGATAGTATGAAACGAAAGATACGTTACGTAGGTACTCGGTTGAGTAAGGTACCGGGTGCCCGTTGCAGCCTATCATTTTAGGTCGTGACAAAAGTGGTATCAAAGCAGTTCTGGCCTAGGGAGTCTACAAGCCGTGTCTAGTAGAGTCTTATTTATGGGTGTGTCGTGCACCACACTTATAAGCAGGAGGCTACAGAGCATTTAGAACTGTCACTCTTTCTTCTTACTCTAGATCGTGTAGTAGAGCTCAGTTGTAAGAACTCAATTTCCTAAACTTTATCTTATTCATAATACGACGATGCCTACATATAGAAAGGCGATCAGTATGAGATTGCATGTAGTTGAGGCAGAGGAACTCGATTTTGCATCATACTTATGATGAGTAAATGTAAGATCTTTGAGTAGATCATGTGTATACTAAAACGTGTAAGCCTCTCGATAAGGAGCCTTGAGGCAAGAATATCTATCCACCCTATGGAAAAAGGTAATGAGAGATTCAGAAGGTAGATACAAGCTTCAACAAGTAAAAGAAGCAAGATGAGAAGGGTACGAGGTACCCAGTTAATAAAGATTATTAGTATTTACAATTTTAGGCAGAAAAATATAAGCCTTTTGAGTTACCTTCAACAATAACAGAGGCACGTACAAATGGCCACACCCAGAGGCGGATCCAGGATTTGATAGTTATGGGTGCCACTATATTTAATACAAGCCTACCACTAATCGAGAAAATTGAATTAGGGGGAATCAAATTAGGGTGTACAATCAGTGATTTAAAAAGTGAGGGCGTGAGTCGGAGCGTTTTACTTAATACGGGGCGAGGCAAAAGCCTCGAGACATGGGATGTAAGATCTTTAATTTTTTAAATTTAAGAATTAATAATATAACATTATAACATAAAAATATAAAAGATACATTAAAAGTTCATGAAAACTAAAAAGAATTTAAGAACCACTTATAACATCTAGCGTGTTTTACAAGTATAAATAATGCAATATTATTAAAGTTACTATGAAATATAAATTTTCTACAACGTCCTAACTTTCAAATGATTAAAATTCATAATTTCTTAAAAGTATATCAAACTGCGTATTTTACCTCCTTAAAAGTAAATACTCAATAAATTTTATCAACATTATAATTTAAATTATTACTCCTTCATGAGAAACATAAAATTATTTTTAAAGAGTAAAATAACAAATATATGATAATTTAGTGAGACATAGAACTAAGACATGAAGATCTATCAAGTAAAGATATAAAATTTGGTTATCTATTTCAGAAGAGATATTCAAATGATATTCAATTAGTTGAGTTACTCACATTTTTCATATTCCTATAGATAAAAAAGAGCTTTAATCATTCATTTGTCGAAGAATTTTGAGAGTCTACAATGCTAATTAGTGAATTCAATACATGATTTGCATAGGAATTATGGAGGCAAGTCCCGAGCGTTAAGCGTTAGACATGTTTAGAGCGCATAACCGGGCGCTTGGGGGCGTAAGTCTCACAAAACTAAACCCTACACATGAGTCTCAAGGCGTTTTGATAGTGCCCTGCCCCGGGACGAATCCCAGAAAAACTTTTTAAAACACTGTGTACAATATGTCGCTTCATTCTACTTTGAATTAATTTGATTTAGTTTTATTTTGAATTAATTCGGTTCGCTTTACAAAATATTTTATGCATAAATAAATACGCGATGACCAAATTAAAAATGTTTTGTCCTTTATTGAAATCAAGAAAAAAAATATTAGATGGATAAAAAATAAAATGATTAAAATCATATTCACATAAGTAGTTTAAAATCTAGAAAAAGAAAATAGTAAGAAAGATATAATTTAACTAAATAATAAAAATGAGGTTGTACAAAGAGAAAAAAAACAAAGATGAAAAAAATCAGAGAAACCAAGAAAAAGAGAAGAAAAGAACAAAAAATGAAAAAAGTGACCGGACCTAGTGGAAGAGCGAACTGGATTGCCGCTAGTAGGTTTCGATATTGAGCGTCGCCTGTGCAAAAGTTGCTCACTAACCATGGCACCTACTTCCATTTTGTGCTTATGGGTGCCACTCATTTATAATATACACAATATTCGTGAAATACCAATAAATACGTAAAATTTACCCGAGCGTATGGGTGGCGTACCATCCTCTCTGATCTACATAGATCTGTCCCTGGACACACCCACCTCATTTATGTCTTATGGAAATTAACAAAAGTAGTATAAGAGAAGGATGGGATATTAGGATCCGCCTGGGGTTAGAGTAACCCAAAATGGTTAATGAATTGTTTGCGCCAGTTGACATTTCCGAAGGATTGTACAAATGCTAATAGACATTTCAACTGTCTATAGATGGAAAGTGACTGCATGTTGTACTGTTTGAACTGTACATGCAAACAGTGCAGCACAGTACAACAGTCACTCCCCATTGACCAACCAAGTGATTACATCATTCAAATGATCTCATCTAAGTTGTATTAAAAAAGAGCATTACAACAAAACATCACTTGAACATTTGAGAATTCATTCAAGCACTCCAACCGTTCATCTGTCAAGCATTCAATTCTCAAGTGCATCAAGAACAAAGTACAACACTACTCCGGACCAGTTCCTACAGCAAGTCTCTTGTATGTCCTTAGTTGAGTTGTAACTTTGTAATTGTTCTTCATTATAATTCCTACTTTGGTTATCTAGAAGCTTTATTTAGGAACCCCCTGTAAACCATAAACCATCAGTGTTGTGTCGTGACTAGAGTTAGTCATAAGTTGAAGTTTTTGTAATAGGTGTATTGCAAAGTGGCTTGTAATAGGTGTATTACAAGTTAGGGAGGGATTAAGAGTTTAATTCCTAGATTGCATAGGTTGTAATCTAAAGATTGCTGATGGTGAAATTGAAATACTACCAGTATAGGTCGTGATTTTTTATCCCCTTGGGCAGAGATTTTTCCACGTAAAAGTTCCCTGTTCCATTTACTTACTTTTGCATTAGTGTTATCTGTAGAAACCTATATAGGACCTGGTCTCTATATAGTTTGGTGGACTCATATATTCTATCAATACTACAATTTGCTAAGAGTTAAGCTGACATTTCAGAGTGATTGATGAACTAAAAACAAGCCTACACTTAAACAGAAAATATCCCTATATAATTTTGCGTTAAATAATATGTTTGAGGAAACAAAAACGAAGAAATTCAAGAACTACTCATTACTGATATTATCATTTCCAACAAAGTCTAATTTAATTTAAACAATATGACATAAACATTAATCGTCCTACTTGGTACTCGCCCTTCTCGATTTCAGACGGCTGATGTTGTAGCACCTAATCTTCAACATATTGGAGTATTAAGAGTGAAAGAGAGATGAACTATACTTAATAGTCGTAACCAATAGTTGTGCGGTCACTCTAAACTCTTACAAATTCGATTGCCTTGAGGAACCAACATCATCCTCCCCTATTGAACATTCATTCAAGAGCTTAGATCCAATCTTGGTTCTCCTCTTCCAAATCTCACCAGATTTTGTTGCCCAATAGTCGAAAAACTCATTTTCCTTATACATACCCGTCTTTCATGAATGAGAAGCATATAGGACTCAAACTTGATTTATAGGACTCAATTTTGGATGATTATCTATATTTGTTGAATCCCTTTTCTTCTCAGTTCGTGGATATACTACTAAAAGCTTTTCCGGTTGTTTTCATCAGCTTCCTCTTTTGGGGAGTTGTTCTTATCAAATTTGTTGTCGGTCGCCGGAAAATGTTGGGTTGCCTCAAAAAATCAAGTAGCCGATGAACTGGTAAAGGTACAGATGAAGAGAAGCTACTAAGGGCATCTCCAACTTTACCCCATTTTTGGTCCCCAAAATGGGAATTTCCCCATTTTGGGACAACTTATTCCAACCATTCCTCCATTTTTTCCCCCAAACTTTTTTTATATTCTTCTAATTCTTCTATATTATATTATTATCTTTCATTTCAATTTCATTTTTTAATTTTCATTAAACAAATTCCATCTTTTATTTTTATTAATTTGTAATTTCCATAATTAAAACAATTCCATAAAATTTTAAATAATATAATTTGTAAGCAATTATTATAGATTAACTAATAATTCAAATAAAAGTGAAATCATTGCGATACAAGATTAATTAAATACATATTACATAACGATAAAATTCATTCGAAATACTAGATAAATATTCAACTTCAACCTCTAATATTCTCCCATAAATGATCTATTAATGCATTACGAAGTGGAAAATGAGCATCTTTGTCCTTAATTCTTCTATGTCGAAATAAAAATTCTTGAAATCGTTGATTTTCATCTACTGCCATTTCTACATAAAAATAATAAATACACGAAAATTAATTTATCAAAATTATACACCAAAGTTAAGATATAATATTATAAACATAATTAGGTATATATAAAGAGATAAATTAGAAGATTAAATAATAAAAAGTGATGAATAATAATGGGGGAGATGAATAGTGTACCCCATATTTGAGGGAACACTATTCATCCCTCATTTTGGGGACAAAAATGGGGGAGGGTTGAAGCTAAATTTCCCCAAATATTTCTCCCATTATGGGAGATAGGGGCAAGGTTGGAGATGACCTAAGACCTTTCAGAAGTGTAATTAGTTTACTTTGTTTAAGGGAAAGACACGTGCAAGCTTATTTGGTCAAAACAATCGTGATAAGCTTTGCACATGTATCTATATTTAAATTAACTTATTGGTGCAGGTTTATTTTTAAAGAATTTGTTATGTAAGTTATGTTGATAATGTTTATTAATTGACAGAAACTAATATTAAAAAGGGCAAATCTATCAAATTATATTTTATTTATTTATTTATTTATTTATTTATTTATTTTAAGTAGGTTTAAAGAATGGTTATAAGAAAATCAAAATAAGGGAGGTATGCATAATATCGTAAAACACAAGAGAGGTCAGTGTTATAATGCGAAATCTGGAGCGAGGTGTGACATTGTTGTTTAATCTTTAATTCTATGTTACTCCTTCCGTTCCAGTTTATGTGAACCTATTTCCTTTTTGGTTCGTTCCAAAGAGAATGACCCCTTTCTAAATTTGGAAACAATTTAGGTTAAACTTACAATTTTACCCTTAATGAGAAGTTTTTATAATCACACAAATATTCGGGCCCCTTTTTAACTTGTTTAGGACTACAAATTTTAAAAGTCTTTATCTTTTTTTAAATTTCATGCCCAGTCAAACAGATTTACGTAAATTGGAACGGAGGGAGTACTATTTTGGAAAACTTACACAAATGCCCCAAACAAATCTCAACTTACCAACCTCTAGCCATTAGTCATAGACTTACCAAAACTAGCCAACAAAAATTGAAAAACCAAATAATAGGGTTCTTTCTATCAAAGAATCATATGCAAAAATCATCTTTTATATTTTTAAGCGTGATTAACAACATTACATACAAGACGGAAAGGAAATTTTATGGATGAGGTAGCAAATAAGGTGATGAAATACAAAAAATATATACAATATTCCAAAAATCTAAACAAAAAAGGAACTTTTTCAATGGGTATAGTTGAAATTCATTGAAAATATATAGATAAGTCAATATACAAAATTTGAGGAAGATTGGAGGTGATTTGGACTGATTTTGTATCAAAATTCGTAATTAAATCGAGTTCAAAAAAGTCTTCTGCGACACATGTATCAAACATGTATCACGCACGTATCTCACACACATGTATACATGGATATACATGTGATACACAATTGATACAAATATGATACATATGTGATACACAAATGATACACATATCATTTTTTTTTTCATGTTCAGCTTTTACTTCGAATTTTCAATTCAAACCACCTCAAAACTTCACCAAATCATCCCAAAACTGAGATTCAAGCTCTTTAAGTTGTGCCCGATCTATTCTAATAACACCCACTCAAAACAAAGCAAAAATTTGATATCTTTTTACTATAAATAGTTAATTAGCTAATATTAGTAATATTTTATTAATTTGCCAATTTTTATAATGAGCTACTTGTAAATGGCCGGTAATTTCCCTACTATTTTTCATAAATGAATACCCAACTCTTTCCGCTGTACCAACCGCCCCGTTTTCTCACTACGTACTTCACACCGCAAACTACGCCAAGCAAGTAACTAACGACAAAAGAAAGATCTTTCTAAGAAATTAAAAAAAAAAAAAATCGAAAAATAAATATAAGGAAAAGAAAGAAAAAGAGGGGAGGATTTTTTTAAAGAAAATATTGCAATTTCAATGCTCTGAAAATCTCCTCAAAAAGAAGACATGCATGTCACGAACTGAGTTTTCTAGCAGCAGTTGTTGACTCTCATCAGGTGAGTTTAACTTTTTCTAGGAATTTATTGATCCTTTGATGTGCAAACGCATATTCAGGAATTTCTCCAAAATATTGCAATTAATTCCCAGAAATGTGTGTTCTTGTTTTAAGTTTTGATTAGTTATTGTTGATGGAAAATGAAAGTTTTCTCTTTTCCATGCAGAGAAGAACCATTAATTAGTGAATGATAATTCGCATTTTACAGGAGCGAAGTCCCATCTTGAAGTGAGTTTCTTTCCTTCTCTGTTTGCAGTTACATTTCCATATAACACATTCCTTCTAAATTCTAATGCATTAGTTATATGGCGTCACACCCTAGGAGTGTAGTGAGATGATTGTGATCCCTCCAGGGACGGAAGTAGATCATAACTTCTAGGTTCTTTCGAACCAACAGCTTTGGCTCAGACCCTGTAAATCAATTAAGGGATCTACTAAACAAATACAATTATATAATTTTAAACCAAGGAAATCAAATGGGATGTGGTAGAATTTGAGATTCGAACTCATAATATTCATTTCCTAGATCCGTCTCTGGTCATCCTTTACCAAATGTCTTGAGTTCTAACCCTTACAAATGGAGATTCTCTTTGTAGAAAGCACTTTACCCTTAGTGGGCCTATCCGGTGCGACTACGAATTAGTCCCCCGGTGGGTTTCAAACACCGGATGCCTATACTAGTAAAGACGAATTATGGCATCATTCAACCTTAATATCCTTAATGATTATGCAAGAAGAGAAGAAATGCACTTAAGAAAATGGAATTCAAGTAGACAATTGTTGGTTAGAATTGAATGTATGAGGAATCATTGCTTATTTCCCTTACCAGCTGATTAGATTCCTATCTTTCTAATCTAGGGTTGCATATCACTTGGGTAAGTTTAACGTAGGTGGTTAACGAATTCTTTAAGATTTAAGAGAGGTGATCCAGAAGCGGACCCAATATTTTAACCCAATGGGGGCACAATATTCTACTCAACCAGTGCTCCTAAAGGGTTTTAGTTCATGGTGCCAAGTGATTTAAATTAACCATTTTAAGGTATACACATATACATATACAAGATTTTTGCCAAAGTTTATGGGGTCAGGTGACCCCATAACACATAGGTCCGCCTCTGAGGTGATCACAACATTTAATAACAAATGTTGTCAGTTTTTTCCCTTGCACTCTTAAGCTAGTGAACACCGTGAACATTTTTGAATAGCTATTCAGCCCATTTCGTCAAAAGATAAACAAGGCGGGTTCTATCATAAGTCGTTCCCGACTCAAAAAAAGCGCAACACCAATAAATTCATGAGAGATTATTTGTAAAACAACTAACTTACACCCGAGATTTTTGGCTATTATCAATGAAGGTAATATAGAATATATTTTTGAAGAATTGATTTGAGTTATTAACTTGGAACGTCTTATTATTTGCGCAAAGCAGTAATTGTGTGCACCTGCAAAGAACTCAAATGTGGCAACTGTATGATAATACGATATGATGGCATTGCTGCAATTGATATTGATCAGGAAGGAAATCCTTTTCACTTATGCTCTATATTAACTTTGCCTCCATTAAAGGAGTCGCTTTTGGTTTGTGTCCATTATAGGAATTTGTGTTATGCGTATCAAAAACTTTATCTTTCTGCATATTTATAATGGTCTCTGAATGCATGAAAATATCTTGAAGGGAATAAAATTTGTCCTTCATCACATCTAATGAAGTGATACTGGCTATACAGATGGGATCATCAGAGGGAAGAGCAGTACTTCAGCTTGAGGATGAGGACCTTGTCAGATCTGAGCATTTTGATAGAAAGACATCTTCTTCGGGCGCCGCTCCTCAAGGATCTTCTTATGATGTTGAGGAAGATGATGACAGTCCTAAAAGTATATTGAATAGCATACGAAAAAATATTCAGATTGTTTTTTTCTCCAACAAGTTAAACATACTTGTACCTTGTGGACCTTTAGCCATAGTTGTCAATGAGTTAACTGATCATCACGTGAGTTTTCAAACTGTTTTCAGACCACAAAAATTTTATGATCTTTATACGAGCTCATGTGACATTGTATTTCAGGGATGGATCTTCATACTTAGCTTGTTAGGCATCATTCCCCTCGCAGAGCGTTTAGGTTGGGCCACAGAGTAATTTTCTACAACCAATGCCTACAAGATGTTGCATGAGCAAATCAATAAGGATCAGAGGGAACTAAATGTATAATTGTCAAATGCATGCCAGCATTTCTTGACATGTTGAGCCTCAGGCTTAGTTTTAAACTGTGAAATGGAAGTTCTTTTGAGCTAGGCAACATTTAAACTTATATATGTCCATCTTTTGATGTCTACATAATTTAAAAAGACAATAGCTTTCTGATCCTTTCGCTGTTAAAATGTCAACATTGGACATTGTATTTGGAACATAAGCTGAAGGCTACTGACTTGTTTTTCTCTACAAACATCTAATACTGTTATACATTTTCCAAGAAGTAACTAATTTGTGTTTGGTTTCATTCTTTGTATAGGCAGCTGGCTTTTTATACTGGACCTACAGGTAGTCTTGTCTTTACTAGTCGATATGCATGTATGTTTTGTGTAACTAATTCATGGTCGTTTTGTCTCTTTATGTTTATAATTCTATCAGAGTTGCATAAAAGGAAACAGCAAACATCACTCATCTCCATTTTTGTTTTAGTATATGATGTATAAGAACGTGATGTTTTTGTGTCATCCATTGCTTTTCACCTATTAATTGTCTTTCGGCATTATCTATGTAATGTGTGCCTAGGAGAGCATGTCCCAACAATATCTGTATTTCGAGGATTCATCATGAATTAGATAACTACTTTTATGCTGGCCGCCATCCTACTGCAACCCCCCTCCTTTATCTGGGCTTGAGAGCTGAGACGAGCAATGTGAGCAAGCTCTCACAGGCAGCGTTTCTTGCATTCAGTTAATACTCCACATAATCTCAGGATCTATTGACCTGTCTCCTGTACCAAGTGATTACATACCCTTCATCTACTATCTAAGTAGCACTATTTCAAGTAGCTGTCTTCACCAACTATTTGACTTAAAGCATTAGCTTCCTGCAAAATTACCAGTATCTTCTTTTCTGCTCCTAGTTAAAACAAAATGTGCAGCCAATATATTTCATTTTAAATTTTCTAAAGCTACTATCTTAATGTTGCCTTCTGAACATCGTTACTTAAATAACCTGATAATTTTGGATTTCTTAGATATAGATCTGCTGTACATGTTGCATATGTTTTCTAACTTGTAGTATTAAGTATACTGTTTCTAGCAAACTTTCCCATGGTTTTTGTAGTTGCACAGCATTTAGCCAATATCATCTCGATTAATTCTCCGTTAAAACTTTCGCAGTTGGAGGACTTTTAAATGCAACCTTTGGAAATGCAACAGAGTTAATAATTTCAATGTATGCTCTGAAAAGTGGCATGATTCGTGTGGTGCAGCAATCACTATTGGGCTCCATTCTGTCCAATACTTTACTAGTGCTTGGATGTGCATTTTTTGGTGGTGGCATTATTCATTCTAATAAGGAGCAGGTTTTCAACAAGGTAATAGTTTTTTTACTCTCCATATATATGTGCTTTGTGTACACCAAAATCAATAATAGTTTTGTTCAAGTTGCGTCATGATCAATGGATAACACTAGGATAATTGGATCTTTTCCAAATTCTCTTTGTTAGGGAACTGCAGTGATGAATTCAGGGTTGCTTTTAATGGCAGTTATGTGCTTGCTGTTCCCTGCTGTCCTCCACGTTACACACACTGAAGTGCATTTTGGGAAGTCAGTGTTGGCGCTTTCCAGATTTAGCAGCTGCATTATGCTTGTAGCATATGGGGCATATCTATTTTTTCAGCTGACAAACCAAAAGAATCTTTACATGCCAATGGCTGAGGTTGGGGTTCTTTTTTTTTATAAATGGTGCTATCTTACATACATAAATTGTTGTTATGCGTTAATCCTTTCTTTTTGTATGGTTCTACTAAGTTCATCTCTGATTAGAAAAATTAAAAATCCTATCTCCGTTATATTCCTCCTTTTGCGTCCATTCTTACTTCATGAGTTTGCTCCAAATTTTCCTCTGAGTATAGTACAATTTCAGGAAGAGGATCAGATTGATGGGAGTTCAGATAATGAAGAAGCTCCCGAGATATCAAAATGGGGCTCAATCCTATGGCTCTCTGTTATGACACTATGGATAGCAGTCTTGTCAGAGTACCTAGTCAATACCATAGAGGTAAGTTCATCCTAAAAAACTACTGGCTACTGCTATAGATTTGTATGATTGAAACGATCCAGGTATTACTTTATCATAACTCACAACAAAGAAAAAGTCCTTTTCCAAAATATCTATCAGTAAAATAAAAGAAAAACTGTGTGCCGAACCTCCTCTACTTTTCACTTCAGTATGTTACATAGGAAAATGTGACCTTTTTTCCCTTTCCCTTTTGGTTCTTTGAGTCCCTCATCCAATAAAGATGACAATTTTTTCAGGGGGCGTCTGTTGCAATGGATATTCCTGTAGCATTTATAAGTGTGATACTGCTCCCGATTGTTGGAAACGCCGCTGAGCATGCTGGAGCTGTCATGTTTGCTGTCAAAGACAAGCTTGTACTTTCTTCAACTTTCTTCATTGTAAAGCTAACGATTTACAATCACCATCCCTCATTTACTAATTAGTGGCTGTGCAGGACATATCTTTGGGAGTGGCAATAGGCTCATCAACACAGATAGCCATGTTTGGGGTAGGTACTTTATTTAAAGAGTTCCTGTATCGTGATTTGCACCAATGAGAAACTTTAGGCAGTAAGTTATTTCTGATCTATGTAATCAAGGTATATGTATCTCCATAGCTTTGCAGTTACTTTACACCTCGCTTTTTTTTCAATTTTTTATTTCAAGAAATACAAAACTTTTGTTGCTTCCTGGATTACCCCCTTTTATTATCAAGTAAACACATTTTTAACTCCCAATTTTGAGCCATGTCAACTGCCAAGTGAAAAAGGAAAAAAAGGATAATTTATGCTTGTTTTCATCTGTTCTTTTGGTGCAGATCCCATTCTCTGTTGTAGTTGGATGGATAATAGGGTGTCCTATGAACTTGGACTTCCAAATGTTTGAAACAGCCACACTTCTAATGACTGTTCTTGTTGTAGCATTCATGCTGCAGGTACGCTATCACTCTACATATTTTACTAATTTTTCCCTTTCTGGCCTAAGATGAGTTTATATGGAAGTACATGGTCATTGAAAATTCATATAGCCGACCTCAACGTGTTTGGGACTGAGGCTCAGTTGTTATCGTTGGGCATTCATCTTCTATTTAGAAATGCTGGTGGAGAATTTAATATTTAGCGTTGTTCCGCGCAAATTGCTTCACGACTAAATGTCTAGAGTGGCCATATCTTATCTTGTTAAAGAATGGTTAATTGGTTAACATTGTCGCAAGTCTTGCTATGGCCTGGCTATACTTGAGCACAATGGTTGGAATTTACATTTATCTTGTCCTATATGTTCCATCCTTGCAGTAAAACGATATCCTTTCTTTACAGGACGGAAATTCTAATTACTTTAAAGGGCTGATGCTCCTTCTCTGCTATCTTATAGTTGCTGCAAGTTTCTTTGTACATATAGATCCAGAGTCTATACGTAAGTTTCCCTCTCTCTCTTTGTGCAATTATATTATATGGTAGCACTGCTAATCTAATATGCATTGCTTTCTTGTTTAGTGAAAGCAAAGCCAAACACACACGCGCGCACACACAGCAGTAGGTGTGCTCGCACCGGCTATACCTCATTTCATTCGAACCCACTAGGTTTAACTCAAATCTTGTATGTGTGTTACAAAACGATGAAATTCGTACAAATAAGGATTTCAAACCAAATAAATCAAATGGAATATGGTAGAATTAAACTCGAATGTCCCATAAGTTAAATTCTGGATCCAATGTGTTGTAACTGATTTTGCAGAGGACAAGCCCAGAAAACATAATGGCTAAAAGAGTGATTTCATGCTAAAGCTGAAGTGCCTACGAAGAGTTGCATGAGATGAAGAGCCAACCATTTTGGAAACATTAAGCAGTGATTTTGATAAGAATTCAACTGCTGCTATAGCTCAAGGTTGATTAGTTTTTCCTCCATTTGTTTAGTAGAGTAGTATCTTGCATTTTTGATAGTGTAGGCAAAATGTAAGTTCATTTTTTTCCCATTGCTAAAAATAGGATGTATATTTTTATTTATCCTGGAGCAGAGTTATAATTGTGAGCCTCTGCAAACAAATATTATGCATGCTGTGCCAAAGGAAATATTGTGTTTAATATTAATACATGTTTTCACCTACTAAAATCACTTAACCATGGTTATTACTTATTAGTTACAATCTGGTGTAAGCAGTCTTTTGCGAATAAGTGCATAAATTTAATATTCAAGAAGGATATATTCAATATTGGTTTCGAAGTGCATAAATAGCTAACAGGGAGACTGTAGATACTGAAATAACAAGTAATGATTTTTTATAAATATTATGGTCAAAAACTGAGTGTATGACGTAAATAAATATCCATAATTTCTCTAATCTTGCTAAACTGTATCTAAATATCTAATCTAGGAAATCATACTATATGCTAGATAACTAAGTAAAAAAAGAAACTATGAACTAATTAATTGGAGAAATTATATATCATCCATGATAAGTCTTGGCTAGTCTTGACACTAATCTTGTGAAACTGTTTGAACATTTACTTTTGCAGGGTGACCGCCAAACTCCTCAAATATAACCAAATTGTTGTCACTCTTACGCAAGAAAGATCTTGGTACATGATACCTATCAAAAAAAAAGTGACAAAAAATTTATAACATTAAATTATAATAAGGTTAATATATTGTTTAACCAAAATATTAGGTTAAAATTAGAAGTATATAACGTACCAGCGTTGAGTAGGTTGTCCACAATTAGTTGCACATTTCTCAGGATGATAATTACCACGATAATCACATGAATTACTACAGCCATTCTCTTTCTCAAAATCATAAGAAGTAAGCCAATATCGACCTATATTATTTCCATTTACCCAAGCTGTACCTTTCCCTAATCCCATCATATCCAACACAACAGGATCATCACCAGATGGAGTCTTGAATGTTGTCTGCCCAAAAAAATAAAATACAAATTAATAAAAAAAATAAACAAGACTCTAAAAAAATTTCCATAATTTTCCACAGCCTACTTAGTAGGCGTTTGGATATAAAATTTGTAATTTTTGAAAAAAAGTAGTAGTATTTAGAGTTAAGTTGAAAATGATATTCAGAATTTAAAATTACATGTGAACATGCATTTCACTTGAAAAAATATTTATTTTTGAAAATTTTCCAAAAACTTACAAAATTTTATGGACAAACATATTTTTGAGAAAAAAACTCGAAAAGAAAGAAAAAATTTCTTATGGACAAGCGGGTCCTCATAATAGATGCACAGGGGCGGAGCTATAAGGGGCGCGGAAGGGGTTCGCCAGAAAATATATATCAAATTTTTTATACTTATATAATAGATATTGAATCCTTTTAGTGAAACCGTCACTGTAACATATACCTTATAAAATAGTAATAAAAATAATAGTACCTTATACCATACAAACATTCTGTTTGTTTGGAGAGTTTGAGCTGGTTTCCAGTTTCTATGCATGTAATCTTCATCTTCCCAAAGCCTTCTTTCAAGTCCTTCTAAACCAATCTTGTATTCCCATTGGTTATTTGTTAAATCTTTTACAACACCACTCGGTGATTTCAACACAACTGGACCAAGAATTCCATTCTTGACCTTGTCAAAATAGGCTCCATAATTCTAAGACAAATAAAAAAAATTATTGTTAAAAAAGAATAAAGGTAAAATAAATTAATAAATATTATCTATATAAAAAGTGAAAAATTAGAAAATTAATACTTACAGGAAATCCAACAGTGACACTAAGGAGAGATAATGTGTTCTTTCCAGGTTTGATCTTCAAAAGTTGCTGAAAGTCAAAACTATACTTTCCATCTTTCGCCCATTTAGTCCCTAAAATATAATAGAAATTTAAATAAAATTAAACCAAACCATAATAAAATAAACTTACATATTAAAACAATAATTATTTAAAATATACATACCAATATGCTTGCCATTGAAAAATGCATAAAGAACATGTGCATCAGTATGAACTTCAAGAACAGCTTCACCACCATAAAGTGGATCAGATTCTTTAATATCCACACTACAAAAATACAATTAAATTAGTCGGACCAGTGATTAAATTAGAAAATAAAAATAAAGACAAACGTAGAAATTATCAAAGAAAGAAAAAGAGAAAAATATTACCTTGTCATGTACCATAAGTAGTCACTAGTATCATTTGCCACAACTTTTTGGTCAAGGAGTTGATTGGCATATAAAACACCTTTCTTTTTAATGTTAATAAAAGAAGGCTTAAGATGTGAAGGTTTCTCAGCTCTCCAACTCCAATCTAAGCCATTAGGGTTATCACCATTGTTTGGTTTTCTCACCATGACCTTTTTTGGAGCATTAACCTACGAAAAAAATTAGAACAATTAATACCGCTCATCCAACCACTTAAACTAAAAATAGTCGGCAGATATATAATATATATGTAGAATCTATGTATAATATGTATGTATTCGTGTGTAATAAGTGTACAAACTCTGTGTACCAGCTAAGAAAAGTAAACAATGAATACTATAAAGATCCCATTATATATTTTTGTAAAATTTAAAGTATAAAAGCAAGAATTATATGACATACCTTTGCTGTATTGTATTTGACATTGACACAATCAGGAAGAATACTAACTGACCAAGCAGGAACAGTGTAGTTTTTGCCTTCAAAATTGAATATCCGATCATTTTTGTCATTTGCATTGGCTAAGAAACATACCCTTGAACCTTGGTATTCATACATAGTACTCTGGACAAGACCATATTAAAAAAATAATTCATAAATTATTACCGAATAAATTTTAAGAATATATATAAAAGACGAAAATAAAACGAAAAATGTATATGTATGTATACTGACCGTATACTGCCAATCATCATCACCATAAGCTTTTTGTGTTGCATTGCCATATGTGAGAAGTTTCTCAACTGATTTAAGTATTTCATGAAGCTCCTTGAGATGTCCATATTTAGGTTGGTTTAATTGTCCTAAAATATTTTGAGCAATAATTAGAATTACCCCATTAAATAGTCATGCATTATAATCAAAAAGTTAAATTTATGAAAAAATATTTTTCAACTATAATTATTACCATATTCATTAAGGGGTGCATCATAGTCATAAGTTGTAGTAATATAAGGTCCTCCAGCTACACGGCCAAAGTTAGTTCCACCATGATACTACAAAGAAAAAAAAATTAAAATAATTAATTTTTATGATAGACAAAGCAAAGAATCAAGCCAAAAAAAAAAAAATCAACATGAATTATTTACTAACCATATAATAATTCTGCAATGTGCCACCTTTTTGGAAAAAACGAGCAACAGCAAATGCAACATCTTCAGCAGTTCTATGAGGATCTCTACCATTATTCCAGTCTTTAAACCTTGTTTAAACCAAAAAAAAAAAAAAAGTAATCACATATTTAATAATCAATAATTTTTATTTAAAAGAAAAAACCATGTGTATATTAAATTAAATTTTATAAATTAATTTAACTTACCAGCCAGTCCAATTCTCTGTCCACATCTTGGGAATTTTGCGTTTAGGATAAAAGTTATCAGCATAATAACCATTTGCTGTATTGATCTGCAATTTTCAAAATAATAAAAGGCGAAATTATTAAGCAATAATATAAAACAATCGAGTTGAATAGAATAACCCTGTGTATAGAGTCGCGCATTTAGTAAGGAGTTATTCTCGAATGCAGGATTTTCCGATGCAAATCCGCGATTTAGTGGGTTCCAATATATGTACGAGTGGAAAATAAAAAAAAAATTAAATATAAAAATAAAAAAAATAAAAACACTAACCATGGGGTCTGGAGCATCATCTTGTTGACACATGATCCAAGGGACACCAATATTAAGAGACTCAGCAAATTTTGCACACTCTTGAACATATATTTTCCCATCATTTCCATATTCAGATTCAACTTTCCAATTGCCATATTCGTTCTCAATCTAATTTATTGGAATTAACAAACCAAAAAAAGGAAAAGAAATTGGGAATTTCACTTCAAATATCACGAATTAATATATTTTATTTTTTAAAACTAATAAAAGAGACATAAAACAAACCTGAGAGAGGATAATTGGTCCACCTTGAGAAGCAAAAAGCTTTTCTTTTTTCATCATGTCAACAATCTTGCTGACAAAAGTCTTCATCTCATACTATAAATCAAATTAAAAGAAAAAGTAAGTATTCGGTTTGAGAAAATTAAAGTTATTTTAATTTTGAATTAAATGTAAACTAGGTCAGAAAGCCAAAAATAATACTTACCATAAACGGAGGATTGTTGGTCCTAACAGTCATATTTTGTTTGTTGTTTAACCAAACTGGAAACCCTCTGGAAGAAAAAAACAAAATAAATAAAAGAACATTAAAAATGAAAAAAAAAATTAAAATATCAAATCACATGATTAAATAGAATAATTACCCGTAATTCCATTCAGCACAGACGTATGGACCAATTCTCAATATGGCATAAAGCCCTTCATTTTGTATTAATTTCATAAACTTCACAAGATCCAAGTTTCCCGAGAAATCATACTAATTATTTTTAAAAAATATAAACAAAATCAATTAGACAGAATAAAGAAAATCATTATCTAAAAAAGTTGGCTGATTAAATATGATAAATACAAACCTGACGATATACAGGCTCATGAGCATTCCAAAAAACATAGGTCTCAACTGCATCAAGACCACCCTCCTTAGCTTTCTTGATCAAAGATGGCCACATCTAAAAAATATCAAAAACATTTAAAATTAAAGTTCGCCTTTTAAATTTTGCTTTTTGTTTCACTACCATCGTCTGAAAAAAAAAATCGTTACGTTTTATTAAAAAAAACATGTAACATGCCTCAATTGATTTGAGATTGAGGTATCACACATAGTTGATTGATTGAAAACGTTAGCATAACAAAATAACATTATATGGTACAAATATTTTCGACTTTTTGATAAAAAAGAATAACAAATATTTGATGTACCTCTGCAGTGCTACGAGGATAATGAATAGAACCAGATAATATAATTTTTCTTTCGCCATTAATTTTTAAAGCTCGATCATCATACGTGACTTCAGTAGCAAAAGAAATCAAGCAAGAAGCGAAAAGAACTACAGAAAGTAGTAAAATATTTGTGTATGTAGCCATGGCTGCACCTAAAGTTGAAACTAACGTAGAAAAAATTATTAGAAGTGACCTCTATTTATAATACATAGTAGTAGAGCAATTAGAGACCTAGTTGAAAACTTTATTTTATATTCTATCTGTTATTTAATGTGAATTTATTGTGTTTTATTCAAGCTCTAGTTGTTAATTTCTATAGAAGTCTAGTTTAGCGCCAACTTTCTTCCATCATTCTCTATCTCTTTTTATTATAATTGGGTAATTCTTGTAATTTTTTGGCTATTTTATTTTGTAGATTTTGTTTAATTAATCTTATCGTGTGAAGCATACTAAATTTTACAAAATACTTGATTTAATTCGGTCCAGTAAATATATTACGTCTACATTACACTTTTATTTTATTTTTCCATCGGAATTGTATATTTTAACCTTTTATGAAATTTAAAATATTATTATTGTGAAAGCTATCAGATATATTTGGATCTTGGAAATGCCAAGGATTTAGATACCTTACGTAAATTATTTTATCAACAAAATGATTTGTTAAGGGACGAGTTCTAGCTTATATAAAACAGTTATCTTACATGTAAGTTTCAATTCTTACCAACCTCTTTCTTTTTCCGATAGAACAGGGGAATATTCAATCTGATAAATTTAAATAAGAAAAATTTGAGAAGCAAGAAATTAACTTTGAAATATATTTAAATTTTGAAATTTTGGAAATATTACAATTGTGGTAAAACATTTTACTAGACTTCATATCATGTAAAATGCTATAACAATGAAACGTAGGCTGATTTCAGAAGTATACTTACTGGTTCCTCTTAGTCGGGTCAATTAGTTTTGTGACCAGAGGCGGATCCAGAATTTTAAGTTTATGAGTTTCTACAAAAATCTCAAGTTAATATATAATAATAACTAGATTAACGAACTGAGTTCCAAGCTAAATATTCTTATACATTTAATAAATTTTTCAATACAAATACAAGATCTAGGGAAAAGTTACTAGGGTCACAGGAACTCGTAACTAATGCAATGGATTCGTCCCTGTTTGTGACCTACTATAATTTTTAAAATTTTACGTCAAATCTTCTCCAAAACTTTATTTTTATACATAAGAGATCTGAAAATAAAATACGAGATATTTTTATTGGATTATTTTCTTCTGTTCAAATTGCAAAGGGTTATGTTGAACCATTTCTTATTACAACCTTCAAAAGTGCATAAATATGTGATCTTTAGTTAGTACTATACTGATTAGACAGACTTGACAAGCTTCATTTATGAAAATCAACCTTAACTAATATCTATCCAACAACTACCATCTTTGGACTTACTATTTTAAGTACACCCCAATTTATATACTCATTGGTGTAACAATTAATTAATTTCTTGTTTTAATGGCATAGTATTTTAAGGAAATAAGTGTTATCACTTACGCTAAAGAAATTAAGAAGAAAAAAAAATAGTTATATGAACATGAACTCAATAGTTTGGTTAGAAGTTCTCTATCTTTGTACTCAATGGCTTAAAAAGGTAATACCAAATAAGTGCAGCAGTTAATGTAAGTCATATTATAGCAATATCGAAGAAATTTAGCCAGGTTTAGAGTGTTTGGTAGGAAGGAAAATGCTTTCCTTGAAAAATGTTTTCTCGACAAATAAGTGATTTTCTTACTTATTTTTCGGTGTTTGGTTAGGTAACAAAAAATATATAATCTAGGTAAATACTATATGAGATGAAATGGATAAGAGTGGGGGGTGGGGAGGGGAGGGATGGTAGCTCGGGGTCTAGGGGCCGAGTGGCGGTGGCGATGCTAGGAGGAGAGGGAGGGAGTGGGCGGGGGTAGGGTGGGGACAGGGGATGGGAGGGGTAAGGGTTGGGGGTAAGGAATAAAATGAGGAAGGTTAGGAAGGGTTTGGAAATATGTTTCTCCTTTTGGTAGGGAAGTCATTTTTTGGTATTTGGAGGAAATGAGTTCATGAGAAAAATATTTTTCAAAATGTTCAAGCTAACCAAAAATAGGAAAATTGAAAAATATATCTCGGAAAATATTTTTATTCGTACCAAACATATAGCTCGCACCGGATTGAAAGCATTTCATCTCTACCTTTGCAAATCACCCAGAGTACTTCTAAAAGCTAGCGCTCAGTCAAGATGGTTGTTGATAGGACTTATTTTCTGTTTCTTGATTAAAGAAATAGCTCCATTTAGCCTCAACAAAAAAAAGTGAAGTGCTTGAAATGTCTGACTTCCATATTCTGGTTACAAATCGGGCGAAATTTTAAAGCTTGATTTGAAGAATTACAATTTTAATGCAAAACATAGATATTCCATTTAGGGAGATGAAAATAATGACATGTCAAGCCATGAGCATAAAAGCCAAGGAAATAGAAATGGCACACTTATTTGCACAAAACACAGCCAGACGCCCAGTGTAACAATCAAAACTGTACAGTAGAAATCCCAACTCCAAGCCTCGAGCTATCAATGATAGGGTAGAATGAATTAGTCTTCGACTACAGGACAAACCACAAGTACAACAAGCAATATATTAAAAAGTTAAGAAAGACTTGGATCTGGAGGAACAAAATGATGCAGCAAGTTTCATAGCTCTAGGTCAAATTTGAAAGCAAAGCACAACTCAAGACACTCCCTCCCCCTCCCCCTCCCCCCTCCCATATAGAAGCAACTAAATACATTCAGCGACTATTGACCTCTATAGGTACGTACATATTTGCTCATTAGGTCCCTTTACCCTGTTGAATTTGATGAAGAAGAGCTGCTGCCAACTGCAATGTTGCCTGCAAGCGCTTCTGTGGGTCCGTTTCCTCGTCTGCTGCAGTCTGCAGTTGGTTTAAGTGAGTGCCCTGTTGAAGATCTCTCGGAGGTGGGCCTGGCAAACTCATAGTTGGCTGTTGTTGCTGCTGCTGCTGAAGCAATTGCTGCATTTGACCAAATTGTGATGATGAAAGATCAACAGCCTGATTGTTTAAGGGTGGAAAATTCTGATGTGGTCTGTATGAGTTGTCAGGCATATAAGCAGTGCCTGATTGTCTAGGATCTTGCCCTGTTGATGTAACCCCTGATTGCCTCTGCTGCCCAAGAAGTGATGAGGCTAACAATGCAAGTTGTTCTGATTGAAGAGGTGCTGATGTTGGTGTCTTTGCCTCCAGAGGAGGTCTGTTATTCCCATTTGAATGGATACTTGAAACTTCACCCCTGTAGAAGCTTGAACTTTCGTGTCCTGTACTAGGCATGACAGGATTATATCCCTGAACCATTGCAGGATCATTTCTGCCACCGGATGATTGTGAGGTGATATTCTTAGCACCAGGATTCATGTTCTGCATATCATGGGAAGACCAGTTCTGTCCCATGGCAGGGTACTGCTGATTGACCATGTAATTATTCCTGTCTCCACTAAGTGGCTCCGAAAAGTTACCACCTGGGTGAAGAGAGCCTGGAAATGAAGCAGCTGGAGGTCCTGTATCTATGCCAGGAAAAGACATATTACTACTGATTCCTGGCCTCTGAGTAGTTGGGTAAGATGTAAGTGCGGAATTAGGCCCAGAAGGCGATATCGGCTTGGCAAACGATGTCATGCCCTGGAAACCGGTAATACTGCTTTCATTCTTTTCAGGCTGTTGGTGAAGAGACGCATAACTGGAACCAGTAGGTTCCAATCTCAAAACAACACCAGAGATGCTCAGTTTTCCTGGTACTTTAAGGACTTTTTCAGAGAAGTCTGAAGGAGGAACAAGAAACATAGTGGTCCTATCATCCAATTTCGCCACAGCAGCTCGCTGCTTCTCACCAAGATAATTCATGAATTCATTGTAAAATGCCATGTCAGGATCACTAGCTGGAACGAAGAAGACAACCCAAGAACCAGCTGCTTGATAGTAATGCTTCGCAAGCATGTCTAAACTAGTCCTTGCTGTGCAGTCTAAGAATACAGGTCTGCAGAATTGTGAACCATTGCAAACTCAATGGAAGAAAAAGAATTTTAAGTTCTATACATAACACGTGGGTGTAAAGTTCTCAATCTAACAAGATAAGCTCATTTTTTCTTAAGTGTGGTAGTTTGATCCCAAAAACCCTGTGAACAAATGTATGAGAAGACAGAAATTCGTAATTCTAAGATGAACGAGAAAGTTAAAACAAGTCTTGTGACTACTTAAGTACCATTCTAGATTCTTCCCATGTACTTGATAACATGAACAAAGATTTCCTACTCCATACAAGAGAAATGATGATTGCCTCAAAGGGCAAGAAGGCGCAAAATTCAATCTCTGAAATCTCCTTAAATTAGGTAGAACAGACTATTAACACTATCCATTTTTTATCTCTGACTTCTAAGATAAGAGATACCCTAATCGAAAATTTTCACTTCTACGTAACTAGGTTGTAAAACACCGAATTCTCCAAAGAGTACACTATCAGAGTTCTATTACAATTCATTCTCGACCATATAAACGGAAAATGATTATATTTGACTTGAGCAAGCCTAAGTATTGCTCTTACATCATCAATCGCCCGAACACTGTACAAGTCTTGTAGAAAGTTGCTCTAAAGTGATACTTACCTGAATGTTGAGCTTACCAATCCAGCATTTAAAAGTTAATTCAAAAGCACATATAGGAAACTACAATTGTTATACAACACGAGCTCCATGGACTAAGTATGATTTTATCAGTTACAGCAGAGTATATTTGCACTTGTGATATTTCTGTGAGGAAGGGCTTCAAGTAAAATGTCTAGAGGGTAGGAGCCCTGTAGTTCGAAAAAGATTTCCAACTGGAAGTCGTCTATCAGTTTTTATTTCAATAACTTGTGAGCTTTAGGGTCAGAAATTATGTCTATGGAAACATTTACCCCTGAAGCAAGTTATTACTTACAAGTTCATGTCTAGATGTTTGCCCACAGGAAAGCATCGAGCGCGACAGACAGCAGTTCCTCCCTTGGCTATTGTACCTTCCCATTTCCACTCAGTATTCATGGATGAGGGATGTGGTTCAGGAGTCAATCTTTTCTGCTCAGCATTTAAAGCCAATTGACCAGACCCCACCTTAAAACCATCAAAACGTGAATTCCATCGTTCATTCTCCTCCGGATAAGGTAGATTCGAGTTCATCATCCGCTCAGGGATCTGTCTATGAACATGAGATCCAGAATCAAAGTTTTTATCAAGAACCTCGGATTGGGAAAATTCATGGTACCCCCTGTGTTTTGCTGGTTCCATATCAGTGAAAGGATATTCTGGAAGCTCACTTTCTGGAGGATAGGAGCTGGTCTTCAGTTTCTTAGCTTCATGAAAGACTAAAGGATCTTCAGGCAAGTCCCATGAATCATCATACAATGGATCTTGTCTAGGGAACCGCTGAGGAGAAAACTCACGTATGTCTAAAACTCTTTTCCTTGGAGGACTACGCTGATTGTAAGCATTGTCCCCATGCCCCAGTTCAGAATCCAGAGCTGGAAATCTCCTCCTGTCAAGTGCACCATCTTCACCTGCCCATGAATTACCCCTTCTGCCAAAACCAACACGACGAGAATCACCAGGATCCATATCTGAGTTAAACCTTGGAGACCTCATGCCATGATCTCCAGAAGCATTACCAAAGTCCCTACCATGGCGAAGGTTCTCAGAAGAACCAATGTGCCCATATGATCTCAAATGTGCGGATGGTGAATCATTCATTGAGCTCCTCTCCTTGTTAGAGGTTCCAGATTCCGACCTCGCAAAACAAATATGTACACGAGGATTGCCAAATAATTTTCCTTGTAACGTTTCTTTTGCCCTGCAAGCTGCCATCACATTCTTGTATCGAACAAAGGCATAAGTTCTACCGGGAAATGCAGTAATCTTATCTATTTGTCCAAATGGGGAAAAGGCTTTTCGCAAAATAAATTCGTCTACTTTCAATTGTGCAGGAAACCCAATCCATAAGACCTCACTGGGTTCTCCACTCTTATCATTTAACCTTGATTTGTCCGGATGTGGTGATAAGTCAGGAGTAGAGTGGCGAGGCCTCAAGTCCCTTTGCGGAAGTGGAGATCTTCTTATCATGGGACGTTCATCTCGACGTGGAAAATACTCTTCATCCCGTGCTGGAGGTGATGATTTTTCCTGTGATATAAAACCCTATTTAGAGCAGAATTATCGCCATTTTTTCTAGATATATTTTTAAATTAAAAAACAAACAATAAAAGAGAGGTGGATCTGCTAGCATATAGATTAACTTCTTCAACAGAAAGTAATAATTATACATGGTGAGTTGCGGTATCATTGTTGAGAAGTACAACACCAAGAGACCCATTAGTAGAAGAACATGCTGCATTATGGATCAATCAAAACCCTCAAAATTTAAAACTGGTCTCAGTTCTTGTGAAGGGCTTTCTTTCCATACTCTAGTTACTAGTATACACTCTCCAATATAGTAATACTGCATTATCTTCACGAGGGTACTGTGATAATTGCAGCAAGAATCTGGAAGTAAGATGATGAAGCGTAAAACATACATGCATATAAGAGATGACAAATGCAATCATCTAGATGGACATCAGTTTAACTACTATTTAAACAAGTTGGGAGTAGCTTAACTTCCAGGCTCATATAGCCTACAAACACAGAAACCAAGTCTATAGGGGACGTGGCTACAGCATCATGACTTTAGACCGTCTCTTTTAAGTGCAAAGAGGAAACACGAAGTCCAGACAGAAGTATAAATGTCAATAGATCTGTGTCTTAACAAAAGCAACATTCTTCTGGTAGAACAAATGCAAGATTTCACTGATGCAGTGACCCGTGGATGTGAAGAAGCTTTGAGGGATTTCCACTGAATTTCTATAACCAATTCTTACAGAAGATATGATAGGAATACACCTAATATTTTACTTGCGAGGTTCACTCACATGCAGCTTTCAGTTACCTTTCTGAGACTTAGAGCCCGTTTGGCCAAGCTGTCAAAAACTGCTTATTTTGAAAATTGCTTTTGTTCAAAAGTACTTTTGCAAAATAGCAATTTGTGTTTGGCCAATTCGTTTGAGTAGTGCTTTTTGCAAGCTCATTGTGTTTGGCCAATCTTTTAAAAAAGCATTTTTAAGTATCAAATTACGAAAAAAGACAATAAAGGTTCAATTTGCGATTAGTATTATTTAGAAAAGAAAAATAAATTTAAACATTTATTATAAAGGAATTCAATTAAAATATGAAACGTAAAGTAAGAATATAAATTAAAAATTTCAATCAATATAAAATATAGTTATTCCAAATCAATAACATTGAGTGTTCGGTATTACTTATTGTTTACATGATAATTTAAATATGTCAAAATACATCATTCAATATAAATTTAAAATTTACTCTTAGGAATAGGAGAAAGAGAATATAAATATGATTAAAATAAAAAAGAGAAGAAATGTATAGTAGTAATAAAAAGAAAAAGGAAAAGGAAAAGAAAATGTTAAATTAATGAGGGATAATTTGAAAAATATAAATTTATTGTAAGGTTATTTTTATCTTGAACAAATTATTTTTCTGCTTCTGCGTCTGCTTCTTGGAAGAAGTTTAAAATTTGTAGCTTCTCTCAAAAAGCAGAAAAACTGCTTCTGCTGCTGCTCAAAAGTACTTTTTCATTTTGGCCAAACACCTTAAATTTTCCAAAAAGTACAAAAGTACTTTTGGCCTCCCAAAAGCTTGGCCAAATAGGCTCTTAACTGATCAGATCCATAGGAAAAAAGCCAGGCATAAAGCACAAGTTATCACTAACACAAAAGCCAAAAACGTGTCCAGGCATTTTGAAGAAGACAACCCAACAACATATATCTTCTGTTCTAGCCCCTAGATTATCTATGAAAGGAAGCTCTAGAGATGTGTTAAGTTACAGGACAGCAACACAATCTCCTAACTTGAAAAGAATATATTTCGAATACCTCAACTTAAGACACCTATTTGCTCTTCTCTGGAGAATATCAATGGTGCACTTGGATAAACACCGTGGATGTAACCAATCACTAAGCTAAGCATCAATTTGACAACCTTCATCCTGCCATGAACTGGGAAAACCAGTTGGAGAAGCAGAGTGGGAATAAATAACTAAGAGAAGCTTCTCTTCTCCTTTGCGGAGTGAAGCAATAGTGGTGATGTCAAGAAGCACAAAGTGAAAAAAGGCGCCAAGTTCCGCAAGAGCTCTAAGTTAAAAACACTATTAATACTCTTTACTGAAGAAAGCCATATGACAAGAATTGCACGTGCGTACGCAGAGTCGCAGACACACATACATATGCATGCACTCATATATATATGTACATACACACACATGCATACAATACTGCAAGTAAATAACCCGAACAACAATTATATGGATGAATTAATTAAAAAAACTACAGTGAGTCAAATATAAATGAAGCAAAATGATGACAATCAAATCAAAACCATCTTATATTACTTACTAGGATACAGAAATGCAGTTCTAAAAAGTGTCCATTGAATGGGCAGGAGATATAGGAGATATGTTTTAGAAAAAGCTCTTTTCACTGGGAAGTGGAAAAGATGGCAGCACTATTAGGACCTCAACCAAGTACACTTAGACAACACTGAGCAGAAGTGGAAAAGTTACACCGAAGAAGACGAGGATCATGGTCATTTGCATATTAGTGGCAAACAAAAATCCTTCAAAATGAGGGAACAATCTGCACATCTTGTAAGTCAAACTTGTACAGTTCTTCGAATTGGAATTTCCGAAGAGAAAACGAAAAGAATAAAAATGATTCCATTTCACAAACCTCCCTATAAGCAATCCGGAAACAACAATTCATGCAAAACAAGATCTCACCTAAATTGCCTAATTTCTAACCTGCAAACAAAACAAGAAAATTGGGATCCTAATAATCAATAATTGGCATGAAGCATGCACATAAAATAGCACAATTAAACATGGGCATGACTCCAGAAATCACTTAATATGCAAAACCTACCTGAAAAAGGATAACAGTTTGGACAGCTTAGAAACTCAAATAGCATACGAGCCTTATTCTAACTAGTCAGGTTCAACCATTTAAAGAAAGTATAGGTCTGAGACCGATCATGTTTGTTGACAGATAGACGCATATCCCTCATATACTAGTCAGTGACACATCTAACTCATGTACTAGTCATCCAGGGTCACCTGAAAACAGACGACGACTCGAGCTCGAGGAAATAGCAAGAGTGGAAGAAATTTCATGTAGATGTTTGTGACTTCAGCAAGGGGATAAAAATACAAGGCTCTTTCATAGAATGGCTAATGCCCATAAAAGATATATTTCTATTGGTAGAATAGAAATAAGGGGAACTATTAGAAGATGCAAAAGTGATAAAGGAGCACATACTGGAATTTGTTCCAATTTGTTCAAGGAAGCAGAGCACTGGAAACCAGATAGGAATAATGACAGTTTGGCTTGGATACCATGATAAAAAATGGATTTTGGGTCTAACTCGACCCCAAAATATAGCTCATGAGGTAAGAATTGCTCAAGACCGTCCCCCATCCACCACCGATGTGGAAATCTAACATCTTGAAAGTTTTTTCTCTCCCAAAGAGGATAGGTTTGAGATAGGGTGAATGCTTATCAGCTGATCTTTTTATCATGGTGATGGGACTCTCGACAGAATGTTATCCCAAGTTGTGGAGATGAACTGGTCAAGTGGATACAGAATATTGATAAGGAAGGTAGATTCTTGGAAAATATGCTGACAACACTTCGGTTTTGTGTGATGCAAGCAAGAAGTAGACTACATCTAAAAAGGATCCTAGTTGCAATCGGGGCAGTAACAGATCTTCATAGAAGAACTTATTTTCAAGCAATATTTAATGAAATATTCGAGAGCTAGCAGATAAGTTTGAGCTGCAAGGTTGAACAACTGAAACAAGGTATCTGGAAATACTACTTGGCGCAAAATACAAGACAATAACACATGAAAGAATCCATTGAAAAATGTGAAAAAAGTCTAACCACGTGGAAGAAAACAAAATCTATCTTTTTGAGAAAAATTGTTATTGGTGAATAGTGAGCTTTATAGCATCTCAGCATACCTGATGTCATTAATTCCTATTCCGTCCAAGATAGAAAAGGGTGAATAGAGTAAGGTTAGGATGACGTCAAGTCGTCATGCCCCTTATGCCCAGCGCAACACACATGCTGTTAGACCCCTGACAAAGCTGATCGGCAAGCGGCACGGCAGTGGCGAGGGTTTTGGCATGATGGCCTTGCCATTGGCCTATGTGCGCGGGAAAATCAACATGCAAGACAATGCGGGGGTGTTGTCAATGGCAACAAACTGTTGCTAAGGCAAGTGAGACGGACTACACTTGTATTTGAGGGCTAAAGTGTGACGGACTACACCAAAGCAAGAGTGGGCTGCGTACAAGCAAGGCCAAGACCTTGACGGAACTAGGCGGGCTGGATGGGAGCTTGACAAGGCAAAACGGGAAAGACCTCGGCGCTAAAGTGAGGCAGCTTAGTGCCAAGGCAGTGGCATTGGCAATGTGATGTTGCCATGACTTAGGTGAGCGGGCTGGCACCTAAGTTACTTGTGGGCAAACGACTTGGCAAAGGGAAGGGCATCAAGGCTTGGTGACTTGATGCTAAAATCAGCATTGACAACGGGCAGACTTGATCAAGTAGGGGCGACTTGACAAGAACAATCAACTGTGACAGCAGGCGGCGTGCGGCAAACAAGTTCGTGGCGATGTCAAGGAAATTTATAGCACAACGCAGCTGGATATAATGGCGTTGGAGCTTGGCGCAATGCAGCTGGATATAATGGCATTGGGCCGATCCAAGACTAGACACGAAATTGGGCAGCAGCTGGCCAAGAAAATGCGCACATGTGGTGCACATGATGCAGTTGGCGGTTACAACTGCCTTTGTCCAAGAGTTGCTGATTATAGGCTGAGTCTATGCACGTTTTTTAGGCATGTTAGAGACATGTCCTACACGTTTTGATCATGGGGATCATGTCCTATCAGTTGGGGGATGTCAACTGAACATAGGAAACACTTTTGGATTGACTACACTATATATATGTGTGTTAGCAGCCTTAAAAACGGGCTAAGTACCTAGGGAGGGAAATGGTCTGAAAGATAGACATAGGGTTGTCTATTTTATGGCTTGAGCATGGCGAAATATGTGCCATTGCCTTGCCAAACGAGTGGCAGCACGAGCGGCCTTAGGCAGGGGCTTTTATAGGGCAGAATCGTGCAAGTGTAGGCCATTTTTGTGAGTTGGTGCCTGCCAAGGGTGGCAGCACCTTGCCTAACTCGAGAATTTCCTTTGTAATTGATTTATTATAAAAGGTTGGGAAAGAGTTCCCGTAAATCTGTGTTGCCTTTGTTTATTCATGTTGCCTTAAATTTATTCTAAGTGTTGAACCTCGAAAGCGAACGAAAATTGGGTAAGGCTGAAGTCAAGTGGGGACTTGACTGCCGCACATCGGGCAGCATTTTCGGCGGACTGAAAACGCCCCTGTGACACATGCCATCATGGCTGCCGTTAGGTAGAAAAGAATGCTTTATATAAACATCTCAACAACAACAACAACAAACCCAGTAGTTTCCCACATGTGGGGTCTGGGGAGGGTAAGATGTACGCAGCCTTACCCCTACCCTTGAAAGGGCAGAGAGGCTATTTTCAAAAGACCCTCGGCTAGAGAACGACTGAAAAGAAAAGGTAATTGCAACAAGTAGGAATAACAGCAAGATGTAATTGCAACAAGTAGGAATAACAACAAGATGAAATAAGATTGAATCCAAGAATGCAGTCAAACTCTAGGTAGTAATAGCCATCTATCGATAAAAGATATCAT
The DNA here is from genome assembly GCF_000393655.2 of Nicotiana sylvestris. Taxonomy (NCBI): domain Eukaryota; kingdom Viridiplantae; phylum Streptophyta; class Magnoliopsida; order Solanales; family Solanaceae; genus Nicotiana; species Nicotiana sylvestris. The sequence goes on from NC_091062.1 coordinate 31,767,006, forward strand.
ACTAACACTAATGCTAGCGAACTGAGTAAGACAAAGAGAAACGCTCGACTACCTGCGAACCTTCTACCCTAATCTTTAACCTTCACACTCTCCTATCTAGGGCCATGTCCTTAGTCAGCTCCAGTTGCGCCATGTCTCGCCTAATAACCTCTCCCCAAGACTTCTTAGGCCTGCCTCTATCCCTCCTGCTACCCACCGAGGCTAACCGCTCGCACCTTCTAACTGGGGCTTCTATACTTCTCTTAATATGCCCGAACCATCTCAACCTCGCCTCCCGCATCTTATCCTCCACGAGAGCCATTCCCACCTTTTCCCGAATAACTTCATTCCTAATCTTATCCAACTGGGTGTGCCCACACATCCACCTCAACATCCTCATCTCAGCTACTTTTAGCTTCTAGGTATAAGAGTTCTTGACCGGCCAACACTCTACTCCATACAACATAGTTGGTCTAACTACAACCGTGTAGAACTTACCTTTAAGTCTCAGTGGCACATTCCTATCACACAAAACACCGAAAGCGAGCCTCCACTTCATCCATCCTGCTTCGATACGATGCGTGACATCTTCATCAAGGAGAACAAGGAGAAGAATCAAGGAGACCAGTTTCCTACAAGAGAAAATCATGGTGGAAAAAGTGAGGAGAATTCTAAACTCGAGATATGCAAAATAAAACACTCCCCGAGATGGTACTATTTTAGGTCATCATAGATTTTTCTATCAATTGAAGTTATTATGCTAACAGATTAAATTTCTTCATAACGCCTTTAGGGGCTTTTCCAAGACTCTTTTAGAGTGAATTCCTAGGGAAAGGAAATCAAGAAGGAAGAAAGATGCATCTGATAAAATGGGAAAAGTGATGCAATGTAAAGAGGATGAGAAATTAGGATTAAGCAATCCCAGGCTTCACGAAAGCCTCCTATTTAAATGGCCTTGGAGATAGAATAAAGGGAAAAATAAGCATTGCAAAGAGGTCATCAAATAAAAATAAGTGCACAATATCCATAGAGTACTCCAATTCACGCTCCACATGTATTTCATTCTGAAAACGTATTAGTAGTTTTCGAAAACGTTGAAAGTTGGTGATGGAAGGAAAATCAAAATTTGGGAGGAAAAATGGTATGGGATACCGAGATTTAGGAGGAATTTTCATGACTAGAAGTGGAAGAATTTCAAAACTTAGTCGGTTTATTTAACAAAGACGGCACGTCAGAGGATAACCACCACGATGTATGGAGGTTGGGGCGTGGAGTATTCTTGGTTAAGTCATATTATGAGAAGCTCTTGGTTCGGAGGAGGCTTCCTTCCATATAGATCTATTTAGATCTGTAAGGTATCCAAAAAGGTGTGCTTTTTCACTTGGCTAGTAGTAAGAGGGGTAATCTAGACCTAAGTTGCTCGGACTCGAGTACGAGTGTCCGATACGGGTGCAGATCTAGAGGTCGGATCTTTTATGATCTAAAGTTTAAGATTCGGGGATACGGATACAGGTGGGGGGATTCCGCTAAAAATAATTCAAATATCCAAAAATAAAGTTATAAAAATATATCTATTATGAGAGATTATGTGGAAACCATACAAGGTATTTTGAGAAGGAGAAAATATTGATCAACAGGAGAATCCGAGAATGAGATAAAAGGAAAAGGCCTGACATAAAAATTTCTATGTAAAAAGTATTCCATTTTGTTCAATTTCACCCTAACTTTTGTTTTAATTTCAAAAATCATTGTATCTGTCCTGAATTTCTCCGTCGACTTTGGTCAAAGTACCCAAAATCGGTTGACCAAATCCGGTACGGATCCCACACCCACACCAACGTCATGCCAACACGGGTGTAGCACCCAAAGTGAAGAGTCCGAGCAACATAGATCTTGACAACAGAGAATATAATAAAGAGGAAGGTTACGCACAGAATTTGGTGCTTTATATAAGAGAGTCGGGTGAAGACGTCAACAATCTCCGCGTTCCTTGTTTGATAGCCTCGAAGTTATGGTGGGCAATGTTTTCTAAGGCTCATTTAAGGCGCGCTTAAGCCCTGAAGCTTAGAAAAGCTCAAGGAGGGTAATAAGCCTCACCTAAGCGGCGCTTTAGTGTAGGCAAGGTACTAAGGCATGCGCATTATCACCCACGAGTTCTATCTTGAATCAAGCAATACTAAAAACAATGATCGGCAAATAAGTGTATTAGTTGTTAAAGAAAACGTTATAAGTGAATTTGTTACTTTTTTCTTGAATTATAACAACAACAAAACCAGTGAATTTCCACAAATGGGGTCCGGGAAGGGTAGTGTGTATGCAGACTTTACCCCTACCCTGTGAGGACAGAGAGGTTGTTTGTGATAAGACCCTCGGCGAATGATAACAATAAAACAATAGGTAGTAATAGCAATCTTAGAATAAAAGGATACCATAATAACATTGATGCTACCGGTCTGAGAAAGAAAAAAAATGTTCGACTATCTACTAACCTTCTATCCTAATTTTCTTGAATTACACATATTTATTACTATCCTTCATTGTGCTTTTTCTTAACTAAAGCCTACACTTCAATTAATCTTTGCATTTAAAGCCCCAATAATCCTCGAGTGCTTGTTAGAGCTTTTCGCCTCTAACAACACTGATGGTGGGATATTTTGAGATAGTTTGGAATACTTTAAGCGATGCCAGCACTCTAAATGAAGTAATGTTCGGCTGGAACTGTGGTAGATCGAAAAGAGGACGCATGGCGTGCGATGTTGCTCTACTAGCACTTATATGGGCCGTTTGGCGAGAAATAGAGGAGAGCTTTTATTCCTTATTCCTTATTTCAACTTTGTACAATGGTGACCTTTAATTCCTTATTTCCTTTTGGTGCTCCCATGAGATTCTTTATGTATAAAAGAAGATTGTGTGACGTTCGTTGAAAGCTAAATTTTTTTGTTTTCTACCCTTTAGGCATATTTCTTGTATTTCTTGTATATTTGATTTTTTTGTGCCCAAATGTTCATAAAATTAGAAGTGTAGCAAAAAATAGGGGAAAATACCTCAGCAGAAATCTTCCCTAATTTGTACAGCCTCATGGTTAATAGAAATTGTTGCATTGCAAATTGCTGGTATGTAAGTAGTTGGAATTTCCAATTTAAAAGAAATTTTAACGATTGGGGCATCCGGCAGTTGAACGATTAAAAAACTTGCTGGGAATGGTTGAAGGAGGTACTCCACATGACATACAATGAAACTATTGTGCTGGACAGGTAGAAAGGATGAAAAACTTTCTACGAAGTCCCATTACGAACTACTGGCAAGGAATTCCACTAGATACTGCATGGCCATGGAAGAACATAGACCTTTTTCTCTATTTTTACATGGTAATGGTTACCTTAGTTTGTCAAAAGAAAAAAAAAATCCTCTAGGCAAAGTACAGAATGGCTATGGAAGATAATCCGGAAACAAAATGCTACAAGCAAGGTAGCATGTTTTGGATAGATAACTGCACATCAAACTTGTCTGACACAGGAAAATTTGCAAGAAGAGAGCCTTAAACTTATGCAGTTGGTGCTGCTTATGCAAAGAGAACTCGGAAATTGTGAATCATTTGTTGACATTGAAATATGTACATATTCATGGAAGATTTGGTAATTGCTCAAAAAACATGTCTAGCAGATTTGGTGTATGTTCCTAAATCTTTATGGGATTCAATGGATAATGCAAGGTAACCTAAAATAAGTATTGAGCAGCTGGCAGGGGCAGCGAATAAGGAAGGAGTGGAAGCTGATACGGAAAACCATCTCTTTATGCATTCTTTGGACAATTTGGCCAGAAAGAACACATAGGTACGTGAAGGTAGGTAGGAGAATGCTACTTTAGCTAAATATAGATCTATCCAGAATCTGAAAATTTTGGTATAGGGCTCCTTTTGTAAATGATATAGCAATAATGTTTGATTTCATGGAATCTCTACACCGATAAGATTCAAATCCAGCAAACTTCTGTACTTTCTCAGTACCAAATTTATGAAGAAAGAAAAATCTGAGATCTCAATATTAGAAATATATCATGCTCATATTTGATCTTACCATACCAGAAGAATTTGATGCATGCCGAGTTTTCATCTTGCAATTCTGTCTTTACATGATATGAGAACTTCTCCAGGGAATTTAAGATAGCTAGAAATAGGCACAAACCAATTGCTAGTGGAAATAACTGGAAAGTGAGAGGGTGAGAGACACCTAGGGGACAGGGTCGGATGATACGGATGAATACCAGCAGCTAACACTGTCCCCTGTCCCCCAAAGGAAAACAATGAAAAATCAGAAAGAAAATGGTGCTCTAGAAATATCACAGAACACTGAGCAGTTGTTACATCCCGTACTTTCGTACGTTGAAGTGCATCTAAAGTGAGTCGACGTAAGCTCGAAGAGCAAGACTATTCTCAATTTCATAAGTGTTCAAAACCATGAACAGCACATGTTGGTTTAGAAGTTAAAACGAATCGAAGAAAGTAAGTTTCGTCGAAAGTCGGCAAAAGCTATCGCAATTTACGTTCATAAGTTTACTGAAATTTGGGTCTAATTTCACTTAGCTTCTCTCCTAATATAATTGGAGTTACGGGGTCATCCACCCACCAAATTGAAGGTCTACGAGTCTAGTTTCCAACGTAAACCGTTTGTCGATACGGCGTTGGAGTAGAGAGATATTCGCGTTTTTGTGAGATTGCACAGGTAGCCCCCTTTGGGACCCATATAGACGGTGGGAACTTATCCAATTATATATAAACGATGGAGAACATAGACGGTGGGAACTTATCCAATTATATATAAACGGTGGACGGGTGGAGACCCCATTAAACCTCATTTTTCGACCGAAACTGATCCTCACCCTCTCCAAACACTCCCAAGGCAGTTCCCTACCATTCAAGTGACGTTCTACAAGGTTGAGAAGTGATTTCTCCTTTAAAAAAAATTGTGATGTTAATTTAGCTTGTTCTTCCCTTTGATGTCGTGGAATTGAAGTTACTTCAAGTTGAAGCAAGGCATAAGTGGGATGATTCTTGTCGTCCAAGGTAAGAATATCATTCTTCTCTATGTATTTGAGCTTAATAGAGCTTTAGATGGGTTGGATAGCGATGAAATTGCAAATAGAGGTGGCTATGTTGAAGTTGGATTCAGGGTGTTGTTGTGTGACGTTTTGAGGGATTGTTCTTGTTGTTCTTCATGTGTTGGACATATAGTTGTTGATTGTTGTTGTGTTGATGTTGTTCTTGACTTGAGGGATGTAAAAGAAACGGGGGTAATGCTGCCCGATTTGATGTAAAGCAAGTTTGTTGCTCATTTGTTAGTTAGCATGTTTCTCTTTTTGATGCTAGTGTTGTTTCATTTGTTGTGTGACGTGTTGGGACTGATTTTGTGGTATGTATATTTATGTGTTATTGATGGTATAATGAGGATTAGACGGGAGTTAGGCGAAGATATATGTTGTAGAATCAATGTATAGAGCGGATTGCCATTCGTCGGCTAGTTGTTATGCTTCTCTTCATTAATAGTAGTATTGTTTCTTGTGTAGCTTGATTTGTGGAGAAGGCTAGTTCCGTCATCGCCGTGAAAAGGTCCGCTTAGAGGTATGTAAAGCTATTCGTTATCCTCTTCCAAGGCATGAATCTATAGTGAGTTTCCCCTCCAGAAAAGTGAGTTCCAAAATGAAATGCTTAGAAATGTTATACCCGTGTATTCAGCAACTCCCTATGTTTTTAATTGATGTCGCCCTGATAGAATGTGTTTCATATAGCTCTTCACAACCCATGTTCTTTTCCGGTGAGTGTAATTGAGCTATAACGTTTCCCTCGTAAAAACCTCCTTAGTATAATGACCTTTAATGCGAGTTGTTCTACTCATGTAGTAGCTAGTTGTGTACATTCCTTACTTGAGATTGCCCCGAGGTCACGAGTTCCATATGTTCAGTAGTAATCCCTTGTTTCTATCCGAAAATGCATATGAACCACAACGGCTCCCTCGTAAGCATTCATATATCACAACGACCACCGTTAAGGGTTGCTCTACTCATGCTTTTAGTAGCCCGTACATGCCTTAACTAGCAGCACCTTGGTAGGTCCAGTTTCAAATGTTTGTTAGTAGCTTCTTATCCTATTTATAAGGCGTCTATGAGTTATAGTGACTTCTTTATGAGGACTTCGGTATCATGACGACACAAGTTGGCACTATGTGAGCTGTTTGTTGTAGACGATGGTAGAAATGATGAGATTGCCTTTTGTTGATAGTTATTGCTTGTAGTATGATTTGATTACCTTAGTAGAAGTAATATGAGAACTCTACTTATTAAGGCATGGTGTTTGTACGATAAATACGTACAGCAGGCGGGTCTAGTGACCTAGTAGTACATGAGTGCTAGCCTAGCAGATACGGGCATCATAGCCCGATAGACGACGGATACGCTAGTCCAGAAGTACCGGCTTATTAGTCAGGTATAAGATCATAGTACCGGTGCGCGAGCCGAGAAAGTACAGACTTACGAGTCTGGTAGCTAGCACATACGTACGAGACGACACGAGTAGTTAGCATTTCAATTTCATGTGTTCGTGTGACTGACGTATGATAGACTAGACACGGTATAAGTTGGGAGATGTTATTATAGAAAATTCAAGAAGACAAAGCTACATAGCAATGCTACGGGTCCCGTTTGGTAAGACTATGGTATATGACCTTCTAGACTTACTGTATGATGTGAGCTCTGATCTCCAGGTGATTTGACCCTTGTTTTATCCAATTATCTTCCTTCAACATTCTTTTATTTGATTGCGGTACTTATGATTATTCAGTTGCCTTACATACTCGGTACATTATTTCGTATTGACATTCCTTTGACCGGGAACGCTGCATTTCATGTTGCAGGTTTAGGTAGGCAGTTTGACCCCATTTTATGATCGGTAGACTCCATATCATCCGAAGTGTAGCCGAGCCTAGAGGTCCTTATGTTTTGAATTTATACATAGACTTATGGGTAGGTCAAGGCCCTATTCTGACTATGTTTTATCCAATTATCTTCCTTCAACATTCTTTTATTTGATTGCGGTACTTATGATTATTCAGTTGCCTTACATACTCGGTACATTATTTCGTATTGACATTCCTTTGACCGGGAACGCTGCATTTCATGCTGCAGGTTTAGGCAGGCAGTTTGACCCCATTTTATGATCGGTATCCATATCATCCGAAGTGTAGCCGAGCCTAGAGGTCCTTATGTTTTGAATTTATACATAGACTTATGGGTAGGTCAAGGCCCTGTTCTGACTATGTTATGTCTGTCAGATGTTCTTAGAGGCTTTTGTAGACGTATGTGTACTTGTGGTCAGTTACCATATACTAGACAGATGTCTGTGTTGGTTGAGACCTTGCAGGCCTGTGTGTTGATATATATATATATATGTGTGTGTGTGTGTGTGTTTGGGATTTTGTGATTGTAGGTGTTGCAAATGTGGTAAGATACTAGTTTTACGGAATGGGTAGCTCACGTACGTAAGGCATTAAGTGCACATCCACCTCACCTAGGTTGGGGTGTGACAGCAGTATGGGTACAGGCAAATTAAACATCTTCACATGTAGCTGTCTTAAATTAATATGGCACAAAGCAATACACCTATACAGCCTCTAGGATTTTGTCCTTCATGATATAAGTTCTGCTCTGGAGGGCTTGTAGTCTCAAGTGCTCACACAATGGTCCAAGTGATTAATCCCAAAACAGAAGTATCAAAACCTCATCTTAGACAAATCTGGCAGCTGAGCACCTTTGAAACAATAAAACAGAATGCAAATCCTGTTTCTGATTAAATAAATAAATAATTTATTTTAACAAGTGGTGCAAATTCATAAGCATTATTTTGGGATCACCAATGTATTAGAACCCCAATGTCATGGAAATCAACTGGTATCATTTTCCAAAGTTGGCCACACAGCAGCATGAGAAATAGACAGCATAAATACATAGGTGGAATACAATACTTGACTTTTATGCCTGGCGGCAATCTTACATCCTTTAGATGCGCAGTTTATCTGCCAGTTGTCTGGCTGTAAAAGGAAGAGTTAGTTCACAACTCTGGAAGCCGAAGACGAAGCGAGGAAGCAGCTATAGAGCAGCAGATAAAGAAGAGATTTAGGCAACTGATATAGAGCCAATTCCAGTAGACTTTTTGGAAGGTCCCATTGGCATGCATCCAGTAGAATTGAACCTACAAATTCGCCAATTATGAGTTGGGTCCAGCCGGTAGCAGTAACATGCTTCCACTTGTTCCTAGATTGTGACGCTTATTTGGGATAGAACCGTCCAGTCCGCAAGACTATGAACGTATAAAAATAGGCACACCCCTAGACCAACTTCATGATGGACATATAAAAATAGGCACGCCCAATTCAGTGAACCTCTAGAAGAGCGAAGTAGAATCATCTCATCCAAACAAAGCATGTAAATATTTCAAGAGCTGACCAAAAAGATGAGGGAGGCAAACTCATTTAATGTTATGTTCAAGGAAATTCTTTCTGTACATTCATTTGTTTAGGAATCAGGATTTAATTAAATATAAACATGCAGTAGGCAAAGTAATTCAACCGCCTCACATGCAAATAGATATAAATGGATTGCCTTCCCCGGAGGAGCTGACAGAAGTAGCAACAACTTAGTGAGCAGCAGTCATGCATTTTGCTCAAGTGATGATACTCTTTGTTTTGCGACTATAATATTGACAGTAAGTTATACTTCAGCCATGTACTGGCTTCTATTTGCATCTTAGCATCTATGTATGCTTGGCAGCTGTAAAATTTTCTGAATTAAGAAATTTCACTTTTCCTGAAAATATCATCGCTAATTATCCAACTCTTCAGTCTTACCTCTCCTATAATTTTGTTTCCAGAAGCAGGGGGAGTTTGCCTCAAGATCGGTACTTTCTGAATACAGATTAAGTTAGATCACAGACCACCATAGAAAGAGATAATTGTGTCACAATTTCAAAGCATTCAAGTAGGTCACATAAGAGAACTGCTGCTTATTTTTACATCAATGGCCACCAGTCATTCAGGTCATGTATGTGAATTTGATGTATGATAGAATACATCCTGAAAGAAAATTGAGAAACCTTTCTTATCAGTTGATGAACTACCAGATTCAAGTGTTCAACTGGGGAAGGCTCTGTACAATGTCCTGTCATACACTTTAATTTGGATACATCACTCACAGTTCTGGATGGCCTTTTGATCAGTTTGTTTCGTTAGGTGCTTATTCAGTCCAAACATATGGTTGAGAATGAGAATCCTTATCACTGGGGTTGTTGCAGTGTCAATCACTGACACCATTATGATCTAAGAATTGGGGTTTACTGTGTTGGAGTGAATTCTAGAATAGCTAATCTCTGTGTTTCCTCTTAATTTGGTTCATTGATTCAAAAAGGTAATAACCGAAACTCTATGGATGAAAGCAGTTGTAATTCTACTTTGTGGCTTTTGAAGGCACCGCACATGAGATGTTGCTTGTGAAGGACTTCCAGTATAAAAGAGATGTAGCTCATAGGAATTTATTTAATTGTGAAGCCATGATAATAGTAGTTTGAACTAGATCACAACTAAGAAACCATGCAATTTGATAAATTTTCGTGATGCAAATTCTGATAATTCTGATATTAATAGCCTTTTATTATGGAGATGTGTTGCCAACGTAATTTTAATGAAAATAGCAGTAAGATGCGGATGGTTAATTTTCATCTCTGGAAAACTAACAGGTCTACATGATGGTAACTGAATCCCAACTGTATGCCATACAGAGAGGTCATAGCAATAGATGTTTTCCTGCTTGAACAGGATCTAATTTTGATTGTTTACTCTAATCTTATATCACGTGCTGCAAATACTGTTGCCAATTCCTAAAGGCAACTGAAGATAAAAGGAAACAATTTACTAAATGCTAGCTTTTTGCTTTGTCATGGCAAACTAATAAGTAATACTTTTGCAAAATGGAACAAGGTCACTATCTCAAAAACAGGTCCAGATTTATGCTCTGCCTTGGGGACAAATCATCTCTTAAATGCATATGAATAAGAAAGAAACGTGTGCATTCAAACACTCGCAAATGCGTATATGGTGCTGCTGCTGCACGAGTATGAAATTTGTGAGGTGCTACCTAATACAGCTTGGACTATCCTAGAACAAAAGGAGTCATCTAAAATTAGGACTTAACAGATAAATGCTGCCACTGAGCAGCTGTGTGGTCCAGCTCAATTGCAGCACTAAGCAGCCAGAGGTTGATTAAAAGGACAGTCCACCTGTCCTTTAACACATCCGATGAATTGACACCAGCATCTATGCTCTCACTGGTTATTAATGAGCAAAAGTGCTAAAAGAAATGCATAGTTGGATACTCCACATGACTCTGATGGCATTTTACAGTGATCAAAAACAGACATTGCTTGAGCAAGGAGCTCGGTTCCTGATAACTGATTTTCATGGAAACAGAGTAAAGGAGACCAAAATGGAAGGCCCTTGTGGCCATTGTTTACTCAGATGATCCATAACTTGTGGATTAAAGAGTGCACTTAGTGAGGTGTAAAACCTCTCCTGAATCCTGTGAAATTTCTCGTCACTCCCTACCCTCACAAATTAAGGCTACAAGATCCCTTGAGGGAGAAAAATACAAGGACATTCTAATATTTCAGAATTGCTAATGCCACAAGACAATCCCTGCTAAGTCACTGCCATATTCTGCATGTTTGCAAAAGATTTGTGGAAATTTAATCTGCTGAAAATTTCGGAATTGTCTTTAGATTCTCCATGTCATATAGGTATTGGATTTCATTTCTCCTTCCCTTTTTTTGGGTCAATTCTCCATTGGTTTCAGATGATTAAATGTTTGACTACTTTAACCAATTGTTACAATTTTTCCATCCCTTTTTTTTGTGTGTGTGTGTGTGTTTGGGGGGGGGGGGGAGAGCAACCACCTGTTATGATCTATAGTATTAGCCACTTAGTATAAGTTGTGTTAGAGCTTTGAATTATCCTAATTGATTACTCATCATTTGCTCAGGATAGAGTGAAAACTTCTGAACTAGTCAAAAGAGGCTGAAATACACTGGATGGAGTATGGTTGACAACGGATGGACTGGGCCATGCCTGGCATATTTAGGAATTGGACCCCCTTAGGGACACACAGTACTCACCACACACACACACACAGATAAATACACACCACAAGTCCCGTTCATAGGTCATTTTTGATCTTTTATAGAAGGATATCATGCAGGAGTTATTGTACAAATTATACCAGATTGCCGCTCATTTGAAATATTGCTCACTTTTGGAGGTTGCTGAAACAACATTTGCAAATATTTGTGTTTAGACTGCTGAACTTCTACTATTTTCCTTGGTCCAATGATTAACTGCTGGGGTTTCACCACTTGCCTTAGTTTGGAGTTTAAGTCTTCCATAAGATTCTAGACAATTAAACCAATATTTATACATCTACTTTTAATGTTCGGATTGTTTCTGCTTATATTAGTCTAGTCTACAGTTCAGTCCATGCCTACAAATCGAGTTACAGAAGCACTAAGTGCGCCCTACTTCCTAGCCTCTGAAATAAATTCTCATGACCTTCCGGCTTCCACAACAATAATGTACATATAATGCTGCCATGAGTCCAGTATCCTGATTATTGAATGAAAGCAGATAGAATGGCAAATGGAAGATCAAGATCCAGATCAAACTTGGACGGTTGCATTAATATTAACAACAAACGTTTATGAGTAAGAAAATGCATCTCATAGAAACTTTCTACGGAAAAGTATAGCAGTATCAAGTGCTCTGCCGAGAATTTTCTATGCGCAGACAACAACGTCACAAGGAAAATTAGGCACGGAAAAGTATAGCAGTATCAAGTGCTCTGCCGAGAATTTTCTATGCGCAGACAACAACGTCACAAGGAAAATTAGGCAAAGGTTGACAAGACTAACCGCCTTTGTAAACTCAATCCTAAGTGGATTGCCAGCAACAGCATAACCTTGGAGATGTCTTATAGCAGCAAAAGCCCCTTCCTCGTCTCTAAAATTAATGAAAGCATAGCTTCGACCTGGTTGAAATGCCACACTTTCCAGGTCTCCGAAACGTAAGAAATGATCGGCCAATGTACTTTCCGAAAGACTATGAGATAGATTTCCAACCCAAAGATGTCTGGAAGGGGGGTTTTCGCGACCATGATGACTCTTCTCTTCAGATCTTGGAGGATGATCCCTGCGATATCTATCTCTCCCTCCTCTGCCAGTCTGCAAAAGAACCATGTAAAATTTATAAGCTAGATTTCATGGAAAAGAAAAATTCTTTTATGACAGTGGTGTCTATGCAAGCTTGCGCACACCTCAGACTATTTCACCGGCTACCTGCTACATCCTACCAGCACATATAGCAGGTAACTATGCCAACCAGCAGATATGAAGAAATCACCTAGCAAATATTACCGTAATGAAAGGGCACAAATTGAACTGAATGGATACCGAAGATTCATGGAACCAACCCCAACTACCTTGGAGTCAGGGCTTACTTGTTTTATTAAATAGCATGTAACACATTCCCAGGCAGCCTGGTACAAAAAAGCATCCCCGAGTTCGGAAACACAAAAGAAATTGTACTAAAGTAATTCAACAAAACATACACAAGCCCTAATGAACTAATGACAATGCTCAAACTAACTTGTATGAGCAAATTCAGCAAGGAAACAAAAAATAATTCAACTCTATACACCAAAACAAGCAAAAGCACAAATAAACTAATGGCAATGCTCGAACAAAAACAAAGTACATAATAATATCAACTACGTAGGGTAACTGAAATAGAAAAGTTTTCAGAGAAGAAATTTACCGACATATGTAGATTGGAACAAACTGAGGAATTGCAGTTTACGGCATCAACTCTTGTAAGAGAGAACACAAAGGGAGTGAGTGGATTAGGGTTTGAGATAAATCACCGGCGAATCGAGTCGGACCAAGAATGAAGTATCCGAAGATAGGTGGGTCGTGGTACGTGGCCCCCTTTTTGAGCAAATGTTATTCCATCCCTCAATGGCTCCATCACATTATTTAACATATAGTTAAATGATATTATTAAAGTTAAATATACTAACTAAAGGTTTTAATCAATTGCTGAATTAAAGTTTTTATAAAATAAATATAGTGTTATAAATCTATTATATTATGGATGTTCATTTAGTACTCCGTTGTAAATAATCTTCTTGAAGAAGCTTATCCATATGGGACTCCACCGTAAATATGTTTATCCATTTAGTACTCTATTGGAAATAAGCTTCCTGAAGAAAGCTTATCACTTCGGTACCCAGTTATGGATAAATATTACCCTAGGTAGAAGATTATCCATACCAGGTATAATAAGTTTATCCATTCAGTACTCCGTTATGGATAAACATTGCTCTCAGTAGAAGATTATCCATATCTGGTATACTAACAGCTTACACAGCAGCTTGCAGTAGCAGCTTACACAGCAACTTGCAGTAGCAACTTACATAGCAGCTTACACAGCAGCTTATAGTAGCAACTTACACAGCAGCTTGCGTAGCAGCTTACACAACAGCTTCCTTTCTTCTATAAACAGAAGAGATTTCAGTTCATTATGTACATCAGTTTGAATTCAAATAATATATCAGTTTCTCTCTATACTTGTCTTTACTTTACAATCTTTATTTTATAACACGTTATCAACACGAGACTCTGCCATCTCGAGCAAATACTTTGAAAGTATTAGAGGTAAGAACTTTCTTTTCCTAAATAATGTCAAATCTTTCTAAACTTGAATTTGTAGCCCTAGATATATCGGGCAAAAGCTACATGTTTTGGGTGCTTGATGCTGAAATTTACCTTGATGCGATGGGTCTGGCAGACACCATCAAAGACAAAAATCAGGCATCAAACCAAGACCGTGCCAAAACAATGATATTCCTTCGCCATCACCTTGATGAGGGCCTGAAAATGGAATATCTTACTGTTAAATATTCAGTCATACTGTGGAATAATTTGAAAGATAGATATGACCACCTGAAGATGGTCGTTCTTCCACAGGCACATTATGATTGGACTCATCTAAGGCTACAAGATTTTAAATCTATCAGTGAGTATAATTCTGCTATGTTCAGAATTATTTCCCAATTGAAATTATGTGGTGATAATATTACTGATCATGATATGTTGGAGAAAACTTTCACCATTTTTCATGTCTCGAATATGCTCCTACAGCAGCAATATCGAGAGATGAGATTTAAAAAGTATTCTGAACTTATCTCACATCTTCTTATAGCAGAGCAACATAATGTGCTATTAATGAAAAATCATGAAAGCCGACATATTGGTTCTTGTCCATTCCCTGAAGTGAATGAGACGAACTTCCACCAAGCTAAACGTGGAAGAGGTCGTGGCCCTAGTCGTGGTCATGGCCGTGGTCGGGGAAGAAACCCCAATCATGGTAATAATAATGCACCAAAGAAGCCTCCTCACCACCAGCAGTGGAAAAGGAAGGAACAAAAACATGAAGTGGTGCAAGCGCCAAATGCAGAAAATGCATGCTATAGATGTGGAGGAAAAGGGCACTAGTCATGTACCTGCCGTACGCCAAAGCACCTGGTTGAGCTTTATCAAGCCTCTCTAAAGAAGACAGAGAAAAATTCTGAAACAAATTTTATTTCTGAAGATAATTTAGACTTCATGCATTTGGATGTAACTGATTACCTTGCACTCCCAGAAGGAGAAACAAGTCATGTAATCGGTGGTGAATCTATAGAAATGTAAATATTTTAATTTTTGTTGTTTGTAATAGATAGTATGGTTATGTAATTGTTGTACATAAAGAATAAATTATGATTTGATAATGATGTTTACTATAATATATCTTATTTATGTCATTTTGAAGAATATGGATAATATTATTAGATCAACTTAAACTCTAGCAGAGTTTGCAAGAAATATACAACCACCAGAAGTAGTTATATTTCATATATCTCATTGTAATTAACCACCAGAAGTGGTATATGTCTATGACACCAGAAGTGATAATTTAGGCTTTTTATGGTTACAATTGAAGATAAACTACATAAATATTCTCTATATTAAATGCACGCCTCGATTTGCTCCTGAAGTAGTAAATATTTTAAAAGAGATTGTGGCATCACGATTTGATGTGATTAATGCGCATTCAGATAATTATGTTCGATTTCCTGAAGGATGAGAACTTTGGATAATATTAATCCATTCCCTGAAGTGAATGTGACAATATTAATAAATCGGGTAAATATGAACGCACTTTTGATGTGAATATATCACAGTTCACCTTCAGAAGAGGTAATATAATTGAGAGAATATATACTCAATATTTCGTATTTTAAATTTGCTCTTGAAGAAGTAACACAATTTAAATTGCCTCCTGAAGTAGGAAAATATTATGAAGAAGAGTTTTCTTGTGCTTAAACAATTGTTTTACATTATTTATTTGATTGTGATTTTCTCTCATGATACCAGAAGTGTATGAGAAATATTTGATAGTACAAAATGTATCAACAACTCCTGAAGAGCTAACTGTTTGCCTAAAGGATACATGACACCAGTAGTGCCCGATAAATATTAGATTGTGGATAATAAATGAAGGCTCTCGAAGAGCTTATATACAAATATGTCATTCATATTATATGATTATGGTCAAAACATATGTTGTAGTAAACCTGAAGTTTACTAATACAAATGGCTATCATATTGAGACTACAAATGATTGGAAGATTGATAATCTTCATGTTTCCACAATCATAGGGGGTAAAATAATATGTATGTGAGAAGTTACCTGTCTTATTCTTTAATTTGTACTATATCATGTATCACAGTAAACCAGAAGTTTACTAAAGCAAAAGTTTATGCCATAGTAAACCAGAAGTTTACTAAGAGATAGCACATGACATGATAAACTTGAAGTTTTCATTTGCCATTTTTAAATGAGCTATTTGAGAATTCAGATAAGCATATACTAAAGAACTAGAAGATTCTTCAGGAATTCTCATGTGTTGCTTGTTCTCATAATGAATTGATTATACCAGCTAAAGTTGGGACTAAGACCCCTGATTCTGAAATATATAAAAGGTGAATATGGGCCCGTTCACCTATCATGTGAACCACTTATAGGTGCATATATGAGATGGTTACATGTGTAATTATTGTCAACCTGCAGTTTGGCATTTGGAATTGCTTTTCTCGATTAAGAGCATAATTTTCAGATTATGAAATCAAGACAGTTCATCTTGATAATGCTGGTTTATATCCAAGCTGGTTTAGCATTGAATACCTCCTATTAATGGCTAAACCATTGCTTATGAGAACAAAGCTTCATGTATTGGTCTAAGATTTTCTAAATTGCATATAGCAACACTTGTATGTATCAGATCAATAATATATGATAAGTCCTCCCTTCACAATTGGTTTAGGATCGGAAACCAAATATTTTTACTATTTTTGTTGTGTGGTATATGATTAATTTCTCTACCATAATACACAAAGATATGTTTCCCAAAGATGATTGGGGATATATGTTAGTTTTTCTAACATTTCGGGGATGGAATAAACAGTTGAAAAATATGCTATATGAATCGAATTATCATTAATATGTTCCTCACTTAGAAGATAATTCAAGTCGAATGCCAAAAGCATTTGCTGATCCAAAATTAAATATCATATTTCAGCTACAAATGCTCCTATTAAAATTAAAGTCCCTGAAGGATAGAGTTTACTGTACGCATGAAGCGTGGTAGACCAATCGGTTCCAAAGGTAACAATCCTTGAAAAATAGTAGGAGCTAATGATCAAAATGATCATAATGAGGAGGAAATAAGCTCTAGAAGAGCCCACGACATAACATTTCATGAAACTCCCGAAAAAGTTCAGGTACCTGAAAATAAAGAAAGTGATGAGATCTCCACAAGTTATGTCGCTTCGGAACTGACACAAAATGATCGTCGACGATATATTTAATACAATATAGTGCACAATATTGTAAAAGATTGTGAGGATCGGACTAGCAGTCCAGACACTTGAAGATGTCATACCATTTAGATACAAGTCTTAACCTATATGACTTATTTGGCTAAATCTATATGAAGATCCTTGAAGGATTGAAAATGCCCGAAGCATATAATTCAAAGTCTTGAGAAATGTACTCGATCAAATTATAAAGATCTTTGTACGGTTTAAAGCAATCTGTGCGCGTGTGGTATAATCGCCTCAGTAAATATTTGCTGAAAGAAAGTTACATAAATTATGTTATTTGTCCATGTATTTTTATAAAGAAAATGTCATCAAAATTTGTTACACTTGCTGTTTATGTTGGTGACATAAATCTTATTGGAACTCCGGAAGAGCTCCAAGAGGGTCTTAAAAATACTTTTACATGGACAAAGTGTACCCATTAAGTACACCAATGAATATTCAATCACTTGAAGTGAATAAGGATCCGTTCCAACCTCTAGAAGAGGATGAGGAGCTCCTTGGTCCTGAAATACTCTATCTCGGTGTAGATGGTGCACTTATTTATCTTGCTAATGCTAACAAAAGTGGTGCAGATCGTATTGGTAATGCAGATGCAGGTTATTTATCCGATACCCATAAAGCTCGATTTCAAACCGGCAAGCAGGGAGTGCATATGATTGAGATCAGTGATTCATTCGAGAAACATGTGGGTTGGAATGTGATAAAAGACCCACAATATTATACGGAGACAATGTTTCATGCATAGCACTATTAAAGGGAGGATTTATAAAAGGAGATAGAACGAAGAACATTTCACCAGAATTATTCTACATACATGATCTTCAGGAAAATTGTGACATTGATGTGCATCAAATTAGTTCAAGTGACAATCCAGCAAATTGTCTTTACCAACATCAATTTTTGAGAATATGGTATACAAGATTGGAATGCGGAGACTCAAATATTTGAAATAAGGTTTTCTTCAGGGGGAGTAAAATGCGCACTGTACTTTTTTTTCCTTTACTAAGGTTTTTCCCACAGGGTTTTCCTTATAAGTTTTTAATGAGGCAGCCGGCAATGCGTATTACTAAATATGTGTACTCTTTTTCCTTCACTAGGATTTTTTCCCACGTGGTTTTTCCTAGTGAGGTTTTAATGAGACACATTATCTTTTAATGAACATCCAAGGGGGAGTGTTATAAATATATTATATTATGGATGTTCATTTAGTACTCCGTTGTAAATAATCTTCCTGAAGAAGCTTATCCATATGGGACTCCACCGTAAATATGTTTATCCATTTAGTACTCTATTGGAAATAAGCTTCCTGAAGAAGCTTATCACTTCGGTACCTAGTTATGGATAAACATTACATTAGGTAGAAGATTATCCATACCGGGTATAATAAGCTTATCCATTCAGTACTCCATTATGGATAAACATTGCTCTCAGTAGAAGATTATCCATATCTGGTATAGTAGCAGCTTACACAGCAGTTAGCGTAGCAACTTACACAGCAACTTGCAGTAGCAGCTTACACAGCAGCTTGTAATAGCAGCTTACATAGCAGCTTGTAGCAGCAACTTACACAGCAGCTTGCATAGCAGCTTACACAACAGCTTGCATAGCAACTTCCTTTCTTCTATAAATAGAAGAGATTTCAGTTCATTATGTACATCAGTTTGAATTCAAATAATATATCAGTTTCTCTCTATACTTGTATTTACTTTACAGTCTTTATTTTATAACCTATAGCAAGTATTATTGATTTGATGCTAATATTGATTGGAAGTACATTTTTTCCCTTTCTCGGGTTTAGTTTTTTTGGGTACAAATTGCAACATTTGTAGTTTGATGTAATTATAACTATATAGTTTGTAAAAACAAAAATTAATGTACATGTTTAAAATGCATTTAAGTATCATTAAGAAAAAATCTAACTAAAATATCTTTAAAAATGATTGCAAAAACGTAAAAATGATTGGGTAGGGAGGAATACTTAGACCGTGTTCTCCGGTAGATAAACAAGAATATTTTGTTCAATTCTATTCGGGGAAATGGAATAATTCCCAAAAGAATTATGCTACTATAGCTAAAGAAATCTTTGCTATAGTAAAATATGTTATGAAATTCCAGGCTGATTTATATAATCAAAAGTTTTTAATAAAAACTGATTGCCAAGCGACAAGATTCATCTTTAATAAAAATTTTAAGTATGATGTATCCAAACAAATGTTTGCAAGGTGGCAAACTTTATTAGCTCCATTTGATTTCGAGATAATATACAAAAAAGGGTCAGATAATACTGTCCCTGATTTTCTTACCAGAAAATACTTGAACTTATAGTTCTTTATTTGTCTCTTGCAGATTATGAGGCCAGCATACAGACCTCCTCGAGGTGGAGGAAAAGGAAGGACATCTCCCTATGGCAGAGGGAATAATATTCTCGCTCAAATTGGAAACCAATAATTAGTATCTGCCAATATTACAGGAAATTCAGGTGTTAATACAGTACACCCATTATACAAAGATTTCATGGATTTTAAAATCCAAAAAGGAAGAAAGTACATCAAATTCACCAACATATTCCTCAGTGATAACAGAGGACAACCATGAAAATTTGGAGGTTTATAACCGCAAAGAAAAGAAAGAATTAATAATTCTTTTAGAACAATCCGACCTTAAATAGAAGGATAATCCATGACAATTAATGAGTAGGTTTTTAGACACAGCGTCATATGCTACTCCTGTATATAAATATAGAATGCATTATGAGATAATACTCTCAGCAACAGCATCAGCTGAAATTCAGCATTTTTATCCGGCACATACCAAGAAAACTTATAGTTTTTCTAAAATTATTTTTAAAAGAATATTAGCCTCAGATGAATGGAGAATCAGTACCTTAAAGGACAGAGAATATACTCATCCTGAACAAAAAGTCGCAATTAAATTCAATTACTGGGGCTATGTGAAAAGTTTTAATAAAACTTTTCTCTATGAAAATCCTAATAGGAAGCACTCATGGTTTATTAAATTATGTTCTAATATGTTCAAACAACAAATTCCAAACTGGTTTTGCAAATGGTGGAAATTATATGGTCCATCATTAGAAATACTTCCTCCAGCTTTCAAGAGTTTATACACTAAGTGGGTTGATATATCACCTGAAATAATTTCTTTACAAAAAGATAATATCTTTTATGATGGCATTGGAGCCATGTACTTTTTTATAGAATTTTCTTTTCCGTGGATAATGAAATGGGATGTAGATATTGGGTATACAGAAGAAGGAATTCCTTGCTTACATAGAATTTATTATACTAAATTCTGGAGTAAATTACTCCAACCAAACCAACAGGGAAAGATGTATGGTGAAGATTTAATAAATGAAATTAAAGCCAAAATAGAGGCGTATGAAACTCAGGAAATGCAAGAAACTGAAGCGGTAGAATTAAGTCCATTTCAACAAGTCAGCAGAAAACTTCAAATGAAGAAAGGAGCCATCTCCAAAAAGGAAATCCTTGAATCATACTTTGAAGAAATAAAAAAGGACTTGGCAAGAAATTTTGGAGTCAGTGATAATATATCAATGACTTCCATTGATAATACTTTAGATGAAGAAACCTGTATAGCAGGGGAAGCTCAAGGAAGCCAAAATGCAAGTGTTAATCTTGAGGAGATTGAAGAGTTCTTGGCAAGATTGAAAGAAAATGCAGAAGAATCTTCTGCAAATAAAACGACAACAAAGGAAAAGATAAAGCTTGAATAACTGAAGGCCTAACCCCGCACATCAATTATTGGGGAATAAAGACAAAACTTTAATAAAGTCATGGACCCCTCAATTAGAGGGAATCTAATTTTATAAAAGTAGATTGTGCGATAATAATAATTTTATCTTCGTGTTGGCCATCTTGTAATTATTATGTCGGCCATAACATTATTTATGTTTTATTTGTTTTTGTTGTCGATCCATTATAAAAGGATCATTTTATTCATCAAAGAGGGGAGGCATTAGCCAACACTCTCCCTTCTCTCTAACTTCTCTCTACTCTTGTAAAGAACCTCTCTATAATCTTTTAAATTAAAAATAAAAATCAAAAAGGTCACTTGGTCGAAAATCCAGTGGTCTCAAGTATTGAATTTTGTTTTGTTTATTTATATACTTATTCTTAATAAGTCTTCTGATTTCAGACATAGTGTAAGGCCCTTCTTGAGATGGCATTTCTTCTACCTCTGTTCCTACTTCTAAATTTGTAGGAAATTTCTTAATGATTTGGGACCTTAATTCAAGGTTTAACAACCCTTAATAGTTCTAAAATACTATCATTGGTTAAGACATTAATATTCAAGTCTTTGAACTGAGAACAAATATTATATAGATCATCATTTGTGTTACAACACTATTTTGGCATTGTCCCTTATTACAGGATTCTTGCTCATCTTCAGAAGATGAAATACAATCTTCTTCTTGATGGACTCGTAAGTCTTCACTGGTCGATGAATTATCACTATCAAATATTTCTGGTGAGGAATTTAAAAGAATCTTATATAAAGAATCTTTGATATTGTCATCTAAATCAAGTTCTTTAATCTTATCCTTAATTTTACAATTTTTAGCAAAATGACCTACTCTTCCATATTTGTAACAGGCCTGAGGTTTTTTGATTTTATGAACACTTTTCTAGCCCTATGAAAAGCTTTTTTCCTTTGAGATTTTGCATACTGTTTTTCAGGAGAACCCTTTTTCTTATGTAATTTTTTCCTACTAGTAGGAATATCAATAGCAAATTGTTTGCAAAATTTCCCTAATTGTTGTCTCTCAGTGAGACGATGCTTCTTTATATGTTGATTTAGCTTAATCTCATTGCATAAAGCTAAACCTTCTTGAGTGCATACACTAAATAATTTTCCATATGAGTAATTATTATAATCAATACTCATTGTTGTGCCTCTAAGGGTTTTTCTGACTCTTTCAGCAAATAAAGGAGGGAGTCCATCTATAAATTTAGACTTCCAATGAGTATTATTACTCTCCCGTAATTCCATTACTTTGGATAGGAAAATATCTTTATACCATCTAAAAGATGTTAAGGTTTTACACCATAGATTTTGGAGCATAGTCCTAATAGTCTCACTATTATCAGACCATCTTCCAGAAAAATGTTCTATAATATTCATAACTAAAGAATAGACAGAATTTTGAACAACCTTATCATCTTCTATCTTTGTCGCGTTCATAATCTGAAAACGCTGGTCGTGGGTGAGCTAATTATCCCACCAGCCCTTTAATTGACCAGTAAATCTGGCTATGATCATTTCAGTAATAGCCATATCCGTATTTTTATTAACTTTACAGATAGTACTGTACATAAGCATTCTATGTACTATCGTATAAATTTGCCTATCAACAAGGCCATCTATGTTCTATTCATAGATGTCTGATCCACTATAACCTTAGTGATAGTGGTCATTGTCTTATTCTTCTATTAGAACATATTGTGGGGTTGGTCTTGGATTGTAGAACATCCTTTGGTATGTTTTGCGAGCATATTTCTCAGAGATTTTATTAATCTCGTCATCCACTTTTAGATTTTTATCAAACATATGCTCTAAACTTAAATGATTAACTTTAAATTCACCAAACTTCTTATTGAGAAGTTCTTCAATGTCATCAAGACTTTTTAATC
Organism: Nicotiana sylvestris; assembly: GCF_000393655.2. Lineage (NCBI taxonomy): Eukaryota > Viridiplantae > Streptophyta > Magnoliopsida > Solanales > Solanaceae > Nicotiana > Nicotiana sylvestris. The sequence goes on from NC_091062.1 coordinate 31,789,722, forward strand.
TAAAGTATTTTACCTCAGGAGGAGGTTGGATACTTGTAGTAGTAATCTGCTCTTTACCTTTAGTATACTTTTGTTGGATTTTTTGGACTTCAGCTATATTCTTGTCCAATTTTTCCTGTATTGTAATAATTTGCTCACCCAGAATACTAACATACATATTAGTATAATTATTTTGTCTGAGAATAGTATTCAAATTCTTAGATGTAATAGTAGCTACATCATTTTCAAATAATTTTGAAAAACCAGTAAAATATACTATTTTATTCTTTTCCCCTATTTGAAAAGATTGTTGTGGTGGAAAAACTGATTTGGTTATTTTTTCACTAGTGTTGGCCCAAGTTCAGATGAAGTTTTGAAGAATGACAAACGAACTCAGTCATGGACCAGGTTCATCATGTGAGGCACAATATTTATCAACCTAGACATGTGAGATACCCGTGAAGGAGATAAGTCTCAGTAATCAAGCAGCAATGTCTCCTGAACTGATAGAAAAGGTTGTATATTGGATGAGGAGAGAAAGTCTCCTTATGGGAAGAGGACACAATCACACAATCTGGATAAATGATAGGGTTGGAGTTTGTATTGAACAAGGACTCAACTTCGATGGAAGATCAACAAATGAGTCTCAATCAAACTCTGATTACTAACTCATTAAATAACAGTGATTGTTCTCTTTTACAGGTGTTGCACATACGCAGAAGTTAGACGTGAATAGGGAGCAAAATAGCAACGCTTTTTGCAAGCAGTTCGTGTGTGATTCAAGTGTGCAAACCTGAAGCTACTTGAACGAGATAGAAGAACCAGTTCCATTATGTTTATTCTTATTCTAGTTCAATTGTAGTAGGTGGTTTAAAGTTGTACCTTTTCAGCTTTCATAGAAGCATTTGTAATAGGTAATTTGAGTGTTCAAGTTATAGGCTAACTTGAAGGTGTCGCAACAGTTGAGGCTGTGTGCTACACAGGGATTAGAGTTAATCCTTAGGTTTACAAAGAGTTTTGTAAATGATGTTTTGGCTCAGTGATTTTAGTGGATGTTTGGGAAAATCCTACTGAGTAGTAGGTCGTGATTTTTTGACCTTTTGAGCCAGGTGTTTTTCACGTAAAAATCTCTGTGTTCTTTATTTTCTGCACTTTTAATTCCGCAACAGTAGCGGGTAGAACACCTAGAACAACCAGATTCTTCTAGATCGAAAAATTGGGTACCACACAAATCATTTCCCCTCTTGTGTGGTATTGACGTTTAGAACATCAATTGGTATCAGAGTAGGTTATCCTTGAAGAGGCTAACACCTTAGGAAAAGATTAACATGAGTGCACCACCTGGGAACTGGAAAGGGCAATCCACTGCCAGGCCTCCACTGTACAATGGACAATACTACTCTTGGTGGAAGAACAGGATTAAGGATCACATCATAGGAGAAGACTATGAACTTTGGGACATAGTCACTGATGGTCCTTTGGCAACCACAATGAAAAATGAGGAAGGAGTGGTTGTGCCAAAGACAAGGGCTGACTACACTGTTGAAGACCTAAAAAAGTGGGAGAAAAATGCTAAGGCCAAGAAATGGATTGTGTGTGGACTAGGTCCAGATGAGTACAGTAGGATCCAAAGCTGTACTAATGCCAAGGAGATATGGGACACTTTGCAAGTGGCTCATGAAGGAACACCTCAAGTGAAAAGATCCAGAGGAACACTACTGTATTCTCAATATGAGAACTTTACTATGAAGGAAGGATAAACTATCCAAGAGATTTATACTAGGTTCACTACACTGACAAATGAACTTAAATCCCTTGGAAGGATTATTCTTGAAGAAGACAAAGTTGAGAAAATCCTGACAAGGGTTCTGCCAGTCTTATGGGAAAGCAAAATCACGGCCATTCAGGAATCCAAGAATATTGCTACTCTCAGACTGTATGAACTGATTAGAAATCTTACTGCTTATGAACTGAGAAGGCAAACCATGAAGATGGATACACCCAAGAAGGAGAGAAGCCTAGCTCTCAGAATTGCTGAAGGTTCAGATCTAGAAGATGATGAGATGGCTATGATCACTAGAGAATTCAAAAAGTACCTAATTAGAGGAAAGAGTTCTTCAAGAGGTACAACCTTCAACAAGTCAAGAGCTCTTGAGAAACAGACCAATGATAGTTGCTACAAGTGTGGTAAGACTGATCACATGATCAAGAACTGCCCTCAATGGGAAATTGAGTGGAAGAAAGAAAGGGCTGAACGAAGGAACAAGAAGAAGGAACAGGTTCAACAAAAAAAGGAACAAAGGTTCAACCAAGGCTATGGTTGCTGCTTGGGGAGAAACTTCAGATGAAGATTCGGAAGATGAAGCTGAAGAAGAGCAAGCACTGATGGCCATCAGAATCAGATGATGAACAAGAGGTAAGTATCCTTCATCTCAAAAATAAGATTAAATTTTTGTATAAAAAAGTTGGCTGAGCTACTACTAGACTTCATTGATAAGTCTGAGATAATTAACAATGAGAAAGAAGTTCTGTCTAGGGAATGTGTGATCCTAAAAGCAAAATGCAAAAGTCTAGAGTCTAGGGCTAATGAGAGTGATAACACAAATGCTGAGTTAAAGAACCAGGTTCTTGAACTTGATAATAGTGTCCTAGAACTTGGGTCTGAAAACTTAAAACTGATTAGGAACAAGAAAGAAGAAAGTTGATCACACATATCTCACTCTAGAAGAAAACTTGGGAAAAATGAAAGATGAATTGTATAAGAAAGATGAACTCATGAAAGTCTTGAAGGAAGATCTATGAAAGGTGAAACATGAACTAGACAGAACTTGCAAGTGAAACAAGGCTTCTGATGCACTCTCTTGGCTGCAAGAGCATCACAATAGCAACAAAAGAGGACTTGGCTATGGGGTTCAAGCTCCAAAATGGGACTCTAGAAGCAAGTACCTCACTTTTCCTGAAAATAAAATCTGCACACACTGTGACAATGCTGGCCATTACAAAAATGAATGTAATGCAAAAGAAAAGGCCAGTCAAAAGAATAAAATCTTTGTTCAAGAGAAAAACAGGCTGTCTGGGTGGGCAAGAAGGAATCTGATTCATCCTTTTGCCTATAGAAAGGGACCCAAACTAGTTTAGGGTTCCTAAGACTAACCCCTGATTTCTTTTTGCAGGTCTAAGTGAAAGGGAGGAGGCAAATATGGTATATGGATAGTGGCTGCTCCAAACATATGACTGGGAACAAGGACCAGTTCCTTTCACTTGAGGACTTAAAAGGAGGTAATGTCTTCTTTTGGAAATGGAAAGAAAGGTGAGATCATTGGGGTTGGAAAGGTAGGTAAAATAGATTCTCATTCCATAGAGAATGTCTACCTGATAGATGGCTTGAAATATAGCCTAATAAGTGTGTCACAATTGTGTAATAGAGGTAATCTTGTAGCTTTTACCTCTACCAAATGCTTTGTGATTAACCTTACCACTGACAAGATTGTTTTGCAGGGAAAAAGAGTTAACAATATTTACATTGTAGATTTGTCTACTCTCTCAGAAAATGAACTCACTTGCTTAAGTGTGTTGGTTAATGATCCCCTCCTGTGGCACAAAAGACTTGGTCATGCAAGTCTAAATCAGCTAAATAAATTAGTCTCTAAAGACTTGGTGATAGGGTTACCTAATATCAAGTTCAAGGAAGACAAAGTTTGTGAGGCATGTGCAAGGGGGAAACATGTAAGATCATCCTTCAAAAGCAAGAAAATGGTAAGTACAACCAAGTCGTTGGAACTGGTCCATATAGATCTATGTGGTCCAATGAGAACCATGAGCAGAGGTGGAAAGAAATATGTAATGGTGCTTGTCGATGATTATTCTAGATTTACCTGGGTTCTATTTCTAACTTCCAAAGATGAAGCATTCGACATGTTTATTGCATTTGTTGGAAAAACTCAGAAACAATTAGGAAATCAACTTGCATCCATTAGGTCTGATCATGGAACTGAATTTGAAAATTCCAAGTTTGCTGAATTCTGTGATGAAAATGATATAGATCATAATTTCTCTGCCCTTAGAACCCCTCAACAAAATGGAGTAGTTGAAAGGAAGAATAGAACTCTGGAGGACATGGCTATAACCATGCTGCTTTCTAGTAAATTGCCCCACAGCTTCTGGGCAGAGGCCGTAAACACTGCATGTTACATAATCAATAGATGTATGACCAGACCTCTGGTAGAGAAGACTCCCTATGAGTTACTTAAAGGGAGAAAACCAAACATATCCCCTCTTCTGGTAGAGAAGACTCCCTATGAGTTACTTAAAGGGAGAAAACCAAACATATCCCCTCTTAGGGCATTTGGTTGCAAGTGCTATGTGCACAATAATGGAAAAGACTCCCTAGGTAAGTTTGATCCTAGAAGTGATGAGGGAGTATTCTTGGGATATTCTTCATATAGCAAAGCATATAAAGTGTTTAATAAAAGAACTCTGTGTGTGGAAGAAAGTGTACATGTAGTATTTGATGAAACTAACATTCTTTCTAAGAGACAGGAACGTGAAGATGAAGCCATTGGATTGGTAAAGGAATTGACTGAATCCCTAGCACAAGTCAAAGTGGCATCAAAAGAAGGAACATGTGATGGAACAGGTCCTTCAAATTAGGGCAACCTGACAGGGGGAACTAATCAAGGAAAAAATGAATCAAAACCCCTAGAGGAACTTGTTCATGAACCTGTTCCTCAGCAACAGAACATGGGAGAGACATCTAGCAGAAACCAGTTTGTTGTGAAACCTCACAAGTATCAAAGTTCTCATCCCATTGAGAACATTATTACTGATCCAACATCTGGAGTCAAAACTAGATCACAACTAAAGAATTTGTGTGCTTTTGATGCTTTCCTATCTCTTGTTGAACCTAAAAATGTTGTTGAGGCTTTACAGGATGCAAATTGGGTAAATGCAATGCAAGATGAACTCAACCAATTTGAAAGAAGTCAAGTTTGGCATCTAGTTCCGAGACCCAAGGACAAATCAGTCATTGGTACAAAATGGGTCTTCAGAAACAAACTTGATGAAGATGGAACAGTTACAAGAAACAAAGCAAGACTGGTGGTACAAGGATACAGTCAAGAGGAGGGCATAGACTATGATGAGACATTTGCTCCAGTTTCAAGACTAGAGGCAATCAGACTCCTCATAGCCTTTGCAACACACATGGAATTCACTCTTCATCAGATGGATATCAAAAGTGCCTTCCTGATTGGCTACCTAAAGGAAGAAGTGTTTGTGAAACAACCTCCAGGGTTTGAGAGCAAGGAATGTCCTGAGCATGTGTACAAGTTAGACAAGACTCTCTATGGGCTCAAGCAGGCCCCAAGAGCTTGGTATGAACGACTATCCAAATTCCTATTGGAGCATGGTTACAAAAGAGGTAAAATTGACAGTACCTTATTTTTAAGGGAAAAAGGTAAACATCTCCTTGTTGTGCAAATATATGTGGATGCCATCATATTTGGGGCTACCACTGATAGGCTGAGTAAGGACTTTGCAAAACTAATGGGCAGTGAGTTTGAAATGAGCATGATGGGCGAGCTTAACTTCTTTTTAGTCTTACAGATCAAACAAAGTCCAAATGGAACCATGATCCATCAGCAGAAGTATACAAAAGAGCTAATTACAAAGTTTAAAATGGAGGAATCTAAATAAATAGACACACCCATTGCAACTGCCACCAAATTAGATATTGATGAACCTGGTTCATCAGTCGATCAAAAGTTGTATAGGGGTATGATTGGTTCACTCTTGTATCTTACTACAAGCAGACCTGACATCGTTTTCAGTGTAGGGCTTTATGCTCGTTTTCAAGAAAATCCAAAAGAGTCTCACTTGACTGCGGTAAATAGGATACTGAGATATCTGAAAGGCACCACTGATCTGTGTCTCTAGTATCCTAAAGGTAGTAATTTTGATCTAGTTGGATATGCTGATGCTGATTATGTAGGTTTCTTAGTGGACAGGAAAAGCACCTCAGGTATGACACACTTCTTTGGTTCATGTCTTGTGTCATGGGCTACCAAAACGCAAAATTCTATGGCCCTATATACTGCTGAAGTTGAGTTTGTTGTTGTTGCTTCCTATTGTACTCAATTGCTATAGATCAAACAACAATTGGTAGATTTTGGAATTGAAGTGGGATGTATTCCAATATTCTGTGATAACACTAGTGCTATGAGTATGACAAAGAACCTTGTTCATCATAAGAGGACTAAGCACATAGATGTTAGACACCACTTCTTAAGAGATAACTATGAGAAAGGATTGATTTCAATATAATTCTGTGCTACTGATAAACAAATAACTGACATCTTCACTAAAGCACTGAGTAGAGAAAACTTTGAGAGGAACATGTTGGAGTTAGGGATGATTAAGATAACGTAATAGGTCCAGTTCAGAATGCACAATGAAAAAAATATATTTTTTGGTTAGGAGTTCTAACTTTGTGTAAATATCTAGATCAATTCTTACTCAGTTTCATACTTTAGTTAGTATACTCCTGTGACATGTGTATGATTCACTGATCTCTTACAAAGTTTCTTCTATTTTGGCATTTGAGACATGTTCAAGAGAGTTCTATATAAATAACCTGGTTCATCAGTATGTGTTCATGTGAAAAGCTCAGGTATGTTTTCTATACTCTGCACAATTAGAAAGATCATTTTTCCAATCATGAGCAGAAGTCCTACATTCATCAAATTCCCATAAATTCTATCTGTTGAGCATTGAACCCGTTTCGTTCCCCTAGAACTCTAAAAACTAGGATTTTTGCCTAAAATCTAGCGATGCCTAATAATCACTAAGAGACCGGAATTACATCTTTATTAGACTTCTAATTGACCTCTGAAAAAGCTGCAGTTATTGCATTTAAATCTAATCATCTTTAAATACACGCCACACCTCTTCTTCATTATTCTATAACCGTCAAAACTCTTCTCAAGTTCTGATTGCCCTTCTTCTCTCCAAAATTCCCAAATTTTTCTCAAGAAACAATCCTCCATGACTAACCCCCAAGATAATCCTGACACTCCCCCACCAGTATCCCCTTCGAATACATCCTCATCTATACCCCCTAGTGAAACCCCAAAATCTAGGTTTCGTAGGCAGAAAATGTGGGCCAGAAAAACTGTAGCTTCTGGAGCTCTAAGAAAAGTTCTAAATGAGAAATTGAAGGCTAGCCAGAGGAAGGAAAGTCCTACTCAAGAATCTGACTCAAGCTCTAAATCTGAAGCTTTTATTTCTGCCAGCGAAGGAGAAGAACATGGGTCTTCTGACACTGCCAAAATTCAAGAAACCCCTGGTGAGGTAAGTTTTTATGTGGTACTCTCTATTGTGGTTGAAAATGTAGAAAATAGGTTTGTCTTGGTTGGTCCTGTCAAAGATGTAAAGGGGGCTGAATCTAGTAGAAGTGGAGGTAAAAAGAAAGAAAAAGAGAGAGAGGAAGCAAGTGGTTATGAGAGGGGAAATGGGAAAGAAAAAGTTCTGGCTATTTGTGGAGGTGTTGAAGAAGGTGGCAACAAGTCAGGGGGAAGTGGTTCTGGAGAGGCGACTAAAGGGCTTGTGCATCTAAGCAAACAACAAGATGAACCTGGTTCATCTGTTAAGGAAACACTGGCTGATCTTCTGAAGAGGGTTGGGGCCAGTTATGATCCAAAGAAGCGTAAAGCTTCCACACAAAAGGCTCCAACTACTTCCAAGCCAACAAAAAAGCAAAATGTCATCCACAAAACCTACTGTACCTTTAGTACCTAAGGGAAGAGCCATTAAAAACAAGGTCAGAGAAAGTGAAGCTGAGCAGAAAGCTCTAGAAGAAAGCAAGAAGAAAAAGAAGGAGAAGGGAAAAACAAAGGTTGTGGAGAGTTCTGAGGTTGCAGAAGAAGAAGAAGAGGATATGGAACTAGTCTATCAAGAAAGGGGAACAACTGTGGAGGTTCCTACACCCAAACCAAAAAGGGCCAAGGCTTCTTCCAGAAAGTCTTCCTCTGAACCTGTATCTGCTGAACCCTCTTTAGCCAAAAGAACCAGATCTACGGTGAAAGGTAAGCAAGTAAAAATTACTGAGGAAGAAAAAAAATGAAGTGGAGAAGAAGAAGAAGAGGAATCTGAAAAGGAACAAGATAGGTTTGCCATCTTTGGCAGAAGAATTTTTTTGAAAGGAAGACTGTTGATAGACCTGGATGAGCCAGGAATGAGAAGACTGGTGGATGCCCTAGCTGCACAAGGTTGGAAGGAAATAGTCCTTGAAATGGATGGGAGGCTGGCTAGGAAAGAATTGATTGAGTTTATGGCCAATGCCACAGTGAAGAATAGGGTAGTCACCAGTATAGTGAAAGGAGTAAGGGTGCAGTTTGATGCACTCAAATTGGGTAAGATTCTAGACATACCTAGTGAGGGGTATGATGATTATACAAGGCAAAGGTGGTCATGTCTAGATTCTCTCCCTACTACTCTTCAAATCACTAGTAATTTTTGTGATGCCGCAACTGCTGAAGATGTGCCTGAAGCTAGGTTTGTGCAGAAAAATGAGATGAGGCCTGAGCACAAGGTCTTGTTTGAATTTGTTAACAAGTGCCTGCTACCCAGATAGGAGAGGAGACACACTGCCAACTACATGGACCTGGTTCTTATGGAGTGCCTTGTGAGAGGAATGCAGATCAATTGGCTTGCCTTTATTGTCAAATTACTAGACAGGGCCATAAATGGCTCCAAGGCTCATGCCACCCCATATGTGTTCATATTGACTACTGTTCTGGATAGGCTGAATGTGCCTTTGAAGAAATGGGAGATGGCATCAAACAAGGAACACTTTAGCGTCAAGACTCTTCTGGCTTGTGACTATCCAGTCAATGCCACTCCAGTTGAACCTGGTTCATCTCTGAAGACACCTGTGAACAACAAGGTTAGGGCTTTGGTTCAAGAGTGTGGATCTAAGGATGCTGAAATTGCTCGGCTCCAGGCTCGTGTAGCTGAACTGGAAACTGAAAGATATGGCCTTAGAACTGAGCTAGCAAAAGAAAAGGAGAAGAGTGATGGGATGCTTCAGAATATGCTCAACCTTCTCCAAACCCAGCCCTCTAGTTCCTCCAAGCCTTAAGATGTCCAGTTGTTGTCTTCTGAACCAATCTAGTACCCCCAATGACCCAGATTAGGGACTTTTTCGTTTTTTTGCTCATGCTTTGGAAGTTTTTCTTTCTTTTTGTGGTTTGTTGGTGGAAACATATCTTATCAATGACAGCTACTGTTTCTCTTGTTCTATGAAGATTTTGCTCTTAATAGTTTGAATATGTTTTTTGATTATTGATGATTTCATCCATGTTTTCACTTGTAGTTGCCCAAGTGGCCATGAGTAATTACTAAAATCTGGGATTCACAATGCATGCAACTTTTTAATAATGCCAAAAGGGGGAAGAGGTATTGTGCTTTACTCTTTATTCTGAATAATGTGATATTTATAACCTAACTAAATCTGGTCCTTGATGATAAGTTAAAATTCTAAGTTAATGTGTTGATGGTCAAGCTGAGTTCCTACAGGTTCTTTGATTAGTAAAAGCACAGAGTTTGTCATCATCAAAAAGGGAGAATTTGTTGGCCCAAGTTTAGGTGAAGTTTTGAAGAATGACAAATGAACTCAGTCATGAACCAGGTTCATCATGTAAGGCACAGTATTTATCAACCTAGACATGTGAGATACACGTGAAAGAGATAAGTCTCAGTAATCAAGCAGTAATATCTCCTGAACTGATCGAAAATGTTGCACATTGGATGAGGAGAGAAAGTCTCCTTATGGGAAGAGGACACAATCACACAATCCGGATAAATGATAGGGTTGGAGTTTGTATTGAACAAGGACTCAACTTCAATGGAAGATCAGTAATTGAGTCTCAATCAAACTCTGATTACTAACTCATTAAATAATAGTGATTGTTCTCTTTTACAGGTGTTGTACATATGTAGAAGTTAAACGTGAATAAGGAGCAAAATAGCAACGCTTTTTGCAAGCAGTTCGTGTGTGATTCAAGTATGCAAACCTGAAGCTACTTGAACGAGATAGAAGAACCAGTTCCGTTGTGTTTATTCTTATTCTAGTTGAATTATAGTAGGTGGTTTAAAGTTGTACCTTTTCAGCTTTCATAGAAGCATTTGTAATAGGTACTTTGAGTGTTCAAGTTATAGGCTAACTTGAAGGTGTCGCAATAGTTGAGGCTGTGTGCTACACAAAAATTAGAGTTAATCCTTAAGTTTACAAAGAGTTTTGTAAATGCTGTTTTGGCTCAGTGATTTTAGTGGATGTTTGGGAAAATCCTACTGAGTAGTAGGTCGTGGTTTTTTCACCTTTTGAGCCAGGTGTTTTACACGTAAAAATCTTTGTATTCTTTATTTTCTGCACTTTTAATTCTGCAATAGTAGCAGTTAGAACACCTAGAAGAACCAGGTTCTTCTAGATCAAAAAATTGGGTACCACACAAATCACCCCCCTCTTGTATGGTATTAACGTTTAGAACATCAACTAGTGAGCGTATAATCTCTTTCTAATACAGAAATATAATTATAGATATATTTAGACATAAACCAAGGAACAAAAGCAATAATCTTATTTTTCTTGCGTGTGTCATTATAAAACTCTTGTCTAAAGAATTGTATTAATTCTTCATTAAAATTTTCAAAAAACCATTTTCTGAAAATATCCCATATGGGTTTTAAAAATTCTTCAAGAATCATTTTTCTTGCCGGTGAACCCGGACTAAAATCTATTTGGTTTTCAACCACCATCTGCAACGTTTGAAAAATCCATTTCGGATGTAGTTGGGTCAGGGGTCTGAATTAACCTTGACTATATTATCTTAACTAATTCTTATATTATCAATTCTATTATTTTCTCTAATTTGTGATATAGATGCCCTAGATGGAAAATCTACCACATAATCAATTGGAGAAATATAAGAAGAGTTTGATCTAATTAATCTAGATGATAAACTGATATTATCAGTTTGAACGGGTTCATTGAACCTGATCTTAACAGTCCCATCCGAGGTTTGTTCTATTTTTGTTACCTCAGTATTACCAGTGTTTTGAGGAGCCACTGCTTCATCTATGACCCATTCCTTGGGAAAATCAATTTCATCCCATTTTATAGGTCTTCCAGTAGTAACTTTGGATCTACCAAAATTAGTTTCTATAAGAATAGTCTCATTTTTGAAATCCATAATTTTGCACATATGATTCAAAGTATACAGAGGCTTATAATAAATCCTATAACAAATGCATATTACTTCTCTGTACCAGGTAAATGAGACGATCCGTCCCGTCATCTCATGAGTTACCACTCTATTTTCCCTATTCCTACTTCGTTATGCCTTGTTTATCCGTGTTATGTGGTATCAGGTTGGTCGGATTGAGTTCGAAAAAAGGATTTGTTAAGGTTTGAGACACTTAGTCTCTTTAGAGTGAGTTTAAGTTGGAAAAGTCAACCGGATGTTGACTTATGTGTTAGAGGGCTCGGATGTGAGTTCCGATGGTTCGGTTAGCTTCGAGAGGTGATTTGTGACTTAGGAGCGTCATCCAAATGAATTTTAGAGGTTCGTAGTAGATTTAGGCTTGAATTGGCGAAGTTGATATTTTGGCGATTTCCAGTTGGTAGGCGAGATTTTGATATAGGGGTTGTAATGGAATTCCGAGAGTTGCAGTAGTTCCGTTGTGTCATTTGGGATGTGCGTGCAAAATTTCAGGTCATTCGAATGTGGTTTGGTTGGGTTTTTGATCAAAAGCAGAATTTGAAAGATTTTAGAAAGTTAGGCTTGAATCCAATGTGTTTTGGTTGATTTGATGTTGTTTGAGGCATTTTGAAGATTGGTACAAATTTGGATATGTTTGTACTTTTGGTTGAGGTCCCGGGGGGCCTTGGGGTGATTTCAGATGGTTAATAGAGAAGTTGGAATTTTGTTGCAGCTGCTGAATTTGCTACTTCTAGTATTTCGGCACCTGCGGATTGGGGACCGTAGGTGCGATACTGCAGGTGAGATAGGGAAGTTCGCAGAAGCAAAAAATGCTAAGGGAGTCAGGAACCATAGAAGTGGTGAGATGGACCGCATCTGCGATGTCGCAGTTGCGGATGAGGGATCGCAGATGCGGAAAATCGTAAGTTAAGTGATTTCCGCATAAGTAGAGAAATAACCGCAAATACGGTACTATAGAAGCGGGTTTTGGGCCGCAGATTTAGAAATGACCGGGAAGAAATTATAAATTGTGGCCTTCGCGAATTTTAGCTAATTTCATCATTTCTATCTCGACTTGGGAGCTTTTTGGACGATTTGAAAGAGGGATTTCAACGGAACTTCATTGAGGTCAGGAATTTGGACTTAAAACTCGTTCCTATGCTATTATTACACGGATTAGAGCTAGAAATCATGGAAATTAAGGGTGAAAATTGGGGAAACTAGGGCTTGGAAACTTAGACCTTTAATTGGGGATTTGAAGGACCATTTGGGGTCGGATTTGAGAACTTTTGATATGTATGAACTTGTGGGGAGATAAGGAATTTATTGATATAAAAATTATTGAATTCCGAGACGTGGGCCTGGGGGTCGGGTTTTGGTAATTTTGGGATTTGTGTCGTATTTTGATTATTTTTACTTGGGCTTCGTTCCCTTAGCATATTTTGACGTCCTCGTTCTAATTTTGGATAGATTCGACGTGAGTGGAGGCCGATTCGAGGGGCAAAGGCATCGCGATCTAGAGATTTAACAAGTTTGAGGTGAGTAATGATTGTAAATGATGTTCTAAGGGTATGAAACCCTGTACTTGCACATCGTTGCGCTATATTGAAGTGACGCACATGCTTGATGACGAGCGTGGAGTCGTGTACTCTTGGGGATTGTAACTTAGTCTATCCTAAATGACTATTTTACCACGTATTTGACTGAAATTTATTTGCTATCATCATGATTTTGGTCTGAATGCCATATTTGGGCTTTGTGCCAACTATTTAAACCCCTTCGGGGATTTTTACTAGTATTTCCTCACCGTTTTTGACTATATACTTGAACTCAGTCATGTTATATTTCACTGTTTTTCATACTCAGCCATGTTTACTCTGTTTTAATACTTACATGATCTTTTAAATGATATTTTGGGCTGAGAAACATGTTTTACTACTGCCCGAGTGGCTTGTGAGGATTTTTGACTGAGTAATGTCGAGGGCCTATGTTGTAAGGAAACATTTGATACTGATTATGAGGCCGAGGGCCGGGGATATGTATGCCACGAGGTGGCTTGATTAATATGAGGCCAAGGGCCTAGTGATGATGCCATGAGGTGTCTTGATATTGCGCTTGGGCCGTAAGGAGGCCCTTCAGGAGTCTGTACACCTCCAATGAGCGCGGGTACCCATTATGATGTGAGATTGAGCCCGAGTGGCTGGTATTGTTCTAAGATATTGCCCGAGGGGCTAGTACTGTTCTGAGATATTGCTCGAGGGGCGGATTTATTTATACTGTGCCCGAGGGGCCAAACTTTATGTGTTTATCTTTTCATAATTGACTGTCAATTACCTACTTAATTATTGAAAAGGCTTTTCATGAAACTACGTTTGAGTTAAAGGATTTTACCTATCTTTCACTAGATTACTATTTTAATGGTTTTACTGCTTCATTATAGCCTGCTTTTGTGCCTTACGTGATTTCCTACTTTCTGTCTTTATTTACATTTGTTACTCACTGAGTTGGAGTACTCACTTTACTCCCTACACCCCGTGTGTAGATTCAAGCATTGCTGATCCTGCCAGTGCGAGTTGAGAGCTCCCGACGGACATTTGGAGTTCACGAGGTAGCTGTTTGACGTCCGTAGTCCCGTGTTTCTCCCTCTTTATCATTTCTATCTCTCATCGTACATTTGTAATAGTTTGTAGACTTTCTAGACTTGTATTAGGTTCTATAGATGTTCATGACTAGTGACACCGACACCCCGGTATCGGGATGTGGTTGAGCTGTATTCCGCATATTATACTATTATTTGCTTAACTTTTGGTTTATTTATCCATGTTTAGACGGCTTCTAAATGCTTAACTGTTGATAATTGGAAATGGGAAGTGACGGCTGGCCTTGTCTTCACGAGAGGCGCCATCACGACCGGGTTTAGAGTTTAGGGTCGTGATAGTAAATAATCATAACCATGTTATTTGGTGCTAAGTATTAAAGCATTTAAAGAGTTTTCATCATTGAGAGAAATCTGCAAATTTGGATAGGCATTAAAATAAACTGGGCCATAAGCCAAACTAGTTTGAACAATCCCTATAAGAGACTTTTTCCAATTCTGGTTTCTGCCATTTGTGAGAGCTGCTATGAAGCTTTCAGGTAAGCCTCTTAGAGTAAGTGGCTTAAAAGTAACTTGTATTAAACCTATATGTATGAATCTATGTGATTCCCTATAAGAGGCTAAATTACTTTCTGATAATAATCTGAAAGTGGCATGGTCACTATCTACAGTGATAGTTTCTTTAGTAGTTTTAACTACTTGTTTAAATCCTATCTTTTCGAAGGTTCCTAACTGGTATATTACCTTAGGCTTGACTAATGGTATAGTCCATTTATTTAGAGGATCTAATTATTGGGGAAATTCATATTTTTCCTTCCTACTATTTTTAACAGTAGTTTTCTTCCTAATAATATTCATTAAGAATTTAAGTGTTAAACTTAGCACCTAGTACTATTTACTAACATGGCTCTGATACCAAAATAGACCGGATCACTTCCAATGTGCTTTAGAAGATAAACTACAGGAACTCCAGTCCTGACCTAGTTGATAGTAAACCTTAAACCACGGTCCTCCTCACAACCCTTTCATGCTTATCCACGCTTTAACGAGTTAACCGAGGACCACCGGTTAAGTTGCCTTAACAAAGGTTTACTAATAACTGCCTAGGCTATAGAGTTCCAACCTTCAGCACCATCGGGGTGACTCAGTTGTAGCTTAATAGCAAAGCATATTTTGTAAATAGCCTATGAATACTAAGTTTAAACTTAAGTTTTTAGCCTATCATTTATGCTAAACAGTAAAAAGAATAAGTATATAAATAAACAAAACAAAATTCAATACCTGAGACCGCTGGGTTTTTGGCCAAGTGACTTTTTGATTTTTATTTTTAATTTAAAAGATTATAGATGAGTTCTTTACAAGAGTAGAGAGAAGTGAGAGTGAAGGGAGAGCGTTGAGACATTTTGGCTAGCTAATAAAGCCAAAATTAAAAGAATGGTGATTTAACTAGACATATTTTTGAAAAGAAAAATGAGCTTAAATTTTTATGGACAAATCACAAAGAAACAAATGCACTTTAAACTTTCATGCATCTAGAATATTTTTGCACATCAAAAGTTTAAAAAGGACATTCAACAGCAGAAAATATATACATACACACAAATAAGCAAAATCTCATTGGTCTTCCAGAAATAAAAAGTAAATTGTAGACCCTTATATGTAATAAGTAACAAAATTCATGTGGGCAAACTTGATAGTAGACAAATATTATCAAATCGCCTCATACTATGTAGTATATGCTTTCGACATATCTTTGAATATCTATATAATACACTCGGCCTTTCCATTAGTCTATGAATAGAAATTTATGTTGAGGTCCACTCGAGTGTGCAAAACCTCTTGGGCCTTTCATAAGGAAAGTGAATCGCAGACCACTATATGAAATCGTAAACACTGCATATAACAAAATTCTCATTTACGTACGACTTGACAAACTAAGTTAGGTATAAGTCCTCTTGATTGGGATAAAATCCATCGATTTAGTCATTTCATCTCTCCAACCAAGCTTAATCATACTTCCTCAAAGTAAACGATAAGCCTATGATGAAACTCATAGTGATTCACTCCCATCTCCATCATAGTACTTATATTAGCTATGCAAACCTCTTGGTTTTAGTGCTCTATTTTGACTTGTTGACAAGTCAAGAATCTAGACACAAAGTTTATATCATCATGCATCATGCTCTTTGTCACGACCATAACCCCGAACTCGGCCGTGATGGAGCCTCTCTTGAAGACAAGGCCAGCCAATTAAACCAAATTCTCATCTTAAACATGTTAAATAGCAGAAAAATAGTCTAAACATGATTTAATAGCACTGAATAGTGGAAATATAGATAACAATGAGAATATTCGACCCGACACAGTCCTAACTGGGGTGTCACAAGTCATGAACATCTATGATACTAAATCCTCAAATGTAACTACAGAGTTTCAAATACTGAACTAAGAACGTAAAAGAAATAGATAGAGAGGAACTCCAGGCTGCGAATGCCAACAACTACCTAAAGACTCCTCGAAGATCCGCCTGAAGCTGGAATGTATCAGCACTCAGGAGCAGAACCAGCGACGCCTGAATCTGCACACATGGTGCATGGAGTAATGTGAGTACTCCGACCCAGTGAGTAATAAATATAAATAATGACTGAAAGTAAGAAAATACGTATACACAAGGTATTCTATAATGAAGCAGTTAAATAAGTAATTTGTAAGCAGTAAACACATGAAAAGTAGAATAAAATACTTCTACAACAAATAAACAGGTAATTGACAGACAATTAAGATAAAGTAAACACAAAGAAGTTCGCCCCTCAGGCTCAATCTCACATCACAATGGGTACCCGCGCTCATTGGGGGTGTGCAGACTCCGGGAGGGGCCCCTTACGACCCAAGCGCAATATCAAGCCATCTCATGGAATCAAATCTAGGCCCTCGGCCTCATATCAGTATCAATGTTCCTCACAATATAGGCCCTCGGCCTTACTCAGTCCAAAACTCATCAGCCCCTCGGCAATAGTAAAACAGTGTTTTCAACCCAAACATCATTTAAAGTATTATTTAAGTCTTGAAAACTAAGAAAGAATGGCTGAATAGTAAAAACAATGGGAAAATATCGTGACTGAGTTCAAGTAACAAGTCAAAACAGTGAGGAAATATCAATAAATAGCCCCGAAGGGTTCAAATAGTTGGCACTAGGCCCAAATATGGCATTCAGCCCAAATAATGATGACATCACATAGTTTACAATCAAATATGCGGTAAAATCATCAATCGGGACGGACCAAGTCACAATCCCCAGTAGTGCACGACCCTACGCTTGTCATCGGGCGTGTGTCTCACCTGAATATAGCACTACAATGTGCAATCCAGGGTTTCAAACCCTCAGAGTATCATTTACAATTATTACTCACCTCGAACCGGCTAAAACTCTAGCTCGCGACGCCTTTGCTTCTCGAATCGGCCTCCTCGCGCGTCGAATCTATCCAAAATCAGAACGAATACGTCACAATATGCTAAGGGAACAAAGCCCAAGCAAAAACAATCGAAAAATACCAAAAATTCCGAAATTAGCAAAATCCGAGCCCCAGGCCCACTTCTCAAAACTCAAAAATTTTCACATCATTAGATTCCTTGTCTCCCCACGAGTTCATACATATACAAAACACAAGAATCGGAGTTCAAATGACCCCTCAAATCCTCAATTTAAGCCCTCTTAAACTCAAGCCCTAAACCTCCATTTTTAGTTCTTTAATTCCTTAAATTTCAGTCTCAATCCAAGAAATATTACCATAGAAGTGTGTTTTAGGTCCAAAATCCTTACCTCAATGAAGTTCCCTTAAAATCTGCCCTCCAAATCATCCAAAAGCTCTCAAGCCGAAGTCAAAAATGGTGAAAACCTTAAAAAATCGCAAAGGCAAGCTTATATACATTCTGCCCAGACATTGTCGCATTTGTGACTCAAGAACCGCTTCTGCGGTACCGCATTTGCGGTCTTCCATCCGCTTCTGCGGAATTCATCACAACCGCATCTGCGAACTCCCTCCGCATCTGCAATTCCGCAGATGCGATCCCAATAGCCGCTTCTGCGGTCCAGCTCACCTGACCCCTTTCCGCTTCTGCGCCCAACTTGCTGCTTATGCGGCATCGCACCTGCGTTCCCCAAACCGCAGGTGCAAAAACACCAGAAACAGCAAAAATTTGCAATCTCTCAAGTCTCAAAACTTCCCGTTTGCCATCCGAAATCACCCCGAGGCCCCCGAGACCTCAACCAAAAGCACAAACATAACCCAATACCTTACTCAAACTTGTTCCAATCATCAAAACACCTCAAACAACTTCAAATCTACCAAATCACATCGAATCCAAGCCTAGGTTTCTGAAATCTTCCGAAATACGTTTTTGATAAACCCCCCAACAAAACCACGTCCGAATGACCTGAAAGTTTGCACACACATCCCAAATGACACCACAAAGCTACTGCAACTCTCGGAATTCCATTCTGGCCCTTATATCAAAATCTCACCTATCAATCGGAAATCACCAAAATATCAACTTCGCCAATTCAAGCCTAATTTTACTCTGGACCTCCAAAACCCATTCCGATCACACTCCTAAGTCATAATTCACCCCCCGAAGCTAACCGAACCATAGGAACTCACATCCGAGCCCTCTAACATATACGTCAACATCCGGTTGACTTTTTCAACTTAAACCTTCTTAAAAGAGATTAAGTGTCTTATTTCTTACCAAATCCTCTCTGAACACAAACTAATCAACTCGATCATATAAAACATGGATAACGAAGCATAAAGAAGTAGAAATGGGGGAAATGGAGCGGTAATTCATGAGACGACTGGCCGGGTCGTCACATCCTCCCCAACTTAAACAAACGTTCGTCCTCGAACGAGTTAAGAAACATGCCTGAAGCCTCAAATAGGTGAGGATACTCTTTCCGCATCTCCCGCTCGGTCTCCCAGGTAGCCTCCTCCACGGGCCGACCTCTCCACTGCACTTTCACTAAAGCTATATCCTTTGACCTCAACTTCCAAACCTGACGACCCAAAATAGCTACTGGCTCCACATCAAAGGTCAAATCATCATCCAACTGAACAGTGCTAAAGTCCAAAACATGAGACGGATCCCCAATATTCTTTCGGCGCATAGAAACATGAAATACCGGATGCACACTCGACAAGCTGGGTGGAAAAACAAGCTCATAAGCCACCTCCCCAATCCTTCGAAGCACCTCAAAAGGCCCAATGAACCGAGGACTCAATTTCCCTTTCTTCCCAAATCTCATAACACCCTTCATGGGTGAAACCTTAAATAGAACCTTCTCACCAACCATGTAGGACACAACTCGAACTTTCCTTTCAGCATAACTCTTTTGCCTTAACTGCGTTGTACGAAGCCTCTCCTGAATCACCTCTACCTTCTCCAAAGCATCCTGAACCAAATCAGTCCCCAATAGCCTAGCCTCACCAGGCTCGAACCAACTGACTAGAGATCTACACCGCCTCCCATACAAAGCCTCATATGGAGCCATCTGAATACTCGACTGGTAGCTGTTGTTATAGGAAAACTCTGCAAGCGGTAGAAACTTATCCCATGATCCTCCGAAATCAATGACACAAGCACGCAACATGTCCTCCAATATCTGAATAGTACGCTCGGACTGCCCGTTCGTCTGAGGATGAAAAGCTGTGCTCAATTCCACCCGAGTACCTAACTCTCTCTGCATGGCTCTCCAAAACTGCGAAGTAAACTGAGTACCTCTATCTATAATGATGGAAACCGGAACACCATGCAGACGAACAATCTCCCGAATATAAATCCCTGCCGACCGCTCTGAAGAATAGGTAGTACACACAGGAATAAAGTTTGCGGACTTGGTCAGCCGATCCACAATCACCCAAATAATATCGAACTTCTTTAAAGTCCGTGGAAGTCCAACAACAAAGTCCATAGCGATCCTCTCCCATTTCCACTCAGGAATAACCATCTACTGAAACAAACCACCCGGCCTCTGATGCTCATACTTAACCTGTTGACAATTGAGACACTAAGCTACAAATCCCACAATATCTTTCTTCATTCTTCTCCACCAATAGTGCTTCCTCAAATCCTGATACATCTTCGTGGCACCCGGATGGATAGAATACCGCGAGCTATGGGCCTACTCCAGAATCAACTCCCGAAGCCCATCCACATTGGACACACAAATCCGGCCCTGCATCCTCAACACCCTATCATCACCAATGGTCACATCTCTGGCATCATCATGCTGAACTCTGTCCCTAAGGACAAGCAAATGCGGATCATCATAATGTCGCTCTCTGATGCGATCATATAAGGAAGACCGAGAAACCACACAAGCCAAAACCCGACTGGGCTCCGAAATATCTAACCTCACAAAACGATTGGCCAAGGATTGAACATCAACTGCAAGAGGTCTCTCCCCAACTGGAATATATGCCAAACTCCCATACTCACTGCCTTTCGGCTCAAAGCATCGGCCACCACATTGGCCTTTCCCGGATGGTACAATATAGTGATATCATAATCCTTAAGCAACTCCAACCATCTCCGCTGCCTCAAATTAAGATCCTTTTGCTTGAACAAATGCTGAAGACTACGATGATCGGTGAACACCTCATAAGATACGCCATACAAGTAATGCCTCCAAATCTTCAATGCATGAACTATAACGGCCAACTCCAAATCATGAACGGGGTAGTTCTTCTCATGGGGCTTCAACTGACGAGAAGCATAAGCAATAATTCTACCCTCCTACATCAATACACAACCAATCCTAACTTTCGAAGCATCACAATACATGGTATATGAACTTGAAGCTGATGGCAAAACCAATATTGGAGCTATGGTCAAAGCTGTCTTGAGCTTCTGAAAGCTCTTCTCACACTCGTCCGACCATACAAATGAAACACCCTTCTAAGTCAACTTAGTCAAGGGCGATGCGATAGATGAGAATCCCTGAACAAATCGGCAATAATAACCTGCCAGACCAAGAAAGCTACGAATCTTTGTGGCTGAGGACAGTCTAGGCCAACTCTGAACCGCCTCTATCTTCTTCGGATCAACCTGAATACCCTTGATGGACACCACGTGACCCAAGAAAGCCACTGAACTGAGCCAAAACTCACACTTGGAGAATTTTGCATAAAGTTTCTCCTCCCTCAATCTCTGCAACACAACTCTCAAATGCTTCGCATGCTCCTCCTGACTATGCGTGTACACCAGAATATCATCAATGAAGACTATAACGAATGAATCAATATAAGGCCGGAACACGCTGTTCATCAAATACATGAACGCTGCTGGGGCATTGGTCAGCCCAAAAGACATCACAAGGAACTCATAATGACCATATATGGTCTTGAAGGCTGTCTTAAAAATATCTGAATCCCAGATCTTCAACTGGTGATAGCCCGAACGGAGATCAATCTTGGACAACACTCTCGCTCCCTGAAGCTGGTCGAATAAATTATCAATGCGAGGCAAAGGATACTTGTTCTTAATTGTTACCTTGTTCAATTGCCTATAATCAATGCACATTCTCAGTGTGCCATCCTTCTTTTTCACAAACAGAACCGGCACACCCCAAGGTGACACATTAGGCCGAATGAACCCCTTATCTAGGAGTTCCTGAAGTTGCTCCTTCAATTCCTTCAACTCTGGTGGTGCCATACGATACGGCGGAATAGAAATGGGCTGGGTGCCTGGCACCAGGTCAATACCAAAATCAATATCCCTGTCCGGTGGCATGCCCGACAGGTCTGCAGGAAACACATCGGGAAAATCCCTCACAACAGGCACAGAATCAATACTGGAAGTCTCAACTCCAACATCCCTCACAAACGCTAGATAGGAAAGACAACCCCTCCCAACCATACACTGGGCCTTCAAGAAAGAGATCACTCTACTAGGAACATAATCAGTCACACCACGCCACTCGATCCCTGGCACACCCGACATAGCCAAAGCGACTGTCTTAGCATGACAGTCCAGAATAACATGACACGGAGATAACCAGTCCATGCCCAAAATGACATCAAAATCCATCATGCTCAATAGCAACAGATCCACTCGAGTCTTTAGACCCCCAAAAGTCACCACACATAACCAGTACACACGGTCTACAATAATAGTATCGCCCACTGGTGTAGATACATGAACATGTAAAGCAATAAACTCTCGGGGCATACCCAAATAATGAGCAAAATACGAGGACACATAAGAAAAGGTGGAACCGAGATCAAATAATACAGAGCCATCTCTGTGGCAGACTAAAACAATACCTGTAATGATAACATCTGAAGCAATAACATCTAGCCTGCCTGGGATAGCATAGAAATGAGCCTGGCCACCGCCTGATCGACCTCCTCTTCTGGGGTGACCCCTGGCTGCCTGACCTCCACCCCTAGCTGGATGGGCGGGTGATGAAGTAACTGGAGCAGAAGTCGAGGGCTAACCCTTCTACTGAGACAAACTAGCAACTCGACGAAGACACTACCTCCACATATGGCCCATCTCGCCACACTCATAACAACTCCTAGGTGCTGGAGAAGGGGATTGAAGGGAACCCCTCGTACCAGAGTGACTAGCAGATGCGCTCGACATAGAAGAACCCTAAACTGATGGGGCACGAGATGAACTTTGAGTTGGAAGGGCGTTGAGTGATGACTGGCCCTGCTGAGATCTATAATAACCATGACCTGAAGATGCCCTACGATAACCTGGGCGGGCTGACTGAGCAGGCCTGAATGAACGGCCTCTACCATGCTGAAACTGGCCCCTCGAAGGAGCACCACTATAACTGCCCGATCCTCGAGGCCTCTTGGCCTCCCTCTCCTCTCGCTCCTGACGACGGACTGACTCAATCTTGCGAGCGATATCAATCACCTCCTCGAAGGTAGCACCTGTCACCCTCTCTCTAGTCATCAGAATACGGAGCTGGTAAGTAAGGCCATCGACAAACTTCCTGATCCTCTCTCGATCCGTCGGAACCAACCAGATGGCATGGCGAGCCAACTCAGAAAACCTCCTCTCATACTGGGACATGGTCATCTCCCCCTGACGTAGCCACTCAAACTACCTACGCAGCTCCTCTCTGTGAGACTGCAGCACATACTTCTCTAGGAAGAGAACGAAGAACTGCTGCCAAGTAAGGGGTGCTGCACCAACTGGCCTACGCTTCTCAAAATCCTCCCACCAAGTGAAGGCAGCCCCAGAAAACTGAAAGGTAGTAAATGCCACACCACTAGACTCAAGAATCCCTACTGTACGAAGCATCCACTGGCACTTATCCAAGAAACCCTGGGCATCCTCGCCCTCTACACCGCTGAATGTCGAAGACTAGAGTCTACCAAACCTCTCAAGTCGACGTTGCTCATCGTCCGGCATAACTGGTACTGCAAATTCCTAAGCTGGTGCAACCGGTTGGGTTAGAGGTGCCCCCGGTGTCTGAAGTCCCTACAAAACCTGCTCAGGTGTGCGAGATGCGAGGGTGTGACTGCCTCCCCCGGCCTGTGAAGTAGCCGCTGCTGTAGTGGCTGAAATTGCCTGAGCCAGGCCAGTGCAAACTGATAAGATTTGTACCAAGGCCTACTGAAGACACGGGATCACGATGGGCACATCTGGTGAATGAACTGGTGCTGCTGGAGCATCCGTAGCTGGAGCCTGATCCTGAGCTAGGGCAACTGGTGGATCTACAGGTGCTGCCCTCGCTGCTCTACCTCTGCCACGACCACGACCGTGTCCCCGGCCTCTGGTAATCTCAACTGGTGGCACTAGTGGTCATCCACCTCGCTCGGTAGCTCATGTCCTCACCATCTGTGAGAGAATAGAATAATAGAAGTTTAGTACTCGGACCAACAAGTTCGCACGACAAGAATTTCAAGAATAGGAAGTTTTTCCTAAAGTTTCTGCAGCCTCTCGAGGATAAATACAGACGTCTCCATACCGATCCGCGAGACTCTACTAAACCTGCTCATGACTCATGAGACCTATGTAACCTAGGCTCTGATACCAACTTGTCATGACCCTAACCCCGAACCCGTTCGTGATGGCGCCTCTCATGAAGACAAGGCCAGCCAATTGAACCAAATTCTCATCTTAAACATATTAAATAGCATAAAAATAGTCTAAACATGATTTAATAGCACTGAATAGCGGAAATATAGATAACAATGCGAAAATTCGAGCCGACACATCCCTAACCGGGGTGTCACAAGTCATGAGTATCTATGATACTAAATCCTCAAATGTAACTACAGAGTTTCAAATACTGAACTAAGAACGCAAAAGAAATATATAGAGAGGAGCTCCAGGCTGCAAACGCCAACAACTACCTAAAGACTCCTCGAAGATCCGCCTAAAGCTGGAATGTATCAGCACTCGGGAGCGGAACCAGCGACGCCTGAATCTGCACACATGGTATAGGGAGTAATGTGAGTAATTTGACCCAGTGAGTAATAAATATAAATAATGACTGAAAGTAAGAAAACATGTATACATAAGGTATTCTATAATGAAGCAGTTAAATAAGTATTTGTAAGCAGTAAACCAATGAAAAGTAGAATAAAATACTTCTACAACAAATAAATAGGTAATTGACAGATAGTTAAGATAAAGTAAACACATAGAAGTTCGCCCCTCGAGCTCAATCTCACATCACAATGGGTACCCACGCTCACTGGGGGTGTGCAGACTCCGGGAGGAGCCCTTTACGGCCCAAGCGCAATATCAAGCTATCTCGTGACATCAAATCTAGGCCCTCGGCCTCATATCAATCAAGCCACCTCATGGTGTATATATGTATCTCAGGCCCTCAGCCTCATATCAGTATCAATGTTTCTCACAATATAGGCCCTCAGCCTCATATCAGTATCAATGTTCCTCACAATATAGGCCCTCGACCTTACTTAGTCCAAAAATTATCACAAGCCCCTCGGCAATAGTAAAACAGTGTTTTCAGCCCAAACATCATTTAAAATATCATTTAAGTCTTGAAAACTGAGAAAGAATGGCTGAATAGTAAAAATAGTGGGAAAATATCATGACTGAGTTCAAGTAACAAGTCAAAACAGTGAGGAAATATCAATAAATAGCATCGAAGGGTTCAAATAGTTGGCACTAGACCCAAATATGGCATTCGACCCAAATAATGATGACAGTACATAATTTACAATCAAATACGCGGTAAAATCATCAATCGGGACGGACCAAGTCATAATCCCCAGTAGTGCACAACCCCACGCTCGTCATCGGGCGTGTGTCTCACCTCAATATAGCACTATAATGTGCAATTCGGGGTTTCAAATCCTCGGAGCATCATTTACAATCATTACTCACCTCGAACTAGCAAAAACTCTAGCTCGCGATGCCTTTGCTCCTCGAATCGGCCTCCTCGCACGTCAAATCTATCCAAAATCAGAACGAATACGTCACATTATGCTAAGGGAACAAAGCCCAAGCGAAAACAATTGAAAAATAACAAAAATCCCGAAATTAGCAAAACCCGAGCCCACTTCTTGAAACTCAGAAATTTTCACATCATTAGATTCCTCGTCTCCCCACAAGTTCATACATATCAAAAACACAAGAATTAGAGTTCAAATGGCCCCTCAAATCCTCAATTTAAGCCTCTTAAACTCAAGCCCTAAACCTCTATTTTTAGTCCTTTATTTCCTTAAATTTCAGTCTTAATCCATGAAATATTACCATAGAAGTGTGTTTTAGGTCCAAAATCATTACCTCAACGAAGTTCCCTTGAAATTTCCCCTCCAAATCGTCCAAAAGCTCTCAAGCCAAAGTCAAAAATGGTAAAAACCTTCAAAAATCGCGAAGGCAAGCTTATATACATTCTGCCCAGACATTATCGCATCTGTGACTCAAGAATCGCTTCTGCGGTACCGCATTTGTGGTCTTCCATCCGCTTCTGCGGAATACATTAAACCAACCACAACCGCATCTGCGAACTCCCTCCGCATCTGCAATTCCGCAGATGCGATCCCAATAGCCACTTCTGCGGTCCAGCTCACCTGACCCCTTTCCGCTTCTGCGCCCAACTCGCCGCTTATGCGGCACCGCACCTGCGGTCCCTAAACCGCAGGTGCGAAAACACCAGAAGCAGCAAAAATTTGCAATCTCTCAAGTCTCAAAACTTCCCGTTAGCCATCCGAAATCACCCCGAGGCCCCCCGGACCTCAACCAAAAGCACAAACATAACCCAATACCTTATTCAAACTTGTTCCAATCATCAAAACACCTCAAACAACATCAAATCTACCAAATCACATCGAATCCAAGCCTAAGTTTCTAAAATCTTCCGAAATATGTTTTTGATCAAAAACCCTACCAAACTACGTCCGAATGACCTGAAGATTTGTACACACATCCCAAATGACACAACGAAGCTACTGCAACTCTTGGAATTCCATTCTAGCCCTTATATCAAAATCTCACCTATCAACCGGAAATCGCCAAAATATCAACTTCACCAATTCAAGCCTAATTCTACCCCGGGCCTCCAAAACCCATTCCGATTACACTCCTAAGTCATAATTCACCTCCTGAAGCTAACCGAACCATTGGATCTCACATCCGAGCCCTCTAACAAATAAGTCAACATCTGTGTGACTTTTCCAACTTAAACCTTCTTAAAAGAGACTAAGTATCTCATTTCTTACCAAATCCTTTCTGAACACAAACTAATCAACTCGATCTTATAAAACATAGATAACGAAGCATAAAGAAGCAAAAATGGGGGAAACGGAGCGGTAACTCATGAGATGACTAGCCGGGTCGTCACATCCTCCCCAACTTAAACAAATGTTCGTCCTCGAACGAGTCAAGAAACATACCTGAAGCCTCAAATAGGTGAGGATATTCTCTCCGCATCTCCCACTCGGTCTCCCAAGTAGCCTCCTCCACGGGCCGACCTCTCCACTGCACTTTCACTAAAGCTATATCCTTTGACGTCAACTTCCAAACATGACGACACAAAATAGCTACTGGCTCCACATCAAAGGTCAAATCATCATCCAACTGAGCCGTACTGAAGTCCAAAACATGAGACAAATCCCCAATATACTTTCGGAGCATAGAAACATGAAATACCGGATGCACACTCGACAAGCTGGGTGGCAAAGCAAGCTCATAAGCCACCTCCCCAATCCTCCAAAGCACCTCAAAAGACCCAATGAACCGAGAACTCAATTTCCCTTTCTTCCCAAATCTCATAACACCCTTCATGGGTTAAACCTTAAATAGAACCTTCTCGCCAACCATGTAGGACACATCTCGAACTTTCCTATCAGCATAACTCTTTTGCCTTGACTGCGCTGCACGAAGCCTCTCCTGAATCACCTTTACCTTCTCCAAAGTATCCTGAACCAAATCAGTCCCCAATAGCCTAGCCTCACCGGGCTCGAACCAACCGATTGGAGATCTATACCGCCTCCCATACAAAGCCTTATATGGAGCCATCTGAATACTCGACTGGTAGCTGTTGTTATAGGCAAATTCTGCAAGCGGTAGAAACCCATCCCATGATCCTACGAAATCAATGACACAAGCATGCAATATGTCCTCTAATATCTGAATAGTACGCTCGGAGTGCCCGTCCGTCTGAGGATGAAAAGTTGTGCTCAACTCCACCTGAGTACCCAACTCTCTCTGCACGGCTCTCCAAAATTACGAAGTAAATTGAGTGCCTCTATCTAAAATGATGGAAACCAGAACACCATGCAATCGAACTCCCGGATATAAATCCATGCCAACCGCTCTGAAGAATAGGTAGTACACACAGGAATGAAGTGTGCGGACTTGGTTAGCCGATCCATAATCACCCAAATAACATCGAACTTCTTCAAAGTCCGTGGATGTCCAACAACAAAGTCCATAAAGTTCTTCTCCCACTTCCACTCAGGAATAACCATTTGCTGAAGCAAACCACCCATTCTCTGATGCTCATATTTAACCTGCTGATAATTGAGACATCGAGCTACAAATCCCACAATATCTTTCTTCATTCTTTTCCAACAATAGTACTGCCTCAAATCCCGATACATCTTCGCGGCACCCGGATGGATGGAATACTGCGAGCTATGGGCCTCCTCCAGAATCAACTCCCGAAGCCCATCCACATTGGGCACACAAATCTGGCCCTGCATCCTTAACACCCCATCATCACCAATGATCACATCTCTCGCATCATCATGCTGAACTCTGTCCCTAAGGACAAGCAAATGCGGATCATCATACTAGCGCTCTCTGATGCGATCATATTAGGAAGACCGAGAAACCATACAAGCCAAAACCCGACTAGGCTCCGAAATATCTAACCTCATAAACCGATTGGCCAAGGCCTGAACATCAACTTCAAGAGGTCTCTCCCCAACTGGAATATATGCCAAACTCCCCATACTCACTACCTTTCGGCTCAAAGCATCAGCCACCACATTGGCCTTTCCCGGATGGTACAATATTAAGCAACTCCAACCATCTTCGCTGCCTCAAATTAAGATCCTTTTTCTTGAATAAATGCTGAAGACTGCGATGATCGGTGAACACCTCACAAGATACGCCATACAAGTAATGCCTCCAAATCTTCAATGCATGAACTATGGCGGCTAACTCCAAATCATGAACGGGGTAGTTCTTCTCATGGGGCTTCAACTGAAGAGAAGCATAAGCAATAACTCTACCCTCCTACATCAATACACAACCAATCCCAACTCTCAAAGCATCACAATACACAGTATATGAACCTGAAGTTGATGGCAAAACCAATACTGGAGCTGTGGTCAAAGCTGTCTTGAGCTTCTGAAAGCTCTCCTCACACTCGTCCGACCATATAAATGAAACACCCTTCTGAGTCAACTTGGTCAAAGGCGATGCGATAGATGAGAATCCCTGAACAAACCAGCGATAATATCCTACCAGACCAAGAAAGCTGCGAATCTTTGTGGCTGAGGACGGTCTAGGCCAACTATGAACCGCCTCAATCTTCTTCGGATCAACCTGAATACCCTCGCTGGACACCACGTGCCCTAAGAAAGCCACTAAACTAAGCCAAAACTCACACTTGGAGAATTTTGCCTAAAGCTTCTCCTCCCTCAATCTCTGCAACACAACTCTCAAATGCTTTGCATGCTCCTCCTGACTACGCGAGTACACCAGAATATCATCAATGGAGACTATAACGAATGAATCAAGATAAGGCCGGAACACGCTGTTCATCAAATGCATGAACGCTGCTGGGGCATTGGTCAGCCTAAAAGACATCACAAGGAACTCATAATGACCATATCTGGTCCTGAAGGTTGTCTTAAAAATATTTGAATCCCTGATCTTCAACTGGTGATAGCCCGAATGGAGATCAATCTTGGACAACACTCTCGCTCCCTAAAGCTGGTCGAATAAATCATCAATGCGAGGCAAAATATACTTGTTCTTAATTGTTACCTTGTTCAATTGCCTATAATCAATGCACATTCTCATTGTGCCATCCTTCTTCTTTACAAACAGAACCGGCACACCCCAAGGTGTCACACTAGGCCGAATGAACCCCTTATCTAGGAGTTCCTGAAGTTGTTCCTTCAATTCCTTCAACTCCGCTAGTGCCATACGATACGGCAGAATAGAAATGGGCTGAGTGCCCGGCACCAAGTCAATACCAAAATCAATATCCCTGTCCGGTGGCATGCCCGACAAGTCTGCAGGAAACACATCGAGAAAATCCCTCGCAACAGGCACAGAATTAATACTGGAGTCTCAGCTCTGACATCCCTCACAAACGCTAGATATGAAAGACAACCCTTCCCAACCATACATTGGGCCTTCAAGAAAGAGATCACTCTACTAGGAACATAATCAGTCACACCACGCCACTCGATTTGTGGCATACCCGACATAGCCAAAGTGACTATCTTAGCATGACAGTCTAGAATAGCACGACACAGAGATAACCAGTCCATGCCCAAAATGACATCAAAATCCACCATGCTCAATAACAACAGATCCACTCGGGTCTCCAGACCCTCAATAGTCACCACACATGACCGGTACACACGGTCTACAACAACAGTATCGCCCACCAGGGTAGATACATGAACAAGTAAAGCAAGAAACTCCCGGGGCATACCCAAATAATGAGCAAAATAAGAGGACACATAAGAAAAGGTGGAAACGGGATCAAATAATACAGAGGCATCTCTATGGCAGACTGAAACAATATATATAATGACAACATCTAACTTAAACCTTCTTAAAAGAGACTAAGTGTCTCATTTCTTACCAAATCCTCTCTGAACACAAACTAATCAACTCGATCACATAAAACACAGATAACGAAGCATAAAGAAGCAGAAATGGGGAAACGAAGCGGTAACTCATGAGACGATTGGCCATGTCGTCACACTCTTTCATTAATAAATATATTTTAGGTTCACAAATAATAGCCATCCACAAATCACTTGACCATGTCAAACTTAGTCTAGACTAAGTATAGAGCATAATGTGCAAAGCACATAAACTTAGTCTAAATTAAGCTTGAACTTTCTTTTCTTTCAACCTTAGGATCGAGCACCTCAACCTCCTTTAGTTGAATGTCATGAGCCTTCTTAATATCTCTAGCTTATGCCTTTGATTCAACTAACTCTAAGAACACCTTGGCATCGGTCTAGTTGTACCATGCATGTTGGTTGCTAACTGATAAAGAGCTACCTTTGGTGCAATAGAACTTCGATATTAGGCTCGATGCTTGAAAACATGTCTACAGAGTTCATGTAGCAGACTCTATGAGGTTTCTAACTAGTACGATAAAGTATCTAAAGTGCATAAGAATTTATACATTCACTCCCATGAAGTAAATAATGAAAAGTTTAGTAATAAATTAAATGCTGTTTATTTTCGGTTTGATTACAGGCTCTTTCTCAAAATGTATAAAAGAAAACGTGAGGACTGTGTCTACTGACTTAGTGAATATATAACCATATGCAACTTTTGAGATGAGTGTTACAAAAATACATGTTGAGTATTGAATTGAAAGCATTGATATAATAAATAATAAAAAAAGAGATAAATATGTTTCATAATTGAAATATGTACTTTCAATAATTTAAGATATTCTCTAAAATTATAAACTAAAAATTCGTGTGACTAAAACCATAACATTAAATAAATTAATTTTCTTTGAGTATATATTGAAAGTTGATACTTATAATTTTATTTTCAGAATTTGCATATTCTAGAGCCTTACCATCTAACAACATCCCATAAATTAAGGTAATTATTTTGATGTACTGTGAATACATACGTGATAGAGCAACCCCAACTTGATTGACTAGTTGCCCTAGCACATCTTGTCCATTACGACGGTTTGTGTCCACCCTCGTCAACTAAGAATTCTAGCATATAATGAGCATATAAGTCTACCATCATACCCACACATGTACAGTTATATGATATTTCCCTTCTAGAAAGCAAATATCAGCTCAATCTATTCGAGCTTCTTCCCAAAGCATTATTACTAAATAAAATAAAAGCACCAACATACAGACACGCGAGCATTATTGTTTAACCTAAACTTTAATTATTTAATTAAATTTATTGAACGAGGCCACAAACAATCATGTTAATCCAATTGAATGAATTTTTACTTGAGCAAATATAAGAAGATAATGTTAAGGTTGTAAATGAAAACAACAAAACCACAATAAAGTTAAGTAAAAAAGAGATTCTTATATTGCAATTCTTGGCCGCCAAGAACAGTTAAACAACACTACTTATTAAGAGAGAAAATACAATAATGATTTTAATGTAACAATATTGTGAGAGATTGAATCAGAATAGGTTACAATATTGGAGAACGAGAGTATTTATAGGATTATCTAGTTGTAACTATTTCCTAATATTGCGCTCACCTGTTACGAGTGTTATTAGCATATCTCGTATGTTACACCTCGTGAATTTATAACCGCTAAGGCAATAATATATAATCCCAGCTATATTAGAGTTTATTGGTATGAGGGAGTTATCTGCCCGATTTCCGGTGGTTATTTGAATGACCTACTTTGATATTGTACTATCCGATATAGGTGGGGCAAATTTAGGATGAACTTCTCGAATGGTTCTTCGGTCTTTGACTAGATGAATTCAGCTGGTCTGGAATGGCCCAGAAGATCCCAGTATGTGTGTCACGTGTTGATTACTGTGTTAGCCACATTTTTAGTTTAGTTTTTGCTAATACAAATAATTTCCAACTTTTTGGATAATTTTTAGGAGTTATCCATGAAGTAGAAATATACTCTATGAGAAATGAATCATATATGGTACCGTTATTCTTGAATCTAAATTAGTAGAACTCTTTTCAAACTAATGCCTAGAATATGTGATGGAGTCTAATAATATCCTGAAAAGATAAAATGCACAATTGGCGAGTTCACTTTCTGCTAGTTTTCCTCGATAGAGAAAAAATAACTTATGTACGAGGGTAGAACAACCAGAGGTCCAGTTAGAAATTCAGGATAAGGATTACTCTCGGGTATCTGCTGATAGCTTGGCATTAGAAGCCTATGTAAATGACTTGATGGTTTCCCTTACGAGTGCATGAGAGCTCGTCTGAGCTAACAGTCTGATAAAGAGAATTTGTCCAAGCAACTCAAAGAGTTCGAGGGGAGTAGGGGGTAGGGTAAAAATGATAGTCTATAGACTTAGAGACTTGGTTAAATACTACTTAAAATGTAGATTCTACACATGGTGAAAGGAATCGGTGAAGTTGAGATAACGATAAAAGATGTCGGGATACTCTTGCGAATTCTATCTCCTGAAGTAATGGAAAACTATTTTCGAAAAAATGGAGAACCCCTTAAGAACCCGGATGAAGGCAATGACGACGAGGATACATAGGCGCGTCCTACTTCGAAATTATTGATGAAATACACGAGGTGACTATTTTATCTGACATGGAGTAGCAATTAACTTTGAAATTATTCCATAGTAAGTCTCACATAGAGTTTATTGTCACATCAATGTATGCTAAATGTAATGTTGTTGAAAGAATAGAGGTGTGAGATTCACTATATGCTTTGACTGGAGATATGACTATACCTTGTCTTGTTGTTGGTGGTTTTAATATCATATGGGACGAGGAAGAAAAGTTTGGGGGATTGCCACTGCTATTGAATGAAGTAGGGGACTTTAGACATTGTGTGAAAACTTGCAACTTGTTTGATCTTGGATTTATGGGGAGTATATACACTTGGTGGAATAGAAAAGCTAAAGAATACGGTATCTTTAAGAGATTGGATAGATGTTTATCCAACCTTGAATTCCAACAGATGCTTCCAGGATTGGAGGTTGCTCATATATCTAAGATTGGGCTTAATCATAACCTTATGTTACTTTATTGTAACCCTAATACTGCCCCAATTAAGAAATCCTTTAGGTTTTCTTAATTATTGGATCAAACACGTGTTGTTTAAAGATGTAGTGAAAGAGAATTGGCATGCTGGCTTTTGTGTCAATCCATTTATCAAATTCAATTACAGTTGGAGAGGGCCCTTTCAGTGCGGAGTAAGTCAACCTATGGTAATATTTTCCAGAAAATTTTAAGTCTTGAAAAGGTAGTCATGGCACATAAATCTCAGTTTGAACTCAACCCTACTCAACTTAATAGTGAAAGGCTAAAAAAGGTGCCTGCAGAATTGATCACATACTTGGCATTTTGGAAGAATAATTTTAGAAGCAGAAAGCAGGTATGTCATGGTTTCAAGATGGGTATAGGAACACCATATTCTTTATGCTCAAGTGAATGGTATAAGAAAAAGATTACAACCGAAGAGAATTCAAAATAGTGATGGCAGTTGGATTAAAGACAATAAGGCAATAACAGATGAAGTGTCAAGGTTTTTTAAGCATAGTTCTATAAAGACAAGGTCCCTATTGCTTTTGGGATCATTGATCATGTATCTAGTATGGTTGACACGGAGAAGAATCAAGAGCTAGTGAGGCAACCTACCTAAGAAGAGGTGAAACTATATATGTTTAGCCTAATGAAGATAGTGCATGAGGGCCTGATCAGCTTCTTTCAAGCTTGTTTGAGGATTATAGGTGATGATATTTTGATATGGTGAGGGCTCTCCTCAATGGTCAGAAGTCCCTTAAATTTGTGACTCACACAAACTTGGTGCTTCTACCTAAAAAGAATGAGGTGAATACATTCTCTGATATGAGGCCTATTAGCCTTAATAACTTCATCAACAAAATCTTCTCTCGAGTCATTCATGAAAGGTTAATTGGTCTACTTCTTAGTTTAATATCTAATGAACAAGCAGGCTTTGTGAAGGAGGGAAGTATTGCGAAAAATGTTCTATTAACACAAGAAATAATTACTGGCATTAGATTAATAACTAAGGCTGGACCTAATGTGTGATTAAGTTGGACATGAATAAAGCTTATCATAGGCTTTCTTGGATCTTCTTGACTAAGGTTTTGGGAAAAATGGGGTTAAGTAAGAGGTTTATTAACTTAGTTTATGGTGTTGTTTCAAATAATTGATAATTTGTGACTCTTAATGGCCAACATGGTTTCTTTAAGTCTACTAGAAGGGTCAAGCAAGTAGATCCATTGTCAATTTCTCTATTTATTATGGCAGCTGAGGCAATGTCAAGGTGATTAAATGCTTTACACATGAACTTATACATTTTTGGATTTAGTCTGCCTAAGTGGAGCCTTAAGATCAATCATTTAGCCTATGCAGATGATACTATCATATTCTCTTCTTCAGTTGGTTATTGAAGTTTTGAGTGCCTATGAGATAGCTTTTGGACAGTTGATTAATAAAGCCAATTTTGCAGTATACATGCATCCTTCTACTAGTATTGATGTGGTGAATAAGGTAAAAATGATCATTGGTATTGGCAGGCGGGAGTTTCCATTCACTTATCTCGGGTGTCCCATATTTTACACTAGAAAAAAATGGATTACTATAAAGGTCTCTATCAACAAAATTCTTGACAAGTTGCAATACTAGAAGAGTAAGCTATTAACTATTGGTGGTAGGGCAGTGTTGATCTCACATGTACTTCAAAGCATGCCAATACACCTCCTATCTGTAGTGAACCCTCCTCCCTTTGTTATAAACACTTTTTACAACATATTTTCTCAATTATTTTGGAATAATTATGTTGGTGGAAGGAGTAGGCATTGGTCATCTTGGGACACTTTGTGTCTGCCTCATGAAGAAGGAGTTTGTGACAACCCGATAAGTCGTTTTGAGTGCTAGCCTTAATTTTTGTATTCTGAGACCTCTCATAGCTTCATTTGATGTTTATTGGTTTTCGTGCATAATCCATATCATTTTTTGGAAAGTTTTTGCATAAAATTTTAAAGAAAAAGTAATTTTTTGACATAAAATAGAATTTGGGTTGACCACGGTCAATATTTTTGGTAAACAACCTCGAACTGGTATTTTGATGATTCATGTGGTTTGTATGATGTTTTTGAACTTGTACTCATATTTGGTTAGGGTACCTGGGTGATCGGAGAGCATTTCAGCGCATTATATAAAAGTTGGCAAAAACTTAGTTTTAAGTTAAAATCTTGGGTTTTGATGATCGATTCTTGTTATTTGATATTATTTTGATAATTTGAGGTAGCAAACAAGTTTGTATGATATTATTATACTTGTGTGCATGTTCAATTTGGAGTCCGAGGGGCTTGGTGAGTTTTAGATGCATTGCTAATTGATTTGGAATAGTTGATGCATAGTTGTTGCTAGTATGAACTTGCAAATTTACAAGAGCGAGGTACTGCTGCTTGCATTTGCAAAGGGGGATAGAAAAATGGGCACTTCGCAATTGCGAAGTTTGGATCGCAAATGTGGACTGGGGGATCATCACAAATACGATATTGTTGTTGTATTTGCGACACTTGGGAATGCTGGCCAGCTTCGCAAATGTGAAGCTCTTATCGCATTTGCGCACATGAGGTCAGTCACAAATGCAAGGCTTTTGTCGCGATTGCAACTTCTAAGGGTCTGATACACTTATCGCATTTAAAGTTTGTGTTTGCAATTGCGGATATCGAAATTGTGAACAAGAGTTTGTAATTGCGACGTTTGCGGCTGGGTAAAAGAAGACAAAACTGGGACTTAACTCATTTTACACCACCCTTTTCAACCCTAAACACTCTATAGGCAATTTTTGAACATGGTTTTCTTCTCAAATTCATTGGTAAGCAACTTTAACGAGTTTTCAATTAATTTCAACTACTTTTCCATGAATTTTATCATCAAATCCATGAACTCCAAGGTAGAAATTAGCGGTTTTAGGTAAAATTTAGGGATTTTATAAAACTGAGATTTAGACCTCAAATTGAGGTCAGATTTCTAAGTAAATCACATAAATAAGCTCGGGGTGAATGGATAATCCTGATTTGGTCAGAATCTTGGATTTCGACCATGCGGTCCCGGTGTTGACTTTTTTTTTTTGACTTTTTAAAAGATTATCAAAATTGAACCTTTTTTATTCATGGGTAGTTTCTGAAGCTTATTTTGGATTGATTGATAATTAGCAAGTTTCGATTGGTTTGGATGCTTGTTCGAAAGACAAAGCCATGATTGATTGTTGATCTGGCGGCAGGGGTTCATTTGTTAGAGGCCATCCTATCACGCCACTTCAGTCAGCGCTTCAGGAATCACATGGTGCTTCGGGCAGTTGTGGTTCTTATGGGTCTCGTCTTGAGCAACAAGCCTACAGTGCACCTTCAACTCCCATCAATGTTCCACCAATTCAAAGCTATTATAGTGGTTATCCGGACCGTCAAGGTCAGCCTCAAATTCAGTAGCCATCACATAAATGAGCTCGGGGGTTTATGGGTAATCCTGATTTGGTCAGAATCTTGGATTTCGATCAAGCGGGCCCGGTGTTGACTTTTATTTTTTGACTTTTTAAAAGATTATCAAAATTAAACCTTTTTCATTCATGGGTAATTTCTAAAGCTTATTTTGGATTGATTGATAATTAGCAAGTTTTGATTGGTTTGGATGCTTGTTCCAAAGACAAAGCCATGATTGATTGTTGATCTGGAGGTAGGGGTTCATTTGGTGGAGGCCTTCCTATCATGCCACTTCAGTCAGCGCTTCAGGCATCACATGGTGCTTCGGGTAGTTGTGGTTCTTATGGGTCTCGTCTTGAGCAATAAGCCTATAGTGCACCTTCAGCTCCTATCAATGTTCCACCAATTCAAAGCTATTATAGTGGTTATCCGGACCGTTAAGTTTAGCCTCAAATTTAGTAGCCATATCAGTAGAGAGAGTGCTTTGAATGTGGAGGTATGGTCACATC
Organism: Nicotiana sylvestris; assembly: GCF_000393655.2. Taxonomy (NCBI): domain Eukaryota; kingdom Viridiplantae; phylum Streptophyta; class Magnoliopsida; order Solanales; family Solanaceae; genus Nicotiana; species Nicotiana sylvestris. Next base: position 31,826,924 of record NC_091062.1, read on the forward strand.
AGGAGGTATTATCCCAGACCTACCACATCCAGTTACTCGTGCCATGATTCCAGCACCGATTACCCCACCGCCCGCATAGGTAGCTAGAGGCGGGGGTCAGCTAGCCAGAGATGGAGGTCAGGTAGCTAGAGGTGGAGGTCAGATTGGTGGGAATCAACCTTGTTTCTATGCATTCCCAACTAGAAATGAGTCAGAGTCGTCTGATGTAGTCATCATAGGTATTGTTCCGATTTCCATAGAAATGCATCAGTTTTATTTAATCTGGGTTCCACTTATTCATATGCGTCATCCTATTTTGCATCATATTTGGATATGTTTCATGATTCTTTAAATACCCATGTTTATGTGTCTACGCATGTTAGCGATTCTATTGTGATAAACCTGTCTATTGTGAGTTATGGGAGTAGCGTTGACCTTATGTTATTCATTATGGTAGACTTTGATGTGATTTTGGGTATGGATTGGTTGTCATCGTATCACGTTATTCTGGATTGTCAAGATAAGACCATGATATTGGCTATGAGAGTTGCCGAGGTTGGAGTACGAAGGTTCATTCAGTCATGTTCCAAGTAGGGTAGTGGCTTTTCTGAAGGCACAATAGATGGCTGAGAAGGGGTGGATGGCATACTTAGCCTTTGTGAGGAATGTTAGTGCTGATACTCCTACTATTGAGTCAATTTCGGTAGTGAAAAAGTTTCCAGATATGATTCCAGCAGATCTACCGTGCATGTTACCCAATAGGGATATTGATTTTGACTTGGTGCCGGGCACTCAACATATATCTATTCCACCATATCACATGGCACCAATGGAGCAGAAAGAATTAAAGTAACAACTTCGGGAGTTGCTTGATAAGGGTTACATCAGATCGTGTGTGTCATCTTGGGGTGCTATAATTCTATTTGTAAAGAAGAATGACAGCTCTATGAGGATGTGTATTGACTACATGCAACTGAATAAGGTTACTATCAAGAATAAGTACCCACTACCACATATTAATAATTTGTTTGATCAACTTCAGGGTTCTAGGTTGTTCTCGAAGATTAACTTGAGATTGGGATACCATCAGTTGAAGATCCAGACATCAGATATTTTGAAGACGGTTTTTGGAATTTGCTATGGCTAGTATGAGTTTTTGGCGAATACTTTTGGACTTACCAATGCCCAGCAGCCGTTATACACTTGATGAACATCGTGTTTTAGTCGTATCTTGATTCTTTTGTCATCGTGTTCATTGATGATATATTGATGTATTCTCGCAGTCGGGAGGATCATGATTAGTACTTGAGGATCATGCTCCAAACTTTGAGGGAGAATAAGCTATATGCTAAATCCCCCAAGTGCGAGTTTTGGATTAATTCAGTGGCATTCTTGGCCACGTGGTATCCAGTGAGGGTATTAAAATGGATCCGAAGAAGATTGAAGCATTTCAGAGTTGCCCATGCCTTTTACCGCTACTGAGATCGAAGTTTTCTTGGGTTTGCTGGGTATTTTTGTTGTTTTGTGGAGGTTTTTTCATCTATCGCCACTCCTTTTACTAGATTGACCTAGAAGGGTGCTCTTTTTAGATGGTTCGATGATTGTGAGGTGAGCTTTCAGAAGCTCAAGACTGCATTGACTACAACCCAGTATTGGTGCGACCTATAAGTGTGGGATCTTACACTATGTATTGTAATGCATCATATATTGGCTTGGCACAATATTAATGTAGGATGGTGGGGTGATTGCTTTCGCGTCTCGGTAGTTGAAAGTTCATGAGAAGAATTACACTATGCATGATTTAGAGTTGGCAGACATTGTTCACGCACTGAAGTTGGAGGCTCTATCTATATGACGTTCCATGTGAGGTCTATACCGCTCCAGTACCTGTTCAAACAGAACGAGCTTTATTTGCGGTAGGGGAGATAGTCAAAGTTGCTGAAAGACTATGATGTCACCATACTATGCCATTAGGTGAAGGCCAATGTATTGGCGGTGCATTGAGTGGAAAGGTCGAGAGCATGGGCAGTTTGGCATATTTACCGGTACTAGAGAGGCCACTAGCCATAGATGTTCAATCTTTGGCCAATCAGTTCTTAAAATTGGATGTTTTGGAGCCTAGTTAGGTTCTTTCTTGTATTGTGGCACAATCATTATTGTTGGAGCATATCAAGCCTCGCCAGTTTGATGATATTCACTTGTTGGTATTGAAAGACATGGTGCAACGGGGTAGTGGTAAGGAGGTTGTGATTGGAGATGATGGTGTTCAGCAGCTTCAAGACCAGATTTGTGTTCCAAATGTTGATGGGTTAAGAGAATTGATACTGTAGGACGCTCATAGTTCACATTAATCCATTCAACCAGGTGTCACAAAGATGTACTATAACTTGAAACAACACTATTGGTAGTGGAGAAAGAAAGAAAGATATTGTCGCTTATGTTTCTCGGTGTTTGAACTGCCAATAGGTAAAATATGAATAACAGAAACCGGGTGGATTGACTCAGATATTAGAGAACGTGAGAGGAAGTAGGAGCACATTACTATGGATTTTGTGGTAGGCTTACCACAGACCGTGAAAAAATATGATGCGGTCTGGATTATTGTGGATCGGTTGACTGAGTCTGCGCACTTCATTTCGATGATGATTTCCTATTTTTCAGAGCGGTTGGCTTAGATTTACATTGGGGATATTATCCGCCTCCATGGTATGCCCATTTCCATTATTTCTGATCGAGGCACATAGTTCACATTATATTTTTGGAGAGTCGTGCATTATGAGTTGGTCACGTGGGTCAAGCTGAGTATAGTGTTTCATCCTTAGACTGACGAATAGCCTGAGTGCACTACTCAGATATTGGAGAACATGTTGGGGGCATGCTCTATGGATTTTGAGGGTTAGTGGTACCAGTTCTTACCTCTAGCGGAGTTCGCCTATAACAATAGCTATTAGTCGAACATCCAGATGGCTCCGTACGAGGCCTTATATGAGTGGCGATGTCATTCTCCGGTTGGTTGGTTTGAGCCCGGTGAAGCTAGATTGTTCTAATTTGGTCTGTGATGTCTTGGAAAAGGTTAAGGTAATTCAGGAGCGACTTCGTATAGCTTAGTCCAAGCAAAAGAGTTATGTGGACTGGAAGGTTCGAGATGTGTCTTACATGGTAGGTGAGAAGGTTCTTCTTAGAGTGTCTCCTTTGAAGGGCGCGATGTGATCTGGGAAGAAGGTCAAATTGAGCCCAATGTTTATTAGCCCATTTGAGATCTTGGAGAAAGTTGGGGAGGTTTCTTATAGGCTTCCATTGCATCCTAGCCTAGCAGAGTTACATCCTATATTTCATGTCTCCATGCTTCGGAAGTACCATTAGGATAGGTCACATGTTTTGGAGTTCAGCACAGTGCAACTTGACGAGAATTTAACTTATGAGGAAGAGCTGGTGGGTATTCTAGACCGACGAGTTCATTAGTTGAGATCCAAGAGTTTTCCTTTTGTGAAAATGCAATAGGGAGGTCAAACGATCGATGAGGATACGTGGGAGTCTGGTTCTAATATGCGGAGTATATATCCCCACCTTTTTACTAGTCGAGGTACTTTCCTATGGCTGTTTGAGGATAAACGTTTCTTTTAGAGATGGAAAAATCAACCCGATATGTCATTTTGAATGATAACCTTAATTTCCATGTTATGAGATCTCTCATAGCTTTATTTGATGTTATTGGTTTGCGTGCATAGTCCGTGTCATTTTCTGTAAAGATTTACGAAATTTTTTGAAGACAAAATTATTTCTGACTTAAGATAAGGTTTGGGTTGACCACGGTCCATATTTTTGGTAAACAACCTCGGATTGGTATTCTAACGATTCCGATAGTTTGGTATGATATTTTTGTACTTGTACGCATGTTTTATTTGGGACCCGGGTGACCCGAGCGCGTTTCGGTGCCGTATGTGATAATTGGCAAAAAATGGGTTTTAAGTTGAAATCTTGTGTTTTGATGATCAATTCTAGTTATTTGATGTTATTTTGATGATTCTAGGTAGCTTTGTATGATATTATTATACTTGTGTGCATGTTTGATTTGGAGCCTGAGGGGCTCGGGTGAGTTTCGAATACATTAGCGGATTGATTTGGAACAGATGATGCCTATGCGAGGTATTGCTCTCAAATGCGAGCCTCACTTTTGCGAGTGACTACTACGCATTTGCAAAGGGGGCTAGAAAAATGGGCACTTTGCAATTGCGAAGTTTGGATCGCAAATGTGGACTTGGGGAGCACCGCAAATATGATATGGTTGTCGCATTTGCAACACTTGGGAATGCTAGCCAGCTTCGCAAATGCAAAGCTCTGGTCACATTTGCGCACACGAGATCAGTCACAAATGCGAGGCTTTCGGAGAGTCTGATGCACTGATCGCATTTACAATTTGTGTTTCGCAATTGCGGATATCGGAATTGCGAATAACAGTTTGTAATTGCAATGTTTGCGGCTGGGTAAAAAATGAGAAAGTCGGGAGTTTGCTCATTTTACACCTTTGTTTTCAACCCTAAGCACTCTAGAAGCGAATTTTGAAGAGGATTTTCTTTCCAAATTTATTAGTAAGGAACTTTAACTAATTTTCAATCAATTTCAGTTACTTTCTTGTGAATTTTATCTTCAAACCCATGAATCACAAGGTTGAAATTAGGGATTTTAGGTAAAATTTAAGGATTTTATAAAATTGAATTTTAGACCTCAAATTGAGGTTGAATTTCGAAATTAATCACATAACCAGACTCGGGGGTGAATGGGCAATCATTTTAGTCTGAATCTCGGATTTCGATTGTCGCACCCCTTTTTTTCCCCTTTTGACGGGGAAGTCCGGGTTTCAACATTCATGGGGAAATAACTCGTTTCCTTTTGAGAATTGGGTATTTGAAGAGTCGCCACCTAACGGATTATGGTGTGTTAGGGCACCTTAGAGCGATTAACTCAAGGACTAGTTTGCATTACCAGAGAATTAGGGTAAGGGCTCGAAATAACCTTGAGGGGAAGGTGTTAGGCACCCCTCCCGGTCCACAATGGTGGGTCCCATCCGAACATAAACTATGTGAATTAGTCATTTTAATAAGTAAGCAGTTTAACACATATTTGCAAATAAAGTCATGTTTTTGACATTCTAAGTACATGTATGATTCAAGTAATGAAAGTAAGGGAAAAAGGTTTGAACAATTTGCACATATGTAAAGAAAGTAAATTCATTTAAACAACGAGAGTTGGGAAAAAGGGGTCCTAGGTTGGTTAGCCTACAGGATCATATCCACACAATGCCCGGTAATCACTCCTCAATGAGGGGCTACACGTGATATTAGCGCATAGTTATCATATCCTTACTACCCAATTCCCTCCCTTTGGTCATAGCCTAAATCGTTATAGCAACCTTAAAAGATATCCTATGCGTGCACTACCCGTCCCTTCCTTGTGGCCCTGGAGGTATTTAGGACCTCTAATTTAGGTAGTTCTAGACCATCCTAAAGTAATTAAAGGAGAAAAACCTAGGCGTCAATCAAAACAATTAGGACTGCATTAAAGAGAACAATTAAAGGCTCATATTTACCTCCACAAACATAACAAGTAAGTGCACGTCTCAATCAACAGTTTCAAGTATTTAAGAGAAAACCTTAGAACATGATATCTAGGTGAACAGAGATTATACAATATTGAATTAGGACCAAAGTGTCAAAGACCTATTCAGCTCGCCTACTGATTTTAGACCTGTTTGAATATAAGCAGTCACAGATAACAGAACACAGTTTTACAGTTGTACGATTTTTAATTGTCCTATAGGCTTGCCTAGGCATATAATGGCGACGTCCTATGAGCATGGTATCTATTACTGATTAGGAAGGCAGTAAAAGAGTAAACAATTTTTAAACAGGCAATTTGGATCCTATAGGCATGCTTTCTAGTGATATTGATTAACACGAAAATAGTAGGTCATTTAATCTGATTCAGAACTGATAGGCACGAGTCAAACTGATTTTAAATCTAACTAAACTGGTTTTAGATCCTATAGGCATGATTTTTATTACAGCTGGTTTTAAATCCTATAGACATGGTATTTAATTATTAAAAGTTGATTTTGCTCTTATAGGCATGATGTCTAACTATATAAAGCAAGCGGAATTCATTGAAACCAAAGCAGGTCCTATAGGCATATTATCTAACAAACACATTTGAACCAAAATAGACCCTATAGTCATGTTATCTACCCAATATACTCACAATATACAACTACTCTCCCTTTTTCACTAATCACCCCACTGTTTGTTTACAATTAATTATTGCAGACCAATGATCAACAAAAATTACATAAATAGAAGAGAAATCAAGCTATAGGGAGCCTGAAGTAGGCCCAAAGTGATTTCCAAGCCTTCAGTAGTCTCAAATGCCCAAAGTTCCATAGCCAATTTCATGTCTAGGTGTGTCAGAGTTCCCTAAGGACCTCAAGGATCCCGGGCAGTGCTCATACCTAGACGTTTCTCAAATAATAACTGATTTATGTGCAGTGTGAAAGTGCCAACCCTGATATGACAGAGTTCAAAGAGATCTTAAGGGTCTCTAAGCAGTACACATACTAGAGGGGCAGGACCTAGTATTCTAGGAGTAAGTGAAAGTGCATAATGGTTTGAAAGAGTTTAAAAGAAAGGTCTTAGGATTGAAAAGAATTTCTAAAAACCATTAGTGATAAAACAATTTGAGGAAGGTGTAAAGAAACAGTTTGCAATCAGAACACAAGTCATAAAACAAACAGTTTTAGGGAGTACTTTGGCAAGCAACTTAAGCACAAAGGAAGAGGGATTGGGAACATAGAGAGTACACCTTAATAGATCACACAAACAACATGATATATAGAGTTTTGAGGGGGTTCTATAGAACTAGTAGGTAGAATGCAGGTCATGTAGCAAAGATCAGAGCAGAAACATGTTATAGCCATTCTAGGGGGAGTAACTAACTTAGCCGGAGTGAGGCAGAACATGCAAAGACTTAGATGGGCATGCTAGGCAATTATTAACAGGTGAAGTCATGCTAATTACACAAAGGTAGAGTCTAAGCATGCTAGATAAATAGTAGTCAGTCAAACATGCTTAGTTTCATATGTAGACATGTTAAACAAGATAGAAAACAAGCGAGTAAACTGGAAACATGCTAATTACAAGTTTGAATAGGCAGTATTAGGCATGCTGGGTAGGCAGTAAACAGAAGCAAGAATGGACTCAGGCCACATAAATTAAGGCAGTAAATAAACACACATGTTTAGATTCTTAAAATTAATCAGAAACATACTTAGTTAAAGATAGAAAACACAAGATGTGGGAAAGGTATTGTGCAATTTCCAGCCTTGGCTTGTAGCCGGCTAGAATAACATAGATCACAAGTAGCAGAGAGAGCCTTTTAGAGTGTAAAGTGGTAGTTTTTGAACTATTGTTCGTGTTCAGAAGTGAGAATAGGTAAGGGCATATATAGTAATCAAGAGTTAAACAAAATAAGGTAAAGAATCAATTATGTAGCAATTAGGTAAATTTACAAAATCAGTCATACACGTGAAATCAGTAAAGTCCTCCCCTTAATCAAAGGATAATCACTCAACGGTAAAAGCAGGATAGATATTTAAGGAAGGAAATCAAGTAAGGCTTAGGTACAGAGTACATAATTAGGGATGAATGAACAAGAGTTTCAATTAAGGAAACAATCAGTAAGAATCAACAAATAACAAATAAGGCAAGGGAAAACTAATTAAGGCAAGAAGTTCAATCAAACCGAGTAGAGAAGTAAGAATCAAAGGTTTTGTTAAGGAAAAGAGTACAAATCAAACCATAAAATAAGAACTTCTATTATAGTCAAGGGTTCAGTCAAAGAGAAAATTACGTAAAGAGTCAGCAAGTCTCGCAGACAAAATAAGGCAAGAAATGAATAGTCAGGATTCGACACATAACTTTAACGAAATAAATTGGTAAATCAAGAAAACTACACTGATTGAAGGAGAAAAATATGGGTTTACCATGAACAGCCAAAATGAATATAGACATATAGAATTAGTAGAAAAATCAAACCAAGGACCTTAGTAGAGGCATACCAGGATAAAAATCACAAGACATTTAATTGGCTAAAGAAAAATCACAAGAACTAAAGCAAGGACAAAGTCAACACACAAGTAACTCAGAAACCAAACAAAAAAATGTCGAAAATTAGGGCTTTTAGTATAAACGTGTTAAGGTTAGAGTAAACCTTACGAAATTAGTCAAGACACATAAGAAGAAGAAGATCAAACACTCAGAACTATCAAACATTTTTGGAAAAGAAATTTTCGGGAAACCTTAGTTTAGGAAAATGGAAAACCATTCGAAAATCAAAAGGTCCTTGTAAAAATCAGAAGGTTTTTTGTAAAAACATCATATGAAATAGGTCCAAACATCTCAGATCTGTATAGATCTAAGAAGTTCAGAAGAAAGAATTTAGGGTTTCGAGAAGAACAACACAGAGGTAAAGAAGTAAGCTTAGAAACCCATAGATCTAAGGCGATATAGGAAGATCTTACTCGGAATCAAACTAGAGTAGCCTAAAACAGGAAAGAAAGGGCCATAGATGAAAGCAGACTAACCCTGGTCCCTTGAGGACCCTGGAGATGGTGATACCAGTACAAGGGAGGCCATTAGAGGCCTGGGGGTGGTGAGAAACCACCATGGATAGCCATAGATGAGTGATGGCGAGGTCCGATTAGGGTTTAGACTTGAGAGCATTTGAGAGATGAGAGGATTAGGTGACAATGGAGAAGGTAAGGGAAATGAGAGGGTTTTAGGGGCGGGGGGGGGGGGTCATTAGGTTTTATTGAGGAAAGGGGAAACCTGGACCGTTGATCAAAACGATCAACGACCAGGATTTGGCCGGGTGTTAGGTTTGGGCAGATGGGTATTGGGCTTGGGATTTCTGGGCTGGTTTAAGGGGTTAAAATTGGGCTAGTTAATAGGCTAAGTTTTAAATAAAAAGGGCTATTTGTTAAATACGTAATTAATTGCTAAAATAATTAAAAAAAATGGCTAATATATTATAAAAAAGGATTTTAATGCATGGAAATGTTTTAAAGTAATTAATTAATATTTAAAAAAATATAAAAGGCTATTTTCCGATAAAATAATATAATAATGCATGCATAGGCTATAATTGCAAAGTAATTGCAGTTGTATCCTAAAATATAGATGTGGCTATTTGTGCAATAATTGAAACTTAATACGAATGCAAATAATAAAATTAATCCACAAAATTATAAAGACTATTTTGTGATGCAATTTAATGATTGTTTTTTAAAATAAATGCTGGAAGAAATTAGTTAAAATATTTTTAAAAATGCAAAAATTTTATGAAAAATACTAATTGATGCCCATGCATAGTTTGAAATATTATAGGAAAAATTGGGCATCAACTGCTGCGCCTCTTTACCCGGGAAGGATGAAAGAGTTTTCAGGTAAAGAAATGATGGCTAATTTTGACAGGACGGGATGTTTTGAAAGGCAGAGGCCGGACTCTAGTCTTTGAGATGCCTATATATCTCTGGTTTTACAGGAATCAGGTTACGTGTAGTTCTGGATTCGTTAGCGGAATATACCGATGAAATCATTACAAGAACGGACACGAGATTTCGGACTAGATGCAAGAGTGGTTATGGTGAATGGTCCAGGTTTGAGATAGTTGAAGGAGCTGGAGCGAGGTCGCTCCTGCTAGAATAGCGTTTACTTGCTTGTCACTTGCAGATAAAGAGATGCTATGAACATGTATTTGTGCGAAAATTTAAACATGATGGAGATTCCCTTTGGACCATGAAATTTGTCTTTGGACGGTTAAGGATGACGTCCTCGGACCATGATGTCCTAGGCCATGAATTGTTTAGTGAGGGATTTGCAGGCCATGAAATGATGTTCTCGGGCCATGAAGATGGTGCCTCCGAACCATGACGCCTTTGAATAATGATATGCAAATTGGAGGGATCCTTAGGCCATGGCATGGTGTCTTCCGGTTATGCGGATGATGCATTTTAGACTATGACGCCTTTGGATAGATTGGCAATATTTCAGCCCATGGGATGCAACAATATGATTTTAACAAGATGAGGCTTAGTCTTGTGAAATGAAGGGCAAAGATTAGCCCGATTGAAAAGCAAGTAGATAGTACTAGAATAGAGCAATATTTATGTAAGGGGGGCAATGCTTAGTCCCATGCAAACGCGGAGCCCAGGATTAGCCTCATGCAGACGTGGAGGCAGGGATTAGCCTCATGCAAATATGGAGGCAAGGATTAGCCTCATGCAAGTATGGAGGCAAGGATTAGCCTCATGTAGATATGGAGGCAAGGATTAGCCTCATGCAAGTATGGAGGCAAGGATTAGCCTCATGCAGATATGGAGGTAGGGATTAGCCTCACGCTGTACAGAGGCAAGGATTATCCTCATGCAGATATGGAGGCAAGGATTAGCCTCATGCAAATGTGGAGGTAGGGATTAGCCTCACGCAGGTATAGAGGCAGGGATTAGCCTCATGCATGTATGAAGGTAGGGATTAGCCTTATGCAAGTATGGAGGCAAGGATTAGCCTCATGCAGATATGGAGACAGGGATTAGCCTCTTGCAAATATGGAGGCAAGGATTAGCCTTATGCAAACAAGGAGGCAAGGATTAGCCTTATGCAGATATGGAGGCAATGATTAGACTCATGCAAATATGGAGGCAAGGATTAACCTTATGCAGATATGGAGGCAAGGATTAGCCTCATGCAAATATGGAGGCAAGGATTAGCCTCATGCAAACAGGGAAGCAAGGATTAGCCTTATGCAGATATGGAGGTAGGAATTAGCCTCATGCAGACATAGAAGCAAAGATTAGCCTCATGCAAGTATGCGGGACAAGGCTTAGTCCCATGTGAAGAGCGAGTAGAAAATAAGAGTAGTATATTTCTTAGATGGAGATATATTAGGTGTCTGGTGGCCGGATTGATAGTGAATTTGCTTTGTGTATACATGTTTGCGAATGCTATCGCTACGTCAAATGTGTCTGTGTTCAAAGAAAAATTGTAAGTTTTATAAGGGGAGGTTGGTTTGTGCTTCTGTCCGCTGGCCCTGCTTTGCTCCGTTCTGGAGGCCTCTTCGAGTTTCCCTGGGTAACGCTTGACCATTATGGAAATAGAGTTTTCGAAAATATGCAATTATTGATAAAGTAGAGTCATTTTAGAATTAAGTGATTTTTAGATGGACTAGTGACTGTAACACATTTCAGAGACATTGCAGCTTTCTCATGCTAGAATTTTGAGGGTCCTCCTCAAAATTTTGCCCCAGTTTGGTAGATGATCCTTCGGCTGTATGCGGGAAATGAGCCGTGTTGAACCTTCTTCAGAATTTTGAGAATCCTTCTCAAAATTTTTCCCTAGTTTCTTAACCGATTTCTGACCGTCTGACATATGTTGGCGTTGGCTGGACTTGCTCTGGAATTTTGAGGGTCCTCCTCAAAATTCTGCCCCAGTTTCTGATTTTGCGGGAAATGAAAATTTTACTATGATATGACCGAACCCATAAGGCTGCCTACGTATCCCCTCTTAAACGGGAATCAGGTCAAGCGTAGTTCAATTACATCATATGAGGAAATGTAAATAGTCTAAGCATAGTATCTCTTGACTGCGTCTAAATTGATTAGTTTTGGCCAAATTTCTCCATCCATTTCTGCAAGTATGAGTGCTCCTCCTGTCAACACCCTATGAACCATGTACGGACCTTGCCAGTTGGGAGAGAATTTCCTTTTGGCTTCATCTTGGTGTGGGAAAATCTTCTTCAGCACTAGCTGTCCTGGTGTAAATTGTCTTGGTTTGACCCTTTTGTTGAAAGCTTTGGACATTCTGTTCTAGTAAAGCTGACCGTGACATACTGCATTCATCCTTTTTCCATATATGAGGGCCAATTGTTCATAGTGGTTCCTTATCCATTCTACATTGCTGAGTTCAACTTCCTGTATGATTATTAAAGAAGTAATCTCTACCTCGGCTAAGATGACAACCTCGGTACCATAAACCAACATGTAATGAGTTGCCCCGGTTGATGTGCGAACCGTGGTGCAGTATCCCAACAAAGCTAAGGGTAGCTTCTCATGCCATTGTTTGTGGTTTTCTACCATCTTCCTTAGTATCTTCTTGATGTTTTTGTTGGCGGCTTCTACGGCTCCATTCATCTGAGGTCTATAGGCTGTGGAATTCTTATGTTTGATTTTGAAAGTTTCACACATGGTTTTCATCAGATCACTATTGAGATTGGCAACGTTACAGTAACAATGGACTCGGGAACTCCGAATCGGCAACCAATACGATCTTTGACAAAGTCTGCGACGATTTCTTGGTTATAGCTTTGTAAGATGTAGCCTCTATCCATTTTGTGAAGTAATCAATGGCTACCAGAATAAACCTATGTCCGTTTGAAGCAGTTGGCTCAATCAGACCGATGACATCCATTCCCCAGGGCGAATGGCCAAGGTGAGCTTATGGCATTGATCTCATTTGGCGGCACTTTTATCATATCGGCGTGCACTTGGCATTGGTAGAATTTGCGGACATACTGGACGCAATCCGTCTCCATGGTCATCCAAAAGTAACCGTCCCTAAGTATCTTCTTAGCCAAGATAAAACCATTCATGTGCGGGCCACAGGTCCCAGCATGTATCTCCTCAAGTAGCTTAGAAGCTTCTTTTGCGTCGGCACATCTTAGCAATCCCAAATCCGGAGTTCTCCTGTACAAGTTTCCTCCGCCGTGGAAGAAGTGATTGGACAATCTCCGAAGTGTGCATTTTTGAGTGTGGTTCGCATGCTCCGGATATTCCCCTTTCGCCAGATACTCGCTGATGTCATGGAACCAAGGTTTTCCATCTGTTTCTTTTTCAACATGGGCACAATATGCCGGCTGATTATGAATTCTCACCGGGATAAGATCAATCTAATTCTTATCTGGATGCTGTACCATGGATGATAAAGTGGCCAATACATCAGCGAACTCATTCTAAATTCTGGGCACATGTCAGAACTCTATCTTCGTGAATCTCTTTCTTAATTCCTACACATGATGCAGATATGGCAATATCTTAGAATTTTTGGTAGCCCATTCTCCTTGTACCTGGTGCACGAGCAAATCTGAATCACCGGTTTCCAATAGTTTCTGAATATTCATGTCGATTTCCATATTGAGTCCTAGTATGCAGGCTTCATATTCCGCCATATTGTTGGTGTAGAGAAATCTGAGTTTAGCAGATACCGGATATTGTTGACCTGTTTCTGATACCAAAACTGCTCCAATGCCTACTCCTTTGAAATTTGTAGCTCCGTCAAAGAACATCCTCCAATAGTTGTATGCTTCGGTAATGTCTTCTCCTACGAATGACACTTTTTCATCAGGAAAATACATTTTCAAGGGTTCATATTCTCCTCCCACCGGGTTTTCAACAAGATGATTTGCCAATGCTTGTCTTTTGACCGCCATTTGAGTTACGTAGACGATATTGAACTCACTCAACAGTATCTGCCATTTGGCTAACTTTCTAGTCGACATGGGTTTCTGAAATATATACTTCAAAAGGTCCATCCTAGATATGAGGTATATAGTATAGGCAAAGAAATAATTCCTCAACTTCTGGGCCGTCCAGGTCAAAGCACAACAAGTGCGCTCTAGAAGAGAGTACCGTGCTTTGTAAGGTGTGAATTTCTTACTTAGGTAGTATATGGCTTGCTCTTTTTGCTCTGTCTTATCATGCTGTCCCAGAACACATTCGAAGGCTCCATCCAATACAGATAGATAGAGTAGCAAAGGCCGTCCTAGTTCTGGCAGGACCAGAATTGGTGGTGTGGATAGGTACTCCTTGATCTTGTCAAAAGCTTTCTAACAATCCTTAGTCCAGCTTGTCTCGACATCTTTCCTCAGCATCTTGAAGATAGGCTCACATATGACTGTGGATTCTGCTATAAAGCGACTGATATAGTTGAGACGTCCTAGAAAGCTCATTACGTCCTTTTTGCTCCTAGGAGGCGGTAATTCCTGAATAGCCTTAACTTTAGACGGATCCAGCTTGATCCCTCGACGACTGAATGAATCCCAGTAACTTTCCTGTAGGAACCCCGAATGCACACTTTGCGGAATTCAACTTCAAATTGTACCTCCTTAACCTGGCAAAGAACTTTCTCAAGGCAGCTTTGTGATCTGCGACCCTCTTGGATTTGATAATGACGTCGTCCACATACACCTCTATTTCCTTATGTATCATATCATGGAAGATAGTTGTCATGGCTCTCATGTAAGTAGCCCCAACGTTCTTTAGAACAAATGGCATCATCTTATAGCAGTATATCCCCCATGGTGTAATAAAGGTTGTTTTCTCTGCGTCTTTTTCATCCATCCAGATCTGGTGATAACCCGCGAAGCAATCTACAAAAGATTAGAGTTCATTCTTGGCGCAATTATCGATCAGAATGTGCATGTTTGGCAGTGGGAAGTCATCCTTGGGACTTGCTCTGTTTAAGTCCCGATAGTCAACACATACTCTGACTTTCCCATCTTTCTTCAGCATTGGCACAATGTTAGGTAACCAGGTTGGGTACTCAACAACCCTGAGAACTTTGGCTTTGATCTACTTGGTAACTTCCTCCTTGATTTTCAGGCTCATATCTGGTTTGAATTTTCTGAGTTTCTGCTTTACTAGTGGGCACATGGGATTAGTAGGCAACTTGTGAGCTACTATGGGCATGCTCAAACCGGTCATGTCATCATATGACCATCCAAAAATGTCCTAATATTCCTTTAGAAAATGGATGTACTCTTCCTTCTCTGTTGGCGATAAGTGAATGCTAATACGAGTCTCCTTGACGGTCTTGGCGTCCCCCAAATTTACTGCTTCGGTCTCGTCCAGATTAGACTTAGGCTTATTCTCAAAGTCTTCAACCTCCCTGACAACTTGCTCAGGTATCTCATCTTCTTCATCTGAATCACTATTCTCATGTTGTGTTGCCTCATTACTTGTCACAGTCACCGGTTCATCAGGAAAAGTAACAATAATGCTGTACAAAGAAAAATATGAAAGATAACAATAAATAATAAAGAGCAATGCATTTGATTAATACTTAAAACATCCAAACGAGTACGGCTCGATGAATCGAGTATTTATTTTGAGAAAAGTGAATCTAAAAAACAAATTATTGAAAATCATAAATGCCTAAAATGGCTATAGAAATTAAAACTGCCAAGCTACCCAGGGACTCGACGGGCTCGGGATGGTGTGTCGGTCCAGTTCCTGAGAATAACTCATTTCTCCACAGTCTGAAGAGTGAGGCCCTTTTCCTCCTCCTCCTCAATTATTGCACTACAGTCCATGTCTTCGTCCTCCAAGAACAAATTCTTCAGCCCAACTAATGCTTCCTCCTCTGCAGTTTCCCATATTGTATCAGCTTGGTGAAAAGCTTGATCTAGACATGGCACTGGTTACTTGAGAGGGTAATACGATCTGCTCTATGGAGGCGACCAATCATTATACTCTTGCCACGTGTACTGATATCCGAGCCCAAAGGTCGTACCATGACCATTCAGCCGTATTGATTTAGTGATACCCTGGAGATTCTTCCCAAGCCCTTTGCCAGGTTTATACCCATACCATGCCAGTATGATCTCTATTTTGCTACTCCACCATTTGTCTTTCTCAACGGCATTGGCACTTTCAATGTGATGATAGGTTTCCCCTCCTAGCCTTCTTCTGTTTCCGATAACCGAGATGGTTTGGCTGGTGTAAATGGGGTTACTTCTATCTCGTGAATGATCACCTCTTGACGATTCTATTTGAATTTCACGGCTTGATGTAGTGTGGATGCCATGGCCCCATCGGCATGGATCCATGGTCGTCCCAACAGAAGATTGTATGAGGTCGGTATGTCGAGCACCTGAAACTCGACATCGAACCAAGTTGGCCCCATTTGCAAGCAAATTTTGATTTCCCCAATCGTGGCCCTTTGAGACCCATCGAAAGCTTTCACGTTCATGCTTCCTGCCCGTATTTCATGAAAACCTTTGTCCAACCTTTTCAGAGTATCCAACGGACAAATGTTGAGGTTTGAACCTCCATCAATCAAGACCCTGGCGATGAATTTGTCTTCAAACTTCACCTTGATATGCAATGCTCGGTTGTGATTCAACCCTTCAGGCGGTAGCTCATCCTCATAGAAGATTATTTTATGACTTTCCAGCACCTGTCCTACCATGTTTGCCATCTCCTTGCCAGTGATATTGTTGGGTACGTAGGCTTCACTAAACACCTTCATTAAAGCATTCTTATGTGCCTCAGAATTTTGCAACAGTGACAGTATGGATATCTGAGCTGGGGTTTTGTTCCAATGATCAATGACAGAATATTCCCTTGCTTGCACTTTCCTCCAAAGGTCATCTAGTCCTATTTCAATGACAAGCTGCTTGGCAGTAGTATCCTTACTTGGTCCTCCCAAGTGTTCATGCGTATAGATTCTCCCGGTCCTGGTCATTCCTTGCACAACATTGGATTCCTCCATCTTTGCCTTCCCTTTTCACCTAGCCTCGGTAACATAATCCTAGGGTATTGCTTATGAGTCGAAAGGAGGTGTGGTTGATACTGTCACCGTGAAAGGTGTGGCCACTTCCACTTCAAATGGAACAGGGGTGGTTGCAAGCGAAGCTACCTCTACTTTAAATGGAACTGATGCAGTTATCTCAACTTCAATTGGTGATTGAGTCTATACTACAATGGGAGTGAGTGTGACTGCAAGTTTAAAGTTGTCGCCCTCTAGAATAAGCCCGATTGACCCCTCAGGATCCCACTCTTTGTTCATCTCTATCGCATGTACCCCACCACCTCTATGATCAGGGAGAGGGTTGTTTCGGACATTGGGCATGGCTTCCTTTGCCTATATGACTTTGTTGTCAATCAATGTCTGGATCTCATCTTTCAACGTTCGACATTCGTCAATAGTGTGCCCTTTCATACCGGAATGGTATGCACAAGTTTTGATTGGGTTAACCCATTGGGATGGGTTCTATAATGCCATAGCAGGAATAGGGGTGACATAACCAGCGGCTTTCAACCTTTCATACAACTGGTCGATGGGTTCAGCAATAGCAGTGTATTGTCTAGGTGGCTTACAATCAAAGTTTGGTCGTGGTCTTGGAAAATTTTGGCGCGTTGGGGGTGATTTGAAATGGGATGGTTGGGAATTATAGGTATGATAAGCAATGGCTGGTTGGGAATATCTGGGAGATGAAGGTTGATATGTGGGTGGTGGTGCTTGGTATGTGGGTGGTGGTGTTTGATATGTAGGCAGAGGTGTCTGATATGTGGGCGGAGGTGTCTGATATGTAAGTGGAGATTTAGGGCCTTGAGCTACCATTACTGCCTCAACATCTCTTTTCTTTGATATGCCGCCTGATTGCAATGCTTTATTTGTGGTCTTTAATGCCTCTAAATTCGTTACCATCTCGCTTTTGTTGCCTTCCTCAATTCTTTCCCCAAGCTTGATGATATTAGAGAATTTATGATTTTCGATAACCATCAATCTTTCATAATACTGTGGATCCTGTGCTCTGACAAAGAACTTGTTCATCTGTTCCTTATCCAAAGATGGCATGACCTTGGCCGCTTCTGACCTCCAACGAGTAGCATACTCGCGGAAAGTTTCAGTGGGTTTCTTCTTAAGATTCTAGATGTACAAAATATATAGTGCATTTTCTGTATTAAATCTGAACTGGTCCATGAAATCCGACTCCATACTCTCCCAATTGGACCATTTCTTGGGATTCTGGCTGATGTACCAGGACAAAGCATCTCCAGTAAGACTCCTCATGAAGAGTTTCATCCGGATCTTTTTGTCTTTCTCGACCCCAACTAGCTTGTCACAACAGGTCCTCAGATGAACCCTGGGATCACCTGTGCAGTCAAACATCTCGAACTTGGGAGGTTTGTATCCTTCCGACAGTTCTACATCTGGCTGAATGCATGGGTATTCATAGTTCAAACCTTCTATTCCCTTATTGCCTTCGACACCCTGAACTCGAATCGTCAACTTCTTGAGTTCTTCAGCCATGTTTTTAATGAGCAGCTCCTTCTCGGAGGATTCTAGGGTATAGGAGATTGGTTGGATAGAGTGAGGCACGGTTTCCACGTATATGGGGTTGTTTTGGTGAGTGCCCGGTGCTTGGGCATAGTGGTGGTCATTGGTAGAGTTTTGAGGGTCAGAAATGAGTTGTGGTGTATTCTGAGGAGTGTGATAAGTGACGGTTAGTGGGTACTGAATTGGTTGATGGTGGTGTTGTGGCGGAGTTGGTATTGGTAGGGGATTGAAATTTTGGGGTGGGGTTGCATATTGATGCGGTGCAGGAGGGTTTTGGGGATGTTGGTTTGGCGTGTTTTGGGGAGGTGCTGGGTTCTTTGTGTTTTGTTTGTTGATGTCAGGGACATCAGGGCGAGTGACAAGTTTGCAAAGTTGCGGACCTGCTCAAGTTCTTCCTGTAGTTCCAATATTTTTTGTTCCAATTTCAAGACTAGATCATTTGGTGCCGGAGTACTCCGACCATCTGATGCTTCTGCGTTCTCAGAATTTTCCTTTCGAATACCACTTAAATCGTCCATTTTTGCTTTTCCTTTATCTTTTGTATTACTTGGATGAGGAGGAGGTGGAGGGCCTCTAAATCTGGTGTGATATGCTGATGATGCCAGTATGAGCGAACCAACTTTAGGGGATGGTAATAAGAAATAAAGAAAAACAGAAAGGTAAACAAGTCAATATGGATTCTGAAATGTTTGCAATATTTAAACGCATATTGTGGGAATGTAAATTCATATCCTAATTTGGGAGCCTCATTGTTCCCAAGGTAGGCCTAGCGAAAAATAAATTTGGAGAAATTTAGTGCCAATAATTGCCTCATTTCATTAAAGTAAAAGTAAACGAACCAAAACAAAACTAAATAAGATAATGTCACTAATGACTCTTGGCCTTATTACATTTGAAAGGAAATCAAATAAATCTAATCTACTTGGTCCCAAAAGGACCCTCTCTAGACTAGATTCTCTTGTCGATCAACTCTCCCAACTCGCACAGGTTCAGCAGCAGGAATGCCCTTGCAAGATGCCCTCCTTTATTTCCTTCAGCGTTCTGGCAGTCAGTGACCCTTTTTCTCATCTTCCCTTCCAACTCCATTAAACTGTACTCTAGGTATTCCATCCTCTCGCTAGATTTGATAGATCTTTCTTTCCACTCGTTAATCATCTCCATATCAGCCTTGTGAAGTGCCATATGCTCGGCTTCAGTCTCTCGAACTCTTTTCCGCAGATTGTTGTACTTCACCTTAGCTTCAACAACCTCGTCTATGACCCTGTTTCCTGGCCCAGCCCTTGGCTTAACGACCCCAGTTATGTTGTCCTCCAACCACGAAGGGTAAAGGTATGAGTGACCTGTGTGATATCTGTCTGGCTCAATAGTATTCTTCTCCACAAGGTCCATATGTGTTGCGCTTCATTCTTATACGGGATGGCGTCACCTTGGAAATTGGCTCTGAAGTGACACATTTTAGTGACCCGTGGTATGATTTGTCTCCTTCCTGCTTGTTTTATAATCCTGAGAGGAGCGTAAGGGTATATGCCCCTCAACCTGATCAACACCAAGTGTGGAAAGTCCCTGGATCTGATGATGAATTCATCGGTAGGGAACCACTCGAACATCCACTGGACTTGATCCTCGGTTAAATTTTCGAAAAGTTGTACCCACCCCACAACGTCCTCTGGCTGAGCAAACATATCTGGAATGTAGTTCATTCTTTTGGGATAATGGAAGGCTATATGATCATTCCACGGCCTTCGCGGAAATTCTTGACGGTATTGTCCCTTTTGGAGATGTTCCAACAACCAGACCTGTAGCAGCAAGTTGCAACCCTCGAAGAACTTGAACCCCTTATGACATCGCTCCAAAGCCCGGTACATGTCTACAACAATTATACGGATGATAGTATATGTCTCTCCCTTGATCCCGTCCATCAGAGTTTTGGTCACCATGGCCAACCTAGTATGGATCCTGTCCCCTTGGATTGGGAATACCAGCATGCCCAAGAAACACATAATAAACACGAAAACCCGACGATGAGTCCAACCTAAAGAAGTGATTGAGAACTCATAATCAAAAATACGGTAGAAACTGCTATGACCGTATTTTTCATAGAGGAACTCAAAAGGTATGTAGGAGTCCTTTAGGCATTTCAAATTGTCATTCTTCTTCAGCCCCATCATTTTCAGAAATCCCCTAGCAGTGCGATTTTCAGGTGCTAATAGATTAGGGCTGTCCCAAGGCAACCCAGCAAATCCTCCTATTTCTTCTAGGAGGGGTGTCATTTCTATGTTCCCAAAACGCAACACAACCCTTTCCTTGTCCCAAAACATAGTTGCCGCCTCGATCAACATTTTGTTGAGCTGAAGATCCATCAGAGAAGGCAAGTTTCCTAGGACTCGTTTCACATGGTTTTGGTCACGTGAAGGAACATCCCTCCACCAATCTAGCAAGAGTGAGTGTGTGCTAACCATACCGAATCTGGGGATCTCATGCCTCATTTTATGCAAAACAAAGAGAGTTAAGCCCTTTCCCCCTCTAGGTTGTTCTATTTATACAGTAATGATTAGCATATTGGCACTCATTTCTCCAAATTAATGCACATAATCATGGTTAAGTTCGTTGGAATTATTGAAAACCTGATGGACTTTTGGACAAGGCTTGTCTTAAAGGGTTATTATGCAGACAACATATTAACTCGGCTAGGTTTGACCATGATGCATGTACAATTTAATCAAAGTAAAGTTGCTATAGAGGTCTAGATTGGGACCCTCAAGCGGACAACTCGAGGGGGAAAGGCACGGAACCATCGAACGCACTGCTGATTGACTAGTTTTACCGTAAATATGCCTTTCCTAATTTAAGGGGTGATATATAGGAAGAGCGCAAAAACTCATCAAGCGTTGCTGTAGGATTAATTACGCACAAGTAGAGTATGATGTTGAGCATGATTTATGCAGCAATAAATAGCATGTTATCAAGTTTTTGCACGTAAGAAATTAATAAATGCAGTATTTAAATAATTGAAGAGACAATTACAGAAAAGAAAACAAGG
This sequence comes from Nicotiana sylvestris, assembly GCF_000393655.2. Lineage (NCBI taxonomy): Eukaryota > Viridiplantae > Streptophyta > Magnoliopsida > Solanales > Solanaceae > Nicotiana > Nicotiana sylvestris. The sequence goes on from NC_091062.1 coordinate 31,848,107, forward strand.
AGACAAGTCAGTTTCAGGAAAAGAAATCATAAATGCTTGGAAATAGACAATTAAATTCAAATAAGGGAAAGGGAGCGGGATAAGGCATGCTTGGACTAATTCACAAAAGATAAGTTCATCATGGTAAGAGCCTAAAATATCCCCAGTAGAGTCGCCATGCTATCGCGCTCCTTTTTTTCCCTTTTTGAAGGGGAAGTCCGGGTTTCGACATTCATGGGGAAATAACTCATTTCCTTTTGGGAATTGGGTATTTGAAGAGTCTCCACCTAACGGATTATGGTGCGTTAGGGCACCTTAGAGCAATTAACTCATAGAATAGTTTGCATTACCAGAGATTTAGGGTAAGGTCTCGAAATAACCTTGAGAGGAAGGTGTTAGGCACCGCTCGCAGTCCACAACGGTGGGTCCCGACCGAACTTAAACTATGTGAATTAGTTATTTTAATAAGTAAGCAGTTCAACACATATTTGCAAATAAAGGCATGTTTTTGACATTCTAAGTACATGTATGATTCAAGTAATGAAAGTAAGGGAAAAGGGTTTGAACAATTTGCACATATGTAAAGAAAGTAAATTCATTTAAACAACGGGAGTTGGGAAAAAAGGGTCCTAGGTTGGTTAGCCTACAAGATCATATCCACACAATGCCCGGTAATCACTCCTCAATGAGGGGCTACACGTGACATTAGCACATAGTCATCATATCCTTACTACCCAATTCCCTCCCTTTGGTCATAGCCTAAAGTGTTCTAGCAACCTTGAAAGATATCCTATGCGTGCACTACCTGTCCCTTCCTTGTAGCCCTGGAGGTATTTAGGACCTCTAATTTAGGTAGTTCTAGACCATCCTAAAGTAATTAAAGGAGAAAAACCTAGGCGTCAATCAAAACAGTTAGGACTGCATTAAAGAGAACAATTAAAGGCTCACATTTACCTCCACAAATATAACAAGTAAGTGCACGTCTCAAACAACAGTTTCAAGTATTTAAGAGAAAACCTTAGAACATGATATCCAGGTGAACAGAGATTATACAGTATTGAATTAGGACCAAAGTGTCAAAGACCTATTTAGCTTGCCTACTGATTTTAGACCTGTTTGAATATGAGTAGTCATAGATAACAGAACACAGTTTTACAGTTGTAGGATTTTTAATCATCCTATAGGCCTGCCTAGACGTATAATGGTGATGTCCTATGAGCATGGTATCTATTACTGATTAGGAAGGTAGTAAAACAGTAAAAAAAATTTAAACGGGCAATTTGGATCCTATAGGCATGCTTTCTAGTGATATTGATTAACACGAAAAGAGTAGGTTATTTAATCTGATTCAGAACTGACAGGCACGAGTCAAACTGATTTTAAATCTAACTAAACTGGTTTTAGATCCTATAGGCATGATTTCTATTACAACTGATTTTAAATCCTATAGGCATGGTATCTAATTATTAAAAGCAGATTTTGATCTTATAGGCATGATGTCTAACTTTATAAAGCAAGCGGAATTCATTGAAACCAAAGCAAGTCCTATAGGCATATTATCTAACAAACACATTTGAACCAAAATAAACCCTATAGGCATGTTATCTACCCAATTTACCCACAATATACAACTACCCTTCCTTTTTCACTAATCACCCCACTGTTTGGTTACAATTAATTATTACAGACCAATGATTAACAAAAATTACATAAATAGAACATAAATTAAGCTATAGGGAGCCTGAAGTAGGCCTAAAGTGATTTCCAAGCCTCCATTAGTCTCAAATGCCCAAAGTTCCATAACCAATTTCATGTCTAGGTGTGTCAGAGTTCCCTAAGGACCTCAAGGATCCCGGGTACTACCCACACCTAGACCTTTCTCAAATAATAACTGATTTATGTGCAGTGTGGAAGTGCCAGCCTTGATATGCCAGAGTTCAAAGAGATCTCAAGGGTCTCTAAGTAGTACACAAACCAGAGGGGCATGACCTTGTATTCTAGGAGTAAGTGAAAGTGCATAATGGTTTGAAAGAGTTTAAAAGAAAGGTCTTAGGATTGAAAAGAATTTCTGAAAACCATTAGTGATAAAACAATTTGAGAAAAGTGTAAAGAAACAATTTGCAATCAGAACACAAGTCATAGAACAAACAGTTTTAAGGAGTACTTTGGCAAGCATCTTTCGCACAAGGGAAGAGGGATTGGGAACATAGAGAGTACACCTTAATAGAGAACACAAACAACATGATACATAGAGTTTTGATGGGGTTCTATAGAACCAGTAGGTAGAATGCAGGTCATGTAGCAAATATCACAGCAGAAACATGTTGAAGCCATTCTAGGGGGAGTAACTAACTTAGCCGGAGTGAGGCAGAACATGAAAAAGACTTAGATGGGCATGCTAGGCAAGTATTAATAGGTGAAGGAATGCTAATTACACAAAGGCAGAGTCTAGGCATGCTAGATAAATAGTAGTCAGTCAAACAGGCTTAGTTTTATATGTAGACATGTTAAACAAGATAGTAAACAAGCGAGTAAAGTGGAAACATGCTAATTACAAATTTGAATAGGCAGTATTAGGCATGCTGGGTAAGTAGTAAATAGAAGCAAAAATGGACTCAGGCCACATAAACTAAGGCAGTAAATAAACATATAGGTTTAGATTCTTAAAATTAATCAGAAGCATACCCAATTAAAGATAGAAAACACAAGATGTGGGAAAGGTGTTGTGCAATTTCCATCCTTGGCTTGCAGCCGGCTAAAATAACAGAGATCACAAGTAGCAGAGAGAGCAGAGAGAGCCTTTTAGAGTGTAAAGTGGTAGTTTCTGAACTGTTGTTCGTGTTCAGAAGTGAGAATAGGTAAGGGCATATATAGTAATCAAGAGTTAAACAAAATAAGGTAAAGAATCAATTATGTAGCAATTAGGTAAATTTACAGAATCAGTCATACACGTGAAATCGGTAAAGTCCTCCCCTTAATCAAGGGATAATCACTCAACGGTAAAAGCAGGACAAATATTTAAGGAAGGAAATCAAGTAAGGCTTAGGTGCAGAGTAGGTAATTAGGGATGAATAAACAGGAGTTTCAATTAAGGAAACAATCAGTAAGAATCAACAAATAACAAATTAGGCAAGGGAAAACTAATAAGGCAAGAAGTTCAATCAAACCGAGTAGAGAAGTAAGAATCAAAGGTTTTGTTAAGGAAAAGATTTCAAATCAAACTAGCAAATAAGAACTTCAGAATAGTCAAGGGTTCAGTCAAAGAGAAAATCACGTAAAGAGTTAGCAAGTCTCGCAGACAAAATAAGGCAAGAAATGAATAGTCAGGATTCGACACATAACTTTAACGAAACAAATTGGTAAATCAAGAAAACAACACTGATTTAAGGAGAAAAATATAGGTTTACCATGAACAACCAAAATGAATAAAGACATATAGAATCAGTAGAAAAATCGAACCAAGGACCTTAGTAGAGGCATAGCAGGATAAAAATCACAAGACATCTAATTGGCTAAAGAAAAATCACAAGAACTAAAGCAAGGACAAAGTCAACACACAAGTAACTCAGAAACGAAACAAAAAAATGTCGAAAATTAGGGCTTTTAGTATAAACGAGTTAAGGTTAGAGCAAACCTTACAAAATCAGTCAAGACACATAAGAAGCAGAAGATCAAACACTCAGAACTATCAAACATTTTTGGAAAAGAAATCTTCGGGAAACCCTAGTTTAGGAAAATGGAAAACCATTCGAAAATCAGAAGGTCCTTGTAAAAATCAGAAGGTTTTTTGTAAAAAATCATATGAAATAGGTCCAAACATCTCAGATCTGTACAGATCTAAGATGTTCAGAAGGAAGAATTTAGGGTTTCGAGAAGAACAACACAGAGGTGAAGAAGCAAGCTTAGAAACCCATAGATCTAAGGCGATATAGGAAGATCTTACTCGAAATCAAATCGGAGCAGCCTGAAACAGGCGAGAAAGGGCCATAGATGCAAGCAAACTAACCCTGATCCCTTGAGGACCCCGGAGATGATAATACAAGTATAAGGGAGGCCATTAAAGACCTGGGGGTGGTGAGAAACCACCATGGATGGCCATAGATGAGTGACGACAAGGTCCGATTAGGGTTTAGACTTAAGAGCATTTGAGAGATGAGAGGATTAGGTGACGGCGGGGAAGGTGAGGGAAATGAGAGGGTTTGGGGGGGGAGGGAGGGTCATTAGGTTTAATTTAGGAAAGGGGAAACCTGGACTGTTGATCAAAACGATCAACGACTAGGATTTGACCGGGTGTTGGGTTGGGGCTGATGGGTATTGGGCCTGGGATTTCTGGGCTGGTTTAAGGGGTTAAAATTGGGATAGTTAATAGACTAAGTTTTAAATAAAAAGGGCTATTTGTTAAATATGTAATTAATTGCTAAAACAATTTTAAAAAATAATTAATAAATTATAAAAAATAAATTTAATGCATGGAAATGTTTTAAAGTAATTACTTAATATTTTAAAAAATATAAAAGGCTATTTTTAGGTAAAATAATGTAATAATGCATGCATAGGCTATAATTGCAAAGTAATTGCAATTGTATCCTAAAATACAGATGTGGCTATGGCTATTTGTGCAATAATTGAAACTTAATACAAATACAAATGATAAAATTAAGCCACAAAATTATTAAGACTATTTTGTGATGCAATTTAATGATTGTTTTATAAAATAAATGCTGGGAGAAATTAGTTAAAATATTTTTAAAAATGCAGAAATTGTATGAAAAATACTAATTGATGCCCAAGCGTAGTTTGAAATATTATGGGAAAAATTGGGTATCAACATTGATTAAGCGGGCTTGGAGTTATCTTTTGTTGACTTTTTTAAAAATGATCAAAGTTGAATCTTTTTTATTCTTGAGTAGTTTCTAAAGCTCATTTCAGATTGTTTGATTGATCATTAGCTAGATTTGGTTGGTTTGGAGACTTGTTCAAAAGGCAAAGTCGTGATTGATTGTTAATTTAGTTGCAGAAAGAGGTAAATGTCGTTGTTAACCTTGACTTGAGGAAAATAAAACTTGATTGATATATTTGCTACTTGATTTTATGTGTGGGGATGGCGTATGTGCAATGTGACGAGTGTACATACGCTGTCAAGGGTTAAGCATGTGGGTTGGGCTATTTAGTTATTGTCCTCAATTACTTCATTCCTTCATTTACTTCATGTTACTACGTGTTCATGCTTTAATTATCACTTGCATTTACTTGTTATCTTATGCCTTCGTTCGTTACTCGCCTTAATTTGTTATATGTTCCCATGGATCCGTGTCTTCAATTTAATGGTTATCTTTACTTTTTTTATGTGTCAATATGTTGTTAGATAGCCACTTTCACTTGTCTTGTGTGTTTAATTGTTTATTTCCCTTATTGCACACATTGTGAAAAACGTTGTAATTGGTTATAGTTTTGTACATTCATGTTATATATTTGAGATGGGGTTACACCCCACAACAGATATTAAAATGATGTTTGGGGTCGGGTTGCACACTGTAGCGGTATTGATGTTGTATTTGGGATCGAGTTGCATGTCGCAACGGATTTTGAAATGATGTTTGGGATCGGGTTGTATGCTGCAATAATATTGATGTTGTATTTGGATCGGGTTGTACGTCGTAACATATATTGATATGTTATTTGCGATCGGGCTGCACACCATAACACTATTGGTATTGTTGTGATATATGTGGATCGGGTTGCGCACCGCAACAGAGAAGATATATTATAACTGTTCTTGACTGTTGGTTCCGTATTCGTGTTATATTGTTAATTTGAGCATAGATGATATTTTGGAACCCTCTGTTATGTATTTTTTGTTTTGGTTTTCATGTTAATTCTCTTTTCTCTATTCTGCTATTGTTGTCGCTTATACTTGTACAAGTTTATTGTGAGTTCCATGTTATAGCCTCGTCACTACTTTGTCAAGTTTAGGCTCGTCACTTACGGATTATATAGGGTTGGTTGTACTCATACTATAATTCTGTACTTCTTGTGCAGATTTTGGTATTGGCCCTAGTGGAGTTTAGTCGAGGCTTGCTCGGACTATCCTTAGACGGAAACTTGTGGTAGAGCTGCATGGCGTTCATAGACCCTGAAGTCCCCTTATTGTCATTTGTATTGTTTATTTCATTCAGACGGTTGTATTTTATTTTAGCCTTTGATTGTAGCACTTCTAGCTGCTCATGTACTTGTGGCATATGATTTTGGGATTAGACTAGACAATGTGTTTGAAGTTTATTATATATTTTGAAGTTTTATAGCTTCACCATCTCATTAATCTGCTTTTAAAATTGTTAAAAAAATGAATATTGTGTAGCTAATTTTTGCTTGCCTAGCAAGTGGATGTTAGGCGTCATCACGGCCCCGTAGTTGAGATTTTCGGGTTGTGACATAGGCGTAGGGTTTAGATATCTACATGATGTGTCCAAAACTTTGTTTTACAAGCTTTGGTGGAACTTTAGAACTAAACCTACTTTGTGGAGTTCATTCATGAGCCGGAAATATTGCAAGAAGATGAATGCTATTTTGGTAGCTTGGAGGGATGGATCATATGTTTGAAGGAGAATGATTGAATGTAGGGATCTTATTGAGCATCAAATCTTGTTGCATCCAAGAATGGTATCATCCTTTTTTGGTTTGAAAATTGGACAGGATTAGATGATTTATAATTTATTAATCCTCTAGATTTCTTTTGTGATGAAACAATGCATAATGTTTATGATGTGTACAAAATGGTGTGTGGGATGATGACAAATTGAAGGAGAATCTGCCTGAGGAGTTTTCTATGCACATTTCGGAGCATATTAAATCTCAAGTGATCTAAGGGGTTCAAGATATGTTGGACTGCCAAGGTGACATATTGGACTGTCAAGGTGATACCTAGACTTCAACCCATCTTTCAAGCTTTGTCATCTATTATTTTATGGAAACTTTTGATGAGAAAAAATAGCTACAAGCATGGGCATGTGGTATCCATTAGTAGGGAGATCTATCGGGTTTCTTATACTATTCAATTACTTGATAAAGTGAGGAAGCTAAGCTTACAAGATGTGCCACACAAGTAGCCTAATCAATTGTACATGACAGAGCATTACACTCCAAAATTGAAGGTGACTAAGGTGTTTTGGGACCTCCCTTCTCCAAGCTGGATAAATCTAAACATTGGTGGTCTATTCTTTGAATTGGTGTAGGGTTACCTGCAATTTGTTAAAGTATCTCCGAATCTATTCCTCTTTTACTTCGAACGTTCCATTGACCTGATTTACGACGATGAGGGAGTCACATTTGGCTTCGATCACTTCGGCCCCGAGGATCTTAGCTAGTTCTTGACCTGCAATCATGGCTTCATACTTGGATTTATTGTTAGTCAGTTTTATAGTTCTAATAGACTGTCTAACTACACCACTACAGAGTGGCAAGAGCAATCGATGCAACTTTTACTCGAGAAGGTCGGGATCGAATCCACATGGAGCTAATATAATGTTTGGAGTTGGATTCCTATCTAATATAGCAGTGTGTAGTTCTCTTAATTACACTTCCAATCATTCTTGTTTGTTTGTTACTTCTAATTTTATAATAATGATGCACGAAATTAAACTAAGCAGTTATGTTTGTAGGGTTTTCTAAATGGGTAAAAAGGCACTATGGAAGTGACTTACTCCTAGGTGAGTAACTAACAGGATCTAGAACTTAGGGCAATAATGTTATAGTTGGGATCGTGATATAGCCAATGCACGAAACTACTCACTCTATATCTCTTGGTAGTAAGAGTGACCTTGCCCAAATTAGCTTTCTCAAGCCCAATTGGGTGTTCAATTTATGCAAGCAATGTTGGCTCAAGTCGGGTATTACTATCTCTAGGTTTAACCTTTTAATTGGGGCTATCAATCTCTTGAATACACTCCAATTCCTTGTTGGCCTGAAATTCCTAGACTTAATCTCTCTTTCTCAAGAAGAGCCTAAGTCAAAAAGGCACAAATTAATGTTTGCAACCACTAATTCAACATAGAAAGCATAAATCAGGCCAAATAACAATCACCCATAAACATCTAAGCCCTAAAATTAGATCCATTAAATACCCATACTAGGGTTGAGCCACAACCCTAGCTAACGGGTTTAGCTACTCATAATTGAAGAAGAAATCATAGATTGAGATGAAGAATAATTAAGGGTGTTCGTCGGTCGGTACGACACGGTATTTAGACATTTCAGTTCGGTATTTTCGGTATTCGGTTTCTTAAAATCCTATACCAATACCGTACCTAATTAAATTCGGTATGGTTCGGTTTTTCTCCTTTCGGTTTAGGTTTATTCGGTTCGGTAACTTCGGTTTATTCGGTTTGAATACTAACTAGTGCATAAAGCCATACACTCTAATATTCTTAATTAAAATACTCAAAAATACAAAACTGAAAATGTTTGTTGACAAAAATTTTGTCCAAAATTAGCAAATATCGACCCAAATAGAGAAAATTGTATATAAAAGAATATTTGATCATTAGCAGTGTCTTGTTACTTGTTTAGAGTTAATTGATGAACTTTGAGAATAAAGGAAAGTAAAATTTTAGATTTTCTATATTTATGTTATAATTGATAATATATGTTTTGTGTAATATATATATATATATATATATATATATATATATATATATATATATATCAGTACATATCGGTATTTCAGTATTTTTATCTTAAAATACCAAATACCATACCTAATAACAGTTTTTTTAAAAATTTAAACCAAATACCATACCTAATACCAAAATACCGTATACCAAATACCAAAATTTTCGATTTCGGTATGGTAATTCGGTATTTACCAAATTATGCCCAACCCTAAGAATAATTCTTAAATTGTAATTACAAGATAAGAAACTACGTTTAATTGCTAAACTAGCTACAAAATTACTCAAAATAGACAAATACGGCGTTTCACGTGCTCAGCTAATGTCGGATGACTTAAAAATCTAAAAAGAAAGTATTTATACACAGCTAAATTTTCTGGACAAAAATTCCCCTGACAGAGGTACCGCTGACAGCGAAAAATGAACCGCTGCTACCGCAGCCGCATAAAATTCACTGCGGACCGCGGTCTTCAATATTTGGCTCAATTGCTGGTTCTCCAAATTCCTTCTCCGCGGATCGCGGTAAACTGACCGCTGTCGCAGTGGAGGCACTGTTGCCACATAAAATCACTGTGGACCACGGTAGCTTGAATTCCAAAAATGGCACTCTGAATCCTTGCCACCGTAGACCGCGATAAAAGGACTCCGGTCGCGGTGGATCTTCTGCGTCCGTGGTGGATTTTCCGCTGTAGCGCTGCTTTGACTTGGTTTTGAACTTGTGCAGGTTTAACTCCTTTTCTGAGCTGGTTATGACATCCTTGTCCCTTTTTAACCAAACACTGCAAACAAGCACAACAAGTTAGCTTTTGGGGAATACTTGTACAAATTTTAGTCCGAAACTCAAGCAAAAAGGAGCATAAAATATATTAGAATCCCTAGTTATCAACTCCCTCAAACTTAAGCTTTTGCTTGTCCTCAAGAAAACAAAGTTATTTCCACCTCCTCAAGATAAAAGAAAGGAAAATTTCAGCTGTCCTAAAGTAACCTTATCAAGAATTAATTGGGACTAACAATTACCCTCAACTCAAATGCATTATCAACAATACACAACCTTTTATCACCATGGCTATAGTGCGACATAAAAGCATCAAGAGTTGACTCAACTCATCAAGGAAACTCTTTCTGTTACATTGGTCGCTGTAGAATCCAAACTCATACTCCTCAACTCTCCATAAGCAAACCTCACTTTTAGATTGTAGCACTCAGAATGAGGATTGTAGAAAATACACTCATCTCTCCCAAAGGAAGTTCACAAGTCCGACTCTAAGTACCATAAGCTTGCCCCTTATGTGAGTCACCACTAATATAAGCTCACTCAACTCAAGATCATATAGGGCTTTTGTGGGAATGTAATGAAGGCTTTGGTTCATGGTAGGATATATTGGTCTAAGAAGGTTTCATCTTTCCTTAAGCACTTCATTTGCTTTATTTTGGCATACATTTTCTTGACTCTTTGAGTCATTTACTTCTTCTTTAGGGGCTAGAGAGACAACTGTCACTCTTTCTTGTTCATTTCAATTCTTTTTCTCCTTTCTAATCTTTCCATGTCTTTCATCTTTTGCTTTTTTGAATCCCTTCATTTCTTCTACATTACTCATTTTCTTTTTGAATTTGTTTTGGCTTTTCTTTCTTTTTCTTTTTCTTTGCCTTTCCTTTTCTTCATTTTGTACCTTTTATCACTTTTGCATTCCTCGTCTCTCCCCCCAAACTTATGCTTTTGCCTTGTGCTAAGGAAAGATAGGGTGCCAAGAGAGGAACATTTCAGAACGGATAAAGGTTTGTATCATGGTTATTGAAAGAATAAGGGCTAAGGCTCAACGGGGTTGACTAGGGATATCATCATTGGTAGGCTATGGATGTTTTCAAGTTTCAATTGGGATCAAGGAGAGCCTATAATCACTTCTAAAGTCGAGCTTCACTTAGAATTTCTCCTAGACAAACATTCAGGGTAAGTTCTAGACTTATTGGCACGACTTGGACTTGTAAATCAATACCTCACCACACAAGCTATAGGATTGCTAAAGAAATAGAGTTGGGGGACCAAAACAACCTTAGCTAAGATTTGAGCAACACAAATGGTTCCGAGAAACCACTCGATGATTTTTTAGCCAACACACGAGTCTCAAGGTCACAACTATCACCATCCTATACACAACAATTTATTTTTAACCATAAGGTCAAAGGTAAATGTGTTAGGCCCAAGTGAAGCTTTGCCTGAGGCACCATTATTACTAACTACTATTTACACAAAAAAACAGACTCAAACCCTTAAGAAAGTTGTCATGCCATCCATCATTGGGAAGAGCCACCCGGTTCATACAAACTCCACCTTTGGAAAACCGTGACATTAAGAAAATCAAAGGCTTATTGATCACACAAAATTGTAAAATAAGAAGCTACGAACCGAAAAAGAGACTATTAAATGAAATAAGAAGCTATACTATTAAGAAAATTGTAAAAGAAGCTATGAAATAAAATGCAGGAAGTAAACTGAATATGTACAAAAAGGGGGGTTTAGATGAATATACATAAGAAGGAATGAATATATACATGAGAGTAACTTTATATACAAACCAAACTAGAACAATAATGAAAAGTAAAATAAAATGTAGAGTTATATACATACCAAAAGTGAAAAATAAGCATAAAGAAAGAAAATAGTGTCATAATTACAGTCCAACTATCAAATCAAACTACCAAATAAAAAATCAAAGTAGGGCCACCCTCTCAAATGAAAGCTAGCATTGTCCTCAATGCTAACTAACCAAAAATTAAGCTAAAAAAGAAAGATAGAGAGTGAAGAAAACTCCCTATGGATCCCCCATCTGCATGGGGTTCTGTGGTAGCACGAGATCCTATGGCTGCGTACCTGGATCAGCTGTCTCGGGAGCTTGTGGCTGGTCAGAAGCAACACCCTCCATCTCTGCCAACTCAATCTCAACATCATCCACCTGGGGGATCATCCTCCTCCTCTTTGGAGCTCTCTCAATCTCCTGCTCCGGAACCTGCTCTGTCTGAGCTGCTAGAGGCTGATCATGTAATAGTAGCTCTAAAGGCAAATAGTCAGCTGCCTTCATCTTCTCCACTTCTCCCCTCAATTCGGCATGGAGTTTTCATGGGTAGTGGGGTCTAGCCTGCTGCATGCGAAAGTCTCCCACCCCTTCGCCTCAAAGTTTAGGGTTTTCCTCAAGATAGAAACCCTTATTGTCAACCATGCTGGGGTGGTGCTCGGGAGAGCCAGATATGATACCAACCATGGACGGGCTGCCTCATCGAGTGCCAACTTCTCCAAGTACAATATTTCATCTTCCTCATTAAAGCCCAAGTATTCATTTATTGTCTTCCCATCAAACTTCACTTTCAAGTTCCACACTTTAGTCACTTTGGTATCCTTCTTGATGTGGGAAGCATTGGCGTAAAACTCTTTGACTAAGTACTCGTTTGCCTCTGACACCTTGCTGGTGAAGTAATCCCACCCCTCTCGTTCATTGAATTGCTATTTCACATTGGGGTTGTGTGGCAGGAGATCCCTCTCTATGAACTGGCGCTCATGAATAAGCGATCTTAGAAGCCACCATTCCCGGAACTTGTGATAAGCCAGCTCACTGATGAACCACTTTTGCCGTACTTCGGGGTTTCTAGTTCTTTCCACACCCCCAAGTTGGGGCATACCCCCTCCCTATTCATCCGGTACCCCAGCATCTACATCATATCCAGGTGACGAAGGTGTAGGTGAGGTTGAAGCTGAACTGTCACTTCTCTCTACTGAGCCCTCAGACAACTCAAAAGAAACATGTACTGAAGCATGAGCAGTATGAGAGATCGGAGGTGTAGGTACATCTGTCAATCTATGTCTCTTCGGGAAGTCGGGTACATACTCTTGCACAGAATCAGACTCTGAAGCCTCCTAGGAGGGCAGATACTCACTCCCCTCAGAATGAGAAGCAGTTTTATCTACAACTCTGATCATTTTTCTAGTTTTCCCAATTGCTTTCCGAACTGCTGGGTCAAATTTGGGTTCAGCACCTAGGGTTTCAAATTTTTCGTGCATTTTTGCATTAATCAACACATTATCAATCCACTAGGTAGTTAATTACCATTTCTGACTAATTAAAACCTAATCTAATTAACACTATAGAACCCTAAGTCAAAATTAAAAGAAAAAAGAAGAAGAAAAAGTAATAACTATCAATTTAAAGGAAAATAAGAACAAAATTAAAGACTAAGGGTTAATTAGAATTACCAGATGTGAAATATGAAACAAATTCAACTCAGTTCTTGTGTTTGTGCAAGTTAGGGCGTGAGTGAATAGTAATTTATGCTGATTGAGAGTGCAAAAGGGGCCCCTGAGGTTATATTTATAGACAATCCCTAGGACCCACTTATTCTTACCTATCGCGGCCGCGGTAAATGCACCACGAACTGCGGTTGTGAAACTCAGAAGGGTTGTTGCTTTGAGACTACCGCGGATAGCAAAAAATGCTTTGCGACAAAGGTAAGCCACCACTGACCGTGAAACATGCACCACGACAGCCATTGAAACTTCAGAGAGCCTCCACTTTTGACCTTTTAGCACCACTGACCGCGGACAATTTTCGCCTCCGTGGTAAGGCCATCGCGATCGTGAAAAATCGAGCGGGACAACGGTCCAAACTTCAGAGAGTGCCAAATTTTTCCAGATTAGTCCTGCACTGCATCAAACATCCCTATACACATTTCATAACCACTTAGTTCAAAAGCGAATCCTACACTAAGAAGAAAAAAAGAAAAACAAAAAGAAAAATACATGGGTTGCCTCTTAAGAAGCACCTGATTTAACGTCGCGGCACAACGCAGGTTACCATCAATCACTTGAGATGGATCATTGCCACCGCATGGCTGTCATCAAACTTTCCAAGATAGCGCTTGACTCTATGCCCATTAACTCTGAAGATCTCACCATTTTTTTTTTAAAATCAAGAGCACCAAACGGAGTCACAAGTACCACCTCAAAAGGTCCACTCCATTTTGATTTAAGCTTACCCGGAAATAATCGTAACCGGGAATTGAACAAGAGAACCAAATCACCCACTTTGAACTCCTTGCCACGGGCATACTTGTCATGAAGGTACTTCATCTTGTCCTTATACAAGGATGAACTGGAGTAGGCATAAAACCGGAACTCATCAAGCTCATTAAGCTGCTCCACCCGAAGATTTGCTGCTATATCCTATTCAAGATTTAACTTTCTCAAAGCTCACATGGCCTTGTGCTCTAACTCGACCGGTAGATGGCAAGCTTTCCCAAACACCAACCGGTACAGAGACATACCAATTGTAGTCTTGTAAGCAGTCCTATAAGCCCAAAAAGCATCATCCAATTTCTTTGACCATTCGGTCCTATTTGCATTGACCGTCTTTGACAATATACTCTTGATCTCCCGCTTGGAGACTTCAACTTGCCCACTATCTTGAGGATTGTAAGGGGTTTCTACCTTGTGATTGACGCTATACTTTGCAAACAAAGTGTCAAATGCCTTATTGCAAAAATGAGACCTTCCATCACTAATGATTGCTCTAGGAGTGCCAAACCAAGTAAATATACTCTTCTTGAGAAAGGCCATAACACTTCGGGCCTCGTTGTTGGGTAAAGCCACGACCTCAACCCACTTTGCAACATAATAAACGGCCACAAGAATATACGTGTTGCCACAAGAGCTTACAAACGGACCCATGAAATCAAGGCCTCACACATCAAATATGTCAACCTCGAGGATAGTGGTGAGAGGCATCTCATCCTTCTTTGAAATTCCACCTGCTCTTTGACATTCATCACATTTCTTCACTAGTTCACTTGCATCCTTGTACAATGTGGGCCAATAAAAACCACAACTTAACACCTTTTAAGCTTTCCTCGCCCCACCATTATGACCACCATAGGGAGAGGAATGACAAACATCTAGAATACTCAATTGCTCCTCCTCCGAAACACATCTCTGAATCACACCATCATTACAAATTTTGAACAAGTACGACTCAGTAGTAGTCCAAGCTATCTCGTTTAAGCTTCTTCCTTTGGTTAGAAGAGAGCTCATACGGAACAATACTAGTTACAAGGAAATTGGCAATATCTGCAATCCAAGACATACTATTAACAGACATAGAGAGGATTTGCTCATCAGGAAATGAATCATTAATCTTGAGGCCATCACGTGGTCTCCCTTCCTCCTCCAAGCGGGACAAGTGGTCCGCCACTTGGTTTTTACACCCTTTTCGGTCCACAATCTCCAAATCAAACTCTTGAGGCAATAAGACCCATCTCATCAACTGAGCTTTGGAATTATTCTTCGTCATCAAGTAGCGGAGTGCGGCATGGTCAATATGAACTATCACTTTGGCACCCATGAGATAAGGCCTAAACTTCTCCATTGCGAACACAATAGCCAACAACTCTTTTTCCATCACCGTGTAATTCACTTGAACATCATTCATTGTTTTGCTTGCATAATACACCGGGTGAAACATCTTATTCACTCTTTGACCCAAAACCGCTCCTACTGCAACATCACTTGCATCACACATGAGCTCAAAAGGTATGCTCCAATTGGGTGCAGTAATAATGGGAGTGGTTTTCAATTTGTACTTGAGGAGTTCAAGAGCTTTCATACATTCTTCATTGAACACGAACTTGGCATCTTTTTCTAATAACTTGCACAAGCGATTCACTACCTTAGAAAAATATTTGATGAATCTTCGGTAGAACCCCACATGCCCAAGGAAACTTCTAACCCCCTTGACTGAGGTAGGAGGAGGAATCTTTGAATTCACTTCAATTTTAACAATGCCCTCCTCGACCATAAAGTGACATTTTTCCCAGTTAAGCACAAGATTGGTCTCTTCACACCGGGCCAATACCTTGTCAAGATTATTCAAACATTCATCAAATGAGTCACCCACAACACAGAAGTTGTCCATGAACACCTCCAAAATGTCCTCCACCATATTGGTAAATATGACCATCATACATCGCTGGAATGTAGCCAGTGCATTACACAACCCAAATGGCATCCTAGAAAAGGCAAAGGTACCATACAGACACGTGAAAGTGGTTTTCTCTCGATCTTTCGGAGCAATCAAAATCTGGTTGTACACAGAATACCCATCCAAGAAACAGTAGAAGGTACGCCTAGCAAGTCTATCTAGCATCTGGTCAAGAAAAGCAATGGAAAGTGATCATTGCAGGTCACTTTATTCAGCTTGCGGTAGTCCATGCACACCCTCCATCCGGTGATAGTCCTGGTGGGAATCAACTCATTTTGCACATTAGTAACCAAGGTCATACCACCCTTCTTCAGCACACATTGCACCAGTGAAGTCTAAGAACTATCCGAGATGGGGTACACAACCCCTGCATCCAACCACTTGATCACCTCTTTTTTCAGAACTTCTTGCATAGCCTCATTCAACCTCCACTGATGTTCTATGGAGGGCTTGGAATCTTCCTCAAGAATAATCTTGTGCATGTAAAAGGCGGGGCTTATCCCCCGTATATCAGCTAAAGTCCATCCAATTACCTTCTTCCGTTTTTGGAGAACCACCAATATGACATCTACCTGTATGTTAGTAAGACTAGAGGAAAGAATAGCTGGCAAAGTTGAACTAGGACCTAAGAATACATACCTGAGGTATGGAGGCAACGACTTCAACTCCAACATGGGAGGTTCCTCGATTGAGGTCTTTGTTGGTGGAGTCTTCCTATTCTCAAGATCCAAAGAGAGCTTCCAAGGCTCATAAGAGTAAGAGCCCATTCCATATAAAGCATTGACACACTCCACCCGGCCTTCATCCTCATTTACATCAAGGTTCAACAATACCGCTTCTAGAGGGTCCTCCAAATTGATCATTGCACTAGTATCATCAACTATCACTCTTGTGACAAGATCCATAAAAGAGCACAATTCAGTACTGGTGGGCTGCTTCATTGACTTGCACACATGAAAGGCCACTTTTTCATCACTCACCCGAAAGGTGAGTTCCCCTGCTTCCATATCAACTAAGGCCTTCCTAGTTGCAAGGAAAAGTCTTCCCAATATGATCAGAACCTCATAATCAACGTCACAATCCAAGATCACAAAATCAGCAAGCAAAATGAACTTGTACACCCGAACAAGAACATCATCTACAATACCAAGTGGCCTCTTCATAGTTCTATCCGCCATTTGTAACCTCATTGAAGTAGCTCTCGGTTGCACAATACCCAAAGTTTTGAACACGGAGTAAGGCATCAAATTGATACTTGCACCCAAATCGCATAATGCCTTTGCAAAATTAGCGCTCCCAATGGTACACGAGATGGTGAAAGTGTCACGCCCCAAAAACCATGGAACGCAACCGGTGCTCAACCGAGTAAACCCGACTGAGCAAGCCTGTTATATTTCATTCTACCCAAGCTAGTTCATGAATAAAGAGGGAATGTTATCCCATTTATCAAGACACTAAGCAATCTTTCATTAGCAACTTCATTTCATTTCCGTTAATGACTTCATTCATAATTTACAAAATATTACAAATTTACAAGTTTAATGAAAAACATGCTTATCAAGTACCAACTTTTCTAATATGGATTCCCAACATCAACCACCACCCACAAACAGTCTACGAAGCCTCTAAATACAATAGAAGAGTAATAGGAAAATGCCGCCAACAAGGCTCCGTCTATACCTCAAAATGTGATGAGAAAATGAACAAAAGATACATGACATGACCCTGGGATGGAGTGGGGATCACCAAGACTACTGGGAAGAGAGTACCGCTATCACTGGCCGATGTCGCTCGTTGTGGAACCACATATATCATAAAACGATACAGCGCCCCCGGCAAAAGGGATGTTAGCGCCGTCGAATAACACTAGTATGAAAGGCTAAAAGTCCTCTTTCAGAATAGAATAACCATACAAGCAAAGAAACCACAAAACAGTAAGTCAAAATCAACAATACACTAGCATCCAATTTGAAACATGTAAGTCTTCTAGTTTACGAAATTATATATATAATTTTTGGTTGGGAGATCATTAGCACCGATATTACCACCGTCTTTGTTAGCACGGAGTCCGATCACGCTCGATCGACTTGGCTATCTCCCCACAGACAATGTGGTTTGACATTGTGATGCGAAAGAAGGTTGTCACAAGAGTAGTACCACCATGTGCGCAACATGGAGTCTGATCTCCACCCGATCAGCTAGGCCGCCTTCCCACATGTGCCGGGTGGGTTGGCTTTTTCTTTTCCAATTCACAGGTGTTAGTTTCATCGCACTTTGGGGGAATAATCACAATTTCACCAATATTTCAATTTCATCCCAAGTCACACTCCACCCCTACCGGCACGTGTAGTTTCAGGTGTGGGTCTTATGACCCACCCTTCCTTCGTCTTGCTAATGATAGTCCAAAAAAAATATTTTTTAGTTTAATTGCACACAAAGATAACACATATATAGAAATGTATTCATCCCAGAATTTTTCATATTCTACAAATCTTTATTAGAATATTCAACCATCCACATTAATAATATTCTCTTGGCTCTTTGGGCCTTTCACAAGATTCGTTATTCATGGCACGTTGGCCGCATTCTATATTCCATACTTTTCACTTCTTTTAATTTCAAGGATTCATCACGAATTACCAATGTACAAAGTAATCCAAAAATCATATACCTCAAGTTCATTAGCAATGAAAACTTTAAACACAAAAGGTTTCCTTCCCAAAGACTGGGGCATACCAACCAGTAATAGATACATACCTCAAAACCATAAACAAGCAATACACCAATTATTCATGAATTACTCTTTCCCAATCACAACAATGTACAGTTTCAAAACCGGAGTATGTAAGAACTCGAATCACAGTGAATACATTATAAGATAAGGCATTAGTTTAAACAACAACTTATTGGCATGAATTGAGTATCAAAAGATTTTAGGCAATTCTATTTTTGAAGTCATTTTAAAACAGTTGAGTCGGGGCTTATTTCATAATCTGTTTTACATTTTGTCATTCGATTCATTTCCAAACATCTTCATAGTTTATCAACAAGTGGACATATTCAATCAAGGCATTTAGTACACATAAGAGTAACTAGGAACATTAAACATATCGAATTCTTCTCACCCAAGTAGTATACTAACCTTCATTTAAAATGTGACTCAAGGCTATACCATTTTGGTAGACAAACCACACTTAAACTTACAAAAACAATATGGAATTCACTTCCTAGAGAAAAAGTTTAGCCTACATACCTCGATTGAGCTTTCCTTAAGTCTTACTATACTCCGAGACTCTTAGCAACGTCAATCTCTTAGGAACATGACAAACCGAACCACAAATTAGAGAGGTGATCATAGTTCTAGATCATTTGAGCATATTTTTATACACTAGGCGTGCATTATGCTTTTAAAACCATTTGCGAAAGATCCTACCATCCCTCATCCTATCCTTAGCTCAAAACCTCACCAAATACTTTAAGAACTCATGCATGAAAGATATCCACTCCCATCCTTATGGATTACCCTTCTAATGGTCTATCCTAGTTATATCTAGTAATTAAAATCTTGGGTTATAGAACCTTACCTTTTAGGAAGAAGACCTAGGTGCCTTTCTTGATAAATCTTCAAGGTTCAAGCAAGATCTTAGGAGGAATGTTGATGAAGAACCCCTCCTCCCTCTAGGACCCTCTCTCTCTAAATGTATTAGAAATAGGCCTAAAATGAAGGGTAGCATATAATATATCGACATGGGGTCGGGTCAGAAAATTAGAAATTTGGAGCCCCGGAACAGATCTGCGATCGCATATGCGATCACATATCTGACATGCGGCCCGCAAAATGGACCGCAAAAATGGTCCCAAAAACTGAACACACTACCCGGGTATGCGACGAAAATGCAGTCCTCATACTTGTTCTGCGGTCGCATAATACACCGCAGAACTGCCAACACAAAAATTTCAAGGGAATTATGTGATGACTATGCGGCCCGCATACCGATTATGCGATCACATAATTGGCCGCATAGTTGACCTCAAATTGACTAACTCACTGACTGGTTCTACGACGACTATGCGGTTCACATAAATATTATGCGACCGCATAATGGACCGTAGAATCGCACATTTTCTGGAAAACATAATTTTTTAACTTTTTAATGCACTAATCAATCCAAAGGGTCCGAACCGCGACGAGCTTTTACGAATTTCTAACACATATTCCTAGCTTGGCACTACGAGATCTTGGGTTTTGAGCAAAAATTTTCACGGGACCTTACATCCTCCCACACTTAAGATCATTCGTCCTCGAATGAGGACCATGGCTCGCCCCAAACACCCAACATGACTTATTTCCTTCCTTACATACCTCAAGCTCCCAAATTTCACATGCCCCTCAATTATAGATAGATAGCCAAAACTGTTAGCTCCCCAGCAACGATGCCAAAAAGTGATCGGGTCTAACCCTACATCACTATAAAGTGGCAAGAGCAATCGATGCAGCTTTTACCCAAGAAGGTCGGGATTGAATCCATAGGGAGCTAATACAATGTTTGGAGTTGGATTCACATCTAATCTAGCAGTGTGTAGTGCTCTTAATTACACTTTCAATCATTCTTGTTTGTTTGTTACTTCTAATTTTATACTAATGATGAACGAAATTAAACTAAGCAATTATGTTTGTAGGGTTTTCTAAATGGGTAAAGAGGCACTAGGGAAGTGACTTACTCCCAGGTAAGTATAGCCAATAATGTTACAGTTGGGATCGTGATATAGCCAATGCACGAAGCTACTCACTCTACGCCTCTCGGTAGTAAGAGTGACCTTGCCCTAATTGGCTTTCTCAAGCCCAATTGGGTGTTCAATTTGTGTAAGCAATGTTGGCTCAAGTCGGGTATTACTATCTCTAGGTTTAACCCTTTAATTGGGGCTATCAACCTCTTGAATACACCCTAATTCCTTGTTGGCCTAAAATTCCTAGACTTAGTTTCTCTTTCTCAAGAAGAGCCTAAGTCAAAAAAGGCACAAATTAGTGTTTGCAACCATTAATTCAACATAGAAAGCATAAATCAGGCCAAATAACAATCACCCATAAACATCTAAACCCTAAAATAAAAGACCCATTAAATACCCACACTAGGGTTGAGCCACAACCCTAGCTAATGGGTTTAGCTACTCATAATTGAAGAAGAAATCATAGATTGAGATGAAGAATAATCCATAAATTGTAATTACAAGATAAGAAACTAAGTTTAATTGCTAAACTAGCTACAAAATTACTCAAAATAGACAAATACGGCGTTTCACGTGCTCAGCTAATGTCAGATGACCTAAAAATCTGAAAAGAAAATATTTATACACAGCTAAATTTTCTGGACAAGTGGTTTACTTATCAATTCAGGTTCAACGCCAAACTTATTAGCCACAAAGGGTGTAACATATGATAATGTGGATCCCAGATCAATCAACGCATATACATCGTAAGAAACACAGACAATATACCTGTAACAACATCTGGAGACGAATCGAGATCCTGTCGACCTACTAGAGCATAGGTTTGATTTTGAGCACCACTCGAACTCTGCACTGCACCTCTACCTCTACCTTGACCTGTCGACTACTGAAAACCCCGTGCTGGAGGTCGAACTGATGAGGAAGAACCAGACACAAATCCAGTCGGCTGAGCCATACTACCACCTCCTCTATTAGGATAATCCCGCATCATATGGCCAGGCTGTCCGCAAGAATAGCACGCATCAGAACCTCGACGGCGCAGTCCAAAGTGGGACTTACCACACTAATCACAACGTAGTGTTGGGGGTCTCGTCTGATTAGTATCTCTGTGATATTGTGAGCCTGATGCCCGCGAACTCTGACCTGGACGTAAATAGGTAAATCAATCATATCGAGGCCTTTGAGACTGTGGAGGAGCACTAGCTACAAATGGCACCGAACTCCTTGAAGACTGGGCCTGACACTGCCTCTGAAGTCATCAAATACCTTGCAAATCTCGCCCTCTTATGCTGGCCCCTATCCTGCTCCCTATCTACCCTTTGCTGGCGCTTACGATCCTTTAGGGCCTGGGCATAAGCCTAAATACCGGAAATATCCATTCCCTCTACCAAGGAGGCTGTTGTGCACTCATTTATCAGATATGGTCCCAACCCGTTCACGAACGGATGCACCCTATCGCTCATCTCTACTACCATATGGGGAGCATACCTTGCTAAAGATTCAAACTGCATACTGTACTCTTGCACACTCATATTACCTTGTCTAAGGTTCAAGAACTTATCACCTCTAGCTCGACGTATCTCGACTAGCAAGTAGTGACGAAGAAAGGCCTCAAAAAATTCCTTCCACACAGCTGGAGGAGCGTTCGGACCCCTGGATCTCTCCCAACTATCATACCAGAAAACCGCTAAATCCCGTAGCCAATAAGAAGACAACTCTACTGCATCTGTATCACTAGCATGCATAACCCTCAGTGTACGATGAACCTGATCAATAAAAGTCTATGGGTCCTCCTTGGGGTCTGATCCGGTAAACAATGGAGGGTCTAGATTAATAAAATTACGAACTCTCGTACTAACCGGCTTATCAGAAAAACCGCTATTTTGCCTTTGAGCCTGAGCAGTTACCAAGCTAGTCAACAACTGCATCGCATTCTGCATCTCCTGGTTTGTAGTGCCAGACGGAAGAGACGGAGTAGATGAGGTATGAAATGGCATCTCACTCTGGGCCTCACTTTGTCCTGCTCTGGCTAGGGGCACCTGACTTGTACCCTCTCCCACAGTTGTATCAAGCCATCTATTAATTGTTTGCTTCCTAGTCGAAGGCATCGCTGAAAGAAAACAAAGTTAATATTAGAGACGAACACTTACGACTCAACTCTACGCACGATCTAGATTCAGGAAGAAGGTAACAACCCTAGATGTCATGTAGCCTCCTGATTATAAATGTGGCGTCCAACACATCTATAATCAAGACTCTACTAGACATGGCTCATAGACAACCCCTTGGACAGACTTGCTCTGATACCAAGTTTTTCACGACCCAAACTAGAGGGCCATGACTAGCACCCGGCCATACTTGCCGAGCACCAACATACATTTTATCTAACCTTCTTTATTATCTTTTAGGGCTGACGAGATCAATATAAATGATAGACATGGATCATGGACAACCAACAATAAAAGATGATGGCATGAACATACATAACATGGGATGACCAGACAATCAAGAAACTATATATAAGGTACGAGCTACCACGCTACCATGAAAGACTATACAACCAAAAATTCAGTCGATAAGGCATACCAAACTATACATGAGTCGATGCTTGTCAATGAGCCTCTAAAGGAACATAAGTGTTGTAACATAGTCGGAACAGGGCCCCGACATACCCATAATGTCTATAACAAAAATGCATACCAAGACCACGGCAAGTCCGGAAAAGGGATCTCGCCAATAACCGCTGAACTGGGCAGCCTACTGTGGTGGGGGAGCTGCGTCTACCCATCTATAAGGACCTGCAACATGACATGCAGCGCCCACAAATAAAAAGGACGTCAGTACGAATAAAGTACTGAGTATGCAAGACAGAAAAGCATAAGTATGAATAGTAATGTGAATAAGGATAGAGAATATACAACTTGTAAATCTAGGTACCTCTATGGGATACTGACATGAAATGCATGATATAAACATATATATACATAAGCTTTTAAAACGCACGCCTCTGTGGGCATCATCATCATATCATACCCGGCCTCAAAAAGGACTCGGTAAAATCATACCCGGCCATCATAAGGCTCGGTAGAATCGTACCCGGCCACGTGGAGCTCGGTAAAATCCAACTGATCAGTGGTTGCACAATAAGTGTCGTACCCAACCGTCTATAGCGCGACTCGGTAGAGTAATATATATATATATATATATATATATATATATATATATATATACAATGCACACTGGATTCATTGGAATAACATTTTGAATCTTCCAAAGTGATTAAGGTCGATATCCTCCGTACACTTATTAGGACTAACTCTTCATCATGAATATTATAAGAATTAGGAAGTACCAACAATATTGATAACATAATAATAAGAGAAGCAACATCAACATCAATCACTCCATAAGAAGGGAAACAATGTAAGTACTGCTAACTTCTAAGAGTAGAGTATCTTTGGAAGCTCGTTCATTACATTATGTGCAATTGGGGCCGTGCAAAAGAAGGAAAAGGATAGCCTCACATACCTTGTATATTCTTCCCAACCTCAAGCTATGCAATTTCACGACTCCTTAGTCTACAATAAGAGAAATGACTCTATCGTTATCGTTTAGGTGTCATAACTATTATGTATCGAACACAACCTATTTTACGAGGAAACGGACAACACCGCTCCTATATATATGACTTAACACAAGTCAAAAAAATCACCAAACAGACCAAACAACATCAATAATAATCATATTGAGCCTCCCAAAACCATCCACACAACCTAATCACTTCATACATAAGACGACCACCGTAGTAGTATCAAACGACCCGGAAATATTATGAAGAACGACCAGACCACAACCCTACATCTATATGGTGTTTCTACACACCCTTCCTCCTCCAAAACTCCACAAAAGAGTATTAAAACACGCAGCCCAACAACAACACAAAATAGCCCACAAAACAGTTCGCTACAAGTGAATAACTCGAACTCACAGCTTTCGATTACCGTCCCGTCAGTTCTTACATGTATAGAACGAATTACCATGAATTCACAACAGATAAAATGTACGAAAGAGAGCACTAATCTTACCTTACTTATTGGATAACTCAACCCTTCCCTTGGTTCTTCAAACTCTAGGTTTTACCTCCCAATTAGAACTTGAAAGAGAGGGAAAATCGATTAGGGTTTGTAGATAATATTTAGGAGGACGTTTGCAGGGGTTTAGGTCTGGTTATTTGTGATATATAATGAGGGTTATATTGCAGGAGATAACCCTTTAAATGGGCTCTATGGCCGACCTGAAATTTCCTATTTTTGGGCTATCATTTAACCAAGTAGGTGACACACCTACTTGTCACCTAGCAGCTTTTGCAGTCTCGTAAAAATGCCTATATCTCTCTACTCCAATGTTGTATTGATAAATGGTTTAATGCGTTGGAAACTAGACTCATAGATATTTAATTTGGTGGATATATCACCCCGTAATTCTTAGTAAATTGGGAGAAAAGCTTAGTAACATTCTACCTAAAGTTTAAGTAAAACTATGAACCTAAGTTGCGACAACTTTTGTCGACTTTTATTTCATAACTCGTTTCACTTCAAGACTTATGATACGGATATTATATGATTCAAGTAACTTAAAACACTACCTCTTGGGTATATTAAGCACTGCTAGGTTTACCCGAAAATACGATTTACAACATCCTTGATTCGTTTAACTTCTAATACTTGTTAATCACCATTATACACCCTTTTATCACTTAAGACCAATAGGATTAACTTCTTATCATCTCAAAGATAATTCCTTCTTGGATTTATGTTGACTAACTTATGGCATGAACTAACGCATGTGGATATGGGTTGTAACACATTCTTCCTCCTGGACTAAGACACCACTTACCACCGCCTCTGAAAATGCCAAGTAGAGGTACAACTATTTGTCTGCCTTCAGAGTGTGCAGCAAAGGGATCTCGACAGGTATCTTTTGAGTTCTTTCAAAGCTTGCTGGCATTCCGGGGTCTAGGAAAAATTCTTCTTCTTTTTCAGTAGTGAGATGAAACGATGGCTCTTATCCGATGACCTAGAAATGAATCGGCCCAATGCGGCTATACGCCCTATCAGTCTTTGAATCGCCTTGATGTTTTCCACTACAGTGATGTCCTATATGGCCTTTATTTTGTCAGGGTTGATCTTTATCCCCCGATTAGATACCATGAACCCGAGGAATTTGCCTAAACCAACCCCAAATGCGCACTTCTTCGGGTTTAGCTTCATGTTGTATGTTCTTAGTATGTCGAAGGTTTCCTGAAAATATTTCAAATGGTCCCCTACTTTGACCAAAATATCGTCAATATAAACATCCATTGATTTCCCTATTTTTTCTTCGAACATCCAATTTACTAGGCATTGGTAGGGGGCATCGGCGTTCTTTAATCCGAATGACATTACATTACAGCAGTAGGTGCCAAATTTTGTTATGAAAGAAGTCTTTTATTGATCATCCAGGCCATCCGAATTTTATTGTACCTGGAGTAGGCGTCGAGAAAACTGATTATCTCGTGCCCGAGTCGATCATTCGATCGATGTTAGGCAAAGGAAAAGAATCTTTTGGCATGCTTTGTTTAGATCTTTATAATCCACACACATCCTCAGTTTATTTCCATTTTTAAGTACTACCACTACATTAGCTAACCAATCCGGGTATTTCACTTTTCGGATGGATCCTATTTTTCGAAGTTTGGATACCTCATCCTTGATGAACGCGTGTTTGATCTCGGACTGTGGTCTTCTCTTTTGCTTAATCAGATGGAACTTTGGATCCAAACTCAGCTTGTGAATGGTTACCTCCGGTGCGATCCCTATCATGTCAAGATGGGACCAAGCGAAACAATCAGTGTTATCTTTAAGAAAATCAATAAGTTTCTTCCTAAGCTTGGGAGTTAACCCCGTGGCCAGGTATACCTTTCAATCCGGTAGATGCTCGATTAATATAACTTGCTCCAACTCTTCAACCGTTGATTTGGTGGCATCAGTATCATCGGGAGCTATGAATGATCTCGGGATGATGTAATCTTCCTCATCGTCCGCTCCTTATTCTTCATGTTTCTTCCTGTTTCTCCGGTTCGGCTGAGGCCGGTATCACTGATTTCTATTTAATCTTTTCTTTTTTGGTCAGTTCCGCTCTCCTTGATGTTGAAACCACAAGCGCCAGGATCACTTTGTCAATAACAAATATTTCCCTTGTGGCCGATTGTTCTCTGTAGACCATTTTGACTCCCCCTTCGTGTGGGAAATTTAGCGCCTGCTGTAAGGTCAAAGATACCGCCCTTATGTTGTGGACCCATGGCCTTCCGAATAGAGCAATGCACCTCATATCCCCCTCGATCACGTAAAAATTATTTCTTGGATTGTCCCAGCAGTGTTTATCGGCAAAGCTATTTCTCCTTTCGTGGTCTCACATGCCATGTTGAATCCGTTCAATACTTTTACTACCCGTATGATTTGATCTTGTAACCCCAATTGCTCTACGACCACTGATCTGATGATGTTGGACGAACTACCTGGATCAATCAACACACATTTAACCCAAGATTTATTTATAAGTACAAATATTACTAATGCATTGTTGTGAGGCTATATGATGCCCTCGACATCTTCAACGCTGAACGAAATGGCTCCCTCCAAAACGTAATCTTAGGTGCATTTTGCCCTCTTAATAGATACTTTAGCGCATTTTATCATTGGCCCTTAAGGGACTTCAACTCCCCCAATGATCATGTTGATCACATGCTGAGGCTCCTCTTATTTGACCTGTTTGTTGGTGTCCATATTTCTGAAGTGATTTTTAGCTCGTTCACTTAGGAATTTCAGAGGTGTCCATTGTTGAATAGTCGAGCAACTTCTTCTCTTAGATGTCAGCAGTCTTTGATCCTATGACCGTGAGTGTCGTGATACTTACACATCAAGTTCAAATCCCTCTAGGTTGGGTTAGACCGGAATGGTTGGGGCCACTCGATCTTTTTGATGCACCCTATGGCCGACACAATGCTTGCAGCGTCTATGTTGAAGTTATATTCCGATAATCTTGGTACCTCCCTACTCTCGAGGGACCTGTAGAACCCATTCTTACTCATTAAGCCCCGACCTCTAGGCCCTTGATCGGTTCTCTTCTCGTTCCTTGCAGGGTGATGCCCGGATCCATTTTCCCTTCAATCTGCATTATATGGTTGACATCAATGTCGAACCGGTCTTGGCTCTTGATCAATGACTCTATTAGGTCTATCATCAATCCTGATAGGGTAAACAAATCCAGAAAGGGCCCCGAGTTGGTCGTCCTCAACTCTAATTTTTGATGGGTACCTGTTGTGGACGTCGGCCCAAGTTACAGCCTGTTACTCCACCAAATTTGCTTTAGCTATTTAGAGGCCATGAAACTATGGGGGTTGAGCCCCTAAGTGAATTTCTGAACGACACAATCATTTGCAACTGGTGGTAGGTCCATCCGTTCTATGTGGAATCTTGACACGAACTCCCTGAGCATCTCGTTATCTATTTGTTTGACCTTGAAAAGATCTGACTTTCTAGTCTCGACCTTGATGGCCCGGACATGGGCCTTTATGAAAGCATCAACAAGCATAGCGAATGAGTCAATGAAATTTGGAGGAAATTTGTGATAATATATCACTGCTCCATTGGACAAAGTTTCCCTAAACTATTTCAGCAATACTAACTCGATCTCATCATCTTCCAAATTGTTCCCTTTGATCGCGCATGTATAGGAGGTCACATGCTCATTTGGATATGTGATCCTATTATATTTGGGAATGTCGGGCATAAGAAACCTCTTTGGGATCGGTTTTGGTAAAGTACTCGGGGGAAAGGGCTTCTGGATAAATTCTTTGGAGTCTGGTCCCTTCAATATCGGGGGTGCTTCCGGGATCTGATCGACCCTGGAGTTGTATGTTTTCACCTTCTTTTCATTGGCCTCAATAATTTTCTCGCCTGACTCTACCCGCTTTATCGACGCTTCGAGTATCTTCATCACCTCTAAAGTTAACCCGGGCTCGACTTCACCTGGTCTCTCAATAATTTGTTCGTCCCTTCGAGTGTTTTCCCGGGATTGTTCAGGTATTGCTGCTTGTTGAGCCTGCAACATTTTGAAAATCAGTTGTAGGCTCATCCCATCACCTTCACCTTTGGGCACTTCTCGGGCTGTTGGTCGGGGTCCCCCGTGAACATTATTTTCGGGATCAATTAGCAAATTGATGCTGTTGGCCACCTGCGAGTTAGCATCGACCAGGTCAACGGCTGGGACACTGTTGGGATCGGCAGGAAGCACATCATTGTTGGGCACCATATTATTATTTTCGCCTTGATGGCGTGACTCAGCGTCAACGCCCAAGTGAGCCGACTAAGAGTTTGACATTTTTAGGGTGACCTAGAATTAAGATTCCAAAGAACAAGCGTAAAATATAGTGTGTTATGGAGGTTCCTATCAAATCACCACTATTATCCTTAGCCCATGGCGGCACCAAATTATTTACCCAAAAATTGGGCAATAATTAAATTTGTATGTGGTTTAAAGTGTACGTGGTTTAATTCAACACGAATAATTAAGAATAATAGATAAATGAATTAAATATGAAATAAACAATCAAACCAATTACAATGTTATGACCAAGACTGATCTAAGATTGAACACTGAGCTCGTCCTCGATTGGACCCTCGGTTCAAATCAAGTCGCGAATGAAGAAAATAACCAGTAAGTAATGCCTTTTATAGTAGCTAGAAGACAAAAGTAAACTTTTATTGCTTTGAATTACGTGTTACAATGTGTCAGACTAAAGAAAAACTTCCCCTTTAAATAGTAGAAGAATTTAGTCCTAGTATAAGTCTAAAAGAGGTAAAAACCTTCTTTTCCCGATAATTGTTGATCTTTAATCAATACTGAACAAGATTCACGCCGTAATATACGATTGAAGGTGAGTTTTACCGCCCCCCTATCTGTCATGCATAACCATCCACCCCGTCTCCCGAGGTCTAAAAGTTATACTTGGTCTAGGGTGCGTCGCTTTACCATGTCCGATGTCGAATATATTATTCATTCTTCCTGGGTCTCGATATGAAGGGTCTATGGCTTCGATTATAATCTCGGGAATCCGTTCTCCACCTTCATTCTCTCATCGGAGAATCAAGGTAGACATTGCCCCGATTTTACCCATATATAATTATTAAAGCTTTAGTAAATAGAGTTATCTTATATTTGCAATGGCGAGAGCTAGCAGATAATTGAATGAATGATCATTTGCAAGATACGTATATTTGCTAGATACGTACAAAATGTATGGTATACCACGTTACAAGATGAAAAATAAGATCTCTTATTGAGGTTTGGCTTTAAGCCATGAATATCATTGAGCCTCCTTTGGCCAATTCTGTTGATTTTCTCAAAAAAGCCAATTTTTCTCTCATTATGTATGTTTGTGTTTATTACTAGTTGTAAACTTTCCTAATACAAAGTAGAAAATGTTAGACCTTTTGGCCCATGAAAGATGTTTATAATTTTGAAAAAAAAGGTTAGTGGAAAAAAGGAAGAAGGGTAAACCGAATAGTTTTTAAAATTAAGTCCTAAGGAGCAGAAAGTACTATTATAATTCTAACACAATTAAACATATAGAGCAGCAAGCACAAGATGAATTATTTATTTATTTCCAACCATTTTCGAATCTAGGTGTAGGAAAAGTTGAAAAAAGGTGTAGAAAAGAAAATAGAAAGTTTTTCTTAAATCATGTATGCATAATTTCCAATATATTATTCGAATCTCACCGCGTGTTATGGTAAGAACTTATATATATAATAGAAGAAAACATGTGAATAAATACAAGCGTTTAATGCATTACTAAACGATGTCTGATATGATTGACATATTTGCACTTCTGACGTGTCAATGACTATGATCATGTTGTTTTATTTTCTTCTTCACTCTTGACTTACTAAATCACACTCACGTGAATTTTGGTTAGCAGTTAAGCGTGTTTAATATTTAGCGAAAGTTGAAGACCAATGCTTTGACTCATTAGATTTTTTAATATATGAAAATTTTAACTTTAAGAATTTATAAGTAAATCACAAAATATCAAAATCAAAATTATCATACATTTTACGCAATAAGTATATAAATTGTTTTGAAGCTTCCTCGTGCATAATTTTTCTAAAGGGATTCAGAACCTCAATAGAAAGTGTAAAATTGAAAAGGCCTTTCATCCATTACTTTTGTAAATCAAGATCCATACAGCTTTTATCCTTTTTATAATCTCTTATTTATTGTCGGGCAAAATAAATTTCAAAAGACAATAATCAATAACAATACAGTAACAACAACAAGAATAACAACAACAATAATAATAATAATAGATATTATTATTATTATTATTTTTAGATTATGAGAATTCAAAAGGTGGTCCTACCCTTAGTGAGAACACAACTTATAAAAGGATGGCATAAGGTTTTCCTCTAAATCCCTGTAATAACCCGACTGATCGTTTCATGAATTATAGCCCCGTTTCTCCCATTTTTTCTCCTTTATGTGTTGTTCATCTGTATTGTATGGTATCAGATTAGTTGGTTCGGGTTCAGAGTGGTTTTGGAGAAGAATGAGATACTTAGTCTCTTATTTAGAAGCTTAAGTTGGAAAAGTCAACCGGATGTTGATTTATGTGTAGAAAATCTCGGATGTAAATTCTGAAGGTTTTGTTAGCTCCGTTAGGTGATTTTGGACTTAGGAGCATGTTCAGAATGTAATTTGGAGGTCCGTGGTAGAATTAGGCTTGAATTGGCGAAATTGGAAATTTGGCATTTTCCGGTCGACAATGGAAATCTTGATATCGGGTTCGAAATGGAATTTCGAAAATTGAAGTAGGTCCGTAGTGTCATTTGTGATATGTGTGCAAATTTCAGGTCATTCGTACGAGGTTTGTTAGGTTTCGACATCGTTTGTGGAATTTGAAATTTTGAAAATCCTTAGGCTTGAATCCGCGAATTTTTGGGTATTCTTCACCATTTCTATCCGGATTTTGGAGATTTTTGAAGGCAATTTCAGAGAGGTGATTGGGGTAAGTGTTCTTCACTTGATTTTGGTTAGATTCCATGATTGTATCTTGACTTTCATCATCTAAATTGAGAATTGAGGTGTAAAATTGGGAGAAAAATGGAAGAGAATTGGAGAGATGATTTTGGGGATTTGAATAGCCATTTGATGTCGGATTTTGATGAATTTGGTATGTGTAGACTCGTGAGTGAATGAGCTTTCTAGTTTTGTGATTTGTGTCGAATTCATAGATGTGGGCCCGGGGGCCGGGTTTGAGTAAATTTCGGGATTTTGGTCAAAATTGATAGTTTTTCGTGTGGAAACCATTCTATTAGCGTATATTGATGGTATTGTACTTATTTTGAATAGATTCGGAGTATTTGGAGGTCGAGTCAAGGGGAAAGAGCATCGCAGAGTAGAGATTTGACCGGTTTGAGGTAAGTAACGATTGCAAATCTTGTCCTGAGGGTATGAAATCTCGGATTTCACATCGTTTCACTATTTTGAGGTGACACACATGCTAGATGA
This sequence comes from Nicotiana sylvestris, assembly GCF_000393655.2. Classification (NCBI taxonomy): domain Eukaryota; kingdom Viridiplantae; phylum Streptophyta; class Magnoliopsida; order Solanales; family Solanaceae; genus Nicotiana; species Nicotiana sylvestris. Next base: position 31,880,109 of record NC_091062.1, read on the forward strand.
CGAGCGTGTGGGCGTGCACCGTTGGTGATTGTGACTTGGTCCGTCCCGTAGCAGCTATTAAGTTGCGTATTTGACTGGAAACTATTTGATACTTTTGTGTATTTAGAAAGAACTTCTGTAATTTGGGTTGAATGCCATATTGGGCCTCGTGCCAAGCTGTTTGGACCCTTAGGGGCCTTTTCTTATTACTTTCTCACTATTTTTTATTGAAAATCTATACTCAGTCATGGTTATACCAGTTTTACTGCATATCTCAATTTTATTACTCTTTTTTGAGGCATATAAATGTTGTTTAAGGCTGAGTTCCTTGTTTTTACTAAAATGCCCGAGTGGCTTGAGAGGTTTATGACTGAGTGAGGCCGAGGACCTGATTTATGAGGATATTTATGGGATCGAGCTGCACACCGCAACATGTTGTATTGATTCATGATTTCGTGAGGCCGAGGGCCTAATTGATTATGCCACGAGGTGGCTTGTTATAGCGCTTAGGCTGTAGGAACCCCTCCGGAGTCTGTACACCCCTAGTGAGCACGGGTACCCTGAGTTAGTGATATGATGTTGCCCGAGGGGCTGTTCTTAATTCATGTTGTACCCGGGAGGCTAATTACGAGTGTTTGTAAGGTTTGCCTGAGGGGCTGATTCTGAGTGATGTTATTCCCGAGGGGTTGTTTATGATACATGTTTGCCCGAGGGCCTATTTTTATGACTTTTTATAACTTTTGTTCTAAATTGCATTGAACATCTGTTGAAACGGTTGAAAAATACCTTCAAATGATTTTTATCAAAAACTGGATTTTTGAACGAGGTGATTTGATTCATATACTGATTTGAAACCATGTTATTACATTACTAAGATTTCATGACATGGATTTATGTGTTTCTTATTGCTCAGTCTTTATTTACCTTTATTACTTACTGAGTTAGCATATTCACATTACTCCTTGCACTTTGTGTGCAGATCTAGGGGTTGCTGGACGTGATAGCGAGTGTTGATCTCATCCGTCGCGGATCTATTAGAGTGAGCAAGGTAGCTGCATGGCGATCGCAGCCCTGCTCTTCTCCCTCCTATCTTCCTATAGATGTTTTTAGTTGTTTTCCAGACAGTATTAGTCTTAGTATTATCGGACAATTTTTAATAGATGCTCTGATAACTGTTGTTGTAAGCAAACTCCACGAACGGCAAAAACTGATCCCATGAACCCCAAAATCAATGACATAAGCGCGCAACATGTCCTCCAATATCTGAATAGTGCGCTTAGACTACCCGTTCGTCTGAGGGTGAAAAGTTGTGCTCAACTCAACCTGAGTACCCAACTCTCGCTGCACGGCCTTCCAAAACTGCAATGTAAACTGAGTACCCCTATCTGAAATGATGGAAATTGGGATACCATGCAGGCGAACAATCTCTCGGATATAAATCTCAGCTAACCGCTCTAAATAATAGGTAATACATACAGTAATGAAAGTGCACGGACTTGGTCAGCCGATCCACAATCACCCAAAAGGCATCGAACTTCCTCAAAGTCCGTAGGAGTCCAACTACGAAATCCATGGTGATCCGCTCTCGTTTCCACTCTGGAATATCTATCTACTGAAGCAAACCACCCGGTCTCTGATGCTCATATTTCACCTGCTGATAATTGAGATACCGAGCTACAAACCCACCTATATATTTCTTCATTATCCTCCAACAATAGTGCCATCTCAAATCCTAGTACATCTTCGCGGCACCCAGATGGATGGAATACCGCGAGCTATGAGCCTCCTCTAGAATCAACTCCCGAAGCCCATCTACATTGGGCACACATATCCAGCCCTGCATCCTCAATACCCCATCATCACCAATAGTCACATCTCTGTCATCATCATGCAGAACCTTGTCCTTGAGGACAAGCAAATGAGGATCATCATATTGGCGATCTCTGATGCAATTGAAAAAGGAAAACCGAGAAACCACACAAACTAGGATCCGACTGCGCTTCGAAATATCCAACCTCACAAACCGATTGGCCAAAGCATGAACATCAACCGCAAGAGGTCTCTCCCCAACAGGAATAAATGCAAGACTGCCCATACTCACCACCTTCCTACTCAAGGCATCGACCACTACATTGGCCTTCCCTGTATGGTACAAAATAGTAATATCATAGTCCTTTAGCTGCTACAACCACCTCCACTTCCTCAAATTGAGATCCTTTTGCTTGAACAAGTGCTGGAGGCTACGATGATAAGTAAACACCTCACAAGACACACCATAGAGATAATGCCTCCAAATCTTCAATGTATGAACAATGATAGCTAACTCCAAATCATGAACATGATAGTTCTTCTCATAGGGCTTCAACTGACGAGAAGCATAAGCGATCACTCTACCCTCCTACATCAACACACATCCAATACTAACCCGATAAGCATCGTAATATACCAAATAAGAGCCTGAAGCTGATGGCAAAACTAACACTGAAGTTGTGGTCAAGACAGTCTTGAGCTTCTGAAAGCTCGACTCACACTCATCCGACCACCTGAAAGGAGCACCCTTTTAGGTCAATTTGGTCAAGGGTGATGCTATAGACGAAAATCCCTAAACGAACCGACGGTAATAACCCGCCAAACCAAGAAAGCTACGAATCTCTGTGGCTGAAGATGGTTTGGGCTAACTCTGAACCGCCTCTATCTTCTTCGGATCAACCTAAATACCCTCACTGGACACTACGTGCCCCAAGATCGCCACTGAACTGAGCCAAAACTCACATTTGGAGAACTTTGCATAAAGCTTCTCCTCCCTCCAATACAACTCTCAAATGCTCAGCATGCTCCTCCTGACTATGCGAGTATACCAGAATATCATGAAAACAATCACAAAAGAGTCAAGATAAGGCCGAAACACGCTGTTCATCAAATGCATAAATTCTGGTGGGGCATTGGTTAGCCCAAAAGACATCACAAGGAACTCATAATGATCGTATTGGGTCCTAAAAGCTGTCTTAAGGATGTCCGAGTCCCTGATCTTCAACTGGTGATACCCTGACCTGAGATAAATCTTAGAGAACACTCTGGCTCCCTGAAGCTGGTCAAATAATCAATACGAGGCAAAGGATACTTGTTCTTGATTGTGAATTTGTTCAACTGCCTGTAATCAATGCACATCCCCATCGTGCCATCCTTCTTCTTCACAAATAGAACAGGCGCATCCCAAGGCGACACACTAGGACGAATGAACCCCTTATCAAGGAGTTCCTGAAGCCGCTCCTTCAATTCCTTTGAACTCTGTTGGTGCCATATGATACAGTGGAATAGAAATGAGCTGAGTGCCCAGTACCAAATCAATACCGAAGTCAATATCCTTGTCCGGTGGCATGCCCGACAGGTCTGCAAGGAACACATCCGAAAATTCCCTAACCACCAGAATTGAATCAATAGTGGGAGTCTCTGCACTGACATCTCTCACAAAGGCCAAATAAGAAAGACAACCCTTCCCAACCATCTGCTGGGCCTTCAAAAATGAAATCACTCTACTAGGAACATAATCTGACGAACCTCGCCACTCAATACGTGGCACCTCCGGCATAACCAACATCACCATCTTAGTGTGACAGTCCAGAATAGCATGACACAGAGACAACCAATCCATGCCCAATATCACATCAAAATCAACCATATTAAGTAGCAAAAGGTCTACTCGGGTTTCCAAACCCCCAATAGTCACTACACAAGACTGATATACATAGTCCATAATGATAGTATCGCCCACTGAAGTAGATACATGAATAGATGAAACAAGGGACTCGCGGGGCGTATCCAAATAATGAGCAAAATATGATGACACATATAAAAAGTGGAACCAGGATCAAATAATACAGAGGCATTCATGTGGCAAACTTAGACAATACCTGTGATCACAGCATCTGAAGCAATAACATCTGGTTTGGCTGGGAGTGCATAGAAACGGGCCTGACTACCACCTGATTGACTTCAGGTATGTTTTTTGACTCGTTCGAGGATGAACGTTTGTTTTAAGAAGGGGGGGATATAACGATCCGGCTGGTCATTTCATGAGTTATAGCTCTGTTTCCCCCATTTCTACTCCTTTATGTGTTTTTTAGTTGTATTGTGTGGTATCAAGTTGGTTGGTTCGGATTCAGTATAATTTTGGAGAAGAATGAGATACTTAATCTCTTATTTAGAAGCTTAAGTTGGAAAAGTCAACCAAATATTGACTTATGTGTAGAAGATCTTGGATGTGAATTCTGAAGATTCGGTTAGATCCGTTAGGTGATTTTGGGCTTAGGAGTGTGCTCGAAATGTAATTTGGAGGTCTGTGGTAGAATTAAGCTTGAGTTGGCGAACTTGAAAATTTGGCATTTTCTGGTCGGCAGTGAAAATCTTGATATCAGGGTCGGAATAGAATTCTGAAAATTGGAATAGGTCTGTATTGTCATTTGTGATGTGTGTGAAAAATTTCAGGTCATTCGGATGAAGTTTGATATGTTTCGGCATCGTTTGCAGAATTTGAAATTTTGAAAATCCTTAGGCTTGAATCCGCAAATATTTGGGTGTTCTTCACCATTTCTATCCGGATTTTGGAGATTTTTGAAGGCAATTTCAGAGAGGTGATTGGGGTAAGTATTATTCACTTGATTTTGGTTAGATTCCATGATTATATCTTGATTTTCATCATCTAAATTGAGAATTGGGGTGTAAAATTAGGGGAAAATAGAAGAGAATTGGAGAGATGATTTCGGGATTTGAATGGCCATTTGATGTCGGATTTTGATGAATTTTGTATGGGTAGACTCATGAGTGATTGCGCTTTTTAGTTTTTAAATTTTTGTCGGATTCCGAGACGTGGGCCCGAGGGCCGGGTTTGAGTGGATTTCGGGATTTTGGTCTAAATTGGTAGTTTTTCGTATGGAATTCATTCTATTAGCATATATTGATGGTATTATACTGATTGTGAATAGATTCGGAGCATTTAGAGGCTGAGTCGAGTGGCAAGAGCATCATGTAGTAGAGATTTAACCGGTTTGAGGTAAATAATGATTGTAAATCTTGTCCTGAGGGTATGAAACCCCGTATTTCACATTGTTTCACTATTTTGAGGTGACACACATGCTAGATGACGAGCATGTGGGTGTGCACCATTGGGGATTGTGACTTGGTCCGTCCCGTAACAACTATTAAGTTGCGTATTTGACTGAAAACTATATGATACTTATGTGTTTTAGAAAGAATTTATGTAATTTGGGTTTAATGTCATATTTGAGCCTCGTGCCAAGCTGTTTGGACCCTTAGGGGCCTTTTCTTAATATTTCTTATTGTTTTTGATCGAAAATCTATATTCAGTCATGGTTATACCTGTTTTACTGCATATCTCAATTTTATTACTTTGTTTTGAGGTATATAAATGTTGTTTCGGGTTGAGTTCCCTGTTTTTACTGAAATGCCCGAGTGGCTTGAGAGGTTTATGACTAAGTGAGGCCGAGGGCCTGATTTATGAGGATTTGGGATCGGGTTGCACGCCGCATCATGTTGTATTGATTCATGATTTAGTGAGGCTGAGAGCCTGATTGATTATGCCACGAGGTGACTTGTTATAGCGCTTGGGCTGTGGGGCCCCCTTCGGAGTCTGTACACCCCTACTGAGCACGGGTACCCTGAGTAAGTGATGTGATGTTGGCTGAAGGGCTGTTCTTGATTCATGTTGCGCCCGAGGGGCTGATTACGAGTGATTGTGAGGTTTGCCCGATGGGTTGATTCTCAGTGATGTTATGTCCGAGGGGCGGTTTATGATACATGTTTGCCCGAGGGGCTGTTTTTATGACTTTTTATGACTTTTGTTCTAAATTGCATTGAACATCTGTTGAAACGGTTGAAAAATACCTTCAAATGATTTTTATCAAAAACTAGATTTTTGAACGAGGTGATTTGACTCATATACTGATTTGAAAGCTTGCTATTACATTACTGAGATTTCATGACGTGGATTTGTGTGTTTCTTATTGCTTAGTCTTTATTTACCTTTATTACTTACTGAGTTGGCGTACTCACATTACTCTCTGCATCTTGTGTGCAGATCCAGGGGTTGCTGGACGTGATAGCGAGTGTTGATTTCATCCATCGCGAATCTATTGGAGTTAGCAAGGTAGTTGCATGGCGATCGCAGCCCTGCTCTTCTCCCTCCTATCCTCCTATAGATGTTTTTAGTTGTTTTCCAGACTGTATTAGTCTTAGTATAATCAGAAAGTTTTTAATAGATGCCCGTGACTTATGACACATCGATGTCGGGCTTTTGTTTCTTTCCGCACTTGTTATTCAGACTTATGCTATAAGGTTTTATTAATTAACAGCTTCAAGAAATCTTTATTTTTAAAATATCTGGTTGTTTTGATGGAATAGTTGGCTTGCCTAGTTCCACGTTAGGCGCCATCACGACCGAATTGGTTTTGGGGTCGTGACAATCCCATTTATGGAGAGAGGTCAGTACTGTTTACAAATAAAGAATACTACGAATTAAAGTAACTAAAAATACGTGTTGAGTGAAACTAACCCAATAATCAATATAGAAATTGAAAACCTTGTTAATATTCAAATTGAGAAATCCGATTTAAATTTTAACTCAACTTCATAATCCCACGTATAATGACAAAGAACCTTGGAATAAAAATTAGAAACCAATCAAGCTTATTGAAGCAGGAAAAAATCTTGACAAGGAATCAAATTATCTTGAGAAGATCGAGAATACAATCAAGTATAAAGGAGGAAGTTCTTGCTCTCTCACAATATCAAAATTTCATCCAAAAATCTTATTAAAGTCTCAAAAAAAACTAATCTTAACCCAATTTAAGAAAAGCCAAAAATAAAATAAAAAAAGTCTACCTGAATCATCTTAAACCAGGTCATCGATCTGGAGTCTTTCCATTGCAGCTTCTTGGGTCTAAGTTGAATTCCATTGCACGTTAAAATGTTTATAAGGCATCTCCTATCCTTTTAGATCATCTTCTAGCAGAATGTACTTCTTGATATTCAATTTAGTCCAGCTAATCTTGAAACTCTTTAACATGCGACTTCATCATAAGATATATAGGAGACTGGTCATTAGTAGCTTCCCGACGAGCTTGTAACTTTCTTAGAGTATTATCAAAAAACCTTCTCCAACATATATTTCGCTGCTAATGACATCCAAAAAACACCTTAACACGTTCGATCGATCTTAACTAGCCATAATGTTTAAACATTTTTAAAAAAACTCAAAATGGCCCTTACTACCATGTCGTGCGTTGCGCAAAAACCATTCTAAAGTTGGCCCTCAACATAAAATGAGAAGTTTGTAAGAATATTACTCTCTTTCAAAATGAATTATATTACTTGGATTAAATAGTTTTGTTTTTGTAGAATATTTAATTTACTAAAATATTTTACCAAATACAAAGTGTAGTATTATTTTTATGTAATTATTGAATGCTTTCCAAAATTCAGGAAAAAATATTGTCCGAATTACATGGAAACGCATATACAATTAACGCTCATAGTCCGAATCTCTGTAGTCTCTATTCTTTTATATTGGAGGAAGTATATATTGAGAAAAATGTTAAAGACATTATATTAATTAGGCTTCATTCTTTTTCTAAAGAGTGCTCCATGAAAATTATGTGCTTCCTGAATCAATTATTTTACCTGGTACTTTATTAGCAGTTAGCAATAAAAACCATTTACATCCCATGATTGTTCTGTTAATAAATTGTACTTGTAAAATAATTCTGGAGAGATAAAATAACGTATAAACAGAAATGTAAAAGAAACAGAATTTAATCCGAGGCCATTGAATTCACAGTGTTTCTTTAAGAAACTTAATCCCCTCCTAGTACCCGAGGTTGTAGATTATTTCCTCACATTATAGAATGAATTACACACCGGTGTAGCGGTATTTCAAACTCCAGTGTTTCAGCGAACACAATGATCGGTAGCAAATCACACTTACTGTTTCTTTCTTTGTAGTTAAAACAATACAGAAGAAAGGAGGAGAATTCAGAATTTCGTATGGAAAATCTGAGAGAATGGACTGCTATTTATAGCCAACATATTGAGTTCAAAATCGAAGAGGTGCAACTCTTCAGAGATCAGTTATGATTGTTCACGTAAAATGACCATAACGTAAATGGCCATTTATGCAAATTAAAACGAGAATTCTGTATGCGGCGAAATTAGAAGACTTGATTTCTCGCTGTTGGGACATTTCGGAAGCACGCCTCGAAACCCCGAGGGCGGGAGGCCGCGACCAAGTTCCCGACTTCGGGGTTCATCGGAGCCCGACTCGGAGGAAACGAAGACCGAAGCTAGGACAGAGGGGGAAGCCCCCAAGGCACATGGCTACGCCTGACAGGCCCGGCCTATCCAGAGCCTATGCTGAGGCTTCACGTCAAACCATCCCATCTCCGTACTTTGTGTTTAATCTCCAAATATTTGTACCATACCGTGTTCCCTCGCCTATATAAGGGAAACCCATACCACTTTATAAAGGGCTGATGTTGCTCCATTTCTCCACAAAAGCAATAATATCTCTCTCTCACTTTCTCCTATTTTGTTCGTTCTCACTGGCTCGAGGCTGCTTTAACATCTATTATCTTATTACTTATTTCATGCTATATTGCGCAACTTTGGCCGTAAAGAGCCTTGCTCGATCGTTTCCTTAATTGTTATCCTATTCCCGATTGCCCCCGATAGCTCGAGCTCGATTCGAGTCCCGACCCCGAGGTCCTTATCGACCGGCTTTGCATTCGGGCAACAGGCCCCCCTCGGTTTGATTACTGTCTTGTTTTAGCTTGCATTTCATTGTTAAGCTTCACGTTCTTAGCATCAACTGCTCTAACAACTAGCTCGGAAATAGATCACGTATTTTTAGAATTCCATTTACAAATTTAATTGTTGTTACCATTTTCACGGTAAACAGTTTGGCGCCCACCGTGGGGCTAAAAATAATAGTGATTATTTTCTTGCTAGTTTCGTCACACAAACGCCCATTATCTTTCACACTTTTTCTTGCCCAAGATCTTTTGATTTCAGGTTAATGTCCGGCTCGGTAAGTGAAACCGAGAACGACTACCCCGAAAACCACGGCAAAAATAGTATGGTTGCTCCAGAGGTTGGAGCGACACCACGGGAACTCGATAACAAATTTAGATTGATTCAAGCGGACGCGGTCTTGCAAGGCGCGCAACAAGTCGACGAAGCCTCGCGCACCGATGACACCATACAACGCATTGACTGACATGAAGCTCAAAAAACCCCGGCCCGGGTAGAACAGGAAGTTAATCTTCATGTTATTTTTCAAATGTTACAGGCACGGCTGTTGGCTATCGCTCAGCTGCAAAATCGCCCGGAGACTCCCAACCGCAGTAGCACCGGAGACACCTCCTTACGCCGAGCTGGTACCTGAGAGATCAAGTAACGACAGATCGGTAACCGGCCCCGCCGCAGTGAGGATGCTTGGGAATCTCTTCGAATGGATCGAATCAGGTTCGTGGAAGCTCTTACAGCAACCGTCTCCCAAGGAAATGGTCCCGGAACTTGCTTCACAAATATTCGGAACGTCGAAACCCCTAGGTGCGATAGGACCTCAGATTCCTATGGGCGCACCACCAATTATGCGAGCTTATTCAAAGCCAGCGGCCTCCAAGATGATGAGTTCGAGCCCGTCTCGTTGAGGAAGTTCGAAGAAACTCTCTCGAAAGAAACCATGACGCAACGACATTGCGTGGCACCTAACCTCACAGACTCGCTTACCATACCAGCGTGGTCCTCCGCGGAAGCACGTGCCGATGACATCAAAGCAGTACCGAGAGGGCCCGATACACCTGAGGCCAAATGAAGAAGAAATGAAATACCTTGGGAAGTCGCACCCCATTCCCTGATATGACGAATGAGATCGCTCCCGGTTTCGGACGATCGGGCAATACAGGACTTCACCAGAGACCTAAACGAAGCATGCCCGACGACTCCAGGACATTTCAAGTGAAGCCTGATCAGATACCCAGCCGAAGTCTAGTTGGATGCCCACACCCGGCACCAGCCACGAATCGGGGCCGTGGACAACCGTCTGGGAACCTCCTCGGGTTCGGTATATCTAAGCAGACTCCCGCCAAAGAAGCTAATGCCAAACAGATGGAGGTATCATCCATGCGCTGGGAATGGAAGGAACGACTCGAGATGCAACCTACCTCACAACAATAGGGAAATAGCCCGAGGATAGCACCCTCGAAGAACCTCTAATGGAACCATATTCAACAAGGCACAGCTAACAGGGAAACCCCGCCCAGCCAAGTACGATTTCAGCATTGCTATACCAAACATCATGATCACCATAAGCGAAACCGAGAACTTCAGGCGGCTCAGACCTATTCGACCAACACCCCTTCAAGAGAACCATGGCCCGGCGAAGGAACCACAGGGCGCGCGCGGTCATCGGCTTAAAAGAACGACAACTGCGTTATTCAATAGAGATCGCCACCAAGTATCATCGAGCGGTCAGGTTCGGATCCAGCTCTAAGGGAGGAAGTAGATCGGGAAAAATGAAGCTGACAAGCTATGGCATATTGCCACGACAGTAAAGGGGCGGCGACACCATTCAAAGATCCATAAAATGTAAAGTGAAAGGGCTCATTGCCGGAGAAAGATGGGTCCGAGGAATATACCTAAAGGACACCCTTGCATCCAAGGAAAGGGACGCCGAGACTTCGCCTCGTCCTCGTATTAACGCGATTGGTAACCCCTTCCCTCATTTGACCTATTTCAAATAAAACATGTGTTCATAAGTGCAGATGGTTAGATCAATTATAATGACGATGTCAGGCCAAAGCTAATGGGGCAGTTTGGACTAACGAACCAAATCACTCCCACACCTCGAATCTTTGATGGATTCCAGACATCGATTGCCACAACAATCAGGAAGGCTGCTCCCTCTATACAACCCGCCTGAGCTCGGGCTGGAACGCCGAGCCTGCGAAACAAGGACGTTTCATTAAAATAACAATAGGCACACCGCGCGGAGGCGACTTCAACCACACTCCGCCAAAGGGATGAAACTCCATGATAGAGGTGGGACTAAAGTATCGACAAGGAGCTACACGCGATGAGAGGAAATCCCTCACCTTATGACCCATCACTAGCATCAATGCCTCTGCCCTCGAAGGGATCAAAGGGTGAGCAGAACCACATCTTCGGCCAAGCCTGGTTGAACACAGCAAAAGGCTATATTAAGGGCTCGCGCCTCGAAACGGTAGAAACATACTAGACGTCGAAACATCGCCTACACATCCCGTAGCAAGGAAGAACTACTCCACTTCCTTGTTGTTTCTTTTCTTTTGCTAAGCTATACGCAGGCAGTCAGCTGAGGCATTCATATGTTCTAACTCCACTCGAAGATTTGAGGCATGTGCGGGTCCCGCCGTGCTCTCTTCCCTCGACCGGACTTCCAACCTAAAGAGGGTCCCGCCAGAAAGATTATTAGCAGAGCAGCACACCCCCAGAAGAGGATCCAATGAAATCGTGGGCCTTTTTTCAACAGTCAGATGACGTGCGATGGCCTTCTCTTAAGGACACCGTCCCCTCAAAAGGGCCAATAAATGGCAAGCTAAGTTTCAAAACGAAATCATGTAAACAAATCAGATGATCAGAGGAGCCTCACCCATGCGGGCCAAGCTCACAACAATGAGACGACATGTATTTACAGCCTATATTTACGCCAAACAATAAAGAATATCTTTTCGGCATTTCATACTTCGAAAAAGGCTATTTACGCATATTCGCAGCAAAGACCTCTCCGCTGAATATGTACCGAGATACTGGGAGACTTAAAGGGTTCAATGCCCACACGGCCCCAGGGTCGGAACCCCGGGCTCACAAAGCCCTCATAATGCAACTCCGAGAGCGGTCTTAAAGCTTAAACAAACTCGATGACTCTGAGACTGTCGCCAAATGCCGAGCACTGGAAAATTCGAAACTGTAAGACCCCTAGTTGCCAGACTCGGCATAACCAGATCTATTCAACATCATACAAACTGTAAGACCTCAATAGGCATGACAAACTATAAGACCTCAATAGGCATGACAAACTGTAAGACCTCAACAGGCATGAAAACCCTGAAGTTTAGGCTATACATCGCATTTGTAGGAATCTCTAAAAGGCATACCCTCAGTGTAGACGCCTAAACTATCGTTGGGGATAAAAAATGGCTACGACCAAACATACATGACTACGGTCAAAACGGCTGATACAGCCAAAATAACGTGAATCGGGGACGCCCGACTGTCGCTAAAAATCGCAGGCCACTACTTTGAAAATACTTCGGAAAGAACCGGTTAAAACAGGCTTCCCTCAACAGGCAAAAACGAGCTCCGACCATGTCGGCTCCAAATCGCAAGAGTGTCGATCTACTCGACCTATGAGCTATGAACCTTACGAGGTGCTCGAAACATCGCCGACAACGACTTGAAATCAAGGTTCCTCTGGAACCAACGACGGGTCAGGCAAAAATACTCTAAAAGACCTTATCGAGCAAAAACAAAGTCTACAAAAAAGCACATGGGATAAAACAGCGTAAGAGCCATTGTCGCCAGCTAAGCAAGCCTATGGGCCTCATATTGAAAGGTCTCTACGACCAAATAGCGTAAGATCCATTATCACTAGCTAAATTTTTTTTTGACAACTTGAGGATTAAAATGAGCTCGAATCGTAACCCGATTCGGAGACCGAATCCAAAATAGTTAACTATGCAAGCCTCCGTGCCACATACTGAAAGGTCTCAACAACCAAATGGCATAAGTGCCACTATCACTGGCCAGAAATCAAGGAAATTTAAGGGTCGATTACAACTCGAATCGCAATGCGACTCGTAGACTGGACCCAAAAACTACAATACGCCTAAGGGCACGGCATAAGAACCACTATCACCGGCTAGGAAATCAAGGAAATTTAAGGGTCAATTATAGCTCGAATAGCAACGCAACTCGGAGACTGGACCTGAAAACTCTAATATGCCTAAGGGCATGGCATAAGTGCCACTATCACCGGCCGAGTAAACCTCAGAGACATGCGCCCGTAAGGTCACTCCGACCCAGAGCACAAAGGGTCATCATCATCCGCCTATGTAGGCAGGAAAGAGCTTGGGGTTCAATTGAAGCTCGAGTCACAATGCGACTCGAAGACTTGACACAAAACAGTTGGAACGGTAAATGCCCAAGGGCAAGAGATAAAAATGATTATTACCTGCCCGCACGGGCACAAAAAATTTGAGGACAAAAAGGCTCGAGCCGGAGCCCGACTCGAAGACTAAGCCTAAATAGCCGGGCCAAACACGGAGGCCCCAGCACCTGGTCGCGCTAAGGATCGCACTTAAGAGCCCTCGGGTCTGTCCAATCCGCTCCGGGCCTATGAGGACCTCGCCAAACACCAAAACCAGCCGGCCCGATCGAAAGCAACAACAGAAAAAAGGTACAGGAGAGATAAAGCTTCAAGTTTCTTCTTATATATTACATGTGTGAAAAAACTGCGCATTCTCCATCTACATGCATGCCCTACGTATATCAGAGACAAAGCGACAAAATGGCAAAGTCCAAAGCGACAAAATGGCAAAGTCTAAAGCGACAAAATGGCAAAGTCTGGAGCGACAAAATGGCAAAGTCTACACTCTGCGCTAAAGGGCTACATCTTGTCGAGTTCGCCCTCCGCAACGTCAACAAGAAATGACCGAGCGCCACGCTCATCCGCCCTTACTCGAGCCGATTCCTCCGAGAGGACGAAACCCCTTGCACCGACCTCCTCGAGTACCTCTCTTTGGGATCTACAACAAACATATTCCTCGATCCACTTCCCCCGGTCGAGGGATCGCTTCAGTTCAGCTTGGGCATCAGTAGCATCCTTCATATGAATCGCCATTTAATGATCGGCCTTGGTTCGGCTTAGTGTCGCTTCTGCCCGAGCATCAATTATCTTACCTCTGACCTTCAAGAGATCAGATTAGAGTTTCCCAATTATATCCGCTTGAACTTTGGCATTGTCATGAGTCAAGCGGAGTTGGACCTCAAAGGCAGGAACCTTAGCCGAGGCACTCATCTCCTCCAAAGTTCGAGCCTGCACTTGAGCTTTTAGCTCCCCGTAAGCAACTCTAACACAAACGTCGCCTTTGAGGTACTCCAAGGCATCCACTTTCCTCTGCAACTGATACGGCAAAAGGGGTTAGCCTTAAGGTTAGAAAGGAGAAAAACATGTTCTACAGGAAGTTACCTGCTCCATCAAATAGCTCTCATAGTTTGAGATCCGATACTCCTCATATCGCCAATGCTGCAGCTCAACTTCCTTCTCCTCGCTATGGAACCTAAGGGATTCGCCCTCATCCAGAATTTTCTGAAGCTTGGCCCATTGACGGAGCAGCTCAGACCTAAGCCTATCATAAGCCTGCACAAGGAAGGTTCAATAGAGGGAGGAGGACATGGGGCATAGGGAAACTGTATATAAACTCACCACAAAGTGAAGCCAACAAACTTTCTTGAAGTCGGAACACACTCCTGTTGATCTTGCCCCTGCGGCCCCAAAAGAACCAACCACGGGCACGGCGTATTCGCTCAAAGGAGCCGCCGGCCGGGGATCATGTACTTTGGGAGCAGCAAACCCGGGCGATGCCCCTTCCTAAAAAATGTGAGCCCGACCAGCACCACCAAAGGCTCCGTCACACCGTGGGTGCCTCATCCCAAGGAACCGCCCGATATCTGCAAACGACGAATCCAACACAAATAGAAGGGGAAAATATTACCTTGGGTATGCGAAGGCAAGGCAAAGGCAGCATACGCACATACCTTGGTACTGCGCTACCCATCCGATACGAAGTACAACTCGCCACCTATGTTCGTCGCAGGACGAATGGGTCACCAGCTTCCGGACCCAGGCAGGCAAATCATGGACTTCACTCGGCGTCCACGAAGTTGCTACAACAAGGGAGACAACATTATTACTCAGCTGATTTTTTCTATAGGTGAAACCTGAAAAAGTGTCAAACGCCTCACTCACGTGCATAATTCCACCCTTCGGGAAATGGAAAAAACTCCACAGGGATAATGTCGGTCGTCCGGACCCGGATAAACCAACTGGCCCACTCTCGATCCCAACTTTCCACACTGATATCCCCAAGGGACAAGTCGAGTAGCAGGGAGGGATGAAAAAACACCATAGCTCTTTGAAGCTCGAGGACCCTCTTTGGCCAAGGAAGCCTCAGAGAGACATCGGATCGAACAATCCTCAGTCCCGCTTGCATGGCTACTTTGAATCCACTTCTTGGAACGTCTAACCATGCAAGCCCCCAACTCAGAGCAGAGCACCACGTCAAGCCGGGGTATGAAGGTGAGCAGCAGTGTATAATTCGAGCCCCCTTTTGAGCAACAGTGCATAATCTGAACGACTATCTACATAAGGGAGAAACCGACTCCCCATCCCCTATCGCCTCGAGCCAGCAGCAGCAGCAGCAAGGGCCAGCATACCGACAACCATAACAATAGAGGGACATCACGCTTATGATCGACGAAGGAAAGCCCCGACAGAAGGCCACAACACGGTCTAAAGGAACTCCTCCAAACAACCTTACGGTCATGAGCCCCTAACATGATGTTCAAGGGTGAAAGAAGATCATGGGAAGGGAAAGGCAAGCGAGCCAACAGAAGCACTGGGATGGGTAAAGCAAAGCCAAGGTACCCCATTTATAGGAGATTACGACACGGTCATCTAGGCTTTGGAAGACTGACCGATGGGCGCAGTTAATGCATCCATGGAAAATCGAACCGACGGCGGTACCTTCACATTGAAAAACGAGAATCAGGAGCGCAATGAATGAAGTTGAAAAGCACGAGCCCGTGGATGTCCAATCACCACGAAGCTCAGGCCAGGAGTCGCACCATCGGTAAGTCGTCGCCGAAAGAAGCTCGAGGAGTCAAGTGTCAGAATCATTTACCTTCTCTTCATTATGGGAAACATGGAGACTATCTGTATGCGGCAAAATCAGAAGACTTGATTTCTCGCTGTCGGGACATTTTGGAAGCACGCCTCGGGACCCCGAGGGCGGGAGGCCGCGACCAAGTTCCCCACCCCGGGGCTCGTCGGAGCTCGACTCGGAGGAAACGAAGACCGAAGCCAGGATGGAGGGGGTAGCCCCCAAGGCACATGGCTACGTCTGACAGGCCCGGCCTATCCAGAGCCTATGTTGAGGCATCACGTCAATCCATCCCATCTCCGTACTTTTTGTTTAATATCCACATATTTTTACTATACCGTATTCCCTCGCCTATATAAGGGGAACCCATACCACTTCGTAAAGGGCTGATGTTGCTCCATTTCTCCACAAAAGCAATAATATCTCTCTCTCTCTTTCTCCTAAATTGTTCGATCTCACTGGCTCGAGGCCACTTTAACATCTATTGTCTTCTTACTTATTGCATGCTATATTGCGCAACTTTGGCTATAAAGAGACTTGCTCGATTGTTTCCTTAATTGTTATCCTATTCCCGGTTGCCCCCAATAGCTCGAGCTCGATTCGAGTCCTGACCTCGAGGTCCTTATCGACCGGCTTTGCATCCGGGCAATAGGCCTCTTTGGTTTGATTACTATCTTGTTTTAGCTTGCATTTCATCGTTAAACTTCACATTCTTAGCATCAACTGCTCTAACAACTAGCTCGGGAATAGATCACGTATTTTTAGAATCCCATTTACAAATTTAATTGTTGTTACCATTTTCACGGTAAACAAATTCAAACCACAGAGGAGACTTTATTTTCCGTTACAAAAAACGGATAATTTGAATTTAATATTAATTTTTCGTTACACAAAATGGATATTTAATAATATTACATTAATATTTACTATTAACAAATAAATTCGGTCCAAAAAAATCAATTAATCAATCGATCATTTGACTAAATCCGAAGCTGAAGCCTAAGCCGAGCGACGACGACGGTGCGAGGCTTGCCTTCTTCTTAACTCTTTAGGAGCTAGAAGAAGAGTAATTGTGTATATATACCTATTAAAAGTCTTTTCCTCCTCCAATATGGGACAATGTACCTTTGTCAAGGAGGGAAACTCAAATATTTAATTTTCCCTCCATTTTTGATTCACCCTCTTTTAAGCTAAAATAAGCTTAAAACACCAACAATCCCCATATGAATGGGGATTGGCTATATCACGTAAATATGCAAGAAAAACTGTGTGATTCACAAGCAAGGATTAATCACATCTGGATAAGTAGGTTTCCCTTTGAACTTTCTGTAGTGAGCTTATGTCAGATATACTCGGTCAATCAGTAAATTTGATATCTTTGAACCGTCAAACTTTGGTGTATACCTAGACAATCATAAGTTACACAATCAACCCTTAATCATCTTTGGTTCTTATTGTTGTGTTCATTTCAGACATGAACACCGCTTGGTTTCATAAGTGTGTAGAGAACTGGCATTACAAAATTCTTCTTGAAGCAGCTAACACTTCACACTTACATAGGTGATTCCTAAATGTGTCATCCCGTAGATACACTATTTGATATGTCCCGTATCAAATTTAGAAATCATTAAATAGCCTTAATGATTTATCCTTGGTACTGAACATTGTCTCATCACGAGAATGGACCAAAATTTTAGTTGACAATGTTGAACCGTCATTAATAATTTTGTTTGATCTCCTTGAACCTAGATCTTGGGATATCAAATCTTCTAGGTAGAGTTACCGCTACAATGACTTTTCCTTGGTCATAGTCACATTTCCCTCGTTGATTTCTCAAATACCTCTCGAGTTAGGCCTTTTATAAGTGGATCCGACACATTATCGCTTGAATTTACGCAGTCAATCGTGATAATTCATCTAGAGAGAAACTAACAGTTTTATGTCTTCGTCGTATAATATGAGATTTACCATTATACATAAAGCTCCCAACTCTTCCAATTGCCGCTTGACTATCACAATGTATGCATATTGGTGCCAACGGTGGCCAAAATAGAAGGTATTCCAAGAAATTTTGGAGCCATTCAGCTTCTTCATCGGCTTTATGTAAGGCTATGAACTTAGCCTCCATTGTAGAGCGGGCAATACAAGTTTGTTTGGACGACTTCCAAGATATTTCTCCTCCACCAATAGTGAATACATATCCACTTGTGGACTTAGATTTAGTTGAATTGGTGTTCCAATTTGCATCACAATATTCCTCAATCACCGTAGGATATTTACTGTAGTGCAAAGCAAAGTTCTAAGTATGTTTTAAATATCCCAAACTCGTTTCATTGCCATCCAATGAGATTGACCTAGATTACTCGTGTATCAACTCAATTTACTTATAGCACAAGCTATATCTGGTCGTGTACAATTCATGATATATATTAAACATCCCAACACACGAGCATAATCTAATTGTGATATGCTTTGGCCTTTGTTCTTTTGTAGTACAAGATTCACGTCAATTGGAGTCTTTGCAACTTTAAAATCTAAGTACTTGAATTTTTCAAGTAATGTCTTAATATAATGAGATTGTGACAATGCTAGACCTTGAGGAGTCTTATGGATCTTAATGTCACATCTTAGTCTTGAACTAAGCACACATGCGACACTTGGCAACTTTCTCATGATCTCGCATAACTTACTCACGTTCTTGCTATGCCAAGTCAGCCTTACCACACTCAAGATCGCTAAGGGAATGTTAGAACACAAGCGAATTGACAAAGAAAGCTTTTGTACTAGTGAGAGCTTGATGGTTTTGCTTGTTGAGTTTACAAATGAATGACCCCTTTATATACTAGTCTTGTAGGGGCTAGTGTGTCAATATTAATTGTTACACATGTCCCTTATTATTTACAAGCAAGACACTTCTCTAGCATTTTCTACATAGCTAGAATCTTCCAAGGACTTTTCTAATAATTCCATAGGGTTCTAGGGTCTTCATAGTGAAATCTATATATTTTTCTAGAACCTCCATACAAGTGCATAAAATATCTAGAGCTTTCCCAAGGAAATTCTCCATAGTTCTAGAATATTCTATCAAGATCTAGTCCCTAACTTATGTAACCCTTCCATATGGAAAAAATATATGCGAAGTGGCACCTACGTGGCATGATGATGTGGCGGGTCATGACACTCCCCCCACGCAATTTTGTGCAGCCCTCGGCACAAAGCATCGTCACGTACATGTGTACCTCGCATTAGCATCGTCGGAGATCTTTGTCCATTAACTATGATACCCTAGGGGCAGTTTGCCTTCCCATGTCAAAAGGTACTGGTCAACCTTCTTCTTTCCCCGTTTGTACTTTGGACGGCTAGCAATGATGGCCTCGATCCTCCGCCAATCGGATGCCTCTCCTTACTCTTGGCCTGAATTTTCCCGTGACTCAACCAAGTCTAGTAGCTTCTCAAGCATCGAGTTCATGCTTCCACTCCCTATTTGGATGCCCTCCATAGTCCAGCCTTACTGGCAAATTTGAACCCTCTGCTTGGTGCATCATTTGAGTCCGATAGTATGCCAACACTTGGTAACTCGCCATCCTCTTCAACTATGTCCGTCTAACTTTTCTTGCTACCACTATGATCCATTTGCGTGGCGCCAAAATAGGCTTTAGAATCCCCTATTTTCCGCTTGGATTCTAAGTGCATCTCTCCAATGCAGACGGTTTCTCCTGTGTCGCCCTTATGTGCTTGATCAAAGTAACCGATCATTGCTGCAAGCTTTCCCAACTCTAGGCATTCACTTGCCCGGTGTGATCCTTCACAGAAGTAGCACCCTCCCTTAGGCACGTACTCACTACCATTTTCCGGCCCCTTGCCATTTCTCTTGGACCCCTGTCCGTTATGGGATGGCCCCTTGCCATTACCCTTGTATACCTCGGCTATGTCTTTCCCATTGTCCTCGTCATGATCTCCCCTACCTCTCTCGGCGTTGCCTTCTTTGGAATTGGTAGGCTCCATCTTGAAGTCAACGAGTGACTTGGCTACCCCTATGGCCTCATCCATGTTGGCTACTTGATATCTTCTTAACTCCTACTTTACCCAATTTTTCAACCCATCTATGAAGTAGAAGAGGGAATATTCCTCGGACAATGACATGACTTGCAGTATTAAGGTAGTGAACTCGTGCACATACTCCCGAATTGTGCCGTCTGTCGGAGCTCCCTTAGCTTCTGCCTAGCCTCATACACCACATTTATTGGGTAGAATTGCTTCTTCAACTCCATCTTGAACTACACCTATGTCTCAATCTTGCATAGCCCTTTTTCCATGTTGGCACACTTCCGATGCCACCCCAGCATGACAACCTCAGTCAAGTACATTGAGGTGTTGCATACCTTAACAATATCGTCATCCTCCTTGACTATTCAAAGTACTTGTCCATCCTTCAAAGTAAGTCGTCCACCTCATGTGCGTCCCGTGCACTGCCATAGTCCCTTCTATTAGGGACCTTCACATTTATCCCTTTTGCAAGTACCGCTCCCTTGGTAATTCAAGCCATAATTCCCTATAAAGCTTCCTTCTAGCAATCTCTTGTATTCTTTCTAACATTCCTTTAGTCATCACCTTTGCTCTGATACCATGTTGCTATGTCCTTAGTCTTGAACTAAGAACACGTGCGGCACTTGACAACTTGCTCACGATCTCGCACAACTTGCTCATGATCTCGCACAACTTGCTCACGTTCTTGCTATGCCAAGTTAGCCTTACCACGCTCAAGATCACTAAGGAAATGTTAGAACACTGGCGAATTGCCAAAGAAGCTTTTGTACTAGAGAGAGCTTGATGGTTTTGCTTGTTCAGTTTACAAATGAATGACCCCTTTATATACTAGTCTTGTAGGGGCTAGTGTGTAAATATTAATTGTTACACAAGTCCCTTATTATTTACAAGCAAGACCCCTCTCTAGAATTCTCTACATAGCTAGAATCTTCCAAGGACTTTCCTAGTAATTCCATAAGGTTCTAGGATCTTTCTAATGAAACCTCTATATTTTTCTAGAACCTTCCTACAAGTGCATAAATATCTAGATCCCAAAGAAATTCTTCATTGTTCTAGAATATTCCACCAAGATCTAGTCCCTAACTTATGTAACCCTTTCATATGGAAAAAATATATGCCAAGTGGTACCTACGTGGCATGATGATGTGGCGAGGCATGACATTAATACCCAGAATTAAATCAGCAACTCCCAAGTGCTTCATATAAAACTTGCTAGTTAGCATACGCTTAGTCACATTTATGTTGGCAATGTCATTACTCATTATCAGTATATCATCCACATATAAAAAAGTAATGACTATGTGATTTGGAACATTTTTAATGTATACACATTTATCACATTCATTTATCTTAAAACTATTTGACAATATTATTTAGTCAAATTTTGCATGTCATTGTTTGGGTGCTTGTTTTAGTCTGTAAAAGGACTTAACAAGTCTACATACTTTTTTTTTCTTTACCTGGAACCACAAACCCTTCAGGTTGTTCCATGTAGATTTCTTCCTCCAAATCTCCATTTAAGAAGGCTGTCTTAATGTCCATTTGATGAATTTCAAGACCATAAACTGCAACTAATGCTACTAACATTCGTATGGACGTAATTCTTGTAACTGGAGAGTATGTATCAAAATAGTCAAGACCTTCTCGTTGTCTATACCCTTTGACCATAATTCTTGCCTTATATTTATCAATAGTGCCGTCATCTTTCATTTTCCTCTTAAAAATCCACTTAGAACCCAACGGTTTATTTTCAGGAGGAAGATCAACCAATTCCCATGTATGGTTGTTCAATATGGATTTTATTTCACTATTGATTTCCTCTTTCCAAAATAATGATTCCGTAGAAGACATAGCTTCTTTAAATGTTCGAGGCTCATTTTCCAATAAGAAAGTCACAAAATCTGGTCCAAATGAAGTATATGTTCTTTGACGTTTACTACGTCTTGGATCCTCCTGATTAAATGTACTTTCTTTTGTTTCTTCCCGAGGTCGATTAGATCTTTCACCAATCGACTCACATTCCTTTTTATATGGATATATATTTCAAAGAACTCAGCATTATCTGATTATATAACTGTATTATTATGAATGTAGGGATTTTCTAATTTAAGAACCAGAAATCAATATGCTTTACTATTGGTCAAATATCCTATGAAAACACATTCAACGGTTTTCGGTCCTATTTTTACCCTTTTGGGTTTAGGAGCTTGCACTTTTTCCAAACACCCCCACACTTTGAAATAATTCAAGTTGGGCTTCCTTCTTTTCCATTTTTCATATGGAATCGGTTGCATTTTTCTATGGGGTACTCGATTTAGTATCTGGTTAGCCGTAAGAATGACTTCCCCCCACAAGTTCTATAGAAAACCAGAACATATCAACAATGCATTCATCATCTCTTTTAATGAAGGATTCTTTCTTTCCGCAATCCCATTGGATTGGGGCGTGTAAGGGGCCGTTGTTTGATGAATAATTCCATATTCTAAACATATTTTTTCAAAAGGAGATTCATATTCACCATCCCTATCCCTTCTTATCATTTTGATTTTCTTGTTAAGTTGCGTTTCAACTTCATTTTTGGATTGCTTGAATGCGTCTATTACTTCATCTTTACTATTAAGTAAGTAAACATAGAAATATCGAGTACTGTCGTCAATAAAAGTTATGAAATACTTCTTTCCACCGCGAGATGGTGTTGACTTCATGTCGCAAATATCTGTATGAATTAAGTCTAAAAGATTTGAATTCCTTTCAACTGACTTATAAGGATGTTTAACATACTTAGATTCCACACATATTTGACATTTTGATTTGTCGCATTCAAACTTAGGCAATACTTCCAAATTAATCATTTTCCTGCAAGGTTTTATAATTGACATGTCCCAAACGTATATGCCGTAAATCATTTGACTCAAGTAAGTAAGAAGAAGCTGAAATATTATTATTCTCAACGACCATTACATTCAGTTTGAAAAGGCCCCCAGTGAGGTAACTTTTTCCTACAAACATCTCATTTTTACTTATTACAACCTTATTAGATACACAAAATACACTTAAACACGTTCTTAACGAGAAGTCTAGTAGAAACTAAGTTCTTTCTAATATCGGGAACATGAAGGACGTTGTTCAAAGTCACCACCTTGCCATAATTCATTTTCAGAAATATCTTGCCACATCCTCTAATCTTGGCCGTTGCAGAATTTCCCATAGAAAGCATCTCTTCGGGTCCAACGGGAATATTTGTAGCAAACGCTTTTCTAACAACACAAACATGGTGAGTGGCTCCAGAATCAATCCACCACTCCTTAGGATTTCCCATGAGGTTGCATTCAGAAAGCATATCGCACAAGTCATCAATATCTTCGTGTTTTTCAACCATGTTTGCTTGACCCTTCTTCTTGTTTTTCTTTGGAGCACAACAATCTGCAGATTTGTGTCCAACTTTCTAACAGTTGTAGCAATTTCTGTTGAACCGCTTCTTACTTGGGTTGCTTTTTGGTCCAGAAGCCTTCTTCCTCTTTCTATTATTTTGAGGAGCATCCTCAACAATGTTTGCTCCCATTATTGTTGAGTTTTCACGGCCTTTCTTTTCAGTAGCTTTGTTTTCCTCTTCGATTCTCAATCGAACAATGAGATCTTCAAGCAACATCTCCTTGCATTTGTGTTTCAAGTAGTTTTTGAAGTCCTTCCACAAAGGAGACAACTTCTCAATTATCGCTGCAACTTATAATGCTTCATTGATGACAAGACCTCCAATGAAAATTCCGTCAGTAAAAATAATATAATTAATACTTTCAACATTAGTATTAATTCCGCTTGTACCTTCAGCAACGAGATTGTGAATAATGACTTGCAATTCCTGGACTTGGGTAATAAAAAACTTGCTATCTACCATTTTTAAGTCCAAAACTTTTGCAATGAATTTCTTCAACCCGTCATCTTCAGTTTTGTATTTCCTTTCAAGCGCAATCCACAGTTCTTTTGACATCTCCACATTACTGTAGACATTATACAGATCATCGTCCAGTCCGCTAAGAATGTAATTCTTGAATAGAAAATAAGAATGCTTCCACGCCTCAGTCACGAGAAAGCGTTCATTGTCTGGAGTTCCGTCGGGCAGAACAGGAACATCTTCCCTAATGAATTTATGTAGACTTAAAGTCATCAAGTAGAAGAACATCTTATGCTGCCACCACTTGAAATCAATCCCGAATTTTTTTTGGGGTTTCTCTATCGGTGCCAATGCCGGTATTGTTCGGCTTGTCGATGCATTGGCAGTCACCATAGGAACAGTCTGGTTTCCGTTGTTATTCGTCATTTCTGTAAAAGATTGACATAAACAAATGTTAAAATCACTTAGATTTTAATATCCAATGGAGTAAAAAATCACCAAGAAGGCTTTAATCTCCAAAATGGGAGTAGAAAACCACAAAGATTTTAGTCTCCAGAATAGTGAGTATAACACAAATACAGAAAATAATTAAGTTCCTTAAGCTTGTTTATAAGCTGTATTTGTAAAATAATTCTAGAGAAGATAAAATAATGTATAAACATAATTTAATCTGAGCCCACTGAATTTACAGTATTTTCTTAAGGAACTTAATCCCCTCCTAGTACCCGAGGTTGTGGATTATTTCCACCCAGGACAGAACGAATTACACACTGGTGTAGTGGTACTTCAAACCCTAGTGTTTCAGCAAACAGAATGACGGTAGCAAATCCTACTTACTGTTGCTTTCTTTGTAGTTAAAACAAAAGTGTGATGACCCAAAAGGTCATCTTACATTTTAGAACTCGATTCTGTGTTCCAAGGCCTTCAAAACCTCATTTTATCCCTCCTCTATTTACGTGCGTAGTCCGAGCATATTTCCAGAAAGCATTTATGTGGAAAATTGATGAAATAATATGTTTTGGCCTAAAAAGTTGATTTTGGTTGACTTCGGTCAACGTTTTGGGTAAACGGACCCGAACCCGTGTTTTGATGGTCTCGGTGGGTCCGTAGTAAACTATGGGACCTGGGCATATGCCAGGAGTTGAATTCTGAGGTCCCTAGCCCGAGAAATAAATTTTTAATGAAAATTGTAAAACTAAAATTTTAATGGTTTTAGGAAATTGGTTAATATTTGATCTCGTGATATCGGGCCCATATTTTGGTTTCAGAACCTGTTACAGGTTTAATATAACATATATATCCTATCTGTGAATTTTGGTGGGAAACGGGATTGATTTGACGTGATTCGGACCTTTGGTTGAGAAATAGATGTTTCGAAACTTTCTTAAAAATTTCATGCAATTTGGTGCTAAATTCATAGTTCTAGGTGTTATTTTGGTGATTTGAGCACGCGAGCAAGTATGTATGATGCTTTAAGACTTGTGTGCATATTTGATTTGGAGCCTCGAGGGCTCGGATGAGTTTTGGATAAGCTATATAGTGATTTGGAACTTAGAAATTTTTGCTGGTATAGATGAACTTGTTGCAGGCCTCAGACCTCGCAAATGCGACGTCAAGGTTCGCATTTGCGACTACTGTTGAGGTCGCATTTGCGAGCTTCTCATCGCAAATGCGAAGAGAAGCTGGGCCAGCCGATGTTCGCAAATACGAACAACCTTTCGCATTTGCGAAGTGTGTCTGGTTAAGGGGTCTTCGCATTTGCGACCAATTGGTTCGCATTTGCGATAGAAGCATTTGCGAGCTTCATAATTGCGAAGATCAGGTCGCAAATGCGACATCTGCAGTTGTGTAAAAGGGGCTTAGACGGGATTTTTCAACCATTCTTCAAATTTTCAAAACAAGAAACCCTCTAGGCGATTTTCTAAAGACCAATTCTTTCACAAATCGTAGGTAAGTGATTCCTAACTCATTTCTTTCAATCTTTTACTTCTTTTTACAAGACTTCAACCTAGAATCTAAGATTTTCATGGTGGAATTAAGGATTTTTGGGTAGAAATTAGGCATTTCGAAATTTGGGGATTTAGACCTCAAATTGAGGTCGGATTCCAAAACTAATTACATATTCAGGCTCGGGGGAATGGGTGACTGGGTTTTGGTCCGAACCTCGAGTTTTGACAAAGTGGGCCCGGGGTCGGTTTTTAACTTTTTCGGGGAAATGTTGGGAAACTTATAATTATGCATTGAAATTGATTTCTTTAGCGATAATCGATGTTATTAAGTTAATTATGAATAGATACGAGTGGTTTGGAGGTGGAAACTAGACGAAAAACGGTGATTGAGGCTTGAGTTTGGTCGTGGAAGCGAGGTAAGTGTCGTGACTAACCTTAGCTTGAGGGATTAGGTATTATATGCTTATTTGTTATGTGTTTGGGTGTTAAGTACAACGTATAGGTGAGGTAACGAGTATCTATACATTGGTTTCGATTCATAGCATGTGGATTAAGTCTTGTTTTTGTAAATGTTGTATACTTGATCATATTATTCACGTTTAGATTATCTATTTGATGTATTGAGCCATTTCCTATCATGTTCTACTGAGTTTGGTTTTGATTAAGTATTGACTCAAAGTTGGGATTGGTATTGTGGCACTAAGTATTGAAGTAACGCTTGATGTTGTTATTGCCATCTCTCTATTATTGATGTTTCTTGTTTGGTGAGGTTGAGTGATAAAGCAAGAAGGGTGATGCCGTGCACTTTCTGTTGTTGTGTTTACTTATTATTACCGGTTCAAGCTGTTCTAGTTGTTTAAATTTCTCTATTGATGTGATTCTTTATTTTGTAACCCCCTTAGCATGCTTTCCCTCCCATTAATATTTGCTTAGTTTCTATTACTTGTTATTTCTGTTAGTGTATTGTTTAATTGCACAGGTTATGTATGTGTCTTGTCCTAGCCTCGTCACTACTTTGCCGAAGTTAGGCTCGGCACTTACTAGTACATGGGATCGATTGTACTGATACTACACTCTTCACGTTTTTTGCAGATTTCGGTGCTGGACCGTGTTGACCTAAGTTGGGTTGTTGCCTTCAGTCCAACAGGAGACCCAAGGTAGATCTGCCGGCGTTCGCAGACCTTCGAGTCCCCTTCCAGTTATTATAGTTTACTATTTTCTTTTAATTCAAAGACAGTTGTATTTTCTTTCAACCAGTATTTGTAGTGACTCTTAGAAGTCCGTGGATTGTAACACCAGACTTTGGGTAGTTGTGTACTAGTAGTTGGATTATTATGAGATTCCGCACTCCTTTAATTTGTTTTGGTTTTAATTGATGTTATTTACTGATTTGGTTAGTGGTTAGTGTATTATATCTCTATTTGTTGTCTTTCCTATCATTCTAGAAATTTAGGCATCATCACGATCCCGACGTTGGGAAATCCGGGTCGTGACAAGTTGGTATCAGAGCACTAGGTTGCCTAGGTCTCATAATTCACGGACAAGCTTACTAGAGTCTGAGGGATTGGTACGGAGACGTCTGTACTTATCCCCCAGGGGTTACAGAGTTTAGGAACAATTTCACTTCTATTCTTTTCTGTCGTGCGATTTTGATCTCTTAACGCTAATTGAACTCTCTGCTCTTGTTCCTTTGCAGATGGTGAAAACATGTACTGCTTCTTCAGTTGAGAAGCAGCCAGAGCCCCTAGTGGCAGCTCCTACGAAAGGTAGAGGACAAGGCCGAGGCCGTGCTAGAGGCCAAGGCAGGGGTAGGGCTCAGCCCAGAGCTCGAGCAGCAGCACTAGCGGCGGAGCCTCAGGTAGAGTTTGATGAGGAGGCTCCAACTCAAATTGTTCGAGCAGGGCCATCTCAGGTTCTAGGGGGTTCATCGCTACCCTGGCACTTCAGGATGCTTTGGTCCTTCTAGTGGGCTTTATGGAGAGTGTTACATAGGCTGACATATTTCCTATAGCACCAGCCGTCTCTTAGGCTGGGGGAGGAGCCTAGACACCCGCTACTCACACTCTAGAGTAGTTGGCTCCCCAATTTCAAACTCCAGCAGCTCAGCCAGTTGGGGTACTTCCGCCGGGTGTTGCAGCACAGACTGGCGATAGATCAGTTATGTCTTGTGAGGCTTTGTGGAGATTGGATAGGTTTACCTAGCTTTTCGCCATTACCTGTGGTGGTACATCTTCAGAGGATCCCCAGGACTATTTGGACAGTTGTTACGAGGTGTTACGGAACATGGGGATGGTAAAGACCAATTGGGTCGACTTTGCTACCTTTCGTCTGTCAGGTTCCGCCAAGAAATGGTGGAAGGATTTTTGTTTTGCCAGGCTAGCCGGGTCGCCTTCTTTGACTTGGGACTGGTTCTCTCAGTTATTTCTCGACAATTTCCTTCTTGTTACTCTGAGAGAGGACTATCGCAGACAATTCGAGCATCTCCAGTAGGGCAACATGTCTATTACTCAGTATGAGACCCGCTTTATTGATTTGGCCCGTCATGCTCTTCTTTTACTTCCTACTAAGAGGGGAGGGTGAGGAGGTTTATCGAGAGACTTGCTCAGCCTATCAGATTGCAGATGGCTAAGGAGATATGGAGCGAGATTTCGTTCCAAGATGCAGCCAATGTGGCCAGACGAGTTGAGATGGTTTTAGCTTAGGGGAGTGGTCAGGGGTCTGACAAGAGGCCTCGTCACTCCGATGGATTCAGTGGGGCCTCATCTGGAGGCCAGTGTACTTCTGGTAGAGGCCATCCTCCCAGGCCGCTTCATTTAGAATTTTAGGCTTCTCACGATGCTTCAGGTGGTCGCGGCTCTTATATGCAGTATTCCGATCAGTTGGCCCATAGTGCACCATCAGCTCCTATTAGTGCACCCCTATTCCAGAGTTTTCAGGGTGGTTATTCAGACCGATATGGTCAGTTTCAGGGTCAACAGTCTTAGCAACCGAGATTTTGTCATACTTATGGCAATCCGAGGCACATTGCTAGGTATTTCCCTCGAGTATCTTGCAGTTTTCACCATCAGGGTTCTCGTGCCCTGGTCCCGGCACTGGGTGTTCCACTGCCTGCTCAGTCAGCTAGAGGTAGGGGTCAAACAGCTAGAGGTAGAGGTCGAGGTATTAGAGGTGGAGGTCAGGCCACTAGAGGTAGAGGCCAGCTAGACAAGGCCCGTCCTCGAGATATAGTTCAGAGTGGTAGGACCCATCCCTAATGCTATGCTTTCCTAGCCAAGCCTGGGGATGAGTCATCTGACGCGGTTATCATATGTACAGTTTCAGTTTGCAGTAGGGATGCCTCAGTATTATTTGATTTGGGATCTACTTATTCATATATATATATATATATATATATCATCCTATTTTGCTTCATATTTAGTTGTACCATGTAATTCCTTGAGTGCCCATGTGTATGTGGCCACACCTGTGGGGGATTGTATTGTTGTAGATCGTGTCTATCGTTTGTGTATGGTTATTATTGGGGGTCTTGAGACTCATGTAGATCTCCTACTTCTCGATATGGTTGATTTTGATGTCATTTTGGGGATGGATTGGTTGTCACCTTATCATGCTATATTGGATCCAATGCAAGTGGTCTCTCACCAACCAGAATATATGCAAGGTTACCCATACTAGCTAACTTCCTACTCAATGCATCGGCCACCACATTGGCCTTCCAGGGATGATACAAGGTGGTGATATCATAGTCTTTCAATAGCTCCAACCACCCCCTCTGCCTCAAATTGAGCTCCTTTTGCTTGAACAAATGTTGCAAATTCTTATGATCCATGAACACCTCACATGACACGCCATATAGATAGTGGCTCCAGATCTTCAGTGCGTGAACAATGGTTGCTAGTTCCAAGTCATGAACTGGATAATTCTTCTCGTGAATCTTCAACTACCACGAAGCATATGCAATAACCTTGCCACCCTGCATCAATATCGCACCAAGTCCAATACGAGATACATCATAATATACTGTATAAGGGTCTGAACCTGTAGGCAATACCAATACCGGTGTCGTAGTAAAAGCTGTCTTGAGCTTCTGAAAGCTCGCCTCACACTCATCCGACCATCTGAACAGGGCACCCTCTTGGGTCAATCTGGTCAACGGAGCTTCTATAGATGAAAACCCCTCCACAAACCGACGGTAGTAACCCGACAAACTCAAGAAACAATGGATCTCTATGGCTGAAGTAGGTCAAGGCCAATTGTGAATGGCCTCAATCTTCTTAGGATCCACCTTAATACCCTCTGCAGATACAACGTGACCCAAGAAGGCAACTAAACTCAACAAAAACTCATATTTCAAAAACTTAGCATATAAATGGTTGTCTCTCAGAGTCTGAAGAACGATTCGAAGATGCTACTCGTGCTCCTCTGTTGTGGGAGTAGATCAAGATATCATCAATAAAAACAATCACAAAGGGATCCGGATAAGTCTTGAACACCCGGTTCATCAAATCCATAAATGATGCTGGGGCATTCGTCAGCCCAAATGACATAACTAGAAACTCATAATGCTCATACCGAGTCCGAAAAGCTGTCTTAGGGACATTGGATGCCCTAATCCTCAACTGATGGTAGCCAGACCTCAAATCGATCTTCGAAAACACCTTGGCACCCTGAAGCTGATCAAATAAGTCATCAATCCTCAGCAATGGATACTTGTTCTTGATGGTGACTTTGCTCAACTGCCGATAGTCTCTGCACATCCTCATCGATCCATCTTTCTTCTTCACAAACAACACTGGTGCACCCCAAGGCGAGACACTGGGTCTAATAAATCCTTTATCAAGCAAATCTTACAACTGCTCCTTTAATTCTTTCAACTCTAACGGGGCCATACGGTATATCAGAATAGAAATGGGCTGAGTGCTTGGAACCAAATCAATACAGAAGTCAATATCCCTGTCGGGTGGCATCCCCGGTAGGTCTGTAGGAAGTACCTCAGGAAACTCTCAAACAACTGGTACAGAATCCATGTAAGGAACCTCCGCACTAGAATCGTGAACATAAGCCAAATAAGCTAGACAACATTTCTCGACCATACGCCGAGCCTTCATATAAGAAATAACCCTGCTGGTAGAATGACCAGGAGTCCCTCTCCACTCTAATCTAGGCAACCCCAGCAAGGGTAAGGTCACTGTCTTGGTAGGCTTTGGCCAATCGGTTCGTGAGGTTGGATGTTTCTGAGCCCCATCGTGTTCTAGCTTGTACAGTCACTCGGTCTTCCTTGTTTTAGCATATCAAGGATCGATAGTATAATGACCCTAATTTTCTTGTCCTTAGGAACACAGTGTGGCACGGTGATGCCAAGCAGGTTACAGTTGGAGATGATGGAGTTTTGAGGATGTAGAGTCATGTTTGTGTGACAAATATGGATGGCTTCATGAGGTGATTATAGAGATGGCCCACAGTTCCCAGTATTCTATTCATCCAGGCGCTGCTAAGATGTACTAGGACTTGCGGAATCATTATTGGTGGAGGAGGATGAAGAAGAATTGTTGCATAAATAGCTCGGTGTTTAAATTGTCAGCATGTAAAGTACAAACATCAGAGACCTGGTGGTTTTCTTCAAAAGATTGAGATTCCTGAGTGGAAGTGGGAGCGTACCACTATGGATTTTGTTGTTGGACTCCCACAGACTTAGAGGAAGTTCGCCGCAGTATGGGTTATTGTAGATGGGCTGACTAAGTCATCGCATTTCATTCCTGTGGTAGTTCCTATACTTCGAGCGGTTGGCAGAGATTTATATCCGTGAGGTTGTTCGTCTCTATGGTGTGCCTATATCTATCATTTCTTATCGAGGTACGTAGTTTACCTCGCATTTCTAGAGGGCAATACAACGTGAGTTGGGTACGCGAGTCAAGTCAAGCACATCATTTCATCCTCAAACGGACAGACAGTCCGAGTGTACTATTCTGATCTTGGAGGATATGTTTCACGCTTGTGTTATTGACTTTGGAGGTTCTTGGGATTAGTTCTTGCCATTAGTGGAGTTTTCCTACAACAACAACTATTAGTCGAGCATCCAGATGGCTCCCTATGAGGCGTTGTATGGTAGACGATGTCGATCGCCAGTTGGATGGTTTGAGCTAGGGGAGGCTCGGTTATTGGGTATAGATTTAGTGCAGGTTGCCTTGGATAAGGTTAAGATCATCCAGGATAGATTTCGTACAGCTCAGTCCATGCAAAAGAGTTATGCCGACCGTAAGGTTCGTGACGTGGAATTCATGGTCGGAGAGAGAGAGTGTTGCTTCGGGTATCACCCATGAAGGGTGTAATGAGATTTGGGAAAAAGGGCAAATTAAGCCCTAGGTTCATCGGGCCTTTTGAGATTCTTGATCGAGTGGGGAAGGTGGCCTACAAACTTACGTTGTCCCCAGGCTTATCAGCGGTGCATCTAGTGTTTCATGTGTCCATGCTTCGGAAGTATCACGACGATCCATCCCACGTGTTAGATTTCAGCACTTTCCAATTGGACAAAGATTTGACCTACGAGGAGGAGCCAATAGCCATTTTAGACCGACAAGTTTGTCATTTAAGGTCGAAGAGTTATCCTTCGGTTCGTGTGTAGTAGAGAGGTTAGCCTGTTGAGTCAACTTCTTGGGAGTCCGAGTCCGATATGCGGAGTAGATATGCCCACCTTTTCACCAGCTTAGGTATTTTTCTATGTCCGTTCGAGGACAAATGGTTGTTGTAGAGGTGGAGAATTTGATTACCCAAAAGGTCATTTTATGTTCTAGAACTCGATTTCGTGTTCCGAGGCCTTCAAAACCTCATTTTATCCCCCCTCAATTTGCGTGCGCAGTCTGGGCGTATTTCCGAAAAGCCTTTATGTGGAAAATTGATGAAATAATAATTTTTGGCCTAAAAAGTTAATTCTGGTTGACTTCAGTCAATATTTTGGGTAAACAAACCCAGACCCGTGTTCTGACGGTCTCGGTGGATCCGTAGTAAAATATGGGACCTGGATGTATGCCTGAAGTTGAATTTCGAGGTCCCTAGCCCAAGAAATGAATTTTTGATGATTGTAAAACTGAAATTTTAATGGTTTTAGGAAATTGGTTAATGTCTGATCTCATTGGTATCGGGCCCGTATTTTGGTTCTGAAGCATGGTACAGGTTTAATATAACATATATATCCTATCTGTGAAATTTGGTGGGAAACGGGGTTGATTTGATGTGATTCGAACCTTTGGTTGAGAAACTAGAAGTTTTGAAACTTTCATAAAAATTTCATGTAGGTTGGTTCTAAATTCATAGTTCTAGGTGTTATTTTGGTGATCACGCGAGCAAGTTTGTATGATGTTTTAAGACTTGTGTACATGTTTGGTTTGGAGCCTCGAGGGCTCGGGTGAGTTTTGGATAGGCTACGGAGTGATTTGGAACTTAGAAATTGTTGCTCGTATAGCTGAACTTGTTGCAAGCCTCAGGCCTCGCAAATGCGAGGTTAAGGTTCGTATTTGAGACTACTGTTGAGGCTGCATTTGCGATCTTCTCATCGCAAATGCGAACAGAAGCTGGGTCAGCCTATGTTCGCAAATGCGAACAACCCTTCGCATTTGCGAAGTGTGTCTGGGGAAGGGGTCTTCGCATTTGCGACCAATTAGTTCGCATTTGCGATAGAAGTAGAAATGCGACAGGTTGGCATTTGCGATACCATTCTCGCATTTGCGAGCTTCGCAATTGTGAAGCTCAGGTCGCAAATGTGATATCTGCAGCTGTGTAAAAGGGGCTTAGATGGGATTTTTCAACCATTCTTCAAATTTTCAAAACAAGAAACCCTCTAGGCGATTTTCTAATGACCAATTATTCCGAAAATCATAGGTAAGTGATTCCTAACTCATTTCTTTCAATCTTTCACTTCATTTTAAAAGATTTCAACCTAGAATCTAATGTTTTCATGGTGGAATAGGAAATTTTTGGGTAGAAATTAGGGATTTCGAAATTTGAGGATTTAGACCTCAAATTGAGGTCAGATTCCAAAACTAATTATATATTCAGGCTCGAGGGTTAATGGGCAACTGGGTTTTGGTCCGAACCTCGAGTTTTGACCAAGCGGGCCCGGGGTCGGTTTTTGACTTTTTGGGGGAAATGTTGGGAAACTTATAATTATGCATTGAAATTGATTTCTTTTGCAATAATTGATGTTATTAAGTTAATTATGACTAGATACGAGTGGTTCAGAGGTGGAAACTAGAGGAAAGCGATGATTGAGGCTTGAGTTTGGCCGTGGAAGTGAGGTAAGTGTCATGGCTAACCTTAGCTTGAGGGATTAGGTATTATATGCTTATTTGTTACGTGTTTGGGTGTTGACTACAATGTATAGGTAAGGTGATGAGCATCTTTACGTTGTTGTCGAATCATAGCATGTAGATTAAGTCTTATTCTTGTAAACGTTGGATCCTTGATCATATTATTTACGTTTAGATTATCTATTTGATGTATTGAGCCATTTCCTATCATGTTCTATTGAGTTTGGTTTTGATTGAGTATTGACTCAAAGTTGGGATTGGTATTGTGGCACTAAGTGTTGAAGTATGACTTGATGTTGTTATTACCATTTCTCTATTATTGATGTTTCTTGTTTGGTGAGGTTGAGTGATAAAGCACGAAGGGTGATGTCGTGCACTTTCTATTGTTGTGTTTACTTATTATTACCGGTTCAAGCTATTCTAGTTGTTTAAATTCCTCTATTGCTATGATTCTTTATTTTGTAACCCCCTTAGCATGTTTCCCCTCTCGTTAATATCTGCTTAGTTTCTATTACTTGTTATCTCTGCTAGTATATTGTTTAATTGCACAGGTTATGTATGTGTCCTGTCCTAGCCTCGTCACTACTTTGCCGAGGTTAGGCTTGGCACTTACCAGTACATCGAGTAAGTTGCACTAATATTGTACTCTACATTTTCTGTGCAGATTTTGGTGATGGACCGTGTTGACCTGAGATGGGTTGCTGCCTTTAGTCCAACAGGAGACCCAATGTAGATCTGCCGACGTTCACATACCCTGGAGTCCCCTTCTAGTTATTCCAGTTTAATGTTTTCTTTTACTTTAAAGACAGTTGTATTTTCTTTCAGCCAGTATTTGTAGTGACTCTTAGAAGTCCATGGATTGTAACACCAGATTTTTGGGTAGTTGTGTACTAGTACTTGGATTATTATGAGATTCTGCACTCCTTTAATTTGTTTTGGTTTAAATGTTGTTATTTACTAATTTTCTTAGTGGTTAGTGTATTATATCTTGTCACGACCCCAAAACCAACCCGGTCGTGATGGCGCCTATCATGAAACTAGGCCAGCCGATACAATCCCAAATCAAACCAATATTTCATAACAAAGATGTTTTAAGCTATTAGTAAATAAAATCCCATAACATGAGTCTAAATAACAAGTGCGGAAAGAAACACAAGCCCGATATCGGGATGTCACAAGTCACGAGCATCTACTAAGTATTGTCTGAATACAATGAAGACTATCATAGTCTGGAAAATACTAAAAAACATTCTAAGGACAATAAGAGGGAGAAGTGCAAGGCTGCGATCGCCATGTAGCTACCTTTCCGACTCCGGGTATCCGCAATAGATAATGGATCAACGCTCGCTATCACGACCTGCGACTCCTGGATTTGCACACACAATGCAGGGAGTAATGCGAGTATGCCAACTCAGTAAGCAATAAAAGTAAATAAAGACTGATCAGTAAGAAAATACATAAACCATGTCATAACATTACAGTAAGTACAGTATGTGTTCAAAACAGGATATAAATCAAATCATCTCGTTAAAAATCCAATTTTAGTTAAAATCCTTTGAAAAATGTCTTTCTAATAGTTTCAACAAAGACTCAATGAAGTTTAGAGTAAAATGATGAAAATCATAAATACCCCCCCCTCCCCGGGCAAGACATGTATCATAAACCGCCCCTCGGGCATAAAATCAATCGGGACCAGCCCCTCAAGCTACCTCACAATCACTCGTAATCATCCCCTCGGGCCTTACATGAATCAAGACACAGCCCCTCGAGCAACATCATATCACTCACTCAGGGTACCCGCGCTTACTAGGGGTGTACAGACTCCAGAGGGGCTCCTACAGCCCAAGTGTTATAATAAGCCATCTCGTGGCATAATAAATCAGGCCCTCAGCCTCTCATATATCACAAAATAGTACAACATGCTACGGCGCGTAGCCCGATCCCATAATATCCTCACAACACAGGCCCTCAGCCTTACTCAGTCAGAAACCTCTCAAGCCACTCGGGCTAACAGTAAAATAGGGTGCTCAGCCCAAAATATCATCTATAGCATCAAAACGGAGTAAATAAGGCTAAGTAATGAAATCAGTAAAACATAGCATGACTGAGTACATATATTAAATCAAAACAGTGAGGAATAGTAGTAAAAGCCCCTAAGGGTCCAAACAGCTTGGCACGAGGCCCAAATATGGCATTCAACCCAAAACATAGTAATACTTTCCAAAAAATACATGAGTATCAAATAGTTTTCATTCAAATACGCAACTTAATAGCCGTTATGGGACGGATCAAGTCACAATCCCCAACAGTTCACGCCCCCACGCTCGTCATCTAGCGTGTGTGTCACCTCATAATAGTGAAACGATGTGAAATTCGGGGTTTCATACCCTCAGGACAAGATTTACAATCATTACTTACCTCAAATCGGAGGAAAATCTACTCTATGATGCCCTTGTCGCTCGACTTGGCCTCAAATCGTCCCGAATCTATTCAAAATCAGTATCACATCATTAATAAACACTAAAGGAACAAAGCCATACGAAAAATATTAAATTAAATCAAAAATTCTGAAATTGGCCAAACCCGACGCCCGGGCCCACATCTCGGAATCCGACAAAAATCACAAAACTAGAATCCTTATCCTTTCACGAGTCCATACACACCAAATTTACCAAAATCTAACTTCATTTGACCCCTCAATCGCCCAATTTTAACTCTCAAGTTCCAAACCTTAATTCCCCAATTTTCACCCTTAAATCCCACAAATATCATGCTTAATCAACTAACAATTACTATAGAATCGAGTTTTAGGTTCAAAAACATTACCTCAACGTGTTTCCACTTGAATCTCTCTTCAAAATCCCTCAAAAGCTTCAATCCCGACTTCAAAAAATGGTGAAAATGGGCAAAATTTTGCGAAGGGGTCAATTTATACTTTCTACCCCCAGGGATTCCGTACCTGCGAAAAATTCCTCGCACCTGCGGTCCCAGGAGTGCACCTGCGAAAAGTCACTTAAACGCCAGCTTCCGCACCTGCACCCCAAGCCTCGCATCTGCGGGCTCGCAGGTGAGGTTAGATCCTTCGCTTCTATGACCTAATCCGCATCTGCAATCTCTTTATCGCTTCAGTAGCCTCGCACCTGCGGTCCCCAAACCGTAGGTGCGGAAATGACAGAAGCAGCAAAAATCAGCAGCATCAACTCAAAGTCAAACTTTCTATCAACCACCCATATTCATCCTGAGGCCCTCGGGACCTCAACCAAACATGCCAAAAAGTCACATAACCCCATTCAAACTTATGCCAACCTTTGTATCACTCAAAACAACATTGAAACACCAAATCATCCTCGGATTCAAGCCTAAGGATTTCCAAACTTCCGAATTCCGCAAACGATGTCAAAACCTATCAAACTTCATCTAAATGACCAAAACTTTTGTGCACACATCACAAATGACATAGCGGACCTACTCCAATTTTCGGAATTCCATTCCGACCCCGATATCAAGATTTCCATTGCCGACCAGAAAATGCCAAATTTCCAATTTCGCCAATTCAAGCCTAAGAAAATGCCAAATTTCCAATTTCGCCAATTCAAGCCTAAATCTACCATGGACCTCCAAATTACATTTTGAACACGCTTCTAATTCCAAAACCACCTAACGAAGCTATTCGAACCATCAGAATTCACATTTGAGATCTTCTACACATAAGTCAACATCTAGTTGACTTTTCCAACTTAAGCTTCCAAATAAGAGACTAAGTGTCTCATTCCACTCTAAGACCACTCTGAATACAACACAACCAACACAATATGATGAAATACAGCTGAACAACACACAAGGAAGCAAAAATGGGGGAGACGGGGTTGTAACTCATGAAACGACCGAATGGGTTGTTATATCCTTCCCCTCTTAAACAAATGTTCGTCCTCGAACGGGGTCAAGAAACATACCTGAAGCCTCAAACAAGTGTGGGTATCTGCTCTGCATCTCCCACTCCTCCTACACAGGCTGACCTCTCCACTGCACTTTTACTAAAGCAATATCTTTTGATCTCAACTTTCGGACCTACCGCTCCAAAATAGCAACATCATAGGTCAAATCACCGTCTAACTGAACCGTGTTGAAATACAAAACATGAGATTGATTGCCAATATACTTTTGGATCATAGAAACATAAAATATTGGATGCACACTCGATCAGCTAGGTGGCAAAGCCAGCTCATAAGCCACCTCCCCAATGTGAGCACGTGATTTTTGCCCTATACGAATTACTCCCAAAATTTTCAAAACAAAATAATTTTTCCATTATTTGCGATTTTTGTGGATTTTAGTGGCATTTTCTGTTACTGTGTGAATATTGTCTATGCCTGTTTATTTTATTTAGTAATGAAAAATACAAAAATATATTGTAATTACATTTAGGATTTAATTTGACATTTTTGAATTAATTAATAATTAGGTGTTTTATAAAAATGAAAAACAAAATCAGAAAAATAGTTTATTCTTGTTTTTTATTTTAGTCTTGAATTTTAGTAGTTTTTCCTTTGATTTGGTACTTAATTAATTGGGTTAATTATTATCTAGAGATAATTAAGTTAATTTGGTGGAATAATTTGGTTTAGGGATCAATTTAGGATTTAAATTAATTTTGAGAAGAAAATAGTTTGGAAATGAATAGAAAGGGAAAAGAATTCTTGGGTCAATTCAATTTAATCCCCAAGCCCAAATCAAATACACCTAATACCCAACCAAAACCAGCCCAAAACCCATGCCATACCCG
This sequence comes from Nicotiana sylvestris, assembly GCF_000393655.2. Classification (NCBI taxonomy): domain Eukaryota; kingdom Viridiplantae; phylum Streptophyta; class Magnoliopsida; order Solanales; family Solanaceae; genus Nicotiana; species Nicotiana sylvestris. The sequence goes on from NC_091062.1 coordinate 31,919,054, forward strand.
GTCAATTCAATTTAGACCTCAAAGACGACTCAAACGACGTCGTTTCAGTGTCAACCAATCTCAACCGTCCATTCCCCACATCCAGCGGCCAGGACTTAACCCATTACCCATTTAACTTTACCCTGAACCGTTTCCCCCTAAACCTGATCCAGCCTCTAATCCTAATAAACGACACCGTTCAAATTAATCAAATAATCCAAGCCGTTGATCTCGTTTGATCGAACGGCCTGGATTTAACGTCTCCCCTAGTATATAAAACAGACCCCGCCCCCTCATAACCACCCCATCTCATCGCTCATCTTCCTCACCCAAACCCTAGAGACCAGCCGCCACCATTCCCCACCGCCTTCCGGTGGCGACGCCGGCTTCGTTCACCTCCAAAATCACACCCCAGAACCACCATAACCCCCTCTTTCCAAATCCCCAATCTGTTTCCCTCGAATCTTGCCAGAACCTCTCGAATATCAAATCTAAGATTGAGCCCTAAAAGTTTAAAATCGATTTCCCATGAACCTAATAACATGCATCGATCCAGACCTCTAATCTTCGTCATTAGAAGGATTGATTCACTACAAAACTGATGTTGCTCATTTGTTCTTGACAAAGAACAAATGATTGGCATCAGTTTCGGATGAATCAGAGTATCGAGTGTAATTTCAAGTTTAGCCTGTAAGTTCCCTTCATTATTTCTGTTTGTTTAGTGTTTGTTTCATCTCTATCTCTTCTTTTTTTCTACTTTGTGTATCTTAGTTTTCTGACTTTGGATTGAAATTATAATAGTATCTTCCTATTAGGTTAATTTGTTTGTTCATTCATTTCTGTCCATCTTTAGCTTTTATTTTAATTCCTAAAAAAGGATTGTGCCCTAATTTTGGTTTATCCGTTCTGTCTAGTTTTAGGTTTGTATCCAGCTTCTGTTTTAGTTGTTTAAGCTCATGAGTTTGCCATTGAATCAGCAGGTTTCCAGTTTTCAATTTATGTTTATATTATTCTAATAGGCAGCATATTAGTATCCTCGTGATGTTTTAATTCCTTGTTAAAATGATTATGTTAAATGTGTCAAAGGTCGAATCTCAAATAGGCTCTTCATTGTTCTTTTCTTGCTAATGTCAGTTCAGATTGTTCATATGAAGGGTTATTGTTGACTCTGTTTCAATGCTAAATCTATTTAGGTTTCAGAAACTAATGCCCTTTGGTTCTGGTTGCCTAGAAATTCTGTAAATGTTTAGAACTTTCAGAGATTCTAATTGAATAATTAGGAACTTAAGGGATAGTCTGGGAATTATTTAATAAAGGAGATTGTTTACCTAACTTAGGAAGCTTCTCAATAGTGGTAGGGTACAAATTGCATTACTGAATTAATTAAAACCACTAAGTTAGTGGATAGTTAAGAAATGAAAAGCAGAATTGATAATGGGAATGACACTAATTGAATGCCTATTTAAAGGTTGAAGATCAGAGAACAAAAAAAGGGAGGCAGGACATTCGGACAGAGAGGAGAAGAACATTCTGATATTCTGAAAGTATTGAAAAAATACAGATTTTTTAGAAATAAGAATCCAATAAATCAGCTGAAAACTCTATACTATACCATTGAGCATCAGTAATTCCTGATTCTTTTAAGCTCTAGAAACAATAATGTTTAGTGATGGGATTTGAGTTGATTTGATACTAGTTTTTGGAAGGTTTTGATCAAATTGTGTTAAAGACTACTGTTCCATTGGATTGTAAATCAGTTTTCTGGTTTCATTTGCTGAATTTGGGCTGTGTTGTTGCAGTTGTCGATTTCTGCTGTTTAAAAATTGTTGATCCTTCTTTATTTCTTTGTCCCTTCAATCTCAGGTACCTTCTTAGCTCCTGAATAATGATTGATTGTTGAACATGTAAATCAGGTGGAATACTAATTGGATACAGGCTGCATTTGAACTTAATTTCCCCTGTTTCTCATACTACTTTAATATTCTGTAATAGATATGTAGTTTTAGATGTTATCTAAGCTATCATTTGCACATTTAATGCTGTGTATGTTCAGTAGTTATATGTATGGGTAATTGGACATGTATGTATGATTCTGTTGTGTATGTTCAATAGTTGTATGTATAGGTAATTGGACATGTACGTATGATTCTTATTTGAGATCAGTATGGTTCGAAGTATTTTGCAAACATGTTCTGTGTTTACATTTGCTCCTGAATGAGTTTGAAATGTCCACGGATTATATTGAAAGCATTAGTATGATTTTCTAGAATTCATGAGAGAACCAGATTCTAATGTACTGGTTTGGTGACTATCAGTGTTAGGGTAAATTCAAGTTAGTTTAGTTATGTTGAAAATGATTCACTGGTTATCTACTGTTGCTTGCATGTCAATCGAGCAGATTTGGTTGTTTTAAATTCTACAAGTTTTGTCAACGTGAGGTTTAATTAAGGTTTAAATAACAGCATTTCAAGTTAATTTAGGGCCTTGAAAATTTAGAATCATATGCTGTATAGTTTCTCAAGAATTGGATCCTTAATTGTTTTCTTTTTCAAATTCTTAGAGTTGTTTGTATGTTGTGACTAGTTATTTAGGTTCATTCTGAACTTTTGCTGCTCAGCCATCACTGGATCACGATACAGACTCGATGTCGAGTCTAATTGGTGTTGGTTCTGAGGCTTTAAAGAATTTGAGCCTTCTGCTTGGGCTCAATTTGGGCCCAGAATTTTAAAATTAATAAGAAATGAAAGTGATAGGCCCTGCTGCATGAGTTTTCTTTTATTTGCTTCAAAACAAGGTTCTTCACTGTTAGTTGGGGTTGGTACAATTTCGTTTTAAGATTGGCCCAGTTCCCCAATGTTACAAATCAATTGTGTTAGTTTCTTTAAAAGGGATTACCATACCAATTGGGCGAATAATTATGGCCCTTTAATTTGATGGTTGCTAATTAGTAGGAAGAAAATATATTTTTGATTCTTACTCATATCTAAAATACTACATATTGATGCAAAAACTCTTGAGCTTTAGTAATCAGGCTAATGATTTCGTGCGCTTAACGATACGGACTTCTCTTGGTCTCAAATCTCAATATGCTGTTAATACCTCCTAGGCAGTTTCGAAGTGATTTGATCACAAAGAGCTTCTAAATTCAATATCTCATGATGTGCATATTGGAATGATTATTTGGTTTGTTTTGTGAGCTAATCTGGTAGATATTGAAATAAAGAGAGGTCTATTGGGCTAAACTCTAAGAATGAATAGGTTGAGAAAGAACTTGATAGGCGTAAAACCTTTTAATAACTTTTTCTGTTGCGTGTGGTATGATTACGAGTTCCAAAATTAATACCAACGTATGCGTTCGCGCAATGTTGAGCGAAACAATCTTAATCTTAATAAAATACTATCGTGGTTGTGTACATGTTCGTGTGACATAATTACGATTCTAAAAGCAAAATCGGAGTATGTGCAACTTCGGCCCAATTTTCTTAACATTAATAAAGTGTTATTAATTGTGGACACGTTCGCGTGACATGATTTTTGACGTGCCAAACAAATGGATATATGTGCGCGTAACCCGTTTCAAGATAACTTTCTTGATTAAAAAGCGTTGAAAGTTAAATGCACATAGGTTTTAAAAATCAGTAATTAAAAATTTTAATAAGCCAAGTGTGATCAAAGCGACCGTGCTAGAACCACGGAACTCGGGAATGCCTAACACCTTCTCCCGGGTTAACATAATTCCTTACCCGAATTTCTGTATCCGCGGACTGTATTACAGAGTCAACCGTTCCTCGATTCGGGATTTTAAACCAGTGACTTGGGACGCCATAAATCTCCCAAGTGGCGACTCTGAATTTAATATAAATAAATCCTGTTTCGATTGTCCTTTAATTGGAAAAACTCCCTTGTATTTATACCTTTTACGGGGTGTAGTAAAAAGGAGGTGTGACAGCTCTGGCGACTCTGCTGGGGACAAGAACCCAGAATCTCTCGTTCAGGGTTCAAGAATTTGAGCTTAGAATAATTGTTATATTTGGCTTTATTTTTTTTATCTAGTTTTATTCACATGTTTGTGCTTAATGTGCGAAATATTACTTTTTACCGCTTTGATATTAATGAACTGTATATATAAACTGTTACGAAACCTTTCTTCTTTCTGAGTCTTCTGAATTTATGGTGCACACGTGCGTGTGGCCCACCTTTATGTTAGAAGTCATACCAAATAGAACGAAGTTGGGCCAAGTAACTAGGTCGGGTAGACTTTCGTGCTCCCGGTACGTTGCCCCCACTTCGGCTCAAGCTGTCCGCTTGGCTAAGCCAGGTCTAGAACAGTATACCCTAGGTTTTCACTTAGAATAACTCAGCTTCATGCCGGATCCCTAGTAAGAACGTTTGTTCGCATCATGTGCATTTGACTTCGAAGACTCAACACGGGGGTTGGGTCTGTCTAGGACAGGTGTACCCGAAATGAAAAGACCATTCTGATGCATCTTACTTGCTACTTGTGCATTCATTTGTTTCGGTTGCGTGTTGACCAGCTTATAGGGAAAAGTTAGAAAAGTAAAATCAATGTGAGGACCGAGAAAGAAAATTGGTTGTTTTTCGGAAAAAAAACAATTTCCAAAATATTTTGAAATTCTTTCGAAATTTTGAAGAAAAAATAAGGAAATTTTGTCTCTTTTTTAAAAAAAATAGTTTTGTTATTACGAACTACGTAAGTTTGATTCTCGCCGGATGTGAGATACGTAGGCAACTCACATCGAGCCCAACTATTTTAATTAAAAAATAAATAAATAAAAATAATTATTTAATAAATAAATAAATAATGTGGGTACATAAATGTCGTTTTGTTATAAGTAAGGCGATGTCATTCTTGTCCAAAATATGCTGAATGTCCCCAAAAGGACGCCGGAAGGCCGTTTTGCAAGAACAGCCGCCTTTGGTCATTTTTTTTTTCAAAATTTCTGGTCGGTTAGCAAATACAGCCTTAAATCTTCTTCATCGAAGTGCTGAAAGGCCGTATTGACAAAGCCAGATATTTTTATGAATTTTTTTATAGTGATTTTTTTGAGTCAAAATGAGTCTTGATTTTTGTTTTTAAAATTAAAATCACTCACAGGTACAAAATGAGCATCATTCAGAACCCACCATTCACAGATGTAGATGAGTTTCTATTTCAGCTTCAGATGTGGTGGTATGAATTGGGAGTAGATGGTTAGGAATGGGTCATTAAGTATTTGGGAGCTCTCACAGATATTATGAAAGTTAAACCACGCGATGATATGATTACGGCACTAGTGACTTTTTGGGACCCTGTTCACAATGTCTTTCGCTTCTCTGATTTCGAGCTTACTCCCACTTTAGAAGAAATAGCTAGATATTCCGGTTTTGACGGAGATTTGAGAAACCAGAATCTTATATTCCCAAAAGCTCCCTCTGTACACCAATTCTTTGGTCTTCTGAATATCAGGAATCAAATCAGAAAAAGCAATGTTGTCAAAGGGTGTTGTTCTTTCAACTTCCTATATTCAAGGTTTGGAAAGCCCGATGGGTTTGAAATTCATGAAAAGGGCCTTACTAACAAATAAAACAAGGACACCTAACAGATTCACCATCGTTTCTCTTTCATAGTGGCTTTTCTGGGAATCATGGTCTTCCCAAACAAAGAGCGGACAATTGATATTCGCATAGCCAGAGTCGTACAAGTCCTCACTACCAAGGAACATCACACTCTTGCCCCGATCATTCTCTCAGACATTTATCGGGCGTTGACTTTGTGTAAGTCCGGGGCAAAATTCTTCGAAGGGTGCAACATTTTGTTGCAAATGTGGTTGACTGAACATCTCCGACATCACCCCAAGTTCATGCAGTATGGTCCAAGCAAGGACAATTTCATCGAGAGTTATGAAGAAAGAATAAAAGATTATAAATCTCCAGAAGGGGTAGAAGCCTGGATATCCCATTTAAGATCTTTAATGGCAAGTCAAATTGAGTGGACTTTGGGATGGCTCCCAGTAAGAGAGGTGATACACATGTCAACCTTAAAGAGTTATTTGTTGTTGTTGGGTTTAAGAAGTGTCCAGCCGTATGCGCCATAGAGAGTTCTAAGACTGCTAGGGAGATACCAAGTGGTGCCTGATGATGAAGATTTGAGTGTGCAAGTGATTGAGCTACACCCCTAAGCCACACTCCCTGAGGCTTTAATCCAGCGGATTTAGAATGGTTGTCGATTCTTGAAAGATGATACCCAAGTTCCAGATCCTGCGAAAGATGAGATAGATCCAGGTTATGCTAGGTGGTTTGAGAAAAGATCTCGTGTGGATGATGTACCAGAAACCGATCCTAGAAGGCCCATAAAAAGACTGCATATCCAAGCCTTTGATGACAAAATCCAAGAACGGTTGTCTTGGGGTGAAAAAGAAAGGGGGTACAAAGCGACTATTCATGCCTTAGAAAAAAGACTGAAGAACCTCAATTTTGAGAAAGACTTACAAGCACAAGAAGCAGAAGGTGAAAAAAAGATTCTGATTTGCGAGAATAAAACACTCCGTGCTCAGCTTCAACAAATGAAGAAAGCCTCCGAAGCGCCAGTAAGAAGTTGGAAAGATAAGAGAATCATTGCCAATCTAATGGAAAAAATGCAAGATTATGACTCCATCTTGACAAATACTGAAAAGGCGTTAGACAAAGCTAAGGAAAAAATCATATAGTTAAATGAGGAGGCCAAATCTAGTAAGGAACGCCAAGTAATGAGATTTGAAGAAGAAATGGCTCAATTCAAGAGAGAGAAGGACCATTGGATACATTCAGAAGCTCAACTCCATACACAGTTGGAAGAAATGAGAAGGTACAATAGAGAACATCAGCATGCAGATATTGATAGGGAGAGAGCACAGGCAAGACTCGATCAGGCCAGACTTCGGGCTCAATTGGAGTCGGCTTTAGATCGCGAGGGCCACATAAGAGATATAGCCACCACTCGCCAACAGCAGTTACAAAACCAAGACCAGAATCTCCAGGACTTCACACCTCTCAAAGTTATGTGAACTGCCAAGGGATGGATTTTGAGAGGTTTTTAGAGCATGCACCTACTTTTGCCCGTCATCTTGCAATGGAGTTAGAGAGGATGTACCGTACACTAGGAGGTCAGCCGGGTCAAGCCCCACCGTGAGCAGATGTTCCAGTGATTAAAAGTAAAAGATTGTGGAGTGAAGCGCAGTCATACTTGTTGGAACTTTTCATATAATAGTCATGTTTTAGTTTAAGTCCATGTTGAGTCTTTTAAACCATTTTCTTAAAGTGTTGTCCAAATGTAATGTCATTTCTGCCTTTGTACTGTTTCGTTTGTTAAAATAAATAAAAGTAATAATAATTGTTTCCACCAGAACTAGGCTCGGTCTGATTCTTGCAGGGTCATGATACGTAGGCAATCTTCATAAGATTCGACCACACCCAAAAGAAAAGAATAAAATGAAAAAAAAGGATAGGGAAATAAAAGATAGGCATGAATGACAATAAAAGGGAAAGGTCAGGAAAAGCTGGGATGACACAAGCAACCGAGCAAATACATGGTAGAAATGACTAATTGCCTAGGTTAATTGCATCCCTATGTGTGGTTGTTTATTTGTTAAAACTCTGATCACTAACAAGTTTGGTTGTCATTATCCAGAATTCAAGCAGTTAGTACACCTAAGCATACTGGCAACCCACCCCTACCGAACCAGATCTAAAGGAGAAATAATCATGTCTATCCCAGATGTAGACACCAGTGTCATTGAAGGAGAAGAGTTAGACGTTAACGCCATAAAAGAAGAGATGTACAAATTAAAACAACAAATGGCCGAAATGTATCAGGCCTGGGCTAAAGGACAACTATCATCCGCCTACTCGGCTAACCCTACCTTCACTCCACCACCGGCTCAAACTCAGGATCATCCTGTCACCGATCTATCACCGAGTTTTCCCATTTACCAACACTACCGGGGCACCACTTCTCATACACCACAATCTCCACCCCCTAAACCGATTCCATACCCTCCTCCACCAGTAACTCCTGTCTTCGTAGCACCTCCACCAGCTACACTCCACAAATCTCCTAGCGAGCCTATGTTCCAGTCCTAGGACAATCAATACTACCCCTCGGAGCCCACTTTCAAAGCTCCAGAAACCCATTCCTATACTCCTCGCTTTGACCTCCCGATAGAAGCTGATAAACCAATCAAAATACCGAACAGGAGGAGATGTCAGGAAAGTTAAAAGCTTAGAACAATCATTCAGAGACATGCAGGGGTTGGGAGGGCAAGTCAGTGTGGCCTACAAGGACCTATGTCTGTTCCCGAATATGCAATTACCGGCAGGTTTCAAGATGCCCAAGTTCGATCTATATAACGGGCACGGTGATCCAGTAGCCCACTTGAGGGGTTTTTGCAGCAAGATGAGGGGAGCTAGAGGAAAAGATGAATTGTTAATGGCTTACTTCAGTCAGAGTTTGAGTGGATCAGCATTGGAATGGTATACCCGCCAAGACCATGGGAGATGGTACACATGGGATGATCTGGCACAAGCATTTGCTTGTCACTTCCGATACAATCTTGAGATCATTCCAGATCGACTGTCCTTGACTAAACTTGAAAAGAAGCACAATGAAAGCTTCAGAGAATATGGTTTCCGATGGAGGGAGCAAGCAGCAAGAGTAGATCCCCCAATGAAGGAAAGTGAGATGGTAGATTACTTCCTACAGGCTTTGGAACCTACTTACTGTGCCCTTTTGGTATCAGCTGTGGGAAAGTCATTCAACAAAGTAGTAAAGATGGGGGCATGGTAGAAGAAGGCCTCAAGTCGAATAAAATCATGAGCTATTCGGCTATCAAAGCGACTACTCAAGCTATGCAGGGCGGCATAAGAGGGATTGGGAAGAAGAAGAGAGAGGAAGCAGCAATGGTTGATTCGGGAACTTGGTCCGGATCCAGAGGTTCGCCTTACCACTACAATCAACCTCGATCCCACCAACAAACTTATCACCACAATCCACCCCAACACTACTATTCCCCACCAGAACCTCATTTTTCCGTCCACCATGCACAAGCATACAACCAACCTCCTGCCCACACTTAATGGCGTACTCCCGTCCTACAAAATACTTATCCACATCCACGAGCCTACCAAAGCACTCCCGGACCAAGTTTCCTGCCTAGTCAAGCATTCAAGGGTGAAAGGTTGCAGAAAAAGAAAACATTTACTCCGTTGGGAGAATCATACACCAGTCTGTTCCACAGGCTAAAACAGTTAGATATGCTAAGGCCGATACAGTCCAAACTACCAAATCCTCCTCCAAAGAATCTTGACTATACTATCAGCTGTGAGTATTAATCTGGTACTCCGGGTCATGATACAGAAAAATGCTGGCACTTGAAAAATGCGATATAGGAGCTTATTGATAGCAATAGAATTGAAGTTCAAGCTCCTGAGGCGCCCAATATTAACAAGAATCCAATGCCAGCCCACCAGGAGGAAAATATGATCGAAATAGTGCACGCAGAGGGAGAGCCCAAGAATCCATCACAGACCGTCATGATGATTTGGTCTAGTGGAGTCAAGATAGATGAACAATCAGCAAGTAAAAAGTTGGTGATCAAGCCAAGCAAAAAGAGTGTTGAGCCATCTCTGGCAGTTGAAAAGGGGTTTTTAAGCAAAGTTGCGACAAAACAGGAAGGGGCGAAGGTGATTGTACAAGGAGCGGCCAGCAAACCCGTCATAATCGTGGAAGGTGCTCATGCAGACCATGTTATCATCAGCTGGTAACCCAGTTACCAATAATCAACAGCAAGGCTATTCCATGGAATTACGAACGGGTAATAGTGATGTACAAAGAGAAGGAAGTCAAAGAAGAAATCTGTGAAGTACAGGGTTTGACTCGCTCGGGAAGGTGTTTTACTCCCGAGGAGTTAAAAAGAGCTAAAAATAATCCAGCACTAGTAAACAAAGTCGTAACTGAAGAAGAAGAAGAAAAATTCTTGAGGAAGATGAAGCTACAGGACTACTCTATCATGGAACAATTAAGAAAGACGCCTGCTCAAATTTCCCTATTGTCATTATTGATCCATTCGGATGAGCACTGTCAAGCTTTAATGAAGATCTTGAATGAGGCACACGTTCCCGATAAGATCTCCGTGAATCACTTGGAAAAAATAGCCAACAAAATCTTCGAAGTAAATAGAGTCACGTTTTCTGATGATGAATTGCCTGTAGAAGGTACTGAGCACAACAGAGCTATTTACCTCACATTAAAATGTGAGAACTCTGTGGTGACCCGGGCATTGGTTGAGAGCAGGTCAAGCGCAAACATCTGTCCTCTCTCCACTCTAAGCAAGTTGAAAATAGAAGATGAGAGGATCCATAAGAATAGTATTTGTGTGCGGGGATTTGACGGCGGAGGTAAAGATTCAGTTGGGGACATAGTGCTGGAACTGAAGATAGGGCCAGTTGAGTTCACAATGGAGTTTTAGGTGCTGGATATAGCTATTTCCTATAATTTACTGTTGGGTCGACCATGGATCCACGCCGCTAAAGCAGTCCCATCAACACTACACCAGGTAGTCAAATTTGAATGGGATAGACAAGAAATAGTTGTGCATGGGGAAGACAGTTTATGTGCTCGCAGCAATGCCATTATACCAGTCATTGAATGGAAGATGACCAGGGACCATGGGTCTACCAGGTTTCTGACACGATGTTGGTAGAGAAAGTTTCGGAGGGGAAATACATTCCAAATCCAAAGATAATTGTCGCATCAGTCATGGTAGCCTATGAGATGTTGAAGAATGGTTTTGTACTCGGTAAAGGTTTGGGCTCATCTTTGCAAGGCATCATACAACCGGTGTCTCTTCCCGAAAACTTGGGAACATTTGGTTTGGGATTCAAGCCCACTGCCGCAGACATAAGAAAGGCCAAAAAGCTAAAACAGAAGGCATGGGTCCTTTCAAAGCCAGTCCCATGTCTTTCCAATCATTTGTCAAGTCCGGTACCAGAAGTCGCCCAATAACAGCAATTCCCAGTTCTGTGACTGATCCTGACAAGGAGTTAATTGAAAGATTTGAGAAGTTGTTCGATAGTGTGAACATGGTGGAAATTGGAGAGGGTTCTGGCAACGTAGAAGTGCAATTTGTCGGGCCAAAAACAAAGCTTAACCATTGGAAGGCTACTCCTCTCCCCTCTCGGAAGGAGTCTTGGTAGTTTATTTTGAGTTTCCTTCAGTTTGTCTGGGTTATTCCAGGGTTGTAATCCAGATTTTTTATCTTTTAGTCTGTTTGAAATGTGCAAACTTTGTTATCTTTCATCATTTAATGAAATGCGGTTTCCCTTTCTTTATCTTTCCTGATAGTTTTCTTTTCTTTTCTGTACAGTTCTTTTTACTCTGGTTCTAATGACATGACATGCATGAGGAATCCTCAAGCCAGTCTTAAAAATCAATCTGATTCTGAAATAATAGTTCAAGAAGTAGATTGTGACTACGAATCAGAATATGATGAAGATGAAGCCTTCGAAGAGATCAGTAAGGAGTTAATTCACTTCGAAGAAAAACCCAAACCCAACCTAAATGAAACAGAAACCATCATTTTAGGGGACACAGATAATGTCAGAGAGACTAAAATAAGTGTCCATCTCGAGCCAAAGATCCGGGAAGAGTTAATCAAAGCACTCATCAAATACAAAGATGTTTTTGCATGGTCGTATGCCGACATGCCGGGTTTGAGCACTGATTTAGTGGTCCACAAATTGCCCACTGATCCAGCGTTTCCTCCTGTCAAGCAAAAGTTGAGGAAATTCAAAACTGATATGAGTGTGAAGATTAAAGAAGAAATCACCAAGCAGTTGGATGCAAAGGTTATTCGGGTCACTCGATATCCTGTTTGGTTGGCTAATGTCATACTTGTGCCAAAGAAAGACGGCAAGATCAGAGTATGCGTCGATTATCGCAATCTCAACAAAACAAGTCCAAAGGACAACTTCCCACTACCCAATATCCACATTTTGATCGATAATTGTGCCAAGCATGAGATAGGATCTTTTGTGGATTGCTATGCCGGATATCATCAGATTCTAATGGATGAAAAAGATGCAAAAAAGACAGCATTCATCACGCCATAGGGAACTTATTGCTACCGGGTAATGCCATTTGGTTTGAAGAACGCCGGGGCAACTTACATGAGATCAATGACTACGGTGTTTCATGATATGATACATAAGGAGATTGAGGTATATGTGGATGATGTGATCATAAAGTCAAAGCGTCAAGCCGACCACATTAGGGATTTGAGGAAATTCTTCCTGAGACTTCGCAGGTACAACCTCAAGCTTAACCCTGCCAAGTGCGCATTTGGTGTTCCATCCGGAAAGCTGTTGGGATTCATAGTCAGCCGGCGAGGCATCGAGTTGGACCCATCAAAGATCAAAGCCATCCAAGAATTGCCACCTTCGAGGAACAAGACTGAAGTGATGAGTCTGTTAGGGAGGTTGAACTATATCAGCAGGTTTATTGCTCAGCTCACGATAACTTGTGAGCCTATTTTCAAATTGCTGAAGAAGGATGCTGCGGTCAAATGGACTAATGAGTGTCAAGAAGCATTTGATAAGATAAAAGGATACTTGTCAAACCCACCTGTGCTGGTTCCGCCATAACCAGGGAGACCTTTGATTCTTTACTTGACAGTCTTGGAAAATTCATTTGGCTGTGTACTGGGGCAGCATGACATTACCGGCAGAAAGGAACCGGCTATCTACTATCTTAGCAAGAAGTTCACGGCTTATGAGGTTAAGTACACTCATATGGAAAGGACATGTTGTGCCCTAACTTGGGTGGCTCAGAAATTGAAACATTATTTGTCACCCTACACTACTTACCTCATTTCGTGCTTGGATCCGTTGAAGTATATCTTTCAAAAGCCTATGCCGACAGGAAGACTTGCGAAGTGGCAGATATTGCTCACAGAGTTTGACATCATCTATGTGACTCGGACTGCGATGAAAGCCCAAGCATTGGCTGATTATTTAGCCGAAAACCCGGTCGATGAAGATTATGAGCCATTGAGAACTTATTTTCCCGATGAAGAAGTGATGCATATCGATGAACTGGAGCAAATTGAAAAACCAGGTTGAAAACGTTTCTTTGATGGGGCTGCCAATATGAAAGGAGTCGGAATAGGAGTTGTGCTTATTTCTGAAACAGAGCATCACTATCCTGTTACGGCTCAGCTTCGGTTTTATTGCTCCAACAATATGGCTGAGTATGAAGCCTGTATTTTGGGTCTAAGGCTAGCTGCAGACATGGATATCCAGGAAGTCTTGGTCTAGGGAGACTCAGATCTTCTGGTACATCAAATTCAAGGAGAATGGGAAACGCGAGATTTGAAGCTCATACCGTACCGACAATGTTTGCATGATCTTTGTCAACGGTTTCGATCAGTGGAGTTCAGGCATATTCCAAGGGTCCATAATGAGGTCGTCGATGCTTTGGCTACCCTGGCATCAATGTTGCTCCATCCGGACAAAGCTTATGTCGATCCTCTGAATATTCAAGTCTGAGATCAACATGCTTACTGTAACATGATTGAAGAAGAACTTGATGGCGAACCATGGTTCCACGATATCAAGGAGTACATCAGAATGGGGACATACCCAGTGCAAGCCACAAGGGATCAAAAGAGAACAATTCAACGGTTGGCAAGGGGATTCTTCTTAAGTTGAGGAGTTTTGTATAAAAGAACACTAGACCTTGGATTGTTAAGATGCATAGATGCTAGACAAGCTACAACTGTTATGTCCGAAGTACATTCGGGAGTCTGCGGACCACATATGAGCGGATATGAGTTGGCAAAGAAAATTCTCCGAGCAGGCTATTATTGGCTTACCATGGAGCGAGATTGTATCAATTTTGTGCGCAAATGTCATCAGTGCCAGATACAAGAAGATTTGATTCATTCTCCACCATCGGAATTACACACAATGTCGGCACCATGGCCCTTCGTTGCTTGGGGAATGGATGTCATTGGACCAATTGAGCCAGCAGCATCCAATGGGCACAGGTTCATTCTGGTAGCCATTGATTATTTCACCAAGTGGGTTGAGGCCAAAACTTTCAAATCGGTGACCAAGAAAGTAGTGGTCGATTTTGTTCACTCAAATATCATTTGTCGATTCGGAATCCCAAAGGTGATCATCATAGATAATGGTGCTAATCTTAACAGTAACTTGATGGAAGAGGTATGTCAACAGTTTAAGATTACACATCGCAATTCTACCCCATATTGTCCCAAGGCGAATGGAGCAGTCGAGGCAGCCAACAAAAACATAAAGAAGATACTTCGGAAAATGGTAGAAGGTTCGAGGCAATGGCACGAAAAATTACCATTTGCATTGTTGGGATATCGCACTACTGTTCATACTTCAGTAGGTGCAACTCCTTATTTGTTAGTATATGGCACTGAAGCAGTAATACCTGCAGAAGTTGAAATCCCTTCCCTTCGGATTGTCGCTGAGGCTAAGATTGATGATGATTAGTGGGTCAAAACCCATTTGGAGTAGTTGAACTTGATTGATGAAAAAAGATTGGCAGCAGTATGTCATGGCCAGTTATATCAAAAGAGAATGGCAAGAGCATACAACAAAAGGGAGTGTCCTCGAAAGTTTGAAGTGGGTCAGCAAGTGTTGAAATGTATCCTTCCGCATCAGGTTGAAGCAAAAGGCAAGTTCACCCCGAATTGGCAAGGGCCATTTATTGTAACCATAGTATTGTCCAATGGTGCTCTATGTTTAACAGATATCGAAGGAAAATGCAAAGACATGTCCGTCAATTCCGATGCAGTCAAGAGATATTATGTATGATTTCTTTGTTATAATTGTTGATTGTTTGTACCGGGCATTGTTTCGAAGATTGAAATGGCGAAGGAAATTCGTTCTGCTATCTAAACATTTTACCCTTTGTTCCCCCTTTTGATCTTTATTTATTTCTTTCATACCCCTCTTTTGGAATCAATAACGAAAAAGAGAGAGAAGAAAGAAAAAGAGAAAAGAGAAAAGAAAAGAAGTGAAAAGAGAAAGTATAACAACAAAGAAATTCAAGTGTGAACTACGTTTGACCTGATTCCTGTTAAGGATACATAGGCAGCCTCACGGCTCGGTCATAGTAAAATAAAATATCAAAAGATCCCCAAGCAAGAAACTGGGGCAGAAGTTGTACTTGTAATAAGAAATGTGATTCCAAGAGTTGTAATTTTAAACCCATGTCAAATTGTTTTGAGCCATTGATACCCTTTCTTTCTAACCCCATCCAAAAGCCCACATTACGGTCCAAAGAAAGACCTTCCGATCAGTCTTCGAGAGATTCCAAGTTAAGCAAATAGAGGTGATTCATATCAGGATAACACTCTGGTCCAAGCAGGAAAAGTAATGAAAATGAGAAAATCTTATTGGTGAAAACCCTCATGGGCACCATGAGGCGACGAAAGCTGAGAGAAAGTAAAAATGAGAGAGTCTTATTGGTGAAAATCCTCATGGGCACCATGAGGCGACGAAAGCTGAGAGAAAGTAAAAATGAGAGAGTCTTATCGGTGAAAACCTTTACAAGCACCATGAGGCGACGAAAGTTGAGAGAAAGTAAAAATAAGAGAGTCTTATCGGTGAAAACCTTCGCGGGCACCATAAGGCGACAAGGAATTGAGGAACAAACGAATGAGAGAGGTTTGTCGGTGAAAAACCTTCAAGGCACTGCAAGTCGAACAAGGTTCGTAAGTTGGCGGAAAGTAAAATTGGGTTGTGGAAATCTTGGAGAACAAAGTAAAACAATTGGAAAGGAGATTGGTTAAATAGACTGGGCTGATTAATCCAAAATGCATACCATGATCATTGGTGCCAGTGACTCCACTCAAATAAGTTCCTTTTTCCTATCTCCAACAGTCATCCAAATTTGGATTTTCTTCTTTATTCTTAATTCTCAAAATCGTCGCATTTCATTGCTGTTAATTTTTACTCCTCTAAAGCTCTTCCAAGGTTAGCCTTGTTCCAACAAATAAGAAGGAATGTCAAAGTGTACTACCAGATTCAAAATTGCACAAAGCAAAATACGGCTAGGACATGCTGGAGATAGTATGATGAAAAGTGGGACCTAGTATGTAAGCAAAGGTTAAATCAATGGAATGGTTCAGTAATGTCATGAGAGATGTATGGTGACGAATAAAAAGGTCAGAAGTGAAAAACAACAGTTGGGGATCCTGCAGTTAAGGATCAGTCATGAGGTCAAAACAGTCATTTCGACCAGTTCAAGGCACTTTGTTGAAGCAAAGCATGGCAAAGAGAAAACCATCCCCAGCAAGAATGCCACAACTAACCACCACGTTTTAAACTGACAAGATTTTCTTTGATTTGAAACAGGGGCAAAGATGGCATTTATTTCAGGAAGCACCCTGTAAGGAAAGCAAGTACCATGCAGGTTTGATCGTATAAATTCTCAGGACCCTCCTGGAAAATGGGGCTTAGGTTTAATTCAAAACATTCATGAGTAAAGATCTAGCACAAGCTCTACTTCGTGAAAATATAAGTTGGTTTGAATTTTTCATTTTTTTAAGACAAGACTCAATTCGAAACTTCAGGACCCTCCTGGAAAATGGGACCTAGGTTAAAATCCAAAAAAAACATAAGTAGTGAATATAGGACAAATGTGCACCAAAAGGGATATAAGTTGGCTTCAAAGTTCGCATAAGAGTTTTCAGGACCCACCTGAATAATGGGACGTAACTTTAAGCATTCCATTATATAAGTAAGTGTTGTTATAAGAGAGTACAATTTTAGCCGTAAAATTGTCACTCTTAAGATAAGACTTGATTTTTGATTGTCAGGACCCTCCTAGATAATGGGACGTAGTTTAAAACTGGCTTGGATAACAAGATTTAGCATAAGACATACCCTCAGTAGATATAATTTAGCTTTAAAATTATCGTTAATTAAGAGTTGTCAGGACCCTCCCGGATAATGGGGAGCAGTTTAAGACCTTCTTAGATAACAAGATTTAGCAGAAGTCATACCTTTAAAAGATATAGCTTAGATTTAAAATTGTCGTTTAGTTAAGAGTTGTCAGGACCCCCCTGGACAATAGGACCTAGCTTTCAAATTCTTAGTAATGTTTGGTAATATGATTAATTAACACTTACAGATGCGCCCAGTTACCAAACTAGGGTAGAAATTTTTCTTTTTGTTTTGTCTATTTTGTTGAAGTTGGGTCCGTCTGAGAATAAGGAAGAACAACACGGATGTTAAGGATTAAAAGCAGTTCAGGATCAAGTAATCAGGGCCCACCTGGAGAACAAGGGAAAACAAATCAAGTTTTAAGGAAGATTGGCACAAGTATTGGCAATCAGGCACCCACCTGGAAGAACGAGGGAGAACAAGTCAAAGAAAAGCAGTTTCAAGAAGAGGTTGAAATATCAGCAATCAGGCGTCCACCTGGAGAATAAGGAACAACAGTTGAAGTATCAGCAATCAGGCATCCACCTGGAGAACAAGGGAACACATTTCAAGTTTCAACAATCAGGAGCCCACCTGGAGAACAAGGGAATGCATTTCAAATCCAGCAATCAGGAGCCCACCTGGAGAACAAGGGAATACATTTCAAGTTTCAACAATCAGGAGCCTACCTGGAAAACAAGGGAATACATTTCAAATCCAGCAATCAGGAGCCCACCTGGAGAACAAGGGAATACATTTCGAGTTTCAACAATCAGGAGCCCACCTGGAGCACAAGGAAATACAATTTTAATTTCAAGTAGTCAGGAGCCCGCCTGGAGAACGAGGGGAAGAAGCAATTCAAGTTCGAGTAATCCGGAATCTGCCTGTAGAACAGAGGATAGGCAACAATGGTCAAAGGAAGACGTTTAAAGGTTCAGCAATGAGGTGCCCGCCTGGAGGAAACTTCCATTGGAAAACACAAGTCAATGAGACAACAAGAATCACAAGATCAAGCTTGAAAAGTATAAAGTAGATCTTTGTAATGCATAGATCATATTTTAGTCTAGCTTCTTTATTTTTGTCATGGTGTAATAAGGAGGTCAGTAAGCAGTAGCAGCAGCAGCAGGAATAGTAAAACCACAACTTCATGGTGGTCCCAGCTACCGAAAACTTCCGGAACTACATTGACCTGATTCCTTTATAGCCAAGGATATGTAGGAAACCTTTGAAGCAGAGGTTCGGTCAAATCTTTCAAAAATGCTTCCCACAGAGTATTCAAACGGGCAAAAATCACTCGTATCCGCTCACTTTATCTTTGCACGAAAACTCTTCATGTTTTCGGGCAAAGAGGGGCAGTTGTGAGCACGTGATTTTTGCCCTATACGAATTACTCCCAAAAATTTCAAAACAAAATAATTTTTCCATTATTTGCGATTTTTGTGGATTTTAGTGGCATTTTCTGTTACTGTGTGAAAATTGTCTGTGCCTGTTTATTTTATTTAGTAATGAAAAATACAAAAATGTATTGTAATTACATTTAGGATTTAATTTGACATTTTTGAATTAATTAATAATTAGGTGTTTTATAAAAATGAAAAACAAAATCAGAAAAATAGTTTATTCTTGTTTTTTTATTTTAGTCTTGAATTTTAGTAGTTTTTCCTTTGATTTGGTACTTAATTAATTGGGTTAATTATTATCTAGAGATAATTAAGTTAATTTGGTGGAATAATTTGGTTTAGGGATCAATTTAGGATTTAAATTAATTTTGAGAAGAAAATAGTTTGGAAATGAATAGAAAGGGAAAAGAATTCTTGGGCCAATTCAATTTAATCCCCAAGCCCAAATCAAATACACCTAATACCCAACCAAAACCAGCCCAAAACCCATGCCATACCTGGTCCATTCAATTCAGACCTCAAAGACGACTCAAACGACGTCGTTTCAGTGTCAACCAATCTCAACCGTCCATTCACCACATCCAACGGCCAGGACTTAACCCATTACCCATTTAACCCGACCCTGAACCGTTTCCCCCTAAACCCGATCCAGCCTCTAATCCTAATAAACGACACCGTTCAAATTAATCAAATAATCCAAGTTGTTGATCTCGTTTGATCAAATGGACTGGATTTAACGTCTCCCCTAGTATATAAAACAGACCCCGCCCCCTCATAACCCCCATCCCCCATCTCATAGCTCATCTTCCTCACCCAAACCCTAGAGACCAGCCGCCACCATTCCCCACCGCCTTCCGGTGGTGGCGCCGGCTCCGTTCACCTCCAAAATCACACCCCAAAACCACCACAACCCCCTCTTTCCAAATCCCCGATCTGTTTCCCTCGAATATTGCCAGAACCTCTCGAATTTCAAATCTAAATCGAGCCCTAAAAGTTTAAAATCGGTTTCCCATGAACCTAATAACATGCATCGATCCAGACCCCTAATCTTCGTCATTAGAAGGATTGATTCACTACAAAACTGATGTTGCTCATTTGTTCTTGACAAAGAACAAATGATTGGCATCAGTTTCGGATAAATCAGAGTATCGAGTGTAATTTCAAGTTTAGCCGGTAAGTTCCCTTCATTATTTCTGTTCGTTTAGTGTTTGTTTCATCTCTATCTCTTCTTCTTTTCTACTTTGTGTATCTTAGTTGTCTGACTTTGGATTGAAATTATAATAGTATCTTCCTATTATGTTAATTTGTTTGTTCATTCATTTCTGTCCATCTTTAACTTTTATTTTAATTCCTAAAAAAAAGGATTGTGCCCAAATTTTGGTTTATCCGTTCTGTCTAGTTTTAGGTTTGTATCCAGCTTCTATTTTAGTTGTTTAAGCTCATGAGTTTGCCATTGAATCAGCAAGTTTCCAGTTTTCAATTTATGTTTATATTATTCTAATAGGCAGCATATTAGTATCCTCGTGATGTTTTGATTACTTGTTAAAATGATTATGTTAAATGTGTCAAAGGTCGAATCTCAAATAGGCTCTTCATTGTTCTTTTCTTGCTAATGTCAGTTCAGATTGTTCATATGAAGGGTTATTGTTGACTCTGTTTCAATGCTAAACCTATTTAGGTTTCAGAAACTAATGTCCTTTGGTTCTGGTTGCCTAGCAATTCTGTAAATGTTTAGAACTTTCAGAGATTCTAATTGAATAATTAGGAACTTAAGGGGTAGTTTAGGAATTATTTAATAAAGGAGATTGTTTACCTAACTTAGGAAGCTTCTCAATAGTGGTAGGGTACAAATTGCATTACTGAATTAATTAAAAGCACTAAGTTAATGGATAGTTAAGAAATGAAAAGCAGAATTGATAATGGGAATGACACTAATTGAATGCCTATTTAAAGGTTGAAGATCAGAGAACAAAAAAAGGGAGGCAGGACATTCAGACATAGAGGAGAAGAACATTCTGATATTTTGAAAGTATTGAAAAAATACAGATTTTTTAGAAATAAGAATCCGATAAATCAGCTGAAAACTCTCTACTGTACCATTGAGCATAAGTAATTCCTGATTCTTTTAAGCTCTAGAAACAATAATGTTCAGTGATGGGATTTGAGTTGATTTGATACTAGTTTTTGGAAGGTTTTGATTAAATTGTGTTAAAGACTATTGTTCCATTGGATTGTAAATCAATTTTCTGGTTTCATTTGCTGAATTTGGGCTGTGTTGTTGCTGCTGCCGATTTCTGTTGTTTAAAAATTGCTGATCCTTCTTTATTTCTTTGTCCCTTCAATCTCAGGTACCTTCTTAGCTCCTGAATAATGATTGATTGTTGAACATGTAAATCAGGTGGAATACTAATTGGATACAGGCTGCATTTGAACTTAATTTCCCCTGTTTCTCATTCTACTTTAATATTCTGTAATAGATATGTAGTTTTTGATGTTATCTAAGCTATCATTTGCACATTTAATGCTGTGTATGTTCAGTAGTTATATGTATGGGTAATTGGACATGTATGTATGATTCTGTTGTGTATGTTCAATAGTTGTATGTATAGGTAATTGGACATGTACGTATGATTCTTATTTGAGATCAGTATGGTTCGAAGTATTTTGCAAGCATGTTCTGTGTTTACATTTGCTCCTGAATGAGTTTGAAATGTCCAAGGATTATATTGAAAGCTTTAGTATGATTTTCTAGAATTCATGAGAGAACAGATTCTAATGTACTGGTTTGGTGACTATCAGTGTTAGGGGAAATTCAAGTTAGTTTAGTTATGTTGAAAATGATTCACTGGTTATCTACTGTTGCTTGCATGTCAATCGAGCAGATTTGATTGTTTTAAATTCTACAAGTTTTGTCAACGTGAGGTTTAATTAAGGTTTAAATATCAGCATTTCAAGTTAATTTAGGGCCTTGAAAATTTTGAATCATATGTTGTATAGTTTCTCAAGAATTGGATCCTTAATTGTTTTCTATTTCAAAATCTTGGAGTTTTTTGTATGTTGTGACTGGCTATTTAGGTTCATTCTGAACTTTTGCTGCTCAGCCATCACTAGATCACGATACAGACTCGATGTCGAGTCTAATTGGTGTTGGTTCTGAGGCTTTAAAGAATTTGGGTATTCTGCTTGGGCTCAATTTGGGCCCAGAATTTTAAAATTAATAAGAAATGAAAGTGATAGGCCCTGCTGCATGAGTTTTCTTTTATTTGCTTCAAAACAGGGTTCTTCACTGTTAGTTGGGGTTGGTACAATTTCATTTTAAGATTGGCCCAGTTCCCCAATGTTACAAATCAATTGTGTTAGTTTCTTTAAAAGGGATTACCATACCAATTGGGCGAATAATTATGGCCCTTTAATTTGATGGTTGCTAATTAGTAGGAAGAAAATATATTTTTGATTCTTGCTCATATCTAAAGTACTACATATTGATGCAAAAACTCTTGAGCTTTAGTAATCAGGCTAATGATTTCGTGCGCTTAACGATATGGACTTCTCTTGGTCTCAAATCTCAATATGCTGTTAATTCCTCCTAGGCAGTTTCAAAGTGATTTGATCACAAAGAGCTTCTAAATTCAATATCTCATGATGTGCATGTTGGAATGATTATTTGGTTTGTTTTGTGAGCTAATCTGGTAGATATTGAAATAAAGAGAGGTCTATTGGGCTAAACTCTAAGAATGAATAGGTTGAGAAAGAACTTGATAGGCGTAAAACCTTTTAATAACTTTTTCTGTTGCGTGTGGCATGATTACGGGTTCCAGAATTAAGACCAACGTATGCGTTCGTGCAATGTTGAGCTAAACAATCTTAATAAAATACTATCGTGGTTGTGTACATGTTCGTGTGACATAATTACGATTCTAAAAGCAAAATCGGAGTATGCGCAACTCCGGCCCAATTTTCTTAACATTAATAAAGCGTTATTAATTGTGGACACGTTCGCGTGACATGATTTTTGACGCGCCAAACAAATGGGTATACGTGCGCGTAACCCGTTTCAAGATAATTTTCTTGATTAAAAAGCGTTGAAAGGTAAATGCACATAGGTTTTAAAAATCAGTAATTAAACAATTTTAATAATCCAAGTATGATCAAAGCGACCGTGCTAGAACCACAGAACTCGGGAATGCCTAACACCTTCTCCCAGGTTAACAGAATTCCTTACCCGGATTTCTGTATTTGCGGACTGTATTACAGAGTCAACCGTTCCTCGATTCGGGATTTTAAACCGGTGACTTGGGACGCCATAAATCTTCCAAGTGGCGGCTCTGAATTTAATATAAATAAATCCTGTTTCGATTGTCCTTTAATTGGAAAAACTCCCTTGTATTTATACCCGGGGTGTAGTAAAAAGGAGGTGTGACACCCAATCCTCTGAAACACCTCAAAAGGCCCAATGAACCGAGGACTCAATTTACTCTTCTTCCCAAATCTCATAACACTTTTCATGGGTGAAACCTTCAGTAGAACCTTCTCCCCAACCATGTAAGACACATCACGAATCTTCCTGTCAGCATAACTCTTTTGTCTCGACTTCGCTGTACGAAGCCGCTCCTAAATCACTTTCACCTTGTCTAAAGCATCCTGCACCAAGTCTGTACTCAAAAGCCTGGTCTCACCTGGCTCAAACCAACCTACTAGAGATCTATACCATCTCCCATATAAAGCCTCATATGGAGCCATTTGAATACTCGACTTATAATTATTGTTATATGCAAACTCCGATGTCGCGCCCCCTTTTTCCTTCGCGGAGTTCGGGTTTCGACATTCATGGGGGAACAACTCATTTCTTTTTGGGAATTAGATATTTGAAGAGTCACCACCTAATGGATTATGGTGTGTTAGGTCACCAGAGCGATTAACTAGTTTACATTACCAGATATTAGGGTAACGGCTCGAAATAACATTAAAGGAAAGGTGTTAGGCACCCCTCGCAGTCCACAACGGTGGGTCCCGGTCAGACTTAAACTATGTGAATTAGTCATTTTAACAAGTAAACAGCTTTAACACATATTTGCAGATAAAGGTAGTTTCACAGTCTAAATACATATATGACCAAGGAAATTCAGATAATGAAAGTAAGTGAGGTTTGGACAGTTTACACATGTATAGGTAAAGAAAAGGAAGTTTAGAGAATTTAAACATATATGGGAATTGGGAAAGGGAAGTCCTAAGTTGATTAGCCTACAAGATCAATCTGTGCAATGCGCAGTAATCCTCCTCAACTAGAGGGGCTACACATGACATTAGCGCGCAGATCATCATATCCTTTACTACCCATTACCCTCCCCTTAGTGGTTATATAAGCGAGTTTAGTTAACAACCTCTAAGTGTGTTGTTACCCGTCCCTTCCTTGTGGTCCTGGAGGAGTTTAGGACCTCTAAATCTGGGCAGTTCTAGACAACCTAAAGTGTTTTAAAAGGGAAAATCTAGGAGACAAGCAAAGAACATATAGGACAATCAAATAGGGAAAAGCAGTTAAGGCTTATGTTTACCTCCACATGTACATAAGCAAATAAAGAGCACGTCTCAAACAACTAATTTTGAATAAGTTCGGAAATCCTAGGAACATGATATCTAGATGAACATCACAAAACAGAACATGCAACGTTTGTTTTAAGGGAAGTGGCAGAATCCTAACCAGTTTGCCTACTAGTTTTATAGCATGTTAAGCCTGGATAACTTCACACATAAACAGAATTGGTTTCACACTTATTTAACGTCCTAAGGCTTGCCTAAGTGTGTATATCCAGTTATGATTCTGGGAAACAGTTTGAAGTTCTTTTGTCCTATAGGCATGCTTATCTACAGATTATAACAGGTGATATATTAATTGTGTTTAGAGGCATGATACCTATGTGTGTGTCTGTTTTAAACTCTTTCATGGACAGCTATTGATTTAATAGACATGGTTCAAACAAATTCAAACAGAGTTCCTACGAGCATGGTATCTAATGCATAACAATTTTTTTATTAAGATTATTTAATAGCAGGGTACCTATGTGATAGTACTTGCGAAGAACCAGGAATTAAACGTGCAACATGCTGAAACTGTAAGCGTTAAGGCCCTAAAGACAGGATATCTAATGCACAAGTTCAACATGGTTCCAACGAACACATCAATCCTAGAAATATGGATTCTAATGCAGATTCACAGAATATAAAGCCTATAGCATGTTTTCTACCCAATTTTACCCATAGCATCACACAACTACCCTCCCTTTTATTAGTTACCCAAGTATTTGTTTACAAATAATTATTACAGACCGGAATTGCATAAATTACACAAAGGAAATGTAGAGTAATACTATAGGGAGCCTGAAGCAGGCCCAAAAATAAACCTGGGAATACTAAGACTTCAATGTAGTCTCAAATGCTCAGTAAAGACTGATTATGTGCAGTGTGGAAGAGTCAGCCCTAATATGCCAGAGTTCAGAGGGATCTCAAGGATCCCTAGGCAGTACACGTACCATAGGGGCAAAACTTAATAACCTAAGAGTAAGTGAGAGTGCTTGAAAAGACTTAGTGAAAACAATGTGGAGATAACTTCTTAGGAGTAAAAGATCTTATGGAATAGACAAGTTTTAAGAAAAATGCTAGGAATGGAACTAGTTTTAGAAGAACACATTTTGAAAACAGTTCAGAGGAGAGCAAATTCAGTAGACAGTCAATAGATCATAGAAGATTCAGTTCCACATACACTTTAGCAAACATGTTTGCACAGGGGTGAAAAGGGATTGGGAGCACATGGAGATTTCATTGAGGGTACATGAATGGGGTGCAGGGAGATAGGTAGGCAGTAATATACATAGAACACTTATAGCCTTAACAAATTAACCAGGATAGCAGGCAACTAAACATGTAGTAAAGATGTAGAGGATAGAATTAGTCACACAAGCAGGATTAACCATAGGCATAAGTACCAACATGATCACACAGCTGAGCATAAGTCAAATAGATTGTTCAAGGTATTCGTACTCACAAGTATTGGAATGAATATAGATGGAAATAGTCAAGGCATAAAAGATCTTGAACTAGGTCTGGCTCGATTTTGGCCAGATTTGCTTTGCCATGTTAGGAAGCAACTAAATAGGGTCGTAGATGAGTAACCAGTGGTGAAGAGAGACCGATAATGTAAGGGAATCCATAGCTGATTCAATTTTAGGTCGGAATCGGAGGAGATAACAGGTGACGGCATTAGGGTTAGAAAGGGGTGAGAGATGAAAGCATATGAGGGCGGCGGGTCTGGAAGAAATGGGTAGGCTTAGGGATTTTGTTATATTAAAAGAGGTCGGTTGATTTAGAGTCGTTGATCTTCTGAGATCAACGACCAGGGTTAAATGTTAGGTAGGGTGGGTTTAAATTAAATGGGTATTTGGGCCTGGGTTTGGGTTGGATGGGTATGGATAATTGGACTAGGCTAGGTTTGAGATTGGGTATTTTCTAGGGCTAGATTTTAAATACCCAATTAATTTAGTAAAATAATTTATAAATGATAAAAATGTGATTTGTGCATGAAAATGCTTTCAAATACTTACTTAATATTGTAAAAATATGACAAATCATTTTCTATATGGGTAATATAATTGTGCATATATATAGGCTATTGTTGTAAAAATATGCAATTCTAGCCTAAAAATGCAAATGTGATTATAAAAAATGCAATTAAAATATTTAAGCATTATATGGGTATAAATGATGAATTTAGACGATTAAATCTTCATAAAAGTAATACGAGGAATGATTATTGAATATAAAAATATAGAAGTAAATTGTTTTAAGTCCTTTAAAATTATAAAACACTTATGCATGTTTGTAAATGCGTACACAATATTTTAAAAGTATGTATGCATATTTAAATATATATGAAGGAAAAATTGGGTATCAACATCCGCGAGCAGTAGAAACTGATCCCATGAACCCCCAAAATCAATGACACAAGCGCGCAACATGTCCTCCAATATCTGAATAGTGCGCTCGGACTGTCCGCCCGTTTGAGGGTGAAAAGTTATGCTCAACTCAACCTGAGTACCCAACTCTCGTTGCACGGCTCTCCAAAACTACAATGTAAACTGAGTACCTCTATCTGAAATGATAGAAACTAGGACACCATGCAGGCGAACAATCTCTCGGATATAAATCTCAGATAATCGTTCTGAAGAATAGGTAATACACACAGGAATGAAGTGCATGGACTTAGTCAGTCGATCCACAGTCACTCAAATGGCATTGAACTTCCTCAAAGTCTGTGGGAGTCTAACTACGAAGTCCATGGTGATCTTCTCCCACATCCACTTTGGAATATCTATCTGCTGAAGCAAGCCACCATGTCTCTAATGCTCATATTTCACCTGCTGACAATTGAGACACCGAGCTACAAATCCCACTATATCTTTCTTCATTCTCCTCCACCAGTAGTGGTGTCTCAAATCCTGATACATCTTTGTGGTACCCTGATGGATGGAATACCGCGAGCTATGGGCCTCCTCCAGAATCAACTCCTGAAGCCCATCTACATTGGGCACACATATCCGGCCCTGCATCCTCAATACCCCATCATCACCAATAGTCACATCTCTGGCATTGTCGTTTTGAACTCTATCCTTGAGGACAAGCAAATGAGGATCATCATACTGGCCCTCTCTAATGCAATCAAACAAGGAAGACCAAGAAACCACACAAGCTAAGATCCGACTGGGCTCTGAAATATCCAACCTCACAAACTAATTGGCCAAGGCCTGAACATCAACTGCAAGAGGTCTCTCCCCAACCGAAATATATGCCAAACTACACATACTCACCGCCTTCCTACTCAAGGCATCGGCCACTATATTGTCCTTCCTCGGATGGTACAAAATAGTAATATCATAATCCTTTAGTAGCTCCAACCATCTCCGCTGCCTCAAATTGAGATCCCTCTGCTTGAACAAGTGTTGGAGGCTACGATGATCCGTAAACACCTCACAAGACACACCATAGAGATAAGGCCTCTAAATCTTCAACGCGTGAATAATGGTAGCCAACTAGAGATCATGAACAGGGTAGTTCTTCTCATAGGGCTTCAACTAACAAGAAGCATAAGCAATCACTCTACTCTCCTACATCAACACACACCCAATACCAACTCTAGAAGCATCACAATATACCATATATGAACCTGAAGCTGATGGAAAAACTAACACTGGAGCTATGGTCAAGGCAGTCTTAAGCTTCTGGAAGCTCGCCTCACACTCATCCGACCACTTGAAAGGAGCACCCTTTTGAGTCAATTTGGTCAAGGGTGATGCAATAGATGAAAATCCCTAATCGAATCGATGGTAATAACCCCCCAAACCAAGAAAGCTGTGAATCTCTATGGTTGAGGACGGCCTAGGCCAACTCTGAACCGCCTCTATCTTCTTCGGATAAACCTGAATACCCTCACTAGACACCACATGCCCCAAGAAAGCCACTGAACTAAGCCAAAACTCATACTTGGAGAACTTTGCATAAACCTTCTCCTCCCTCAACCGCTGCAATACAACTCTCAAACGCTCAGCGTGCTCCTCCTGACTATGCAAGTACACCAGAATATCATCAATGAATACAATAACAAATGAGCCGAGATAGGGCCGAAACACGTTGTTCATCAAACGCATGAATGATGCTGGGGTATTAGTCAGCCCAAAAGACATCACAAGGAACTCATAATGACCATATCGAGTCCTAGAAGTTGTCTTAAGAATATCCGAGTCCCTGATCTTCAACTGGTGATACCCCGACCTGAGATCAATCGTGGAGAACACCCTCACTCCCTAAAGCTGGTCAAATAAATCATCAATACGAGGCAAAGGGTACTTGTTTTTTATTGTGACTTTGTTCAACTGACTGTAATCAATGCACATCCTCATCGTGCCATCCTTCTTCTTCACAAATAGAATTAGCGCACCCAAGGCGACACACTAGGTCAAACAAACCCCTTATCGAGGAGTTCCTGAAACTGCTCCTTCAACTTCATTGGTGTCATGCGATACGGTGGAATAGAAATGGGCTGAGTGCCCGGCACCAAATCAATACCAAAGTCAATATCCCTATCTGATGGCATGCCCAGCAGGTCTATAGGAAATACATCCGGAAAGTCCCTCACTACCGGGACTGAATTAATGGTAGGAGTCTCTATACTAACATCCGTTACGAAGGCCATATAAGAAAGAAAACCCTTCCCAACCATCTGTTGGGCTTTCAAAAATGAAATCATTATACTGGGAACATAATTTGTCGAACCTCGCCACTTAATCTGTGGCACCCCCGGCATAGCCAACATCATTGTCTTAGCATGATAGTCTAAAATAGCACGACACGGACATAACCAATCCATGCCCAATATCACATCACAATCAATCATACAAAGCAATAGAAGGTCCACTCGGGTCTCCAAACCCCCAATAGTCACCACACACGACCGATATACATGGTCCACAACAATAGTATCGCCCACCGGAGTAGATATACAAATAGATGAAATAAGAGACTCTCGGGGCGTATCCAAATAATGAGCAAAATATGATAACACATATGAAAAAGTGGAACCAGGATCAAATAACACAGAGGCATCTCTATGGTAAACTGAGACAATACATATAATCATAGCATCTGAAGCAATGGCATCTAGGATGATCCCTAACTGACTGTCCTCCACCTTTAACTGACTGGGTGGGTGATGAAGTAACTGGTGCTGAAGTTGATGGCTGACTCCTCTATTGAGGCATACCCCCATGACAACGAGGACACTGACTCCACATATGACCCAACTCTCCACACTTATAACAACCCCTTGGTGCTGGAGACGAGGACTGAAGGGAACCCCTAGCACCGGGATGACTGTTAAAAGAACATAGCATGGAAGAGTCCTGAACTGATGGAGCATGGAACGAACTTTGGGCTAGAAGGGAACTAAGTGATGAATGGCCCCGATTAGAACTGTGAGAACCATGGCCCAATGGTGCCCCACGATGAACTGGGCGAGCTTACTGAGCATGCCTAAATGAACAGCCTCTGTCGTGCTAAAACTGACCCTCATGAGAGCACCACTGAATCCACCCAAACCACGAGGCCTCTTGGCCTCCCTCTCAACCCTCTCTTGACCATGAACCATCTCAATCTGTCGAGCTATGTTAGCAACCTCATCAAAAGTGGCACCAGATACTCTCTTTCTGGTCATAAGCAACCGAAGCTGAGGCCATCAATAAACCTCCTGATCTTATCTCGGTCTGTGGGAACCAAAAAGACCATATGACGAGCCAACTCAGAAAACCGCATCTCATATTATGTAACAGAACTATCACTCTGACGAAGCTGCTCGAATTGCCTGGGCAGCTCCTCTCGGCGAGACTCAGGTACAAACTTCTCCAGAAAGAGAACGGAGAACTGCTACCAAGAAAGGGGCACTGTGCCAACCGGCCTACGCCTCTCGTAAGCCTCCCACCAATTAAGTGAAACCCTAGAGAACTGGAAAGTATTGAATGATACCCCACTATTCTCCAGAATACCTGCGGTCCGAAGCATCCTCTAACACTTATCCAAGAAACCTTGTGCATCCTCGCCCTCAATACCAGTAAATGACGGAGGTTGGAGTCTCCCAAACCTCTCCAATATGCGCTGCTCATCCTCTGGCATACCACGAGCTATATAGTCTTGAGCAGCTGCAACCGGCTGGGCTAGAGGTGCCCCCAGTGTCTGATGTCCCTGCACAACCTGCTCAGGTGTGCGAACGGTGGGAGTCCAAGTGCCTCCCCTGGCCTGAGACGTAATTGTGGCTGTAGTAACGAAGACCAGCTGAGCCAGGCCAGTTCACACTGATAGAATCTGGGCTAGGGCCTCCTGAAGGCCTGGGATAACAATAGGCACGGCCGGTGCCTGAGCTGGTCTTGCTGGAGCGTCCGCAACTGGCACCTGATCATGAACTGGGGCGACTAGTGGATCTGCAGGTGTTGCCCTAGCTGATATACGGGCTACACCCCTTCCCCTACCACGGCCTCGACCCGCGACCTCGATCTCTAGTGGCCCCAACTGGTGGTACTGGTGGTCGTTCGTCCTATCCGGTAGCACGTGTCCTCACCATCTGTGAGAGAATAGAATAACAAAATTTTAGTTATCAGAATCAACAGTTTCACACGATAGGATTTCAAGAATGTGAAGTTCCTCTTAATGGTTCTGTAGCCTCTAGAAGATAAGTACATACGTCTCCATACTGATCCGCATGACTCTACTAAACCCGCTTATGACTCGTGAGACCTATGTAACCTAGGCTCTGATACCAACTTGTCACGACCCCAAAACCAACCCAGTCATGATGGTGCCTATCATGAAACTAGGCCAGCCGACACAATCCCAAATCAAACCAATATTTCATAACAAAGACGTTTTAAGCTATTAGCAAATAAAATACCACAGCATGAGTCTAAATAACAAGTGCGGAAAGAAATATAAGCCTGATATCGGGGTATCACAAGTCACGAGCATCTACTAAGTACTGTCTTAATACAACAAAGTCTATTACAGTCTAGAAAATACAAAAAAAAATAGTCTAAGGAAGATAAGAGGGAGAAGAGCAAGGCTGCGATCGCCATGTAGCTACCTTGCTGACTCCTGGTATCCGCGATGGATGATGGATCAACGCTCGCTATCATGACCGGAGACTTTTGGCTCTACACACAAGGTGCAGGGAGTAATGTGAGTACGCCAACTCAGTAAGTAATAAAAGTAAATAAAGACTGAGCGGTAAGAAAACACATAATCCACGTCATAACACCATAGTAAGTACAGTATGTCTTTAAAACAGGATATAAATCAAATCATCTCGTTAAAAATCCAATTTCAGTAAAACTCCTTTGAAAAATGTCTTTCTAACAGTTTCAACAAAGATTCAAAGAATTTTAGGGTAAAATGATGAAAATCATAAATAGCCCCCCCCCCCCTTCCTGGGCAAGACATGTATCATAAACCGTCCCTCGGGCATAACATCAATCAGGACCAGCCCTTCGAGCTACCTTACAAACACTCATAATCAGCCCCTCGGGCACAACATGAATCAAGAACAGCCCCTCGGGCAACATCATATCACTCACTGGGTTTGTACAGACTCTAGAGGGGCTCCTACATCCCAAGCGCTATAATAAGCCATCTCGTGGTATAATAAATCAGGCCTCAGCCTCTCATATATCACAAAATAGTACAATATGTTGCGGCGTGCAGTCCGATCCCATAATATCCTCACAACACATGCCCTCGGCTTTACTTAGTCAGAAACCTCTCAAGCACTCGGGCTAATAGTAAAACATGGTGCTCAGCCCAAAATATCATTTATAGCATCAAACTGGAGTAAATAAGGATGAGTTATGAAATCAGTAAAACATAGAATGACTGAGTACAGATATTAAATCAAAACAGTAAGGAATAGTAGTAGAAAGCCCCTAAGGGTCCATACAACTTGGCACGAGGCCCAAAAATGGCATTCAACCCAAAACATAGTAATACTTTCCAAAACACATGAGTATCAAATAGTTTTTTGTCAAATACGCAACTTAATAGCCATTATGGGACGGATCAAGTCACAATCCCCAATAGTTCACGCCCCCACGCTCGTCATCTAGCGTGTGTGTCACCTCATAATAGTGAAACGATGTGAAATTCGGGGTTTCATACCCTTAGGACAAGATTTACAATCATTACTTACCTCAAATCGGATGAAAATCTACTCTGCAATGCCCTTGCCGCTCGATTCGGCCTCAAATCATCACGAATCTATTCAAAATCAGTGTCACATCATTAATACACACTAAAGGAACAAAGCCCATGCGAAAATTATCAAATTAAATCAAAAATCCCGAAATTGGCCAAACCCGACCACCAGGTCCATGTCTCGAAATCCGACAAAAATCACAAAACTAGAATCCTTATCTTCTCACGAGTCCATACAGACCAAATTTACCAAAATCTAACTTCATTTGACCCCTCAATCGCCCAATTTTAACTCTCAAGTTCCAAGCCCTAATTCCTCAATTTTCATCCTTAAATCCCACAAATTTCATGCTTAATCAACTGACAATCACCATAGAATCGAGTTTTAGGTTCAAAAACATTACCTCAACGTGTTTCCCCTTGAATCCCTCTTCAAATCCCTCAAAAGCTTCAATCCCGACTTCAAAAAAACGTGGGAATGGGAAGGGTCAATATATACATTCTTCCCCCAAGGATTCCGCACCTGCGGAAAATTCGTCGCACCAGCGGACTAGCACCTGCGGTCCGAGGAGCGCACCTGCGAAAAGACATTTAAACGCCAGCTTCCGCACTTGCGCCCCAAGCCTCGCATCTGCGGGCTCGCAGGTGCAGTCAGATCCTTCCCTCCTGCAACCTAATCTGCACCTGCGATCTCTTTATCGCTTCAGTGGCCTCGCACCTGTGGTCCCCAATCTGCAGGTGCGGAAATGACAATAGCAGCAAAAATCAGCAACATCAACTCAAAGCCAAACTTTTCGTCAACCACCCAAATTCATCCCGAGGCCCTCGGGACCTCAACCAAATATGCCAATAAGTCACATAACACCATTCAAACTTATTCTAACTTTCGGATCACTCAAAACAACATCGAAATGCCAAATCACTCTCGAATTCAATCCTAAGGATTTCCAAACTTCTGAATTTCGCAAACGACGCCAAAACCTATCAAACCTCATCCAAATGTTCTGAAATTTTGCACACACGTCACAAATGACACAACGAACCTATTCCAATTTCCGAAATTCCATTCCGACCCCGATATCAAGATTTTCACTGCCGACCAAAAAATGCCAAATTTCTAATTTCGCCAATTCAAGCCTAAATCTACCACGGACCTCCAAATTACATTCCGAACACGCTCCGAAGTCCAAAATCACCTAACAAAGCTATCTGAACCATCAGAATTCACATCCGAGATCTTCTACACATAAGTCAACATCTGGTAGACTTTTCCAACCTAAGCTTCCAAATAAGAGACTAAGTGTCTCATTCCACCCTAAGACCACTCCAAACACAACACAACCAACACGATATGATGAAATACAGCTAAACAACACACAAGGAAGCAGAAATGGGGGAGACGGGGTTGTAACTCATGAAACGACTGGACAGATCGTTACATATCTTTATCTATTAGCTTTCCTATCATTCGGAAAAGTTAGGCACCATCACGATCCCGACGGTAGGAAATCCGGGTCGTGACAAGAAGAAAGGAGGAGAATTCAAAATTTTATATGGACAATCTGAGAGAATGGACTGCTATTTGTAGCCAACATGTTGAGTTCAAAACCGAAGAGGTGCAACTCGTCCAGGATCAGGTATAACTATTCACGTAAAATGGCCATAATGTAAATGGCCATCTACGCAAATTAAAATGGGAATTCAAACCAAAGGGGAGACATTATTTTTCACTACAAAAAACGGATAATTTGGATTTAATATTAATTTTTCGTTACACAAAATGGATATTTAATAATATTATGTTAATATTTACTATTACAAAAAAATTTGGTCCAAAAAAATTAATCATATCAATTGACCGAAGCCGAGACGAGAGAGCGACGATGACGGCGCGAGGCTTGCCTTCTTCTTAACTCTTTAAGAGCTAGAAGAAGAGCAATTGTATATATACCTATCAAAAGTCTTTTCCTCCTCCAATATAGGACAATGTCCCATTCTCAAGGAGGGAAACTCAAATATTTCATTTTCCCTCCATTTCCCATTCACCCTCTTTTAAGTTAAAATAAGCTTAAAAACCCAACATGTTCTTATCAATTAATCAGTTGCGAACATATTAATTTGATGTCAAAGTATTACTTCCTTCCTATGATATTTTCCTTTTAAGTATATGATAAGATTTATATATTTCCTAGTTTCCTGTGCATTCCCTACTTGCAGTAATTTTTTCTTTCTATTAATAAATATTTTAGGTGGTAGTCCTTATATAGTTATATTATTGCTTGAGTCTGGATTATTTTTGTAACATAAATTCAAAGCATAACTTTCCGAATTATAATTGTAAGTGAACTTGCGTAGTGTTTATTTATTAATGTTAAGTGAGTTAAATTTTTAACTCATGTTATTAACTTATTTGTGTTAGTTATAGTATACTTCTCTCTTAGAATCTCTCTCTAAGATGAACTCCCATCCCTTTGAAAACCAAAACACTATCCCTCCAAAACCACCTGACATAGTTCATCACAACCCGTCGCAAAATGATTTGAAAAAGTTTCCATCCTTCAAAGATAAATTGTTGGAGTCAAATCCAATGGATTTTGCTCCTACAATAGAACGTGAAGATATGGTCTACACAACAAACTCAATGGAAGAAAAGGAGTTTGTGCATGATCCAGAAGATAGCACAAGAGGTTTTATAAAAAATTTCCTCTCCACGGAAGATAGACAACGTATCTATGAACTATGGAAATATTCTATCATAATCAAACTAGTAGGAAAATGTATGCTACATCATTATCTAAAGAGGAAAATTCAAGATCTATGGAATCCAA
Source organism: Nicotiana sylvestris (assembly GCF_000393655.2). NCBI lineage: Eukaryota > Viridiplantae > Streptophyta > Magnoliopsida > Solanales > Solanaceae > Nicotiana > Nicotiana sylvestris. The sequence goes on from NC_091062.1 coordinate 31,954,029, forward strand.
CGGAAGATTTCTCACTAATTGATCTTGGAGAAGACTATTATATCATCAAAATCAAAAAGAAGGAAAACATGGACAAAGCTATCCATCAAGGTCCATAGTTCATAAATGGCCATTTTCTGTCCATCTCCAGATGGAAACCAAACTGTGTGGCTAAAAATAAAAAATTAACTATCTCCACTGTATGGATTAGGCTCCCTCAATTGCCAACAGAATTTTACGATGGTAAAATCCTAGAAAAAATTGGAAATGCAATAAGACGCCTACAAAAATAGACACATGCATATCAACAACCCTAAGAGGTCGATATGCAAGGATTTGTGTTGAAATTCCTCTAGAAATCCCAGTCCAACCCTACCTATTTGTTGGACACCACAGGCAATACATTCATTATGAAGGGGAAGATTTTCTTTGCAAAAATTGTGGTCGGTTGTCACACAATGAAACAGTGCAACTATATCAAGAAACAAAATAATGATCCTTACCATGCAGGACAAGAGCATCAACCTACAGATACAAAGGGAGATACTGAAGCAGAATGGATAACTGTTTCATTCAATAAGAGAAGAAATCAAGGTAGAAAAATTCCAACTCAACCTATTAACACCCAAGCAAAAGGCAGTAATGGTTTAGGTATATCGATTAAATTATTTAATGCTAATACAGGGAAGTATTTGGATACTCAAATGCTTCAATATAAATCTAAAGATCATCCCACTTCTAATCAACCCTCAAAAGCTAATACTCAACCAATCATTACTAAAGATCAAACCACTAGTCTAGCCAAAAACCACTTCTTAGACAATAAGCAAATGATTTCTCCAAAAACTACTATAGCTAATACTAATTTTCTTTGTAATAATAAATTTATTCAATTAAGTGATGACTTGGCCTTTGGAGAAAATGACACTTGTATGAGTGACTCCAACGTGGCATCAAAAGATTCTAACATTTTAGATACAAATAATGCCATGAAAAATAGTACCTTAATGGACACTACTAACCCTCCTAATAATCATACCCCTATTACCCTAAATGTCACGACCCCGGTTCGCCCTCTGTGAACTATCGTGACGACACCTAGTCTCTACGACTAGGTAAGCCTAACAAATGCGGAAAAGAAAATAATTTGTGGAAAGAAAATAATTAAAACCCAAAATAACAAAGTGAAACAGTGTTTAAGATGCCTCCTGGCATATAACAGTACAAGAATCTCAACCTAACACTCTCAAGTCCAAAATATGAATTATGGCTTAAACATTCAATTTTGGGTTTTTAAAATCTGCCCAGCTATTTCCTTCTTCGTGAACGCGGAAGGACCCTCGCGTTTGCAAACCACAACTCCGCTTGGTCCAGCTTTCCTCTTTCGCGATCGCGATGCCCAAGTCGCGAACGCGACGACCAACCTCATCCTCCTACTCGAACGCGGAATGACCTTCGCGAATGCGTAGGTATAAGATCCCACAACCTCGCAAACGCGGGAGTACCTTCGCGAACGCAAAGAGTTAACCCTTCACCAGCCCCAACTTCTCTTCAAGAATGCAAGACCCTACTCGCGAACATGAAGAAGGAAACCAGAACTGACTGCTGCAACTTTTTCTGCAATTTCCTAAGTTCCAAAAATGATCCGTTGAGCATCAGAAACACACCCGAGACCCCCCGTACCTCAACCAAACATGTCAACCAATCCTAAAACATCATTCAAACTTGTTCCAATCCTCGGAATGCTCAAAACAACATCAAAACACCAATGTAACATCGGATTCAAGACTAAGAGCTCCAAAAACTCTCAAATTACGCTTTTGATCAAAAAGTCTATCAAACCTCGCCCGAATAACCTGAAATTTTGCAAGCACATCACATTCAACACTACGAAGCTACTCTAACTTCTGGAATTCCATTCCGACCCCGATATCAAAATCTCATTATCGAACTGGAAACTTCAAAAATTCAATTTTCGGCATTTCAAGCCTAAATAAGCTATGGACCTCCAAAACACAATCTGAACACACCCCTAAGCCCAAAATCACCCAACGAAGCTATTAGAACTGACAGGATTCCATTCTGAGGCCGTCTTCACACTGCTCCAACTATGGTCTAAATTCAAAAGCTTAAGCTCTCATTTAGGGATTAAGTGTCCCAAAACACTCAAAAACTCAAAACCAAACATCCTGGCGAATCAAAATAGCAAAAACAAATACGGGAAAAGCAGTTAATAGGGGATCAGGGTGTTAATTCTTAAAATGATTGGCCGGGTCGTTACATCCTCCTACACTTAAACATTCCTTCGTCCACGAACAAGCATAGAGACATACCTGAAGTAGTGAAAAGATGAGAGTAACGGCCGTACATATCCTACTCGGTCTCCCAGGTCACCTCCTCGATCGGCTGAACCCCTCACTGAACCTTCACTGATGCAATGTTCTTTGACCTCAGCTTTCTAACCTACCTGTCCAATATTGCCACTGGCATCTCAACATAAGATAGATCCTTGTCCAACTGGACTAAACTGAAATCCAACACGTGCGACGGATCCCCATGATACCTCCAGAGCATCAAAATATGAAATACCGGATGAACTCCTGCCAAGATGGGAGGTAAGGCAAGCTCATAAGCAACCTCCCCAACACGCCGCAATATCTCAAAAGGGCCAATAAACCTCGGACTCAACTTTCCTTTCTACCCAAATCTCATAACGCCCTTCATAGACGAAACCCGAAGCAGAACCCGCTCTTTAACCATATAGGAAACATCACGAACCTTCCGGTCCGCATAACTCTTCTGTATGGACTGGGTTGTACGGAGTCTATCCTGAATCACCTTAAGCTTCTCCAAAGCATCCTAAACCAAGTTTGTGCCCAATAATTTATCCTCACCCGGCTCAAACCAACCAACCGGGGATCTACACCGCCTACCATATAAAGCCTCATACGGTGCCATCTAAATGCTGGACTGATAGTTGTTGTTGTAGGCAAACTCCGCCAATGGCAAGAACGGATCCCAAGACCTTCCAAACTCAATCACACACGCGCGGCATATACTCAAGAATCTGAATAGTGTGCCCGGACTGTCCGTCCGTCTGAGGGTGAAATGTTGTACTCAACTCCACCCGAGTACCCAACTCATGTTGAACGACCCTCTAGAACTGTGATGTGAACTGAGTACCCTTATCTGAAATGATAGAAACTGGAATACCATGCAGACGAACAATCTCCCGAATATAAATCTCCACCAGACGCTCCGAAGAATAGGTAGTACACACAGGAATGAAATGCGCGGACTTGGTCAGTTGATCCACAATCACCCAAATGGTATCGAACTTCCTCAAAGTATGTGGGAGTCCAACTACGAAGTCCATGGTGATCCGCTCCCACTTCCACTACGGAATCTCTATCTGCTGAAGCAACCCACCCGGTCTCTGGAGCTCATACTTCACCTGCTGACAATTGAGGCACCAAGCTACAAACCCTACTATATCTTTCTTCATCCGCCTCCACCAGTAGTACTGCCTCAAATCCTGGTATATTTGCGGTACCCAGATGAATAGAATACAGCAAACTGTGGGCCTCCTCTAGAATCAACTCTCGAAGCCCATCAACATTGGGTACACAAATCCGACCCTGCATCCTCAATACCCCATCATCACCAATAGTCACATCTGTGGCATTACCGTGCTGAACCTTGTCCTTGAGGACAAGCAAATGTGGGTCATCAAACTGACTCTCCCTGATACGATCAAATATTAAAGACCAAGAAACCACGCAAGTTAGAACCCGACTAGGCTCTGAAAGATCTAATCTCACAAAGGCGGGCTAAGGCCAGAACATTCATCGCCATGGGCCTCTCTACTACTGGTAAATAAGCCAAACTCCCCAAACTCTCTACCCAGCGACTCAAGGCATCGGCCACCACATTGGCCTTGCTCGGGTGATACAAAATAGTGATATCATAGTCCTTCAGCAGCTCTAACCACCTCCTCTGATGCAAATTAAGGTTCTTCTGCTTGAACAGATGCTGCAAACTCCGGCGATCAGTATAAATCTCACAAGACACACCGTACAAATAATGACGCCAGATCTTCAAGGCGTGAACAATAGCAACTAACTCAAGATCATGGACATGATAATTCTTCTCATGTACCTTCAACTATGTGGACGCGTAGGCAATCACCCTACCGTCCTGCATCAATACTGCTCCAAGTCCAATCCTCGAGGCATCACAATAGACAGTATAAGACCCCAAACCTATAGGTAATATCAAAATTGGGGTTGTAGTCAAAGCTGTCTTGAGCTTTTGAAAGTTTGCCTCACACTCTTCCATCCAGTACCCTTTTGGGTCAGTCTGGTCATAGGGGCTGTAATCGATTAAAACCCCTCAACAAAACGATGGTAATAACCCGTCAAGCCAAGAAAACTTCGGATCTCTATAGCTGAGGACAGCCTGGGCCAAATTTGCACTGCTTCCACTTTCTTCGGATCCACCTTTATCCCCTCACTAGATACCACGTGACCCAAGAATTTCACGGAATCCAACCAAAACTCACATTTCGAGAACTTAGCATATAACTCCTTCTCTCTCAAGGTCTGAAGCATTGTCCTCAGGTGCTACTCATGATCTTCCCGACTTTGGGAATACACCATAATATAATCAATAAAGACAATGACGAACAAGTTAAGATATGGCCGGAACACACTGTGCATCAAATGCATAAAAGTTTTTGGGGCATTGGTCAACCCAAATGACATAACAAGGAACTCGTAATGGCCATACCGAGTCCTGAAAGCAGTCTTCGGGATATTAGGCTCCCAAATCTTTAACGGATGGTAACCTAAGCGCAAATCAATCTTAGAAAACACTTGTGCGCCCTGAAGCTGGTCAAACAGATCATCAATACGAGGCAAAGGATAATGATTCTTAACTGTCACTTTGTTCAACTGGTGATAATCAATACATATATGCATAGAACCATCCTTTTTCTTCACAAACAAGACGGGAGCACCCCAAGGTGATACACTGGGTTGAATAAAACCCTTATCAAGCAATTCATGTAACTGATCCTTCAACTCATGAGGGGCCATACGATACAGAGGAATAGAAATTGGTTGAGTGCCCGGCAACATCTCAATGCCAAAATCAATATATCTATCAGGCGGCATGCCCGGAAGATCAGCTGGAAACACATCAGAAAAATCCCGTACTACTGGGACTGAATCAACTATAGGGGTATTAATACTGACATCTTTCATATAAGCTAGATATGTGTCACACCCCTTCTCAACCATACGCTGAGCCTTAAGGAAAGAAATAACTCTACTGTAAATTTGATCTAAGGTACCCTGCCACTCTACTCGCGGTACACCTGGCATAGCCAGTGTCACGGTTTTGGCGTGATAATCAAGAATAGCATAATGGGGCGACAACCAGTCTATGCCCAAGATAATATCAAAATCTACCATGCTAAGCAATAATAAATCGGCTTTGGTCTCAAAACCACTAAGAGCAACCACACACGACCAATAAACATGATCTACAACAAGAGAATTTCCTACAGTAGTAGAAACAAAAATAGGGGAACTCAAAGAATCCCGAGATACACCCAAATGCGGAGCAAAATAAGAAGACACATAAGAATAGGTGGAGCCTGGATCGAATAAAACTGATGCATCTCTATGACAAACCAGGACAATATTTGTGATGACAGAATCGGAGGCGACAGCCTCGGTACGGGCAGGAAGGGCATAATATCTGGCCTGGCCTCCCCCTCTAGGGCAACCTCTACCTCCCTGACCTCTATCTCTAGCTGGCTGAGTTGGTGGGGTAGCAATTGGAGCTGTAACCATAGCTTGAGAACTCTGCGGGGGCATGCTGTGGCTGAGAAGTCTATGGAGGTGCACCCCTCCTAAGTCTGGGGCAATCCCTCACCATATGGCGTGTGTCACCACACTCAAAACAAGCTCTGGGAGGACGTGAAAGCTGTGACTGGCTTGATCCAGGTCTGTTGGACTGACCACTGAAAGCACCTCACGCAGGAGGCGCACTAGATACTAGAGGTACATAATAAGGCTCTTAAGTCCTAGGAGGAGATGGAATACCATTGGCCACTGGGGGAGCTGAATGAACAGTGCGACTCATATAACCCCTACCATGATGACCTACAGTTGGGACTCGGGTACCAGAATAATGGCCCGACTCTCAAGACCTCTTGGCCTCCCTCTCCTCTCTATCCCTAGCATGCATACCCTCAATCCTCTTAGCAATGCTCACCACCTGATGATAAGAAATATCCATCTCCAACTCACGAGCCATGCTAGACCTGATGCTGGGAATAAGCCCATCAATAAACCGGCAAACCCTCTCGCAAACAGTAGAAACCAAGCTGGGGCATGTCTAGCCTAGCTAGTGTAACGGACAGCATACTCCGACACAGTCATAATACTATGGCGCAAATGCTGAAACTCTGCACACCATGCATCCATGAGGCTCTGAGGAACATACTCTCTCAGGAACATATCTGAAAACTGAGTCCAAGTTAGGGAAGAAGCCTTATCCGGACTGTCTAACTCATAGGTGCGCCACCACTCATAGGCGGCTTCTCGAAGCTGGAAAGCAGTGAAGGAAACCCCGCTCAATCCTGATAGACCCATGGTACAGAGAATACGGTAGCACTCATCTAGAAATCCCAGAGCATCATCCGATGCTAGACCACTGAATACAGGAGGCTTGTACTTCTTGAACCTCTCAAGCCTTAGTTGCTCATCCTCGGAAATCGCTGCCCTGTCCTCGGGCTGATCTCGGACTGTAGGCTATACAGGAATAATCTTTAGAACGTAATAAACATGCAGTCATTGTTCAGGAGTGCAGGCGGCAGGAGTCTGTGCTCCTCCCCCGGCCTAAGATGTAGCTGCAGCAAGGAGAAACAACCCTGCCTGAGCCAGAGTGGTGTACAGGCTCATGAACAACGCAAGAGTCTCCTGGAGCGCTGAAGTAGTAGTAGCAGTAGGCGTATCAGGTGCCTAGACTCCGGCTGGAAGTGCTAGTGTCACCTCGGCGGCAGCTTGCGCGGGTGCTCTGACTGCACCACGTGCGCGTCCTTGGCCTCTACCCTGGCCCCAGCCTCTGACGACTGCAGTAGGGGGTGCGGGTGCCTGATCGTCTCGGGTAGCGCGTGTACTCACCATCTGTGAGAGAATAGAAGATAGAAATTAGAATTGTGATATCAAAATATCATATGACAAGGAAATCAAATGAAGTGGAATTTTCCTAATAGTTACATAGCCTCTCGTAGATAAGTGCAGACGTCTCCGTACCGATCTGCGAGACTCTAATAAATCGGCTTGTGATTCATGACTCCTATGAACCTAGAGCTCTAATACCAACTTGTCACGACCCAGTTTGCCCTCCGTGAACTATCGTGACTGCACCTAGTCTCTACGACAAGGTAAGACTCACAAATGCAGAAAAGAAAAAAATTTGCGGAAAGAAAATAATTAAAAATCGAAATAACAAAGTGAAACAGTGTTTAATATGTCGCCTGGCATATAACAATACAAGAATCTCGACCTAACACTCCTAAAATCTGGAACCCCTTGAATCACAAGCAAAGAGTTTACATAAAAAGCTCTATCTCCAGAAATGCCTATCAACAAGGAAAAATACAGAAGGGCTATACTAGTACTGAGAATAGAAAGAGACTCTTTGATCTGTGGACGTGGAAGATATACCTCAAAAATCTCTACAAATTGCCTCGCCTCAAGTGTGATAAGACTGAGTGGAAGTACCTAGATCTGCACATGAAAAACATGCACAGAAAGGGCATGAGTACACCACAGCGTTACTTAGTAAGTGCCAAGTCTAACCTCGGTCGGGTAGTGATGAGGAAAGTCAAGGCCCTACTGAGATTAAATGAAATATAAGGTATAACGGTATAGAATGAGACAGTATTAACTAAGCGCAACAGTAAGAAATAACACAGAATAGAAAGAACAACACCAACTATAACAGAGACAAAATAATCATGGGAAAAGAGTACAACTCAACTCAGAGATAACAACCGGGGATCTCCCAGGATACTGTCCTATAGTCCCCAAATATAAATATCTAGTGGATCTCATGGGTGCAGTCCCGTAGTCCAACTCATAATGCGCGGGGATCTACCGAAAATTCGATTCGTAGTCCCAAATATAAATATCCAGTACATGGGGAATCTACCAGGTGCAGTCCCGTAGTTCCAATATAAAAGTGCAGGGTGATCTCCTGGAATACCGATCCGTAGTCCCAAATATAAACAGGCAGGGGGGATATCCCGGGATACCGTCTCGTAGTCCCAAAGTAAAGACACAGCAACAACACGAAGGATAGACAATTTGATTCAAATTCCACACCAAGGTAAAACATGTATTTCTAACCTAGCATGCTGCACATAATCCAAATAAAGCAGTTTGAGCAAGTAAAGTAAATAAGTCGAATAGACATGCTTCCCTAAGCTAACAACAGGCTTAAATTTCAAGTAGTATAAACAGGAAGGAAAACACAATTATAATTACTTAATGAAAACCGGATTTATCAACAATTAACACAAGTACGCACTCGTCACCTCACGTACAAGGCATTTGAAATATCAATAATACCAATTCCTAAGAGGAGTTCCTCCACACAAGGTTAGACAAGCCACTTGCTTCGAACCAGCTCAAAATCAACTTGAAATCACATTCTTGCCACGAATACTCAACTCCAAATGGCTAAATCTATTCAATTCAATTGCGTAATGTAAATATAACTTCAAGTAACTGATTCCACAAATAAATTCTAAGCTAATACGCGAAATTAAGTAAAATGACCAAAATGCCCTCCGAGTTGACGTCTCGGAATCGGATAAAATTTATATTTTCAAAATCCTCATACTCTCACGAGTCTAACCATACAAAAATTTTCCAAATCCAAAGTTAAATCCCCAATCAAAACTCGAAATTTAGGTCTAAGAACTTTCCTCCAATTTTCCACCATAAATTCGAAATTAAAGGATGGATTTAAGTATAGATTCATGGAAGTTAGTCTAAACCGAGTAGGAATTACTTACCTAAATCGCCCAGGTTAAAATCTCTTCAAAAATTGCAATTTCCCAAGCTCCCAAGTCCAAAATATGAATTATGGCTTAAACCCTCGATTTTGGGTTTTTAAAATCTTCCCAGCTATTTCCTTCTTCGCGAATGCGGAAGGACCCTCGCGTTCGCGGAGCACAACTCCGCTTGGTCCAGCTTTCCTCTTTCGCAATCGCGATGCCCAAGTCGCGATCGTAATGACCAACCTCCTCCTCCTACGCGAACGCGGAACGACCTTCGCGAACACGTAGGTATAAGATCCCACAGCCTCGCGAATGCCGGAGTACCTTCGCGAATGCAAAGCGTTAACCCTTCACCAACCCCAGCTCCTCTTCACGAACGCGAGACCCCACTCGCGAACGCGAAGAAGGAAACTAGAACTGACTGCTGCAACTTTTTCTACAATTTCCTATGTTCCAAAAATGATCCATTGAGCATCTGAAATACACCCGAGGCCCCCGGGACCTCAACCAAACATTCCAACCAATCCTAAAACATCATTCAAATTTGTTCCAATCCTCAGAACACTCAAAACAATATCAAAACACCAATTTAACATCGGATTCAAGCCTAAGAACTCCAAAAACTCTCAAATTACGCTTTTGATCAAAAGGTCTATCAAACCTCGCCCGAATAACCTGAAATTTTGCAAGCACGTCACATTTAACACTACGGAGCTAGTCTAACTTCCGAAATTCCATTCTGACCCTGATATCAAAATCTCACTACCGAACCGAAAACTTCAAAAATTCAACTTTCGGCATTTCAAGCCTAAATAAGCTATGGACCTCCAAAACACAATCCGAACACACCCCTAAGCCCGAAATCACCCAACGGGGCTAACAGAACCGATGAAATTCCATTCTGAGGCCGTCTTCACACTGCTCCGATTACGGTCCAAATTCTAAAGCTTAAGCTCTCATTTAGGGACTAAGTGTCCCAAAACACTCCAAAACTCCAAACCAAATATCCCGGTGAGTCAAAATAGAAGAAACAAATACGGGGAAAGCAGTTAATAGGGAATCGGGGCGTTAATTCTTAAAACGACCGGCCGGGTCGTTACACTTTACTCCCCCCCCCCCCAAAGCAAAAATCTTTCCAAAATCTAGTGTTATACGAAGGATATCAACAAAATCCTTCCTTAAGATTTGACAAATTCACCATCCCACCGCATGGTTGACAAATGGCAATGGAAGAAGAATAGGGAAGCCAAATGGCCACACCCTTAGAAAACCAAAAAGAAGCAACCAATAGTCCTATATATCAAGACATTGAGCAACTAAAAGACACAAAACTGGAATGCTCAATCATTGATTCTTACACCAATCCGCCCCTCCCCTCCATTAACATCATCCCCACACCTACTCTTAGTTCATTAAGTACTCCTTATCCTATCCAAAATGCCAAGGATTCCATCATCCCTACGAAGAAGGAACCGTCTAATTCAAATTCTATGCCAACACATACCTCTCAACATGGAAAACATTCCACCCATTCACCCTAAGGAACACCCTCAGATAATTTATGCCCAACCCCCTCAAACGCAAGACTATCATCCTACCAGTTGGATAGAGCTAGGCCTCATGGGCCATGCAATATTCTTCACGATCCTAATCAATGGTCAAGAGGCAATAGTAATCCTCCACAATACCCAATGTCTAGCACAACTCATAACAGAAGGAACGAGGTTAGCCATGAACAACTATCTAAACCAAGTTTGGCTAAACAACATCATTCATCCAATGGCACCATCATTAAACCCTCAAATAGCTCAGGTCATGAGAACGCAATGGAGCATGCCACCCCAGTTCAATCCCATAAACCCTCAAAATACTCCCTTGGACCTTCCTTCTTCCCCTCGGAGATGTAAACCCATCTCAATCCCATCTTTCTTCCTTGGGACATCAACCAGGGGAACCAGCAGATTCCAAACCCACCGGTACCCCCTCCAATAAATCCATAACATCGTCGGGCAGACCAAATATCTGGTCTATTAGAAGTAGAAATGGAGGAGGACGATGTCCCTCTAAACCTAAACTTAGGGCAAGTCCTAGAACTCTCAAACCTAGAGGGAATAAAAAAAATTCTCTTCACAGAGAGGCACGAGAAGAGGCATGTGCTCAGCTGCCCGTTAGCCCTATACAAGTGCTCGATGGACATCCGTCCACCACACGATCCAACAATGGGCAACAAAGCGATGATCCTAGTACCTTCAATGAGAAGAAACCCTGTATTTTTTCGGGGGAGGGTAAGGAAGAATGGAGAGAGGACAAATCTAGAAGTTAATCTACCAATGAACCATCCTACAAATTTTATAATTTGGAATATAGGGGGAGGGAACAATGAAAATTTCAAGAGAAATTTTAGGGAAATGATTGATACTCATAGTCCTTGCATGGTGACACTGTTGGAAATAAGAATGGTTAACCATGTAGCCTTGCTTAATGACTTTGGGTTCACGGAGATGATTGAAGTTCCTTCGGAGGGTCAGTCAGGAGGCATGGTTATGATGTGGAATGATGAAGTAATCAATGTTCACAATGCAGTACATAGGAACCAAGAAATCCATGCAACCATAGAGGTACTTCCTATACGTAAACCTTGGCTTTTTACTTCTATATATGCTAGTACTTGTGTCTACAAGAGAAATATAATGTGGGAGCATCTAGAAAATATTAGCAACTCTTATAAAGGGTCTTGGCTAGTAGGAGGTGACTTTAATGATATTCTAGCCGCTAGTGAAAAATTTGGTGGTAAACCTATTAAGGATAGTAGAGCTAGGTACATATGGTCAAAAATCAATAAGTATAACTTGCTCGATCTAGGTTTTAAAGGTAGTAAACACACTTGGACAAACAACAGGCATAATAAAAAAGGTCTTATAATGGAAAGATTAGATAAAGTTTTTGGAAATGAGGAGTGGATTGAACTCTTCCCTAAAAGCTCAATAATCCACCTGCCTAGAACCCACTCTGACCATAATCCTATTCTTATAGAATTAATTCCTAAAAATAGGTCTCTTCATAAAATACCTTTTAGACTAGAGACTTTTTGGTGTAAACATCCAGAATTCTGGACTATAATGAAAAATATTTGGTATGGTAGTGACTACTTCAAAGCCAGCCTTAACTTTGTGGAAAAATTAAAACCCTGGAAAAATAGCACCTTTGGTAATATTATGGTAAGGAAGAAAAAATTACTAGCTAGACTCCAATGTATCCAAACTTCCAATAGTTATACTACTAGTACTTTCCTTCATAATTTAGAATTAGATCTTAAAAATGAATGCAGTGACATTCTAAAAATTGAGGAAAATTATTGGAAACTAAGGTCCAGAGTCTTGTGGCTAAATAAAGGAGACACAAATACAAAATTCTTCTATGTCTCAGCCACCAATAGGAAAAGAAGAAACAAAATTAATTTCTTCAAAGATGATGTTGGTAATTGGATTAATGATCATAATCTGATTATGTCTCATGTTCATAATTATTTTACCTTTACTTTTACCACTTCTCACTCAAAAACTAGCTGGGCTAACCCCCTAAATCATTATTTTAATTGTAATAAAATCAACCTAGGCAATCTAGATTCTCCCCTTCTAGACTTTGAGATTAAAAGAGCTATTTTTTCGTTCAAATCCTTTAAATCTCCTGGTCTAGATGGTCTACATCCTTTTTTCTTCAAAAAATATTGGAATCACATAGGTCAATCAGTTTGTAACCTTTGTCATGACATTTTCAACAACCAAGAAACCCCTTCTGAAATTAACAAAACCTTTCTCTTCCTTTATTCCTAAAATCCACAATGCCAACAACATTAAAAACTTCAGGCCTATTGGATTATGCAATACTATCTACAAGCTAATTACTAAGATCCTTGCAAACCGTCTTAAACTATTCCTAGATTAATTAATCAGTCTATATCATGCTAGCTTCATGAAAAATAGAAGAGCGTCTGATAATGCCATTATCATCCAGGAACTGGTTTCTAAATTTAATAAATTAAAAGGAAAGCAGGGCCATATGATTCTAAAAATTGATCTAGAAAAGGCATTCGATCGTTTAGAATGGTCTTTTGTTCGTCACACTCTTGATTACTTTAAATTCCCATCCAAATTTTCTAAATTGTTACTGAGCTGCATCTCAACTAGTAGTATAGCAATTTTAGTAAACGGATCCATCACAAATTATTTTGAGCCAAGTAGGGGAATAAGAAAAGGAGACCCCATTTCTCCATATATCTTTATTCTCTGCTTGGAAATGCTCATTATACATAGAGCACCAAGTGGATACTAAAAATTGGGATCCCATATCCTTAGGAAATAGAAGCCCAAAACTCTCTCATTTATTATTTGCAGACGATCTTACCCTAATGGCTAAAGCAAATAATAAATCATGTCAAGCCATTAAATATGTCCTTGACCAATTTTGTTCCCTACCAGGTCAATGTATCAATATTAAAAAATTAAAAATACTCTTCTCCCAAAATTGTAATCATACTCTCATTAGAGATATTACCACTATGTTAGGTATCAAAAAAAGTACTAATTTTGGCACCTACCTAGGTTTTCCTATCTTAAACCATAGTCCAAAGCCTAGGGACCATTAACTCCTAATCGACAAGATGAGAACCAAACTTGCCTCCTGGAAAATAAAGTTCTTTAATCTGGCAGGAAGAACAACACTTGCAACATCATGCCTAAATTCTATACTCAACCACTACATGCAATACACCCTTCTTCCCAAGCAAACCCTAAAAGAAATTGACAAAGTCTAAAGAGACTTTATATGGGGTAGCTCAATAGAAAAAAGGAAAATTCACCTAGTCAACTAGTCTACCCTTTGCCAGCCTAAACCTAATGGTGGCTTAGGTATCCATAATGCTTTGAATAAAAATTTGTGCACCTTAGCTAGCCTAAGTTGGAGACTTCTCACAAATGCCATAATTCCTTGGGCCAAGCTTATCATTTCATACTATTGTACTAGTACCATAAATAGGTGTTCCTTCGTTTGGAAAAGTATTTGCAAAGGTTAGGAAATTTTCTCTAAGGGTATAATATGGTCCCCCCACCTTCACTCCAATCTTAACATATGGGAAACAAATTGGATCCCCAAATTTGGTAACCTAAGAAAAAGTGTGATAGGTCCACCCTCCACTAGGGATACTACGACAAAAATTAGAGATATCTTTGATGGTTGCAATTGGAACATGGATGGCCTATCATTTCCTCTTCCTCCGGGACTATTAGCTAATATCACAAAGGTCAAAATTCGTCTCAAGGGCCCTCTAATGATTTACCTATTTGGTCACTCAACATAAAGGGTGTGTTCACTACTAGGTCTTGTTATACTCTTCTAGAAACACCAAAAAAACTCTGACATAGAATTTGACTGAATTTGGAAACTAGACTGCCCCAATAAAATAAAATATTTTTTATGAAAATGTCTTCATGATCGAATCCCCTGCAGGAAATCCCTTTCACAAATTGGGCTAAACATTGACCCTTATTGTCCCATCTGTAAATGTCCTAATAAAGAATCCATAAAACATATTTTTCTAGAACGCAAAGCCGTCAAAAAATTATGGGCTTGCCTTTGATGGCAAATCCACAATAGTTTAAATGGTAAACACTGGCTTATCCAAGTAAGAGACCTTAACTATCCTCTTAATAACACATACTTAAACTGGAACCCTATTTTTCCTTTATTATTTGGCACATTTGGATAAATAGAAATAATAATAACCATAATAACACTACCAACCCTATCACTGATTCTCTTATTATGCAGAGGGCTATAGAATTCAAATTACTCACGGAAAAACTCTCTATAAACCCTTCGAAATTACTCATTAAAATCAATTGGCAAAAACCTCCAAAGGGTTGGTTTAAACTAAATGTTGATGCCATTTCAATAACTATAATCAAAGTTGTGGCTTAGGTGGTGTTTTCAGGAATGCCAATGGTAATTGGGTGGTTGGTTTTACAAAATCAACTCATGCAAATGGTTCACTAGCAGCAGAATTGAAAGCCTTAAGAGAAGGTCTCAGAACATCAACGGATTGGAATCTATTCCCACTTGAAATAGAGACAGATTGCACAGAGGTAATACAGTTAATACATAAAGGTAATAATTTATTTAATAAGGTTACGAATGATTGCAGGTGGTTAATGCACCGGCAGAAGGTTATCCTCCAGCACACCTTCAGGCAGGGGAATAGGACAACTCATCAACTAGCAAAAAAGTGCCTGAATATGGGAAGTCAAGTTTTTGGAGCAGCTGGAAGAAGTAATGATTAGGGGAGCAGTAAAAAAAGTTTTTGTTAGACCTCCAAGTGATGTAATATGTTTTGTGGATAGGGAAAGACTTGAACTTACTATTGATGAAAAATTACTATCTTTTGAAGCTTGGCAACTGTTGGCAAACTTAGGGAACCAATGTGCCCTTTGTGACACATCTTATGATAATCATGTAACCAACTGTTGAATGATTTCAACTTGAACTAAAAATTGGGAGGATAGAAGGGGGAAAAAAGAAGAAGCAAATTTCCCAAACTATCTTGAAAATATATTTCTGCTCGCTCAAGTAAAAACTCATTCATATTCGATATTTAGATCATATCATATATACTAGTTTACAATGATAAGTCATGAATTAACGTGAGAATGTGTATTAATGAACCATAGTTTAGTGATAAGTGTGTATGTGAAGATGTATATCATGTATTCATTGAATTGGTCTAACTGTTTGACACCCTCTATGCGAAGATTTATCCAAAAATCAAAATGCTCAGTTTTCGTCCTCCTAGCCAATTCTATTTATCTCTCAAATAAGCCAATTTCCCTCTCATTAAATATGTTTGTATTTATTACTAGTAATAGAACTTTCCTAACCCAGAGTAGAAAACTGTTAGGCAATTTTTATTAATTTTTTGGTCAGAACTGTTAGGCATTTTTTGCGCATGAAAGATGTTTGTAATTTTGAAAACAAAGGTAGTGGAAAAAGGGAAGAACGGTAAAAGTTTTAAAACGTATGTTTTGTAATAAGTTTTAAAATTAAGTTGTAAGGAGCAGAAAGTACTATTATAATTTTGATATAATTAAATAGGTAGAAGAGCATGCACAAGTGAATTGTTTGTTTAAGTTTTCCAACCATTCTAGCACGAATCTAGGTGTAGAAAAAGTTGAACAAAAGGTGTTGAAAAGAAAATAGTAAGTATTTCTTAAACTATGTATCCATAATTTCCAATATATTATTCGAATCTCACCGCGATGGTAAGAACTTATGTATATAGTAGAAGCACATGTGTAAATAAATATAAAAGGCATCGTTTAGTAATGCAAGTTTAATGTATTACTTAACAATGTCTGATATGATTGATTTACTTGAACTTCTGACGTGTCATTGACTATGATAATTTTATTTTATTGTCTTCTCCACTCTTTACTTACTAAAAGACACTTACGCGTATTTTGGTTAGCAGTTAAGTGTGTTTAATATTTAGCCAAAGTTGAAAACTGATGACTTGATTTATTAGATTTTATAAATATGAAATTTTTTACTTTAAAGAATTTATAAGTAAATCACAAAATATTGAAATAAAAAATGATCATACATTTTACGCAGTAAATAAATAAAATTATATTGAAGCTCCCTCGTTCATAATTTTCTTAAAGAACATAAGAACCTCATGAAAAATATAAAATTAAAAAGGCATATCATCTATTACTATTGTAAATCAAGATCCATGCAACTGCTTTTTTGTTCTTGTTATGATCTCTTACTCGCCGCGAGGCGAAATACATTAAAAAGGACAATAACAATAACAATAATAATAATTATTATTATTATTATTATTATCTCTACTTTCTAACATACTCTCCTGATCTTATTACTTCATTCATTATTCATATTTATTGTGTTCTATACATTGTTCCTCATTTATTGCTTATTATTAGCCATAAAGAGCCATCTTTGATTTTATTATAACTGTGAGTCGTCCATCGACCACCCTCGGCGTGGCATCAGACTCGACCACGAGGCCCCGAATAAGAAAGTTCTAGGCCCCGATCTCCAGCCACTCGGTTCGATTATCAAATCGTCTCTAAGCTTTAACCTTGCTTTCTAGTCTTTCACTTAGCGCTCATTGCCTAACAACTAGCATAAAAATAAATCACGTATTTTTAAAACTATAAAATCAAATTTAATTGTTATAACCATTTTCACGGTAAACACTAATCTTAACCCAATTTAAGAAAAGCCAAAAAATTGTCTAGCTCAATCATCTTAAACCAGGTCATCGATCTGGAGTCTTTCCATGGCCACTTTGTGACGACCCGGCCAGTCGTCTCATGAGTTACCATTTTGTTTCCCCTATTTTTGCTTCTAATTGCTTTTTATAATGGTTCTATATGTGATCGGGTTGATTGGTTAGGGTTCAGAAAGGATTTGGTAAGGTTTGAGACACTTAGTCTATTTAAGGAAGGTTAAGTTGGAAAAGTCAATCGAATGTTGACTTATGTGTTAGAGGACTCGGATGTGAGTTCCGATGATTCGGTTAGCTTCGGGAGGTTATTTGAGACTTAGTAGCGCGATCGGAATGAGTTTTGGAAGTCCGAAGTAGATTTAGGCTTGAATTGGCGAAAGTGGATTTTTGGCGATTTCCGGTTGGTGGGTGAGATTTTGATCTAGGGGTCAGAATGGAATTCCAAGAGTTACACTAGCTCCGTTGTGTCATTTGGGATGTGTGTGCAAAATTTCAGGTTATTCAGACAAGGTTTGGTCAGGTTTTTGATCAAAAGCGAAATTTGGAAGATTTTAGAAACTTAGGCTTGAATCCGATGTGTTTTAGTTGATTTGGTGTTGTTTGAGGTGTTTTGAAGATTGGAACAAGTTTGAATAAGGTTTTGGAATGTGTTTGTGCCTTTGGTTGAGGTCTTGGGGGCCTCGGGTGAGTTTCGGGTGGTCTATCGGGCCAATTCATGAAGTTGGAACCTACAGAAAATTGCAGGTCAGTGCTGCAGAAAATAAAGCTTCACGTTCGCGAGAGGGCCCTCGCGTTCGCGAGAGGGCCCTCGCGTTCGCGAAGGGTCAGTCGAGGAAGGTGGAAATGAAGCCTTCGCAATCGCGATAAGGTCTCCATGTTCACGAAGGGCTGGGCATAGGTGTATCGCATTCGCAGTGTGTAGTCATGTTCGCATAGAAGGAAAAGAGAGGCTGGGCTTCAGTGGAATTAACTCATCGCATTCGCGATGGATGGAACGCGTTCGCGAAGGTCCGTCTAGGTAAAGCATCGCGTTCGCGAGGGTTTGGTCGTGATCACATAAGAGGAAAATTGGTCAAAGTTAAGTTGTGCTTCGCGAACGCGAGGCTTTGATCGCGTTCGCGAAGAAGGATTTTCAGGCCTGGGCAGAAGGTTTAAAAGGTCATCTTGTCCGTGAATGTAGGGTTTATTTCCTCCATAGTTGGTCGTTTTTTGAGTTTTTTGAAGGAGATTGAAGAGAGATTAAAGGGGAAACATTTGAAGGTAAGAACTTTGGAATTAAAACTCAATTCTATTGTGAAACCTACCTAATAAGTCATGGAATCTAAGCCTAAAATTTAGGAATTAGGGCTTGAGATTGATAGACTTTAAAAAAGGATTTGAGATGTCATTTGGACTCCTATTTCAATGTTCTTGATATGAATAGACTTGTGGGAGTATAAGGATTCCGGTGATGTGATTTTTATCGAGTTTCGAGACGTGGGCCCGGGGGTCGGGTTTGGCCAATTTCGAGATTTTTGGTATTATTTGATTGTTTTCGCTTGGGGTTCGTTCCCTTAGCATATTTTGACGTCGTGATTCTGATTTTGGATAGATTCGATGCGAGTAGAGGCCGATTCGAGGGGCAAAGGTGTTGTGGGGTAGTATTTCACCGGTTTGAGGTAAGTAACCATTGTAAATCTGGTACTGAGGGTACAAACCCCGGTATTTAACTTGTTTTGATAAATACGGTGATGCACATGCTAGGTAACGAGCGTGTGGGCGTGCACCGGTAGGGATTGTGACTTGGTCCGTCCCGTAGTGACTATTAAGCCACGTATTTGATTTGGAACCTTATGATATTCCATGTTTTAGCTATTTATACTATATTATGGGTTGTATGCCATGTTTGGGGCCTTGTGCCGACTTGTTGAGACCCTTAGGGGCATTTTCACTATTTTCCTCACTTTACTTGTTGAAAGCATATCCTCAGTCATATTTTACCTATTTAAATGTTTAAAACCGGTTTTATCACTCCACTTCTAATTGTGAGGACTGTTTGTGCTGAGTAACCTAATTTCTGTTGTTGTGCCCGAGAGGCGGTGAGGTTAATGACTGAGAGAGGTTGAGAACCTAATAGTGAGGATATTATATACATATATATTATGGATCGGGTTGCAAGCCGCAGCGATACTTATATAGGATCGGGCTGCACGCCGCATATATATATATATACTGGATCGGGCTGCACGCCGCAACGATATATATATTGGATCGGGATGTACGCCGCAATGATATGACGCTTGAGTTGTAGGAGCCCCTCCGGAGTCTGTACACCCCAGTGAGCGTAGTCGACTATAAATTACGGATCGGGCTGCACGCCGTAGCAGTTACTATAATTTCTATTACTATGAGATATTAATGAGCCTGAGTGCTGAGAGTGAGTACTGAGTGATGAGAGTTGAGTCACGAGTGACTGTGAGGCTGCCCGAGAGACCATATTCTGAGTGATACCTTGCCCGAGGGGCCCAGTTATGATATTTTTACTGATTTCACTCTTCTGTTAAAATAAGCCTCTATTGGAAAAATTGCTAAGTATATGATTTCAAGTGTTTTTAACTGAAATTTGATGATTTTATGATGAAACTAGTTTTAAACTATGAAGTTGACCTGTTATCCTATTGTTTTCTTCAGTTATATGATTTTTAACTGCTCGTCACTACTTTCAAACCTTATTTACTTTAGTTACTTACTGAGTTGGCGTACTCACGTTACTCCCTGCACCTTGTGTGCAGATCCAGGTGCCCGAGCGGCAGAGTGAGGGTCCTCAGCATTGTCAGAGTTTGCCGGAGACTGCAAGGTAGCTGCATGGCATCCGCAGCCTTGCTTTCTTCCTCTTATCCTTGTTTTCCCTGCATTTTAGACTTGCTATGTATTAGAAGGTCAGATTTGTATATTTAGAGGCTCTAGACTCGTGACACCAGATTGCGGGGCTGTGTAGTTTCCTGTTTATTTGACTTCCGCATATTTTCTATTGCTTTAAACGTTTATAATGAAATTTGGTATTTAAAACCTGTGTTAGAAAATGGCTTATTGTTAAAGGAAAAGGGGTTGTGATTCATTGATTGGTTAGCTTGCCTAGTAATATGATAGGCGCCATCACGACTGGTATTTGGGGGGTCGTGACAAGTTAGTATCAGAGCCTAGGTTACATAGGTCTCACGAGTCATGAGCCGGTTTAATGGAGTCTCGCGGATCGGTACGAAGACGTTTGTATTTATCCTCGAGAGGCTACAGAACCTTCAGGAAAATCTTCATATTCTTGAAATTCTTGTCATGCGAACTTGTTGATCCGAATACTAAACTTCTATTATTCCATTCTCTCACAGATAGTGAGGACACATGCTACCGGACAGGGTGGACGACCACCAGTTCCACCAGTTGGGGCCACCAGAGGCCGAGGATGCGGTTGAGGCCATGGTAGGGGCAGAGCAGCTAGGGCAGCACCTGCAGATCCACCAGTTGCCCCAGTTCAAGATCAGGTCCCAGTTGTGGATGATACAGCGGCACCAGCTCAGGCACCAGTTGTGCCCATTGTGATTCCAGGCCTTTAGGAAACTTTAGCTCAGATCTTATCAGTGTGTACCGATTTGGCTCAGGCGGTCTCAGTTACTACGGCCGCAGCTACTTCTCAGGCCGGGAGAGGCACCCAGACTCTCGTTGCTCGCACACCTGAGCAGGTTATGCAGGGACTCCAGACACCAAGGGCACCTCCAGCCTAGCCAGTTGCACCAGCTTAGGAGTTTGTGGTACTCGTTATGCCAGACGACTAGAGAGGTTTGGTAGACTCAAGCCTCTGACTTTTAGCGGTGTAGAGGGCGAGGATGTCCAGGGGTTCTTGGATAAGTGCCAGATGATGCTTCGTACAGCAGGGATCCTAAAGACCAGTGGTGTAGCTTTAACCACCTTTCAGTTTTCTAGGGCTGCCTTCACTTGGTGGGAGGTGTATGAGAGGCGTAGGCTTGTTGGTGCAGCGCCCCTTACTTGGCAGCAGTTCTCTGTTCTCTTTCTGGAGAAGTATGTGCCACAGTCTCAAAGAGAGGATCTGTGCATGCAGTTTGAGCAGTTGCATCAGGGAGAGATGACTGTGATGCAATATGAGATGCGGTTCTCCGAGTTAGCCCACCATGTGGTTTGGTTGGTTCCCACAGATTGAGAGAGGATTATGAGATTTGTTGATGGTCTCACATATCATCTTCGTATTCTCATGACTAGGGAGAGGGTGACAGGTGCTACTTTCGAGGAGGTTGTTGACATCTCCCGTGAGATTGAGTCAGTTTGCCGCCAGGAGCGAGAGGAGAGGGAGGCCAAGAGGCCTCGGGGATCTGGTAGCTTTAGTGGTGCTCCTTCGAGGGGTTAGTTCCAACATGGCAGAGGCCGCCCATTCAAACAGGCTCATTCAGCTCGCCTAGGTTATCATGAGGCATCATCGGGTCATGGTTCTCACAGTTCTCATCAGGGCCACTCATCACTTAGTGCCCTTCCAGCCCAGAGTTCGTCCCGTGCTCCATCAGTTTAGGGTTCTTCCATGTCAGGCCCTTCTACTGGACATTTTGGTGTCAGGGTTTCCCTTTAGTCCCCATCTCCAGCACCGAGGAGTTGTTATGAGTGCGAAGAGTTTGGGCATATGAGGAGGCAGTGTCCTCGTCTTCATGATGGTCAGTCTCAGTAGAGGGGTCAGCCCTCGACTTCTGCCCCAGTTACTTCACCATCCGCCCAGCCAGCTAGGGGTGGAGGTCAGTCAACCAGGGGTTGTCCTAGAGGGGGAGGTCGATCAGGTGGTGGTCAGGCCCCTTTCTATGCTCTTCCGGGTAGACCAGATGTTGTTGCTTTAGATGCCATAATTTCAGGTATTGTTTCAGTCTGCCACAGAGATGCCTCTGTATTATTTTATCCTGGTTCCACCTTTTCTTATGTGTCATCATACTTTGCCCGTTATCAGGATATGCCCCGTGAGTCTCTTGTTTCACCTGTTCATATATATACTCCAGTGGGCGATACTGTTATTGTAGACCGTATGTACCAATCGTGTGTGGTGACTATTGGGGGTCTGGGGACCCGAGTGGATCTTTTACTACTGTGTATGGTGGATTTTGATATCATTTTGGGCATGGATTGTCTATCTCCGTGTCGTGCTATTCTGGACTATCATGCTAAGACAGTCACATTGGTTATACCGGGTGTGCCACGGATAGAGTGGCGAGGTTTGACTAATTATGTTCCCAACAGAGTGATATCGTTCTTGAAGCCCCAGCGTATGGTTGGGAAGGGATGTCTTTCGTACCTAGCCTTTGTGAGGGATGTTGGAGCTGAGGCTCCCAGTATTGATTCTGTCCCAGTTATGAGGGATTTTCCAGATGTGTTTCCTACAGACCTATCGAGCATGCCACCGGACAGGGATATTGATTTTGGTAATGATCTGGTGCCGGACACTCAGCCTATTTCTATTCCGCCGTATCGTATAGCACCAGCGGAGCTGAAAGAGTTAAAGGAGCAGCTTCGGGAACTCCTTGATAAGGGGTTCATTCGGCCTAGCGTGTCGCCTTGGGGTGTGCCGGTGCTATTTGTGAAGAAGAAGGATGGCACTATGAGGATGTGCATTGATTATAGGCAATTGAACAAAGTAACAATTAAGAACAAGTATCCCTTGCCTCGCATTGATGATTTGTTTGACCAGCTTCAGGGAGCAAGAGTGTTCTCCAAGATTGATCTCCGTTTGGGTTATCACCAGTTGAAGATCAGGGACTTGGATATTCTTAAGACAGCTTTCAGGACCCGATATGGTCATTATGAGTTCTTGGTAATGTCTTTTACGCTGACCAATGCCCCAATAACGTTCATGCATTTGATGAACAGTGTGTTCCAGCCTTATCTTGATTCGTTTGTCATAGTCTTGATTGATATATTCTGGTGTATTCGCATAGTCAGGAGGAGCACGTGGAGCATTTGAGAGTTGTGTTATAGAAATTGAGGGAGGAGAAACTTTATGAAAAATTCTCCAAGTGTGAGTTTTGGCTTAGTTCAGTAGCTTTCTTGGGGCACGTGGTGTCCAGCGAGGGTATTTAGGTTGATCCGAAGAAGATAGAGGCAGTTTAGAGTTGGCTCAGACCATCCTCAGCTACAGAGATTCGCAGCTTTCTTGGTTTGGTAGGCTATTATCGCCGGTTTGTTTAGGTATTTTCATCTATCGCATCGCCCTTGACCAAGCTGACCCAGAAGGGTGCTTCATTTGTATGGTTGGACGAGTGTGAGGAGAGCTTTCAAAAACTCAAGACAGCTTTGACCACAGCTCTAGTATTGGTTTTGCCATCAGCTTCAGGTTCATATACCATGTATTATGATGCTTCGAGGATTGGTATTGGTTGTGTGTTGATGCATGAGGGTAGAGTTATTGCTTATGCTTCTCGTCAGTTGAAGCCCCATGAGAAGAACTACCCTGTTCATGATTTGGAGTTGGCTGTCATAGTGCACGCGCTAAAAATTTGGAGGCATTACTTGTATGGTGTGTCATGTAAGGTGTTTACTAATCATCGTAGCCTCCAGCACTTGTTTAAGCAGAAGGATCTTAATTTGAGGCAGCGAAGATGGTTGGAGTTGCTAAAGGATTATGATATCACTATATTGTACCATCCAAGGAAGGCCAATATAGTGGCTGATGCTTTGAGCCGAAAGGCAGTGAGTATGGGGAGTTTGGCATATATTCCAGTTGGGGAGAGACCTCGTGCGGTTGATGTTCAGGCATTGGCCAATCGGTTCATGAGGTTAGATGTTTCGGAGCCCAGTCAGGTATTGGCTTGCGTGGTTTCTCAGTCTTCCTTATATGATCGCATCAGAGAGCGCCAGTATGATCATCCGCATTTGCTTGTCCTTAAGGACATAGTTCAGCAGGATGATGCTAGAGATGTGACTATTGGTGATGATGGGGTGTTGAGGATACAGGGCCGGATTTGTGTGCCCAATATGGATGGGCTTTGAGAGTTGATCCTGGATGAGGCTCATAGCTCGCGGTATTCTATTCATCTGGGTGCCGCAAAGATGTACCAGGATTTGAGGCAGCATTATTGGTAGAGAAGAATGAAGAAAGACATTGCGGGATTTGTAGCTCGATGTCTCAATTGTCAACGGGTGAAATATAAGCATTAGAGACCGGGTGGATTGCTTCAGCAGATGGATATTCCCGAGTGGAAGTAGGAGAGGATCACTATGGACTTTGTTGTTGGACTTCCACAGACTCTGAGAAAGTTTGATGCTATTTGGGTGATTGTGGATCGACTAACCAAGTCCGCGCACTTCATTCCTATGTGTACTACCTATTCTTCAGAGCGGTTGGCAGCGATCTATATTATGGAGATTGTTCGTTTGCATGGTGTCCCAGTTTCCATCATTTCATATAGGGGCACTCAGTTTACTTCGCAGTTTTGGAGGTCTGTGCAGTGAGAGTTGGGTACTCAGGTTGAGTTGAGTACAGCTTTTTACCCTCAGACGGATGGGCAGTCCGAGCGCACTATTCAGATATTAGAAGATATGTTGCGTGCTTGTGTCATTGATTTTGGAGGGTCATGGGATCAATTTCTACCGCTTGTAGAGATTGCTTATAACAACAGCTACCAGTCGAGTATTTAGATGGCTTTGTATGAGGCTTTGTATGGGAGGCGGTGTAGATCTCCAGTTGGTTGGTTCGAGACTGGTGAGGCTGGGCTATTGGGGACAGACTTGGTGCAGGTGCTTTAGAAAAGCTGAAGGTGATTCAGGAGAGGCTTCGTACAGCGCAGTCGAGGTAGAAGAGCTATGCTGATAGGAAGGTTCAGGATATGTCCTACATGGTTGGAGAGAAGGTTCTATTGAAGGTTTCACCCATGAAAGGTGTTATGAGATTTGGGAAAAAAGGAAAATTGAGTCCTCGGTTCATTGGGCCTTTTGAGGTGCTTCGGAGGATTGGGGAGGTGGCTTATGAGCTTGCTTTGCCACCCAGCTTGTCGAGTGTGCATCCGGTATTTCATGTTTCTATGCTCCGGAAGTATATTAGGGATCCGTCTCATGTTTTGAATTTCAGCACGGTTCAGTTGGATGATGATCTGACTTATGAAGTGGAGCCACAAGCTATTTTGGGTCGTTAGGTTCGAAAGTTGAGGTCAAAGGATATAGCTTCAGTGAAAGCGCAGTGGAAAGGTCGGCCCGTGGAGGAGGCTACTTGGGAGACCGAGCGGGAGATGCGGAGCAGATATCCTCACCTGTTTGAGGCTTCAGGTATGTTTCTTGACTCATTCGAGGACGAACGTTTGTTTAAATTGGGGAGGATGTGACGACCCGGCCAGTCATCTCATGAGTTACCGCTCTGTTTCCCCCATTTCTACTTCTAATTGCTTTGTATAATGGTTCTATATGTGATCTGGTTGATTGGTTAGGGTTCGGATAGGATTTGGTAAGGTTTGAGACACTTAGTCTCTTTTAAGGAAGGTTAAGTTGGAAAAGTCAATCGGATGTTGACTTATGTGTTAGAGGGCTCAGATGTGAGTTTCAATAATTCGGTTATCTTCGGGAGGTAATTTGGGACTTAGGAGTGTGATCAGAATGAGTTTTGGAGGTCTGGAGTAGATTTAGACTTGAATTGGCGAAAGTGAATTTTTGGCGATTTCCGGTTGGTAGGTGAGATTTTGATCTAGGGGTCGGAATGGAATTCCGAGAGTTGCACTAGTTCCGTTGTGTCATTCGGGATGTGTGTGCAAAATTTTAGGTTATTCGGACGTGGTTTGGTCGGGTTTTTGATCAAAAGCAGGATTTAGAAGATTTTTAGAAACTTAGGCTTGAATCCGATGTGTTTTAGTTGATTTGGTGTTGTTTGAGGTGTTTTGAAGATTGGAACAAGTTTGAATAAGGTTTTGGGATGTGTTGGTGCTTTTGGTTGAGGTCCCGGGGGCCTCGGGTGAGTTTCGGGTGGTCTATCGGGCCTATTCATGAAGTTGGAACCTGTAGAAAATTGCAGGTCAGTGCTGCAGAAAAGAGACCTTTGCGTTCGCGAAGGGTCAGTCGAGGAAGGTGGAAATTAAGCCTTCGCGATCGTGATAAGATCTCCGCGTTCGCGAAGGGCTAGGCGTAGGTGCATCGCGTTCGCGAGTGTGTAGTCGCGTTCGCATAAAAGGAAAAGAGAGGCTAAGCTTCAGTGGAATTAACTCATTGCATTCGCAATGGATGGAACGCGTTCGTGAAGGTCCGTCTGGGTAAAGGATCGCGTTCGCGAGGGTTTGGTAGCGATCGCGTAAGAGGAAAATTGGTCAAAGTTAAGTTGTGCTTCGCGAACGCGAGGCTTTGACCGCGTTCGCGAAGAAGGATTTTCAGGCCTAGGCAGAAGGTTTAAAAGGTCGTCTTGTCCGCGAATGTAGGTTTATTTCCTCCATAGTTGATCGTTTTTGGAGTTTTTTGAAGGAGATTGAAGAGGGATTCAAGGGGAAACATTTGGAGGTAAGAACTTTGGACTTAAAACTCGATTCTATTGTGAAATCTACCTAATAAATCATAGAATCTAAGCCTAAAATTTAGGAATTAGGGCTTGAGATTGATAGACTTTAAATGAGGATTTGAGGGGTCATTTGGACTCCAATTTTAGTGTTCTTGATATGTATAGACTTGTAGGAGGATAAGGATTTCGGTGATGTAATTTTTATCGAGTTTTGAGACGTGGGCTCGGGGGTCGAGTTTGGCCAATTTCGAGATTTTTGGTATTATTTGATTGTTTTCGCTTCGGGTTCGTTCCCTTAGCATATTTTGACGCCGTGATTCTGATTTTGGATAGATTCGACGTGAATGGAGGCCGATTCGAGGGGCAAAGGCATCACGGAGTAGTATTTTCACCGGTTTGAGGTAAATAACTATTGTAAATCTGGAATTGAGGGTACAAACCACGATATTTGACTTGTTTTGATAAATACGGTAATGCACATGCTAGGTGACGAGCGTGTGGGCGTGCACCAGTAGGGATTATGACTTGGTCCGTCCCGTAGCGACTATTAAGCCACGTATTTGATTTGGAACCTTATGATATTCCATATTTTAGTTATTTATACTATATTATGGGATGTATACCATGTTTGGGACCTTGTGCCGACCTGTTGAGACCCTTAGGGGCATTTTAACTGTTTTCCTCACTTTACTTGTTGAAAGCATATCCCCAGTCATGTTTTACCTGTTTAAATGTTTAAAACCAGTTTTATCACTCCACTTCTAATTGTGAGGACTGTTTGGGCTGAGTTCCCTAATTTCTATTGTTGTGCCCGAGAGGAGGTGAGGTTAATGACTGAGAGGTTGAGAACCTAATAGTGAGGATATTATATGTATATATTATGGATCGGGCTGCACACAGCAGCGATACTTATATAGGATCGGGTTGCACACCGCAGCGATATATATATACTGGATCGGGCTGCACGTCGCAACGATATATGTATATTGGATGGGGTATAACACTTGGGCTGTAGGAGCCCCTCCGAAGTCTGTACACCCCCAGTAAGCGTAGTCGACTATAAATTACGAATCGGGCTGCACGCCGCAGCGGTTACTATGATTTTTATTACTATGAGATATTAATGAGCCTCAGTGCTGAGAGTGAGTATTGAGTGACGACAGTTGAGTCTCGAGTGACTGAGAGGCTGCCCGAGAGGCCATATTCTAAGTGATACCTTGCCTGAGGGACCCAGTTATGATATTTTTACTGATTTCACTCTTCTGTTAAAATAAGCCTCTGTTGGAAAAATTGCTAAGTATATGATTTCAAGTGTTTTTAACTGAAATTTGATGATTTTAAGACGAAACTGGTTTTAAACTGTGAAGTTGGCCTGTTATCCTGTTGGTTTCTTCAGTTATATGATTTTTAACTGCTCGTTACTACTTTCAGACCTTATTTACTTTAGTTACTTACTGAGTTGGCGTACTCATGTTACTCCCTGCACCTTGTGTGCAGATCTAGGTGCCCGAGCGGCAGAGTGAGGGTCCTCAGCATTGTCAGAGTTTGCCGGAGACTGCAAGGTAGCTACATGGCGTCCGCAGCCCTGCTTTCTTCCTCTTATCCTTGTTTTCCCTGCATTTTAGACTTGTTATGTATTAGACGGTCAGATTTGTATATTTAGAGGCTCTAGACTCATGACACCAGATTATGGGGCTGTGTAGTTTCCTGTTTATTTGACTTCCGCATATTTTCTGTTGCTTTAAACGTTTATAATGAAATTTGGTATTTAAAACCTGTGTTAGAAAATGACTTATTGTTAAAGGAAAAGGGTTGTAATTCATTGATTGGTTGGCTTGCCTAGTAATGTGATAGGCGCCATCACGACTGGTATTTGAGGGGGCTCGTGACACACTCCTAGGTAAATAACTTAAGTAGAACCACGTCATTGATTTGGAATAGATTTTAGCCCAAATTAAACTTGACTTTCAGCAGCTTCTCGGGTCTAAGTTGAATTCCATTGTCACAAGCACGTTAAAATGTTTACAAGGCATCTCTGAACCTTTTAGATCATCTTCTAGCAGTAGTTCTTGATATCCAATTAAGTCCAGCTAATCTTGAAGCTCTTTAGCATGCGACTTCTCATAGGATGTACAGGAGATCGATCATTAGTAGCTTCCCGACGAGCTTGCAATTTCCTCAGAGTATTATCAAAAAACCTTCTCCAACATATATTTCGCTGCTAATGACATCCAAAAAAGACCTTAACACGTTCGATCTATCTTAACTAGCTATAGTGTTTTAAAAATATGTCGTGTGTTGCGCAAAAATATTCTAGAGCTGGTCCTCAAGATAAAATGAGAAGTTATTAAGAATATTACTCTCTTTATTCCAAAAATGATTTTTATTACTTGGAGAATTAAATAAATTTTTTTTTTTTTGTAAAAATGTTTAATTTACTAAAACGTTTTACCGAATACAAAGTGTAGTATTATTTTTATGTAATTTTTGAATGCTTTCCAAAATTCAGGAAAAAATATTGTCCAAATTACAAGGAAGAGTAGATGCAATTAGGCTCATATTCTTTTATATTGGAGGAAGTGTATATTGAGAAAATGTTAAAGATATTATATTAATTAGGTTTCATTCTTTTTCTAAAGACTGCTTCATGGAAGTTATGTGCTTCTTGAATCAATTATATTACTCTATTAGCACTTATCAATAAGAACTATTTACCTCCCATAGTTGGTCTTATTAATTAATCAGTTGCGAACATATTAATTTGATGTTATAGTGTTACTTCCTTCCTATCATATTTTCGTTTCAAGTATATGATAAGATTTATATATTTCCTAGTTTCCTGTTCATTCCCTAACATGCAGTAAATTTTTTCTTTTTATTTTTAAATATTTTAGGTGGTAGTCCTTATATTATTGCTTGAGTCTGGACCAAATGCGTCTCAATAAAACTCGTGGCCTAAAGCCAAACTTTAATTAAGGGCCTTGATTTTATTTTTTTTGTCTATAGTATAGTTATCTTGTAAAATATAGTATGTAATATTACATTGGTTCCTTTCTTTCTTTCTTTCTTTTTATCTATAGTATAGTTATCTTATAAATTATAATATTAATATTCACATTGGTAATAAAATTTAAGTTAATAAGATGTTAGCCACGTACTTATAATTGGTTACGTTGGATCTTATTGTAAAATAATGTTATTTATCAATATGAAGATTTGAGTATCTTAATTCAAAGTTCTAAATAATTCTATTGTTAAAAAATAGATAGTCTTTCTTTATAAGGATTTAGTATTTTTGTTTTCTTTTTCTATAAACTTCAATATTGTCTAAACGAAAATAAGATAGTAAACCTACAACTAAAAATATTTTTGGGGCCCCAACATTTAGGGGGCCTAAAGCAAAAGTTTTACTAGCCTCCCCCTCGAGCCATCCCTGATCTGGACTATTAACTTCTTAACATCAATTCAAAGCATAACTTAATTCCCAAATTATATAAATTGTAAGTAAACTTGCGTGGTGTTTATTTATTGATGTTAAGTGAGATAAAAATTATTTTAACCATGTTGTTAACTTATTTGTGCACCAAGCCGAAATGTATAGTTTGAATGATTGCAACTTGAACTAAAAATTGGGAGGATAGGAGGGGAAAAAAAGAAGAAGCAAATTTCCCAAACTATCTTGAAAATATATTTTTGCTCGCTCAAGTAAAAACTCATTCATATTTGATGTTTAGATCATATCATATATACTAGTTTACCATGATAAGTCATGAATTAACGTGAGAATGTGTATTAATGAACCATAGTTTAGTGATAAGTGTGTATATGAAGACGTATATCATGTATTCATTGAGTTGGTCTAACAACTGCTCGACACCCTCTATGCGAAGATTTATCCAAAATCAAAATGCTCAGTTTTCGTCCTCCTAGCCAATTCTATTTATTTTTCAAAAAAGCCAATTTCCATCTCATTAAATATGCTTGTATTTATTACTAGTAATAGAACTTTCCTAACCCAGAGTAGAAAAATGTTAGGCAATTATTATTAATTTTTTGGTCAGAACTGTTAGGCATTTTTGGCGCATAAAAGATGTTTGTAATTTTGAAAAAAAGGGGTAGCGGAAAAAAGGAAGAAGGGTAAAACGTATGTTTTAAAATTAAGTTGTAAGGAGGAGAAAGTGCTATTATAATTTTGATATAATTAAATAGGTAGAAGAGCAGGCACAAGTGAATTATTTATTTAAGTTTTTCAGCCATTCTCGCGCGAATCTAGGTGTAGAAAAAGTTGAACAAAAGGTGTAGAAAAGAAAATAGTAAGTATTTCTTAAATTATGTATGCATAATTTCCAATATATTATTCGAATCTCACCGCAATGGTAAGAACTTATGTATATAGTAGAAGCACATGTGTAAATAAATATAAACGGCATCGTTTAGTAATGCAAGTTTAATGCATTACTTAACAATGTCTGATATGATTGATTTACTTGCACTTCTGACGTGTCATTGCCTATGATCATTTTATTTTATTTTCCTCTTCACTCTTTACTTACTAAAACACACTTACGCGAATTTTGGTTAGCAGTTAAGCGTGTTTAATATTTAGCCAAAGTTGAAGACTAATGACTTGATTCATTAGATTTTTTAAATATGAAATTTTTGACTTTAAAGAATTTATAAGTAAATCACAAAATATTGAAATAAAAAATGATCATACATTTTACGCAATAAATAAATAAAATTGTATTGAAGCTCCCTCATGTATAATTTTCTTAAAGGACATAAGAACCTCATGAAAAGTGTAAAATTAAAAGGCCTTTCATCTATTGCTTTTGTAAATCAAGATCCATGCAACTGCTTTTTTGTTCTTGTTATAATCTCTTACTCGCCGCGATGCGAAATACATTAAAAGGGACAATAACAATAATAATAATTATTATTATTATTATTATTATTATTATTTATTGTTATTTTAAGATTATGAGAATTCAAAGGGTGGTCCTCTCCTTGGTGAGTACAACTATAAAAGGATGTCATAAGGTTTCTCTCTACATCCCATTCACAGAGTTCAGTACTATTGTTGTTTCCTCTCTTTCTGTGAACTCTGTGACAATGCTTCCCCTTGTGCCTTTTGCCATGAATGACAACGCTCGTCAATACAGAAGAATCCCAATTCTGGACCGTCATTTTCAGGAACCACTAAACCCTTTACCATTGAACAATGTACCAGCCTTGGCTAACCAAAACCACCAACCTCTGATATTTTATGGAGGAATGAATGTGATGAATAATGATCATGATAACCATCTTCGTTTCTTTGATGGTAATGTGCCTCATGTTGAACAAGAAGTTGACCAGCCTAGATTGGTCAAACCTCGCATGAAATGGACTGAAGAGTTGCATGAAAGATTTGTCAATGCTGTTGCTGAACTTGGTGGAGCATGGGGTTAGTGACTTTTTACTTTTTTATTTCTATATATATTTAGTGTAACTACTGTGTGTTTGCATGTTCTTTTTTTTCTCATTTGTTGTTCGGTATTTGTATTGGAACTCCGATTAATTTGAATCCGCGTTGTGTCCGTGTTGTGTCCCCGCTGTTAAAGGGAAAACGCTCCATATCAGGATCTTTTCCATTTTCAGGACTCAGAATCCAAGGACTCTAGTGAACCGTAGAGAGATCCTATCCATCTCATCACAACCATTTGTGATATGTTTGCGTATCAATAGTAATAACTAACTAGTATGCAAATCTATCTTTCTCAAATACTAATTAATACTTGGCCGAAAGGCGGCTCCTCATATGAAATCCTTTTTATTTTGTGGAATTCAGTTATGGTGATCATTTATTTTGTTTCGCTTTTTACAATCACTTATTTGCGCTTAATAGATCTGATTCGTTCAGATTTTATGCAAAAATTTAAACATATAACGTAATGAAAATTGTAAATTTTAGAGATGTAATTTTAACATACTCCAAAATATCACTTTACTTATGTTTTAGGTTACTTATGTTTCAATCTGTTTGCAGAGGCTAAGCCAAGGGCGATTAAGAGAAAAATGCAAGTCAGGGCATTAACTCTGTACCACATTAAGAGTCACTTACAGGTATATATCTTGTAATAATCTTTAATTAATTAATCTTCATTCTTCATAGAGTTTTAATACTAATTAATCCAATATTCTAATATTACTCAAAATATGTTATTCTCTGCAGAAGTATAGAATGGCGCAGGAGCCGGATGATGCGAGAAGGAAGCCGATGAGTATATTAGCCTTCCATTTCTTCTTTTTCTTTTCTTTTACCCCTCACGTCAATTACCCACTTTGCTCTCTCAGTGACTCGAGCCTGTTCCATTTCTTCCTTAGCATTGCCTTGGGGGTGGGGGTGGGGGGGTTACATAGTGATATTTCAAATCATGCTATTGTTTTAAATTAAATTAATCCTGAATCCTTTATCAAAACCCTTATCATATTTATTTCATGCCTACTTTTTCATGCCATAAATTGATATAAGATCTCCATGCTATTTTACTGATATGCTTAATTAGGTCAAATTTTTACCTCTTTCATTTAATTGATTCATTTATTTTCTGGAAATAGAGAAGCTATCGTTGGAAGAGAGACAACAAAAGCTGCTCCACGAGGTGGAGGTACGTTCCTCGCTCACTTCTTGATTCTCTTAAGGAACTAAGAATATATAAGCGAAGAAAGATCTTTTAACTAATGTCAGGTTAATTACCTGATATAATGGATAACAGTGATCTGATAGTATAAAATTTGTTACATTATCTTTTTTATTAGTTAAACTCATGAAGAAAAGAATTAGTGATAAGTAAATCGAGTTCAACTTGATGATAGTATATATTAATGTAGGAGCAGATGAAAAAAGTTGCGACGAAGTTCCAAACAATGCTACCTTTCGAGGATCAAGCTGGTTCCTCAAAGTTTGTGCCTATGTTGACTCAATTTCCATCGATCCCGCTTGCTCCTCCTCCTGCTGACGTCTACATCCCTCAGCCTCCAACCGAGGCGGCGAACGAACATGTTCTACCTGGAATAGAAGACATGGTGGCTCAGTCTATTGCTGAAAACTCTGTGGAAGATTTTCTCCGTGCCTTGGAATTGGCTCCCTAAATTTTGAAATTGGTGATCATATAGAGTGTTTGTGAGACTGCGCAAGCCTTTATGTGATTCCTGATTTTGAAGTTTGTTTTTGACTTTATTTTTATTTTTGAAGCAAATAAAACACCCAACTTGTTTGGGACCGGAATAGTTATCCAACTTGTTTGGGACCGGGATAGTTATTGTTGAAGCAAATAATCATTGTGCCTTCGGGGACATGATAAAAAAGTTATTAATAAAAGTTGAGTTTTATCTTCTTATATTTGTCTTCTTTAATAAAAGTTATCAATGCTTCCATTTTCCCCCATTAAAGGTAGATATTATTTGAGCAAAAGTGCCCATAGGAAAATAATTTTCCCAAGATACTTCCTCTGAGGGAAAATTTCACATTAGAACAACTGAGCTCCCTACTTTATAATTTTATAATCCATATTTCAGTTTACAACCATCTAGCACAAAAATAATCGGCTAAGATTCAGCATCCAACTTCAATTGGTTCTAGAAATTACTATTTAATTTTTAAAAAAGATTGCTCAAACTTTTAAGTTAATTTTCGAATCAGTAGTTGTGACTCAAATATTAGTTCAACAAACTAAATCCATTTGGATGGTGAAAATTAGATTTTTAACAAGTTTAAATATGTGGGTTTAAATTTCGAACTTGATTTTGTGAGAAATTTGGAGTGAGTGTTATTTAGACTTGTTAGAAATAGTATAAGGAGGTTGTATATAAAATTTAAAGTCATTTAATGGAGATTTGGGCTGGTTTTGAACAAGAATTGCAACTGAAAATCGTGGAAGAAGTTCATCTACAGACGCTTATATAAAGGTGTATAAAATTGTATAAGATGTATTTATACACTCATATACACTATTATACATAATTATACAAAAAACTGGCTTCGTCTTCTTCTTTGCGTCTTTTCTAAAATTTAACTCAATTCTAGCTCAAATATACTCCAAATCACTTCAAATTTAAATTTTGAACTCCTTTTGATATTTTCAATCATTTGGAACAACACCCTATCCAAACAACTAACAAACTCAAAAAATCCTATTTTCGAAAGCCAAGCTTTGAATGGCCTTCAATGGTGGACTTCTACACTTCTACTTTTCAATTTTCTTACATTGCAACCAAGTGACACAAGGTAAGAAGCAGCAATGGCGGACGATCTCTTGAAGCATATGTAGAAGATATGAGAAGAAGAGAGAGTGAAAGCAATGGTTGTGAGAATACAAATTTAACTCCATAGCTTTTAGAAGCAATGGTTGTAAGAACATAGATTTTGAATTTGCTAGTGCTTTCAAAATATGCACAATATAGGCTAGGTTGGGTAAAACTTAAAAACAGGGGCCATTTTTTGTTATGGTGTGAAGTCATGTGTATTTTCTTGTAATTCTTTCTTCCTTTAACTAAGTAATGGAAAACTTAGTTAAGTTATGTGCTAGTTTGTTTAGACTTCTAGGAATATAAACAAATTTGACACGATCACGCAAAGTTGAGAGCTTCCAAATGTCTTCACAAGTCACTTCTATCTCCCATGAGATATTAATTTTTTTCTGGATCATATCTATAACAGTCTTTGTATCTGATAAAATTTTCACCTTCTTCCAACCATTTGTACTTGCACGTTCAAGAGCCATTCTTATCGCAAGCGCTTCAGCGGTCGTGGCTTTTCTCACAAACTGGATTGGGGATCCAGTGGCATGAAGCAGATTCCCAAGGCCATCTAAAGCCGCACATCAATACTCGCTCATCTAGCATCTATCTGTAGATTTGCATCAGTAAATAATAAAATATCATCTTGGTGGTTTTTTAGTTGAGCAGTAAAACAATTCTCATTTTGAGAATTAATCGATGAGCAAGTAGCTAAAATTTCAATATACTCATGATAATCAAATAGAGATGGCAAGATGGACTGATTGACTCCAGGAGCTAGATATTTTACTCTTCTTAGAAAATTATTCTTATATGGGAGAATTGGAAAATGGAAGTGAAAGGAATCGAAAAAATGAGACAGTGACTATGGTACCAATATATATATTACCAGAAACTCTCATAAGTGATAAGACGATTAAACAATGTACTTAATTTATTTATTTTAACTTGTAAAGTTAGTATGTACAGAAATTACATTTTAATATCAAAACAAACTTAAAATTCGCTAGTAAAATTGCATCGTAGAGAAAAACCATCAATTAGTTTTTAAGAATTCTAGGCATAACGACATGAAAGAAAAGTCAAAATTGCAAACACAAATTACAGTGCCATCAAACCTAATTCTTGGTTAAGAAAGTTATTTGATACTTGGTTGATATCGAAATAATATGTAACCAATTGATTAAGATGTACTCAAGCTGGTCAAGATGATGGAATTAATTTTAAAAAAGGCAAAATGGCCAAGTCCAATGCCCTTAAAACTTGCATAACTGAAAAAAAAAATCATTTTAACACTTCTACATGAGTAATTTGACCTATCTTTGGGAGAGAATTTGATCTTTTTTATTTACTTTTTATCTTCTGTTTGGGCAGTTCAGTCCACTAAGTTTCCGCTATACACTATATTTTGTTATATTTTATAATTATTTTTATTTTAGTATTCTTTAATAAAAATATCTCCTATCTACGCGCTCTTGATGAAGCGTGATTAGCACGCACTTTCGCTCCATATAAGCATGGTCCAAAATTATCCCTTAACTATTACAAATAAAATAAATATATCCTTGCCGTTAGCAAACCAGCCCAATTATGGTCATGTCTCGTTAAGGGTTCCATGTCTCATATATCCTATTTTATAACTTATTTCTTTGTTGAGATGGACTCCACCTTGAAAAAAAGATTATCTTGGTCACTTATTTCTTATATCTTGTATTTTCTCATTCATTAGAAAGATGTATTTTTATTTTTTTTAGCTTTCTTCTTTATAAAATCATAGCAAATATGTGTGACCTAATTGTCACTCCTAATAAAGTGGGGAAAAATTCATAAAAAATCTAAATTCAAATTTCAACAGAATCATAAAGGTGATTTTAATCTGTTTATCTATCTAGTTTTTGAAGGGGAGTTATTTGATGTATTGATAAAAGGTAGCATGTATGTATGAAATGGTTGAGTTGCATGCAAATAAGTTCAAACAAAAGAGATCATTTTCGATAGCATAGATAAAAATCAAAGAAGTGAC
This sequence comes from Nicotiana sylvestris, assembly GCF_000393655.2. Lineage (NCBI taxonomy): Eukaryota > Viridiplantae > Streptophyta > Magnoliopsida > Solanales > Solanaceae > Nicotiana > Nicotiana sylvestris. The sequence continues at coordinate 31,991,185 of NC_091062.1, forward strand.
AAACACATTGATTCACATATTTGATACATATGTTTGAGCTAATTTGCGTGCAGATTAACTATTTCATAAATATTTATTACCTTACATCAATACAGATATTGAATAACACTATCCTGCAAAAATTAGACAGATAGATGAAAAGAAATTACTTTTTTTTATAGTTCTATTCTAATTTGACTCCAATTTTTCATGAATTTTTATCCCACTTTATTAGGAGTAAAAAATAGTCACACATATATGATATGAAATTTTGTGGAGAAAAAAGCTCAAGAACAAATAAGGTTAATCTTTACAATAAAAGAAAGAGGAATTTGTCACGACTCGAAATCTCAATCAATTGGTGTTGTGATAATGCCTAATGTTGGTGTTAGAAATGAAAAAGAATATCCTCTTGAATTCTCCGATGAAGATATGAAGAAAGACAATGGAGACAAAATCGGCTAGGTTACTTATGTTTTTGATTTGTGTCTAAGAAGAGTGTATATCTTAAGGAAAGGATGGGTCAGACCTTTTTGGACTTGGACTCAACTCTAAACGGGCCTCTTTTGTTTTGGACTTAGTTCTACATCAAATGGGCCTTAAAGCTTCAGTTATTTCATTGGTCCATTCTAAGACAAACCCAGAAGATAGAAAGAGATATTTTACATAGTAGATAGAATTATTCTTTTGTAAATATTGTTTTAGTCTGCTACAAAAGTTTGTTACAGTAGCTATTAGGAATAGGCTAGTAAAATACTGCCACTTGGCAAAGTTTGTTTAGACTAGATTCTATTCTTTTATATATATTAGATTACACTGTGTAGAGAAATACACATAAAAATTTTCCAAAATTCACTCTCTTTTCATTCTCTTCATGGTATCAGAGCAGGCTTGAACTGCTTCATTTTTTCACGATCCTTCCACGATTTTGCTGTTTCGTTTTTGCTTTTTTCTCTTCAGCTATGAGTACCACTAGACAGACTCTGGATCCTCTCGCATGATCCATTTCCACAGTCGACCCAGTTGTACCAGCAGCTTTAGTTATGAGTGGAGTGGTTGATTCATCACATCCCTATTACCTTCATCCCTCGGATTATCCAGGGATGAATCTTGTGTCCACAGTTTTTGATGGAAGAAGCTATGATGGATGGAGAAGAGCTGTAGTAATTGCTTTATCTGCAAAAAATAAGCTGGGCTTTATTGATGGAACTCTTACTATTCCACAAGCTGATTCTAGACATCAACAGACTTGGGCAAGGTGTAATGACATGGTATTGTCATGGCTACTCAATTCTCTACCTAAGAAAATAGGTGAGAGTGTTCTTTACTCTCAAAGTGCCAAGGACTTGTGGAGTGATTTAGAAGACAAATTTGGACAAACTAATGGAGCTAAGTTATTTCAGTTACAAAAAGAACTTAGTTTGTGGTACAAAGTAATTCTAGTGTATCAACCTATTTCACTAAGATAAAAAGCTTATGGGATGATCTTGATACCTTGAACACTTTCTCAGCATGTGTTTGTGAATGTGAATGTGGAGCTAAGGTGAAGAATTAAGGCATAACAAGATGAAAGGTTGTTGCAGTTTTTGATGGGTTTGAATGACATATTCATAGGTGTTAGGAGCAATATTTTGTTGTCTTCACCCTTACCTTTCATTGGGCAGGTCTATTCACTAGTGATACAGGATGAGAAGCAGAGGGAGATTCATGTTGCTCCTGCATATCCAGGAGAATCTGGATCCGTTCTTGCTACAAACCAACAAGGAAATAGAAGAAGGTTCAATGAAAATAAGGGACAAAAGGGTTTTTGATCCTAGAAAGAATGTTGGAATATGTACTTATTGCAAAAAAAACCTGGCATACTATTAATAAATGCTATAGGATTCATGGGTTTCCTGCAGATTTTAAGTTCACTAAGCAGAGGAAGTTTCAAGGGAATGTACATACTAATATTGTGTTTAACACAAATAAAGAAGAAATCCAAGGAAACACTAATGTACTAGGAACATAGTCACTTACCTAGGAAAATGTGACACAATTATTGCAGCTTCTGCAACAGGTCAACATAGGACAGCAAGGTGCAGGAACCTCTGAAGCCTCTGCAAATCTGAGTTGTGCTGGTATAGCCAAAATTTTCAATTCTTTTGCCTGTTTCATTCAAATTGATAGTGAATCATTGATATTAGATAGTGGAGCAACTGAGCATATGACTTTTAACATAAATTTCTTTATTAACTATAAAGTCATGCCTAAACCCGTCATGGTCAATCTGCCCAATTCACATAGAGTAAAAGTTACATATTCAGGTTCTGTTGCATTATTACCAAACCTAGTTTTGCACAATGTACTGTACGTGCCTTCTTTTAGAATCAATCTGTTGTCTGTGCACAAGTTATGCAAACAACTCCAACAGTATGTTCTTTTCACTCTTGATTCTTGTTTTCTGCTGTAGGGCCCTATACTGAAGAGCCCCCTGGAGATTGGTAAGGAGACAAAAGGACTCTTCATTCTCAAGTCAAGACTTGTAGCCCCAGTTTTTAAAAGCTTCCCTAAGTCTAGTACTTTTGTATCTAGGCAGAGTTTATATTATGTTCCAGTTTTTAATTCTTATTTTGCTTTTCCCGATTCCAATATAAAAGAAAAGCTATGGCATTATAGGTTAGGCCATATGCCTTTGAGTAATATGAAGAAATTTTCTGATGTTTCTGTTCTTTCATGCTTTACTCATTCTACTCCTTGTCTTATTTGTCCTATGGCTAGACAATTCAAGCTTCCTTTTCCTTCAAGTTCTATATCAACCAAAAAGATCTTTGAACTAATCCATGTGGATACTTGGGGACCCTACGAGGATCCTATTTATGATGGTTATAAATATTTCCTCAATATAGTTGATGATTATAGTAGGGGACTTGAACCTACTTACTAAGTAACAAATCAAATGCTTTCACTGTGTTAAAATCTTATTTAGTAATGGCAGATAGGTAATTTCATACAAAAGTCAAGATAATCAGATAAGATAATGCTTCTGAATTGGGTTTTGGAATTGTTCAAACAGATTTTTTTCTTTCCCAAGGGATTATACATCAAACCAGTTGTGTATCCACTCCACAACAGAATGGAGTTATGGAGAGAAAACATAAGCACTTACTAGAGACATCTAGAGCTCTATTGTTTCAATCTCATTTACCTGGATCATTTTGGGGGGACTTCTTGCTCACAGACACTTATTTGATCAACACATACCCTTCTAGAGTATTAAAGTTCAAGACTCCTTATGAAGTCCTTTTTTTCAAACCAAACCTAGCTATTCTAATTTAAGATGTTTTGGTTGTCTATGCTTTGCCTCCACCCTTTCAAGACATAGAACCAAATTTGATTCAAGGGTTGTTCCTTGTGTGTTTCTAGGCTATCCACATGGCAAAAAGGGTTATAAGGTAGTTGATCTGAAGACATTAAAGGTCTTTATTTCTAGAGATGTAATATTTCATGAGGAATTTTTTCCATTTCCTTCTATCAAATCTGATTCTATAGGGGCTCCTTATCTGCCAACAACCACATTAAACAATTCATTTCCCTTAAACTTAGATTCTTCCCCACCTTTGGTTTCATCTAACAACCAACACTCTATTTCTACTCTTTCTCCTACCTCTATTGTTTCTTCTTCTCCTACCCCTACTGTTTCTTCTCCTACTTCTAACCCTGGTACAACTCTATTCCCTAACAGCCCATTACCAGTTGGATCATTACCAGGCTGCTCATCTTCTAGTTTCCATTTACCTTCACTATCTTCACCCGTTTATCAACCTATGGTAGATACTCTAATTAGAAAATCTACCAGACCTCACAATCCTCCTACATACCTCAAGGATTACATTTGTAATGATTTTCACCTCTCAAATATGAGTACTACATGTTTTCTTGCCCCAGTCTCTCCTCAATTCTTATCCTTTATTAATCTTTCCAACACTAATCAACTTATGCTCAATTCTCTATCTAATATGCATGAACCTATTAGTTATTCATAGGTTGCACATCACCCAGGATGGCAGGAAGCCATGGAATAGGAAATTGCTGTTCTTCAGCTCAATAAAACTTGGGAAGTCATAGAATTACCCCCAAGTAGAAAGGATTTACCTTACAAATAGGTCTATAAGGTGAAACAATGTTCAGATGGTAGTGTGGAAAGACTAAAGGATAGATTGGTGGTAAGATGTGATATACAGAGATATGAGATAGACTTCAATGAGACCTTTTCCCCGATGGTCAAGATGACCACCGTCAGATGCATTTTAGTTGTTGCTATTAAGAAAAGTTGGGGTCTGTATCAATTGGATGTGAAAAATGCATTCTTACATGGTGATTTAAACGAAGAAGTCTATATGAAATTCCCAGTTGGCTTTACACCACCTTCTCCTAACCATGTTTGTAAGTTGAAGGAGTCAATTTATGGACTTCGTCAAGCTTCTAGGCAATGGTATTCTAAGCTTACTCTGCTATTAATTTCAAGGGATACACACATTTATTGAACGATTGTTCTTTGTTTTTTAAACGAACAAATTCATCTATCTCTATTGTGACAGTATATGTCGACGATATATTACTAACAATGAGTGATACAAAGGAATTGACTGAATTGAAAGAATTTTACATCAGGAGTTCAGAATCAAGGATCTTGGATACTTACATTATTTTTTGGGAATGGAAGTTATATGAGAGTCTCATGGTTTGATTCTGTCTCAGCAGAAGTTCACCCTTGATTTACTACAGGAATTTGATTCTCTCCACAAGTCGCTTGTCTCTTGTCCTCTTAACCCATCTGCTCGCCTTCTTGCTCAGTCTGGTGACTCTATCCCTGACCCGACCTTGTATCGCCATTTGTTGGGCAAGCTAAATTACTTGACACATACAAGACCAGATTTATCCTACACTGTACAACACCTTAGCCAATACATGCAGGATCCTAGACAGTCTCATCTAAATGTTGCTCTTCGTGTCCTCCACTATTTATTGAAAGATCCTGGACTTGGGCTCTTTATGTCTTCTTCACCTTCATACCAACTCCTTGTATTTTGTGATTCCGACTGGGCCACATGTCCTAATTCGCGCAAATCCGTCAGTGGTTTCTACATTTCTCTTGGATCATGCCCAATTTCATGGAAATCGAAACAACAAACATCCATTTCTCTCAGCTCTACAGAAGCTGAATACCGTTCAATGCGACGAGTTGTGGCTGAGATCACTTGGTTGGTACGCATATTTGATGATCTTTCTATCCCAATTTCACTTCATGTTCCTCTTCATTTGGAGAGTCAGGCGGCTATTCATATCGCTAAAAATCCTATTTTTCACGAAAGAACTAAATACGTCGAACTAGACTGTCATTTTGTCAGACAACAGTTCCTCGTCGACCTAATTTCACTCTCATATGTTCGCTCCTCTTCTCAGCTCGCAGATCTATTTACCAAGTCTCTCACAGGGCCGTTTCATCACCATCTTTTGAACAAGTTGGGTGTCCTTTCATCCCCCTCCAACTTGAGGAGGGGGGTGTTGGTGTTAGAAATGAAAAAGAAGTTTCTCTCGAATTCTCCGATGAAGGTAATGAAGAAAGACAATGGAGACAAAATCGGCTAGGTTACTTATGTTTTTGATTTGTGTCTGAGAAGGGTGTATCTTATAGAAAGGATGGGTCAAACCTTTTTGGACTTGGACTCAACTCTAAATAGGCCTCTTTTATTTTGGACTTAGTTCTACATCAAATGGGCCTTAAAGCTTCAGTTATTTCATTGGCCCATTCTAAGACAAACCCAGAAGATAGAAAAAGAAATTTTACATAGTAGATAGAATCATTCTTTTGTAAATATTGTTTTAGTTTATTACAATAGCTGTTAGGAATAGGCTAGTAAAATACTGCCACTTGGCAAAGTTTATTTAGACTAGATTCTATTCTTTTGTATATATAGATTACACTGTGCAGAGAAATACACACAGAAAATTTCCAAAATTCACTCTCTTTTCATTCTCTACACCTAACAATACTTATTAAGCAAGCCAATACATAACAGAGAATCAAGAAGAAATATTATAAAAGACTGACAATAAAATAATAACAAGACGAAAAGACAATCTCTGATATAAATACAATATGTCTAAAACCAACATCTAGCGCAAATAATCCAAGATGTGGATTCACAAGTACATGAGATTCCAGGTTTAACTAAACACGATGTTTGAAAAGAAATACAATACTGTCCGAAACAAAGTAAAAACAATATAATGAAAATAGGAAAGTGACTCTAAGGCAGGCGAACAAGGTGCAGTTCTACCTTGAATGACTGACTGGTGTCACACCTCCTTTTTCCGCACCAGCGAGGGTGCAAGGGAGTTTTTCCAATTAAAGGACAATCGAGACGGGATTGGTTTATTTATTTCAGAGTCGCCACTTGGGAGATTTAGGGTGTCCCAAGTCACCAATTTTAATCCCGAATCGAGGAAAAGAATGACTCCATATTACAGTCTGCGTACCAGAAATCCGGATAAGGAATTCTGTTAACCCGGGAGAAGGTGTTAGGCATTCCCGAGTTCCGTGGTTCTAGCACGGTCGCTCAACTGTTATATTCGGCTTGATTGTCTGATTTTATACAAATATGAACTTATGTGCAAATTTTATCTTTTAACCGCTTTATTATTATTGTTTTTAAAAGAAATATGAACATCGCTTAAAACACGTCTTTGGACTGCGTTACATGAAATGCACCCACAATCCGGAACACGTTTTATTTGATGTTTTGGGATTTGGATTCGGGTCACATGAAATGCACACCCAGGCTTAAGAAAGTAAAATATTAAACACGCGCCTAAAGAGACTATCGCGTTATTATTTTGGGGAAGACCGTGAAATTCGCTAAACGGTCCTTCCGAATTCTAATTAAACCATACATTTTGTGAGGGCCCCGCAATCTATACGTTTTATTTGGCGAGGCTCGTCTCATTTTTATTTTTACAGGATAAACCTACAATGACTATATTTTCTATTAAGTTCGTCTCTAAACTAAAAGAAAATCTCTTAATTATTTACATGCTGAAAAACGTAACTTATTAGTTATTAGTTTACGGCTAATGCGAATGGAAAATTGCGATCGAGTTTGTACAAAGAAAAACTGCTTTCATTTTATATTCTGTTATTCAATAATACTAGAACATGAGATTGACCATAATATCAAAACAGATTAATTATTCTCCGTAATTTAAACTAACATTATTAGATGAAGAAAGTATACATATGCAACCTCATTATTCATTAATCATTCAACTACATCTTTATACGAAGAAAGAAAAATTATATTCAACCACAAATCTAAACAGGAGGAATTCAACAGGAACAAAGCCTGATTAATATTTCATTTTTTGCTTCAAGCCGAGATTGTACAAATGTGTACCTGGAAACAGCAGTACAAGAACAAAAGAAGGAGAAGTCAGCAGCAGTAATAACACAGCAACAGCAGATTCAGCAACATCGCAAACCAGTACAGTAGGAATAGCAGAAAACCCAGGAGACTATAAACGACTCCAAGTATAGTGAAGAAGTAAAAGGCAGGAAGGTTCTGACTATTTCAGATCTTAAGCGAGGCAATGAAGCAGTAACTATTTTTTTTCAACTTCAAAACTCTCCAAAATGAATTCTGCCCCTGTATATTCAGTGTATACAGAATGTATATCGGGTGTATACTTCTCACTCCGCCCCCTCTTTTTTTCTTCTCTCTATCTAGTTTTTCCTCTCTTTTTTTCCACCCTTCTTCCTAAATTTTCTCTTCTATTTATAGCAAAATTTTCGAAATTTTCAGATTTGTTTTTTATTATTTTATTATTTTTTTAATTAAAAGAAATCCCACTTACAAATTGCTTTTATTTTTTTAGAAAAAGAAATCCCACCTTTATTTACTTTTATTTTTAAAATTCCAACTTTAATTACTTTATCTTATTTAAAATCCCACTTTTTATTTTTTTAAAAGAGAATCTCACTTTATTTAACTTTTCTTTAAAAAATAAACCACTATCTTTTCTTTTTCTTTTAAAAATGCTACTTTCAATTACTTTAAATTTTTTAAATTTTCAGATATCTTTATATTTATTTTTTAATTCCAACCTTCTTTTACTTTTAAATTTTTTAAAACTTTTTACTTTTTTTTAAATTTTCTACATTCTTTTACATTTTTTTATTTTTTTATTTTTTATTTTTTTAAAATCATTTCCGAAATTACTATATATATATATTTTTTTTAAAATAAAAATAATAAATAAAATAAAATATTTTCGGATTTTTTTTATATATATAAAAAAACAAAAAATAAAACTATTAATAGTGATAATTCACTTTTTATTTTTTTATTTTTTTTTGGTTTTGTTTTGTGTTGGACAAAAATGAAGAAGGGGTGTTGGGTTAATGGACTGGGTCGACCCAGTTCGAAATGGACTGGGTCGTAGGGAAGATTGGGCCATTTTTTGGGCCTATAGCTTGAAATTGAAGAAGAGGCTCAATTCCGACTTTCTTTATATTTTCGCTCTCTTTTCTTCTTTTATTTTTCTAAAACTAAATTATAAAAATACTTAAACTATTATTAAGAACTAAATTAAGTTATAAAGGCGCAAATTAACTCCCAATAACAATTAACGCACAATTAAGTATTAATTAAGCATAAAATTGTATATTTGGACATTAAATGCTAAAAATGCAAACGATGCCTATTTTTGTAATTTTTAATTTTTGTAAAACAATTTTAATTACTAACAATTGTAGAATTAAATCCTACATGCAAAATGCGACATATTTTTGTATTTTTTATTAATTTAGCGAATAAACACGCACAAACAAATACAAATAATTCTTCAAAATATCACAAAATTGTACACCAAAGAAAAATCATTTTATTTTTGAATTTTTTGGGAGTAATTCTCATATAGGGCAAAAATCACGTGCTTACAGCTGCCCCTCTTTGCCCGGAGACACGAAGGGTTTTCGTGCAAAGATAAAGCGAGCGATTTTTGCCCATCCGAGTACTCCGTTGAAGCATTTTTTTGAAAAAGATTTGACCGAACCTTTGCTTCAAAGGTTTCCTACATATCCTGGGCTAAACAGGAATCAGGTCAATGTAGTTCGAGAAATTTTGGTAGCTGGGACTACCGTTGGACTGCAATGTTACTGTTGTTGCATGTTATTACTACTGCTTACCGATCTCCTTGTTACACCGTGCTTAAAAAAAACAAGAAGCTAGGCTAGAGTACAATTTGTTTTTGTTGCCTTGCTTCCTTGTCTGCTTGCATTTCTTTCGGTGCTTTACTTCTTTTGACACATGTACTTGAGTTTGTACTGTGACCTCTTGTTGCAACCTTCTGTTTCCCGGTGCCGGGGAATTTTATTGTTTCCTGCTGGGGATTCCTATTGTAACCCTCTGTTTTATTGTCCTCTGACTTGATTTTGAAATGTATGCCTCTGTTATCTGGGCGGGCTCCCAATTTTAATACTTGAAAATTAAAGACTTGAAATGTATGCCTCTGTTATCTGGGCGGGCTCCCAAGTTCAATGCTTGAAAATTAAAGACTGAAATGTATGCCTCTGTTCTATGGGCGGGCTCCCAACTTCAACAACAACTTTAAAAATGAATGTCATTCCTCTCTTCAACCAATACATCGCCATTCTGTTCTTCAGAGGGGGCTCCTGATTTCAACAACTTTAAAAAATAAAATCCTATTCGAGGGCGGATGAACCCGAAATATCCTATTCGAGGGCGGATGAACCCAAAATATCCTATTCGAGGGCGGATGAACCCAAATATCCTATTCGAGGGCGGATGAACCCAAAATATCCTATTCGAGGGCGGATGAACCCAAAATATCCTATTCGAGGGCGGATGAACCCAAAATATCCTATTCGAGGGCGGATGAACCCAAAATATCCTATTCGAGGGTGGATGAACCCATATATCCTATTCGATGGCGGATGAACCCAAAATATCCTATTCGAGGGCGGATGAACCCAAATATCCTGTTCGAGGGCGGATGAACCCAAAATATCCTGTTCGAGGGCGGATGAACCCAAAATATCCTGTTCGAGGGCGGATGAACCCAAATATCCTATTCGAGGGCGGATGAACCCAAATATCCTATTCGAGGGCGGATGAACCCAAATATCCTATTCGAGGGCGGATGAACCCAAATATCCTATTCGAGGGCGGATGAACCCAAAATATCCTATTCGAGGGCGGATGAACCCAAAATATCCTATTCGAGGGCGGATGAACCCAAAATATCCTATTCGAGGGCGGATGAACCCAAATATCCTATTCGAGGGCGGATGAACCCAAATATCCTATTCGAGGGCGGATGAACCCAAATATCCTATTCGATGGCGGATGAACCCAAAATATCCTATTCGAGGGCGGATGAACCCAAAATATCCTATTCGAGGGCGGATGAACCCAAAATATCCTATTCGAGGGCGGATGAACCCAAATATCCTATTCGAGGGCGGATGAACCCAAAATATCCTATTCGAGGGCGGATGAACCCAAAATATCCTATTCGAGGGCGGATGAACCCAAAATATCCTATTCGAGGGCGGATGAACCCAAAATATCCTATTCGAGGGCGGATGAACCCAGAATATCCTATTCGAGGGCGGATGAACCCAAAATATCCTATTCGAGGGCGGATGAACCCAAAATATCCTATTCGAGGGCGGATGAACCCAAATATCCTATTCGAGGGCGGATGAACCCAATATATCCTATTCGAGGGCGGATGAACCCAAAATATCCTATTCGAGGGCGGATGAACCCAGAATATCCTATTCGAGGGCGGATGAACCCAGAATATCCTATTCGAGGGCGGATGAACCCAGAATATCCTATTCGAGGGCGGATGATCCCAAAATATCCTATTCGAGGGTGGATGAACCCAAATATCCTATTCGAGGGCGGATGATCCCATTTTCAACATCTTGGAATTGTCTTACCTCCGACTGTTTTTCTCCAAATCTTGTTGTCTTGCTATCTCTTAAAACTTGAATTGATTTCCTTGTTCTTCTGAGAAAATTTTCGACCATGGCAGAAAATCTTCTGCCCCAGTTTTGATGCTTTTCCTTGTTCTCCAGGTGGACGCCTGACTTCTGATATTTCAACTGTTCTTCCTTGTTCTCCACGTGGACGCCTGACTGTTAATTCAATTCTTCATCCTTGTTCTCCAGATGATTGCTATTTCTTTTCTTCATCCTTGTTCTCCAGGTGGACGCCTGATTGTTGTTTCTTTCATTGCTCTTCCTTCTTCTCCAGGTGGACGCCTGATTTCTGATATTTCATTGCTCTTCCTTGTTCTCCAGGTGGATGCCTGATTACTAATACTTCAACTACTCATCCTTGTTCTCCAGGTGGATGCCTGATTGCTGTTTCTTTCATTGCTCTTCCTTGTTCTCCAGGTGGACGCCTGAATTTCTGATATTTCATTGCTCTTCCTTGTTCTCCAGGTGGATGCCTGATTACTAATACTTCAACTACTCATCCTTGTTCTCCAGGTGGATGCCTGATTGCTGGGGATAATACCACTGGGGAGTCTCCTTTCTTTCCTTCCTTCAAATTCAATTTTTTTTCTTTTTTTTTTCTTTCTTAACACTGCTGGGGATAAAAGTGTTATCTTCTTGGGATAACGTTGTTGAGGATAACGCTGCTGGGGAATTTTATCCCTTCAAATCGATGCTTCATTCTTCTGGAAGCTGCTGGGGAGGATAATGGCTCTTTGCTTTTCTGAGCACAAATGTCATCTCTTTGTTTTGTCTGCTGGGGATCAACTTCCTCCATTGGAAGCTTATTATGTTGGGGGAAACCCTGGTTCAAAGACCACTTCCTTGGTGCTATCTTTATTCTTCCCCAAATGGGTACCTGATTTCCAGAAAATTTTCTAACTGAAAAGAAAATTTTCTGCCCCAGTTTGCATTTTCCCTTATGGTCTTCACTGCCATTCCATTTACCTGTTTCAAACCAAACAAAATTTGTTAGTTTAAAAACCCGGTTGGTTATGATACTCCTACTGGGATGGTTTTTTCCCTTTCTCCCTTCCCCACTCTATGTTGTCCGACCCTCTTGGAACTTGGTCGAAAATCTGTTGGGGATGCTCCTACATCTCGATGATCTGTCGGGGGCCCTCTTGGAATTAGGTCCACAATTTTCTCAACTGTTGTTTTCCTGTTTTTCTCCAACTTCCCCTGGAAATTTGGTCCTATTGGGATCTAGGCCCCTTTCATCATTTGGTCTTGCGACCAACTTCTTTTCTCTTTATCGCCTTATCTTTGGCGTGTCCTATTCGCATTTTGCTTTGCATCATTTTGGCAACTGGTAGTAAGCTCTGAAAATCCTTTTCAAAAACAAACTGCTGGGAAGGTAAGTCTTTTAAACCAAGAAATGAAAAAGTGATGATTTCAAAAAATAGAAAAAAGAAGAAGTCTTTCTGAACAAATGCTAGGGAAAAGGAAAGAAAAGAACTTATCTGAATGATATAACCGATTCCAACGTTCATGTCGCGCATTCCGGATTAATCAACCCAGTCTATTTGTATCAATCAACCTTCCAGACGGCCTCATGTTGCTGGGGATAAACAGGCACTCAACTCTTTGCGGATCCTTCCCGCCAATCTTGTTTTGTCGCCTCATAGTGCCCTTCGAGGGGTTTTCACTAATAAGACTCTCTCATTTCTCTCAACTCCTGTCGCCTTATGGTGCCTGTGAAGGTTTTCACCGATAAGACTCTCTCATTTTATTTTATTTTTCAGCTGGGAATTGGAGTGTTGCCGATATGACTCTCTCTGTTGGGGATTCTTTCGGCTATCAATTCAGTTCCAGCTTATGATCTTCTTCTTTGCTGGGGATCAGAGTGTTATTCCCGACTTCCATTTGCATTGACTTAGCACTTCTCAGATACTGATCGGGAGGTCTTTTTTGGACATCAATAGGGATTTTTGTGTATGGCTGAAAGGAGAAGGGGGTATCAAAAGTTCAAAAATAATTTTTAGGGGTAAAATAGTACAACTCTTGGAATCAAACTTTCTTGCCAAAATTACAAGCGCCAACTTCTGCCCCAGTTTTTCTTGCTTGGGGATTTTTATTTTGTCACAATATGTTACCTTATGCACACTATGTTACACTATGACCGAGCCGTGAGGCGCCTACGTATCCTTCTTTGAGGAATCAGGTCAAACGTAGTTCCCATTCCTTTGTTTTTTTTTCTTGACTTTTCTTTTGTTCTTATTATCATTACTTTTTTCGTTTTCATTACAGATTCCAAAAGAGGGGTATGAAAGAGTAAATAAGGCTCAAAAGGGGAAGCAAAGGTCAAAGTGTTTGGATAGAAGAAAGAATTGCCTCCGTCATTTCATTCTCTGATAAATGCTAAGTACAAACAAACAACAATTACAATTACCAGAAATCATAATATCTCTTAACTGCGTCAGAATTGATAGCCATGTCGACGCATTTCCCTTCGATATCTGTGGATCATAAAGCGTCGGGCTTGCTCTGTTTAGATTGCGATGATCAACACATACCTCGGATTTTCCTTTTTTTTTTTTTTTGGCACCACATTATCCCACCAATCAGGATATCGAGCGGCCCGAATAACCTTAGTATTCAGCTGTTTGGTCACTTCTTCCTTAATCTTCCCACTCACGTTGGTTTTGATCTTCCTGAATTTTGCTGGACGGGGGGTAATGCCGGGTCAGTGGGCAATTTTTGAACCACTAGATTGGTGCTTAAGCCCGGCATGTCGTCGTATGACCATGCAAAATGTTTTGAATTCAGTAAGTGCTTTGATTAGTTCTTCCCTGATGTTTGGTTCCATGTGGATGCTTATCTTAGCTTCCCTGATGTCATCCGCATCCCCTAGATTGACGGCTTCCGTGTCATTTGAGTTGGGCTCTTTTTTTTTTTTTCAACTTGGCTCAACTCTCTGTTAATTTTTCTGAAGGCTTAGTCCTCATCGTATTCCGACTTATCATCACAATCTTGTACTATAAGTTCGAAATCAGATTGATTGATTTCTTTTTTTAGACTAGGTTGAAGATCCGTCGTGCATGCCATGTCATTAGAATCAGTAGAAAGAGAACTGTTCAGAAGACAAAAATAAGAAGAAAAATTAAAACAAAATAAGGAATGAGGGAAAAAAACTTTCACTTTATTAAAATACGGGATAGCAAGGTTTCACACTTTGGCGAGCACAAGAAAGATTTGGATTACAACCCTGGAATAATCCAGACAACAAAAAAGAAAATCAGAGCCCACTACCAAGACTCCCTTCGTATAGGAAGAGGAGTAGCCATTCAATTGTTGATTTTTGCTTTCAACCCCACAAACTGTACATCTGCCTCATTGGACCCTTTTCCCAACACCATAACTGGCTTGTTATCCACCTTTTCCAACTATACCACCGTTTTCCCACTGGTTAACATTTATTTTGAACCGACACGGATCATCATCACTGTTTGTGAGGGTTTCTTTAGCTTCCCTCCTTCGTGCATTAGCTCAATCATGTGGGTTTCAAGTTGTGCCGGCAACGGGTTCTGATTGATGTTGGGTGCCTCTGGTGTCTGAACCTCAATCTTGTTGGTGTCAATAAGATTTTGTACTGCATGTTTCAACTTCCAACATTTCTCGGTATCATGACCGAGAGCCCCCGAACAATACTCACAGCTTACCGAGTGGTCCATATTTTTGGGAAAGGGATTTGGCAATCTGGGCTCAACAGGACTCAACAAGCCTAACTGCCTTAATTTGTGGAACACGGCAGTATAGGTTTCCCCTAACTCAGTGAATGTTCTTTGTATTTTTTCATTTCTGAAAGCCTGATTTCCCCGGAAACCTACCCCTGGAGGGTTCTTGTAGGCTCTTGGTGGTGAATAGGTGTTTTGCAGTGGTGTATGTGTGTTCTGGGGAGCCGGTGCGCGCCATTGCGAGCGAACCGGAGGCTGAGTATATGTTTGGGCTTGGTTAATGGAAGAATGGGGCTCTGTAAGGTGATAGTAGTGTTGGGATGAATTGTGGTGGTAAGTTGATTGGCGAGGTCGTTGTTGATTATAGTAAGGCGGTGAACCTCTGGGTCCCGACCAAATTCCTGAACCAACTACCGCTGCTTCCTCTCTCTTCTTTCTTCCGATTTCTCCTACCCTGCCTTGAATAGCTTGAGTAGCTGCCTTAATTGCTGAATAGCTCATAATTTTATTTGTCTTGAGGCCTTCTTCCACCATACCTCCCATCTTCACTACCTCGTTGAATGATTTCCCTACCGCTGAAACCAAATGGGCATAGTAAGTTGGTTCCAAGGCTTGGAGGAAGTAGTCTACCATTTCACTCTCCTTCATAGGAGGATCCACTCTTGCTGCCTGTTCTCTCCACCGAAAACCATACTCTCTGAAACTTTCATTATGTTTCTTCTCAAATTTTGTCAAAGATAATCTATCTGGGATGATTTCCAGATTGTATTGGAAATGGTATGTGAATGCCTGTGCCAGGTCATCCCAGGTGTACCATCTCCCATGGTCCTGGCGTGTATACCACTCCAAAGCTGATCCGCTTAGACTTTGACTGAAGTAAGCCATCAATAATTCATCCTTTCCCCCAGCTCCTCGCATCTTGCTACAGAAACCCCTTAAGTGGGCTACTGGGTCGCCGTGCCCATCGTATAGGTCAAATTTAGGCATCTTGAAACCAACTGGTAATTGTACATTTGGGAACAAGCACAAATCCTTGTAAGCTACACTGACTTGCCCACCTAATCCCTGCATGTCTCGGAATGATTGTTCTAGACTTTTGACCTTCCTGAACATTTCTTCTTGTTCAGCATTTTTGGCTGGCTTGTCAATTTCGGTTGGGATATCAAAACGAGGAGCAGTTGAATGGATTTCGGAGGCTTTGAGGGTGGGCTCCGGGGGGTAATATTGGTTGTCCTGGGCCTGGAATGTAGGCTCACTAGGAGATTTGTGGAATGTAGCCGGGGGAGGTGCTACGAAAACAGGAGTCACAGGTGGAGGAAAGTATGAAACTGGTTTTGGAGGTGGAGACTGCGGTGTTTGAGAGGTGGTTCCTCGGTAGTGTTGGTAAATGGGGAAATTTGGGGATAATTCAGTGGTAATATTATCCTGAGTTTGGGTCATTGATGGAGCAGGGTTAGTTGGGTAAGATAGGGGTAACTGCCCTGTAGACCAAGCCTGGTACATTTCAGCCATTTGCTGTTTGAGTTTAAACATCTCTTCTTTCATTTTCCCGACATCCATCTCCTCTAGCTCAATACCTGTGTCAACATCTGGGATAGACATACTTTCGGGTATTCGTCCTTTTGATCTCGTGTGATAATGATAATATGCCAGTATACTCTTTAGAGAAACTAACTGCTTGAATTCTGGAAATGAACAAACTTGTTAGTTTTGAGAATTTAACACATATATAATTACACGTTGAGATGCAATGCTCCTAGACAAATATCCCCTTTCTATTATGCATTTGCTCGACTGCTTGTGTCGTCCCAGTTTTCTTGAAAATTTTATTCACTTATATTTTATTTTATTTTATTATATATATTTTATTGTGGTGGTCGAATCTTATAGAGATTGCCTACGTATCATGCCCCTGCATGAATCAGACCTTGCGTAGTTCGGACCAATAAAAGATAAGCAATACTAATCATTTTTTTTTCAATTTTCATATTGGGTTTCAAAGGTTTAAAAATGACCTACAAACTAGAAAATCAAACGACCCACATATTATAATCAAAAGTTTTACAAACTCCAAAACAAACGGCCAGCTTCCTTTCTCCGTTTGACAAATGCAACCAAACGGTTATTTTTGCAAATGTGGCCCCGTCCAAATTTTGAGGCCGGAGAGGATTATTTTATGACACTTTACACACTTGTCCGTTCTTTTACGAAAATAGCCTTTCGACAACTGAAAGATACTCTGAGGCTATTTCGGCAAGAACGGTTTAAGACGCGGCCGAAGCTGGCTCGGCTTATTATGACAAAATTCAAACGGTATTCACCTGACCGCCGACTATTTATTTTTATTTTTTTTTAAATTACAATAAAAACCTGGTGTTGCAAACACGGCCCTTCAGCGCCTCGGGGACGAAGATTTTTAAGGCTGTGTGGGTCAACTAGACCAAAATCCTAAACATGACCCAAAAGGTGGTTGTTTATGCAAAGTCGGCCTTCTGGCGTCCCATTCGGGAACATTCGGCTATGTCTTGATAAAACAACGTCACCCGACTTCTTTATGACTCTTAAAATTTGACATATTTTTTTTTGGGCTATTTTGTTTGAGCAAAAAGTGGAGGCTGGACACTGCCCGACTTATTTATGAAAAAAAATTAAAATTTTGACATGTTTTTTATTTATTTATTGGTTTTTGGCTATTTTAGCAAAAATGGGGGTTGGACCCGATGAGGGTTGCCTACGTATCTCACATCCGGTGAGAATCAAACCCGCGTAGTTCGGGCCGGTCATGAATAAAGTAAATAAACTGATTTTAAATTATGATTTTTTTTTGTAAAAGAACTGCTTTAAAAGAAGAAAGGAAGTATTTTTATATTTTTTTTTGGATTTTTGATTGATTTTCTTTTTGAAAGAAAGATTTCTAAGAATTCCTTTTCTTTTGATTTGAACTTTGAGAATTTCAAAAGTAAAAGGAAGATATATTTTTTTCTTATTCTAAGAAGAAAGAAAATATTTTTTTTTGGAATTTTACCTTTAATAAAAGAAACGCTTTCTAAAAAAAATATTTTTTGAATTTTGAATTTTCTTTTCAATTTTTAAAGAAGAAGGAAAATATTTTCAAATTTATTTTATTTTATTATATATATATATATATTTTTTAATAATTAAAAAGACTTTCTAAAGAAGTCAATAACGGAAAAAAAAAATTTGGATTTTTTTTTTGTTTTGAAAATTGAGAGTCTAAAAAAAACTTTTCTAGACTTTTGGCACGACAAATATTTTTGCAACAAATAAAGATATATATACATTTTTTGGAAATAAAGAACAACTTTTTTGGATTTTTATATATATACATATTTGCAACAAATAATAAAACCACTTTCGACGCGACTCTTTTTATTTTATTAGTTATTTTTATTTTGGTATCTAAACAAATAAATAAATAAAAACTCATTTTAAAACAAGACTTTTTTTCATTTTCATTTTTTTTATGGCAAGACAAACTATTTTTTTTCTAATTTGTTTTTTAAAAACAAGACAGAACAACGACTCTTTTTTTTTCTTTCTATTTTTCCTTTGCTTTTAATAAAACAAACTAATAAAATATTTTTTTTTCATTTTCTCAAAATTTCGGCAGAGTTTTGACAGTTATTTGGGCATTGTTTTTTTTTCCAAAAATAAACAATCAATTCCCTAACCGCTATTTTTTTCAATTTCAAAATATTATTCCTGATATTCAAAAGTCAGTCAACACAAAAGTCCGAATCAAATAAATGCGCAAATAGCAGCAAGTAAGATGCATCAGGATGGTCATTTTCATTTTTTGGTACACCTGTCCTAGACAGACCCAACCCCTGTGTTGAGCCTCCAAAGTCAAATGCACGTGATGCAAACAAACGTTCCTACTAGGGATCCGGCATGAAGCTGAGTTATTCTAAGTGAAAAAAAACCTGAGGCATATTGTTCTAGCCCTGGCTTACCCAAGTGGACAGCTTGAGCCGAAATGGGGGCAACGTACCGGGAGCACGAAAGTCTGCCCGGCCTAGTTACTTGTCCCAACTTCGTCTTATTTGGTATGACTTCTAACAGAAAGGTGGGTCACGCGCACGTGTACACCATAAATTTAGAAGACTCAGAAAGAAGAAGAGTTTCGTAGCAGTTTTATACACAATTCAGATAATATTAAAGCGGTAAAAGCATCATTTAGCATATTAAGCATAAACATGTAAAAATCAGATAATAAATAAAGCCAACTATAACAGTTATTTTAAGCTCGAATTTCTAACCCTGAACCAGTGGTTCTGGGCCAAGTCCCCAGCAGAGTCGCCAGAAGCTGTCACACCTCCTTTTTCCGCACCCGCGAGGGTGCAAGGGAGTTTTTCCAATTAAAGGACAATCGAGACGGGATTGGTTTATTTATTTCAGAGTCGCCACTTGGGAGATTTAGGGTGTCCCAAGTCACCAATTTTAATCCCGAATCGAGGAAAAGAATGACTCCATATTACAGTCTGCGTACCAGAAATCCGGATAAGGAATTCTGTTAACCCGGGAGAAGGTGTTAGGCATTCCCGAGTTCCGTGGTTCTAGCACGGTCGCTCAACTGTTATATTCGGCTTGATTGTCTGATTTTATACAAATATGAACTTATGTGCAAATTTTATCTTTTAACCGCTTTATTATTATTGTTTTTAAAAGAAATATGAACATCGCTTAAAACACGTCTTTGGACTGCGTTACATGAAATGCACCCACAATCCGGAACACGTTTTATTTGATGTTTTGGGATTTGGATTCGGGTCACATGAAATGCACACCCAGGCTTAAGAAAGTAAAATATTAAACACGCGCCTAAAGAGACTATCGCGTTATTATTTTGGGGAAGACCGTGAAATTCGCTAAACGGTCCTTCCGAATTCTAATTAAACCATACATTTTGTGAGGGCCCCGCAATCTATACGTTTTATTTGGCGAGGCTCGTCTCATTTTTATTTTTACAGGATAAACCTACAATGACTATATTTTCTATTAAGTTCGTCTCTAAACTAAAAGAAAATCTCTTAATTATTTACATGCTGAAAAACGTAACTTATTAGTTATTAGTTTACGGCTAATGCGAATGGAAAATTGCGATCGAGTTTGTACAAAGAAAAACTGCTTTCATTTTATATTCTGTTATTCAATAATACTAGAACATGAGATTGACCATAATATCAAAACAGATTAATTATTCTCCGTAATTTAAACTAACATTATTAGATGAAGAAAGTATACATATGCAACCTCATTATTCATTAATCATTCAACTACATCTTTATACGAAGAAAGAAAAATTATATTCAACCACAAATCTAAACAGGAGGAATTCAACAGGAACAAAGCCTGATTAATATTTCATTTTTTGCTTCAAGCCGAGATTGTACAAATGTGTACCTGGAAACAGCAGTACAAGAACAAAAGAAGGAGAAGTCAGCAGCAGTAATAACACAGCAACAGCAGATTCAGCAACATCGCAAACCAGTACAGTAGGAATAGCAGAAAACCCAGGAGACTATAAACGACTCCAAGTATAGTGAAGAAGTAAAAGGCAGGAAGGTTCTGACTATTTCAGATCTTAAGCGAGGCAATGAAGCAGTAACTATTTTTTTTCAACTTCAAAACTCTCCAAAATGAATTCTGCCCCTGTATATTCAGTGTATACAGAATGTATATCGGGTGTATACTTCTCACTCCGCCCCCTCTTTTTTTCTTCTCTCTATCTAGTTTTTCCTCTCTTTTTTTCCACCCTTCTTCCTAAATTTTCTCTTCTATTTATAGCAAAATTTTCAGATTTGTTTTTTTATTATTTTATTATTTTTTTAATTAAAAGAAATCCCACTTACAAATTGCTTTTATTTTTTTAGAAAAAGAAATCCCACCTTTATTTACTTTTATTTTTAAAATTCCAACTTTAATTACTTTATCTTATTTAAAATCCCACTTTTTATTTTTTTAAAAGAGAATCTCACTTTATTTAACTTTTCTTTAAAAAATAAACCACTATCTTTTCTTTTTCTTTTAAAAATGCTACTTTCAATTACTTTAAATTTTTTAAATTTTCAGATATCTTTATATTTATTTTTTAATTCCAACCTTCTTTTACTTTTAAATTTTTTAAAACTTTTTACTTTTTTTTTAAATTTTCTACATTCTTTTACATTTTTTTATTTTTTTATTTTTTATTTTTTAAAATCATTTCCGAAATTACTATATATATATATATATATTTTTTAAAATAAAAATAATAAATAAAATAAAATATTTTCGGATTTTTTTATATATATAAAAAAACAAAAAATAAAACTATTAATAGTGATAATTCACTTTTTATTTTTTTATTTTTTTTGGTTTTGTTTTGTGTTGGACAAAAATGAAGAAGGGGTGTTGGGTTAATGGACTGGGTCGACCCAGTTCGAAATGGACTGGGTCATAGGGAAGATTGGGCCATTTTTTGGGCCTATAGCTTGAAATTGAAGAAGAGGCCCAATTCCGACTTTCTTTATATTTTCGCTCTCTTTTCTTCTTTTATTTTTCTAAAACTAAATTATAAAAATACTTAAACTATTATTAAGAACTAAATTAAGTTATAAAGGCGCAAATTAACTCCCAATAACAATTAACGCACAATTAAGTATTAATTAAGCATAAAATTGTATATTTGGACATTAAATGCTAAAAATGCAAACGATGCCTATTTTTGTAATTTTTAATTTTTGTAAAACAATTTTAATTACTAACAATTGTAGAATTAAATCCTACATGCAAAATGCGACATATTTTTGTATTTTTTATTAATTTAGCGAATAAACACGCACAGACAAATACAAATAATTCTTCAAAATATCACAAAATTGTACACCAAAGAAAAATCATTTTATTTTTGAATTTTTTGGGAGTAATTCTCATATAGGGCAAAAATCACGTGCTTACAGCTGCCCCTCTTTGCCCGGAGACACGAAGGGTTTTCGTGCAAAGATAAAGCGAGCGATTTTTGCCCATCCGAGTACTCCGTTGAAGCATTTTTTGAAAAAGATTTGACCGAACCTTTGCTTCAAAGGTTTCCTACATATCCTGGGCTAAACAGGAATCAGGTCAATGTAGTTCGGGAAATTTTGGTAGCTGGGACATTTGTGGCCATTTTCCTAAGAAAATAAAATTAAAAGAAGTCGCTAATAACGGAAACCATAAGCAAACCAGAAAAAAAGAAAATAGAAAAAGGCAAACCCTCAAAACCCACAAAAAGGAGGTACTAATAGCAGCCAATTAGCCACCACGACATCCTCAGTAGTTGCTGATTTCGGACCGGATTTTTCCTCCTCATCAGCATAACAGGTAACCTTCTTTAGCACCAATCTGTTACGCACTCACAAACAGTCTCTTTATTCACTGTTTTGTAAGAATGGGAGCTATCAGTGTAATTGGAGAATGGGTTGACCGCCACTCGAGTGATTTAATTCCTTTATTCACTTTTTTCTTAAGGATAGCGATTTGCCAATTAAGAAAAAGAAAAAAAGGAGTGCACTTTAGCTAATTTTGTTGCCTTAGTACATGAGGTGTTCGAAGAAATGCGCCAAAGAAACTTCAGTGCCCGGGTGCCCCTATGTCTCTTCCAGTTTTCCTGCTTTTGTGTTTCTCCTTTTGAAAAATTATATTTCTGGTTACCATTTAGTTAAATTAAGTTCAGCTTGATAGAGATGATCTATATGCTCTTTAAAGGATTGCCTCATCCCTGTTTCTATTGTTGTCTTTGATAATACCCTGAAATTTTGTCCATTTCCATTTGCTAGAGCTCTCCCACTTGGCATTATGAGGTCAATGGCAAAATTTCAGTTCACTGCCATGACGTGTAATTATGTGTCGCAGAATGAATGGATCACAAAGGAGAACACTTCTATTCAATGGCCTGCAAACTGTCATGATTATAATTATTCTCTTCCGGCATTGTCGTGCAGCATCTAGTTAATTTTGTTAGATTTTAACTTATCAAAAGTTGTTTGTTATCTTCTCCCTCTCTTGGTGAACAAACATTGTCATTACTCACGCTCCACTCAAGGAGGTGATATCACTGTAGGCATTGGTTGCAATGTAATAATACAGCTCTCAAAGTCTGGGAGTAGCTGTACTGAAGGGTGAATGTGCCTTTCAGTGACCATTAGATGGACTTCATTGCTCTATTAGTGTGGTTGGAAATATCAGAATACGTTAAGTGTACCTCACTTTTGTGTAATAAATATCATAGATTAAGTAGCTGTATCATCTTACTAAAAGGATATCCTAGATTAAATTACTATAGCAGTTCAGCGGAAACAGAAATATAACCTAATTTCAGGTTATTTTAGTAGAATATATTTCTCCAGCAGCAATAAAGATCTAATTTTTGTAGTTTCAGTTATTTAACGTTATGCTTCAGTCTTTGCTATGGATCTTGAGTCTTCTCTCTTTCCACCTATGTTTGCTTTTAGGTCTCTTTCCCTCTTTGTCCTCTGTTTCTGCGTTTGATTTGCCTCTATGGGAGAATCCTCAGTTGTGAATCTTCTAACAACTGAACACTTTGTGTCGTGTATTTAGTTTTGTTGGATTTAAGTAAGTATTTCTTGAAACGCTTTAAGATCATTATGCATATGTTAAGTATATCCAATTCCTTAATTTTCAGATCACATTCCAATATCTGAAAGATGGTGTGTTATCGTGGTGTAAAACGCCCTATTGAGATCATATACAAGAGTTTAAATAGCTCTATATGTTGCGGACGTGGCTACTCTACTTCGACACATAGAGGAAATTCCGTTGCTGAGTCCAAAGGATATCTTTACAAACATGCGGATGGACCTAGAACATATACAATGTCTATTAGGAGATATTCAGCCGAAATTTCCTCGATGGAGCAGATGAACTTAATAAAGCGGCTGAGAGAAAGAACAAGTGCTCCCATAAAAGAAGTCAAAGCTGCTCTTATTACTAGCAATTGGGATATTGGCAAGTGTGCAAATCATTAGGCTTTTTTCCTTACTTAACTTCCTATTATTCTTTGCCACCGAGAATGAAATGGTAATATCTCTTCAATGCAGAGGCTGCTCAGAAGGACCTTAGGAAAAGGGGGATTGTTCTTGCATCAAAGAAGTCATCTCGGACTGCTGCCGAAGGGTTGCTTGCCTTGGCGCAGAATGAAAAGAAGGCAGCTGTTATTGAACTTAACTGTGAAACCGACTTTGTTGCAAGGAATGAAATTTTTCAATACTTGGTCAGTATTGGAGCTGTCTAACCCAACTTTAAACTTGTCTCATGCAGTAAGTTGTAAGATATTCCATTTAGGAATGTAGACATTAATTGTGACACAATAATGGAAGGCATAATATTCACTTTGAACGAAAGGGGGTACAGATTTTGCAAGACAATAAGCTTGGATTTTGCAAGATATTCCTCCTATTTTATGATTCTGGAGATCTTATTTTCTTAATGGTTCTCTAAATAAGGTTTCTCTTTAACATTGTTTGATGGTAACCTTCCTCTTCCCTCACCATGCAACACAATCTCATGGAGTTGTTCTTATATATGCATCATGAATAGGCCTTATCTTTGGCAAAGCTGGCATTGCTGCTTGAGGGCTCACAACAGACTTCTGCTGCTATTCCTCTTGGACTTGAACATCTGGAGGTAAGTCGTAGTTTTTGTCCATCCAGAGGCTAACCCATGTTCTTTTTCTGTTCATTTATATGGTGTACATTTAAACTAGTTTTTGGACATTAGAGTATTCTGTTTAACATTTTGATGGATATTCGTACAAGTATATAAGTTCTTTTGATTTCTGTTATATGGAATTTTGCTTTCTGTTGACTCATTTCTTCATGTAGAAGCATCCTGATCAGGGGCGGATCTATGTAGGGCATTAGGGGTGGTACATCACCCTAACACTTGGATATTATATATTTATTGATATTTCAAACATAAAAATTCATATTATTAAGAGGTGGCACCCCAATAATAAATTAGCTGTTGGGTGCCTTGGTTGAAATGCCAAAATACCAAGCGCCAGACCCGGGATCAAGACTTGCTCCTTGTTCCTACTTTCTCCATCAGTCCTTTTTCTTTCTTTATTTCATTTCTTCCGGCTCCTTCTCTTAATTTATTTTATTTCCTATTCTTGATGCTTCCTCTCTCTTTGTCCAATCCATTTTTATTACTTCTTTAAATTATATATTTGCTTCCTTTTTCTTTTTATAGACCTTCAACAATTCGTATGTAGGTGATTTTAATAATTTTCTCTTCTTTGTTCATCTATTTTTTTTTTAATTTTTAATTTCTTTTATAATGATGGAATAAACATAACATTAATCTAGCTACATGTAGATTGAAGGGGTGTCTTTGCTAATTTAAAATTTTATTTTATGATTTTAGTCACATTATTCACTAGGATTTGGATTGAGATAACTACATCGAAATGAACAAAACTAATATGGTTTGGTGATCACATATTTATTTATACACAAAAAATCGTGTAAATCGAATTGAATTAATTCAAATGGATCGAACTAACCCGACCCGAATTAATTCAAAACGGATCGAACCGATTAGATGTACACCTTAATTCACTCTCCTTCACTAGTGGTAGATTTTATTAATGACAATGGCACCCGTAGTTATCAAATTCCGGATCCGCCTTTGATCCTGATCAATTACAGCTGTCCAGTTTTCACAGTGCAGATTCAAATCCTATTATCTTTCTGCAGCTCTGCTTCTTTAAGAACAGAACCCTTTAAATTCTTTGTTTCCTACAGGACTTGAAGATGAACCTTGACCATCCTAAACTGAGTGGAGAAAAAAGTGTACAAAATGCGATAACTGAAGTAGCTGCAATGATGGGGGAGAATGTCAAACTAAGAAGGGGGTTTGCAATGTCCACTCCGTCGATTGGTGTGATATCAACGTATCTACATACAAGCCCTCAACCAGGTAGAATTCATTTGAGATGCCTTGCTGCATTCAGGGAGTAGATGTTATTCTGCAGCTAAATTTTTTGTGTATTTGAATTTGCGAATTTTCCAACTTATGGAATTAAACTGGTTTTGTTGTTGTTGTTGTTGTTGAATTTGTGATGGAATTAAAAAAGAAGCAATTTTTAACAATATTTGAAGGACTTTTGAGCTTTTGATATTTGAAATAATAGTAAATCTAATTCTTGTGAAAATATATGCAGGTGTGGGACGTATTGCTGGGATTTTATCAGTTGAAGTAGAAGATCAGAATGTACCACAAGATGCCCTTCAGCGTGTTGGATCAGAAATAGCAATGCATGTAGTTGCTGCAAAGCCACTGTTCTTAACGAAAGAAGATGTTTCTTCTGATGCACTAAGCAATGAACGCGAGATTCTCAAATCTCAGGTACTTTGTCAATCCACAGTGATGATTTATTTTTGCTGTGTTCACGTGGAATTACAGGAATTATGAAATCAAAAGCTAACTTGCAAGTGAACTCTGATCTATGATGCTTGTGCTTAGAAAAAGAATTGCCTGTTATGCATCATGAAGCTGGAGAAAAAACGGTTCCTTTCTTCCTTTTTTGAGGTTTTCCTACCGAGGGGGAGGGGGGCAGGAATGTGGTCGGAGCATCTGTTTTTTGTTGCATTTGATGCTGTAAAGAAATTTTTAGCACCTTGTAATACTTCACATAAGATGTAACCCATGCAGATCATTATTTGTGTTAATTGAGGATATGATATGTTCTCTTTTATTCAGTTTGAGTATGCTTTTGTGATGCTCAGATCGGTTTTTTCCTTTGCTTTTAAAAATAACAACATGCTGTGTAATTGTAATGGCTCTCAGAATTTGGTAATTTGAATTTGCAATTAGAACAATTGTTAGGGCTCAGGATATATATTCTAACACTTTGAGGAGCCTGACACCTTGATTTGGTGTTCAGTCGATCCACTGGTCTCTATACATCTCCTGGGTGTTTCCATTTTACGACATTCTTATAATTTGTGTGGAAACCAATTTTTTCTTTTGGAATGAAAGTGACCAATGTTAAGATACTACTAAATTATCCTATGCAAAAAGAATGTGCTGATCGAAACCAGCAAAATGAGAAAATAAAAGACAAATACTTGAATTAATCGAGATGATAAACAAGAAAGAGAAGCAAACCAGCATAAACCAGTTTGATTCTTTGGGAATGCTACAATAGAGAGAATATAGTACCTGCAGAGTCTAACAAATCCCCGTTGATGTTTGAATGATATGTTTCTGCTGAGATGTTAGGGTTTTGGTAGTAACAAGGTAAGAAAAGATTCTTTAGAGATTTGTATTTGGAAATTCTCATAAAGTTTTCAAATACGCAGGTTTTTTTTTTTTTTTGGGGGGGGGGGGGTGGTGCTTCCTTTGCATATTTGTTGAAGGTCGTCGAGTTCTCTGTGTTTATCTTATTTGTGAAGTAAATTTAGGCTGTGACATTTGATTTTTGCTTTTCTTTTTCCTCATTATTTTTCTTTACTGGAATACACTGTTTGATTTACTCTTGATGGACCAATCATCTAAGTGAAACAAATAATTGAATTGAGAAAAGGTACTACAAATAAGGCCTTGCTGAGAAAAATATCAAGTGCTAAGAAAAAAGAGCTACCCTGATGTTGCATTCCTTCAATAATTTGCCAGTTAGTTATATGGTACTCATTGATGACTCAATAACCAAAAGAATGCAAGAGGAGCTAACAAAGGGCTGCCACCATTCTCAATGTCAATGGCAACCCATGTCATGTTGATAAAAAATGAAGCTTGCATTCATTATGCTTCATCATCTTGTAAGGTTTAGATTCAAATTATAAATGCCTATTATGTTCCTTTACAGGCAGAGAATTCGGGGAGGCCTCAGATTGCCATAGAAAAAATGGTTGAAGGTCGTATGCGCAAGTATTTTGAGGAAGTAGCTTTGATGGAGCAGAAATTTGTTGTGAATGACACAATAAATGTAAAGGTAAAAAAGTAATCATTTAGTTGAGATGTCATTTTGCTAGATTTCTGTTTCTTTTCCTATTCACAAAGTGTATCACACTCACCATAATCTGATTTTCTCTTTTGAATACCGAATATTTGTTTTGAAATAAGATCCCAGCTGATGCTTGTCAGTGAATTCAGGATCACGATGATAGTACCAACTAGAGGTAGATGTAACACATCTGGATTCTGAGGCAATCACTTTAATTGCCTGTAAATATGGCTTGGGTGTTAGAAATGGTATAAAATGGTCTGATATGCCTTTATATGGGTTTGGACTGTCATAACTGGTTATAAAATATGCACCATTTATCTTCCTCGTGTGGGTTGAGTGGCAATATCTGCTACCAAAATGGTAAGAAGCTGTAAGTATCGTACATAACATAGTTGGACCTTCTAGGACCAGCTTTTTACTCAGATAGCTTCATGATCTTTTGGCAATGTTGTCAAAGGTGAAAGCCATTGGAAAATGCGAAGGCCCGCAGATGCTTTAACCGCAAAGTGCAAATGAAAACATTTTAGTGAATAGAAGTGCAGAATGAAGATTGGTCATTAATGTCTGTATGTACACATAAATGTGAAGAAAAATTTAATAAAAACTCAAGGAATAATTGTTGAGCAGAGGGACTAAAAAAATGCTCGAAGTTAAGATATGATTTGGATATAAAAAAAGATAAAATTCGGATCGCCTCTTCTCTGAGAGTATGGTTCTTTCCTCCTTTTCCTCTTTGAGCTCATCCATTTGTTTGGTCATCTATCCTTTTATGGAATAATTGGAATTTATCCAGGTTCAGGCACTATTTCTGTAACAGAACTGCTTGACCACACCTACACTAAAAAGGAACACAACAACAAATTGACAAACTGAAGAAGAATGAATTGGAGGTATCAGAGGAAGGACTGACGAAATTGTTACTTGTCTTGCAGTAGGGCTGGGCATATATCGGGCATAACCAATAGACCGAACCGACAAAAAGCTATTGGGTTATCGGTATCGGGTTATTTGTAAATAGTTCGATAACGGTTTAATGCTATTTGACTAATGGATTATCGGTTCGGGTCTCGGTTTTCCCAATTTATTAATGGTTTAACCGATAGCCAATAAGCTTTAACAAAATTATAATTTTACCCACTAAATATATAAAACCACCTTATGGCTTCATTCTCTCATTCTCTCAATTCTCTCGGTAGCTACTCTTCATCTTCTAACCTTAATTAGTTTTAAACTTTAAAGAATTAATTGTTCAGATTTTTAGTTTTAAAATTTGTTTCTTTTGTTGCACTGATTCTTTAGTATTTACAAGATTAGGATTTTATTATTTTCCTGTAAATTATGCCCGCTCGCAGTGAGATAGTTAGTAAGATTAGATTGTTGAATGTCTTATCCCTTACTCCTAGTAACTTATAACTTTGAAAATTGAGATCATTCATTGGGATTTTCAAATGCAAAGAAAGTTTTATTTTTTAATCCCTCTTATCTTAAGAGTAAAAATTCAATTCCTTTCTCCTAATAGTTCGATCATTATTTTTTGGATAGTTTTTATTCTTATCGGGTAAACTGATAACCGAACCGATAAGGATCGATAACCGACTAACCGATACTCGATAACCGATATCTTATCGGTTCCGTTATCGGTTTAGTATATTTATAAACCGATAACCGATATGACGAACCAATAACATTCACAACCAAACCGAACCGACCGATGCCCATCCCCATCTTGCAGTGAGTCAAGTGAAATACAAGAGCATGCCAATCAAATCTAAGAACCATGTTACATGCCTGATTCGGACGTAACTATACATTTTTAAGTTTCTAATTCAGCTTTGTCTTATACTAAGTTCAGAAATTTCCTGTTCATATACTAGGATATTTATGCATAAGCATAACTTTCTACTACTCCTCCACGGCTTTTAGTAAATGTCACCAGATTTATAGGATTCAATCTCTTATTCCTCTTACTCTTAGATCAACCTGCTCTTCTTCTATGTGACTATGGCGAGATTGAGAGCTTGAAGCTGGGCTTTGGATAGTTCTTGCTGGTCCTCTTTGTCACTTTTTTGCAATGCTTAGTTGGTTGCTTACCACTTTGCTTTGTTTCTGCTCCCCTGCAATTCTGTATTTATTCCAGATACTTTATCAGTGAATTTTCTCGACTATTAATACATCATTTTGATGAATATACAGAGAGCCTAAGGGCCTCATAATTTAACCTTTTAAAAAAAAAGCCTTTGATTAGCTCGTTTTCATTGAAGCGCTCAACCTGCTCGCTGCTTTAGGGCTTAACTGCTTAAGTGTTCCTTCGACAATTGCAACAAAGCTCTCATATCTGTGTATATAAAAACTTGAACCAGTTTAAATAATTTGGCTTGGGAGCCCATTTTTTGAAAATTGTAATAGTTGTCAGCACTCAGCACTTACACTTTTGTTGGCCCAATTCGTGTTACACATATGGAGTTATTGGCTCGTCTGGATGTTACAGACATCCTTTTGTTCATTTTCTGTCAAATATTTTGTTTAAATCTTTTGAGTGCATTGTGCCCTATTTAGATGTATTTCTGTGTCCACATATGTTAGGAGATTTCTGCAAGGCTCAAGTTGTAACTCAGCATATCATCTTGAAGAAAGGAAGATAATTTGGTCTCACCTTTCAATTGATTTTTGAGTTTCTCATTTGCATTGTTTCTTACATGTACTGGCATCTCTTACGATGTTCACATGGATGACTAACTAGTTGACTCATCGATGAAAAAATTGCAGACATTGATAAGCAATCTATCCAAGGAAGTCGGTTCACCAGTTAAAATAGGAGGCTTTCTAAGGATGGAAGTTGGTGAAGGACTTCAGAGGTAAATGTGCACATGATTAAGACTTGTTGTAATTCTCTAGGATTCCCGGTTTAGTATCTTAGAAAAAGTTGTTTAGGTTTCCATGAATTTTTCAGCTTATTGTGAAGGCATTGAATTTCTTTCCTGAAGTTAATGACATGATTGCGTAACCTGCTAGCAGCTAGCAGGAATATTATTTAAGCTAGATAAAGTTGTGGGTTCTCTTCTGTCAATGAGTGCTTTCCCCTTTCCAAACCCACTAACTGCATATTTTACTTCAGTTAGGTGGAATACAAGTTTCTTTTACTTGCTAGTAGAATAGTGCTTCTGTTTCCAATTGCACATTCACACAGTTAATGGGTTGGATCAATGTCCCTAGAAAGAGATCTTGACAATACAATCTTTTTGCAAGACAAAATGGTATCCTTGAAACTAATATATGTATGAGCATACTACTGCCTGGCAGATGGGAGCTTTTGTCATAATTTTTCAGTGCAAAATTACAGTTTTTACGACCTCAGTGTATGCCAAAGCAGATTGACAATACTACTTTCGGCAATGCATGAGGTACTTAGAAAAGATATTGGAGGACTTATTTTCAGATTATCAGTAAGCTGTTAAAGGGTTTAAAATAGTGTGCACACATGTCGAACAGTAAATTTTTATTTTCTTGAGAAAAGGTAAGTGTATTATAGATATAGCACCAAGAAGGTGCTGTCAAAAGTATTTACAAACTACTGAAAGTGCATCCCTTTCTTTTCTTAAAGGGATCCTATCAGTTCTACCACTGCTTCAGCATCATTAATATAACTCTGGTTACACCAAAAATAAAACAGAATTAAACAGTTCATTTTGATCTTCTCAATGGGCTCTCCTTTGTCTTCAAAGCATCTATCATGCTGGAATAGTCTGCCACCATTTTTTTTGCTTGGAGTTCCTTCCTCTGATGGTCAAGCACGTCTCGAACAGTAATTGGTACTAAAAACTAACCAGGGCACTGTGATAGCAAAAACTAAGCATCTTAAAAGCCCGTTAGGATTTAGGGTTCAGGGTTCAATCTGGTTTTTCTTGTTATATTATTGGCACAGACTTCTAGACAAGCATTCTACTAACAAAAGAACTCTCAACTGAATTGGTGGAACCTTTATTTTACAACACATATTCTTTTCTTAACATGTCAGAAAAGATGATAGAAGAAAAGATTGTATTCTGTTTTTGAAGTAATTAACATGGATGCAAATGGGATGCCATCACTACCTGCTTTGTGGTATAACTTGTGTTTGCATAGTCTGACTCCTGTATTATTGTTGATAACCTTACAGGCTTGAAGCATCGAATGAAAGTGAACCTTTGGCTAATGCTGCTTAACAGGAACAACTTTTTTCAAAGTCGTGAGAGACCTGCCTAAGTCACTGTACTGTGAACCTCTACTTTCTAGTTTCTTATCTTCTGATTATATTCGTCATGTTATCAGTGCTGAATGGAGTCCTTAGGCAAGCTAAAGCTGAAGAGGTTTTGAATTACATTTGAATTTTCATAATTAGTGTTATACAATAATAAGGTCTTCATTGTGTTATTATGTTTGTTTGGATTCACACAAATTATTCTTCTATAGTTGTTGATTTATATGCCAAAGGACGTCCTTGTCTGTATCTTTTAGCAGATGCTTATTTTAATGGAAATACCTGACAGATTCGGACCCGACTGAAGGAAACCCATGATAATAAATTTGATAAATAAGAGGTTTGCATGAGTATGATGTTTACTATTCTGACTATATTCCTCATGAAAGTTAAGTCTAAGCTTTGTGCTTTCATTTCATGGTTCTTTGCTGCTAATTTTATGTTTAACGCTTTCTAATTCTACATTTAATCTAGTATTGCTCTTTGCTTGTGAAGTTTATACATGATCCTGAAGGATGCTGCAGTTGTGGAATGATTATGCAGCAGGAATCTAGTACCTAAAACTTTGAACAATAACCGGGATTTTAAGTCGAATGTCCTTTTTACCTTACAATGACATGCAAAATAATATCTGCACATAATGTTACATATCAGAATAGGGAAAGGTAAAACAGAATGGTTTGCTCCCGGCTTAGTGGAACTTGAGGCTGGTCAAGACGTTGTTGTTTACAGGATCAGCCAAATGGTCAAGGAGGTTTTGGTAAGGTCCAACTCCAGTAACCAAACCTTGAATGAAGTAACCCAAGATGGCCAACATAGCCAATCTTCCATTCTTAACCTCCTTGAGCTTCAAGTCTTTTAAAGACTTCTCATCTTTTCCAAACCCGAGAGGGTTAAAGAAAGGTCCGCCAGGGTATGCCGGGTCTCCAGAGCCTCCCAAGCCTTTCTCTAGCCCCAAAAAGTATTGTTTACCCATAGAACCTGGCTTGGCCCAGTCCTGGAATCTTCTGTGCTCAGCAAATCCCATGAGTGCCATCTCCAGTACAAATAGGGTGTAATTGTCAGCCCAGTAGCTGTATGTTCCAGCTGGAGGAATCACTCCGGTCTGGAACCATGGAAGAGCTGTTTCTGCTGGGATGAGACCAGCCTTTCCAAGAATCTCGGGCGCAATGGCTCCTGCTGCTCCTAACATAGCGAATCTTCCATTGATGATTTCTCCATATGCTAGCCATTTTGGCTCAATGAAACCTCCGGTACCTTCAGGGTCTGACAGTCCCAGGGGATCAAACCCATAGTCACCAGGAAGGCTGTGGATTACATACAAATGAAGAGTTCTCAATAATCAGACTTAAGATAGCTATTTCAGATTAAGATAACATGCACAAGTCAACAAGGCTATGGAGGTAGAATGGTTGAGTGAGAGAGTCCCATTAGTCTTACCTGCCATCCAAGTATGAAAGACTCTGCTTGGAGGCAAACCAAAGAGGCCTATTTGCTCCTTGCTGTTCAACAGAAAAAGTTTGTTAATACTTGAACTCAGTGGCAGAGCTACCTTTGATGAAGGAGGTTCAGTTGAATCCCCTTCACTTGAAAATTGCAGTACAAAAAGAGTAAAAACAAAATAATATATATACTCACATACATACACACACACACACACTCCATATAAACTATCAAGTCCCCTTATAGGCTCATATCTTAGTTTTGACATTTGTATATTTTTTCAAATCCCCTTGCTCAAATTCTTGGCTCTGCTACTGCTTAAACTAAATGTAAGCTAAGGATTTAGTAGTAATGAAGGGGGATGAAAATCCTGGGAGACTGCTTTAAATCTCTAAGTAAAGGTGAAAAATATTAGGGGATATTTTTCCTTTTACCCAAGCCTTAGTGAGTGCCTACTAGTGGAAGGCAACGAGTGCCCGATGGAATAGTTGAAGTGCAAGAAAACTGAAGAAAGGGGGTTACCTTAACAGGTGGAGTGGCAGTAGCCCTTACAACAAAGGAGGTCTTCTTGATTGGAGATTGGAATGGTCTTCCTCCTACAATTTGTCTGGCAGCCTCTGCTGAGGAGGCAATGGACGATGAGGAGATCAATGCCTGTGTTGCCATTTTTTTCCTAATTAAAATTGACTTCTGAAGAAGAAGAATAAGCACTCAGCTTTTGTTAGTAAACACAAGGTGGCAAATAAGGGACAAGGTATAGGCCACCAAGTATTATGTGGGGCTAGTGGAAAACAGAGAAATTGTGGTGGACATAAGAAACCTTGAATTCTCAGATAAAGTACGGTTTATAGTGCCGAATGAAAAGAGCACATGTGGCATTATTGCTTGGATAAAAGATTTTGTACACTCCTAGTCGCAGAAATAAATTCTCGGATACTTTAGTTGCCACCGGAGATAGAGTCAGGATTTTAAAGTTGTGGGTTCTGATCTTGTCACTGAACCATAGCTCGTTTTAGTTACTGGGTCCGCAATTAAATATTTTTATATATTTAATAATTTTTTCAATACAAATACAAAGTTTAAGCAAAAGTCATTGTGTTCGATCGAACCCGTAGCTGCGACACTACCTCCGCCCCGGTTGCCACCTTGCCTTCACCAGATTCACTCTTGTTCGAAATATTGCAATCACAGTGTTTGGAATTCCAGTAAATGAGAGAAGAGTAAAAATTAAATAAAAGATTTTTCTTTTATTTTTTCTTCATAGAGGTATTAATAGAATTAAAAGAGAAGGCGTAATTTTCTTTCTTTTTGTTACCCCTCCTTTGAAATATACAATTTGTACACTTATCTTTCTCAAATTGTACTACAATAACACGAATTTGTAGTATATATCTAGCAAAATGCTTTTGCACCTAACATTTTCTTCAAGGAGCTTTATATAAGAAGTGATTTTGTTTCACTTGCTTAAAGCTTCTGTTATAAATTTAGTTCTCACATTTTAGAATTAAAGGCTCTTTTCTCTAAATTAATTCCGTTACAACTTTATTCATGCATCACTTATAATTACAAAATTTGAAAGGATTTATCACGATAAAATTTTAAACACCACTATATAAATAGACACTGCATATGAATTACCATCACTCACAGAGCTAAACAATCTTGCACTATAATATCATGGAGTTAAGCAGGAAGAAAAAACGAAGCTACAAACAATAATAGATATATTTGTGCAACGTGGACTGTTGTGTGAATGTGGTTATCTTTTATCTGTCTATGCTCTCCGTTTTTTTCCAGAAGGGACCTTGGAGCAACGATAAAGTTGTCTTCATGTGATTTATAGATCACGAATTTGAGTTATGGAAGCATTCGCTAATGCTTGCATTAGGTTAGACTGTCTTTATCACACCCTTGGTGTGGCCTTTCCTCGAACTCTGCATGAGATACTTTATGCAGCCAGCTTCCCTATTCTCATTTGTCTTCCTTTTTCACTTTGTTCCACATATAGAGTTGGCTGAAATGGGAGGTTTTCAGTTACTTTATTTATCCTTTTTCTCTTACTGCTTCTTCCTTACTTTTAAAAAAAAAATTAAGACGAAACTACAAACAGAAAAGACTATATACAAAAATTAAATGTACAAGAATAATAGTAAGTATATATTAAGATACATAAAGATACATCTATATAAAAAGACATTTATAGGAAGTGAAAGTACTTTTTGGCTTTTGAAGTAGCAATATGGCGAATATGTTTTCTATAATATAATAAAGAAGACTTTCAAAAGGATTACGAAGCATCTTTGATGAAAACCCAGATCATTGCACTATAACCTATTTTACATTATAATCCATTTAAAAAATTTGCAGGCGAAGAAGTAATTTTATAACCTATTTCACACTAGTTTTGTAACTAATTTGCTGCATTTGATTGTTGAACAAGTTATTTGCTGCATTTGGTTGTTGAACAAGTTATACTGAAATTATAATGGTGGAATTATAATACGAAAAATAAATCACAAGACCATTTAATAGATATACTTTTATTGGTAGATGTTTGGTCAATTGGGACTAAAAATAAGTCAAACCTTTTTATAATAGTGTCATTTGTCCTAATAATTTTTAGGTTGTTATGGCAATGACTGTTATACACCTATAATAGCATTTAACTTTTAGATCTTATTTGGCTGTTAAGACAAATGTTATGCAAACACTCATTTTTCTCAAACTTTATGTTATTAAAGAAAATAAAATATTCAGATTTAATACCTCAAAATATATTGATGTTCCATTAATTTCAACTTTTAAAAAGCTTACAGATTATTAATAAATTCATAACTGGTTGTACTGCATCTACAAATAATTAAAACTAATTGAGAAGTAAAAAATCTCAAATATAATAGAAGAAATCTATAATTTTGGCAACATTTCCGTAAATTTCAGTCTCTTTATGGCAATGTAATACTTGAATTGGGAAATTTTGAGGCCAAACTTTCAACAAAAGTGTGTCATAGCCTTAAACCTCCCTTCATTAGATTCCTTGAAGGGAGTCTAAAAGCTTAACAATTGACATAGCAAGTAGTAGGTTAAGGTTCTGCCTTAGAATATCTTATTAGTATAGATTAGATTTTTATTTTTTATAATTGGCGTTATCACACCAAAGTTGTAGCTGATGCATTAAATATGAAATTAAATGACTAGAAATGGGAGTGAAAAATTTAGTAAAATTAATCAAAATTAGCATCATTATAGTGAAAGGAAAAATTAAATCATTATTTCATGAAAAAAATCAATTATCATTTAAGTATATTGTTATAAACAGGTAGTTTTATAAAGAATGCACCGCTATACTGATAGCCACTGTTGTTGTAGGTAGAATGCTACTATTGGCACCAATGCACACCTTGTTGTATTGTATTATTTCTAATTAATTCTGTACGAATTAGTTAAATTAAGTATCAAAATTCTCTGTTACAAATGATCACAATTGTTGGTCTTAGGTCTAAAAATAGAATGATTTTTACAGTTTTTTTCTTATATCTGAAGAAAAATAGTGATACGAGAACAACTCGATAGGCAAGATAAATTAGGGGTGGACATCGGTCGGTTCGGTTCGGTTATGAATATTATCAGTTTTGCCTATCGATTATCGGTTTACAAATATCATAACCCGATAACCAAACCGATAAGATATTGGTTATCGGTTATCGGTTATCGATCATTATTGGTTTGGTTATCGGTTTACCCGATAAGATAAAACAACTAAAACAGTTTCGCAATGTATAAAACAATTTCGGTATAAAACTTTTTTGTTAAAAGCAGTTTTATAAGATTTTAAGAACTGTTTTGCTAAAACTCTTTTCAGAACTGTTCTATTTCACAAGAATTTAAATTTACTGCAACATCCAATAAAATTAACAATAACCAAAGTTTCTATCTTTCATTCTTCAACCCAAAAAAATATAAACAAAAATCCCAATATCAGTCAATGATGAAAAAATAGAATATCAGTCATATTTTCACTTCGACATTTTCTGCAAATACAAGGGATCTAAATGAATAACAAATACAAGTTTATTAGTTATGAAATACAAATTTTATAACAACTGACATAAGATAACTTCATAGCAGTTCAACAATTAAAGCACATAACAAATCTCACTTTAGCTTTCGAACAAACTAAGAAAAATCCAGAGCCAGAATGCTTTCAAACAAACTAAGAAAAAGATGAAGATGAAGCAACTAAAAACTTACACGAAGAATCAAGATGAAGCTGAAGAATGCGGCCGAGAAATGCCACTGAAGAGTGAAGTGAAGATGCGACTTAAGAATGTGATGGGTCCGAGAAATAAAGTGAAGATGCGACTGAAGAGTGAAAGAAAGAAGCTGCGAAATGCGACTGACGCCGACCTGAGTCTTGCCGGCCTGACTGGTAAGGGCGTGAGGCGGAGAAAGAATAGGGAAATC
Organism: Nicotiana sylvestris; assembly: GCF_000393655.2. Classification (NCBI taxonomy): domain Eukaryota; kingdom Viridiplantae; phylum Streptophyta; class Magnoliopsida; order Solanales; family Solanaceae; genus Nicotiana; species Nicotiana sylvestris. The sequence goes on from NC_091062.1 coordinate 32,029,065, forward strand.
AAAGAGCGAACTATGACTTATGAAACCCTAGTAAGTATATACTTAAAGGTAAACTAGTAAATTAGTTAATCCTTATTGGGTTATCGGTTTTACCCAATAACAGAATTGCCAAACCGAGCCCGAACCGACAACCCAAAAAAAAAAAAAAATTTAACCCGTTACCGAACCGTTAACCCAATAACCCAATACCGATAACCCAATAAATAATTAACGGTTCGAGTTATCGGTTTTACCCGATATATGCCCACCCCTAAGATAAATGTTACAATTCAAATTACAGTGTTAAAAAAGAAAGTCATAACCAAATAAACGGAGACATGCTATGTCAAACTAATATTAAAATGGTTTAAAAATTTCTTCTTGATTATGCATTTAAAGTAAACAAAAGAGACACTTTGGTTTTTTTTTCCTTATTTTTATTTCTTAAATAGACACTTTGATTAGAATCCTAGGTAGCTTTTTTTGGCATTTGTTTCCCCTTAATAACATTTTATTTGGCCCGGTTTAGAATTTTCAAATTTCAAAAAAGAGCAACGGTCGTCTCTTTCATCATATGGAGAAATCAACGGCCTTTCAAAAGGAACTTTCTTTTCTTGATCTCTCTCTCACAACACACACAGAGTCTGTCTTTCTCTCTCTCTCTCTGAAGATTTAAAAGCATTGAATCCCTTTTTCCCCTCTCTTTTTCAGTGTATTTGATTTGATTACCACTTGTCTTTTCATTTCAAAAACTCTTACCCTTTATCAATGGAACTTGATGAGTGGCAAGATCCACTTCTTATTACAGACGTTTCTTCCCAACAACAAGAAGAGCAACAGCTATTACTAATTAACTCTCACAAATACTGTAAGAAACTTGTTTTGTATAGACACTGGTGTCAAATTTTACATGGGTTTGTAGCTTGTTCTCATATTCTTTGTTCTCTTAATTACTCCTTATTTGGCAGACCCGTTTTCGTCATTGGATGTTTCAAGAAATACACTGATGGGACTGGAAGATTCTACTAGCTGTACCCCCATCAAGATTGAAGGTAATTAAGCACCCCCTTTTACAATTCTTGAAAAAGAAAGCTATCCGATTCGCTAAGCTCCCGCTATGCTGTGGATTTGGGGTAGGCTACCTTACCTTGCATTTCTACAAGAGTATGTTTCCGCTACTTGAATCCATGATCCCTGGCCATACACCGACAACTTTTACCATCGCACCAATATTCCCTTCTTTTGACATATCTTGAAATGATTGAGTTTTTTCTTTCTAATTTATTTTATGTTGTGTGCATTGATTTTTTTTTAGAAGGGAGTAATGCTGAAAATTTCAAGGACCCAGTTGCAGAAAGTGTAATTAATGGTGGGGAATTCATCAAAAGATTTGATTTTTATTTCTTTATATTAGGGTTCTTCCAGATTTTGAATTGATCCCCTTTGCCTCATTGCATGTTTCAGTGAATACATTGATGGAAGATTCTAATTACTGTACCCCAATCAAGATTGAAGGTAAAGTCTGTGCTCCCCCCCCCCCCCCACCCCCTAAACAATTCTTGAAAAGATTGTGTTTTGGTGTAATATTTATTTATTGTATGTTGTGTGCATTGGTTGTTTGTTAGAAGGGAGTAATGCTGAAAATCTCAAGGATCCAGTTGCAGAAAGTGCAATTAATGGTAGGATATTTTACAAAGACTTGATTTTTTTATTTCTTTGTTTTAGGATTTTCAAGATTTTGGATATTGATCAAGATGATTTGTTTCTTGAAATTTTACTAGGCAGAGACATATTGGGATTTTCATTAACATCTCCTGATTTAGTGATCTGTACTGGATCACCGGATATTCCACGACGAAGCTATGGAGATTCACCCGAATTTCTGAAGGGTTGCTCCATTTCTCTAGAAAATGGAATTAAGGGATCTGAACAGCCCCCAGTTATTACAAAGGATGAAGATTTGTGCCTGCATTTTGAGCTTCCTTCTCTTTCAGTGCCTATAGTTAGCATCAGCTCTGAGAGTGGCATTCGATTTTCAGACGATAAATATTCTCCACAAAACAACTCACTAGAGGTTTGAGTCTTTAATCGCCTATTCATTGTAAAAGAGAAAAGCTGTGGCTAAAAAGCATTAGAAGCTTGAATTAATATGCTTGTTTTTGCTATTATTCAGGTAGATCAGAGGCTTCAATTAACAAAAGTGAGTCGGGAAAAGGAACAGAAAGATGCAAAGATGCCAGTAGAGGAACTTAAAAGGGAAAATGAACTAAAATGCAAAGAATGTGCTGAAGCTTGGAAGTCCTTAAAGGAGCTTCAGAATGAGCTCATGCGCAAGTCAATGCACGTTGGATCACTCGGTACAGAAATTACTTTGCATTAACAGAACTGCATTAAACTTTTGCAAAACAAATGCTATACTGATATTGTTTGCCTCCTGTAGCTTTTGCAATTGAGGGCCAAGTGAAAGAAAAGAGCAGATGGTTTTCATCCTTGAGAGATCTTACGAGGAAATTGAAGGTAATTAATTTTGATGCTTGTGTCATATGCTTCTTTTCACTGTTCTTGAACCGAGGGTCTATCGGGAACAACTTTCTCTATCTTCATAAGATAGGGGTAAGGTTTGCGTACACATTACCCGCCCCACACCCCACTTGTGGGATTCCATTGGGTTCGTTGTTGTTGTTGTGTCATATGCTTCTTGTATCATATAAGTAAATATGTTGATTTTCTTCCAAAATTTATTTTGCAGATTCTAAAAATGGATCAAATCAAAGTATCTGAAGAGGCTTTATTATATAAGCAGCAATTACTAGCAGATTTTGCAGATATGAGCTCTACCATTCAGTCCAAATGTAAATCTTTTTTTAGATACTGGCATTCAGTTATGTTAGAAATAAAACTCCTTTTTTGACATTGTAATTCCTCTTATTATAATCATAGTAAAGGAACAAGTTGAATTGCATGAAGATCTCAAGATCAAGTTCGTCAAGGGTGCTAAGGAACAGAAGGAACTTTATAACAAGGTTTTGGATTTAAAAGGTAGGGGATAAGTAAATTACAACACTTATAAGAGCAATTAGTTTATTATCATATGCTTGTTTTGACTCTATTGGATTGCTTCAGGGAACATTAGGGTCTTTTGCCGGTGTAGGCCTTTGAACGCCGAAGAGACAGCTGCAGGAGCTTCAATGGCGATTGACTTTGAAGCTGCAAAGGATGGGGAACTCACTGTGAAGTATAACGGCATGTCTAAAAAGACCTACAAGTTTGACGCCATTTTTAGCCCCCAAGCCGACCAAGGTAACTAAATCCTTTGTCCAAGTTAAAGACTAGTGCTAGCAATCCCTTTACACTAAGGAGCATAGTGCTAAGTTAAGAATACTTCTGATAGAGTATTACTTGAACTAAGTAGCATATTTAGTGGTACTAAAAGACCCTCTAAGGGACTAAGTTAAGAGTAATGCTAAGCTTTCAACAACAACAACAAATCCAGTATAATCCCACAAGTGGGGTCTGGAAAGGGTAGTGAGTATGCCGACCTTACCCCTAAACGCTAAGCTTTCACTTTAACTAAATTTATAATTGCTGTCAACAAGTGATTTGACTGTAATTTTTTTGAATCCAAGGAATGTAATCTGGTTTCAAGTAAAAAAATGGAGGCATTTCCTTGATCACATAATGATGCCATTAGTCTAAATTCATATGAATGTTATTAAAAAATTTCTTTACTGTATAAGAAAATCTCTTACCTTTAAATATAAAAATCTAATACTGGGTGTGTGGTTGTTCATACAAGAAAAAAATTATGGTGAACTCCTACTGGTCAGGAAAAAGAAGCAGAAATATGGAGCAACTCTCGTTCAACACTATATAACAGTTTCTATAAATATACCTGAAGTTACTGTGTCTGAATTGCAATGTTAAAAAATTATTCAATATAACGCTTTGGACATTTGTAAGCACAAAAAAAAGATAAATAAGTTGTTGCCAAAATACAGAATACAAGATGCAGCAGCAGTAATAACCTAAACAACCCGCATAAGAACCAATAATCTTGATGAAGTGTCATTTTCTCCCTATTCACATGATTTCCTCTTGCTTGTTACAATAGCTGAAGTTTTTGAGGATACTGCTCCCCTGGCAACCTCAGTTCTAGATGGGTACAATGCCTGCATATTTGCCTATGGCCAGACTGGTACTGGCAAGACATTTACAATGGAGGGCACAGAAGAAGCTCGAGGGGTCAATTACCGGACTCTTGAGGAGCTATTTCGCATTATTGACGAGCGAAAGAACACAGTTCATTACGAAATATCAGTAAGCGTCTTGGAAGTATACAATGAGCAGATCCGAGACTTGCTAGTTTCAGGATCTCAACAAGGTGTGAAAAGGTAGATATAAAATATTTGCTCACTTTGTTTAGAAGCTAGATGGAGTTATACGGTTTCATGCTGATCCCGTGATTTCGTTAGGCTTGAAATAAAGCAAGTTGGAGAAGGAATGCATCATGTCCCTGGACTAGTTGAGGCCCACGTGAATAATATGACTGAGGTTTGGGAAGCCTTACAAACTGGTAGCAATGCAAGGGCAGTTGGATCAACCAATGCAAATGAGCACAGCAGCCGATCACATTGGTTTGTGCATCGTAATTTATGGAAGGTTTTCATTTGTTTACACATTATGTCCTCAATTACTAATCAGAGACATTTTTTATGTGTGTGTGTGTGTAGCATACTTTGTGTAATGGTAAAGGGGGAGAATTTGCTAAATGGGGAATGCACAAGAAGCAAACTGTGGTTAATTGATTTAGCAGGAAGTGAGAGGATAGCAAAGACAGAAGTACAGGGTGAAAGGCTAAAAGAAACCCAAAATATAAACAGATCTCTTTCTGCCCTTGGAGATGTGATATCTTCACTTGCAACAAAGAGTCCGCATATTCCATTCCGGTACTTGCAATACTCACGTGCAAATTCTCAATTTATTTGGAGAAATATCTTGCTCTCTGATTTTCTTTTCTTTTCTTTGTCTAATAGGAACTCGAAACTTACTCATTTACTCCAAGACTCACTAGGTATTTCCCTTTGACTTGCTTGAATCATGAACTTCAGAAGAAACTATAAACAACTAAGATTTCATAAGTCCTTCTAATTTACAGGAGGAGATTCAAAGACATTGATGTTTGTTCAGATCAGTCCAAATGAGAGTGACTTGAGTGAGACTCTTTGCTCATTAAATTTTGCAAGTCGAGTTCGAGGTATAGAGCTAGGTCCAGCAAAGAAGCAAGTGGATAGTATGGAGCTCCTGAAATACAAACAGATGGTAGTGTAAATTTCTCTCTTGAAATTTACATCCCTTTGTTAAAATTTCCACCGAACTAATCATTTTCCTGCCTTATGGAAATTTTATTTACCTTGACAGGTCGAAAAGGGAAAACAAGACATGAAGAACAAGGACTTTCAGATGAAAAAGATGGAGGATACAATTCATGGTTTGGATATTAAGTTGAAAGAAAAGGATATGAAAAACAAAAATCTTCAGGACAAGGTACGAGTTGCAACTCTTAACAGATATGTGAAGCATGTTATGTGAAGTTTGTGTGGTCATATGAGTATTTACCTAATTAGTCTTATCTATATGATGTGCAGATTAAGGAACTAGAATCACAACTTCTTGTAGAGAGAAAACTTGCTCGACAACATGTGAACTCTAAAATTGCTGAACAATTTCAGCAACAGCTTATTGGACAACCGAATGAGGAGCAAGAAGCTGCACCGACCAGGCCGCCATTTGCCAACAAAATTTCTGCTCAAAAGACTTGTGATGAAAATAAGTATCCACCACTTAATACTACTCGACCGCTTACTGAGAACAATTTCCACAAACTCTCTATGGCTTCTGCTACTGTGGATTGTCCGTTTAAGCAAAATGGCCTGATAGAAAAAGAAAACAAGGAAAACAATCCAGATATTGATGAACAAGTAGCTGTTCTGAAGAGGACTGGGCGAGCTTCTATGTGCCCGATTGCAAACAGGATTTTGCCTAAACCTGCTCCACGCCGTAACTCTCTGGTTCCACTGCGCTATGTAGCACCTGTAACCAAGTTTCCTCCTTCACTTTTACCATTGAGATCAATACAAGCAGAGGAGACGGAAGATGCTGAGGGGGTCGATTCAAATTGCTTACCTGAACCAACACCACAGTGTAGTCCTAAAGAGCTTAAGAGTGTGAGTAAGAAGCTCAACAGTGTCTTGAGACGAAGCCTTCAGAAGAAAATGCAGTTCAAGTCTCCACTGCAGCAGTACATAAGAAGAGTTGGCGTGAATGTGGGCGCGGAGAAAGTTAGGGTCTCCATTGGTAGCAGAGGAAGGATGGCTCACAGGACGTTGCTTGGTAATGCGATAAGAGTTCCAAAAGAAAATCAGCAGAAGCAAAGATGGAATAGTGGAACAGCTGCAAGAGCAGTTCTATGATACTGTTTCTTTACTTCCTTTCATCTTGTTTTCTGTTCAGAACAAGGGCTATGCTTCTTCCTTGCACACGCAGCAACACGTAGCGAAAACAAAACCAAAAAAAATATATATATGTATAAGAAAGAAATGGCTGTTGATTTGTTTGGATGATGCTTATCATCTGCTGAAAGTATTTTGGAGTTGTTTGATTGGTGTAAATGCTTAAAAGATTGGTGTAAATGCTTGAAAGATATATTATGCATGGATCATTAGGACAAGACATGTTTTTTCATTAATGCATGCAACTCACACTGATAACACATATACAAATTAGCTGAACACTCTCTCCTAATGTAACCCCGTCATCGCATCCATTGAAGCTTGTAACCATTACACCCTTTCTTGAACACTAGTGCTGCAGCCTGCATTTCTGCTTTTCTTTCTCCCTGGTGGTGGGTGCTGCCTCCCATTTTTCTTTACGAAATTACAATAACTAGTAGAAAAGTGGTCGTGCTTTCCATGGTATGGTGTAATCAACTCTCACGGTGTAATTAGTACTATAATTATTAGCAAGTTATTCTTTGAACTTCACCAACTTGAACTAACACAATATTAATACCAACTAAAGAAACAGGCCAAAGTCATGCATTTATTTTGAAGGACAATTATGCAATAGGCCAACCCCACCCTTCTGTTTTACGTAAATGTGTTTAGGACAATACTTTTTACCAACTTACACAAACACACACAAAAAAAAAAACATTTATTGAAGGAATATATTTTCCGTGGAAAATATTTTCCTTTTATACCAATATCACCGAGGACTTATAAACAGAGGCGGATGTAGAATATATCTGTCGGGTTCATTTGAACCCAGTACTTTCGCCGCTGAGCATAAATTTATGTGCAAAAATTTATTAAAATTACAATAAACGGTAGGATTGAATTCATAACTCTAAAAATACAATGGGTTCAATGTTAAAAACCTTAAAAGTTGAACCTACAGAATATAAATTCTGAATCCGCCTCTACTTATAAATAAATATCTTGATTATTGACATAGACATTTGAGCAGAACAAAAAAAAAGTAGGGAGAATACATAAAATGACACCTGAACTTGTACCCCAAATCCCTGTTACATACCTGTTGACCACGAGAATATTTTCAAAAGTGAATCTATTACACATCACTTTGATATTTGATCACTTCTTTTAAATAGGTGTATGTCACGCATCAATATTGTCATGACATATGTCATTAAGTTAAAAAATAAAAAAAGTCCTCCAGCAAAGTTTTAAAAAATAAAAAGAAAAGGAACCCAAGTAAAAGAAAAAGAAAAAGAAAAAGAAAAAGAAAAGAAACTCATCTTCTTCTCAAGACCAACCACCATGGCTGTGCCCACCTTCATATTAATCCCATCTACCAAAATTTTTAAAATCAAGCTCAGACTTCTTCAAGTCTAAGATCCAACACTTAAATTTAAAATATTGTTCTTTGGCATTCTTCAACAAGTTTCGGTCTAACTCTCAATTCATCTCCAAATGAGTTCCAACTTGAAATGGAGCTTCCAATCAACAACTAATTCAGTATCCAAATATCAATTTTAGTAAAAGAATAATTTCACATAAACAATTTTAGTACTGTTCTCTTGATTTTTCGGGCCAATAATTGCACTTTTTGAATCAAAAATTTCTGGGTCTAATTGAAATCGCACTTTTCGAGCCAACAATTTCACATCAACCTCTTGATAATCCAAAAAGTGCTAAAAGTTTGAAAAGTGACCCCAAAAAAAAATAGAAAGAGGTTCTATGAGCATTAATGGAGGAAGAAAAATGAAGGATATGAATAAAAAATAAAAAAGGGAAAAAGTTGGATATGTGACGTTTTTATGAGGCTTCATATGTAAAACTTTTTAGTTCACTCGCTTTGTTTGTGTGTAAACGACGCCCAAAAAAGTACTCTTTTTTTGTTGAAAAAGAAACAAAAAAAGAAAGTACTCTTTCTACAACATGAAAAGAAATTACTCAATTTGTTGAAATAAAAAAAAATACTTTTTCTGCATCATGTAAAGAAAGTACATATTTTGATGAAATTTAAAATATTTTTCTACATCATGAAAATAAAATATTCATTTTGTTGAAATGAAAAAAAAAGTTCACCTAGTAATATTTCTATTTAGGGTGGGGGGTAAAGCAGGGGTTGGGTGGGGGTAGGGTACGATGTGGAGTTGGGAGGGGTTGGGGTGGGGTGAGTAGGGTAGTTTGGGGTTGGGGGTGGATGAGGGTGTGTTTGTGGGGATTGGTGGGAATGGGGAAACTTTTTTGTTGAAATAAAAAAATATTTTTCTACAAAATCAAAAGAAAAATATTCATTTTGTTGAAATAAAAAAGAAAGTACTCTATCTAAATCATAAAAAAAAAGTTCTTTTAATAACATTTCTATCTTAAGGTGGGGCTAGAGTAGGGAGGAGGGTTAGGGTAGGGTGGTTTTGGAGATGGGTTGGAGAAATTTCGTGTATGTGAAATTCCAACTCCGATTAGGGGCGGATTTAGTTCAATAGCTACGGGTTTCCGTGAACCCAATAGCTTTTGTTTAGAACCTGTATTTATATTAAAAAATTCATTAAATGTATAAGAATATTTAGTTTGGACCCAATCCGTTCATTCAATTAATATTGTGTATCAACTCGAAATTTTTGTAGGAACCCATAAACCTAAATTCTTGGATCTGCCTCTAACTCCAGTATAGCATATATTGAAGTTTCAAACATTTACTGATTCACATGAAACCCACCACATACATCAGAGCATATACTTTCTGGCGAATCAAATGAAAGGTGATTTTTCTGTTTGCTCCATCAGATACTCTGGTTTCCACTCGATATTGTTGGTATGCGTTTGAAGTAATTAAAATTTTAGTAGTTGTGGCTGTAGGGTAAATTGTTTTCCTGATTTTCCCACTAGTTGGGTAGTCATTATGATCCAGATCAACAAGAAGCAAAAAAAATAAATTGGCTTTGATCAGAGTTTGCTTGGTTGAGTCTGCTCTCTATTGCATGCACAAATCGTTTATGGGATTTTAACTTATAAAGGTTTGAATCCCATGGATTGTGTAATATGGGCAATATTTTGGCTAGTGGAGTCCATCTTACATATACATAAACCTATTTGCAAGTAGACTTTGCCGGTAATATTTTCACTTGGGGCCAAAGTATTGCATTGTGTGGTGGATATTATTTACAAAAGTTTACACCAAGGTTTTTTGCCTATTAAATGAAAGGCCATTCGTTCAGTTTCTACACACCAAAAGCTTTCAAGAGCTTCTTTAATCTCTTGTTGTTCTTCTTCTTTTATTATAGAGTATTTTATAAGAGAGTGTATTGTGAAACACTTGTGTGAACCTTTCTTTGGAGTGATCTTGTGAGGTTATTTTTTTGGGGTATTTGAGACTAATTAGAGTATTTACTCTACTTATGTACTCTTGTTGGTATAGTGAAACTGCTTTTCTCCGCTTGTGCAGGTAGGTCACCTTGACTGAACCACGTTAAATTTGTGCCTTCTTTATTTGCTTTAATTAGCGTTATTATCAACTTGCATTGTCTTTGTTATTGTCATTATAATGTTGTTTGGCTAAATTCCGCACTACCTGAATTTCCGATCCTAACAGATTGCTTATAGGGTTTGAAGCTTAATTCTTACTTGTCAAAACTTCGAACTCCAGTATCAATTGCTCGAGTTGTTTTGTATGGGTCAATGGCTAATTTCTCAATACAATTCAAAAGTTGGCTAAACTCTAATAGCTGGCCGAAAATGTGACTACGTCAATATATTCCCAACAATATTTGCGCTAATTGTTGCTACATATCTTCACCAAGATCCCAGATTTGAAACTCAAGATCCGGAAAAAGTCTTAGACTAAATAGCCCGTTTGGCCAAGCTGCAAAAATCAGCTTATTTTGAGAAGTATTTTTTTTTAAAAGTACTTTTCTCAAAAGTACTTTTGGTGAGAAGCAGTTTGTGTTTGACTAATTAGTTTGAAAAACACTTCTGAACAACAATTAGTGTTTGACCAAGCTTTAAAAAATTGTCTTTAAGTGTATTTTTCTCAAAAGTGCTTCTCAAAAAAGTGCTTTTGGAGAGAAGCTACTTTTTTCTGCTTCTCCTCAAAAGCACTTTTTTTCCTTCCAAAAGCTTGGCCAAACACCTCAATTTTTAGCCAAAAGTACTTTTGGCAAAAAAAACACTTTTGGCCAACAAGAAACTTGGCCAAACAGGCTATAAACCGCAACAGTCAATTTGAGAAAAAACAAGAAATCATCAAGAACCATCTATGTGTGTTTCAAATTACCAAAGATTGTTTTCCGATATCTTACTCAAATCTATCAAAATTCGTGATAAACTTGTGCTCTGATTTGCTTCATGTTTGATATAGTTAAATAATAAAAGAAAAAAACTTTTAGTTAGTTTGATTTGGCAATTAAATAAAGGGGAAAGGGACAAATATACTTCTCTACTTTCGATAGTGTCCAATTTAACCTCCGTTATACTATTCGGCCAAATTTATCTTTACTGTTATATTATCCGGTCAAATTTACCTCTACCATCAGCAAGCTTTTAAAAATTACCCCTTGATCTGTTAGGTAATCAAAAAAATTTCAATTTCTTTTTATCTAAATTACTTGTTCTTCTTGCTCCGTTATTTTCAGAAATTACTATTGATGTGAATGTTAAAGGTACTGTATTATATAAATTATTCATGAATATTTTTAATTACCATTGCACCCATTTTTCTTCTTGTAGTAATGGATTTGGAATTGGTTTAAATTTGATTTATTTTTCAGCCATATACACATCGTGTATGTACATGTATATTCGAATATATTTTGTTGTTGTCCGGTTAGTATAGAGTTCGATTGACTAACTTAAGAGTGCACAATGCTTAGACATTTGATTAAACCAACGTTGAATTCGACAATGTAAAGTCTCTAAGGAACTTCAACTTCTATCACAAATACTTGCAAGTTTCCATACCTTTGGTGTAATGAATTCATTAAAGTTGGAATGTTGTAAATACTTTTGGAATTTAGAAGTTACCTAATTTGGATTCTTCAATTTACTATACTTTTTTCACTAACCGTAGTATTATTTTAATATTCCTTTCTCTTATTTTTTTCAATTTTAAAGGCATGTAAATGCTAACTATTTCAAAAATAATGGATCAAGAAGAAGAATAAATGACTTAATTATAATGATCTGGAAGATTCTAGGTCACCTGACGGACTGAGGGATAATTTTTAAAAGTTTGCTGATGGTAGGCATAAATCTGCAGAATAGTATAACGTTGGTATAATAGAGATTTGACGTAGACAATATTCGAGAACAGAGGGATAAATTTAGATCTTTTCCCATAAGAACAAACGAATGAAAAATTACTTTGAACTGGACGCGTTGATGGCCATCATTGACAAATTAAATTAATGATTGAGTTTGTTATTTATGATATTTTGAAAATTATATTTTAAACTTGAGCTTATTTGGAATATATTTGGTCACCAAATCGTGTGTTAGATTGTTAAAATTTTTAAAAAAATGTTTCGGCTTATGAAAAGAGATTCAGCTACTGAACTTCAGACGAAAACTCTTAAGTGCATGCAAAAAATTGACTGCAGTTTAGACACATACGTTTTAAGCGAAATTTTTGTGTAACGATCCGACCGGTCATGTTGAATATGTTAGCCCAGATCCCCTATTTATTACCTCCTCTATGTTATATTATGGTTATATGACTTATCGGGGTGTTCGATTTTAGTTTCGGGTGAGTTTTGGAGTGAAATGGGACACATAATTCCTAAGTTGGAGGCTTAAGTTGAAGAGTTGACCGTAGTTTGACTTTTATGTAAATGACTCCGGAATGAGGCTTTGATGGTTACAATAGCTCCGTATGGTGATTTTGGACTTAGAGTGTGTTCGAATGTGTCACGACCCAAAACTAACCCTGTCGTGATGACGCCTATCGTGGTACTAGGCAAGCTGATACATTACCAAAACAAATCGATATTTTCATTTCATAGATAGTGCCAAAACTATTTAATATAAAACCTTCATAAAAGAGTTCAAATCAAAACAAAGGTGCGGAAAAGAAAGCCCGTCATCGGGGTGTCACTAGTCATGAGCATCTACTACAACCATCTGGCAATATCAAGACTAACATAGCCTGGAAATAACTGAATACAACTAAGGGAAGATAAAGAGGGAGTAAAGCAAGGCTGCGATCGACAGACTACTGCCTTGCTAACTCCGATGGATCTGCCACCGAATAATCAATACCCGCTACCGGGTCCAGAAATACCTGAATTTGCATACAAGGTGCAGGGAATAATATGAGTACGCCAACTCAGTAAGTAATAAAAGTAAATAAAGACTGAGCAGTAGTGATGAGCAATAAAACATATACAGTTCATATCGTGAAATCTCAGTAGAATACAGTAGGCTTTTAAAATCAGGGTTCAAATCAACTTAGCTCATTTAAGTCCAGTTTCAATAAAACCTTTTAAAAATATCTTTCAATAGTTTTCAAATAAGTGATGAAATAATGAGTAAAAATGATGAAAACATAAACAGCCCCTCGGGCAAAACATCACTCGTGAACAGCCCCTCGGGCAAACATGTATCATAAACAGCCCATCGGGCAAACCTCATAGTCACTCATATACAGCCCCTCGGACATACCTCACAATCACTCGTAAACAGCCCCCGGGCAAAACATGGATCAAGAACAGCCCCTCGGGCAAAACATGGATCAAGAATAGCCCCTCGGGCAAAACAACATATCACTCACTCAGGGTACCCGTACTCACTGGAGGTGTGCAGACTCCGGAGGGGCTCATACAACCCAAGCGCTATAACAAGCTACCTCGTGGCATAATCAATCAGGACCTCAGCCTCATAACAAGCCACTTCGTGGCATAAACACTCAAGCCCTCGACCTCACTCAATCATGAATAAGTAACAACATGCTGCGGCGTGCATCCCGATCCCATAAATATCCTCACAAATCAAGCCATCGGCCTCACTCAGTCATCAACCTCTCAAGCCACTCGGGCTATCAGTAAAAATAGGGTGCTCAGCCCAAAACAACATTTTTATATGCATCAAAACAGTATAGTAAAGACTGAGTTATGAAATCAATGAGTATAACATGACTGAGTATAGATTTTCAATCAAAAATAGTGAGATGATAGTAAAAAAAGGCCCCTCAAGGTCCAAACAACTTTGGCACAAAGCCCAAACATGACATTCAGCCCAATTTATAGAAATTCTTTTTAAAACGCATAAGTATCATATAGTTTCAGCCAAATACACAACTTATAGTTGCTACGGGACGGACCAAATCACAATCCCCAACGGTGCACGCCCACATGCCCGTCACCTCAAAGTAGTAAAACAATGCGAAATTTGGGGTTTCATACCCTAAGGGACAAGATTTACAATTATTACTTACCTCAAACAAGCCAAAGCCAATACCGAGCAAGCCAAGTGATGCTCCAAAAATTCCATCTCGCGCGTTCCGACCTCTGAACGGCTCGAAACTAACCAAAAATAACTCAAATACATCAAACAATACTAAAGGAACCAATCACAATCGAAAAGGTCGAATCTTTAATCAAAAGCCCATAATCGGCCAAAAAATCCAACCTCGGCCTGCATCTCAAAATCCGACAAAACTCACAAAATCCGACAATCCACTCAATTATGAGTCCAACTATACTAGTTTCATCCAATTCTGACTTCGGGTCGATGTTTAAAACTTAAGAATTCACTTTATGAAACTTTAGACAAAAATCCCCAAATTTCACTTTGAAATCATCAATCAAATGCCAAAAACAAAGATGGATTCATAAAATATAACTAAAACCGAGTAGAGAACACTTACCCCAATCCATATGGTGAAAATCTCCTCCAAAATCGCCAAAATTCGAGCTCCCCAACTCAAAATATGACCAAATGAACAAACTCTTATTTTATATATTTTTTTGCCAGCTATTCTGCCTTAATTCTCATGCCAAGAGATTTCAAAACTTGCTTTTGATGCCTCCAATGGATTCCTATGAAATGTTAGTCAAGTTAGGCTCTTGAATCACTCCATTTGACCTTATATTGAAAGAGATATGTTGGTTTCAATATTTGAAAATAGTGCAGATTTTTAAATACGAATTCAGTGGCAATTTCGTAATTAATCTGGAAAAAATCTAGCAATCCAATTCTTAGTAAAATGACCATAAAATTCTCATACAATGTCCAAATTTGAAGATTCTTTTTTCTATGGCTCCGTAATTACGATACGGATCTAATGCTTCAATAAAAGCAGAAATCAGAGCTCATTTTCTTATTGTAGTACCATTTATGCTTGAAAAACGACGTCGAAACATAAAAAACGAGCACAACACAATCCAAACCTATCTGAAACTCATCCGAGCCCCTCGGGACCCTGTTCAAACATACCAACAAGTCCCATATCATAATAGGAACCTACTTGAGGCCTCAAAACACACATAACAACATCGAAAGGGCGAATCACACATCAATTCGAAATCAATGAACTTGAAACTTCAAACTTCCACAACCGATACCGAAACCTATCAAATCACGTCTGATTGACCCAAAATTTTACACACAAGTCACATTTGACATTACGTACATGATCTAACTTTCGAAATCAGAATCCGACCCCGATATCAAAAAGTCCACTCCCGATCAAACTTTCCAAAATTCCAACTTTCGCTATTTCAAGCCAAATTCTACTGCGGACCTCCAAGTCACAATCCGGATGCGCTTCTAAGTCCAAAATAACCCAACGAAGCTAACGAAACCATCAGAAATTCAATCCGAGGTCAAATTCTAAAAAGTCAAAACTTGGTCAAACCTTTCAAATTTAAAGCTTCTAGCTGAGAATCATTCTTCCAAATCAATTCCAAATAACTTGAAAATCAAAACTGACGATTCACATAAGTCATAATACTTCATACGGAGCTACTCATGCCCTCAAATAACCAAGCAAAGTGCAATTACTCAAAATGATCGGTCGGGTCGTTATAAGATGTTGATTTGGAGGTCTGTAAGTTGTTTCGACTTGAATTGGTGAAAGATAGAAAGTTGAAGGTTTGGACGGTTGAGAAGTTTGACTGGGAGTTGACTTTATTAATATCGGAGTCTGATTTCCAGTCTAGAAGTTGGAAGAGGTCCATCATGTCATTTATGACTTGTGTACAAAATTTGAGGTTAATCGGAGTTGATTTGGTATGGTTCGACGTTAGTTTTGGAAGTTAGAATCTTCATAGTTTTAGTAGGCTTGAATTGGGTTGCAATTCATTGAATCGATGTTGGTCGATTCGATTTTTGCCTCGAGTAGGTCCGTTATGTGTTTTAAAACTTGTTCGTATATTCAGGCACGGACTTTCTTTCCACTGAAGCGGAATTTGGGAAAGCTTGTGAAGGATAGTATGTGCGATTGATTTCTCCGCAGAAGCACACTTGCAAGTGCGAGCAAGTGGTCCGCAGAAGAGGAATCTCAAGACTTAAACTAGAAAAGTACCTGCGAAGAATTTTCCACAGGTGCGACTGTGGCCTCGTAGAAGCGAGAATTGCTAAGCAGAAAAGGCCTAATCGAGGGTTTCATCTCATTTTTCATTTTTGAAACTAGAGAGCTCGTTTTTTGGTGATTTTTTGAGGAATTTTCAAGGAAATCATCGGGATAAGAGATTATAACTCGCTTTGGCTATATTACGCGAATCCATTGCTATTTTAATCATTTAATTAGTGGTTTGAGTTGGAAATTCTTAGACTAAATTTTGGGGATTTGAAAGGCGATTTGAAGTAGGATTAGAGTAGTTCTTGTATGGTTGGACTCGTTATCGAATGGGTGTTCGGATTTTGTAATTTTGGCCGAGTTCCGAGGCGCGAGCCCGTGGTTGACCTATTGAATTGACTTTTTATTTCATTTAAAAGATCGTAACTTTATTGTTTGGAACAGTTTCCTATAGTTTATATTTATGGTATGAAGTCGTTTTGTCTGGATTCGAACCGTTCAGAGTTGGATAATCGAGGGAAAGGCTTACTAGTGGATTGAGTAGCGTGTTTTGAGGTAAGTATCTTGCCTAACTTTGTGTGGGGGAATTACCCCTTAGGATTGGTGTTGTTTTGTGTTAATTGTGATATGTGGAAGCCGTGTACGCAAGGTGACAAGTGTGTACACGAGCTAAATATGGTAAGTGACCGATTTTAGCTATGTAGATTCCTTTGATGCCTTAATTGAGTTATCATAACATGTTATATTCATCATCATTAGTCTATTTTCACATGATCTACTTGTCATATCTCTTACTTGTTAATTGTTATTACATGTTTAGTTGAAGTTATTGTATCCTCTATTCCTATTTCATTATTTAACCGTTGAGTTCATTCTTCGAAGTTGTTATTCTTGAAATATCTTGTGTTGAAATTGGTATTGACTTATAAAGGTCGTGATTTACATTGAGGAAAAGTTGTTAAGTTATGAAATATTATTTTTGTTGAGTTATTTGCTTCCGGTTGTTATTGTTGAGACTGTTGTGCATATTGTGGTTGATCCATGGGCTATTTATTGTGAAAACACCGTTATTGTTGAGGTGCGATTTGTGATACATCTTGATATTGATACGCATGCGGTGGTATAAGGATTCAGGGTTGAAATGCATGTAATTGAGATAAGGTGGGGTTGATACGCGCGTTACTAGTAGGGGAACTACTTGAAGCCACGCGGTGTGATAAAATGCAGGAAGCTATTTCAGAAAAAATGATTTTCAAAACTATTTGCAAGGCTCCTGCGGTGATATAAGGGAAAATTGTGATTGTTTTGTATTTGAGACTACGAGGCGATACCTCGGTAGTGATTCTGTTGATACTTTTCTATTACTACACTTGTGTTTTGTTTGCTTTGTTTCCTTGGCATATTATCCTTGTTTTCTTCCGTGATGCATTATTTGACTTAGTTCAGTGTAGCTAATCTTGTTATATTTCTTTGTTTCATTTCCATTGTTATCATTAATACACTGTTATATACCTATTCAGTTCTTGTTTACTCCAGTAGGGCCTTGACCTGACCTCATCACTACTCTACCAAAATTAGGCTTGGCACTTACTGGGTACCGTCGTGGTGTACTCATGCTACGCTTTTGCACATCTTTATGTACAGATCCAGGTACCTCTTACCTGTCCAAGTACTAGTGAGTTGAGTTCAAATTTGGATACTTCAAGGTATACCTGCCGGCGTCCGCAGGCCTCGGAGTCACCCTCTATCTAGTCTACTTCATTTTCTTTCCCTTTTATAGACACTGTTGTATAGGGATTATCATTAATACTTGTAGAGATTGTGACTTTTTATCACAAGATTTTGGGGAAGTTTGTTTATGCTAAGTTGCGAAGTTTCTTTTATGATAGTTGTTGAGTGTTTGAAATTCTTATCATTATTTTAGTTATATTCTGCATGTATATTAGGCTTACCCAATATTAGAGACTAGGTGCCATCACGAAATCCTACGAAGTGAAATTGGGGCCGTGACAGTTGGTATAAGAGCACTAGGTTCATAGGTGTTATGAGTCACAAGCAGGTTTAGTACAGCCTCGCGGATCAGTACAAAGACATCTGAACTTATCTTCGGGAGGCTGTGGAACTGTTAGAAAAGGCTTCAGTTCTTTGATTCATTATCGTGCGAATTTGTTGACTTCAGAAATCTAAATCTCTGTCTTTCTATTCTCTTACAGATGGTGAGAATACACATATCTGGATCTGATGATCAGACACTCGCGTCCCTTGCTAGAGCCGTGAGATGCCAGAGCCGGGGCAAAGGCCGATGATGGGCATGTGGTATAGCCAGAGCACCTACCGAAGCTACGACACTACAACAAAAAAGACTTTTAATGACAATTATTTAGTGGCAATAGACTAATTACCGGTAATTTACTACCTGAACTAAAACATTTACCAGCAAATATACATTAGCCAGCAAAAATATAATCTTTATCGGCAATTAAAAGAAATCTGCCAGTAAAAAACTAAAAAGGGACAACATTAATTTTCATCTTCCCTCCAATATCAAATTTTTATTTTTCCATTTCCCTCTCTCGCCTTCATCAAAATTTCAAACTCTTTCCTCAACCACTGGATTTCACTCTACTTTTCCTTCCACCCTACCAAAACAATTATCTCAATAAATTTCTCCTTGTTGCGATCAAAGAGTAAGGTATATCTGTTAAGGTGAGAAGGGGAAGCAAAATTAAGTACAACAAATTGGGAGGAGAAACCCTAAGGTGACTCACATAGTTAAGGTTACTAATTTCCTTATGCTTTCTCTCTTTGTCGTTGTTACATTTGTGAAAAGCTCAAAAAATTTCTATGCAATTATGTGGTAACTGTGAGCATTACTGTGTTAAAATTAAAATCAGAAAACAAAACTGTTAGAAGAATAAAGAAATCTAGAAAATAATAAAGAATCAGAAATATTCCGAGTCCACAATTTTCTTGTGCGTCCTTAAGGAATTTTAACCCCCTCACAAGTTGCCAAGGTAATGGATTAAATCCTCCCAGGATAAAACAGAATAAACCTTCCTGCAACAGTGGCAATACAAACTGCAGGATACCAACAAACTCAAAGAACGGAGCAAAATCACACTTACGAATTTGAGAGAGAGAGACTGCGAATTAGGATGCAGTGTATTCAGAAAGAAAGAAGTTATGGAGTGTTTTTCGTGTATAGAAAATGGAGCCTTGCCTCAAAATTTATAGGCAATTATCAGAAGAGGTGTCTGGAAAAAGTGCCTTTTCAGAAGAATACGGTGCCTGCCGCGGTTCTACCGCGACCGCGGCATAACCGCGGTCAAATAGGCTCTCTAAATCTGCCTGCCGCGGTTCCACCGCGACCGTGGCAGAACCGCGGTCAGATAGGCTCTCTGAATCTTCAGCAAGATTCTGGCGTATTTTCAGTAGTGACTTGGCATTTAATTAATTATTAAATAATTAAATAAATTTTGCGCAAAAAATAATCTTATCGATCCAAATCCAAATCCAAATCCAAATCCAAAGCTAAAGCCAAAGCCGAGCCGAGCGAGCGACGACGACGACAGTGCGAGGGTTCATTCTCTTCAACTCCTTTTAAGAGCTTTAAGAAGTGATTCTATATATAAGCACACAAATGTGGTTGTCCCTCACCAATAAGGGACAAAGTGCAACACAAAAGTTCACTTCTTCAAATTTTTCATTTTTCCCTCCATTTTATTTCCCTCCATTTCCAATTCACACTTCTTCTACTTTAAAGCCCAATAGCTTAAAGTCCAACAATCCCCCAGATGAATGAGAATGGCTGTATCAAGAAAGATCATAGATGAAAGCTATGTGATTTTGCAAGTAAGGATTAATTGCATCTGGATAAGTAGGTTTCCCTTTGAACTTTCCGTAGTGAACATATGTCGGATATACTCGGTCAATCGGTATATTTGATATCTTTGAACCGTCGAACTTTAGTGTATACCTAGATAACCATATGTCACACAACCGACCCTTAACCGTCTTTTGGTTGGAATTGTTGTGTTCGTTTTAGCTATGAACACCGCCTGGTCTCATAAGTGCGTAGAGAATTGGCCTTACAGAATTCTCCTTGAAACGGTTTACACTTCACACTTACGTAGGTGATTCCTAAGCGTGTAATCTTTTAGATTGACACTATTTGATAGATACCTCATCAAACTTTGGTAATCATTAAAGAACGTGTAAAGTTCTATCCTTGTTACTGAACATTGTCTTCATCACGAGAATGGACCAAAGATTTTATTTTGACAATGTTGAACCGGTCAATCACAACTTTGTTTGAGCTCCTTGAACCTAAATCTCGGAACATCCAAGATTCTAGGTAGAGTTACCGCCATGCTGACTTGTCCTCGGCCATAGTCCCATTCCTTTAGATGATTTCTCAACTCCCTCTCTAGTTAAGCTTTTTGTAAGCGGATCCGCCACATTATCCTTTGATTTTACATAATCAATAGTGATAATTCCACTAGAAAGTAGTTGTCTAACGGTGTTATGTCTTCGTCGTATATGACGAGACTTTCCGTTGTACATAACGCTCCCTGCTCGTCCTATGACAGCCTCACTATCACAATGTATGCAAATAGGAGCCAAAGGCTTTGGCCAGAACAGAATGTCTTCTAAGAAATTTCGAAGCCATTCAGCTTCTTCACCGGCTTTATCCAAAGCTATAAACTCTGATTCCATTGTAGAACGAGCGATACACGTCTGTTTAGAAGATTTTCAAGATACTGTTCCTCCACCAACAGTAAAAACATATCCACCTGTGGACTTTGTTTCTGTTGAGCCTGTTATCCAATTTGCATCACTATAACTTCGATAACCGCAGGATATTTATTGTAGTGCAAGGCGTAGTCTTGGGTATACTCCAAATATCCCAGAACTCGTTTCATTGCCACCCAGTGATGTTTGTTGGGATTACTTGTGAATCGACTAAGTTTACTTATTGCACAAGCTATATCAGGTCGTGTACAGTTCATGATGTACATTAAGCTTCCCAACACACGAGCATACTCCAATTGAGACGTACTTTCACCTTTATTCTTTATAAGATGATGGTTTAAGTCAATTGGAGTTCTTGCACTTCTAAATTCCAAGTGTTTGAATTTTTCCAGTACCATTTTCACGTAATGTGACTGAGACAAAGCTAGACCTTGAGGAGTCCTCTGGATTTTAATTCCTAGAATTACATCGGCAACTCCTAAGTCTTTCATATCAAACTTACTAGCAAGCATACGTTTAGTAGCTTGAATGTCGGTAATGTCTTTGCTCATTATTAGCGTATCATCAACATATAAACAAACACTGACTATATGATTTGGAACGTTCTTAATGTAAACACATTTATCACATTCATTAATCTTAAAACCATTTGACAACATTGTTTGGTCAAATTTCGCATGCCATTGCTTGGGTGCTTGTTTTAGTCCATAAAGGGACTTGACAAGTCTACACACCTTCTTTTCTTTTCCCGGAACCACAAACCCTTCAGGTTGGTTCATGTAAATTTCTTCCTCAAGATAACCATTTAAGAATGCTGTTTTTACATCCATTTGATGGATTTGAAGACCATACAAGGCGGCTAACGCTATTAGCATCCGAATGGATGTAATTCTTGTTACCGGCGAGTATGTGTCAAAATAGTCAAGACCTTCTCGTTGTCTAAATCCTTTGACAACAAGTCTTGCCTTGTATTTGTCAATAGTACCATCGTCCTTCATTTTCTTCTTGAAAATCCATTTAGAACCCAATGTTTTGTTACCTGGAGGAAGATCAACCAATTCCCAGGTATGGTTGCTCAATATGGATTCTATTTCACTATTGACAGCTTCTTTCCAATATTGTGCTTCTGAGGAAGACATTGCTTCCTTGAAGGTACGAGGCTCATTTTCTAACAGAAAAGTCAGAAAATCTGGACCGAATGAAGTAGATATCCTTTGACGTTTACTTCTTCTTGGATTTTCTTCATTAGGCATACCATCTGTTATTTCCTCCCGAGGTCGTTTTGACTTTTGGCAGGTCACTTCACTTTCCTTTTTATACGGATAAATAGTTTCAAAGAATTCAGCATTATCTGATTCTATTATCGTATTAATGTGAATCTCAGGATTTTCTGATTTATGAACCAGAAAACGATATGCCTTGCTATTGGTTACATATCCAATAAACACACAATCAACCATTTTTGGACCTATCTTAACCCTTTTAGGTTTAGGAACTTGTACCTTAGCTAAACACCCCCACACTTTGAAGTATTTCAAGCTAGACTTCCTTCCTTTCCACTTTTCATAAGGAATGGACTGTGTTTTACTATGAGGTACACGGTTGATTATCCGGTTAGTTGTAAGTATAGCTTCCCCCCACAAGTTCTGTGGTAAGCCAGAAGTTATTAGTAAAGCATTCATCATCTCCTTCAACGTTCGATTCTTCCTCTCCGCAATTCCATTAGATTGTGGAGAGTAAGGGGCATTTGTTTGGTGAATAATGCCATTTTCCAAATAAATTTCTTCAAAAGGAGATTCATATTCGCCACCCCTATCACTTCTTATCATTTTAATCTTTTTGTTTAGTTGCGTTTCAACTTCACTCTTGTATTGCTTGAAAGCATCAATTGCCTCGTCTTTACTATTAAGTAAATAAACATAGCATTATCTCGTGCTATCGTTAATAAAAGTAATAAAATACTTTTTCCCACCACGAGATGGTGTTGACTTCATGTCGCAAATATCTGTGTGAATTAAGTCTAAAGGACTTGAATTCCTTTCAACGGACTTATAAGGATGCTTAGCATATTTTGATTCCACACATATTTGGCATTTGGAATTAACGCAATCAAATTTTGGCAATACTTCTAGATTTATCATCTTCCGCAATGTTTTGAAGTTTACGTGACTTAAACGCGAATGCCATAAAGTGTTTGACTCAAGTAAGTAAGAAGAAACATTCACTTTATTGATAGGAACTGCTATTACATTTAGCTTAAAAAGGCCCTCATTTAGGTAACCTTTTCCTACATATACATCGTTCTTACTTAGTACAACACTATTAGAAACAAAAATACATTTGAATCCATTCTTGACAAGAAGTGAGGTAGACACAAGACTCTTGCAAATTTCTGGAACATGGAGGACTTGGTTTAGAGTGACTATTTTTCCCGATGTCATCTTCAACGCAATCTTGCCAACTCCTTTAATTTTGGCCGTAGATGAATTTCCCATGAAGATTGTCTCGTCGGGTCCTGCGGGGGCATAAGAAGAAAATAACTCCTTGTTAGCACAAACATGGCGGGTGGCTCCAGAATCTATCCACCATTCTTTTGGATTTCCTACCAAGTTGCATTCAGACAACATGGCACATAAGTCCTCCATTTCATCTTCAACCATGTTAGCTTGATTCTTTTTCTTCTTATCATTCTTTGGCGCACGACAATCCACAGCCTTATGCCCAGATTTTCCACAGTTGTGGCAATTACCCTTGAACTTTTTCTTGCTTGGGTAATTCTTTGGTCCAGAAGCCTTCTTCCTCTTCTTATTTTGTGGCGCCTCCTCAACAACATTTGCCCCCATTATTGTCGAGTTTCCACGTGACTTCTTTTCAGCATTTTTTTTGTCTTCTTCTATCCTCAAACGAACAATCAAGTCTTCCAGTGTCATCTCCTTCCGCTTGTGTTTAAGATAGTTCTTAAAATCCTTCCACAACGGAGGTAACTTTTCAATGAAAGCAGCGACTTGAAAGGCCTCATTTATGACCATACCTTCAATAACAAATTCATAATTAATAATAAGATAAATCTTATTAATAAAATTATTGATTCGGGTCATACCTTCAGCAAGGAGGTCATGCACAATGACTTGTAATTCTTGGACTTGAGTTATGACTGACCTAGTGTCAATCATCTTGAAATCCAAAAACCTTGCAGCCACGAACTTCTTAAGTCCGGCATCCTTAGTCTTGTACTTCTTCTCAAGCGCATTCCATAACGCTTTTGAAGTTTCCATGACACTATAGACATTGTACAAGCCATCTTCCAAACAACTCAATATGTAGTTTTTGCACAAGAAATCAGAATGTTTCCATGCTTCAGTTACAACAAGTCGTTCATCATCCGGAGTATTTTCAGCCATGACCGGAGGATCCTCCTTGATGAAACATTGCAAACTCAACGTAGTAAGATAGAAGAGCATCTTCATTTGCCAGCGTTTGAAGTCAATACCGGAAAACTTTTCGGGTTTTTCTGCCGGTGCCATAGCATGAGCAGGAGTAGAACGGCTTGACGAGGCAGCAACACTCGTAACAGTAGCACCCGTTCCCGCAACACTTCCATTAGTTTGGTTTTCATTTGTCATATTTCTGTAAAGCTGAAAACAATACAGAACTTGTTAAATCAGTGAAGTTTTGATATCTTCAAACTGAATACCAAACCAAACATACAACACGTAACAATGGTGAAGTTTTTATATACTTCAAATCCGTACGTTTATTATTCTGGCAAAGTTTTTATGTACTTTAAACCGGACAGAAACAATTATAGGAGTAGAAAGCAACAAGGCTTTAGTCTCCAACATAGTATATAGAAAACAGTTTAATAATCAACACAGAAACGTTAGTAATTGTAAAATTCCTTAAGCTTGTGAGCGTTACTGTGTTTAAACAAAAATCAGAAAACAAAACTGTTAGAAGAATAAAGAAATCTAGGATACAATAAAGAATCAGAAATATTCCGAGTCCACAATTTTCTTGTGCGTCCTTAAGGAATTTTAACCCCCTCACAAGTTGCCAAGGTAATGGATTAAATCCTCCCAGGATAAAACGGAATAAACCTTCCTGCAACAGTGGCAATACAAACTGCAGGATACCAACGAACTCAAAGAACGGAGCAAAATCACACTTACGAATTTGAGATAGAGAGACTGCGAATTAGGATGCAGTGCATTCAGAAAGAAAGAAGTTCTGGAATGTTTTTCGTGTGTAGAAAATGGAGCCTTGCCTCAAAATTTATAGGCAATTATCAGAAGAGGTGTCTGGAAAAAGTGCCTTTTCAGACGAATACGCTGCCTGCCGCTCTTATCGATCGATCATTTTCCAAATCCAAAGCCAAAGCCAAAGCCAAAGCCGAGCGACGACGACGACGGCACGAGGGTTCATTCTCTTCAACTCCTTTTAAGAGCTTTAAGAAGTGATTCTATATAAAAGCACACAAATGTGGTTGTCCCTCACCAATGAGGGACAAAGTGCAAGACAAAAGTTCACTTCTTCAAATTTTTCATTTTTCCCTCCATTTTATTTCCCTCCATTTCCAATTCACACTTCTTCTGCTTTAAAGCCCAATGGCTTAAAGTCCAACAGCAACTAATTTTATTCATTATTGTTTTTTAGGTATTTGTTAAATATCAAAGCCAGTTGCATTCATATATCTGCCTTCAAAGTTACGTAGCTTGTGATGTAATCATGAGGACTATTTTACCAGGTTTATTGAATTTATACTAGATCTTGAATCTTGATAATATTTTGCCCATACTAACTAGCTATGATTTGCACTACCCTATTTCAAACTTAATTTTTAATTTTTATTTTTGTGACATGTGCTACAAATAATTCCCTCATAATTGGCAATCTGGCATATGTATATATTTTCAGACTTTGATGCATCAATAAGGTGGTAATACTTCCCTTGAAGTTATTGTAGGTATTAAAATATCTATTCAGTATATGCCTGGGTATTATGCACAAGAGTTTGGAGGCATAAGAAAAGTATTTGGCTTCTCTGTTATTTTTCTGACTTTAGAACACTGCAATAAGGTCATCAACTTTTCGAAGTGAATGTTAAATGCACAAGAGTGTGCATTTTTTCCAATACTGGAGATTGGATAGAAGTTGGGTTTGGGGCTTCTGAGGGAGAGATTTGTAAAAGAAATAATTAAATTAAGTTGACTACTACTATTAAATTAATGTTGAATTCATAAAAGATAAAAGAAAAATGTAAATGAAGTTAACTACCAAGATACAGAGAACTATTATTACCGTTGAATTCAGAAAGGAAAAAAGAGAAACAAAAAATGTGTAACTCTGCCGCAGTTGTGTCTTGAATGTTGGACGGCTACGTACAGAAGGAGTGCAAGGGGGCTGCTCGACCAACGTAGCTGCTCATATTCTGTGAATGCCAGGGGCACAATTAATTTATATAAGAGTTTCGGGATGTATATGCGGACATATATACACCATTTTTTCCGAGGCTATCGGGTGCTGGTGACCCCTCTACTCACAAGGTAGGTCTGCCTCTGTACCCAAGATTAGTGGCCTCTAATATGCATTCTTTTATATATTTTGCTAGTATAACTTTATTATTTCTTATTGAATACTTTGAGTTTCTTCTCAATATGTTCTCATCATATTGGTTTTTGTTGTATCTAATTTAATACAAAAAATATAACTACGTCGTAACGGATTAAACTGGCAGCCGATTAACATTGGTTCCTCTTCTAAAAGAACTTATGGAAAATGAAATCCAAAGTATAAATATTCAGGTAAAGACCAACTCCTCAAGCCGCCATTGTCTTGTGTTTTATTTTTTTCTACTGTATTAATCAATTTCTTCTCAATTTCCAAATGAACTATTGTGCATTCGTTGTGTATGCTCGAGGAACAAAGTGAGAAATTGCTGGTAATTTGCCATCTCCCAGAACAAGTTAACCAATTTTTCTATTATTTGCCTTGCTGTTATTCTTCCAGTTTGTATTGCTTTCTTCATTTTCTTTCTCACCCATTTGTCTACATATTAACTTTCTTCCTAGGAATCCTGTGCTGTTACACTATCCCACTTTCTTGAAAATTGAGTTTCAAGTAAGTATATTTCAGCATCCTATCTGTACTTTTAAATCTTAAAATTGAAATCCTATTATTTTGTGTTGGGACTTTGACATTATCCAACTTGAGACTGTTTAATATGGACATGTTTGATGCTAGTTTTTATTTTAATTTTAATCATCACTTGCTTCAGAACTCTGATCCAAATTTACTTTCAAATCTTCTTTAAAGAACAAACATTATTGCATTGTGATTTATTTCCTTAGCTAATCCCATTTAAAATTTAAATAAGCACTTGAGATGATGTTTCTTGATCTCTTGATATTCTTTTTTTGTTACATATACACTGCTACTTCTTTTTTGGGCTGAGATATTGTCATGACCCAAAAATCCATTAAGGGTCGTGATGGCGCCGGACACCGCTGTCAGGCAAGCCAACCATAAATACTTAATTAAATTCTCATTTAAACAATTGTGAAAAAAACTCTGATTTTTCTTCAATTTTTACTAGTAAAAGAACTCAGTTCAAATTAAATATACATGTCAATAAGTCAATACAAAATACCCCATAACTATCCCAGAACCCGGTGTCACAAGTGCATGAGCTATTTCTAGGAAGCAATACAATACAACAACCGTCCGGAATACAAATTGGACAGAAAATAAATACAATAATCTGGAAGAGACTCTGCTGGCCGCGGGTCGTCTCGGAAAGTGCAACTCACCTAAGTCTCCGTGTCAATCATGTTGCTACGCCCACTAGGCCACTATAGATGCATATGCCTGTGCAACAAAAATGCACAAAAGTGTAGTATGAGTACGAAAACAACGTGTATCCAATGAGTATCCCGTCTAATCTCGAAGAAGTAGAGACGAGAGGTCGACTTCGACACTTACTAGTGGTCCAATAATGTTATCTCAATAATATAGTGAATCGGTGATCTTTAAAACCATGATTGTAATTCAATGGAATGAAGCAAGTAAGAAATTCTTTCTTTTATAGAAAATTTCCAAATTCTTTTTCATCGTTTATACAAATATTCTCAAACCGGGAAGAGGCAATAACAACTTCAATAAGTTTCAAGGCAAGCAATACAAGCATGCACAAATCATGCCGAGGTCGTACGACCCGATCCAACAATATTTAAATTGTGCACTGCTAGATGGGCGAATGGCACTAACCATAGATGCATCTATTTAATCTACTGAGGCGTTCGACCCGTTCTAGAATTTAAACACACACAGACAGTCAATCAAGAAGTCATCAGGGAACAATTATCCAAAGAAAACCACTTCTCTTTTAACAATTTAAGAAAATGAAGTTTAAATCTTTGTAGAAATTTATTTACTAATTCGATGTGATTTAAGCAATTCAAACTGTCAATAAGATTACAAATAATCCAAGTATAGCATGCTTTTGGGTCCAAGACTACCCAGACTTAAACATAATAGTAGCTATGCACGGACTCTCGTCACCTCGTGCATACGTAGCCCCCACAAATAGGAGCACATAACCAATTATATCACCTATGGAGGCAATTCCCTCTTACAAGGTTAGAAAGGATACTCACCTCGCTCCGAAGATCCATAACCGACATTCCACGCTCTTCCGAAGATTCGAATCGATGCACAATGCTCCCAAAACTAGCCAATAATTATGGAAATCCATTAATATATGTTCAATTACTCATTACAATCCAATTTATAACAATTCCTCACACCGATCGAAAAATTGACAAAATTGCCCTCGGGCCCACAAGCCCAAATTCCGAAATTTTTCAAAGATAAAGTTTACCCATGAACCGCGAACTCAAATATATGATTTTCTCTTAATTTCATACCCAAAAGCGTGGTCAAATTCCAAGAATACGAATTTTCTAGGTTTCCCTTCAAACCCCAAGTTTTTACCAAATTTTCATGCTCAAATCCGCACATAATCAATGTATTTAACTCAAGATAGGTGGGGTTAGCTTACCTTGTCGTTGATGATGAAAAACTCCACTTGAAGCTCCCCAAAATCGTCCACACCAAATGAAAAATGGGGAAAAATGACCAACCCCCCGATTTTTAAAGATCTTACTGCCTCCAGCACTTCCGCACCTGCGGTCACCCGACCGCTTCTACGGTTCCGCAGGTGCAGCCCCACTACCGTATCTGCGGTCCTTCCCAGGACCCCTTATTTCCGCTTCTGTGCTTCGTGTTCTGCAGGTGCGGTCCTGCTTCTGCGGCGACTTGATCGCATCTGCGGTCCCAGCCTTCTCCCTTCTCCACCGCATCTGCGCTCCTTTGGCCGCTTCTGCGGCTCCACACCTGCGGCCAAATCTTCGCAGGTGCGGTTATACCGAATATCAACTGCTTCAGCTATTCTTCAAAATTCTAATTTGATCCGTTAACCATCCGGAATCAACTCGAGGCCCCCAAGACCCTGTCCAATCATACCAACCAGCCCCATAACACATTACAGACTTGCTCGAGGTCTCAAATCACATCAAACATCGCTAAAATCATGAATCAACCTCCAATCTAAACTTAATGAACTTTAGAACTTCAAACTTCTACATTTGATGCCGAAACCTATCAAATCATGTTTGATTGACCTCAAATATTTGCACACAAGTCATATTCGACATTACAGACCTACTCCATCTTTTGGAATTGGAATCCGACTCCGATATCAAAAAGTCCACTTCCGGTCAAACTTCTCAGAAACCTTCAAATTTCTATCTTTAGCCAAATGACTCCAAAATGGCCCACAGATCTCCGAATTCTCTTCCGATCGCGCTCCCAATACTAGAATCACCATACGGAGCTACTCCTAGACTCGGAATCCCAAACGAACATCGATAACACTGAAATGCACTTCAATCCAAACTTATGAAATTTCTTCCAAAATGCTAACTTCCACAATAGGCGCCGAAACGTTCCCGGGTCTTCCAACACCCAGTCTGGACATACGCTCAAGTCTGAAATCATCATACAAACCTGCTGAAACCTTCGAATCCCGATTCCGTGGCCGTTTACTCAAAAATCCAACCTTAGTCAATTCTTTCAACTTAAAGCTTCCGAAATGAGAATTCTCTTTCCAAATCAACTTCGAACTTCCCGAAATTCAATTCCGACCGTGCGCACAAGTCATAATACCTGAAGTGAAGCTGCTCATGGCCTCAAACTGCTAAACGACGCGCTAGAGCTCAAAACGACTGTTCG
Source organism: Nicotiana sylvestris (assembly GCF_000393655.2). Lineage (NCBI taxonomy): Eukaryota > Viridiplantae > Streptophyta > Magnoliopsida > Solanales > Solanaceae > Nicotiana > Nicotiana sylvestris. Next base: position 32,059,119 of record NC_091062.1, read on the forward strand.
GGTCGTTACAAATATACCATTAAGTAATCCTATTTGATTCTCAAAGGTCCTTAAGAATTATTCAGACAAGATTTTCCATGGGATCATGTCGGATTGTTTGCTAATTATTTTTGCCATGGAAAATTTGTACTTATTTTAATCGTTTTCATCACGGGTCAAGCCTTACTCATTGCTTATTGTTCTTCTCAGGTAAGAGACCTTCCCATTGATATACTTTGACATAATATGCGGTTAATTACTAAACTACTCTTTATCTCGGATCAGTTTCTATATATCTCTGAGTCTGCAGTTTATTTTGTTGTGTTATACTAGAGGTTCTAGGAAAAATTGACAACAATACAGATGCACATACTGTGGTTATAAAGATTATGATTTAACATATGTTGCTTCTATCCATTGACTACTATTCTATTGTAACTGATTTCGACGGCTTCTATCTCAAAACTAAGATGATAGTACTGTCTTACATGAGCCACACAAAACTAAAGTTGTTCATTTTCCTCTTGATTGTTGAAAGTTAGAAAACAATAGGTTCTACATTCAACATATGTATATTGAGATGTAAGAAGTAGATCATCCTTCAAGTGATTCTAACTGAAACCTTGTTACTTGTTTTACTTGAGCAATTGTTGGTGTCTTAAGAGTATTTTGAAGTGAACATTATCCTTGTGTTTCTTTATTCTATTGTACTTCTCTTTTACCTATTTCTTTTTATACTTTTTTTCAACCAACTTATTTGGTTTATCTTGTAATATTATTTCCACTGGTTAACAATTGAAATTCTGATTCTCTTGGAAAAAAATTTCCTTGTCATCATAGATTCAGTTATTGGTATTTGCTCAATGATGACATGCAAGTATTGATCCTTGATGGTTTTGCAGATGAAAACTAACAAGTGTAGTATGTGAAAGGAGAAGATGTAGAGATGACTGTATTGTGGAAGACAAGCAAAAGAAGTTCAACATTGGAAGACACCATTGTGATCAAGATTTGCAGAAACCGAGTGTTGGAGAAATGTTAATAGGCTAACTACTGTCTTGGATTATAGATATTTGATGATAGTAGTTATTTGACTCATACTGATACTAGCTTTCGAATCAAATGATATATTTTTATTTATGTTGTTGACACTCATGCAATATCAAGGTGAATTTAAAGAAATATATTGTCTTTTAGGATGAAAAGTAGCCTATTTTATCAAAAAAGTTTTATGTTATTATTTAGTGTGAATATTATCACTAATAAGCATATTAATGATGTTGGAATCACCTTTTAAATGAAAAATAGGTATAATGTTTCTTGACATTTTGATGCCATTATAATGATCCTTAATTTTCTTTTATAGGCAATAAAACAAATAATTACCGGCCATAACAAAAGCCATTAAAACCATATAAAAAGGTTGATTCAGGGGCACTTTTAGTGGCTATTGTGATTGCTGCTAAAAGTCAGATCTTTTTAGCGGCAATAATTGAGATCTTTACCAGCAATCTAAATAATTGCCGGTAAAGCTTTTAGCGACGCTGGTTACAGCGACAAATAATTAATTGCTGGTAAAAGTTTTTGCAGCGATTATTATTGCCGCAAAAGCGAATATTTATTGTCGCTAGAATCCTTTTTGCAGTAGTGCGACACAGGAGCTGCCAGTAGCTCCAGTTGGGGGCAGGCACCTCTGACGCCTGTTACTGCCCCTACACTTCAGGAGACTTTTGCTTAGTTTTTGAGCATGTTTGGCACTCTAGCTCATGCGGGATTGATTCCACTTGCTCCTGCCACATCTCAGGCCGAGGGAGGAGCATAGACTCTTGCCACCCGTACCCTAGAGCAGCAGGTCCAGGTTGACCAAATCCCGGAGGTCATACCAGTACAGCCGATTGTCTCAGTTCAGCCCGAGGTTAGGGCAGCAACATTTGAGGGGGAGGAACTCAAGCTTGATAGGTACCATAAGTAGCACCCCTATTTTCAGCGGCTTAGCTTTAGAGGATGCACATGATTTTCTTGAGGAGTGCTACCATATCCTTCGTACTATAGATATTGTGGAGACGAGTGAGGTTGCTTTCACTATGTTTCAACTTAAGGGAGCGACTTATCAGTGGTGGCGAGCATACGAGTTAGGTAGCCCGGCCGAGGCAGCTGCACTCACATGGGCTCAATTTTCAGAGATGTTCATGAGAGGGTTTTTTCCCAGAGCCTTCGGGATGTACGGCGCGCAGAGTTTGAGTAATTACGCCAGGGTGCTTTGACCGTGTCGGAGTATATTGCTGTTGACATCCAATTTTGTCCCTCTTTTCTTCCAAATTATTTACTTGAGCTTCTAATATCACTAATAATGTAAGAATAATTATTTTACTATTTTTAGCACAAACTATACCTAATTATTATTATTATTATTATTTACCTAATATCACTATTACTAGTATTATTAATATTATTACTACTACCACCACTTCTATTATCATTGAAATTAGTACTAGTATTAATACATTATGACTACTGCTAAGTACTATTATTATTAGTATTAATATTAATTCGATATTAGTATTAGTGTTACTATTATTACTACGACTACGACCAACATTTTTATTAGTAGTATTTTTATTTTATCATGAAATTATTACTATTTTTGTCGTTATTGCTATTAGTGTTACAATTTTAGTATATTAATACTATTGTTGCTGCTGCTGCTACTACTACTACTACTGCTACTACTGCTACTACTGCTACTACAACTACTACTACTACTACTACTTCTATTAATAGTGTACCGTAACTAATTTGTTAGATTTTATTTTTTTATTAACATTTATTTAGTATTATTTTTATTAACATCTATTTCATATCATACCTATACCTTTGTCCTCTTCTCCACCTTTTGACTAAAATTCAAACTTTAATGGAACATTCCTTCTTTCACCAAAAAAACAAAAGCCTCCCTTCCCCTTTCCATTGTCGCTTTCTTCTTGACTTTTCCTCCATTTCTGTAATCAATTCTTGACTTTCAAACCCCTACGTACAAGAGCATATCCCACCATTTCAGGTATAACCTGAACCATATCCCTTAAGAATCACGTGAAGATCCAATCCATCCAAAAGACTTTAATGTTAAAATTCAAACGGATCCATTTGACTTCTTTTGAAATCCGAATTTTAAATTCCTGCTCACAAGATGAACCCTACTTCTTCACCAATAAATACTTGCGTTTGGAATATATTGGGAGAGAGCTTTTAGAGGCGTTGCACCTCTCTTTAAAACCACAAGCTTCAGCCACCATTTTACTAAAAAAAAAAAAACTAATGGTTGCTAGCCGCCTCTCTCCCCTTCAAGTCAAGGGTTTATCAGTCGCCTCCTCTTTTCTCATAGGTCACTAATTTTCCATAATAAACCAAAGCTTTAGTTTGTTCTTCCTTTTTCTTCTCTGCTTTTGTTGGTTTCCATTCCCGCACCAAGGCAATTTATTTTCTGCCATTGTTGGATGCCGTCCGAAGTAGCTAGTTCGATAGAGGATCGAAAAACCCAACCTCGGTTCACTGCCTCGAGCAGGTCCGTAGCTTTATAATTTCCTTCTCCCTTTTTTTTATTTTTATTTTTGGGGTTCCATAATAAATGCTTGCTTAAGAATGAGACTTGCTTTTTATGTAGAAATCATGCTTTAGGAATTATTTTATTGAAAAACCATGATTTGTGATTCATTGCGTATTCTGGCAATAGAAAGTTTGAATAAGAATGGCATGTGTTTGACTAAATTCTCATATGAACCTGCGTATGGAATTTGCTGATAGAACATCCTATTATTAAACCTTTAGGTAATATGTCGTTTTCAGCTATTTAAGAACCATGTTTGTAGGCCATGAAATTTTATGGATTAGCCACTATTTACTTATTTAAATGTCATATGGAAGAACTACTCTGCTAAAATATTGTTTAAGATAATGACTCACTGTTTTAAATAGTATGTGAACATGGATCTTGTTAAGAGAACTTGTTACTTTTAAATTAATTAGTTAAATATTATATGGAGTAGCAGTAGCTTGACCGAACTGATTGAAAGCATGTTAAAGTGACATATGTATATGTATATATATATAGAAGCATGTTAAAGTGACATATATATATATTTTTAAAAGTATGCCCATAGTATTTCTTAGAGTGGTAGCTAAAGATCATTCTTAGATCCTTACAAGTATATTTGCTAGATAAATATTACGTTCTTAAGTTTTATAAAAACACCCTTTCCCTGCAGCATGTATCCTATTTGAAGTTTTTTTTTTTAAAATTTTGTTCCTTATCTCTATAATAATTAGGACACATACTCAATGCAATTTTGTCTTCGCCTAGCTTCATTGTCTCATTCTCTTTATGCTTGTTGAAGATTTAAGTCCTCTGCTAATTTTATTCTTTTTACTTTCTTTTTCTTTGCATGCCATACACGCCGGAGCAACAAAGAGTCTCAAGCGAGACTCTACCGCTGTCAAAGTCGAACCAAGCACTACTCTCTCGTGGCTTCCTCCAATTGCATAACCGCGGGATTCTTCTTCCTAATTAAAATTGAATAGAAGATTATTTATTATTCTATCTTATTTTTTTGCTTAAGACTACATTGTATATGTGTGTCTTGATTATTTGTTTTATCACAGCCAAGTCTTAATCTGGGTGGTATGCCTTAATTTGAGTAGTAATAAAATCCCAATCTATTAATATAAAACATGGCGTTAGGTATGGAATGATAGATTCAACATTTAATTACATTTAGCCATATTAAATCTATTAAAGTCCTTTAAAATCAGCTTAATATTTCACATGGAAAATATTTCTACTTTACTTCATGCTTACTTTTCTTTTTTATAAAAGTGCTAATCAATGCAAGTTTGTTTTCTAAGTAACCTACAAAGCTATTTGAAATTCACTCTTTTGTTCGGTTGATCTTTTATATCCTTGACTTTCAAATTACTTCTAGTCAAAAACTAGTTTTCTTTAAACAATACAAATAATAGACAGAATTCGCCCGCTTGACATGCTTATGATTTCTATTTTCTTTATACTTTTGGAACTAATTCATTGTGTGTCTTTTGATTTAATCACTGTTAAATTTTAACGAGTACCAGCGTGCTTACTAAAATTGAGTATTTCATTATTTACTAATCTTTTTATTACTTATATTTAGCCTTAGCCTTAATTAACCTAAGTTTGGCTAGTTAACCATATTTAATGGATCATATAGAGTGCTTAATACCTTCTCTATAAGATTAATTAGAACCCTTACTCATAGTTTTAAAGGTTAAGTAGACCATAAAACAGAGTTAACTTTAAGCACTATTTAGCTAAAATTGGTGTCCTAATTCACCGTTAAAATAATTAGGTGGTGACTCTCTTTAATTAATTAAACCTTCAGAATTATCAATATGTTATACTCTAGTTTGACCTGTGTTAAAATAGGGTATAATAATTGTCAGGTTCAACGAGTTGTCCAGACATGCACCAAATTTAGTCTCCACGGTCAGAAAGCTAGTCCGTCGATTTATCGAAGGGCTCAACTATGGTATTAGATTCCCCATGGCTCGAGATACCCCATACCAGCAGGTGGTGGAGATCGCTTGGAGATTGAAGGTATATGGGGACGGAAGAGAGATGACAAGGAGGACAAGAGGCCTCGAGATTCTTGCACATATAATGGTGCCAGTGCCCAGTTGTAGCCCGTCATGGTAGAGGCTATGTGAGCCGCTCTGTTCATTCAGCACTTCCAGTTTCAAGTGGTATTCCGGCTACTCCCATGTCACAACCCCAGTTCGCCCTCCGTGAACTATCGTGACGGCACCTAGCCTCTACGACTAGGTAAGCCTAACAAATGCAGAAAAGAAACAATTTGCAGAAAGAAAATAATATAAAACCAAAATAACAAAATAAAATAGTGTTTAAGATGCCGCCTGACACCTAACAATACAAGAATCTCAATCTAACACTTCCCAAAATTCAAAACCCCATGAATCACAAGTTAAGAGATACATAAGAAGCTCTAACACCAGAAATGTCTAACAAAAAGGAAAATACTGAAGGGCTATACTATTATAGAAAGATAGAAAGGGACTCCTCAGTCTGCGGACGCGGAAAATATACCTCAAAGTCTCTACAAAAGCGCCTCGCCTCAAGGATGATAAGACTGGGTGGAAGTACCTGGATCTGATGAAAAACATGTGCAGAAAGGGCATGAGTACACCACAACGGTACTCAGTAAGTGCCAAGCCTAAACTCGGTCGGATAGTGATGAGGAAAGTCAGGGCCCTACTGAGGTTAAATGAAATAGAAGGTATAACAATGTAAAAAATAAGATAGTATAATAAGTGTAACTGTAAGGAGTAACACAGAATAGAAAGAACAGCAACAACTACTATAGAGGCAAAGCAAACACAGAGAGAAATACATCTCAACACAGAAATAACAACCGGGGATCTCCTAGGACACCGTCCTGTAGTCCCAAATATAAATATCCAGTGGATCTCCCGGGATACCGTCCCGTAGTCCAACTCATAATGCAAGGGGATCTCTGGGAATACTGATCCGTAGTTCCAAATGTAAATACTCAGTACAGGGGGAATCTAGCGGGTGCAGTCCCCTAGTTCCAATGTAAATGTGCAGGAGGATCTCCCGGAATACCGTTCCGTAGTCCTAAAATAAACATACAGGGGAATCTCCCCGGATATCGTCCCGTAGTCCCAAAGTAAACACACAACAACAAAAAAAAGAATACACAGTTCAATTCAAATTCCATACCAAGGTAAAATAGGTATTTCTAGCCTAGCATGCTGCACGTAATCCAAATAAGGAAGTTTGAGCAAGTAAAGCAATTAAGTCAATTAGACATGCTTCCCTAAGCTAACAACAGGCTTAAATTGCAAGTAATATAAACAGGAAAAAAAGAAACACAATTAAAATTACTTAAAGAAAAATCAGATTTTTCAACAATTAGCACAAGTACGCACTCATCACCTCACGTACAAGGCATTTCAAATATCAATAATACCAAATTCTAAGGGGAGTTCCCCATACAAGGTTAGGCAAGTCACTTACCTCGAACTAGCTCAAAATCAATCCGAAACCACGTTCTTGCCACCAGTACTCGACTCCAAATGGCCAAAATCTATTCAATTCAATTGCATAATGTAAATAACACTTCAAGTAACTGATTCTACAAATAAATTCTAAGCTAATACGCGAAATTAGGTAAAATGATCAAAACACCCCTCAGGCCCATGTCTCAGAATCGGGTAAATTTTATATTTTCAGAATACTCATACTCTTACGAGTCTAACCATACCAAAATTATCCCAATCCAATATCAAATCCCCAATCAAAACTCGATTTTTTTGGTCTAAGAACTTTCCCTCAATTTTCATACAAATTCCGAAATTAAATGATGAATTCATATTTAGATTAATGGGTTAAAAGAAAAAGGAGTTAAGAATCGTTACCCAATCGATATCTCTGAAAATCCCTCAAAACCTCGCTCAAATCCGAGCTCCCAAGATCTAGTTTTCACAAAAATGGCTAAACCCTCGATTTTGAACTTAAACATTCTGCCCAGGCGCGTTCTTCTTTTCGAACGCGATGCACTAAACTTCCACTACCCAGTCTCTCTCTTTGCAAACGCGATGCCCGAGCCACGAACATGATGATCATTTCTCTTCTCCTATGCGAACGCGACACTGCCTTCACGAACGCGTAAGCACAAGGTCCCATAGCCTCGCAAATGTGGGAGCTCCTTCGCGAACGCGAAACGTTAATTCCTCACCAGCCCCAGCATTTGCAAACGTGAGACCCCATTCGCAAATGCGAAGAAGGAAATCAGAACTGAATGCTGCAACATTTTTCTGCAATTTCTAAGTTCCAAAAATGACCCGTTGAGCATCCGAAACACACCCGAGGCCCCTAGGACCTCAACCAAACATGCCAACCAATCCTAAAACATCATTCAAACTTGTTCCAATCTTCGGAACGCTCAAAACAACATCAAAACATCAATTAAACAACTGATTCAAGCCTAAGAACTCCAAAAAACTCTTAAATTACGCTTTCAATCAAAAAGTCTATCAAACCTCACTCTAATGACCTGAAATTTTGCCAGCACATCACATTCAACACTACAGAGCTACTCCAACTTCCAGAATCCCATTCTGACCCCGATATCAAAATCTCACTATCGAACCGGAAACTTCAAAAATTCGACTTTCGGCATTTCAAGCCTAAATAAGCTACAGACCTCCAAAACACAATCCGAACATGCCCCTAAGCCCAAAATCATGAAACAGAGCTAACGAAACCAACATAATTCCATTCCGAGGCCGTCTTCACACTACTCCAACTACGGTCCAAATTCTAAAGCTTAAGCTCTCATTTATGGACTAAGCGTCCCAAAACACTCCGAAACTCAAAACCAAACATCCCGGCGAATCAAAATAGCAGAAACAAATATGGGGAAATCAGTTAATAGGGTATTGGGGCGTTAATTCTTAAAACAACCGGCCGGGTCGTTACATCCTCCCACACTTAAACATTTGTTCATCCTCAAACGAGCATAGAGATATACCTGAAGTAGTAAAAAGATGAGGGTAATGGCTGCACATATCCTTCTCAGTCTCCCAAGTCGCCTCCTCGACCGGTTGACCTCGCCACTGAACCTTCACTGATGCAATGTTCTTTGATCTCAGCTTTTGAACCTACTTGTCTAATATTGCCACTGGCTCCTCAACATAAGATAGATCCTTGTCCAACTGAACTGAACTGAAATCCAACACGTGCGACGGATCACCATGATATCTTCGGAGCATCGAAACATGAAATACCGGATGAACCCCTGCCAAGCTGGAAGGTAAGGCGAGCTCATAAACAACCTCCCCAACACGCCTCAATATCTCAAAAGGGCCAATAAACCTCGGACTCAACTTCCCTTTCTTCCCAAATCTCATAACGCCCTTTATAGGCGAAACCCAAAGCAGAACCCACTCTCCAACCAGATAGGAAATATCACGAACCTTCCGGTCCGCATAACTCTTCTGTCTGGACTGGTCTGTGCGGAGTCTATCCTGAATCACCTTAACCTTCTCCAAGGCATCCTGAACCAAGTCTGTACCCAATAATCTAGCCTCACTCGGCTCAAACCAACCCACCGGGGATATATACCGCTTACCATATAAGGCCTCATACGGTGCCATCCGAATGCTAGACTGATAGCTGTTGTTGTAGGCAAACTCCACCAATGGCAAGAACTGATCCCAAGACCCTCCAAACTCAATCACACACGCACGAAGCATATCCTCAAGAATTTGAATAGTGCGCTCGGACTATCCATCCGTCTGAGGGTGAAATGCTATACTCAACTCCACCCGAGTACCCAACTCATGCTGAACGGCCCTCCAGAACCGTGATGTGAACTGAGTTCCTCTATCTGAAATGATGGACACTGGAATACCATGCAGACGAACAATATCCCAGATATAGATATGGTCAGCCGATCCACAATCACCCAAATGGCATCGAACTTCCTCAAAGTCCGTAGGAGCCCAACTACAAAGTCCATAGTGATCTGCTCCCACTTCCATTCCAAAATCTCTATCTGCTGAAGCAACCCACCCGGTCTCTGGTGCTCATACTTCACCTGCTGACAATTGAGGCACCGAGCTACAAACCCAACTATATCTTTATTCATCTGCGTCCACCAATAGTGCTTCCTCAAATCTTGGTACATCTTCGCGGCACCCGGATGAATGGAATACCGCAAACTATGGGCCTCCTCTAGAATCAACTCCCAAAGCCCATCAACATGGGGTACACAAATCTGAACCTGCATCCTCAATACACTATAATCACCAATAGTCACATCTCTGGCATCACCATGCTGAACTTTGTCCTTGAGGACAAGCAAATGAGGGTCATCAAACTGACTCTCCTTGATACGATCAAATAATGAAGACCGAGAAACCATGCAAGCTAGAACCCGACTGGGCTCCAAAAGATCCAATCTCACAAACTGGCTGGCTAAGGCCTGAACATCCATCGCCATAGGCCTTTCCAATACTGGTAAATAAGCCAAACTCCCCAAACTCTTCGCCTGGCGACTCAAAGCATCAGCCACCATATTGGCCTTGCCCGTGTGATACAAAATAGTGATGTCATAATCCTTTAGCAACTCTAACCACCTCCTCTGGCGCAAATTTAGATCTTTTTGCTTGAATAGGTGCTGCAAGCTCCGATGATCAGTATAAATCTCACAAGGAACACCGTATAAATAATGACACCAGATATTCAAGGCGTGAACAATGGCAGCTAACTCGAGATCATGGACAGGATAATTCTTCTTATGTACCTTCAACTCTCTGGATGCTTAGGCAATCGCCCTATCATCCTGTATCAAAACTACTCCTAGGCAAATCCTCGAGGCATCACAATAGGTAGTATAAGACCCCGAACCTATAGGCAATATCAAAACTGGGGCTGTAGTCAAAGTTGTCTTGAGCTTCTGAAAGCTCGCCTCACACTCTTTCGTCTACTAGAACGGAGCACCCTTCTGGGTCAGCCTGGTCATAGGGGCTGCAATCGATGAAAACCCCTCAACAAAATGACGGTAATAACTCGCCAAGCTAAGAAAATTGCGGATCTCTGTAGTTGAAGATGGTCTAGGCTAACTCTACACGACTTCCACTTTCTTCGGATCCACCTAAATACCCTCACTTGATACCACGTGGCCTAAGAATGCCACGGAATCCAACCAAAACTCCCATTTCGAGAATTTAGCATATAATTTCTTCTCCCTCAAGTCTGGAGCACTGTCCTCAGGTGTCGCTCATGATCTTCCCGACTCCGAGAATACACAAGAATATCATCAATAAAGATAATGACGAATGAGTTAAGATATGGTCGGAACACACTGTGCATCAAATGCATAAAGGCTACTAGGGCATTGGTTAGCCCAAATGGCATAACAAGGAACTCGTAATGACCATACTGAGTCCTGCAAGCAGTCTTTGAAATATCTGGCTCCCGAACTGATGGTAACCTGAGCGCAAGTCAATCTTAGGAAACACCCGTGCGCCCTGAAGCTTGTCAAATAGACCATCAATACGAGGCAAAGGATAACGGTTCTTCACTGTAACTTTGTTTAGCTGGCGATAATCAATACACATACGTATAGAACCATCCTTTTTCTTTACAAACAAGACAGAAGCACCCCAAGGTGTTACACTGGACCGAATAAAACACTTACCTGATCCTTCAACTCCTTCAACTCAGAAAGGGCCATACAATACGGAGGGATAGAAATGGGCTGAGTGCCCGACAACAGATCAATGCCAAAATCAATATCTCTATCGGGCGGCATGCCCGGAAGATAAGCAGGAAACATATCAGGAAAATCCCGTACTACTAGGAATGAATCAACTATAGGGGTATCAACACTAACATCCCTCACATAAGCTAGATATGCATCACACCCCTTCTCAACCATTTGCTGAGCTTTAAGGAAAGAAATAACTCTACCGGGAGTGTGATTTAAGGTACTCCTCCACTCAACTCTCGGAACACCTGGCATAGCCAGCATCACGATTTTGGCGTGACAATCAAGAATAACATAATGGGACGACAACTAGTCCATGCTCAAGATAACATCAAAATCTACCATGCTGAGCAATATCAAATCGGCTCTGGTCTCAAAAACACTAAGAGCAATCAAACATGACCGATAAACGCGGTCCACAATAAGAGAATCTCCCACAGGAGTAGAAACATAAACATGGTAACTCAAAGAATCCCGAGGTACACCTAAATGAGAGGCAAAATAGGAAGACACATAAGAATAGGTGGAGCCTGGATCGAATAAAACTGATGCATATCTATGACAAACCATGACAATACCTGTGATGACAGAATCGGAGGCAACAGCCTCGGTACGGGCAGGAAGGGTATAATATTTGGCCTGGACTCACCCTCTAAGGAGACCTCTACCTCCCCGACCTCCACCTCTAGCTGGCTGAGTAGGTGGGGTAGAAACTGGTGCTATAATCATAGCTTGAGAACTCTACGGGGCACGTTGTGGCTGAGAAGTCTATGGAGGTACACCCCTCCTATGTCTGGGGCAATCCCTCACCATATGGTGTGTGTCACCACACTCAAAACAAGCTCTGGGAGGACGTGGTGGATGTGACTGGCTTGGGCCAGGTCTGCTGGACTGACCACTGAAAGCCCCTCGCGTAGGAGGCACACTAGATACTGGAGGTGCATAATAAGGCTCCTGAGGCCTAGGAGGAGCTGGAATACCACTGGCTGCTAGAAGAGCTGAATGAACAAGGTGACCCATATAACCCCTACCATGATGACCTGTAGCTGGGGCACGAGCACCAGAATAATGGCCCGACTCTCGAGACCTCTTGGCTCCCTCTCCTCTCTCTCCCTAGCATACATACCCTCTATCCTCCTAGCAATGCTCACCACCTGCTGATAAGAAATATCCATCTCCAACTCACGAGCCATGTTAGACCTGATGCTGGGAATGAGTCCCTCAATAAATTGGCGAACCCTCTCGCGAATAGTAGAAACCAAGGCTGGGGCATGTATAGCCAAACTGGTGTAATGGACAGCATACTCCGAGACAGTCATAGTACCCTAGTGCAAATGCTCAAACTCTGTGTGCTATGCGTCCCTAAGGCTCTGAGGAACAAACTCTCTCAGGAACATATTTGAAAACTGAGTCCAAGTTAGTGAAGCTCTCATCCGGACTGTCTAGCTCATAGGTACGCCACCACTCATAGGCAGCTCCTCGAAGCTGGAAGGCAGTGCAAGAAACTCCACTCGATCCTGATTACCCATAGTGCAGAGGATATGGTGACACTCCTCTAGAAATCCTAAGGCATCATCTGATGCTAACCCACTGAATACAGGAGGATCATACTTCTTGAACCTCTCAAGCCTCCGCTGCTCATCCTCTGAAGCCGCTGCCCTGTCCTCGGGCTGAGTTGGGAGTACAGGTGGTACAAGAATAATCTCTGGGACCTGATCAACATGCACTCGCTGCTCACGAGTGTGGGCGGCCGGAGTCTGTGATCTTCCCCCGGCCTAAGATGTGGCTGCAGCAAGGGGAAGAAACCCTGCCTGAGCCAGAGTGGTGTACATGCTCATGAACTGTGCAAGAGTCTCCTGAAGAGCTGGAGTAGTAGTAGTAGTAGTAGTAGTAGTTGGCGTATCAGGTGTCTGGACTCCAACTGGGACTGTTCGTGGTACCTAGGTGGTAGCTCGTGCGGGTGCTCTGGCTGCACCACATGCGCGTCCTCGGCCTCTACCCTGGCCCCAACCTTTGGCGGCTACAGTAAAGGGCGCGAGTGCCTGATCATCTTGGGTAGCACGTGTCCTCACCATCTGTAAGAGAATAGAAGACAGAAGTTTAGAGTTATGACATCAAAATCTCGTACGACAAGGAAATCAAATGAAGTTGAATTTTCCTAACAGTTACATAGCCTCTCGCAGATAAGTACAGACATCTCCGTATCGATCCGCAAGACTCTAATAGACTGGCTTGTGATTCATGACTCCTATGAACCTACTTGTCATGACCCCAGTTTGCCCTCCGTGAACTATCATGACAACACCTAGTCTCTATGACTTGGTAAGCCTAAAAAATGCGGAAAAGAAATAATTTGAGGAAAGAAAATAATATAAAACCGAAGTAACAAAATGAAATAGTGTTTAAGATGCCGCCTGACACCTAACAGTACAAGAATCTCAACCTAACACTTCCCAAAATCCGGAACCCCATGAATCACAAGCTAAGAGATACATAAGAAGCTCTAACACCAGAAATGTCTAACAAAAAGGAAAATACTAAAAGGCTATACTATTACAGAAAGATAGAAAGGGACTCCTTGGTCTGCGAATGTGGAAGATATACCTCTAAGTCTCTACAGAAGCGCCTCACCACAAGGATGATAAGACTGAGTGGAAGTACCTGGATTTGCATATGAAGAACATGCACATAAAAGGCATCAGTACACCACAACGGTACTCTGTAAGTGCGAAGCCTAACCTCGATCAGGTAGTGACGAGGAAAGTCAGGGCCCTACTAAGGTTAAATGAAATACAAGGAGTGTAAAAAATAAGACAGTATAATAAGTGCAACAGTAAGGAGTAACACAGAATGGAAAGAATAGCAACAACTACTATAGAGGCAAAGCAAACACAGAGAGAAATACAGCTCAACACAGAAATAAAAACCGAGGATCTCCCAGGATACCGTCCTATTGTCCCAAATATAAATATCCAGTGGATTTTCCGGGATACCGTCCCGTAGTCCAACTCATAATACGAGGGGATCTCCCAGAATACCGATCCGTAGTCCCAAATGTAAATACTCAGTACAGTGGGAATCTACCGGGTGCAGTCCCATAGTTCCAATGTAAATGTGCAGGGGGATCTCCGAGAATACCGTTCTATAGTCCCAAAATAAACATACAGGGGGTTCTCCCGGGATACCGTCCCGTAGTCCCAAAGTAAACACACACAACAACAAGAAGAATACAGTTCAATTCAAATTCCATACCAAGGTAAAACAAGTATTTCTAGCCTAGCATGCTGCACGTAATCCAAATAAGGTAGTTTGAGCAATTAAAGCAATTAAGTCAATTACACATGCTTCCCTAAGCTAACAACAGGCTTAAATTGCAAGTAGTATAAACAGGAAAAAAAGAAACACAATTAAAATTACTTAAAGAAAAACTAGATTTTTCAACAATTAGCACAAGTACGCACTCGTCACCTCACGTACAAGGTATTTCAAATATCAATAATACCAAATCCTAAGGGAAGTTCCCCCACACAAGGTTAGACAAGCCACTTACCTCGAACCGGCTCAAAATCTACCCAAAACCACGTTCTTGCCATGAGTACTCGACTCCAAATGGCCCAAATCTATTCAATTCAATTGCATAATGCAAATAACACTTCAAGTAACTGATTCTACAAACAAATTCTAAGCTAATACGTGAAATTAGGTAAAATGACCAAAATGCCCCTTGAGCCCACGCCTCAGAATCGGGTAAATTTTACATTTTCAGAATCCTCATACTCTCACGAGTCTAACCATACCAAAATTATCTAAATCCAATGTCAAATCCCCAATCAAAACTCGAATTTTTTGGTCTAAGAACTTTCCCCCAATTTTCATACGAATTCTGAAATTAAATGATGAGTTCATGTTTAGATTAATGGGTTACAAGAAAAAAGGAGTTAAGAATCGTTACCCAATCAATATCACCGAAAATCCTTCAAAACCTTGCTCAAATTCGAGCTCCCAAGCTCTAGTTTTAACAAAATTGGCTAAACCCTCGATTTTGAACTTAAACATTCTGCCCAGATGCGTTCTTCTTCGCGAACGCGAGACAATGGCCGTGAATGCGATGCACTAAAGTTCCACTGGCCACTCTCCCCTTTCGCGAACGCGATGCCCGAGCCACGAATGCGATGATCATTTTTCTTCTCCTACGTGAACGCGAGATTGCCTTCGCGAACGCGTAGGCACAAGGTCCCATAGCCTCGCAAACGCGGGAGCTCCTTCGCGAACATGAAGCATTAATTCCTCACCAGCCCTAGATCCTCTTTGCTAACACGATACCCCACTCGCGAACGCGAAGAAGGAAACCAGAACTGACTGCTGCAACATTTTTCTACAATTTCTAAGTTCCAAAAATGACCCATTGAGCATCCGAAACACACCCGAGGCCCCCGGGACCTCAACCAAACATGCCAACCAATCCTAAAACATCATTCAAACTTGTTCCAATCTTCGGAACGCTCAAAACAACATCAAAACACCAATTAAACAACTGATTCAAGCCTAAGAACTCCAAAAAACTCTTAAATTACGCTTTCAATCAAAAAGTCTATCAAACCTTACTCTAATGACCTGAAATTTTGCCAGCACATCACATTCAACACTACAGAGCTACTCCAACTTCCAGAATCCCATTCTGACCCCGATATCAAAATCTCACTATCGAACCGGAAACTTCAAAAATTCGACTTTCGGCATTTCAAGCCTAAATAAGCTACAGACCTCCAAAACACAATCCGAACATGCCCCTAAGCCCAAAATCATGAAACAGAGCTAACGAAACCAACATAATTCCATTCCGAGGCCGTCTTCACACTACTCCAACTACGGTCCAAATTCTAAAGCTTAAGCTCTCATTTATGGACTAAGCGTCCCAAAACACTCCGAAACTCAAAACCAAACATCCCGGCGAATCAAAATAGCAGAAACAAATATGGGGAAATCAGTTAATAGGGTATTGGGGCGTTAATTCTTAAAACAACCGGCCGGGTCGTTACATCCTCCCACACTTAAACATTTGTTCATCCTCAAACGAGCATAGAGATATACCTGAAGTAGTAAAAAGATGAGGGTAATGGCTGCACATATCCTTCTCAGTCTCCCAAGTCGCCTCCTCGACCGGTTGACCTCGCCACTGAACCTTCACTGATGCAATGTTCTTTGATCTTAGCTTTTGAACCTACTTGTCTAATATTGCCACTGGCTCCTCAACATAAGATAGATCCTTGTCCAACTGAACTGAACTGAAATCCAACACGTGCGACGGATCACCATGATATCTTCGGAGCATCGAAACATGAAATACCGGATGAACCCCTGCTAAGCTGGAAGGTAAGGCGAGCTCATAAACAACCTCCCCAACACGCCTCAATATCTCAAAAGGGCCAATAAACCTCGGACTCAACTTCCCTTTCTTCCCAAATCTCATAACGCCCTTTATAGGCGAAACCCAAAGCAGAACCCACTCTCCAACCAGATAGGAAATATCACGAACCTTCCGGTCCGCATAACTCTTCTGTCTGGATTGGTCTGTGCGGAGTCTATCCTGAATCACCTTAACCTTCTCTAAGGCATCCTGAACCAAGTCTGTACCCAATAATCTAGCCTCACTCGGCTCAAACCAACCCACCGGGGATCTATACCGCTTACCATATAAGGCCTCATACGGTGCCATCCGAATGCTAGACTGATAGCTGTTGTTGTAGGCAAACTCCACCAATGGCAAGAACTGATCCCAAGACCCTCCAAACTCAATCACACACGCACGAAGCATATCCTCAAGAATTTGAATAGTGCGCTCGGACTATCCATCCGTCTGAGGGTGAAATGCTATACTCAACTCCACCCGAGTACCCAACTCATACTGAACGGCCCTCCAGAACCGTGATGTGAACTGAGTACCTCTATCTGAAATGATGGACACTGGAATACCATGCAGACGAACAATATCCCGGATATAGATATGGTCAGCCGATCCACAATCACCCAAATGGCATCGAACTTCCTCAAAGTCCGTAGGAGCCCAACTACAAAGTCCATAGTGATCTGCTCCCACTTCCATTCCAAAATCTCTATCTGCTGAAGCAACCCACCCGGTCTCTGGTGCTCATACTTCACCTGCTGACAATTGAGGCACCGAGCTACAAACCCAACTATATCTTTATTCATCTGCGTCCACCAATAGTGCTTCCTCAAATCTTGGTACATCTTCGCGGCACCCGGATGAATGGAATACCGCAAACTATGGGCCTCCTCTAGAATCAACTCCCAAAGCCCATCAACATGGGGTACACAAATCTGAACCTGCATCCTCAATACACTATCATCACCAATAGTCACATCTCTGGCATCACCATGCTGAACCTTGTCCTTGAGGACAAGCAAATGAGGGTCATCAAACTGACGCTCCCTGATACGATCAAATAATGAAGACCGAGAAACCATGCAAGCTAGAACCCGACTGGGCTCCAAAAGATCCAATCTCACAAACTGGCTGGCTAAGGCCTGAACATCCATCGCCATAGGCCTCTCCAATACTGGTAAATAAGCCAAACTCCCCAAACTCTTCGCCTGGCGACTCAAAACATCAGCCACCATATTGGCCTTGCCCGTGTGATACAAAATAGTGATGTCATAATCCTTTAGCAACTCTAACCACCTCCTCTGGCACAAATTTAGATCTTTTTGCTTGAATAGGTGCTGCAAGCTCCGATGATCAGTATAAATCTCACAAGGAACACCGTATAAATAATGACACCAGATATTCAGGGCGTGAACAATGGCAGCTAACTCGAGATCATGGACAGGATAATTCTTCTTATGTACCTTCAACTCTCTGGATGCTTAGGCAATCGCCCTATCATCCTGTATCAAAACTACTCCTAGGCAAATCCTCGAGGCATCACAATAGGTAGTATAAGACCCCGAACCTATAGGCAATATCAAAACTGGGGCTGTAGTCAAAGTTGTCTTGAGCTTCTGAAAGCTCGCCTCACACTCTTTCGTCTACTAGAACGGAGCACCCTTCTGGGTCAGCCTGGTCATAGGGGCTGCAATCGATGAAAACCCCTCAACAAAATGACGGTAATAACTCGCCAAGCTAAGAAAATTGCGGATCTCTGTAGTTGAAGATGGTCTAGGCTAACTCTACACGACTTCCACTTTCTTCGGATCCACCTAAATACCCTCACTTGATACCACGTGGCCTAAGAATGCCACGGAATCCAACCAAAACTCCCATTTCGAGAATTTAGCATATAATTTCTTCTCCCTCAAGTCTGGAGCACTGTCCTCAGGTGTTGCTCATGATCTTCCCGACTCCGAGAATACACAAGAATATCATCAATAAAGATAATGACGAATGAGTTAAGATATGGTCGGAACACACTGTGCATCAAATGCATAAAGGCTACTAGGGCATTGGTTAGCCCAAATGACATAACAAGGAACTCGTAATGACCATACTGAGTCCTGCAAGCAGTCTTCGAAATATCTGGCTCCCGAACTGATGGTAACCTGAGCGCAAGTCAATCTTAGGAAACACCCGTGCGCCCTGAAACTTGTCAAATAGACCATCAATACGAGGCAAAGGATAACGGTTCTTCACTGTAACTTTGTTTAGCTGGCGATAATCAATACACATACGTATAGAACCATCCTTTTTCTTTACAAACAAGACAGAAGCACCCCAAGGTGTTACACTGGACCGAATAAAACACTTACCTGATCCTTCAACTCCTTCAACTCAGAAAGGGCCATACAATACGGAGGGATAGAAATGGGCTGAGTGCCCGACAACAGATCAATGCCAAAATCAATATCTCTATCGGGCGGCATGCCCGGAAGATAAGCAGGAAACATATCAGGAAAATCCCGTACTACTAGGAATGAATCAACTATAGGGGTATCAACACTAACATCCCTCACATAAGCTAGATATGCATCACACCCCTTCTCAACCATTTGCTGAGCTTTAAGGAAAGAAATAACTCTACCGGGAGTGTGATTTAAGGTACTCCTCCACTCAACTCTCGGAACACCTGGCATAGCCAGCATCACGATTTTGGCGTGACAATCAAGAATAACATAATGGGGCGACAACTAGTCCATGCTCAAGATAACATCAAAATCTACCATGCTGAGCAATATCAAATCGGCTCTGGTCTCAAAAACACTAAGAGCAATCAAACATGACCGATAAACGCGGTCCACAATAAGAGAATCTCCCACAGGAGTAGAAACATAAACATGGTAACTCAAAGAATCCCGAGGTACACCTAAATGAGAGGCAAAATAGGAAGACACATAAGAATAGGTGGAGCCTGGATCGAATAAAACTGATGCATATCTATGACAAACCATGACAATACCTGTGATGACAGAATCGGAGGCAACAGCCTCGGTACGGGCAGGAAAGGTATAATATTTGGCCTGGACTCACCCTCTAAGGAGACCTCTACCTCCCCGACCTCCACCTCTAGCTGGCTGAGTAGGTGGGGTAGAAACTGGTGCTATAATCATAGCTTGAGAACTCTACGGGGCACGTTGTGGCTGAGAAGTCTATGGAGGTACACCCCTCCTATGTCTGGGGCAATCCCTCACCATATGGTGTGTGTCACCACACTCAAAACAAGCTCTGGGAGGACGTGGTGGATGTGACTGGCTTGGGCCAGGTCTGCTGGACTGACCACTGAAAGCCCCTCGCGTAGGAGGCACACTAGATACTGGAGGTGCATAATAAGGCTCCTGAGGCCTAGGAGGAGCTGGAATACCACTGGCTGCTGGAAGAGCTGAATGAACAAGGTGACCCATATAACCCCTACCATGATGACCTGTAGCTGGGGCACGGGCACCAGAATAATGGCCCGACTCTCGAGACCTCTTGGCTCCCTCTCCTCTCTCTCCCTAGCATACATACCCTCTATCCTACTAGCAATGCTCACCACCTGCTGATAAGAAATATCCATCTCCAACTCACGAGCCATGTTAGACCTGATGCTGGGAATGAGTCCCTCAATAAATTGGCGAACCCTCTCGCGAATAGTAGAAACCAAGGCTGGGGCATGTATAGCCAAACTGGTGTAATGGACAGCATACTCCGAGACAGTCATAGTACCCTAGTGCAAATGCTCAAACTCTGTGTGCTATGCGTCCCTAAGGCTCTGAGGAACAAACTCTCTCAGGAACATATTTGAAAACTGAGTCCAAGTTAGTGAAGCTCTCATCCGGACTGTCTAGCTCATAGGTACGCCACCACTCATAGGCAGCTCCTCGAAGCTGGAAGGCAGTGCAAGAAACTCCACTCGATCCTGATTACCCATAATGCAGAGGATATGGTGACACTCCTCTAGAAATCCTAAGGCATCATCTGATGCTAACCCACTGAATACAGGAGGATCATACTTCTTGAACCTCTCAAGCCTCCGCTGCTCATCCTCTGAAGCCGCTGCCCTGTCCTCGGGCTGAGTTGGGAGTACAGGTGGTACAAGAATAATCTCTGGGACCTGATCAACATGCACTCGCTGCTCACGAGTGTGGGCGGCCGGAGTCTGTGATCTTCCCCCGGCCTAAGATGTGGCTGCAGCAAGGGGAAGAAACCCTGCCTGAGCCAGAGTGGTGTACATGCTCATGAACTGTGCAAGAGTCTCCTGAAGAGCTGGAGTAGTAGTAGTAGTAGTTGGCGTATCAGGTGTCTGGACTCCAACTGGGACTGTTCGTGGTACCTAGGTGGTAGCTCGTGCGGGTGCTCTGGCTGCACCACATGCGCGTCCTCGGCCTCTACCCTGGCCCCGACCTTTGGCGTCTACAGTAAAGGGCGCGAGTGCCTGATCATCTTGGGTAGCACGTGTCCTCACCATCTGTAAGAGAATAGAAGACAGAAGTTTAGAGTTATGACATCAAAATCTCGTACGACAAGGAAATCAAATGAAGTTGAATTTTCCTAACAGTTACATAGCCTCTCGCAGATAAGTACAGACATCACCGTATCGATCCGCAAGACTCTAATAGACTAGCTTGTGATTCATGACTCCTATGAACCTACTTGTCATGACCCCAGTTTGCCCTCCGTGAACTATCATGACAGCACCTAGTCTCTATGACTTGGTAAGCCTAAAAAATGCGGAAAAGAAATAATTTGAGGAAAGAAAATAATATAAAACCGAAGTAACAAAATGAAATAGTGTTTAAGATGCCGCCTGACACCTAACAGTACAAGAATCTCAACCTAACACTTCCCAAAATCCGGAACCCCATGAATCACAAGCTAAGAGATACATAAGAAGCTCTAACACCAGAAATGTCTAACAAAAAGGAAAATACTAAAAGGCTATACTATTACAGAAAGATAGAAAGGGACTCCTTGGTCTGCGAATGTGGAAGATATACCTCTAAGTCTCTACAGAAGCGCCTCACCACAAGGATGATAAGACTGAGTGGAAGTACCTGGATTTGCATATGAAGAACATGCACATAAAAGGCATCAGTACACCACAACGGTACTCTGTAAGTGCGAAGCCTAACCTCGATCAGGTAGTGACGAGGAAAGTCAGGGCCCTACTAAGGTTAAATGAAATACAAGGAGTGTAAAAAATAAGACAGTATAATAAGTGCAACAGTAAGGAGTAACACAGAATGGAAAGAATAGCAACAACTACTATAGAGGCAAAGCAAACACAGAGAGAAATACAGCTCAACACAGAAATAAAAACCGAGGATCTCCCAGGATACCGTCCTATTGTCCCAAATATAAATATCCAGTGGATTTTCCGGGATACCGTCCCGTAGTCCAACTCATAATACGAGGGGATCTCCCAGAATACCGATCCGTAGTCCCAAATGTAAATACTCAGTACAGTGGGAATCTACCGGGTGCAGTCCCATAGTTCCAATGTAAATGTGCAGGGGGATCTCCGAGAATACCGTTCTATAGTCCCAAAATAAACATACAGGGGGTTCTCCCGGGATACCGTCCCGTAGTCCCAAAGTAAACACACACAACAACAAGAAGAATACAGTTCAATTCAAATTCCATACCAAGGTAAAACAAGTATTTCTAGCCTAGCATGCTGCACGTAATCCAAATAAGGTAGTTTGAGCAATTAAAGCAATTAAGTCAATTACACATGCTTCCCTAAGCTAACAACAGGCTTAAATTGCAAGTAGTATAAACAGGAAAAAAAGAAACACAATTAAAATTACTTAAAGAAAAACTAGATTTTTCAAAAATTAGCACAAGTACGCACTCGTCACCTCACGTACAAGGTATTTCAAATATCAATAATACCAAATCCTAAGGGAAGTTCCCCCACACAAGGTTAGGCAAGCCACTTACCTCGAACCGGCTCAAAATCTACCCAAAACCACGTTCTTGCCATGAGTACTCGACTCCAAATGGCCCAAATCTATTCAATTCAATTGCATAATGCAAATAACACTTCAAGTAACTGATTCTACAAACAAATTCTAAGCTAATACGTGAAATTAGGTAAAATGACCAAAATGCCCCTTGAGCCCACGCCTCAGAATCGGGTAAATTTTACATTTTCAGAATCCTCATACTCTCACGAGTCTAACCATACCAAAATTATCTAAATCCAATGTCAAATCCCCAATCAAAACTCGAATTTTTTGGTCTAAGAACTTTCCCCCAATTTTCATACGAATTCTGAAATTAAATGATGAGTTCATGTTTAGATTAATGGGTTACAAGAAAAAAGGAGTTAAGAATCGTTACCCAATCAATATCACCGAAAATCCTTCAAAACCTTGCTCAAATTCGAGCTCCCAAGCTCTAGTTTTAACAAAATTGGCTAAACCCTCGATTTTGAACTTAAACATTCTGCCCAGATGCGTTCTTCTTCGCGAACGCGAGACAATGGCCGTGAATGCGATGCACTAAAGTTCCACTGGCCACTCTCCCCTTTCGCGAACGCGATGCCCGAGCCACGAATGCGATGATCATTTTTCTTCTCCTACGTGAACGCGAGATTGCCTTCCCGAACGCGTAGGCACAAGGTCCCATAGCCTCGCAAACGCGGGAGCTCCTTCGCGAACGTGAAGCATTAATTCCTCACCAGCCCTAGATCCTCTTTGCTAACACGATACCCCACTCGCGAACGCGAAGAAGGAAACCAGAACTGACTGCTGCAACATTTTTCTACAATTTCTAAGTTCCAAAAATGACCCATTGAGCATCCGAAACACACCCGAGGCCCCCGGGACCTCAACCAAACATGCCAACCAATCCTAAAACATCATTCAAACTTATTCCAATCTTCGGAATTCCCAAAACATCATCAAAACACCAATTAAACAACGGATTCAAGCCTAAGAACTCCAAAAAACTATCAAATTACGCTTTCGATCAAAAAGTCTATCAAACCTCATCCGAATGACCAGAAATTTTGCAAGCACGTCACATTCAACACTATGGAGCTACTCCAACTTCCGAAATCCCATTTCGACCATGATATCAAAATCTCACTATCGAACCGAAAACTTCAAAAATTTGACTTTCGGCATTTCAAGTCTAAATAAGCTACGAACCTCCAAAACACAATCCAAACATGCCCCTAAGCCCAAAATCACGCAACGGAGCTAACATAACCAACAAAATTTCATTTCGAGTTCGTCTTTATACTACTCCAACTACGGTCAAAATTCTAAAGCTTAAACTCTCATTTAGGGACTAAGCGTCCCAAAATACTCCGAAACTCAAAACCAAACATCCCGGCAAACCAAAATAGCAGAAACAAATATAGGGAAAGCAGTTAATAGGGTATTGGGGCGTTAAATCTTAAAACAGTCGGCTGGGTCGTTATATCCTAGGTCTCAGGTCGCCCATTATGCACCGCCACTGTTTAGTGCACCTCCTGCATGGGGTGCTTTCAGCGGTCAGCCCAGACGATCAGGCCCGAGCCAGTTTCAGCAGCCACATCCTCCGAGAGCTTTTTTTACTGTGGTAATACTCGTCATATGGTGAGAGACTGCCCAAACTCAAGAGTGGTGCATGTCCACAGACTACTCAGACTCCACGTATTCCATAGGGTCCCCAGACTTTTCTGGCCTTGTTTACCGCACCAGTTGCCACTCCACCTTCTCAACCAGCTAGGGATGGAGGTTGGGCAGGTAGGGGTTGCCTAGAGGGGGAGGTCAAGCCAGATGTTATGCTCTTTCAACTAGGATGGAGGTGGTTGTATCCGACTCAGTTATCACATGTATTATTCCGGTTTGTCATAGAGATTAGTCTTATTTGATCCAGGCTCCACTTATTCCTATGCATCATCTTACTTTACTCTATATTTATGTATATCCCGTGATTCCTTGAGTTCTCCTGTCTATGTGTCCACGCCAGTGGGAGATTCCATTGTTGTTAGCCGTGTGTATCGGTCGTGTTTAGTTGTTCTTGGTGGTTTTGCGATCGGAGTTGACCTATTGTTGCTTAGTATGGTTGATTTTGATGTTATTTTGGGCATGGACTGGTTGTCGCCTAATGAGGGGGATGTGTATTGGAATTTTTTGCTCGTACTTTGTCAAATTCTAGTATAGTTTAAGATATCATCCCACAGAGACTGGATAATCTATGCTAAATACTTGTAATATTTTAACTACTATTTGAGAGAATCAAATTGATGAAAAGTGAGTGAGGTTTAAAACTTATTAATTACTTAAACAAAATAAATAACTTTTGAAAGATTTATAATTTTAAAAAAGTGTTAGAAATCATTGAATTCACTTGATAATATTACTATAATAAACTTTCAATTTCTATATTTATTTCATTAAAGAATAATTGCTTATTTCTAAAATAATTATATTTTGCTCACTCAGAAATAACCAATTAATAATACACCGTGAGAATTATATTAATTAATCAACTTAAGACTAGTGACGTTTAAACCGAAATATTTTTCTTGTTTGAATTGTGCTAAAAGAAAGTAAAAACTCCGTGAGAATATTTTTACCAAGTATCAATAATATTTCCTACAATACTTCCTCCGTGAGAATTAAAATTGAGGCAAGCAAGATTACTGACTTGAAATAATAGTTTACTGAAAAATTACTTTCACTCTACTATTTTATTCATCAGCTATTATATATTAATTTTACTTCGCGAGAATTAAAAAATTAATATATGAATAACTTAGAGATAAAATATATAGACGTGATAATAAAGTAATTAAAAGCCATCATTTCAGCATAGTATGAAATATAAATAAAAAGTTTCAAGCCATGTGATGACCCAAAAGGTTATCACTAATTTTAGAAATAACTTCTGTATTCCGAGGCCTTAAAACCTCCCTTTTGTCTCACCTCGATTTGCATGCCTAGTTCGGGTGTGTATCCGAAAAGCCATTATGTGAAAATATGTGAGAAATGGTGAATTTTGCTTTTAAAATGAATTTAGGTTGACATCGGTCAACATTTTGGGTAAACGGAACTGAACCCGTGATTTGACGGTCCCGAAGGGTCCGTAGGAAAAATGGGACGGGCAGTCCGAGCGTACAATTTAGATTTTAGAGGATATGCTCCAAGCTTGTGTCATTGACTTTGGAAGCTCGTGGGATCAGTTCTTGCCTTTAGCGAAGTTTGCCTACAACAACAGCTACCAGTCGAGTATCTAGATGGCTCCTAATGATGCTTTATATGGTAGGCGGTGTCGGTCGTCGGTTGGATGGTTTGAGCTGGGAGAGGATCAATTGTTGGGTACAGATCTAGTACAGGATGCCTTGGACAAGGTCAGGATTATTCAGGATAGGCTTCGTACAGCTCAGTACAGACAAAAGAATTATGCCGATCGTAAGGTTTGTGATTTGGCATTCATGGTCGGTGAGCGGGTGTTGATTTGAGTGTCGCCTATGAAGGGCATGGTGAGATTTGGAAAGAAGGGCAAGCTTAGCCCTAGGTTCATTTGTCCGTTTGAGATTCTTGATCGAGTGGGAGAGGTGGCTTACAGATTTACGTTGCCGCCGAGCTTATCAACTGTGCAACCAGTATTTCATGTGTCCATGCTTCGGAAGTATCACGGCGATCCATCCCACGTGTTAGATTTCAGCACTGTTCAGTTGGACAAGGACTTGTCCTAGGAGGAGGATCCGGTAGCTATCCTAGACCGGCAGGTTCGTCAGTTGAGATCGAAGAGTTTTCCTTCTATTCGTGTTCAGTGGAGTGGTCAGCCTGTTGAGGCATCGACTTGGGAGACCGAGTCCGATATGCGTAGCCGTTATCCTCATCTTTTCTCCGACTAAGGTACTTCCTTCTCATGTTCGCTCGAGGACAAACAATTGTTTTAGAGGTGGAGAATATGATGACCCAAAAGGTCATCACTTGTTTTAGAAATAAATTCTATGTTTCAAGGCCTTAAAACCTCCCTTTTATCTCACCTCGATTTGCATGTGCAGTTCAGACGTGTATCTGGAAAGCCATTATGTGAAAATCTATAAGAAATGGTGAATTTTGCTTTTAAAATAAATTTAGATTGACTTCGGTCAACATTTTGGGTAAACGAACCCGGACCCGTGATTTGATGGTCCCGAAGGGTCCGTAGGAAAATATGGGACTTAGGCGTATGCCCGGAATCGAATTCCTTGGTCCCAAGCCCGAGAAATGAATTTTTAAAGAAAATTATTTTCTGGAATATATATGAGTTTTAGAAATGAAACATGTTTGGATTTGATGGTATCGGGCCCGTATTTTGGTTGTGGAGCCCGGTATAGGTCTTATATGTGATTAAGTTGAGCCGGTGAAATTTGGTAAGAAACGGAGGTCATATGACGTGTTTCGAAACCTTAGTTGTAAAATTTGAAAGTTTGAAAGTTCTTGAGATTTATTTTGATTTTGATGCTAATTCATAGTTGTTGATGTTATTTTGACGATTTGATTGCACGAGCAAGTCCGTATGATGTATTTAGGTTAGTGTGCATATTTGGTTTGGAGCCCCGAGGACTCGTGTGAGTTTTGAATAGGCCACGGAGTGAAATTGGACTTAGGAGAATTGCTGGTGTGTTGCAGGTTTATAGCAGGCCTCTGATCTCGCATTTGCGAGATTAGGCATCACAAATGCGAGGTTTTGGTCGCAAATACGAAGAACCCCAGGCCAGCTTTATCTGGCATTTGCGAGGTACCCTTCGCAAATGCGAAGTCTTCCGTTAAAGCCAGAGGTCGCAAATGCGACATATCCTTCGCATTTGCGATGTCAGCAGGTTCCTTAAGGGTTCGCAATTGCGACATCTACAACCTGCTAAATCATAACTTAGATGCATTTTAGCCATTTTTCAACTCTTTTCAAAACCTAAACACCTTTGGGCGATTTTTCAAGGACAAGTACTCTTCCAAATCGATTGTAAGTCATTTCTAACATATTTTCATTAATCTTTAACATCTTTTCACATGATTTCAACTCAAAATCAAAGGTTTTCATGGGGGAAATTGGGTGTTTTGGGTAGAACTTAGGTTTTTCAAATTTTGGGGATTTGGGCCTCGATTTGAGGCCCGATTTAAAAACATATTGTATATTTGGGTTCGTGGGTAATCGGGTTTTGACCATGTAGGCCCGGGGTCAATTTTTGACTCTTTGGGAAAAACTCTAGAAAACCTATTTTAATGCATTGCAATTGATTCATTTAGCATTTATTGACATAGTTAAGTAACTTGTGGCTAGATACGAGTGAATTGGTGGTAGAATCAAGATGTAAGGCAATAGTTGAGGCTTGAATTGTGTTCGTGGCATCGAGGTAAGTATTTTGTCTAACCTTAGCTTGAGGGATTATGAGTTGTGTCCTATTTGCTATGTGCTAGTTGTTGAGTACGGCATATAGGCATGGTGACGAGTATCTATACGTTGGTGTTAAGCATGCCCGTGAGTTTTATATCATGATTAATGTGATTCCGTTTGTATTGTTCATGCTTTATGTGATGATTTCTATATTTGAGCAAGGCCCTTGGAAGTAATATTTGTATTTGAACATTGAAGAGCATTGGCTCAAGTTGTAAAGTGATTTATGGAAGTATAATTGGCGATTGAACCTTATAGAGCATTGGCTCAAATCGTGAATTGAGTTGTGAAGTAAAAGTGAAAAAGAAATGAGGATTATGATATTGTCTCCCTTGCCGGGATATGACTGTTGTACTATTGTTCCTTTGCCAGGATTTAATTGTCAATTTGTTGATTTCCTTGCCCTTATTGCTTTGTGATTGTTGTTTCTGTGAGGAAGAGTGTTAAAGCACGAAGAGTGATGCTGTACAGCACGATGTACCATTCCGTGCCTTTATATGAGTGATAATGCACGAAGGATCATTCCGTGTCATAATTATGTGAGGTAAAAGCAAGAAGGGTGATGTCGTGCCATTTATATTGATTTTTGGTGAGGACGAGAGTAAAAGCACGAAGGGTGATGCCGTGCACTTGTCCTTGATTTTCTTGATTCTTGTTGATAATTGAGTTATGGTGTTCTTTACGTTTATTTACTGATTTTCTGTTGTTATTTTTTATTGTGATGTTATTGATTCCCTTGCCCAAATTACTTTGTGATTGTTTCTTGGGTGAGGAAGAGTGTAAAGCACAAAGGGTGATGCCATGCATGATATTTGTGAGAGAGTGTTAAAGCACGAAGGGTGATGCCATGCATTGTTTTGGTGATAGAGTGTTAAAGCACGAAGGGTGAGGCCATGCACTTGTCTTCGATTTTCCTTATTTTTATTGATAACTGAGCTATGGTTTCTCTACATTTAATTGTTGGTTTTCGGTTGATACTTGTTGTACCCCGCGACATGATTTGCCCTTCCTATCTTCAATTGAACTGTGGCGATCCTTATATTTATTTGTTGTTCTTCTATTATTATTCGATATCCCCCCAGCATGTTTTCCCCCTCCCATACTTAACTGTACATTTCTGCTTTTATTTTTCGCTGTATATGACTTAACTGTATAGGTTTATTTGGTAGTCTGGTCCTAGACTCGTCACTACTTCGCCGATGTTAGGCTAGGCACTTACCAGCACATGGGATCGGTTGTGCTGATACCACACTCTGCACTATGTGCAAATCCCATTGCTGTAGCGTTTGGAACGCAGTGAGATTACTGCCTTCAGTCCAACAGGCGACCCGAGGTAGTCCTGCAGGCGTCCACAGGCCTTGGCGTCTCCATCGATCCTTTCATTCTGTTTCTTTTATGTATTTCAGAGACACTGTTGTAATAAATCTTTTGGACCTTTATTTGTCGCATTCCTAGACAGTCTATGAAATTGTGACACCATTTCTGGGTAGACTTTGTTTAAGAAATTGTATTGGAAATATTTAAATGGTTTTATTTTGTTCTTTCGCTTTCTTAAATTCCGTTATTTACAAAATATTGGTTCATAATTGTTAAGGGATTAAAAATGGGAAAAGGTAAATAGTTCAAACGGTTGGCTTGCCTAGCTTTCACTAGTAAGTGCCATCACGACTCCCGAGGGTGGAAAATCCGGGTTGTGACAAGTTGGTATCAGAACTCTAGGTTACATAGGTCTCACAGTTCACGAACAAGCTTAGTAGAGTTTGAGAGATTGGTACAAAGACGTCTGTATTTATCCCTCAGAGGCTACAGAGTTAGGAAAAACTTCACATCTCTTCCTTCCTGTCATGCGATTTGATTTCTCAATGCTTGTTGAACTTCTATTCTTGTTCCTTCGCGAATGGCGAGGTCACGTACCGCTTCTTCAGCCAAGCAGCAACACAGACTAGTGATAGACCGGCTACGTCTTCAGAGGCTTTGTGGGGGTTGGATAGGTTTCACCAACCTCTTCACTACCACTTGCGGCGGTGCATCTTTCGAGGATCCCCAAGATTATTAAGACGGCTATCATGAGGTTCTTAGGAACGTGGGGATAGTGGAGACCAATGGGGTCAACTTTGCTACCTTTCGTTTATCTGGATCCGCCAAGACTTGGTGGAGAGATTATTGTTTGGCTAGACCAGTTGGGTGACCAGCTTTGACTTGGGATCAGTTTTCTTAGCTATTTCTGGAGAAGTTTCTTCCTATCACTCAGAGAGAGATCTATAAGAGGCAGTTTGAGCATCTTTAGCAGGGTTCTATGACTGTTACTCAGTATGAGACCAGGTTTATTGATGTGGCCTATCATGCTCATCTTATACTTCCCACTAAGAGAGAGAGAGAGAGAGAGAGAGAGAGAGAGAGAGAGAGAGAGTAAGGAGGTTCATTAAGGGACTCGTTCAGCCCGCTTAGCTAGCTAGAGGTGGAGGTAGAGGTGTTAGAGGTAGAGGTAGAGGTATTAGAGGTAGAGGATCGACTGCTAGAGGTGGAGGCCAGCCAGCAGCTGGCCGTCCCAGAGATGTAGTTAGGAGTGGTGAGGCCTAGCCCCGGTGTTATGCTCTTCCAACCAGGCCTAAGGCTGAGGCTTCCGATGTAGTTATCACAGGTACTGTTCGGGTTTGTAGTAGAGATGCTTCAGTTCTATTTGATCCAGGGTCTACATACTCCTATGTGTCATCTTATTTTGCACCTATCTGGTCATGCCTAGTGATTCTTTGAGTGCTCTTGTGTTTGTGTCTATACCGATGAGTGATTCTATTATGGTAGATCGTGTCCATCATTCATGTATAGTTGTGATTGGGGGTCTTGAGACTCGTGTAAATTTGTTACTTTTGGATATGGTTGATTTTGATGTCATATTGGGGATAGACTGGTTATCACCTTACCACGCTATCTTGGACTACCATGCCAAGATTGTGATCTTAACCTTGCCAGGTTTGCCTCGTTTAGAGTGGAGAGGGAATCCTAGTCATTCTACCCATAGTGTTATCTCATATATGAAGGCTCGGCGTATGGTCGAGAGAGTGCGGAACCAAAATATTGTTAATTTTTACTAAAAATACTCAAATAAGTGTAAAAAAAAAGTTACCAAAGTATATATAACGCCACTAATAGTGGCGCTATACAGTAACGTTAACTGTACCGTTACTGTATAGCGCCACTATTAGTGGCGTTATACTGACAAACTTACATAGCGCCATTAATAGTGGCGCTATATGTCTTATACCCTGACCCCACCAATAATGTCTGGGTTCAATAATTTAAATGTGTATAAAGCCACTTTTTGTGGCGCTATATACAAAAAAAAAATTACCCGGCTAGCCATTTTATATATAAACATCGTAGAATCGCCCCAACTTCATTCAATTTTTTTAACTCTTGTTGGTTTCTATTGTTGTTAAATTCTCCAGCATTTTTTCATTATGTCTGAAGAACGTAGAATAAGAGTATCATTATATTGGGGGGGTGAGGTTGTGATGGAGAATAACTCTGTGGGCTACAGTTTACCTGCTAAGTGTAATGTTAAATTGCCACTTTCAATTGAGTACGAAACATTGATATCGTTGTTATGCAAAAAAATGAGTGTGAGAAAACGTTCAGTGATACTCAAAGTAACCGGAAGATATCCGTATTCCGTTACGCCGCAAGGGGTTGCTTTTTACTCAGAGTTTAACATCGACGATGATGACACTTTGAGTGATTTCTTGAGGACTCCGGACGAATGCCGGGAATTTCTTGTAATCACAATGTTGGAGATGTACGTGAAGGTCGAAGACGTTCCAAAAAATGAGGTTGTGCGTAGTAGAGATAACCCCCAGTCATCGGGTGGTTATTCTGGATCAGTTTTTGCCGGACATGTTCCAGATGAAAGAATTTTTCTTAATTTAAATTTATCAACGTCGGCGAATGAGCAGCGAGAAAATAATTTATACCCTGCTTTCCATAATTCACAAGAAGAGTAGTAAACTTCAATTTTCATTTGTGTTAATATGTATATTTTTGCGTATTGAATAAATTTTAATGCTCATTTATTTAATAGGGGGTACCGGCCGGATATGAATTTTACAAGTGACCCATCCGGTAGTCATCACCTAACTGAAAACGTCCATCATGGAATGTCATCACATTACAACTTGTAAGTGAAAAGCTACAGCCATATATAAAGCATTTATTAATTTAGCAGCTTATATTTTTGTTGAAATGTGCAGTGAAAACGAGCAAGTTGAACTACCCGTACTCACTCAATTGCTCGAAAACGACGTATTACATAAGGATCTAGTAGATGAACAGAGTGAGGAAGAGAACAGTGATTACGATAACAATGCCGATGAATCGGGAGACGAGACACCATTTGCTCGTGAGGATGGTGATGAAGAGGACGAGGAGGAAGGACCGGATTTGAATAGAGCCCCCCATAGACGAAAAGTGAACGAGTCTGAAGTGCCGTTTCATTCAAGGGAGATTCCATATATTGATAACTTGCCAGCCGTGCCGGATGTGGAAGCTCTCACACGGGATTTTGATGAAATCCGGACAGCAATGTGGGATGAGTCTAGACTAACGGTGCTTGCAAAGGGGATGCTTTTTCCTGATAAAGCACGCGTAAGCAGGGCTTGTAAAATGCACAATGTTAAAAAGTGTCGTGAGATGCAGGTATCGGAGTCAAGTCCGACGGTATACAAGGCTATTTGCCGCAGGTGGTTTTGGCCATGTAATGCGTGCGTCAAAGAAGAAAACAGGTATGTGGAAACTGGGTAAATACATTCCCACCCACACATGCGAAATGGACACTTTCAACGGGAATCACTTCAACTTGGATATTGACTTGATATCTCTTGTACTTATTCCGAACATCGAAGCGTCCATAAGGTATAAAATCAAAGAGTGCAATACAGCAGTCTACCAGGAATATGGCCACACAATTACTAAAAGAAAGGCATATCTTGGGCGCAAAAGAGCATTTGAAATAGTCTATAGTAACTGGGATAAGTCATTTGCAGATCTGCCTAGCTACATGGCTGCACTGCAACACTTTAACCCTGGAACAGTTATTGAATGGAAGCTTGAGCGGAGTCCGGGTAAACCAGAATATATATTCAATTACGTGTTTTGGGCATTTAAGCCAGCAATTGATGGTTTTTCATATTGCCGGCCCGTAATATCCATAGACGGAACTCATGTCTATGGAAAGTACGATATCAAGCTATTGATAGCCGTGGCTGTGGATGCAAATGGACAGATATTTCCTCTAGCCTTTGCTATTTGTGCAAATGAAAGCACAGAGACATGTACAATGTTTTTGAACCACTTGAAAGAGCACATTGTCAAACATCGTTCAGGTATTTGTCTAATATCTGATCGGCACGGGGGTATATTAAGTTCTGTGGAGAACCTTCCTGCCTGGCAAGAACCTTATGCATACCACCGTTACTGTGTGAGGCACTTTAAGGCCAATTTCAAGAAGGCACATCCCAAAAAAGATCTACATGATTTGATGTGGATGGCAGCAACAGACCACCAACAACATAAATTCCGGAGGCATATGGATTCTATCAGGCAAGAAGACGATGCAGCATATCGTTGGTTAATGCGACATGATCCTGAAAAGTGGACGTTGCATGCAGATGGTGGCAGACGCTGGGGAATTCTTACTACAAACGTGTCAGAATCCTTCAACGGGTTATTAAAGTCGGCAAGAGGATTGCCCGTCACAGCCATGGTGCGTATATCATTCAAGCAGATGGCAGAGAGGTTTGTACAACGGTCTGCAGGTGCAACGGAATTGATGGAAATGGGTGTTGAATTTATGCCAGTGCCTATGAAGAGATTAGAGAAATACAGACGGCGAGCACATTGGCATTTCTTTTTGCAATATGATAACGAACGAGGTATTTTTGAAGTTCGCACCGCTATCCATAATAATCGGGGTAATAATGTACATACTATAAATGAATCCACAAGGTTATGCTCATGTGGGAAATGGTCAATCTACCACATGCCATCAAGTGTTTTCAACGTGTTGGTTATGCGGAGACCAACTATATTGATCAACAATATAGTGTTTCCAAATACGTAAACACATATAGTGGTCAGCTGCAACCAGTGGGTTCTGAGCATTACTGGCCCCCAGAACCATTTAAAATGGTGTGTAACAAGTCCTATTTGCGTAAAAGACAGGTGCAGAAGAGAACGCGTATACGGAACCAAATGGATGTTAGTGATATCGTATATGCACGCAAATGTGGTATATGCTCGCAAACAGGCCACGACCGTAGAAAATGTCCTTTGGGTGGCAACAATAATCAAGCTCAGGGCGGGTGTTCTTCTATTGTACCTAACTACCCATGAGTTCATGTTGTAATAATTAGTTGTTATGTATACGATTTAAGTATTTATGAAATAATATTTTCTTGTTTGTTAATTATGATTTGTACTTTCCCTTTTTACCTATTTAAATAATAATTTAATATAATTATCGGTATATTTATTATGTGTGTTGTCTTGTCGCTATCACGATATTTAATACACAAATTATACATATGGCGCTATGTGTGTCTTGTCTTGTCGAACTGAAAAAGCTGAAAACATCATGATATTGCGCCATTAGATATGTGTGACCGGCTGACATAAAGTCGTCTCGTCAACATCATGATATGGCGCCATTAGATATGGCGCTATCTAGTATAGTGCCATATCTAATGGTGCTATCTAGTATAGCGCC
Source organism: Nicotiana sylvestris (assembly GCF_000393655.2). Classification (NCBI taxonomy): domain Eukaryota; kingdom Viridiplantae; phylum Streptophyta; class Magnoliopsida; order Solanales; family Solanaceae; genus Nicotiana; species Nicotiana sylvestris. The sequence continues at coordinate 32,094,013 of NC_091062.1, forward strand.
ATTAGATATGACGCTATCTAGTATAGCGCCATTAGATATGGCGCTATCTAATATAGCGCCATTAGATATGGCGTTATATGTGTATTGTTTAGCCTATAAATAATGGGGTCATTGTAGTTATTTTGTGTGCTAAAAATTTCCCCCAAGAAATATTTCATTAAAAGTAAGTAAGGTTTTTATTATAAGCAAATAGTTCACAAATGGCTCAACCTGGTCGTCCACCAATTTGCTTATGTGGAAAACCATGCATGATGGATTGTGGGTGGGAAGGTGCTAACGTTGGACGCCGCTATTGGTGCTGTATGAACAAGTTGTACAAGCAACCCGACGAACCTACTTGTGAATTTGATGAATGGGCTGAGGAACCATGTTATCAGGAAAGCTACAGGGATAGATTACAGGAATTTCATAATATGTTGTTATACCAGCATAGAATACAAAAGGAGGGAGATAGAATTATTACAGAAATGAGGGAGAAACTGAAGGAGGTGGAAGATAAAAAATGGAGAGCAGAATGGAATTGTGAAGCACACAAGGAACGCAACGAAAAATATAAACGGGAACTTGCGGAGGTGAAGGCGAGAGTGAAAGAGTTAGAAGAAGAAAAAGAACAAATGGAAGAACGATTTAAGTGGTTGGAGCGAAGAATAAATGACAACTGAGGATGGAGCATTTACGTGTATGTGTTTAGTGTCATTTTCATATGTCATGTCTTTTTATTATGTTGGCCTGTTATGTTTGTGTTTGTGTTGTACTAATGTTTTCCTTGTTTGTTGTACTTAATTTTATTTTAATTTAAGTGGAAGTTAAGTTTAAGTTGTTGTGTTACTATACCAAAAACTATAAAACGAAATTTGAACTAAAAAAAAGTAACTGTCATATTCGACTAAATATTATTGTTAATGTACTTAAAAATATTATTTACACCAAAAAAAACAAAAATATGGAAGACCGAATCAATGGAAGACGGAGATGGAACGAAGAAGAAGAAGATGGGGGATTTGTATTAAGGGGTATAACGCCACTATTAATGGCGCTATGTCTTCAGGTATAAGACATATAGCGCCACTATTAATGGTGCTATGTAAGTTTGTCAGTATAACGCCACTAATAGTGGCGCTATACAGTAACGGTATAGTTAACATTACTATATAGCGCCACTATTAGTGGCGTTATATATACTTTGGTAACTTTTTTTTTTACACTTATTTGAGTATTTTTAGTAAAAATTAACAATATTTTGGTTCCGCAAGGGGTATTTGGCCTATTTGGCATATGTTTGTGATTCTAGTGCTGAGGTTCCTTCTATGGATTCTATGCCTGTTGTTCGTGAGTTTTCCTAAGGGTTTCCCTTAGAACCTACCGGGTATGCCACCCGACAGAGATATTGACTTCTACATTGATTTGGCTCCGGGCACCCAGAGTTGAAGGAGCAGTTGCAAGACTTGCTTGATAAGGGCTTCATTAGGCCTAGTGTCTCGCCTTGGGGTGCGCCGGTGTTGTTTGTCAAGAAGAAGGACATATCGATGAGGATATGTATAGATTACCGACAGTTGAACTAGGTTACATTCAAGAATAAGTATCCATTGCCGAGGATTGATGATTTGTTTGATCAGCTTCAGGGTTCCAAGATATTTTCGAAGATTGACTTGAGATATTGCTACCATCAGTTGAGTATTAGGGCATTCGATATCCCTAAGATAGCTTTCCACATTCGGTACGGGCATTATGAGTTCTTGGTGATGTCCTTTGGGTTGACAAATGCCCCAGTAGCCTTATGGATTTGATGAATCAAGTGTTCAGGCCTTGGATTCATTCGTGATAGTCTTCATTGATGATATTTTGATTTATTCCCGCAGCCGGGAGGAGCATGAGCAACATCCAAGAGTGGTTCTTCATACTTTGAGAGATAGTCGGTTGTATGCTAAGTTTTCGAAGTGTGAGTTCTAGTTGAGTTCGGTTGCATTCTTGAGTCATGTCGTATCAGCGGAGGGTATTCAGGAAGATCCGAAGAAGATAGCGGCAGTCAAGGCCTGGCCTAGACGTGCATCAGCTGCAGAGATCTAGAGTTTCTTGGGTTTGGCAGGCTATTATCGTCGGTTTGTGGAGGGGTTTTCATCTATTGCAACCCCGATGACCAGGTTGACCCAGAAAGGTGCCTAGTTCAGGTGGTCGGACGAGTGTGAGGCGAGCTTTTTGGAGCTCAAGACAGCTTTGACTACGGCGCGGTGTTGGTTTTGCCCACAGGTTCATGGCCATATACAAATTATTGTAATGCATCTTGTATTAGACTTGGTGTGGTGTTGATACAGGATGGCAAGGTCATTGCTTATGCTTTGTGGCAGTTGAGGATTCATGAGAAGAATTATCCAGTTCGTGATTTGGAGTTAACAACCATTGTTCACGCGTTGAAGATTTGGAGGCATTATCTATATGGAGTGTCATGCGAGGTGTTCACGGATCGCAAGAGTTTGCAATACTTGTTCAAGCAAAAGGAGCTAAATTTGAGGCAGAGAAGGTGGTTGGAGCTATTAAAGGACTATGATATCACCATCTTATATCATCCGGGGAAGGCCAATGTAGTGGCCGATGCTTTGAGTAGGAAGTCAGCCAGTATGGGCAGTCTTGCGTATATTCCGGTCGGTGAGAGACTGCTTGCTTTGGATGTTCAGGCTTTGGCTAATCAGTTCGTGAGGTTGGGTATTTCTGAGCCCAACCGTGTGTTAGCTTGCATAGTCACTCGTTCTTTTTTATTGGAGCGTATCCGAGATCGGCAATATGATGATCCTCATTTGTGTGTCCTTAGGGACACGGTGCAGCACGGTGGTGCCAAGCAGGTTACATTAGGAGATGATGGAGTTTTGAGGCGGCAAGGTCGAGTTTGTGTGACTAATGTGGATGAGCTTCGAGAGTTGATTTTAAAGGAGGCCCATAGTTCTCGGTACTCTATTCACCCGGACACCACCAAGATGTATCAGAATTTATGGCAACATTATTGGTGGAGGAGGATGAAGAAGGATATTGTTGCGTACGTGGCTCGGTGTTTTGAATTGTCAGCAGGTAAAGTACAAGCATCAGAGACCTGGTGGTTTGTTTCACTGGATTGAGCTTCCCGAGTGGAAGTGGGATCGTATCACTATAGACTTTGTTGTTGGACTCCCACGGACTTAGAGGAAGTTCGATGCAGTGTGGGTTATTGTTGATAGGCTGACCAAGTCAGATTACTTCATTCCTGTGGCAGTCTCCTATTCTTCTAAGAGGTTAGCTGAGATCTATATCCGGGAGATTGTTCGTCTTCATGGTGTGCCCGTGTCTATCATTTCGGATCGAGGTACGCAATTTGCCTCACATTTCTGGAGAGCAGTTCAGCATGAGTTGGGCATACGGGTCGAGTTGAGCTCATCATTTCATCCTCAGACGGACGGGTAGTCCGAGAGTACTATTCAAATTTTAGAGGATACGCTCCGAGCTTGTGTCATTGACTTTGGAGGCTCGTGGGATCAGTTCTTGCCTTTAGCGGAGTTTGCCTATAACAACAGCTACCGGTCGAGTATCTAGATGGCTCCTTATTAGGCTTTATATGGTAGGCGGTGTCGGTCACCAGTTGGATGGTTTGAGCTGGGAGAGGCTCGGTTATTGTGTACAGATCTAGTACAAGATGTGTTGGACAGGGTCAGGATTATTCAAGATAGGCTTCGTACATCTCAGTCCAGGCAAAAAAGTTATGCCGACCGTAAGGTTTGTGATTTGGAATTCATGGTCGGTGAGTGGGTGTTGCTTCGGGTGTCGCCTATGAAGGGCGTGATGAGATTTGGAAAGTAGGGCAAGCTTAGTCCTAGGTTCATTTGTCCGTTTGAGATTCTTGATTGAGTAGGAGAGGTGGCTTACAGAATTGCGTTGCTGCCGAGCTTATCAGCCGTGCATCCAGTGTTTCATGTGTCCATGCTTCGGAAGTATCATGGCGATCCATCCCACATGTTAGATTTCAACACTGTTCAGTTGGACAAGGACTTGTCCTAGGAGGAGGAGTCGGTAGCTATCCTAGACCGGCAGGTTTTTCAGTTGAGATCGAAGAGTTTCCCTTCGGATCATGTTTAGTGGAGAGGTCAGCCTGTTGAGGCATCGACATGGGAGTCCGAGTCAAATATGCGTAGCCGTTATCCCCATCTTTTCTCCGACTCAGGTACTTCCTTCGTATGTCCGTTCGAGGGCGAACAATTGTTTTAGAGGTGGACAATGTGATGACACAAAAGGTCATCACTTATTTTAGAAATAAAATTTGTGTTTCAAGGCCTTAAAACCTCCCTTTTGTCTCACCTCGATTTGCGTACGCAGTCCGGGCATGTATTCGGAAAGCTGTTATGTGAAAATCTGTGAGAAATGGTGAATTTTGCTTTTAAAATGAATTTAGGTTGACTTCGGTTAACATTTTGGGTAAACAGACCCGAACCCATGATTTGACGGTCCCGGAGGGTCCGTAGGAAAATATGGGACTTGGGCGTATGCCCCAAATCGAATTCCGAGGTCCCAAGCCCGAGAAATAAATTTTTAAAGAAAATTATTTTCTTGAATATATATGAGTATTTAGAAATGAAACATGTTTGGATTTGATGGTATCGGGCCCGTATTTTGGTTTCGGAGCCCGGTATAGGTCTTATATGTGATTAAGTTGAGCCAGTGAAATTTGGTAAGAAACGGAGGTCATATGACGTGTTTCGGAACCTTAGTTGTAAAATTTGAAAGTTCTTGAGGTTTTCTTTGATTTTGATGCTAATTCATAGTTGTTGATGTTATTTTGACGATTTGATTGCATGAGCAAGTCCGTATGATGTTTTTAGGTGAGTGTGTATGTTTGGTTTGGAGCCCCGAGGGCTCGGGTGAGTTTTGGTAGGCCACAAAGTGAAATTGGACTTAGGAGAATTGCTGGTATGTTGCAGGTTTGTAGCAGGCCTCTGATTTCGCATTTGCGAGATTAGGCATCACAAATGTGATGAAAGCAGGGTTTGCAAATGCGAGGTTTTGGTCGCAAATGCGAAGAACCCCATGCCAGCTTTATCTCGCATTTGTGAGGTACCCTTCGCAAATGTGAAGTCTTCCGTTAAAGCCAGAGGTCGCAAATGCGACCCATGTATCGCAAATGCGATGTCGCAAATGCGACCCATGTATCGCATTTGCGATGTCAGCGAGTTCCTTAAGGGTTCGCAATTGCGAACCCTGCGACATCTGCAACCTGCTAAATCATAACTTAGATGCATTTCAGCCATTTCAACTCTTTTCAATACCTAAACACCTTTGGGCGATTTTTCAAGGACAAGTACTCTTCCAAATCGATTGTAAGTCATTTCTAACTCGTTTTCATTAATCTTTAACGTCTTTTCATATGATTTCAACTAAAAATCAAAGGTTTTCATAGGGAAAATTGGGTGTTTTGGGTAGAACTTAGGTTTTTCAAATGTTGGGGATTTAGACCTCGATTTGAGGCCCGATTTCAACAAAGTGTATATTTGGGTTCGTGGGTGAATGGGTAATCGACTTTTGGTTCGAACCTCAGGTTTTGACCATGTGGTCCCGATGTCGATTTCTGACTTTTTGGGAAAAACTCAAGAAAACCTATTTTCATCCATTGGAATTGATTTATTTAGCATTTATTGACATAGTTAAGTAACTTGTGGCTAGATACGAGCGAATTGGTGGTGAAATCTAGAGGTAAGGTGATAGTTGAGGCTTGAATTGTGTTCGTGGCATCGAGGTGAATGTTTGGTCTAACCTTAGCTTGAGGGATTAGGAGTTGTGTCCTATTTGCTATGTGCTAGTTGTTGAGTAAGACGTATAGGCATAGTGACGAGTATCTATACGTTGGTGTCAAAAATGCCCGTGAGTTTTATATCATGATTAATGTGATTCCGTTTGTATTGTTCATGCTTTATGTGATAATTTCTATTGTTGAACAAGGCTTGTGGAAGTAATATTTTTATTTGAACATTGAAGAGCGTTGACTCAAGTTGTAAAGTGATTTGTGGAAGTATAATTGACAATTGAACCTTATAGATCATTGGCTCAAATCGTGAATTGTGTTGTGAAGTAAAGGTGAAAAAGAAAAGAGGATTATGATATTGTCTCCCTTGCCGAGATGTTGTTGTTTAATGTTGTCACCCTTCCCGGGATGTTATTGTTGATATTGTTTCCCTTGCCGGGATATGACTGTTGTACTCGTGTTCCCGTGCCGAGATTTAATTATAAATTTGTTGATTTCCTTGCCCTTACTGCTTTGTGATTGTTGTTTGGGTGAGGAAGAGTGTTAAAGCACGAAGGGTGATGCCGTGCATTATTTTGGTGAGAGAGTGTTAAAGCACGAAGGGTGATGCCGTGCACTTGTCTTCGATTTTCCTGATTTTTATTGATAACTGAGCTATGGTTTCTCTACATTTAATTGTTGGTTTTCGGTTGATACTTGTTGTACCCCGCAACATGATTCGCCCTTCCTATCTTTAATTGAACTGTGGTGATCCTTATATTTATCTGTTGTTCTTATATTATTATTCAATGTCCCCCCAGCATGATTTCCCCCTCCCATACTTAACTGTACATTTTTTCTTTTAATTTTCGCTGTATATGACTTAACTGCACAGGTTTATTTGGTAGTCTGGTCCTAGCCTCGTCACTACTTCGCCGAGGTTAGGCTAGTACATGGGGTTGGTTGTGCTGATACTACACTCTGCACTGTGTGCAGATTCCAGTGCTGTAGCTTTTGGACCGCAGTGAGATTGTTGCCTTCAGTCCAACAGGCGACCCGAGGTAGTCCTGCAGGTGTCCGCAGGCCTTGGCGTCTCCTTCCATCCTTTCATTCTATTTCTTTTATGTATTTCAGATATAGTGTTGTAATAAATCTTTCGAACCTTTATTTGTAGCATTCCTAGACAGTTTGTGAAATTGTGACACCAGTTCTGGGTAGATTTTGTTTAAGAAATTGTATTGGAAATATTTAAATGATTTTATTTTGTTCTTCCGCTTGTTTAAATTTCGCTGTTTACAAAATATTGGTTCATTTTGCTACAAAGAAAGAAGACCACGACTAGTTCTTATCTTACAAAAGATTGGATATCCTTATACAAAGAGAGCTTGATATTTATAGGAAAAGACGAGTAGATTTTGTCATGTTCTACTTTTGCGAATGCGAAATCTATGTATGCGAAATGACCTTTGTGTACGTAGATTCCATATATGCAACTATGGCACTTGTGCTTCACTCTTGACTTTCATGAGTTAGTCTTGCAAATGTAGGTTCCATGTATGTGAATGTGACCTTTGCAAATATAGATTCCACACATGCATCTACGATTCTTTTGCTTCCATTCTTGACTTCATGAGTTAGACTTGTAAATGTAGGTTCCATGTATGCAAAGGTGACCTTTGTGTATATAGATTCCACATATGCATCTATAGCTCTTTTGCTTCCATTCTTGACTTCATGCGTTAGACTTGCAAATGTAGGTTCCGTGTATGCGAATGTGACCTTGCGTATATAGATTTCACATATGCAACTATGCTCCTTTTCATCTCTAATTATCTTTTTCTGTAGGCCCATATGTATATTCAACATTTGCGAATATGAAGATGGTGTGTGCATCTGTGGCTTTGCTTCATTCTCTTGTCTTTTAGCTTTTTTCCTTCTTTTTTATATTTCTTCTTCCTACAAGATTTATTAGAAAATATGCGAGGATAGGATCTCATTATTCATATTTTATTTTAAAAACATATTTTTTACATATGAAATTATATGAATAATTTATATCCATCAAATACTCCCATACTTGAACTTTTGCTCGTCCTCGAGGAAAAAGAATACTTTAAAAGTATATCTTCCAAATTCCATGACTATTGTAGTATAGAAAATTTATACAAAATAAACATCCTCCAATATAGTCAATGCAATTAACCTTTTTAAATTCACCAAATCTTTTACCTTATTTCTGAATTCTGCTTTGATCAACAAGAACTTGCAATCTTCTTCCCTTGAATCTTTCAGAATTGATAGATTTATGATCACTTATTCAGTTAGTATCATACTCTTGTCCATAGGCTTTCTCCTCATGTTTTTCTCCACTAATATAGATTCAACACTGATTTCTAGAATCCTTTTAGGACTTTTCTTGGTTTGTAATGTCAGGCTTCAGGTTGGTAGGATAAGGATATTTTTAGAGTGACAATCTTTTTCTCAGCTTGGAGCAAACATTTCTTAGTGCTCGATATTTTCCTCTTTTGGCAACACTTTTATTTTTATTTTTATTTTTATTTTGTTTTGTAATTTCAAACACCTTATATTGACATAATTTTTTAAAACTTTTTTTTCCTTCTTCTTCCATCCTTTTTTTAATAAAATATATACACCAATCTATGCTCATTTTTAGCTGGAAGATTTCATGACTGTATATATGTATACATAATTATTCTTTTTTTTAACAATCAAGGTGTTAAAAAAGGATTAAGTCTCAAAGAAGGGATATATATATATATATATATATATATATATATATATATATATATATATATATATATATATATATATATATATATGTACATATATATATATATATATATATATATATACATATATATATATATATGTACATATATATATATATATGTATATATATATATATGTATATACATAATTATTCTTTTTTTTAACAATCAAGGTGTTAAAAAAGGATTAAGTCTCAAAGAAGGGATTATTTTTATTTTTATTTTGTTTTGTAATTTCAAACACCTTATATTGACATAATTTTTTAAAATTTTTTTTCCTTCTTCTTCCATCCTTTTTTTAATAAAATATATACACCAATCTATGCTCATTTTTAGCTGGAAGATTTCATGACTGTATATATGTATACATAATTATTCTTTTTTTTAACAATCAAGGTGTTAAAAAAGGATTAAGTCTCAAAGAAGGGATATATATATATATATATGTATATACATAATTATTCTTTTTTTTAACAATCAAGGTGTTAAAAAAGGATTAAGTCTCAAAGAAGGGATATATATATATATATATATATATATATATATATATATATATATATATATATATATATATATATATATATATATATATATATATATATAAGAACGCTAAAAAATGTATTAATGTATGTATTTGGTTAGAAATAAGAAGGCTAAAAAATGGTGAATCAAAGAAGGCCTATTTTCATTTTTCAAAAATCAGTATCACCCATTATTTCACCTTGAGAAATATTTAGAGCAAGTTCTAGCCAAGTTTATTGATTTTACCTGTTTTGCGATCATAATTATTCTCAATTCTAATGATTTCCTGAGATAAAGACGCTTGCTCTTGCCTTCACAAAAGCAAAATCATAGATATTGTATTTATATGGTGAAGATGAAAAGAATTAATCATTGGACATATAGTGAAGAATTTATTTTGTTAATTAAAAACCTACAAATAGGATAGAGAAGAGAACAAGAATTATATATAAAAATATAAAGAAAATATAACTTTATATCAACATATGTATCCATTAATTAGATACATATATAACATATATTAGAAATGCATCAGAATTTACCCCCTCCACACATGAACCGTTTCATCTTCTTGGATAAAACGTGTGATTAGAGATACTTATATATGTATTAATTTAAATAAAAAATTATATAAAAAAATCTTTTTGGCTTTCAAATTTACAATTACAGAAGAAAGCTTGAAAGAAATTGTGACCACACATATTCTACGTGTAATAGACTACCTAATTTAAGACCTTATTAGTCATTTGGTCCTGGTTTAAATATAAACCAAAAATTACCTGAGCCAATATTCGACTTGAATCATTAAATAGTTAAACAACCAGTTACTTAGGCATACCGATCACCATGAAGTTACTTATGTGTAGGTGACTCTGTTTTTGTAGAGGCCTTCATGAGATGCTCTGGTTGTGCAATAACCTGGATATTGACCAGATTAATTGGTTAAGCATTTAATTACCAAATTTATGTTGGATTTATAAGGCTTCATTGCTTCACCCTTAATGGCTACAGGTATGTCACTATAATTCTGAGTTTAACATCATCAGCTCGACTTATTACTTGTGAAATTCATCAGTCTATCAAAGTGACCGATGAATGTTGCTCAAAATGTCCTCCTATAACGACCTGATCAGTCGTTTTACTTTTAGAACACTATTCCCCTAAATAAGGCTCCCCGTATGTATTTTTACTATTTTATGACTTACGGGGATGGTTAGTTCGGGATTTGGAAGAGTTTGGTTGAAATCAGAACACTTAGTTCCATGGTTTGGCTTTAAAAGATTAAGTTTGACTTCGGTCAATATTTTTAGTAAACTATCTCTGAATCGGGATTTGACTATTCCAATAGGTTTGTATGATGATTTCAGACTTGGGTATATGTTCAGATTAGGTTTTGGATAACCTGTAAGCGTTTTGGTGCCTAATAGTGAAAGTTATCTCTTTGAAGGTTTTAAAGTTCTTTAAATTTGGTTTGGAGTAAATTTTGGTGTTATAGAGGTCCAATTGGGATTTCGAGATTGGGAATAGTTTCGTATGGTTATTTAAGACTTGCTCGCAAAATTTGGTGCCATTCCAAGTAGTCTAAGTAACTTTCGGTGCGTTCGGAGTAAGTTAGAAGGACTTGAAGTTCATAAGTTGATTCAATTTGGTTTGGGGTATGATTCTTAGTTTCGTGGTTGTTTTATGCATTCCGAGGGTGCGAGCGAGTTCGTTTTATGATTTCAAACTTGTTGTCACATTTGGGCGGGGCCTCGAGGGCCCTAAAGGCCATTCGGACGGTGCACGAATTGAGTTGAAACTAAAGAGGGTTGCTGGTGCACCAGTTCTGCTGTGCCCGCACCTGCGAGATTTTGGCCTCAGCTGCGAGCTCGCAGGTGCGGGGGTTGGGCTGCAGATGCGGCTTCAGTAACCCTGGCTTTGGACCGCAGATGCGGGTTTTTGTCCGCACCTGCGAACGCGCATGTGCGGTTGGGGAGGACGCAGATGCGGCTCATGCCTCAGGAGCGGCCCATAAGCCGCAAAAGCGGGACCGCAGATGCGAAAATACCGTCCGCAGGAGTGGTCCTCGCTGGGCTTGAGGAACTCCACAGAAGCGGACCTAGCACCATAGGTGCGGTACCTGCAAATGCGGCAGAAGCACCGCAGGTGCTTAAAACGTTGGAGGTAGAACACTTCATTTAAGTTTGGACTTAGGCATTTTGAGCTCATTTATTGCATTTCTTGGGCGATTTTTGGAGCTCTTAGAGAGTGATTTTTACCTAACACTTTGAGGTAAATAATTCATACACAATGTGAGCTAAATACATAGATTACGGGTAGATTTAACATGTAAAATTTGTGAAATCATGGGTTTAGTTGAAAAACCTAGGTTTTGATAAAAATGGGATTTAACCACGAAAATGGTTATAGAATTTAGTGATAATTATATATTTAACTTTATGAGGTTATGGGTAACAAATTTCTTCGAAAATGCCCGAAATCCGAGCAAGTGGGCCCGGGGGTGAATTTTAGGAATTCTTCAATTGGACTTGGGTAATCACTTTAATAGTAGGGATATTTACTTTTGAGCATGTGTTGACTAATTTATATAACATTTGACTAGTTTCGAATCATTTGGCACCGAGTTAAGGGTTTTAAGCACAATATTAGACCGAAAAATAGGCTTTGAGAGAGGTAAGTCTCTTTTCTAACATTATAAGAGGGAATTAACCCCATAGGTGAATTTAATTAAAATGTGCTTCTATTTGCGGGGGCTACGTATGTAACGCCCCAACCGGTCATTTTGAGCTCTAGCGCATTGTTTATTGGTTTGAGGCCACGAGCGGCTTCACTTTAGGTATTATGACTTTTACGCGTGGTCGGAATTGAAGTCTGGGGAGTTCAGAGTTGATTTGGAAAGAAAATCTTCATTTCAGAAGCTTTAAGTTGGAAGAATAGACTAAGATAGCATTTTTTGATTAAACGACTTCGGAATCGGGATTTGAAGGTTCCAGTAGGTTCGTATGATGATTTTGGACTTGGATGTATGTCCGGATCGGGTTTTGGATGACCCGTGAGCGTTTCAGTGCCTATTGTGAAAGTTAGCGTTTTTGGAAGAATTCGTAAGTTTGGGTTGAAGTGTATTTTAGTGTTATTGATGTCTCTTTGGGATTCCGAGTCTGGGAATAGCTCCGTATGGTGATTCTGGTATTGGGAGCGCGTCCATGAGTTGATTCGGAGGTTCTTAGGTCATTTGGATAAAGTTAGAAATTCAAAGGTTTTGAGAAGTTTGACCGGAAGTGGACTTTTTGATATCGGGGTCGGATTTCGATTTCGGAAGTTAGAGTAGGTCCGCAATGTTGAATATGACTTGTCTGTCAAAATTTGAGGTCAATCAGACGTGATTTGATAGGTTTCGTCATCAAAAGTAGAAGTTGGAAATCCTAAAGTTCATTAAGCTTGGAACAAGGTGCAATCCGTGAATTCGATGTTGTTTTATAGGATTTGAAGGCTCGACTAAGTTCATAATGTATTTTGGGACGTGTTGGTATAATTGGATGAGGTCCAAGGGGGTCTCGGGTGGATTACGAGTGATTGGCGGATTGAATTTGGAATTTGAAGAAAAATTGAGTTTGCTGTCTTCTAGTGTAACCGCACCTACGAGGTTTGGGCCGCATGTGCGAAGCCGCGAAAGCGGCCATGAGGGTCGCAGAAGCGGCTTAGGCTAGAGAAGACTGGGACCGCATATGCAGCCGAGTTCCGTAGAAGTGGGGCCGCATATGCGAGCGGGGAGCCGCAGAAGCGAGGGCGCAAGAGCGAATGGCGATCACAGATGCGGGATCAAGGGGTCTGATGGAGGACCGCAGAAGCGGTGTTTGGTCCGCACCTGCGGAACCGCAGAAGCGGTCAAGTGACCGCAGGTGCAAAGAATCGCTAGGCAGTGAGTTGTTTTGAAAACGGGATATGGCCCATTTTCCTTCATTTTCTCTTGGTTTTGGCGATTCTTGGAGGGTTTCAAGAGGGGGTTTTCATCTTCAATGACAAGGTAAGCCATCTCCACCTATTATGAGTTAAATACATTTATTATGTATATATTTTAATATGGAAATTTAGTGGGAATTTGGGGTTTCAGGAAAAACCTAGAAAATTGATATTTTTGGATTTTGACAACGAAATTGGACATGAAATTGAGAATAAATATATATTTGGGTTCGTAATGTTATGGGTAATCTTTATCTTCGAAAAATTCCAAAATCCTGGCGCGTGGGCCTGTGGGAAATTTTGTTAACTTTTCGAGCGAAGTTGGGAATTTATCTAAATTGAATTGTTGCGAGTATTGGAGCATGCATTTATGCATTTTATCATTTATTGGCTAGGTGTCACAACCCTAAACCCGGACCCGGTCATGAGGGCGCCTCTCATGAAGACAAGGCCAACCGACACAATACCCAATTTGTTTTAAACAATTAAAATAGTACAATTAAGTCATTAACATGATTAAATCCTAATAGAAACGGTGAGATAGTACAATTTACGGAAAAACTAACACAGCCCGATATTGGGGTATCACCAACCAGGAGCATCTAACATAATTTTAGGAATATGGAAAAGGGTCTACACAGTCTATTACAAAATCCAGTACACGGGGAAGAAATAATGATAAGAGGGAGAAACATTGGGTTGCGAACGCCGAACAGCTACCTAGTGGACTTCGAAAATCTGCTGGAAGCTATCAACCCTTAAACAGGACCTGAAGCTCCTGAATCTGCACACAGGGTGCAGGGAGTAAAGTGAGTACTCCAACTCAGTGATTAATAACAATAAATGAAGACTGAGCGATAAGAAATCATGTAAAAACAATAAAACCAGTAAAGTACAATAAACTAGTGAAATCTCGTAAAACACATTTTTAACATTTAAGCAAGTAAATGAAAGGCAGCTAGAAAAGATAAACACATAAAATCCGCCCCTCGGGCACAATAGCAACAGAATCAGCCCCTCGGGCAATAACATGGAACAACACCAGCCCCTCGGGCTATATCTCATATCACAATGGGTACCCGCACTCACTTGTGGTGTACAGACTCCGGGAGGGGCCCCTTACGGCCCAAAAGCAATATCAAGCCATCTCGGGGCATAATCATTTAGGCTATCGGCCTCATATCAAGCCACCTCGTGGTATAACAACTCAGGCCCTTGGCCTTATAATCATAAATCAGTACAACACTGCTGCGGCGTGCAGCCCAATCCCATAATAATCTCACAACATAGGCCCTCAACCCTACTCAGTTAGAAATCTCTAAAAGCCATTCGGGCACAATAAAATATGATGCTCAGCCCAAAATATCATTTAACGTGATAAAACAAAGCAAACATGACTGAGTTATAAAAACAGTAGAATATAGCATGACTGAGTACAAATATAAAATCAAAACAGTGAGGAAAGAGCAGTAAAAATCCCCTAAGGGTCTAAAACAGTTGGCGCGAGGCCCAAATATTCCATTCAGCCCAAGACATGATGATAGCAAACAATTTTCAATCAAATACATGGTAAAACAGTCATACGAGATGGACTAACTCACAATCCCCAACGGTGCACGACCCCACGCTCGTCATTTAGCGTGTGTTCACCTCAATATAGCACAACGATGTGTAATATGGGGTTTTATACCCTCAGAACAACATTTACAATCATTACTCACCTCAATCCAGTCCAAACTCTAGTCCGCGATGCCTTTGCCCCTCAAATCGGCCTCAACTCACATCGAATCTATCCAAAATCAGAATCACAATGTCAAAATATGCTAAGGGAACGAAGCCCATACGAAAATAATCAATTTACAACATAAATTCCGAAATTAACCAAAACCTGACCCCCGAGCCCACGTCTCGAAATTCGATAAAATTTACATCAATAGATTCCTTATCTCCCCACGAGTTCATACATATCAAAAGTACCAAAATCCGACCACAAATGGCCCCTTAAATCCTCAAGTCAAGGTCTCCAATACCAAGCCCTAATCCCCAATTTTGAACCCTTAATTTCCATTAATCTTAGGCCAAATCAGTGAAATAATGCCTTAGGATCAATTATTTGGTTCAAATTTCTTACCTCCAGACGTTATCCCTTGAATCCCTCTTCAAAATCTCCCCAAAAGCTCCAAAACCGACATGAAATAGTGAAGAACAACTCAAAAATCGCGAAGGAATTCTTTTATACCTTCTGGCCCAGTCTTTTCGCACCTGCGGTCCATCCACCGCATCTGCGGTACTACTTCTGCGATCCAAGACACAACATCTGCGGTTTTCACTTATGGGCCAATATTCGCATCTACGATGCACTGCCCACACCTGCGCTATCGCAGGTGCGCTCCCCTTACCGCTTCTGCGGTTCCAGCTGATCCTCCTCTTGGCCGCATCTGCGGCTCCCTCCAGGCTTCTGCGAGCCCGCACCTGCGGTCCCCTAGCCGCAGGTACAGTTATGACAACAAACTTAGCTTCAGCTGCTACATCTAACTTCCAAACTTTCTGCCAACCATCCGAAATCACCCCCGAGGCCTTGGGACCTCAACGAAAAGCACCAACAAGTCCTATACCACTATCCAAACTTGTACCAACCTTCAAAATACCTCAAACAACATCGAATCAATCAAAACACATCGGATTCTAGCCTAAGGTTCTCAAAATCTTCCAAATTACGTTTTTGATCAAAAAGTCTACCAAACCACGTCCGAATGACCTGGAATTTTGCAGACACATCCCAAATGATACGACGAACCTACTGCAACTCCCGGAATTCCATTCCGACCCCTATATCAAAATCTCACCTATCAACCGGAAAATGCCAAAATTCTAATTTCGCCAATTCAAGCCTAAATCTACTTCGGACCTCCAAAAAACATTCTGATCACACACCTAAGTCCCAAATCACCTCTCGAAGCTCTCCGAACCATCGAAACTCACATCCAAGGCCTTTAACACATAAGTCAACATTTGGTTGACTTTTCCAACTTAAGCTTCCTCAAAAGAGACTAAGTTTCTCAAACCTTACCAACACCTCTCTGAACTCGAGCCAACGAACCTGATAACACAAAATACAGCTAAACAAGGGGGAAACGGAGCGGTAACTCATGAAACGACCGGCCGGGTCATTACATCCTCCCCCTCTTAAACAAACATTCGTCCTCGAACGAGTCAAGAAACATACCTAAAGCCTCAAACAGGTGAGGATATCTGCTCCGCATCTCCCCCTCGGTCTCCCAGGTAGCCTCCTCCACGGGCCGACCTCTCCACTGCACTTTCACTGAAGCTATATCCTTTGACCTCAACTTTCGAACCTGACACTCCAAAATATCTACTGGCTCCACATCATAAGTCAAATAATCATCTAACTGAACCGTGCTGAAATCTAAGACATGAAACGGATCCCCAATTCTGGAGCATAGAAACATGAAATACCGGATGCACACTCGACAAGCTGGGTGGCAAAGCAAGCTCATAAGCCACCTCCCCAATCCTCCGAAGCACCTCAAAAGGCCCAATGAACCAAGGACTCAATTTACCTTTCTTCCCAAGTCTCATAACACCCTTCATGGGTGAAACATTCAATAGAACCTTCTCACCAACCATGTAGGACACATCCCGAACCTTCCTGTCAGCATAACTTTTTTTCCTTGACTGCGCTGTACGAAGCCTCTCCTGAATTACCTTCACCTTTTCTAAAGCATCCTACACCAAGTCTGTCCCCAATAGTCTAGCCTCGCCCGATTCAAACCAACCAACTGGAGATCTACACCGCCTCCCATATAAAGCCTCATATGGAGCCATCTAAATACTCGACTAGTAGTTGTTGTTATAAGCAAACTCTACGAGCGGTAGAAACTGATTCCATTATCCTCCAAAATACATGACACGAGCACGCAACATGTCCTCCAATAACTGAATAGTACGCTTGGACTGCTCGTCCGTCTGAGGTTGAAAAGTTGTTCTCAACTCAACCTGAGTACCCAACTCTCACTGTACAGACCTCCTAAACTGTGAAGTAAATTGAGTGCCCCTATCTGAAATGATGGAAACTGGGACACCATACAAACAAAAGATTTCCCGGATATAGATCTCTACCAACCGCTCTGAAGAATAGGTAGTACACACAGGAATGAAGTGCGCGAACTTGGTTAGCCGATCCACAATCACCCAAATAGCATCGAACTTCTTCAAAGTCCGTGGGAGACCAACTACAAAGTCCTTGATGATCCACTCCCACTTCCACTCTGGAAAATCCATCTGCTGAAGCAAGCCACCCGGTCTTTGATGCTCATATTTCACCTGCTGACAATTGAGACACCGAACTACAAATCTCACAATGTCTTTCTTCATTCTCCTCCACCAATAATGATGTCTCAGATCCTGATACATCTTCACGGCACCCGGATGAATGGAATAATGCGAGCTATGGGCCTCCTCCAGAATCGACTCCCGAAGCCCATCTACATTGGGCACACATATCCGGCCCTGCATCCTCAACACCCTATCATCACCAATGGTCACATCTCTGGCATCATCGTGCTGAACTCTGTCCTTAAGGACAAGAAAATGGGGATCATAATACTGGCGCTCTCTGATGCGACCATATAAGGAAGACCGAGAAGTCACACAAGCCAATGCCCGATTGGGCTCCAAAATATCCAACCTCATGAACCGATTGGCCAAGGCCTGAACATCAACTGCAAGGGATCTCTCCCCAACTTGAATGTATGCCAAACTCCCTATACTCACCGCCATCCTGCTCAATGCATTGGCCACCACATTGGCCTTCCCCGGATGGTACAAGATAGTAATATCATAATCCTTTAGCAACTCCAACCATTTCCGCTGCCTCAAATTGAGATCCTTCTGTTTAAACAAGTGCTGGAGTCTACAATGATCAGTAAACACCTCACAAGACACCATATAGATAATGCCTTCAAATCTTCAACGCGTGAACTATGGCAGCCAACTCCAAATCATGAACTAGGTAGTTCTTCTCATGTGGCTTCAACTGACGAGAAACATAAGCAATAACACTATCCTCTTGCATCAATACACACCCAATACCAACTCTCGAAGCATCACAATACACGGTATAAGAACCTGAAGCTGATGGCAATACTAACACTGGAGTTGTGGTCAAGGCAGTGTTGAGGTTCTGAAAGCTCTCCTCACACTTATCCGACCACCTGAATAGAGCACCCTTTTGAGTCAACTTGGTCAAGGGTGATACGATAGATGAGAATCCCTGAACAAACTAGTGGTAATAACCCGCCAAACCAAGAAAACTGCGAATCTCTGTGGTTGAGGATGGTCTGGGCCAGCTCTAAACCGCCTCTATTTTCTTTGGATCAATCTGAATACCCTCGCTAGACACCACGTGCCCCAAGAAAGACACTGAACTGAGCCAAAACTCACACTTGGAGAACTTTGCATAAAGCTTGTCCTCCCTCAATCTCTACAACGCAACTCTCAAATGCTCCGTGTGCTCCTCCTAACTACACGAGTATACAAGAATATCATCAATGAAGACTATGACAAACAAGTCGAGATAAGGCCGGAACACACTGTTCATCAAATGCATGAACGCTGCTAGGGCATTAGTCAGCCCAAAAGACATCACCAAGAACTCATAGTGACCATATCGGGTCCTGAAAGCTATCTTAAGAATATCCGAATCCCTAATCTTCAAATGGCGATAACCTGAACGAAGATCAATCTTAGAGAACACTCTCGCTCCCTGAAGCTGGTCAAACAAATCATCAATGTGAGGCAAATGATACTTGTTCTTAATTGTTACTTTGTTTAATTGCCTATAATTAATGCACATCCTCATAGTGCCATCCTTCTTCTTCACAAATAGAATCGGCGCACCCCCAGGTGACACACTAGGCCGAATAAACCCCTTATCAAGGAGTTCCTGAAGCTGCTCCTTTAAATCCTTCAACTCCGTTGGTGCCATACGATATGGCGGAATAGAAATAGGCTGAGTGCCCGACACCAGATCAATACCAAAATCAATATCCCTATCGGGTGGCATGCCCGACAGGTCTATAGGAAACACATCGAGAAAATCTCTCACAACTGGAACATAATCAATATTGGGAGTCTCTGAACCGACATCTCTCACAAAGGCTAGATATGAAAGACAACCCTTCCCAACCATACGCTGGGCCTTCAAGAATGAAATTACCCTACTAGAAACATAATCAGTCGAACCTCGCCACTCAATCCGTGGCACACCCGGTATAGCCAATGTCACTGTCTTAGCATGACCGTCCAAAATAGCGCGACACGAAGATAGCCAATCCATGCCCAATATAACATCGAAGTCTACCATACATAACAACAACAAATCCACTCGAGTCTCCAGACCTACAATAGTCACCACAAATGACCGGTACACATGGTCTACAACAATAGTATCGCCCATTGGAGTAGATACATGAACAAGTAAAACAAGAGACTCACGGGGCGTATCCAAATAACGAGTAAAATATGATGACACATAAGAATAAGTGGAACCGGGATCAAATAGTACAGAGGCATCTCTGTGGCAGACTGAGACAATACTTGTGATCACAACATCTAAAGCAATAGCATCAGGTCTAGTTGGAAGTGCATAGAAATGGGCTTGCCCTCCACCTGATCGACCTCCCCCTCTAGGGTGACCCCTAGCTGACTAACCTCCACCACTAATTGGCTGGGTAGGTGGTGGTGAAGTAACTAGCACTGAAGCCGATAGCTGACTCCTCTACTGAGATGAACCTGCAAGACGACGAGGACACTGCCTCCACATATGACCCATCTCTCCACACTCATAGAAACTCCCGGGTACTGGAGATGGGGACTGAAGGGAACCCCTAGCATAGGAATGACTAGCAGATGCACCTGGCATAGAAGAGCCCTGAACTGATGGAGCACGGGACAAACTCTGAGCTGGAAGGGCACTAAGTGATGATTGGCCTTGATGAGAACTGTGAGAACCATGACCCGATGACGTCCCACAATAACCTAGGCGAGCTGGCTGAGCATGCCTGAATGGGCGGCCTCTACCGTGCTGAAACTGACCTCTCGAAGGAGCACCACCATAACTACCAAATTCTCGAGGCCTCTTGGCTTCCCTCTCATCTCGCTCTTGGAGACGAACTAACTTAATCTCACGAGCAATGTCAACAACCTCCTCAAAAGTAGCACCAGACACCCTCTCTCTGGTCATGAGAATACGAAGCTGATAAGTGAGGCCATCAACGAACCTCCTAGTCCTCTCTCTGTTGGAACCAACCAAACAACATGATAAGCTAACTATGAGAGCCTCATCTCGTACTGCATCACAGTTAAATCTCCCTGACGCAACCACTCAAACTGCATGCGTAGCTTCTCTCTACGAGACTGTGGCACATACTTATCCAAAAAGAGAACGGAGAATTGCTGACTGGTAAGGGGTGCTGCACCAACAAGACTATGCCTCTCATAAGCCTCCCACCAAGTGAAGGCAGCTCCAGAAAACTGAAAAGTAGTGAAAATGACCCCGCTGGTCTCCAGAATACCCGTTGTACGAAGAATCCTCTAACACTTGTCCAAAAAACCCTGGGCATCCTCGCCCTCTACACCACTAAAAGTCGGAGGCTGAAGTCTACCAAACCTCTCCAACTTGCGCTGCTCATTCTTTGGAATGGCAGGAGCTACATAGTCCTGAGCAGTTACAACCAGCTGGGCTGGATGTGCCCCCGGTGTTTGAAGCCCCTGCACTACCTACCCAAGTGTGCGAGCGGCGGGAGTCTGAGTGCCTCCCCCGGCCTAAGAAGTACCTGTGACTGTAGTAACTGAGACCGCCTGAGTTAGGCCAGTGCATATTGATAGAATCTGAGCCTAGGCCTCCTAAAGACCCGGAATCACAATGGGCACAGCTGGTGCTACTGGAGCGTCCACAAATAGGGCCTGGTCCTGAATTGGGGCGGCTGGTAGATTTGCAGGTGCTGCCCTAGCTATTGTGCGTGCCACATCCCTACCCCTACCGCGACCACGATCGCGTCCTCGGCCTCTAGTGGCCATAGTTGGTGGTACTGGTGGTCATCCATCCTGACCGGTACCGCGTGTCCTCACCATCTATGAGAGAATAGAATAACAAAAGTTTAGTACTCGGATCAACAGATTCGCACGACAAGAATTTCAAGAATATGAAATTTTTCCTAAATGTTCTATAGCCTCTTGAGGATAAATACAGACGTCTCCGTACTAATCCGTGAGACTCTACTAAACCTGCTCATGGCTCGTGAGACCTATATAACCTAGGCTCTGATACCAACTTGTCACGACCCTAAACCTGGACTCGGTCATGATAGCACCTCTCATGAAGACAAGGCCAGCAGATACAACACCCAATTTATTTTAAACAATTAAAATAGTACAATTAAGTTATTAACATGATTAAATCCCAAAGGAAACAGTGAGATAGTACAATTTGCGGAAAAACCAACAAATCCCGACATTGGGGTGTCACCAGTCATGAGCATCTAACATGAGTTTAGGAATATGGAAAAGGGTCTACACAGTCTATTACAAAATCCAGTACAAGGGGAAGAAATAATGATAAGAGGGAGAAATACTGGGCTGCGAACACCGAGCAGCTACCTAGTGGACTCCGAAAATCTGCTGGAAGCTATCAACCTTCGCTAACAGGACCTGAAGCTCCTGAATCTACACACATGATGCAGGGAGTAAAGTGAGTACTCCAACTCAGTGATTAATAACAATAAATGAAGACTGAGCGATAAGAAATCATGTAAAAACACAACAACATGCTATAGAGAAGTAGAATAAAACCAGTAAAGTACAATAAAGCAGTGAAATCTCGTAAAACACCCTTTTAACAGTTAAGCAAGTAAATGAAAGGCAGCTAGAAAAGATAAACACATAAAATCCACCCCTCGGGCACAATACCAATAGAATCAGCTCCTCGGGCAATAACATGGAACAACACCAGCCCCTCGGGCTATATCTCATATCACAATGGGTACCCACGCTTACTAGGGGTGTACAGACTCTAGGAGGGCCCCCTTACGGCCCAAGCGCAATATCAAGGCATCTCGTGACATAATCAAATAGGCTCTCGGCCTCATATCAAGACACCTCGTGGCATAACAACTCAGGCCCTCAGCCTTATATTCATAAATCAGTACAACACTACTGCAACATGCAGCCCTATCCCATAATAACCTCACAACACAGGCCATCGGTCCTACTCAGTTAGAAATCTCTAAAAGCCACTCAGACACAGTAAAATATGATGCTCAGCCCAAAATATCAATTAAAGTGTTAAAACAAAGTAAACATGACTGAGTTATGAAAATAGTAGAATATAACATGATTAAGTACAGATATAAAATCAAAACAGTGAGGAAAGAGCAGTACAAATCCCCTAAGGGTCTAAAACAGTTGGCACAAGGCCCAAACAGTTTTCAATCAAATACATGGTATAACAGTCATACGGGATGGACTAAGTCACAATCCGCAATGGTGCACGACCCCACGCTCTTCATCTAGCATGTACGTCACCTCAATATAGCACAACGATGTGTAATTCGGGGTTTCATACCCTTAGGACAATATTTAAAATCATTACTCACCTCAATCCGGTCCAAACTCTAGTCCGCGATGCCTTTGCCCCTAGAATCGGCCTCAACTCGCGTCGAATCTATCCAAAATCAGAATCACGACGTCAAAATATGCTAAGGGAATGAAGCCCATGCAAAAATAATCAATTTACAACATAAATCCTGAAATTAACCGAAACTCAACCCCCGGGACCACGTCTTAGAATTCGATAAAATTTACATCAATAGATTACTTATCTCCCCACGAGTTCATATGTATCAAAAGTCCCAAAATCCGACCACAAATGGCCCCTGAAATCCTCAAGTCAAGGTCTCCAATACCAAGCCCTAATCCCTAATTTTTAACCCTTAATTTCCATTAATCTTAGGCCAAATCAGTGAAATAATGCCTTAGGATCGATTTTTAGGTTCAAAATTCTTACCTCCAGACGTTATCCCTTGAATCCCTCTTCAAAATCTCCTAAAAAGCTCCAAAACCGACTTGAAATGGTGAAGAACAACTCAAAAATCGCGAAGGAATTCTTTTATACCTTCTGGCCCAGGCTATTCGCACCTACAGTCTATCCACCACATCTGCGGTACGCTTTTGCGGTCCAAGACACTACATCTGTGGTTTTCACTTATGGGCCAATATAAGCAGCGATGCATTGCCCGTACATGTGCTATCGCAGGTGCGCTCCCCTTACTGCTTCTGTAGTTCCAGCTGATCCTCCTCTTGGCCGCATCTGCAGCTCTCTCAACGCTTCTGCGAGCCCGCACCTGCGGTCCCCTAGCTGCAGGTGCGGTTATGACAGCAGACTTAGCTTCAGCTGCTACATCCAACTTCCAAACTTTCCGCCAACCATCCGAAATCACCCCGAGGCCCCCGAGACCTCAACCAAAAGCACCAACAAGTCCTATACCACTATCGAAACTTGTACCAATCTTCAAAACACCTCAAACAATATCGAATCAACCAAAACACATCGGATTCAAGCCTAAGGTTGTCAAAATCTTCCAAATTACGCTTTTGATCAAAAAGTCTACCATACCATGTCCGAATGACCTGAAATTTTGCACACACATCCCAAATGACACGATAGACCTACTGCAGCTCTCGAAATTCCATTCCGACCCCTATATCAAAATCTCACCTATCAACCGGAAAACGCCAAAATTCCAATTTCGCCAATTCAAGCCTAAATCTACTCTGGACCTCCAAAACATGTTCTGATCACACTCCTAAGTCCCAGATCATCTCCCTAAGCTATCCAAACCATCAGAACTCACATCTGATCCCTTTAACACATAGTCAACATTCGGTTGACTTTTCCAACTTAAGCTTCCTCAAAAGAGACTAAGTGTCTCAAACCTTACCAAAACCTATCCGAACCTGAGCCAACTAACCTGGTAACATATAATACAGTTGAACAAGGAAATAAGAAGCAGAAATGGGGGAAATAGAGCGGTAACTCATGAAACGACTGGCTGGTTCGTTACATTATGGTTTGGAGCATTGAGCATCAGTTTGAGTCGTCGAAAGGGCTTGGAAGCCGGTTATGGAACTTCGGAGTGAGGTAAGTCTCCTTTATAATCTTGTAAGAGGGAATTAACCCTATAGGTGAAATAAACTAATATGTGCTTCTAATTGTGGGGGCTACGTACGTACAAGATGCCGAGAGTCCGTACGTAGTTACTAGCTATGCCTATGTCAAGGTAGTCTAGGTTTACATCATGCCTTGTTGATGTTACTGTCGAATCATGTTTATTGTTTGCCTTGAGAAGAAACAAAATTTAGGTTGAGCAACACTTGTCTTGAAAGAAATGAAATTTGAAGAATTTAAGATTTAAAAGGTTCCATTTGAACTTCGTAAATTTCGAAAAGAATTGAGGAATATTATAATAGCTTAATAAATCTATGTGTAACCGCATCACATGTATGTTCCATGAGCGGGGTAATTTCCTTAAAAGGTTTCAAGTTGAATTTCCCTTTTTTCAAAAGAACCAAGAAAGAGATATAATTTAAATGTTAAATTTATATTTGACCGCATCGCAGGTATGATTCGCGAGAGCGGTAATTTCTTAAATTTATATTTGACTGCATTGCATGTATAATTCACGATCGGGGTCCGCATCACAGTTAAGATTCACGAGCGGGGAAATAGATGCATCTATGGTTCGCACCGTTCGACCCTCGGTAATGCACAATTTACATTTATGTTGGATTGGGCCGAACGTCCTCGATGGACATTATATTTGATAATACAGCCGGAAACTCTTTTTATAATTTGTATAAATTCATCTTTGAGAGATCATTTGTTTTAAATGAAGGAAGTGTTTTGGGGTCCTATAATATTAATGAAAGAATTGTTCAGCTATTTCTCCTATTCTGAGTTTTGTTGTTATCTCTAGAAATCATGCTTAATTAGAATTTCCTGTTATCATATTGTTGGACTACTAGTAAGTGTCGGAGTCGACCTCTCATCACTACTTCCTTGAGGCGCGTTATTTTCGTACTCATACTACACTTGCTATACATTTTTGTTGCACAAGCACATGTATGTCTAGTTGCCTCGTTGGGCGCAACTGCATGGTTGATATAGAGACTTAGATGAGCTGCATCTCTCGAGACGACCCGCTGCCGGCAGAGTCTCCTTCAGAGTATTGTACTTTCTTTTCTGTCCAATTTGTATTCCGGACAGCTATTGTATTATATTTTATTTTCTAGAAATTGCTTATGCACTTATGATACCGGGTTCTGGGATATATATGGGATTATACAGTATTGGAAATTTTTTAATGACATCATTATTTATTCAGTGAAGTTCATTATCTATTGTTTAGTGTAAGGAAAAGAATGATTTCAAAAATATTAAAATGAGAATTTAATTAACTTCTTGGTATTGGCCCCATCACGACCCTTAATAGATTTTGGGCCGTGACAACATGGTATCAAAGTACTAGGTTCCCTTAGGTCTCATGAGTCATGAGCAAGTCTAGTAGAGTCTTGCGGATCGACACAGAAAGGTCTGTACTTATCTTCGAGAGGCTACAGGGCTACTAGTAGCACTTCCCTTCTTGATTCCTCATCGGGTGATTCGATTATTTTGAGGCTTATACTTCATTTCCTTCCCATTCAATCTTGTGCGACGTGAAGTGATGGTTCTAAATGGGGAATCGAGGAATTGTAATGGTACTACGAATGTGGTGCGGGATGTTTCTCCCTGCGTAGTTGATTGGGCTATTATCATCGCCTTACATAAGGATATATTATCATTTCAGCTCAGTAGCTGTACTTCTGAGAGCTTTGGGGCTATGCACAGGTTGCTATGATGCTCATGAACGGTTATCGCACAATATTGATGTGATGGTAGGATGCTTGCTTGTGTGTCGGGGCAGTGAATGACTTGAAAGAAGGTTTACACAGAGCACAATTCAGAGATTCGGTATTTTATTTCCGGCGGAGGGAAGGCAATCGGACTATAAATGTTCAAGTTTGGGTTGATAGAGTAACGAGACTTGTTGTTTTCAAGTATGGTGGAATTTTCATCTACGATGTGGTGTCATCGTCCTCGATTGAATGTGTTAAGTTTACCGGTGTTATGATCTTCTTAAATTTGCCTTTGGGTAGGGTATTATGAAATGGCATTGGGGAAGCGACTATCAGAGATCGTGGTGTGCGGTGGTTCAGGATCGAATCAGTGTTTCTAATATTGACGGCTCGAGAAAGATGATCTTCGGAAAGGTTTAAAGTAGTAGCGATCTATTGGTTCAAGCGCGACAGAGATAGATATTGATTTAAGGCAACAACTGGGCAACAAAGAATGAGGAAGGACATGTGGGAAGTGTCAGGAAGTGGTTAAATTCCTAGAAGGCCAGGTGTAAGAAGCGAAGGTCGAGTAGTTGCTTAAAGGAGTGAGTTTGACCAAAATGGGAGAGTGGAAGAGTAGCATATGGGTTTAGTGGCAGGATAACTACACACCTTAAGGAAAGTTTGGAATGATTCAGGAATTTTAGTAGACGGTGATTGGGTCTACGGACTTAATTTGAATTATTGGCTATTATACGGCGGGAGATTGGATGCGATAGAAAGCAGTTTTCTTAATATGAAGAGGAATGCAACATAACAATAGGCTCAATATGGGTTACTGATTTTATAGCAATTGTTCCCAGTGCAGCAATGTTGGAAGATGCTGACATGTAATTTCCATAGGTGGGTTATCTCCTGTGAGCATGTCAGCGGTCACGTGGTTGGCAAAGCTTTTGCGAAGAATTCTACTGGCTATTCGGTTGAAGGTTGAATATGTAAATGTGGCCAGTGACTCAAAGTGTTCATGAAAGGCTAACAGAAGGATTTCCAAGGAATTTGACGAGATGGTTGTACAAGATCAAATAAACAATAAAGAAAGAATCTTGGTGGGTTCCAGAGTTGTGTAATAGTGGCTTCAAGCTAAATGGGAGAGTCCCACCGCCTGCGGTTGGATTGTATGGTCGTCTATTTGTGGGATTTCTAGTTATCGGCATACTAGTGGGATATTATGACTAAGGAAGAGGGTCATCAGTGGTTATTTAAGCAATGAATTTGAGGAATGTGTGCTATAATTGGCCTTATCAATTATGTTCAAGCTTGGGGAAGGTGCATGATTCATGCTTCGTTAGATGTGAGTTACAAGGAAAGTGATTCATCTAGGTGCTTCGTTGAAAGGGTGTTCATGTGCTAGGAGAGCCTTGGAGTTGATTATATTTGGGACCAAGCTAGAGTGGGTGACTCTCAACAACGGTCCTAGTGAATTCAAAGGATAAAATGCGGTGCCTAAGGATTTCAAACCCGTGGTATGGTTAAGAATCGAGCTTTTGTAGTAGATTATGATAAGAGGCATGGAATGTTCTATGATATCTCCGGCTTGCAATGTAGCATTTGGAGGAATGAGAGAAAATGACTTCGGGTTCATGGAGCGGTTATCAAAATAAGTGTACCAGTTGAAGACGCAAATATGCGCACAATAAGGGTATGAGATGGTTTGTGATGTTTGAATGGAGCTATTATTATTCCTGAGTCAAGCTAGAGTAAATTAGAAGAAAAGGAATCAATTAGCAATGGTTGAATTGGAATGACAGTGACAATGATCAGTTCCTTCAGCACGTTGAGTTATGCATGTGATTTGTGGCGGTACGTGCGAGGCTCGATGGTCGCTGTAATTGATTTTATGTAGAGGCATTCGAGTGTTATAGCCTATTTTGTGTAGATGGATCCTGGAGGGGTTATGGTGGTTTAGATCACGACTTGAGTTTTATTTTTCGCGGTCGTAGAAATCCAGTTGCATGTTGTGATGATTCTCTTAAAAGGGGTTAAGTGAAAAACTTCTATGTGATGAAGTGTTCACCCTATTTGTGGTTCAGGATTCAGGATGAAATTCTTGTACTATCGCATATTGGCATGTTATGTGTAGTGAGCGGTATGAAATTTGAAAGTGGCGATCAAGGTTGCGGTTCAGTGTTGGCAAACATGTCACGAGCTTGGATAAGCAGGAAAGGGATTTAAATATTTAGAGTAAGCTGGTATTGTCTTCAGTGTCACCTGAGATCAGTGATTTGTGAAAGAGGCTTTGTGTCTTGGTTATGGATTCTTGATTTGCTTTACAACATTTGTGCGGTCAGTGGTATGGATGTGCAGACTTGTTACCGGGTACGGAAGGTCATGGGAGCGTGACCTATGGGAAAATTATATAAGTGTGACATATAATCACTTGATTAATTGAAGATCTAAACCAAGTATGAAGATTGTGATGATATCGCAAATCTGAGAATTTATGCCTAGAGGGTGCTCGGTTCATTTGGTTGTGGACTGTAGAAGTTTGTTCCGTTTATGATGGTTGTTCTTGTGTGTTATGGTAATAAGGGGTTGTTATGAACCCTTGAGAGGTTATTAGCCTAGTGCGGTGCGATCGAAATCGGTTTGGGGTCGATGGGTGGATTTAAATATGAATGTGGGATCCATATCAGGCATAATGCATTCATTTCAGCATAGCGCTCCTTATGGAGGAGTATTCAAACATTGGATGTTATTTCGTCGTCGACTGTTTCATGCAATACTTTATCATGCCGTGTGAGTTGTGAAATGACTTGATAATTCTCTTATGAGTTGGGGTTTCGTGTAGCGATGGTGTTATGTGAGCAGGGTACCTCTTGAAATTTTGATCATATATTGCACCTTAGTTGTGCTTGATTTTTGTAGTGTATGGCGCTATCTGTCTCCCCAGGGATGGTATTATGCACTTAGCGTGCTTGTGGCCGATATTCGGTATTTTGTAGTAATGAGCACTCTAGCTCGATATGTATCTCCTTATATAGATTTTATGTGTAGATCGGATGGCATGCCGCCATGGGTATGTTGTTTGGATCGGGTTGCACGCCGCAACAATATGATGTTGAGCACAGTCCCCTATATTCTATTTTGTGTGTTTTGCTTCTCATTTTCTGAGGAAGGTTTATGACACCTTTTCGGTTGTCTAATTAGTTACGTGGGTTGAGTAATCCCTTCCAGAGTTTGATTTCCTTATGTATCACGTTCAAGTTTGTAGCCTATTGGCACATTGTTGGATTATATGAGACTTTTGGTCATGTCTTGGGTGGCTTATTGCCTGAGCAACTCGTACTAGGTGAGACGAGATTATTGGATCTAGGATCAGTGCGAACGGATTATATGAAGTATACTAAAGAGCAAATACCATTATTTGGTTCAGAATGAGGTAATGGTTCTTGGTAGGAGTATAGACTCAACGATTTGTTGACTCAACAGTTGGTTATGAATTTCTACACATCTCTTCCATAGTGGCGGTATTGCAAGGAGTTAGAACCATATTTATATATGTCATGAGGTGCATTGGGAACATCAGATTCGTGGAATTTCGGCTATTGTCATCAGAGGATATTATTATGGTCATGTAAGTTGTGTAGTGCATAGTGTGAATTTAGCAAAGATATGCAGTCATGTTCTGGTAC
The DNA here is from genome assembly GCF_000393655.2 of Nicotiana sylvestris. Classification (NCBI taxonomy): domain Eukaryota; kingdom Viridiplantae; phylum Streptophyta; class Magnoliopsida; order Solanales; family Solanaceae; genus Nicotiana; species Nicotiana sylvestris. The sequence goes on from NC_091062.1 coordinate 32,123,661, forward strand.
ATCATGTGGTGATCGATACGGTGTTCGTATGCTGGAAGCAGGCCTGTAAGAGAAATTCAGATGTTGGAACTGGGATCTAAGGCTTATTTGCATAAGTAAAAGAGAATATCTTCAGATTTACTCGAGTTAATGTGCTCAACTAAGTTGTGGTAGTACGGGTAGGTGCACGAGGCATTAAACAGTGATTTCAGACAACTCCATAGCAGTTCATAGCACGTTCGAGGATGAATGTATGTTTAAGTGGGAGAGAATGTAACGACCTGACTGGTCGTTTGGATCTCTAGAGCATTCTTCGACGATTTGAGGCCATGAGAAGCTTCACTTCAGGTATTATGACTTGTACGCGTGGTCGGAATTGAAGTTTGGGGAGTTCGAAGTTGATTTGGAAAGAGAATCCTCATTTCAGAAGCTTTAAGTTAGAAGAATGGACTAAGATTGGATTTTTGAGTAAACAACCTCGGAATCGGGATTTAAAGGTTCCAGCAGGTTCGTATGATGATTTTGAACTTGGACGTATGTCTGGATCGAGTTTTGGATGACCGGGGATCATTTTGACGCCTATTGTGTAAGTTAGCCTTTTTGGAAGAATTTCATAAGTTTGGGTTGAAGTGCACTTCAGTGTTATCGATGTCCGTTTGGGATTCCGAGTCTGGGAATGGCTCTATATGGTGATTCTGGTATTGGTAGCGCATCCAAGAGTTGATTCAGAGGTTCGTAGGTCATTTTGGAGTCATTTGGCTAAAGTTAGAAATTCAAAGGTTTTGAGAAGTATGACCGAAAGTGGACTTTTTGATATCGGGGTCGGATTCCGATTTCAGAAATTGGAGTAGGTCCGCAATGTTGAATATGACATGTGTGCAAAATTTGAGGTCAATCAGACGTGATTTGATAGGTTTCGGCATCGGATGTAAAAGTTGAAAATCCTAAAGTTCATTAAGCTTGGAACGAGGTGTAATCTGTGAATTTGACATTATTTGATAGGATTTGAAGGCTTGACTAAGTTTGTAATGTATTTTGGGACGTGTTGGTATAATTGGATGAGGTCCCGGGGGGTCTCAGGTGGATTCCGAGTGATTAACAGATTGAATTTTGAATTTGAAGAAGAATTGAGTTTGCTGTCTTCTAGTGTAAGGGGCCTGTAAGAATTGAGAAGTGGGACCACACCTGCGAGTGGGGAGCCGCAAAAGTGAGGGCGCATGAGCAGATGGCAATCGCAAATGTGGGATCAAGGGGTCTGATGGAGGACCGCATAAGCAGTGTTTTGCCTGCACTTGCGGAACCGCAGAAGCGGTCAAGTGACCGCAGGTGCGAAGAATCGTTGGGCAGTGAGTTTTTCTAAAACGGGATTTGGCTCATTTTCCTTCATTTTCTCTTGGTTTGGGCGATTCTTGGAGGGTTTCAAGAGGAGGTTTTCATCTTCAATGTCAAGGTAAGCCATCCCGACCTATTATGAGTTAAATACATTTATTATGTATAGATTTTAACATGGAAATTAGTGGGAATTTGGGGTTTGAGGAAAAACCTAGAAAAGTGGTATTTTTAGATTTTGACCACGAAATTGGACATGAAATTGAGAATAACATATATATATATTTGGGTTCGTAATGTTATGGGTAATCTTTATCTTCAAAAAATTTCAAAATTCGGGCACGTGGGCCCGAGGGCGATTTTGTCAACTTTTCGAGCGGAGTTGGGAATTTATCTAAATTGAATTGTTGTTAGTATTGGAGCATGCATTTATGGATTTTCTAATTTATTGGCTAGTTTAGAGCATTGAGCATCAGTTTGAGTCATCGGAAGGGATTGGAAGCCGTTATGGAATTTCGGAGCGAGGTAAGTCTCATTTCTAACCTTGTAAGAGGGAATTAACCCAATATGTGAAATAAACTAATATGTGCTTCTAATTGTGAGGGCTACGTACGCACGATTTAGGTTGAGCAACACTTGTCTTGAAAGAAATGAAATTTGAAGAATTTAAGATTTAAAAGGTTCCATTTGAACTTCGTAAATTTCGAAAATAATTGAGGAATATTATAACAGCTTAAGAAATCTATGTGTAGCCGCGTCGCATGTATGTTTCGCTAGCGGGGTAATTTCCTTAAAAGGTTTCAAGTTGAATTTCCCTTTTTTTTAAAAGAACCAAGAAAGAGATATGATTTAAATGTTAAATTTATATTTGACCGCATCACAGGTATGATTCGCAAGCGGGGTAATTTCTTAAATTTATATTTGACCACGTCGTATATATGATTCGCGAGGGGGGACCGCGTCGCAGGTATGATTTGCGACCGGTGAAATAGATGCATCTATGATTCGTGTCGTTCGACCCTCGGCAGCGCACAATTTGCATTTATATTGAATCGGGTCAAACGTCCTCGGTGGAAATTATGCGTGATAATACAGCCGAAATCTCTTTTTATATTTGTATAAATTCATTTTTGAGAGATCATTTGTTTTAAATGAAGGAAGTGTTTGTGGGTCCTATAATATTAATGAAAGAATTGTTCAAGTATTTTTCCTATTCTGAGTTTTGTTGTTATCTCTATAAATCATGCATAATTAGAATTTCGTATTATCATATTGTTGGACCACTAGTAAATGTCGGAGTCGACCTTTCGTCACTACTTCTTCGAGATTTGACTGTCACGATCCAAGTTCTCCCTCCATGAACTGTTGTGACGACACCTAGTATCTACGACTAGGTAAGCCTAATAAATTGTGGAAAAAGGAAATGAAATACGAAACTAGCAAGTTGCGGATAAAACATAATAAATGAGTTAAAAAAATGCCGCTCGGCATATACAATACATACTCTCAATACTGAATCAAACTCCCAAAACCCGAAATCTCATGAAATCACAAGCTATAGAAAAACTACATAGTGTTCAAACTCCAGAATGTCTAACCAATAGTAAATATAGGAAAGTCTAAAGCAAACGCGAAGAATAGAGAGGGACTTCTAGGTCTGCGGAAGCGACAGATATACCTCGAAGTCTATGATATCGCCTGCCTCACTAATAGAACGGCTGAGCAGCAAAACATAGATCTGCATACGAAAAACATGTGCAGGAAAGGGTATGAGTACGCCACAACGTTATCCAGTAAGTGCCAAGCCTAACCTTGGTCGAGTAGTGACGAGAAAGGTCAGGGCCCTACTAGTTATATACATAAAAAAGGTAATACAATATGAAAGGAGAAAGTAAAATTAAAATACTAACAATCGATAAATAATAAAATCACCGAAGGAATATATCTCAGTACACCAAAATAACAACAGGGAATCTCCCAGGATATCATCCCGTAGTCCCAAACATAAATGTGCGGAGGATCTTCCGGGATATCGTCCCGTAGTACGAATCATAAATATGTAGGGGAATCTCCCGGAATACCAATCCGTAGTCCCAAAGTAAATATCCAGTACAGGAAAATCTTTCGGGTGTCGTCCCGTAGTCCCAAATATAAACGTACAGGGAGATCTCCCAGAATACCGATCCGTAGTCCCAAAGTAAACATGCAGGGGGATCTCCTGGGATATCGTCCCGTAGTCCCAAAGTAAACACACAACAGTATCAAGAAAGAATCAACAGTTCAATTCGTGAATAAACAGAAATTCTACTCTAAACATGCTACATAGAATACAAGTAAACAGTTAAAGCAGGTAAGACAACTAGATCATATAAACATGCTTTTCCTAATCTAAACAAGAGGCTTCAAGTACAAGTATTGTTCAATTACAAGAAAAACACATCTATTTACTTAATAAAAACGGGGGGTTTTCAACAATTAGCACGTGTACGCACTCGTCACCTCACGTACACGACACTCATATAATAATACCAAAATCCTAAGGGGAGTTCCCCCACACAAGGTTAGGCAAGCCACTTACTTCGAACCAGCTCAAAATCAATCCGAAGTCACGCTCTTGCCACGAGTATTCAACTCCGGGTAGCCCAAATCTAATCAAATTAATATCATAACGTAAATACAACTACAAATAACTAATTTAGCTAATGAAATCGAAGCTAAGGCAAGAAAATAGAAAAACGCCCAAAAATTCTCCTCGGGCCCATGTCTCGGAATCAGGTAAAAGTCACAAATTATGAACATACATTCACTTACGAGCACACTCTAACAAAAATCATCAAAATCCGACGCCAAAATCTCCCTCAAAACATAGATTTTAAGTTGGGGAACTTTTCCTCCTTTCTCCCAATTTTCCCTCCAAATCCGAAATTAAACGACAAAACTAAGATTAGACTAATAGAGTATACAACTAGAAAGGGATTAGGCATCGTTACCCAATGATTTCTTCTTCAAAATGCTCTCAAAATCGCCTTCTCCCGAGCTAAAAATCAAATTTGGTGTTATGAGCTTCAACCCTCGAAATTTTATATTTCTGCCCAGTGATTCTGCATTTGTGGTCATGTGCGGTCCCGCTTCTGCGGCTGGGGACTCGCACCTGTGAGATTTCATTAAACGGGCGGATACCGCACCTGCGCTCCTTTCTCCGCAGATGCGGTCCGCTTCTTCGGCCCTCTAACCGCATTTGGGGTCACTGGACATCAGTGCCCAAATCGCACCTGTGACCTACTTCCTCGCATCTATGGGCCCCTCCTGCGGGCTCCTCACCGTAGGTGCGAAATACCAGAAGCAACAACTTCAGAAAATAGTCTAATAGCCTGTTTGGCCAAGCTTTTGGAAGGAAAAAAAGTGCTTTTAAGGAGAAGCAGAAGCAGTTTTTGAGAAACAGAAAAAAGTGGCTCCTCTCCAAAAGCACTTTTCTGAGAAGCACTTTTGAGAAAAATACACTTAGAAACAGTTTTCAAAAGTTTGGCCAAACACTAATTACAACTCAAAGTGCTTTTCAAATTAATTAGCAAAACACAAACTGCTTCTCACCAAAAACACTTTTTAAAAAGTACTTTTGAGAAAAGCACTTTTCAAAATAAGCTGATTTTAGAAGCTTGGCCAAACAGGCTATAAGTCCAATTCAATTTCCGTTAAGCATCCAAAACTCACCCGAGGCTCCCGGAACCTCAACCAAACATTCCAACCAATCCTAAAAAATCATATGAACTTAGTCCAACCCTCAAATCACATCAAATAGCGCTAAAACCACGAATCACCCTCCAATCCAAGCCTAAAGAACTTTAAATTTCAAGAATCCTACAACCGATGCCGAAACCAACCAAACCAAGTCCGATTGACTCCAAATTTTGCACACAAGTCACATTCAACACTACAGAGCTATTGCAACTTTCGAAATCGTATTCCGACCCCGATATCAAAATTTCACTATCTATCCGGAAACTTCAAAAATTCAACTTTCGGCATTTCAAGCCTAAATAAGCTACGGACCTCCAAAACACAATCCGAACATGCCCCTAAGCTCGAAATCACTCAACGGAGCTAACAGAATCGACATAATTCCATTGCGAGGTGTCTTCACACTATTCCGACTACAATCCAAATTCTAAAGCTTAAGCTCTCATTTAGGGACTAAGTGTCCCAAAACACTCCGAAACTCAAAACGAATCCTTTCGGCAACTCACAATAGAAGAACCAAATACGAGAAAAGCAATAAATAGGGGATCGAGGCGTTAATTCTCAAAATGACCGGCCGGGTCGTTACGATCTTGTTACATCCTATACTTAAATATTAGGATGGGTCATAGTAATTTATATGAGCTTGAAGGGATTAAGACCATTTATGAGATTATAGAGGATGTGTGACTATGTTATTATAGGAGTACTAAACTTTTAAGAAGTAAAACTAGACATTCTTTCCTATTGGCTAGTCTTGAAAAGGTAAAGTTGCACGTTCGTTTAGTATTATCTTTAGAACATTAACTTTAGGAAAAAAAAATATTGAAAGGGAAGTGCTCAAAGACTCTTCATCTTTGGGAAGCTCACGGACAATCAAACACATTTCCTAAAAGTTATCTAGATGACTTTGCCGAAAATTTAACTTCTCTAGCGATTAAGTTTAACATTAGTTATTATTATTCTTCTCCGTTATTTTATTTGATAATTTATTCAATATTTTAATCTTAAACTCCACACCAGTTAAATTTGACTTGAACGGGAGAGTATTCATAATTACACAACGGGTGTAATAATGATATTACTCCTATTAAAATATAACAAATCTGAATAGCCTCCACATGAAAACTAAAGACACAAATCAATCCTAGTCAGTTACTTAAGTATGTATTCTAAGATGGGCAACAAAAGACTGACCGTAGTGTCCCATAAGTTTAACAACTTGCGTTAGATACATTTTAATATGGCATTTATATTGAGTGGAACATTTTTTGTAAAAAGTTAAAAAATATATAATTTTATATAGCTATTAATATTACTACTTTCGAATATGTTTTAAATTATACACATAATATGAGAAAAGTTTATGTAATTTTCTTTATTGTAAAGATAGAAACTATTTTCTCACAACAAAAGAAGGTTATATTTTTACCATTTTAAGAATTAAGCGTACGAAAATTTGTACTATTTATATAAGATTAGTAAAATTAGAAGAATATATATATGCATATTTTTGTACACGGATGTTTTAACAAAATAATAGTGTATGTATTTATTTTATATGGTACCACATGACCATGCTAGTGAGGTGTATAAAGTGTATTAAAAATAAGTAAAATTTTAAGTAATTTGAGACAATTCTTAATTATGTGAGTAACTAGTTAATTATTGATTTAATGAGATATTAGCAAGATAATCAGTGGTGATCAATTAAGACTTTAGATAAGCCATAACGTGGAAGATTTTTTCTTTAGAAAGATTGTGACTCATGTTTTTGTTAGAATAGGTGGCCATTTTGATAAGGCACCTTGGTAAAAAAATGCTCCAACTCTTTCCAGATCAATGTACGCTGTTCAACATGGGCTTCTTCTATGCAATCTAAAAGCAAATTTCTCTTTCCATTTCTTTTTTGTTTTACTTTCTCTTTTCCTCTCATTCTGGAAAGTTGAAGCTGCAACTATAAATAAGATTATTGGATTTGTTGGAAAAGAGATGGTCATGTGAAAAGATGCCTAGCCATTATTGTAATTCTCGGTAGTGGAACATGGAACTGGAATTACTGATGTTTGGGTGATTTAGGAGGACTGTCTTTTGACGAACTGAATTGGTCATATAGAACCGGTAGAATCATTGTGCACTACTAGATGGAATTGATACTTTAAACATGATCAACATCCTAATTTGTAAGGTCAGGTTGGGGTTTACTAAAGGGCGCGTACAATTTCAATTATGTGGAGAAATTTTCTAGAATTTGTCAAGTTCTCCTGGTAGGTCTGCTGGAAATTCTATGAAGTGGAATTTACAAGTGATATCTTGGAAATGCTTGAAATGGATGTTTGTTCACATGAAGAGTTATTTCTCCTGTCATTTTTTCCTGCTACCGTTGCATTAGATTCATAAGCTTTAGTGTATGTGGTGAAAACTACCAAGTCCTATTTGAAGCATCATGTATCTAGCAAAGTATGGAAGAAGGGTGCCTTCAAGTCTAGAAACAACCAAGGAAGAGAGGACACAGATTAAATTATTTTGGTTCAGGGGTATAGTTCCCGTGACTATGTTCTATCAACTGTAACCAGATTAAACATCTTAGCTTATAAAGCTTCCTAATAGTTGGTGGATTATACATGTGAGTTGGTTTCTACTCGGCCTACGTTCTTCCAGGTATGTTAAGGCTATCCCTTCTTTCATTTTGGCATGATCCAAATTATACAAAAGAAACGAGCAAATGCACAGTTTTCGTAAATGACTCTATTCATAGAAATACTAGGGGTCTCTATGTTCTTGATTTCCGATGTGATATATTATTATATCTTCTATTCGTGGGTATCAGAATAATACGCAGTTGGTAAAGTTTATCTGAAAGGAATATTGAGATTATTAACATATTTTCATGCATTTCATTCATTTATACATATACATTGACCCATGAATAGATGGCTTTATATATGCGTATATATAATATATATATATGGGATACGGGAAAAGGTTACGGCGTTATATACGCACCACCACCTGATCAGCTGGTCATGATGATTTTGCCCATAGTGGCTGAGATGATATGATGGGATACCCTTAGAGGCTTGATGATATTATGTACGTACAAACCTATGCATTACATGACATTCAAATGCATATGTAGCACATTATAAATATTTCATGATTTACGGATCTATCTAGACTTACAGGTTGAGTCATCTACCCTATTTTCTTCCATGTCCTTTATATACTTATTTACATGCCTTAATACTCGGTACATTATTCGTACTGATGTCCTTTTGTTGGGACGCTGCATTCATGCCTGCAGGTATAGATAATCAGTTTGACGAGCCCTCATAGTAGACAAGGTTAGCATTCAACGAAGGATCGGAAAGTCTCCACCTCATTCAGAGTACAGCCAAGTCTATGAGTCATCGAGTCAGAATTTTGCTACCGACTTATAGGTAGGCCGGTACACTGTCCCATTGATGTCAAATAATCTTAGAGGCTTTGTAGACACAGAGGTTCATTTTGTACAGTATGTCAGAGGCCTTGACGTCCCATATATATTCATATTTTAAGAACGATAATTTATTAATATAGGATTTTCCCACTTACAATTGTACATTACGAGTTGAGGCCATGTTGGCCCATGATAGTTACAAAAGGAATGAATGAGTTACAGAGTGGTTCGCTCGGGCCACTACGGCACCGAGTGCCAGTCACGCCTCCCCAGGTTTGGGGTGTGACAGTCCTCATCCTCTTAAAACATTCGTTTGTCCTCGAACGAGCATAGAGAGATACCTGAAGTGGTGAAAAGATGAGGGTAACGACTGCGCATATCCTGCTCGGTCTCCCACGTCGCCTCCTCGATCGGCTGACCCCGCCACTGAACCTTCACTTATGCAATATTCTTTGACCTCAACTTTCGAACCTACCTGTCCAATATCGCCACTGGCTCCTCGACATAGGATAGATCTTTGTCCAACTGGATAGAACTGAAATCCAACATGTGCGATGGATCACCGTGATACCTCTGGAGCATCAAAACATGAAATACCGGATGAACTCCTGCCAAACTGGGAGGTAAGGAAAGCTCATAAGAAACCTCCCCAACACGTCACAATACCTTGAAAGGGACAATAAACCTCAAACTCAATTTCCCTTTCTTCCGAAATCTCATAACGCCCTTCATAGGAGAAACCTGAAGCAAGACCCGCTCTCCAACCATATAGGAAACATCGCGAACCTTCCATTCCACATAGCTCTTCTGTCTGGACTAGGCTATACGAAGTCTATCCTGAATCACCTTAACCTTCTCCAAGGCATCCTGAATCAAGTTTGTGGCCAATAATATCGCCTCGCCCGACTCGAACCAACCCACCAGGGATCTAAACCACCTAACATACAAAGCCTCATGCGGTGCCATCTGAATGCTGGACTGATAATTGTTGTTGTAAGCAAACTCCGCTAGTGGCAAGAACTGATCCCAAGAACCTCCAAACTCCATCACACACGCACAAAGCATATCCTCAAGAATATGAATGGTGCACTTAGACTGTCCGTCCGTCTGGGGGTGAAATGCTGTGCTCAACTCCACCTAAGTACCCAGCTCATGCTGTACAGCCCTCTAGAACCATGATGTGAACTGAGTACCCCCTATCTGCAATGATGGAAAATGGAATACCATGCAGACGAACAATCTCCCGGATATAAATCTCCTCTAACCGCTCCGAAGAATAGGTAGTACACATAGGAATGAAGTGCGCGGACTTGGTCAGCCTGATCCATAATCACCCAAATGGCATCGAACTTCCTCGAAGTCCATGGGAGTCCAACTATGAAGTCTATGGTGATTTGCTCCCACTTCTACTCCAAAATCTCTATCTGCTAAAGCAAACCACCCGGTTCTGGTGCTCATACTTTACCTATTGACAATTGAGGCACCGAGCTACAAACCCAACTATATCTTTCTTCATCCACCTCCACCAATAGTGTTGCCTCAAATCTTGGTACATATTTGCGACACCCGAATGGATAGAATACCGTGAACTGTGGGCCTCTTCTAAAATCAACTCTCGAAGCCCATCAACATTGGGTACACAAACCCGACCCTACATCCTCAATACCCAGTCATCACCAATGGTCACATCTCTGGCATAACCATGCAGAACCTTGTCCTTGAGGACAAGCAAATGAGGGTCATCATGCTGACGCTCTTAGATACGATCAAACAAGGAAGACTGAGAGACCACATAAGCTAGGACCCGACTGGGCTCGAAATATCCAATCGCATAAACTGGCTGGCTAAGGCTTGAACATCCATCGCCATAGGCCTCTCCGCTGCGGGTAGCTAAGCCAAACTCCCAAACTCTCTGCCCGGCGACTCAAAGCATCGGCCACCATATTGGCCTTGCCCAGGTGATACAAGATAGTGATATCATAGTCCTTCAGCAGATCTAACCACCTCCTCTAACGCAAAAAGGTCCTTATGCTTGAATAGATGCTGCAAACTCCGGTGATCAGTATAAATCTCACAAGGGACACCATACAAATAATGATGCCAGATCTTCAAGGTGTGAACAATGGCAGCTAACCCGAGATCATGAACATGATAATTCTTCTCATGTATCTTCAACTGTTTGGACATGTAGGCAATCACCCTACCGACCTGCATCAATGTGATGACCCAAAGGTCATCACTTGTTTTAAAAGTAAATTTTGTATTCCGAGGCCTTATAAAACCTCCTTTTATATTACCCCGATTTGCGTGCATGGTCTAGGCGTATATCTAGAACGCTTTTATGTGAAAATTTGATAAAAATGCTAATTTAGCCTTAAAAATTAAATTTAAGTTGACTTCGGTCAACATTTTAGGTAAACGGACCCGGACCCATGATTTGACGATTTCGGAGGGTTCATAGAAAAATATGGGACTTGGGTGTATTCCCGGGATTGAATTCCGAGGTCCGAAGCCCGAGAAATGAATTTTTGAAGAAAATTATTTAACTGAAATTTTAAGAGTTTTTGGAAATCTAAATGTATTTGAAATTGATGGTATCGGGCCCGTATTTTGGTTCCAGAGCCCGGTAGAGGTCTTATGGTATTTAGGTTGAACATGTAAAATTTGGTAAGAAACGAACTTGATATGACGTGAATCGGACCCTCGGTTGTTAAAATTTGAACTTAAGAGTTCTTAAGTTTCTTCTTTGATTTTGATGCTAAATCATTGTTAAAGGTGTTAATTTGGAGATTTGATCGCATGAGTAAGTCCATATGATGTTTTTAAGTTAGTGTGGATGTTTGGTTTGGAGCCCCGAGGGCTTGGGTGAGTTTCGGATAGGCCACAGGATGTTTTTACACTTAGAAAAGTTGCAAGTTTTGCTGTCTCAGATTCTCAGTGATTTTGGTCTTCGTGTTCACGTGGCTTCACTCGCGAACGCGTAAGGCAAGTTCCTCAGGTGTCTGTTTGTTCATCGCGAACGCAGAGCACAGGACGCAAACACGAAGCTTTGGGGGGAGTTACCCTTCGCGAACGCGATAAAGGCTTGCCCAGTCATTTTAAAACAGAACCAAAAATCGGACAGAACCCATTTACTCCATATTTTCGAACTCCCAAGGCCTAGAGGCGATTTTCTTCACACAAATTCATCCCCAAAGTGTTGGTAATCAATTCTAAACTTTACCCTTTCAATTACCTAATGTTGTTTATCACTTTTTAATAAAAAATCAAGAGTTTTCATGGTAGAAATTAGGAATTTAGGTAGAGTTAGGGCTTTTTGAAAATTGAAATTTAGACCTCGTTTTGGGGTCGGATTTCGAAACTAATTACATATTTGGGCTCGTGGTGAATGGGGGATCGAGTTTTGGTCTGAACCTCAAGTTTTGACCAAGAGGGACCAGGGTCGATTTTTGACTTTTTGGGAAGAATGATAGAAGATGAAGGTAGCAGAAATGAGGATGTTGAGGTGGATGTGCGGGCATAGTAGGATTGATAAGATTAGGAATGATGATATTGGGAGAAGGTGTGTGTGGATCCCATTGATGACAAGATGCGGGAAGCAAGGCTCAGGTGGTTCGAGCACGTTCAGAGGAGAAGCCCAAATGCTCTGGTAAGGAGGTGCGAATGGCTGGTTGTGGAGGGCTCGAGAAGAGGTAGAGGGCGGCCTAAAAAGTATTGGGGGGAGGTGATTAGGCAGGATATGGAGATGCTTCAGATTTCCGAGGACATGGCACTTGATAGGAACATGTGAACGTCGAGTATTAGGGTTGTAGGCTAGGAGGTAGTTGAGTCTTGCCTTATGCCATAACATTGGGAGACTAGTTTGGTAGGGATACTATTTTGCTTTTGCTTTGTATCATTCCTCTTGATTTCATGTTGTTCTTAATATATATATATATATATATATATATATATATATATATATATTTTCTTTCATATTTATTCTGTGGTGTTACTAATATTGTCTTCTTTTGTCTTTTTGTCTTCTTGAGCCGAGGGTCTTTTGAAAACAACCACTCAAATCCATCGAGGTAGGGGTAAGGTCTGCATACACACTACCCTCCCCAAATCCCACTAGTGGGATTTCACTGGGTTGTTGTTGTTGTTGTTGTTGGGAAGAATGATATAAAACCTATAATTTAGCATTGGGGTTGAATTCTTTAGAATTTATTGATGTTGTTAAACCAATTTGGGCTAGATACGAGTAAATTGGAGGCGAATTCTAAAGGAAAAGCGGTGATTGAGGCTTGAGTTGGTCGTGGAAGTTCGAGGTAAGCGTTTGGTTTAACCTTAGTTTGAGGGAATAGGTATTGTGCTATATTTTCTATGTGTTAGTGTAATGTACGACGTATAGGTGTGGTGACGAGTACCTATACATCATTTTTAAGCATGCCCGTGAGTCTTAAATTGTAATCGTTGTGTTTTAATAAGTACTACAAATGTCTAAGTTGTTGATTCTCCGTGCTGGGCAAGAATTATGATTATTCTCGTGGTATTTGTTTATTGTTGAGTATTGGTTCCAGTTGAGGTTTCATTTGTGAATTTAAACGTTGGTACAAGTTTGGTTATAGCTGATTCCCTTGCCGGGACGTATTTAATTCTTACTGTTGGTTCCCTTGTCGGGATTCTTTTGTGATGGTTGTTGAATTGTATATTTGGATCGGGTTGCATTCCGCAACAATATTATATGGGATCGGGTTGCACGACACAACACAAAGTAATAAGGGAGGACATGAGGGGTCGGATTGCACGCCGCAACAGTGACATGATTGGATCGGGTTTGTCACACCTCCTTTTTCTACCCCGAAAGAGGTATAAGGGAGTTTTTCTAATTAAAGTGACATTATCGAAACGCGATTATTTTATTCAATTTCAGAGTCGCCACTTGAGATAATTTATAGTGTCCCAAGTCACCGGTTTAAAATCCCGAATCGAGGAAGTTTGACTCTGTTTTACAGCCTGCGAACACAGAAATCTGAGTAAGGAATTCTGTTAACCTAAGAGTGTCACGAACCCGGTTCGCCCTCCGTGAACCATCATGACGACACCTAGTCCTCTACAACTAGGTAAGCCTAAATTGCGAAAGATAACCAAAGTGCGAAATAAAAACAAATTAAAATAGAATGAAGAGTGATAAAATAGTGTTTAAAAGTGCCACTCGGCATACACAATATCTAACTCTCAAAGAAATACATTCTTCCAAGACCCGGAAACCCATGAATCACAAGCTAAGGATCACTACATAGTACTCTAACTCCAGAATATCTAAAAGGGAAAAGAAATACAGAAGGGCAAATGTTTAAAAACTAGAATAGGAAGGGACTCCTCGGTCTGCGGACGCAACAGATATACCTCGAAGTCGCTGGAGTAGTTGCCTCGCCTCAGAGATGGTAGGACTGAGTCACAGTACCTGGATCTGCACATGAAAAACATGCACTGAAGGGGCATGTGTACACTACAACGGTAATCAGTAAGTGCCAAGCCTAACTTCGGTCGGGTAGTGCCGAGGAAGGTCAGGGCCCTACTGAGGTTAAACAAAGTATAAAGTTTGATAGTGTAGAATGGAATAGTATAAATAAATATAGCAGTAAAAGTAACACAAGATATAAAAAGGGCAATAACAAATATTACAGAGACAAGGAAAAACACGGAAATAAATGCGACTTAGCACTAAAATAACAACCGGGGATCTCCTAGGATACCGTCCAGTAGTCCCTTATGTACATATCTAATGGATCTCCCGGGATCCTATCCCGTAGTCTAACTCATAGTGCGCGGGGATCTACCGGATTCCCGTTTCGTAGTCCCAAATGTAAATACCCAGTACTAGGGGAAACTACCGGGCGCATTCCCGTAGTTCCGTATAACTGTGCAGGGGGGTCTACCGGAATCCCACATCCGTAGTCCCAAAATAAACAGCCAAGGGGAGCTACCGGAATCCCACATCAGTAGTCCCAATGTAAATGCAGCAGCAACAGGAAAAATATTCAGAAATGGCAAATTTCATATTAAGGCAAATAAGTAATCCTAGCCTAGCATGCTGCATAGAATTCAGGTAAGGCAGTTTGAGCAAGTAAAGCAATTAAGTCACTTAGACATGCTTTCCTAAGCTAACAACAGACTTAATAGTGCAAGTAATAGAAATAGGAAAGGAAATATACTAGTAATTACTTAAAGAAAACCGGATTTCCAATAATTAGCACAAGTACGCACTCATCACCACATGTACAAGGCATTTCAATTACCAAATATACCAAATCCTAAGGGGAAGGTCCCCCCCACAAGGTTAGACAAGCCACTTACCTCGAATCGGCTCAAAATCAACCCGATACCACGCTCTTGCCACGAGTACTAGACTCCAAATGGCCCAAATGTATTCAATTCAATTTGCATAATGTAAATAACCCTTCAAGTAACTGATTCTACAAAGAAATTCTAAGCTAATACACGAAATAAGGTAAAATGACCGAAATGCCCCTCGGGCCCACGTCTCGAAATCGGGTATAATTTATATTTTTAGAATCCTCACGCACTCACGAGTTCATTCATACCAAAACTATCCAAATCTAAGGTCAAATTCCCAAACAAAAGTCGAATTCTAGGTCTAAGAACTTTCTTCCAACTTTTCCCCAATTTTCATCTCCTATCCGAAATTAAATGATGAATTCATGTGTTTTTTTGGCAGTTCGCTAGGCAATGCCTAGGGCTAGTTTTTGTATATATAAATCAAAACAAAACGAAATATACAATGTCAGGTGGTCTTGCAAAATGGAAATAATAACCTATGATTATTACATAATACCTATTACCAATTTTGAGCAACGGACTCAAAATTGGTATCACATATGAACTGATGTACACATTGATGAAAAAACCTAGCCCATGCATCAGATTAGCACGCGTGTCCAATTTCAAAACTTGCATACTGCACATAAAGCCTCTTAGCCTTGTAGCCACTGCCCAGCTTTTGACTTTGTAGCCCCCTTGTATTTGAATTCTTGCTTTTGCCCAGTTTTGTTGATGGTGTTTGCTTGTATATGCCCTCATGATCCTCCATAGTAAAGTAGAAATGCCATGGCTCATCAACTGAATATCCTCAGCATTTGTGTATCCCAATTCCTTTGCATGTGGTAATATTGCTGCCCATCGCCTGTTGTGTGTGCTGCTCGTGTATTTTGTTGTCCACAATTGAAGGATTATCCAAGTACTAAAAATGTACAGAAAATGAGACCCCAAGTTCCTTGTTTTAATATCCCAATGCGCTTGACTACACTGTCCATAACATTACTTGGTATATGAACCCACGCTTGACAACCTTTTCCTCCTTTTAGTACATTAGCATGTAGTGCATTTACAGCATGATTGCAAAGCTGAATGCCTTGCATATCCCAAGTATTAAAATATTTACCTTCTTCAGTTTTCCGGTACCTCATGGTGACTCCATTTACATATACCATATCTTTGCTCGTTGTTGAGCTCCTCGTCTGTTCTTCAGCTTTGTACCAGTAGGTACAGTTATTTTTAAGTGCAATTGAGTTCTTCTGCAAAGCTCTGTTTAAACTTTGCTGTGATGTTTCCTTTATGCATGAAGAGATGTCCTTGCCATAACAGCCATTTCGATTTGATTGATGTTGTGTCCTGCTGTTTCTGTATCTTCCGTTGGTGACTCTTGATATGTGACTTCTTGTAGTGCATTTCTGTAATGAGATCATATTTCTCACCAGCCAAATGTTATCCTTATGTCGTTGACACTTCCTGCAGCAAACTATCAGATGCTTACAGGTGAAGTTCCAGATCTTACAGGTGAAGTTCCAGATCCACTTCCCTAAACCATTGTATCCTATCGATGCTTTCATGCTTGAGCTCACCACTGACTTCACTACCTGGGAGTGAGTAGACCGTGCTAATACCACCCAAGTAAGTTTAATCAGCTGGTGAGCCATGGTTACACCAATGATCCCTGCAACAAAGAACACGACGTTAGCTAAAGTACATAACATTGTGATCTCCTGTAAATGATCACAGCATTCCTCTTGGTCCCCTTTCTCTCCTTTGTTACCCATCTGTTTCCCTCTTAGTTCTTGGCAGCCTTCACCCTCAAATAAGAACATTGCGATTTATCCGAGTTCACAATCCTCCTACTATTTGAATCAAGTTGTGCAAATCCTTGAGCTTCAAAGTCACCACTATCCAGTGCACAATTCGCTATATAATCTTCTAGATTATTGCCCTCCCTTAGAATATGAGAAACTCGAACATTGCATTCCTCCATTAGTGTTTTAATCTCCTCAACGTACTCATTAATATTCCACGGATCTCCCCATTTTCTTTCTAAAACATTCTTCATGAGCATGGAGTATGTTTGTAGCATAACATTTGCGAGTCTATTGTCTACACAGTACCTCATTGCTTCCAAAATCGCTACTGCCTCTGCCTCATTATTTGTACCATGTGTTATTTCCTTTCCTAGTGCGTAGATTACATTTCCTTGTTCATCTCGCATCACAATCTCCTCCTCTTACGCGAATGCGGGAACACCATCACGAATGCGTAGGTATAAGACCTGTCAGCTTCGCGAACGCGGGAGAAACTTCACGAACATGAATCATTAAATCTCCCCCATCCCCAGCTCCTTTTTACGAACGTGAGACCCCACTCGCGAACGCGAAGAAGGAAACTAGAACTGGGATGCTGCAATTTTCTGCAATTTCTCTAAATTCAAAAATGACCCGTTGAGCATCCAAAACACACCCGAGACCCCTGGGACCTCAACCAAACCTGCCAACCAATCCTAAAACATCATTCATACTTGTTCCAACCTTCGGAACGCTCAAAAAAACATCAAAACACCTATTTTTCACCAGATTAAAGCCTAAGAATTCCAAAAACTCTAAAAATACGCTTTGGATCAAAAAGTCTAACAAACCTCGTCCGAATGACCTGAAGTTTTGCACACATGTCACATTAAATACTACAGAGCTACTCCAACTTCCGGAATTCTATTCCGACCCTCGGATCAAAATCTCACTATAGAACCGGAAACTTCAAAATTTCAACTTTTGGAATTTCAAGCCTAAATTAGCTACGGACCTCCAAAACACAATCCAAACATGCCCCTAAGCCCGAAATCACTCAATGGAGGTAACAGGACCATCAGATTTCCATTCTGAGGCCGTCTTCATACTATTCCGACTACGGTCAACTCTCCAACACTTAAGCTCTCATTTAAGAACTAAGTGTCCCAAAAATCTCCAAAAATCAAAATCGAACATCCTGACAAATCAAATAGCAGAAATAAACTTGGGAAAAGCAGTTAATAAGGGATCGAGGCGTTAATTCCTAAGATGACCGGCCGGGTCGTCACAGAGAGAAGGTGTTAAGCATTCCCGGGTTCTGTGGTTTTAGCATGGTCTCTCAACTATTATTATTGGTCTAATTATCTAATTTATCACATGTTTAAAACCTATTGTGCATTTTATTTCTGCTACCACTTTTAATTATTTTCTGGAACAAGGCACGATTGTCATACACTTGTCGATTTGGTACACATTGCGAATCGCGTCACGGGAACCATACTCACGATCTTCAACATGTTTAATTTTATTATTATTATTATTATTTAAAATTATGGTAGGGTCACATGAAATGCACACCAGAATTGAGATTTATGTATCACGACCATGCCACGGGAACCGTACCCATAGCCACGATGATTTTTGTTAATTGCTCCTAAAGCAACTAGCGCAATTAATTATTTAATTTTCTCATACCACTGATATAGAGCTAGCGTGTAACTAAGAGACAAGCCCCGAAGATATGCCCAAATATAATTCATGACACCAGATTAATGCCCAAAGCACTAACAACATCAGATTAACAAATTGTTTTAGTTCTGCACCCTCCACACACACACAAATAACACACAAAGAGAAAGCAATGCTATTGTTTGATAATAGAATCCATATCCAAGCAAGAAGATAACAAAGACTTCAAACTCAGTTTGTTAAGCAGTAGCCTAAAAAGACGTGTTTCCTGAAATTAGAGAAGTTCGTCTACTACAAGACCTGGAGTTACCTTTCTTTCATGGGGAAAATGACTTCCATTACAGCTATATCAACGTTTAATTTTAATATAAAACTTAAAAATAAATAAATATAAAAATGTCAATAGATAGCAGATCCAAAGCTAGTTATATTCACATTACAACAATACACGAAACAATTTGAAAATTAATTTTTAACAAACTCAAATATCATGGCATTCAGGCTAGAGCTATCTTGAACATGACAAAATATTTAGCTAGTCACAAAATATGCATAAACTTGATTTTACACTTATTAAAATTAACAATAATGTATGAAGTTAAGCACAAGTTTGAGAGATGGACCTTAATTTGTTGAACAAAATTCCGAAATTCCAAAATCAAATGTCGGGCTCAAACCACGGAAAGCCAGAGACCTCAAATAGCACTTCGTCAGCTCAATTCCTATCTCGAGACTTTGAACTCCGAAATTGTCACTCAAATCTAAGCAACCAAAAAAACTTGAACCGAATGAAAAGCTAATTGGTTTTCAATTTTGGGTTGAGGAGGTGGGTGTTTGTGTCTATATGTGATGAGGAAAAGCAAGAATCTGAAAATGGGAGTTCTAAAGTGGTGGAAGAAGTTAAAATTTAGCTATGGAGAAAGATTAAACTTCCAATTTAATAGATTATCCCTTCCGTTCCACTCTCTTTATTCTCTTTCTATTTCATCATTTTTTTGTTTTTCCCTGCCATAGTTTCTCTTGTCCGTTCTTCACTTTGGAATTTAGGAATCGAATGAAAGACTGCCTTCGTTCTTCTCTTTTTCCAAATGTTGTTGCTGTTTTTTGTATTAGTCTCGCCTCTCCTTTTTTTTCGGAATTAGGCATTATTTTATAGGGGGTTAGGAATTAGGTTAGGTCAATTGGGGAATGTGTATGGGCTCAATATTTTGGGCTATCAGAAATTGGGCCTTGGATTTAGGGAATTGGGTTGGACCATGTCTTTTGGGTTTGAATATAGTCCACGAAGACCAAATAGTACAATGTATCTATAAAATGAAAAATCACTCTAAATTAAAATAAACTAATAAAACTAAATAATAAAAGTGAAACTAATTTTTGTATTTTAAATGTTATAATACTTTAAATATAAATATACTAATTGACTTTAACCTAAAGATGAAACAAATATTTTTTGTAATTTTTATTTTTGTTATAAAATAAAGTAAAAGAGTCAAAACTATTTGGAATAGCGATACTAAACCTAAATTAAATATTTACGTTAAAATGTGCAAAATTTTAGGGAGGGTCAAAAATTACATGTCTGCAGCTGCCCCTCTTTTTCTAGAAACACGAAGAGTTTTCAGACAAAGAACGACGAGACACGTTTTTTTGACCCGACCCTTATTTAGAGAGACCAAAACTAAGAGAAAGGAGAATGTGACCGAGCCCTGGTATCTGAGCTACCTACATATCCTTGGCTAGCTCAGAAGTAGGAACTGTGATGGAGTATACCAAGGTGGAGAGCCGATTGAGGTGTCGTTCCGTCGAGGTTCCAGTCCGCGGTCCTGTGTTACGACCCGGCCTGTCATCTTAAAAATTTACGCCCCAATCCCCTGTTATCTGCTTTCTCCATGTTTATTTCTGCTATTTTGAATTTACCGGGATGTTCGGTTTTGAATTTCGGAGTGTTTTGGGACACTTAGTCCCTAAATGAGAGCTTAAGTGTTGGAAAGTTGACCGTAATTAGAACAGTATGAAGACGGCCTCAGAATGGAAGTCCAATGGTTCTGTGAGCTCCGTTGGGTGATTTCGGGCTTAGGGGCGTGTTCAGATTGTGTTTTGGAGGTCTGTAGCTAATTTAGGCTTGAAATACCGAAAGGTCAAATTTTGAAGTTTCCGGTTCGATAGTGAGA
This sequence comes from Nicotiana sylvestris, assembly GCF_000393655.2. Classification (NCBI taxonomy): domain Eukaryota; kingdom Viridiplantae; phylum Streptophyta; class Magnoliopsida; order Solanales; family Solanaceae; genus Nicotiana; species Nicotiana sylvestris. The sequence continues at coordinate 32,144,120 of NC_091062.1, forward strand.
TTTTGATCTGAGAGTCAGAATGGAATTCCGGAAGTTGGAGTAGCTCTGTAGTGTTGAATGTGACGTTTGTGCAAAATTTTAGGTCATTTGGACGAGGTTTGATAAACTTTTTGATTGAAAGCATATTTCTAGAGTTTTAGAGTTCTTAAGCTTGAATCCATGGTTGATTTGTCGTTTTGATATTGTTTTAGGTGTTTTAAGGATTGGTATAACTTTGGACATTGGTATTAGACTTGTTGGTGCTTTTGGTTGAGATCCCGGGGGCCTTGGGATGATTTCGGATGGTTGACAGAAGGATTTTGGAGTTTAGAGTTGTAGCTTCAACTGCTGGTTTTCTGTCATAACCGTACCTACGAGTGCGGCACCGCAGAAGTGGCTAAGTGGCCGCAGAAGCGAGTTTAGTCCAAGCTCCAGGATTTCGCAGGTGCGGCTGGGTTTTCGCAAATGCGGTGCCGCAGATGCGGCCCAGCGACCGCAGATGCGGACCCAGCCCGTTAACTGACTTTTTGCACCTGCGATGCATTCTTCCGTAGGTGCACTCCCTTAACCGTAAATGTGGTAATAGCTAGGCAGAAATATGAAATTTCGAGAGTTTAATTTCAAAAGTTAGAAATTCGATTTGGAGCTCAGGGAGAGGGCGATTTTGAGAGGAAATTGAAGAGGAGATCAGTGGGTAACAATCTTTAACCCTTTCTAGTTATATTCCATCAATCTATAGTAGCTTTATTATTTAATTTCGGATTGGAGATGGAAATTGGGAAAAGTTGGAAGAAAATTCTTAGACCTAGAATTCGACTTTTGATTGAGAATTTGACCTTATATTTGGATAATTTTTTATGCACGAACTCGTGAGAGTATGAGGATTCTGAAAATATAAATTTTACCCGATTCCAAGACGCGGGCCCGAGGGGCGTTTTGGCCATTTTACCTAATTTCGCGTATTAGCTTAGAATTTAATTGTAGAATTAGTTACTTGAAGTGTTATTTATATTATGCAATTGAATTGAATAGATTTGTGCCATTTGGAGTGGAATACGCGTGGCAAGAACGTGATTTCGAGTTGATTTTGAGCTGGTTCGACGTAAGTGGCTTGCCTAACCTTGTGTGGGGGACCTTCCCCTTAGGATTTGATATATTTGGTAATTGAAATGCCTTGTACATGAGGTGACGAGTGCGTACTTGTGCTACTTGTTGGAAATCCGATTTTCATTAAGTAATTACTAGTATGTTTCCTTTCCTGTTTTTATTACTTGCACTATTAAGCCTGTTGTTAGCTTAGGAAAGCATGTCTAAGTGACTTAATTTCTTTACTTGGTCAAATTGCCTTGGCTGAATTCGGTGCAGCATGTTAGGATAGAATTACTTGTTTGCCTTAATATGAAATTTGCCATTTCTGAATATTTTCCTATTGCTGCTGTGTATTTACATTGGGACTACGGATGTGGGATTCTGGTAGCTACCCCCTTGCCTGTTTATTTTGGCACTACGGATGTGGGATTCCGGTAGATCCCCCTGCACAGTTATATGGAACTACGGGAATGCACCCGGTAGATTCTCCCAGTACTGGGTATTTATATTTGGGACTACGGAACGGGATTCCGGTAGATCCTCGCGCACTATGAGTTAGACTACGGGACGGGATCCTAGGAGATCCATTAGATATGTATATTTGGGACTACAGGACGGTATCCTGGGATATCCTCGATTATTATTTTGGTGCTGAACCTTACTTCTTTATGTGTTTACCTTGTCTATGTAATAGTTGTTGTTGCCCTTTATATCTTGTGTTACTTTTATTGATGTACTTATTTATACTGTTCTGTTCTACACTCTTGAATTTTATATTTTATTTAACCTCAGTAGGGCGCTGACCTTCCTCGTCACTACCCGACCGAGGTGAGGCTTGGCACTTACTGAGTATTGTTGTAGTGTACTCATGCTCTTTCTGCACATGTTTTTCATTTTCAGATCCAGGTACCTTGACTTGGACTTACCATCCTTGAGGCGAGGTGACCCATCAGAGACTTCGAGGTATATCTGCCGCGTCCGTAGACCGAGGAGTCTTTATCTATTCTCTCTTGTAGCTATAGATCTTCTGTATTTACTTGTTTTAGACTATCCTGGAGTTAGAACACTATGTAATATCCTTAGCTTGTGATTTATGGATTTCCGGGTTTTGGGAGAGATATATATAATGGATTTGAGAGTTATATTTTGTATGCCGAGTGGCACTTTTAAAACGCTGTTTTATTACATTATTCCTGTTTTAAATTATATTCTTCCGCAAATCAGTTTATCTTCCGCGTTTTAGGCTTACTTATAGAGACTAGGTGCCATCACGATGGTTCACAGAGGGCGAACCGGGGTCATGACATCCTATTATTACATCAAAAATGAAAAAGACTAACTAAGCCTGTCAGCTATGAGTTACAAGATTCATATCTATATGTCTTCTTAAGCTGGATCTTGAGTCTTGAATGGTTCTTCATGAAGACTTTTGAATTTAACCTTGGTGCTTGCTAGCTTCAGGTGTTGGTTCATTCTTCCACGGCTTCTTCGGATCAAGTCCGGACACGCAGGGATCGTGACTTCAGCCATGTCTTAGCAGCTCATATCTTTCATCTGCTTTTGCATTTGGATTCACTTCCCTCTTTTTTCCTTTTATTTCTTTTTTCTTGGATTGAGACTTCTTCTTTGGTCATATAAAACCCCTGTGCCTCGAGATAAAAACCTTATTCTTCAAGCAACTCGTGCTACCTCCGATTTGAAACTTGAAATGAATTCTGAAATGACTTCCCCCATTCTCCAGGTGGTGCCTGCTACTGACTGAAAACTTGAAATAAATTCCTTTGTTTTCTAGGCGGGCGCCTGATGCTCAAACTTTGAGATGAATTCCCTTGTTTTTTAGGAGGACGCCTGCAACTTAAACTAGAAATGAATTCACTTGTTTTCTAGGTGGGCGCTTGCAACTTAAACTTTGAGATGAATTCCCTTGTTTTCCAGGTAGGCGCCTGCAACTTAAACTTGAAATGAATTCCCTTATTTTTCAGGTGGGCGCCTGATGCCAAAACTTGAAATGTATTCCCTTGTTTTCCAGGTGGGCGCCTGATGCCAAAACTTGAAATGTATTCCCTTGTTTTCCAGGTGGGCGCCTGATGCCAAAACTTGAAATGTACTCCCTTGTTTTCCAGGTGGGTGCCTGATGCCAAAACTTGAAATGTATTCCTTTGTTTTCCAGGTAGGCGCCTAATGCCAAAACTTGAAATGAATTCCCTTGTTTTCCAGGTGGGCGCCTGATACCAAAACTTGAAATGAATTCCCTTGTTTTCCAGGTGGGCGCCTGATACCAAAACTTGAAATGAATTCCCTTGTTTTCTAGGTGGGTTCCTGATGCCAAAAATTGAAATGTATTCCCCTGTTCTCTAGGTAGGCGCCTGATGCCAAAACTTGAAATGTATTCCCTTGTTTTCCAGGTGGGCGCCTGATGCCAAAACTTGAAATGTATTCCCTTATTTCCAGGTGGGAGCCTGATGCCAAAACTTGTAATGTAATCCCTTGTTTTCCGGGTGGGTGCTTGATGCCAAAATTTGAAATGTATTCCCTTGTTTTCCAGGTGGTTGCCTTCCATTACAACAAAATAGACAAAACAAAAGAAATTTTTCTGCCTCAGTTTGGTACTGGGAACATCTGCGAGTGTTAATCAAATCATGTTATTCAAAAGAACTCTAAGAATTTAAAAGCTAAATCCCATTATCCAGGAGGGCCTAAAAATTTAAAATTAAATCTCATCTTAAGAGTGAAAACTTCCAAGCTAAATTCTATTTCCTAAAGGTAAAACTTACGCTAAATCTTATTATCTATAGAGGTCTTATTAACTTAACTAAATCCTATTATCCAGGAGGGTCCTGAGAATTTTTAATTAAATTCCATTATCCAGGAGGGTCCTGAAAACTTGAAATTAACTCTCATCTTAAGAGTGAAAACTTCAAAGCTAAATTCTATTTCCTAAAGGTAAAACTTACGTTAAATCTTATTATATATGAAGGTCTTAAAAACTTAAAACTAAATCTCATTATCCAGGAGGGTCCTGAGACCTTTAATTAAATCTCATTATCCATGAGGGTCCTGAAAACGTAAAATTAAATGCCATTGTCCAAGTGGGTGTAACAACCCGATCGATTGTTCCGAGAGTTTTAGCCCCGTTTCCCCCATTTTTGCTTCATTTTGTGGGGTTCAGCTCTTTTTGTTGTGTTGAGTTGATTGGCTTGGGATCGGAATGATTGTAGAGAGAAATGAGACACTTAGTCTCTTAAGTTGGCCTTTAGTTGGAAAAGTCAACCGAAAGTTGACTTGTGAGAAACGATCTTAGAATTTAGTTTTTAGGATTCAGACAGCTTCGGGAGGTGATTTGGGACTTAGGAGCGCGATCGGGATGTGTTTTGGAGGTCTGGAGTAGATTTAGGATTGAATTGGCGAAATTGGAATTTTGGCGTCCTTCGATTGATAGGTGAGATTTTGATATAGGGGTCGGAATAAAATTTCAGAAGTTGTAGAAGGTCCGTTGTGTCATTTTTGACGTGTGTGCAAAATTTCACGTCATTCGGACGAGGTTTGACAAACTTTTTTATCAAAAGCGGAATTTGGGAGTTTTTGGAATTCTTTGGCTTGAATTCGAGGTGATTTGGTGTTTTAGTGCTGTTTTGAGTGGATCGAAGGATCGACTAAACTTGAATGATATTATGGGATGTGTTGGCATGTTTGGTTGAGGTCCCGAGGGCCTCGAGCGAGTTTCGGGTGGTTAAACGGATAAAGTTCATGTTTGGAAAAGTTGTAGATTTTTGCTTCAATTCTATTGCAGGTATTAATTCTTCGCGATCGCGTGAGGAGGCTTGCGATCACGTAGAGAATTTGTAGGGGACAATCTAGGTTGTTCTTCGCGTTTGTGTAGTTGGAGCTGCGATCGCGTGAGTTGATCAGGTAATGAATCGGAACGCGTAGGATAGGTCGCATTCGCGTAAGGTAAGTAGACTAGAGGTTGACCACAGATTTGTTCTTCGCGGACGCGGTCCCTGGTCCACGATCACGTAAGTGTAGGCTGTTGTGTATCACGTTCGCGTGGGGAGCGACACATTCACATAGGGTAAATAGTGGGCCAGCGAAGTTTGTGATTCACGATCACGATGTATTTCTCGCGATCGCGGTTAAGTAATTTTAAAAGCTGGACAGAATGTTTAAAAGGGCATTGTACGCGATTTTGGGTCTAAATTTCACCATTGCTGAGTGATTTTGGAGCTTTTGAGGAGGATTGAAGAGGGAATCAAAGGGCAACACTTAGAGGTATGATTTTTGAACTCAATACTCGATCCTATGTTGATTCTTACTTGTTTAATCATGATTATAGTGGGATTTAAAGCCTAAAATTTGGGGAATTAGGGATTGAAATGGAGAGTGTAAATTAGGGATTTAAGGGGCCATTTAAGGCCCGATTTTGATGTTCTTGGTATGTATGGACTCGTGGGAGGATAAGGATTCTATTGATATGATTTTTATCGGATTCCGACATGTAGGCCTGGGGGTCGGGTTTGGCCAATTTCGGGATTCTTGGTGTAAATTGATTATTTTCGAGTGGGTTGTGTTCCCTTAGCATATTTTGATGGTATGAATCTGTTTTTGGCTAGATTTGGAGCATTCGGAGGCCGAGTCATAAGGCAAAGCCATCGCGGGCTAGAGTTTGGACCGGATAGAGGTAAGTAATGATTGTAATTGTTTGTCCTGAGGGTATGAAACCCTGAATTTCACATCGTCGTGCTTCTTTGAGGTGACACACACGCTAGATGACGAGCGTGAGGTCGTGTACCATTGAGGATTGTGACGTAGTCCATTCTGTATGATTGTTAAGTCGCGTATATGATTGAAAACTGTTTGATATCATTGTGTTTTGGAAATTATTACCATATTCTGGGCTGAATGCCTTATTTGGGCTTCGTGCTAACTGTTTTGGACCCTTAGGGAATTTGTACTACTATTCCTCACTGTTTTAACTTCATATTTGTACTCAGTCATGCTCTATTCTACTATTTTCATAACTCAACCATATTTACTCGTTTTTGATATTTTTAAATGATATTTTGGGCTGAGCATCATGTTTTATTGTTGCCCGAGTGGCTTGAGAGGTTTCTGACTGAGTGAGGCCGAGGGCTTGTATTGTAAGGATATTATGGGATCGGGTTGCACGCCGCAGCAGGTTGTTATTGATTTATAATATTGTGAGGCCGAGGGTCTGATTGAGTTATGCCGCGAGGTGGCTTGTTATTATTGCGCTTGGGCCGTAAGGGGCCCTTTTCAGAGTTTGTACACCCCCAGTGAGCGCGAGTGCCTATTTGATTATGCCACGAGATGGCTTATTAGTGCGCTTGGGCCGTAAAGGGCCCTTTCCGGAGTCTGTACACCCCCAATGAGTGCGGGTACCTAGTGTGAGCGATATGATGTAGCCCGAAGGGCTATTTTTTTTTTCATATTATTGCCCAAGGGGCGGTTCTTGATCCATGTTTTGACCGAGGGGCTTATTACGAGTGATTGTGAGGTAGCTCGAAGGGCTGGTTCTGTTGATATTATACCCGAGGGGCAGTTTATGGTACATATTTTGCCTGAGGGGCTGTTTACATTTCTATCATTTTTACTCACTATTTTTATCACTCATTTGAAACTATTGAAAGTTGTTTTAAAAGGGTTTTACTGAAACTGAGCTTGATTTATAAAGAAAATGATTTCTACACTATTTTGGAAATGTACTACATTTGTTGTAGCGTTATGCTGTGTTTTACGTGATTTCTTACTACTCAGCTTTCATTTAATTTTATTACTTACTAAGTTGGCATACTCACATTACTCCCGACACCTTGTGTACTGACTCAGGAAATTCTGAACCCGACAGTGGGTGTTGATTGCTTAGTGGCAGAGTCATCGGAGTTATCAAGGTAGCTGTCCGACGTTCGCAGCACTGCTTTTCTCCCTCTTGTCTTTTTTATATTGTATTTAGGATATTTTTAGACTCTTCGTTGTATTCAGACCTTAGTAGATGCTCGTGGCTTGTGACACCCCGATGTTGGACTTGTGTATTTATTCTGCACTATTCATTTAGACTTACATTATGAGATATTTGATTAATTAAAGGCAAAAATGACTTTTATTAAATAATGGTTAATTCGGGAATTGTGTTAACTGGCCTAGTTTCATGATAGGCGCCATCATGACCGGGTCGGTTTTAGGGCCGTGACAAGTTGGCATCAGAGCCTAGATTACATAGGTCTCACGAGTCATGAGCAGGTTTAGTAGAGTCTCACAGATCGGTACAGAGACATTTTTACTTATCCTCGGGAGGCTGTAGAACCTTTAGGAAAAACTTCACATTCTAGAATTCTTATCGTGCATCCTTGATTCAGCTTGAAATGTAACTCTTTGAATTTCTTCCACGCGTTTGTATGCGCGCATGAGCGCTCGGTATCGGCTGTGCATTGACTGCTTGTGAATCTCTGATCGAGGGGCGAGATATGATCTTTGTGTGTTGATGGTGGGACAGTCTAGAGGACTTGAGGCCGGGTTTTGCTTATAGCTTGAGCGCTGAGGCGTTGATTGTGTGGGCACGCGCTTCTGGATTTATATGTTCGGTAGTGTCTCTATTAGTGGAAGTAATGACCGGATGGCTATGTGATGAGTATGATATGACTACGAGATATGTTAATATGATTTGAATATGACGAGAAGGGTCTGCTTTAGGGTAGAATGAACTATTTGGTGCTTGATTTTCATCTTGATTTGATGTATAGCTCGAATTGTGCGTGTGTTGAAGGATATTTTCATGATTGCCTAGTTGGGAAGTGAAGTAGATTTCACGTTGTGATATGAGTTTAGACTCAGGAAGATTAAGTGATTGCGTAATGTTTATGGATGTGGAAGGGTATAAAGAGATGTTAGTTTGACGCGAAGTAGGTGGGTTATCTCCTACGGAGTGTTCTAAAGTTTGTGTAATCCTTACGTTGTTTGTTGGAAGATCTCTTTTACTAGTGAAATATATGTATGCAATTTGAATTTGGGTCGCTTAAGAGAGTGGCCTTGACTGTTGCGAGGGTGAATGTGAGATTTGCAGAAGATTTGAAGTACGAGATGGTCTGTGTTGGACGAGCTTATGAAGGATTGAGTTTAATCTCACTGTGGTATTGTGGCAGTAATAGAGTATATGCATTATGAGTTATTGTGTGTTTTGATCTACGACTTTGAGCCAAGTGGGGGAGTTTGCTATTGATTAGTTGGTTGCACGGTTATATGATATGTTGGTTCCAGTTCAGCGTGCTGGTGAATCAGCTATGGCTCATGGAGACCGAGGATGGCTCGAGTAGAGGAAATTTCAATAAAAGTTATGTTATTCTTTATGAGTGTTTGAGAATCATGGAATGACTAGAGTTGTTATTGTTAAAGGATGTACGGTGTATAGAGCATGAAGTTGCTTGGTTGCATTAAGGTGAAGTTACATTCTATGGTGTTAGAGTCTTAATGGAGCACAGGTCATTCAGCCTGTTTGATAGGTCTAATTGCGGTTTGAGTAGAGTGGATAACTCTCGAAAATAGTTCTAATGGGTTCTAGATTTTACATGTAATAATTGGAGATTTTCAGGTTATATATTTGGCTAGAAACTGAGGTTTGCATTGGAGGGTGTCAAGACTTGTGGTATTTCTATATCAATTATGGGATTCTATATATCAGTATCAGGAAGGTGAAGGTAATGGCTTTGGATTCGCAAGAAGTCTCTTCAGGGCAGGTATTTTGAATGTGGTGCTTTTGGGAATACATAAGAGATCATTTGGCGGCTTATGAGCCTTAGACGGTGTGGTTTTATGCTTGGGTCTTGTGTGGTGAGTCTGGGTCGAGGAATTGCGGTATAATGGCAAGGAGAAGTATAAATTTGAAGGTAATTTAGAAGGAACTTGGATAAATAGGATAGCTTGGTAGCAGGCCGGATTAGCATGGTAAGGATATGACTAGTTCTTTGGGTGTTTAAGAGGTAATGAGTTTCTACAAGTGTTTTGTGGCAATGCTCTTGGGTTTTGGTGGCATGCGTAGCTTGGTTGAGTTAGAAGGATTCAGTCCTGACAGTTTAGTTTTGTGCAAATGAAATTCGAAGAGTTCTTTATGATTTCTACCACGATTAGAGATGTATATTTTCTACGAGCGTGAGGAGCATGAGATATATAGTGATTTTCTTCTAGATGGGATCAATGGAAAGTTCTTGGCTAGTTGAGTACGTAGTTGCTTGTGGCTCGGAATGGATATGGAGTTCTCATGTTATCCTATAATGGTATGGTATATGCAGTATGTTGTGTAGGATTGAGATTCACATGTGTAAGGTCACGGTGCAGTTTTGAAAGGAAGGTCACAAATTCTTAGGTAGCATGGACAGTTTCAGACGACTAGATAAATGAGATCACTGATTGGTGTGGCTTGATGAGGGTATACATTTTAGAAAGGGCGATGTGTTTGAGTTGAGGATACTTCATTAGTATTGCGGCACTCTCTTATTGGATCGACTGCTGATATTCGAGTTTCTTGGTGGCACAGAAGAATTATAGGAGTACCTCTCGTGGAATGATTGGGTATTAGAGGTGTGTTGTATATTCGGACGGCAAAATTGGGATCGGATATGGCGATTCCTGTGCTTTATGGACTTGGTGACCTGGAGTTCTCATAGACAGGCTATGTTGTGGTTGTGGGTCGTGCGTATCGGGCCGGTGTGGTGACTATTGGAGGTTTGGAGACCCGAGTGGATCTTTGTTTCTTGGTATGTTAGATTTTGGATGTGATATTGGGCATAGACTGGTTGTCTCTGTGTAGTGTTATTTTGAGTTGTTGCGCTAGGACAACGACGTTGGCTATGCTGGGAATGCCACGGATTAAGTGGAGCGAATGGCTGGGAAAGGTTGTCTTTCTTATTTGGCCTTCGTGATGGATGCCAGTGCAAAGACTCCTACAATTGATCCAGTTTCGGTGGTGATGGATTTTCCGGATGTGTTTCCTACTACCGGGCATGTCGCCAGGTAGGGTTGTTGATTTGGGTATTAATTTAGTGTCGGGCACCATACTGTATGGTACCGGCGGAGTTAAAGGATTTGAAGGAGCAGCTTTAGGAACTCTTTGATAAGGGGTTAATTGGTAGGCCAATATGTATGTGTGTTCTACATCGAGTCGGCTTGGTTGACTCCAAGTTGTATTGTTGAGGGATATGTTCATTCGATTGTTATTGAGCTTATTAGTGATATGGGGAGATCTATGAGTTACCTTTCCATGTTGCGAGGCGTTAGGATTTGTTGGTTATAGGCACATGTGGTGCGGTTTTATTGGGGTCTCTCAGTGGAATTCGAGTGGGAAGAGTATTGGGTATTGCTCGGAGGAATCGGTTGTGTCCTTTCGGGTTTGTGTAATGTTATGTCAATTGCTTCGACGCGGTTATGATGATTTTCTTTGGTTCTAGACATCAAATTGTGCGTGGTTGTCGATTTTGAGCATAGTAACTTGAGGTGTTTCATGTGGACCAGTGTTTGGATGAGGTCGCGCATTGGAGCGAATCTATGTGGAGGTATGATCCTTCGGGTTAGATTTGTGTGTTCTGGTTCTACATGAAATGGGTTCTCAGCATTGTGTTGTGGTGGTACTGGTGAGCTTGCGGTATAGCTCTCTCATTTGAGTCATTTTTCATGATTTGAGTACGTTCAGATTATTGCTTATTAGTCTACGGATTTGCACGAATTGTGGCTTTAGATGGCATTGATGTGTCATGTCACCAGAGTAGTTGTGTTGGACTAGATGAGATCGTTTGGATCTAGAATGAATACAAACGGATTCGATTTCAGCATGTTGGAAGGATAATATCGATGTTCGGCTTAGAAATTTACTATGGTTCTTGCCAAAGGAGAGGGAGCTTCATGAATGGTTGATCTGAGGAATGATTAAGATTCTGCGTGTTTCTTTCATCATTGGCAGTATATGAAAGTGTTAGAATGCGACTTTAATTGATAAGAGGTTTATTATCGGTATTTGGTTGTTGTATGCAGCTGTCATGATTGGAAGTTATCGCTACGAGTGTCTGAGTTATGATGTATATCTTATGATTGCATCTAGGGTTGCAGATATGGTTCGTTACAGCTTGTTCGGACTTATCCAGAGTATAGATGTGAGATTCTGATCTTATAGATAATTTCGGAAGTGGAAATTTGGTTCTAAAGTTAATGGGCAAGGTTGGATTGTGAAATTTCAGATATGTTGTGTGATCGGACTTATATGGGATAGGGTGACGTGGGATCACCCCCGAGTATGAGCATGGTAAGGTTATACAGCGATTTGATAGCCTTTGGAACAACTCTGGGCAAGTTCGAGGACGAACGTATGTTTAATTGGGGGAGAATGTAATGACCCGATTGGTCATTCCGAGAGTTTTAGCCCCGTTTTCTCATTTCTGCTTCATTTTTTGTGGTTCAGCTCTTTTATGTTGTGTTGAGTTGATTGGCTCGGGTTCGGAATGATTGTAGAGAGAAATGAGACACTTAGTCTCCTAAGTTGGCCTTCAGTTGGAAAAGTCAATCAGAAGTTGACTTGTAAGAAAACGATCTCGGAATTTGGTTTTTATGATTCAGATAGCTTCGTGAGGTGATTTGGGACTTAGGAGCGCGATCAAAATGTGTTTTGGAGGTCTGGAGTAGATTTAGGCTTGAATTGGCGAAATTGGAATTTTGGCGTCTTTTAGTTGATAGGTGAGATTTTGATATAGGGGTCGGAATAGAATTCCGAAAGTTGAAAAAGGTCTATTGTGTCATTTGTGCTGTGTGTGCAAAATTTTAGGTCATTCGGACGAGGTTTGATAGACCTTTTGATTGAAAGTGGAATTTGGGAGTTTTTGGAATTCTTAGACTTGAATTCGAGGTGATTTGGTGTTTTAGTGCTATATTGAGTGATTCGAAGGCTCGACTAAGCTTGAATGATGTTATGGGATGTGTTGGCATGTTTGGTTGAGGTCCCGAGGGCCTCGGGCGAGTTTCGGGTGGTTAAACGGATCAAGTTCATGTTTGGAAAAGTTGTAGATTTTTGCTTTAGTGCTGTTGCAGGTATTTCTTCTTCGCGATCGTGTGAGGAGGCTCGCGATCACGTAGAGCATTTGTAGGGGGCAATCCAGGTTGTTCTTCGCGTTCACGTTGTTAGAGTTGCGATCACGTGAGTTGTTCAGGTAATGAATCGTGAACGTGTGGGATAGGTCGTGTTCGCGTAAGGTAAGTAGACCAGAGGTTGACCACGCGTTTGTTCTTCGCGGACGCGGTCTCTGGTCCGCGATCACGTAAGTGTAGGCTGCTGTGCATCACGTTCGTGTGGGGAGCGACGCGTTCACGTAAGGTAAATTGTGGGCCAACGAAGTTTGTGCTTCGTGATCGCGATGTATTTCCCGCGATCGCGGTTAAGTAATTTTAAAAGCTAGGTAGAATGTTTAAAATGCCATTGTCCACGATTTTGGGTCTAAATTTCACCATTGTTGAGTGATTTTGGAACTTTTGAGGAGAATTGAAGAGGGAATCATAGGGGAACACTTGGAGGTAAGATTTTTGAACTCAATACTCGATCCTATGTTGATTATTACTTGTTTAATCATGAAATTAGTGGGATTTAAAGCCTAAAATTTGGGGAATTAGGGCTTGAAATTAGAGAGTGTAAATTGGGGATTTGAGGGGCCATTTGAGGCCCGATTTTGATGTTCTTGGTATGTATGGACTCGTGGGAGGATAAGGATTCTATTGATGTGATTTTTTCAGATTCCGAGACGTGGGCCCAGGGGTCGGGTTTGGCCAATTTTGGGATTCTTGGTGTAAATTGATTTATTTCGAGTGGGCTTTGTTCCCTAAGCATATTTTGATGGTATGAATCTGTTTTTGGCTAGATTTGGAAAATTCAGAGGCCGAGTCATGAGGCAAAGGCATCGTGGGCTAGAGTTTGGACTAGATAGAGGTAAGTAATGATTGTAAATGTTTGTCCTGAGGGTATGAAACCCCGAATTTCACATCGTCGTGCTACTTTGAGGTGACACACACACTAGATTACGAGCGTGGGGTCGTGCACCGTTGGGGATTGTGACTTAGTCCATCCCATACAACTGTTAAGTCGCGTATTTGATTGAAAACTGTTTGATATCATTGTGTTTTGGAAATTATTACCATATTCTGGGCTGAATGCCATATTTGGGCATTGTGCTAACTGTTTTGGACCCTTATAGAATTTGTACTACTATTCCTCACTATTTTGACTTCATATTTGTACTCAGTCATGCTATATTCAACTATTTTCATAACTCAACCATATTTGCTCGTTTTTGATATTTCTAAATGATATTTTGGGCTGAGCATCATATGTTACTATTGCCCGAGTGGCTTGAGAGGTTTTTGACTGAGCGAGGCCGATGGCCTGTGCTGTGAGGATATTATGGAATCGGGCTGCACACCGCAGTAGGTTGTAATTGATTTATGATATTAGGAGGTCGAGGGCTTGATTAAGTTATGTCATGAGGTGGCTTGTTATTATTGCACTTGTGTCGTAAGGGCCCCTCCCGGAGTCTGTACACCCCCAGAGAGCGCGAGTTCCTGTTTGATTATTCCACGAGATGGCTTATTGTTGCGCTTGGGCCGCAAAGGGCCCCTCTTGGAGTCTGTACACCCCCAATGAGCGCGAGTACCCAGTGTGAGTGATATGATGTAGCCCGAGGGGCTGTTGCTATTTCATATTGTTGCCCGAAGGGGCAGTTCTTGATCCATGTTTTGCCCGAGGGGCTGATTACGAGTGATTGTGAGGTAGCCCGAGGGGCTGGTTCTGTTGATATTATGCCCGAGGGGCAGTTTATGGTACATGTTTTGCCCGAGGAGCTGTTTACATTTCTATCGTTTTTACTCACTATTTTTATCACTCGTTTGAAACAGTTGAAAGTTGTTTTAAAAGGGTTTTACTGAAACTAAGCTTGATTTACGAAGAAAATGATTTCTATACTGTTTTGGAAATGTACTACATTTGCTGTAGCGTTATGTTGTGTTTTATGTGTTCTTTTACTGCTCAGGTTTCATTTACTTTTATTACTTACTGAGTTGGTGTACTCACATTACTCCCTACACCTTGTGTGCATATTCAAAAAATTCTGAACCCGGTAGCGGGTGTTGATTGCTCAGTGGCAGAGTCATCGAAGTTAGCAAGGTAGCTGCCCGACGTTCGCTGCACTACTTTTCTCCCTCGTCTTCCTTATATTGTATTTAGGATATTTTTAGACTCTTCATTGTATTCAGACCTTAGTAGATGCTCGTGACTTGTGACACCTCGATGTCAGGCTTGTGTATTTATTCCGCACCATTCATTTAGACTTATATTATGAGATATTTGATTAATTAAAGGCTTAAAAATGACTTTTATTAAATAAGGGTTAATTCGGGATTTGTGTCTGGTGGCCTAGTTTCACGATAGGCACCATCATGATCGGGTCGGTTTTAGGGTTGTGACAGTGGGTCCTGAGACCTGAAAACAACATACCATTATCCAGGAGGGTCATGAAAACTTGAAGTTAAATCTCATTATCCAGGAGGGTCTTAAACACTTAAAACTAAATTCCATTATCCAAGAGGGTGCTGAAAGGCCGAGAATGAACTTACCTGATCCATGATCTCTTCTTGGAGGATCTCTGCAGAACGAACAAAATTTCTTGCCCCTAAACCATGCTTTCCTCATGGAGGGTTCCTGCAAATCGAACAAATTTTCTTTCCCCTTATCAAACCACCTTTATGCTTACAAAATTTGGGCACGACACTTGAAAAATTCAAGCTTCCGAGCTTTGATTTGGACATAGTCTTCGTCCCTGTTTCAAACAAAGAAAACTTGTGAGTTTAAACATGGTGGTTGGTTTGTGGCCTTGACTTTGAGGGCGATTGCTCCTTTACTTCCCATGATAACTTTGATTTCAACTCGAAAGACCTTGCTTGTTTATTGACTAACCACTTTCTCTGTCACCCATATCACAGAAAATACCTCTGATCCGTTCAAACTCGATACCCTTTATTTGTTGCATTGTGATCATGAATTGATATATACCGAACCTTTGTATTTCATATGAATCCCAAAATACGTCAATTGCCACCCACTCAGTGCACATACTATTTTTTCTCGACTTATGCCACTTTGATGTGCTAGCCAGATTCTGTTTTATGCAATTGGAAAGGTGGTAGAAAAATTTTGATGTCATTTTTTGCTTGTTTTGACCAAACAGGCTCAAGAAGAGGAAGTAAACAAAATAAAAGGAACAGAGTAATGGACAATGGAAAGAGATGATACGTAACAAGAAAAACTACAAAGTAGAAACTTATCAGATGTGGATACCAACTCTAATGACCATGACATGCACCTTTCTATTAAGTGGTCTAATCTGTCAAGCGAGTCTAATGTTCAACTATTGTTGTACCTCTGAGTCGTGAAACTAGGCTTTCTTGCTCTGATTATCCTATCTGATTCACAATCCTTATTTGACTTGCAGTTCCTGAAGGGTTTTCACCATCAAGCCTCTCTCATTTTGTTCTTTCTCTCAACTTATCGTCGCCTTATGGTGCCTGTGAAGGTTTTCACCGATAAGACTCTCTAATAGATGTCTGACTTGACACTCTCAAAGATTATCTGGTAGGTCTTTTTTGGACTGTAATATGGCTTTTGGACAAGGTTAGAAAGCAAGGTTATCATAAAGGCTCAAATTAACTAAGACAACGGGGTTAATTTCTTTACAACTTTTGGAATCCATTCTAAAAACTTTGCCCTAATTTCTAAAATAATAGAATTTGATTCTCTTTTTTTCTGTTATTCTTTTTGAAATGGAATTTCTAAGAAAGATTGCCCCACTCTCAACTTCGTGGGATTATGAAATATTTTATTTGGTGTGATCGAACCGTAAGGCTGCCTACGTATTTTGTGGTGACAAGAACCAGGTCGAATGTAGTTCACGGAACTACTCTTTATTACTATTTTCCTTTTTCTTTTTCTTTTTTTCCTTCTTTTTTTCTCTTTTTTTTTCTTTTTTCTTTTTTTCTTTATCTCTATTCTTTTTTTTTTTTTGAATTTTCCTTTTGGAATGAACTTTCTAAAACAAACCTATGGGAACATGAATTTTTTTATCACTTGATTCCAAAAGAGGGGAGGTCAAAAAAGTTAGCATAGGCTCAAACGGGGAACCGAAAGGTATAAAGTGTTTGGGTAGCTGAAAAAGGGTCTCCAAATCCTTGAAAGTGCCAAGTACAACACGTTCAAATTGAGAATGAAAAAGAAGATCATGCACAATATTTCTTTTGCAGCTTCGGCATTGATATCCCTGATATGCCTTCCACACTTCTTTAGCACCTTGTCAAGTACAAAACTCTCGTTGGGTAATTTATTTTTCATAATGGATACCCTCCGTCAGTTCAGAGCAAACTCCCTTGGCTTTATCTTGTTACTTGAGGTGCACTTGAACTCAAAACTGCTCGCTTCAAATTGTCTGGGATGCACTCTCCATTAACAAATTCTTATCATCCTATTAACTTCCCAAATTATCTGCCCAAGTTTCACACAGTTCGGGCTTCAAATGATCTGAAAATCTCCAAATCTGTATTTATTTCCCTCAAATGTCCCTATCATCTTCAAAATTATTTAATTGCTTCATGACTAAACTAATTTTTAAAACCAAACTGATAATTAGGCGTGCATGTCATGTCACTAGAGTCAGCAGGAAAAGAACTATAAAAGGAAAAGAGAACTAAACAAAAAAATGACTAGAAATAACAGAAAATAGAAAATTGCATCAGACAGACGGTGAAAGGGTTTGGACAATAGATCAAGCAAAATAAACTAAGTTACAACCCTGGAACAAACCCAGATAACACTAAATGAGTTACTACAACTAAAGGAACTAGGCAAAATAATAGGATAGAAGGGTCTGAGTCACAAGACAATATCCGTATTACAACCCTGAAATAACCCGGACAACAAAATGAACCACCAAGACTCAACCCCAGCTAGCCAAGAAAGGAGCGTCTTTCCAATTACCAAAGTCGGTATTTTAGACACTGAGTTCCACATCAATATTACCAAGACCATTACCAACTTCAATATCATTAACTTCAGTCAGTAAGTTCCTAAGGGGATTTGCATACCCCTTGTCACTGTCCTTGATCACAATTATCCCTTCTTGAATCATTCTTTCTATTTCCTTTTTCAAAGCACAAAAATCTTCGATGCTATGCCCTTGGACATTAGAGTGGTACATGCACCATACAGTAGAATCAAAACCTTTTGCATATGGGTCCGGAGTATAGCCGAGGAGCGGCTCAATCAGGCTAGAATGTTTTAACTTCTCGAACAGGCTTGTGTAGGATTCTACGATTGGCGTGAAAATATTTCTTTGCCTTTGTTTCCCTCCATGCCTATGTTTTTTAGGGTTATAGAGTGGCTGAAAATGCTGTGAAGGCACACGAGAATTTTGGGATGCTGGTGCTCACCCTAGGGAGTGACCTAGTGGTTGGACAGATGGCCGGATATTGTTCGAAGGATAATACTGGGGTGGATTATATGGAGCTTGGGGATGTTCATGGGGTCGGTATTGAGGCTAAAAGAATTTAGCTGGAATGCACACTGGATCCTGTCATTGGTGGGGCTCAGCAGCATTTTTTCTATCAATCGGAGGACTGACCCGAGCAACTTGTTTGTTCCATCTGAACCAAAACTCCCTAAAACTTTCTTTAGGTTTCTTTTCCATCTGAGATAGGGAGGAGCGGTCTGGGATAATGACTTCATTGTGCTAATAGTGCCGAACAAAATCTTGAGCCATATTATCCCATGTAGGCTACTTATTGACATCTTGACGAGTATGTCATTCCAAGGCTGCCCCAGTCAGGCTCTCACTGAAATGCGCCATCAATAGCTCATCTTTCCCGCCAACACCTCTCATTTCGCTGCAATAACCCCTTAGATGGGGTACTGGATTTCCATGCCCGTCATACAAGTTAAACTTTGGTATTTTAAATCCTGCGGGCAAGTGAACTTCAGGGAGCGTACATAGATCCTTGAAGGCAATACTCTTCTGACCTGCCAACCCTTGCATGTGTTCTTAAAGACTGCTCTAAGATTTTCACCTTCCTGGATATCTTATTTTGCTCTACTATCGTAGCAGGTTTTTTAGTTTCACCAGGAGGCTCAAAATGAGGAGCGTGAGAGTATGGATCCGAGACCTTGATAGTTGGTTTTGGAGCATAGTATTGGGCATCAAAGATTTTGAACACAGTCTCTCTAGAGGATGGAGGAAATGTAGCTGGTGGATGAGCTACAAAACATAAGTGGTCAAAAGAGTGGGATTTGAGGTGGTTTTGGCGGGTGGAGTGTGAAAAGGTTGTGGGAAGATATCAGTAGCAGTGGGAATCTTGATTTGTGACAGTGGCGGAATGGTGACAAAGCATTCAGGGTAGTTAGTGGGTAATAATGGTAGATGACGCCCACTAATCCAGTCTTGGTATATTTCGGTCATCCGTCCTTTCAACCTTAAGACCTCTTCTTTCAACTCAAATTCTAACTCAACAATCTCCTTAGACGGATCAATAACACTCGTGTCCAAGTCTTTGCTAACCATGGCTACCTTGATCTTTGACCTTGTGTTGTATGGATGAGCTATTTAAGAACCACAAACTAACCACCCTTCTACTCAATGAAGATAACAAAAGGAACAAAATGGGGTCATCCTGTTAGCATTAGGGCATTTAACGGCTAAATATATCACATTGCGTGCAATGCACCTAACGACAATTAACGGTTCTAGAATAACTCAAGGGTCACAAGGTCACTTAGCATCATCCCAATTTTGTTTATTTCAATGCTCTATTTTCTTTCTTTTCTACCACTTCTTGGCTTGCTCATTTTCCTTCCTCTTTTTTTTCTAATTATCACTTTTTTCTTTCCTCTCATTTCTCACATCCCATAATTTCATCTCTCTTTTTTCTTTTCTTTTTTAAGTTTAAAAAATGATTCGATCGAACCTATGTAGGTTGCCTACGTATCATGTTCTACATGAATCTGATCAAGCATAGTTCTAGAAAAGTAATGGATAAATTAAACTAAAAAAATTAAAATCTTTTTGGATTATTCATTACAACTTTTTTTGAATACAGAATCAGCAATATGATAACAAAAGACTCAACAAACTCAGCTAGACTATGATAGATTCTGAAACCACCTAAAAGACTCAATCCCGGGGTGTCTGTCATGCTCAAACTCCAGTAAGTAGATCCACACCTGCATGAGAAAACTGAAACCAACACTATGTGAGACAATAACACTCCCTACTGGACACATGCAAGACATGATTGAGGCTATTTATGTAAAATGGCTTATGTGTCCAAAAGATGGCTAGAAGTGCAAACTCGACAAAAGTGACCTCTAAGACATGGCCATTTTATAGAAATGGTCTATGTGGCCAGAAAAGGCTAAGCATTGCAAATTCAGTAGAATGGATCTTAAACAGAGATGACACTTTATTGTGGACCTAGGACTCTAAGACATGGGTCACTGAACTACTTTTGCAAAAATGACCCCATTTTGCAAGAATGGCTGATGTGGCCAAAAGCGGCTAGATATGCAAATTCAACAAGGACAGACCTTTAAAGTAAAACGACACCTAATTATGGATTGAAGGCTCTCCAAACACAATTAAACAAACCATTTTGCAAAGTTAGCCCTAGTTTTGTAAAATGGCCGATGTGGCCAAAAGTGGCTAGACATGCAAGATTTGGCTATGACCCTCGTAGCCAACAACCTAAGACTCATTAGGAAGACTGGACCCTATATGGGCTGCCTACGTATCATGCCCCGAAAGACGAGAATCATGTATGCATAGTTCGGGAAGATTGGATACGGGCAAGAAATAATATAAAAAAATAACTGATTTAGAGAAAACATATTTTTTAATTTTTTTTTGAAAAATGATGAAAAATGTAAAATCTTTTGAATTTTCTTTTTTCCCTTTTTTTTATTTGATTTTTTTTCCCGGAAAAAGATGGGAAAGTGCTACATCTTTTTGGATTTTTTCATTTTCATTTTTTTTGTCTTTTTTCATGGAAAAAAATGTGAAAGAAAAATATAACTGGGCGCTACTTGCTTCATTTTTATACTTGACCCTCTTTTCTTTCTCATTTACCCTCAACCCTCATTGGTCCGCCAAACAACCCCTTTTATTTTTGGGTACACCTGTCCTAGACGGACTCAACCCCTGTGTTGCGTCCCCAAGGTCAAATGCATGTGATGCAAACAATCACTCCTACTAGGGATCCGACATGAGGCTATGTTATTCTAGATTTAAAAATTTGGGTGTATTATTCTAGAACTGGCTCACCCGAGCGGGCAACTCGAGCCGAGGGGGGCAACGTACCGGGAACCAAAAGGCCATCCGGCTTTGTAACTGATCCGATGCTCCTTCTAAATTAGGGTATGACACTAACAAAAAAAAGTCATGCCAGCGTGCACCTTCCAGAAGATTAGAAGAGAAGGGTTTCACAACAGTTTATATACAATTCAAATAATATCAAAGCGGTAAAAAGCGGCATTTAGCACATTAGGCCCAAACATGTAATAAAAATCAGATAATAAATAAAAGCCAAATATAACAATCATTCTAAGATCGAATTCTTGAATCCTGAACTAGAGATTCTGGGTTCAATCCCCAGCAGAGTCGCTAGAGCTGTCACACCTCCTTTTTCTACCCCGAAAGGGGTATAAGGGAGTTTTTCCAATTAAAGTGACATTATCGAAACATGATTATTTTATTCAATTTTAGAGTCGTGACTTGGGATAATTTATGGTGTCCCAAGTCACCGGCTTAAAATCCCGAATCGAGGAAGTTTCACTCTGTTTTACAATCTATGAACACAGAAATCCGGGTAAGGAATTCTGTTAATCTGAGAGAAGGTGTTAGTCATTTCCGGGTTCAGTGATTTTAGCACGATTGCTCAACTATTATTATTGGCCTAATTATCTGATTAATCACATATTTAAAACCTATTGTGCATTTTATTCCTTCTACCACTTTTAATTATTTATGAAATTATTTTCTCCAACAAGGCACGATTGTCGTACACTTGTCGATTTGGTACACATCGTGAATCGCGTCACGGGTATCGTATCCACGATCTACAAGGTGTTTAATTTTATTAGTATTATATAAAATTATGGTAGGGTCACATGAAATGCACACCCGAATTTAGATTTACATATCGCGACCATGCCACGGGAACCGTACCCATAGCCACGATGATTATTGTTAATCGTGCATAAAGCAACTAGCGCAATTAATTATTTAATTTTCTCATACCACCGATATAGAGCTAGCGTGTAACTAAGAGACAAGCCCCAAAGATATGCACAAATATAATTCACGACACCAGATTAATGCCCAAAGCACTAACAACATCAGATTAACAAATTGTTTTAGTTCTGCACCCTCCACACACACATAAATAACACACAGAGAGAAAGCAATGCTATTGTTTGATAATAGAATCCATATCTAAGCAAGAAGATAGCAAAGACTTCAAAATCAGTTGTTAAGCAGTAGCCTAAAAGAAATGTGTTTCCTGAAATTAGAGAAGTTCATCTACTACTAGATCTGGAGTTACCTTTTTTCATGGAGAAAATGACTTCCATTACAACTATATCAATATTTAATTTTAATATAAAGCTTAAAAACAAATATAAAAACGACAATAGTTAGCAGATCCAAAGCTAGTTATATTCACATTACAACAATACATGGAAAATTTTGAAAATTAATTTTTAACAAACTCAAATATCATGACATTCAGGCTAGAGCTATCTTGAACATGACATAAATATCTAGCTAGTCACAAAGTAAGAATAAACTTGATTTAACATTTATTAAAATTAACAATAATGTAGGAAGTTAAGAGCAAGTTTGAGAGATGGACCTTAATTTGTTGAACAAAATTCTGGAATTCCAAAATCGAATATTGGGCTCGAATCACGGAAAGCCAGAGACCTCAAATAGAACTTCGTCGGCTCAATTCCTATCTCGAGACTTTGAACTCCGAAATTGTCACTCAAATCTGAGCAACCAAAAAAACTCGAACCGAATGAAAGTCTAATTGGTTTTCAATTTTGGATTGAGGAGGTGGGTGTTTGTGTCTATATGTGATGAGAAAAGCAAGAATTTAAAAATGGGTGTTCTAAAGTGGTGGAAGAAGTTAAAATCTAGATATGGAGAAAGATTAAACTTCCAATTTAATAGATTATCCCTTCCGTTCCACTCTCTTTATTCTATTTCTATTTTATCATTTTTTGTTTGTTTTTCCCTGTCGTGGTTTCTCTTGTCCGTTCTTCACTTTGGAATTTAGGAATCGAATGAAAGATTGCCTTCGTTCTTCACTTTTTCCAAATGCTGCTGCCAATTTTTGTTTTAGTCTCGACTCTCCTTTTTTATTAGGAATTAGGCATTATTTTATAGGTGTAGGAATTAGGTTAGGTCAAATGGGAAATGGGTATGGGCTTAATATTTTGGGCTATCTGAAATTGGGCCTTGGAATTAGGGAATTGGGTTAGACCATGTTTTTTAGGTTTGAATCTCAGCCAGGAAGACCAAATAGTACAATGTATCTATAAAATATAAAAATCACTCTAAATTAAAATAAACTAATATAACTAAATACTAAAAGTGTAACTAATTTTTGTATTTTCAAACGTTATAATACTATAAATATAGATATACTAATTGACTTTAACCTAAAGAAGAAAAAAATATTTTTTGTAATTTTTAATTTTGTTATTAAAATAAAGTAAAAGAGTCAAAACTATTTGGAATAGCGATACTAAACCTAAATTAAATATTTACGCTAAAATGTGCAAAATCTCGGAGAGGGTCAAAAATTACATGTCCACAGGGTTGCACGCCACAACAGTGATATATGATTGGATCGGGTTGCACGCCGCAATAGTGCTATATGATTTGGATCGGGTTGCGCGCCGCAACATTAAATAATAAAAGTGGATATAGATTTGTCACTGTTTCCTTATTCTTACTGATGCGAACTTTAAAGCGTTCTTTATGTTTTGTCTCCTGAGTTACTGTTGGTACTTGATACTCCCCCGCAGCATGTTCCCCTTCCTATCTTTAACTGCTAGTTCTCGTTATTAGTACTTGCCGTATATGCTTTAATTGCACAGGTTTAGTTGGTAGTCTTGTCCTAGCCTCATCACTACTTCGCCGAGGTTAGGCTCGACACTTACCAGCACATGAGGTCGGTTGTGCTGATACTACACTCTCCATTGTGTGCAGATCCCGGTGCTGGAGCTTTTGGTCCATAGTGAGGTTCCTGCCTTTATTCCAGTGGTGAAGACCTGAGGTAGTCATGCAGGTGTCCGTGGGCCTTGGCGTCTCCTTCTATCTTTCCATTCTATTTCTTTTATGTATTTCAGAGATAGATTTGTATTTATCTTTCAGACTACTATTTGTAGTATTCGTAGATAGTCCGTGATATTGTGACACCAGTTTTGGGTAGAGATGTATTTTGAAATTTTCGTACTAGTAATTTTCTAAGTTAGCAGATTTCGTCTTCCGCATTTCTTTAATTATTATTATTATTCCGCTGTTGATCCCATGTTGATTTAAAATTGTTAAAAGGCTAAGAAAAAGGTTAATGAATCTATTATACTCGGCTTGCCTAGCTTTCATGAGTAGGTGCCATCACGACTCCCGAGGGTGGAAAATCCGGGTCATGACAAGTTGGTATCAGAGCTCTAGATTGCTTAGGTCTCACAATTCACGGAAAAGCTTGGTAGATTCTAAGGGATCGGTACAAAGATGTCTGTGCTTATCCCCCAAAGGCTACAGAGTTAGGAACAATTTCACTTCTATTTATCTCTGTCGTGCAGTTTGTTATCTCAATGTTAATTGAACTTCTACTCTATTCTTTTGCAGATGGCGAGAATACGTGCTTCTTTTTCCACTGACCAGCAGGCTGAGCCCCCAGTAACAATTCCCACGAGGGATAGAGGACGAGGCAGAGGACGTGCTAGGGGCCCAGCTCAGCCCAAAGCAACAGCACCAGCGGTGGATCCTCGGGTAGAGTTTGATGATGAGGTTCTAGCCTAGACAATTTTGGTGGGCTCAGCTTAGGTCCCAGAGGGGTTCATTGCTACCCTAGTACTCTAGGATGCTCTGGTCCGTCTAGTGGGACTTGTGGAGAGTGTCACCCGGGCAAGCTTACTTCCTGTAGCACCAGCCATCTCTTAGGCTAGGGGAGGAGCACAAACTCCTGCTACCCGCACACCAGAGCAGATGGCTCCCCAGTTTCAGACTCCAGCAGCTCAGCCAGTTGGAGCAGTTCAGCCGGGTGTGGTAGCTCAGACCGGTGATGGCATAACTATGTCTACCGATGCTTTGTGGAGGTTGGACAGGTTCACCAAGCTGTTCACAATTACTTATGGTGGTACATCTTCAGAGGATCCCCAAGATTACTTAGACAGTTGTCATGAGGTTCTTTGGAACATGGGGATAGTGAAGACTAATAGGGTCGACTTTGCCGCTTTTCGTCTGTCAGGTTCTGCCAAGACTTAGTGGAGGGATTATTGTTTGACTAGGTTAGCTGGGTCGCCTGCCTTGACTTGGGATCAGTTCTCTCAGCTATTTCTGGAGAAGTTTCTTCCTATCACTCAGAGGAATTACAATTGGAGGCAGTTTGAGCGTCTCCAGCAGGGTTCTATGACCGTCACTCAGTACAAGACTAGATTCATTGCTTTGGCCCATCATGTTCTTATCATACTTCCTACCGAGAGAGAGAAGGTGGGGATGTTCATTGAGGGATTCGCTCAGCCGATTCAATTGCAGATGGCTAAGGAGACTGAGAGCAAGATTTCTTTTTAGGATGCGGGTAATATGGCCAGAAGATGAGATGGTTCTATCACAGGGTATTGGTCAGGGGTCTGACAAGAGGCCATATCATTCACGCAGGTTTAGTGGTGCCTCTAGAGGCAGGGATTCTCTTGGTAGAGGCCATCCTCCTAGGCCGTTTCATTCAGCATTTCAAACTTCTCATGGTACTCTAGGTAGCTGAGGTTCTCATGTGCAGTATTTTGATCAGCAATCCTACCGTGCACCATCAGCTCCTATTAGAGCACCTCCTCTTCAAAGTTATTCTCATATCAGTCAGCCTGCTCAGGTCAGTCTTAGTTCCCTCAGTCACACCACTTAGGTGGATTCTTTGAGTGCGGGGAGTATGGTCATATCTGGAGGGCTTGTCCGAGATTAGTGGGTGTTCAGTCGCAGCAACAGGGTTCCCGTGCTATGGTTCAGGCACCAGGTATTCCACCGCCCGCTCAGCCAGCTAGGGGTGGGGGAAAGATGCTCTGGAGGTAGAGGTAGAGGTATTAGAGGTGGAGGTCAGGCCGCTAGAGGTGGAGGCCAGCCAACAAAAGGTTGTCCCAGGGACGTAGCTTAGAGTGGTGGGGCCCAGCCCCGATGTTATGCTCTTCCAGCCAGGCCCGAGGCTGAGGTCTCCAATGCAGTTATCATAGGTATCGTTCTGGTCTGTAGTAGAGATGATTCAGCTCTATTTGATCTAGGGTCTACATACTCCTATGTGTCATCTTATTTTGCCCCATATCTGGTCACACCTAGTGATTCTTTGAATGCTCCTGTATATGTGTCTACACCGGTGGGTGATTCTATTGTGGTGGATCGTGTCCATCGTTCATATATAGTTGTGATTGGGGGTTTTGAGACCCGATTATATTTGTTACTTTTGGATATGGCCGATTTTGATGTCATATTGGGGATGGACTGGTATCACCTTACCACGCTATCTTGGACTGTCATGCCAAGACTGTGACTTTAGCTTTGACGGGTTTACCTCGTTTCGATTGGAGAGGGACTCCTAGTTATTCCACCAGTAGGGTTAGCTCATATATGAAGGCTCGGCATATGGTTGATAAGGGACGTTTGGTCTATTTGGCGTATGTTCGTAATTCTAGTGTTGAGGTTTCTTCTATGGATTCTGTGCCCGTTGTTCATGAGTTTCTAGAGGTATTTCCTACAGACCTACCGGGTATGCCACCCGACAGGGATATTGACTTTTGCATTGATTTGGCTTCGGTCTTAGCCCATTTCTAATTCCGCCATAACGTATGGCCCTGCCAGAGTTGAAAGAATTGAAAGAACAAATGCAAGACTTGCTTGACAAAGGCTTCATTAGACCTAGTGTCTCGCCTTGGGGTGCATCAGTGTTGTTTGTTAAGAAGAAGGACGGATCGATGAGGATGTGTATAGATTATCGACAGTTAAACAAGGTCACAATCAAGAATAAGTATCCATTGCCGAGGATTGATGATTTGTTTGATCAGCTTCAGGGTGTCGAGGTGTTTTCGAAGATTGATTTGAGATCTAGCTACCATCATTTAAGGATTAGGGCGTCTGATGTCCCTAAGACAACTTTTCGCACTCGGTACAAGCATTATGAGTTCTTAGTGATGGCATTTGGGTTGACAAATGTCCCAACAACCATGGACTTGATGAACCGAGTGTTCAAGCCTTATTTGGATTGCTTCATGATTGTCTTCATTGATGATACTTTCATTTATTCCCGCAGCCGGGAGGAGCACGAGCAACATCTTCGAGTCGTTCTTTAGACTCTGAGGGATAGTTAGTTGTATGCTAAGTTTTCGAAGTATGAGTTTTGGTTGAGTTCGGTTGCATTATTGGGTCATGTTATATCAGTAGAGGGTATTCAGGTGATCGTAAGAAGATTGCAGCAGTCAAGGACTAGCCTTAACCCACATCAGTCACAAAGATCCGGAGTTTCTTCAGTTTGGCGGGTTATTACCGTCGGTTTGTGGAAGGTTTTTCATCTATTGCAGCCCCGATGACTAGGTTAACCCTAAAGGGTGCCCAGTTTAGGTGGTGAGACGAGTGTGAGGCGAGCTTTCAGAAGCTCAAGACAGCTTTGACTACGACGCCAGTGTTGGTATTGCTCACAGGTTCAGGGCCATATACAGTGTATTGTGATGTATCGCCTATCAAACTTGGTGCAGTGTTGATAGAGAATGGCAAGGTTATTGCATATGCTTCGTGAGTTGAAGATCCACGAGAAGAATTACCATGTCCATGATTTGGAGTTAGTAGCCATTATTCACGCGCTAAAGATTTGGAGGCATTATTTATATGGCGTGTCATATGAGGTGTTCACGGATCACAAGAGTTTGCAATATTTGTTCAAGCAGAAGGAGCTAAATTTGAGGTAGAGGAGGTGGTTGGAGCTATTGAAAGATTATGATATCACCATCTTGTATCAGCCGGGGAAGGCCAATGTAGTGGCCGATGCTTTGAGTAGGAAGTCAGCCAGTATGGGCAGTCTTGTATATATTCCAGTCGGTGAGAGACCGCTTGCTTTGGATGTTCAGGCTTTGGCCAATCAGTTCATGAGGTTGGATGTTTCTGAGCCCAACTGTATGCTAGCTTGCATAGTCGCTCGTTCTTCATTATTTGAACCTATTCGAGATCGATAGTATGATGATCCTCATTTGCTTGTCTTTAGAGACACGGTGCGGCACGGAGGTGCCAAGCAGGTTACAGTTGGAGATGATGGAGTTTTGAGGATGTAGGGTTGTATTTGTGTTCCTAATGTGGATGGACTTCGTGAGTTGATTCTAGAGGAGGCCCATAGCTCCCGGTACTCTATTCATTCAGGCGCCACTAAGATGTATCAGGACTTGCGACAACATTATTGGTAGAGCAGAATGAAGAAGGACATTGTTGCCTATATAGCTCGGTGTTTGAATTGTCAGCAGGTAAAGTACGAGCATTAGAAACCTGGTGGTTTGTTTCAGAAGATTGAGATTCCTGAGTGGAAGTGGGAGTGGATCACTATGGTTTTCATTGTTGGACTTCCACAGACTCAGAAGAAGTTTGATGCAGTATGGGTTATTGTTGATAGGCTGACTAAGTCATCGCATTTCATTCCTGTGGCAGTTTTCTATTCTTCTGAGTGGTTGGCAGAGATTTATATTCAGGAGATTATTCGTCTTCATGGTGTGCCCGTGTCTATCATTTCTAATCGAGGTACATATTTTACCTCGCATTTCTGGAGGGTAGTACAGCGCGAGTTGGGAACACGGGTCGAGTTGAGCACAACATTTCATCCTCAATTAGACGGACAGTCCGAGCATACTATTCAGATTTTTGAGGATATGCTCCGAGCATGTGTTATTGACTTTGGAGGTTCTTGGGATCAGTTCTTGCCATTAGCAGAGTTTGCCTACAACAACAGCTACCAATCGAGCATTCAGATGGCTCCTTATGAGGCACTATATGGTAGATGGTGTCGGTCGCTAGGTGGAAGGTTTGAGCCGGGAGAGGCTCGGTTGTTGGGTACAGATTTAGTTCAGGATGCCTTGGATAAGGCTAAGATCATTCAGGATAGGCTTCGTACAGCTCAGTCCAGGCAGAAGAGTTATGCCGACCGCAAGGTTCGTGATGTGGCATTTATGGTCGGAGAGCGAGTGCTGCTTCGGGTGTCGCCCAAGAAGGGCGTGATGCAATTTGGGAAGAAGGGAAAGCTAAGCCCTAGATTCATTGGCCCTTTTGAGATTCTTCGGAGAGTGGGAGAGGTGGCTTACGAGCTTGCGTTGCCACCGAGATTATCAATTGTGCACCTAGTGTTTCATGTGTCCATGCTTCGAAAGTATTACGGCGATCTATCCCACGTGTTAGACTTTAGCACTATCCAGTTGTACAATGATTTGACCTATGAGGAGGAGCCAATGGCCATTCTGGATCGGCAGGTTCGTCAGTTGAGATAGAAGACTTATCCTTATGTTCGTGTTCAGTGGAGAGGCCAGCCTGCCGAGGCAGCTACCTAGGATTCCGAGTCTGATATGCGGAGCAGATATCCACATCTTTTCCCCGATTTAGGTACTTCTTTTTTATGTCCGTTCGAGGACGAACAGTTATTTTAGAGGTGGAGAATGTGATGACCCAAAAGGCCATCACTTATTTTAAAAGTAAATTTTGTGTTTCGAGGCCTTAAAACCTCATTTTATCTCACTTTGATTTGTGTGCACGGTCCGGGCATATATTCGGAACGCTTTTATGTAGAAATTTGATAAAAATGCTAATTTGGCATTAAAAATTAAATTTAAGTTGACTTTGATCAATATTTTGGGTAAACGGACTCAAACCCGTGATTTGATGGTTTCGGAGGGTCCGTAGAAAAATATGGGACTTGAGCATATGCCCGGGATTGAATTCCGAGATCCCAATCCCGAGAAATGAATTTTTGAAAAAATTTGTTTAACTGAAATTTAAGAGTATTTGGAAATTTAAATGTATTTGAAATTGATTGTATCAGACCTGTATTTTGGTTTCGGAGTCCGGTATAGGTCTTATATGGTATTTATGTTGTGCCTGTAAAATTTGGTAAGAAACGGACTTGATATGACGTGAATCGGACCCTCGGTTGTTAAAATTTCAACTTAAGAGTTCTTGAGATTATTCTTTGATTTTGATACTAAATTTATTGTTAAAGGTGTTAATTTGGCGATTTGATCACACGAGTAAGTCCATATGATGTTTTTGAGTTAGTGTGCATGCTTGGATTTGAGCCACGAGGGCTCGGGTGAGTTTCGAATAGGCCACAAGATGTTTTTACACTTAGAGAAGTTGCAGGTTTTGCTGTCTTAGGTGCTCAATGATTTTGTTCTTCGCGTTCACGTGGCTTCACTCGCGAACGCGTAAGGCAAGTTCCTCAGGTGTCAGTTTGTTCATCGCGAAAGCAGAGCACAGGACGCGAATGTGAGGTTTTGGGGGAGTTACCCTTCGCGAATGCAGATCTGCTATTGCGAACGCCTTTTGGCTGGGGATTGGAGGAAGGGATTTTGTTCTACGCGAACGCAGCCACTTGACCACGAACGCGAAGGCCATCAGGGCCTGACCCATCGCGAACGCGACAGGCCCATCGCAAACGCGATAGACCCACCACAAACGCGATGAAGGCCTGCCCAGTCATTTTAAAACAAAACCAAAAATTGGGCAGAACCCATTTACTCCATATTTTCGAAATCCCAAGGCCTAGAGGCGATATTCTTCAAACAAATTCATCCCCAAAGTGTTGGTAATCAATTCTAAACATTGCTCTTTCAATTACCCAATGTTTTTCATCACTTTTTAATCAAACATCAAGAGTTTTCATGGTAGAAATTAGGAATTTGGGTAGAGTTAGGGCTTTTTGAATAATTGGAATATTAGACCTCGTTTTGGGGTCGGATTTCGAAACTAATTGCATATTTGGGCTCGTGGGTGAATGGGGAATCAGGTTTTGGTCGGAACCTCGAGTTTTGACCAAGCGGGAGTTTTGGGGTTGAATTCTTTAGAATTTATTGATGTTGTTAAACTAATTTGGGCTAGATACGAGTAAATTGGAGGCGAATCTAAAGGAAAAGCGGTGTTTGAGGCTTGAGTTGGCCGTGGAAGTTCGAGGTAAGTGTTTGGTCTAACCTTAGGTTGAGGGAATATGCATTGTGCTTTATTTGCTATGTGCTAGTGTAGTGTACGACGTATAGGTGTGGTGATGAGTGCCTATACGTCATTGTTAAGCATGACTGTGAGTCTTAAATTGTAATTGTTGTGTTTTAATAAGTACTACAAATGCCTAAGCTGTTGATTCTCCGTGTTGGGCAAGAATTATGATTATTCTCGTGGTATTTGTTTATTCTTGAGTATTGGTTCCAATTGTGGTTTCATTTGTGAAGTTAAACGTTGGTACAAGTTTGGTTATAGCTGATTCCCTTGCCAAGACGTATTTAATTCTAACTGTTGGTTCCCTTGCCGGGATGTGTTTATTCTCGTTGTTGATTCCATTGCCGGGATATTGTTTTTTCTATATTGTTCCCTTGTCGGGATTCTTTTGTTATTGGTGTTGAATTGTATATTTGGATCGGGTTGCACGCTGCAACCATAATATATGGGATCGGGTTGCACGTCGCAACATGGAGTAATAAGGGAGGACATGAGGGGTCGGGTTGCACACCGTAACAGTGACATATGATTGGATCGGGTTACACGCTGCAACAATGATATATGATTGGATCGGGTTGCACGCTGCAATAGGTTTATATGATTTGGATCGGTTTGCGCGCCGCAACATTAAATAACAAAAGTGGATATTGATTTGTTACTGTTTCCTTATTCTTACTGATGCGAACTTTAAAACGTTCTTTATGTTTTGTCTCCTGAGTTACTGTTGGTACTTGATACTCCCCCGCAGCATGTTCCCCTTCCCATCTTTAACTGCTAGTTCTCGTTATTATTACTTGTCGTATATGCTTTAACTGCACAGGTTTAGTTGGTAGTCTTGTCCTAGCCTCTTAACTACTTCGCCGAGGTTAGGCTCGACACTTACCAGCACATGGGGTCAGTTGTGCTGATACTACACTCTGCACTATGTGCAGATTCCGGTGCTAGAGCTTTTGGTCCATAGTGAGGTTGCTGCCTTCAGTCCAGTGGCGGAGACTCGAGGTAGTGCTACAGGCGTCCGTGGGCCTTGGCATCTCCTTCTATCTTTCCATTCTATTTCTTTTATGTATTTTAGAGACAGATTTGTATTCATCTTTCAGACCACCATTTGTAGTATTCGTAGATAGTCCGTGATATTGTGACACTAGTTCTGGGTAGAGATGTATTTTGAAATTTTCGTACTAGTAATTGTCTAAGTTATCATATTTCGTCTTCCGCATTTCTTTAATTATTATTATTATTATTCTGCTATTGATCGCATCGTGATTTAAAATTGTTAAAAGATAAAGAAAAAGGTTGATTAATCTATTATACTCAGCTTGCCTAGATTTCACGAGTAGGTGCCATCACTACTCCCGAGGGTGGGAAATCCGGTTTGTGACAATTAATACCGCTCTAAGGCCAATCCTCGAGGAATCACAATAGACAGTATAAGACCCCAAACCTGTAGGCAATATCAATATTGGGGCTGTAGTCAAAGCTGTCTTGAGCTTCTGGAAGCTCTCCTCACACTCTTCTGTCCACTAGAACGGAGCACCCTTGTGGGTCTGCCTAATCATAGGTGCTGCAATAGATGAAAATCCCTCAACAAATCAATGGTAGTAACCCGCCAAGCCAAGAAAACTACGGATCTCTGTAGTTGAGGATGGTCTGGGCCAACTCTGCACTGCTTCCACTTTCTTCGGATCCACCTTGATCAATTCACTCGATACCAAGTGACCCAAGAATGTCACGGAATCCAACCAGAACTCACATTTCTAGAACTTTGCATATAGTTTCTTTTCTCTTAAAGTATGAAGCATTGTCCTTAGGTGCTGCTCATGATCTTCCCGACTCCGGGAGTATACCAGAATATCATTAATAAAGACAATGATGAACAAGTCAAGATATGGCCGGAACACACTGTGCATCAAATGCATAAAGGCTATTGGGGCATTGGTCAGCCCAAATGACATAACAAGGAACTTGTAATGACCATACCGAGTCATGAAAGCAGTCTTCGGGATATCTGGCTCCCGAATCTTCAACTGATTATAACTTGAACACAAGTTAGTCTCAGGAAAAACTCATGCACCCTGTAACTGGTCAAACAGATCATCAATACGAGGCAAAGGATACTAGTTCTTCACTGTAACTTTGTTCAACTGCGATAATCAATGCACATACGCATAAAACCATTCTTTTTCTTCACAAACAAGACAGGAGCACCCCAAGGTGTTACACTGGGCCGAATAAAACCCTTATCAAGCAATTCCTGCAACTGCTCCTTCAACTCAGGAGGAGCCATACGGTAAGGAGGAATAGAGATGGGCTGAATGCCCGGCAACAAATCAATGTCGAAATCAATATCTCTGTCGGGTGGCATACCAGGAAGATCAGATGGAAACACATCAGGGAAGTCCCGTACTACTGGGACTAAATCAACTGTAGGGGTATCAACACTAACATCTCTCACATGAGCGAGATACGCGTCACAATCCTTTTCAACCATTCATTGAACCTTAAGGAATGAAATAACTCTACTGGGAGTGTGATCTAAAGTACCCCTCCACTTTACTCACGGTACACCTGGCATAGCCAGCGTCACAGTTTTGGCATGACAATCAATAATAGCATGATGGGGCGATAACCAGTCCATGCCCAAGATATCATCAAAATCTACCATGCTGAGCAATAATAAATCGGCTCTGGTCTCAAAACTACTAAGAACAATGAAACACGACAGATAAACGCGGTCCACAACAAGAGAATCTCCCACATGAGTAGAAACATAAACAGG
Organism: Nicotiana sylvestris; assembly: GCF_000393655.2. Taxonomy (NCBI): domain Eukaryota; kingdom Viridiplantae; phylum Streptophyta; class Magnoliopsida; order Solanales; family Solanaceae; genus Nicotiana; species Nicotiana sylvestris. The sequence goes on from NC_091062.1 coordinate 32,177,537, forward strand.
GGAATTCAAAGAATCTTGAGATACGCCCAAATGCGGGGCAAAATAAGAGGACACATAAGAATAAGTGGAGCCTATATCGAATAAAACCGATGCATCTCTATGACAGACCGGAACAATACATGTGATGATAGAATCGGAGGCAACAGCCTCTATACGGGCAGGAAGGGCATAGTATCTGGGCTGACCTTCCCCTCTAGGGCGACCTCTACCTCCCCGACCTCCACCTCTAACTGGCTAGGCAGGCAGGGTGGTAACTGGTGCTGTAATCATAGCCTGAGGACCTGGTGGAGCACGTTGTGACTGAGAAGTTTGTGGAGGTGCACCCCTCCTAAGTCTGGGAAATCCCTCACCATATGGTGTGTGTCGCCACACTCAAAACAAGCTCTGGGAGGACGTGGCAGTTGTGACTGGCTCGAGCCAGGTCTGCTGGACTGACCACTGAAAGCACCTTATGCAGGAGGCACACTAGATACTAGAGGTGGATAATAGGGCTCCTGAGGTCTAGGAGGAGCTGGTATACCACTGGCCGCTGGAAGATCTGAATGAATAGGGTGACTCATATAACCCCTACCATGACAAACTGCAGGTGGGGCACGGGCACCAGAATAATGGCCCGAATCTCAAGACCTCTTGGTCTCCCTTTCCTCTCTATCCCGAGCATGCATACCATCTACTTTCCTAGTAATGCTCACCACCTCCTAATAAGGAATATCCATCTCTAACTCTCGAGCCATGCTAGACCTGATGCTGGGAATAAGCCCCTCAATAAACCGGCGAGCTCTCTCAGGAACTGTAGAAACCAAGGCTGGTGCATGCCTAGCCAAGTCAGTGAAACGGATAGCATACTCCAAGACAGTCATGGTACCCTGGCGCAAATGCTCAAACTTTGTGCGCCATGCATCCCTGAGGCTCTGAGGAACATACTCCCTCAAAAACATATCTGAAAACTGGGTCCATGTAAGGGAAGCTGCCTCAGCTGGACTATCCAACTCAAAAGTATGCCACGACTAGTAGGCTGCTCCTCGAAGCTGGAAGGTAGTGAAAGAAACCATACTCGATCCTAATATATCCATAGTGCAGAGGATACGATAGCACTCATCCAGAAATCCCAGAGCAACATCTTATGCTAAACCACTGAATGTAGGAGGCTTGTACCTCTTGAACCTCTAAACCCTCCGCTACTCATCATCTGAAGCTGCTGCCCTATCCTCGGGCTGAACTGGGGCTTCAGGTGGTACAAGTATAACCTCTAGGATCAGACCAACCTGGACCCGCTGCTCTGGGGTATGGGCGACGGGAGTCTGTGCTCCTCCCCCGGCCTGGGATGTGGCTGCAGCAAGGGGAATCAACCCTGCCCGAGCTAGAGTAGTGTACATGCTCACGAACTATGCAAGGGTCTCCTGAAGAGTTAGAATAGCAGTAGCGGTAGGCATATCAGGTGCCTGGGCTCCAGCTAGAGCTGCTGGTGGCTCCTCTGTGGCAGCTCATGCGGGTGTTCTGGCTGCACCATGTGCGCATCCTCGACCTCTACCTCTGCCCCGACCTCTGGCAGCTCTAGTAGGGGGCACGGGTGCCTGGTCATCTCTGCTCGCACGTGTCCTCACTATCTGTGAGAGAATAGAAAAAAAAGGTTTAGAATTTTGAAATCAATAATCTTGTAGGAATGGAATCATATGAAGTAAAATTTTCCTAACAGTTACATAGCCTTTTGAAGATAAGTACAGACGTCTTCGTACCGATCCGCGAGACTCTAATAAACCGGCTTGTGATTTCATGACTCCTAAGAACCTAGAGCTCTGATACCAAGCTGTTACGACCCAAGTTCTCCCTCCGTGAATTGTCGTGATGGCACCTAGTCTGTACGACTAGGTAATCCTAACAAATTGCGGAAAAAGAAATGAAATACGAAACTAGCAAGTTGCGGATAAAACATAATAAATGAGTTTAAAAAATGTTGCTCGGCATATACAATACATACTCTCAATACTAAATCAAGCTCCCTAAACCCGAAATCTAATGAAATCACAAGCTATAGAAAAACTACATAGTGTCCTAACTCCAGAATGTCTAACCAAAAGTAAATGCAGGAAAGTCTAAAGATAACGGGAAGAATAGAGAGGGACTTCTAGGTCTGCGAACGCGGTAGATATACCTCGAAGTCTCAGATATCGCCCGCCTCACTAATAGAATGGCTGAGTAGTAGAACCTAGATCTGCACACGAAAAATATGTGCAAGAAAGGGCATGAGTACACCACAACGGTACCCAGTAAATGCCAAGACTAACCTCGGTCGAGTAGTGACGAAAAAGGTCAGGGCCCTACTGGTTATATACATAAAAGAAGGTAATACAGTATGAAAGAAGATAGTAAAATTAAAATATTAACAGTTAATAAATAATAAAATCACAGAAGGAATATAACTCAGTACACCGAAATAGCAACAGGGGATCTCCCAGGATATCATCGCATAGTCCCAAACATAAATGTTTAGAGGATCTCTCGGGATATCGTCCCGTAGTCCGAATCATAAATATGCAGGGGAATCTCCCGGAATACCAATCCGTAGTCCCAAAGTAAATATCTAATACAGGGAAATCTACCGGGTGTCGTCCCGTAGTCCCAAATATAAAGGTGCAGGGGGATCTCCTGGAATACCGATCCGTAATCCCAAAGTAAACATGCAGGGGGATCTTCCGGGATATCGTCCCGTAGTCCTAAAGTAAACACACAACAGTATCAAGAAAGAATCTACAGTTCAATTCATGAATAAACAAAAATTCTACTCTAAACATGCGGCACATAATACAAGTAAGCAGTTAAAGAAGGTAAGACAACTAGATCACATAAGCATGATTTTCCTAAGCTAAACAAGAGGCTTCAAGTACAAGTATTGTTCAATTACAAGAAAAACACATATATTTACTTAATAAAAATGGGGGTTTTCAACAATTAGCACGTGTACGCACTCGTCACCTCACGTACACGACACTCATATAACAACAATACCAAAATCCAAAAGGGAGTTCCCCTACACAAGGTTAGGCAAGCCACTTACCTCGAACCAGCTCAAAATCAATCCGAAATCATACTCTTGCCACAAGTATCCAACTCCGAGTGGCCCAAATCTAATCAAACTAATACCATAACATAAATACAACTATAAACAACTAATTTAGCTAATGAAATCGAAGCTAAGGTAAGAAAATAGAAAAACGCCCAAAAATCCTCCCCGAGCCCACGTCTCGAAATCAGGTAAAAGTCACAAATTATGAATACCCATTCACTCACGAGCACACTCTAGCAAAAACCATCAAAATCCGACGCCAAAATCTCCGTCAAAACTCAGATTTTAAGTTGGGGAACCTTTCCTCTTTTCTCCCAATTTTTCACCCCAACTCCGAAATTAAATGATAAAACTAATATTAGATTAATGGAATATAACTAGAAAGGGATTAAGAATCGTTACCCACTGATTTCCTCTTCAAAATCCTCTCAAAATCGCCTTCTCCCGAGATAAAAATCAAATTTGGTGTTGTGTGCTTCAACCCTCAAAATTTCATATTTCTGCCCAGCGACTTCCGCTTCAGCGGTCATGGGACCGCACCTGCGATCCACTTCTGTGGCTGGGGACTTGCACCTACGAGATTTCATTAAACTGGCGGATACCGCACATGCGCTCCTTTCTCCGCAGATGCGGTCCGCTTCTGTGGCCCTATAACTGCATTTGCGGTCACTGGCGATAAGTGCCCAAATCGCACCTACGACCTGCTTCCTCGCATCTGAGGGCCGCACCTGCGTGCTCCTCACCGCAGATGCGAAAATACCAGAAGCAACAACTTCAGAAAATAGCCTAAGTCCGATTCAACTTTTGTTAAGCATCTAAAACTCGCCCGAGGCCCACAGGACGTCAACAAAACATGCCAACCAATCCTAAAACATCATACGAACTTAGTCCAACCCTCAAATCACATCAAACAACCCAAAAACCACGAATCACCCTCCAATCCAAGCCTAAAGAACTTGAAATTTAAAGAATCATACAACCTATGCTAAAACAAACCAAACCAAGTCCGATTGACCCCAAATTTTGCAGAAAAGTCGTATTCAACAGTACGGAGCTATTCCAACTTTCAAAATCGAATTCCGACCTCGATATCAAAATTTCACTATCGATCTAAAAACCTCAAAAATTCAACTTTCGGCATTTCAAACCTAAATAAGCTACAGACCTCCAAAACACAATCCGAATATGCCCCTAAACCCGAAATCACTCAACGGAGCTAACAGAATCGACGGAATTCCATTCCCAGACCGTCTTCACACTGTTCCGAATATAGTCCAAATTCTAATGCTTAAGCTCTCATTTAGGAACTAAGTGTCCCAAAACACTCTGAAACTCAAAAGGAATCCTTCTAGTGACTCACAATAGCAGAAACAAATACGGGGAAAGCAGTAAATAAGGGATCGGGACGTTAATTCTCAAAACGACCGGCTGGGTCGTTACATAGAATGGATACTTACTGGGTATGCACTGTTTTCGTACTCATACTAAGCTTGTTGTGCATTTTTGTTGCATAGACACATGTATGTCTAGTGGCCTTATTGGGCACATCAACATGGTTGATAGGGAGACTTAGGTGAGCTGCATCTCTCCAGACGACCCACAGCCGGCAAAGTCTCCTTCAGAGTATTGTACTTTTTTTTCTGTCCAATTTTATTCCGGACAGTTATTGTATTATATTTTATTTCCTAGAAATTGCTCAAGCACTTGTGACACCGGGTTCTGGGATGTATATGGGATTATACAATATTGGAAATTTGTTATTAACATCATTATTTATTCGGTGAAGTTCATTATTTATTGTTTAATGTAAGGAAAAGAAATGATTTCAAAAATATTAAAATGAGAATTTAATTAACTTCTTGGCATTATCTTGCCTGACAGTGGTGTCCGGCGCCATCAAGACCCTTAATGGATTTTGAAACGTACACACAAGGTGACAAGAGTCCGTATGTAGCTACTAATTATGCTTATGCCCGGGTAATTTTAGGTTTAGATCATACTTTGTTGACACTGTTATTTGATTGTGCTTACTAATTGCCTTGATTAAAGCTGAGATTGAGGATTGCAAGATTTTAAAAGTTTCTAGTTGAAATTCTTGTTTTGGAAAGAATTGAGGGATATTATGATAATTTAAGAAATCTATGTTCAACCGCAGTATATTCCGTGAGCGGGGTAAATTTCCACTACACTTATGAGAGCGGGATGTTTGCCTCGATAGGTTAATAGATGCATCTATGGTTCGTGTCGTTCGACCCTTGGCGGTGCACACAATATCTGTATATGTATTTTGGATCAGGTCGTACGTCCTCGGCATAATTAGTGTGTAGTAATACTAGATGCCCAGTTATATTTGATGTTGTTTCATTGGCTTGAGAGGTTAAATGGTTAAATGAGGGAAATTGATTTGGTACTTACTAACGTTGAAAGAATTATTTATTTATTTCTTGATTCTGAGTTCTATTGTCATTTATATATCCCATGTTTAATTGGAACTTCATATATTTTTATTGTTGGCCCATAGTAGGTGTCGAAGTTGACTCCTCGTCACTACTTTTTCGAAGTTAGACTAGATACTTACTGGGTACATGTTGTTTATGTACTCACGCTACACTTCTGCACTAAATGTACAGGATTTGATGGAGGTGCATCTGGATATAAGTCCGCGCGTGCATCCTAGACTACTACGATACTTCGCGATGAGCAACCTTCTGAGCCCGTTCTGTAGCAGCCTGAGTCTTTCTTTTGCTTTATTTTCTATATTTCGTTTCAGACAATAGTGTAGAATTTTTTTGTATATTCTACTAGTAGCTCATACACTTGTGACATCGGGTCTTGGAGGTTTATGTTAGTAGAAGCTTGATGGTTTTTGGGTTATTTTACTTATCTCACTTGCTTTCAAAATTTGATCTATCATTTTTATTAAATTCTTACTTCTTATTTATGCACAAACTAAAAATCAGCTATTTCAAATCATTAAAAGAAGGGATCACAGAGTTAGTTCGTTGTTGTCTTGCCTAGCGATAACGTTGGGTGCCATCACAACCCATAGGAGAAATTGGGTCGCGACTCCTCCAAAGTACAATTTGAGTCTTTGACCATTTACCTTAAACTTGTCACCTCCATTGTTCTGTTGGATTTCAATTGCTCCATATGGAGTAACATTTGTTACATTGTAAGGAACTATCCACCTTGATTTTAATTTTCCTAAGAATAGCCTGAGTCGACTATTGTAAAGAAGCACTTGATCTCCAATTTTAAAACTTTTTTGTCAGATCAAATTTTCATGCCATTTTTTTCGTTTGTTCTTTAAAAAGTTTTGCATTTTCATAGGCTTCCAACCTTATTTCTTCCAACTCATTAACCTGAAAAAATTTATTTTTACCAGCAGAGGCTAATTCAAAGTTTAATGCTTTTAGTGCCCAAAAAGCTTTTTGTTCTAATTCAACTGGCAAATGACAAGCTTTTCCAAAGACTAATCTATATGGGGATGTTCCAATTGGCGTTTTGAACGCCGTTCGGTAGGCCCATAATGCAACATCTAATTTTAAAGCCCAGTATTTTCTTGATATTCCAACTGCTTTTTCAAGAATACTTTTTAATTCATGGGTTGGAAACTTCAACTTGCCCTTGAGTTTGAGAATGATATGGTGTTCCTATTTTATGAGACACACCATATTTTGTCGGCAAAACAAAAAATTGTCTATTCATAAAATGAGTCCCTTAGTCACTAATGATTACTCGTGGTTTGCCAAATCTGTTAAAAATATTTTTTTTTGAGAAAATTGCACACAGTTCGAGCATCATTTTGTTACACCCCATGTTTTCGTATGTAAGAGTACTTCATAAGTCAATTAATGTAAGCTCAGAAATGGAATCATCTTTGAAAAGTTTACAAAGTTAATTCATCATGTTAACATGGAGGTTAAAAAAATTTAAGATCATTGATACCAAGTAGCAAGAGGGTTTGAAGGCTTAAAAGCTAAACAAATTGAAGAAAATAAGTTTCGTCGAAAGTCGACAAGTTAGAATGTTTTACCATGTACTTCTGGGGTAAAACTAGGGTTATTAACATTATAAGGAGATTATAATATGAGTTATTTTAGTCGTATGATAGTTGGTGTTATGTTTTGAAGTCAAGCGAGTTATGGAACAAAAGTTGGAAAAGGTCATCACAAGTTCCATTCACAAATGTGCTGAAAATTAGGTTAAATGTAACTGAGCTTTTCTCCTAATATACTTGGAATTAGGGGATGATCTATCTACCAAATTAAATATCTATGAGTCTAGTTTCTAAATCATTAAACCGTTTGTCTATACGAAATCGGAGTAGATAGATACTTGCATTTTTGCGAGACTGCGCAGGCTGGAAGGTGACAAGTAGGTGCATCACCTACTTGCCAAAATGAGAGGACTCAATTAAAAGCCCCAAAGTCGGCCAAGAGGGGTCTTTCAAGGGATTATCAACTCATTTATTTCACCCATCTTCCAGACCTTGAAAACCTAATTGAACCCCTGCAACTCCTCCCCAAAAATCCCACACAAACTCTAGGGTATTCCGGGTGTTACGACACGATTCTAGTGCTGAAAAGTTCGAACAGCTTGCTAGTTTCTCTTTCTCCTTCTTGTAGCCGTGTTGAGGAACTTATTTTTTATGAAGAAGGACCAGTTTTCATGGGTTATACTTATTACAAGGTAAGTTTATGCTTCTCCTTCCATTATCTATGCGTTTGTGAGTTGTAACTCGATCGTAAAGAATAGACCTAGCTAGTTTCAAAAGAATGGTATGTTGTTTGTTCTTGTGTAATGGTTGGCTGGTTGTGAACTTATTTTTAAGTTGAATTAATGGCTTGTTTATTGGATAAGAGGTATAATGATGTACTTTTGGTTTTATTTCTCAATTTGAAAGAAAAAATAAGTCGAAACGTGTTTAAGTAAACTGAAAAATTATTATTGAGTTGATGAACTTGTGGGACTATTTTTGGGTTGTTTCGTGTTGGTATTGGGTTGTCTCTTTTGATACTATTTTTATGGAGTTGAGAGGAGGAAGGGTGTGTCGAAACACCACATAATGGCAAGGTTGTTTTTTTGGTCGTTCGTCGTAACATTTTCAGATTGTTTGACACTATTATGGTTGTCGTGTTGTGTATGAAGTGATAGAGGTATGTTGGTCTGTTTGTGATTGTTTTGACTTGTGTGAAGTCATATATAGGTGTTGTCAATTTTATTGTAAAATAGGTTGTGATCGATACATAACAGTTACGACGCTTAAATGATAACGATAGTATCATTTCTCTTATTGTAGACTAAGGAGTAGTGACATTTGCAGAGCTTGAGGTTGGGCAGTACATATACAAGGTATGTTAAGGCGCTTACTTCTTTCTTTTGGCATGATCTAAAGTGACATGAACATAAATGGTACGCTAATTCATAATGGATATACTCCTAGAAACTAAGGTTGCCCATGTTGTTCTTTCCTTATAAAGTTATTCTAAACAAGTGTGTATGATCCTTAAATCCTAATAAGGTTCATATTGATGGTAGGGATGTCCATAATGTTAATCGAAGGTACAATGACCTTACATCACTCCGAAAGGGTTAGAACGTGATTCCATGAGTCAGGCATGCATTATATATATGTATCTATTTTACTCTATCGAGTTGCGCTATAGCAGGCCGGGTACGGCACCTATTGTGCAACCACTGATCAGTTGGGTTTACCGAGCTCTACGTGGCCGGGTACGATTCTACCGAGCCTTATAATGGCCGGGCACGTTTTTTTACCGAGTCCACTTTGAGGTCGGGTACAATATGATGATGATGAAGCCCACAAAGGCGTATGCTTTTTAAAAGTTTATGTATATGTATGTATTATCCATTTCATGTCAGTAGCCCCCAGATTCACTCAGATGTTACAGGTTGTATCTCCTCTATCTCTCTTTACATTACTGTTCTTATTTATGTTTTCCTGCCTTACATACTCGGTACTTTATTCGTACTGACGTCTCTTTTGCCTGGGGACGTTGTGTTCATGCCCGCAGATCCCAAGTGAATGGAATCACAACCCATAGGAGAAATTGGGTCGCGACTCCTCCAAAGTACAATTTGAGTCTTTGACCATTTAACTTAAACTTGTCACCTCTATTGTTCTGTTGGATTTCAATTGCTCCATATGGAGTAATATTTGTTACATTGTAAGGAACTATCCACCTTGATTTTAATTTTCCTAAGAATAGCCTGAGTCGACTATTGTAAAGAAGCACTTGATCTCCAATTTTAAAACTTTTTTGTCTGATCAAATTTTCATGCCATTTTTTTCGTTTGTTCTTTAAAAAGTTTTGCATTTTCATAGGCTTCCAACCTCAGTTCTTCCAACTCATTAACCTGAAAAAATTTATTTTTACCAGCAGAGGCTAATTCAAAGTTTAATGCTTTTAGTGCCCAAAAAGCTTTTTGTTCTAATTCAACTGGCAAATGACAAGCTTTTCCAAAGACTAATCTATATGGGGATGTTCCAATTGGCGTTTTGAACGCCGTTCGGTAGACCCATAATGCAACATCTAATTTTAAAGCCCAGTCTTTTCTTGATATTCCAACTGCTTTTTCAAGAATACTTTTTAATTCATGGGTTGGAAACTTCAACTTGCCCTTGAGTTTGAGAATGATATGGTGTTCCTATTTTATGAGACACACCATATTTTGTCGGCAAAACAGAAAATTGTCTATTCATAAAATGAGTCCCTTAGTCACTAATGATTACTCGTGATTTGCCAAATCTGTTAAAAATATTTTTTTTTTTGAGAAAATTGCACACAGTTCGAGCATCATTTTGTTACACCCCATGTTTTCGTACGTAAGAGTACTTCATAAGTCAATTAATGTAAGCTCAGAAATGGAATCATCTTTGAAAAGTTTACAAAGTTAATTCATCATGTTAACATGGAGGTTACAAAAATTTAAGATCATTGATACCAAGTAGTAAGAGGGTTTGAAGGCTTAAAAGCTAAACAAATTGAAGAAAATAAGTTTCGTCGAAAGTCGACAAGTTAGAATGTTTTACCATGTACTTTTGGGGTAAAACTAGGGTTATTAACATTATAAGGAGATTATAATATGAGTTATTTTAGTCGTATGATAGTTGGTGTTATGTTTTGAAGTCAAGCGAGTTATGGAACAAAAGTTGGAAAAGGTCATCACAAGTTCCATTCACAAATGTGCTGAAAATTGGGTTAGAGGAGATAAAGTGACATGAACATAAACGGTACGCTAATTCATAACGGATATACTCCTAGAAACTAAGGTTGCCCATGTTGTTCTTTCCTTATAATGTTATTCTAAACAAGTGTGTATGATCCTTAAATCCTACTAAGGTTTATATTGATGGTAGGGATGACCTTACATCACTCCGAAAGGGTTAGAACGTGATTCCATGAGTCGGGCATGCATTATATATATGTATCTATTTTACTCTACCAAGCCGTGCTATAGTAGGCCGGGTACGGCACCTATTATGTAACCACTGACCAGTTGGGTTTACCGAGCTCCACGTGACCGGGTATGATTATACCGAGCCTTATGATGGCCGGGTACGTTTTTTACCGAGTCCTCTTTGAGGCCGGGTACGATATGATGATGATGAAACCCACAGAGGCGTATGCTTTTTAAAAGTTTATGTATATATATGTATTATTCATTTCATGTCAGTATCCTCCAGAGGCACTCAGATGTTACAGGTTGTATCTCATATATCTCTCTTTACATTATTGTTCTTATTTATGTTTTCTTGCCTTACATACTCAGTACTTTATTCATACTGACGTCCCTTTTGCCTGGGGACGCTGTGTTCATGCCCACAGGTCCTAATAGATAGGTTGACATTCTTCAAGTAGGCTATCATCTCAGCAGAAGGTGTTGGTGCACTCCACTTGCTCTGGAGTTGCCTTTTTGGTCAGTATATTTTGGATATATATTGATTGGTATGGCGGGGACCTGTCCCAACCTTTATGATATTATATACTCTTAGAGGCTTGTAGACATATGTCAGGTGTATGGATACCTGTATGGCCTTGTCGGCTTATGTTTTGAGTTTACAAATGGTCATGTCAGCCTTATAGGCCCGTATGTCACATGTATAAGTTTGCATATCATGTTGGGTTGTCATATGTTGAGTATTCCCTTATGTTTCATTCTTGTTATCTCATGACGAGTTTTCTGGCTCATTTACCCATGATAGTATGATAATAAATATATGTTACGTTGGTACTCGATTGAGTAAGGCATCGGGTGCTCGTCGCGGCCCTCCAATTCGGGTCGTGACACATTTTTCCTTGTGGGGATGGCTTCAACTCATCTTGACACATAATCTACAACCACTAGGATATATACAAAAGAATGAGAAGAAGCAAAAGGACCCATGAAATCTATTTGCATTGGCATTTCATCTCTCTTAGTGATGTTACCTGTTCTCTAACACCTGTCAAATTGTGCAACATATGCTTGAGCATCATTAAAGAGAGCTGGCCAGAAAAATCAAGCTTCCAAAACATTAAAGGATGTTCGATTTGCTGCATAATGACCTCCAATTACTCCATCATGACAGTGTTATAAAATTTTGTTCATATCTTCTTTAGGCACACATCTTCTAATAACATTAAAGGCACACATCTTCTAAGAAGGAGTAATCTAAACTCAAGGACAAAAAGGCCATAAAAGCTCAAAAGAGCGGACCGTAGAATATCATCTGCGGCCGCAGGTTATAAAGGAAAATCCATCAGAGACTGGTGCAAATACGGTGCGCACATGAATTGTGTGGCCGCAGAAGCTGGGTCAGGAGTAAAGTTCAGAGAATCATCATTTCAAGTCCATCAAAAGTGCGAAATGCACAATTATTGTGTGGCCACAGAAGAAGAGCTATGCAGCCGCAGTTACAATTGTGCGAACTGCAGAAGAGCAAGATGCGATAGCAATTACAATTTTGCGGACCACAGAAAGAGTGCAGTGCGGCCGTAGTTCACAATTATGTGGTCACATACTTCCAATCCTGTCAAGCTGAATAAAAGTGCGGACTGCACATGGAATTGTGCAGCCGCAGAACCTCCGAAAGGGCATTTTTGTCTGAAATTTCTAGCCTTGTATAAATAGAAGAGTTTCACTTTTTTATGTCAATTTTTGACATCAGTTGCTATAGTAGCCGTTCCCTTTTACTCTTTTTCATAGTTTTTACTATTTTGAGCTATTTGAAAATAGATTTTATCATTTTAAGTAACAATATGAGCTTAATTATCATTTCTTCTTCTATTTCTTCCATTTTAAGCATGAGTAACTAGATTTTCACTAGGGTTGTGACCCAATCCTAGTGTGTAAACTTAATGGGTATTTAATTTATTGCTTTTTTATGGTTGGGTGTTTCTTATTTAGCCTTGTTCTTGATTTTATTTGTGGAATTAATGGTTGCAAATATTAGTTCATGCCTATTTAACTTAGTCTCATCTTGAGAAAGAAATACTTAGTCTAGAAAAACTTGCCTAACAAGAAATTGGGTCAATCGAGAGATTGATACGCCCAATTAAAGGGTTGAACCTAGAAATAGCGACAACCCAACTTGAGCTTTTGTCAACCGTTTTGTTCAATACCTATTTGGACTTGAGAAAGCCAAATTGGGCAAAATCACTCTCTGACCGAATGGTATTGAGTGGATAATCGAGTGTTGATAGCAATAATACATCCCAACCAATAAAACAAGATTTAAAGTTTATATCCTATTAGGCAAACACCTAGGTGAAGGTCATAGCCCTATGCCTTTTACAACACTTGAAAATCAACAAAAACAATTTCCTCGTTTTATTTCTTAAATTACAATCATAGTTTAACTTAGTGTCATGCCCCAAAATCCACTAAGGGTCGTGGTGGCACCGGACACAGCTATAAGGCAAGCCAACACCAAGAAGTTAATTAAATTCTCATTTTAGTATTTACTGAAATTATTTTTTTTATACATTAAACAATAAATAACAAAAATCACTGAAATAATAATGATGTCTTTAACAAACTTAACATTGAATAATCTCATAATCATCCCAGAACCCGGTGTCACAAGTGCATGAGTAATTTCTAGGAAATAAAGTACAATACGATAACTGTTCGGAATACAACTGGATAGAAAAGAACTACTATACTCTGAAGACTCTGCTGGCTGGGGGTCGTCTCGAGAGATGCAGCTCACCTAAATCTCCGTGTCAACCATGCCGCTGCGCCCAATGAGGCCACTAGATGAACATGTGCCTATGCAACAAAATGCACATAGAGTGTAGCATGAGTACGAAAACAACGTGTACCTAGTAAGTACCCCGTCTAATCTCGAAGAAGAAAAGACGAGAGATCGACTTGACACTTACTAGTGGTCCAATAATAATATACCAATAATATAGTAAATCGAGGATTTTTATATAAACGGCTGTAACTCAATAGCATGAAGTAAGTAAACAATTCTTTCATTAATAGAAAATTTCCAAATTTCTTCTTCATCATTTATGCATTTATCTCAAGCCAACGAGGTAATATCATCATTTATAAATCTGCAAGTCAAGCAATACAAGCATGCGCAAATCATGCCAAGGTCGTACGGCCCAATCCAACAAATATTTAAACTGTGCATTGCCATAGGGTCGAATGGCGCGAACCATATATGTATCTATTACCCCGCTCGCGAATCATACATGCGACGCGGTCAAATATAAATAAACACATCAAATAGTCAATCAAGAATTCGTCAGGGAGTAATTATTCAAGGAAAAACAATTTCTCTTTTTAAAAGTTCAGAAACAATATCTAGCCTTTTAGAAATTTATCTACAAAGTTCGATATGTTTTAAGAATTTAAATTGACAACAAGATTGCAAATATTTATAAGTAAAGCATGCTTTTGTGTTCCTAGACTACCCGGACTTAAGCATTGTAGTAGCTACGTATGGACTCTCATCGCCTCGTGCGTACATAGCCCCCACAATTAGAATCACATAACCAATTATTTCACCTCTGGGGATAATTCCCTCTTACAAGGTTAGAAAGGAGACTTACCTCACTCCGAAGTTCCATAACCGGCATTCCACGCCCTTCTGAAGGCTCAAATCGATGCACAACGCTCCAAAACTAGCCAATAATTATGCAAGCCCATTAATTTATGCTCAATTACTCATAATAATCCAATCTATAACAATTTCTAACCCCAATCGAAAAGTTGACAAAATTGCCCTCAGGCCCAAATGCCTGGATTCTGAAATTGTTTGAAGATAAAGTTTACCCAAAACCTCACGAACTCAAATATATAATTTACTCTCAATTTCATGCCCAAAATCGTGGTCAAAATTCAAGAATACCAAATTTATAGGTTTCCCTTAAAATCCTAAATTTCTACTAATTTCCATGTCCAAATTCGTATATAATCATGTATTTAACTCAAAACTAGCATAAATAACTTACCTCATGCTTGGTGGTGAAAATTGGCACTCCCAAGTTGCTCCAAAATAGGTTCCCATGAAAGAAATGGAGTGAAAATGAGCCAAACCCCGATTTTAAAGAACCTCACTGCCTCCAGCCTTTCCACACCTGCGGTCACTTGGCCGTTTTTGTGGTTCCACAGGTGTGACCCCACAACCGCTTCTGCGGTCCTTCACTAGGCCTCTCAACTCCGCATCTGTGGCTCCACAAACGCAGGTGCGGTCCCGCTTCTGCGGACTTTGACGGCATCTGCGGTCCACTCCTTCCCAAGCAAAAAATCCGCTTCTGCGGGTCACTTCCCGCTTCTATAGGGCCGCACCTGCGGTGCTCTTCACGCAGGTGCGGTTACACTAGAAGCCCAGCTGCTTCAGCCCTTCCTCAAATTTCATTCTCAATCCGTTAACCACCCAGGATCCACCGGAGGCCCCCGGAACCTTGTCTAATCACACCAACCAGTCCTATAACATAATGCGTACCTGCTCGAGGCCTCAAATCACATCAAACAACGCTTAAATCATGAATTACACTCCATTTCAAACTTGATGAACTTTAGAATTTCGAACTTCTTCATTTGATGTCGAAACCTATCAAATCACATCCAATTGACTTCAAATTTTGCATACAAGTCATATTTGACATTACAGACCTACTCCAATTTCTAGAATCAGAATCCGACCCCGATATCAAAAAGTCCACTTTTGGTTCTAACTTTAGCCAAATGACTCCAAAATGACCTACGGATCTCCGAATCCACTTCCGAACGCACCCTCATTACCAGAATCACCATACGGAGTTATTCCTAGACTCAGAATCATAATGGACATTGATAACACTGAAATGCACCGCAACCCAACTTTATGAAATTCTTCCCAAAATGCTAACTTCCACAATAGGCGCCGAAACTCTCTTAGGTCATCCAAAACCTGATGCAGACATACGCCCAAGTTCAAAATTATCATACGAACCTGTTGGAACCTTCAAATCCCAATTTTGAGGTCGTTTACTCAAAAATCCAATCCTTGCCAATTCTTCCAACTTAAAGCTTCTGAAATGTGAATTCTCCTTCCCAATAAACTCCGAACTTCCTGGAATTCAATTCCGACCGTGCGTACAAGCCATAATACATGAAGTGAAGCTGCTCATGGCCTCAAACTGCCAAACGGCGTGCTAGAGCTCAAAACGACCGATCGGGGTGTTACACTTAGACTTTACAACAACAAATTTTTGCGGAAGAGTAAATTTAGATATTCAAACTCATACACTACGATTTATACTACTAACTCCCACACACATAGATCCCTGCGAAATTCGACCCCAACTCTTGTAGGGTATTATTATTGCATTGACCATTTTCAAAACCTCGAATTCAGGTGTGATATTGGATGAGATCAATTATCTACACAACTTTTAAACAAGTAAGGTTTATTACACAAATATCACTGTGCAGCAGATATAAGCTTTTTTCTTTGCTGGTACGAGAGATCTTGGGGTGTCCACTTTCCAACCAAGTAGTTTGTTATATCTGCAAACCAGGGTGGTTGAGTCATAATTGAGTTAACTGAGGAAATGTGTTCATCAGAAAATTCTTCCTTTATTTCGCTAAACTCAAGGGGGGATTTTATAATCTAGACAAATGGTCAGCTACTTGATTCTCTATTCCTTTTTTGTCTTTTATCTTAACGTCAAATTCTTGTAGAAGAAAAATCCATCTTAAAAATCTAGGTCGAACATCTTTCTTTTCTAAGAGGTATATTAAAGCTGCATGATCAGTAAAACAGTGGCCTTGGTTCCTATCAAATAAGATCGAAACTTATCAAAAGCAAATACTACTGGTAGTAACTCTTTTTCTGTTGTTGCATAATTTAGTTGAGCCTCATTTATTGTTCTACTAGCATAGTTGTTTACCGTGAAAATGGCAATAACAATTAAATTTGATTTTGTAGTTCTAAAAATACGTGATCAATTTTTATGCTAGTTGTTAGGCAATGGATGCTAAGTAAAAGTTTATAAAGCAAGTTATAGCTTAAAGGCAATATGATAATCGAACCAAACGGCTGGAGATCGGGGCCTCGAGCTGTCGTATATGAGGCCTCGAGGTCGGGTCAGATGGCCGGCTTAGAGCGATCAAGGGAGGAATAATAGTTGTGAGAGCTACGATGATGGCTCTTTATGATAAATGATAAGCAATTAATGAAGAACAATAAATAAAACACAATGAATATAAGCAATAAATGGGATTAATGAGATCAAGAGAATATGTTAGAGAGCAGAGAGAATACTCTTGTATATTTAATATTGAGTATCAGATGTCCTTACAAAATGACAGGGATCCCCTTTATATATGGGGGGAACCCCAAAATAGTACAAATGCATTTATTACAAAGTAAGATAGCTAGCACAGCTACCTAGTAATCTGGTGTAGACTAGTACTATCCTTGCAGGTAACGCCAGTTCGGACCAAATACCTAGGGAATTTCCCGCGTACACTCGATAACCATCGACTCATGCTGTGTCGAGGTCGAGTGTGAAGAGCCTTCAAGGTTGAAGCCTCGAGCTATGTCCCCAGATCTTCGGGGCCTTTTTGGAGGCAAAGGGAGAGACGTAGTGATCGTGAAGTCAGGCCTCCCAATTTTGCCCGTATATAGATAGTCCCCACGTTTCTTAGAATGAAACGATAAGAAACGACCTCGAATTCTTGCCCCTCTAGTACTTCTGTAATGATGGTAGTCACATCTTGACAAATGATTGGCACGACAAAATAAGGTGCCAAAAGGTCGCGTACACACAACCCTTAAAAGCCTTCGTGCTGATTACAATGGTTGGCTGTCCTTTGGCCTCCTTCAACGTACGTGTTGGGCCTCTATAATTACCCCTTCTCTTGTTATTTATTGTTCACTGATCCACCAAGCCCTCAAAAAAGTTCCTTCTACCTTCACTTTTGTTCTTTCTTTGAAACACAATTTCCTTTTCTCCTCTGAAATCTTTTAAGAAAGCAAAAACTTCCGCCTATGCTTCTAAGGAGAATGTAACCTCCTCCTCCTCGCTTTCATCTAAAGGAAAAGTAGCAGCGCCTACTCGCATTGTGGAATGCATTCCAGGATCTTTTGCAACGGCTTCTGATTTCAAGGTCGAAAAACCTTTTTCGAAGCCCGGGCGTCGTGAGTCTGTGTCTCAATATATTAGCACAATAACAAACGTCGAAAGAGTGAGGACTGATTGCCGTTGGAGTATGCGGTGATTATGGAGTTCCCTTCTCAGGAGGAGGATATAACGACATACAAAGCAGATTTTCTCAGTGTGTATACTTACCCATTTACCCTTGGACCGGTGGGGCCATCCTTGCCTTCGATAGACCCTGTGATTCTCGACTTCTGCCAATGGTATCGAGTGACTCTTGGGCAAATTCACCATTTGTTCTGGCGTATTGTCTACAAGATCAGGTATTATGTAAACATGATTAGGCAGATGCCCTTCACCCTTACTCACCTGGTCAGGATGTATAGCCCCTGTCTTTTCCGTGGTGGCCTGATTAAGATCCATTGTCGAGCTTTGAAGGCTATTTTGCTTACATCGATGAAGTTGGGAACGGACGGTAGATGAGTCGTTTTGTCCGAGTCAGGACTTCGGAATTGATCCCGGTGGAAAGGATGTCGTTCACCGAATGGTGGAACATGGAACGTTAGTAGATACGATATCTAGCATCTCCTTGCTTCTTTTTAGATACATCTTTGGACGAGCCAATTTATTTAGTTGATGCAGCCGTAACAGTTTGCCCTGGTGCAGTTACGGACCTCTCAGGCTGGGTTGGCCGGCTGGACTCGATACGCTGAGCGAGTGTGGCGTGATCTGTCCCAAGTTCGATGGGAGGCCAAAGACTATGGTGAGCCTTTACTCCTACTGCAGTCGTACCTTTTAATTAGAGTTGTTACTAATAGCGTCCTCACTTCCTGTGCTTACCTCTTGCATTCGTGTAGGTCTGGGGGAGGTTTCCTTGATGAAGGAAACATCGCATGGTGAAGAGGATATCTCGAGACCCGACAAAGAGAAGAAAAGACAAAGGGAATCATCAAATGAGCCTTCGGAATCCAAGAAGACCAAGGTGGAAGAAACTAAGGCCGATCCAGTAGCCTTAACTTCAGAAGCAATGAGAAGTCCTTGAGCTGAAGGCGAGGGAAAAAATAATTTCCCGATAGCGTTCGAGGGAGAGGAAAACCTGATCGACCCTTACACCGTAGAGACGGTGGCTCCTGAGTCGGAGCTTGATGTTGTCGTAGTCCAACTTCAGGCTAGAGAGGCAACTGAGGAAGTATTGGGTGATGTCCCTAAGCCGGTTGATGGCCAAAATATCCCTCGAGCTGAGACGCATTTGGTAGGTGGTTTGGAGGAACCCAGTTTGAAGCCCTGCAGAGACAAGAGATAGCCCCGATTGATCTTACTGGTAGTATTCTCATGAGTGATTCCCCTCTGGGAATGACCTTACCTCCTAAGGGAACGCAAGATGCCTAGAATGAAGAACCCTAAGGGAACGCAAGATGACTAGAATGAAGAACCCTAAGGGAACGCAAGATGCCTAGAATGAAGAACCTTCCAATGTGGGGGTGCCCATCGAAGGCAGAGATGCATTTGAAATGCCTTTAGCCGCTCCTAAGGGAATTCCCGAGCTTGATGCTTCACACATCTTTAGTGAGATGAATAGGCTTTGTGAGCAGGTAGTTTTAATAAATCTTACCTGTCATCCTGATCTTTGTCTTTCTAACTTGTCTTTTTCATGGCTCCAGACCCGAGCGCTTTATAATCAGAATTTCACCCGGTTTTAGGCTGAGGTGACCTGTCACGAGCATGAGAAGACTCATCTTGCTGAATAGGTTACCTAGTTTCCGTTTGCTTTTGCCTGAATGTTTGCCAGATCCCAGCGTTTTGACATCTTTGATCTGATTCGTGTAGTTTGAGAAGGAAGGTGCCCTACTGAGGGAGGAGCTCCGAGCCAGAGACTCTGAAGTTCTCGAACTCAAATGACATGTGAGAGAGATAACTTCTGAGAGAGATACCCTCCAAGAAAAGATGGCGTTAGTCGGGCACCAGCTTCATGACGCGAGGGCAGATAGTGAAAAGTATAGAGGTCTCCATACTGAGTTAGTTGTTGCACTATCCAGGATCAAAACTGAAGCCGAGGCGCTTATATCTTTGCACAAATAGGATGTCGTTGTAATAAACGCTCAAGCCAGGAGAGTCCCTGAGGAGACCGAGTTGAAATTGACTCAAGCCGTAGACCATGCTCGGTTAGAATCTCGGAGGAGGACTCTCAAGGATATACACGCGGAGGGTGAAGACCCTAGAAAAGAAAGTTTCTACCTTGTTTGCTTATAGAGGTGCGTCAGGTAGTGGCTTAGGAGATGACAAGAATGAAAGCAGAATCCCCAGAGGGGAAGAGGCCGTTGAAGGTCCTGGGGCTGTATCCGGAACAATTGGGGCACAACCTCCGGCGGAGCCTCAAAGATGTAGGCTCGATGATAGATTAGGGTTCTGTTTGGCTTCTTCCTTGTAAGGGTTTTCAAAGGTCTTGTAAACGTACCTCTGTGAGCAATATATATAAAAGGTTTTTCATTTTCTATCATTTCTTTTCTCCTTTTCCTTTTGGGAATAATGTGTGATGTTTTTTGATGATCGTTCTGAGATCTCAGACCTTGGGTTAGACCCTCGAGTTTTTTCTATTTCTAATCGACTCATAACAATCAAAGGTCAAACGTTCGGGGCCCAGTTCCCATGTCGGGACCTCGGTGCGGGTTTACCGACCCTTAGGTCTAGAAGCTGGCCTTGGCTCTTACACGTTGGGTCGGTGCAACATTCGATTTTAGTGCTGGCGATAGTGGCTCTTACGCGTTGGGTCAATGCGACCTTCAATTTTAGTACTGGCGATAGCAGCTCTTATGCGTTTGGTCCTTAGGCTTTTTCAGTTAACTGTTTTGGGCTTGGTCTCCGAATCGGGTTTTGACTCGAGCTCATTGGCCTAACGTTTTTGAATTTAGAGCTGGGCTTTAGGCTCTTATGCTTTAGGTCAGTACAACCTTTCATATGGGTTGGCGGCAGTGGCTCGTACGTATTAGGTCGGTACGACCTTTCATACGGGCTGGCGGTAGTGGCTCTTATGCATTAGTCGGTACGACCTTTTATAGGCATTATATTTCCTCATCAAGGACTTTTTAAAATTGTGTTTTCCTGACTCTTCGACAGTTTGATAAAAACCTCGATTGTGAGTCATTATGTGGCGATGATCGAGCTCCTCTGGAGGTTTTGCTCGGTGACTGAGTATTTCGAAGCCTATAGTTTGGAGCTGACGTTAGTCGAAGCTCTTTTGCCTATGTCGAGGGTAGCCTGTTTAACCGGTTCTTTTTGAAGTACTTTCGAAGTAATTTGAAGTCTTGTGATTTTATAGTGACGGTCGGGCATTCCCGAGTCATGTTAGTTTGGCTGGTACAGCTTTGTGACCATAGTCAATATGTTTGGCCGGAGCCTTTCAGTCCCCGAGGGAAATATTTTCGGCGTCTATATCAAGGGTATGCCTTTTTAGGGGTCTTACAAGTTCGAATATATAGCCTTAACTTTAAGGTCGGGATAATGCCCTTTCGTAAGGTCTTATAATTTTTACATGACTTTGAGGTCTTACAGTTTTGGTTACTTGGTACAAGTATGGTTCATGCCTTGCTTGAGGTCTTACAGTTTTGGTGTTGCCTTATAGAGGTCTTACGGGATCGAGGTTGCCCGTACGGGGTCTTATGGCCTCGGTAGTCCCCGGGAATGAAAGTTTTATTGGCCCAGGAGCCATTTTTGTAGACATTTCGTTGCCTCATTGAGGGCTTATGAGGTTGAAGATTCCGACCCGGGGGTCATACGGTTTCGAGTTTTTGATGCTAGTCCCCGAGTGTTCGGGACGTTCTTAGCTTCTGGAGCCATTTCTATAACCTCGATATTGCCTCATTGAGGGCTTAAAAGATTGAAGCTTCCGATTTGGGGTCATGTGACTTCGAGCTTGTGATGTCAGTCCCCGAGTGTTCGGGACGTTTTCTAGCTCTGGAGCCATTTTTGTAAAAAATACCGAACTCCTTCGAAATGCTTTGGTGGAGGGGAAAGTATTCTTTGATTTACTTTGTACAAGTATACACGTTTTTGTTGTTAAGGTCTCGGTTATTCTATAAGGACATGGTTCGTTCGACCGTTTGGCCTGGTACATTGTTTTCCTATCGAGACCCTATTTAGCACATCTTGGTTTCTCCGAGGAGGTGACCTTCCATGGGGATGCCCCCAGTATTTGAGGTTGGTCGAAGAGAAGCCTTGAATACTCGTTGAGTCTCCCTTAGGTAGCATATGGATGTTGCCTCGTTAAAAAACTTTTCCGGTAAAACCCTTATAGGGACAAAATCCGATCGAAGGAAAAGAGTACAATGCACGCTTTTAAGAACCTAAGGTCCTCGAGCTCGAGGGTGTTTTGGAATCTTCCATCGGACACCTTAGCGGTAGTATCGTTTCAGCATTGATATGTTCCAATTGCTTGGAAGTTGTTCGCCTTCCATTGTACTAAGCTTGTAGGACCCTTTGCTGATTACTTCGAGGACATGGTACGGTCCTTCCCAATTTTGGCCTAGCTTTCCTTCATTAGGGTTTCGGGTGTTGAGGGTGACTTTCCTTAGGACCAAGTCCCCAACTCCGAGATGTCGGAGGTTTGTTCTCCTGTTATAATACATTTTGATCCTTTCTTTTTGGACGGACATTCGGACTAGTGAGGCTTCTCACTTTTAATCCAATAGTTTGAGGGCCATAGTCATGGCCTCGTTGTTCGAGCTCTCGGTGGTGTGTCGAAATCTAGCGCTTGGCTCTCCGACCTCTACTAGTATCAAAGACTCGGCACCATATACTAGAGATAAAGGTGTTTTCTCTGTGCTTGATTTTGGAGTTGTTCGGTATGCCCATAGCACTTCAGGCAATATTTCTCTCCACTTTCCCTTAGCTCTTTCCAACTTCTTTTTAAAGTTTTGGATGATGGTTTTGTTTGTAGACTGTTTGCACACAGGTGGTAGGGCGTCGACAGGATTCTCTTGATTTTGTGATCCTTGAGGAACTATGTTACTTTGCTTCCGATGAACTGCCTCCCATTATCGCATGTTATCTCGGAAGGAAATCCTAAATCGGCACATAATGTGGTCCCAAATGAATTCAATGACTTCTTTTTCTCTTATCTTTTCGAAGGCCTGCGTTTCCACCCATTTTGAGAAATAGTTAGCCATAAATAAAATAAATTTAGCTTTACCTGGTGCCGTTGGTAGAGGTCTGACAATGTCCATTCCCTATTTCATGAACGGCCACGGTGATAAGACCGAATGTAGTTGTTCACCAGGTTGGTGAATCATATGAGCAAATCTTTGGCATTTGTCGCACTTTCAGACGAATTCCTTGGTGTCTTTTTCCATGTTGTCCCAGTAGTAGCCTTCCCTAATCACCTTTCAGACTAAGTAATCGGAACCAGAGTGGTATCCGCAGGTACCCTCATGAATTTTTTGAAGTACATAATTTGTGTCTCCCGACCCCAGACATACTGCAAGGGGGCCATCGAAAGTTCTTTTGTACAGAGTCCCATTTTCGTTGAGCGAGAACCGGGCTGCTTTGGTTCACATGGCCCTCGATCCCTTTGGATCCGTAGTTTCCCATCTTTCAAATAGTCAATATATTTATTTCTCCAATCTCATGTTAGGCTAGTGGAATTAATCTCGGCATGACCTTCCTCAACCACTGATTTGGATAGCTAAACAACAGCCCTGGGGAGTAGGTCATCTTCTTCAATAGATGATCCTAGGTTTGCGAGGGAATCGGCCTTGCTGTTCTTCTCCCAAGGTATGTGGACCAGGGTCCATTCTTTGAAACGACGTAATGTGACTTGGATTTTGTCCGAGTATCTTTGCATCCTGTCTTCTCGGACCTCGAAGCTCCCATTTACCTGATTTACAACCAGGAGTAAATTGCATTTTGCTTCGACGATCTCACCTCCTAGGCTTTTGGCCAATTCCAGACCTGCAATCATAGCCTCATACTCGACTTCGTTGTTAGTCAATCTTGCAGTTTTTATAGATTGCCTGATTATGCCACCCGTAGGCGGCTTCAAGACTATATCGAGCCCGAATCCTCTCACGTTTGAGGTGCCGTCAGTGAACAGGGTCCACACCCCAGAAGATGTGCCCATTTTTAGTAAAAGTTTCTTTTCTACCTCGGGCACGAGGGGGCGAGAAGTCGGCCATGAAGTCCACCAGAATTTGGGACTTGATAGCCGTTCGGGGTTGATACTCGATATCATAACCCCCAAGTTTGATGGCATATTTGTCCAATCGGACCGATAGTTCATGCTTATGCAATATGCTTCGGAGAGGGTACGTTGTTAAAATGCAAATATGGTGTCATTGAAAATAAGGTTTCAATTTTCGCGACGCGCTTATTAATGCAAGAGCTAATTTTTCTAGGTGCGGATACCTAGTTTCGGCATCCCCCAGGGTTCGGCTTACATAATAAATAAAGAATTGTGTACCTTGATCTTCTCGAACTAGCACACCGCTCAATGCTATCTCGGACACGACCAGGTATAAATACATCGTTTCATCCTCTTTTGGTGTGTGGAGCAAAGGCGGACTAGTTAGATATCGCTTCAATTCCTCCAAGGCGTGTTGGCATTCTAGAGTCCGTTCAAAGTTGCTTTTCTTTTTGAGTAAAGAGAAGAAATAATGAATCTTGTCTGATGACCTTGATATGAATCTGCCCAGATCTGCTATCAGCCTTATCCGCCGTTGCACGACCTTTACATTTTTTATCACTGTGATTTATTCGATGGCCTTGATTTTGTCGGGGTTGATCTCGATCCCCCTGTTCAAAATCGTGAAGCCTAAGAATTTGCCCAAACCCACTCTGAAGGCACATTTCTCAGGATTAAGCTTCATATTGTAACTTCTGAGGATGTCGAATGTTTCTTGCAAATGAGTCAAATGGTCCTCTGTGCGCAAGGACTTAACTAGTCATCAATTTAAACTTCCATGGATTTGCCTATTTGATCCTCGAACATTTTATTAACTAGACGTTTGCGCGTAGCCCTTGAATTTTTCAGCCCGAAGGGCGTTACATTGTAATAGTAGGTACCATATTTCGTGATGAACGAAGTCTTTTCCCTATCCCCGGGGTTCATCTGAATTTGAATATACCCCGAGTAGGCGTCGAGAAAAGTGAGGGTCTCATGGCCTGCTGTGGCATCAATTAGACGATCGACGTTAGGCAATAGGAACGAATCCTTGGGGCATGTCTTATTTAAGTCTTTATAATCTATGCACATTCTTAACTTATTTCCCTGTTTGGGCACTACCACTACATTGGCCAGCCATTCGGGGTACTTTACCTCTCTAATGGACCCTATTTTAAGGAGTTTCGTTACCTCGTCCTTGATGAATGTGTGTTTTACTTAGGGCTGGGCCTTCTTTTTTTCTTCACCCGGTTTGAATCTGGGGTCGACACTTAGTCGATGGGTGGTTATTTCCGGCGGGATTCCTGCCACATCTAAGTAGGACCAAGCGAAACAGTCGATGTTATTAGTAAGGAATTGAATGAGTTTTTTCTTGACTTCGGGGGTTAATCCCGTTCCCAGGTATACCTTTCGATCTGGGAGATGTTCGATCAAAACAGCTTGTTCCAGCTCTTCAATTGTCGATTTCATTGCATCCACTTTTCGAGGGCAACGAAAGTTCGAGGAGCGAGGAAATATTCTTCATCACACTCGGGGGTCTGTACGTTCCTGACTCATCCGAGGTAGAGTGTATAGGATTTGACGTCTCCCAGTGAACCGCGAACATTTCTTTTGCTGCATGTTGTTCTATATATACGGTTGTTATACCGTCCTTTATTCGAAACTTCATCATCTGGTGTAGAGTTGATGGTACTGCCCTCATGTTGTGTATCCACGATGTGCCAAGAAATGCGTTGTACCTCATGTCACCACTGATGACGTGGAACTTGGTATTCTGATCTGTACCGAATATGTCAACCGGGAGGGAGATCTCCTCTTTCATTACTTTACGTCCATATTGAAGCCATGGAGGACTCGGGAGGTGGGTACGATCTGATCGAGCAACCCAATCTATTCTACTACCTCTAACCTGATTACGTTGGCCGAGCTACAAGGATCCACGAGGACACATTTAATTCGAATGTTACTTAAAAGAAATGAAATTATTAGTGCGTCGTTGTGTGGTTGTGTCAAGGTCTCAAAATCTTCCTCGCTGAATGGAAGGGTGTCTTTGGTCATGCGGTCTTGGATCGGCTCTTCTATTGCAGTGGAAATTTTTATCCGTTTGATCATAGGTCCTTGGGGAATGTCGGTCCCCCCCGATGATCATATGAACGACATGTTGAGGAATCTGTCTTTTTGCCCAGGTCGGATTTTTCCGAGTTTCCCCTGAATCTCTCGGTGTGCGCTCTTGTTAATGTGAAGACCGACGTTAACATATTGGGTATTGCATGGGGTCATACCCTCGGGAATCGGTTCCGGTGTACTCTCAGGGTTTTGCGGTGGCACACCCATACTAGGAATAACCATACTGCCCTTTCCGTAGTCTTTGAGGCTATTGTTTTCAGGTACATTTACTGGTTTAGGCATCTTGACCTGAAATCAAAGATCTTGGACAAGAAAAAGTGTGAAAGATAATTTACTTTGTGCAGCAAACCAGCAAGAAAATAATCACTATTATTTTTAGCCCCGCGGTGGGCATCAAACTGTTTACCATGAAAATGGTAATAATAATTAAATTTGATTTTGCGGTTCTAAAAATACGTGATATATTTTTATGCTAGTTGTTAGGCAATGGATGCTAAGTAAAAGATTAGAAAGCAAGGTTATAGCTTAGAGGCAATATGATAATCGAACCAAACGGCTGGAGATCAGGGCCTCAAACTGTCATATATGAGGCTTCGAGGTCGGGTTAGATGGTCGGATTAGTGCGATAGAGGGAGGAATAACAGTTATGAGAGCTCGATGATGGCTCTTTATGATCAATGATAAGAAATAAATGAAGAACAATAAATAGAACACAATGAATATAAGCAATAAATGGGAGTAATGAGATCAAGAGAATATGTTAGAGAGCAGAGAGAATGTTCTTGTATATTTAATATTGAGTATCAGATGTCCTTAAAAAATGACAAGGATCCCCTTTATAAATGAGGGGGAACCCCAACATAGCACAAATGCATTTATTACAAAGTAAGATAGCTGGCACAGCTACCTAGTAATTTGGTGCAGACTGGTACTATCCTCGCAAATGACGCTAGTTTGGACCAAATGCCTAGGGAATTTCCCGTTTACCCTCGATAAACACCGACTCATGGTGCATCAAGGTCGAGTGTGAAGAGCCTTCGAGGTCAAAGCCTCGAGCTACGTCCCCAAATCTTCGGGGCTTTTTTGAAATCCAAGGGAGAGATGCAGTGATCGTGAAATCGGGCCTCCCGATTTCGCCCGTATACAATAGTAAATAGGACAAAAGATCTTATCCTTTATCTAGCCTAAAATAGCTCCAACTACTGTATCACTAGCATCACACGTGGCCTCAAAAGGTTGATTCTAGTCTGGGGACATAACTACAGAGACGGTTGATAACTTTTCCTTAAGGGTCTCAAGTGCTTTCAAATAATCACCTGAAAAATCAAACTTAATATCTTTCATCAAGAGGTTAATCAACGGTTTTGAAATCTTTGAAAAGTCTTTTATGAATCTTTTGTAAAAACATGTATGACCCAGAAAGCTTCTAATGCCTTTAACAGTTGTGGGAGAGGGTAATCCTTCTATAAGATCAATTTTAGCTTTATTAACTTCTATCCCTTTAGCAGTGATATTATGTCCTAAAACAATTCCCTCTGTAACAATAAAATGACATTTTTCCCAATTAAGTTTGTCTATTCACATCTCTTATGGACTAAGGTCAAGTGGTGAAGACAATCCTCAAATATTTTGCCAAAGATTGTAAAACCATCCATAAAAAATTCGAGAAATTTTTCAGTCATGTCAGAAAAAATTGCTAACATGCAACCCTGAAATGTAGCGGGGCGTTGCATAGACCAAATGGAATTCTCCTATAGGCATATGTTCCATAAGGACATGTGAAAGTTGTCTTGTCCTGATCTTCAGGTGCAATTGGTATTTGGTTATACCATGAACCATGAATAGCCATCAAGAAAACAGTAAAAATCATATCCTGCAATTCTTTCTAACATTTGATCAATAAATGGCAAAGGAAAATGATATTGTCTAGTAGCATCATTGAGACGTATGTAATCAATACTGACTCTCCATCCAGTGACAGTCCTTGTGGGTATGAGTTCATTACTTTCATTTTTATAACTGTCATACCTCCTTTCTTTGGTATTACCTGAACAGGGCTTACCCAAGGGCTGTCTGAAATGGGATAAATGATAGTTGCCGCCAAAAGCTTTACGATCTCCTTTTTTACTACTTCTTGCATGGTTAGATTCAATCTCCTTTGGGGATGGACTATTGGTTTGTAGTTATCCACCATGAGAATAATGTGCGTAGAAACAACTTGATTAATCCCTTTGATATCTTCTATAGTCCACCCCAAGGCTCATTTATGTGTTTTTAACACTTGGATCAATTTTTCTTCATGTCATGTAGTAAGAGAAGATGAAATAATTACTGAAAATAATTCTTCCTCAAGATAAACATATTTGAAATGAGATGGGAGAACTTTGAGTTCAATTTTTGGTTGAACTTGTTCTGGTTTCATCCTCACATCTTCAGAATTATTTTCTAGTATTTTGGCTTCTCTTCTGATGATAGGATCATCATTTTGTACGGTGCCAGATTTGTCCAAATATCTTTCCATTAAGTCTTGAATTAATTGATCGTCTTCATCTGTAAGATAATTAAGCATGTCAATCGAAAAACATGAAGATAATGTTTCATCTCCTGAAAATCTTAATATCTTTTGCATATAAAAAATGACTCTTTGTTCATCAACTCTCAAAATTAGTTGTCACTGATGGACATCTATGATTGCTCTACCTGTGGCAAGAAATGGTCTACCCAAAATAATTGGTTTATCGGTACATTCCTTCATTTCAAGTACTATAAAATCTATAGGGAAAATAAACTTATTTACTCTTACGAGCACATTTTCAATTATTCCCTTAGGTTTCTTAGTACTTTGATCTGCAAACTGAAGAGAAACACCTATGTCTTTTATTTCACCAGGATATAATTTTCTAAAGATAGAAAATGGCATCAAGTTAATTGAAACTCCAGAATCAATCACAAAGTGTTTTTAAAATATACTCCTCCCAAAGAGCATGGAATTGTAAAACTACCTGGATCACCAAGTTTTTGTGGTAGCTTATTTTGAAGTATAGCACTGTATTTTTCAGTAAGCATCACCACAGAAACTTTTTCCGATTTCTTTTTACTTGACAAAAACTCTTTTAGGAATTTGGCATAAGAAGGAATTTGCAACAAAGCACCAGTTAAAGGAATATTAATGTGAATTTGTTTTAAAATCTCTAAAAACTTTGAAAATTGATTATCAAGCTTTTCTCTTTTATTTTTTGTTAAAAAGGAATTATCACAGGGAAAGAGTCAATTTTTTTAATATTATTTTCTTCCTTTTTCTCGACTTCTTTCTTTTCAGATAGTTCACGGTATTTTAACATTCTTACCGTTGTTTACCTGTTGTTCTGACTGGTTTGCATAGGGTTCATCAAGCTCCTTACTTGACCGTAAGGTGATGGCCTTACCTTCTTTAGATTTTTCTCTGTGTTGCTTGGCAATGGACCTTGAATCTTTTTTGACACAAGAGTTTCTGGTTGGCTTAATTGAATTTCTAGATTTTTGAAGGTTGCACCTAGCTTTCTGTATTTTCATAAGTAACCTTAATGTAATTATACAAAAGGTCATCAAGACTAGAATGAGCTTGTTGAGGCCTTTGCTAATATGACCCTGCTTTTTAATAAGGTCTGTAGTTTGGTTGTCCACGGTTCTGATTCTGGTATCCCAACGGACGTTGTACTTGTTATTTCTAGAAGCTTTGAGAGTTCTCTGCACCATTTGGATTTCTCCATTGAAATCCTGGATGCTTTTGTGCCATTGGACTCCCAAAAGGGTGCAATTTATAACCGATAAAATGGACTTGTTCATCATTATGATTGGTTTCTTGACATTCATGGTTCAGACAGTTTCCTCTATACATGTCACAAGCCTCAGGTTGGCTTGGTTGTTGTGTATTCACCTGAAAAGATTCAAAATTTTGTGCCAAAGAAATAATTTATTGTGTTAGTGTATTTAAAGAATCAACCTGATTTACCGTAGCAACCTTATTCATGATTACACGCTCAAATGACCATTGGATGGCATTCTCGAAAATATCGTTCAACAATTGCAATGTTTCTTCCTTGATTTTTTCCATTACAGAACCTCCTGCAGCTGCATCAATCACATTTCTAGAAAAGGATTTTAACCCGTGATAAAAAAAATATACAGTTCCATATGTTCAAGAATGTTGTGGTGTGGGCATTTTTTTAACATTGCTTTTAATCAATATATGGTGGGATCAGGTTGCGTGCCATATATATATATATATATATATATTATTTGTTGTTGATGATGTTATTACGGTGAATTAAAGGAGGATTCTGTGGGGTCCGGTGGGATCGGATTGCGCGCCGCAACAACCTATGTGTTTCTATTTCCTTGAACTGTGTTGGTTTTCGGTATTATTATTTGAAATTATATGGATTGGTAATTCTGGACGACACTGGTTCATTTCTTGAGGTTGTAGTTATTATTTTCAGTTGACTGTTTAATCCTCTTTTGTTTTTCCATTTCTGTCATTATTATATACTATATACAGGTTGTAGTGTAGGTGACCCGCCTTAACCTCGTCACTACTTCGTCGAGGTTAAGCTCGGTACTTACAGAGTATATGGAGTCGGTTGTACTCATACTATATTCTACACTTCTTGTACAAATTTTGGACTCGGTCCCCGCTGCGGTTATTAGTGAGCTCGGATTGTATAGCGTGTAGAGACTTAAGGTATAGCTGCTCAGCGCCCGCAGCTCCTAGAGTCCCCTTCTTTATTTTTATTTAGTTGTGTATCTTCTTTTCATACAACTTTATGTTATTTCAGACCCTTGTATGTACTATTCTAGTAGCTCGTGCACTTGTGACATCAGGTTCAGTGATGTTTTAGACGCTTGGCTGTTTTAGCTTCTGCGTTATTTAATTTGGATTATTGCAGTTAAATTAGTTCTTCTTCAGTATTAAATTTTAAATTGTTTAAAAGGATAAATTGTTCTAACGTTGGCTTGCCTAGCAAGTGAAGTGTTAGGTGCCATCACGGTCCCGACATTGGGAATTTCGGGTCGTGACATCCATATTGTTCTGCTCGTTCCTTTTCTCTGTTGTGTTGATGTTTCATGAATAGTGGTGTTGAGTTGTTTGTGTTGATAAATTGATATTGGGGGATTGGGTTGCAACGGAACATGAAATGATATGATATAATTGGAAATGAGTTGTATGTTGAGAAAGATATTGTGTGAAACTTGGGATCGGGTTGCACGCCGCAACGGATTTGATGTGTAGTAGTTGTGTTTTGGCTATAGATTTTATTCTTGATATTGTGAGACGAGGTTTGAGATTCTATTTTTCTGGGGCCCTATGGTAATTGACTTTCGGGTTAGTTTATATGAGTTTACTGTTTTATTTCGATTCATGTTTTCTGTTATTATTATTTCGTACAGGTTTATTGTGAGTGACATGCCATAGCCTCATCACTATTTCGTCGAGGTTAGGCTCGGCACTTACAGAGCATGAGGTTGGTTGTATTCATGCTACACTTCTGTACTTCTTGTGCAGATTCCGGTGTTGGTCCCAGTGGCATGTAGCGGAGACTGCTCGGATTTGACAGTTATAGGAGACTTAAGGTAGAGCTATTGGTGTTTGCAGTCTGTGAAGTCCCATTCTACCATGCTTTACTGTTATTCTAGTTTCAGACAGTATTATGTCTTACTTCAGACCATGTCTGTAGTATTCTAGACGCTCATGTACTTGTAACTCCGGGTTACTGGGAGTAGTTTAGTATCGCGTTACTTATAATAACATTATGTTCATTTGTGAGTTTATTAATTGTTAATTATCATCACCTTGTTATAATTGCTAAAACAGGTTAATTACTTACCTAATGTTGGTTTGCATGACAAGTAGATGTTAGACGCCATCAAGGCCCCAATAATAGAATTTCGGGTCGTGAAAAAATATTCGTATGAGTGTTAGCATGAATATGAACGACTAGCATAGACTAATAATGTCCGTCTATTTTTGTGTGGGCTTTCATCAATAATTGTTGGGTTTTATATGAATTCTACCCCAATTACAATTAACATTATTTTGTATAGTCTTACCTTTCAGAATAATGACTTTTCCCATAAAATTGCAGTGGTTGTTTCCTTAAGTGATTGATCTTTTAAATTAATTGCAACAGTAAGCTTTTTTTTCCACCAAAAATAACATAAATTTTTAAAATTAAAAACTTAAAATTCTTGTTTGACGGTGAAAACTTGAAGCTAATGATAATGTTAAAATAATTTGAATATTAATTTTCACTTAAATTTTTAATTCAAATGATACTTTAATGATTTGCTTTAAAAATCTCAAAAATCCATTATTGGCCCTTAGAAAGTGTTGAAGAAGACAAAATATGATCTTCTTTGATTTGATATCAATTGACTAAATTGGTGATAATGGATCACTTGTGTTGGTATTTGAAGATTTTTTTTGACATTTGAGATCATCTGGACTATATTTGAGGTGGGTTGATCGAGATTAAAATTGTAATTAGAAGAAATACTTTGTTGAACAATATAGAAAAATTATACCAAATAGATAGACTTTGATGAACAATTTAACAAATAGGTAGATGCTAATAACACCAAGTTACACCAATCTGGTAGAGTCTGATGACTAATTGAATAAGCACAAAATTATCCTAATCAGGTAGAGTTTGTAAATAATTTAACAAATATATTGAATCTAGATAACACAAATAATGCAATATGAAAGAGTTTTATGAACAATTAAACAATCACAAAGTCATGTCAACCGGGTAGAGTTTATGAACAACTAACAGTATAAATAGAGCATAGAATAAAATCTATCTATCCGGAAGAGAAATCCTTGACAAACAATAAATATATTGGGTTCGGAGATTATTTTTTAAATAAATTAAAATGAAAATAATAGTTAGATACCACTCCCTTATAGGGCCATTCAGTCCAATTTTCATAACGGAACGCTCTTAATTACTATCGGAGGATAAATTTCAATAGTTTGCACAAGGTTAAAAAGATAACACATTCTTTATTAACTTACTATAAAAAAATTATTAACTTGCCATATCTCCAGTGATATCTAATAATTAACCTACCTAAAGAAAATTACCTTCGGATAATAGTGCTATTATCATGCAATCACAAGTGGAATATGAAAATATTGTAATTCATTTGTATATAGTAAGACAAGAAATACATAATAAATGAATTGCCTTAATTCTCTTAACTGATTACCATATTTTAGCCAGTGGACACTTAGAAAAAATACTATATAAAGATTGTTGTTGGTCAGACACTATATCAGTGAAATAAAGAAAGATTTATAAAAGAAATGACAATTCCTAAAAGTATTGTGCTCATTATTGGTGTTGTGGCTACTTTGTTTTCTATAGCTTTGGCTACACCAGGAACTGCCACATTTTATACGAACTATGTTCGTAAGTATTTTAGTTTTCTTTCATTAAAATTTTAATAAACAAAAACAAAATGGGATTTACGTTGTATGCATCGAGTAGTATAAATTTTCTTTACTCTATAAGTAAATTTTAATTTATAATATCAAGTTAGTTATCATTTTATTAGGTTATCATAATTTATAACCCTGCATATGACTTGATATTTTTTACTCTACCAACGCTATAATTTAAACTTATAAAAGAGCTTTATTGATAAGAAAAAACAGCATAAAAAATGATTAGCATATTCCTTTTTATGAAAAATAAAAAATAAAAAGGTTATTGATGATACATGAGTCATTTGACTTTAGAAACAAAAAAAAAAGAACAATTGTTTTATTCAAGTGAGCAACAATGCAAATGTCTCATTCAATTATTTGCTTAATATCATAATTTTTTTTGACATAACTAATTCTAAACTTGTTTAGAACTGAGGTTTAATTATTATTATTATTATTATTCGTGCAGCTTCGGCATGTTATGGAAACACACCCCAAGGTACCATTATAGCAGCAGCAAGTGATCCTCTTTGGAATAATGGTGCAATATGTGGCAAAACTTTCAATGTCACATGCACTGGTCCAACAAATCCAGTGCCACACCCTTGCACTGGCAAGAGTATTGTGGTAAAGATTGTTGATCATTGCCCTGGATGTGGTGGGACCCTGGATCTCTCTAAAGAAGCCTTCTCAACCATTGCTAATCCTGTTGCTGGCGTTATTAAGATCGACTATGTCCAGTGAGTAACGATTTTCAACACATATATAAATTTATACTCTTTATCCAAAATACTAAATTCAGTCGAACCATTTAACTATATGTTGTATCTGCCACTGAGTATATTATTTTATGATTTTCAGGACATCATGAGAGCATCATAGGCGCATGGAATTCCAATCTATACTATATATAGCAGGTTGAAAATATATTCCATAGTGAAGTTGATTTGATCAATAATTCACAATTGAATGTATGTATTTTATCAATTCTAAGAATAAAAGTTCATCGTTTCCTTTTCCCTTTGTTCTATGTTGGAAAATATTGAGCATGTTTTATCAAGCACAAGCTATTTATCACATGAAGACTGCAAGGCACGATTTTTTTTTATTTTTATTTTTTTTTATCATGGGAGAGGAAGGATAAGTGCCACGATCCTAAATTCAGACCCGGTCGTGATGACGCCTCTCGTGAAGGCAAGGTCAGCCGACACAACACACAATTCATCTTAAGCAATTGAAATAATACAATTTAAGTCTTTAACATGATTAAATCCCAAATAAACAGCGAGATAGTACACTTTGCGAAATAGACATAGCCCAACATCGGGGTGTCACCAGTCATGAGCATCTAATAAACGATTAAAAGTAGAAAGAGTCTACATAGTTTATTACAGAACTAAAACAAGGGAACATAAGATAAGGGGAGAAGCATTGGGCTGCGAACGCCGAGCAGCTACCTAGTGAACTCCGAACCGCCTGAGCTGGAAGCAATCAGCACTCGCTAGTGGGACCCGAGGCTCCTGTATCTGCACACAAGGTGCAGGGAGTAATGTGAGTACTCCGACTTAGTGAGTAATAATAATAAATGAAGACTGAACGGTGAGAAATCACGTAAAGCACAACAACATGCTATAAAGAATCAGTGTAAAACCATTAAAAGGCAATGAAACAGTGAAATTTATAAAACACCTTAGTTCAGTACAAGTTTCTTTAAAATACCTTTTAAATAGTGAAACAAGTAAATGACAGGCAACTATAAGAGATAAACACATAAAAACCGCCCCTCGGGCACAATACCAATAGAATCAACCCCTCGGGCAACAACATGGAACAACACCAGCCCCTCGGGCTATATCTCATATCACAATGGGTACCCGCGCTTACTAGGGGTGTACAGACTCCAGGAGGGGCCCCTTATGATCCAAGCGCAATATCAAACCATCTTGTGGTATAATCAATAGGCTTTCGGCCTCATATCAAGCCACCTCGTGGCGTACAACTAAGGTTCTCGGCCTCATAATCATAATCAGTACAACACTGCTGCGGTGTGCAACCCCATCCCTTAATAGTCCTCACAACATAGGCCCTCGGCCCTACTCAGTCAGAAATCTTTAAAAGTCACTCGGGCATAGTAAAAATGTGATGCTCACCCCAAAATATCATTTAAAGTATTAAAATAGAGTAAACATGGCTGAGTTATGAAAACTATATAATATAGCATAACTGAGTATAGATATTAAAGTCAAAGCAGTGAGGAAATAGCAGTAAAATCCCCTAAGGTTCCAAATAGTTGGCACGAGGCCTAAATAGGGCATTCAGCCCAAAACATGATAATAGCAAACAGTTTTCAATTAAATACGCGGTAAAATAATCATTCGGGATGGACTAATTCACAATCCCCAATGGTGCACGACCCCACGCTCGTCATCTAGCGTGTGTGTCACCTCAAAATAGCATGACGGTGTAAAATCTGAGGTTTCATACCCTCAGGACAACATTTACAATCATTACTCACCTCGATCCGGTCCAAACTCTAGCCTGCGATGCCTTTTCCCCTCGAATCAGCCTCAACTCGCGTCGAATCTATCCAATAGTAGAATCACAACATCAAAACATGCTAAGAGAACGAAGCCCATGTGAAAATAATCAATTTACAATATTAATTCCGAAATTAACCAACACCCGACCCCCGAGCCCATGTCTTGGAATTTGATAAAATTTACATCAATAGATTCCTTATCTCCCCACAAGTTCATACATATCAAAAGTCCCAAAATCTGACCACAAATGACCCTTCAAATCCCCAAGTCAATGTCTCCAATACCAAGCCCTAATCCCCACTTTTTAATCCTTAATTTCCATTAATCTTAGGCCAAATTAGTGAAATAATACCATAGGATCGATGATTAGGTTCAAAAATCTTACCTCCAGACGTTGTCCCTTGAATCTCTCTTCAAAATCTCCCAAAAAGCTCCAAAACCGACTTGAAATGGTGAAGAACAACTCAAAAATCGCGAAGAAATTCTTTTATACCTTCTGGCCCAGGCTTTTCGCACCTGCGGTCCATCTACCGCATCTACGGTCCAAGACACCACATCTGTAGTTTTCACTTATGGGCCAAAATTCGCATCTGCGATGCACTGCCCGCACCTGCGCTATCGCCGGTGCGCTCCCCTTACCGCTTCTACGGTTCCAGCTGATCCTCCTCTTGGCCGCATCTGCGATTCCCTATACGCTTCTGCGAGCCCGTACCTGCGGTTATGACAGCAGACTTAGCTTCAGCTGCTACATCCAACTTCCAAATTTTCTGCCAACCATCCGAAATCACCCCGAGGCCCCCGAGACCTAAACCAAAAGCACAAACAAGTGCTATACCACTATCCAAACTTATACCAATCTTCAAAATACCTCAAACCACATCGAATCAACCAAAACACCTCGGATTCAAGCCTAAGGTTCCCAAAATCTTCTGAATTACGCTCTTGATCAAAAAGTCTACCAAACCACGCCCGAATGACCTGAAATTTTGCACACACATCCCAGATAACACAATGGACCTACTGCAACTCTCGGAATTCCATTCCGACCCCTATATCAAAATCTCACCTATCAACCAAAAAACGACAAAATTCCAATTTTGTCAATTTACGCCTAAATCTACTCCATACCTCCAAAACACATTCCAATCATGCTCTTAAGTCCCAAATAACCTCCCGAAGTTATCCGAACCATCGGAACTCACATCCGAGACCTTTAACACATAAGTCAACATCCGGTTGACTTTTCCAACTTAAGCTTCCTCAAAAGAAAATAAGTGTCTCAAACCTTACCAAAACCTCTCTGAACCCGAGCCAACCAACCCGATAACACAAAATATAGTTGAACAAGGCAATAAGAAGTGGAAGTGGGGGGAACGGAGCAATAACTCATAAAACGAGCGGTCGGGTCGTTACATCCTCCCCCTCTTAAACAAACGCTCGTCTGCGAACGAGTCAAGAAACATACCTGAAGCCTCAAACAGGTGATAATATCTGCTCTGTATCTCCTGCTCGGTCTCCCAGGTAGCCTTCTCCACGGGCCGACCTCTCCACTGCACTTTCACTGAAGTTATATCCTTTGATCTCAGCTTTCGAACTTGACGCTCCAAAATAGCTGCTGGCTCCACATCATAAGTCAAATCATCATCTAACTAAACCGTGCTGAAATCTAGAACATGAGATGGATCCCCAATATACTTTTAGAGCATAGAAACATGAAATACCGAATGCACACTTGACAAGATGGGTGGCAAAGCAAGCTGATAAGCCACCTCTCCAATCCTCCAAAGCAGCTCATAAGGCCCAATGAACCGAGGACTCAATTTACCTTTCTTCACAAATCTCATATCACCCTTCATGGGCAAAACCTTCAGCAAAACCTTCTCACTAACAATGTAGGGCACATCCCGAACCTTCTTGTCAGCATAACTCTTTTATCTCGACTGCGCTGTACGAAGCCTCTCCTGAATTACCTTCACCTTTTCCAAAGCATCCTGCACCAAGTCTATCCCCAATAGCCTAGCCTCACCCGGCTGAAAC
The DNA here is from genome assembly GCF_000393655.2 of Nicotiana sylvestris. Taxonomy (NCBI): domain Eukaryota; kingdom Viridiplantae; phylum Streptophyta; class Magnoliopsida; order Solanales; family Solanaceae; genus Nicotiana; species Nicotiana sylvestris. Next base: position 32,215,533 of record NC_091062.1, read on the forward strand.
CAACCAACTGGAAATCTACACCGCCTCCCATACAAAGACTCATATGGAGCCATCTGAATCCTCGATTGGTAGTTGTTGTTATAAGCAAACTCTGCGAGCGTAGAAACTTATCCCATGACCCTCCGAAATCAATGACATAAGCACACAACATGTCCTCCAATATCTGAATAGTGCGCTCGGACTGCCCGTCATTCTGAGGGTGAAAAGTTATGCTCAACTCAACCTAAGTACCCAACTCTCACTGCACAGACCTCCAAAACTGTGAAGTAAACTGAGTGCCCCTATCTGAAATGATGGAAACTGGGACACCATGCAAACGAACAATCTACCAGATATAGATCTCTGCCAACCGCTCTGAAGAATAGGTAGTACACACAGGAATGAAGTGCGCAGACTTGGTCAGCCAATCCACAATCACCCAAATAGCATCAAACTTCTTCAAAGTCCGTGGGAGCCCAACTACAAAGTCCATGGTGATCCGCTCCCACTTCCATTCTGGAATATCCATCTGCTGAAGCAAGTCACCCGGTCTCTGATGCTCATATTTCACCTGCTGACAATTGAGACACCGAGCTACAAATCCCACAATGTCCTTCTTCATTCTCCTCTACCAATAGTATTGTCTCAGATCCTGATACATCTTTATGGCACCCGGATGGATGGAATACCACGAGCTATGGGCCTTCTCCAGAATCAACTCCAGAAGCCCATCTACATTGGGCACACATATCCGGCCCTGCATCCTCAACACCCCATCATCACCAATGGTCACATCTCTGGCATCATCGTGCTGAACTCTGTCCTTAAGGACAAGTAAATGAGGATCATCATATGGGTGCTCTCTGATGCAATCATATAAGGAAGACCGAGAAATTACACAAGTCAATACCCGGCTGGACTCCGAAATATCTAACCTCATGAACCGATTGGCCAAGGCCTGAACATCAACTGCAAGAGGTCTCTCCCCAACTGGTATATATGCCAAACTTCCATACTCACCGCCTTTCGGCTCAAAGCATCGGCCACCACATTGGACTTCCTCGGATGGTACAAGATAGTAATATCATAATCCTTTAGTAAGTCCAACCATCTCCGCTGCCTCAAATTGAGATCCTTCTGCTTGAACAAGTTCTGGAGGCTACGATGATCAGTAAACACCTCACAAGATACACCATACAAGTAATGCCTCCAAATCTTCAACGCGTGAACAATGGCAGTCAACTCCAAATCATGAACATGGTAGTTCTTCTCATGGGGTTTCAACTAGAGAGAAGCATAATTAATAACTTTACACTGATGCATCAACACACACCCAATACTAATCCTCGAAGTACCATAATACACTGTATATTAACCTGAAGTTGATGGCAAAACTAACACCGGAGTTGTGGTCAAGGTTGTCTTGAGCTTCTGAAACCTCTCCTCACACTCGTCCAACCACCTAAATAGAGCACCCGTTTGAGTTAACTTGGTCATGGGTAATGTGATAGATGAGAATCCCTGCACAAACCGGCGGTAGTAACCCACTAAACCAAGAAAGCTGCAAGTCTCTGTGGCTGAGAACGGTCCGGGACAACTCTAAACTGCCTCTATCTTCTTTCTGATCAACTTGAATACCCTTGCTGGACACCACGTGCCCCAAGAAAGCCACTAAACTAAGCCAAAACTCACACTTGGAGAATATTGCATAAAGCTTCTCCTCACTCAATCTCTACAACACAACTCTCAAATGCCCTGCGTGCTCCTCCTGACTACGCGAATATACCAAAATATCATCAATGAAAACTATGACGAACGAGTCGGGATAAGGCCAGAATACGCTATTCATCAAATACATGAACACTGTTGGGGCATTGGTTAGCCCAAAAGACATCACCAAGAACTCATAATTACCATATCAGGTCCTGAAAGCCATCTTAAGTATATCCGAGTCCCTGATCTTCAACTGGTGATAACCTGAACGGAGATCAATCTTGGAGAACACTCTCGCTCCCTGAAACGGGTCGAATAAATCATCAATGCGAAGCAAAGGATACTTATTCTTAATTGTTACTTTGTTCAACTGCCTATAATCAATGCATATCCTCATAGTGTCATCCTTCTTCTTCACAAATAGAACCGACGCACCCCAATGCGACACACTAGGCCGAATGAACCCCTTATCAAGGAGTTCCTAAAGCTGCTCCTTTAACTCCTTCAACTCCTTCAACTCCGCTGGTGCCATATGATATGGTGGAATAGAAATAGGCTGAGAGCCTGGCACCAGATCAATACCAAAATCAATATCCCTATCTGGTGGCATGCCCGATAGGTCTGCAGAAAATATATCGGGAAAATCTCTCACAACTGGAATAGAATCAATACTGGGAGTCTCTACATCGACATCCCTCACAAAGGCTAAATACGAAAGACAACATTTCCCAACCATACGTTGGGCCTTCAAGAATAAAATTACCCTATTGGGAACATAATCAGTCGAACCTCGCCACTCAATTCGTGGCACCCCCGGCATAGCTAATGTCACTGTCTTAGCATGACAGTCCAGAATGGCACGCCATGGAGATAGCCAATCCATGCCCAAAATAACATCAAAATCCACCATACATAACAATAAAGATCCACTCGGGTCTCCAGGCCCCCAATAGTCACCACACACGACCGGTACACATGGTCTACAATAACAGTATCGCCCACCAGAGTAGATACATGAATAGGTGAAACAAGAGACTCACGGGGCATATCCAAATAACGAGCAAAGTGTGATGACACATAAGAATAAGTGGAACTGGGATCAAGTAATACAGAAGCATCTCTGTGGTAGACTAAGACAATACCTGTAATAACATCATCAGAAGCAATAGCATCGGGTCTAGCTGGAAGTGCATAGAAACAGGCCTGACCGCCACCTGATCGACCTCCCCCTCTAGGGCGACCCCTAACTGACTAACCTCCACCCCTAGCTGGTTGGGTGGGTGGTGGTGAAGTAACTGGCGCTGAAGATGATGACTGACTCCTCTACTAAGATGAACCTACAAGACGACGAGGATACTGCCTCCACATATAACCCATCTTTCCACACTCATAGCAACTCCTGGGTGCTGGAGACCGAGACTGAAGGGAACACCTAGCACCGAAATGACTAGCAGATGCACCTGGCATAGAAGAGCCCTGAACTAATGGAGCACGTGACGAACTCTAAGCTAGAAGGGCACTAAGTGATGACTGGCCCCGATAAAAACTGTGAGAACCATGACCCGATGACGCCCCACGATAACCTGGGTGAGCTGGCTGAGCATGCCTGAATGGACGGCCTCTGCTGTGCTAAAACTAACCTCTCGAAGGAGCACCACCATAACTACCAGATCCTCGAGGCCTCTTGGCCTCCCTCTCATCTCGCTCTTGTTGACGAACTAACTCAATCTCACGAGCAATGTCTACAACCTCCTCAAAAGTAGCACCAGACACCCTCTCCCTGGTCATAAGAATATGAAGTTAATATGTGAGGTCATTAACAAACCTCCTAATACTCTATCTATCTATCGGAACCAACCAAATAGCAAGACGAGCTAACTCTGAGAACCTTATCTCATACTGCGTCACAGTTATCTCTCCCTGGCGCAACCACTCGAACTGCCTATGCAGCTCCTCTCTGTGAGACTGTGGCACATACTTCTCCAAAATAAGAACAGAAAACTGCTACCAGGTAAGGGGTGCTGCGACAATGGGCCTACGTCTCTCATAAGCCTCCCACCAAGTGAAAGCAACTCTAGAAAACTAAAAAGTAGTGAAAGTGACCCCACTAGTTTCCAGAATACCCGTTGTACGAAGAATCCTCTGACACTTATCCAAGAAACCCTAGGCATCTTCACGCTCTGCACCACTAAAAGTCGGAGGCTGAAGTTATCAAACCTCTCCAACCTGCGATGCTCGTCCTCTAGCATGGCAGCAACTGCATAGTCTTGAGCAGCTGCAACCAGCTGGGCTAGATTTTCCCCCGGTGTCTGAAGTCCTTGCACGACCTGCTTAGGTGTGTGAGCAGTGGGAGCCTGAGTGACTCCCCCGGCCTGAGAAGTAGTTGCGGTTGTAGTAACTGAAACCGCATGAGCCAGGCCAGTGCATACTGATAGAATCTGAGCCAAGGCCTTCTGAAGACCCAGAATCACAATGGGCATAGCTGGTGCCTAAGCTGGTGCTGCTGGAGCATCCACAACTGGGACCTGATCCTGAACTGGGGTGGCTAGTGGATCTGCAGGTGCTGCCCTAGCTGTTATACGGGCCACACCCCTACCCCTACTACGACTACGACCGCATCTTCGGCCTCTAGTGGCCACAGCTGGTGGTACTGGTGGTCGTCCATCTTGACTGGTAGCGCGTGTCCTCACCATCTGTGAGAGAATAGAATAATAGAAGTTTAGTACTCGGATCAACAGATTCGCACAACAAGAATTTCAAAAATGTGAAGTTTTTCCTAAAGGTTCTGCAGCCTCTCAAGGATAAATACAGACGTCTCTGTACCGATCCGCGAGAGTACTAAACCTGCTCATGACTCGTGAAACCTATGTAACCTAGGATCTAATACCAACTTGTCACGAACCTAAACCCAGACCCGGACGTGATGGCACCTCTCGTGAAGACAAGGCCATCCGACAGAACACCCAATTCATCTTAAGTAATTGAAATAACACAGCCTAAATAAACAGTGAGACAGTACAATTTGCGGAATAGACACAGCCCAACATCGGGGTGTCACCAGTCATGAGCATCTAATAACCGATTAAAAGTAGAAAGAGTCTACATAGTTTATTATAGAACTAAACAAGGGAACATAAGATAGGGGAGAAGCACTGGGCTGCGAACGCCGAGCAACTACCTAGTGAACTCCGAACCGCTTGAGCTGGAAGCAATTAGCACTCGCTAGTGGGACCCGAGGCTTCTATATCTGCACACAGGGTGCATGGAGTAATGTGAGTACTCCGAATCAGTGAGTAATAATAATAAATAAAGACTGAAAGGTAAGAAATCACGTAAAGCACAACAACATGCTATAAAGAAGCAGTGTAAAACCAATAAAAGGCAATGAAACAGTGAAATCTTATAAAACACCTTAGTTTAGTACAAGTTTCTTTAAAATACCTTTTTAATAGTTAAACAAGTAAATGACAGGCAACTAGAAGAGATAAACACATAAAAACTTCCCCTCGGGCACAATACCAATAGAATCAACCCCTCGGGCAACAACATGGAACAACACCAGCCCCTCGGGCAATATCTCATATCACAATGGGTTATCACGCTCACTGGGGGTGTATAGACTTCAAGAGGGGCCCCTTACGGCCCAAGCGCAATATCAAGCCATCTCGTGGCATAATCAATAGGCTTTCGGCCTCATATCAAGCCACCTCATGGCGTACAACTCAGGACCTCAGCCTCATAATCATAATCAGTGCAACACTGCTGCGGCGTGTAGCCCGATCCCATAATAGTCCTCACAACATAGGCCCTCGGCCCTACTCAGTAAGAAATCTCTAAAAACCACTCGGGCATAGTAAAAATGTGATGCTCAACCCAAAATATCATTGAAAGTATTAAAACAGAGTAAACATGCCTGAGTTATGAACACGATATAATATAGCATGACTGAGTATAGATATTAAAATTAAAACAGTGAGAAAATAGCAGTAAAATCCCCTAAGGGCCCAAATAGTTGGCACGAGGCCCAAATATGGCATTCAGCCCAAAACATGATGATAACAAACAGTTTTCAATCAAATACGCGGTAAAACAATCATTTGGGATGGACTAAGTCACAATTCCCAACGGTGTACGGCCGCACACGCATCATCTAGCATGTGCGTCACCTCAAAATAGCACGACGATGTGAAATCCGGGGTTTTATACCCTCAGGACAACATTTACATTCATTACTCAGCTCGATCCGGTCCAAACTCTAGCCCTCAATGCCTTTGCCCCTCGAATCGGCCTCAACTCGCGTCGAATCTATCCAAAATCAGAATCACTCCGTCAAAACATGTTAAGGGAACGAAGCCCATGCGAAATAATAAATTTACAACATTAATCCCGAAATTAACCAAAACCCGACCCACAGGCCCACATCTCGGAATTCAATAAAATTTACATCAATAGATTCCTTATCTCCCCATGAGTTCATACATATCAAAAGTCCCAAAATTCGACCAAAAATAACCCCTCAAATCCCCAAGTCAAGGTCTTCAATACCAAGACCTAATCCCCACTTTTTAACCCTTAATTTCCATTAATCGTAGGCCAAATCAGTGAAATAATGCCATAGGATCGATTATTAGGTTCAAAAATCTTACCTCCAGGCGTTGTCCCTTGAATCCTTATTTGAAAGCTCCCAAAAAGCTCCAAAACCGACTTGAAATGGTGAAAAACAACACAAAAATAGTGAAGGAATTTTTTTATACCTTCTGGCCTGGGCTTTTCGCACCTGCGGTCCATCCACCGTATCTGCGGTACCGCTTCTGCAGTCCAAGACACCGCATCTGCAGTTTTCACTTATGGGCCAAAATCCGCATCTGTGATGCACTGCCTGCACCTATGCTATCGCAGGTGCGCTCCCCTTACCGCTTCTGCGATTCCAGTTGATCCTCCTCTTGGCCGGATTTGTGGCTCCCTCTACGCTTCTGCGAGCCCACGCCTGCGCTCCCCTAGCCGCAGGTGCGGTTATGACAGCAGACTTAGCTTCAGGTGCTACATCCAACTTCCAAATTTTCCGCCAACCATCCGAAATCACCTCGAGACCCCCGTGACCTCAACCAAAAACACAACCAAATCCTATACTATCCAAACTTATGCCAATCTTCAAAACACCTCAAACCACATCGAATCAACCAAAACACCTCCAGTATCAAGCCTAAGGTTCCCAAAATCTTCCGTATTACGCTCTTGATCAAAAAGTCTACCAAACCATGCCCGAATGACCTAAAATTTTGCACACACGTCCCAAGTGACACAATGGACCTACTGCAACTCCCAAAATTACATTCCGATGTCTATATCAAAATCTCACCTATCAATCGGAAAACACCAAAATTCGCCTAAATCTACTTCGTACCTCCAAAAAACATTCTGATCACGCTCCTAAATCTCAAATCACCTCCTGAAGCTATCTGAACCATTGGAACTCACATCCGAGCCCTTTAACACATAAGTCAACATTTGGTTGACTTTTTCAACTTAAGCTTTCTCAAAAGAGACTAAGTGTCTCAAACCTTACCAAAACCTCTCCGAACCCGAGCCAACCAACCCGATAACACAAAATACAGTTGAACAAGGTAATAAGAAGTAGAAATGGGGGAAACAGAGTGGTAAGTCATGAAATAAACGGTCGGGTCGTTACAATAAGACAGAGATCATTTGAATTCCATTAGTAATGAGGATTCAGAATATCACACATTGATTAATCAAAGAGATATTCAACAATGAAAGGGAAGATTGATTCTTTGGGATCATTCCTTTCTTCAAACGAAATGAAAAGAGATAGAATCAGGCCGATTCACGAAATGCCTTTATGAATATACGCCACGAATATGTTTCAGCTACGAAACTCTTCTCAACGACCCTTAATATCGTCATTAAAATATTTTGTTGTGACTTTTTCCATTTTTGTGGCCACCAAATAAAGTCCTTTTCTTCTAATGCTTTCCCATGTTTCCTTTCTCTTCCTTTATCGGTAATAAAAAAGCTAAAACTATACAGTTTGTCAAAATAATTATCAGCAAAACTTCAGATCAAAGGAAATATTTCTGTAGTAAATCTAAGTCATTTTGTTAAATTCTATCTTCACTTTAGGCATCCTTATGACGTACGACCTGCTATTGCTTGAATGTTACAGTAATTTTTGAACTTTTTAATTAGTAATCTAATTTAACCTTCTATTGGTTGAGTTATATTTTTTGTCCACCAAATGTAACGAGCCGACCAGTCATTTTGAGAATTTAAGTTCCGTTTAGTGGCATAAGGTCTTGAACAACTTCATATTATGTGTATCAAGTTGCGTGCATGATTGAATTCAGTTACCGGATGATTCGGAGTCGAATTGGAAGAATGAATCTAGTTTTGGAAGCTTAAGCGGTGAGACCGGAATGTGACTTTTGTGTAAATGGCTCCGCAATGGATTTTGGATGATTTCAACAATTTTTTATGGTAATTTGGGACTTAGGCGTACGTCCGGATTCAAATTTGGAGACCTGTAGTTTAATTTGGAGCATTTCGGCAAAAGTTGGAAAAGTTGGTTTGGAAAATGGAGAAGTTTGACTCATAGTTGACTTTTATTATATCGAGGTCGGAATGAAATTCCGAGATTTGGAGTAGCTCCGTTATGTTATTTGGGATTTGCCTGCAAAATTTGGCGTTATTCTGGGTTGGTTTGATTGGTTTCGGCACGAATTTTCGAAGTTGGAAGATTTGGAAGTTCCTAGTTCGATTCATGGTGCAATTTGCATTTTCGGTGTTGTTTGATGTGATTCGAGACCTCGAATGAGTCCGTGTTTGGTTTTAGAACTTGTTTGTGTATTTACAGAATCCTCAACCCAGTTAAAATGATCAATTCAACCAAGCCAATTTTCTGTTAGTCCATTATTTCCTATCATTAATCTAATATTTTAGCTAATAACAACAACAACAACAAAAAAATATCCATTTTAACATGTTAATGAATGACCAAACATCCTCTAATTCAAATAAAAAAACATAAATGAACTTTTAAGCAAACCCACTTTAAGGCATGGAATCAAAATTTGCATAGGCAAAAATACTTAATGAAATAATCATTAAACCACAATCAGAATTAAGCTAGGAAGACATGGTTGCACAGAACGGACCTTTATTATTGTTGAAATCGAAATTTTAGAACTTTGCAATTTAACAAATGGACGGAACACCACTAACAACTACCAAAAATCAGTGACGACGACTTCGATCTCAATAGACCAGAAATGAAAATGTCACTGCGCCTTTCAACCTCGAACGACAATATGGCTCGACTAGGAATCAACGTCGAACAACAGTCAGATCACATCCATCTTAGTTTCTGCTCAAAGTTTCTGCTGGATTTCCGGCCAGTTATGGTAGATGTTGCTGCTGGTTTCCAGCGAGTTCTGGTGTGAGGTGATGGAGTTAAGATCATGGGTTGGTGGAGGACGGTGATGGGCAGAAGCGTTTGGTGAATATGAATGAGAAGGATCACGGCTGAAGGTTGTTTATGGAGACTAGGATTCTTTGTTATTAGCGTTAGGTCTCATGTGCTCAAGGTTGAAGATGAAAGAAATAGGTCCATGGGGGTTCGGCGACTGATTTTGTTTTGTGTATAGGTCTTTTGGCGTTAGGTCTAAGGTTTTTAAGTGTTGTTTTTGGTTGGGAAGATGAAGGGCTCCATGTTAGGTGCTATGAAAAAGAAGAAGCTTGGCTTTTCCATGGAAACGCCTACCTTGAAAATGAGATGCAGAAGCGGCGATGGGGGGAACATGGGGTGGTTTTGAAGAGGGTTGAGGTGGTATCGAATCAGGAAGATGAAGAGAGGCACGTCTGAAGCTTTTTTAGATGGGGTGGGTCGTGTGTGTTGTGTTGATTTTAGGGGTGAGGTGAAGAAGACAAGTTCAGGGGGTGGGGTTCTTGGTGAATTGCGGCGCCTAATTTTTTAATCTCCTAGGCATTAGCTCTATATTTTATAGGTCTAGCCTTTTATTTTGTTCCCAAGAAGAGTGTAGAAGGGTCCCTAGGGTTAGCTTAATGGGCATTGGGTATTAGACTTAATGGGCTAATCCGAATTGGGCCAACAATTGGGCTCTAAAACTCCTAAAATTGTGGTCCAACACCTTAATTGACTCATTTTAATATAAGACAAAAATACTATGCAATGCAAAAGCTAATCCTAATTAATTAAACTAAATTATATTAAAACATAAAATTATTTTTTGTATTTTTAAGATTATATAAAAAGTAAAAAATAAGGTACTATTTTGTACATTTTTTATTTAAATTTATGAAAGATGCATAAACTAAAATATTGTTTTGTCATTTTCATTTATGTGATGAAATAAAGTAAAAGAGTCAAAATTAGTTGAAATAGTGATATTAGGCTTAAACTAAATATTTACATGCCAAAATATAAAAAATCCTGGGGAGGGTCAAAAATCACATGTCTACAATATGGTTAATATATTTTTTATGCATTTTTATGATTGCATTTGATATCTTTTAAGCTAAATTGCATATAATTGCAATATTGGCCCATTTAATGTATAATTATATTTTATATGCGTAAAATTGGTCTCCTATATTTTTAAAATGTTAAATGCCTATTTTAAATCATTTTGGTACATAAAATTATTTTCCGGAAATTATTTATTATTTATTATAAATTATATTGGGGGAAAGTAGCTATTTAAAATATAGGTAGATTGGCTTTCAATTGTACCCCAAATCGAACCCCAACCCAAGCCCAATTCAAATTAAAACACTCGACCCAAGTCCTAAATCCGCCGACTCGGCCCAAGACTCGCTAAATCCTAGCCGTTGATCTAAAAGATCAATGTCCCTCATAATTCTGTTCCTTTTTTAATTCTAACTACACCTTAACCCTACCTCATTTCCAAATACCGCTGCCTCTGTATCCTCTCTTATCTCAACCGCCCAACCCTAGCTCCCTTCAACCGTCGCCTCCTTCTCCATTCCTCTCCAGTGACCAACCCTCAACTCCTAAGCCTCCAATGGCTCCTCTATTGTCATGTTCATCTTCTCTGAGGCCTTCAAGGGCCCTGGGCCATGCCGGCTTGTATCTAGGGTTTGCTATTTGGCTGTTCATGGCTACTCCGGTGTGATTTCGAGAAAAATCACACTGTATTTATTACGATCTTTGGGTTTCTAAACAAGTTCTTCCATCTCTACTTGGGTTTTTTCTGAAAACCTAATTTTTGTTTACAACTCTTAGATCAGTACGATTTTTAAACAATTTGAGTCTGTTCTTTTGATGTTTTACACTATTCTTGAATATCTTTTACAAAAATCATCGATTTCAGGTATTTTTTACCTTCTTCTCAAACTAGGGTTTTCGGAACTTCTTCTACATTTCGTTTAAACCGATTCTTTATGTTTAAACTTCTATCCCTTGCATATTTCGACGGATTCTATGATTTTACTCCTTTTTCAACTCGCTTATGTTGGAAACCCTGATTTCTTAGTTCCAATCTTGGGTTTCTGAGTTTTGTTTGATAACGTGTTTAGTTAATCTATATGTTTCTATGATTCTATGATTTTTTCCCTATGTTAGGGTTCCTAATTGTGGTTATCCCTGCCTATTGTGTGATTTTGCCCTATTTTGTTCACCAATATTCTGATTCTTCACTTCTCCTACCTGTATCATGCTTAGCTTATTAATTTAGATTATGCTCTACATGAATCCCTAATTATATATATATGATTCTTGTCCTACTCGACCTCTTAGGGTTCTGGTTTTTCTTACCAAGTGTTTGTTCTTATAAAGTGGTGCTAAATCAGTACTATCTTCTATTTTTGAATCCCTGAATCTTTGTGATTGATTCTTCACTGATTCTGCATGATATCTCTACTGATTTTTACCTTGTAGAATATTTTTTGACCTTATTCTATTGTCAATTGTGCTATTAATTGATTTCTTAAGTCTTTCCTTGATTGAAATATGCTGAACCTAGCCTTTATTACATGTTGTGTACTTGTAATATGCAGAAAATATTTCCTTATTTGTCATGTTCAACCTTATACGATTTTCTTCCTTATTTGTCATATGTCTATTACCGTTTGAAGTTAACTCCTCAATTAAAGGGAGTACTTACCTTGATTTCCTGACCGACTGATTCTGAGTTCCACAATTACTGATGGACTTTGATTTTTACCTTATTTTGCTACATACTTTCATACTATTTATATACACACTCTCTTATCAGCACAAAGAGACGAACACTCTTGGTTCAAAACTCTCTTTCAAACTTAAAATTTTCTGCTCTCTTTTGTGCTACTTGCTACTACTATAAGTTAGCCGGCTGCAAGCCAAGGCTAACCATTGTGTTATCCTGCTCTTTCACTTTGCTTACTGTCCTCTTTACTAGTATGTTCTAGTTTCAATTCAAAGTTCCAACAAAAATATGATTCTTTTATTGTTTCAGTTCATCTCGTTTCTAGTTTGCTTCTATTTATGATTTTGTTGTGAAACTTGTAGTTGATGTTTACATTATTATGTACTCCCCTTCCTTAATAACAGAATATTACCCCTCTGTGTTGTTTTTGAACATATCTGCACTAATTATCTCTATGTGTTTACCACCATATGCTCCATGTATCCCCAAATCCCTATCACCCCTGTATGTGAGTTTGTTCTTTATGTCTGATTCTGTGACTATGTCTGGTCAACTGTTTCTGAGCATGTCTATACCAATTCCTAGACCTTTGCTTGTGTCCTATGTATCCCCAAATCCCTTGGCCCCTATTTTGACTACTGAAACTTGCTTTGGTTCTATGACTAATGGCTGTGTATGGACCTGTCTTAAAGGTGACTACTCCACTCTCTTTCAAACTGCCCCTGTTGTGTTACTGAATTACTTTCAAACAAACTTCCTTTTAATACAGTTTTCATTAAAACCTTTCAACTTGTGTCAAGCACTTTCACTCTACTCCTAAGTCAATAAGTTTTGCCCCCTCTAGTATGTGTACTGCCTTGGGATCCTCTTGAGAACCCTCTAAACTCTGGCATACTGAGGCTGGCCCTTCCACACTGCACTTATTCAGTTTTGGTTACCAAGTCTAGGTGTAAGCACTTCCTGGGATCCTTGAGATCCTTAGGGAACTTTGATACACCTAGACTATGATTTTGTCTATGGAATTGAGGTATTAGAGGCTATTGGAGGCTTTGGAAATCTGGGGCCTAATTGAAGGCTCCCTATAGATGAGCTTCTTATTTTCTCATTTACTTATGTAATTCACTCATATGGTCTGTAATAACTTGTAAACAAATATTGGGGTAACTAGTGAAAGGATGGGTAGCTACATGTCTATGGGGTGACACGGGTAGAAATCATGCTCATAGGACTTTACATTTAATCTGATTGCTTTATCAAGTATAAATCATGCTTATAGGGCTTTACATTTTGTCATCTCACCATGCTAGAAACCATGCTTATAGGTTTCAAATAATTCTGTAATAAAATCATGTCTTCAAGGTCTTAAAATCAGTTTAACAAATAGATGACATGCCTATATGATGTAATTTAACCTAGTTTCTGTTATAACAAGTGTTTATGTATGTTTCTATGCCTACAAGTCTGTAAAATCAGTATCAAACTTAGATATCATGCTTATAGGGAACAATGTCAAATCCTACCTATGGATCTCGCCTAAGTTTGGTTTAAATAACTCAATCCGGCTAACATTTAGTTCACTTCTGAATTGGTTTAATTAAGTAGTTTATATTTCCTGAAACAAGTTCTTTTAAAAATTGCCTCAATCTATCATTAGACAGCATGCCCATAGGATTTTTAAAGGTCTGTTTTAAAATATGCCCTGTTTTTATATAAAAATGTAGTCATCAGTATTCCCCGTATAGGCTAGCCTGTAGAACGTTTTCAAAACTGCATTTCTGAAACTGTTTCTATGACTTAATGTTTTTCTGATCCTAACAGGCTTTAAGCAACCAATAGGCAACTGCTAAGGTCATTACTCCTGGGTTTATAAAATAATCAATTGATTGTCTTCTACATATCCACCTAGATATCCTGCCTTAAGATAGTGTTTAATGAAAGACCTTAATTGTGCTTGAGTCGTGCTTTGTATGTGCCGTGTTTGAGGAGGAAACTTTGAGCCTCTAATTGCTCCCTTTTATCTTATGTGCTAAAAGTCATAATTGTTTTGCCTGTCGCCTTAGAATTTTCACATTTAAAACCTTAGGGGTCTCTCTAGAACCACCTATAGGTAGAGGTCCTAAATCCCTCTAGGACCATTAAGAAGGGATGGGTAACAGCACGCAATAGATCGTTGACCAAACACCCGCTTTGCATGACCACTAAGGGGATGGGAAGGGTAGATATGGGATATGATGACTACATGCTAATGTCACGTGCAGCCCCTCATCGAGGAGTGTTTACCGTACATTGTGTGAGGTGATCTTATAGGCTAACCAACCTAGGACTCCCCCTTTACCAAAATTCCTTTTTAAAACCTTCGTTCAAAAATCTTTATCTTATTACTTGAGTTGTCCAACGTGTTTTACTTGCAACCTATTTGATTCAACTGTTTATTTATATAGACCAATTTGTGAATATAAGTTCGTCTGGGACCCACAGTTATGGACCAAGATGGGTGCCTAACACCTTCCCCTCGAGGTTACTTCGAGCCCTTACCCTAATCTCTGATAATGCAAACCAATCCAAGAGTTAATTACTCTAGGTGCCCTAATACACCGTAATCCGTTAGGTGGCGACTCTTCAAATACCCAATTCCCAAAAAGGAAATGAGTTATTACCCTCATGGAATGTCGGAACCCGGACTTCCCCGTCAAGAAGGGAAAAAGAGGGCGCGACAACTCCTATGGTGAAAGACAATAAGAGATTCAGAAGATAAATACAAATTTCAACAAGTAAAAGAAGCAAGATAAAGAAGGGTACGAGGTACCCAGTTAGTGAAGATGATCACTATTTACAATTCAAGAAGAGAGATATAAGCATTTTGAGTTACCTTCAACAGTAACAAAGGTATGTACAATCAGCCACATCCATCTCAGTTATGCCCTATGGGGGCTAACATATGTAGTTTAAGAGAAAGACGGGATATCAGGATCCGGCTGGGGTTAGAGTAACCCAAAATGGTGAATGGATTGTTTGCATTAGTTGGCGTTTTCAAAGGACATTGAAAATGTGCTAATATATCTCCTTGTGAGACACCCAAGATGGTGCACTCTAGAATAGTATAGCTAGATATGAATATTAGAATGTTCAAAAAATAGTTTATAAAGACAAGCACTGGAATCCTGGAAAGGATAAATATTACCTTAGTATGGCTCCCGTCCCTAGTAGAGCGAGAATGTTAGGCAACCCGAAGAGCCAGGGGATGGAGCAAGGGGAGGTAAAAGCAAAAGAATGTCTTGTTGGAGTTTTCATAATAAAGCGATAGGCATAAATGTTAGCAGGGAAATAAGAAGAGAGCTAATGAAGCATTATGAGTAAGATGTAATACATGGATGACAACGGTAGATCAAAAATATGGTTCACTGATACAGTGTTTTCCCACTTATAGTTATACATTACGAGTTGTGGCCATGTAGCCCAGTTACAATTGATAGTACAATAAGAAAGATATGTTACCCTGGAACTTGGTTGAGTAATGCACTAGGTGCCCGTCGTGACCCTTCGATTTGGGTCATGACAAGCGGGAGCTGGGATGTGTGGTGTCATGACCCCAGTTCGCCCTCCATGAACTGTCGTGACGGCACCTAGTCTATACTACTAGGTAAGCCTAACAAGTGCGGAAAAAATAATCAAAAGCTAAAAACAACCAAAGGCAACAATATTTAAATGCTGCTCGGCACATACACATAACTTCTCAAAATCTGATACACTATCCCAAAACCCGGAAACTCACGGATCCACAAGCTGAGAAAAAAAACACTACATAGCTCTAACTCCGGAATGTCTAATAAGAACAAGAAAGTACATAAGGGATAAATACTAAATGTAGGAATAGAAAGGGACTTCTCGGTCTGCGGACGCGGCAGATGTACCTCAAAGTCTCTAGAGCAGTCGCCTCCTCAAGGATGATAGGCCTGAATAACGGTACCTAGATCTGCACATGAAAAATATGCGTAGAAGGGGCATGAGTACACCACAACGGTACTGAGTTAGTGCCAAGCCTAACCTCAGTTGGGTAGTGACGAGGAAGGTCAGGGCCCTACTGAGGTTAAATAAAATATAAAGATCAACAGTAAAGAACAGAACAGTATAAATAAGTACAGTAGTAAAACAACATAGGATGTACAAGACAACAACAACTACACAGAAATAAGGTAAACATGGAAAGCAAATACAGTTCAGCACCAATAATAACAATCGGGGATCTCCGAGGATACCGTCCTGTAGCCCCATCTATACATGTCCAGTGTATCTCCCGGGATCCCGTCCCCTAGTCCAACTCATAATGCGCGGGGATCTACCGGAATCCCGTTCCGTAGTCCCAAATGTAAATACCCAGTACTAGGGGAATCTACCAGGTGCATTCCCATAGTTCCATATAACTGTGCAGGGGGATCTACCGGGAATCTAACCCGTAGTCCCAAAGTAAATAGACAAGGGGGACCTACCAGAATCCCACATCTGTAGTCCCAAAATAAATACACAGTAGCAGCATGAAGATATACAAAAATGGCAAAATTGCATATTAAGGCAATAAGTGATTCTAGCCTAGCATGCTGCACAAAATTCAAGTAAGGCAGGTTGAATCAAATAAAGCAATTAAGTCACTTAGACATGCTTTCCTAAGCTAACAACAGGCTTAATAGTGCAAGTAAAAGAAATAGGAAAGGAAACATGCTAGTATTTACTTAAAGAAAACCGTATTTCTAACAATTAGCACAAGTACGCACTCGTCACCTCACATACAAGGCATTTCAATTACCAAACATACCGATCCTAAGGGGAAGGTCCCCCACACAAGGTTAGACAAGCCACTTACCTCGAACAAGCTCAAAATCAACCTGACACTACATCTTTGCCACGAGTACTCGACTCCAAATGACCCAAATCTATTCAATTCAATTGCATAATGCAAATAACACTTCAAGTAACTGATTCTACAATTAAAGTCTAAGCTAATACGCGAAATTATGTAAAATGACCAAAATGCCCCTCGAGCCCACATCTCAGAATCGAGTGAAATTTATATTTTCAGAAACCTTGTACTCTCACGAGTCTATATATAATAAAAACGCTGAAATTGGAGTCCAAATGACCCCTCAAATCCTCATTTAAAGGTCTCTTAAACTCAAGACCTAAATACCCATTCTTCCCAAATTTTTCACCAATAATTAGGTCTTTAATCACATAAAAATGAGTTATGAAGTCAAGGATGTTACCTCCAAGTGATTCCCCTTTGTTTTCCTTGAAAATATCTCTCAAAAGCTTCAAACCCGGATGAAAATGGTGAAAGAATGGCTCAAAATCGCAAAGGTAACTATTTATATGTTCTGCCCAGCAATTCCTGCATTTGCGGCCCTGGGACCGCATCTGCGGTCCCGCTCTGTGGAAACTACGTCGCATCTATGACTTTCATTTAAATGCCAGCTTCCGCATCTGTGGAACTCTAACCGCAGGAGCAGTTGCATTTCTGCGAACATTTCGCCACATCTGCGGTTAATGAGGAATTCCCAAATTCCGCTTTGGTGGCCTCTACGCCAGTTCTACCGGTCCGCATCTGCGGTCCCAAATTGCAGATGCGAAAATACCAGTAGTAGCAAAAAATACAGCAACTGCAACATGTTCCTCAATTTCTCGTTAACCATCCGAAATCACCCCGAGGCCCCCGGCACTTCAAACAAAAGCACCAACAAGTCACAAACCACTATCCAAACTTGTACTAGTCCTTAAAACACCTAAAACAACATCAAAACCTCGAATTAACCATTGATTTAAGCCTAAGAACTCCAAATTTCTCAAAATACGCTTTCGATCAAAAAGTCTATCAAACCTTGTCCGAATGACCTGAAATTTTTCACACACATCACATTCAACACTACGGAGCTACTCCAACTTCCGGAATTCCATTCTGACACTCGGATCAAAATCTCACTATCGGATCGAAAACTTCAAAAATTCAACTTCCGGCATTTCAAGCCTAAATTAGCTACGGACCTCCAAAAGACACTCCGAACACACCCCTAAGCCCAAAATCACCTAACGGAGCTAACAAAACCATCAGATTTCCATTTTAAGGTTGTCTTCACACTGTTTCTACTACGGTCAACTTTCCAACACTTAAGCTCTCATTTATGGACTAATTATCCCAAAAATCTCCGAAACTCAAAACTGAACACCCCGGCAAATCAAAATAGCAGAAATAAAATTGGGGAAAGAAATTAATAGGGGATCGGGGCTTTAATTCTTAAGACGACCGGCCGAGTCGTCACATCTTCCTACACTTAAACATTCGCTCGTCCTTGAACGAGCATAAAGACATACTGAATTAGTGAAAAGATGAGGGTAACAGTTGCGCATATCCTGTTCGGCCTCCCAGGTCGCCTCCTTGACCGGCTGGCCCCGCCACTGAACCTTTACCGAACCAACGTTCTTTGACCTCAGCTTTCTAACCTGTCTATCCAATATTGCCATTGGCTCCTCAACATAAGATAGATCCTTGTCTAATTGGACTGAACTGAAATCCAACACATGCGATGGATCACCGTGAAATGTCCGGATCATTGAAACATGAAATACCGGATGAACTTCTGCCAAGCTGGGAGGTAAGGCAAGCTCATAAGCAACCTCCCCAATGCGCCTCAATATCTCAAAAGGGCCAATAAACCTCGGACTCAACTTCCCTTTCTTCTTGAATCTCATAACGCCCTTCATAGGCGAAACTCGAAGCAGAACCTGCTCTCCAACCATATAGGAAACATCACGAACCTTCTGGTCCGCGTAACTCTTCTGTCTGGACTAGGCTGTGTGGAGTCTATCTTGAATCACCTTAACCTTCTCCAAAGCATCCTGAACCAGGTCTGTGCCCAACAATCTGGCCTTACCCAGCTCAAACCATCCCACTAGGGATCTACAGCGTCTCCCATATAAAGCCTCATACGGTGCCATCTGAATGCTGGACTGATAGTTGTTGTTGCAAGAAAACTCCGCCAATGGCAAGAACTGATCCCAAGACCCTCCTAACTCAATCACACATGCACGGAGCATATCCTCAAGAATCTGAATAGTGCGCTTGGACTGTCTGTCCATCTAAGGGTGAAATGTTGTACCTGTTGCGCCCTCTTTTTCTCGCGAAATCAAGTTTATGACATTTGGGAGGACAACTCATTCCCCTTTTTGGGAATTTGGGTTTGCATTTGAAGAGTCGCTAATTAATGATTAAGGTGCATTAGGACACCAAGAAGGTTTGATTTGAGTAACCAGAGATAGGGTAAGGGCTTGAAATTATCCCAAGGGGAAGGTGTTAGGCACCCCTCAGAATCCACTAGTGTGGTTCCCGACCAGACTATTGTTCTGAACTTAGGTGCAAATAACACGTAAACAAACAATGCTTCAAATAAGAGGGGATTTTCACACAAGGGTTTACAAACAAATAAAGTTGGAAAGAATAAAAGCTGATTTTTCTTTAAAAAAGAGTTTGAAATTCTTAAAAGAGATAAGAAATAAGAAAAAAGGAGTCCTAGGTTTATTACTAATATGGATCACCCCACACAATGTCCGGTAATCACTCCTTAATGAGGGGCTACACGTGACGTTATCGCATGTTCATCATATCCATATCTACCCTTCTCACCCTGTTAAGGTATTAAAGCGCGGAATGGTCTCGTTTACTCATTGCATGTTATTACCCGCCCCAATCCTATTAGTCCCGGAGGCATTTAGGACTACTAATCCTAAAGGGAAAGGATATCGGCTTATTTGTAGTTTCAAAGGCAAAATTCTAAGGCGACATGCAATAACATATATAACAAATTGGGGGAAAGCACATAACAGGCAAAAGGGCTCAGATATACCTCCTTTAGTCAAAGAAGCACGTAATTTAGCATGCATTGCACGTACTATTTAGGGTCTGATTAAATACTGAATGTGAAAGAACTTAGAGGTTAAGGCGGACTAATTTATTACATATTTCATATGAGAAACCCGAATCAGGCCTGCCTGCTGGTTGTAGTTAATAACACAGATTCGGTTTGTAACTTTTATCCTAAGGCTTGCCTAAGTGTCGGATAAGGATCTTATAGGCATGGTATCTATTGAATTCAGGAAATCCATGAAATAATAAGGTCTCAAAAAATAAACTGAGTACATGTTGGTAAAAAGGGAAAGTCAGATTATGAAAAGAAAGTGCACTTTAATAAAAGTTATATGCGCTGAAACTGATGATACTCGTTATTACTGATTTTATATCTGACATTAAGTGAAGCGAATCCGATTCAATTAGAAACTCCTATAGGCATGCTTTCTAGGCGTTACTGATTTTAAAACCTTGAAGACATAGTATAAAAATGCAGAAGACTCGTTTTAAACCTATGAACATGATATCTAAATGCTGAATTCTGTTTAAGACATGATGCCCAAGTGCAATTGAATGTTTATGTCCTATGAGCATGGTATCTAGGTGCAGAAATTTGTTTAAGACCTATGAACATGACTTCTATATGAGAAAAGGGATATACAAGATTCAGAAAGGCCTATAGGCATATTTTCTATATGCATATGCAGAATTCAGATTGACTTATAGGCATGATTTCTAGGCGAGAGTAGCAAACCTATGATCATGATTTCTATATGAAAAATGGACATTCAGAAATCCCTATAGACGTGCTTTCTATATACATTTGAATGCGCAGAGTTCGAAAACCTACAGACGTGGTATCTATGCAGAATTCAGAAATCCCTATACGCATGGTATCTATGTGAGAGTACATAATTCATAAATACCTATAGGGATGGCATCTACCCTTTACATACATAGTTACCCGCCTTTTCACAAACCAGCCCCAAATGTTTATCACAAAATTATTACAACCCAGAATAAAGTAAAATACATCAGAAAAAAATAAAAATACAACCAAAGGAGAGCCTAATTTAGGCTTCATGTCTAAAATATGAGGTAAACCAACTCCATAAGATCAAGATCCAAAGCCTTTCTCTCATTCGAGTGTGTCAAATTTCCCTAAGAGCCTCAGAAGGACTCCAGGAAATGCTCACACCTAAATGTGTTATCATATTAGAACAACTGCAGTGTGGAAGGGTCAGCCCTCAAGTGTCCAAGTTCAGAGGGAACTCAAGGTCCCAAGGTAAGTCTCACAAGAGGGGGCAGAACTTAAAGACTAAGAGGGAGTGCAAGTGCAAAAAAAAATCTGAGAGAGGGAAAGGGGATGGGAAATAGCTACAAATAAGTACACATAGGGGTACAGGGGAACGTGGAGGTTGTAAAGTGCCAAGGGTAGGCTGTGGGATACCCAGCAATGGTGAATTCTAGCACACCCATAAGCCTGTTAGAACACACTATTAGAGGCTAGGATCCCAAGGGATCAAGCTTAATTCATGGACAATAATTTGCATATTGCCATGCCTTAAGCCATAGCTCAAACACATAGGGGACAGGGGTTTGGGGATTCATAATAGAAACAGGCAGAAAGAAATCAGCATGCTAATTTAAGTGCTGAACTGTACAGAAACAGTAACTAGGAATGGATACAAAAGAAGTAAATAAACACATTGTCATGGTGCTAAAGCTTAAATCAGAACATACCAGTGTCAAATAAACAAATAGGGAAAAGCAGTAGGTCTTGCAAACAGGCCACGATGCAAGCAAATAAGAGAGAATACTATTGTGTGTAAGTGTAGTTTCAGAAGAAAACTATGAGTGAGGGATGGCCCCTTTAGTGCTAATGAAAGAGTAGTGTATTTATCGTGTGAAAAATAGGCAGAAATAAGGTAAGAAAACAATTTAGGGACTGGGATATCAATTAAAAAATCAATCAATACAAGATTTTCCTTAATTAAGGAACTCAGATTCAAACGGGAATACTATCTAAGGGAAGAAATCAAATAAACATCTTGTGCAAAACATGCAATTAGGGGTAAATACATAAGAAGTTACTTAAGGGCAAAATTCTGAAATATATGGTTACATAAATAAGGTAAGAAATATCAATTAGTAGCCAGTAAATCAAGGATCAGAGATTTTGTAATCACTGGTCCATGAATGAACTAAGTCAGAAAAGCTGAGAAAAGTTTTAACTTAAGTCGAGTCACAGGGAAATCAGCAAAAAAAGAAAGAAATCAATCAAACTTATACAGAAGGAAGTCTGAACTAATCACAAATTTGAAAGCCATTTTAGAGGGAAGTTCAGCACATGTAAAGAGCATACAAACATGCTAAGCTGAAAGAAAATGACGTGTCATTGCAAAATCAGTAGATAATAAACTACAGGAGCATGGTAGTCACATAGTTTAGCAATGTAGAAGAGAAGTAGCATCAAATAGCATACAAAAGGTCCAGTGTAAAAGATCTTAGAAGAGTTTAGTGGAAAATCCGAATTGCTTAAAGAGACAGAGGTTGAAACAAAGATTTCGAGACTCAGTTGAGAAACAAATTCAGAAACTCGAAATAGTTAGGGTTTCTGAAATCAGGCGGTTTTAAAGATGAAGAACAAACATATCACATAGCCAATGTTCTCAAACTCGGATGAACCCCAAATTCTAGGGTTTTACCATCAATCGAGTGCCGAGATGAGAGGACAAGTAATCAAGAAGAAGATACTAGTCGAAAACAAGTTCAAAGATCTCAAAAGGGAACTGGGGTCTTCGACATGCTTTTTCTAGAACAAAAACTCATGAAAAACAGAGTAAAAGAGTAACATGTGAATCACAGTAGAAGAGCTCAAAGAAACATAGTAGAAGAAGCTAATAAGAGACATAGTAGAAGAAGACTAATTAGAACACAGTAGAAGAAACATATAAAAAAATATGGTAGAGGAAACTAATTAAGAACACAGTGGAAGAAACTTAATAAGAAACACACAGAGAACACAGTAGAAGAAACGTAGTAAAAACACACAAAAGAAAAAGAAAACAGAGAAGCCTCTAAATAACTCAGAAACCCTAGGTTGAAAAAAAATAAAGGGGTTTTGAAAACATAAATTTGAAAGAAATATTAAGAAATCGTTTAAAACCTTAGGGAAAACATGGATCTGGAACATATCTAAAGAGATCAGAAAAACCTCAAAAGCTAGGGTTTCAGAGGAACCCAAATGGTGAGAAAGGCCTGGATCAAAGAAGGAGGAATCAAAGCCAGGCTCGACACAGACATAGCTTGTCGGAGCAAGGCCGGAGATGGCCATAAAACTTGAATCAACGAGGCCTGGAAAAAGCTTCTTCGTGGTCAGGCCATTAAACCTCAGCAAACGAGCGTGTATGCACCATGGAACGTTGGTAGGTGGTGAGACCACCATAGATTCAGTCCAGGAGATGGCCGGAGAAGATGGATGAGACTCATCGGAGAGGAGGGGGAAGGGGAAGGTTCTAGAGAGAACCAGAGATAGAGAGATAGAGAGAGAGTCGGTTGAGTGAGGGAAATGAGAGGGATTTTTGGGGGTCATTTGGTTTAATTTGGGAAGGGTAAATGGTGGTCGTTGATCATTTTGATCAACGGCCTAGATTAAATGGGGATCCGGGCGGGTTATTCAAATGGGTTGTGGGTCGGGTAGATTTAGGATTTGGGTTGGGTAATTGGGTTTGAGATTGGGTTCAATTAGAGGTTCAAGAAAAAATTGAAATACAAATAGGGCTATCATTTAAATAACCATTTTCCCTTATTTATTTTATAAAAATAGTAAAATAATTTCCAAAAATAAATTAAAAGCACTAAAATGATTAATAATACTTAATTATCCAATTACAAATACTGAAGTTAATTTTATAAATATAAATACCATTAAATCTTTAAAAAGGTTAATATTGCAATTACATGCAATTTAGCTTTAAAAATACTAAATAAATTTATAAAAAATATACAAAAATTGTGTTAGCTATATTTAATGGAAATATGAGAATCCAATATATGAATCACCAAAATAATAATTTTGGAAATAATTATTGGGTTTTTCTTGCTAAAATAAGGCAATAAATTAATTTAAAAATCCTTAAAATTAAGAGAAAAAATATTAAAACCTTGCGACATACTTATATATGCATATTAATGCTATTTTGAAAATATTTTGCATATTAAAAATATACAGGGAAAAAATTGGGTATCAACAGCTGCCCCACTTTACCTGGGAAGGATGAAAGAGTTGTCGGGTAAAGATATAATGGCCAATTTTGACCGAACGAAAGGGTTCAAGGAGACTTAGGTCGTACTATGGTTTTTGAGATGCCTACATATCCTTGGTTTTACAGGAATCAGGCCATACGTATTTCAGGATCCGTCGGCGGAGTAGGCCTGATGGAAACTTTCAAGAACGGACGCAATATTCAGGTTGGGGTGGATGGCTGAAACCTAATAGGGATGCGGGAACTGGAGCGAGATCGCTCCTGCTGAGATGGTCGTTGCTTGCTGGTTTACCTGCAAATAAACAATACAAGCATATATTGTGCGTAAAATTAAACATGATGCAAATTCCCATTGGACCATGAATGTTTGTCCTCGGACGGTTAGGATGACGTCCTCAGACCATGGTGTCCTGGGCCATGAAGCATATAATAAAGGATTCGCAGGCCATGAAATGATGCTCTCGGGCTATGAGAATGATGCCTCGAACCATGATGCCTTTGAATAATGATATGCAAGAGATAAAAAAGGAAAGGGGGGGTCCTCAGGCCATGGCATGGTGTTCTCGCGCTATGAAAATGGTGCCTCCGAACAATGACGCCTTTAGACAATTTGGCGATCTTTCAGCCCATGAAATGCAACAGGTGGCGATCTTTCAGCCCATAAGATGCAAATATAGAGGTGGAGATATTTCAGCCATGCAAATGTAGAGGTGGAGATATTTCAGCCATACAAATGTAGAAGTGGCGATCTTTCAGCCATGCAAACGTAAATAAGATGGCGATCTTTCAGCCAATGCAAACGTAAATAAGGTGGCGATCTTTCAGCCATGCAAATGCAAATGTGGCGATCTTTCAGCCATGCAAATGCAAATGTGCAGATGGAGGTAGAGCTTAACCTCGGAAGGCAGAATGGTAGACTTATGCAATGCAGAAATGCAGATGGAGGTAGAGCTTAATCTCGGAAAGCAGAATGGTAGCCTTATGCAATCCAGAAATGCAGATGGAGGTAGAGCTTAACCTCGGAAAGCAGAATGGTAGCCTTATGCAATCCAGAAGTGCAGATGGAGGTAGAGCTTAACCTCGGAAGGTAGAATAGTAGCCTTATGCAATGCAGAAATGCAGATGGAGGTAGAGCTTAACCTCGGAAGGCAGAATGGTAGCCTTATGCAATGCACAAATGCAGATGGAGGTAGAGCTTAACCTCGGAAGGCAGAATGGTAGCCTTATGCAATGCAGAAACGCAAATGGAGGTAGAGCTTAACCTCGGAAGGCAGAATGGTAGCCTTATGCAATGCAGAAATGCAGATGGAGACAGAGCTTAGTCTCGGAAGGTAGAATGGTAGCCTTATGCAATGCAGAAATGCAGATGGAGGTAGAGCTTAACCTCAGAAGGCAGAATGGTAGCCTTATGCAATGCAGAAATGCAGATGGAGGTAGAGCTTAACCTCGGAAGGCAGAATGGTAGCCTTATGAAATGCAGAAATGCGAGTGGAGGTAGAGCATACCCTCGGAAGGCAGAATGGTAGCCTTATGCAATGCAGAAATGCAGATGGAGGTAGAGCCTAACCTCGGAAGGCAGAATGGTACCCTTATGTAATGCAGAAATGCAGATGGAGACAGAGCTTAGTCTCGGAAGGCAGAATGGTAGCCTTATGCAATGCAGAAATGTAGATGGCAGTAGAGGTTAACCTCGGAAGGCAGAATGGTAGCCTTATGCAATGCAGAAATATAGATGGAGGTAGAGCTTAACCTCGAAAGGCAGAATGGTAGCCTTACACAGGAAGTAAAGGCAAATAATAATAGAATTTTCTTAGCTGATAACGGATTGTGATATTGCGACTACTGGGGATATTGTATCTGTCGGGGACACTGCGTGCGGATAGCAGCTATGAGTAAGTGCAACGGTTCTAAGAGTTGTATTTCTGAGCAATGTGAGTCTCGTGAGTGTATAGTATATTTGATGATTTTTCAGCTCAAGTGCCTGCATCCAAAGAAAAATTGTGAGTTTTGTAAAGGCGGGAGGTTAGTTCGTATCCCGGTTGGCTCTACTTGACCTGCTCGGCTTGGATCTGGTGATACTGTACGTATCATTAGGTAGCGTTGCTAAACAAAGTGATTTCAAAAATAAACATGCATGATTTTGTAAAAAAATATGACATAAGTGTATAATCAAGAACAACTTTTAGATAAACCGGCAACTGTGACGTGGTCCAAGACATTGCAACCTTCCTTGTTACGAAATTTTGAGGGTCCTCCTCAAAATTCTTCCCTAGTTTACTGGATTGCTGCTTCTGACTGCTGCTAGCAATGATTGGCTGAAATTAACTTCGAAATTTTGAGGGTCCTCCTCAAAATTCTGCCCCAGTTTCCAATTGCAGGGGGAAATGAAAGTTTTGTTGAGTTGTGACCAAACCTATAGGGCCGCCTACGTATCCCCTCTTAAACGGGAATAAGGTCAGGCATAGTTCAATTTACATCACAAAGGAAAGCATAAAGATTACACATAGTAGCGCTTGACTACATCTGAATTGATCGGCTTTGGCCAAACTTTTTCATCCATTTCCGCAAGTATGAGGGTTCCTCCTGTTAGAACCCGGTGAACCATTTACAGACCCTGCTAGTTGGGAGAGAATTTCCCTTTGGCTTCATCTTGATGCGGGAAAATTTTCTTTAACACCAGCTGCCCCGGTGTGAACTGTCTTGCCTTGACTCTTTTGTTGAAGGCTCTAGACATCCTGTTATGATAAAGCTGACCGTGGAAAACTTCATTCATTCTCTTTCCATCTATAAGAGCTAGCTGCTCGTAATGATTCTTTACCCAGTCTGCATCATCTAGCTTTGCTTCCTGTATGATTCTTAATGAGGGAATTTCACCTCAGCGGGAATGACGGCTTCTGTACCATAAACCAGCATATAGGGGGTTGCCCCGATTGATGCGCGGATTGTGGTGCGGTATCCCAATAAAGCAAATGATAGCTTCTCGTACCACTGCTTATGCTTCTCTATCATTTTCCTTAGTATCTTCTTGATATTCTTATTGGCGGCTTCTACTACTCCGTTCATCTGAGGTTTGTAAGCTGTAGAATTCTTGTGTTTGATCTTGAAGGTTTCACACATGGCTTTCATCAGGTCACTGTTGAGATTGGAACCATTATCAGTGATGATTGATTCTGGAATCCCGAACCGACAAATGATACGGTCGCGGATGAAGTCTGCCACAACTTTCTTAGTCACTGCTTTGCAAGATGCTGCTTCGACCCATTTGGTGAAATAGTCGATTGCTACTAGGATAAACATATGCCCGTTGGAGGCGGCTGGCTCGATTGGTCCAATAACATCCATTCCCAGGCAGCGAATGGCCACGGTGAGCTTGTTGTAGTAGCTCGCTTGGAAGTACCTTTATCATGTCTGCATGTTTCTGACAGTGGTGGCATTTCCGGACATACTGGATGCAGTCCGTCTCCATAGTCATCCAAAAGTAACCAGCACGGAGTATCGTCTTTGCTAAGACAAAACCATTCATATGCGGGTTGCAGGTCCCAACATGGATTTCTTCTAGTAGTTTAGATGCTTCCTTCGCGTTGACACACCTTAGTAATCCCAAATCAGGAGTCCTCCTATATAGGATTCCTCCGCTGTGAAAGAAATTGTTGGACAACCTTCGAAGTGTGCGCTTCTGTGTAGTGTTTGTGAGTTCTGGGTATTCTCCTTTTGCCAAATATTCCTTGATATCATGAAACCAAGGCTTTCCATCTGCTTCTTCTTCGACATGAGCACAGTAAGCTGGTTGATCATAGATCTTTACCGGAATGAGATCAATGAAGTTCTTGTCTAGATGTTGTATCATGGATGATAGGGTGGCCAATACATCGGCGAACTCATTCTAGATTTAGGGAACATGTTGGAATTCCGTCTTTGTGAACCTCTTTCTTAGTTCCTGTACATGATGCAGATAAGGGAGTATCTTGGAGTTCTTGGTCGCCCATTCTTCTCGGACCTGATGTATAAGCAAGTCTGAATCTGCCATTACTAGCAACTCTTGAATGTTCATGTCGATGGCCATTTTGAGACCTAAGATGCAAGCTTCATACTCAGCCATAATGTTGGTGCACGGGAATTTGAGTTTGGCAGACACCGAATAATGCTGACTGGTTTCCGATACGAGGACTGCTCCTATGCCAACTCCCTTGAAGTTTGTTGCTCCGTCGAAAAACATTCTCCAACCGACATAGGATTCTGCAATATCTTCTCCTATGAATGATACCTCTTCATCAGGAAAATACATTTTTAGGGGTTCGTATTCTCCATCCACGGGGTTTTCAGCAAGGTGATCTACTAGTATCTGTCCCTTGATTGCCTTCTGAGTTACATAGACAATGTCAAATTCACTCAACAAGATTTGCCACTTGGCTAGCTTTCCAGTGGGCATGGACTTCTAGAAGATGTACTTCAAAGGATCCATCCTTGATATAAGATATGTAGTATAGGCACAGAAGTATTGCCTCAGCTTCTGAGCTACCCAAGTTAAAGCACAATAGGTGAGCTCTAACAGAGAATACTGGGCCTCATACGGGGTGAACTTCTTGCTGAGGTAATAGATGGCTTGTTCCTTCCTCCCCGTTTCATCATGTTTCCCCAGAAAACAACTGAATGCTCCATCCAATACTACGAGGTAGAGTAATAGAGGTCTACCCGGCTCGGGCGGGACCAAGACTGGTAGTGTTGACAGGTACTCCTTGATTCTGTCGAAGGCCTTTTGGCAGTCATCAGTCCATTTGGTAGTGGCCTCCTTCTTCAACATCTTAAAGATTGGCTCGCAGATAAGTGTAGATTGTGCTATGAACCAGCTGATATAGTTAAGTCTCCCCAAGAAACTCATCACGTCCTTCTTGTTCTTTGGCGATGACAGTAGTCTTCCGGCAGGAACCCCAAATGCACATTTTGTGGGATTCAGTTTTAGGTTGTATCTTCTTAGTCTATTGAAGAACTTCCGGTAGGACTTGATGATAATATTGTCTACATATACTTCGATCTCCTTGTGGATCATATTGTGGAAAATGGTGGTCATGGCCCTCATGTAGGTGGCCCCAGCATTTTTTAATCCAAACGGCATCATCTTGTAATAATACATCCCCTACGGCGTAATGAAAGCCGTTTTCTCAGCATCTTCTTCATCCATCCAGATCTGATGATACCCCGCAAAACAATCTATGAATGACTGCAACTCATGCCTGGTGCAATTGTCGATTAGGATGTGTATCTTTGGCAAGGGGAAGTCGTCTTTTGGACTGGCCCAGTTGAGATCCCGGTAGTCGACACAGACTCTGACCTTCCTGTCCTTCTTTGGTACCGGCACGATATTGGCTAACCACTTCGGGTATTCTACTACCCTGAGAACCTTGGCTTTGACCTGCTTAGTGACTTCTTCTTTGATTTTCAAGCTCATATCAGGCTTGAACTTTCTGAGTTTTTGCTTTACCGGTGGACAAGTCGGATTAGTTGGCAGTTTGTGTGCCACAATAGATGTACTCAGACCAGTCATGTCATCATACGACCAAGCGAATATGTCTTCATATTCCCTTAGAAATTTTGTGTATTCCTTCTATTCTGATGGCGATAAGTGGACATTGATTCCTGTTTCTTTGACATTCTCTGCATCTCCCAGGTTAATAATCTCGGTCTCTTCCAAGTTGGACTTAGGTCTGTTCTCAAAATTCTCAACTTCCTTAACAATCTCTTCCGGTATTTCATCTTCTTCTGAATCTGTGTCCGTTTGTTGCGTTGTCTCATTGCATGTCACAGTCACTAGTTCATCAAGATAAGTAATAGTAATATTGTATAAGCAAAGTAATGAGAGAGAATAATAAAAGTAAGATTTATAGGGAAAATCAAAATGCTTTGAAAAATTCCATAACTGTTTTGAACATTGAAGATCTTATTGCGAAATTTTAAAATGCGAAAGGAAAGTCAACTAGTAAAAATGAAAGATAGTGCATGATGCTTGTTCAACATTTCTACCCCGAGGCTTTCCGGCTCTGGTGGTTCTGATAGTTCAGTTATTGAGGCATGCTCCTCTGCTCACTACCTGTATGTAAGGGCCTTCTCCCCCTCCTCCTCGAAAATAACATAACAATCCCTATCATTGTCTTCCAAGAATAAATTCCTTACTGCTGCAAGTGCTTCCTCTTCTTATGACCCATAGATAACATCGGTTGGCTGGAAAGTCTGCTTCAAATGTGGTATTGGCTGCTCCAGCGGACAGTAAGGACCACGCCATGGTGGTGACCAGTTGTTGAATTCCTCCCAAGTGTACTCATATCCCAGACCGAAGGTGGTGCCATGTTTCTTTAGTTTGATAGGCTTAGCGATTCCTTGGAGGTTCTTGCCAAGTCCCTTGCCAAGTTCGTATCCGCTCCAGTTCAATATGCTTTCAATTTTATTGTCCCACCATTTGTCCTTGTCGACGGTGTTGACTTGCTTGATATGGTGATAACTCTCCCCGTTTATCTTTCTTCTGCCTCCGATTGCTGGGATGGTTTGGCGACTGTATATGGAATTGATACCGTCGCCGTAAATGATCACCTCTTGGTGGTTCTACTCAAATTTCACTGTCTGATGTAGTGGTGACGCTACGGCCCAGCAGCATGAATCCACGGTCATCCCAACAACAAATTGTAAGATGTCGGCATGTCTATTACTTGAAAATCAACATTGAACCAAGTAGGCCCCATTTGCAAACACAGGCTAATTTCGTCAATGGTGGACCTTTGGGAACCGTTGAAAGCTTTGACGTTGATGGCCCCGTCCTTGATCTCATGCAGCCCATTTCCCAATGTCTTAAGAGTTGCCAACGGACAAATGTTAATGCTGGACCCTCCATCAATCAGGACTCTGGTGATAAAATAATCTTCGCATTGCACGGTGATGTGCAACGCCTTGTTGTGACTCAACCCTTCTGGTGGCAGCTCATCTTCATGAAAAGTGATCTTGTGACTTTCCAATACCTGCCCTACCATGTTTGCCATCTCTCCTCCGGTGATGTTGCTTGGTACATATGCCTCACTTAGTACCTTTAACAGAGAATTCTTGTGTGCCTCAGAATTTTGTAGCAAAGCAAGTTTGGAGATTTGCGTCAGTGTTTTGTTCAGCTGGT
This sequence comes from Nicotiana sylvestris, assembly GCF_000393655.2. Taxonomy (NCBI): domain Eukaryota; kingdom Viridiplantae; phylum Streptophyta; class Magnoliopsida; order Solanales; family Solanaceae; genus Nicotiana; species Nicotiana sylvestris. The sequence continues at coordinate 32,246,718 of NC_091062.1, forward strand.
CGATGACCGAGTATTCCTTGGCTTGTATCTTTCTCCAAAGATCGTTTGGACCCTTATCAATGATGGGCGACCAATTGGAGGCCTGCTTGCTTTACTCATCTAGGTGTTTCGGGGTATAGACCCTACCAGTTCTTGCCATACCCTGTGCGGCAACAGTTTCCTCGAACCTAACCTTGCATTTCCTCCTTGCCTCAACTGTATAGTCCCATAGTATAGCCTTTGTGTGGAATGGCGTCACGGCTGACATTGCTACTGGGAGTGGCGTGGCTATCTTCACCCCGGACGGAGCATGTTCCTTGGGTGGTAAAACTACAACTTCGAATGGTGTAGGTGCATTTGTTGGTGACATAAATTTGACCTCAATCGGCGTTGGCATCTTTGTAGAGGATGGCGCTTCAAACTCAAGTGGCATGGACATATTTACCTCGGCGTCCCCAGAAGGATGAATCTGGACTACAATCGGATTAAGGGTGACTATTGGCTCCTTTGGATCGTCGCCTTCTATGATCAAACCGATCGATCCCTTGGGATCCCAATCATCCTCTATTTCAATCATGTGAACGTATCCACTCTTATGGTCTAGCAGAGGGTTATTGCGGATATTTGGAGCAGGTTCCTTCGCCACAATAATTTTGTTGTCAATCAGAGTTGGATCTTATCTTTCAGGGAGCGACATTCGTCGATAGTGTGTCCTTTCATGCCGGAATGGTATGCACGGGATTTGTTTGGATTAACCCACTGAGAAGGGTTCTCGGTGGCTATAGCAGGGATATGGGTGACATAACCAGCAACTTTGAGCCTCTCGTACAACTGGTCAATGGGTTTGGCAATGGTTGTATACTGTTTAAGAGGTCTGCAGTCAAAATTTGATCGAGATCTGGGGAAGTTTTGGCGTGTAGGAGGTGACTGATGGTGGGATGGTTGAGCATTGTAGGCTTGTAAACATGTGCGGGTTGGGAATATCTGGGTGAAGTAGGTTGATATGTGGGAGGTGGAGGTGATTGATAAGTGGGTGGTGGAGTTTGGTAAGAGAGTGAGGATGATTGGTAGTTTGGAGTAGGCTGATATGTGAGTGGAGGTATTGGATAGGTTTGGTAATTGATAGGGGATTTGGTTCTCTGTAAAACCATTACGGCACTTACATCCCTTTTCTTGGACGCACCACCAAACTGTAAGGCCTTATTGGTAGCTTGCAAGGATTCAAAGTTTGTAACCATACCACTTTTGATGCCTTCTTCGATCCTTTCCCCCAGCTTGATAATGTTGGAAAATTTGTGGCTCTCAATCATCATCGGCCTTTCATAATACTGCGGGTCCTAAGTCCGGACAAAGAATTTGTTCATCTGTTCCTCTTCTAAGGCAGGTCTAACCTTAGCAGCTTCGGACCTCCAGCGAGTAGCATACTCACGAAATGTTTCTATAGGATTCTTTTTTAGATTCTGAATGTAGAACACACCGGCGCATTCTCCATGTTGAACCCAAACCTGTCCATAAATTCGAATGCCATGTTTACCCAGTTTGACCATTTCTTTGGATCCTAGCTGATGTACCTAGACAAAGCATCTCCTTTCAAGCTTCTCATGAAAAGATTCATGTAGATTCTCTCGTCTTTCCCTACTCCAACCAGCTTGTCACAGTACGTTCTCAGATGGACCCTTGGATCTCCTATACCATCAAACATTTCCGACTTTGAAGGTTTGTACCCCTCGGGCAGTTCAATATCAGGCTGTATGCAGAGATCTTCATAGCTCAACCCTTAAATCCCCTTACTTCCTTCGACGCCCTGGATCCTGCTGGTCAATCTCTTAAGTTCTTCAGCCAGATTCCTGATGAGTGAGTTTTTATCATCAGACTCGGGTGTGCTTGAGATGGGTTGGCTGGAGTCTGGCATGGTCTCCACGTAGATGGGGGTGTTATGATGGGTGTGAAAGTGGTCATTTGTGGAGTTCAAAGGTTTTGGGATGAGCAGTGGAGTATTGTTGGAGGTGTGGCAAGTGTTGCAGTGGTGGTGAGGAGCGGGATGGTTTCGTGGCTTTGGGATATTCTGTGGAGGTGTGGGGTTCTGAGCATTTGGGAAATTAACGTCAGGAGTGGTGAGGGAAAATGATAAATTCGCCAGATTCCGAACCTGATCAAGTTCTTCTTAGAATTTCAGCAGCTTTTGTTCAAGCTGGGATGCACCTTCTTTGGAAACTTGAGTACCATGAGTGACCTCTACCTGTTCAGTTGAGTTTTCCTTTCTGGCGTTGTTCGAATCTTCCATCTTCCCTTTGTTCTTGCTTCTGATAGGACTAAGAGGGGGAGTGGGTGGAGGGCCCCTGGATCTCGTTGAATAAGATGATGTTGCTAGAGTGCACGAACTAATCTTTGGGGAGGGGGATGAATAAAACAAAAAGTAAAAACAAAAAGGTAACAAGTCAGTGAGGATTATAAGAAAATGTTGTGATATTTAAACACATAGTGCAAGAATGTAAATCGTGTCCTATTTGGGAACCTCTTTGTGCCCGAGGTAGGCCTAGACACGAGTTGATTTGGAGAACTTAGAATGCTAAATACCTCATTTTATTGATAAAAAGTAGACGAATCCCAAATTGACCCTAAATAACATGAAATAAAGTCACTAATGGCCATTGGCCTTATTACATTTCTTAAAGCAAAAGAAAAACTCCTATCTATTTGGTCCCGGAAGGACCTTCCCCAGACTCGGCATATTTGGCTCCGTCGAATAGCTTTCCCAGCTCACGAAGTCCCAGCAATAGGTAGGCTCTGGCTAGATGTCCGCCCTTATTTCCCTTAGCATTTTGGCAATCCTTGATCCTTTTGAGGAACTTCCTTTCTAGCTCTATTATGCCTTGCTCCAAGTATCCCAGTCGCTTGTTGGCATTGACAGCCATGTCTTTCCACTCTTCGATCAGTTTTTGGTTGGCTTCTTGTATCTCACGGTTCTCGCTTTCGCATTCCCGGGTCCTCTTGCGCAATTGATTGTATTTGACCTGTGCCTCGGCCCTCTTATCTATGATACTGTGGCCCTTAGCAAGTCCCGGCTGACCCAGATCATCGTGATTAGATTACAACTAGCCTGATTAGTATGGAGTACAACTAGCATGGTATCTATCTGGTTCGATAGTATCTCTTCCCATGATGATCTTGCAATGCCATATATGCTGAGCTTGGCATTTATAAGGACTGTCATCAGCTTGGAAGTCAGCCCGGAAGTGACTCATCTTGTCTACCCTTGGTATAACCTGCTTCCTACCAGCCTGTCTCATAACTCGGAGAGGGACATAAGGGTAGGTTCCTCTTAGACTGATTAATATCATAAATGGCGCATCCCTGGATCGGATGATGAACTCCTCAGTAGGGAACCACTCTAACCATCCATTGGCGTCTTCTAGCTGGGCGAACATGTTGGGCATGTCGTTCATTCGCTTCAGATGATGGAAAGCGATATGATCGTCCCAGCCTCTTCGCCGAATTTCTTGTCGGTATTTACCCCTTTCTAGATGCTCCATGAGCCAAAGCTGAAGTAGCAAATTGCAGCCCTCGAAGCGTTCGGCTCCTCGTTGACACTTCTCCAAGGCTCGGTATATCTCCGCAATAATTATGGGCACAATGCTGAAGAGTTGCCAACCAATTCCCTCCATTAGAGTTTTGGTTACCATAGCTAGTCTGGTGTGGATCATGGCTTTCTTAATTGGAAACACTATCATCCCTAGGAAGCAAAACATGAAGACAAAGACCCTTCGGTGAATATGCCCCAATGATGTGAGGGCGAACTCGTCAGGATAAGTACGGTAAGATTTGTTGTGAACGTACCTCTCGTACAAATAATTAAAGGGAATATACGACTCTTTCAAGCATGTCAAGTCTGGATTCTTCTTTAGACCTATCATTTTGAGGAAACCTCTACCCTTGCGATTTTCCGGCATTAACAAACCCAGAGTTTCCCATGGTATACCAGCTAATCCTCCTATTTCTTCCAGCAGGGGCATCATCTCAATGTCCCCGAAGCAGAACACAGACCTATCACAATCCCAGAACAGAGTAGCAACTTCTATGATCTTGTTGTTAGGTTGGACTTCCACAAGAGAAGGTAGATTTCCTAGGTATTTCCGGACAAGAGTCTGATCACTGGGATGAAGATCCTCCCACCAGCTTAGCAATTTTGGGTGGATGTTGGTGACCATGCTAAATTTGGGGACTTCCTGCCTCATATTTCTACAAGACAAAAAGGGTTAGGCCCTTACCCCGACCAGACTCGTCTATTAAATATCAATAATTGGCATAAAACATTTAGTTCTCCAAATAAATGCACAGAACGTGATGGTGTCCATTTTGATTTTAGGGAAAACCCAGTGGACTTTGGACAAGGCTATCTTAAAGAGTCATTATGTGGACAATATAACTGACTCGGCTAGGTTTGACCATGATGCATGCACAGTTAAATAGAGTAAGGTTTCTATGGGGTTTTAGACTTGTACCCTTGAACGAACAACTCAAGGGGGAATGGCACGGAACCGTCGACTACACCGTTGATCGACTAGTTTTACCGCAAATACGCCTTTTCCAAATTTAAAGGGGTGATAATATCGGAAGAGTGCAACCACTTATTATAAGTGTTGCTATGGTATTTTATTTGGCACGAGTGGAATATGATGTTGAGCATGATTATGCAACAATTAAAGTAGTTTGTCACGTATTTGCACGTTAGGAAAGCAGTAAATACAACAGTTTTTTTTCATAATTTAAAGCGGTAGTAAAGGAAAGCAGTAAAGGAAAGTAATAAGGGAAAGAAACAAAAGACAAGTCAGTTTTGCAATCGAAAAGAAAAATTGAATGCTTGAAAGAAATAAACAGATAAGTGCGCATAAAGAAGCATAAATTAACAGTAATAGTCTGAAATGGTAAAAGCCTAAGAATCCCCAACAAAGTCGCCATGCTGTCGCGCCCCTTTTTTCTCGTAAAATCAGGTTTATGGCATTTGGGAGGACACCTCATTCCCCTTTTTGGGAATTTGGGTTTGCATTTGAAGAGTCACCACCTAATGATTAAGGTGCATTATGACACCAAGAAGGTTTAATTTGAGTAACCAGAGATAGGGTAAGGGCTTGAAATTATCCCAAGGGGAAGGTGTTAGGCACCCCTCAGGATCCACTAGTGTGGTTCCCGGCCAGACTACTGTTGTGAACTTAGGTGAAAATAACACGTAAACAAACAAAGCTTCAAATAAGTAGGGATTTTCACATAAGGGTTTATAAACAAATAAAGTTGGAAAGAAGAAAAGCTGATTTTTCTTAAAAAAAAGAGTTTGAAATTCTTAAAAGAGATAAGAAATAAAGAAAAGGGGGTCCTAGGTTTATTATTAATATGGATCACCTCATACAACGTCCGGTAATCACTCCTCAATGAGGGGCTACACATGACGTTATCGCGTGGTCATCATATCCATACCTACCCTTCCCACCTCGTTAAGGTATTAAAGCGCGGAATGGTCTCGTTTACTCATTGCATGCTATTACCCGCCCCAATCCTATCAGTCCCGGAGGCATTTAGGACTACTAATCCTAAAGGGAAAGGATATCGCCTTATTTGTAGTTTCAAAGGCAAAATTCTAAGGCGACATGCAAGAACATATATAACGAATTGGGGGAAAGCACATAACAGGCAAAAGGGCTCAGATATACCTCCTTTAGTCAAAGAAGCACGTAATTTAGCATGTCTTGCACGTACTGCATAGGGTCTGATTAAATACTGAATGTTAAAGAACTTAGATGTTGAGGCAGACTGATTTATTACATATTTCAGATGAGAAGCCCGAATCAGGCCTGCCTGCTGGTTATAGTTAATAACACAGATTCAGTTTATAACTTTTATCCTAAGGCTTGCCTAAGTGTTGGACAAGGATCCTATAGGCATGGTATCTATTGAATTCAGGAAAGCCATGAAATAATAAGGTCTTAAAAAACAAACTAAGTACATGGTGGTAAAAAGGGAAAGTCAGATTATGAAAAGAAAGCGCACTTTAACGAAAGTTATAGGCACTGAAACCAATGATACTCGTTATTACTGATTTTATAATCTAACATTAAGTGAGGCGAATCCGATTCAATTAAAAACTCCTATAGGCATCCTTTCTAGGTGTTACAGATTTTAAAACCTTGAAGACGTAGTATAAAAATGCAGAAGACTCGTTTTAAACCAATGAACATGATATCTAGATGCTGAATTCAGTTTAAGACATGATGCCCAAGTGCAATTGAATGTTTAAGTCCTATGAGCATGGTATCTAGGTGCAGAAATTTGTTTAAGACCTATGAACACGACTTCTATATGAGAAAATGGATATACAGGATTCAGAAAGACCTATAGGCATATTTTCTATATGCATATGCAGAATTCAGACTAACTTATAGGCATGATTTCTAGACGAGAGTAGCAGACCTATGATCATGATTTCTATATGAAAAATGGACATTCAAAATTCCCTATAGACGTGCTTTCTATATACATTTGAATGTGCAAAGTTCGAAAACCTATAGACATGGTATCTATGCAGAATTCAGAAATCCCTATAGGCATGGTATCTATGTGAGAGTACAGAATTCGAAAATACATATAGGCATGGCATCTACCCTTTATATACATAGTTACCCGCCCTTTCACTAACTAACCCAAATGTTTATTACAAAATTATTACATCCCAGAATAAAATAAAATACATCAGGAAAAAAAAGTACAACCAAAGGAGAGCCTGATTCAGGGTTCATGTCTGAAATATGAGGTAAACCAACTCCATAAGATCAAGATCCAAAGCATTTCTCCCATTAAAGTGTGTCAAAGTTCCCTAAGAGCCTCAAAAACCCAAATGTATTATCAGATTAGGACAAGTGCAGTGTGGAAGGGCCAGCCCTCAAGTGTCCAAGTTCAGAGGGAACTCAAGGTCCCAAGGCAAGGCTCAACAGAGGGGGGCAGAACTTAAAGACTAAGAGGGGGTGCAAGTGCAGAAAAGAATTCTAAGAGAGGGAAAGGGGAAGGGAAATAGCTACAAATAAGTAAACATAGGGGTACAGGGGAACGTGGAGGTTGTAAAGAGCCAAGGGCAGGCTGTGGGCATACCCAGCAATGGTGAATGCTAGCACGCCCATAAGCCTGTTAGAACACACTATTAGAGGCTAGGATCCCAAGAGATCAAGCTTAATTCATGAACAATAATTTGCATATTGCCATGCCTTTAGCCATAGATCAAACACATAGGGGGCAGGGTTTGGGGATTCATAATAGAAACAGGCAGAAAGAAATCAGCACGCTAATTTAAGTGTTGAATTGTACAGAAATAGTAAGTAGGCATGGATACAAAAGCGGTAAATAAACACATTGTCGTGGTGCTAAAGCTTACATCAGAACATACCAGTTTCAAAGAAACAAATAGAGAAAAGCAGTAGGTCTTGTAAGCAGGCCACGATGCAAGCAAATAAGAGAGAATACTATTGTGTGTAAGTGTAGTTTCAGAAGAAAACTATGAGTGAGGGATGGACCTTTTTGTGCTAATGAAAAAGTAGTGTATTTATAGTGTGAAAAATAGGCAGAAATAAGGTAAGAAAACAATTAAGGAATTGGGGTATCAATTAAAAAATCAATCAATACAAGATTTCCCATAACTAAGGAACTCAGATTCAAACGGGAAATCTATTTAAGGGAAGAAATCAAATAAACATCTTGTGCAAAGCATGCAATTAGTGGTAAATACATAAGAAGTTACTTAAGGGCAGAATTCTGAAATACATGGTTACATAAATAAGGTAAGAAAAATCAATTAGTAGCCAGTAAATCAAGGATTAGAGATTTTGTAATCACTGGTCCATGAATGAACCAAGTCAGAAAAGCTGAGAAAAGTTTTAACTTAAGTCAAGTCACAGGGAAATCAGCAAACAAGGAAAGAAATCAATCAAACCTATACAAAAGGAAGTCTGAACTAATCACAAATTTGAAAGCCATTTTAGAGGGAAGTTCAGCACATATAAAGAGCATACAAACATGCTAAGCTGAAAGAAAATGATGTGTCATTGCAAAATCAGTAGATAATAGACTACATGAGCATGGTAGTCACATAGGTTAGCAATGTAGAAAAGAATTAGCATCAAATAGCATACAAAAGGTCCAGAATAAAAGGCCTTAGAAGAGTTTAGTGGAAAATCAGAATTGCTTAAAGAGACAGAGGTTGAAACAAAGATTTCAAGACTCAGTTGAGAAACAAATTCAGAAACTCGAAATAGTTAGGGTTTCTGAAATCAGGCAGTTTTAAAGATGAAGAACAAACATATCACATAGCCAATGTTCTCAAACTCGGATGAACCCCAAATTCTAGGGTTTTACCATCAATCGAGTGCCGAGATGATAGGACAAGTAATCAAGAAGAAGATACTAGTCGAAAACAAGTTCAAAGATCTCAGAAGGGAACTGGGGCCTTCAACATGCTTTTTCAGTAACGGAAACTCATGAGAAACATAGTAAAAGAGTAACATGCGAATCACAATAGAAGAGCTCAAAGAAACATAGTAGAAGAAGCTAATAAGAGACATAGTAGAAGAAGACTAATCAGAACACAGTAGGAGAAACATATAAAGAAACATGGTAGAGGAAACTAATTAAGAACACAGTGGAAGAAACTTAATAAGATACTCACAGAGAACACAATAGAAGAAACGCAGTAAAAACACACAAAAGAAAAAAAAAATCAGAGAAGCCTCTAAATAACTCAGAAACCCTAGGTTGGAAAAAAATAAAGAGTTTTGAAAACATAGCTTTGAAAGAAATATCAAGAAATCGTTTAAACACTTAGGGAAAACATGGATCTGGAACAGATCTAAAGAGATTAGAAAAACCTCAAAAGCTAGGATTTCAGAGGAACTCAAACGGTGAGAAAGGCATGGATCAAAGAAGGAGGAATCGAAGCCAGGCTCGACACAGACATAGCTTGCCAGAGCAAGGCCGGAGATGGACATAAAACTTGAATTAACGAGGCCTGGACAAAGCTTCTTCGTGGTCAGGCCATGAAACCTCAGCAAACGAGCGTGTATGCACCATGGAAGGTTGGTAGGTGGTGAGACCACCATAGATTCAGGCCAGGACATGACCGGAGAAGATGGATGAGACTCATCGGAGAGGAGAGGGAAGGGGAAGGTTCTAGAGAGAACCAGAGATAGAGAGATAGAGAGAAATTCGGTTGAGTGAGGGAAATGAGCGGGGTTTTGGGGTCGTTTTGTTTAATTTAGGAAGGGTGAATGGTGGTCGTTGATCATTTTGATCAACGACTTGGATTAAATGGGGATCCGGCGGGTTATTCAAACGGGTTGTGGGTCGGGTAGATTTAGGATTTGGGTTGGGTAATTGGGTTTGAGATTGGGTTTAATTAGGGGTTCAAATCTGGCCAAAATTGAAATACAAATGGGGCTATCATTTAAATAACCATTTTTCCCTTATTTATTTTATATGAAATAGTAAAATTATTTCCAAAAATAAATTAAAAGCACTAATATGATTAATAATACATAATTATCCAATTAAAAATACTGAAGTTAATTTTATAAATATAAACACCATTAAATCTTTAAAAAGGTTAATATCGCAATTACGTGCAATTTAGCTTTAAAATACTAAATAAATTTATAAAAAATATGCAAAAATTATGTTAGCTATATTTAATGCAAATATGAGAATCCAATAGATAAATCACCAAAATTATAATTTTGGGAACAATTATTGTGTTTTTCTTGCTAAAATAAGGCAATAAATTGATTTAAAAATCCTTAAAATTAAGAGAAAAAAATATTAAAACCTTGGGACATGCTTATATATGCATATTCATGCTATTTTGAAAGTATTTTGCATATAAAAAATATACAGGGAAAAAATTGGGTATCAACAGTACTCAACTCCACCCGAGTACCCAACTCATGCTGAACGGCCCTCCAGAACCGTGATGTGAACTGAGTACCTCTATCTGAAATGATGGACACTGGAATGCCATGCAGAAGAACAATCTCCCGGATATAAACCTCCGCCAACCGCTACGAGGAATAAGTAGTACACACAGGAATGAAATGAGCGGACTTGGTGAGCCGATCAACAATCACCCAAATAGCATCAAACTTCCTCAAAGTCTGTGGGAGCCCAACTACAAAGTCCATGGTGATCCGCTCCCACATCCACTCCGGAATCTCTACCTGCTGAAGCAACTCACCCGATCTCTTGTTCTCATACTTCACCTGCTGACAGTTGAGACACCGAGCTACAAATCCAACTATATCTTTCTTCATCCGCCTCCACCAATAGTGCTGCCTCAAATCCTGATACATCTTTGCGGCACCTGGATGGATAGAATACCGCGAGCTATGGGCCTCCTCCAGAATCAACTCCCGAAGCTCATCAATATTGGGTACGCAAATCCAACCCTGCATCCTCAATACCCCATCATCGCCAATAGTCACATCTCTAGCATCACCGTGTTGAGCCTTGTCCTGAGGACAAGCAAATGAGGGTCATCATCCTGTCGTTCCCGGATACGATCAAATAAGGAAGACCGAGAAACCATGCAAGCTAGAACCTGACTGGGCTCGGAAAGATCCAATCTCACAAACTGGCTGGCTAAGGCCTGAACATCCATCGCCTTAGGCCTCTCCGATGCTGGTAAATATGCCAAACTCCCCAAACTCTCTGCCCAGCGACTCAAGGCATCAGCCACTACATTGGTCTTGCCCGGGTGATACAAAATGGTGATATCATAGTCCTTCAGCAACTCTAACCACCTGCTCTGGCACAAATTTAGATCCTTTTGCTTGAATAGGTGCTGCAAGCTCCGATGGTCAGTATAAATCTCACAAGACACACCGTATAAGTAATGGTGCCAAATCTTCAGGGTGTGAACAATGGCAGCTAACTCAAGGTCATGAACAGGGTAGTTCTTCTCATGTATCTTCAATTGTCTGGACGCGTAGGCAATTACCCTACTGTCCTACATCAACACCGCTCTGAGGCCAACCCTCGAGGCATCACAATAGACCGTATAAGACCTCGAACCTGTAGGCAGTATCAAAATTGGGGTTGTGGTCAAAGTTGTCTTGAGTTTCTAAAAGCTCGCCTCACACTCCTCCGTCCATTGGAACGGAGCACCCTTCTGGGTAAGTCTAGTCATAGGGGCTGCAATCGACGAAAACCCCTCAACAAAATGATGGTAGTAACCCACTAAGCCAAGGAAATTGCGGATCTCTATAGCTGAGGATGGTCTGGGCCAACTCTTCACGGCCTCTATCTTCTTCAGATCTACCTGAATACCCTCACTCGATACCATGTGGCCTAGGAATGCCACTGAATCCAACCAAAACTCACATTTCGAGAACTTAGCATATAACTTCTTCTCTCTCAGAGTCTAAAGCACAGTCCTCAGGTGCTACTCCTTTTCTTCCTGACTCCAGGAATACACCAGAATGCATCAATAAAGACAATGACAAACGAGTCAAGATAAGGCCGGAACACACTGTGCATTAAATGCATAAAGGTTGTTGGGCCATTGGTCAGCCCAAATGACATGACAAGGAACTCGTAATGACCATACCGAGTCCAGAAAGTAGTCTTTGGGATATCTTGCTCCTGAATCTTCAATTGATGGTAACCTGAGCGCAAATCAATCTTAGAAAACACTTGTGTGCCCTGCAGCTGGTCAAACAGATCATCAATACAAGGCAAAGGATAGTGGTTCTTCACGGTAACCTTGTTCAACTAGCGATAATCGATACACATATGCATAGAACCATCCTTCTTCTTCACAAACAAGACAGGAGCACCCCAAGGCGATACACTGGGTTGAATAAAACCCTTATCAAGCAATTCCTGTGACTAATCCTTCAACTCCTTCAACTCAGGAGGAGCCATACGATATAGAGGAATAGAAACAGGCTGAGTGCCCAGCAACAGATCGATGCCAAAATCAATATCTCTATCAAGTGGCATGCCTGGAAGATCAGCTGGAAACACATCGAAAAAATCCCATACTACTGGGACTAAATCAACTGAAGGGGTATCAACACTGACATCTCTCATGTAAGCTACGTACGCATCACACCCCTTCTCAACCATACATTGAGCTTTAAGAAAAGAAATAACTCTACTGGGAGTGTGATCTAAAGTACCCCCTCTACTCAACATGCGGTACACCTGGCATAGCCAGTGTCACGATTTTGGCATGACAATCAAGAATAGCATAATGGGTCGACAACTAGTCCATGCCCAAGATAATGTCAAAATATACCATGTTGAGCAACAATAGATCAGCTTTGGTCTCAAAACCACTAAGAGCAACCAAACACGACCGATAAATGCGGTCCACAATAAGAGAATCTCCTACGGGAGTAGAAACATAAACAGCGGAACTCAAAGAATCCTGGGATACACCCAAATGCAGAGCAAAATAAGAAGACACATAAGAGTAAGTAGAGCCTAGATCGAATATAACCGATGCATCTATATGGCAAACCAATATAATACCTGTAATGACAAAATCGGAGGCAACAGCCTTGATATGGGCAGGAAGGGCATAGTATCTGGCCTGGCCTCCCCCTCTAAGGCGACCTCTACCTCCTGACCTCCACCTCTAGCTAGCTGAGCGGTGGGGTAGCAACTGGAGCGGTAACCATAGCCTGAGAACTCTGTGGGGCACGTTGTGGCTAAGAAGTCTGTGGAGGTGCACCCCTCCCAAGTTTTGGGCAATCCTTCACCATATGGCGTGTGTTTCCACACTCAAAACAAGCTTTGGGAGGACGTGGCGGCTGTGACTGGCTCGGGCCAGTTCTGATGGACTGACCTCTGAAAGCACCCTACGCAGGAGGCATGCTAGATACCGGTGGTACATAATAAGGCTCCTGAGGCCTAGGAGGAGCTAGAGCACTACTGGATGCTGGAAAAGCTAAATGAATAGGGCGACTCATAACCCCTACCATGACGACCTGCAGTTGGGGCACGGACACCAAAATAATGGCCCGACACTCGAGACCTCTTGTCCTCCCTCTCCTCTCTCTCCCTAGCATGCATACCCTCAATCTTCCTAGCAATTCTCACCACCTATTGATAAGAAATATCCATCTACAACTCACGAGCCATGATAGATCTGATGCTGGGAATAAGGCCCTCTATAAACCGACGAACCCTCTCGCGAATAGTAGAAACCAAGGCTGGGGCATGTCTAGCCAAACTAGTGTAACGGACAGCATACTCTGAGACAGTCATAGTACCCTGGCGCAAATGCTCAAAATCTGAGCGTCATGCGTCCCTGGGGCTCTGAGGGACATAATCCCTCAGGAATAGATCTGAAAACTGAGCCCAAGTTAGTGAAGCAGCCTCATCTGGACTGTCTAACTCATAGGTGGCACCTCGAAGCTGGAAGGTAGTGAAGGAAACCCCGCTCGATCCTGATATACCTATGGTACGGAGAATGCGGTAACACTCATCTAGAAATCCCAGAGCATCCTCCGATGCTAGACCGCTGAATACCGGAGGCTTGTACTTTTTGAACCTCTCAAGCCTCAGTTGCTTCTCCTCGGAAGCCGCTACCCTGTCCTCGGGCTGAACTGGCACTGCAGATGGTACAGGAATAATCTCAGGGACCTTCTCAACATGCACTCACTACTTAGGAGTGCGGGCGGTGGGAGTCTGTGCTCCTCCGCTGGCCTGAGATGTAGCTGCAGCAAGGGGAAGCAGCCCTGCCTGAGCCAGAGTGGTGTATATGCTCATGAACTGTGCCAGAATCTCCTGAACAGCTAGAGTAGTAGTAGCAGTAGGTGTGTCATGTGCTTGGACTCCAGCTGGAACTGCTGGTGGTACCTCAGTGGTAGCTTGCACAGGTGCTCTAGCTGCACCATGTACGCGTCATCGGCTTTTACCCCAGCCCCGACCTCTAACGGTTGTAGTAGGGGATGCGGGTGCCTAATCATCTAGGGTAGCACGTGTCCTCACCATCTGTGAGAGAATAGAAGACAGAAGTTTAGAATTGTGATGTCAAAATATCGCACGACAAGGAAATCAAATGAAGTGGAAATTTCCTAACAGTTACATAGCCTCTCGTAGATAAGTACAGACATCTCTGTACTGATCAGCGAGACTCTAATAAACCGGCTTGTGATCCATGACTCCTATGAACCTAGAGCTCTGATACCAACTTGTCACGACCCCAGTTTGCCCTCCGTGAACTGTCGTGACGGCACCTAGTCTCTACGACTAGGTAAGCCTAACAAGTGCGGAAAAATAAACTAAACTTGCAGTATAAACAATCAAAAGCTGAAAACAACCGAAGGAAACAAAATTTAAATGTCGCTCGGCATATACACATAACTTCTCAAAATCTGATACACTATCCCAAAACCCGAAAACTCACGGATCCACAAGCTGAGAAAAACAAAACACTACATAGCTCTAACTCCGAAATGTCTAATAAGAACAGGAAAGTACAAAAGGGCTAAATTCTAAAAGCAAGAATAGAAAGGGACTTCTCGATCTGCAGACGTGGTAGATGTACCTCGAAGTCTCTAGAGCAGTCGCCTCCTCAAGGATGATAGGCCTGAGTAACGGTACCTGGATCTGCACATGAAAAACATGCGCAGAAGGGGCATGAGTACACCACAGCGGTACTCAGTAAGTGCCAAGCTTAACCTCGGTTAGGTAGTGACTAAGAAGGTCAGGGCCCTACTAAGGTTAAATAAAATATAAAGACAACAGTAAAGAACAGAACAGTATAAATAAGTACGGCAGTAAAACAACACAGGATGTACAAGACAGCAACAACTACACAGAAACAAGGTAAACATGGAAAGGAAATACAGCTTAGCACCAATAATAATAATCGGGGATCTCCCAGGATACCGTCCTATAGTCACATCTGTACATGTCCAGTGGATCTCCCAGGATCTCGTCCCATAGTCCAACTCATAGTGCGCGGGGATCTACCAGAATCCCGTTCCGCAGTCCCAAATGTAAATACCCAGTATTGGGGGAATCTACTGGGTGCATTCCCATAGTTCCATATAACTGTGCAGGGGGATCTACCGGGAATCTAACCCGTAGTCCCAAAGTAAATGTGCAGGGGATCTACCGGGAATCTCACCCGTAGTCCCAAAGTAAACAGACAAGGGGGAGCTACCGAAATCCCACATCCGTAGTCCCAAAATAAATACACAGAAGCAGTAGGAAGATATACAGAAATGGCAAAATTTCATATTAAGGCAATAAGTGATTCTAGCCTAGCATGCTGCACAGAATTCAAGTAAGGCAGGTTGAATCAAATAAAGCAATTAAGTCACTTAGACATGCTTTTCTAAGCTAACAACAGGCTTAATAGTGCAAGTAATAGAAACAGGAAAGGAAACATGCTAGTATTTACTTAAAGAAAATCGGAATTCCAACAATTAGCACAAGTACGCACTCGTCACCTTACGTACAAGGCATTTCAATTACCAAACATAGCAATCCTAAGGGCAAGGTCCCCCACACAAGGTTAGACAAGCCACTTACCTCAAACCAGCTCAAAATCAACCCAACACCACGTCTTTGCCATGAGTACTCAACTCCAAATGGCCCAAATCTATTCAATTTAATTGCATAATGCAAATAACACTTCAAATAACTGATTCTACAATTAAAGTCTAAGCTAATACGCTAAATTATGTAAAATAATCAAAACGCCCCTCGGGCCCATGCCTCGGAATCCAGTGAAATTTACATTTTCATAAACCTCGTACTCTCACGAGTCTATACATAACAAGAACACTGAACTCGGAGTCCAAATGACCCCTCAAATCCTCATTTAAAAGTCTCTTAAACTCAAGCCATAAATAGCCATTCTTCCCAAATTTTTCGCCACTAATTAGGTCTTTAATCACATAAAAACGAGTTATGAAGTCAAGGATGTTACCTCCAAGTGATTCTCCTTTGTTTTCCTCGAAAATCTCTCTTAAAAGCTTCAAACCCGGATGAAAATGGTGAAAGAATGGCTCAAAATCGCAAAGGCAACTATCTATTTGTTCTGCCCAACGATTCCCGCATTTGTGGCCTTGCGGTCCCACTTCTGTGGAAACTACATCGCATCTACGACTTTCATTTAAATGCCAGCTTCCGCATCTGCGGAGCTCTAACCGCAGGAGCGGTTGCACTTCTGCGAACATTTCACTGCATCTACGGTTCCTGAGGAATTCCCAAATTCTGCTTCTACAGTCTCTATGCTGCTTCTACAGCTTCGCATCTGTGGTCCCCAAACCGTAGATGCTAAAATACCAGAAGCAGCAAAAAATACAGCAGCTGCAACATGTTCCTCAATTTTTCGTTAACCATCCAAAATCACCCCGAGGCCCCCGGGACCTCAACCAAAAGCACGAACAAGTCACAAACCCCTATCCAAACTTGTACCGATCCTTAAAACACCTAAAACAACATCAAAACCTCAAATTAACCATGGATTTAAGCCTAAGAACTCCAAAATTCTCAAAATACGCTTTCGATCAAAAAGTCTATCAAACCTCGTCTGAATGACCTGAAATTTTGCACACACGTCACATTCTACACTACGGAGCTACTCCGGCTTCTAAAATTCCATTCCGACCCTCGGATAAAAATCTCATTATCGGACCGGAAACTTAAAAAATTCAACTTCCAGCATTTCAAGCCTAAATTAGCTACGGACCTCCAAAACACACTCCGAACACACCCCTAAGCCCAAAATCATCTAACAGAGCTAACAGAGCCCTTGGATTTCCATTCCGAGGCCATCTTCACACTGTTCCGACTACGGTCAACTTTCCAACACTTAAGCTTTCATTTAGGGACTAAGTGTCCCAAAACTCTCCGAAACTCAAAACCGAACACCTCGGCAAATCAAAATAGTAGAGATAAACTTGAGGAAAGCAGTTAATAGGGGATCGGTGCGTTAATTCTTAAGACGACCTGTTAGGTCGTCACATGCGGCCGCACAAAGAAATATGCGCTCAGCACAATGAGAGGTCAATTTTTTGTATTATATAAACGAGGGTTAGAGTATTATTTCATATTTGGACTTTGGAGCTGGGTTTGTGGTGATTTGTTGTGAGTTTGTTTCTATAAATTCATCGGGGTAAGTGATTCTAACTCGGATTTGGTTAATATACATGAATATATCATTGTTTTCATCATTTAATTAGTAATTTGAGATGAAAATTGGGGGTCTTTGCCTAAAGTTTTATAAATGAATTTTTGAGTTTTGAACATTGATTCAGAGTCGGATTTGAGTGAAACTAGTATGGTTGGACTCGTAATTGAATGGGTTATCGGATTTTATGAGTTTTTTCGTGTTCCGATGTGGCCCGGGTTGGACTTTTGGGATGATTTTTGGGATTTTGATTAAGGATTTGACCTTTATCATTTAGAATTGTTTCCTTGGACATATTTGATGTATTTGATTTGATTTTGACTAGTTTCAGGCCGTTCAAAGGTTGTTACGTGCAGGATGGAATTTTTGGAGCATCGTTGTCTTGCCCGATATTGGATTTGGCTTATTTGAGGTAAGTAACACTTCTAAACTTAGTGATGAGGGTATGAAACCCCGAATTACATGTTATGTGATTAGTGTTGAGGTGACGCACATGCTAGGTGATGGGCGTGTGGGCGTCAAAAACTTGTTGCGACCAAAACACTCACGCAAGTGCACGCGATCGACAAGTAATATAGTAGTAAGTAAAGTATCGTTCCCACGAGGAATTGTGATCAACTTATTGACTGATGTAGACTCAAACAATTATCAATTCAAGCTAAATTATCACAAAATATTTAAAGAACCAATTTACAACTTACTTAATAATTGCACAATAATTCAACACAAAATTTCTACACCAATTTCACAATATGTTTATAACAATTTGGATAAATATATTCCCGGGTCATGGACTTGCTAGAAATTATGCTACTATTTTAGCTTAAAATGGATATATTGAATTATCCGGTTTATTGATTATAGGATTAATAATATTCATAAGAATCTGTCGAGTTCTTATGCATCAATTCAAGTTAAACTAATACCTATATGTCTATGGTATTAATATTAGCAAGAATGCATTTACAACTCCTATTTTTCAACCAAACAAGGCAATTAAGTATATGTCTATCTTAATTGCGAATTCTTCACCCGATGCCCGAGATTCAAAACTTGTTCTATTTGATTCTATATGCAACCAAGAATTTCCTTTGTCAAGTTTAATTCAAGATTCGTAAATAATATTTCACTGTTAGCTACGCAGTAAAATAATTAGAAGCAGAATCAAATAAACAACCCATAACAATAAATTCAAGATCTTCAATCTAAGCTTCAAATAACATAATTATCTAACATCCATGACCCAAGAATACTAGAGTTTTTAGCTACTCATAATCATACAAAAATCAACAATAAAAGTTTTAAACATAATATAAACAAACAAATAGAAGAAAGTTTAGAAGAACTCTTTGAATCCTTGCTCCAAGATGTTGTTCTTCTTCTCCTTTCTTAGCTCCAAGATGAGCTCCTCCTTCTTCTATGGCTTTTTCTCCCTCAAAATCTCATCTTTTTCCCAATAATGGAGTTTTTGCTTTATGTAAATTGAGTGGAATTAAGAAGGAATTCCAATTTTACCCCTAAATAAAGTCTCTCCGGGTCGGTAGTGCGCGAACTACAGAGTTCGCGCACTACTTCGCATAGTATTCTGCCTCTGTTCCTTATACGCGCGAACTACTGCGCGAACTTTGTAGTTTGCGTGATTGTTAGCGCGCCTCTGAAGCTTGATTTTGTCTATTTTTGTCCGTCTCGTCCTTGCGCACACTCGACTCCTAGGGGTTATCCTCTTGAAAGCATCATTTAGGCTTCTCATCCTGCAAGGTATACATATTTTGAGTAGAGCCTGTTTTTCCATCAATTAACCATAATATGACATCGGAATATAATCAAGCAGAAGCATAAACAATAGCTAGATCACCTAGATTTTGCCTATTATCACGTGCACTGTGTGAATTTATGACTGTTATCTTTGTGGTATTGTATAGTTACCTGATCTTACCTGTAACCATGAAATTTCTATGTACTTGAGCTACTGAGTTGTGGTCCATGCTAGAATCCATGTCTAGGCTACATGATTATCCTGTTGGGACCCATTGAGGTCATTTCTACTATTGAGCTATCTGCTTTCATTGCATTACATACTCAATCACACGCATTTATATGCATATCAAATCTCAGTCTTTGTTACGATCTATTGACATATCATATCATTATTTTGGGCTAATATTTCATGACATTGAGTGCCCGAGAGACTAGAGAGATTGATGACTGAGTGAAGCCGAGGGCCTGATTGTGAGGATATTGATATTATAGCACGTGAGTTGTCCGTGCGGATTCTGATATTGATGCTATAGAATGTGAGTTGTATGTATGGATTCTGAAGAAGATTGAAGCAATGTAGAGTTGGCCCAGACCGTCTTCAGCTACTGAGATCCGGAGATTTTTGGTTTGGTAGGGTATTATCGTTGATTCATAGATGGTTTCTCATATATTGCTTCACCTATGACTAGATTGACCCAAAAGGGTGCTCCATTCAGATGGACTGAGGAGTGTGAGGAGAGCTTTCAAAAGCTCAAGACTTCTTTGACTTCAGCCTTAGTATTAGTGTTGGCTATAAGTCCGGGGTATTATATTGTGTACTGTAATGCATCACATATTGGCCTTGGCACGGTATTGATGCAAAAAAGTAGGGTGATTTCCTACGTGTCTCGACAGCTGAATGTACATAAGAAGAATTATCATGTCCAACCTTGAGTTAGCAGCTATTATTCATGCCTTGAAGATTTGGCGGCACTATTTGTACGGTGTCCCTTGTGAGGTCTATACTCGCCACTGTAGCCTACAATATCTGTTCAAATAGTAGGACCTTAACTTGCGGCAGCGGAGATGGATAAAGTTGCTTAATGACTATGATATCACCATTATATATCATCCTGGGAAGGCCAATGTGGTGGTCGAGGCCTTGACCCAAAAGGTAGAGAGCTTGGGCAGTTTAGCATATGTACCGGCAGAGGAGAGGCCATTAGCATTGGATGTACAGACCTTGGCCAAGAAGTTTGTTAGATTGGATGTTTCGGAGCCGAGTTGAGTATTGGCTTGCGTGGTTTCTCAGTCTTCTCTATATGATCATATCAGAGAGTGACAGTATGACGACCCCTATTTGCTTGTCCTTAAGGACACAATGCATCAAGGTGATGCCAAGAAGGTTACTATTGGGGATTACAATGTGTTGTGAACATGGGGCAGCATTATTGGTGGAGGAGGATGAAAAAATACATAGTGGAGTATGTATCTCGGTGCCTAACTTGTCAGCAAGTGAAGTATGAGCATCAACGTCCAGGTAGGTTGCTTCAGAGTCTTGAGATTCCCGATTGGAAATGGGAGCGAGTTACCATGGATTTTTTTGTTGGGCTTCCATGGACTTAGAAGAGGTTTGATGTAGTATGGATGATTGTGGATAGGTTGACCAAGTCGGCTCATTCTATTCCATTGGTGACTACTTATTCTTCAGAGCAGCTGGCTCAGGTCTATATTCGCGAGATTATCAGACATCATGGTGTGTTAGTATCCATCATCTTTGATAGGGGTATGCAGTTTACATCGCAATTTTGGAAGGTTGTACATGCGTGAGTTAGGCAAACGGGTTGAGTTGAGTACAACATTCCACCCTCAGACGGAAGGACAGTCTAAGCACACTATTCAGATATTGGAGGATATTTTTCGTGCCTGTGTGATGGAGTTCGGGGGATCTTAGGTTCAGTTCTTGGTGCTTGTGGAGTTTCCTACAACAAAAGCTACCAATCGAGCATTCAGATCCGTATGAGGCCCTGTATGGGAGGCGGTGCGGATCTCTTGTGGGTTGGTTTGAGTCGGGTGAGGCGAGGCTATTGGGTACTAACTTGGTTCAGGATGCTTTGGAAAAGGTTAAAGTGATTCAAGATCGGCTTCGTATAGCCCAATCTAGGTAGAAGAGTTATGCGGATCGGAAGGTTCGTGATGTTGTATTCATGGTTGGAGAGCAGGTCTTTCTCCGAGTTTCGACCATGAAGGGTGTTATGAGGTTTGGGAAGAAGGTAAAAATGAGCCCTAGGTATATTGGACCTTTTGAGATTCTTGAAAGGATTTGAGAGGTGGCCTACAAGCTTGCATTGCCACCTAGTCTAGCTGCAGTTCATTCGGTATACCATTTCTCTATGCTCCGGAAGTACCATGGTGATCTGTCCCATGTGTTAGATTTCAGCTCAGTCCAATTGGACAAGGATTTGTCTTATGTTAAGGAGTCGGTGGCCATTATGGATGGTAATTTGCCTTATGATGTGGAGCCGGTGGCCATTTTCGATCGGTAGATTCAAAAGTTAAGGTCAAAGGACATAGCTTCAGTGAAGGTGCACTAGAGAGTTCATCCAGTTGAGGAGGCTACTTAAGAGACCGAGCATGATATGGGTAGTTGTTATCCTTATCTTTTCACTACTTTAGGTTTGTCTCTATACTCGTTCGAGGACGAACATTTGTTTCAAGATGGGGAGGATGTATCGACCTGTAACGATCCGGCTAGTCATTTCGAAAGTTGTAACCTCGTTCCCCCATTTACTGCTCATTTTGTACTTTATAGGCGCTATGTAATTTGCCAGGGTAGTTTGTTCGGGTCCGGTGAGGTTTTGGAATGAATTAAGGCACTTAGACTCAGAGTTGAAAGCTTAAATTGAAATGGTTGATCGGATGTTCAATTGAGGCATTATTTTGTATCATCCCGGGAAGACCAATATAGTGGTCGATGCCTTGAGTAGAAAGGCTGTGAGTATGGGTAGCATTGCATTCATTCCTATTGGGGAGAGACCACTAGCAGTTGATTTCAAGGCTTGGCCAACCAGTTCATGAGATTAGATATTTCAGAGCCCAGTCCGGTTCTAGCTTGTGTGGTTTCTCGGTCTTCCTTATATGATCGCATCAGAGAGCGCCAGTATGATGATTCTTATTTGCTTGTCCTTAAGGACATGGTTCAGCACGGTAATGCAAGAGATGTTACTATTGGGGATGATGGGGTATTGAGGATGTAGGGTCGGATTTGTATGCCTAATGTAGACGGGCTACGTGAGTTGATTCTTGAGGAGGCCCACAGTTCGCAGTATTCCATTCATCCAGGTGCCGCGAAGATGTACCAGGACTTGAGGTAGCATTATTGGTAGAGGAGAATGAAGAAGGATGTAGTGGGGTTTGTAGCTTGGTTCCTTAACTATCAGCAGGTAAAGTATGAGCATCAGAGATCGGGTGGATTGCTCTAGAGATTCCAGAGTAGAAATGGGAGCGGATCACCATGGATTTTGTAGTTGGGCTCCCACGGACTTCGAGGAAGTTCGATGAAATTTGGGTAATTGTGATGGCCAAGTCCGTGCACTTCATTCCAATTGGTACTACTAATTCTTCAGAGCAATTGGCGGAGATTTACATCCGAGAGATTGTTTGCCTTTACGGTGTGCCAGTATCCATCATTTCAGATTGAGGCACGCAGTTTACATTGTAGTTTTGTAGAGTCGTGCAGCGAGAGTTGGGTACCTAGGTGAAGTTGAGTACAACATTTCATCCTCAGACGAACGGGCAGTCCAGGCGCACTATTCAGATATTGGAGGACATGCTATGCAGTTGTGTCATTGATTTTGGGGGTTCATGGGATCCATTTCTACATCTGGCAGAGTTTGCCTACAACAACAGCTACCAGTCAAGCATTCAGATAGCTCCATATAAGGCTTTGTGTGGGAGACAGTGTAGATCTCCGTTGGGTTGGTTAAAACCACACGTCGCGGTTGTGGACTTCTCTTAGAGTTCAACTTCTTGCTTGATTTTTGAAGTCCAGACGTGGTTCTCGATCCCAAAACACAATCCTGGCTTAATTCCTGGGGCTTTTACTCAAACTTCAAAGCTCAAAATCACTCGAATTATCCCCATAACATTTACATAGCTCGGAATCAACCTACAAGGCATAAAATACACAATTCGTGCATACCACTATCGATTAAAGCACAAACTCTATTAAAGTGCAGTAAATTCGAGTGTAACAAGCAACTAAAACACGATACTATAGCCTACCATCAGTTAGACTAGGCTATTGGGTACAGACTTGGTTCAGGATGCTTTGGACAAGGTTAAATTTATTTAGTAGCAACTTCGCATGGCGCAGTCTAGACAGGAGATTTATGCCGACAGGAAGGTTTGTGATGTTGCTTACGTGGTTGGGGAGAAGGTCTTGCTCAAGGTTCGCCCATGTAGGGTGTTACGAGGTTCGAAAAGAAGGCGAGTTGAGCCCTCGATTTATTGGGCCGTTTGAGGTACTTTAAAGGATCAGAGAGGTGGCTTACAAGCTTGCCTTGCCACCTAGTTTGTCGAGTGTGCATCCATTATTCCATGTTTCTATGCTCCGGAAGTATGTCGGCGATCCATCTCATATTTTGGTTTTCATCACAGTTCAGTTAGATGGTAATTTGACTTATGATATGGAGTCGGTGGCCAATTTGGATCGGCAGGTTCAAAAGTTGAGGTCAAAGGACATAGCTTTAGTGAAGATGCAGTGGAGAGGTCAGCCAATTGAGGAGGCTACTTGGGATACTGAGCATGATATGCGCGGTTGTTATCCTCATCTTTTCACCACTTCAGGTATGTCTCAATAATCATTCGAGGACGAACGTTTGTTTTAAGAGGGGGAGGACGTAGCGACCTATAATGACCCGGCCGGTCGTTTCGAGAGTTGTAGCTATGTTCCCCCATTTACTGCTCATTTTGTACTTTATAGCTGCTATGTGATTTGCCGAGGTAGTTGGTTCGGGTCCGGTGATGTTTTGAAATGAATTGAGGCACTTAGTCTCATGGTTGAAAGCTTAAGTTGAAAAGGTTAACCGAATGTTGACTGATGTGTAAACGACTCCGGAATAGGGCTGCTTATCGGGCGGATTGGACGGTTATTTACTCTTAACGATTTGGCTTATCGTTTTTTGACTTTTAAATGTATTAATCCGCTAGCCATCCAATAAGATATCGGGCGGATTGGTATCGGTTTAGCTATTATCAGGCAGTTATCGGGCGGTTATCAACTTAGATAGTGCTTTTTTAATTAGTAAATCACATAATAAACTGAAGTAAAAATATAAGACACAGAAAAATAACATTTCATATCTGCACAAGTTCCAGAAGCAACACATTTGAGACACCTTTCTTTAATATGTGAAACTCGTTCCATTGAACAATCTTGTTGGGTCAAAGTTAAAAGTGTTGTATATACAAGTTGGGAGTAATAATTAAAAACATGTTTGGACAACACCTCTGCCCAGATAACTAATTAACCCACTACTTAGAAGAAACAGCATCCAAGAATAAATAAAGCAGCAGCTAGGCGTCCCACTCAAACTAAAAAGATAAAATATGATATCATTTAGAAGAAGGAAATTGAATGGCGGTACAATACGGATAAAAATAAATTTTATATTCTTAATGGGTTAACGAATTATCCGTTAAGAAAATTGAATAATCCACCCCAAACCGATAAGCCATTAATAAAAAATCAATTCATTCCTCATCCGTTAAACCGTTAACTCGATACCAATAAGCCATTAAGCTTCGGTTTTCGGTTTTCGATTTCAATTTGATTTTGAAAACCCCCATTCCGACATGGAGTTTTGATGGTTTCGTTAGTTCTGTTGGGTGACTTTGGACTTAGGGGCATGTCTAGATTGTGTTTTGGAGGTCTGTAGTGGAATTAGGCTTGAAATGGCAAAAGTTGGATTTTTAGAAAGTTTGACTGGGAGTGCATGCGGATTCCATTTCAGTCAGTTGGAGTAGAGCCGCAATGTCAAATATGACCTTTGTGCAAAATTTGGGGTCAATCAGATGTACTTTTCTAGGTTTCGGCACCGTTCGTAGAAGTTGGAATTTCCTTAGTTTCTATAAGATTGAATTGAGGTGTGATTCATGTTTTTGATGTTGTTCGAGGTGATTTGAGGGCTCGACTAAGTTCGTATAATGTTTTGTGAGTTGGTGGTATGTTTGGTTGAGGTTCCGGGGGACTCGGCTGAGTTTTAGATGGTTTACGGATCAATTTTTGAGCTTGGTATTTGTTTGAAGAGTGTTGGTTGTTGATTTCGTTATATGCATTCGCAAGAGAGGTCTCATGTTCGCGAAGAGTACCTAGAGCCAGACGAGGAATTTTTCATCATAATCGCGAAGGGAGCAATGCGCTCGCAAAGGTTGGGGTGAGTGTACATCGCGATCGCATGAGGGAGCTTGCGTTCGCGTAGAAGGGCGAGGTAGGTTGGGCATTGGGCCAGAAGGCTTTGCATTCGTAGTCATAAGGACGCGTTCGCGCAGGCCAGATCTGTGAGGCATCGCGTTCGCGAGGGTGCTATCGCGTTCGTAGAAGAGGATTTTTCTAGGTGGTCTAGTTTTGTGCGTCAAGGACATGAGGCTCTTTCCGCGTTCGCAAAGGAGGTGTACCTAGGCAGATTTAAAAGTTTCAAAAATGAGGGTTTGAATTCATAACACAAAAATTGATTTGGGAGCTCGGTGGAAGGCGATTTTTTAAGAGATTTTCACGTGGGTGTTTTGGGTAAGTGATTCTTACCTAGTTTTGGTTAATTTCCATGATTATACCTTTGATTTCATCATTAAATTTGTGATTTGGGGTGGAAAATTTGGCGAAAATGGAGATAAATTCTTAGGCTATATTTTGAGGTTTTGTTCAACATTTTGGTATCGGGTTTGAGTAATTTTGGTATGAGTGGACTCGTGGTCGAATGGATGTTTGGATTTTGTGGCTTTTACCTGATTCCGAGATGTGGGCCCGAGGGCTGGCTTTGAGCCGATTTTTTATTTTGATTAATAAATCTGTATTTTCTTATGAAGATGATTCCTTTAGCCCGAGTTGATTGTATTGTACTGGTTGTGGCTAGATTTGGGGCATTTTGAGGCCGATTAGCGAGGCAAAGGTGTGTTGGAGTAGAGATTTGCTCGAATTAAGGTAATTAATAGTTCTAAATTTGGTTCCGAGGGTATGAAACCCCGGAATTTGTGTCATATGAGTGGTCTTGAGGTGACGCACATGCTTAGTGACACGTGTGTGGGCGTGCACCGTAGGAATTGGGGCTTGGACCATTCCATGGAACCGTATAGATGATTAATCTGTTGATATCTACAAATTCTTCACGTGATATAGAAATTGAACCACAAATCCTATTAGAAATCATGCTTAGGCCATCTTCTGGTACTGAAGGGGACCTCAGAGGCCGTTTTACATTTTAATTGTCTGTTAAATTGATGTCGTACTCAATCTATGTTTTACTTGCATATCATATCTCAGTCTCTTTTGTTCCTTGTTGATATACTACATACTTTATATTTGGGCTAATTTTCATGATTTTTGAGAGCCCGAGAGACTGGAGAGGTTAGTGACTGAGTTGGGGCCTGAGTGCTGAACTGTGAGTGATATATGTATATATGTGGATCGGGTTACACACCGCAATAAGCCTTATGGTTGTACATGTATGGATCGGGTTGCACGCCGCAATGAGCCTTACGGCTATATATATGGGATCAGGTTGCACGCTGTAATGTGTTTCATTGATTTATCCGATGATTGGTTTGATATAGTGCTTGGGCTAAAGGAGCCCCTCCGGAGTCTGTACATACCCCTAGTGAGTGCAGGTACCTACTAAGTGCGAGTGTCGAGTGAATGGGAGGGTTGAGTGACTGTTGCCCTAAGAGGATGCATTTGACTTCATTATTGTTGCACTTAGCTGCCATGCATCACTGTCTTGAAAATTTCTGAAAGATATTACACCCTGTTTTACTTAAACTGGTCATGAAGTAACTGATTGGACTTAAATTGTCGAACTTGAAAGCATGCCTACTTTCCTATTTTGAGATTATTGAAATTAAACTATAATTGTAAAGCTCGTCACTACTTTCAATTCTTTATTTAGTCTTGTTACTTACTGAGTTGATTGTACTCACGCTACACCCTACTCTTCGTGTGCATATCCAGGTGTTTCCAGACATGAAGTGTGTTGATTCGTTGCGCGGTTGATCTTCTGGAGATTCTGAGGTAGCTGTCGGAATTTTGCAGACCTTGTCTCTCTTTCTCTATCTTTCCAATTATTGTATTTAGTTTCAGACTATATTAGACAGTGTTTTCCAGACTTGTGATGTATAGATGCTCATGTACTTAGTGACACCCCGATGTTGGGAGTTTCTGCGTTGTGTTTTGGATTTTATATCCTGTTTATGAGAAGTTTTTACTATTCAAACTACTTAAAATCCATTTTTGTTAAAAATTTGTTGGAGTTAATTCGTAAATGTCGGCTTGCCTAGTACCATGTTAGGCACCATCACCATAGGCTAGTTTTGGGTCATGACAAGTTGGTACCAGAGCCTAGGTTACATAGGTCTCACGAGTCATGAGTAGGTGTAGTAGAGTCTTGCGGATCGGTACAGAGACATCTGTACTTATCTTCGAGAGGATGCCTAACCCTTAGGAAATTTCACTTTCTTGTATTCTTGTCATGAGGATTTTATTGATTCCGGTAACTAAACAATTATATTCTATTCTCTCACAGATGGTGAGGACACATGCTACCAAGCAAGATGGAAAGCCACTAGTACCACCATCTAGGGCCACAAGAGGCCGAAGTCGCGGTAGGGGCCACGGCAGTTGCAACTCGTACAGAAGCTAGGGCAGTACCTGCAGATGCACTAGTTTCTCTAGCTTAGTAGCAGGTTCCAAATGTGGATGATCCAGTGGGGCCAGCTTAGGGACTAATTGTGATCCTCGTGATTTTAGTCCTTCAGGAGGCATTGGCCTAGATATTGATAATTTACACTGACCTTGCTCAGGTGGTTTCGACCCAGGATGCACCAGCCAATTCTCAGATCGTAGGAGGTACTCATACCTCCACTGCCTGTACTCCAGAGTAGGTGATACAGGGACTTCAGACAATGGGGGTACTGCCAGCCCAGCCGGTTATAGCTGCTCAGGCCTTGGTGGTTCCCATTATGACGTACCAATGATGAGAAGAGGAGACTTGAGAGATTTGGGAGGCTTTAGCCTCCATCATTTAGCGGTACAGAGTCAGAGGATTCTTAGGGTTTCTAAGACAAGTACCAACAGATTCTTCGTACAGCAGGTATTCAAGAGACCAGTGGAGTCTTGTTCACTACTTTTCAGTTTTTTGAGATTACCTTCAGATAGTGGGAGTCTTATGAGAGGCGCATGGCGGTCGGTGTAGCACCACTTACATGGTAGGAGTTCTCTGCTCTCTTTTTGGAGAAGTTCGTGCTACAGTCTCATAGGGAGGAGTTGTGCAGACAATTTGAGTAGTTATGATAGGAGGGCATGTCTGTGACACAGTACGAGATGACATTTTTTAAGTTGGCTCGTCATGCAGTTTGGTTGGACCCCACTGATAGGGAGAGGATTAGGAGGTTCATTGATGGACTCACATATCAGTTGCGGTTGTATATGACTCGGGAGAGGGTGTCTGGCACTACTTTTGATGAGGTGGTAGACATTGCTCGGAAAATAGAGATGGTACGCGGTCAAGAGGGGGGTGAGAGGGAGGCCAATAGGCCTCATGGGTCAGGTGGTTTCAGCGGTGTTCCTTCTGGGGGATAGTTGTACCACGACAGGGGTCGTCCTTATAGGCATGCTCAGACAGCTCATCTAATTCATCATGGTGTATCATCCTGCCATAGTTCATACAGTTCTCATCAAGATCAGTCATCTCTCAGTGCCCTTCCAGCTCAGAGTTCATCTCGCGCTCTATCGGTTTAGGGTTCATCCATACCGAGTCCTTCTAGTAGTTATCTCGGTGTTCGGGGATCCCTTCAGTCCCTACCACCATTTTCAAATCGGGGTTGCTATGAGTGTGGGGAGCTTGGGCACATTAGGAGGTAGTGTCCCCACCTCTTGGGAGGTTCAGCTCAGCAAAGGAGTCAGACTACGACTTCAGCACAAGTTACTTCACCCCCCTGCCCAGCTAGCTCGGGGTGGGGCACAGTCAGCCAGAGGTCACCCAAGAGGGGGAGGCCGATCAGGTAGAGGCGAGGCCCGGTTCTTGCTATTCCTGCTAGACCAAATGTTGTTGTTTCAGATGCAGTGATTATAGGTATTGTCTTAGTACGAAACAGGGATGCTTGTGTGTATTATTTGACCCTTGTTCCACTTATTTGTATGTCTCATCGTATTTTTCTCATTATCTTGATATGCCCCATGAGTCTTTAGTTTCATATGTTCATGTATCTATGCCAGTGGGCTACTATTGTTGTGGATCGTGTATATCGGTCATGTGTAGTGACTATTGGGGGATTGGAGACTAGAGTTGATATCTTATTGCTTAGTATGGTTTACTTCGATGTGATCTTGGGTATGGATTGGTTGTCTCCATGTCATGTTGTTCTGGATTATCACGCTAAGACTGTGACGTTGGTGATGCAAGGGTTGCCAAGGATTGAGTGGAGAGGTTCTCTAGACTACGTTCCCAGCATAGTGATTTCATATTTGAAGGCTCATCATGTGATTGGAAAGGTTTCATATCTTATTTAGCCTTTGTGAGGGATGTTGGTGCTGATACCCCTACTATTGATTTTGTTCCTCTAGTGCGAGATTTTCCTGATATTTTTCCTACAGACTTGTCGGGCATGCTGCCCGACAGGGATATTGACTTTGGTATTTACGTGGTGCCGGGCACTCAGCCTACTTCTATTCCACCGTATTGTATGGCACCGGCTGAGTTGAAGGGATTGAAGGATCAGCTTCATGAACTCCTTAATAAGGGGTTTATTAGGCCTAGTGTGTCACCTTAGGGTGCACTAGTTCTGTTTGTGAAGATAAAGGATGGTACTATGAGGATGTGCATGGATTATAGGCAGTTGAACAAAGTCACAATCAAGAACAAGTATCCTTTGCCGCATATTGATGATCTATTTGACCAACTTTAGAGTGTGAGGGTGTTCTCTAAGATTGACTTGAGGTCTAGGTATCACCAATTGAAGATTCCAGACTCGGATATTCTAAAGACGACATTCAGGACCTGTTATGGTTATTATGAGTTCCTCGTGATGTCTTTTGGGTTGACCAATGCCCCAGCAACATTCATGCATCTGATGAACAGTGTATTTAAGCCTTATCTTGACTCAACTATCATAGTGTTCATTGATGATATCCTGGTGTACTCTCGTAGCCAGGAAGAGCATGCCCAACATTTGAGGATTGTGTAGCAGCGGTTTAGGGGGCAGAAGCTTTATGCCAAGTTCTCCAAGTGTGAGTTTTGTCTTAGTTCAGTGGCATTCTTAGGGCACGTGGTGTCCAGTGAGGGGATTCAGGTGGATCCGAAGAAGATAGAGGCGGTTCAGAGTTGACCCAGACCGTCCTCAGCTACGGAGATTCGGAGCTTTCTCGTCTTGGCCAGTTATTATCATTGCTTCATGGAGGGTTTCTCGTCTATTGCATCGCTATTGAAAAAATTAACCCAGAAGGGTGCTATGTTTAGGTGGTCGGATGGTGCGAGGAGAGCTTTCAAAAGCTCAAAATTGCTTTGACCATAGCTCAAGTTCTAGTTTTGCCTTCAGTTTCAGGCTCTTATACATTGTATCATGATGCTTCTCGGATCGGTATTGGATGTGTCCTAATGTAGGGAGGTATAGTGATTGCTTATGCATTGCATCCGTTAAAGCCCCATGAGAAGAACTGCCATGTCCGTGATTTGGATTTAGCTTCCATTATTCATGCATTGAAGATTTAGAGGTATTATCTCTACGGTGTGTGTTTTGTGGTGTTTACAGATCATCGGAGTCTCCAGCACTTGTTCAAACAGAAGGATCTAACTTTGAGGTAGCGGAGATGGTTGGAGCTTCTAAAGGAATATGATATCACTATTGTATCATCCTGGAAAGGCCAATATGGTGGTTGATGCTTTGAGTAGAAAGGCATTGAGTATGGGTAGCCTTGTATTCATTCTTGTTGGGAAGAGACCGATTGCAGTTGATGTTTAGGCCTTGACCAACCAGTTTGTGAGATTAGATATTTCGAAGCCTAGTTAGGTTTTAGCCTTGTATGATCGCACCAGAGAGTGCCAGCATCATGATCCTCATTTGCTTGTCCTTAAGTACACGGTTCAATACAGTGATGCCAGAGATGTTACTATTAGGGATGATGGGGTATTGAAGATGCGGGGTCAGATTTGTGTGCCTAATGTAGATGGGTTATGTGAGTTGATTCTTGAGGAGGCCCATAGTTTGCGGTATTCCATACATCCGAGTGCCGCAAAGATGTACCAGGACTTGAGGCAACATTATTGGTGGAGGAGAATGAAGAAGAATATAGTAGGGAATGTAGCTCGGTGCCTTAACTATTAGCAGGTAAAGTATGACCATCAGAGACCGGGTGGCATGCTCTGGAGGCTAGAGATTACAGAGTGAAAATGGGAGCGTATCACTACGAATTTTATGGTTGGGCTTCGCAAGGATATCGAGGAAGTTCAATGCTATTTGGGTGATTGTGCTGACCAAGTCTGCGCACTTCATTCCAGTTGGTACTACTTATTCTTTAAAGAGATTGGCAGAGATTTACATCCAAGAGATTGTTCGCCTTCATGATGTGCCAGTGTCCATCATTTCAGAATGAGGCACGCAGTTTACATCGCAGTTTTGGAGAGTCATGCAGCGAGAGTTGGGTACCCAGGTGGAGTTGAGTAAAACATTTCACCCTTAGATGGACGGGCAGCCTGAGTGCACTATTCAGATATTGGAGGACATGTTACACGCTTGTGTCATTGATTTTGGGGGTTCATGGGATCAGTTTCTGCCACTGGCATAGTTTGCCTACTATAACAGCTATCAGTCGATCATTTAGATGGCTCCATATGAGGCTTTGTATGGGAGACGGTGAAGATCTCTGAAGGGTTGGTTAAAACCACGCATCACGGCTGTGTACATTTCTCAGAGTTCAACTTCTTGCTTGATTTTTGAAGTCCAGACGTGGTTCTCGACCCCTGAACGCGATTACGGCTTAATACCTCAGGTTTTTACTTAGACGTCAAAGCTCAAAATCACTCAAATTAGCTCCATAATATTTACATAGCTCGGAATCCACCTACAAGGCATAAAATACACAATTACTGCATACCACTATCGATTAAATCACAAACTCTATTAAAGTGCAGTAAATTCGAGTGTAACAAGCGACTAAAACACGATATGTATCCTACCATCAGTAACGATAGGCTATTGGGTACTTACTTGGTTCAGGATGCTTTGTACAAGGTTAAATTGATTCAGGAGCAACTTCACATGGTTCAGTTTAGATAGAAGAGCTATGTCAATGGGAAGGTCCGTGTTGTGTCTTACATGGCAAGGGAGAAGTTCCTGCTCAAGGTTTTGCCCATGAAGGGTGTTACGAGATTTCGAAAGAAGGGCAAGTTGAGCCCTCTGTTTATTGGGCTATTTGAGGTACTTCAAAGGATCGGAGAGTGGCTTACAAACTTGCCTTGCCACCTAGTTTGTTGAGTGACATCTAGTATTTCATGTTTCTATGCTCTGGAAGTATGTCACCGATCCATTTCATGTTTTGGATTTCAGCACGGTTTAGTTGGATAGTGATTTGACTTATGATGTGGAGTTAGACGCCATTTTGGATTGGTAGGTTCGAAAGTTGAGGTCAAGGACATAGCTTCAGTGAAGGTACAGTGGAGAGGTCAGCCAATTGAAGAGGCTACATGGGAGACCGAGCATTATATGCACAGTCGTTATCCTCATCTTTTTACCACTTCAGGAATGTCTCTATACTCATTCGAGGACGAACATTTGTTTTAAAACGGGGAAGATGTAGCGACATGTAATGACCCGGCCAGTCGTTTCGAGAGTTGTAGCCATGTTCCCCTATTTACTGCTCATTTTGTACTTTATAGCTACTATGTGATTTGTCGGGGTAGTTGGTTCGGGTCCAGTGAGGTTTTGGAAGAAATTGAGGCACTTAGTCTCATGGTTGAAAGCATAAGTTCAAATGGTTGATCAAATTTTGACATATGTGTAAATGACTTCGTAATGGAGTTTTTATGGTTATATTAGCTCTGTTGGGTGATTTTGGACATAGGAGCGTGTCCGGATTGTGATTTGGAGGTCTATACTGAAATTAGGCTTGAAATGGCGAAAGTTAGATCTTTAGAAAGTTTGACTAGGAGTGAACTTTTTGATATCAGATTCTGATTCTGATTCCAGAAGTTGGAGTAGGTCCGTAATGTCAAATGTGACTTGTGTGCAAAATTTGGGGTCAATTGGACATGATTTGCTAGGTTTCGTCATCGTTCGTAGAAGCTAGAATGTCCTTAGTTTCTATAGGCTTGAATTGGGGGGTGTGATTTGTGTTTTTGATGTTGTTCGAGGTGATTTGAGGGCTCGACTAAGTTCATACTATGTTTTGGGAGTTGGTGCTATGTTTAGTTGAGGTTCCGTGGGGCTTCGGGTGAGTTTCGGATGGTTTATGGATCAATTTTGAACTTGGTATTTGGATGAAGAGTGCTAGTTTGCAAGTTTTTGGTTTCCTTATATGCGTTCGCGAGAGAGGTCTTGCGTTCGCGAAGAGTACCTGGAGGCAGACGAGGAATTTTCATCGCGATCGCGAAGGGAGCAACACATTTGTGAAGGTTGGGGTGAGTGTGCATCGCGATTCGTGTGAGAAAGCTCGCGCTCACATAGAAGGGCGAGGCATGCTGGGCATCAGGCCTTACGGCTTCACATTTGTTGTCAAGGGGACACATTCGTGTATGCCAAGCTCTATTAGGCATCACGTTCGCGAGGGTGCCATCGTGTTCGCGGAAGAGGATTTTTCTTGGCAGTCTAGTTTTGTGCTTTGCAGATGCAAGGCTCTTTCCGCATTTGCGAAGGAGGAGCACCTGGGTAGTTTTAAAAGTTTCAAAAATGAGGGTTTGAGTTCATAACACAAAAATTGATTTGGGAGCTCGGTGCGATTTTTGGAAAGATTTTCATATGGGTGTTTGGGGTAAGTGATTCTTACCTAGTTTTGTTTAATTTCCATGATTATGCCATTGATTTCATCATTAAATTTGTGATTTGGGATGGAAAATTTGGAAAAGTGGAGAAAAGTTCTTAGGCTAAATTTGCATGTTTTGTTCGAGATTTTGGTATCGGGTTTGAGTAATTTTGGTATGGGTGGACTCGTGGTCGAATGGGTGTTCGATTTTTTGACTTTTACCTGATTCCGAGATGTGGTCCCGGGCGTCGGCTTTAAGCCGATTTTTTATTTTGATTAATAACTTCGTATTTTCTTATGGAGTTGATTCCTTTAGCCCATGTTGATTATATTGTACTATTTATAGCTAGATTTGGGGCATTTAGAGGCCGATTTGCGAGGCAAAGATGTGTTGGAATAGAGATTTGCTCGGATTGAGATAAGTAACAGTTCTAAATTTAGTTCTGAGGGTATGAAACCCCGAAATATATGTCATGTGATTGGTCTTGAGGTGACACACATGCTAAGTGACGGGCGTATGGGCGTACACTGTAGGAATTGGGGCTTGCCCATTCCATGGAACCGTATAGATGATTAATCTGTTGATATCTATAAATTCTTCACATGATATAGAAATTAAATCGCAAATCCTATTAGAAATCATGCTTAGGCCATGTGCTAGTACTGAAGGGTCCCTCAGAGGTCGTGTTACATGTTAAATTGTTTGCTAAATTGTTGTCGTACTTAGTCTCCATTTTACTTGCATATCATATCTCAATCTCTTTTGTTCCTTGTTGATATAATACATCATTTCTGTTTGAGCTGATTTTCATGAATTTTGAGAGCCCGAGTGATTGGAGAGGTTAGTGACTAAGTTGGGGCTTGAGTGTTGAACTGTGAGTGATATATGTATATATATATATATATGGATCGGATTGAACACCGTAACGAGCCTTATGGCTTTATATGTGTGGATCAGGTTGCACGCCGCAACGAGCCTTATGGCTATATATATGGGATCGGGCTGTACATCGCAGCGTGTTTCATTGATATATGCCATGAGTGGCTTGATATAGCACTTGGGCTGAAGGAGCCCCTCCGGAGTCTGTACACACCCTCAGTGAACGCAGGTACCTACTGAGTGCGAGTGCCAAGTGCCAAGTGAATAGGAGGGCTGAGTGACTGTTTCCCTGAGATGATGCATTTAACTTTATTATTGTTGCACTTAGCTACCATGTATCACTGTCTTGAAAATTTCTGACAATATTACACCTTGTTTTACTTAAAATGGTCATGAAGTAACTGAATGTACTTAAATTGTCGAACTTGAAAGCATGCCTACTTTCCTATGTTGAGATTACTGAAATTGAACTATAATTGTAAAGCTTGTCACTAATTTCAGTTATTTATTTATCCTTGTTACTTACTGAGCTGGTCGTACTCAAGTTATACCATATACTTCATGTGTAGATCCAGGTGTTTCCGGATACGGAGGGTGTTGATTCACTGTGTGGTTTATCTTCTAGAGATTTCGAGGTAGCTATCGGTGTTTCGCAGACCTTGTCTCTCCTTCCCTATCTTTCCACTTATTGTTTTTAGTTTCAAACTATATTAGACAGCGTTTTCCAAACCTGTGATGTATAGATGCTCATGTACTTAGTGACACCCCGATGTTGGGAGTTTTCGCGCTGTGTTTTGGATCTTCTATCATGTTTATGAGAATATTTTTTACTATTTAAACTACGTAAAATCCATTTTTGTTAAAAATTTATTGTATTTAATTCGTAAATGTTGGTTTGCCTAGTACCACGATAGGCGACATCACGACAGGCTAGTTTTGGGTTGTAACAGGATGCGGCCGGTCGTTTTGAGTATTTTATCCCCTGCCCCCTATTTATTGCCTCATCTATGTTGTATTGTGATTCTGTGACCTTTTGGGGTGTTTGGTTTTGGTTTCGGGTGAGTTTCGGAGTGAAATGGGACACATAGTCCCTAAGTTGGAGCCTTAATTGAAATAGTAGACCGTAGTTTGCCTTTTGTATAGATGACCCTGGAATAGAGTTTTGACGGTTCCAATAGCTCAGTATGGTGATTTTAGACTTAGGAGCATGTCCAGATGTTGATTTGGAGGTCCGTAGGTCGTTTCGGCTTTAATTAGCGAACGGTAGAAAGTTGAAGGTTTGGAAGGTCGAGAAATTTGATTGGGAGTTGACTTTATTGATATTGGGGTCAGATTCTGATTTCGGAAACTGGAATAGGTCCGTCATATCATTTATGAATTATGTGCAAAATTTGAGGTCAATCGAAGTTTATTTGGTATGGTTCAGCATTAGTTTTGGAAGCCGGAATGTTCATTATTTCTATAGTCTTGAATTTGATTATGATTCGTTGAATCAATGTTGGTTGATGTGATTTTTGGCCTCAAATAGGTCCGTTATGTGTTTTGAAACTTGTTGGTACATTCGGACAGGGTCCCGGTGGCCCCAGTTGTGATTCGGATAGAATTCGGAACAATTTGGACTTAATCATTTTTGTTGAAGCATCAGCTCTTCTGGTGTCATTGCACCTGCGATGGGAATGGCCGCAGGTGCAGACTCGTTGGTGTGAGTGGTGAAGCGCAGAAACGAAATGGGGCAGCCCAGGTCATAGTTGATAGGTGCGGACACCTGGGCGCAGGTGCGCCTCTGCAAGCGCGGACTTTCCTTCGGCGGAAGTGGAATTTGGGAAAGCTTGTGAATGACTGCAGGTGTGGTCGATTTCTCCGTAGAAGGGGGATCGCAGGTGCGAGCAAGTGGTCCACAGAAGCGAAATTACAGGACTTAAGTTGGAACCGCACCTGTGAGGGATTTTTCGCAAGTGCAACTGTGGCCTCGCAGAAGCGAGAACCGCTAGGCAGAAAAGGCCTAATCGAGGGTTTCATCTCATTTTTTATATTTGGACCTAGAGAGCTCAGTTTGTGGCAATTTTTCAAGGGATTTTCAAGGAAATCATCTGAGTAAGAGATTCTAACTTAGTTTTGGCTATATTAAGCGAATCCATTATTATTTTCATAATTTAATTAGTGATGTGAGTTAGAAATTTGAAAAAAATTGTGAAAACTTCTTAGACTAAATTTTTGGGTTTTGAAGGCGATTTGAAGTCAAATTTGAGTAATTCTTGTATGGCTGGACTCGTTATCAAATGAGTATTCAGATTTTGTAATTTTGGTCGGGGTCCGAGGCACGGGCCTAGGATTGACTTTTTGAGTTAACTTTTTATTTCTCTTAAAAGATCGTTGAATTTATTATTTCAGAAAAGTTTTCTATAGTTTATATTTATGGTATGAAGTTGTTTTGTCTAGATTCGAGCCGTTCGGAGTTGGATAATCGAGGGAAAGGCTTACTAGTGGATTGAGTAGAGTGTTTTAAGGTAAGTGTCTTGGTTAACTTTGTGTGGGGGAATTACCCCTTAGGATTGGTGTTGTTTTGTGTTAATTGTGATATGTGGAAGCCGTATACACAAGGTGACGAGTGTGTACGCGGGCTGAATATGGTAATTAATCGATTTTAGCTATGTAGATTCCCTTCATGCCTTAACTGAGTTACCATAACATGTTATATTCATCATCATTAGTCTATCTTCACATGCTCTACTTCTCTTATCTCTTACTTGTTAATTGTATTTACATGTTTAGTTGAAGTTATTGTTTTCGCTATTTCTATTCCATTATTTAACCGTTGAGTTCATTACTTGAAATTGTTATTCATGGAATACGTTGTTGTTGAAATTGATATTGAGTTATAAAGGTTGTAATTCACATTGAGGCAAGGCTGTTAAGTTATGAAATACTATTCTTTTTGAGTTATTCACTTCCGGTTGTTATTATTGAAACTCTTATGCATATTGTGGTTGAGCCATGGGCTATTTATTGTGGAAACACCATTATTGTTGACTTCTTTGGAAAGTTGTGATATTGGGTACTTGAGGTGCGATTTGTGATACGTTGTGATATTGATACGTATGTGGTGATATAAGGATTTGGGATTGAAATGCATGCTATGAGATAAGGTGGTCTTGATACGCGTGTTGTTAGTAAGGGAATTACTTAAAGCCATGCGTTGTTATAAGGTGGGCTAAAATGCGGGAAGCTATTTCAGGAAAAATGATTTTCAAAACTAAATGCAAGGCTTCCGCGGTGATATAAGGGAAGATTGTGATTGTTTTCTGATTTGAGACTACGAGGTAGTACCTTGGTAGTGATTCTGTGATATTTTTCTATTACTACACTTGTGTTTTGTTTGCTTTAATTCCTTAGCATATCATTCTTGTTTTCTTCCGTGATGCATTATTTGACTTAGTTTAGTGTGGCTAATCTTGGTATATTTCTTTATTGTTTCATTTCCATTGTTATTATTATTACACTATTATATACTTGTTCAGTTCTTGTTTATTCCAGTAGAGCCTTGACCTGACCTCGTCACTACTCTACCGAGGTTAGTCTTGGTACTTACTAGGTACCGTCGTGGTGTACTGATGCTACGCTTCTGCACATATTTTTGTGCAGATCCAAGTACCTCTTACCAGTCCACGCACCAATGAGTTGAGTTTAGACTTTGAGACTTCAAGGTATACCTGCCAGCGTCTGCAGGCCTCGGAGTCACCCTCTATCTAGTCTACTTCATTTTCTTTCCCTTTTATAGACATTGTTATATAGGGATGATCATTAGTACTTGTATAGCTTGTGACTTATTATATCCAGATTTTGGAAAGTTTGTTTACATTGAGTTGCAAAGTTTCTTTTATGATAGTTGTTGAGTATTTGATAGTCTTATCATTATTTCAGTTATATTCTGCATGTATGTTAGTCTTACCTATTCTTAGAGACTAGGTGTCATCACGACATCCTACGAAGGGAAATTGGGGTTGTGACATTTTGCACTATTTTTTGCGAGCACTTAAGATGTATGCATCAAAGTACAATCAATTATTTGTATGCACTTTAGACATTCTCGTATGAAATCCCCAACTAAGACAAAATTTATAACTTCGAATGCGGATTGTGCTACTTCAGTCACGCACGTCTGAAGTAGTGCCCGAATCAGGTCAAATTGCAAATAAGTTTTTAACTAAGGTACAACTTAAATGGTGGCCTCAAAAGCTGGGTGTTTATGCACTCCCCTCAAGTGAAGTACAGGAATAGCCTTAAAGTACATGATCTTGAAGTTTTATCCCCGCTTGACCCATGAACAGAACATTAAGTTTAACAAGTATTTGCTCCTCACTTTCCCCATGAGCAAAATTTTTAAGTTTTAACCTTGAAATTCTGCATATAAAGCAAGCGGAGGTCACAAATTAAAATCCACCCCAAAAAGTATCATATTTCTCTAATTTCATGAAATATTAAGCCGCTCAATTGTAGCTCAATTTGCCGACACCTCTAGATAGCAACAATCTTATGAACCAATTTCCTTTTGTTTTGCCAGTAGCTCCAATATTCTATCGTGGAAATGGGTCACAACAGTATCATGTTGGTGCTATTTGTACATCATATCCCTTTACAATTTTAAATTTAAGAAAATGACTTTTTTAGTTCTCTTATGTGTAAAAGACAGATCTCTTACATGTAAAAGTAAATTTTCCATGTGTAAAAAAAGTAGGGTCATAAAACTAAAAATAAATTTATAAAGAGACACAAAACCAATTGACCCGTCTGTGCTATCAGTCGCCATCAAGTTACGTCTATAAATTTAAGGGGATCTTTAGCAAATACCCACCCACAAAAACTATTTACCTGCCCCTGCCCATAAAGTTTTCCCCTACCCATTTTCTCTTTTTAATACCCAGCCTTTCCAACCAAATAAAGTACTAAGCTACTAAATTCAAACCAAGCCAAGTCAATTCATTCCAAGCTAAGCCAAACCAAATTAAGTCAAGTCAAGCCAATCCAAACCAATCCAAGCCAAATCAAGCTATATTAAGCCAAATAGGTAAGAAAAGTGGGATGGATAGGTAGGTTGGGTAATTAGATTTAATTCGGTAGGTACATATTGTAACTAGTTTTCAAATATGTAGATAAGGGTAATTAGTTTAAGCTCTATGGGTATTTTGCATAAACTCTCCTAAATTTAAGTGCTCTTACTAAAGTGTAAATGTTTAACTTATCCATCCATTGGTGGTAGTACTTTACTACTAATTTAGATCAAATCATATACTTGTCCTAATAGATTTGGGAAAGGAAAACCTATAGTCCTTGTCAAATTGGGAAACATTTCTCTTATATGTTTGGGACCTTTTGGGATCTATAGATAAGGGTTGTAGTTGGGGATCCTAGAGATTGTACTATGCTTTTCTTCTCATTCATAGTGGAAAACTCTCTCTATTTTTTCCCCGAGGATTAGGCTTAGCCGAACCTCGTTAAATCCTTGTGTTGATTTTTCTTCTCTATTTTCTTTGTGTGTGATTGTGTGCGAGTTAACCCACGATATTTTGCAACAATTGGTATCAGAGCAAGGTTCGGGTTTCTATATATAATTTAGGGTTAAGATGTCTTCATCATCTTTAACAAAGTACAAAGTAGAGAAATTTGACGGAGGTACTAGTTTCAGTCTATAGAAGATTAGGATGAAATTGTCCTTGGTGTTAAAGGGTTATGGAAGGCAATTGATGAGGATTTTAGTGAAAAGATGAAAGAGACAGAGAAGGCAGACCTAAAGGAGAGGGCTTTGAGTACGATCTTCATGAGCGTTACAGATAGCATTCTTTGGTAAATTGCTGAAGAAACTTCTGCAGCAACAGCATGAAAGAAGCTAGAAGATCTGTATTCTAAGAAATCGCTAACAAACTGCCTCTACCTAAAAAAGAGGTTATAAATCTCTGTATGAATGAAGGTACACCTGTTAAAACTCACACTGATGAGTTTAATTCAATTATAATAGACCTGAAGAATGGGGATATCAAAATTGAGAGTGAGGATCAGGCTTTGATTGTGTTACGTTCTTTACCACCATCTTATGATACTTTTACTGATACGCTGCTATATGGGAAAGACAACATTTCACTAGAAGATGTTAGTAATGCACTAAAATCTAAAAGGTTGAAAAAGAGCTTTCCAAACTGCAGAATTGAGGGCGAGGGTCTTGTGATTAGAGGAAGAAC
Source organism: Nicotiana sylvestris (assembly GCF_000393655.2). NCBI lineage: Eukaryota > Viridiplantae > Streptophyta > Magnoliopsida > Solanales > Solanaceae > Nicotiana > Nicotiana sylvestris. Next base: position 32,287,952 of record NC_091062.1, read on the forward strand.
ACAACAAAAGGACTTTAACAGGAAAAAGTCAACCGCCAGATTAAAGTCTAGATCAAGGAAGCAACATTGTTATGAGTGCGGGAGCAAGGTCACTACAAGAGAGATTGTCCTAAGCTGAAGGAGAAAAGAGGGAAGCAGAAAATAGATAATTCCGCAAATATTGTTGACATTGGCAATAATTCTGATGATAGTGACTATGAAGGGGAAGTCTGTGTTGTGAGTTCTAATCATGGGCAGAATTCTTGGGTTCTTGATTCTAGTGCTACTTTCCACATGTGTCCACACAAGAATTGGTTTTCAACTTACAAGCAAATGAGTGGGACTGTCTATATGGGAGATGATAAACAATTACTAATAGAGGGAGTTGGTACCATCAAATTGAGAATGTTCGACGGAATTATCAGAAACCTTGAGTGTTGGCATGTTCCTCGGATAAAGATAAATTTGATTTCTCTTTCGACTTTTGGATGATCAAGAGCATAAATTTCACTCCGAGAACGGAATACTTAAAGTGTGTAAAAAGGCTCCCTGGTACTCATGAAGGGTAAACTACATTCTAAATTGTATCATCTTCAGGCCAGTGTAGTTGAAAGGGAAGCTGTTGTAGCTCCTAGGAAAAGTGATCTGAATCAGTCTCAGTTGTGGCACTTGCGACTTGGCCATATGAGTGATAATGGATTGTCTTTGTTGAGTAAGCAAAAATTGCTAAATGAGTACAAAAATCAAGTTTTGAATTTTTGTGAGCATTGTGTGTTTGGTAAACAGACAAGGGTAAAGTTCAGCAAGAAGGCCAAGCACAAGACTAGAGACAAGTTAGATTATATACACTCTGACTTGTGGGGTTCAAATAGAGTTCCCTCCAAGAGTGGTGCCAGGCATTTTATGACTTTGATTGATGATTACTCAAGGATGGTGTAGGTGTATTTTCTGAAAATAAAAGATGAGGCATTTTCGATATTTATTAAATGGAAGACGATAGTTGAGAGGCAGACGGAAAAAAAATTTAAGCGTCTTCGAACTGACAGTGGGTTGGAATTTTGCAATCTGAATTCGATAATTTATGCAAAAGAGAGGGCATAGTAAGACACCACACTTGTATCATAACACTACAACAAAATGGTGTTGCAGAATGTATGAATAGAACGCTTTGTGATAGGGCACGAAGCATGCTTTCACACTCATGTGTTAGCAAAGATTTTTGGGCTGAAGCAATCAATACAGCTTGTTATTTGGTCAACAGATCTCCATCCACAACTATTGAGTTCAAAACTCCTTTTGAGGTATGGTCTGGTTTGCCTGCTGATTAGTCAAATTTAAGGATATTTGGTTGTCCTGCTTATGCTCATGTGAGGGATGGAAAACATGAGTCGAGGGCAAAGAAGTGCATATTTCTAGGGTATGTAACTGGAGTGAAAGGTTATAGGTTGTGGTGCATAGATCAAAAGACTGCAGGGCTAATTATCAGTAGGGATGTAACATTCAATGAATCTGCCTCACTAGACAGTCAAAGGGAGAAGGCAATAGCAGAAACAGATTGTGGTGTCAGTGATCGCATAGAGCTAGAAATTGAATCTCTAATAGCTTAGCCCAGTAGTTCTAAAGTAGAGAAAGTGGAGGAGGTGCAAAATATTGATCAAGATGATAATGTTGATGCACCTACGCAACAACTCTATAGCATTGCAATAGGCAAAGAGAAGAGAGTGATCAATCCACCACAAAAGTTTTGCAAACGTAGCTGATGGTAATTTTCTTGGATATGCAAATTTTATGGAGTTTGCTTTGTCTGTTGCAGAGACCATTGATGTGCTTGAGCCTAATAGCTATAAAGAAGCTATTTCTAGTCCAAAAGCAGATTAGTGGGTTGGTGCTATGAGTGAAGAGATTGAGTCCCTTCATAAGAATCAGACATGGAAGCCTGTTCCATTGCCAAAGGGACAAAAGGTACTAGGCTGTAAATGGATTTTCAAAAGAAAAGAGGGCAATCCAAGGTTTGAAGCATCAAGGTACAAGGCAAGATTAGTAGCTAAAGATTTTACATAGAGGGAGGGGATAGATTACAATGATGTGTTCTCTCCAGTGATAAAGCATAGCTCTATCAAGGTCTTACTGGCTTTGGTGGCTCTTCATGATTTAGAACTAGAGCAGTTAGATGCGAAAACTGCATTCTTGCATGGTGAGCTGGATGAGCAGATTTATATAAGTCAACCCGAGGGATTCATTACACAGGATAAGAAAAATCATGTTTTCTTGCTTAAGAAATCTTTATATGGTCTGAAACATTCGCCAAGGCAGTGATATAAAAGATTTGATACATTCATGATTCAAAATGCATTTTCTCAAAGTGCATATGATAGTTGTGTATATTATAAAAAGTTTGAAGACGGTTCTAGTGTATATTGTCACACCTCCTTTTTAGCTACACCCGGGGAGGGTATAAGGGAGTTTTTTCCAATTTAAGTGACAATCGAAACGGGATTATTTAAATTAAAATCAGAGTTGCCACTTGGGATAATTTATGGTGTCCCAAGTCACCGGTTCAAATCCCAAATCGAGGAAAGATTGACTCTGTTTTACAGTCCGCGAACACAGAAATCCGGGTAAGGAATTCTATTAACCCCGGAGAAGGTGTTAGGCGTTCCCGGGTTTCGTGGTTTTAGCACGGTCACTCAACTGTTATATTTGGCCTATTTACTTGATTTTAATACTTGTTTTAGCCTATGATAGATTTTAATTTATTAACCGCTTTTAATCATTTTTAAGAGATTCAACGCTATTTAAAACACGCCTTAGACCACGCCATATGAAATGCACCCGCAGTCCGCGACTCATTTTATCTAATGTTGTTTAGATTTGGATTTGGGTCACATGAAATGCACACCCGAGTTTAAGGAAGTCAATTTAAAATTATGCGCCTAAAGCAACTACGCACTTTCAAGTTTGCGAGGGCCATGGAAAATTCGCTAAATGGCACACCTCGATTTCTAAAGGATTAAAATTAATTAAGTGAGAGCCATAAATTGTACGTTTGGCTAGTATGGCACACCTCAAATTAACTATAAGGATCTACTAATTAAATAAGGCTTAAAGAAATTATAACTACTTCTAAAATAATGTTCGAACTTAAATCGTTAATCAAAGGGCCAGTAAAGAGGAAGATTTGATCCATTATCTATTCAAAAAGAGCTTGGGCCTGGCAGCAGGCCCAACAATTTATTGAAAATCTCCATATTGATGCAGAAAGTAACGGGACTGAGCCCAAGCCTAACAGAGTCGTGAGGCTGCAAACCCCATTTGTCTCACAATAGCTTCGAAGTTCAGGCCCAAAAGAGGCCCAAACTTTACAAAAATGCAAGCTGAAGGAAGGGGACCCAAGATCGAGCCTAGACGAAGCAAGATTGACATACAAACCTAAGAGAAACGCCAAATGAACCTAATCATCAGTACCTAGCAGCTTGACATGCAGGAGACATTAAATGCTTTTAAACCATCTTACATTCATACTTTGATTATCAAACTTTAATTTATGTTAAGCCAACGGATTTCATCAAAAAAATCATATAAAACTCAACACCTAATGCAAACCTCAACTGTAGAACATTAGACCCAAGCCAATAATGGACTGATTTTATGAAAAACCTTCAACATTAAACTCGCAGATTCCTCTTCACTAACATTCATATACCAACTTTACACACGCTGATATATTAAACGCGGAATAGTTAAACCAACATATGCTGAATCTTCACACATTAGCCTTCAAATACCACACACAATCACTAGCTATATGTTACTATCAGAAAAGACCATCGGATCCTTTTCAAAAGAGTATTACAGCATTAATCACAAGTCCAGTTACACCCCAATTCAGCCGAAAGAAACAGAGTAAACATGTTGATTCTCTTCATGGTTTTAATCTTAACTATTACATAGAACATTTAAAGCATGAATTAGCAAGTGTTGATCACTAGATAATCTAATTAGTGAGGGGTTAATCACATCAAACTAATGCATAATGAGAGAGAGATGAGAGGGACAGAATGAGAAAAGGAATGATTCAGTTCAAAAGGTCGTGTACAAACTAAAATCTAAACAAAATTATCTTCATTAACTTATGCATTTCAGTAGTCATTACAGCTGAAGAAATACCTGATACAGCAAAGATAAACAGAGAACTTTGAGAATGAGCTTTAAGCAGCACCAAGCTAACAGGTACAGCACAGATCAGCAGTAAAATCAAGTCACACAGCTTCCAAAAATTCAGCAATTTCAGCTTTTTTAAACCATCTTTACCTAGATAAAACAAGAGTTCTTTTAAGCTTTTTGAATTCCAATTGACACTCAAGACTAGGAACAAATCCAGAACCAATTTCCACCCCAAAAAAAGATGTAGAAATTTCAATGCATTTTCAAAATCACTCCCTCAGCCGTTTGTGCTTTTCAGTACTTTTTAATCCATCCAAATTTGGCTTGTGTATGAAGAAACAGTCCTTTTATAAGGAGCTTTTAGGGTAGCATAAAGTGAGTCAGTTTATTGCCCTTAAATCCCTTTCCAATTCTCATGTTTGCTATTGTGCCCTTAATTTAAAATCAGTTTTTTAGAGTTGCCCTTAACCCTCCTTCTAGGAAGCTTTCTAAATCAGTTATAATAGATTCCTTATGCTAAATTACCCAAAATACTCTTTAAACCCCTGCTTTTTACTTCAAAAATCAAATGGGTCAAATTGACCTTTAAGTAAATAGGATGTTCTTTGAACATGAGTCGGAATTGAACCCAGGGCCCAAACAACAACTGATCCAACTAGATTCTGATTTTACAAAGAGCAGAAGGAAACAAACACTTATTTGAAAACTAAAATTTAACTACGCGACTGATTAATTACATAATCAAGCACAGAGTGAATTAGGTTATTAAATCGAAATGACCTAATTAAATTAAACTTATGAGACTAAAACAAAAGGCAAAATCAGAGGTTCAAGCATGTCATTAACAAAATCAGAGAATAGACCTTTAAACCTCGAAAAGAAAACTGAACAACAAAATGAACACAAAAATTAATCTAGGGAAAAAACCTAAGTTCAGAATCTTGCTCGAATTTCAGTCAAAGCGAGAAAACTAACTAAAGAAAGGAGAAGAAAAGAAGAGGGATAAGAGGTGAAGTGAGCAAATACGGACAGAAGAAGAAGAAAAGAAAAAAGAAAATTTACCCAGTAAAACTCGAAACAACATTGGACATCTTGATTTAAACGAAATTGATGCTAACCACTTGTTCTTTGTCAAGAACAAATGAGCAGTATCAATTCACGTTGAATCAACTTCAAATTTGAAAGAACGGAGGCTTATGGTCATGCATGCCATGGAATCAAACGGAGTCGATTTTGGGCTTTAGGGCTCCAAACTTAGATTTAAGATTTGGACGGATTGGGTAGTCTTTGGGTAAAACTAATGGTGGACTCGGAATGGGGAAACAACGGGGGTTATATGGTCAAGATTTGGTGGAGTTTGGAGATCCACCGCCACCAGTGGAGAATTCCGGTGGGTGGTGGGCGGCGGTGAAGATAAAGAGGCGAGAGAGAGAAGATGAAGCATAGTCTTAGGTTAATACATGGATTTTCGGATACTTTTAATTAAAGTGGGGGAAGTGATCCTGGCCATTGGATGCATTGAGATGAAGGGTTGGGATTGAACTTGAATAGGGAACTCCAAACGACGTTGTTTGGTTAAGCTGCAAAGGCTGGAACGGGTTGAAGGTAATTTGGGCCAAATTGGACGGGTTTTCTAGGTGGGATCGATTGGGCTTGGGGAAGATCTAATTATAAAAAGCCCAAAAATCATACCTCACTTTCAATTTCTTTCCTTTTCTTTTTCTTTCAATTTTCAAAATCTTTCCTTTTCAAATTAAATTTTAAAACCTAAATTAATTAATAAACCAAATTACCCTACCAAATTAGACTCATTACTCAAAATAATACTTACCACAACTAATTAACTACCAAATTAAAAGAAAACTACAAAATTCGAAGCTAAATGCAAAAATGAGTTATTTTTGTGATTTTTCTATTTTTTGTAACACAACTAAATTTGATTAATTTAAAAATGCAAAATTAAATCCTAAATGCAAATGCAATGTATTTTTTGTACTTTCATGAATTAAATAAAACAAACGTGCATGGACGAATGCAAGCAATTAACAAAAAAATGCTACAAAAATTCACGAAATTGCAAACAATGGGAAAAAATTATTTTGTTTGAATTTATGGGAATAATTCATATAGGGAAAAAATTACGTGCTCACAGCTGCCCCTCTTTGCTCGGAAACACGAAGAGTTTTCGTGCAAAGATAAAGTGAGCGGATACAAGCGATTTTTGCCCGTTTGAATACTCCATGGGAAGCATTTTTGAAAAATTTGACCGCACCCTGCTTCCGAGGTTGCCTGCATATCCTTGGTTATAAAGGAATCAGGTCAGTGTAGTTCGGAAAGTTTCGGTAGCTGGGACTACCAGGAAGCTGTGATTTTACTGTTGCTACTGCTTGTTAAACTCCTTATTATACCAAGACAAAATAACAGAAGCTAGACTAAACCATGATCTATGAATTACAAGAATCCTATCTATATCTTCAAACTTGATCTTGCAGTTCCTATTGCTCTGTTGACTCGTACTCTCCATACGAAATTCCTTTGTTGCTGACTTGAATTGTAATCTGAGATGCTTTTCCCTTTTCTCCAGGTGGGCACCTGATTGCTGAACTTGAACCGTCTTCGAACATTGCTACTTTCCCTTTGTTCTTCCAGGTGGGCTCCTGAATACCAACACTTGAACTTCTTCCCTTTGTTCTTCAGGCGGGCTCCTGATTACCAACACTTGAACTTCTTCCTTTCGTTCTTCAGGCAGGCTCCTGATTACCAACACTTAAACTGCTTACCTTCATTCTTCAGGTGGGATCCTGATTACCAACTGCTTTCCTTCGTTCTTCAGGTAGGACTGTTCCCCTTCGTTCTTCAGGCGGGCTCCTAATTACCAACACTTAAACTGTTTCCCTTCGTTCTTCAGGTGGGCTCCTGATTACCAACACTTAAACTGCTTCCCTTCGTTCTTCAGGTGGGGTCCTGATTACCAACACTTGAATTGCTGCCTCCCTTCATTCTTCAGGTGGGCTCCTGATTACTAACACTTAAACTGCTCCCCTTCGTTCTTCAGGTGGGCTCCTGATTATCGACACTTGAATTGTTTCTCCCTTCGTTCTTCAGGTGGGCTCCTGATTACAAATACTTAAATTGCTTCCCCTTCGTTCTTTAGGTGGGCTCTTGATTACAAACACTTAAAATTACTTCTCCCTTCGTTCTTCAGGTGGGCTCCTGATTACCGACACTTGAATTGCTTCTCCCTTGCTCTCCAGGTGGGTGCCTGATTTCAACAAAATAGACAAAACAAAGAGAATTTTCTGCTCCAGTTTGGTAGCTGGGCATATCTGTGAGTGTTAATCGAATCATGTTACCAAATATCTCTAAGAATTTGAAAGCTAAATCCCATTATCCAGGAGGGTCCTGAGAACTCCTAGTTAAATGACAATTTTAAAGCTAAGTTATATTTCTTAAAGGTATGACTTCCGCTAAGTCTTGTTATCAAAGAAAGTTTTAAAACTACATCTCATTATCCAGGAAGGTCCTGAAAGTTAAAAACAAATTTCATCTTAAGCGTGACAACTTTAAGGCTAAATTATATTTCCCTACGGCAGAACTAACATTGAATCCCGTTAACCAATAAAGGTCTTAAATCTAAGTCTTATTATTCAGGAGGGTCCTGAAAATCTCGAATTGAATCTTATCCTAAGAATAAAAACTTCAAAACCAACTTATATTTCTTTGGGGTAAGACTTATGCTAGATCTTGTTACTCATGAATATTTTGAATTTTAAACTAGGTCCCATTATCCAGGAGGGTCCTGAGAACTTACGGTCAAACCTATCTGGTACTTGCTTTCCTTACGGAAGGTTTCTTCGAAACACACGAAATTTCCTACCCCTATTTTAAATCGAAGAAATATCATGTCAGTTTAAAATGTGGTGGTTAGTTTGTGGCATTCTTGCTAAAGGTGGCTCTTCCTTTGTCGTGCTTTGCTTTGACTGGCTGCCTTGAACTGGCCAAGTTGTGACTTTCTGACTGATCCTCAACCGCAGAACCCTGGATGACCCGAGTGCTCTATACTCAAACCGTTGCTTTACATTTTTGATCCCTCTATATGAACCTCTGCATCTCCCACGAAATTACTAAATCATTCCACCGATGGAACTTTCACTGACACTTTATGTCCCACTTTACATCATACTATCTCTGTCATGCTTTGGCCGCATTGTGCTTTGTGCAATTTTGGAAGCGAGTAGTGAGCTTTGAAATCCTTTCTTATTTTCTTAAACAAGACTGACATTGGAAACATCTTAGCAAAAAACCCAACAGAAATGAAGTGCAATGACTTTGAGAGTTAGGAATAAGGAAGAAAAATCCAAAACTGAATGACTGTTTGAAGGGGAAAGAGAAAAGAGACTTATCTGAGCGGAGCAGCTGTTACTAATGATCATGACATGCATTTCGGAATAATCAACCCAGTCTATCCAACCAATCAACTTTCAGTTGTCATACTTTATGCCCCAAGATCTTCAAAACTCAATTTCTTCAACAAATCACTGACCATGTTCGACCTGCGGTGCCCTGAAGGGTTTTCACCAACAAGCCTCTCTCATTTGTTCATCTCTAAACTCATTGTCGTCTTACGGTGCCCGTGAGGGTTTTCACCAATAAGACTCTCTCATTTTAATTTCACTCATCTTTCATCGCCTTACGATGCCCGCAAGGGTTTTCACCAATAAGACTCTCTCATTTTTCATTTTTCCTGCTTAGACCGGAGTGTTGCCCCTGATATGAATCACCTCTACCTGCTCGATTTGGCATCTCTCGAAGACTGATCGGAAGGTCTTTCTTTGGACCGTAATGTGGGCTTTCGGATAGGGTTAAAAAGAAAAGATATCAAAAGGCTCAAAACAATTCAAATGGGTTCAAAATTACAACTTTTGGAATCAGATTTCTTACAACAATCACAACTTCTGCCCCAGTTTCTTTTCTTGGGGACTTTTGAATTTTATTTTGGTGGGACCAAACCGTGAGGCTGCCTACGTATCCTTAAAAGGAATCAGGTCGAACGTAGTTCATGTCATAGAAATTACTTTGTTGCTGTGATTTTCTCTTTTCTTTTCTTTTCTCTTCTCTTTTTCTTCTCTTTTTCCTTTTTGCTTTTTTTTTCTTTTTCTCTTTTTCGTTCCTTCCTTTCTCTTTTATTTCTTTTCCTTTACTTATCTCTACGCTCGCGTTTCTGAATTTTGCTACTGATTCCAAAAGAGGAGTATGAAAGAAAAAAAAATAAGGCTCAAAGGGGTAACAACGGATAAAGTGTTTAGATAGCAGAACAAAATGTCTTCGTCATTCCAATCTTCAAAACGTGCCAAGTACAAACAAACATAATTTAAACCAAAGAAATCATACATAATATCTTTTGACGACATCAGAATTGATGGCCATGTCTACACATTTGCCTTCTATATCTGTTAAATACAATGCACCATTGGACAACACTCTTGTTACAATGAACGGCCCCTGCCAATTTGGGGCGAACTTGCCTTTTGCTTCAGACTGATATGGAAGGATATGTTTCAATACTTGCTGACTTACTTCAAATTTCCAGGGACACACCTTCTTATTGACCATTCTCTTTTGATACAATTGGCATGACACACTACTGCCAACCTCTTCTCGTTAATCAAACTCAATTGCTCCATATGGGTTTTGTCCCACTCATTATCATCAATCTCGACTTCAGCAACAATCCGAAGGGATGAAATTTCAACTTTCGCGGGTATTACTGCTTCAGTGCCATATACCAACAAATAGGAGTTGCGCCTACTGAAGTGCGAACAGTAGTGCGATACCCCAACAATGCAAAGGGCAACTTTTCGTGCCATTGCCTAGAACCTTCCACCATTTTCCGAAGTATCTTCTTTATGTTCTTGTTGGCTGCTTCGACTGCTCCATTCGCCTTGGGGCGGTATGGGGTGGAATTGTGATGCGTAATCTTAAATTGTTGACATACCTCTTTCATCAAATGACTGTTGAGATTAGCACCATTATCTGTGATGATCACCTTTGGGATCCCGAACTGACAAATGATATTTGAGTGAACAAAATCAACCACTGCTTTCTTGGTTACATACTTGAAAGTTTTAGCTTCAACCCACTTGGTGAAATAATCAATGGCTACCAGAATAAACCTATGCTCATTGTATGATGCTGGCTCAATTGGTCCGTTGACATCCGTACACCAAGCAACAAAGGTCCATGGTGCGGACATTATGTGTAATTTAGATGGCAGAGAATGAATCAAATCCTCATGTACTTGGCATTGATGAAATTTGCATACAAAATTGAATCTCGCTCCATGGTTAGCCAATAATAACCTGCTTAGAGAGTCTTCTTTGCCAGAACATACCCACTCATATGCGGCCCGCAAACCCCAGAATCTACTTCGGTCATGATAGTTGATGCTTGTCTAGCATCTACGCATCTTAACAAACCAAGATCTGGAGTCCTTTTGTACAAAACTCCTCCACCGAGGAAAAACCCACTTGCCAAATGTCGAATTGTTCTCTTTTAATCCCCCGTGGCTTGTACCGGATACACTCCTATTCTGATGTACTCCCTGATATCGTGGAACCACGGCTCACCATCAAGTTCCTCTTCCACCATGTTACAGTAAGCATGCTGATCGCGGACCTGAATATGCAGAGGGTCAACATAAGCTTTGTCCGGATGGTGACATTGATGCCAAGGTAGCTAAAGCATCGGCAACCTTATTATGGATCCTTGGAATATGCATGAACTCTACTGATCGAAACCGTTGACAAAGATCATGCAAACATTGTCAGTACGGTATGAGCTTTAAATCCCGTGTTTCCCATTCTCCTTGAATCTGGTGCACCAAAAGGTCCGAGTCTCCCAAGACCAAAACTTCCTGGACACCCATGTCTACAGCTAACCTCAAACCCAAAATGCATGCTTCGTACTCAACCATGTTGTTGGTACAGTAGAAACGAAGCTGAGCCGTAACAGGGTAGTGATGCCCTGTTTCAGAAATAAGTACAGCTTCTATCCCAACGCCTTTCATGTTAGCAGCTCCATCAAAGAAAAGTTTCCAACCTGGCTTTTCAACCTGTTCCAACTCGTCAATGTGCATCACTTCTTCATTAGGGAAGTAAGTCTTCAAAGGTTCATATTCTTCATCCACCGGGTTCTCGGCCAAATGGTCGGCCAATGCTTGGGCTTTCATCGCAGTCCAAGTCACATAGACGATGTCAAATTCTGTGAGCAAGATGTACCACTTTGTAAGTCTCCCTGTGGGCATAGGCTTCTAAAAGATATACTTTAACAGATCCAAGCGAGAAATGAGGTAAGTAATGTAGGATGACAAATAATGCTTCAACTTCTGTGCTACCCAAGTTAGGGCGCAACATGTCCTTTCAAGGTGAGTGTACTTAACCTCATAAGATGTGAACTTCTTGCTGAGATAATAGATGGCTTGCTCCTTCCTGTTGGTGATGTCATGCTGACCCAACACATAACCAAATGAATTGTCCAAGACCGTCAAATACAGAATCAAAGGTCTCCCCGGTTCTGGTGGGACCAACACAGGTGGGTTTGACAAATACCCCTTTATCTTATCAAATGCTTCTTGACACTCATCTGTTCACTTGACCGCAGCATCCTTCTTCAACAGCTTGAAGATAGGCTCACAAGTTATCGTGAGCTGAGCAATAAACCTGCTGATGTAGTTCAGCCTCCCTAACAGACTCATCACCTCAGTCTTATTCCTTGGAGGTGAAAATTCTTGGATAGCTTTGATCTTTGGCGGATCCAATTCAATACCTCGACGGCTGATTATGAATCCCAACAGTTTTCTAGATGGAACGCCAAATGCGCACTTGGTGGGGTTAAGCTTAAGATTGTACCTGCGAAGCCTCTGGAAAAATTTCCTCAAATCTCTGACGTGGTCAGACTGCTTCCTGGACTTTATGATCACATCATCCACGTAGACCTAAATCTCCTTGTGTATCATGTCATGGAATATAGTCGTCATTGCTCTCATGTAAGTTGTCCCAGCATTTTTCAAACCAAAAAGGCATGACTCAATAGCAATATGTCCCCTATGGCGTGATGAATGCCATCTTTACGCATCTTCCTCATCCATTAAGATATGATGATAGCCCGTATAGCAATCCACAAAAGACCCAATCTCATGCTTGGCACAATTATCAATCAAAATGTGGATATTTGGTAGTGGGAAGTTATCCTTTGGACTTGCCTTATTGAGATCACGGTAATCAACACACACTCTGGTCTTACCATCCTTCTTTGGCACAGGAACAACATTGGCTAACCAAGTGGGATACCGCGTGACTCGAATGACCTTTGCATCAAACTGCTTTGTGACCTCTTCTTTAATCTTCACACTCATGTTGGTTTTGAACTTTCTCAACTTCTGCTTAACGGGAAGAAATGCCGAGTCAGTGGGCAATTTGTGAACCACCAAATCAATGCTTAGACTCGGCATATTGTCATATGACCATGCAAAAATATCTTTATATTCAAATAGTGCTTTAATTATCTCTTCCCTGATTTGCGGTTCAAGATGGATGTTTATCTTAGTTTTTCTGACATTATCTGGATCCCCTAAATTAATTGCTTCCGTATCATTCAGGTTAGTCTTGGGTTTTTCCTCGAAATGACTTAGTTCTTTACTAATCTCTTCAAATGCCTTATCCCCATCATATTCCGATTCAACATCCTCACACTCCATTTCTTGAATTATTATTTCAGAATTAGATTGACTTTTAAGACTAGGCCAAAGATTCCTTATGCATGTCATGTCATTCAAACCAGCATAAAAAGAACTGTACAAGGAAGAAAGAAAACAAAAATAAAACTATCAGGAATGATGAAAAAGGAAATTGCATTTCATTGAAATTAAAAGATGACAGGGTTTATACATCCAAACGGACGGAACATAGAATCCGAATTACAACCCTGGAATAATCCAGATAAACTGAAAAAAAGCAAAGCAAACTACCAAAACTCCTTCCGGGTAGGGAGAGGAGTAGCCTCCCAATTGTTAAGCTTTGCACTCGGCCCAACAAACTGCACATCTGCTTTGCTAGAACTTTTTCCAACTTCCACCATGTTCACATCGTCGAACAACCTCTCGAACCTTTCAATTAACTCTTCATCAATGTCAACCACAGAACTGGGAACTGTTGTCGCAGGGCGTTTCCTGGCATCGGGCTTGACAAACGACCTGGAGAGACGTGGGATAGGCTTTGGAAGTGCCCACGCCCTCTGTTTCAACTTTCTAGCCCTTTTCACATCTGCGGCTGTGGGTTTGAATCCCAGACCAAATGTACCCAAGTTTTTTGGGAGAGACACCGGCTGTATGATACCCTGCAGAGATGCACTCAAACCCTTACCAGGTATAAAACCATTTTTCAACATTTCAAAGGCCACCATGATTGATGCCACGGTTACCTTTGGAGTTGGAATGCAGTTCCCTTCTGGAATTTTTTCAACCGACACTATTTCAAAAACCTAATAGACCCAAGGCCCTTTGTCATCTTCAACCTCAATGAACGGGACAACGGAATCACTGTGGGCACACAAATTATCCTCGCCATGCACGACGATCTCTTGTTTATCTCATTCGAACTTGACCATCTGGTGTAGAGTGGACGGGACTGTTTAGCGGCATGAATCCAAGGTCGACCTAATAGAAGATTGTAGGAGACGGTTACATCCAGCACCTGGAACTCCATGGTGAATTCAACCGGTCCTATTATCAATTCAAGAACTATATCACCAACTGAATCTTTCCCTCCACCGTCAAATCCCCGAACACAGATGTTGTTCTTGTAAATCCTCACATCATCCACTTACAATTTGTTTAGTGTAGAGAGAGGGCAAATGTTTGCACTGGAACCATTGTCAACCAATACCCTGGTAACCTTGGAATCTTCATATTTCACCGTAAGATAGAGAGCTCTGTTGTGCTCGGTACCTTCCGCAGGCAACTCATCATCAGAGAAAGTAACCCTGTTCACTTTAAATATTTTGTTGGCGATCTTTTCCAGATGGCTCACTGAGATTTTGTCGGGAACATGAGCCTCGTTCAGAATTTTCATCAAGGCCCGACGATGCTCGTCTGAGTGGATTAATAATGACAAAAGGGAAATCTGAGCAGGCGTCTTTCTCAACTAATCCATGATGGAATAGTCTTGTACCTTCATTTTTCTCAAAAACTCCTCCGCCTCTTCTTCAGTTACAGCTATCTTCACTAGAACTGGGTTATCTTTGGAGGTTTTAGCTTTCCTTAGCTCTTCTGGGGCAAAGCATCTTCCCAAACGAGTTAATCCATGGGCCTCGTTGACTTCTTCTTTCACTTCCTTTCCCTTGTAGGTCACTGTCACCCATTCATAATTCCACGGGATAGCCTTGTTGTTGACTATCGGCAACTGGGTTATAGGCTTGATGATGACAGAATCCGTGCGGGCACCCTTTACAATTATGATAGGCTTGTTTGCCACTCCCGGCACAACCACTTTTGACCTTTCTTGTTTTGTTGCAACATCACTTGGGGACCCTTTCTTGACTACCACAGATGGTTCACCGTTTGTCCCGCTCAACTTGTTTACTGATCCTTCAACTATTGGTTTTTTAACTGGCTTGACCTCACTGGACCAAATCATCATGACGGTATGTGAAGGCTTCTTGGGCTCCCCTCCCTTATGTACTATCTCAATCATGTTTGTCTCCTGATGGGTTGGTAGTGGGTTTTGGTTGATGTTGGGTGCCTCTGGAGTTTGGACTTCAATCCGGTTAGTGTCAATAAGCTCCTGGATAGCATTTTTCAAGTGCCAGCACTTCTCCGTATCATGCTCCGGAGTACCAGAACAATATTCACAGCTTACAGAGTAATCAAGATTCATTGGAGGAGGGTTTGGCAATTTCAACTCAATTGGCCTCAGCATATCCAATTGCCTCAGTCTGTGGAACAAACTAGTATAGGACTCTCCCAATGGGGTGAAGGTTTTCTTCCGCTGCAACCTCTCATTCTTAAGTGCTTGATTGGGACGAAAACCTGAGTCAGGAGGGTTTCAGTAGGCTCGTGGGGGTGGGTAGGCATTTTGTGGAGCTGGGTAGGTGTTTTGTGGGGCTGGCGCATGCCATTGTGCGTGGGCAGGAGGTTAAGTGTATGTTTGGGCGTGGTGGATAGAAAAATGAGGGTCTGGTGATGGGAAGTAATGCTGGGGTGGATTATACGGGGTTTGGGTGTAGGTTTGGTGGTGGAGTCAAGGCTGATTATAATGATGGGAGGGGCCCCTAGGTCCAAACCATGATCCTGAATCAATTGTTTCCACATCTTTTTTCTTCTTCTTTCCGATTAATCCCCCAGTACCATTCTGAATGGCTTGGGTAGTTGCCTTAATTGCCAAGTAACTCATTATTTTGTTTGATTTAAGCCCTTATTCCACCATGCCACCCATCTTCACTACCTCATGAAGGACTTACCTATGGCCGATACCAGATGGCCGTAGTAAGTGGGCTCTAGGGCCTGCAGAAAATAATCTACCATTTCGCTTTCTTTAATCGGAGGTTCAACTCTTGCCGCTTGTTCTCTCCAATGAAAAATGTACTCCCTGAAACTCTCACTAGGCTTCTTCTAAATCTTAGTTAGAGACAAACGATATGAAATGATCTTGAGGCTGTATTGGAAATGACAAGCGAATGCTTGGACCAAATCATCTCATGTGTACCATCTGCTGTGATCTTGCCGAGTGTACCATTCCAATGTCGCGCCGCTCAAACTCAGACTAAAGTATGCCATCAACAGCTCTTCTTTCCTACCGACTCCTCTCATTTTACTGCAGAATCCCCTCAAATTTGCCACCGGGTCTCCTTGCCCATCATATAGATCGAATTTGGGCATCTTGAATCCCACTGGCAGTTAAAAATCGGGAAATAGATACATATCTTTGTAGGCCACGCTCACATGGCCTCCCAATCCCTGCATGTTTCTGAATGACTGTTCAAAGCTCTTAACCTTCCTGAATATTTCCTCCTGTTCTGGATTTTTAGGTGTTTTCTCAATCTCAACAGGGAGTTCGAAACGAGGAGTGTAGGAGTAAGGTTCTGGGGCCTTGAAAGTAGGCTCTGGGGGATAGTATTGGTTATCTTGAGTCTGGAATAAAGGCTCACTGGAGGATCGGTGAAGTGTAGAAAGTGGGCGTGCCATGAAAATAGGGGTGGCTGGTAGGGGAGGGTATGGAATTGGTTTGGTTGGTGGAGCTTGTGGTGTTTGGGAAGTGGTGCCTTGGTAGTGTGGTAAATGGGAAAGCCTGGAGATGAATCAATAGTGGGAGGTTCCTGGGATTGAGCCAACGGTGGGACGAAAGCAGGGTTGGCGGGGTAGGATGGTAGTGGATTCCTTTTTACCCATGCCTGGTACATCTCTGACATCTGTTGTTTCAGCTTATACACTTCCTCTTTCAAATTAACATCAGACTCTTCCCCCTCTCTCGACGGATCAAGAACACTTGCATCCAGTTTTTGGTTAACCATGATCAACTTATTTTTGGACCTGGTGTTGTATGGATGAGTTGCCAGAATGTCAAACAAACTAACCACCTGCCTGTACTGATTTTCAACAACAAACTTATTAGCGATTAGAGCTTAACAGATAGGCAACCGCAAAATGGGGATGCAATGCACCTACACAGTTAGCCATTTCTATTATGCATTTGATCGGTTGCTTGCGTCATCCTGGCTTTCCTTAATTTCCATTTTACAACTTCTCTCTTTTCCACTCCTGCTTTTCTTTGCTTGATTTCTCGTTGTTCTTCATTCTCTCATTTTCTCTCATTGTTTGGCCATCGTTCCCTTCCCACAGTTTTCTCTCTCTCTCTTTCTTTTTCTTTTTTTTCCTCTTTTTTGTTTTTCTTTTTGGTTATGATCGAATCCTATGGGGATTGCCTACGTCTCATGATGCCGCATGAATCAGACCAAATGTAGTTCTAGGGGATAAGTGTAAAAATAAATAACAAAAACATTTTGGGGATTTTTAAATTTTCATAAAATAAAAACGTTTTGATTACAACGACTCATCCTACCAAATTTAATCATAAAAACTAACAGACTCGAAAAAGGGGAACTAACAGACTCCAATAGAAAAACGAAAATACAAACTCAAAAATAGACTAACAGACTCCAATAGAAAGACGAAAATACAGACTCGAATAAAAATCATGAATACATCAATGCCTCAACTACTCCGGGGGCCCGCGGGACATCAGTCGATCTCGCCACGGTCCTACGCGCCAGATCCCCTTGGAGGTGATAGAGATCCTTCATTATCTGGCGGACAAAGGTCATTACAGTGGCAAAAAACATGGATCTGGTCATGTCCTCACACTCACTGCATTTCATTGTGATGTAGTCGGCAATCCTTCTGACACTTTGCCTTATGATGCCCTTTTCTTGCAACAAACGCCCAATCTGTTGGGTCCTAGCTTCCAAAGTTTATCCAGCTGTATGATTTTGTTCTTGAAGTTATTGCAGATCTCTTTCTAACTATGCCATCGCTGCATAACAGTGTTCTCTTTCTGCTTTAAAGTCTTTTGCCTGCTTGATCATTTTGTTCTCAAGGACGGTGATCTTTTTCTTCAAACCTACAACCTCATTGTCATATTTCTCTTTTAACTGTTTAACCAAGCGTGCTCGTTCCTCCGCATTCTTAGCCAATTTTGTTCGAGCCCTTGCTAGTTCACCCTCTGCTTTGTTCAGATCAAAACCATACTCACTCACCTTCCGCCTAAGGTTGTCTATAAGCTTTCCATCCTTTGCACTTCTGGCGGAGTTTTCGGCTGTTATTTTTATTTCCCAAATTTGTGCTCGAAGGGCGCCATTTTCTTTGGCTAGATTTTTCTTCTCGCCCTCATCCGCGGCGGCTTGCAAACCATTCCTAAATTGAAGATCCTTGACTTGTTTTTCCAGCTTGCTTATGGTAGCCCTATACTCATTTTTTTGGCCAACCAATCCCATTGCACTTGTGCTCCATCGGTGAATTGTTGGACATGGGGCCTTTTTACGGTCCGTTCGGGCTCTAGATGGGTTTGGGACCTTTTACCGTACCAAGTTGTGTAACTAGGATCCAACTCGCCTCTGGATAGATCTCGTACCTGGTTCTTTGGCTCTAAGAACCTATATTGATGCCAAATCCGACGCACCCTTTCTTCTAGAAAAGTGACTCTTGGTTCCAACTCAATGACCTGCCGACTCAAGTCCTCATCATGTGGGATGGTCTGGTATCTGCCTAACTGACGTAGAACTCTATGCGGGGCATAACACTGGATGCTCCGGAGGCCCATCAATAGAAGGAAACACACCTCGGCCAACATATAAATGACCTCACTGACTGAGAGCCAACCGAATGTCAATTTATCTTGTTTGCAGTTAGGGAGCTGAAGTGTGCATACCATGCTTCCGTACCATCCGAGAACTCATAACCTTCCACCCGTTTTTCATGTTTCTCAATGCACTCAAGACCGGTCATGCCACAATTCATGTATCCCAGACGGTGGCAAAGGTGTTCCTCCATCCAGAGTTGTAAAAGCATATTGCATCCCTCAAAGAACTTTCCCCCTTCTCGGCAAATAGTTAGGGCTTGGTAAATTTCCGCCAAGATCATCGATACAATGGTGCCATTTGCCTTCTTAGTCATGAAGTCGGCTATCCCCACAAGCCCCAACTCTATGTTCCCATCTTTTCTGGGACAAATCAAAACACCCAGGAATGCCACTATAAAAGCTAATCCTCGCCGAGCTTCCCACTTATCTTTGTTTTTTGAGTGAATAAAACCGGTATCTGGCATCTCAAAACCACGAGGATTCCCGTAACGTCGGTACAAGAAATAGAATGTGCAGAACCCCTGAGCCAAATTCCTGTATTGAACTTCCCGACTGATGCTTAGCAGGTCCAGAAACTTATGAGGAGTTACTATCCTAGGTGCCACCGGATATTGATTTCTTAGATTCCCACTGAAACCAGCGTAACCCGCTATCTCCTCAAGCGTAGGAGTTCAGCAAAGTGGAACACATTATGTGCTGGATCGCAGAAGGGTATCAAGGCCTCAATTATATCCTTCCTTAGCTTAATCTTCAGAAGACCAACCAGACCACCCAAAGCTTTTATCACAATTTTTCTACTGACCTCTCCCAAATCATGCCACCATATATGTAGCTCTAACGGGATTTCCTCGCGGACTGCAAAAGGTTCATTTTCAGTTGTGCTCACCCTACACTTTATTTAAGGTGATTGATTAAAAGACTGTGATTTGCTTTGACTCAAAAGAAAAACACTTATTTTCGTAAAATTTTAAAAACAAACATTCTTGCGAATACAACCCTTCAGCGCCTCAAGATAAAAAAACAATTTTAGGGTTGTTTTTGTTAATCAACCAAAATTTGAAAAAGGCCCTAGATGGCTATTCTTGCAAAAACAACCTTCCGGTGCCCTTTTGGGGCATTTTTGGCTACTTTGGATAAGAATGACTCCACCTAATTTATTTATGTCAAAACAGCGACACTTCATATTTTTTCAGTTATTTTTGCAAAAGTAGTTGGACCCAATGAGGGTTGCCTACGTTTCCCACGTCCGGTAAGAATCAAACTTGCGTAGCTCCGCCAATTTTGACGCAACAAAAACACCAACTTTTTTAAAAAAAATAGCTTTTTTTCCTTTTTTAAAAAAAATTTTGGTAGAGTTTCGTGGTATTTTGGACACCAGGTTTTCCACAAGCAGGTAATTTCCTCTCTCTCACCTCAATTTGGTTTTTCTCAATTTTTCCCTTATTCTAGAAGCCAGTCAACATGCAGTCCGAATCAAATAAATGCGCAAGAAGCAAGGAAAATGCATCATGATGGTCTTTTGATTTTAGGTGCACCTGTCCTAGACGGACTCAACTCCTGTGTTGAGTTCCCAAAGTCAAAAATGCACATGATTCAGACAAGCGTTCCTACTAGGATCCAGCATGAGGCTATGTTATACTAGGTTTGAAAACCTAGGTTTGTTGTTCTAGACCTGGCTTACCCGAGCGGACATCTCGAGCCGGGGGGGCTGTGTACCGGGAATACAGAAGCTTCACCGGCTTTGCAACTTGTCCGAACCTCGTTCTAAATTTGGGATATGACTCTAACAGAAGGGAAGCTACACAAAGTGCCCCCTTCTCAAATGATTTAGAAGACTCAGAGAGAGGAGGCATTCGTAACAATTTATATACAATTCACCAATATCAAAGCGGTAAAAAGCAACATTTCGCACATTAGGTCCAAACATGTGAATAAAACCAGATAATAATTAAAGCCAAATATAACAATTATTCTAAGCTCGAATTCTGAACCTTGAACCAGAGATTCTGGGTTCGATCCGCAGCAGAGTCACCAGAGCTGTCACACCTCCTTTTTACCTACACCCAGGGAGGGTATAAGGGAGTTTTTTCCAATTTAAGTGACAATCGAAACGGGATTATTTAAATTAAAATCAGAGTCGTCACATGGGATAATTTATGGTGTCCCAAGTCACCGGTTCAAATCCTGAATCGAGGAAAGATTGACTCTATTTTACAGTCCGCGAACACAGAAATCCAGGTAAGGAATTCTGTTAACCTCAGAGAAGATGTTAGGCGTTCCCGGGTTCCGTAATTTTAGCACGGTCGCTCAACTGTTATATTTGGCTATTTACTTGATTTTAATACTTGTTTTAGCCTATGATAGATTTTAATTTATTAACTGCTTTTAATCATTTTTAAGAAGATTCAACGCTATTTAAAACACGCCTTGGACCACGCCACATGAAATGCACCCACAGTCTGCGACACATTTTATCTAACGTTGTTGAGATTTGGATTTGGGTCACATGAAATGCACACCCGAGTTTAAGGAAGTTAATTTAAAATTACGCGCCTAAAGCAACTACGCACTTTCAAGTTTGCGAGGGTCATGGAAAATTCGCTAAATGGCACACTTCGATTTCTAAAGGATTAAAATTAATTAAGTGAGGGCCATAAATCATATGTTTGGCTAGTATGGCACACCTCAAATTAACTATAAGGATATACTAATTAAATAAGGCTTAAAGAAATTAAAACTACTTCTGAAATAATGTTCGAACTTAAATCGTTAATCAAAGGGCCAATAAAGAGGAAAATCTGATCCATTAGCTATTCAAAAA
Organism: Nicotiana sylvestris; assembly: GCF_000393655.2. Lineage (NCBI taxonomy): Eukaryota > Viridiplantae > Streptophyta > Magnoliopsida > Solanales > Solanaceae > Nicotiana > Nicotiana sylvestris. The sequence goes on from NC_091062.1 coordinate 32,309,324, forward strand.
GAGCCTGGGTCTGGCAGCAGGCCCAACAATTTATTGAAAATCTCCATATTGATGCAGAAAGTAACGGGACTGAGCCCATGCCTAACAGAGTCGTGAGGCTGCAAACCCCCTTTGTTTCACAATAGCTTCGAAGTTCAGGCCCGAAAGAGGCCCAAACTTTACAAAAATGCAAGCTGAAGGCAGGGGACCAAAGATCAAGCCTACACGAAGCAAGATTGACATACAAACCTAAGAGAAACGCCAAATGAACCTAATCATCAGTACCTAGCAGCTTGAGATGCAAGAGACATTAAATGCTTTTAAACCATCTTACATTCATACTTTGATTATTAAACTTCAATTTATGTTAAGCCAACTGATTTCATCAAAAAACCATATAGAACTCAACGCCTAATGCAAACCTCAACTGTAGAACATTAGACCCAAGCCAACAATGGACTAATTTTATGAAAAACCTTCAACATTAAACTCACAGATTCCTCTTTACTAACATTCATATACCAATTTTACATATGCTGATATATTAAACGCATAATAGTTAAACCAACATATGGTGAATCTTCACACATTAGCCTTCAAATACCACACACAATCACTAGCTCTATGTTACTATCAGAAGTGGCCATCGGATCCTTTTCAAAAGAGTATTACAGCATTAATCACAAGTCCAGTTACACCCCAATTCAGCAGAAAGAAACAGAGTAAACATGCTGATTCTTTTCATGGTAATAACCTTAACTATTACACAGAACATTTAAAGCATGGATTAGCAAGTGTTGATCACTAGATAATCTAATGAGTGAGGGATTAATCACATCAAACTAACACATAATGAGAGAGAGATGAGAGGGACAGAATGAGAAAAGGAATGATTCAGCTCAAAAGGCCGTGTACAAACTAAAATCTAAACAAAATTATCTTCATTAACTTCTGCACTTCAGTAGTCATTACAGCTGAAGAAATACTTATTACAGCAAAGATAAACAGAGAACTTGAGAATGAGCTTTAAGCAGCACCAAGCTAACAGGTACGGCACAGATCAGCAGTAAAATCAAGTCACACAGCTTCCAAAAATTCAGCAATTTCAGCTTTTTTAAACCATCTTTACCCAGATAAAACAAGAGTTCTTTTAAGCTTTTTGAATTCCAGTTGACACTCAAGACTAGGAACAAATCCAGAACCAATTTCCACCCCAAAAAAGATGCAGAAATTTCAATGCATTTTCAGAATCACTCCCTCAGCCGTTTGTGCTTTTCAGTACTTTTTAATCCCTCCAAATCTGGCTTGTGTATGAAGAAACAGTCCTTTTATAAGGAGCTTTTAAGGCAGCAGAAAGTGAGTCAGTTTATTGCACTTAAATCCCTTTCCAATTCTCATTTTTTCTATTATGCCCTTAATTTAAAATCAGTTTTTCAGAGTTGCCCTTAACCCTACTTCTAGGAAGCTTCCTAAATCAGTTATAATAGATTCCCTATGCTAAACTACCCAAAATACTCTTTAAACCCCTGCTTTTTACTTCAAAAACCAAATGGGTCAAATTGACCTTTAAGTAAATGGGATGTTCTTTGAACATGGGTCGGAATTGAACCCAGGGCCCAAACAACAACTGATCCAACTAGATTCTGATTTTACCAAGAGCAGAAGGAAACAAACACTTATTTGAAAACTAAAATTTAACTACACGACTGATTAATTACATAATCAAGCATAGAGTGAATTAGGTTATTAAATCGAAACGACCTAATTAAATTAAACTTATGAGATTAAAACAAAAAGCAAAATCAGAGGTTCAAGCATGTCATTAACAAAATCAGAGAATAGACCTTTAAACCTCGAAAAAAAAACTGAACAACAAAACGAACACAAAAATTAATCTAGGGGAAAAACCTAAGTTCAGAATCTTGCTCAAATTTCAGTCAAAACAAGAAAACTAACTAAAGAAAGGAGAATAAAAGAAGAGGGATAAGAGGTGAAGTAAACAAATACGGACAGAAGAAGAAAAAAAAAAGAAAACTTACCCAGTAAAACCCGAAACAATATTGGACATCTTGATTTAAACGAAATTGATGCTAACCACTTGTTCTTTGTCAAGAACAAATGAGCAGTGTCAATTCACGTTGAATCAACTTCAAATTTGAAAGAACGGAGGCCTATGGTCATGCATGCCATGGAATCAAACGGAGTCGATTTTGGGCTTTAGGGATCCAAACTTAGATTTAAGATTTGGACGGATTGGGTAGTCTTTGGGTAAAACTAATGGTGGACTAGGAATGGGAAAACAACAGGGGTTATATGGTCAAGATTTGGTGGAGTTTGGAGATCCGCCGCCACCAGTGGCGAATTCCGGTGGGTGGTGGGCGGCAGTGAAGATAAAGAGGCGAGAGAGAGAAGATGAAGCATAGTCTTAGGTTAATACATGGATTTTCGGACACTTTTAATTAAAGTGGGGGAAGTGCTCCTAGCCATTGGATGCACTGAGATGAAGGGTTGGGATTGAACTTGAATGGGGAACTCCAAACGACGTCGTTTGGTTAAGCTACAAAGGCTGGATCGGGTTGAAGGTAATTTGGGCCAAATTGGACGGGTTTTCTGGGTGGGATCGATTGGGCTTGGGGAAGATCTAATTATAAAAAGCCCAAAAATCAGACCTCTCTTTCAATTTCTTTCATTTTCTTTTTCTTTCAATTTTCAAAATCTTTCCTTTTCAAATTAAAAGTTAAAACCTAAATTAATTAATAAACCAAATTAGACTCATTGCTCAAAATAATACTTACCACAACTAATTAATTATCAAATTAAAAGAAAACTACAAAATTCGAAGCTAAATACAAAAATGAGTTATTTTTGTGATTTTTCTATTTTTTGTAACACAACTAAATTACTGATTATTTTAAAAATGCAAAACTAAATTCTAAATGCAAATACAATGTATTTTTTGTATTTTCTTGAAATAAATAAAATAAATGTGCACGGACGAATGCAAGCAATTAACAAAAAAATGCTACAAAAATCCACGAAATTACAAACAATGGGAAAAAAATATTTTGTTTGAATTTATGGGAATAATTCATATAGGGCAAAAATCACATGCTCACATATATTTGTTGTTATATGTGGATGACATGCTTATTGTTGCTAAAAGCATGTCACATATTACCCGATTGAAGAAGCAACGAGGTGAGGAGTTTGAGATGAAGGATTTAGGTGTTGTAAAGAAGATATTGGGGATGGAGATTACTCGAGATAGAAGGGTTGGAAAGTTGATGTTGTCCCAACGGTCCTATATTGAGAAGGTTCTCAAGAGATTTACTATGATAGGTGCTAAATCTGTGCCTGTTCCTTTTGCTTCCCATTTCAAGTCGTCTGCAGACATGTCACCAAAAACAGACGAGGAGATGGAGCAGATGTCTAGTGTTCTATATTCGAGTGTTGTAGGTAGCATTATGTATGTTATGGTTTGCACTCGCCCTGACATTTCATATGTTGTTAGTGTTGTGAGTAGATACATGGCGTGTCCAATGTTAGGCAAGCGGTGAAGTGGATGTAGGCTTGACTTTTTACAAAGACAAGTTGAGTGAATCATTAATTGGCTATGTCGATTCAGATTACGCAGGGGACTTGGATAAGAGAAGATCTCTCACAGGTTATGTTTTTACTCTTTCTGGTAGTGTCATCAGTTGGAAGACGACTTTGCAGTCTGTTGTTGCTTTGTCTACCACAGAAGCTGAGTATATGGCGATTACGGAAGCAGTTAAAGAGGCTATTTGGCTACAAGGCTTGGTAATTGATCTTGGACTAGCTCAGAAGAAGACACAAGTTTTTTTGTGACAGTCAGAGGGCCATTCATCTTACTAAGTGTAGACATGTAATTTTTGACCCTCCCCAAGATTTAACACATTTTAGCGTAAATATTTAATTTAGGTTTAATATCGGTATATTAAATAGTTTTGACTCTTTTACTTTATTTTTATAACAAAAAAATAAAAATTACAAAAATATTTTTCATCTTTAGGCTAAAGTCAATTAGTATATTTATATTTATAGTATTATAACATTTGAAAATACAAAAAAAAATAGTTTCACTCGTAGTATTTAGTTTTATATTAGTTTATTTTAATTTAGAGTGATTTATACATTTTTATAGATACATTGTATTATTTGGTCTTTTTAACCTAAGTTCAAACCCAAAAAATGTGGTCCAACCCAATTACCCTTAGCTCATTCTTCCCAACTCATTAGCCCACTTAAGTGCAAGATTTAATCTTAGTCGTCTATTTCCTTTTAACCCAATGATCATCATCCATTCTCACCACAATATAAAATACTCAATTATAGAAACTTTTCCCAAGATTTCAATTCGTAGACCTAGACCTAACAAAAAGAGAAAAAGGATTTCAGCAAGACAAATAAAAAAGGGAGCCGCAATTCCTAACAAAAGCTAGAACGGCGGTCATCATCTTTGGAGGCCAAACTCAGTGGACCGTGGGGCTTGTGGCAACCTTAATTTCATTCAGTAGTATCATTGCAGCAGATACATTTGCTTTTATTGGAGGCAAAGCTTTTGGTCGGACACCGCTTACTAACATTAGCCCAAAGAAGCCCCAGGAATTTCATTTATCAAAAACTTACCATGAAGGACTTTTGAAAATGGAAGCTAAGACACTCAAAAAAAAACGGCAGCTTCTGGTCTTTGACTGTAATGACTGTGGTGGTAATTCTCGTTGTGGAATGGGTTGTAGTGACCTCGTGGCTAACACTGTTGGAGGTGAGGTTTAATTGAATTCGCGTTCGGGTTTTGAATTTTCCGGTGCCGATTCGAGGTTCTGGTTCACAATTTCGACATTTCAGTTCAACGATTGTTGATTTGTCATTCCGATTGAGTTACAAATTTTCAGCTTTATTCATCAATATAAAGGTCATTCTCTTTAGCGGTGCTTCATAGATTTACCCGTTTAATTATTTGACGATGTTACTAAAATTTACAGTTGTTCTACGTGCTCAGGCTTTTTGTTTCTTGTAATGCAATTCTGCATGTTTAATTTGTCTACCCAGTTGTAAACTTTCCGGTTTGAGTTGCTTAGAATTCCTTTTAACCAAGAATTGATGCTTCTGCAAAATGTGTGTAAATTGAGTTCTCTGTTAGCTTTTGTTGCTAAATCATGTAGACTCTTTAAGTATAAAAATGATATCTTTGTCTCAGCCAAGTTTCAAGTCTGGTTCTCGAATTGTTTGAAAATTGGGTAAAAAAACTCAGACCGCCTCTCCAATCAAAATCTCTTATAACTCACTGACTCTTTACATTTAATCGACAATTTAGGAAATCAAGCAATTTTTCACAAACATTGTAGCTTGCTTTAGGCGTAATTAATCTATCATCGTGATTATGTACATGTTTGCATGACATAATTATGATTCTAAAAATAAATCGCGGTATGCGTTCGCGCAACTTTGGCCAAACTTTTTTTAATATTAATAAAGCGTGATTAATTGTGGACACGTATGCGTAACACGACTTTTGACACGTACGCGTGACTCATTTTTTTTTTAGATAATTCCTCAATTAAGAGTAATTAAGCAAATAAAAACGGTAAAGGAGTAGATGCACATAGGTTCTAAAATAAGTAATTAGACAATTTAATTGAGTCAGGTATGATTAAAGTGACCGTGCTAAAACCACGGAACCCGGGAATACCTAACATCTTCTCCCGGATTAACAGAATTCCTTACCCGAATTTCTGTGTTCGCAGACCATAAATAAGAGTCAACTTTCCTCGATTCAGGATTTTAAACCGATGACTTAGGACACCCTAAATTATCCCAAGTGGCGACTCTGAATTTGACTCTAATAAATAATCATGTTTCGGTTATTGTCACTTTAATTGGAAAAACTCTCTTATACCTTTCCGGGGGTAGGAAAAGGAGGTGTGACACTAAGAATCAGATGTTTCATGGGCGGAAGAAGCATATTGAAGTCAAACATCACTTTATTCGAGACATTATATCAAAAGGGGTTGAATGTTGAGAAAGTGTCTACACATGATAATCCAGCTGATATGATGACCAAGGCAGTCCCGGCCAACAAGTTTAGGCATTGCCTAGACTTGATTGATGTGTGCAATACTCAATAGAGCCCTCTCGAGGGCTGAGGGCAAGGTAGAGAGACGTTGCTCCTGTTGATGAAGAGAATTCAAGCTAAGGGGAAGATTTGTTATTTTGTGTCTTGAATTATTTCCTTGTATTTTTAGAAAATCCATAATCCCTATAGGTTTAAGAAAACTCATTGTCCTAATAGATTTGGGAAAGGAAAAGTTATAGTCCTTGTCAAATTGGGAAACCTTTCTCTTATATGTTTGGGACCTTTTGGGATCAAAATATAGGGATTGTAATTGGGGATCCTAGAAATTGTATTGTGCTTCTTTTCTCATTCATAGTGGAAAACTCTCTTTGTTTTTGCCCCGAGGATTAGTCTTAGCCGAACCTCGTTAAATTCTTGTGTTGATTTTTTTTCTCTATTTGCTTTGTGTTGATTATGTGCTAGTTAACCCACGATATTCCGCAACACATATATTATAACATAGCTTGAAAATTGGTTCCATAAAAAGCTTGGCTTTTTTAGTGAATGTCAGTTATATAATGATGTTGTTACAGAGAAGTCTGACTAAAGATAGAAAAATATTTATGATTTATAAAAATACTTCCCTTATGTTAAGGATATGTTTTAAATAATTCCTTAAAAAAAATACTCTGAGCATTATTGGTACTTTAAGCTTACAAAAAATTATACTTTTATTTTTCATCAAATATTTAACAAACGCTATTTGTCGAAATTGTGGGGGGAAAAAAAGAATTTAACTAGTAACGCTAGAAAAGTTCCATAAAATTTCAGAAACTACAGTGCAAAATTGCACTAGACACAAAAAGGTAAACTAAAAATAGCAAAACTTGCATCTCATAAATTGCACCAAATTCTAGAAAATAGACCAAAAATAGAAGAACTGTAAAAATTGTACCTTTAAATGTGAGTTCTAGCTAAATTCTTTGTATTTCACAGTTCCCTCAAAGACGGAGTTTGTTTACTATTTGACAATGAAAGAAAATAGTAAAAATAGTACGATATAGTCAGTTTTCGGACTGGTCATTCAAAAATAGTCAGCGTTTACCAAGTCAATAAAAATAGCCACTATTTTGCTGCAAAAGAGACCGATCCAGCATAATATACTGGAGTTCGGTGCACCTGTGTATGAACTCCAGCATATTATGCTGGACCGATATACTTTGCTGGCTCCAGTATAATATACTGGAGACTGGAGCACCGGTGCTCCAAACTCCAGTATATTATGATGGACCGGTATACTTGCTGGAACTCCAGTATATTATGCTGGAGTTCTAGTGTACTTATGTTGGAACTCCATCATATTATGCTGGAGTTCCGGCATACTTATCTCGGAACTCCAGTATAATATGTCGGAGTTCAAGTATACTTATGCTGGAACTCCAGCATAATATACTGGCGTATTTTTCGGGTTTTGAACAGTATTTTCGCTCAGATTTATCTTTACATGAAAAGTGGCTAAATTTCGATTACTTTTGAAACTGGACTATTTTTGAACGACCAGTTGTAAATCTGGCTATTTTTGAATTTCTCCCAAGAAAATATCCTAACTTAAATAACAAAAAATGCTCGAAAGGTATATTTGAAGTACTACTTTTTTGAACCTATTCCAAACTTACAAGTAGGGGTGTACAAACGGAACCGGAAAATCGCACCAAACTGAAAAGTCAAACCAAACCGATTAAAAGACCCGACTAGGTTTGGTTTGATTTGGTTTGGTATTGAGTAAAAAAATCATAACCAAACAGACATATAAATATATAATTTTTATATATACTTTTAAGATTTTATATAAAATTTTCTTTAAAGAATATCTAAAATATTTGGGATTCTCTTGTGGGATATAATATTTAATATGATCCATAATTATTAACCTTAAATAATGGGTTATATGATCGCGTTCTCATCAAGTGTTACTGAAATGCGTCAATCTCTATGTCCGTCCATATTCATATCATATGTTAAGATCTATTATATTCTTATATCTTTTTTCGAATGTGAAGTGATAATTAGTATTATTTAGGTATCATATTGGTTTTTATATTTAATTACTAATTCGGTTAACCTTGAAAATATATATCAACAAAAAATTATTGTCAAACGAATAAAAAAAATAACTATTATGTGTTACTAAGAAAATTCTCCCTTAAAAATATTTTAATAGATAATTTGTCAATTTTTTATATTTTTACTAAACATATATTTACTTATCAAAAATTTAATAAAGTAAAATTAAAATAATATTTAATTAACAAAAAACCTGAAAAATCGAAAAAATCCGACAAAACAAAATCAATCCAAACCGATAGGGTTGGGTTGGTACACCCCTACTTACAAGCTCATCTCTATTATTTTCTCAAGTTTGTATTGAAGGTTCAAATTTCAAGGATTATAATTATAATGATTGCAAAACGACAATCTTAATATAGGTGATTAATTCTGATATGGACAAAATTTTGCGTCGTATCCATGATCGACCAACTACCAATAATTTTCAAATGCTCAAGGGTTTCAAGTGCGTGTTTATGTTCTGAAATTGTAGCTAGTTGGATATATTCCATCAAATCTTGTAAAGCTAATAATGTTTCTTGACCTTTTTAAATATACTAGTGATCCTTTCATGAGATATTGAGATCAGTTTTTTCTATCTGCTTGGAATTGAATAATATAGAATATAAACATATGATATATTGGGGGCAAATACGGACATAAAATTTAAAGTGAGTCACTTACTTTATATGTTAAACTATGTCAAGATTAATGACCACAATCCGAAGCCGAAGGAATATAATACGAACGATGAATTTTGTTTACGATTAGGTGGAATGATTGATATTAAAAAAGAATGTAAAAGCAAATAAGAAAAGGTGAATAATGCATATTAACAATCTATATTTTATACGATTAGGTAGGAAGATAATATGATTGATATTTAAACGTAAATATTTTAAAGTACGTTGCTGTCTTTGTGACCCCTCTGGCCATACCATTACCCATTATTTATATTCCCTCGTATCAACATTCAGTAGCAAGTAAAAAGAGATAATTTTTGTTGATTATTTGTTGTTGAACTTGATAAATTTTGCTGAAAAAATGGCAGAAGAAGTGATTCTGTTGGATTGTTGGTGCAGTATGTATGGGATGAGGGCAAGAATTGCACTTGCAGAAAAAGGTGTGAAGTATGAGTACAAAGAAGAGGATTTGAACAATAAAAGCCCACTGCTTTTGGAAATGAACCCTATTCACAAGAAAGTCCCAGTCTTAATTCACAATGGGAAATCAATTTGTGAGTCACTTGTTATAGTCCAATATATTGATGAAGTTTGGAAAGGAAATGGTCCATTGATTCCTTCTGATCCTTATGAGAAAGCTCAAGCTTGGTTTTGGTCTGACTATATGGGTAATACCGTAAGTCCAAAATTAAGAAACTTATTCTTTCTCTTTTCTTTCTTTATTTTTTCCATTGCATCAAATTATTTAGCATACTTGATTAATGGACACAAGTTTAGTTTAAATAAGAACTAAAAAATAATATTTTTAATGGTGGTGTTTGGATCAACTTGTTCGAACACCTCGATTTTTTTATTGGATGCCTATTATCTTTTATCAGTACTTTATATTGAGTAACTCCGTCCAAAAAAATCTAGACAAATGAGAAGAAATCACTTCCAGTAATTTTTTTTGGTTGGTTTCTTAACTCTGGTCTAAAAGACAATCTTTGACATATAAACTACTACATTTATAAAATATCAAGAAAAATACCCTTATGTCAAATAATTTGTTATTGTATTCCGTGAGACTACAATAAATCATGTCCTTCTCAACATAAAAATTTCCTAAGTTTTAATGTAGGAATATTGTGTAAATAATGCAGGTACATGAATATGCAGTGAAAATATGGGCAACAAAAGGAGAAGAGCAAGAACAAGCAGTTAAGGACTATTTAGGTGGACTTAAGTTGATAGAGGGAGTACTTGGTGACAAGCCTTATTTTGGAGGAGAAAACTTTGGATTTTTGGATATTTCTTTAATTGGTTTCTACAGTTGGTTTCTTGCCTATGAAACTTTTGGCAAGTTCAGTGTAGAGAAAGAATGTCCCAAACTGATTTTATGGGTTAAAAGGTGTTTGGAAAGGGACAGTGTCTCTAAAACTCTTCCTGATTCTGAGAAAGTTTGCGAGTTTGCCTATGAGTTTGGAGTGGAATGAATGAGATAAAGAGAATCCAGAATTTAAACTTAATGAACTAAAAATGTTCGTAATAAATGTTTTTCCTCTGAAACATGTCTCTTTGTTGGCTTGGGTTTAAACCTTTATTATGTTTTCTTTTTTCTTTTTTTCTCTTCTGGCTTTTCACCTATGTAATAAATGTTCTTCCTTTATGATGGGGAATGGATCTTCTAGTATTTCTTGATTTCTGTCAACAAGTAAAAGTATTGTAAATCTATTCCTCTGGCCTGTTCAACAATGTCAAGATCTTGCATTTTTTCACTCTTCTTGTTTGGGATCCTCTAGAAGGCTAGAACTACAAATCAGATTGATTTCATATATGATTACTCAACTTTAATTTTATTGCATGAAATTACTAAAAAAGATTGTAACGAAAGAAAATCATTCGACTTTATCTAAGACAAATAATTCTGTAACAAAAAGATCACTCAATTCTTCCTAGATACCATAGAAAGGAGGAATAATAACAACAACATCAATAACAAACCCAGTGAATTTGGAATGTGGGAAGGATAGTGTGTACGTAAACCTTACCCCTGGAGGGCAAAGAGACTGTTTTCGATAAATTTTCGGCTAAAGAGAAGAAAAGAAGGAATAATAACAAAATATATTTTTTTCGCAATTATTTTCTTCGAATAGTTTCTGACAAACTATAGTATTATTTATTACAAGAAGACTTCAATGGAACTCCAATTCTAGAGAACATTTATTCTATCAGTAGAATTTATACATTTATTCGTTTAACAGAAACTACATATAGTAAAACTACTAGTGATATTCGACATCAAGCAGAAACATAAACCACAGCAACACACACCTAACAATATTACCCTATTTTCAGCTGTTTCAAATGATTTTTCTAAGCAATGCCCAAACGTTGTTTCATCTGCAGAGCAAAGTCGTAAACTTTGTCTGATTCAGCAAGAGATTTGGCAACACTCTCTTTTTGCACACATTTCTTGGTCCATGCCACCAACTTTGGACACTTTGCCTCTATGCTAAAATTTCCACATTTTTCATAAGTAGGGAACCAGCTATAATAAGGAATTAGTGCCACGTCCAAAAATCCAAAGATTTCCCCACCAAAGTATGGCTTGTCTCCCAACTCTCCTTCCAACAATTTTAGGCACTCTATAAATTCTTTCTTGGCTGTTTCTTGGTCCTCTCCTTTTGTAGTCCATATTCTCCTTCCACTGTCATATACCTGCATTTACCCAAAAAAAGACAATCATTGTCACAACATCATAGTTAAATTTCTAGAAATTTAACTATGATGTTGTATATTTGAAGTTGAAGTTGAAAAAAATAATATATATGTTGGAAAGTCTAAAGTTGTCTAGTGTAAATTAATAATCACTATTAATATCCTAGGAAATAAAATAAAGAAAACTACTATAGACCTATTAAACTAAAATTAGTATTCCTCATGTTTCATTTTGTGAATGCATTTGACTGACCATAAAGTTTAAAAAAATTAAAAGAAAAAGAAAATTTATAATTTTAAACATATCATAAAATTCTTACGATTATAAAATCACATCACTAAAAATAAATTTTAATTTTAATTTGAAATTGCTACCGAATATTAAAGTGATATCGATGGAACATATTAACAAAGGAAAGAGTTTTATATAAAATATAAGGTGTAGTAATTTATAGTTAAAATCTTTATAGTGACCAATAAGAAATACTATTTAAAAACACTAAAAGGGGATATTTTTAATGTCTATACAGTCACCCCATGTAACATCCCTATATAACAACACTTTACTATAGAAGTTAAACTTTTCCGGAATCAATTTTCATGTTTTGTTAATATATGTTCTATATAACAGCAGTTCACTAAAAATATTCAGAACAAATAAGGTTGTTATATAGAGATTTGACTGTACCTTTTTGTCAATAAAATCAGCCCAGAACCTAGCTTGTGCTCTCTTATAAGGATCAGTGGGCATCAAAGGGGATTTATCCTTCCAAACCTCATCTATATACTGAACGATAATTAAGGACTCACAAACTGGTTTTCCATTGTGGATCAAGACTGGGATTTTCTTATGAATTGGGTTCAATTGTAGTAGAAGTGAACTTTTGTTACTCAAATCTTGCTCCTTGTATTCATACTGAATACCCTTTTCAGCTAGTGCAATTCTAGCCCTCATCCCAAACATGCTCACATAGGCATCCAAAAGAACAACTTCTCCAGCCATTTTGCTCCCAAAAAAATTGTGGTTGGAAATGGAACTGAGTTATTGAAATATATGTAACCAAAATATGAATACTAAAGTTGAAAATAAATTACTAAGTGATGGATGACTATAAATAGAATGATGGTGTCATAGGTTGGTGAGGTTTTATTGCGAGAAACTGGTGGATGGTTCGGTTAGAAGACATTCTCGGACTATCAAGAATGTCCCATATCTTTCTGGGAACTTCTCTTTCAATATTGTTAATCTGGAAAGGAGAAAATAAATTCAATTGATGTCACTATCCTAAAATATATGCCGTGTTTTTTTTAGGACTTTCACGACATAATTAAGCAATTGCTTTATTATTTGAGAAAATTTGATTTATTTCCTCAACATTTTCATTGTTGTTAATACTTTCTTTTGATTTTATTTATCACCTAAAAATATAATAAAACGTTTCTATAACAGCTTTATTTTGTTCCGATATTTTTTGGTTGCTATAAAAAAGTATTATTATAAAAAATATATATTAAAAATGGTTCCGAAAAAAATTTGGCTATGAAGTGTTGTTATAAAAGATAACTATTATAAATATATCTAATTGTACTATTATTCCAGGATTAATGTGATCTTATATAATTGATATCGATCTGCTCATGATACTTGGGAAACTGAACTTGATGCGCATGTTTCTTCCAATAAGGACTAGTTAAGTGGCGAGATTAAAATCACAAGTAATTTAACTCAACTAATAATATACTTCTTATCAAGAAAAGATAAGATGGAATGAGTGTGTAGACTATTCTTCAAGCATTATTAGACACAATTGTGCAATGGATTCCATATCAAATATGCAAGAACATTCGAGAATATGGTATGACATGAATGTAAAACTCGTAGAAAAAAAACATTTAGGACTTGTCCTCACGGTCGATGAAGTTAGTAAAAAATATGAGATGCAAAATTTAAAAGGAAAAAAAAAAGTTAAAACATTTTTTTTATCTACCTAAGGCTGAACAACAATTACTAATTCATCGGTTAAGATATTCCCAAAAGATCGAAAACTAATCGGATGTGAAAGTTTCCTTTAATCCGGCTCAAGTAGGTAGACCAAATAAGGAAAGGAGTTTTCATTTTCAAACTCTAGAAAATCCCAAAATAAAAAGTGTTGAGTTTTGGATTGTTGAGTTTCTATTTAAGATGAAATTGTCTTAAAATGAGAGTGAATAGGAAATGGGATTTGGATTCGGATTTGATCAAATGATCGATCGATTGATTAATTATTTGGACCAAATTTATTTGTTAATAGTAAATATTAACGTGATATAATCCGTGTTTGTAACGGATGTTTTTCAATCCGTGTATTGTGTTGCACCAAGAAAGCAACAAGATGCCTAGTGCACCTCCCATCATGGCCAAGTGCTCCTCCCACCAAGCAAGTGTTCATTCCACCATGTAAGTGCTTCCTCCATGATATCCTAATGCTTGTTCCACCATGGAGGGGCGGATTTCTCTCACATGACTGCTATAAATAGAGCAGAAGTTGTAGAGAAAAATGAACACACCAGAAAAAAATACTCGAAACACTCAGTATACAATTGATATACACTCTGTATATAATTGATATACACTTTGTATACACTAAAACTACACTCTGTATACACTGTGTATACACTGGAAAAACGAATTACAATCCGATATCCTCTTCAGTAAGAATTCAACATCGGCTATACATTGCATTCCTTCCTCTCAGAATTTTCATTCGACTTCTGAGTTCTCCTCCCTTGTTCTGCATTGTTTTAAAACTACAAACAAAGCAACTGTAAGTGTGATTTGCTGTCGAAATTTGCGTTCGCTGAAATACTGGGGTTTGAAGTACCGCTACACCAGTGTATAATTCGTTCTATCCTGGGAGGAAATAATCCATAACCTTGGGTACTAGGAGGGGATTAAATTCCTTAAGGAAACATTGTGAATTCAGTGGGCTCGAATTAATTTTTGTTTCAGTTATATCATTTATATTTACGTATGTTACTGTTGTAGGTAGTTGATAAAGAGGATAATATATATCTAAGAGTGGAAAAGTTAAAACTTGATCTTCCAGCATTCCATATTTATACCAGATAAGAAGTACTATACAGGAAACAACTACAACAAGCTTAAGGAATTTAATAATTTTAATTTTTGTATTTGTGTTACTTTTATTATTCTGGAAACTTAAAACCTTTGTGGTTTTGTGTACTCCCATTTGGAGAGTAAAGCCTTCGTGGCGTTTTGTTGGAGATTAAAATCTACGTGATTTTTCACTCCAGTTTTAAACGTTTGTTTGTGTCATTTTTACAGTAAAAATGGCGAAAGACGGAAATCAAGCTGTTCCGATGATGACTGCCAACGCATCGACAAGTCGAACTCCGGCGTTGGCACCGGCAGAGAAACCCGGAAAATTTTCCGGGATGGATTTCAAGCGCTGGCAGCAAAAGATGTTCTTCTACTTGACTACGTTATGTCTACAGAAGTTCATCAAGGAAGATGTTCCTGATCTTCCAGATGAAACTCCAGAGAATGATAGCTTTCTCGTGATTGAGGCGTGGAAGCATTCTGACTTCTTGTGCAGGAATTATATTCTTAGCGGACTGGAGGATAATCTGTATAATGTATACAGTGGCGTGGAGACGTCAAAAGAATTGTGGAATGCGCTTGAAAAGAAATACAAAACTGAAGATGTCGGGATGAAGAAATTCGTCGCTGCAAAATTTTTGGACTACAAAATGGTAGATAGCAAGTCTGTTATTACCCAAGTCCAGGAGTTACAAGTGATTATTCATGATCTACTTGCTGAAGGTATATTTCAAATGAATGCTAATGTTGAAAGTAAAAATTTTAGTAATTTTACTAACGGAATTTTCATTGAAGGTCTTGTCATCAATGAGGCATTCCAAGTAGCAGCAATAATTGAGAAGTTGCCTCCATTGTGGAAGGACTTTAAAAATTATTTGAAACACAAACGAAAGGAGATGTCCCTTGAAGATCTCATTGTTCGATTGAGAATCGAAGAGGACAATAAAGCTGCTGAAAGGAGAGGCCGTGGAAATTCAACAATAATGGGAGCAAATATTGTTGAAGATAACAAAAAGAGAAAGAAGGCTTCTGGTCCGAAATACAACCCAAGCAAGAAGCGGTTCAGTGGAAACTGCTACAACTGTGGGAAAACCGGACACAAATCTACGGAGTGTCGTGCTCGGAAGAAAGACAAGCAAAGGGGTCAAGCAAACATGGTAGAAAAGCATGATGATGTTGATGACTTGTGCGCCATGCTTTCTGAATGCAACCTGGTAGGAAACCCAAAGGAGTGGTGGATTGATTCTGGAGCCACTCGCCATGTTTGTGCTGTGAGGGAAGCATTTTCTACATATGCTTCTGCTGGACCCGAAGAGACGCTCTCTATGGGAAATGCTGCTACAGCAAACATTGAAGGATACGGTAAGATATTTCTCAAGATGACTTCTGGCAAGGTCATGACTTTGAACAACGTCCTTCATGTTCCCGAGATTAGGAAGAACTTAGTCTCTACTGGACTTCTTGTAAAGCACGGTTTCAAGTGCGTTTTTGTATCTGACAAGGTAGTGATTAGTAAGAATGAAATGTTTGTAGGAAAAGGTTACCTTACTGAGGGCCTTTTCAAGCTGAATGTAATAGTTGTTGAAACTAATAATAAAACTTCAGCTTCTTCTTACTTACTTGAGTCAAATGATTTATGGCATGTACGTTTGGGTCATGTCAATTATAAAACCTTGCGAAAAATGATTAACTTGGAAGTATTGCCTAAGTTTGAATGCGAAAAATCAAAATGTCAAATATGTGTGGAATCTAAGTATGTTAAACATCCTTATAAGTCGGTTGAAAGGAATTCAAATCCTTTAGACTTAATTCACACAGATATTTGTGACATGAAGTCAATACCATCTCGCGGTGGAAAGAAGTATTTCATAACTTTTATTGACGATAGTACTCGATATTGCTATGTTTACTTACTTAATAGTAAAGATGAAGCAATAGACGCATTCAAGCAATACAAAAATGAAGTTGAAACGCAACTTAACAAGAAAATCAAAATGATAAGAAGTGATAGGGGTGGTGAATATGAATCTCCTTTTGAACAAATATGTTTAGAATATGGAATTATTCATCAAACAACAGCCCCTTACACGCCCCAATCCAATGGGATTGCGGAAAGAAAGAATCGTTCATTAAAGGAGATGATGAACGCATTGTTGATAAGTTCTGGTTTGCCACAGAACTTGTGGGGGAAGCCGTTCTTACGGCCAGCCGAATACTAAATCGAGTACCCCATAGCAAAACACAATCCATTCCATATGAAAAATGGAAAGGAAGGAAGCCCAACTTGAATTATTTTAAAGTGTGGGGGTATTTGGAAAAAGTGCAAGTTCTTAAACCCAAAAGGGTAAAAATAGGACCGAAAACAGTTGATTGTGTTTTCATAGGATATGTGACTAATAGTAAAGCATATCGATTTCTGGTTCATAAATCAGAAAATCCCGACATTCATAATAATACGGTTATAGAATCAGATAATGCTGAGTTCTTTGAAAATATATATCCGTATAAAAAGGAATGCGAGTCGATTGGTGAAGGATCTAAACGACCTCGGGAAGAAACAAAAGAAAGTACATTTAATCAGGGGGATCCAAGACGTAGTAAACGTCAAAGAACGTCTACTTCGTTTGGACCAGATTTTGTGACTTTCTTATTGGAAAATGAGCCTCGAACATTTAAAGAAGCTATGTCTTCTTCGGAATCATTGTTCTGGAAAGAGGCAGTCAATAGTGAAATAGAATCCATATTGAACAACCATACATGGGAATTGGTTGATCTTCCTCCTGGAAATAAACCTTTGGGTTCTAAATGGATTTTTAAGAGAAAAATGAAAGATGATGGCACTATTGATAAATTTAAGGCAAGACTTGTTGTCAAAGGGTATAGACAACGAGAAGGTCTTGACTACTTTGATACATACTCCCCAGTTACAAGGATTACGTCCATACGGATGTTAGTAGCATTAGCTGCAGTGTATGGTCTTGAAATTCATCAAATGGATGTTAAAACGGCCTTCTTAAATGGAGAGTTGGAGGAAGAAATTTACATGGAACAACCTGAAGGGTTTGTGGTTCCAGGTAAAGAAAATAAGGTATGTAGACTTGTTAAGTCCCTTTACGGACTAAAACAAGCACCCAAACAATGGCATGCGAAATTTGACCAAACAATGTTGTCAAATGGTTTTAAGATAAATGAATGTGATAAATGTGTGTACATTAAAAATGTTCCAAATCACATAGTCATTGTTTGCCTATATGTGGATGATATGCTGATAATGAGTAATAACATTGCCAACATAAATGCTACTAAGCATATGCTAACTAGCAAGTTTGATATGAAGGACTTGGGAATTGCGAAGTTAATTCTGGAGATTAAGATCCAAAAGACTCCTCAAGATCTGACATTGTCACAATCTCATTATATTAAGACAGTACTTGAAAAATTCAAGCACTTGGGCTTTAAAGTTGCAAAGATTCCAATTGACGTGAATCTTGCACTAGCAAAGAACAAAGGCCAAAGCATATCACAATTGGATTATGCTCGTGTGTTGGGATGCTTAATGTACATCATGAATTGTACACGACCAGATATAGCTTGTGCTATAAGTAAACTAAGTCGATACACGAGCAATCCAGGCCAATCTCACTGGATGGCAATGAAACGAGTTTTGGGATACTTAGAACATACCCAAAACTTTGATTTGCACTACAGTAAATATCCTGCGGTGATTGAAGGATATTGTGATGCAAATTGGATCACCGGTTCAACTGATTCGAAGTCCACAAGTGGATATGTATTCACTATTGGTGGAGGAGCGGTATCTTGGAAGTCGTCCAAACAAACATGTATTGCCCGCTCTACAATGGAGGCTGAGTTCATAGCCTTAGATAAAGCCGGTGAAGAAGCTGAATGGCTCCGGAATTTCTTGGAAGACATTCCATTTTGGCCCAAACCGTTGGCACCAATATGCATACACTGTGATAGCCAAGCGGCAATTGAAAGGGCTGGGAGCGTTATGTATAACGGTAAATCTCGTCATATACGACGAAGACATAAAACCGTTAGGCAACTTCTCTCTAGAGGAATTATCACGATTGACTATGTAAAGTCAAGTGATAATGTGTCAGATCCACTTACAAAAGGCCTAACTAGAGAGGTAGTTGAGAAATCATCGAGGGGAATGGGACTATGGCCGAGAACAAGTCATTGTGGCGGTAACTCTACCTAGAAGACTGGAGATCCCAAGATCTAGGTTCAAGGAGATCAAACAAAGTCATTAATGACGGTTCAACATTGTCAACAAAATTTGTTTTAGTCCATTCTCGTGATGAGACAATGTTCAGTACCAAGGATAAAGCATTAAGGCTTTTTAATGATTTCTAAATTTGATACAGGGTATATCAAATAGTGTATCTATGAGATGACACGTTTAGGAATCACCTATGTATGTGTGAAGTGTTAGCCGCTTCAAGGAGAATTTTGCAAGGCCAATTCTCTACGCACTTATGAAACCAGGCAGTGTTCATGGCTGAAACGAACACAACAATGAGAACCAAAGACGGTTAAGGGATTGATTGTGTGACTTATGGTTGTCTAGGTATACACTAAAGTTCGACGGTTCAAAGATATCAAATCTACCGATTGACCGAGTATATCCGACATAAGTTCACTATGGAAAGTTCAAAGGGAAACCTACTTATCTAGATGCAATTAATTCTTGCTTGCAAATCACACAAGTTTTTCATGCATACTTCCGTGATATAGTCATTCCTCATTCATGTGGGGTATTGTTGAGTTTTGGATTGTTGAATTTTTGTTTAAGATGAAATAGTCTTAAAATGAGAGTAAATAGGAAATGGGATTTGGATTTGGATTTGGATTCGGATTTGATCAAATGATCGATCGATTGATTAATTATTTGGACCAAATTTATTTGTTAATAGTGAATATTAACGTGATATAATCCGTGTTTGTAACGGATGTTTTCCAATCCGTGTATTGTGTTGCACCAAGAAAGCAACAAGATGCCTAGTGCACCTCCCACCATGGCCAAGTGCTCCTCCCACCAAGCAAGTGTTCATTCCACCATGTAAGTGCTTCCTCCATGATATCCTAATGCTTGTTCCACCATGGAGGGGGCGGATTTCTCTTACATGACTGCTATAAATAGAGCAGAAGTTGTAGAGAAAGAAGAACACACCAGAAAAAAACACTCGAAACACTCAGTATACAATTGATATACACTCTGTATATAATTGATATACACTCTGTATACACTAAAACTACACTCTGTATACACTAAAACTACACTCTGTATACACTGTGTATACACTGGAAAAACGAATTGCAATCTGATATCCTCTTCAGTAAGAATTCAACATCGTCTATACATTGCATTCCTTCCTCTCAGAATTTTCATTCGACTTCTGAGTTCTCCTCCCTTGTTCTGCATTGTTTTAAAACTACAAACAAAGCAACTGTAAGTGTGCTTTGCTGCCGAAATTTGTGTTCGCTGAAATACTGGGGTTTGAAGTACCGCTACACTAGTGTGTAATTCGTTCTATCCTGGGAGGAAATAATCCATAACCTTGGGTACTAGGAGGGGATTAAATTCCTTAAGGAAACACTGTGAATTCAGTGGGCTCGAATTAATTTTTGTTTCAGTTATATCATTTATATTTACATATGTTACTGCTGTAGGTAGCTGATAAAGATGATAATATATATCTAAGAGTGGAAAAGTTAAAACTTGATCTTCCATCATTCCATATTTATACCAGATAAGAAGTACTATACAGGAAACAACTACAACAAAAAGGTCACCCCCTCCCCAGAAATGTGTAGGAGGCGTTCTCCTCGTACGGCTCGAGAAAAATGCCTTTGTAAGTAAAGTTACTCAATATCTGTACTGGTGGGAAATACATAGCAGGTTCATGATGCACTAATTGTGACAAGCACGATCGAGTTGATTCACACCTCACCGTTATGATAAAAATCTCAATAAAAATATCTATTTTCTTGTTTTTTCCCCCAATTGATGTTCCAAGACAACTAAAAAAACTAGAATGAACCAATAGAAACGTTGGATCAGATGAAAGTTGTAACCGATACCATTTACTTAAGAATGTGCCCAGCCTCTCTTGAATTCCAAATAAGCTTGATAAACTTGTTTTGAAGTAGGAAGCGACTTATAGATACAGAGTCTCTGTTCAAACATCACCAGCTTTGGACATTCTGTTTCTAAGTTGAAATTAGCAAATTTCTTGAAAACAATAAAATAAACCAGTTGTAAAAGGGTTCAAAGGGAAACCTACTTATCCAGATGCAATTAATTCTTGTTTGCAAATCACACAAGTTTTTCATGCATACTTCCATGATATAGCCATTCCCCATTCATGTGGGGGATTGTTGAGTTTTTGTTTAAGATGAAATAGTCTTAAAATTAGAGTGAATGGGAAATGGGATTTGGATTCGGATTTGGTCAAATGATCGATCGATTGATTAATTTTTTGGACCAAATTTATTTGTTAATAGTGAATATTAACGTGATATAATCCGTGTTTGTAACGGATGTTTTCCAATCCGTGTATTGTGTTGCAACACTAAGCAACAATGCAGCCTAGTGCACCTCCCACAATGGTGCAAGTGTTCCTCCCACCAAGCAAGTGTATATACCACCATGTAAGTGCTTTCTCCATGATCTAGTGCTTGTTGCACCATGGAAGGGGCGGATTTCTCTCAAATAACTGCTATAAATAGAGCATAAGTTGGAGAGAAAGAAGAACACATCGGAAAAAACACTTGAAACACTCTGTATACACTTAATATACACTCTGTATACACTGGATATACACTCTGCATATACTGGATATACACTCTGTATACACTGCGTATACACTGGAAAAACGAATTGCAATTTGATATTCTCTTCAGTAAGAATTCAACATTGGCTATACTTTGCATTCCTTCCTCTCAGAATTTCCATTCGACTTCTGAGTTGTCCTCCTTATTCTGCATTGTTTTTAACTACAAACAAAGCATCCATAAGTGTGATTTGTTGCCGAACTTTGTGTTCGCTGAAACACTGGGGTTTGAAGTACCGCTACACCAGTGTGTAATTCGTTCTATCCTGGGAGGAAATAATCTATAACCTTGGGTACTAGGAGGGGATTAAATTCCTTAAGGAAACACTGTGAATTCAGTGGGCTCGAATTAATTTCTGTTTTTTATTTATATTTACGTTTATAAGCTAACGTTCTAATTTCCATAATCATTATTTACAAGTACAGAGGAACAACAATCTTAAGGAATTTAATAATTTAATAATTTAATTTCTGTATTTGTGTTACTTTTATTATTCTGGAAACTATAACCTTTGTGGTTTTTTGTGTACTCCCGTTTGGAGAGTAAAGCCTTCGTGGCGGTTTGTTGGAGATTAAAATCTCAGTGATATTTACTCCAGTTTTAAAGCCTTCGTGACATTTTGTTGGAGATTAAAATCTACGTGATTTTTCACTCCAGTTTTAAACGTTTGATTGTGTCATCTTTACAGTAAAAATGGCGAATGACGAAAATCAAGCTGTTCCGATGATGACTGCCAACGCATCGACAAGTCGAACTCCGGCGTTGGCACCGGCAGAGAAACCCGGAAAATTTTCCGGGATGGATTTCAAGCGCTGGCAGCAAAAGATGTTCTTCTACCTGACTACGTTATGTCTACAGAAGTTCATCAAGGAAGATGTTCCTGATCTTCCAGATGAAACTCCAGAGAATGATAGCTTTCTCGTGATTGAGGCGTGGAAGCATTCTGACTTCTTGTGCAGGAATTATATTCTTAGCGGACTGGAGGATAATCTGTATAATGTATACAGTGGCGTGGAGACGTCAAAAGAATTGTGGAATGCACTTGAAAAGAAGTACAAAACTGAAGATGCCGGGATGAAGAAATTCGTCGCCGCAAAATTTTTGGACTACAAAATGGTAGATAGCAAGTCTGTTATTACCCAAGTCCAGGAATTGCAAGTGATTATTCATGATCTACTTGCTGAAGGTATGTTTCAAATAAATACTGATATTGAAAGTAAATTTTTTAGTAATTTTACTAACGAAATTTTCATTGAAGGTCTTGTCATCAATGAAGCATTCCAAGTAGCAGCAATAATTGAGAAGTTGCCTCCATTGTGGAAGGACTTCAAAAATTATTTGAAACACAAACGAAAGGAGATGTCCCTTGAAGATCTCATTGTTCGATTGAGAATCGAAGAGGACAACAAAGCTGCTGAGAGAAGAGGCCGTGGAAATTCAACAATAATGGGAGCAAATATTGTTGAAGATAACAAAAAGAGAAAGAAGGCTTCTGGTCCGAAATACAACCCAAGCAAGAAGCGGTTCAGTGGAAACTGCTACAACTGTGAGAAAACCGGACACAAATCTACGGAGTGTCGTGCTCGGAAGAAAGACAAGCAAAGGGGTCAAGCAAACATGGTAGAAAAGCATGATGATGTTGATGACTTGTGCGCCATGCTTTCTGAATGCAACCTGGTAGGAAACCCAAAGGAGTGGTGGATTGATTCTGGAGCCACTCGCCATGTTTGTGCTGTGAGGGAAGCATTTTCTACATATGCTTCTGCTGGACCCGAAGAGACGCTCTCTATGGGAAATGCTGCTACAGCAAAAATTGAAGGATACGGTAAGATATTTCTCAAGATGACTTCTGGCAAGGTCATGACTTTGAACAACGTCCTTCATGTTCCCGAGATTAGGAAGAACTTAGTCTCTACTGGACTTCTTGTAAAGCACGGTTTCAAGTGCGTTTTTGTATCTGACAAGGTAGTGATTAGTAAGAATGAAATGTTTGTAGGAAAAGGTTACCTTACTGAGGGCCTTTTCAAGCTGAATGTAATAGTTGTTGAAACTAATAATAAAACTTCAGCTTCTTCTTACTTACTTGAGTCAAATGATTTATGGCATGTACGTTTAGGTCATGTCAATTATAAAACCTTGCGAAAAATGATAAACTTGGAAGTATTGCCTAAGTTTGAATGCGAAAAATCAAAATGTCAAATATGTGTGGAATCTAAGTATGTTAAACATCCTTATAAGTCGGTTGAAAGGAATTCAAATCCTTTAGACTTAATTCACACAGATATTTGTGACATGAAGTCAATACCATCTCGCGGTGGAAAGAAGTATTTCATAACTTTTATTGACGATAGTACTCGATATTGCTATGTTTACTTACTTAATAGTAAAGATGAAGCAATAGACGCATTCAAGCAATACAAAAATGAAGTTGAAACGCAACTTAACAAGAAAATCAAAATGATAAGAAGTGATAGGGGTGGTGAATATGAATCTCCTTTTGAACAAATATGTTTAGAATATGGAATTATTCATCAAACAACAGCCCCTTACACGCCCCAATCCAATGGGATTGCGGAAAGAAAGAATCGTTCATTAAAGGAGATGATGAACGCATTATTGATAAGTTCTGGTTTGCCACAGAACTTGTGGGGGGAAGCCGTTCTTACGGCCAGCCGAATACTAAATCGAGTACCCCATAGTAAAACACAATCCATTCCATATGAAATATGGAAAGGAAGGAAGCCCAACTTGAATTATTTTAAAGTGTGGGGGTGTTTGGCAAAGGTGCAAGTTCCTAAACCCAAAAGGGTAAAAATAGGACCGAAAACAGTTGATTGTGTTTTCATAGGATATGCAACTAATAGTAAAGCATATCGATTTCTGGTTCATAAATCAGAAAATCCCGACATTCATAATAATACGGTTATAGAATCAGATAATGCTGAGTTCTTTGAAAATATATATCCGTATAAAAAGGAATGCGAGTCGATTGGTGAAGGATCTAAATGACCTCGGGAAGAAACAAAAGAAAGTACATTTAATCAGGGGGATCCAAGACGTAGTAAACGTCAAAGAACGTCTACTTCGTTTGGACCAGATTTTGTGACTTTCTTATTGGAAAATGAGCCTCGAACATTTAAAGAAGCTATGTCTTCTTCGGAATCATTGTTCTGGAAAGAGGCAGTCAATAGTGAAATAGAATCCATATTGAACAACCATACATGGGAATTGGTTGATCTTCCTCCTGGAAATAAACCTTTGGGTTCTAAATGGATTTTTAAGAGAAAAATGAAAGATGATGGCACTATTGATAAATTCAAGGCAAGACTTGTTGTCAAAGGGTATAGACAACGAGAAGGTCTTGACTACTTTGATACATACTCCCCAGTTACAAGGATTACGTCCATACGGATGTTAGTAGCATTAGCTGCAGTGTATGGTCTTGAAATTCATCAAATGGATGTTAAAACGGCCTTCTTAAATGGAGAGTTGGAGGAAGAAATTTACATGGAACAACCTGAAGGGTTTGTGGTTCCAGGTAAAGAAAATAAGGTATGTAGACTTGTTAAGTCCCTTTACGGACTAAAACAAGCACCCAAACAATGGCATGCGAAATTTGACCAAACAATGTTGTCAAATGGTTTTAAGATAAATGAATGTGATAAATGTGTGTACATTAAAAATGTTCCAAATCACATAGTCATTGTTTGCCTATATGTGGATGATATGCTGATAATGAGTAATAACATTGCCAACATAAATGCTACTAAGCGTATGCTAACTAGCAAGTTTGATATGAAGGACTTGGGAATTGCGGATTTAATTCTGGGGATTAAGATCCAAAAGACTCCTCAAGGTCTGGCATTGTCACAATCTCATTATATTAAGACAGTACTTGAAAAATTCAAGCACTTGGGCTTTAAAGTTGCAAAGACTCCAATTGACGTAAATCTTGCACTAGCAAAGAACAAAGGCCAAAGCATATCACAATTGGATTATGCTCGTGTGTTGGGATGCTTAATGTACATCATGAATTGTACACGACCAGATATAGCTTGTGCTATAAGTAAACTAAGTCGATACACGAGCAATCCAGGCCAATCTCACTGGATGGCAATGAAACGAGTTTTGGGATACTTAGAACATACCCAAAACTTTGATTTGCACTACAGTAAATATCCTGCGGTGATTGAAGGATATTGTGATGCAAATTGGATCACCGGTTCAACTGATTCGAAGTCCACAAGTGGATATGTATTCACTATTGGTGGAGGAGCGGTATCTTGGAAGTCGTCCAAACAAACATGTATTGCCCGCTCTACAATGGAGGCTGAGTTCATAGCCTTAGATAAAGCCGGTGAAGAAGCTGAATGGCTCCGGAATTTCTTGGAAGATATTCCATTTTGGCCCAAACCGTTGGCACCAATATGCATACACTGTGATAGCCAAGCGGCAATTGGAAGGGCTGGGAGCGTTATGTATAACGGTAAATCTCGTCATATACGACGAAGACATAAAACCGTTAGGCAACTTCTCTCTAGAGGAATTATCACGATTGACTATGTAAAGTCAAGTGATAATGTGTCAGATCCACTTACAAAAGGCCTAACTAGAGAGGTAGTTGAGAAATCATCGAGGGGAATGGGACTATGGCCGAGAACAAGTCATTGTGGCGGTAACTCTACCTAGAAGACTGGAGATCCCAAGATCTAGGTTCAAGGAGATCAAACAAAGTCATTAATGACGGTTCAACATTGTCAACAAAATTTGTTTTAGTCCATTCTCGTGATGAGACAATGTTCAGTACCAAGGATAAAACATTAAGGCTTTTTAATGATTTCTAAATTTGATACATGGTATATCAAATAGTGTATCTACGGGATGACACGTTTAGGAATCACCTATGTAAGTGTGAAGTGTTAGCCGCTTCAAGGAGAATTTTGCAAGGCCAATTCTCTACGCACTTATGAAACCAGGCAGTGTTCATGGCTGAAACGAACACAACAATGAGAACCAAAGACGGTTAAGGGATTGATTGTGTGACTTATGGTTGTCTAGGTATACACTAAAGTTCGACGGTTCAAAGATATCAAATCTACCGATTGACCGAGTATATCCGACATAAGTTCACTACGGAAAGTTCAAAGGGAAACCTACTTATCCAGATGCAATTAATTCTTGTTTGCAAATCACACAAGTTTTTCATGCATACTTCCGTGATATAGCCATTCCCCATTCATGTGGGGGATTGTTGAGTTTTTGTTTAAGATGAAATAGTCTTAAAATTAGAGTGAATGGGAAATGAGATTTGGATTTGGATTTGGATTCGGATTTGGTCAAATGATCGATCGATCGATTAATTTTTGGACCAAATTTATTTGTTAATAGTGAATATTAACGTGATATAATCCGTGTTTGTAACGGATATTTTCCAATCCGTGTATTGTGTTGCAACACAATACAATAAGCAACCTAGTGCACCTCCCACAATGGTGCAAGTGTTCCTCCCACCAAGCAAGTGTATATACCACCATGTAAGTGCTTTCTCCATGATCTAGTGCTTGTTGCACCATGGAAGGGGCGGATTTCTCTCAAATAACTGCTATAAATAGAGCATAAGTTGGAGAGAAAGAAGAACACATCGGAAAAAACACTTGAAACACTCTGTATACACTTAATATACACTCTGTATACACTGGATATACACTCTGCATATACTGGATATACACTCTGTATACACTGCGTATACACTGGAAAAACGAATTGCAATTTGATATTCTCTTCAGTAAGAATTCAACATTGGCTATACTTTGCATTCCTTCCTCTCAGAATTTCCATTCGACTTCTGAGTTGTCCTCCTTATTCTGCATTGTTTTTAACTACAAACAAAGCATCCATAAGTGTGATTTGTTGCCGAACTTTGTGTTCGCTGAAACACTGGGGTTTGAAGTACCGCTACACCAGTGTGTAATTCGTTCTATCCTGGGAGGAAATAATCTATAACCTTGGGTACTAGGAGGGGATTAAATTCCTTAAGGAAACACTGTGAATTCAGTGGGCTCGAATTAATTTCTGTTTTTTTATTTATATTTACGTTTATAAGCTAACGTTCTAATTTCTAGAATCATTATTTACAAGTACAGAGGAACAACAGTTTCCTGCTCTTCTGCTGCCCCCATCCATACCTTTATACTTGACTCGTATACCTAAATTACCATTAGATTAAAAAATGTCAAAATACTTACAAACTTTGTACTATAAGACCTTCAATTCTCATCTTTTTCTTGATACTTTTTTGGTACTTCAACTAGAGTTTAACTTTTGTAAGCTAACTATATATAGTTATTTTTACACCATTACTCGTACAGTATTTTTTACTCTATTATGTTAAAAGCATGTTCATAGCACCGGGCCTTATTTACTCATAATTGTTATTGTGTTTCTACTATTTACTGATATATTGTCTTTTTTCGTCTTTTTCGTCTTTTTGAGCCGAGAGTCTATCGAAAACAACTCCTTTACTCCATCGGGGTAAGGATAAGATTTGCGTACACGCTACTCTCCTCATACCCCCACCTCTAGGATTTTACTGGTTGTTGTTGTTATTGTTGTTATATGTTAAAGCGTGTCTTATAACAACATGTAACTATTTATGATAAGCATAATTTGGTAAATTAAAAGATTAAGTAAACAACATGTTATAATCGGTTAAGATACATTATTGCGATAACAATCATGCCTCAATTCCAAGCAAGTTGAGCCAGCTATATAAATCTTTATTGACTATCGCTACGTATAAGTTCATCTAAATCTAATATTATGAGGTGACCGTTGTCCCAATTTATGTGACGGTGTTTGGATTTCGAGAGTCAAGCGAATTCTTCTTTGATTGTAAGTCTTTTATATGTCTTCGGTTTGAATCGATTTTTTCCTAAAAAGAAATCAAACCAAGTAAGTCGATTTTTCAAATATTAGAACCAAACCAAACCAATTAAGTCGTTTTTTTCTCGATTTAATTTATGTCGGTTTTTCGAGTTTTTCGGTTATTTGTCGGTTTTTTCTTAAATATAAGACATACACTACCAAACACACATTTCGGCGACCACATTTTCAACGTAACACTATCAAATCAATTGCACTTTGAGAAATCTATTATTTACCAAGATATATTGATGATAATTGAATCAAATAGTGATGAATAATTTAAGGACTCAATCAAAAATATGTGGTGCATCGGATAAAGCTATTTTTCCTAAGTTTCAAATTTGAGCTTGGGTATAAAAAAAATACTGGGTAGGAAGTGTTTCCTACCGGATGGGGTCCTATGCGATGCAAATCTTGATATAGCCGGATACCAAGTAGAAAACTTTTAAAAAAAAAAGAAAGTAGAAGACTTTGTAACTTGTAAGAAGATATAAATTAGAAATATAGCTGAATTGTTGTGAAGACATGAGACTCTGGTTCTTTTGTGGTGTCAAAAGTCAATAAACATCATTGTCTTATGTCTATCAAGAGGGAAGAGACTTATCATTTAATTGAGAGAGATAGGGACAAGGAGATTCCCTTTGAATTTTTCACTATTTTAGGCGTTTGAAGATGAATTGATAGATATTAAAAAAAAGTAGCATTTGAAGTTTAATCGGAAAAAAATATATTTAATAGTTGAAGTTGCATTTGGACATGAAAATATAGTTGAAATTTTGTGATTGCAAACTCCTAAAACATATTTTTTAAATTTCAGATTCAATATATCAAAGTCGAAGTTAAAATGATGAGCCACTTTTGATAAATAAACACATATTTGATTGTATCTGCTTCTTATTTTAAATTTTTGAAACAAGATCTACGGACAAACTTGATTGCATTTCATATTTATTTATTTATTTTATTTTTTTGTGTAGAATTAGCTGGAATTCTTTGTCTAATTGCGCAATTCGTCAGTTCTTTGTTAGAGGCTTCATAGACATTGTTAGTTCAAATCTTATTTGTCGTATACTGTATGTTTGATGAGATGTGAAATTAAAAAAGAAAATACGACTTTTGACACATGTTTAAAATATATTTTGGGATCTTATAGTTTTAAATTTATCGTAATACTTTTATGGCCATAAGAATATATCATCAAGCGTAAAGATAAGTTTAGGTTAATTTTTAAATGTATAGACATATCATTTTATTAGAACATATATTTATTTATTTTTTAAAAAAGGTCCTATATATATGTATATAATAGTATATGATCTAGTTTCCGTAGGAAATGAGAGCAAAATTTTCAACAATAACACTGTTTCAATATTCATTGTAAACGATACACGGGTTAACTTGAGTCGTGCTAGGCACTGTCCTAAGAAACTATTTCAGCAGTAGAAAATGTCTTCTCATGATTAAACAAGTCTACCTCTATTTAAGAGGATACATGAATCAGCAAAATTAAATTACAAACCTGGCTATTTGACAGAGGGGAACAAGAGAAATTAAACTACTAAAAAGAAAGACAACAAAAAGGAAGAGATGAATATAATGAAATTAAAAGGAAAGAAGAAGAAAGATTTCTTTGTCTTGCTAATTGCTAATAATAAAAAGGAGTGATTGATAATGGCTATTTATAGCCTTATTTGCACGAAGCTTTGTTATGCATGGCAAGAAAGTGACCGATAGATTTTGCCACTTTACCAAGGCATTGTCATCTTTCTAATGGCTTCTAGAAGGAATGTCACTTGATTTTGATTATGACATTTGTCAATAAAAACTTTAAAATATTGCCACAGTTTCGTCAACAACAACGACTATTATTGAAGCGATAAGCTTAATTCTGTTTTGGCAATATGAAAATCGTAAATTGACACTCAACTTTGTATTACGGACATCTCACATTTCATTTAAAAAACTCGAAAAATTCAAATTATGTTGCTTTTAAGCAAATCATATGCATAACATAAAAGAGTTATGCTGATGGAGTCTTCACTATAGTAAAAGATTTCATATACATTAAGGGGTCGTTTGGTAGGATGTATTGGATAAGTTAATGCATGCATTAGCTTTGTATATTAATAATACATTGTTTGGTAGATATTTTGAACCTATGCATTAGTTATGCAAGCATTAGTTATACATCATATTTGGTATTATCCTATGCATAGAAACCAATGGTATTAGCAATGCAATGGGTTTTAATGCATGCATTAGCTTAGTTAACGACAAAATTGTCCTTCAAAATTTATGCTTGATTAAAATATGCTAGTTAGTATATTAATGCAAGTTCAAAATAATCCAAATAGTGAGAAATAAAATTATATCCCTAGTAAAT
This sequence comes from Nicotiana sylvestris, assembly GCF_000393655.2. Lineage (NCBI taxonomy): Eukaryota > Viridiplantae > Streptophyta > Magnoliopsida > Solanales > Solanaceae > Nicotiana > Nicotiana sylvestris. The sequence continues at coordinate 32,340,136 of NC_091062.1, forward strand.
AAATAAATACTTAACATATTTCCATTTTATAAATAAATATTTAATTTTATTTTAAATATCGGTAGACAAATAAAATATTTTTTTAAAAACTTTTTCATATAAAAACATTTCTTAACATATGTTTCTTTTAAAAAGTTAGAGTGTGGGCCAGTTTTGAGGGTATTTTTGTAAACAAACAATTCTTTTAGAAACTGTGCAATGCTTTAATACATCAAACCAAACAATGGATAAGAAATATGTCAGCATAATTAATACCAGCATAACTAATGCAAGCATAGCTAATACCAGCATTACTAATACACTCAATTCAGCATTATTCTTATGCACCCTACCAAACGACCCCTAACATCTTAACTGGTGTGGAAGTGATAGAGGCTTCACGCTGATTCTTTAATTACAAAGGTTAATCATGCGCAAGACTCCAATTTTGAGTTAACAGTATGAAAAGGTAAATTACCTTAAACGTCCATGTAATATGATTCAAATACATTATAAAATCAAACATTTACACTATTTCTAAATTAACACTATTACATTTTTATACAATTTTCATAGTACAGGGATATAAGTGTGTTTACCCTTAAAATTGAATAACAATTAAACTTATAATGTAGTTTTAAATACACGTAATTTCACCTAATACCAGTTGATAAATGTAAAGACTAATAATAGACATCAACAATAGGATAAAGCAAACTAGTGTCTGAACGAGATTTAACCCTCGAGCTTGAATACCCTCGAACTGATTTGTGCAAGAACAGTTAAAATATAACAAGCTGATGACAAGTATATCAACTAAAGAAAAGGCGTTATATTGCTTTGATATCTCTGAGTGTAAGGTCCCTACAAAATGATTAGAACCCTCTTTATATAGTAGAGGAATCCTATCTATGGTACAATTTTAATTATGGAAGTAAATCTCATGATTAGCCTAAACAACCGCCCTTGATTTGATCTGTTCCGAGATTTTCGCCACGATCTTCGACTAGTCACGGATATCTCGCTTTTCTGTTATTGGGCTTTACTCGAAGTCTGCCCTATTTGGTCTCGATCGCTACTGGCCTCGAACTCGACAAGTACCTCGATTCTCGAAATCGGTACCTTGTCTTCGTGCTCTGGTCTGACCCACTACGAGGCCGACCTTCGATGTAATTCCATGATCTCGATCAAATAGTAAAATCGGGTAGGCCCGGTTTTAATTGTATACAGATAGTCCCCTCGTTTCTTGGAGTGTAATGAGAAGAAACGAATTGAGCCTTCGATTTTGTACCTCGATTTGTCTTGACGTCATCATCGTGACGTAAGCGGCGGAAGCGACCGAAACGTCCCGTGGGTACAGTTCCCAAGGTCATTAGTGAGCGTCAGTTGGTGGTCAGCCACCAGTGCCTTTTGAACCGTCGTCGTGAATCCCTTAAATAGGCCCATTTTCTCATTGATTCAATCTTTACTTTCACTTTCTTCTAATCTCTTGAGATTTTAACATCTTTTAAGCTCTTCCTTTCTTCAAAATCCTCGGGGTTTGTTGTTAATCCCCTTTCAAACACCAAGTCCTATCATCTCCTTTATTTCTTTAAACTCACACTAAAATTGCAAAAATGTCAAAAATTGTTCCTCAAAAGGGAAACGCTTCCTCATCGCGGCCAGCCGACGATAAAACACCGGTGGAGCCGCTCCCTGAGGAGTGTGTTCCCGGGAGGGGGGGGGTGTGAACTTACTTTTGACTTCAAAATTGAGAAAACTTCGTCGGTCCCTAGTCGATGTGAGCCAATGTTGAGATATATATATGCTCGATAACTGAGGGTGACCTTGAGCAGGTGAAGAAAGACTGTCATTGGGAAGATAAAGAGGTGGTGATTCCGGCCCTCAAAGAAGATATCACTACCCATGTGGAAGAGTTTCTAATTATTTACACTTACCCTTTCACGCTGGGCCCTGTCGATCCCGCCATCATCGATTTTTACCGTCAATATCAAATAACCCTAGGTCAAATCCATCCCTCTTTTTGGCGGATTATTATTCTGCTTTGATTCTTTGCGAGCAAATTCGAAGGGATGCTTTTCACCCTCGATCACCTCATCAGGTTGAACAGCCCCCGTCTCTATCGAGGCGGGTTAATAAGACTTCAACATCGGGCTACCAAGGTTTTGTTCCCGAGCATAGATGAGGACAAAGATCCAGGATAGATGAGCCAATTCGTTCGAGTGAAGACTTTCGACCTAATCCCGACCGAGAAAATTCCATTTCCTAAGAAATGGAACATGAAGCGTAAGTACAATCCCACTTATAGCTTCCATTTATTGTTTCGTTTCCTTTGTTTCTTCTCATCGACATCCCTTTCTATGATGTAGCGGTTTCTTGGATGCCCGGTGCAATTCCTAACCTCGAGAGCTAGGTTCGGAACCTCGCTTCGAGCTCTTTGTATGCTGAGCGCTCATGGCGTGACTTGGCAAGGGGCCTATGGGAGGCCAAAAATCATGGTAATCCCCTACTGATGATCTTCGCTAAAATATTTCTTTTCATACTCACTTGATTTCCTTTCATACAGGCCTCGGAGAAAATGTTGTCATGAGGCCCCCGTCCGGGGAGGAAGAGGTATCGCCCCCGACCCTGAAATCGGCGAAGGATAAAAAGAAGAAAAGGGTCTTGACCTCCAAGGACCCAAAGCCCAAGAAAAGTAAGGCTCGTAAGTCGAAGAAAATCACCAACGTCCTGCCTGCGAAGGTAGTTCAGTGGCTAAGAGCGGAATAAGAAGAAAATGAAGACAGTGGCTCCGAGCTGGTGGCTTGAGTGAAGAGGAACACCGAGGCCCCGAAGGCCTCTAAGTCGGTGAGAGTTGGAGAAATTCAGCCTCGAACCGAGGGGGTCTCGGAAGAGAACCTAGGCAAAGTCCCCAAGTTGTTGGAGATTGAAGATGCCTCCCGCTGAGATGTTCGAAGGGGCCGCCTCTGAGGCCCTTCGAAATGAAGAGAACGCCCCAAGTGATTCACTTGGGGCAATAGAAATTGGAGACTCCCTGCCACTTCCTTCATTCTCGGAAGGGGAAGTTTGGGAGGCTCATGCTATGAAGGCCCCTCAGGTAGAAGGTTTCCTCTAAGGGGAGGACCTTTTCCAAAGTTGTTTTGCTGGGGTCGATGATGTCGCTGGCTTGAATGACTTGGATGTACTGAGGAGGATCTTGGGTGATTCTTCCTCTAGTTTCAGATTGACCAGCCAGTTTCTAGCCCCAGTATCAATCCCGAGTGCAAAAGGACCATCATTATTACTGTCCCAAAGGATGCACGAGTTTTTGCCACCCCTAGTTACCTTCAAAGTCTGGTCACCGAGTAAGATCATGATCTGATGGATGAGGTGGGAGCACCATGCCTCTTTAATGAGGCCCAGCAAGCTTCGAATCGAGTAAGCCCTAACTTTTTCTATTGAAGCCGGTCTTCATACTTGTGTTTTTCTCTCCTTGCCTAATTCTTTCCCTTCTATTTCTGTAGGCCTCGGTACTTCATCATGAGGCTTTCTTTAAGTCTTGAAGAGAGTTGAGCCGATATGAAGCTGAAATTCGAGGGTTTACCGAGGAGAAAAATGCTCTCAAGTTTCTTGGTGAGCAAAAAGAGAAAGAAATCAAAGGTCTCCGAGCTGAGTTGGTCGTGGCCCAGAAAGAACAAAGTGAACTGTCCGAGCAGGTAAATAAATTCTTAGACGTTTATGGCCTCAGTTTGGGAGTGATGGCTAAGGATTCGATCTCACAGGTCCAGCGGCTGCATGAAACGATCGTGCAACTCTGAGAAGAGGTAGATGAGGTGAAGACAGAGACTTCAATGTGGAAGCAAAAGATGAATTGCCTTGCCTCAGAGAAAGAGGCAGCTCGAGCTCAGTTATTCTTAACCGAAAGCCAACTCCAAGGCATGAAAGAGAAGAGCTTGGAACAATCCAAGAAAATTGAAGAGCTACAAGCTCGGTTGGACACGGAGATTGCAGCGGCAAAATTTGAGGCTGAGACGGTTAAGGCCGATGATGAGGAGATCGCAGTTGTCTATCGATCTGACGCTGAGGCCACTCAAGCTCGAGCAAAAAAAGTTTCTGGTGTTGCTCAGGCTTGAGCATGCTGGGTTGCCGAGCATGCCAAATTCCAGTCTCGAAGAGAGACTCTTGAGGAGATTCATGCTCGTGGCTTTAACCTTGTTGTCGAGATTGAGAATGCGAAAGAGCTTGAGGCTGAAGCCAAAGCATTGCTCTCTTCTGATGATGATGATGATTCTGGGAGCGTGAGTGGATCCGAGAGTGGAGGAGATCCCAATGGCGAGGATGTAGCTCCCGAACTTAGGCTTTTTTTGAATATTTGTGTAGGATCCTGATCGGTCCTTGTAATATTTTCATATATATAAAATATATCTTTATTTCAATTTCTGCCTTGTGCAAATTCTGTTTCGTCCATGTCTTGAAAGCTTTCATAAATATGAGGTCTGGGCAATTTAATCAAAGTCGGACTAGTGTAGTCTTTATAATTGAGCGATGACCCTTAGGTTTTAGTTGAGTGAGGATGACTTCTCGAACTCAAAAAATGGAACGGCCTTTAGGCTCTTGAATTAGGCCGACATGGCCTCAAAAGAATGGCTCTTTCCCTTTCGTCTTAAAAAGTTAATCATATAAAAATGTGTTATGCCTTAGCACGAAATAGGGTTGTTCGAGAGTTCGAACAATTCGGTACCCCTTAACGTTTTCGAGGGTTGATGTTATCGAAACCCTTTACAATTTTACCGAGGGTAGCCCTTTTAACCGGTTTTGTGAAGATATTAGAAGGCATGTTTTATTACGGAATTCGGATATCTCCGAGCCGTGTTGGTTTGGCTGTAGCCTTTGATTCAGGGTTTGCCTCTTAGGCTTGTTTCCCGATTATACCTCGAACTCGTTCGAAGTGTCAGTCCCCGAGTGGGGTGGTCGTGGACTATGAAAACGAGGATTGCCTTTTTAAGGTTTTATGATCTCGAGATTTTAGTAGTTCGATTACATCGATTTTTCGGATGGTAGTTCCCGAGTAGGGGGTAAGTTGTTTGAACTTCAGTTGTGATCGGCGCTTAAGCCTGTTTCCACAACAGACCAAAAGTAAAAAATTGTAAAGTTAAATGTTCTCTAAGCATGAAATATTTGGCAAGGAAGAATACTTTTCTCAATAGATTATACATGCGTACATGTTTTCCTTTAGGGCTCGAGTAATCTATATGGGTACGGTTTGTTTGACCATTTGGCCCTCATAAAGTTTTACCTATCAAGACCCTATCGACGCGAAGTATCTTCCTTGTAACAAAGCCGACATCCAAGGGTGATACCCCCTAGTATTCGAGGTTGATTGTAATGAGGCCTCAGATACTTTTGAATTGCTCTAAGTTAGCATGAACAATGGTTGCCTCATTAAAAACCTCACCGAAAAAACCCATTTGGGACAAAAATCGGTCTAAGGGAAAAAGAGTGAAACGCGTGCTTTCAGACCTAAGGACTTTGTAACGAAGAATCCTTCGACGTCTTTGACTGAACACCTACAACTGGTTAGTATAAAATATAAACACAAATGGAGAAGATCATACCTTAACAGTAATATCATTTGAGGAGTGATACATTCTAATTGTTTGGTAATTGCTCGTCGTCCATCGTGCCAAGTTTGTAGGATCCTTTTTCGATGATATCGAGGACCTGATACGGTCCCTCCTAGTTTAGGCCAAGTTTTTCTTTGTTTGGATCTCGAGTATTAAGGGTTATCTTTCTCAGAACTAAGTCCCCGATTTTAAAGTGTCGAAGATTGGATTTTCGATTGTAATACACCTCGATCTGCTATTTCTGTGCAGCCATTTGAATGGGGGCAGATTCTCGTCTTTCATCTAGAAATTCGAGGCTCGTATTCATAGCCTCTTGATATGACTCCTCCGTTGCATACTGAAACCTTAAGCTAATTTCCCCGACCTCGACTAAGATTAGAGCTTCATCACTGTAGACTAAAGAGAACGGTGTTTCCCCCGTACTAGATTTCGACGTTGTTCGATATGCCCAAAGGACTTCGGGCAATACTTCTCTCTATTTTCCATTAGCCTCATTCAATCTTTTCTTCAGATTTTGGATGATGGTCTTATTTGTTGATTCGGATTGTCCATTCCCACTAGGATAATACGACGTTGATAGGATCCTTTTTATTTTGTGTTCTTCGAAAAACTTTATCACTTTGCTGCCGACGAATTGCTTTCCATTGCCACATATGATCTCGGCAGGCATTCCGAATCGACATATAATGTGGTACTAGATGAAATCTATGATTTCTTTTTCTCTGACTTTCTCGAAGGCCGGCACTTCAACCCACTTAGAGAAATAGTCAGTCATAAATAAAATGAATTTAGCTTTACTTGGGATCGATGGTAGAGGGCCAATGATATCCATCCCCCATATCATGAAGGGCCATGAGGATAGGACTTAGTGGAGTTGCTCCCGGGCTGGTGGATCATCGACGCATACCTTTGACATTTGTCGCACTTTTACATATCGACCCAATAATATCCTGCTCTTATGACTTTGTGAACCAATGACTCGGCACCGGAATGATTTCCGAAGTGCCCTCATGAGTTTCCCGTAGAACTTAATTGGTGTCTCCTGGTCCCAAACATTTTGCTAATGGCCCATCGAACGTTCTCTATACAATGTTCCATTCTTGGCCAATGTGAACCGTGCGACCTTTGTGCGTAGAGTCCTTGATTCTTTAGGATCCGATGGAAGCTTCCCGTTCTTTAGGTATTCGATGTACTTGTTCCTCCAATCCCAGGTTAGACTTGTGGTGTTTATTTCGGCGTGTCCTTTTTCAATTAATGACCTCGAAAGTTGTACGACAGTCCCCAATCTAAGTTCATCATCTTCGATCGACGACCCTAAATATACAAGGGCATCAGCATCGCTATTTTGTTCTCGAGGTACATGTTGCAGGGTCCATTCTTTAAATCGATGTAGAGACACTTGTAGTTTGTCCAAGTACCTCTGCATTCGATCTTCTCAAACCTCGAAAGTTCTGTTGACTTGATTTACCACAAGTTGGTAGTCACACTTGGCCTCGATGACCTTCGCCCCCAAGCTCTTAGCTAGTTTGAGACCTGCAATCATGGTTAATTTCGAAGTTTTGATAGACTGTCTAATTGTATTACCTGTGGGTGGCTTCAAAACGATGCCTAGCCCGGACCCCTTTACGTTTGAAGCACCGTATGCAAAGAGGGTCCACACCCCTGATGATGTACCTGATTTTAATAATAGTTCCTTTTCGACCTCGGGTATGAAGGCTGGCGTAACGTCGGCCACGATGTCTACCAAGATTTGGGACTTAATGGTCATTCGGGGTTGATACTCAATATCGTACCCGTTGATCTCGATGGCCCATTTGGCCAATTGACCTGAGAGTTCAGGCTTGTGCAAAATGTTGCTGAGGGGTAGGTGGTTACATCACAAATTGGATAACATTGAAAATATGTTTTTAATTTCCTAGAGACGCTTATTAGAGCAAGCACTAATTTTTCTAAGTATGGGTACCGGGTCTCGGCTTCACCTAGGGTCCGACTAACATAATAAATAGGAAATTACGTACCTTGATCTTCTTGAACTAAGACCCCACTTACCGCTATCTCCAAGACCGCTAAGTACAAGAAAAGTTGCCCGTCCGCCTTTGGGGTATGAAGCAATGGCGGGATCGATAGGTATCATTTGAGTTTCTCTAAGGCTTGTTTACATTCCGGGGTCCATGCGAAACTACTCTTTTTCTTAAGTAGTGAGAAGAACTGATGGCTTCGATCTGAGGACCTCGAAATAAATCGACCCAGGGTGGCTATGGACCCTGTTAACCTTTGTATGGCCTTGACATTATCAACAACTGTGATGTCTTCGATTGCTTTGATTTTATTGGGTTTGATTTCGATCCCCCGATTCGATACCATAAAGCCGAGAAACTTGCCCGAACCAACCCTAAATGCGTATTTCTCCGGGTTGAGCTTCATGTTTGTATTTTCTCAGTATGTCGAAGGTCTCCTGCAAATGTTTCAAATGGTCCTCTGCTCGCAGGGACTTAACTAGCATATCATTAATATAAACCTCTATTGATTTACCTATTTTTTCTTCGAACATTCAATTTACTAGGTGTTAATAAGTAGCACCAGCATTTTTTGTCCGAACGGAATTACAATATAGCAATAGGTACCGTATTTAGTGATAAACGAAGTCTTTTCCTGATCCCCCGGGTTCATCTTTATTTGATTGTATCCGGAGTAGGCATCGAGAAAACTAAAGGTCTCATGGCCAGTCGTGGCATCGATCATGCGATCGATATTCCACAAAGGAAAAGAATCTTTAGGGCATGCCTTATTTAAATCCTTATAGTCTATGCATATTCTAAGTTTGTTTCCTTTTTTAGGGACTACAACTACGTTTGCTAACCATTCGAGATATTTTACCTCCCGAATGGATCCTATATTGAGAAATTTTGTTACCTCGTCCTTAATGAATGCATGTTTTACCTCGGACTGAGGTCTTCTCTTTTGTTTCACCGGGCGAAACTTCGGGTCCAAGCTTAGTCGATGCATAGTGATCTTCGGTGGAATCCCTGTCATATCTAGGTGGGACCAAGCAAAACTACCCATGTTATTTAAAAGAAATTGAATGATTTTTTTCCTAAGCTCGGAAGTTAACCCCGTGCCTAGGTATACCCTTCGGTTGGCCAGATGCTCGATCAGTATGATATGTTCCAGCTCTTCGACCGTCAACTTCGTTACATTGGAATCATCGGGGATTATGAAGGTTCGAGGTATCATATAATCATCATCCTTGAAAGTTTCCTTCTCCTCCGATCGAGTCGAGGCCGGTGACTGTGGTTACTATTTGACTTCTTGATTTCCCTTCGACTTTGATCCCCTTGTTGATGACAGCGCCGATATTGGTATTACCTCATCAATTTCAAACATTTCTTTGGCAGCGGGTTGTTCACCGTACATCATTTTGATTCCTTCTGATGTTGGGAATTTCAAGACTTGATGAAGCATCGAGGGTACTGCTCTTATATTATGAATCCAAGATCTTCCGAGCAACACGTTGTTCCTCATGCCTGAACTTTGTTTCTTGGATGTTCTCGGTCACGTTTACTGGCAGAATGCTTTCCCCTTTGGTGGTTTCACTTGCCATGTTAAAGTTGTTAAGTACCCGAGTTGTGGACACGATTTGATCTTGGAGGCCGAGTTGCTCTTTGACCCTTGATCGAATAATATTTGCTGAGCTACCTAGATCAATCAACACACATTTAACTTGAATTTTATTAATAAGGATAGATATTACCAGTGCATCGTTGTGAGGTTGTTCGATCCCTTCTGCATTCTTGTCGTTGAAAGACAAAGTTCCTTCTGGTAAGTAGTCCCGAGTTTTCTTCTCCCTCGTGATTGTCACTTTGGTGCGTTTGAATACCGGTCCTTGAGGGATACCGACCCCACCAACGATCATGTGAATTATGTGTTATGGCTCTTCTTGGTCATTCTACCTGTTCGAATCTCTATTTTTGAAGTGGCCCGATCACTTAAGAGTTCTCGAAGGTGACCCTCGTTGAATAGACGGGCTACCTCCTCCCTCAATTGTCTGCAGTCTTTGGTTCTATGACCATGGGTACCATGGTATTTGCACATTTGATTAGGGTTTCCTTTGAGTTGGATCGGTCTGTAAGGGTTTGAACCATCTAGTATCCTTAATCTAACCAATGGCTGATACAATACCTGATGCATCTATGCTGAAGTTGTATTCTAACAGTCGAGGTGCCTCTTCATCCCTATCGAAACCACTTTTGCTCATAAGCCCCCAGGAACTCTGTCCTCGATCATTCCGTGTGGGGTTGCGTCTAGGCCCGTTATTTCTTCGATCTCCATCGTATGGCTGGTATCTATCTCTATTCGATCATGGTTCTCGATCGACGTCCCTTTTAACTCTGTCTACGGGCATGTTCGTATAAATCAAACCAATTAGAGTTCTCAGTTTATCATCTTCGACCTTAATCTTTGACTAATACCGATTGTGTACATCAGCCCAAATGACAGCTGGATATTCGATCAAATTTGCTTCAGCTATTGTGAAGCTATGAAGCTCTGAGTGTTGAGACCTTGTGTAAAAGCTTTAACAGCCCAGTCCTCGGTGACTGGAGGCAAATCCATTCTCTCTGTTTGGAACCGAGATACAAATTTCCTGAGCATCTCGTTATCCTTCTATCTTACCTTGAAGAGGTCCGATTTCCTTGTTGCAACTTTAATGGCTCCGCTTGGGCTTTCACAAAAGAATCTACGAGCATAGCAAATGAATCAATAGAGTTGGGTGGTAAGTTATGATACCATATCATGGCACCCTTCGATAAAGTTTCTCCAAATTTTCAATAGAACAAATTCAATCTCATCATCTTCTAAGTCATTCCCCTTTATTGTGTATGTGTAAGAAGTGACGTGCTCATTAGGGTCGGTGGTCCCATTATATTTGGGGATTTCTGGAATATGGAATTTCTTAGGAATAGGCTTCGGAGCCGCACTTGGAGGGAAAGGCTTCTGCATGAACTTATTCGAATCCAAACCCTTTAGAATCGGGGGTGTCCCCGGTATTTGGTCAACCCATGAGTTGTACGTTTCTACCTTTTTGTCATTAGCCTCGATTTTCTTTTCCCCTGATTCGATCCGTTTAGTGAGATCCTCGAGCATCTTCATAATGGTGGGGTTAGTCCCCGATTCATTGGCGTTCGATTTCTCCGGTTCAGGTTCGATTCTATGAACAACTTCTTGTGATGTTTCGAGCTTTATTCTACTTGGTGCTCGATTCTGATTTTGGAGTTGCGCTATCGTAGCTTGTTGAGTTTGCAACATTTCAAATATCATTCGAAGGCTAATTCCGCCTTCTTCACCGCTCTGTACGTTTTGATCGGCTGCTCGGGCATCTCCGCAGACACTATTTCCAGGGTCGACGCCCAGATTTGCATTTAGGGAGACATGCGAATTGACATCGACGGGATCTGCGATCGATACTCCCTCGTGGCCAGCCAGAGGTGCTTCGATCCCTGGGGCGGCTACATTATCGTTTTTTCCATGGAAACCGAGGCCGTTATTGGCGTGAATGGGTACTGTTTGCGAGTTAGACATGTTGAACCTGAAATCAAAAACACTCACAAGAACAAGCGTAAAGTAGTATGTGTTACGAGAATTAATACCAGATAATCACTAGTATCCTTAGCCCCACGGTAGGCGCCAAACAGTTTACTCTTAAAATTGGATTACAATTAAACTTATAATGTGGTTTTAAGGACACATGATTTCACCTAATATCAATTGATAAATGTAAAGACTAATAATAGAAATCAACAATAGGATAAAGCAAACCAGTGTTTGAACGAGATTCAGCCCTCGAGCTTGAATACCCTCGAACTGATTTGTGCAAGAAGAGTTAAAAGATAACAAGCTAATGAACAAATATATGAACTAGAGAAAAGACATTATATTGCTTTGATATCTCAGAGTGTAAGGTCCCTACAAAATGATTAGAACCCTCTTTCTATAGTAGAGGGATCCTATATATGGTACAATTTTAATTACGGAAGTAAATCCCATGATTAGCCTAAACAACCGCCCTTGATTTGATCTGTTCCGGGATTTACACGATCTTCGTTCGGTCACGTATATCTCGCTTTTCTGTTATTGAGCTTTATCCAAGTCTGCCCTATTTGGTCTCGATTGCTACTGGCCTCGAACTCGATAAGTACCTCGATTCTCGAACTCAGTACCTTGTCTTCGTGTTTTGGTCTGACCCACTACAAGGCCGACCTTCGATGCAATTCCCTGATCTCGATCAAATAGTAAAATCGAGTAGGCCCGGTTTTAACCGTATACAAAGTGTGTGCTTTATAATATAGAGGATATATACACACACATCTAAATCGTATTACAGAAATGTTTAGCAAAAAATTAGCACCCAAAAAACAAAAAAAAATAGTGTTGGTGCGTATTAATGGACCATAGCTTGATACCCCATTTATAGATAAGCTCTTTTTTTTTTTTTTTTTTTCCTTTTCCCCAACATTTACACGTGAAAAATATAATATGGTCAACTTTGACATAAAAATTCAAAAGTTAGTGTTCGCCATTCAACTCGACCGAGTTAACCCGAGTCTTATTTATAAACAGCTGTTGACCCGTGAAGTCATTTCACTCAACTTGGTCATTTCCTTTTCGGGCCAAGTCCATTGTATTGTATATCACTTTCCCCTCTTTACTGTGAATGTGATCATCATCTCCCAATTATTTTCACGATGGGATCTCTTCTTCGCATGAATCGCCTTGTAAGTTCCTTTAAACCCTAATTACTACTCCCTTTTTACTAAGTTTGACTTTTAATTATTGAAAAATAGTCTTTTTAAGAGTTATTTAGCTCAAATTAATTAATTTACGATACGCCAAATAGCATAATTAAAATTGCGAGTCAGTTAACGTTAGCATTTTAGTGATTTGAAAGGTTATATTTTCGTCGAGCAAGGTTATTAGTTCTTGGAGTGTGGAGTATACTGAGATTTAGGGACGATTTTTAAGAATGATAAATAATATTTAAATGAACTCAAATTGCAATGATCAACTATTTATATATAAGTGGAAGTTTATTCAATAAGTTGAATTTTTTTGTACATAGCTCGGATTACGGAGAATTGAAAGACAAATGATGTAAAATATAAGAAACTAAGTGGTCATTTATGCGACTGGGTTTCGATGGTTTCTCTGTTTCTGTTAAAGACATGATATAGTTCAGTAATTAAAAGTGTGTTCTCTCCAACTATTTAAGCTCTTAGATGAGTTGGTCACACTTCAACAATTTCCGAATGATAGTACACCTTTGTGAGGAGGAAGTGAGGAAAGAGAAGTAAGTGAAAGGAGGAGGGAATCTGGAAGTGCAAGAAGAGAGGAACTTTACCAAATGAGATAGGCATTGATCCCTTGTGATTGCCAACTATGATATTTATAGTTAGTAGTAAGTGGCTTCACCACAGACTAGTAATTGTAAAAAGAGAATCTATCTAGGCGGTGCAATTTATCCATGAGCGTTGAGAACCACTTCTAACTGCCCGTTGGGTATAACTGTTTTTTTTTAATCGACCTCCAGAAGTAATTTTCCGGCCAATTCAACTTATCTTCATTTTATTTAGCATTTATAATGCTGCACGCACCTTGGGTCGGCTTGTGCTCAAGGGTTTGCTGTGCTGTGAAGTCTAAAGGCAGTGATTGCCTTCAATTCACCTCGTTCAATGACGCCCTTAAGTTCTAATAGAGGCAGTGATTGTCTTCGATTGACTTTGTTCAGTCCCTTCAGTTCTATCTCTTGCCTATATGGATCTTGGAGGAATTGAAATCAAAGGTATAGTTGAAAGTACCTGTCACACTTGCACAACCCTGCTTGAGGTTTTTATCCTTTAAAATGAAGAAGGTCCAGCTTTGGAAGAGTGAGTAGGAATTTTGAGGCCTTGGTTTCATGGATTTGACTCCTTATGGTCTTGGAAGGTTCCCTTCGCCGGTATGCTGCAGTTGTCAATGTTCCAGTTCTCCAGAGTTTGACTCAACTCTCTTGAGTCTGATCTAACAAGATCTTGTGGACTTTGGCATCATTCTCCTATATGTATTATGTAGCTGGAGTTCTACTCTCTTTATATACTACTACTCACCTTACTTTGATCATGTTCTCTCTGCGATGATGAATAAGTGGGTCAGGAAGGAGGATCGGATATTAACTGCAATGAACTAAACATGCAATCCATAGAGAGTGGATTGCAAAGTTTATTTAATTAGCAAAATTTGTGTAAAGCGCAGAGTACAATGAATCAAAAGGGTGTTACAAGAGAAAGGGATTAAGAGGTGACTCCAGCAATTGACTGTTGTTTCCCATTGATAGATTTCGTGTCAGAACAACAACAACATAATAATAATAATAAAAACTAGTATTATCCCACACCGTGGGGTAGACCTTACCTCTATCTTGTGAGGATAGAAAGGTTGTTTCCAATAGACCCTAAGCTTAGGGAAGTATAAGCACCATATTAATGAAAAGATAGACAAGAAGGGAAGCACCAAAAAGCCATGTAAAAACAGCATAAAAAACAACAAGATAATAAGATGACCAAAATGAAAGAAAACGACGGATAGTCATTGAAACCTCCTACCAACAGAATGCAAGAGTGCGTGCTAATACTACCATTATGAACAAACTAGACCACCTATCATACTACCCTAATCCTCGAACTCCACACCTTCCTTTCAAGGGTCATGTCCTCGGTCAGCTGAAGCGCCATGTCTTGCCTGGTCACCTCTTCCCACTTCTTCTTCGGCCTACCTCTACCTCTTCGTAGGCCCTCCATTGTCAACCTCTCACACCTCCTCATCGGGGCGTTTGAGCTCCTCCTCCTTACATGTCCAAACCACCTAAGCCTCGCTTCCGGCATCTTGTTCTCAATAGGGGCCACACCCACCTTGTCACGAATAACCTCATTCTTAATCCTATCTAACGTGATGTGCCGGCATATCCATCTCAACATCCTCACCGCTACCTTCATCTTCTGGACATAGGCAATCTTGACTGGCCAACACTCAGCCCCATACAGCATAGTCGGTCTGACCACCACTCTATAGAACTTATCTTTAAGTTTTGGTGGCACCTTCTTATCAATCAAAACACCGGAAGCGAGTCTCCATTTTATCCATCCCGCCCTAATACGATGTGTGACATCTTCATCCATCTCCCCACCCCCTGTATAATAGACCCAAGGTACTTCAAATTTCCTCTCCTAGGGATGACTTGCGAGTCCAGCCTCACCTCCCCTTCCCCTCCCTGAGTCTCACCACTGAACTTACACTCCAAGTATTCTGTCTTGGTCCTGCTCAACTTGAAAACTTTGATTCACACTGTCAGAATGAATCAAAGAAATAAGGATGTCTACAATATCGACAACAACTCCCTCACGCAAGAAGGTGAAAGAAGAGAAACTGAGAGTGGAAGAAGAGATGAACTTTACCAAATGATGTTCATTATGAGATAGCAACTAATATGTATATACCTAGTTGCAAGTGGCACTAAGATCTGTAACTGCCAAAAGGAGAATTGATGTGAGCAATCCAATTAATCCACGAGCACCCGGTCCACTTTTTTTTTTTTTTTTTTTAGTTGAGAGGCTTTTTTTTAAAAAAAATTATAAGGAAAGATCTTACTAAACAGAAAATATCATCAAGCTGATACTCAGAAATTACACAGAGAAAGCTAGCTGAAGAACATCAAACCCTTAAGCAATCAAGCATGTCCAGCGTGTTATGTAAAATTCAGCACAACATTTTCCATCTCTCCAGTAGTACAGAATGTAAGCAATTATATTTAACAGACTGCAGCGGCTCCTATTTACCATCTAAACATCCTCTATTTCTTTCATTCCATATAGTCCAAGCAATGCTAGGAGGAACACCTCTCTAGATCTTCTTTAGGGATGCTTCTAGACATGTGGATTCCCAGCACTACAACACACTCCTGATCCTGAACTTCATAGGAGTTCACCAATAGATGCCAAAGTTAGCCATGAACATGATCTATACCTGCCAAGTAAATTCACCGTGCACAAAAATACCATTCACAGTTTCACAAGCCTTTTCACACAAGTAGCATTTACTGCACATGCCTTCTCATCAGATTTTCTTGAGTCAGACATGCTTCATTGGACACTAACCAGCAAAGACATGCCACTTTTGTTGGGACTATAGTCTTTCAGATCAAATTCACAGTGCACAAAAATATGATTCACAGTTTCACAAGCCTTTTCACACAAGTAGCATTTACTGCACATGATCCAACCCCTTCTCATCAGATTTTCTTGAGTCAGACATGCTTCATGAGACACTGACCAACAAAGACATGCCACTTTTATTGGGACTGCAGTCTTCCAGATCATCTTCCAAGGCCACTTTTGTGCTTGCATTGATTGAGCCGCATTGAGGATTTTATAAAATGAACTGACAGTAATTCTACTAGCTTTCTAGAATAAACAATCCTTTTTATCTGGTAGTAATTCTACTAATTGAATCTTCTGTGTAAATTTATCAACTTCCTGCATTTCCCTATCAAAGAGATTACTTCTAAACTGGTAGTTCCATCATGTATCAGTAAATATATCAACCAAGATTACATCAGGATTGTACGCCAATTTGTAGTTTTGTACATGTTGGGAAATTGGTCTTTCAACAAACCAGAACCATCCCAATTGTCTTTCCAAAATCTGATCTTTTTCCCATTATCCACCTTCAAGCCAATATACTTATTCAATTCCTCTCAGAGATCACTAATTTGTCTCCAAACAGCTACTCCATGGAGTCTTTACTGCCTTGGGTGCCCAGAAATCTTCTTTCCATATATCACCTCAATCAATTCTTTCCGAGGAGCATCTTTCCCATCATTTAACCTCCATAGCCATTTACAAACCAAACTCTGATTATGAGCTCTTAAATTTCTAATTCCCAGCCCCTCTTCCTTCTTATGTTTTGTCACAATGCTCCACCTTACTAAATGATATTTCCTCCTTTCTTCATTACCTTCCCATAAGAATTGCCTTTTGATTTTATCAATTTTCTTCTCCACACTAGCTGGCATAGGGATCGGGGACATTAGATAGGTTGGTATGTCATCAAAGATACTATTTAATAATGTCAATCTGCCCCCAAATGATAAGTAATGTTGCTTCCAACGAGCCAACTTCTTTTCACACTTCTCAAAAACTCCATTCCATACAGATTTATTTTTGAATTTTGCACCTAAAGGCAATCCTAGATAGGTGGTAGGAAAATTTTCAACTTTGCAACCCATAGTATCAGCCAGCATATCTACATTACTGTCAGCATTCAAAGAAAACATTAAACTCTTGGCCTAGTCGATTTTCAGTCATGTTATTGCTTCAAAAGCCAGCAAAACCACTCCCAAATGCAGCATTTGTTCTCTTTCAGCCCCACACATTAACCATGTATCTTGTATCATCAACATAAAGCTATAAGAGACTTCTATAAAGTTTCCTGAATGACCCTCCAATTTAAAGCCTTTTATCCAGTCGCTTCTCACAACAGTTTTGATCATCTGACTCAAAACCTCCGTTGCTAATGAAACAAATAGGGAGATAGTGGGTCCCCTTGTCTCATGCCTCTTTGGGAATTAAAATGCCCTACTGGACTACCATTGATAAGAATTGAGAACTTAGCAGTGGAAAAACAAAATCATATCCATTGAATCCATCTTCCTCCAAAATTCATCTTCTCCAGCATCTTCAGCATACAAGGCCAGCTGACATGATCATAAGTCTTTTCCAAGTCTAGTTTAAACACCACTCCAGACAATTTCCTTTTCCAATAGTAGTCATTGCATTCATTTGCTAAAAGTGTTGCATCTGCTATTTGCCTGTCTTTCATAAAAGCATTCTGATTAACAAATACCAATTTTTATATTACACGCTTCATTCTCTCCGTGAGAACATTAGCTATCAACTTGTTTATGCTCCCAAGCAGACTAAGAGGTCTGAATTCCTTGATGTTGACAGCCCCTTTCTTCTTTGGAATTAAAGCAATGAAGGTAGAATTCAACCTCCACAACTAATTTTCCCACCTATTCAACTTGTCTGTATATCCCTTAAATGCAAAACAAATTATGCGGAGTACTTGGTGTAGTGTTTTTCCAAGATATGATGGTGAAGACCCCTAGTTTCTAATATTTGTGGGTAGCATTTGCATTGTAAGAACTCGATCATGTTTAGGACACGATCTTATCATTTCCAACAAGACTGCTGAAGGACAGTCATGTTTTTCAATATATTCTATGATTCTTGTCTAAAGATATTATTAAAAAGAAACACTTAGACCCCCGAATTCATCCAACACTTTTAGTTTTTAGCTTTTTAGAGATCTAGGCATATTAAATCAATAAAGAGGTGGCTTACAAAAAGTATATATCATAGAGATGAAAGTCACAATTTAGTTTTCTTTTGGTGTTAAGGGCACTATGATTTGACTATAAGCACAATAATTTGTCACTAACTTAGCTGCCAGTATCGGTTTCTACTTCACCTTGTTCATTTGAAGCAGAATTCCTTTTTCACGAAAGTATGTCATAACTTATGCTGCAGTTATGTTCAGTGTCTGATTCTTGTTTAACTTGTTATTCTTCTGAGCCATATTTCCTTCCCTTTCATGACCTTATGACCTAATTTTTGCTGCAGTTATCTTCCATCGTGGATTCATGTAACTGCATCATCGACCCACAATTGCCTGCTGATGACTTGCTAATGAAGTATCAGTACATATCTGATTTTTTCATAGCACTTGCTTATTTCTCCATTCCAGTGGAGTTGATATACTTCGTTAAGAAGTCTGCTGTTTTTCCATATAGATGGGTTCTTGTGCAGTTTGGTGCTTTCATAGTTCTTTGTGGAGCAACACATCTTATCAACTTATGGACATTTAATATGCATACAAGGAATGTGGCAATAGTAATGACTACTGCAAAGGTCTTGACTGCGCTGGTATCGTGTATAACTGCGCTCATGCTTGTCCACATCATTCCTGATTTAT
Source organism: Nicotiana sylvestris (assembly GCF_000393655.2). Classification (NCBI taxonomy): domain Eukaryota; kingdom Viridiplantae; phylum Streptophyta; class Magnoliopsida; order Solanales; family Solanaceae; genus Nicotiana; species Nicotiana sylvestris. The sequence continues at coordinate 32,358,777 of NC_091062.1, forward strand.
TAAGTGTCAAAACTAGGGAACTATTCTTGAAAAAGAAAGCTGCACAGCTTGATCGTGAAATGGGTATTATTCGCACTCAAGAGGAGACTGGTAGACATGTTAGAATGCTAACTCATGAAATCCGAAGCACTCTTGATAGACATACTATTCTAAAGACTACATTGGTTGAGCTAGGAAGAACATTGGCCTTAGAAGAGTGTGCATTATGGATGCCAACACGTACTGGAGTAGAGCTTCAACTTTCTTACACTCTACGTCATCAAAATCCAGTTGGACTGACTGTACCTATACAACTTCCTGTAATCAACCAAGTTTTCAGTACAAACCGTGCCGTACAAATATCACCAAATTCTCCTGTTGCAAAACTTCGACCTACTGGGAAATACATGCCTGGTGAGGTGGTTGCTGTCAGGGTTCCGCTTCTGCATCTCTCAAACTTTCAGATTAATGATTGGCCTGAACTTTCAACAAAGCGCTATGCTTTAATGGTTTTGATGCTTCCTTCAGACAGTGCAAGACAATGGCATGTCCATGAGCTGGAACTTGTTGAAGTGGTAGCTGATCAGGTTTGATTTTTCTATTGGAATTCCATAGCTGAGTTGTTATTTGTATTATTGGTATTATAAATTGGAATTGCAGAGCTGAATTTTTTATTAGTAAATTGTTATTATAAATATTTTCAAAGATGAATCAGCAGGTGAATTATGACTTTATATATCTTTCATCTGTTGATTGCTTTTCGGTGAGTGAATAGTTAAGCTGGTTGTGGATGTGTTTATTGAGTGTATCTTAGTAGATTTTCTGCTAGGACCTTAACTCCCATTGGATTTTGCTTTCATAGCTGACATGCTGTATTAGAAGCATAGGAAGTAGGATCTATGGTATATAAAGATATTATGAACTGCCATTCTGAATTAATTGAGTAGTCCTTTCTTGGTACATAAAATTCATTATATGTAGTTTTTTAAGTACTTCTATCATATGAAGTGAATCACTTCTGGGGTAATGTATTTAAGTGTATAAAAGTAAATACTACTGAGTTGCTACAAAAATGATTTTTCAACAGAGCTGTTTCAAAATTTTACATATCTGGCATCTTACTTCTTCATCAGAATCACTAGCAAGTGGCAAGCCTAGTCTTAGCTTAACTCATTAAATAATCATGATATTTTTTCATTTACAAGCGACGTGTCCAAGTTTTACTGTTTTTGCTCTTTGCCTTGTACGATATTCAGGAATTTTTACTTTTTCTTCATTCTTAAGAATTATTACCTTTGTCTCTGGTTCCTGGATTTCCAACAGATATTCATGGAAAACACAACTCAATCAACTTGGCCTCAATCTCAAATTAGTTAGGGTCTGCGATATGAAACCTCTATATCTGTTCCACTCCGACAGAGGCCCAGAAATCAGATTTCAAGTAAATTCGTCATAGTTGGACTATTTTTAGGTTTGCTGTTAAGTGTTAACCAGCCGTAATCCTCATTTGTCTGGACTTGCCACCAGATATTATGCATTCATGGTGGAAAATATGACAATTAGTATAAGAAAGGGACAACAGAGGAAAAGACATTCATGTCGAATCCCTCTCCCCTTACCCCCCCGGCGCTCCTGACCAAAACACGTTCTTTTCTTTCTTGGAGAAAAGCCTCTGGAAACCCTCTGCCTCCTTTCTCCCGATTTTGGTATTCTACTTCTAGACATAGGAAAATACTCTTTTCTAGCTGTTAGCGTCTGGTTGCAACTAGTTTTAGGTGTGTGTGTGCCTATTTAATTAACTAAGAGCCCAATCTTGAGTGCCCAGTGTGATTTAATCTACGCCTTGTCATTCAGGTTGCTGTTGCTCTCTCACATGCTGCAATTTTAGAAGAATCGATGAGGGCTAGGGATCTTCTTATGGAGCAGAATGTGGCTCTTGATCTGGCAAGAAGAGAAGCTGAAATGGCTGTTCGTGCACGTAATGATTTCTTGGCTGTTATGAATCATGAAATGAGAACTCCCATGCATGCGATAATTGCACTTTCTTCGTTGCTGCAAGAAACTGATCTAACTCCGGAGCAACGTCTGATGGTTGAAACAATCCTCAAGAGCAGCAATCTTTTAGCGACACTGATCAATGATGTCTTGGATCTTTCAAGGCTAGAGGATGGAAGTCTTCAACTTGATATTGTCACTTTTAATCTTCATGCTCTATTCGGAGAGGTGACCCCCCCTCCCCCCCCCCCCTTCTTCTTTTGTTTCTTTTCTTCTTGCCAAGTTCTAGGTTATCTGTGAAAAATAGAAAACAAAGAGTTGTAGATCTGTTTAATACATTACTGATATTTTGCAGTTCACTATGTTTTGCTGGATGTGACTGACTGATTTATGTGTGTGCTTATTGCTGTAGGTCCTTAACTTAATCAAGCCTGTTGCATCTGTGAAAAAGCTGTTCGTCACACTTAGTTTGTCTGCAGATTTGCCAGAATACGTAATTGGGGATGAACAACGGTTAATGCAAATTCTATTAAACATCGTCGGCAATGCTGTAAAGTTCTCAAAGGAAGGCAGCGTGTCAATTTCTGCTTTTGCTGCAAAATCAGATTCTTTAAGAGATCCTAGGGCCCCCGAGTTTTTTGCTGTGGCTAGTGAAAATCACTTTTATTTACGTGTACAGGTATAATTTTTACAAGCTTGATATACTTGTCTTTTATAGGTTAAGGATAGTTGCAAATTTGACAGTTTATACTTGTACTGTCAAACCAGTAATTCTCGATATATTTGTTATTCTCACTACTATCTTCTGTAGTTTAGGTAAAAGATACAGGGATAGGAATTAATCCCCAGGATATTCCCAACCTGTTTAGCAAGTTTACACAAAGCCAAGCGCTAGCATCTACAAATTCTGGTGGCACTGGGCTTGGCCTTGCAATTTGTAAGAGGTACCTCAGTTCTTGGTGTAGTCTTTTCCGAGTTTGATTTTCTTTTTTGCTATGTGAACTTGGTAACTACTTCAATTGAATTTCTGTTCTCGTATTGCATATAGTATTTGTTCACGCACTTAGTGGAAATAAATGTGGAGTTACTTGCATATTTGTTGACGCACTTACTGGAAATAAATGTGGAGTTACTTGCATTGGTGATTATTGTCTGACACATCTTCTAATGGGCCGGAAAACAGGTTTGTAAATCTTATGGAAGGACATATCTGGATTGAAAGTGAAGGTCTTGGCAAGGGGTCCACTGCTATATTTATCATTAAACTTGGCATTCCTGGACGCTCCAATGAATCTAAGCTCCCATTTGTGGCCAAATTGCCAGCAAATCACATGCAGATGACTTTTCAAGGACTAAAGGTTTTGGTTATGGATGATAATGGGTGAGTAATGAATGTCTGGCCTCTTTATCTCCAGTTCTTGTCTTGTCATGCTGTTTAATGCTCTATATTAGTCACGAGTTTCTCTACCTTATATGTCTTGATCCATCTTACGTGAGACTGAACATGTAAATACTTAAGAAGAGGTAATCATGAGATATCACTTTTGGAACAAGATCAGGGCATCTGTTGAGTCTTCGTAAGAGTAAGAAAGTTAGAATCCTAACAACTATATGTGGATGCGGGTGTGCTGGTGCCATGTACTTAGGAGTATAGGCCTTAGAATCCTAACACCGATATATGGATGCGGGTTTGCTGGCTCGTGTACTTAGGAGTATAGGCCTTTTTGTAACGAAAATGAGGATAGGTGGTGTAAAACTGATGGGCTTATGGTAGCAGGATCGAGAGAAGGGAAGGAGAAATGACCTCCCTGCCCTTTGGGACTTGCATCATTATCTCTAGTTGGAAGAAAGGAGTGACCAACTAGCAAGTAGTACTTCTGAATCCAATAAAAGGAAATACTGCCCTTTCAAGGCATAAGAAGATGGAGGAAAAAGAAGTGGATTAAGAACCGTGATGTCTCAGGTTTAAATCCTAGCGAAGGCAAAAAAATAGGTGTATCTTCTCATCTGTCCCTTGTTGGACAGAGTTACCTGGTAACTATGCTGGTGGGTGGTAGCAGGTATCCGGTGGAATTAGTCAAGGTGTGCGCAAGTTGGTCCGGACACCACGGTTATCCAAAAAAGAAAAAGAAGATGGAGGAAAAAGTGGCTACATAAATGTCTTAATTCAAGTCTTTGTTACATACGCATTGAAATAAGGGGTGTCATAGTCAATCTGATTGCCTTAATATTTCTTTCCTCAGACTTGTTTCAAGTAAGAAATGAAGGTGTGGTAATCTCGAAGAGTGGTTTGTCGATTGTCCTGCATGAAACCCTTCTAAAAATGAAACTACAAACCCCTTTCCCACCTCCCTCAAAGAGCAAAGAAAGAAGAGAAGATGGGGATTGTTAAAGATATTATAAACCTTTCCTTGCAAGATGTTCATGTATTATTTGTGTAAAGATCATTATCATTGGGTTTTGGTTCCTCTTGCTTCTGTAGTTCTGGGCTGGCCGCAAAGCATGCCCTTGTTTGGCTTGTCAATGATCTCTTGATTAGGTGCTCAGTCCTGTATGTAACTGAAGGCACGAGATTTGGTCTTGCATTGTCAGCAAAACCAGAGGTATAGTGCTAGGTCTTCCCTTACAAAAGGAAAGTAGGAAGGAGGAATATATAGGGATGCAAACCACTTTTCTCTAGTTCTTTTGGAGCCTATTCCTGAGAAGCCGAACATACTGCTCTTGCAAAATATTCTGTTGCGATAATAATAGTAAATGTGAGACCCGAGCCAGTTGTAGAGTTCCTTCTCCTTTTCTTTGTATCCTCCTTTTCCCCCCTGCCTTTCACTTTTCTCTTGTGATGACTGCTGCTAATTTCTTTAACCCTAGGTAGTGATAAATTGAAGGCCAGTTGTTTTATTGACGGATGGAAATTTGTATGAGTGATAAATTGAAGGCCAGTTGTTTTATTGCCGGATGGAAATTTGTATGAGTGATAAATTGAAGGCCAGTTGTTTTATTGCCGAATGGAAATTTGTATGAGTGGTGATCCTGCAATTCTCCTTTTAAGATGTTGATCATAGCTTCCCTTTTTTTTTTCCAACCTGGTTATATGATTGACATTAACTATCAGAATTGTTTCTGTTTTTTCCCTCTTTCATCCAGGGTTAGCAGGATGGTAACTAAAGGTCTGCTCGCGCACCTTGGATGTGATGTAACAACAGTTGGCTCACGTGATGAGTGCTTGAGAGTTGTTACTCAGGAACACAAGGTAGTGTTCATGGATGTTAGCATGCCAGGTATAGACTGTTATGAAGTTGCCGTACTGATTCATGAAAGGTTTGGGAAACGTCATGGCAGGCCACTTATTGTGGCGTTAACAGGGAACACGGACAGAGTAACTAAGGAAAACTGCATGAGAGTTGGTATGGATGGAGTTATTCTGAAACCTGTTTCAGTGGATAAAATGAGAAGTGTTTTATCTGAGCTTTTAGAGCATGGAGTTGTACTTGAATCTTAGTGAACCTAGGAGTTTGGGCGGGGGAGGGGGAGCGCTTCATTACCAAGAGAAGTATATGTCAAGACCTCAACAAAATGTGCAGCAACCATTAGAAAATTCACTCAAATGCACGACTCACTGTATATATGTCTCGGCTTTGGGCAAAAGGAAGAGTTTAGTCTTGATGAGGGCACAATACGACACTTGCAGGTGTATCTGATTAAAACTGATGCAGAATGGTGCTCTAGGACTTCAACAAATTTGTAGAAAAGAATTGATTTTTCCACGGTAATTCATATGCTGACGTGTTCATATTCCACGGAATTTGCATAAGATCTGGAGTTGACACATTCCGTCATTGTCTACAAACATTAGAAACATTAAAAATTTCTGGAAACCATATTGCTTTGGCTTAAAATTTGGGAAAAACAGGATTGATGAATAGATTATGTGTTTCTTCTTATTCTTTTTTCTTTTCCTCTTTTACTTTTTTCATTTCGTATTCTTCAGGGTCAGGCAAAAAGGGTTTTGACTCTACGCGTCACGGAAGCAACAAAGAATAGGGGTCAGAATAAAAAGGGAGAAATTAAAAAATAGCCAGATTTACAACTGGTCGTTCAAAAATAGTCCAGTTTCAAAAGTAATCGAAATTTAGTCACTTTTTATGTAAAGATAAATCTGAGCGAAAACACTATTCAAAACCCGGAAAATACGATAGCATATTATACTGGAGTTCCAGGATAAGTATGCTGGAACTCCAACATAATATGATGGAGTTCTAGCATACTTACACTAGAACTCCAGCATAATATACTGGAGTTCCAGCAAGTATAATTGTCCAGTATAATATACTGGAGTTTGGAGCAATGGTGCTCCAGTCTCTAGTCTCCAGTATATTCTACTGGACAATTATACTTGCTGGAACTCCAGTATATTATGTTGGAGTTTTAGTGTACTTATGCTGGAACTCTATCATATTATGCTGGACCGGTCTCTGTTGCAGCAAAATAGTGGCTATTTTTCATTGACTTCGTAAACGCTGGCTATTTTTGAATGACCAGTTTGAAAACTGACTATACCGTGCTATTTTTACAATAAAAAAGCTACTGGTCTTTCAAATGGGGAGGGGCTCTCAAGTTAAGACCTTTCACTTTTTTTTCCAATTGAATCTTTTGTTCTTTGGGGGGTTAAGGTTGACCTATAAGTCGTTAGGGAGGAGAATTTAGAAAAGGTAGATTATTTTTTTATTGGCTTCCTAGTTTGTGTTCGATACCCGCTTTGGAGTCCGATTATTCTAGGTTCGAAACATTGAGAAAGTTGTAACTATCATAATGCAATTTCAATTCTCAGTCTCTTTTTTTCAGTTTGGGTATAAAGAGGCATAAACTTGAATATTGGTGATGAAAGATGCAGTTATAATTATTGTCCAAACCTTTATCAAATTGTTCGGAAGGTATCTATTGTATGAGAGGCATGGACAGCAGCATCAAAGTAGCATACCAAGAAAATTAGTATCAATCATAATCACGAAACTCAACTGTCCAACGATTCAGCATGCCTAACCTTTAGGATTTTGTTAGAGAAACAGCTTTGCGTTTGACAGGTAAATGTGATAAAGATGTACACAATTGATTCTACCTTTCTCATTCTTCGTTCAACACCCCCAGCCCGAGGGACGGGGGATTTGCAGTCGTACACTATTTTTATGTCACCTTTTAACCTATATTCTATTTTTAAAAACTATTAATTTCCTAATCAACTAACAAAAAATCCGTAATAATATGACAATTATACCCCTTCCAAAACATATAAAAGTCCGTCTCTCCTTCGTATTCCCAGATTCAAATTCCAGATCTCCTCCGTATCTCCTCCATCAGTCTGTCTCTCCTGAAAACGCGTCTCGCATTCAAATTCAAATTCCGAATTCAAATTCAAATACATTGTAAGTATTCAAATTCATCTCCAGAATTCAAAATAGTTTTTGAATTATATGTTTTCTGATTGATTGATTGAAGTTGTTTGACAAACTTCACTGATATGCTGAATTTGCAATTCTAAATCTATTTGACGATGAATTCTAAAATTCTAAGCTGAAGTTATTTAGTTAACGAGCTGACAAATAACACAACGAAGAAGAAATTATATTAAATTTTATATGATTGTTTTATTGCTGAAGTTTTTTTGTCAATAATTAAAAGCTGAAGTTTTCCTCGTACACTGGGTAAAAAACCATAAAACATAAGTTAAAATTTCATATTGCACCAAAAAAACTTCGGCCTAGGTGCTAAATTTTTTTAGTTATTACTTAAAAACTTAAGCAGGAGGGCTGAAGTTTTCCTCCTCAACTGGCTAAATTAAAAAATCATATTGCACCAAAAAAACTTCGGCCTAGGTGCTGAAGTTTTTTAGTTATTACTTAAAAACTTAAGTAGGAGAGCTGAAGTTTTCCTCCTACACTGGCTAAATTTAAAAATCATATTGCACCAAAAAAACTTCGGCCTAGGTGCTGAAGTTTTTTAGTTATTACTTAAAAACTTAAGCAGGAGGGCTAAAGTTTTCCTCCTACACTGGCTAAATTAAAAAATTGTATTGCACCAAAAAACTTCGGCCTAGGTGCTGAAGTTTTTTTCCCCTGCATTGATGAATCACCATCATAAAAAATCTTCAGCTAATATGTTAAAGTTATTAAGCTTATCTCTAAAAACTTTAGCACTTATAAGCTGAAGTTTTCTTTGCGGGATTCATTAATTATGTCATACATCTTTTTCCAAAAAAAACTTCAGCAGAAGATGCCTAAGTGATTTAGTTTATTTGTAAACTTTAGCACAAACAACCTAAAAAATTCTTCTGTTTACTTTCCTAATACTTGCCACTAAACATGAATCTGCAGGATGAGTTCGATTTGGATTGTTATAACTTTCAATGGGAGTTGGACTCCTGATTTCAAATACTTGGATCATGATACAAAACTTGTTCTACTTAATAAGGACTTATCATTCAATACTTTCCTGAAGAAAATTAGTGAAGTTGCAAATATTGATTCAACCAGATATGCATTAAAAGTATGGTTTGTTATCAAACTAAATACAAGCAAAGGAATGCTTGTAACTTCAGATGAAGAACTCAGTACGTGTATACATTTGCTTACAACTGATTCAGCCTACAAGAATTGCCATTTCGTCATCGAAAAAATACAACCTTCAGAATCAGCAGCATTCAACCAATCTCTTGCATATGCGATAGATTCAGAACCTTTTGCTGACTATCAACATGAAGTACGAGTGCCAAAAATGGAAGTAGACAACGAGCAACAACCTTCTAACATTACAGCTGCTTCAGAATACATAGTGCCGCAACAATTACCCCCTCCTCCAATAAATTCATACCAGTTTGTCGATGACCAAGAAGAAGAAGGACAACTAATAATGCAAATTGACAATCAACACACAATCCAACAAAGCTTTTTTTCACCTTCTACAATGATAAACAACAATGAAGATGAAGTAAACATGGAGCTTATACCGATAACATCACATAGAATAAAAGAAATTGCTGAAAGTTCTTGTGCTTCTCAGAAATCAAGAAAAAGAGTGAGGAGAAAGGTGAAAGAAGCTCCACCATGTAAAATACTTAGGCACGATGCGTTGCCTGAGGAAGTAAGAGTTGGATCAATCTTTGAGAACAAACAAAACATGACTAAATTTTTCCGCAGCTTGGAGATAAATCAAAAAGTTGAATTCATTGCTGTTAGATCATGTTCTAAGAGATACGAGCTGAAATGCATCGTGGACAAATGTGGTTGGAATGTACGTGCTACCAGAATAAAAAATTCCACACTATTCAGGGTGATAAAATATCATAACATCCATGAATGCTCGGTTGATGGAAGAAAATCAGATTAGAAGCATGCTACATCAAATTTTATAAGTGAACAAATTATAGAACATGTTCGAGACAAAAAGATAGAGGTTACACCAGCCTTTGTAGAAAATGAAATGAAAAAGAAATTTGGAATTGACATTGGTTATCACAAGGCATGGCGTGCTATTCAAGAAGCTGTTGCTTGCATAAGGGGAACACCTAAAGAGAACTACCAGATTCTTCCTTCATACCTACACATGATGGTGGCCAAAAACTCAGGAACATACACAAGCATAAAAAGAGATGCGCAGAATAGGTAAGCAAAACAATACTAACCATCAGCCTAAAGTTTCAAATGTTACTATTTGAAAAACTTCACACCTTATGATTTATTTTTTTGTGTTTCAATAATTTGCTTACTTGTTCTTCGCTCCTGTGACATCAGTAGCTGGTTGGTCCTACTTAGACCCGTTATTGCAGTAGATGCAACGTTTTTGAAGTCAAAATATCGTGGTGTTCTATTTGTTGTTGTATCAAAGGATGTAAACAATCAAATCTTTCCTCTATGTTTTGGTGTAGCAGATTCAGAAAACAATGAGGCATACATTTGGTTCTTCGGGGAAATGAGAAAAGCAATTCAAGTCCGTCGTGAACTGGTTTTCTTGTCAGATAGAAACCAATCGATCGCAAATGGTATTAGAAAAGTTTTTCCTGAAGCTCATCATGGTATCTACCTCTATCACTTTGAGAAAAATTTAAAGCAAAGACATGCAAAGACCACGGTAATAAATCTTTTTCAAAGTGCTGCAAGGTCATACAAACGTGAAGATTTTAATCAGTTAATGTCCCAACTCAAAAGTATTGACAAGAAAACATACAATTACATAATGGAAGAGCCTCCCGAGAGATGGGCTCGATCGTGGTTCCCACGGCGACGTTATGATATGCTAACAACAAACATGGTAGAATCAATGAATTTCGTTTTACTAAAAAGAGAGAAATGCCTATTTTAAGAATGTTAGATTTCATCCAAGAAAAGCTGGGAGAGTTGTTTTATGAACAGAGAAAAAAAGCAAATGAAACTTTTCACAGAGTATCAATATGGGCAGAAGAAGAGACGACTAAGAAGATGGACTTGACTTGCAAAATGTTTGTGAGTATATTTATTAACTTCAGCTTTTTATATCTGTTGCAGTGATTTACTACTTACATTTAAAAAAAATTATACTTTTTCTTTTTGAAGCAAAAATACACTAATATAATTGTCTTAATTTTTTATTCCTTGTTAGGTGTTCAACCTTGACTCAATGTTGTTTAGAATAAATAGTGAAGGAATTGAATTCATTGTGGACTTAAAGAAGAGAACTTGTGACTGCCTGGAATTCCAACTTGATGAATTGCCCTGTCCATATGCAATTGCTGCTATTAATAAGAGATATTTGCAGAAATCCGATTACTGCTCAAATTGGTATTCAAGGGAAACATGGTTGAAAACATATGAAGGACATGTGAATACCATGGGAGATCAAAAATCATGGGAAATACCATAAAATGTACAATTTGAGATCACAAAACCTCCCGATGTAGAGATTTTACAAGGAAGAAGACAAAAGAAGAGGCATATACCTGCACTGAATCATCAGTACCATTCAAGTCTACCAAATGCAGTCGATGTAAACAAGTTGGGTATAACAGAACAACTTGCTTGTCTTCTCCAACACCTCATCCATATTCCAAGAAACACACTGAAAAATACTCCAAGCTTCAATAATCCTTGGTCTGAATTTAGACTTTCTTTATTGTATGACATAATTCAAATGTGATTTTTTTCATAGGAATAAAAAAATAAGCTCTTGGACAATTTTATATACTGCTAAAGTACAAATCACTCATTTTTGTTGCGCAGGCTTACAGGTTTTGTTGCATTTTAAAAAAGTACATAATGACTTCTGCGAGAAAAAACTTTAGGTTACAGTATGTGAAATACATATCCTTAAACAAACACACACATACAAAGACTCTCTCACACACACATATGTGTACAACACATAAAAATAAACGCATGTACAAACAAAAGTTGTAGCATCTCTAAGCAACTAAGAAGTATAAAGCAAATACCAACAAATAACAAGGATAATGCAATAGAAAGCTAAGAACAAAGAGGGTGACAATTACATTGATATAAAAAGAGGTCAGAACAACACACATTTACAAACAAAACTTCAGCTCTCCGGGCGGAAGTTATACAAAATTAACCTAAAAAACTTCAGCTCTATGGGCTGAAGTAAACAAAAACATACCATTGAAAACATAAAAAAAGGATTACAAACACTAACAATCATCACCATCATCATCGTCATCATCACAGTACTCCTCAATTTCTATAAATATCTCATCATCATCACTATCGGAGATAACTATAGGGTACTCGGGCAAAAGACCACTGAATCCAAGAAGATCAATCTTTAACTTGTTGAATTGATCACGCAGCTGACTTTGTTCGACGATTACTCTGTCCATAAGAGAAAGAAGAGTCTTCAGGTTATTTTGCAGCTTGGAATAGTCGTTCCAGCTGGGAAACTGAAAACTATCAAACTGCTGCACAACCTTGTCGAACGAGGTTGAATAACTTCCACAACTACGTTCCATGTTAAGCCTATTCTGGAATGATTGATTGGCAAAAAACTGTGGTCTGATTCTCTCCCAATCAGCCTTTATTTGATCCCACAAAAGCATAAGCTTAGACATCGGTTTGTTATTGTACCACTCAAACTTCAAACTCTCCCACTTCTACATAATTTCATCCATATTAGGCTTCCCACTTCCGCTTGCACCAGCCATTTTTTCTTTAACAAAAGCTGAAAGACTAAGGATGAATACAAATTTAAAGAAATATGATAAAACTCTATGAATGACTATGAAATTTTCAAGTGAAGAGATTGTTAATATAGACAAAGAGTTCACCTAATCAATTTAATATCTATAAATGTAAAAGTAACTTTTCAGCTGTTTTTACTGTTTTACGTTCAGAGAAATTGAATGAAACAAGATAAGTAGGTGGTAAAAACAAGTATGTTGTAAATGCAAAAAGAAATGTAACTTCAGCCCTAGTAAAACCCACAGTTTTTCTATAGTAAAAAAATAACTTCAGCCTGAAAAATAACTTTTCGGATCATTTACTATATGGTCAAACAAATTTAAATGAAAGATGAAGTAGTTGACAAAAGACAAAAAGTAGATAGTAAATGCAAAAAAGATAAGTATCAACTTAAAAAAAATACCAAAACATGCTAAAGTTTTTGTTCTAAATCTTTTTCGAAAAACTTCGGCCCAATGTGCTGAAGTTGTTTAGTATATTTCCAAAAAATTCAGCACCTGTTAAGCTGAAGTTTTTCTATTGGATTCAATAGTTTTGTCTTAAACTTTTTTCGAAAAACTTCGACCCAATGTGCTGAAGTTTTTTAGTATATTTCCAAAAACTTCAGCACTTGATCAACCTAAGTTTTTCTGTTGGATTGAATAGTTTTTGTCCTAAAGCTTTTTCAAAAAACTTCGGCCCAATATGCGGAAGTTTTTTAGTATATTTCCAAAAACATTAGCACCTGATAAGCAGAAGTTTTTGTGTTGGATTTAATAGTTTTTGTCTTAAAGCTTTTTGAAGAAACTTCGGCCGAATGTCCTGAAGTTTTTTACCATATTTCCAAAAACTTCACCACCTGATAAGGTGAAGTTTTTGTGTCGGATTCAATAGTTTTCTTATGACTTTTAAACAAAACTTCAGCTCAAAAAGCATAAGTCATGCTTAAGTTTTTTCAAACAAAAAATGTACTTAAAATTCATGATAAAAGACACAAACATATTTGTATGACAAAAAAGTGAACTAAAAAAATAATTAATGTATATTCACAAAATCCAAATTATGTACAACCAATCCTCTAATCAAAAAATTCACACAGAGTCCCTTCAAAATCTCCATAATCATGTCTTTCTTGTTCTGCTGGAGTTTCATCGCCGCTATCTTTTTTCCACTTTCCATGAGCTCAAAGATTGACAGCCAATTCTCTCCTGAATGCCAATGTTTGACTTTGATCGAAATTGAAGACATCTTCTCTCTTCAACCAGATATCAATAAACTTAAGAGCAAATATACCACAATCAACACTGCAAAAAACACATGAAAAAGAAATTAAAGAATAGTTAACACAAGGGCAAAAAATAATATACATAAGATGCATAGTAAAACATATGTGAAACACGTACTTGGTAGTCTGTTTCGGTGTGTTCATCCACTTAATTTGAAATTTTTCCACAGGACTGTCCCCATAAAATTTATTATGTTCCCCAAAATTCAAGCATTTGAGACAGTGTGAAATCAACCGGGCATAAATTTTGACATGTTCAAGCGCACGCTCATATGTTGCATCGCCCATGAAATCATACACATATATAAGTTTGTCTTCAAAGTCCAGAATTCCAAAAAAGTAGTGTCGTAGATATCTGACCCTCCCTTGGCTTAAGTCGAAATAGAAAGAATACTTTTTTGGCAGATGCCCATGAGATACCACAGGAAAGGTCGAAGCCTTTTACGTAGTTGTCCACCTTTTCATTCGTTGATTCTTCCTCATACCAACAAAAGTCCGTAAGTGGATTAATAACCGCTTCTTTTTTTTTTTTTTTTAATCTGTTCTTCGGATATCTTCTTTCTCTTTGATTTGCTCTTAAGAACCGCCATTCTCTTTTGCTTCCTTTTCTCAATTATCTTCAACTTTTCTTCTGAAGGATGAATACTATCCGGGATAGTCATATACTGATCGAAAAGTAAATCTGTTATTGCACATCTTGATTTTGTATAACGTGGAAGGTGATAGCAATATTTTTTGCGCAAGTAATATAAGCCCACATCAATATGCTGTAAATGGACAACGACAAATGATAACATGTGAAATTACCACTATGAAGTTTAGAAAAAACACATTACACAACTACAAACAACATGACAAAAACTTAAGCATATTCAGTTTTAGCAAATAAGCTAAAAAACTTCAGCAGTTTACTATGAATAAAGCTATACTACAAAAAATAAGTTGAACTTTTGGGAAATACAGTTGAAAACCAATTCAAAAAACAAACTTAATAACTTACTTCATCCATAAGATCAAAGTGAGGATCCATAAGCTCGGTAAAGAATGATTTTTGAATATCAAGTCCAACTAATCTGAATGGATTGGAATCATATTCACTGGCATTCATCTCCAACCACTCTTTAAATCTTTGCATCAATCTAGTGACTTGATTAACATAATGGAAGGGACACCTTCTTCTATTCTTTCCTACTATCCAATCTTGCCCCCTTTGCTTTTTCTTATAAACTACATAAGGAGATCTCAACCAAATATTGTTTTCCTTTTCCTTTTTTTATATTATTTTTCTTTTGCTTGCTTTTCCTGCTGTTCCGTCACAACTAACTGCTGCTGTTCAGCAGCAGGGGGAACTACAGCCATCGTGGCAGATGCTTGACCAATTCCCTGCTGTTCACGACGTTCTTCTGTCTCTTCACGAACAACAACAGCAACAGAATTACCTTCTGAATCAGCCCCTTGTGTACTACCAAGTGAAAATGAACATAAATTGAAGTTGGGGATATCACTGGTGTCACACATAGGAGAAGTAGAAATCTTCCTTCTTTTAGATTTCGGAAGCAGTTCTGATGCATCAGATGAGATCTGCAAAAGCAAGGAAAATATAAACATAAATAAAACTGATAGAGAACACACATTAGGCAATAAAACAGCCAGTAATCGAATTGCAGAAAATAATTACCTGGTCTAAGTGTTGCGACACAGATGGTGTTTGCATTCCAACAAATCCTGTATCTTCATGCAAAAAAAATAAAATAATAAATAATACTGACTAAATTTTATAAAATAATACCAACACACTTCACACTTGTCTGTGAGTCAACATGTGTGAATATATGTATTTCTCCTTTTTCATATTGCTGCAGAATCTCACCCAATTCTTTTCGAGCTGCCTCCAATCTTTCTGAAAAATCATTCAAAAACATAAAAAGGAAAATAAAATATGTAAAATTTCAAAATGTAAAAAATATACTTCGATCAAATATAATAAATTCATGATCTATAGAATACCTTTACGTTTGTCTTCCGCTGTGGTTTCCCCAGGCTGCATGTCTTTCTCAATATCAGCATTTCCAGCATCATTCAATTGTGAACCAACGTCGATGACCATTGCAGTATTCTTTGGAAGGTTTTTCTCAACTCTACCTTCATTCAATTGAGCATCATCAGAGAGTTTTTGAGTTGTGGCAATTGAACCACGACTAGTTTCAACTTCCACTGCATATTCATAAAAGAGGGAGAATAGATCAACTAGTTTTTCTATATATAAAACAAAGAAAAAATTTATACATGTAGTGAAAATTTCACTACAGGATATTATAAAAAAACAGTTAAAACTTCAACTCTAAGAAGACTGAAGTTAGCCAGTCACAAACAAAAACTTCGACAGTTACAAAAAAAAACTTCAGCTCTAGAGCTGAAGTTCGACAGTTACAAAAAAAACTTCATCTCTAGAGCTGAAGTTCGATAGTTATAAAAAAACGTCAGCTCTAGAGCTGAAGTTCGACAGTTATAAAAAAGAACTTCAGCTCTATAGCTGAAAGTTAACCAGTTACAAACCAAAACATTCACCAAAAAACATGTTGTAGTTTTTACAAAAAACACAAACACATGAAAACAAAACTTCAGCTCCTATCTAAGGTATAATTGAAATATTATAAACTTCACACTTTGTACATGTAATAACAACTTCCTGTGTATCTCCACCTAGAAGTTCATTGCAAATCACTATTACTCCTGCATAACGATCGTCTTTCAGATTTAAAGTACCAACAGGTGCTGGATTTCCAATATCACTTTCCAAAGCACAACTCGGTGCATGTTTTTCAATGCCAACAACTTGATCATCTGCACCTTTCTCTCCACCTTTACTCTGTCTACAGACATTGGATTGTTCCTCTCCACCTTGTTGTTGAACATGTTCAACGCCTTCAACAGCCGCTTCATTATGTGTAGCATTATCATCTGCGACTTTACGCAATGCATCATGAGCAGTATGTTCTTCAGTCTCAACAACTTGATTATGTGCACCTTGCTTGCTTCCAATATTCTCAGTTGATAAATGTGATTCATCATTTACATCTCTACTCAATCTATCTGCACTGGAACTGTGCTCTTCAACTTGTTCTTGAACATGTTGATCGCCTTCAAAAGCCGATGGATCTTTGTAACAATCGTTCCTCCCGTCATATTCTCGATGCTTACTCAAATCAAAATTGCCATCGTCTATTCCATTTGATTTGTTGACAATCATAAACAACTTTTCAAACTTCTTATCGAAATATTCCTAGAAAAAAAATTACTAACAATGATTAATCTGAAATAAAATCAGCACAAATAAAAAGACTTCTCTATAAATTAGCTTACCTTCACTTTTACAAAAACCGCATCCACAATAGCAGTTCGCTCCTCCTTTTTAAACTTATCAAAAACTTCATTCACGATCGTGCTTCTTTCTTTTTCTGCATGCCTTTGAACCTCTATCGTTAACCTCTACAATAAATACACAACAAAAATTCAGATATAGAAGAAAACTTCAACTCAAAAAACATGTTGTACTTTTATAAAAACAAACCCAAAAAAAATCAGATCAAAACTTACAGAGCATATTGTATCAAGTAATTCATCGTCATCAAAGTCAGATGTAAACGAGGTAGAACGACTCTTGGTACGAGATGCTTCGCCAATAAAAGGAGTTCGATTCGGTTCTTTTGGTTGATTCCGAATACGTGGTGATTCACCAATGTCATGAGTTTGATTCGCTTCTTTTGATCGACTCTTTGTAGGTGGTGATTTACCAATGACAGGAGTTCGATTCAATTCTTTTGATCGACTCAGAGTACGTGGTGATTTACCAGTTGAAGGAACTGCATTAACTACATTTGAACGAATCCGGCTGCACGATAATTTCCCAATTAAAGGCATTGAATTCAATTCCTCTTCTGTAGGAATTATATCCAATACCCTAAAGTCGCAATATCTGTGTTTAATACAAAAAGAATATTATGAGGAGAAAAAAACTAATACATCAGCATATTAACACAAATACAAAAATAAAAAAAAAAGTAACTTACTTCATGAGTTTTGAACATATAATAAAGTTCGGGATATTTAGGCTCTCCCACGCATACATAACGTAACATCCTGGGGACCTGAGGCATATCAAGGTACTTATCCTCTGCTACATACTTCTCCCGAACATCTGGAAAGCGCTCATAGAACCAAACACATAACGGATATGGAAATCCAGTAAGTTTATACTCAGTTGCATGATATTTGTTCTGCTTGTCCAATGCATGTTTCAGTGAATAAATGAGCTTCTCATATGCCACATTACCCCAAAGATATTCAGCACAAAGCTTCTCGTCTTCAACGATAGATGCATACTCCTTAATCACACATGACTCGGTATTTTTCCCAAACAGAATAGACTCTACAATAAGAATTTCCATAAGCTTAACTGCATCATCATCACTCTCTCATACGTGTGCATGATTTACAGCATTCTTTGGAATTACATTGTGAGTCATAAAACTTCGAATATCCTTCAAACTCACACCCTTGGACTTACCAAAATAGCGCTTCAAAATAGTGCTCTCTCGATTAAATGGTTTTTCAATATTATGTGCTGCGATCCGCAAACCACACATAATGTGAAAGTCTTCAAGGGTGAAGGAAACATCATGCCCAAAAATCTTGAAACTAATGGAGTCTCGATCATTCGTGAATATTCGAGAAAGACACAGACAATAAACCAACTTCATGCTGCATTTGAAATTCTCCATAGCAATAATGTATCTAAATGCACCATTATTAAGCTTATCCCTTTGTGCAGGAGTCAATAAATTTGCAATTAATCTCTTCAAATCATGGTTCCCCTTCCAGTAACCCTTAGAGTTAAACCATTCTGTAAACTCAAAATATTTTTGTCCTGGTACTGTAGGTGGAGGCTCAGGGACATAAGGACCTGGTGCTACTACAGGTAGTCTAGGTTTTTTAGGTGCTTTGCCTTCTTTAGCTACTTTAGGATCTTTAGGTGCTTTAGGATCTTTAGGTGCTTTAGGAGCCATCTGTCCAAAAAAGTAAAGGATACAAATAATAATATCATGACATTATCAAAAAGATCATTTAAAACTTCAACACCTAAGAAGGCTTAAGTTCGACAAGTATAAAACAAAAACTTCAGCTCTAGAGCTGAAGTTCGACAGTTACAAAAAAAACTTCAGCTCTAGAGCTAAAGTTCGACAGGTATAAAACAAGAACTTCAGCTCCACCAGTAACAAACACAAAAACTTCATCTCCTAATGCTGGACTTCACCAGTTGCAAACACAAAAAACTTCAGCTCCTAAAGATGGAATTCACCAGTTACAAACACAAAAACTTCAGCTCTAGGGCTGAAGTTCGACAGGTATAAAACAAAAACTTCAGCTCTAGAGCTGAAGTTCGGCAGTTACAAAAAAAAACTTCATCTCTAGAGCTGAAGTTCGACATGTATAAAACAAAAACTTCAGCTCTAGAGCTGAAGTTCACCAGTAACAAACACAAAAACTTCATCTCCTAAAGCTGGACTTCACCAGTTACAAACACAAAAAACTTCAGCTCCTAAAGATGGAATTCACCAGTTACAAACACAAAAACTTAATTCTGGTTCTCCATACAAGCACAAAACATTCAGCAAAAAAACAAAACACAAATTCAAAATAAAAAATAATGCCAAAACATGAAAAAAACTTCAACTCCTATCTAAGGTATCATTATCATCTGTTTAACGCTGAAATTTTTTAAAAATTTGAACGTCTAATCACAGAAGAATTTATAGAATTTTCATTAACAACATAAACACTCGTTCAAAAAACCTAAAAATACAAACGTAAAAGTAAAACTAATGGACTTATCAAACTAAACCCTATCATAAATATATGACTATCAAACCCAAAATCAGAAATTAAATCGTAAAATAAAACCCAGAAAGTTAATGCTATGTACCTGTGATTAAATCGTAATGTGGGAACAACGACGACTAGCAGTTGAAAATTCGAAACAACGACGAAAACCTTTTGATTTCAGAGAAGAGCAAATAAAAAAAAACGCGAATAACAGGAGAGAGAGACAGAGACAGTAGAGGACTAGCGTATACTTGGAGAGAAAGTAGTCTTTTAATAAAGAAGAGCAAAATAGTCTTTTCAAATGGCTTTTAACAAAAAAACGGGTACGGGTACAAACAGAAAGACAAAGCGGCTACAGGTTGGGCGCCCTGTGCAATTTTTACCTGAGGGGTGGAGCTTCAGTCAGCGAAGGGTGCTTTATAGTCGGACAACTCAACCGCTTAAACTAAAAATAGTTGACAATTAAATAATTCATATATAATATGCGTACAACCGTATATAATTAATGTATAATCTATGTATATGAGTTAGGAAAAGTAAACAGTATTACCTTTTAAACAATCTTGAACACCCTTACTCGCCTACAAGAAATTTATAGTTTTTCACCTTCCCCTCCCCACCCCCACCCCACAAATCACAATACAAGGTTTTGGTCCATTTGGAGAATTACGTATCATAGCACATAAAGGGGGGGGGGGGGAAATAAAAAAATAACTAAATATACAACTGGTGATTGAAAAATAGCCATAGTTTCAAAATTAATTGAAATTAGCATTTTTTTTATGTAAAGATAAAATTTGAACAAAACACCCCTGAAAATCCGAAAAAATTCCCAGCATAATATGCTGGAATTCGAATTTTTTTATATATGAGATTCCAACATAATGTGCTGGAATTTTATAATGTGCAGGAGTTCCAACATAATATGCTAGAAATTTATACGCAGTAGCTCCATAATCCAGCATATTATGCTGGAACTTTCTATATATTGGAGTTTCAACATAATATGCTGGAAGTTTATATGCAGGAGCTTCATAATTCAGCATATTATGCTGGAACTTTCCGTGTTTCAGCAAAATCGTGGCTATTTTTCAATGACTTTGCAAATACTAATTATTTTTCAATTACCAATCCTAAAACTAGCTAACTCGTGCTATTTTCACCACATAAAGCTTTAAAAGTTAAGGAACCTCAAAAATCAAAGTGGTAATAAGGGGAAAATATGAAACGTAGACGTATTCAGTAGATGGGTCAATGTAGAGTGCATACCTTATAAAAGTAGAGCCAAGACGAAAAAAATGCGAGAAAGTTGTAGGTAGGAATTCAAATTTCTAATGGCTCACTTTCTTTTTTCCCACAATCGTAATTTTTACTCATACGTAATACTAAGCGAGATTCCTGAGCCACTTTGGATCAGAGTTCAAATTCTAAAAGATCTCCTCCTCTTTGCTCTTTTTTTTTTTTTTGGAAAAATGATAATGTATAGCCGCTTTCAAAATAGCCGAATATATATATATATATATATATATATATATATATATATATATATTCCTCTTTGTTTTTTTTTTGGAAAAATGATAATGTATAGCCGCTTTCAAAATAGCCGAATATATATATATATATATATATATATATATATATATATTCCTCTTTGTTTTTTTTTTTGGAAAAATGATAATGTATAGCCGCTTTCAAAATAATAGTCGAATATATATATATATATATATATATATTCTATATGTTATATAAATAATTATACAAATTTTATATACTTTTTTGACTATTGAATATAAATAGTTTCTGACACGGACTAAAAGTGAAAGAAACCCTTTGTAAAGTTGGTCAGAAACGATTATATTCGATAGCCTTTTTCATCGCTTCCTTAAGTCATCGCTTCCTTCTTTTGGAATCTTTTTGATCAGAAACTATTTATATTCGTCCATTAAGAAAAATGACGTAAGGAAACGATGTACAAAAGAAGGATTCTCCGACAACCACTTTGTAAAATTGTAATATTTGCTACTACTAAACATTTTGGCACAGGTTATAATATATGAATGATTATTATAGCTTGTTTGGTCAGGCTTTTAAAATTAGCTTAGTTTAAAAATGCTTTTAAAAAAAATATTTTTAGCGAAAAATATTTTGTGTTTGGCTATTTAATTTGAAAAGTATTTTTGAGTAGTTTAAACTTTTAAAAGTGAAAAAATATTTTTGGGGAAAAACTACTTTTTATGCTTCTCAAAAATTGCTTCTGCTTCTATCAAAAACATTTTTTTCATTCTAAAAACTTGGCCAAATATCTTAACTTAAGGGAAAAAATACTTTTAGCAAAAAGACACTTTTGACCCAGAAAGAAACTTGGCCAAATAGACTATATTAGTTAAAAAAAGAAGAGAACTAAGAGAAATCCGAAAGGATGCCCATGAAAAGGCAGAGAATTAGATTCCTCATTGTCAACACTTTTTCTATATTTTGCCGTTCAATAGTCGTAACCACACTGTACTTTTTGTGAATTTTGAAAAAATAATTAAAAAAGAATTTAAATATGAAATTTATAAGACGAGTATACCTTTGTTTGTTTATATATATATATATATATATATATATATATAAGAGTTAACGTCAAATGCATTATTCATGTGAAATGGTCGCTATACAGAGTGCAACTCATAATTTATGAGCAATTATTTTGTGTCACAACTCACAAGACATCTATTTGGACCACACTAAAAAGAACGACTCTTTGCTATATTTATTCAATCTTTTTTGATGAATTTTAACTTTTTCTACTTTTTCAAATTAAACTAATTAGTATATGTAAAGTTCAATTTTATAATAAAAATATATTATCATATACTATGCTCGCTTTTACTATAATAAAATGAAACATGGATCAAATTTGTCCTTGTATTATTTGAATTTGAGTAATTTTGACCTCCGTTAAACTTTAATTATTAACCTTGTTATTAAGAAAATATTTTATTTTTGTACTTGACCCCACGGAAGCTCCAATTTGAGAGTAATTTTAAATCATAGTCAAAACTTGTGGAGTAAATTTGGACCCATTTCACGTCGAAACTTCATTAATAATACGAGCAAATACGAGACTGTATGTATACTAACGACCATGGTATGAATGAGCCAAATGTGAAATACGGTGTAAAATTAAACAATTATTAATAGTACGACGAATTTTGACTTTTTCTATAAAAAATGTAATGAATATAGTTATACTCTACATATATTTGAAATAGGGATATTATTCTTCCCAATTTACATGGGTATGTTGGTTGAGAGAATCAAGGAAAGAGTAAAAGAAGCTGAGATAAAGGTGAAAAAGGCACAGACGCACAGCACATTTCTCCTTTATCTTTTAGAAAGTGGATATAAATGAAGATTTCCATTCTGAATGAGTAATATTTCTTATAACTCCGTTGTTATAAGAAAAACAATATATCTACCCAAAAAAAAAAACAGAAATATATTTGACTATTGATTACTACTCCAATGATCTCTACCTGGTTTTCAGTTGATTATATATAAGTTGTTAAAAATATATTGTATCAAGGGTAAATTAGTATTTTGCATCGATGTATTAACTTTAAATACCTCTCTTAAGCTTATTGCTACGTTTTTTTCCCTGGTCTAATCATGTGATATCCGAGGCATACTGACGCAAACAATTCACATTCACATCGAATCAGTAAGAGGTAAAACGCTTCCTACCAGGAAGTTCTTTATTCTAATCAGGACTCAGATCGATGACTTTTAGTTAAGAGTGGAGAGATCTCAATCATTCCACCACATCATCTGATGTTGTATTTTATCATTCGAGAATTATTAGATTGTTTCATAAGTTAAACATAATTTTATTAATCTAATTAACAATATTTGTTGAATTAAAACGTGCGTAAATGCCTAGGAGATATAAAGATTTAGAAATTTTGGCCTCATTAGAGGATTTTTTACATTATTTTTATGCCAATTCTCTTTCCATGATGTGATATGAAAGACATGTAACTGCTTTTTCCCAAAAATTGTACGGTTGTCAATTATTAATTAATTAAATGAAATCTAAAGATACCTCAACAAAACCATGTGAGTCATGTGGTTCCATAGGAATGGTTTTACCCTAAACATGAACTTCTTCTAAATTCTTAACTTAAAAATAACTCAATTGGTCAAGACTGTTTTCTTGTAATTAATTTCAAAGTTGTAATGTTATGATTTGAATTGTGATATTGTCGCTGCCAAAATTTTCATATAGGGATACTCTAACAACCATATATGCCTTTGCGTTTATGAACAGTGTTTTATTCTAATTCCAATTGGAATATTCTGAAATATTTCAATAAAACTAATTTGATGTCAATGTCAGATTAAACATTGCTCATTTTTTAGTATTTTATTCGATATCCGATATTCATATTAGGGCTCTAACTAATTTGAATTTGTGTTACGTGAGACTCCTAATATTGCTCATTTAATATAGACTAGAAAAAATCTGGGGAATGAATACTCAAAGCACAATTGCTATCACAAGAACCATGACAATATGTACAGTCACTTTCATTCCCCCACCAACAATTCCCACTAAAATATAGCACCTCTTCCCTCCCCCTCCCCCCAAAAAAGGGCGGATGTAGCCTTTCATATATGAGTTCAGCTGAACTCAGTAACTTTTATCATACTCTATATTGTCTTAAAAAATTATTGATCAAACCCGATAATTTTTATCCAAATTCCATATTTGTCTTAAAAAGTTAATGAATTAAGCATTTTGATGTATAAGTTCACGAATTAAGCATTTTGATGTAACTTAAAAGAATTAGAATACTGAATCTATAAGTTTCAAATTTTGGCTCTGCCTTTGGCTCAAACCCCTTCCATATTTTATGCCTGCAGTTAAATTTGTCGTTGCATTTTAAAGTTTACATCAAATTAATAAATAAATTTTTTATATTTGATTTGTATACATTTATATCACTTAATTGTAATTAATTAATCAATATTCTCGCATTAATTTATTAATTTATGAATTGACTGTAATAAATTAATGTATCTTAGATATAAATATCGAGTGTGAATATTTTTTTTCCTTTTTACTGCCCCTGAGGTCCAAACTTTCGAGTAAAAGGAGGTTTCCATTTGGCTTAATGGCAGAATAGGTGTCAAATTTTAGAAAGTCTAACATTTTGATAAAACCATCAATAGTTAATAGTTTTAACAAAAAGAATATTGGAATTTCAATAATCTAATTCAGACATTTTCTTGTATTTTCTTCTTTTAATTATTTTAATTCAAAGACATTTTTTTGCTGTACCTTTTCTTTACCAATTTATAAGATAATCACTATTCACCAATCATCACGCACTCCATTGTGTGCAGTGCCACTAGTAAAATAGCAGAAAGATCGTACACACAACTTATAGTACTCTTTAATTTATGTGTCGTATTTTCTTGTTTAATCGGTTTCAAAAGAATGTTATATTTTTTATTTATAAATAATTTAATTTTTAATTTCTTATTAATCTTAATAAAATAATTTACAATCACATAAAATTTGTTTTAGACTATAAACTTAATTTTTTTTTTAAATTTCATATCAAGTCAAACACCGTAATTTAAATTAGGACGATGAGGAAAAAAGAAAAAGGCGAGTGCTAGGAATATATTGGGCGAGAAATTAAAAAATAGCCAGATTTACAAGTAGTCATTCAAAAATAGCCATAGTTTTAAAAGTAATTGAAATTTAGTCACTTTTCATGTAAAGATAAATCTAAATGAAAACATTGTTCAAAATTCGGAAAAATACTTCAGCATAATATACTGAGTTCCAGTATAATATACCGGTCCAGTAGAATATACTGGAGTTTGGAGCACCGGTGCTCTAGTCTCCAGTGTATTATACTGGAGCCAGCAAAGTATACCAGTCCAGCATAATATCTGGAAGTTCATACACAAGTGCACCGAACTTTAGTATATTATGCTGGACCGGTCTCTGTTGCAGCAAAATAATGGCTATTTTTCAATGATTTAGCAAACGTTGACTATTTTTGAATGACGAGTCCGAAAACTGGCTATTTAAACAATATATTGTAGTAAGAAAATGTAAAATACACTGAATTATGATGAGACGAATGTCATATCCATTTCCAACCGAAGGTAACAGAAACAAGACTTAAGTCATCTTACGTTAGCTGTCCCCTACCCCCACTGTACATTTAAAGTATTCTTTGGTTTTATATGATCAATTTTCATAGCATTAAGTCAAATTTAAAAGATTTTTGTAGCACCCTTTTTTATATATTAAAATTATAATTAGTTAAAGGAGATCATTTCCCTCCTTACTCCTCTCTCTTTCCTTAATTTAATGTTAAGAAAACTCTTATTTGTACTCAATATATACATTAAAATGACACTATTAAATGCATGACATGTATATTATGCATAGAGTTTATCAGTTAAACATAATGGGTTAGAATCACAATATTCTACTAATAAATAATGTGGTAGAAAGAAAGAGAAGAATCTTTCTTCTTTACTATACCATTAATCAAATATTATTACATTATTTTAACACATGCAACCTATGCTCTATCAAAATTGTTATCACAAAAATTATATAGAATAGTAAGTATTTATCCTTAAGTAGACATCTTAGATTCAAATCTTAAAAATGGAGTAGCTAAGGTCATTTTATTCCTCAAGGGAGACTTTTGTGCGTGAATTAGTAGAGCACCAAAATCACAAGGTATTATCATTTTTAACCCGCGCTAGAAACTATTTACATTCCTAGTCAAAAAGGTATATAAAATTTATATAATTTTTGCATATAACATACATAATATATATATATATATATATTATATACCTTTTTGTGTATATAATATATATATATATATATATATATATATATTAATTTTAGAGCGACTATACAGTATCATCTTTTCAAAAATAATATATTTGGGGAGAAACCCCAAAAAACAAAAACCTATAAAAAGAAATTCTCCATCTTCAACCTCCACCCATTCTCTCTCCACACTGCATTTCCTTCTTTCTCCCTCTATATGCCTAAATTCACAGTATACATTTTTATTTTTTTGGTAATTACATTCACAAATAAAACCTCACTTGCCTCAACAAAACCACAACAAAAAACAAGAATACCACCAAAATACTCTGCCTTCTGTTATTCAATTTGTTACCAAAAAACCCTATAAAGTTTTTTACTTTTCTCTACTCTTCCTCTCTCTCACCACCTTCTTCTTTTGTTCCATTTCAGACTCTTTTTCTCCAAATGGGTCTGTCTCAATAGGCCTTTCTACACACATTCTACTCTTAGAATTCCATATTTACATGTATAAATAAAGATTGTGCCTTTGCAAAAAAAAGGGGTTGCTTTAATTTATCAGAATTATAGAATTCTAGTATTTTCTTCCTATTTTTGAGCTTATTTAATTTACTAAGATCATCCAACTCTCAGATATTTACATACAATATAAAGATTGTGTTTTTTCATAAAAGGGGTTGCTTTAATCTATTGGAATTTTAGAATTCTAGCATTTTCTTGAAAATTTTGAGCTTTTTTTTTTGTGAGTTTGAGGTTTTCTTTACTATTTCAATGGCTGCTGGTGCAAAAGAAGTGTGTGGTGAGACAGCAGTGATTGAAGCTCCTGATGTTCAATCTCTGTCACCAAACGCTGACAATAATATTATTTCTGAATCTAATAATGGTTGTGTTAAGGAATCTGATCCAATCCCAAATGCAAAATCTGAATATCAAATGCAAGATATTGTTGAGATGTTGAAAAAACTCAAGTTGAATCCAATGGCTAAGGAATTTTTCCCTTCTTCTTATAATAATAATAATAATAATAATAATAATAATAATAATAATAATAATCGCGGTGATCAGTTACTTCTCATGAGTAATTTTGTGCCAGCTAACAAGACTACTTTAGGTGCTGATGGCTTGCAAAATAACAGAAGGGTATAGATTTTAGTTCTTGATTCTGATTATAATTCTTCATTGATTATATGATTGTTGAAATTTTTGATTTTTTTTTGGTCTGTTTTGCTGGTTGTATCTTGACTTTTAAAGTAGCTCAAGATTTCCACGTGGCAAAGTTGCAATTATGAAGTTGTCAAATTAATGGTGAATGAACTCTTGTTGAGTTTTTTTGTAATCTGTGTGTGTTTGTTTCCTTGTGTGCAAGTTTTCCTTTTGAGCCTTTTGTTTGTTTTAGTTACTTGTGGGAGGTGTCTGTTTAAGCATTAGGTCATTTTGTGGATTGCTGTAATTTTGGAAGTTTAATTACTGTTCCAACATTTGTTTTGGATTATTTTAACATTTCCTTGTTAAGAAATGATCGTTGGGGCTTTTCAATAATCTGTTTCTCAAATAGTTATTCAATGAAATTAGGCATTGATCATTTAAAAGGATATGATTTATTGCGGAATGGACTGAATGTAGGAACTGGGGCTCACAACTATCAAGGAAATGTTCGAAGGGTTTATCATCAAACTTTTGACTCCTTGTTTATTAACAGGGGATTCTTGACATCCAATCATTAAAAGTGGAGGCTTGACATCCAATCATTAAAAGTGGAGGCTTGACGTTCAGTTAGTTAAATGAAACCATCGAATTTTGTTTGTCACTTTTATTACTGATAGGTGGTTAAAAATGGAAGAGTATTATTGGTCCATTATAGCGGACGGCGTGGAAATTTGTCGTATTAATCTGAGTGTGAACGTGCTATTTGCAACCTTTTTTATTTCTTTGGTTTTTTTTATGATACTTAAAAAGAATCTTTTGCTGTATGTGGATGAGATTTAGGGGATTATTTTGTTATTTTGTTATACT
The DNA here is from genome assembly GCF_000393655.2 of Nicotiana sylvestris. Taxonomy (NCBI): domain Eukaryota; kingdom Viridiplantae; phylum Streptophyta; class Magnoliopsida; order Solanales; family Solanaceae; genus Nicotiana; species Nicotiana sylvestris. The sequence continues at coordinate 32,386,984 of NC_091062.1, forward strand.
TGAATCCAAGTTTTTGTCAGTTCGTCTAAATATGAATATATTTGTAAATAATGAATTGCATTGTGATTGTTATGAATGCCTGCAGGGCTCCAACTTCCCTTACTTATCAATTCAAGCATCTCTATATGTTTTGACTGCATTTGCTAACTTTAAAACTACTGAATCTGTTATCAGGAATTTGTACATTATGCTTAAATGCAGTTTTGATTTTATCATTTTTAGCTTTATGGAATAGTTATGGAGGAATTCTTTTCCCCTAGACATTTTTGTTTTTGTTTTTGCGTTTGGAACTTGATTTCTGCAATTGTAGCGTTCAATCACATACAGTGCCATATTTATGTTTCTCATGTTAATATGGGGTTAATGAGTTTTAGTTGGTTACTTTAAATGACAGTTTGATTTGTTTTGAGTCATCGCAACCATCATCTCTAGAGGTTACTCATTAAATAAGTGATATTGTTGCTGTTGACTTTTACATCTCTTGGGTTAATGGTAATTTCCTAATTGGGAATGTTTATCTGTATGCATGTTAGTGTTAGTTGTTTACATTTCATAAGAACATCAATTTCGATGATTTAGAAAATATAGAGAATTTATTATTTTTTATCTGTATTTGCATATTATTGGCATGCGATGAGCTAAAATGGAGTAACATGGTCAGTGAGGGTATATATAGCTGACTTGAACTTGTTAACTGTTGTTGGTGTTGTATCAATTCAGATGATTTCCTAGCCTCATAAACTTATCAACAACATACTTGACATTTCAGTTGCAGCTTTGCCTGGGTTAATCTGGTCTTATTTTGTATGCTAACCAGAATATTTGACTCATAGACAACCATCTCTATTTTCTTGTCTTCCTTGTAATATCTCCTAAACTTGTGTTTCCTCAGAGAGGCAACAACTATAACCAAGGCAAAAGGAGAATGAACAATAGAGCTTACAAGGCTCAAAGAGAAGATAGCATCAGGCGAACAGTATATGTCGCTGAGATAGATAACAACGTAAGGATTGATTCTCATTAATTTTATGAGATATTTTTTATTAGTACTCAGAGAGTATCTTTGGTTTTGCCTTTTCAATATCTAGGTCACTGAAGAGCAGCTTGCTGCGTTGTTTAGTGCTTATGGACAAGTAAGTCACTTTGCTCTTCTGAACATTGATGTGATCCATTATAGTATATATTTGGGTGCTTTTAAGTGCATATACTTGTAGTTCTTTGAGGCACCTAAGCTAGAAATAATGAATTGCTTTTCTTTTCTGTTCTTAGAGTGGTAACTTGATACATAGGTATACATTTGTGTGCTTATATCATACTTTAGCAGAACAGAAGCCTTAGCTTGGGAATCAGATACCTGTTTTACTCCGTTTTTTCCGATACTTTAGCAGAACAGTAGCCTTATCATCTGAGTGAGGACACCTTCCAGTAAATGTTGCTCTATTCAGTGTCTCTCAGTGAAGTTGCTGGTGACCATATTAAGGAGGGGCTGGGTTTTGTTGTGGTTTATTGCATGACCATGCTTTCTGGTGAATTAGCACATGGGTCATAGTTCGTACGTGGCTTTCTGCTGCCAGCAACATTTGTTACAATTAAAATTTGTTAAATCCTGAATATCATTGGGCCTAAACTCTTTTCCCAAATAGGAAGCTTTGTCCCTTGACTTTGGTGAAGACGACTTTGATAGACGAGGAGTCTTGCCCTCATGGTTAGTACGGTTAAGGCTTAATGAATAGTCTTTTAACATTTGATCTGAAGTAAATCCTCAATAGCCCCTATCCAAGGAAATTTTACGTCGTTGGTTCTTGCTGTATCCTAACTTGAGGCACCAGACTCTAAGAGGCAGCTTATATAGTTTGGTCTATGGTTTAGGCACCTATATAATGCTTTATTGTGCGCTTACAGTTTTTCCCTAGAAGATGCATTTCAACTATCTTCATGGGGCATCATGATTTGTCTTTCCAAAGTTGCTTCTTGTGAGAATTGATATTTCCGCGCACTTGGGATATTACTGGGTTTTTGTTGTTGTTGTTTCAACTATTCATTGTGGGACCAAAAAACTTGTCATGAAGAAGTTCTAAATGTGTGGGAGGACATAGATCGAGCTGCTTGTGTGAAGTGTGGTGAAGGTTGCAATGAATTTCAGGATATTTATCTTCCTGTTTGTCAGCTTAGTTTGTAAATTTTATGCCATATTGGTGATGGCGTAATTGATATATTTCCAAAATAATGACTTCTAAGGTTTTACCTCATAGCTACAGCAGATCTATTCTAATCAGTCAATCAACCAATTGCGCCGCAATCTCCGCCGGCATATTTGTTTATTTATTTTACATGTTATGCTTAATGTGAATGATTCCTCCTTTTCTGTTCAAGGTAGACTGTAATCATGTTCCTTTTTTCTGAGAAAAACTTTAATGTGTTAATGTATCAAGGAGTGTAATGATGGTCATTCTCATTTTTCCTACTTCCTTTCCAGGTTGTTGACTGCCGAATTTGTGGTGATCCCCATTCCCGTCTTCGTTTTGCTTTTGTGGAGTTCGCTGATGAATGTAAGTTGGATGATTTGGCTTGAAATCTTCTTAAGACAGCTGAATATTCAAAGCTAATATGGAATCGATCCTAGCAGACTCTGCGAGAGCAGCACTTAGCCTTTGTGGGACAATATTAGGTTTCTCTCCACTGAAGGTCCTACCCTCGAAAACTGCTATTCTACCCGTGAATCCAACATTCCTTCCAAGGGTATGGATAAATATTTTGCACTTTGTTCTTTATCCAAAAAAAAAAAAAAAGAACTTTGGCACTTTTGCTGTGCTAGTATGTGGATGGTGCTGAGAAATAGTTTTTATGTTTTTTTCATGGAACTAATTGCTTAATTCTCAATTTAATATTGATGTTTTCTGTAGTCGGAGGATGAGCGTGAGATGTGCGCCAGGACAGTCTACTGTACAAATATCGATAAGAAGGTAGATATTTTCATCTTTGAGAGCTTGTAAAGTTTTCTCATTCTTTCCTTGTCTGCATCTTTCTGTCAGATGCACATTTTTGGTAGTTATTATGCTCTGCCTCATACTTGGATGTTGGTTAAATTATTTTTTTCTTTCTACCATAGTATCCATTAGCATTTTATAATTAGTTTACAACCAATTACTCTATTCTGAATAGGTTACTCAGGCGGACGTCAAGAACTTTTTTGAAACAAGATGTGGTGAGGTCAGTATGATGTTTAAACGTTTGCATTAAGTTTGGAATGTTAGCTTAAGAAGTGATATTGAAGAACACTCTTACTTTTAAGGTTTCTCGTCTGAGGCTTTTGGGGGATCACGTGCACTCAACCCGCATTGCTTTTGTTGAGTTTGTAATGGTATGCTTTCTTATCTTTGGTAGGGATTGTTGAATGTTATATAACACAACTTCTATTTAGTTGCCTCGGACTGTACTCTCTTATTTCCCACATTATTTGTTGGCCGCCCTTTTGCCCATTTGAGTGTTATTGAGGAAAGGAAGGTTTAATAGATTATTACATGGGTAGCTAAGGAAATCTGCAGCAAGATATTGAATCTTTGCCTTTCAAAGCTAAAATAGGTATTTAGTTTAAGGCTGATAAAGGAAGAGGGCTTATGACTGCTTATTGGCTTTCTCAAAACAATATGTTAATATGGAATGAAATTTGAATGTAATCTTATACTTGAAAACTGCGCAGGCTGAGAGTGCAATTTTGGCATTAGACTGTTGTGGGGAGATATTGGGATCCCAACGCATCAGGTAAAAGCTTCTTTACAAGTGGCTATGGCCCCAGCTAGTCCACACTTAATTTTTTCTAGAAAGATTGTTTCATTTTACTTCTTGTATTTTCCATCTTTCTGAGATTGGTATATCGGTTAAGCTGTATTCAAGGAGGCGCCACATCATGCTTTCTAATTCCTTTCCCTACTGCCGAAACTTTTCCTTTCTGTTTCTCTCTCTCTCCAAAATATTATTGTGCCATTCCATGCTTTCTACTTTTCTGTCATCTGATAGTCGAGCGTGAAGACTTAAAGATCAGAGTAGCTTATGCTTGATAGTAGAGAATAAATCAGAAAGTTTTCTAGTTTTGGGAGGAATAGTATCTTATTGTATTAGTCCTGTTCAAGGTTAGTTTAGAAAATGACTCTTAGTAATGTCTAATGGTTACTTGAGTTAGTAGAGTTGAGAATTTTGAGGGGCTTGGTTTCATGCATAAATTACATGTTCAGCTTTAGTTAGTAATTTGAAGAGATGGGAAGTTATTAATTATTAAATCTCTTAATTGTTTCTGTTACTTATCCAGGAAAAAGGAAATTTCTAGGAGACACCAACCTAAATTATCATTGAAATACATGTTTATTACTTGAGTCTAACTAGGTATGACTAGAATAGGAATCTAGATCTTATTTTCCTCTCTGATTATAACAAATATGAAGGGATCTTATCCAAAAGATACAATCTGCTAAGCATTTGAAAATAGATTATTTTTGCTAGAGTTTTCTTTTTAAAATTAATGGAAGATCATTAACTTGTAGTTCTTAAGTGTCAAACATACCGTTTTTAGTGTCATTACATACTTGAAATCGGAGAAAGGAAATGTAATTCTAACTTTGCAGTCTTGTCTAATTTTGCAACTTTATTAATTTTGTAGGGTGAGTCCTTCAAAAACACCAGTGAGGCCACGACTTCCCCGTGCCATGATGCAGTAACCGATGCTTGTTCTCATGACATGGAAAGAGTTCAGGAAAGCCTTCTTGGAAGACTTGAGGTCACCATGGGAAGGCGAAACGAAATTCTGTTTCAGTAATTTCCACCTTTCTTTTCTTTTTTCTTTCTGTATTGCCAACACAGTAACTTTATTGGTACTGAACATGGCATTAACTTTGCGATTAACGAACTACTTATCGAGAATATCCCTACCTGTAGTACTGTTAGCTTGATCAGTCATGTTCTTATGAATCTCTTGCTGGTTGAATGCCGGTTCATAATTTGATCTTTCGTCTCTGGATGCAGCATTACATGTTTCCTTTTTCTCTCAGTGCAGGGGAAAAAAACCTGCACCTGGTGTCTTACACCAAACTACATAAAGTTACCATGATTAAGTATAAATTGATTTGAGATCAAGTGATCAAAGTGGATGCGGAAGACATATGTCATGTATTCGTTCATGTGGTGTCACTTGGTGTGTAAATTTTCTCCTAGTGCACTTCTGCAATCACATAATCAAGTGTGATTGCGATCTTCAATAAGATTATAATATCTCTAATATTGACTTAGTTTGAGCTTGCTTATTATAGCGAGAGAATCAAAAGGGAAGAGGAGGAAGGAGAAGAAAGGGAGAGGACACTCAGATTTTTGACCACATTTCTATCTGTTTCTTTTTCTATAGTTGTAGTGTCCGGGTCAATAATTTGACTATTTTATCAGAGGTTTCTTTTTCTATCGCTTCCTGTGTATTCCACCATCCACCAACTTCATTGTGTGACTTGTCTTGATTACCAAACTAGTCTTCGCCCATATAATAACATTCTCTTGGTGATAAATGTGAATTAAAGGAAACTACTTTTGAATCTATTCTCTCTGTGCCTATGTTAAAGCATCCATACTTGTCAGTCCGTCGACTTCCTTCCCTCGGGAATGCTGGTCCTTCCTCAATAAGAAGAAAGGGGGGGGGGGGGGGGCTCGTCAATATTCACTTGGTTTTTGAGTCATAATCGTTATGGGAGAGATGGCGGAGTATCTATGCTCTTTTGCCCGATTGTTGGGCTGCAACCCCACTTTCTCTTTTTGTTTGTCATGAACACTATTAGAAAACTATCAAAAGCGTTCAGGGATATCGATTGAAATCGGTCGGAATCCAAGGAAAACCGATCGATTTTCGATCGAAATTAATTCGTCGAAAAACTGTGGTAGCTAACGTGTGGCAACTGAAGACGGTCGCAATTTCCGACAGACGGCAGTCGATAAATTTAACCAAACTTTGACTAAATAATCTGATACAAGTCATTGAAAAACGAAAAATGCCGATCAAATTTGGTTGGTATTTTGGAAAATAATTTTTCATTATTCTTTACAGTAGCGATCGATATCAGACGATATTGTAATTTTTTATTTTCTTTAAAATTATATATTTCGACCGAAATCGATTGGTATTATTAAAATATATTAAATTTAAAAACCCAAATTCCAACCGATTTCGATCGCCAATTTTAAATTCGGGAAATTATTTATTGCTGATAGCTACCGATTTTTGGGAATTTAATTTTACATTTCCAACCGACTTCGGTCGGTGTGCTGTCGGTTTCTAGGTAAATGTTTGGTAGAATATTGCTATTTTACAGTTGCACCACATGCCACAACCAATAACCTATAATGACAATATTACATTGGTGTCATTCCAACAATAACAATTTCTAAAACAATAACAACAATAACACTTTTAACAACAACATCATCTTCACAAGTTAAAACTATATTAACAACATTTATAGAGTTTCAAAAATTCCAACAACTAAACTTTTCACTAGTTAAAACTTCAAATATAATACATACATCATTCAAGGAGTGTTGTACTACATTATCTCCACTACTAGAAGCTTCATCGTCGACACAGTTCGAAGGATCACGATGAGAAAGAGTAGCATCTGGGGAACACTCACGAGACCGGGGAATCGAAAAAACTCAACTAACAAGAAGATTGGCCAGTTAACCTTGAAGGGTATTAAATTGTTGGTATCTCTTTTCTAGCTCACCTTGAATGCTATTAAATATTCGATCTCTCTTTTCTTCTCTAGCCTTTGCCTCTTCAAGCTCTATTGACAGCTTTGCGTTCTTCTTCTTCATAGCCGAGAGAGTCAACCTATCAAGTGCCTCGCCCTGGACGGAAGTCCATATATCTTGCTGTGAGCATGCGATTTTTGCCTCATACGAATTACTCCAAAAGAATTCCTAAAATTAGGTCTTTTCTTTAATTATGTGTTATTTTTCAGGAATTATTGTATGATTTCCCTGATTGTTTGCATATATTTGTGTGCATGTTTAATTTTATTAATGCATTAAAAATATAAAAATATAGCATTTGAATTTAAGATTTGATTTTCATATTTTGGAATTAATTAATAATTAGGTGTTTTACAAAATGAAAAATCACAAAAATAATGTACTTCGCATTTTAGTGTTTAATGTCAAATTGTGTGATTTTTTTATTTATTTAATTATGTGTGATAATTATTATTAAGAATTAATTAGTATCTTTAAGATAATTTTGGTTTTATAATTTAATCTAGGATTTTTTGGTTTTAAAATTAGGAAATAAAAAGAAAAAGAAGAAAAAGAAACAAAATGAAAAAAGGGAGAGAAATTCGGACCAGGCCAAATTTCCACAGGCCCAAACCAAAATAACCTTCTACCCAAAAAAACACCCCGACCCGGTCTGCCCCAATACCAAACGACCCCCCCTTTCAATCTCTTCCTCATTTTTTCAATCCCTCTCAAACCCTAGGAGACCCAACACCCGCCCCCCTTCTCATCTTCCTCGCACCACCCTCCCCTCACCAGCAACACCAAACGACTAGTCTCGTCGCCCTCACCAAACGACCCCTGGAACGAATCCCCATCGCCCCCTTAGTGAGCCCCGTCCCAAACAACCGGCTCCACCATCGTCATTCGCCTCAACTTGACCCCAAAATCACACCCCTTGATCACTAGACCCCTCTCGTCCCTAATCTAGCACCACCATCATTCGAATCAAGCTGGATGCTTTCGAATTTGAAGTCAACTAGACGAACCCTAAAAGAACCAAGCTAGGGGATCGATACACAGTAGAAAACTGAGGTCGTAATCTACCTTAGTCATGTGTTCTCAGTCGAGAACACTCGATTAAGGTCCATTTCGGCTTCAGAATCAAGTTGAAGCTTCGAGTAGGACGAATTCGTTCGGTCTGAGATTCCGAGGTATTTCTTCTCTTTTCTCTTTTTATTTTTTATTGTTTTTATTGTTTTCCTAATTAGGTTTCGTTGTAATTCATCATTTTGTCAAGTAGTTCTTCCTCCTCTTTCGGACCTTTTTTTTCTTGGTCCAGTTTTCTTCTGTTGATTAGCATATGCTATAAATTGTTAAGTCGATTAAATAGTTTCGTCGATTAGTCCGTTCATGTTTGTAGTTTAGTAGTCCTCGTCAAGTTATTTGATGTCGATTGACTCATTTTGTGATCCTTAGATTCCCAGCTTCAGGACTCATCGTTAGTATGCTTTCTGTTCCTACATCTTTGTTTTAATGCTATTCATTTAATTTGAGTTTCGATCTTAAAATGTGGTCTGAGTTTGATGAATTGAATCCTAAGGTTGTCATGTTCAGGTTTTGATATGAATCTATCATTGGTTTAAATACAGTTTTGGTGTGATAGTGTTGATTAGGAGTTAGTTTCATGTGGTTAATTAGTTAATTGTTAGGTGGATTGGTTATAGATGATGGGTAGTAATCACAGGGGTTTCAGGGGATAATTTGGGACTTAAAAGTTTAAAAATGGTTAGTGTAAGTGTTTTGTCCAGTAAGTACTAATGTAACATTAAACTAATGCATTTGTTTAGTAGTAGTGGAGAATAAAACATAATAGCATGGGGAGGCCTAATGGGAATGTAATTAAAGTATGTACACCCATAACCATTGAATTAAATAAAGAAAAGACAAGGGTTAGTGGGGAACAAGTGAATCAAAAATAGAGCAAAACATGGGGTGGGATTCTAGAGAATATCATAGGCAAAATGCTTAATTAATGGGTCTGAGTGCTCCTAAGAGCTGTAAAAGGGGATGTAGTTTGCATATAAATAGGGGGATTTTGGACATAGTTAAGGGTCTTTTCTTTCAGTATTTGAGAGAGTCTTCCTTTTTGAATCAGTTTTAGAGAGATATAGAGCTTTGAAGGAATTCAGTTTTGGAGAGAGTTTAAAGACTGGGAATCAATTTGAGAAAGTTTTGGAGAGCTTTTCTAGGATTTCAGTTCTTAGGGAGCATTTTGAAAACTTTGAGGGCATTCAGTTCTAATTTGAAACATACAGAGAGTTTGAGATATCAATTTTAAGAGTCCTTTTTTGAGAGCTTTCAGATTGCTAGCTACTGGAGTCAGTAGTGTTTTCTGCTTGGTTTTCCAGTAGACTTTTGGTTTCAGTCGAGACATTCTAGGATCAGTTTGAGCGTGTGGTTGCTGTGGTATGTTTCTAGGTTCAATTTGAAGGTCATTTGGGTTTATTCGAATCTGTTTTGGGTTGATCTATTGATCTTGTTGGTGTAAAACATTTCTGAACTCTTCCTGGATTGATAAATATATTTCTGGGCTGAAGCTGGGTTGATTGGTGTTGTTTGAACTCAAATACTTGGTTGCTGTGATCCACTGTGTGCTGCTGTTGCTAACCTCTCCTTCTTCCTATTCCTTTCTGCTTTCAGGTACACATTCTCAGTTTGAGTTGATGTAGCTCTTTTGGTTCGAAAATGTTGAAATGAAATGATTGCATATTCACCTCTTAACATGTGTGGGTCCAAGTTGTTATGCCAAAAATAGATAATAGTTGATTTGTATTTGCTTAGACTTACTTTAGATTTTACATTGTATAACTGAGCTGAAGATTGGATTGTATAACTTAGACTGATTCTGGACTGTAAATTTGGACTACTGGACTCTCATTTGGACTTATGTGTTCGTGTTGGTAATTAGAGAGAAATTGAAGTAGTATTAGTACTATTAACAAATCATGTTGAAACTCAGCATAAATGAGAACACTTGTGGTTTAAAACAAAATCGCACATAGAACGCTTGTGTCCATTCTTTGTCCTTGATAAAAGAAACGAAACAAAATCATCCGTTGAATCAGCTGATGGAGCCATTTAGATCCATTCCTAAGCTTTAACATGGCTAAAATGAATTGATTTCCTCCTTCTTTTAATTATAATTTTTGTGAATGAAACTCTTGCTAAGGCCCAGTTGTGATGCAATCCATGCCAAGCTGGGGCCAAGAATCACGGTTGGCCAGTTTGAAATTCCGTGGGCCTATACTGAAGTCCAAACGGCCTAAATTCAATTAATGCCACCCCTCTCTTAGATAAAAATATTGATAACTAACTAGAGCCTTTTGTTTTTATTTTTAGAGACAAACAAAGATAGAAAATCATAGTCACTTTAGGTTTGCCTTCTAAAATAAAATGAGACGAGCCTCGCAAAATAAAATACGTAAATTGCGGGGCCCTCGATAATTGTATATATTAAAATACTTAGATTTCGGGACGGGCCGTTTAGCGAATTTTACGGCCTTCCCCAAAATTATAACGCGTTAGTCTCTTTAGGCGCATATTTTAATAACATTACCTCCCTAAACTTGGGTGCGCATTTATGTGACCCAAATCCAAATCCCAACAATGTTAAAGTATGTCCAAAAACCACGGGTGCATTTATGTGACGTGGTTCAAGACTTATTTTAATAACGTTGCAACTTTCTTTCTTTTTTTTTAAAAAAATGAATAAAAGTGGTTTAAGTTAAAATTTGCACATAGGTGTAAACACATACTAAAATCAGATAATATGCCAATTATAACAGTTGAGCGACCGTGCTAGAACCATGGACCTCGAGAATGCCTAACACCTTCTCCCGGGATAACAGAATTCCTTACCCGAATTTCTGTGTTCGCGGACTGTAAAACAGAGTCAATCTTTTCATCGATTCGGGATTTGAACCGGTGACTTGGGACACCATAAATTATCCCAAGTGGCGACTATAAATTTCTAAATAAATGAATCCCGTTTCGATTGTCACTTCAAGTGGAAAAACTCCCTTATACACCCTTTTCCGGGGTATAGGTAAAAAGGAGGTGTGACACTTGCAATCCAATCTTGTAGCGCTAAAATGATCTCTCTGGAAGGTCGTATGCTATCTCCTTTTTAGGACCACTGATAACATCCAACCAAATATTTTGCGCTTCTTCATCTAAAATAGAAGGTGGGCCACCCTGCTCATTCGGTGGCAGCAATCTCTGACTATACTCCTCCACAGTAGTCTTATATCGACTCTTTATTTAGAAGATATAACATTATTAACTCTATAATATTATAAAAATTAATTTTAATTTATTGTAGCTATAAAACTTACATAGGTAGTCTCCGCCCGGTCCTCGACCCATCTACTTGGATCCCTCGGTGCTTTCTTTTTCTGGATGTGAGTCTCCATGAAGAACTCATCGTGAGTCAGCTTCCTCCGATATTTTTTTCCTACAAATATAAAAAAACTTGTTAACTAAATTAAAATAAATATAGTTAGATAAAAATATATTTAAATGCTTTAAGGAATTACCAGTAGTCTCCTCGCACTCTCCATGCTCCTTGCACCCACATAATTAAGGAGCCACCCTTTTCATATACTCGGGCCTTCTTTCCCTGTTCACTCTTCTTCTTGAAATCTCAGTGGCACACTGCCTCAGTAGATCCTCCCACAAATGCGGTAGAACCCATGAAAGCTTCTTGTTTTTCCTTCGAGTAGAACAGAAGGAGTTGGCTAGTATCTTACGGCATTTGAACTCAAAATTTATAAAAGTTGCACTGTTATGTCGGTCCTCCCATGCACACTTAGTCTGCAAATGAAGTGTGTAATGTTAGATGAAAATAATATTAATATAACGCTTAAATAGATAAGAATTGTATTAGTATCTTAAATTTGTTGAAAATTTGCTCCACAAGCTCCAGCGGAAAATCACTCCAAGTCGCATAGGGTGCATCATACAACCAGCCAAGAGCTTCAGTGATTACTTTTGTAGTCTCATGACTAGGTATGAACCTGCAACATAACAAATAGATTAAATAAACAAGACTAGCTATTATAATTAAGGAAAAATAAAGAAGTAATAAATAAATCTTACCCATTTCCCTAAGGCCTGATGATCATCCTATGATAATGATCATACCGCACTACATCTAGTTCAACATCCTCATGCGTATCTGAAGCGTGCATAAAAGGGGAGACATCTGGCTCAGCGCTTCTATCCCAAAGGCGAAATCCTAAAATGCTAGGAGACACACTCTCTGGAGAGGGAGACGGGGTCGCTGATGAAGGTGGATGTGATCTTGACCCCTGCTGTGATCCAGACCCCCTGCTGCGATCTGGGTGGTTGTAATCTATATGGATGCGATCCAGCCGGTGGTGAAGCAAAAGGAGCAGATGACTGCCGTACCACCACATGGCCATGTGACTGCTGACCCAATATAGCTAAGTAACTATATGTAGGATTATGTGAAGGAAGCGGGGTATAGCCCTGTGGTGGATGTCACACCTCCATTTTCACTACACCCGTAAGGGCGTAAAGGAGTTTTCCCAATTAAAGGACAATCGGAACGGGATTTAACTATTAATGATTCAGAGTCGCCACTTGGGATATTAATGGTGTCCCAAGTCACCGGTTGAATCCCGAATCGAGGAAAAATATGACTCTGTTAACAGTCCGCGAACCAGAAATCCGAGTAAGGAATTCTGTTAACCCGGGAGAAGGTGTTAGGCATTCTCGGGTTCCGTGGTTCTAGCACGGTCGCTTAACTGTTGCATTTGATTTTATCTGATTTTAATACCTGCTAGCTTATGTGCCTTTTATTCGTAAACCGCTTTTTATCATTATTTATTTTAAAAGAATTGCAACGACGTGAAAACGCGTTTCGATCCACGTCGCAATCAATGCACCCATGGTTGTCAACACATTTCGACTTCGTCGAGATTTGGATTTGGGTCACATCAATGCGCACCCGAGTTTAGGAAGGTAATTTTATTAAGAGTGTGTCTAAAGCAACTATGCGTTCACACTTTGCGAGGGCCATGGAATTTGCTAAATGGCACACCTCGAGTTCTAAGGACAAACAAGATTAATTAAACGAGGGCCATGCAACTTGAGATTTTATTCGGCACGGCACACCCCGAACTATTAAATCGAATTAACCGAAAATGAACAAAGACCTCTATTTGTTAAATAAAAAAAAAACTCAAGTCTACAATTGGAAAATAACAGAATGAAGGCTAAAGATTTTAAAGGGAAGGGCCTAATCTCGATGTAAGGCCCAACAGATAATCTTTAAGGCTCAGCGTACTGGTCCGCATGACCAAAGTCTGCAATTCATTTCAAGTAGACCCGCGGTCCATTTGAATTCACTATTTCTTAAGAGTTTGGGACAAATTGATTTGATAGATGAAATCTGAAACTAAATACAATTAGCAATATCTGACTCGACTCCAACTCCTAACATGGATATTAGCATAATAATTCCTCTCTTAGATGTAAGGACAACCTTTATTCAGTTCACTTATTCAAACACCCCAGCCCCTACGAAATCATAACTTTCAGTACATGGGAGCATATCATCAAATACCAATTCATACTAGTAGTTCAAATCAAATCAGGCAAAACGACTTTAGAGAACATGACAAGCAACAGGACTCATGCACTTTAAATAGCAAGCATTGTGTCACCACACTCCCAAACCTAAAATTCAGTGACTACAAACCAATTGCATTTCTGCACACAGTCTAATAATGACCCTAAAACTATAACAGAAGCCTTCAATTTATCTATATGCACATGAGAACACCAGGTTCATTACCCCTTTTTGCAGAATAAGGCAAATAGAACTCTGCACCCAATTAAGACCAGATAGAGAGAACTCAACCAACATCAAGAAAAATCTATGAACGAGAACTGAAGCTTAAGCTAAACCTGAACAGCTTGGCTCGTGGCTGTAAACTAAAGGAAATGATCGATTCATTCCAATTCATTCTAAACCAAGAGTTGCAACATATCTTAAAAGAATCTAGAAAAACCATTTCATCACATTTCAGCACTTTAAGGCATGTAAAAGCAGTATCATGGATTTCTGGACAATTTGAACAATGACTAATTAGACTGTTCTTGTATAGACACGCATGAACTACAGGTTAGCATCTCAGAGAACTCGAATGTCAAGGGAAGAATTCCAACAGATGACTGACAACAGTTTCAAAGTCAATCTTAAGAGCTTAAGCTTGCATCCAACTTATACTTAGCATGGAAAATGACAAACCGTGAATATTCCTTAGCCAAGCAATATTAGATGTGAGAAATTTGCTTTTAACCAAGTTTCCAGAAATTGCGGTTTCAAACAAAAGTAAGCAGCTGAAGGGAAGCGCACATAGATAGACAAAATGATAGCATTTCTAGCAGACTTATCGTGAGAGCCTATTTCGACAGAAACTAATAACATCTCAAAGGCAACGTTTTATATTCATACTGCCATGTTCAAAACCAAGCAAACCTATGATTCATCTTCCAAATTTTAACAAGGCAGGAGTGATTTCCCATTGTCAAACTAACTGAGCTATAACAACTATTTGGAATCAACGAAATCTGGACTCAAATGAAAACTCGACAACATAATAACAGTTAAACCATATAAGCAAAAAACGACCACTCAAAATTGACTTCAACTAGCTGAAAATACTCAAATACATCACACTGTCACGAACAGATTTAGTCAGCAAGGAATTCGATCATAGCATAAATAGAGCACTCGAGACAGAAACACATAGTTCAAAATAATGAAACGGAATAGAATCGCAAGAACTGAGAGATGAAGGATGAACCTGAAATTTCGAATTTCTTTTGATAACAAAATCGAAGACGATTACACAGTTTCAACTCTAAAAACTTCACAAGAACACGATGGCAGATCAAAGCTCGAAGAACAGCAAATCAGTAGCAGCTGAGTAGAAGTACGAAGTTTGAACAACGACGAACTCAGCAATTCTCAAACGAGCTCCATTTTAAAACCAAAATCCAGACTGGAATGAAAATTAAACTAGCTTCACCACTAACTGTTCCTCTCCGGTTTTGACAGGGAAAACAAAATTAAACTCGGAAAAAGAAAACTCAAACTATTTTTTGTGTATATTTTATAGACTGGAACTAAGCTAAAATTAACCATAGAGAAGAAGTAGAAAGACTATTTTTTAAACCTCCGTTTTCTTCTCCAAAAATCTCCTCCCTTTCAAAGAATCGGATTGAATCCTTTTATGAAACGAACCCCGGATGACTGTGGGGCTCGGATTGAACGAAATCAATCAAATGCCTCACGTTCATCCAACGAATCATCTCTAGGACCTTCCAATCGCGTGAGATGGATCAAAATCGTGCGAGTGAGAGGGGAGGGAAATCTCGCGTGGGAAAATCCGTTAGAACGGTGAGAGGAGGGATGGGGGAATGCGTGGGTTGTGGATTTGAGTCTCACTCGCCATGGACTTGGATAGGATTAGGGTTGAATTCGGATGTTGTTGGGGAGAAGAAACACAGTCGCGGCTGGGCTTAGGGGTCTGGGGGGGGGGTTGATCGACTGATTGGCTTCTGAGTGTATATGGACGGGTCAGGTCAGGCGTCTGGGCGGGTTATTGGGAAGAAGGGGGTTGAGCTCGGTTTAAAGAAGAAGAGGGGTTTTGGGCATTTGGGCTGGTCCGAAATTGGGCACTATTTAGGTATAGGATTTGGGTTAAATTGAGATGAGCCCAATTTTGTTCTTGCTTGCCTTCTTCTTTTCTTTTATCTATTCTTGTATTTTGTTTTCCACTTTGTAATTTTGTATTTTTTTTCTGATTTTATAAAATTGTAACAATTAAAATAAAGTCCTAATATATTTCGAAACTAGACTAATTAAATTCTAAATTTATTAGAAACCTATTTTACGCCAAATTTACGATTAAAACAATTAAAATGCGAAAGTGAGCTATTTTGTAATTTTTTCATGTTTGGTTCTAAAACAAACTAACCCCTAATCGGTCCTAAAAATATAAAATTATATCCTAAATTCAAATTCATATTTTTGTGTTTTATATGAATAAAAAATGCACAAATAAAATGCAAACAATTAACACAAAATGACACTAAAATTCACAAAAATTATTTTGTTTGAAGTTTTTGGGAATTATTCATATATAGGGCAAAAATCACGTGCTCACAGTTGGCCCTCTTTGCTCGGAAACACGAAAGGTTTCCGGGCAAAGATAAGTGAGCAAATACGAGCGATTTTTGCCCGTTCAAATATTCCGTTGTGAAGCATTTTTGAAAAGTTGGACCGCACCCTATTTCAGAGGTTGCCTACATATCCTGGGCTAAACAGGAATCAGGTTAGTGTAGTTCGGGAATGTCTGGTAGCTGGGATTACCAGGAGCTGTGATATCACTGCGATTGTTGTTGTTGCTGCTTGCTGACTTCCCTTATTACACCGTGTAAAAATAAAAGAAGTTAGACTAAGCTATGAACTATGAATTACAAAAGTCCTATCTAGATTCTTCAAACTTGCTCTTGTACTTCCTTGTTGCCTTGTTGTCTTGTGTTGTCTTGTTGCCTCATTGTCTTGTGTTTTCTCGATAAAATTCCCTGTTGCTATTTCACCTGGTTAACTGAGATGTTATTCCCTCTCTCCAAACTGCTGAACTTGAGTAATCTTGAACTCGAATGTATTCCTCCATTCTTCAGGCGGGCACCTGACTTTGACTACTTAAAATTTTAACACCTCCGTTCTCCGGGCGGGCACCTGACTTTGACTACTTAAAAATTTAACACCTCCATTCTCCAGGCGGGCACCTGACTTCGAACACACCAAGAAATTGATTGAAAACTAAAATCTGAATTGTGTGACCTTTATTCTTCAGGCGGGCTCCTGATTGCTAAAATTAAATTGTATGTCTCTATTCTCTAGGCGGACTCCTGATTGCTAAAATTCAAAATACATGTCTCTGTTCTCCAGGCGGACTCCTGATTTTTAAAATTTAAACTGTATGTCTCCGTTCTTCAGGCGGACTCCTGACTTCCGAAACTTGAACTGTATGTCTCTATTCTCCAGGCGGACTCCTGCTTTTCAAATTAGACAAGAGATTTGATTGAAAACTAAAATTCGAATTGTATCACCTCTGTTCTTCAGGCGGGCTCCTGATTGTATAAAATTTGAATTGTATGTCTCTGTTCTCTAGGCGAACTCCTGACTTCTGAATTTGAAACTGAATGTCTCTATTCTCCAGGCGGACTCCTGACTTCTGAGCTTGAAATGTATTCCTCTATTATCCAGGTGGGTTCCTGATTTCACAAAAATAAATGAACCAAGAAAACTTTCTGCCACAGTTTGGGGAAACTGGGGCTTGTTACCACCTACTAACAAGGGTTAAAAACTAAAACTTGCATGCTTTTAAAAGTTACAGACTAAAACGTATTCCTCTGTTATAGGGGAGGGTTCCCCACTTCAACACTTTACCACTACTCTAAAATGCAGACCTGGAACAACTTACGTCTCCCTATGCTACTCTTCATTTTCTTGTATTTTAACCATGCCATACTTGTGATTAAACTGGGTTAATACCTGCTCTTCCCTCACGGAGATCCCTTCCGCCAAACAATTCCTGCCCTTGTTTTGATCAAAGAAAATTTCGTTAATTTAAAATGGCGGTTAGCTGATGGAACTCCTGCTGCATCGTTCTTCCCTTGCCTTGCTTTGTGTTGACTAACTTCCGCGCACTGACCCTGAACCGCTTGACTTTCTGACCAACTTTTAAATTTCCCAACCTCTAGCAACCTAAATGTTTTGTACCCATGCTGTTATTTCACTTTTCTGACCTTTTTGTTTAAATCGTTGCCTTTCCCACGACATTCTCCAATCATTTCACCGATGAAACTTCCGTTAATTCCCTGTATTCCACTTGACATCAGGTTGTTTTTGACATGCTCTGACCACGTTGTGCTTTACAATTCCGGAAGATGGTAGTGAGCTTTGAAGTCATTTCTACTTGCATTGACCAAAACTGGCACTGAAACATCTCATCTAGATAAAACCCTCAAAAGAAAATGAAATGCAATGATTTTTTTTGAGTTAAGGATAAGAAGAATCCAAAACCAGATGACTGTTTAAAAAGAGAAGGAAAAATACTTATCTGAGCGAGACAAACTGGTACCAATGGTCATGACATGCATTTTGGATTAATCGGCCCAATCTGTCCAACTAACCAGCTTTCAATTGCCATACTTTGTTGCTCAGAACTTCCATCAATTGTTTGAATTACCCAGACCTTAACCTTGTTTTCCTGCAGTACCACGCAATGGTTTCCATCAACAGACCTTTCTCAGTTTACCATCCCTCAACTCACTTTCGCCTTGAGGTGCTCATGAAGGTTTTCACCACTAAGACTCTCTCATTTTATTTTCTCTCAGCTCCCGTCGCCTTACGGTGCCCGTGAAGGTTTTCACCAATAAGACTCTCTCATTTTTACTTTTGTTCTTTCTTGCTTGAACCAGAGTGTTGCCACTGCTACGAATTACCGCTACCTGCTCGACCTGACATTTCTTAGAAATTGATCAGAAGGTCTTTCTTTGGACCGTAGTGTAGGCTTTTGGATTGGGTTAGAAAGAAAGGTATAAAAGGCTCAAAACAATTCGAAATGGGTTAAAATTACAACTTTCGGAATCCAACTTCTCACAACAACCACAATTTCTGCCCCAGTTTCTTGCTTGGGGATTTTTTGGATTTTTATTTTGGTATGAATGAACCTCGGAGTAAGGCTGCCTACGTACCCTTTCGGGATCAAGTCAAACGTAGTTCACATCATAGAAACTACGTTGTTGCGATTTTCTTTCTCTTTTTTTTTTTTTTTTTTTTTGTTTTTTTTTCTTTTTCCTTTCTTTTCTTCATTTTTCTTTTTCTTTCTTCTCTTTCTTTCTTTTCTTTTCTTTTCTTTTATTTCCTTTTCTTTTTTTTCTTCTTTTCCTTTCTTCCTTTCTTTCTTTCTTTCTCCTTTTCCTTTCTTCCTTTTCCTTTCTTCCTTTTCCTTTTTTTTCCTTTCCTTCTTTTTCCATTTGCGTATCTCAGGTACTTGCATTTATTTAATTGTGTCATTGATTCCAAAAGAGGGGTATGAAAAATAAGTAAAGCTCAAAGGGGATGAAAAGGGATAAAAGTGTTTGGATAGCAGGACAAAACGCCTTCGTCATTTCAATCTTTAAGATATGCCAAATACAAACAGATATATTCAGAAGTAAAGAAATCATACATAATATCTCTTGACTGCATCGGAATTGATGGCCATTTCTATACATTTTCCTTCTACATCTGTCAAATACAATGCCCCGTTAGACAACACTCTGGTTACTACAAATGGTCCCTGCCAGTTTGGGGCAAATTTTCCTTTTGCCTCAGCCCAATGAGGCAAAATCCGCCTCAGTACTAACTGTCCGACTTCAAATTTCCTTGGACGCACTTTCTTATTGTATGCTCTTGCCATTCTTCTTTGGTACAGTTGGCCATGACACACTGATGCCAATCTCTTCTCGTCAATCAAACTCAACTGCTTAAGACGGCTTTTCACCCATTCATCATCATCGATCTCAGCCTCCGCAACGATTCGCAGAGACGGGATTTCCACCTCTGCAGGTATTATTGCCTCGGTGCCATACACCAATGAATAAGGAGCCCCCCCACCGAGGTACGAACGATGGTGCGGTATCCTAACAATGCAAAAGGTAATTTCTCATGCCACTGTCTAGATCCTTCAACCATCTTCCAGAGTATTTTCTTTATATTCTTATTGGCTGCTTCAACCGCACCATTTGCCTTGGGACGGTATGGAGTAGAATGCCTATGGGTAATCTTAAACTGCTCACATGTCTCTTTCATCAAATGACTATTAAGATTAGCTCCATTATCCATGATGATTACCTTCGGAATCCCAAACCGACAGATGATATTTGAGCGCATGAAGTTGACCACAACTTTCTTAGTCACAGACTTGAACGTCTTAGCTTCCACCCATTTGGTAAAATAGTCTATAGCTACCAGAATAAACCTGTGCCCATTTGACGCTGCTGGATCAATTGACCCAATAACATCCATGCCCCATGCAACAAAAGGCCATGGCGCGGACATCGTATGTAGTTCTGATGGTGGAGAATGAATCAAATCTCCATGCACTTGGCACTGATGACATTTACGCACAAAACTGATACAATCCCGCTCCATAGTGAGCCAATAATAACCTGCTCGGAGAATCTTCTTTGCTAGAACGTACCCACTCATATGCGGTCCACAAACTCCGGAATGTACCTCAGTCATGATAGATGTGGCCTGTCTTGCATCCATGCATCTCAACAACCCGAGGTCTGGAGTTCTTTTGTACAATACTCCTCCACTAAAGAAAAACCCGCTTGCCAATCGCCGAATCGTTCTTTTCTAATCACCGGTGGCCTATATCGGGTATACTCCCGTCCTGATGTACTCTTTGATATCATGGAACCACGGCTCACCGTCGATTTCCTCTTCTATCCTGTTACAGTAAGCATGCTAATCACGGACCTGAATCTGCAACGGATCAACATAAGCCTTGTCTGGATGATGCAACATCGACGCCAAAGTATCCAAAGCGTCGGCAACCTCATTGTGAATCCTTGGAATGTGCCTGAACTCTATAACCTGAAATCGCTGACAAAGCTCATGCAGACATTGCCGGTACGGTATAAGTTTTAAATCCCGTGTTTTCCATTCTCCTTGAATTTGGTGTACTAGTAGGTCCGAGTCACCCATGACCAAGACTTCCCGTACACCCATATCTACAGCTAATCTCAATCCCAATATACACGCCTCATATTCTGCCATGTTGTTTGTACAGTAGAAACGAAGCCGAGCTGTAACAGGGTAATGCTGACCTGTTTCAGAAATAAGTACTGCTCCTATTCCCACGCCTTTCATATTTGTAGCCCCATCAAAGAAAAGTTTCCATCCCGGCTTCTCGGCTTGTTCCAATTCATCAATGTGCATCACCTCTTCATCAGGGAAATAAGTTTTCAAAGGTTCATAATCTTCATCGATGGGGTTTTCAGCCAAATGATCGGCTAATACCTATGCTTTCATCGCAGTCCGTGTCACATAGATAATGTCGAACTCTGTAAGCAGGATCTGCCACTTTGCAAGCCTCCCTGTGGGCATGGGCTTCTGAAAAATATACTTCAACGGGTCCAAGCGAGATATGAGGTAAGTAGTGTAGGATGACAAATAATGTTTCAACTTCTGTGCCACCCAAGTTAGGGCGCAACATGTCCTCTCCAGATGAGTATACTTAACCTCATAAGATATGAACTTCTTGCTGAGATAATAGATAGCCTGCTCCTTTCTACCCGTAACATCATGCTGCCCCAGTACATAGCTGAATGAATTATCCAAAACCGTCAGATATAGGATCAAAGTCCTCCCTGGTTCTGGCGGGACCAACACGGGTGGGTTCGACAAATACCCCTTTATCTTATCAAAAGCCTCCTGACATTCATCAGTCCATTTGACCGCAGCGTCCTTCTTCAACAATTTGAAAATCGGCTCACAAGTTGTCGTGAGCTTAGCAATGAACCTACTGATATAGTTTAATCTTCCCAACAAACTCATCACCTTGGTTTTGTTTCTTGGAGGGGGCAATTCCTGAATAGCTTTGATCTTCGACGGGTCTAATTCAATACCTCGCCGACTGACTATAAACCCCAGCAACTTCCCAGATGGCACCCCGCAAGCGCACTTTGCAGGATTGAGCTTAAGATTGTACCTGCGAAGCCTTTGAAAGAACTTTCTCAAATCTCTGACATGGTCGGATTGCTATCTAGAATTCACGATCACATCATCCACATACACCTAGATTTCTTTATGTATCATATCATGGAATATGGTTGTCATGGCCCTCATATAAGTTGCCCCAGCGTTTTTCAAACCAAACAGCATGACCCGATAACAATACGTTCCCCATGGCGTGATGAATGCCATCTTTTCTGC
The DNA here is from genome assembly GCF_000393655.2 of Nicotiana sylvestris. Lineage (NCBI taxonomy): Eukaryota > Viridiplantae > Streptophyta > Magnoliopsida > Solanales > Solanaceae > Nicotiana > Nicotiana sylvestris. Next base: position 32,408,822 of record NC_091062.1, read on the forward strand.
ATCTTCCTCGTCCATTAGAATCTGATGATAACCCGCATAACAATCCACAAAAGAACCAATATCATGTTTGGCACAATTGTCAATCAGTATATGGATGTTGGGCAGTGGGAAATTGTCTTTTGGACTTGCCTTGTTAAGGTCCCGATAATCGACACATACCCTGGTCTTGCCGTCTTTCTTCGGCAAAGGCACAACATTAGCTAACCAAGAGGGATACCGTGTAACCTGAATGACCTTCGCGTCAAATTGCTTGGTAATTTCCTCTTTGATCTTCACACTTATGTCCGTTTTTAACTTTCTCAACTTCTGTTTGACAAGAGGGACTGCCGGATCAGTGGGCAACTTGTGGACCACCAAATCGGTTCTTAGACCTGGCATTTCATCATATGACCATGCAAAAACATCTTTGTACTCATGCAATACTCTAATTATCTCCTCCTTGAGTTGTGGCTCCAGATAAACACTTACTTTAGTTTCCCGCACATTGTTTTGATCCCCTAGATTAACTGCTTCTGTGTCATTTAGGTCAGGTTTGGATTTTTCTTCAAAGTGGCCTAATTCCTTACTAATTTCCTCATAAGCTTCATCGTTGTTACAATCCACCCCATCATCACACTCGATTTCTTGTATTATTATTTCTGAGCTAGATTGGCTTTTAAAACTGGACCGAAGATTCCTCATGCATGTTATATCATTGATATCAGCATAAAACGAACTGTACAAAAAAAAGGAAAAAATGGAAACAAATTAGGAACGAAGAAAATTGCATTTCATTGAATGTAAAGATAACATGGTTTTTAACTCATCCAAACGGACGGAACATAGCAACTGGATTACAAACCCTGGAATAATCCAGGTGACAAAAGGAAAACAAAACCCACTACCACGACTCCCTCCGAACTGGAAGAGGAGTAGCTTCCCAATTGTTGATGTTAGCATGCAGTCCGATGTACTGTATGTCTGCTCCGCTTGACCCTTCCTCGGCCTGAACCATGTTAACTTCAGCAAATACTCTCTCAAACACCTTATCCAAATTCTCTTCTGCCCCAATCAGTGGACCCGACACCTTTGCCAATGACTGTTTCTTGCTACCCGGCCTGACGAAAGACCTGGACAAGCGTGGAATCGGTTTGGGGAGAACCCAAGCTTTCTTTTTCAATTTACGAGCCCTTCTAACATCTGCCACTGTTGGTTTGAACCCCAATCCGAAGGTGTCCAGATTTTTGGGCAGAGAAACAAGTTGAATAATGCCCTGAAGTTCAGCCCCCAGACCTTTTCCTGGCACGAACCCGTTACTCAGCATTTCTGATACTACCATGACGGTCGCAGCTGCCATCCTGGGACATGGAATGCTTTTACCCTCGGGCACTCTACTCACCGGGACCGTGTCGAAGACCTGATAAACCCATGGTCCCTTATCATCTTTAGTTTCTGTAAAGGGCACAATGGCATCACTCATGGCGCATGTGGGATCTTCCCCATATAACACAATTTCTTATCTGTCCCACTCGAACTTGACCATTTTGGTACAGTGTGGAAGGCACTGCTTTGGCCGTGTGGATCCATGGTCGACCCAACAAAAGATTGTAGGACACTGCAGCATCCAACACCTGAAATTCCATAGTGAACTCGACCGGGCCAATAGTCAATTCGAGTACAATATCCCCTACTGTGTTTGTTCCCCCTCCGTCGAACCCTCGAACACAAATGCTATTTTTGCGGATTCTACCATCATCAATCTTCAACTTGTTCAATGTGTTCAACGTGCAAATATTAGCACTCGACCCGTTATCGATCAGTGCCCGAGTAACCATTGAACCTTCACACTTGACCGTCAAGTAGAGAGCTTTATTGTGTTCTGTGCCTTTCACAGGCAATTCATCATCAGAAAATGCTACCCTGTTCACTTCAAAGATCTTGTTGGCAATTGTCTCCAGATGGTTCACTAAAATTTTGTCGGGCACATGAGCTTCATTCAATATCTTCATCAAAGCTCGGCAATGCTCGTCAGAATGGATCAATAACGACAACAGTGAGATTTGGGCCGGTGTTTTTCTCAATTGTTCAACAATGGAATAATCTTGCACTTTCATCTTTTTCAGAAACTCTTCTGCCTCTTCTTCCGTCATAGCTTTTTTGACTAGCACTGGATTGTCTTTAGCGCCCTTAGCCTTTCTCAACTCTTCGGGAGCAAAACAACGTCCCGACCGAGTTAGTCCTTGTGCTTCACAACTCTCTTCCTCAATTTCCTTTCCTTTGTATGTCACCACTACCTTGTCATATTTCCACGGTACGGCTTTGCTATCAACCACGGGTAATTGGACTACCGGTTTTATGACAACTGGTTCTATGTAGTCCCCTTTCACAACAACCACGGGTGCAGATGATGACCCTGGTACCACTAACTTGACTGGCTCTGGCTTTTTTGCAGCAACAAATGGTCCTTTTCCGATTACCAACACTGGCTTATCTTTTATTGCTTTTAGTTGAACCACTGGCCTTGCGCTCACTATCTTTTCTTTGACCTTGGCTTCCGTAGAACGGATCACCATAACCGTCTGTGAGGGTTTTTTAGGCTCTGTCCCCTTATGTATCAGTTTGATCATATTGGCTTCATAATGTGCTGGTAATGGATTTTGATTGATGTTTGGGGCCTCTGGAGCCTGTACTTCAATACGGCGATTATCAATGAGTTCTTGTATCGTATTTTTCAACTTCCAACATTTTTCAGTATCGTGCCCCGATATCCTTGAGCAATACTCGCAGCTAACAAAGTGGTCCAGGTTTCTGGGAAGGGGGTTTGGTGCTTTGGACTCAATTGGGGTCAACATTCCTAACTGTTTCAATCTATGGAAGAGAGCGGTGTAAGATTCTCCTAGCGGAGTAAATATTTTTCTGTTTGGGGCCTTCTTACTTCTAAAAGCTTGGTTTGGGCGGAAGCTGGTTCCTGGTCTGTTTGTCCTGGGAGGTGGATAGGTGTTTTGTGGGGGTGGATGTGTGTTTTGAGGATTCGGTGCACGCCATTACGAGTGCACCGGAGGCTGAGTGTAGGTCTGGGTGTGGTGGATAGAAAAGTGTGGTTCTGGTGGTGGATAGTAGTGTTGCGGTGGGCCATATGGGGTATATTGGTAGTTTGGGTGGTGGGGTCTGGGTTTGTTGTAGTAGAGTGGAGGGTTATTGGGCCTGGACCAAGCACTAGCTTCAACCGTAGCAACTTCTTCCTTCTTCTTCTTTCCAAGCACACCACCAGTACCGCTTTGGATGGCCTGGATAGTTGCTTTCAATGCCGAGTAGCTCAAGATCTTGTTAGATTTCAATCCCTCTTCAATCATGGCTCCCATCTTTACCACTTCATTAAACGACTTTCCGACAGATGTCACTAGATGACCAAAATAGGTAGGCTCCAATGTTTGCAAGAAGTAGTCTACCATCTCACTCTACCTCATTGGAGGATCAACCCTTGCTGATTATTCCCTCCAGCGGAAACCAAACTCTCTAAAGCTTTCCCCAGGCTTCTTTTCCAGCTTCAACAATGACAGACGGTCGGGGACTATCTCAAGGTTATACTGAAAATGGCCAATGAATGCCTGTGCCAAATCATCCCATGTATACCATCGGCCGGGGTCCTGTCTCGTGTACCATTCTAGTGCGGATCCGCTCAGGCTTTGACCGAAATATGCTATCAACAATTTATCCTTCCCCCAGCACCTCTCATTTTGCTACAAAAGCCACGCAGATGGGCTACTGGGTCACCGTGCCCCTCATACAAGTCAAACTTCGGCATTTTAAACCCCGCAGGCAACTGAACATCAGGGAAAGGGCACAAATCTTTGTATGCGATGCTGACTTGGTTACCTAAACCATGCATGTTCCTGAAGGATTGCTCCAGGCTTTTGACTTTACGAATCACTTCCTCCTGTTCTGTATTCTTAACCGGTTTCTCAACCTCTCTCAGGATTTCAAAATGGGGAGGATAGGTATATGGATCAGGCGCTTTGAAAGTGGGTTCGGGAGGGTAATATTGGGTGTCGTGAACTTGGAATAGCGGCTCACTGGACGATCTATGTAGTGGGGCTGGGGGAGGTGCCACAAAGACTGGAACCATGGGTGGGGGAGGGTTCTGTTTGGGGGGTGGAGCTGGGGGAGCATATGAAGTGGTACCATAGCCCTGGGCGTGATAGGGGAAGGCTGAAGATGCGTGGGGAGTGGTAGGCTCCTGAGCCTGATCCAGGGGTGGGATGTAAGATGGATTAGCGGGATATAGTGGTGCCGGATGTCCCTGAGACCATGCCCGATGCATTTCAGCCATTTGTGCTTTTAGTTTTCTCATCTCTTCTTTCATAGCACCCACATCTGTTACCTCAACTTCATTCGAAGGATCTACGATGCTGATTTCCGAATCCTGCCCTGTCATTTTTACTTTATATTTCGACCGGGTATTGTACGGGTGAGTTGCCAGAATTCCTAATCAACTAACCACCTGCCTGAACTCACACATTTAAGCAACCACTTTGTTAGCGATTAAGTCTTAACAGATTTGACAACTGCACGTTGGCATGAATGCACTTATACAGTTAATCATTTCTATTATGCGTTTGCTCGATTGCATGCGTCATCCTGGCATTTCGTTCCTTGTTTATTTTTACCTTTCTTTCAAATTTCATCACCTCATCCCTCTCTTGTGCTCTTCTCTTTCTTTTATTTCTTTCTCTTTTGTGTTCTCGCTCATTTCTTGCTTTCTCTTTTTGTTTTTCCGCTCTTTTCTCTCTTTCTCTCTTTCTTTGGTTTTTCTTCTTTTTTCTTTTTCTTACGATTACGGTCGAATCCTATGGAGATTGCCTATGTATCGTGACCCCGCACGAATCAGACCAAGCGTAGTTTGTGAAAATAAATGCAAAAATAAAGGGTGGAAATAAGAATTGTTTTTTGCAATTTTCAATTTTCATTACTAAAACAAACTATTACAAACTAAACACTTTTCGGAATGAAACTAACAGACGCAAATTAAAAGTAAACATAGACTCTAAGACTGCAGACATACTTGACCTGAAAAGATAACGGACATACGAAAGACTGACTCAAAATGGTAGAAAATTATAGACACGGACTATGCATACTCTAGTGCTTCAAACTTAGGTGTCCGCGGGGCGTCGTTCGGCCTCGCCGCGGGCCTAGGATCCAAATCCCTTTCAAGCTGCTCTAATTCATTCATGGTTCGCTTCACATAAATCATTACTGGTGAGACAAAAGTAGTATAGGTTATGTCTTCACAAACCCGACATCTCCTGAAAATGGCATGAGCAATGGCTCTAATCCTGTCTTTTGTTTGCTTCTTTTCTATAAGCAAGCGTCTTATCTGATCATTGCACGTCTTTAAAGCTTGAGAGTCCTGCAGGTGTTGATCTTGCAACTGCTGCACTTCTACCTCCATTTGGGCCAACAAGTCGTAATAGTGTCCACTTTCAATTCCAAAATCTCTAGCCTGCCTAACCGCTTTACCCTCAATGGCAACCACTTTTCTCTTTAAATTGGCAACAATTTTCTCATGGTCCCTTTTCAACTGATTCAAGTACTGGTGACGCTCCTCTGTTCTTGTAGCCCACTGTGCTTTAAGCTCTATCATGATATTCTCAGATTTTCTAATTCATCCCGCCATTCCTTGACTTCGTTTTCCAGCTTTTTTATCAATTGCTCGTCTGATCGGCTCCTGGGTTGCTTATCGACGGTTATCCTCAATTACTTGATTTGGGCCCTAAGCACCTCGTTTTCTTGAGCCAGTCTGTTCTTTTCACCTTGATCCACGGCAACCTGTACACTGTTCTCGAATTTCAGACTCTCAACTTGCTGCTTCAGTTTACCCATCTCAACTCGATAGCCTTCTTCCTTTGCTAACCAATCCCACTGCTCTTGGGACGACTTGGCGAAATCTTCGAGATGAGGTCTTTTAGCCGGTCTCCCACATGCCACGTCACCTCTGAACCAATCATGATACCCTGGGGCAACTTCCCCTTTGACCCTATCTGACACACAAGTGTTCGCCATCAAATGTTGACACTCACTCCAGATTTGGCGAATCTCTTCCTCGGGGAACCGACCGTCAGGACTAATTTCGACCACTTGGGTACTCAGATCTTCATCTCTCGGTACTACTTGATACCTCCCGAGTTACCTCAGAACCCGATATGGTGCATAGGGCTAGATGTTTTTGAGTCCCATCAACAAAAAATATGGCCGGGCTGCTGGCATATATATGACTTCTTCGACAGGCAACCATCCAAGCACCCACTGTATTTGGCTGGCAGTGAGGTTCCGAAATAATGATGTCCAGGCCGTGACTCCTTCAGGTAGACTAGCCCCTTTGATTCTTGTGTAAAATTCTTCTATACAAGTTTTCTCAACCGAACCATAACTCAATAGCTGAGAGCGAGGGCACAAATGCTCAGTCATCCACATTTGTAACAACAAGTTACATCCCTCAAAAAAATTTCCCCCAGCTTTGCACGCAGTGAGAGCCCGGAAGATGTCAGCCACGATCATAGGTGCTAAAGTGCTTTTCCCCATGGTTTGCAAGGTACTGACGACCCCCGCTACTTTCAAATCAATATTACCATCTTTCCTTGGGAATATTATGAGGCCCAAAAAGGCTATCATAAAAGCCACCCGTCTGTGTTCCTCCCATTTTTGTCGGTTACTTCTACTGCATAGCTTAAAGTCTGGATTATTGAACCCGCCCACGTGGCCATATCTATCATATATGAAGCGGAAACTGCAGAAACCCTTTGCAAAATCTGGATGATGAACTGTTCGGGGTATTTTCAAAGAATCCAAGAACCGGTGTATGGTAATGGCCCTAGGAGAAATCAAGTATTTGAACCTCAATGGAGCTTGATCACTTCCAATATACCCCGCTATTTCTTCCAATATTGGGGTGAGCTCAAAGTCCGAGAAATGAAATACATTATGTGCCGAATCCCAATAAGCGACCAATGCCCTGATAATATCCCCCGAGGTTGAATGTCTAATAAATCCGGAAGATCTTTCAAATATTTTTTCACTTCATCTTGCCCTTCTTTGCCTAAATCATTCCACCATAATTGCAGCTCAAAAGGGATTTTGGTCATTATTGAAAAAGGCTCATTTATCATCGTGCTCATCCTGCACATTTATTAAGGCGATTAAGCAAAAACGAAAAACTTTTATTCGACTCCAAAAAAAAAAACTATCTACATTGCCGACTCAAAATTTCCCCTATATTTTCAAATGAAGAACTCAATTCTCAAACGCGGCCTTTCAGCACTTCGGGGACAAAGACTTTAAGGCCGCGAAAGTCAACCGGTCACACATCAAAAATTGACCAAGATGGCCATTTTGCAAAGTCAGCCTTCCAACGTCCCTTTTGGGGACATTCGGCTATTTATGACAAGACGACTCTACTTAGCTTATTCACAACTCTTTACTTGTTTTTATTTAAGATAAAAGACCCGGTATTGCAACACGGCCTTTCAACGCCTCGAGGACGAAAACTTAAGGCTGTGAGGGTCGAAAAAAATGAAAACATGACCAAAGCTGGCTATTTATGCAAGGTCAGCCTTCCGGCGTTCCGTTTGAGAACATTTGGCTATTTTTGACAAAACAACATCACCCAATTTTGTTACGACGAAAAATAAAAAATTTGACATTTTTTGGCTATTTTTGCAAAGGAAAAGTTGGACCCGATGAGGGTTGCCTACATATCCCACACCCTGTGAGAATTAAACCGGCGTAGTTCAGGCAAATTAACCGAACTATTTTAAAAAATACTCTCTTCATTTTCATTTTTCTTTTTCAACAAACAACCTATTTTTCCAAATTAAGAATAAAAGACTTTCTTTTTCAACAAACACTTTCCAAAATAAAAGACTCTTTTTTCCTTATTTTTCTTTTGCTTTTAGTAAAACAGACTATTAGAAATAAAGCATTTTCTTAAAATTTCGGTAGAGTTTCGACAGTGTTTGGGCATTGGGTTTTTCTAGGATAATCAATTAACTCCCTAACTGCTATTTTTTTTTTATTTTTTTATTTTTTTATTCCAACATTTCCGAGATTCAGAAACCGGTCAACATGCAGGTTCAGAACAAATAAATGCACAGCACAAGAGAATGCATCAGGATGATCTTGTCATTTCAGGTTGCTAGTCCTAGACGGACCCAACCCCTATGTTGAGCCCCCTAAGTCAAATGCAATGTGATGCAAATAAGCGTTCCTACTAGGGTTCCGGCATGAAGTCACGTTATTCTATGTTCAAAATCTGGGTCAGTGTTCTAGACTGTGTACCCGAGCGGACAACTCGAGTCGAGGAGGGGGCAACTTACCGGGAACCAAAAGGCCATCCGGCTTCGTAACTTGTCCGGCCTCTTTCTTATTTCAAGGTATGACACTAACAGAATAGGGAGTCTCAACCAGTAAGCACATCCCCGGAGGTGAAGAGAGAAGGATGACGGCACAGTTTATATACAGTTCAGATAATATCGAAGCGGTAACATTTAGCATATTCAGCATAAAACATGTAGGAAAATCAGATACAATTAAATACAACAATTTATCTAAGCTCGAATTCTGAACCCTAAACCAGAGATTCTGGGTTCGATCCCCAGCAGAGTCGCCAGAGCTGTCACACCTCCCTTTTCACTACACCTGTAAGGGCGTAAAGGAGTTTTCCCAATTAAAGGACAATCAGAACGAGATTTAACTATTAATGATTCAGAGTCGCCACTTGGGATATTATTAATGGTGTCCCAAGTCACCGGTTGAATCCTGAACCGAGGAAAAATATGACTCTGTTAACAGTTCGCGAACCAGAAATTCGAGTAAGGAATTCTGTTAACCCGGGAGAAGGTGTTAGGCATTCCCGGGTTCCGTGGTTCTAGCACGGTCGCTTAACTATTTCATTTGATTTTATCTGATTTTAATACCTGCTAGCTTATGTGCCTTTTATTCGTAAATCGCTTTTTATCATTATTTATTTTAAAAGAATTGCAACGACATGAAAACGCGTTTCGATCCACGTCGCAATCAATGCACCCGTGGTTGTCAACACATTTCGACTTCGTCGAGATTTGGATTTGGGTCACATCAATGCGCACCCGAGTTTAGGAAGGTAATTTTATTAAGAGCATGTCTAAAGCAACTATGCGTTCGCACATTGCGAGGGCCATGGAATTTGCTAAATGGCACACCTCGAGTTCTAAGGATAAACAAGATTAATTAAACGAGGGCCATGCAACTTGAGATTTTATTCAGCACGGCACACCCCGAACTATTAAATCGAATTAACCGAAAACAAACAAAGACCTCTATTTGTTAAATAAAAAAAAACTCAAGTCTACAATTGGAAAATAACAGAATGAAGGCTAAAGATTTTAAAGGGAAGGGCCTAATCTCGATGCAAGGCCCAACAAATAATCTTTAAGGCTCAGCGTACTGGTCCGCATGACCAAAGTCTGCAATTCATTTCAAGAAGACCCGCGGTCCATTTGAATTCACGATTTCTCAAGAGTTTGGGACAAATTGATTTGATAGATGAAATCTGAAACTAAATACAATTAGCAATATCTGACTCGACTCCAACTCCTAACATGGATATTAGCATAATAATTCCTCTCTTAGATGTAAGGACAACCTTTATTCAGTTCACTTATTCAAACACCCCAGCCCCTACGAAATCATAACTTTTAGTACATGGGAGCATATCATCAAATACCAATTCATACTAGTTGTTCGAATCAAATCAGGCAAAACGACTTTAGAGAACATGACAAGCAACAGGACTCATGCACTTTAAATATCAATCATTGTGTCACCACACTCCCAAACCCAAAATTCAGTGACTACAAACCAATTGCATTTCTGCACGCAGGCTTATAATGACCCTAAAACTATAACAGAAGCCTTCAATTTATCTATATGCACATGAGAACACCAGGTTCATTACCCCTTTTTGCAGAATAAGGCAAATAGAACGCTGCACCCAATTAAGACCAGACAGAGAGAACTCAACCAACATCAAGAAAAATCTATGAACGAGAACTGAAGCTTAAGCTAAACCTGAACAGCTTGGCTCGTGGCTGTAAACTAAAGGAAATGATCGATTCATTCCAATTCATTCTAAACCAAGAGTTGCAACATATCTTAAAAGAATCTAGCAAAACCATTTCATCACATTTCAGCACTTTAAGGCATGTAAAAGCAGTATCATGGATTTCTGGACAATGTGAACAATGACTAATTAGACTATTCTTGTATAGACACGCATGAACTACAGGTTAGCATCTCAGAGAACTCGAATGCCAAGGGAAGAATTCCAACAGATGACTGACAACAATTTCAAAGTCAATCTTAAGAGCTTAAGCTTGCATCCAACTTATACTTAGCATGGAAAATGACAAACCGTGAATATTCCTTAGCCAAGCAATATTAGATGTGAGAAATTTGCTTTTAACCAAGTTTCCAGAAATTGCGGTTTCAAACAAAAGTAAGCAGCCGAAGGGAAGCACACATAGACAAACAAAATGATTTTAGCATTTCTAGCAGACTTCTCGTGAGAGCCTATTTCGACAGAAACTAATATCAGCCCAAAGGCAACGTTTTATATTCATACTGTCATGTTCAAAACCAAGCAAACCTATGATTCATCTTCCAAATTTTAACAAGGCAGGAGTGATTTCCCACTATCAAACTGACTGAGCTATAACAACTATTTGGAATCGACGAAATCTGGACTCAAATGAAAACTCGACAACATAATAACATTTAAACCATATAAGCGAAAAACGACCACTCAAAATCGACTTCAACTAGCTGAAAATACTCAAATACATCACACTGTCACGAACAGATTTAGTCAGCAAGGAATTCGATCATAGCACAAATAGAACACTCGAGACAGAAACACATAGTTCCAAATAATGAAACGGAATAGAATCGCAAGAACTGAGAGATGAAGGATGAACCTGAAATTTCGAATTTCTTTTGATAACAAAATCGAAGACGATTACACAGTTTCGACTCCAAAAACTATCACAAGAACACGATTGCAGATCAAAGCTCGAAGAACAGCAAATCAGTAGCAGCTGAGTAGAAGTACGAAGTTTGAACAATGACGAACTCAGCAATTCTCAAACGAGCTCCATTTTAAAACCAAAATCCAGACTGGAATGAAAATTAAACTAGCTTCACCACTAACTGTTCCTCTCCGGTTTTGACAGGGAAAACAAAATTAAACTCGGAAAAAGAAAACTCAAACTATTTTTTGTGTATATTTTATAGACTGGAACTAAGCTAAAATTAACCATAGAGAAGAAGAAGAAAGACTATTTTTTAAACCTCCGTTTTCTTCTCCAAAAATCTCCTCCCTTTCAAAGAATCAGATTGAATCCTTTTATGAAACGAACCCCGGATGACTGTGGGGCTCGGATTGAACGAAATCAATCCAATGCCTCACGTTCATCCAACGAATCATCTCTAGGACCTTCCCATCGCGTGAGATGCATCAAAATCATGCGAGTGAGAGGGGAGGAGAATCTCGCGTGGGAAAATCCGTTAGAATGGTGAGAGGAGGGATGGGGGAACGCGTGGGTTGTGGATTTGAGGCTCACTCGCCATGGACTTGGACAGGATTAGGGTTGAATTCGGATGTTGTTGGGGAGAAGAAGCACAGTCACGGTTGGGCTTAGGGGTCTGGAGGGGGTTGATCGACTGATTGGCTTCTGAGTGTATATGGACGGGTCGGGTCAGGCATCTGGGCGGGTTATTGAGAAGAAGGGGGTTGGGCTTGGTTTAAAGAAGAAGAGGGGTTTTGGGCATTTGGGCTGGTCCGAAATTGGGCACTATTTAGGTATAGGATTTGGGTTAAATTGAGATGAGCCCAATTTTGTTCTTGCTTGCCTTCTTCTTTTCTTTTATCTATTCTTGTATTTTGTTTTCCACTTTGTAATTTTGTATTTTTTTTCTGATTTTATAAAATTGTAACAATTAAAATAAAGTCCTAATATATTTCGAAACTAGACTAATTAAATTCTAAATTTATTAAAAACCTATTTTACGCCAAATTTACGATTAAAACAATTAAAATGCGAAAGTGAGCTATTTTGTAATTTTTTCATGTTTGGTTCTAAAACAACTAACCCCTAATCGGTCCTAAAAATATAAAATTCTATCCTAAATGCAAATGCATATTTTTGTGTTTTATATGAATAAAAAATGCACAAATAAAATGCAAACAATTAACACAAAATGACACCAAAATTCACAAAAATTGTAAAAATAAAGAAAAATTGTTTTGTTTGAATTTTTTGGGAATTATTCATATATAGGGCAAAAATCACGTGCTCACAGTGGAAAATGATAAAAATACTACTGGGAGGGCGAATGGAAAGTAGTCTGATGAGTAGATGGATGTGGTGGAAAAGATGTGTGCTTAGAAGATTGTCGTCGGTCATCTGCAGTGGAGGGATGCAAGTGTGGAGTGGAAGGAAGCGAGGGTGTAGCACTATCCTCATAATCAATATGCTGCTTATCCTTTCTAGACCTACCTCGACCCCTACAGGTCATCTGCATAAATTAAAAAAAATATTAGAATTGAGAATATAAATCTATATAAGCTGAGAGTGCTAAACTAACATGCTAGTCGTCTTTGAAATATCTTTCCTCGTTCGAAAATTCTTCCTTTTCACTTGTTTCATTTTCATCTGCTGATTCTTCATCCTCATTTTCTATGGTTGTTATTTCCTCCATATAAACTTCTTCTAATATGCGTTGAGGATGCTCCAAGTCATTTTCTAACTGATCATCCATCATTTGGTTAATACTGGGGTATCGTTTTGGTAATCAACATCTAGCACATTCTCACCTTCCACCTTACCAACAGGCTTAGTTTTGATTACAAACAACTAATCAGACTTATCCCTCCATAATAGATATGGAGCATAATATACTTGCCTAACAATTTTTGTAATTATAAAAGGATCATAGAGATCATACTCCATCTTTTTATTAACCTCAATTATGTTGTACAATGAGTGTACATTTGTACTTTCGGAGTCAACCTGTGAATATATACCGGATACATATGGGAAGAGATAAAAATGTATTTGCATCGAATATTTAAACTAAATTAATAGATGTGTGACATGTGTTAGTATATAGCTACCCACCTTGTCCGCAAACACTTTCAACGAAGTATGTTCATAGAAATATCTGAAAACTAATTATATAAGTTAATGTGTTGTTTTTGTCTGGTACCATTTGATGCTAAATTTAGACAACCGTTAATATTTGATTTGGCTATAGTATTAATGATAAAATAATTCGAACCAAAGCTGCACCAAATTAGCTATATTAAAATTCTTAGGTGGGGAAGAAGTTATATATTAAAAATAAGTATATTGAGTTTTAACGACTAAATATCATGTATGGGCAATTATATTTGAATGAGTACTGATCACACCCAACTATGCCTTCTAAAAGATAAAGCGGTCGTTGAAAATATAATCTGGTTTTAAGTCCGGAGTCGAATCCTCAGGGAACTAACCTATCTATTACAACTCTTGGCAATGCTATTATCAATTCAAACAATTTTCAGATGCAAGACTTTTATCAATAACAATTAGGTTTTTGTTTACTACTTCAAATGATATTAAAAATAACAATATGCTAAATCAAAGATAATTCAATGGTAAAAAGGTCTAGAGCATTGATTTCCCCAATTGCTAGTTTAAGTCTTAACTCTTTTGCTATAATCTCGCCGTAATACTCTATGAGGATTATGAGCTATGGGTTATCGTAATTATCTCTCGATCAACTACGATAATTTACTAGAGCATTCTCTCAAACTACTCTACCTGATAATTTGTGCAGCTCTGAATTATCCCACCAAAGTTTTGTTATCTCTAACCCCACTTTTAAGTTCAAGTAATGAATCTCTTCAATTACCCAAAAGTTGTGTTGTTCAACAACAGTCTAACCTAGTATTCTTTCTCAAGCAACACAAGGCAATTAGACACGATTAATCAAGGGCCCATTCAAATAACCACAATGCAAAACGTAGTTAAACAATCATATAATAAATCCGGCTCGATTATAACAAAGTTGAGTCAAAACTTCATCCAACAATTGGTTCCATCAACCCTAGATCAAATGTTTAGCTACTCATAACAAAGCAAGATAAAACTACTAAATTATTCATAATGTGTAATTGCAATAATAAAGAGAAGATAGAAAAACTCTAATGTTTGGTCATTCTTCTCACACTTGTTCTTACCTCCAAAGTAGTCTAAAAACAAGCTTGAAACTTTTTTGGGCGAGCTTCTTGAGTTTATAAGGGTTTGGAATAAGTTTTCCGTGAGTTATACTTTGGTCCCAAAATTTCTGGCAACTGCACAGTTCACTGCGGCCGCGGCAGAACGCGGCGTGACCGCGGTGGGAGACAAACATTCTGCCTCACGTCTTTAGCCTGCCGCGGTCCAGTCGCGGTGGCTTCAAACCCAGACCTCTTTTTGCTTCTTTCCGCTCGGGTGCTTCTTGATTGAATGTTTTTTTCACATTATTGACTCCAAAACACTCCATAGTTCTTCCTAACTTGGATTAGTCCCTACGAAGTAAAAGAACACCAATTAAAGCATTTTGTTATTATTTAGCCTATAAAACAACAATAAAGTATGGTATAACTAGGGTGTAAATATCATTTATATAGCCTATTATCAATACCCCACACTTAAATCATTGCTAGTCCTCGAGCAATCCACCACACTCTATCAGAATTCCTTCCCTAAGCTTTTCCTTTAACGTATCACACCAAGAACAATTCACCAAAGTTGCATCTAGTAGTGAACAACCTTTGCCTCAAAAATCGAATCTCACGTGCCGTGCAATATTCGTGCTTACTCAAACCACTCTATATAGAAGTCAAGACTTGTCTTTCCTTCGTGAATCACATGCCCTCACAGCACACAAGAGAGTAGTTCCACAATTAATGTTATTAAGAACAATTAGGAACTCCGATGGACAAAATTCGCTCACTCTCTAAAAGAACATTCACATGCCACAAAGATGCACCATAGGCTTGCCCGTAGTGTACTACTCTACTAATCGAGCCTATTCGGTCTAAGATCAATTAGGACTTCACTTGGTTGTAATGTAGGCTAAGGGATGGGTATGATATATTTGGATATAGTGACTAACCTCCCTAAGCACTTTTTAATACAATCACATTAACCTTCAAAATCATACTTATGTCAACCAGACATTTCACCACATTTTTATTTATAACATCCCATTCCTTTAGGTGCATTTGTATCAAGCTACCACTTATCAACTACTACATTTATTTATTCTTCTTTTCTTTCTTTTTTTTTATCGTGGTGCTTCTTCTTTTACTTTTCCAAAAACTGCACATTCCCTCTATTTCATTGGTTCCACTCAAAAACCAAACCACCACCCCACACTTTAACTTTTGCATATTTCAAGGCCATTCAAGCGCTCATGGGGGGTAAAAGGGGTTCAAACATATGGCTATTCAAATAATTGGGTAAGGTTCGCAATGTGGTTGCTAAAGAAACAGGCTTATAGGCTCAATTGGGTTGACTACGATGTATTACATTAGGTGGGTATACTTTATATATCTAGCTTAACAAATAAATGTCTATATCACTTGTAAGACTGAATGAAGCTACTATTTCGCTTTGCAAACAAACAGGGCAAGTTCTAGGCATCAAATGTAAAGCGTAGAATACAGTACAACTCACACACACATGGCACATGAGTCACTCCAGATTGGTTTATCAAGACACTCTCTTTTGAGTGTTCGAGTTAGTTACAAACATACAAATTTAAGGTACTTTAGCAAGAGTCAACCACTAAGACTAAGCGTTACACTCTAGTGTTGACTGTATTCAGGTGTATTAACGCCAAGGGTTTCTCTTTCTATTTTAGCTTGTAGCCCATCAATACTAACTAAAAAATAAAAACAAAATAAACAAAAACTACCTACACCCGGTTCAAGCTAAACCCTTAGAAAAGAACCGTGACCCAAAGAAAAACCAAGGGGGAGTTACTACACTACCTAAAATAAAAAAATTATTTTGATATTTTCTCTAGACTAACTTCCCTCAAGAAACTGTCTTAAATATCTGTCATCAGGAAGAGTCCTTATATTCTTTTTTTTGTTCGACTAATGTCCCTCAAGAGACCTGTCGAAAGGTGTCCGTCTTCGGGCCAAGTCGAAGTTAACTAACATGACCCTACAATACCAACCAATCAAAAAGAAAGCAACATCATACAAAGTTATACAGTCTATTTACAACAATAGCCATCCCCCACCCCACACTTAAAAGTTTGGCATGTCCCCATGTCAACAAATATAAAGCAGAGTAAGGTAAGGGGACTTCCCTAAAGCTCAATCCTGATCAGAGACAGTGCCAGGATCGAGGTGACATGCTTGTCCTAGCGTCCGAAGCCATCCCATGATCTTTTTCTCTGACTTGGTCTGTTGAGTGATCAGAGTGTCAACTTTGGTGCCCAAGTTAGTGACAGAAGTGCGGAGACCAGCCATTTCTTGCTCCAAGGCTGTCAAGCGGGTATTTCGGCGGGCTTGTGATGGGCCCGCCTCATTAGCTCTCGGCGGTGGTGGTGCAGCAACATCCTCAGTATCCTCATCAGCTTCATCGTCATCCTCAACCATCACTACCGGCTCTCTCCCAATTGTGATTTTGCTAGCCCGGAACGGGGCTTTCAATGGCAATTTCCCATCAATTCTGGGATTTTCAGAGACTCTTGCAGCACGACATAGCCTAGTAACCAGAGAGGGGAAGTAAAATCCTTTGAGGACCTCTGGGGAGCGAACAAACATCTCATCATGTAGGAGCTTGGTGACATCAAAGTCCTGGTGGGTCATAAAACAATAGATAGCTGCTACTCTTGGCCCATTGGCATCGGTCGTGTTGCTGGAGGGTAGCAAGTGGTTGTTGATAATGGTAAGCCAACACTTAGCTTCCCAATTGAGAGACTATAAGTTCAATGTGATCCGATGCTTTATCCATATATGCTCCCTGTTAGACACACAAATCGCTTCAAGTATTGGTGCCCACCAAATAGTTGGACGATGATAAGCAATGTAAGTATCTCTGTCTCCGTGAAAACTGGCAGCCGGTATACTCGGCGGATGCCCTCGAGAGATGCATTGACCCGGGTGTTGCGTACTGTGACAACCTCATTCTCATGTTCTGGTAAGTTATTATAGAATTCCCTTACTATTTGTACATTCGCCTCCCCCGGCTCCTCAAAGAAAATGTCCAGCTGACACCTCCTCAACTCAG
This sequence comes from Nicotiana sylvestris, assembly GCF_000393655.2. Lineage (NCBI taxonomy): Eukaryota > Viridiplantae > Streptophyta > Magnoliopsida > Solanales > Solanaceae > Nicotiana > Nicotiana sylvestris. The sequence continues at coordinate 32,426,170 of NC_091062.1, forward strand.
CAAAGATGTTTGGTCATTCCACTTGCACAGCTTCCCGGTCAATATGCACCTTCGATAACAATTTCTTTGACGCCTTTGCATTGTACTTGTCCTCCGCCGGTTTGGAGATAAACCTAGTGCGGTCAAACTATGCCGCACTAGCTTGACCCCGAGCTCTCGAGGAACTACCCGGTCCACTAGCGGATGACCCTGTGTTGCGTCTCTTCCTAGATGGATGCATTTTACCTGTCAAACAAAGAATCTCCTATCAGTGAGGGTATGAGTTATATGAACCAATGGTGGTTACTCAGACTTCATCACAACTCCACATGGTCATATTAGCCCTTAGAACTCCATTGGGGCAATTCCACAAACACCTTCTGAGCAAGACACTACGCTAACACATTTAGCCCATATGGATACATCAATTCTTCCCCCAAATCAACAATTTGCAATTTACCATTCCACCCACAACACTAGTCTTACACACACAAGCACACCCATCAATACAACATTGTGCACCCACTTCTCTACAACATTAGGCATATAACCCATGAAAAAGCTAAAAAGGAAAAGCAAAAGAAAAAAATCTACGAAAAATACTACACACTTGAAAAGATTAAACTACCATAGAACTAAAACAAAAATATAAGAGAAGAGAGAGAGAAGCATGCCATACCTGGGATGAGTAGAGACTGAGAGGAATGGAGGTTAAGTGAGAATGGGAGATAGGAGTGAATGTGAGAGAATTGAAGAAGAAGAAGAAGAAGAAGAAGAAGAAGAAGAAGAAGAAGAAGAAGAAGAAGAAGAAGAAGAAGAAGAAGGGGAGTGTTGGTTAGGGTTTAGAGAGAGAAAGGAATTGGGAAAGTGAGGGGGGTGGCGGGTGTTTTATGAAATAAAAGGGGGGGGGATTAGAAAAGAAGAGAAAATAAAAAAAATGAAATTTTTACTTACTGGTGACGGAAATCAGTGAACCTCCGCGGTCGACCGCGGCCGCGGTGAGTTAGAGAAATTGAGGCAGAATGTTTCTGTTTTACCGCGGTCGTGTCGTGGTCACGGTGCGAGGATTGTTTTTGTTTTTTTGTTTTAAGGTTACAGAAGAAAATGAAAAAACAATAGTCATGGGTTGCCTCCCAGGCAGCGCCTGATTTAACGTCGCGGCATGACGCAGGCTCAGCTCATCACTCCTCATTCGCGTACTGGGGCTCTTCCAACATTATTATCTCTCTATCTCCTTTCTCTTCTGCCATTCCAAGGTAATGTTTCAACCTTTGCCCATTCACTGTGAGCTTATTCGTCCCATCTTCTAATTCAATTTCAACAGCTCTTTGAGAACATTTGCACCACTTTGAAGGGTCCTGACCATCGGGACTTCAACTTACCCGGAAACAATCTCAATCTTGAGTTGTATAACAACACTAGATCTTCAGATTTGAAGCTTTGGTCCACGATGTGCTTATCATGTATTAGTTTCATCCTTTCTTTGTATAATCTAGCACTCTCGAATGCCTGGAACCTGAATGCCTCTAGCTCATGTAGCCCAGTGACTCTGTTGGTGCCTACTGTCTCCATGTCTAAGTTCAACTGCCGCAATGCTCAAAGTGCTTTATGCTCGAGCTCTACCGGAAGGTGGCATGCCTTTCCAAATACCAACTTGTACAGTGACATACCAATTGGAGTTTTGAAGGTTGTGCGGTACGCCCACATTGCATCATCCAGCTTCTTCGCCCAATCGGTCCTTGTTGTATTCACTGTTTTTGTAAGGACACTTTTAATTTCCCTATTGAACACTTCAACTTGCCCGCTCGACTATGGGTGGTACGGGGTGTTCACTTTATGACGAACTCCATACTTTTCCAATAGCTGTGCGAATGTTTTATTGCAGAAATGGGTTCCTCCATCGCTGATTATAGCTCTCGGGGTGCCAAAACGTGTGAAGATGTTCTTCTTTAGAAAGCCTGTTACCCCTTTTGCATCATTGGTTGGGAGAGCCACTACTTCGACCCACTTGGAGACATAGTCAACTGCTACCAATATGTACTTGTTACCATATCAGTTGACAAATGGCCCCATGAAGTCGATCCCCCACATGTCAAAAACCTCCACCTCTTGAATTGTGGTCATTGGCATCTCGTGTCGGCGAGATATGTTGCTTGTCCTTTGGCATTCATCGCAACTTTTGACCCAAGCTTGGGCATCCTTGAACAGAGTTGGACAATACAAACCCGACTCTAACACCTTAGCTGCTGTCCGAATTCCTCCAAAGTGTCCACCATATGGTGAAGTATGGCAAGCCTGCAAAACAGAATGTTGATCTTTCTTGGGGATACACCTCCGGATCATGTTATCTACACATATTTTAAACAGTAGAGGTTCATCCCAATAATAAGACCGGCAATCACAGAAGAACTTTTTCTTTTGAATTAAGGAGAGTTCATAAGGTACAATACCACTTGCTAAATAATTAGTAATATCAGCATACAACGGTGCCTCCTCCATTGTCATTGCTAGTAATTGTTCATCTGGGAATGTCTCTGTTATATCCTCAACATCTACCTTCTTTTTAGCTCCTTCCAACCTTGAGAGGTGGTCAGCTACTTGGTTCTCTGTCCCTTTTCTGTCACAGATCTCCAGATCGAATTCTTGTTGCAAAAGAACCCAGCGAATCAAGCGTGGCTTTAACTCCTTCTTTTCTATCAGGTACCTAATTGCTGCATGGTCAGTGTAAACAATAACTTTTGAGCCAATCAAGTATGTCCTGAATTTGTCGAATGCAAAAACGACAACCAACATCTCCTTTTCCGTCACGGTGTAATTGAGTTGTGCACCGCTTAGCGTTCTGCTTGCATAGTAAATCAGGTGCATCAGTTTATCCTTTCGCCACCCCAAGACTGCTCCTATAGCATAGTCACTTGTGTCGCACATGAGATCGAACGGTTGCTCCCAGTTGGGTGCAATAATGATGGGTGCAGTCACTAATCTCTTCTTCAGCTCCTCAAATGCCAACCTTCAATCATTAGAAAACACAAAGGGCTGATCCTTTTCAAGGAGTTTGCATAAAGGGTTAGAAATCTTAGAGAAATCTTTTATGAATCGCCTGTAGAACCCGATATGCCCAAGGAAACTTCTCACTGCCTTGACTGAAGTAGGCGGTGGCAACTTCTCAATCACGTCAACCTTAGCTTAATTCCCTTACTGGACACTCGATGTCCTAAGACTATCCCTTTTTGTACCATAAAATGGCACTTTTCCCAGTTCAACACTAAATTTGTCTCCACACATCTTCTGAGCACTCTTCTTAAGTTGTGAAGACATTCCTCGAATGAATCTCCCACCACAGAGAAATCATCCATAAATACCTCCATAATGTCCTCCACCATGTTAGTGAAAATGGCTAACATGCACCGTTGAAATGTTGCCGATGCATTACAAAGCCCAAAAGGCATTCTCCGAAAGGCGAAGATGCCATATGGATAGGTGAATGATGTTTTATCTCTATCTTCGGGGGCTATTGAGATCTGATTGTACCCCGAATATCCATCCAAGAAACAGAAGTGAGATCGCCCAGCCAACCTGTCCAACATTTGGTTAATGAATGGCAAGGGAAAATGGTCCTTCCGGGTGGCTGTGTTTAATTTCCGGTAATCCATGCAAATATGCCATTTCGTGACTGTACGAGTCGAGATGAACTCGTTATTCTCATTTTGTACGACCGTCATTCCTCCCTTTTTCGGCACACATTGAACAAGGCTGACCCAATTGCTGTCAGAGATGGGGAAGATGATACCCGCATCTAATCATGTGATCACTTTCTTCTTCACCACCTCTTTCATATTTGGGTTCATCCTTTTTTGATGTTCTCTGGAAGGTTTGTGCCCTTCTTCCAAGAGAATCTTGTGCATACAAAAAGCTGGGCTGATACCCTTTATGTCCGCCATGGTCCAACCAATGGAAGTCTTACATTCTTGTAGCACCTGTAGGAGTTGCTCTACCTGCACATCTAGAAAACCAGATGATATAATAACAGGTAAAGTAGAATCAGGCCCTAAGAAAACGTACCTGAGGTGAGCTGGGAGCGGTTTCAGCTCCAGTTTAGGTGGTTCCTCTACTGATGGTTTTGCCGGTGGTGTAGCCCTCTTTTTTAACTCAAAGGACTCGAACTGAGGTTCCCTCTTCCAGAATCCTTGGCCTTCGAGTGTCATGACCCACTCTGCCAACCCTTCACCATCCATCTCCTCTATTCAATGGATCTTTAGCAGTTAGGGTCTCATCATCTTCATGTAGTATCACATCTACTGCCTCCACTAGGGAGCAATTAGCATATTCACTGGGTCTCCTCATTGATTGCTGAATGTTGAATATAACTTCTTTATCGTTCAACCTCATTTTTAATTCCCCAGTTTCACAATCGATCAATGCTCTCCCTGTGGCTAAGAATGGCCTACCCAGAATGATGGGTATCTCCTCATATACCTGACAATCCAAAATAACAAAGTCTGCAGAGAATACAAACTTACCCACTTGTACCAACACATCATCAAGAATCCCTGTCGGCCTTTTAACCGTACGACAGACAGTTGTAGAAGCATCGAAGTAGGTCTAGCTCTGCCAATGCCCAGTTTGGTATATATGGCCAGAGACATCAAGTTTATGCTGACTCCTAAGTCACATAATGCCTTTGCAAAGGCATAACTCCCAATAGTGCACAGAATAGTGAAACTACCTGGGTCAGACATCTTTTGAGCCATGGGTCTTGTCACAACTACACTGCATGTCTGTGTCAGAGTTACTGTAAATAGGTCCTGAAAGTCAAATTTTCGTGACATTAGATCCTTCATCATCTTTGCATAGCCTGGCATCTCCCTCAAAGCATCCATCAGAGGAATATTCAATTGAATTTGACGAAGCATCTCCATGAATTTCCTGTATTGATCTTCCTTCTTTTGTTTTGCCAGTGTCTGAGGGAATGGTGCAGGTATCACCCTTTGTGCACTGCTTGTTGGCTTCTCTCTATTGGGGTTCTGTGTCACAAGAGGTACCACCTGTTCTACAACTTGTTCACTCTCATTAGCCTTACCCTTATCATCCTGAACCTGTTCAACCACTACTTCAGTAAGTTCTGCTGATTCATTTACCTCCAATGGAATTAGAGTGGCTGGCGTAGTCTCTTTGCTGGATTGTGCAACTTCTTGCTCCCTGTCTAAATCTCTCCCATTCCGGAGACTTACTGCCATCAACCGATTCAGGTTTTGCTCCTATGGGTTAATGTTCGTGTCCGCTGGCAATGTTCCCTGGGGGCGGTTGTTTAAGGCCATGGACATCTGCCCCAATTGAGTTTCAATGTTCTTTATTGTTGAGTCATGCACTGCCAACTTTTCCTGCATCTTACCATTTGTTCCAATGAGTTGTTGAAGCATACCCCTGATCTCTACCATGTTGTTATCTTGTTGCTGAAGAGGTGGCTGATATGTCAACTGTTGCTGGTTCTATTGCAGATAGCCTTGTTGTCTCTGATATGGCACCATTTGTCCTTGGGGCTGCTTACCTCCAAGTTGTGGCATGTTTGGTCTACTGGGGATTTGGTGCCGGTCTCCATTGTTATCCTCCTTGTCTCTGACCCCCAAAGTTGTTGACATAATTCATATCCTCTTTTAACCCTTGGTTGTCACCTTCTCCACTCCATGAACACACATAAGACTGATTACTGCAGGGTGTACACAGTCCTCCATTTGTTGTGTCAATGATATGCACTTGCTTTGTACCCATCTCATCAATCTTCTTTGTCAATATACTCATCTGAGTCATGAGTGTGGCTATGTTCTCTGCATGCGAATTATTTGGATCAATAGGAACTAAATGCACTATTGGTGCCAGTGTTGCACCTCTCGTTATCTACCCCGAATTCTGGGACATCTTGTCAAGAAGGATTTTGCACTTGGTGAATGTCTTACTCAAAAATGCACCCCCAGCTAAAGCATCTACATTGGCCTTTAGATTGTCTGCTAACCCCATATAGAATCTCTGACCGAGCATCTGGTCTGGAATACCGTGGTGGGGACACTTCACTAGTATTCCTTTGAATCTTTCCCAAGTTTCCTGCAAGGTCTCAGTAGGCTGCTGCTTGTACTGCAATATCTCATCGATCTGTCTTGCAGCCTTGTTGGGCAGGTAAAACTTGTTCAGGAACTGCTTGACTAATTCCTCCCAGGTGACAATGGAATTTATTGGGAGCGAATTCAGCCAAGTTCGAGCTTCCCCAGTCATAGAGAACGGGAACAATAACAGTTTGATAGCTTTTGGGGTCACATTTGGCTGCCTTTGGGTCACACAAATTGGCAGCAAATTTTTCAAGTGTTGTTGAGGGTCTTCAATGTCTGACCCGGAGAACTATCCCTTACTCTGCAGAAGATGCAGCATGTTGTTGGTAATCTGGAATGTCCCCGCTTGTATTGGGGGCACAAAAATGGCAGTGGCCAGGATGTCAGCTGTTGGTTGTGCCCAATCATAAAGTGCAGCTTCTAGCACAAGAGGTGCCACCACTATGACGTTTGGGTCAGTTGGCTCATCCCTGATGTTTTCGTTGACGTTATTTACGTCACCCATGTCAATTTCAAGTTGGCGTGTTTGTTGTGATTGTTTGTTCTTCTTGTTGGTACGGTTCAATGCCCTAAATATTTTTTCGGGGTCTGAAAGTCCTTCAAGCAGTTCGTCAGTCTTCGAATTTCTAAGCATACACCTGAATTCCACAAGAGTTCAAACGTGAGAATTTCAATGAAAAATATGGTTTAAAAACCTTAGAAAATTGATCTAAACTAATAATTCTAGCACTACTTCTAAGTTGTAATAAATAGCACCGTTAATTACCCGACAACAACGCCAAAATTTGATCACGCCCAACTATGCCTTTTAAAAGACAAAGCGGTCATTGCAAATATAATCCGGTTTTAAGTCCGAAGTCGAATCCTCAGGGAACTAACTTATCTATTACAACTCTGGCAATGCTATTATCAATTCAAACAATTTCCAGATGCAAGATTTTTATCAATAACAATTGGGTTTTTATTTACTACTTCAAATTATATTAAAAATAACAATATGTTAAATCAAAGATAATTCAATGGTAAAAAGGTCCAGGGCATTGGTTTCCCCAATTGCTAGTTTAAGTCTTAACTCTTTTGCTATAATCTCGCCATAATACTCTATGAGGATTATGAGCTATGGGTTATCGTAATTATCTCTCGATCAACTACGATAATATACTAGAGCATTCTCTCGAACTATTCTAGCTGATAATTTGTGCAACTCTCAATTATCCCACCAAAATTTCGTTATCTCTAACCCTACTTTTAAGCTCAAGTAATGAATCTCTTCAATTACCCAAAAGTGGTGTTGTTCAACAACAGTCTAATCTAGTATTCTTTCTCAAGCAACACAAGGCAATTAAACACGATTAATCAAGGGCCCATTCAATTAATCACCATGCAAAACGTAGTTGAACAATCATATAATAAATCCGGCTCGATTATAACAAAGTTGAGTCAAAACTTCATCCAACAATTGGTTCCATCAACCCTAGATCAAATGTTTAGCTACTCATAACTAAGCAAGATAAAACTACTAAATTGTTCATAATGTGTAATTGCAACAATAAAGAGAAGATACAAAAACTCTAATGTTTGGTCGTTCTTCTCACACTTGTTCTTGCCTCCAAAGTAGTTTAAAAACAAGTTTGAAACTTTCTTGGGCGAGCTTCTTGAGTTTATAAGGGTTTGGAATAAGTTTTCCCCGAGTTACACTTTGGTCCCAAAATTTCTGGCAACTGCACAGTTCACCGCGTTGCGACAGAACGTGGCGCGACCGCGGTGGGAGACAAACATTCTGGCTCGCGTCTTTAGCCTGCTGCGGTCCAGTCGCGGTGGCTTCAAGCCCAGACCTCTTTTTGCTTCTTTCCGCTCGGGTGCTTCTTGATTGAACGATTTTTTCACATTATTGACTCCAAACACTCCATAGTTCTTCCTAACTTGGATTAGTCCCTGCGAAGCAAAAGAACACCAATTAAGGCATTTTGTTATCATTTAACCTATAAAACAACAATAAAACATGGTATAATTAGGGTGTAAATATCGTCTATGTAACTTATTATCAACTACTAATATAGTTTATTAATACTGAAAAATACATTCGTGATTAATTTATTTTAGTTGACTGAGTGCATTTCTCGATAGTTATTTGTTCAAAACTATGCCAATTTTTATGAGGTTATTGTTGTCGTTAATACGTGGAAAGATCAATTAACTTGCAACTTAAGACAAACATTGCAGTCAACAGAATTGAACTAGAAGGTGAAAATACTGACCCCTTTTGTTAATTAATCACTCACTAAGTCACTATAGATCCTTTAAGGACGACGAACAAAATTGCCAAACCGGCTAGAAAACTACTAAAGATTACGGTGGAATAAATATTCTTTTATTTTAAATTAAATAATAAATATTTTGAATTTAAGTTCTGTGAATAAAATTGCTTTTCATAGAAAGAGTTTTATTTTCAAAGTACAAACATCCAACACAAACCTAATAACCAATTTGGTCCAACGGCGAATACCGAACATCGAATAAAAAACAAAAACATTGTCAATCAGAAAGACTTTTGGCATGAGATGCCCCCACTCTTTTAATTACTAATTAGGACATCTGAATAGGAGAGTGATGTGTACCTATTTACACCCATATATTTTCTTGGTCTTAATTCAAAGTTATTGTGATTATATTGACAAGTATGACGTGGTGTATTACTATATTTCTTTTATATTGGGTTATGGTCAAGTCTACTGGTCAAATTAAATCAAGCCACCTTCAAATTACTCCAAAGAAATAAGTTTGAACATTTGTATATGTCAACAAGCTGATAATTAATTTATATTTTTTCTATTGAATTACTCATGTAATTTGTTTTGACTATATATGCTGTTTTTGTTATGTTGATAAAAAGGATCTTTCTATTTTTCATTCCTTTTTTTAAAAAAATAATTAAAAGGGTAGCGGAGGAACAACAACAATAATATATTCAGTGTAATCTCACAAATAAAGTCTGCCGAAGGTGTCAGTAGAGGAAACACAAGTAAAATGGAAATGTTTACACTATTCGAATGGGATTCATCTGGGAACTTTTGAGTAATTAAAATTAAATATTTATTTTTTTATTATTCCATAAATTTTAATGTGAAGACTTTTTTTGATCTTTAAATAAAATCTGATTCTATCGTTGCAACAAAATATGAAGACTTTTTTTGGTCTAAAAAGAATCTTCTATCAATTTTATTATGATAACCGATATCCAGTGTGAACACATGTCGTGGAAATTTTCCATCTAATTGCTAATTGATTATGTGTGAGACTTTCTTTACAATCAAGATTCCTTGAAATTTCCTATAGTTTTGAATAAATAACTCCCTGTATATGTGCTTCAATTAATAAAGTTTTCCAGAATTCAATCTAAATTTAGTACTATAAAAATATTATCTAATTAAGCTTATTCACAAAAATAGTTGGTTTAATCAAGGGTAAAACTATGATTCATCACACAATTACACTTGTGCAAATAGATCAAAAACAATTTTCTTATGTATATGATAAATATTGAATTTAGCTTTTTGATATAAGAGAAAACTTATCGTTTAGAGATAGAGGTGGTTAAAAGTTACTAGTTTAGATTTGATAAAATTTCTAATTGGTTTAATAACTTCTCTATTACCAAAAACTTCTCTATTATCATCGATGCGAGTACCAGAAATCAGGTAGAAAACCAAAAACTTCTCTATTACCATTTGGAGGTGCAACATGTACACTAATTTTTTTTGCTTTTCGTTCGGTGTTTGTTGGGGCTTCGATTAATCCAGATTTATATCGCGTAAGGCCTATTAAAAGAGGAATACTTCCTATCATATTTTCTTTTTCATTCTTAGGATTCAAATTTGAGTGGTCTCATTAAGAGTAAAGAAACTCCTACCGATCCCATACTAGAAACGTTGGAGGTACGTACATTAAGCTCCCGTTTGACCATAGATTTGTTCATGAAATACAATCAGTTTATGAAAAAAACTTGAGAGTTTTTTTCAAGTTCCTAAAATCTTGTTTAGGACAGTTTTTGGGTGAAATTTTTTCTTCCACTCATAAAACTTCAACTATAATTTCAAATAATATACATGTCCAAACACAATTTCAACTTTCAAAAATTATTTTTCAACTTAACTTCAAAAACTTTTTTTCTCAAATTTCAATCAAATTTATCTCCAAAACTTAGCTAAAACATACTACTAGTTCCTTATTAGAGAAAGCTCGCTAGCATGCATGTGGACAAGTTGGTTCAATGAAACCAATGCAACTTCGTGTAATGTGCAGAGCCAAGGGAGCAATGAATATTTAACTCAATTTGCTTTCTTTGACTCCATCTCTGGTCATTCTAGACTGCTTGATTGATTACGACGGTCAACTCGTCCTTAATATATCCATCTTGTCAATCTTTTTGCCAGCCCTCCTCCTACTATAAATATGTACTACATATAAATCTTATCCTCAATTATATAACACCAGCACTTCTCCCTTTCCATTTATCCAAGAAATCATCTTCTCCCAAAATATTCAAAGGAAATATTATTAAGTATTCGATATTTGATATTTACTAATTCAGAAATACAATTGTCGAAAGAACTAAGGAAACACAAAGACATGTCAAGAGGAAGAAATGGCAGAGATCAGGTGAAGGTGGTGATAATAAACACAGAATATATAGAGACTGATGCTAGAAGTTTCAAAACAGTAGTGCAGAAACTAACTGGAAAGGATGCAGCAGCAGCAGCTACTTCAGTTCAAAATTCTGGTGTGAAAATGTCCAAGTTCAAGTCTAATAATCCTACTTTAGGAAGGGGAATGTCATTCAAGTTGGATAACTTGCTGAAATTAGAGTTGCCTTCTTTCGACAACCTTTTTACCCTTTACGCAGAAGAAGATCAAATATGTTCTTAACATAAAAACTTTTGTGCATATTGCTGCTAGCTTTTTCTTAATTACTTCTTGATGGCGTGCAATATATATAACAGTGGAATAGACTGCTTGTCTAAATTGTCTTTTCATTCTATTTCTCTCGGCTTTCCTCAACTTCTTTGGTACTTTCAGTTTAGTTATACTTCCCTAATTACAACAACAACAACAACCTAGTGTAACCCAGTATACAACAACCCAATATACTTCCCTAATTACATTCTTTTAATTTATTCAAAAAAAAAAAAAGATGGGATTCGGGCGAATAAGACTGAAAACATCCAATTTTTGGTGTAAAATATATAGGAATATAATGCTCTCTTTTATTTTAAGATAATATATATGTACATATATATAATCAGTTACGTTGAAGCTTTAAATGGGGTCAAAGAGATTCTTTAGTCGATACTCGGTAGAGAATAGAGATCATTTTCCATTTTCCTAATATGAGAAAATTTTTTGTTTAGGGAGAAAATATATCGGATTTAGTTTATAACTCGATGGTCAATGAACTTATGGCGTGTTACTCGAAAAATAAATTGCTTTCGCCCTATCCACTTTCTTATTGCTGTTTGTGAAAGAGTGTGGCTCTTTAGTTAATTACGAACTGGAGCACATAAGGACTATTATAAGAAAAATAAAATGAGTATAGATTTTTGGTCAAACTTGTAAATTATTTTCCTATGTATGTGTGACCCAATAGGTCTAAGGCCCATAATTAATATTTAATTAATTATCAAATCTCATCCGTCCGATCGGTTACTTGATGGATGTACCGGATTAAGTGAGAACCTCTATAAATTGGTCCTCTCCCCACCCATTAGGGTTACCGTATTTTTATTTTCTCTTCCATCTCTAAAGGCGGCGGTAACAAAAAGTTAGGGCAAGGGGCGAGAAACCAGTTTTTGAATTAACGCTTCCGCTTCAAGATAATGGATTCTGCTTCAGGTATGTTTTCTATGGCAATTACATGTAAGATTATCATGTTCAAGATCCTGATATGAATTAAAGTTTATGCTTACATGTGGTATCAGAGCCTGGATTTTTGAATTGATAATCTTCGCAAACGAATTTTTTCATATTCATGAACCGCTTCAAAAATCATGTGCTATCATTAATTACAGAATCATGTCTTTAACTTTTGACAATATTTTACTATAGTTGAACAGATTTGAGGTTTGAACACTAAAGGTTTATAATTCCGTGTCTTTAGTATATAAGTGAATTTGGACTAATTTTCGTTGATCTAAAAGTCCAAACCAATATCATCCATTGTTGTTCACTGTTTTAATTGGTTAAAACTTGATGTTTGTTATTATTCTCCAAAAGTGGCTTGAAAATATTTTTCCAGTATAGAACAAGTTTGGTGTCAGAAGTTGCGTTAATGTGCAAGAATTTGATGAAACATGAATAATTTGTTTTGGGCTATTAAGTTGGTGAAACCATTTATTATCTATTTTATGTATGTGATTAATGTTTATGTAGTTTGTTAGTCACTAAAGTGATCAAACTATATTGTTTAAAATATTCTGATATTTATTTTATGTGTGCATTTATGTTTATATAGTTTGTTAGTCGCCAAAGTGACCAAACTAGTATGTTTAGAAATATGCATACATAAAATTATAGTTTATCCATGAAATTAATGAAATGCCTATAATTTAAAAATAGTGGATAAATTAATTTTCATTATTGCTAGAACTTAAGGATTTACCCAAAGGTGCATCAATTATTCTATGAATAGTGAATATGATGAGGTAAATTAATATTCTTAGTCAAATATATATTGTCTGTCCAAAGATGACATATATATTTGGTTAAAAATATTTAATTACCTATTAAGACTAAATGGCATTTAAATTATGATAGTGTGTCATAGTATCTACCCAAAGGAGAATTGCGATATGCTTTAACTGTTTTGTTGAATCCATATTGATTTGTGAGCATGTATTATCTATTTTGCAGCTATTCCTTTTCATTCGCTTGCTTCGTCTATTACTATGTTCAATGGATTGAACTTCTCTGAATGGCGTGAACAAGTCCAGTTCCACTTAGGTGTGATGGATCTTGACTTGGCTCTGCTGAATGATAAGCCCGCTGTCATTACTGATTCGAGCTGTGCGGATGAGAAGTCTTTCCATAAAGCATGGGAATGCTCTAACAGGCTAAGCCTTATGTTTATGCGAATGAATATTGCCAACAACATTAAGAGTACTATTCCACAAACAGAAAGTGCCAGGGAATAACTGACGTTTGTGGAAGAACGTTTTCGTTCTGCAGATAAGTCTCTCGCTGGTACACTAATGGCTAAACTCACGACCATGAAGTTTGATGGGTCGCGTAGTATGCAAAATCATATCATCGAGATGACTAACATTGCAGCAAGACTTCAGACCTTGAGGATGAAAGTGGATGACTCCTTCTTGGTTTAGTTTATTCTGAACTCGTTACCTCCTGAGTATGGACCTTTTCAAATTAACTATAACACTATTAAGGATAAGTGGAATGTTAGTGAATTGTCCAGTATGCTTACTCAGGAGGAGTCGAGACTTAAGAAACAAGGGAATCATTCAATTAACCTCATGGGTCAAGGAGCTTGGTAAAGGACTTAAAGTGAAGGCCAACAAGTTCAAGAAGAAGAAAGCACCTGCTAAAGCTCAACAGGATGCTAACAAGGAACATAAGGCAGATACGTGTCGTTTCTGTAACAAGGAAGGACACTATCAGAAAGATTGCCTGAAACGTAAAGCTTGGTTCGAAAAGAAAGGTACAATTAGTGCTTTTGTATGTTTCGAATCAAATTTAGTAGAAGTTCCTAATAATACTTGGTGGCTTGATTCTGGTGCAACTGCTCATGTATCTACTACGTTGCAGGGATTCCTTACGATCCAAACTACAAATCCAAATAAGGATTTCTTGTTCATGGGAAATCGTATGAAGGCTCCAATTGAAGGCATAGGGACTTATCGTTTGATCATGGAGACTGGACGTCACCTTGATCTATTACAGACTCTTTATGTACCTTCAGTTTCTAGGAATTTGATTTCTCTTTCAAGACTTGATGTTTCTGGATTTGATTTAAAGTTTGGAAATGGATGTTTCAATTTATATAAGAATGCTATTTTTTATGGTTCTGGCTTTCTCAGTGATGGTTTATATAAATTGCAACTCGATATTGGTTTTTCTGAATCCCTTCTTAGTGTTCAACATAATGTTGGAATTAAACGTAGTTCACTAGATGAAAGTTCTGCTTACTTGTGGCATAGACGTTTAGGTCATATATCCAAAGAAAGGTTAGAAAGATTAGTAAAAAATGAGATTCTTCCGAATCTAAATTTTACTGATCTTACTATATGTTTGGATTGCATTAAGGGAAAGCAAACCAAGCATAGTAAGAAAGGTGCCACAAGAAGCACCCAGCTTCTTGAAATTATACACACCGATATTTGTGGACCTTTTGATGTTCCATCTTTTGGTGTAGAGAAATATTTTATCACTTTTATCGATGATTTTTCACGTTATGGATACATCTATTTGCTGAAAGAAAAATCTCAAGCAGCAGATGCTCTCAAAGTGTTTGTTAATGGGGTTGAAAGGCAATTAGATAAAAAGGTGAAAATCATTAGGTCAGATAGAGATGGTGAATATTATGGAAAATATAATGAATCAGGACAATGTCCAGGTCCATTTGCAAAGTTCCTCGAGGAACGTGGCATATGTACACAGTATACTATGTCAGGAACACCTCAACAAAATGGTGTTGCAGAAAGGCGCAATCGAACACTTATGGATATGGTTAAGAGCATGATAAGTAATTCCTCATTACCCAAATCATTGTGGATGTATGCTCTTAAAACCGTTGTATATTTATTAAACAAGGTTCCTAGTAAGGCAGTTCCAAAGACCCCTTTTGAACTATGGACAGGAAGAAAACCTAGTTTAAGGCACCTGCATGTTTGGGGTTGCCCAGCGGAAGCTAGAGTTTATAATCCACAAGAAAAGAAATTAGATTCTCGAATAGTAAGTGGTTACTTTATTGGTTACCCAGAGAAATCTAAAGGGTATGTGTTTTACTGTCTAAACCATAGTTCGAGAATTGTTGAAACCGGTAATGCAAGATTCATTGAGAATGGTGAAGTTAGTGGGAGTGTTGAAAAGCAAAGTGTGGAAAGTAAAGAGGTGAGGGTCAATATTCTATTACCCAAAAATGTGCCTACTTCCACACAAATACCAAATATTGTTCCAATTGTTGAAGAACACTTTGACAATACCGAGCAACATTTGGATGAAACACTTCATGAAGAAACTAACTCACAAATATCTGACACAAATGAACCACAAGAAATGCCATTAAGAAAATCTCAAAGAGTTAGAAAATCAGCTATTTCGGATGATTACGTGGTTTTATTTGCAAGAGTCAGATTTTGACATTGGTCTTAATAAGGATCCGGTTTCATTTTCACAAGCCATAGAAAGTAATGAGTCTGAAAAATGGATTGATGCCATGAAGGAAGAGTTAAAATCCATGGAATACAATAAAGTCTGGGATCTTGTTGAATTGCCAGAAAGTTCTAAGAGAATCGGCTGTAGATGGGTCTTTAAGACCAAACGCGATTCAAATGGCAATATTGAGAGATACAAAGCCAGACTTGTTGCCAAGGGTTATACTCAGAAAGGAGGCATTGATTATAAAGAGACCTTTTCGCCGGTCTCAAAGAAAGAATCGTTGAGAATTATTATGGCTTTGGTGGCTCATTATGATTTAGAGTTACACCAAATGGATATGAAAATTGCCTTTCTTAATGGAGACCTCGAGGAAGAAGTTTATATGGACCAACCAGAGGGTTTCGAAACTAAAGGAAAAGGTCAAATGGTGTGTAAACTGAAGAAGTCAATATATGGACTTAAACAAGCCTCACGACAATGGTATATAAAGTTTAATGATACCATAACATCTTTTGGATTTGTGGAAAATACCGTTGATCGGTGTATATACCAAAAAATCAGTGGGAGCAAGTTTATATTTTTAGTCCTATATGTTGATGATATTCTACTTGCTGCTAATGATTTAGGCATATTGCGTGAGACTAAAGATTTTCTCTCTAGGAATTTTGAAATGAAAGATATGGGTGAGGCATCTTATGTGATAGGAATAGAAATATTCCGTGATAGATCACAAGGATTATTGGGATTGTCTCAAAAAGGCTATATCGAAAGAATTCTAGAGAGATTCAACATGAATAATTGTTCAGCAGGAATTGTTCCAATTCAAAAAGGGGACAAATTTAGTCTTATGCAATGCCCTAAGAATGATGTAGAACGAAAGGAAATGGAATCAATTCCTTACTCTTCAATTGTTAGTAGTCTGATGTATGCTCATACTTGCACAAGACCGGATATTAGTTTTGCGGTCGGAATGCTAGGAAGATATCAGAGTAACCCAGGAATTGATCATTGGAAAGTTGCAAAGAAAGTTTTGAGGTACCTGAAAGGAACGAAGGATTACATGCTCATGTATAGGAGATCCAAGCATTTGGAAGTTGTTGGATACTCGGATTCAGATTTCGCTGGATATATTGACACTAGAAAATCCACGTTTGGTTATTTGTTCCAATTAGCTGAAGGAGCAATATCGTGGAAGAGTGCCAAACAGTCTGTTATTGCTACATCCACGATGGAAGCAGAATTTGTGGCATGTTTTGAAGCCACAATTCATGCATTATGGCTGCGAAACTTTATTTCAGGACTTGAGGTTGTCGACACCATTACCAAGCCGCTGAAAATTTACTGTGATAATTCTGCAGTAGTATTCTTCTCCAAGAACGATAAGTACTCCAAAGGTGCCAAACATATGGAATTAAAGTACTTTACCGTCAAGAATGAAGTTCAGAAACAAAGAGTGTCACTTGAGCATATTAGAACTGATCTCATGATTGCAGATTCATTAACGAAAGGTTTACAACCAAAGATATTTAAAGAACATGTACATATAATGGGTCTTGGCTGTATTTATGACTGATGTATTTATGATGTTTTGACACTCTGAGCTCATTTATATGTTTCTGATATACATTAGTGATTTCTTGTTTCTCATAATGGTGTACACATTATTGTTTTGAGATATTACAGGATAAGTCTCAATGAGATATTATTGTGGACCATAATATTTTATAGCTTATGGACCTGGTACAATGAGTTGCTAATGTTGTGGTATATGGAAGGGAGTATGTAGACAAATTATATATAACCGCCATAACTCACATTTAGTAGTTTATCGTATTATGGTATTTATGATGGACATTATAGAAGAGATTTGTTTATGCGCAACTAATGTTCCTATAGTAAATATTAATATTATGTGATTATTGGGCCAAGTGGGAGAATGTAAATTATTTTCCTATGTATGTGTGACCCAATAGGTCTAAGGCCCATAATTAATATTTAATTAATTATCAAATCTCATTCGTCCAATCGGTTACTTGATGGACGTACCGGATTAAGTGAGAACCTATATAAATTGGTCTTCTCCCCACCCATTAGGGTTACCGTATTTTTATTTTCTCTTCCATCTGTAAAGGCGGCGGTAACAAAAAGTTAGGGCAAGGGGCGAGAAACCAGTTTTTGAATTAACGCTTCCGCTTCAAGATAATGGATTCCGCTTCAGGTATATTTTCTATGGCAATTACATGTAAGATTATCATGTTCAAGATCCTGGTATGAATTAAAGTTTATGCTTACAAAACTTTGAAGGAAATTGATAGACCCTGAGCAGAGACTGCAAAGATAGGAAAAATTAAAAGAAACAACAAGAATTAGAAGCTGTTGAGATTGGTCTGATCTCTGAGATTATACTGTATATATAATGGGGCGGTGCGGGGCGGGGTTAGACATACAAGCGGGGCGGGCGGGTTTATACACATGCGGGTATGGGGCGGTGCAAGGCGGGTTAAAATAAATGAAATTTAATTTTTGCGGGTGCGAGTATGAGTTTAAATTTTTACGACATTACAGTTTTTCAAGTTCTTGTGGTTGTTGTTATGGAATTTATTTCACATTTCCTTCATCTGTGATGGATGAACTAATAGGATCTTACTATTATAAACAAAATGCTTTAATTTTTTTTGACAAATTAACCATTTAGTAAATAGCTTTTGTAATTTGTTGTTACTATCTACCTTCTGCACAGGTTTTGGAAGTTATAGAATTGGTATATCGAGTGTCAGTTTTGGAATTGAACGCATCCCAGTGGAAAACTTTTAGCTTAAACTTTTTATTGTACTCGATAATTATGGAAAGATTGGCTTTTTTGCCGTACTGCATGCTTCATATGTTGCTATTGCATATTTCTTTTCATTATAAAATTATACTTTTTTAAAATATAATCGGTGAAAAAACTAGATATTTGACATTTGAAGATAAAAAATCTAAAATTTGATCGAAGAATTTCTCATGTTAGCCCTCATTTTTATAACCCGAAATAAAATGAGATTGACAATGACATTTAATTAATAAGCAAAAATAAAAATAAGACAAATTGAAAAGAAAAAAAGAATTGCGGGGCGGGACGGGGAAGGTGGATGCAGGGCGGAGCGGGTGAATGTAAGCTAAAATTAGAGCTATGCGGGGTGGGGCGGGGCGGGGTGGGGCGGGTGGACGCGGATGTGATGCGAGACGGGGCGGGTTAAAAGAGCTATGCAGAGCAGGGCAAGTGGATGCGGGTGCGGTGCGATGCAGGGCAGGTGGATACGGGTTAAAAGAGCTATGTGGGACGGGACGGGTGAAAGCGGGGTACGATGCGGGGCAGGTGGATGCGAGTTAAAAAAGCTATGCGAGACAAGGCGAGACGGATTAAAATTTTGCGGGTTAAGATAGAACTCACCCCGTACATCGCTTGCCATCCCTTGTACAACTTTACAATTATTAGGTACAGAAGTCCAACTGCAGTTTAATAAAAACATAACCATTATCCAAAGAAGAGAATGAAAGTGTTTGACTTGACATAAAGTTTAAAAAGGAATAAAGACTTTTGAAATTTGTAGTTACGTAATAAGCTATAGATATTTGTATGACTTTAATTATGGATAATATCAAAAGTTAAAACTTAAATTATTTTTAAATAAGGAGATATGACATTTTTTTTAGAGCAGCAAAAAAATGAAAAGTATGCTACATAAATTAAGAAAAAAATAGTAGCATTGATTAATCAAAAGAAAAGAGAATTAATTCATTCATGCTAGAGAGAGAGGAGAAACGTGTTCAAATCTGCTCTTCAACACTGGACATATTCCTCAGATCTGGGAGGAAATTTAAGGCTGAGAAATTTGATAGTATGTTGGTAACTGCGGTTCCAAAACTGTAACGACAATCAAACCTTTTTATAACAATCTTATTTGTTTCGATATTTTTTGACTGCTATAAAGAAGTGTTACATTGTTATAAAAGACATAGACTTATCACATAATATAAAAATTAGTTCCGAAAAAAACTTAATTTTTATAGTGAATAACTATTATACATAGGGATGTTGTTATAGAGAGGTCTGACTGTATCCATTTTCAGTTTACAGTGTGTAGAGTCGGATCTTAATTTTAAATTAAATTCTTACAAAATCGATTGCACATTTGAAACATGAGTTCAAAGTAAGAAAAAAAAAATTATATTCAGTTGAACTCATTGAGTAAGGCTCAGAATATGTGGTAGTAAAGTGTAATAGACACCAAATATAATGTAAAACAACAAATGAATTATCATATAATTAAGCCAAAAGAAAAACGAAAAATCTAAAAAATGTGTGTGTATACCAGGCCAATTATAAGAGTACTACGCTAAATAAAAAAGACAGTAGTAAATAGTACTACCAATTTTGAGACCTCAGTCACCAACAGACTACCATCTTCTTCTTCTTCAATTCTTCTTTTAATCTCTTTTCAAACTTTAACTTGTATTCATTTATCTCAAAATCTGATACCTTTTATTGAATACAAAATGTTAGAGGTACAGTCTTTAATCTAAAACAGAAAGTACGTACTTACATGGTTTGATTATATTGTACTACTGGTACGTCTAGCTATATCACCTCCTCATGAGAAGCACAGTCATCCGTTTTCGAATAGAAAATTTTCTCTCTTCAAAACAATGACTTAAAAGAGGAATTACCTTTATATATAAATCCATGATTAAGACTTTTTGCGGCTATCAATGTACCTTACCACAATAGATAGTCACTTTTTGTAAAATAATTTGAACAGAATGGTATATATTTTTTTTTCTTTTTAAAAAAAGCAAAAGAATATTTTCTTGAACTTTTGTAAAACCACTATAGATATTTCTTGAATGTTTTACAAAAGTTAACATATTTAGTAATATGAGTTGAGCTAATGAATAAAGTGAGGTGTCATATCACCAATCTCAATTACCTAATTGTTATTGTTATATTGTTTAACAAAAGTTAACACAAATTTCAAAATATTACCAAAAAGAAAATTAAAAATTATTTATTTTTAACTACAGGTCTCGAGTTTAAATTTTGGGAATGAAGTGACTGTTGGTAGGGAATACTTTTACTTCGAAGTGAGATTTTTCAATGCAAATTTTAATTAGTGGAGCCTCGAAACGAATATGAAATATCAATGATAAAAATATCATGTGTAAAGGCATTGGGAATTACTTGTTGGTGACATTGACGTACTACTAATACCATGATCTCCCTATTACATGATAAGATCAAATTTCTTGTCGGTGACTTTGTACTACTAACATTGTCGTGTTCCTATTCCATGAAAACTAAGAAGGCCAAATTTCTTTTGGTGACAATATCAGTGTACTACTTCAAATCTAGTAGTACTATATATCAAATATCAGTAGTGTACTGCTCCAGTTAGTAACATTGTCCCATTTTCCCGGAAGATTTTATTTTGTGTCTCGTACAACTGACACTAATTGTATGAGGCAACTTTTTTGTCTCACAATTTTGTGGATTTAAATTTCTGTGAACCCATAAGTATAAGATTGAGGTCCACAAATTTGTAAGACAAAAATAAACCTCATACAACTAGTATAAATTATATGAGACACAAAATAAAACTTCTCCATTTTCCCAGATAGACAGGGATGGATCTATATGGTGGCAATGGGGAGAATGGGGAAACTAGTGGCAAGAGCAAAAAAATGTGGCTTTGCTCCGAATAGGCCGAGAAAAACTTTTTTTTTTTCCAGAAATGTTTTACTTTTTATCGGAACCAATGTTTGGCCAGATAAATTCAAATTTCACTTAAAATTCAATCTCGAAAATTTAAAAAAACTTCAAAAATATTTTACAAACTTTACTTCAGATCACTCACAAAAATTCAAAAAAACAACTCCAAATTGTATTCATCTTCAAACACAACTCTAATTTTCAAATATCATTTTCACTTTATTTTTTTTCCGAAATTTCATAATTCTTATGGCCAAACACCACTTAATATAAATAGTTGTCTACTCAAACATTGAATGTGTAATATATGTATAATATGTATATTATAACTAATATAAGTACATTGCCTAAAAAATAAATAGTGAAACTGACTGGTTATTTATTGTTACGCCCCGCAATATTACGTCGATAATAAGTCATGTAGTATTATATTACGATGATATTACGCCTTGCAGTATTACATTACGATGATGTTACGCTTCGCAGTATTAAATTACGATGATGTTGCATCCTGTAGTATTGTACGTTGAATTTGTCGTAAGGTAATTGACATCAGTCCAAGGAAAAGATTATTTGGAAATTATAAGAATTATGTTATTTCAAATAAGTGATGAGTAAATTCGTGAAGGTGAGAGGGGAAGCAAGTCAAAGAGCGAATTTTCGTCCAAGTTTGGCATGTTGGAATAAAATACGGTTCGAGCTATAATACCCAACACTTATGGACTAGTACCATGCAAGGTACCATATGACCACGGTAGTATGATGTATAAAGTATATTAAAAATAAGTAGAATATTAAGTAATTTGAGACAATTCTTAATTATAGGGGTAATTGATTAGTTATCGAGTAGCGAAATATTACCTAGTTAATTAATTAATTATGAATAAGAACTAACTCCCCAACGTGGCAGCACACCCACCCCTAATAAATGATCCATAATGTCATTTGGTAATGTGGCAAAGTTTGAGAAATCTTTGGTTAAAGCACTAGAAATAATCTATATAAAATATTACAACTTAAAAGATATGTTTGGTCTTGAAAATGGATAACTCTTTTATCACTACTGATCTTGATCCAAAGACTTGCTTAAGCTTACGGGTGAAACCTAAGAATTTCAAGAATCACCTTATTCACTGCGAGACTTCTAATTTACAAACGAACGTGAATTAGCATTTAGCAAAGCAGTGGATTTTGAGCAAAAAAATTCATACAAAGTTACACTACGTAATAGCAACGTGATTTCGCAACTCTAAGGGAGCACAGTGTAATCTTTCTCAAGAATATTATACTGATTTTTCCCTACTCCAGGTATGTTAAGGCTAAGTTCTTCCTTCATTTTGCATGATCTCGTAATTACACGAGTTTAATAACGAGGCATAAAGAAAAATTCATATTTCGAAATTTACGTATATTTTCTTAGTCTTGTAAGTGATAATATTCTCCTTATCGGGACTTCGTATTCAATTGAGTATTTCCTTCTTCCAGTCAAGAGAGCAAAGAGTTTATCTATACAATATTAAAGTATTTTCATTACCATCGAGCTATAATTGATGGGCAGACCCCTATTGGGCAACCTCTGATCAGATAGTAAGTTATATATCAATCCTACTGTGGCCGAGCGCCTATAAGCGAGCCCAGTTGGTCGAGATACAAAGCCTAGTATGGTCGAACGCCTATGAGCGAGCCTACTACGGGCCACCCCCCCCTCTCTCTCTCCATATACTCTCTCTCTCTCTCGCCTACTACGGTAGAGCAGTTATATATATATATATATACCGAGCCTTATAGGGCCGGACAACTATTTTACTTACTATATTGAGAGAGTTGAGTTAGTATCAGCAGGTAAGCATATCTTCATATTATCTTTGACTTCCAGCTACTTGTAGTTATTATATTATCAGTTCAGTTTCAGCTTTCAGTATATTACCTTACATACTCGGTACATTATTTCGTACTAACGTCCCTTTTTCTGGGGGCATTGCATTTCATGTGTGCATGTTCAGACAGACAGACATAAAGGCCTCCTCATTAAGTGTGCCTGGGTTCCGCTTGATCGGTAAGCTCCATGCCTTTCGGAGTTGCCGGGTCTAGAGCCTTATGTACATCTTGTATATATATGTATATATGCTATGAGTAGGTTGGGGAGTTGTTCCGATCACAGTATATCCATCAGTAGAGGCTTGTAGACATATCCTGTCAGTTAGTGCAGTATGTTGGGATTGCAGGCTATATATGTATATTTGGTTGGTTTGTCAGCTGTAATAATTATGACGGCCTTGTCAGCCCAGTTTTATATTGACGTTTAGTCAACATTCGCAGTTGTCTTGCAGTGTGGCCCATGGCCAAGGTATGACATCATATGTTCAGAGTCCCTTAGTTGCAAGTTGGCACACAAGGATAAGTGAGACACTGGGTGCCGGTCTCGCCCCCAGGTTCGGAGTATAACAAAAGTGGTATCAGAGCAGTTCTGTCCTAGGGAGTCTACAAGCCGTGTCTAGTAAAGTCTTGTTTATGGGTGTGTCGTGCACCCACTTATAAGCAAGAGGCTACAGGACATTTATGATTGTCACTCTTTCTTCTTACTCTAGATAGTGTGGTAGAGATCAATTGTAAGAACTAAATTTTCTAAACTGTATCTTATTCATAATACGACGATGCCTACATTTAGAAAGATGGTTGGTAAGAGATTGAATGCGACTGCGAAAGAGTTGAGTCAGAAGAACTCGGTGAGCTTTTGAAAAAAGAGCCTTAAGTCAAGAATATCTATCCACATTTATGGTGAAAGACGATGGGAGATTCAGATGATAAATACAAGTTTCAACAAGTAAAGGAAGAAAGGTGAAAGAGGGTACGAGGTACCCAGCTAATAAAAATTATCCTTATTTACCATTCAGGAAGAGAGATATAAGCACTTTGAGTTACCTTCAACAGTAACAGAGGTATGTATAACTGGTCACACCGATCTAAGTTATGCTCTATGAGAGCTAACAAATATGGTTTAAGAGAAGTACATAATATCACGATTCGGCTGGGGTTAAAGTGACCCAAAATGGTGGATGAATTATTTGCGTTAGTTGACATTGCCGAAGGATATTGCAAATGTGCTAATAGATCTCCATGTGAGACACCCAGATGGTGCACTATAAAATAGTACAACTAGATATGAGTACTATAAAAATAGGCACTAAAATCCTGGAAGGGATAAATATTACCTTAGTGTGACTCTCTTCCCTAGTAGAGCGAGGACGTTGAGAAACCCGAAGAGCCGATGAATGAAACAAGGGGAGCTAAAAGCAAAAGAATGTCTTGTTGAAGTTTTCACGAGAAAGGGATAGGCAGAAATATTAGCAGAGTAATGAGAAGAGAGATAAGGAAAAATTATGAGTAAGATGTGATACATGAATGACAACGATGGAAAAATAAAATGAAATGACAGTATTACATAGTCGATAATCAAGGAAAGGAAACAAATGAGGGGTGCCAGGCCTGGAGACAACAAAAGAGTATATGCCATACAGTCACTTCCTTATTTCGAGAAATAAGTTCGCGACTCTAATGTGATTAACAGAAGGGAAAGTTAGACCCCAAAGTAATAGAAATCAGTATGGACTGGTGAATAGGATAATCTAAACATGAATTAGGAACTGAGTAATTTGACAATAGTCAGCATCATGAGAATTTCAGATTGCGTTCCGGTAGTAATAGAATGGACAACAGAAGAAGATCCATGAGAAATTCAGAGAATGGTCATTTAGGAAGACGCGTCCCTAAAGCAAGAAATGTGAGCAAAGTTAAGCTTAAGGGAATGTATGTGCCAGTTACACTAAGTGTCACCATCGCGAGTAAGGAATTTTGTTATCCTTGGTACAAAAGGATTACCGCAAGGCGAGTAAGGGTTATCGATGATCTGAAAAGACACCGAAGATAAAGAGGTAAAACATGAATGATGTGGCATTAAGTCATAATTAAGTGGATCTTGTAACTATTGAATGATAAAGGAAGAATGCGATAAAAATAAAAAAGGGATGAGATTGCACTTATTCATATGTTACAGATATGCTATAATTCTAAAACATTATGTAAGCACGACGTCAAAAAAAGGAATTAAGGGTTCCTGCCTGAGATGTTAGTGATAGATAAGGAGCCAGTACGTGAGGTAAGTTAAGACAGAGGAAATAACCCAAAAAGGATTAAGCGGAATATGGATATGAGAATTGGCCAACGAGTCGTTAGTAGTTGATTCAGTAATAGCCTAGTCATGACTAGACAATAGGTTACAGACAAATCAACAGATCATGCAAGATAAATATAGTGAACCCCAACATGGAGAATTCAGCCCTGCAGTAATGTCATTATAATAATTGAGATATATTCTAATAGGAGTCGGGTTAGTTAAAGGTACCGTATAAGTATTACAGGGATAAAAGAAAGTGCCACTAGAAGACAATCAAAATATCAGTTCAGGAGCAACCCTACGACATGGAGGTAAGCAACTACAGATGATTATAGGCAAGGAAGGACATCAAAAGGTCTGTAATAAGCTCACAGCTTTACAAGAGTCGAGGGTTCTCCCTAAGTACTACAACGAAAGACTAGATGAGGAAATAAGCAAGAAAGCTACAACCTAAGCACAATAACCTAAAGAGGAAATGGTCATGTAATAAAGGACAGTGGCACCTACCGTGGCTAATGAACAGGAAGTAAAATTAAAAGTAATATTTGAGATCATATGAGTTGCACGAAACCTCCGACATGCGTGGGAACTAAGATAAGATAAGTATGCACACAACAAGGGGGCAGAAAGACCAGAAAAAATAATAGCTTATGTTAAGGAAAGCTAAGAAAGAATGAAAGGAATTATTCGATCAATGATCCCGAATTACTTCCGTTATGAATGTACTTAAGAGCTCGGATAAGCCATGCAGCATATATGTTGACAATCATATAGTTGTAGAAGACTCCGATATAAGTTAAAAGAAAGAATTGAGTCCAGGTCATAGACAAACGATTAAATTGTTAGAAGATTGTATCCTGAACATTTCATAGCGTCCATGAAAGGGCTAAAGTAATACCATGAGCCGCGGATCGGAAGATGGCTTAAGCCTACATAAAGGCTGATCAGAAGGAAGAGGAAATTAAAGAGTTACATCAATTAAGTAAATCAGGAGCATGATTATAGGACCCAGAAAGTTATTAAAAATCGTGATTGAGAATATTGCAGAATTAATCTTAATATCAAAGGTACAAGAGAGATAGTACAATAACTATATTTGATAATGGCTCTACGATAAAGCCAATTAGAAGAAGTACCAAACTCATAAGAAGTCGTTACGAAGCTCCTACCGACTTGTGTATACCCCAGAGGTGCAAGTATTATAATAGAGCTTCAAGTTGTGAACGTGAATTATACCTATGTGGAAGGGAGGTCATGAAAGAGATAAAAGATACAATGTAAAATTTTAAGGTAAGAAAGGTAAAAGTGAACAACGTACGAGATACTTAAATACAGAAGGTTGTGAATAGTCCATACTGTGGATAAAAGGCTAAGAAGTGCGGAGATTCAGTATCCAGGAATAATAGCAGCGTCGTCAGTGGCATACCTTCTAGTTTATGGATTCTAAGTACCGAAAGGTCTAATTAGAGAGTAAAGGAAGAGTTAGAGACGATGCGATGTCTCACTTGATGTTCCATAAAAGCATAAGGGAATCGATCGCAAGCTAATATATTATAGAACGACAATGTTTAGAAAGACAACAGTAAGGATGAGAAGAAAGCAAGTGAAAAGGTGACGAAAATGGATAATTCCTCGAGATTAAGCCTGTGAAAACAAAGGAACTGATGGTTCCTCTAAGTTATAGAAAGCACAATATAGCCTGAATGAACTCAAAAAATCTAAGACTAGTAGTATTTGTGAGGGTGTAATTGTGATAAATAAAGGATGACGTTTGGGCCTTCGCTTGAGTAATGATTTGAGGGGAAAAAAAAGGGGGAAGAAGATTTCATGAATTGTAAGGGACTAAAATACCCATATAAGGTGAATCACATTGGGATACTAAAAAGTACAGTTATGGAAGTATAGTATCATCCCTAGGTGGATCAATCTAATTACTCCAGATGTCCCCGAGACGGGAGCCCTAACGACGGTGTTACATAAAAGATCAAGTTAGCAATGGTAGATGATGAGTCAACATTAAGGTGAATCAACAATAGATGGATAAAAGTTCAACAGTATGAGATGAGATTAGACCATCACTCTTAAGGATAAGTAACAAGAGTAACCTGGAGTTGGTTGCAGACCTCAGTAACTATAAATCGAAGTTAGAATAATGGTATAGTATGACCTACGAAGATACAGTAAAGTCATATAAATTGATAACCAGGTCTATGAAATAAGATATAGCCATCACAAGTTCTACAAAATACCGAGCAAGGAACTTCAGTACACCTATAGATGCCCAGAGAGGCATCCTATTAAGCATTGTAAATATTTACAAAGTAAGGCCTAGAGATTGTCTAAAAGCTGGAGGAAAAGGGAGAGAATAGTCGCATAGACACACTTACAGGGTCAGTATCGTAGAGGCTGCATGATAGGAGGTAGCAACAATTACGAGATTGAAAGGAATTCGATCACAAGTCATGACGTGGGAAAGAGACCTAAAAGGGGGAATGCCCTGGCCTTTGGATTTATTCAAAGAACAGTTGCCTAAATGGAAAGTAGAATATAAAAGTATTCGCAAGAGCTATGGGTTATGAGAATGATAAGTGCATCAACCAACATTCGAGGACGAATATTCCAAAGAGGGGAATAATGTTACGTCCCGCAATATTACGTCGCTATTACGTCCTGTAGTATTATATCACGATGATGTTACGCATTGCAGTGTTACATTACGATGATGTTACGATTTGTAGTATTAAATTACGACGATGTTGCACCATGTAGTATTATACGTTGAATTTGTCGTAAGGTAATTGACATCAGTCCAAGGAAAAGATTATTGAGAGATTATAAGAATTATGCTATTTCAAACAAGTGATGAGTAAATTCGTGAAGGTGAGAGGGGAAGCAAGTCAAAGAAAATGAATTGTCGTCTAAGTTTGGCATGTTGGAATAAAATACGGTCCGAACTATAATACCCAACACTTATGGACTAGTACCATGCAAGGTACCATATGACCATGGTAGTATGATGTATAAAGTATATTAAAAATAAGTAGAATATTAAGTAATTTGAGACAATTCTTAATTATGCGGGTAATTAATTAATTACCGGGTAGCGGGATATTACCTAGTTAATTAATTAATTATGGATAAGAACTAACTCCCCAACGTGGCAGCATACCCACCCCTAATAAATGACCCATAATGTCATTTGGTAATGTGACAAAGTTTGAAAAATCTTTGGTTAAAGCACTAGAAATAATCTATAAAAAATACTACAACTTAAAAGATATGTTTGGTCTTGAAAATGGATAACTCTTTTATCAATAGTGATCTTGATCCAAAGACTTGCTTAAGCTTACGAGTGAAGCTCAAGAATTTCAAGAATCACCTTATTCACTACAAGACTTCTAATTTACAAAGAACGTGAATTAGCAATTAGCATTTAGTGGATTTTGGCTATTAAGTCAATATTCTTTGCCCGAAAATTCTTTCATCGTCTCCGGTCAAAGAAGGGCAGCTGTTGACATCCAATTTTGTCTCTCCTTTCTTCTAACTAATTTTCTTGAGCTTCTAAGTTACTAATAAACTGAATAACCTATTTTTGCTACAATTGTTTTTACAATTGGTACTACTACTATCATTAGTATTAATATTAGTATTAGTATTAATGATATTATTATTATTCTTATAATTACTACTTTTACTATTATCACTGTTATTATTATTACTATTACTATCACTTTATTATTATACTACTTTAGTATTATTATTATTATTATTATTATTATTATTATTATTATTATTATTATTATTATTATTATTATTATGATTATGATTATTTATTATCATTATTAATGCTATTATTGCAATTAGTATTGTTACTACTTTAAATTATTTACTTAATATTATTTTATCATGTATAAATTTGTCAATTTAGGAGCCCAAGGAAATACTAGGAAGAAAGGAATATTAAGACTGTTTTAAGCCCAAAATTCGGCCATCAGCTAGCCCATGACTCAGCCAACCAAATCAGGCCCAAACGAAATCTTCCACTTTAGCCCAAACAGTAGAACCCTCTAGAACTCCTGCTAAAACGCTGTCGCTTAGTGTCTAACGATATCAGATTTTTCCTAAGGCCATCTCCAACCTTGCCCCCATCCACCATAATGAAGGAAATATTTAGGGGAATTTAGCTCCCACCCTCTCCTATTTTTGTCCCCAAAATGGGGGATGAATAGTGTTCCCTCAAATATGGGGGTACACTATTCATCTCCCCCATTACTGTTCATTACTTTATTATTATTATTTTATTATTTAATATTTTAATTTATCTCTTTATATATACCTAATTATGTTTATGTAATGTATTTATAATATTAATATTATATCTTAACTTTGGTGTATAATTTTGATAAATTAATTTTCGTGCATTTATTATTTTTATGTAGAAGTGGCAGTAGATAAAAATCAACGATTTCAAGAATTTTTATTTCGACATAGAAAAATTAAGGACAAAGATGCTCATTTTGCACTTCGCAATGCATTAATAGATCATTTATGGGAGAAGCTAGAGGTTGAAGTTGAATATTTATCTAGTATTTCGAATGAATTTTATCGTTATGTAATATGTATTTATTTAATCTTGTATCGCAATGATTTCACTTTTATTTGAATTGTTAATCTATAATAATTGCTTATAAATTATATTATTTAAAATTTTATGGAATTGTTTTAATTATGAAAGTTATAAATTAATAAAAATAAAAAATAGAATTTATTTAATAGAAATTAAAAAATGAAATTGAAATGAAAGATAATAATATAATATAGAAGAGAGAAGAATATAAAAAAGTTTGGGAAAAAAAATGGGGAATGGTTGGAATAAATTATCCCAAAAAATAGAAAAATCCGAGACGGTAAAGGTCGGAGATGCCCACTTGTCTTCTAGACTAAAATTCCATGGAACCTCAGCCATGAACAAATTTTGTTTACTCCATTTTCGTGCAAAACGTACTTCTAACAGAGTCCGTTGCTACTCAATCTCTCCAAAAACGCTGCTCTCCCTCTCTTCTTCAACGGGTCAGTCAACAGATGAAGCCAAAAGACTTCTGAAATTTTGATTCTCCAATTCTGAAGAACTGATTTCTCAGAGCTTTGGTTTGATTTTCATAACGGCTCTTATGGTCGTTTGAATTTCAAATTCCACCAAGAAATTAAGCGCTAGATTTTTCATTATAAATAGTGGAGTTTTGAGGTCATTAAGAAAGAGAAGGTTTTTAGCCGCTGCCTTCAACCTTCGAAACCAAGCTCTGAACCGCCGCTCACCCCCTCACAGCCGCCTCCCCTTTTCTCCTAAGCTCACTGATTTTCCAACAAAATAAATAAAGCAAAGCTGTAGTTTGCTCTTCCTTTTTTCTCTGCTTTTTGTTGGTTTCAAATCCTGAACAAAGGCGATTTATTTTATACCGGCATTTGACACCGAGGTAGCGAGTTCGAGGTCGGAGTTCGATAGAGGATCAAAGACCCCAACCCCGGTTCGCTGCCCGCAAAAAGGTCAGTAATTTCTCTTCTCTTTTTTTGATTCGGCAGTTTCGAAGGTGTTTATGATTCTGTACATTTCATGAAAGTAGCTTTAGTTCCTCTTGCGTTCATCTTTTTGATTTAATGTGTCTTTTGTTGATCTCATGTTTAAGTGGCATTCTTTATGTTTAGGATTTCATTTTTTTGCTTGTATGAGCTAATCATGTCCTCAAGAAAATTTATGTGCTAGCCAACAATCATGCATATAGATTTTATTTATTTATTTTTTATTTAGACCGGGACGATTCGATGAGGTTTGTTTTGTCGCAGTTCACATGCTAGATGCCATGCCTATAAGTTCTATTAATCCATCTATATATCTACATGATGAGATTTAAGTTTGGTTTGAAATAGCTTGTAATGAAATGGATGCTGACAGATCTTTCTCAAGTATTAACATATGTTTTGCTCATTTGGGAGTGACTTTAAGGAAGTGCGAACATGTCTTTGACTATTCGTATAGAGGGTCGAGTCTCGTTAAATCACATATAAGATGTTACTAAAATAAGGGATGTTGCTTTAATGAAAAATACTGCTGCATTTGTTTCTGTTAGCAAAGTTTAGTTCCTTTGGGTTTATGGATAACTTGATATATGATTGGTTCGGTATAAGCGTATGATTTTGTCTTGTTTGATTTCCTTTTCTCGTCTGTTAGAAATCTGAATCTGCTCCCTTACAGATTAATAATTAAAATGAACTTGAAGATAAATTTATGTTGCTTGCTTACCCGTCAACTTATGACATAGATGAACTAATATATAAGTCTTCGTTAGGATACCAATTCTAAGATAATCAAGTTCTAGCTAAACGTCATATAGATTTTAAATGTGCTTTTGTATCAGTAATAGAAGGCAGGCTTATATCTTCTCTTTTCATCATTAAGCTATGTTTATGTAGTAAATTTTGTTACCATTGATTGAGGAAACTTTAAACAAGAATAGTACTTAACATAAAGAGTCTATTGGCACTTTGAAAAGAAAAAGATGTGAATTCTGTTGGTATAGAATTGCAAAGTATGATTCACGAGTTGTTACAATTTGAATAACCGTGTAGTTTCGTTTGTTTTGGTTTTCGTTTGTCCTAGTTTCTTTATGCACGTTTAAGAATCGAATTCCCCTTCTAATTCTTGTTTTGTTCTCTTTTTGTGCATATGTACTTAGGAGCAAATATGGAGTCTCTCTCCCTTACCCGAGCATGGAGTCATCGCATGGTATCCTCCATAGAGTGCACCAAATATCTAGAAAACAAGCGAAACGCTTGGAGGCCCCTATGGTGTCCTTCTATTTTTTCTGTTATCATTCATTTTATGTAACTTCTTTTTATGGTTGCTTATTTATTTGTGTGTTTGGGATTTATCTTACACTTAGCATAAGATTAACAATTAAGTCTATTTAATCATCCAAGATACTGGTCTAATTATTAATAAACCTTTTTTTTTTCATCACATAGAATAATGCATCTAGATATGAAGACTTAAAAATCAATTACTGATTGGAGTGTTTATTCTCAAACGTTCAAAAGCTAGTTAGATGATTTGACAAACATCCCTAAGGAGGAAATCAGCCTCCGCCATTTACATTACAACCAAAATTGTAGTTTCCTTACTTTAGTCCTTTAGAAAAGGGGGGTTTACAACTTGCTGCGTTTTCCAACAAATCCAAATCCAAATTGATTTCAAACTTGACTACAAATCAGAGTTTTCTTAATTGAGTTATCCCATTTGGCAACGAATTTTTACTTGATTCTATTCCTATATTCTAATCTTAAGTTGGTTCTGAGTTAATCACTTTTTAAACCATTTCAAGAATTATTTCGCATCTAGCTTATAGCCAACTGCGCTTTTAGTTTATCACTTAGTAATATATCTAACAAATAGGCTTACATTAATTAACCTAAGTTTGGCCGGTTAATCATATTAAATGGATCATATAGAGTGCTTAATACCTTCTCTATAAGATTAATTAGAACCCTTACTCATAGTCTTAAAGGTTAAGTAGGCCATAAAACAGAGTTAACTTTAAGCATTATTTAGCTAAAATTGGTGTCCTAATTCACCGTTAAAATAATTAGGTGGCGACTCTCTTTAATGAATTAAACCTTCAGAATTACCAATATGTTATACTTACTTTGACCCGTATTAAAATAGGGTATAACAATAAGTTATATACCGATCATACTGTGGCAGAGCGCCTATGAGCGAGCCCAGTTGGTCGAGATACAGAGCCAAGTATGGTCGAGCACCTATGAGCGAGCCTACTATGGCAGAGCAATTATATATATATATATATATATATATATATATAGATACAGAGCCAAGTATGGTCGAGCACCTATGAGCGAGCCTACTATGGCAGAGCAATTATATATATATATATATATATATATATATATATATATATATATATATATTGCCTTACATTCTCGGTACATTATTTCGTACTGACGTCCCTTTTCTAAAGGCGCTGCATTTCATGCATGCAGGTTCAGACAGACAGACAGGTAGGCCTCCTCATTAAGTGTTGCCCGAGTTCAGCTTGATCGGTAAACTCCTTGCCTTTCGGAGTTACTGGGTCTAGAGCCTTATGTACATCTTGTATATATATGTATATATGTTATGAGTAGGTCGGGAGCGGTTCCTATCACAGTATATCCATCAGTAGAGGTTTGTAGACATATCCTGTCAGTTAGTGTAGTATGTTGGGCTTGGAGGCCATGTATGTATATTTGGTTGGTTTGTCAGCTGTAATAATTATGACGGCCTTGTCGGCCCAGTTTTATATTGACGTTTAGTCAGCATTCGCAGTTGTCTTCCAATGTGGCCGATGACCAAGGTATTACATCATATGTTCAGAGTCCCTTAGTTGCAAGTTGATACGCAAGGATAGGTGAGACACTAAGTATCGATCTCGCCCCCAAGCTCGGGGCGTGATATTTATATAACCATGTGAGACACAATAAACCAAATTTGTGCGAGGCTTTGTTCTTTGCAGGACATGTCTACTCCGGGGTCCCACTAATTTGTTTTTTCTTTTTTGTTTTACACATGTGTTCATCCTAAGGTCTCTATTGTTAGTCGTCAGTGGCGGAGCCACATGCACCCAAGAGGTGTTACCGTCACCCCTTCGTCAGAAAATTACATTGTTTAACTCGATAATTTTTTAAAAATATATATATATATATATATACTATATAATGATAGCCCTTGATTGCGCTATACCCAGGGGCGGATTTACAGGGAGGGGTATGGGTTCACGACTTCCCGTGAACCCATGCTCCCCTCCCTAAACTGCATATAGCACTATAATTTTTCTGATATAATACTTAGTTAGATCTGAGTGAACCCAGGTACAAGATGCTGCTTTGATCCGTTGGTGGTTGTATGTCCCTTTTATAGTCCATGTTAGGGGTTCGAATCCCCAATTTCCCTTTGTACTTTTTGTCTTTTCTTTTTCTGTTTCTGTGTCTTGTCTTCCTTTTCCTTCTTTTTCTTTTTTTGGTTTCATTTTGTTGTTCTTCTTTTATTGTTTATTTTTTCTTTATTTTATGTTTATTCTTTTCTCCCTTTTTTCTTTTCTTTTTTGGTTCATTCTAGAGTTTTAAAATTTCTAAAAAGTTAAAATTCACATCTCCTCGTTACCTCTCTTTCTATTTCAATTTTTTACGAACAACAGTCATCCTCTAACTAATTTCTTTTTATTTCTCTCATTTATATTTTCCTTCAAATTTTTCTATGATTTGTGAAATAAGTTTTCTTCAAATAACGATGCTATTATTAATCATTTTTAAAGTATAAAATTTGTTAAGAACAATTGTAAACTGGATAATATTTTCTTCTGATAATAATATTAACCATGGTTTGTTCGATAGGTTGTTGTCATAGAAAATTTTTAATGGAGTCAAGCTAGACGGTAGTATAGTGCACCCATATTCTTACAATTCTAGGTACGCCTCTGGCTATACCTTAACGACACATTTATCCGTTAAGGTATAACGTATGCAACCCATGCGTTATACCTGATTTTCAAATGTCGGTCAAAGTACAGTTATAGCGCATATACGGAATGCACTATACTTGAAGTTGAAAAGATAGGTAGGTATAGAGCATCACATATATACGCTATACCTATATTAAAAAATGGCCCGTCTTCTTCCTCACGACAGAAACCAAAAAATGCCCCCCCCCCCCCCCCATTTTTAAAGCTTAAAGCTCAATTGGAGCCCACCGAATCGTGTCCTCTCATTCTTTTAGCGAGCTAACTAACATCCGATCCAAGTCGTTATCGTGTAGTGGATCTCTTTTATTGCTCGTTTCGGTGGTCAAATATTTTATTTTTCTCAATTTAAAAAACTCTGAAAGAGGTATTTCAAATCACTTTTGTAGTAAAACTCATGTATATAAATTATCCAATTACTTGTTTTTACTGTGTTGTATGGTTTTTGTGATCGTTTTATATATATATATATATATATATATATATATTATGTGAAAAAAATTATGAAAATTGTATATTATTCTTTTGTTGAATAATTATTGTTATATGTGACTTTAGCATTGTACATATAATAAAATGTAACTTTATTATTGTTTAGTGTCCTTTAGTGTTAGGTTGTGCCTTTTATTGTTATATGGTGCCCTTTAGCCTAGTAAAACTGATAATAAATTTTAGTTTATGTTAGTTGATGTTGTTTATGACCCTTTAGAGTAGTGTAACTTTAGTGCTCTTTAGAATTTTTTAGTCTAGAATAAAAACTACGTGCCCTCATTAACTAACCCGGTTAGATTACTCAATTATGGATCAAATGTTAATCAATTATCAAGTATTTATTAAATGTATTACTAGATAACAATCAAATATTAGATATGAATCATAAAATAATTAATTGACAGTATTAAAGAGACACTGCCAGATTTTTGGATAAAATATAAAAGTTAACAAACAAATCATTACGAATGAAACAAATTGAATATTATTTAGTATTAATGTCACGACCCAAATCGGAGGGCCGCAACGGGCACCCGATGCCTTACTCAACCGAGTACCAACATAACGTATATTTCTTATCATACCATCATGGTTAAATGGGTCGGAAGGGCCGTCATGATATAACCAAAATAAAAAATAAGGGAGGACGACCCAACATGTAATACAAACTTATATATGTGACATACGGTCCTATAAGACCAAAATGAACACTCGTACAATGAACATAGGCCGACAAGGCCATACAATCTTTCATATACATGACATCTGTCTACAAGCCTTTAAGAGTACATATACGTCATAAAGGTCGGGACAGGGCCGTGCCATACCAATCAATATATGTCCAAATCATACTGACCAAATAGGCAACTCCGGAGCAAGTGGAGTGCATCAACACCTTCCGCTGAGCTAATAGCCTACTAGGAGGACTGTCAACCTGTCTATCGGGACCTGCGGGCATGAAACGCAGCATCCCCAAGAAAAAGGGACGTCAGTACAAATAAAGTATCTAGTATGTAAGGCAGGAAAACATAAATAAGAACAGTAATGTCAAGAGAGATAGAGGAGATATAACATGTAGCATCTGAGTGACTCTGAGGGCTACTGACATGAAATGCATGATACATATACATAAACTTTTAAAAACATATACCTCTGTGGGCATCATCATCATCATATCGTACCCGGCCTCAAAGAGGACTCGGTAAAAGCGTACCCGACCATCATAAGGATCGGTAGACACATACCCGACCACACGGAGTTCGGTAAAATCCAACTGATCAGTGGTTTCACAATAGGTACCATACCCAACCGACTATAATGCGGCTCGATAGAGTAAAATAGATACATAGATATAATGCATGCTGGACTCATGAAATCACGTTCTAAACCTTTCGGAGTGACATAAGGCCGTTGCACTTTCAACTAATATTATGGACATCCATACCATCAATATGAACCTCAATACGATTCAAGAATCATTGACTTTATAAGGAAAGAACAATATGGGTAGCCTTAGTTGCTAGGAGTAGAATCGTTATGAAATAGCGTTTCGTTTATGTTCATTTTACTTTAGATCATGTTAAAAGAATGAAGGAAGTGCCTTAACATACCTTAAATTCATTGAGTCCTTAATACCTTCCAAGAAACTCTTCAAACAAGTCAACTTAATCTATCATAGCATAAGGAGATTCAAAATCAGAAAGGCTAAGTCTGTAACTTAAGCTAGTAGCTCGTTTACGTAAATTCAGGCAACATCTCCTCTATAACAAGGGCCTCCTCCAATGCCATATACCAACAACAACAACCAGAGAAATTCATCAATATATAAATATCAATAACAAGACACCATATAGCAACAACAAGTCACAACTACTTCACGACGAGCGACAATCTCCGATTGGAATCCGTATACCCAATATCACCCCTTATAGACTTCTTACTTCAACTTAACAGTATAATTAACATGATAATGAAGTCATTCATCAATGATTCCATCCTCATACCATATATTTATGCCAAAGGAAACAATCCACAACTCCAACTATTAACAACTTTATTTACTAGTTCATGTCTAGTCCATCCATTTAACTTAATCAACATCAAGATAACCTTAAGCACATGCAGTACCACAATACACATACCTCCTACAGTAACTTCAAGTCAAAATTCAAGTTATATTTAGCTTACAACATCCCTCAATGGCAATACAACACCATAGAAGTGATTTAAGCTAATCCAAGTAGTATCTTGCAGTTTATCATCCTAACAACTTAACCAACAAACAAGCAATCTTAATCACAATTAGTAGGCTATTATACTCACCTTAGAAAGTAGCAACAACTTGAAATTTTATCCAAACACAACCCACAACTATCCTCAATGACAATACAACCCCAAAGAGGTGTTGTTCTTCACTATTTGATGTTGAAATATGGTGTAATTCATTTGCAAGACTTGAAATAACTTAGGGTTGATGTGAAAACCTTGGAAGAATATTTTACAGAACTTAAACCACTTAAAACAACCTCCCACACGAGCTGGAACCACCCAAAAATCAGCAACAACAAGAAGAACAAGAAACTTACTAGCGCGACAGGATTTCCGATACTTAATTTGTGTTGTTTGCATTTTGTTTGGGTCTTGGATCATGAGAGAAACTTGAGAGAGTGTTTTTAGGTGTCTAGGGTCTAAAGGTACTGAAAATGAATGAGTTAAAATGGGGTTGAGACGTCTTATATATATCAACATATCTAAACCGCCTATGTGGGTCCCATAGAGAGATGCTTGGCGCAGTCTCGCTAAAACGCAAATATCTCTCTACTCCAATGTCCTATAAATGAATGGTTTAATGCTTTATAAATTAGACTCATATATCTTCAATTTGGTAGATAGATCATCCAGTAATTCGAAGTATATTGGGAGATAATAGCAGTTACATTTGACCTAATTTTCAGCATATTATGAATGTAACTTGTGATGATCTTTGCCAACTTTTGTTTCACAACTTGCTTGACTCCAAAACATAGCACACGAATATCATAAG
Source organism: Nicotiana sylvestris (assembly GCF_000393655.2). NCBI lineage: Eukaryota > Viridiplantae > Streptophyta > Magnoliopsida > Solanales > Solanaceae > Nicotiana > Nicotiana sylvestris. Next base: position 32,464,655 of record NC_091062.1, read on the forward strand.
ACTAAAATATCTCATATAATAACCTAATTATCATGTTAAGAATCATAGTCTCACCCTAAAGTACATGTTATAACATTCCAAACTTGTCGACTTTTGACGAAACTTATTTTGTTCAATTGGTTTAGCTTCTACGCTTTCCAACCCTCTTGGTACTCATTATTCATAATCTTAAATATTTGTAACCTCCAAGGTAACATGATTAACTTACTTTATATACTTCCAAATATAATCTTATTTCTGAACTTACATCAATTGACTTACAACATACTCTCACATACGAAAATATGGGGTGTAACAATTAAGTTTATAGTTTTTTTTATATGAATAATTATTAAATATATTGTGATTAGTTATGAAAATTAAATATTTAATTTTCTTATAACCCAAAAATATCTGGAAAAAAAGATGACAGTTCAAATAAAACCCTGCCGAATTTTAGTCAAAAAATGTAAGAAACTAACATATAAAATATTAATATAGAAAATTTATCAACCTAAGTAATTTTTATATAAATAACTATTAAATATATCTTGATTAGCTATGAAAATTAAATATTTAATTCTTTTATAACCCAAAAATTCTTTCTAAAAAAAGAGATGGCAGTTCAAACAAAATCATGCTGAATTTTAGTAAACAAAAATAAGAAACAAACATATAAAATATTAATATAGAAAATTTATCAACCTAAGTATTTTTTATACGAATAATTATTAAATATATCTTTATTGGTTATGAAAATTAAATATTTAATTATCTTATAACCCAAAAATATCTGGAAAAACATGATTATAGTTCCAACAAAACCCTACCGAATTTTGGTCAAAAAATGTAAGAAACTAGCAAATAAAATATTAATAGAGACTTTATCAACCTAAGTAATAATATAAAAAGTTTATCGATTAAATATTAATATAAAAAATTTATCGATTAAATATTAATATAAAATATTGCAATATATTTAAAGATGTTAAACTATTAAAGAGAAAAATACTTTAATTAATATTGTTCAATGTATTGACATCGTCATGGAGCTTCCCCCTGTGCATCCTAGACATGTTGTTCGAGAGATACTGTGGCTTCAGGGTGGCCATAGGTCTTCACACATCTGGGATAGACAGTTGTTGTCCCAGACCTTCAACCACAGAAGTATAGACAATCTTTGGGAGTTTATTAGGAACTACCCACTTCATCCTCGTACAATTAGACGCCTTGAGAGAACGGGGTTTTATTGGATTATAGAGATCGCTTGGTTGCAGTTCGACTGGCCCCTGATCACGGCTATGATATAGCGGTGGCGATCAGAGATGCACACATTTCATCTACCTATTGGCAAGGTTGCCATCACGCTAGAGGACATGGAGGTTCTATTTGAGTTGCCCGTTGATGATATGGCTATCAGCTACCCGCAAGCTTTTAGGGACTATTCGGGAGAGGACTATTTACATATGTTGCGGAGGCTCACTAGTTTCCAGCCTGCGAAGCCAACTGCTTTGAGTGGTGCCAGTCAATTGCAGTTGTCACCCGTTAGAGGCTATCGAATGGAAGACGAGGCTATTATTGCTGATGATGTTTGGTGGTATTCTGTTCTCGACCACTTCGGGAAACCTAGTTAGCTTGCGATTTCTGCATCATCTGGAGCGGCTAGATGAGTTACCTACTTACAACTGGGCTAGAGCTGTTCTAGCCTACCTTTATAGGTAGTTGTGCCGGTCATCCATGGGCACGGTGAGAGGCGTCTCCCGCTTTATTCCGCTGCTGCAGGTGATAACATTATCAATTCTTTTCATTATTATAACAGAGATAGTACAAAATGACTTAAATTTTACGTCCACAATCAATAATAGGTTTGGGCCTATGAGCAGTTCCTACAGATCTAGCTACCTCTCCCACCGATAGCTCCAGATGAACCACCTCCACCATTTCTACCAATTGCTAGGAGGTGGGTAGATAGGCGAGGCAGCGCCCCCGAGGTCGAGGCTCGACATCATCTCCCTCATTATAGGGATTTTTTGGATTTACTTGAAGACGCTCAAGTACATATATGACTAAGTTTGTTTGATATGTCTTGCGTTTACTCACAATTCTTGTGTTTAATAAATAGTTCATATGGAGGCCATACAACAACTAGCTCATCGCTGATTGCCAGATTATTGCTCCCACGGTCGAGCTATGTGGATGTCTTCAGTCCTACTTATATGTCTCGATATAGTCGAGTAGCATGCCACCGAGCAAGTCCTAGTTTGGTAGACGCCAACTTATACCTATTATGCCCAGTTGGCATCCACACATTACGAACCGGATGATCGCTGCAAGGTCGACTATACATACTTGGCCTAGCTAGAGGCCCAGATAGAGGATTGGGATCAGAGATATGGCATGATTCTACCATACCCTCCACATAACCGTTTGGACGGGGAGCATGAGTACATGGGTTGTTATCGTCGTGTTACTAGCCTTCTGATCGGAAATCCCATTCATCGAATGGTGGTCGGTACGTTCCATACAGTGGGAGGCATGAGGCACTGGTATGTTATTTGATATACTTACTTATCATGTTACATTACCTTAACATCCTTCCTTATTTAATATGTTATATGCTATGCAGGCTTATGATTACACCGTTCCACTAGTTGGGACTGGAGATGCTACAACATGCAGGCGATGGAGCAGCAGTTGTGCACGGGTTTGGTCGTTAGGTTGCTGATCTTGCTACTGACACATTGAGACGTGCCCGAGAGGATGCACAGTTAGGTTATGAGGCTGCATATGTGCCGCTTGAGGAGTACCATCAAGGGCCGCAAGTGGTCCCAGCACATGGTAAACGTGGTAGGCATGGCCAGAGAGGAAAGGGTGGCCCCCATAGTCGTGGTGGTCAGCGAGGACGGGGTCCCCAGCAAGGTGGCGTTGAGGCACCCGTAGAGGATACTGGAGATGATCAGCTGGGAGACTACCCTGAGCCACACGATGCTCGTCATGATATGCCGTCATTCAGCCTTCATCTGTTACCAGGGACTTCACAGTTGACCCCGTCATCTCCAGTGTTGATCGTGGGCACCGTCATTACGCAGTATGTTTGGGATCAGTATTTTCCTGGTTGTCCAGAACCACCGAGTAATTCTAAGGATCGTCCGATACGAGATGTGCATAGTGGGCGATGACTGAGTTATGGCTCATCATCGAGGGCTACTAAGGATCTTTCAGGCATAGATAGGGAGATATCACATCGGGTCGAGACGTCATAGCCTTCATATACTCCAGTGCACCTCGGAGTTCCCACAAAGCATTGTGTGGATACTCAGGCCCAGGTTTGTTTGTATTACTACTACTTCAATTTGTTTTTACCTTATAGATTAGTCAGTAATATCTAATATTTTTATATATTTTTAAAGATTTCATCATCACCCGTCACAGAGGCCTCATTGTGCGATAATCTCTTGTCGGAGACGGATGATCTTATTCAGGGGCCTGCTAAGACCATGGTTTGACCATTAAATATTTTTGCTAACACGTACGTTAGTATTATATATTTCATATACTAAAATATCTTATTATTTTATAGGTTATTGATGATCCAATGGCCACTTTTACTGATCCTGCTAGCCTTACTGACGATTGAGTTGCAACACATCCTCCGATAAAGAGGCGACGTGATGAGGATGATCCTAATAGCATAGCCGGGCGGGATGGTATGCACATCAGGCCATCCAATGCTTTAAAGCATACAGGATGTGGGACTCATTGATATGTATTTTGAGTTGTATATATGACATTAAATATCTAGTAGTAAAATATTTTACATAATTTGCGCATGCGTTTTTATTTTTTTGTGTTATTTATTAGTTTAAAGCTAGAACACAAAAAAATAAGACAGATTAACATAAATTTAAGTTCGTTAAAAATTACAGATAATAAATGACATATACAACATAAAAATAAAAAACTACACTTAACTCATCCATGTGTTTGTTTAGTAACTACCGCCCATTATTCTATGGTTCAACAACTGAAATTTTTCTTCCAACCAATTATTTCCTTCTTCTGCCTCTTTGAGTTTCTCCTTCACTGCCGCAAGTTGTTCTTGGAGTTTCAAGATATGGAGTTCGTACTTACCAGTCAGATTTCAAATATTTAGCAAACATGATTTGTAGTATTCCTGGTTAATAGGTTCATCATACCATTCTTCAAAACCACATTGATTTTGTCCTACAAATGGGGATGACAACAAAAGACTATTAATTAACATGTTATAAATAATCTATTAACCAGCATAACTTTCAATAATAATAACTTACAACTTGTTTACACATATAACATTTGCATCCCAGATTGCAATTTGACTAAAATAGATTCAAAATCGTATGTTTTCCATAGTAACACCTTGGTACGTCATTGCGTCCAGACATGTCGTAATGCTCGAACTTGAAAAATTTATAGAAAGTTGTTTTCTTCGTTTGGTTACACCGCAAATAATAATGCAAAATGCGCGGGGTTTTTATAGGCAGCTATGAGTGATTTTAGGTTACATAATGCATATTGTTGATGCGTTATGTTTCGCATGCTAACAGTTCTTTACGGTACAAGTCGGTGTAGCTTTTTTAGGTCGACATGACAATACATACAATGCATATTATTGATGCGCTATGTTTTGCGTTCTAATGATTCTTTACCGTACAAGTCAGTTCAACTTTTTCAGGTCGACAATTTTTTCAGGTCGACATGACAATACACATAACGCATATTATTGATGTGCTACGTTTGATGTACAAGTTCATGCAGTTTAGTTCTTTTTAAGGTGAACCAACATTCCAGTATTCAAAAACCATTTCAAGAACCATTACAACATCCATTTCAGTAATGCTACTAACATTTAATAAGTGGTTTAAGAAGAGGCAAAAAGGTGAAGGTATTTCAACAGATCCACATGGAACACGTCAAAACACAATCGATCCCTACCTTGAAAAAACATGCTAGGCTATTATACTGATTTGGTGGATGAGAAGTGGTATGGTATTCTACGTCCCTTGAAAAATAAACCTATCAATATACACACTGATCTCAAAGTTGCAGGGCACATTATTGAGGGGGAAGCGCATTCTACAAAGCCTGAAGGTATGTGAATTTTTGGTGAAAAACTACAATGGGTTTCTTTTTACTTAAAAAGGTGTGATTATGAAGTACTATGCCATTGGCATGAGCTAGTTGTACCACAAGCACTGTCTGCAACATTTCAAACAAACACACACAAAGATGAACCTGAAGTGATTCGACATTTGATGAAGGAGATTTTAGAGATGGAAAAGGCACTAGCCGTTCATCATGCACTGGATGATCTTAACTACTTGCAAGGAACGGTGGATCGATATTGGGATTTATTAGAAAATGAAAATTGCATAAAGACATTGATTATCTTGTATTTCTAACTTTTGTCGAGTGGGAGGAACTACGTAAGTTTCTACCGCAGACGTTGAATGTAGGAGTCCCATATCGTTGAAGAAATCAAGCAAATGGTCTTATTGATAATAGCGATGAAATACGGGAAATGTGTGTCAACTGGGGCCTAGATTATGATGCCTCAGTCCGGACGGATGCGTACAAGATGTTGACAAAGAAGATGAAGACATTGACAATGTAATAGTGCCAGATAATGGCGATAATGGCGAATGAAAATCGTTATTTATTTGTTGAAGTTATTTTTAATTGTTGTATTGAATCTTCAACGCTAAATGTCAATTAGATTTAAGCCTATTAGAAACTTAATTTTATTTCATAAATATTGCAAACAACACCATTAAAGACGTTTAGTACAACAAAAATACTGCAACAAAATACTAAGTTTATCTTTGAAAATTGGGTACATCGGTTGAACTGCCACTGGGGGGTGAATTAACACTGCCTCCCAAACCAAATAAAGGACATTTACGGCAATCGTGCCTGTTTGGGAACATATATCACATTTACGCGCATAACGGTATCACCAACATCCATTTATTTCCGTATCCGTGTTCTCTTTTGCACTTGCCGGTGCCACACATAATCCTTGTTACACACAATTTTAAATAGAATGCGCAGCACCCACTAATTGGAAGTGGTCACTATAGGTGCTTACGTATAAAGCAACACTATATTCTTTATCAACGTACCTCATCGCCGCAAAACCTACATGTTAAAAGCACTTCATGGCATGTGAGCATGGCAAGTGATAGATCGCCCATTTCCCACATGAACATAATCTTCTGGATTCATTGATGGTGTGGGTATTATTACTGCGATTTTTATGCAGAAAAGTGCGAACTGCAAAAATATTTTGCTCGTTGCAATACTGCAAAAATGTATGCCCATGTGCTCACTTCCTATATTTCTCAAGTCGTTTTATTGGCTCGTGGAATAAATTGAACACCCCTTTCCAACAAGGACGATGCACTTCGGGATCTTTCAACAAACCTCTCTGCCCTCTACTTGAATGACATCTGCATCATGGTAGTGACAGTCAATCCACAGGCAGATTTCAACAATCCATTGAAAGATTCTGACACGTTTGTAGTCAAAATTCCCCATTTTCTACCACCATCCTTAAAAAATCCACTTATCAAGGTCACGTCGCATCAACCAACGATAAGCTTATGGGTCTTACTGCCTAATCAATTCTATACGCCTCATGAATTTACACTCTTGATGATCTGTTGCAGCCATCCACATTAAATCATGTAAGCTCTTGTTCAGATGAGCCCGCTGGAAGTTAGCCTTCAAGTGCCTAACATATTAATGGTGGTAGGCATACAGTTCCCGCCATGCATCCAAATTCTGTACAGAACTTAAAATACTGCCATGCCAATCAAATATTAGACAAATACTTGAACGTTGTCTGATAACATGCTCTTTCAAGTGGTTCATAAACCATGTCCAAGTCTCTTGACTTTCATTGGCACGAATAGCAAATGCGAGGGGAATATGCTTCCATTATCATCTATTACAACGACGATCAACATCTTAATATCATACTTTCTATAGATATGAGTGTCGTCTATGAAGATTACTGGCCGACAATGCACAAAACCATCGATGGCTAGTTTAAATACCCAGAACACATATCTGAATATGAGTTCGGTTATTCCCGGACTCCGCTAAAGCTTTCATTCAACAACAGTACTGGGGTTAAAGTGTTGCAAAACATCCATGTACCTGGGTAGAGCGGCAAATAACTTGTCAAAATTACCATAAACAATCTCAAGCTCATGTTTATGCCCGAGAAATGCCTTTATTTTGGCAATGGTACAACCATTTACCTGGTGGACACATATTATACGCTCTTTAATCTTACACCTTATGGACGATTCAATGTGTGGAATCAAGACAAGAGAAATCAAGTCAAAATTTAAATTAAAACGATTCCCACTGAATGTGTCCATATCACAAGTGTGGATGCCAATGTATTTCCCCACAATCCACATATTTGTTTTCAACTTTCTCACACGCAGCATCCATCTACAACCTTGAAACCATCTACGGCAAATAACCTTATATACTTCCGGAGATGACTCATAAACCTCGATCTCACGACACTTTTCATGTTGTACATGAGCATTGCCCTGCAAAGGCATGCTTTATTAGCAAAAAACATATTCTTTGGCAATACCGTTGGTCTAGATTCATCCCATATTACTGTCCTAATATCATCAAGATCCCTTGTGAGGGCATCCACATCCAGTATACTGGACAACTGATCAAGGTAGAGAATCACCCTTGAATGAAAGGGCACATGGGACTCGTACAATCTGGGTCTAACGGTAGGTGGAGTCTACATATATGGGACATGATCATTTGGCATCATGCTCCATCTGCAAATCAGGTTGCTCATTCTCATTCTCATCAGCAAAGTGCATTTTCTCATCATCGTCGCCCTCATCAGGGAATGGTCATCTCCAGACTCATCAGCATTGTTGTCATAATCACTATCATCTTCCTGACTCTGTGCATCTACCAGATCCTGATTAAATATATCGTCTTCGGGCAATTGAGTAATGACAGGACCTTCAAGTTGCTCGTTTTCACTGCGCAACCAATAAAATAATGAGTTTCTCAAATTCATCCCAACATTATATATTAACTTTATCTCTTAACTTATAATTCATAATCTGTTGATATCCCATGATGCACATTATCGAGTTGCTGATGACTCCCTCATGGACCACTATGATCCAAAACACTAAAATTGGGCATATTCCAATTGTCTGTTAGTTCATAACTTGTAAAATTCATATCTGGTCAGTACTCACTTTGGAATATATGAGTGTTAGTACGAATATGATACATAAGAAAAAACATACTAAGACAAAGAAAAATTGAAATTTACCACTCGGTGTGTGAATTATGTAAATTTGGGGAGAAACTATGGCATCACTCCTCATTCGCCCGTAGAGATAAGTTTAGATCTGGCCAAACTCTTTTAAACGGAACCTATTCAGATTAAATTACTCTAAAAATACCACCCGATTATTGAGGGCTATCCCTATTTCCTGGAACCTCAATATTGCGAAAGTCTTCAGATTTGACGTACATTTCCATCATTTTTATCACAAGAAGTTTTCGGTGTTCATTCGGAGTCCTCAAATAATCTTTTAGAGTTTCGTCGTCTTCGATGTTAAACTCAACATAACAAGAAACCCCTTTTGGAGTAAGAGAATATGGATATCTTCCGGTTACTTTAATATTAACTGAACGATTCCTCACACTCATTCTTTTACATATCAACAATACCATTCTATCGCACTCCAATGTTGGTTGCAACTTAACAATACACCATGGAGAATAACTATAGTGTACTGAGTTATTCTCCATGACAACCTCACCAACCCCCCCTCCCTCCCAAATATTATCCAATTCTAATTTTTCGCTTTTCAGACATTATGGCAAAATGCAAAAAAAGTTAAGTTAACAAGTATTTCAGAATAAGTAAATAAAAATAAAAAGGATGCAGAAGACTGAATTTCTTGAATGGATTTTTGAAGAATGAAGTTCCTTAAATAAGCAAAAAAGCTGTGCGGAGGGTACAATAATTGGAGGGTATAGCGCATTAATTAAATGCGCTATGTGTATATATAGCGCAGTAAAGCTATGCGCTATACCCACCAATTATTGTAGGTCAGTCAATTAAGAAGTATAGTGCATGTATTACATGCGTTATGCCTTAACGGACAACCGTGTTGTTAAGGTATAGCGTATACAATCCATGCGCTACACATAAAATGATCATCAGTTTTTTTAACCTATTTTAGTGCTTTGAGTCCAAAAAAACCATACTTTGGTTCCAGATACTTTCGAGCAACTTTAATTATTGAAGTATAATAACAGTAAGTAGTTTTGATCTATACCAACCATTTAACAAATTTACAATTTTTATGAAGAAATAGGGAACCTTGCAAAAATAACAGTCAAAGGAGAAAGCTCATTCTCCAACGATTTATTCTTCTTTAAAAATGATATATTTCATAAAAATATTGTAGACTAAGTTATGCTTCTTACTTACCCAAACTCGCCAAAATGCTCCTTAATTCAGCACGCCCTAGTTTCAGTTTAAGTGTCTAAATGAAATCTTTTAACAAGTTTAAATGATGCTTGTGTATTTAGCTACTAGAAAAACTTACAAAGTACTCATACTTCCCATGGACATTAAAAATCCACCAGCTATATGTATACACTGTATAACTTTAGATCTAGGTTTATACAATTAAATTTTATAATAAAGTAGAGTTAATTTTAGCCAATATTAATATCCGAAATATAGACCAACTATTTTTGTAGTAAGATCCCACGCGTGATATTGAGTGGCAACGAATGACACCAATAATGATATAATACTTTATTCAAGAATATGGTAGATATCATTAAATAACAATAAATGACATTTAAGTAAATAAACGGATGGAGGTCACCGGACAAAGGTGAGATTCCTGAATAATTCTCCTGATAAGGATGGATAATGATAAGCCTTTGAAAGTTCGGTTCCTTCTTGGTTTGGGGGAGAAAGGATAGATAAAGATGTGAGAAAAATTTGAACTTTGTATGTGTATGATAAAGGAAGAATCTTCAAAGAATGTCAATGTATTATTTTTTACAATGAATGTCCAATCTCCTCTATAGCTACATATCTTTCTATTTATAAGGGTATATGGGCCACAAAATTTTAAATAGTACAACTGGAGGAATATTCACTGAAATATTCTTTGGGGAACCGTAATCACAGAACTAGTCATTACTGCTTTAATAAAGGGAGTGCTCATCCTCGTCTTCGTCCTCTATTAGGCCACCTTGACCTCGTCGACGATGCATTGTCTTCTCATGAAATAGACCTTTTAAAGCCAAGTCATCATACCATGTTGATGACACATGGCTGCCTTCAAAGGCTTCCTTAATATCGATTTGGTCCACATATAATCATGGTACTTTTAGCCCATACAATTAGTCCCTCTGCTTATTGAGATCGTTCTAGAGGGCGAGTTTAATGAGAGGATAATAGCGGTCGTGGTCGTTGTGAAAGAACGAGTGGCGTGACATTTTACGGACCGCATATTTCAAATCATAAATTTTTTGAGTGATTTATTGGAACCATCTTGTCAAGGAAAAGATGTGACGTCATGACGTCACTTGTCATGATGACACTTGTTTCTGATACGTCGCATTGATTCATGTATGACTCCTGATTGACTCTACCGTTTTGATTCTGGTGGCTATTATGATAAATTATTTCGGGTTTGGTGCCTTCATCTTTATAAATAGGGCTTGTTTTACCAGAACCCAAACTTTACTTTCTTTAGACTCTCCTTCGGATTTCCCCTTACTTCATATCTGTTCTTCATATTTCCAATTTTATTCTCTTAATTTTCTCAACTTCCATAGCCATGTCGAACATTCCTTCTGATATAACTAAGGAGAACCAACGCATTCCGCTGGTTGTTGTTCATAGGGAAGACAACATCTCTGCCGTTGAAGATGAGGCTCTCCCTTCGGTTGAGGAGATCATCCCCCGTAACCCCGATGCTAAACCTGATCATTAACGACCACCAGAAGTGATCACTGAGAAATTTCAATCATCGATGACGGCTAAGCACTTGGCTAAATTCAAAGCCAAGTTTGTCCTCCCCGACCATGTGGAGGTAATTCTCGCTAATAATGACGAAGTACACGTACTCCATCCTAGTTACTGTTCTCTTTATGCATACTCGTTCGCTATCAGCTACTCGTTCCCCCTCTTTCCATTGGTGGAAAAGTTTTGCCACTGTTACAACATTTTCCCTACGTAGCCCGCGCCCCTACATTTACAAAGTGATAAAAATGCTATCAAGGTTTTTCGGACTGGCTGAGGTTGAGGTCATGGTGCGACACTTGGTGCATCTATTCGTGCACAACTTTTATCGTGGTAAAGATGGATGATAAAGGTAGCCCGACAATTCTGCCTCTATTATTTTTTTGTCAATACTAAGGCCATCGTGGCTGTTGCTACAGGTTTTCCTGAGGCCTGGAACAAAACTCTTAAGTACTCGTGTTTTTGCTTTTACCTTTTCAAATATTAGTTCATTTTGAGCTTGTCCAATAACCCTTCTTTTTCTATAGCTACTGGTCGAACTCTTTAGTTGGTGACGCGTCTAATCAACTGGGTTAGGCAGTTCTCCCCTGTGACTGGACGAGATTCTTTCAAAAGTTCAAACCGGCCCTCCCTTTGATAGGTAATTTCCTTTTTCTAGTCGATGTCGTACTCATATTTGTTCACATCGTTGTTTTTATATTTTATTTATTCTCTAGGTTCTGTCAGGGGGCTTCGAGAAGGAACAAGGCGCATGTGCCCTCGTTTAGGAGGAGAAAGGTCGCTACACCTTCCGTCTCCATCCCCCTCTCAGTTTCCATGCCTGCTTCTCCACATGATGTAGATCTGAGACTTTGCACGAGGAAGGATGTGGATATAGAAGGATGTGTTCCCTCGGCCATTGACTTATCGGAGGATTAGTTCGTGGTGCTGGAGATGGTGATGATACATATTGGGGAGGATGTTGGGGCGACCTCTGAGGCCCCTCAGTTAGAAGAGACCAATGTGGGCGTGCTTTCACGTCTCGAGGAGGAGAAGGCTATAGAGGGGACGTTCGGTGATAGCTCTATGCCTCTAGGGTAAGAGAAGGCCTCTTCTTCTAGGCTGACTAAGGATGTTTCTCTTGCTGAGGAGGAAAAAGACAAGGGTGCCGTCGAAGAGGAAGATGAATCGGGTTCTGGCATGAACCCTGAAGATCTTAAGATGATCGATAAGGGGACTACCAAATAGAGGTGAGGATGGAGGGGGGTTAAAGAACTATCATGGTCCATTTCATGATCTGCTGAAAAAACTGAGGACGTGGTCAATGCTCTCAGTCCTCTCTGCTCCGAAGGAGAGCGGGTGACCCTAAAAGAACTAACTGATGGCAGCCTATCGAAGAGCATTGTCGGCCTCTCCCTTAGGGTAAGTGTAATCGTCTTTCGTTCTTTTTATTTTATTTTGACTTGCTTCTAAGCTTTAACTTTTGCTTTTTCTTTGAATTGCATACTATCATTCTGGAGATTGAAAATGTGCGGAGGGAAAGAAATGGAAAGAGATTTACCAGAAGCTAAAGGGTAAGTATCAGGAGTTCCGCAAGAAGTACCGAGATGCTCAGAGGCAGCTTCGCGAGGAGGGTGACATGATGGCCTTGAGGGAGGAGTTGAAAAAGAAAGATGAGGAGTTGATGGTAGCCGTGGAGAGGTTGAACGTTCTTGAGGGAGCGTTGAAGAGGAAAGAGGATGAGCTCAAACTGAGCAAGGGCATGGAGGCCCAATGCAGCAACCTCCAAAGTCAGGTGGTTCCACTACAAAGTTAGTTGAACGGGTGCCAATTTCAAATGGATGCTCTCGGGAGGGGAGGGGGGAAGGTCACTGAGAAGCAATAGATGTTTGAGCGGGAAGAGTCCTCCAGAATAGATACTCGAAGGAAGGTTGGCATTTTAGAGTTGGCAAACATGACTCTCCATTCTGAGCGGGATAATGCTTTGTTAACGGCCAAGGCTAAAGAGGACCGGTTGAGGAGAGGATTGGAGAGATGGATAAGGAGAACTCCGAGATGCTCGAGCGAGTTTCTATTGTATAGGCTGAGAATTCTTGACTGCTTGAGCGGGTTTCTGCTGCCGAGGCCGAGAATGCCCGATTGGCCGAGCAGACCTTTACGTCTCACGCTTATAAATTTCATGATATTCCTCGAGAGAGGTACGAAGATTAGATCCTCGCTAAAGCTCGATTGGACGTGATTCATGATTTGAAAAAGACGGCATGTGATTTTGTTACGACCATTAAAGAGGCTTGAGACAAAGCTCATGAGGCCCAGCTCACCTGCGACTTTGATCCTGATATGCCTCAACCTGATTCTGAGTAAGGCGATGAGGAGGGTGTGGACCAGCTCGCGGACGGTGCTTGGTATGATGTTGCTTATGGTCTAGGCGGGGAAGGAGAGGATGATAGAGATCGGGGTGGCGACGATTGTCGACGCCCCCTTTTTCCTCTAACCGTGGGGTCAGAGATCGGGTATACGACATTGGGAGGACAACTTTATTCCCTTTCGAGAATTGGGTTTGGAAGTTGAAGAGTCGTCACCTAATGATTATAGTGCATTAGGACACTTTAAGAAGGGTTTGAGATAAAGAGACCAGAGATTAGGGTAAGGGCTAGAAATTATCCCGAGGGGAAGGTGTTAGGCACCCCTCAAGATCCACTAGTGTGGTTCCCAGCCATGTTGCAATTGTGACTTTTAAGAAGACAAGTAAGAGAACAAGCAAAGGGATTCACATAGCTTAGCAAACAAGCTTAAGAGTTGAAGAAATAAAGTGTTTAGAAAATTAGTCTTAAAAGAAAACTAAAAAAATTAACAAGTAAAGGGAAAGGGGGTCCTAGGTTTATTGATAATATGGATAACATCAATACAATATCCAGCAATAACTCCTCAAAAGAGGGGTCACACGTGATATTAGCGTATCGGTCATCATATCCATATCTACCCTTCCCACCCCGTTAAGGTATTAAAGCGCGTTTAGTCTCGTTTACTTATTACATGCTAATACCCGTCCCGACCTATCAGTCCCGGGGTATTAGGACTTCTAATCCTAAGAGGGAAGAAAGGGATGGGGTCTTTATGGAGTTTAAAGGATAAAATTCTAGTTTCGACATTCAAAACAAATATCAAATAAAGGGATGAGTTAACAAGCAAACAAGGCGCAAATAAACCCTTTAAATCAGACAACACTTAGTTTAGCATGTCTTAGCATATACTGATTTGGTCTTAAGTTAAAAATTAAGCGGCGAGCGGACTGGTTCAACACATATATTTAGACAGAAAGTCTGCATTAGGCAACTCGGATACAATTGTCAGAGATTAAGGCACTTAATTAACACGAGTGGGATTACTGATTCTTTTGAAAAAAATAGACAAAAAAGTTTTGAAGAAAAGGAAAGCCGCAAACTTAACAAAACTACGTAGAATAGTTCCCAGAAGACAGATCATTGAATTGCAGATTAGTAGAGAAAGAGCAATTTTAAACAGGTTTTAAAAGAGGTAGATTGTTTAAGGAGAAAACGAGTTCGAGCTACAGAACTTATTAAAAAATGATAAACTACAGAAAAGTGATATGTAATTGAGTTGGAAATCGTTCATCGAACTACCAGAAAAGGCAGTAAGTTTTAGAAAGCATGTAAGTTTACCAGAAGATTAGGTTTTAGAAAGAGTTGCACTAATTTGAGAAGAGGCTCAATGGTTCGGAGAACCACTGGTTTTTGTCCGTTAGTCAATCGTTACTGCTTTTAGACGAGTGAGGCAAGTTTGATTTTAAAAACTTCCTATAGACATGATCTCTACGAGTCATTTGTTTTAAACCATGTTAACAAACTTGTAAATAGATGCTGATTTGATTAACCCTAAAAATTTGCCTAATATCGTGAACATGCACATTCCTATAGGCATGATATCTATATGCAAGATTGCAGAAAGTTAAATATTGTCTCCTATAGGCATGATTTCTATGTGATTGGATCAGAAACATTAAAAAGAATTAAAACCCTAAAGCATGGTTTCAACCCTTTGATGCGGGAAAGTAAAATCCCTCCCACACCCTTTTAATAATATGTGATTTCTAATAATATGTGATTAACCAATTCCGAATCCAGATATCCAAAGCCTTCTCTTATCCAAAGTGTTTCAGAGTTCCAAGGAATCTCAAGGATTCTCGGCATTGCTTACACCCATGATACCATTAAAAGAATAGTGCAGTGTGGAAAAGCCAGCCCTCAGGCATCCAAGTTCAGTGGGAACTCAAGGGTCCCAAAGCATGGCTTGAAAGAGGGGGCAGAACTTAATTGCTAAGAATGAGTGTAAGTGTGAAAAGGGGTTGGGGAAGTCATAACAGATTTGTGGTCATACCCAGCCATAAGGTTGGCTGGCACAACCCCTGACCAACATGTTTAGCCAAACAAATGAGAGCAAGACCTATTGAAGGTCAGACCAAGGTCTGGACAGTGATTAGGACACTGCCAGACCAAGGTCTTAGGCTCAAAGCACACATAAGGGGAAAGGGGAAGTGGGAATTGGTTTGAGTTAAGGGGTTCAAAGAACCCAGTTCAAAGTCATGGGCAGCAATAACAGAGTGTTGTCATGGCTAGAACCATACTCTCATACAAAGAGGAAAAAGGAGAGGGAATTCACATAAGAAAAGTAGCCACAAAGTTGCAGAAACATAGTAAAAAAGAACATAACAGACTAAGAAGTAAACACATAGTGGAGGAGCATTATTTAAATTAAGAGTGACATACCAGTTACAAAGTAAAGAAACAACAGAATAACAGAGTAAGCAGACAGCCAGAAATCAGCAGGAGCAGACTTAAGTCTTCAGCAAAAACACTTGAGGGTTCAAAAGGAACTCAAGAATGTTTCAGGCAGTAAAAGAGAAGAAGAGCAAAGTGTTCAGTATTAGAAGCAGAGAAAACAGTAGTAGAGAAAGTATTAAACTTGTGTCGTCTCGAGTGTTTGTGTAAAAAAACTCTCTTAGAACTTGTGAGAGTTGTGAGCTTTAGTCTCCCTTAGTCAAAGGGATTTGATTTCAAACGAGAGTGGGTAATTAAGGAAATAAAAATAATGAAAACCTTTCAGCGTAGCATAATAAAGGGTAGGTTCATACAGAGTCTATTTAAGGTAAGAAACTATAGTACACGGTTTTGAAAGAATAAGGAAACAAAGTAATCAAACAGCCGGAAAGTTTTAAAAGCTTTGAATGAACTTAGTTAGGAAAATAGGGAAGAGGCTAAGTTGTAAAAAATCAGTAGCAAATCAATCGAGCCTCAGTAAAAGGAGATTGAAATCAATCACAAGCTAATAGTATCAATTCAAAAAGAACAAAACCCTCGTATATAAGCATGCTAGTATCAAGCAAGAAAGAAAGATTGGCATAAATAGTTTTAGAATCATAAGCAAAAAAAGGAAAGCAAGTTTCAGTTCAGTCTATGAACTCAGCACAAATTTGAGAGCCTAGGGTTTCTAGAGTAGAACCCTAGAACCAAAAGCTCGCAAAATCCCCAAATAGGGTTTCAGTCCGAGTAGGACACACAAAAAGAGAAGGCAAACTCAACAAGCCTGGGGAACTCTTTCAGAATTCCCTGAGGAAATACACAGACATACGTAGCAATCGAAAGCAGTAGAGTGCAAACTAAAACTCAACCAGTTCAGAAGAGAGAAGAGATGCCATAGAAGTTTAGGAAGTAGTAAAAGAAGCAAGTTCAATAACCCAAATAAATCCAGTAAGAGTAAACACTTTCAGTACCAGAAATAGTAAAGGGACAGGCAAGATAGGCGTATAAACATGCTTATAGAAAAATCAGTAGAAGCAGTAATAGAACAAAGGCAGAGAGACATGCATATTAACATCAAATCATAAGAAACAAACAAAAACCCCTAAAGCATGGCATGAACACACAGATTCACATAAAGAAAGAAGGAGAAGAAGAAGAATCGTTTTAGGATTTTTTGAAAACCCTAATTTGAACAGACTAATTTTAAAAAGGGAAAATTAGGGGAAATCGTTAAAACATCGAATAGAGCATAGATCTGCTACAGATCTAAGAAAATAAGGAAAGAAAAACCTCGAATCAAGCTTTTTAGGGTTTCTCGGAAACCCTAGAGACGAGAAGGCCTGGAATGGTTTGGTCTTTGAATGAGTCTGGGCCATGCTAAGCCTTGTCAAAGCTCGAACATGCCGGAACGGGGCCAGAGAAACCAAAGGAACTCAGGTCGGCGGAGGACCTGAACAAGCCTGTTGAAGATCGAATCCTCGAAGAACCTTGAATAATCATGGTTTGGGAGTGAAGGGAAGAGAGCACAGGCCGTCCATGGCCTGAGAAGCCATGGACTCCGGTAAGAACTAGTCGGAGACGACGACAGAGGCGGCTAAGGTTTCGAGTGTTAGAGAGCATTTGAGAGGATGAGAGAATTCGGGGGCGGCTACTTTGGAGAAATGATTAGGGTTAGGGGCTGGGGCGAAATTAAAAAAGGAAAGAAAGAACGAGGGCCGTTGATTAAAACAATCAACGGCCAGGATTTAAAGATGGGAAGCGGGCGGGTTAGATTAATTGGGTTTGGGTCGGGTAAAAATTGGGTCGTCTAATTGGGCTGTTGGGGTCAAAATTGAGGTTCAATTGGGGGGTCAAGACAGACTATAATTGAAAGAAATTGAGGCCATGATTGCAATAGCCCGTTTTCCCTTTTTATTTTTATAAAAATATTAAAGGATGTTTTAAAACCAAATTAAAAATACTGGGTTAATAAACAATATGTAGGTATTAATTTAAAATATTAGGATTGATTTTGTAATAAAAATTGCTATTAAATCTAGAAGTAGTCTAAAATTGCAATTTCATGCAATTTTAGTTTAAAAATACCAAATGGACTTGTAAAATTATGCAAAAATCATGTAAATTATATTTTGACGTAAATGTGAGAGTGAAATAAATTATTCACCAAAATGGCAAGTTTTGGGAATAATTAATGGATTTTATAGTGCACAATAGGCCATAAATTGGTCTTAAAAATTATTAAAAATGCCAAAATCCTTTGGGGTGCTCATATATGCACACATATGCTATTTTGAAAATATATAGAGAAAAATGGGTATCAACAGCTGCCCCTCTTTACCCGAGGAGGATGAAAGAGTTGTCGGGTAAAGATAAGATGACAAATTTTGACCGGAATTGGCAATTGTAGAAGAATTTTGACCGTGCTCTGGTTTCTGAGCTGCCTACATATCCCTGGTTTTACAGGAATCAGGCCATATATAGTTCAGGAACCATTGACGGAATATGCCGATGGAAATTCAAAAAGACGGACTCGATGATCAGACTTAAAAGGTGTTTGGAGTCGAATAGATTGCAGAGAACCGGATCGGGATCGCTCCTGCTGAGGCGGTCGTTCGCTAGCCGGTGAACCTGTAGATGAGCAGATACACATATTGTGCGTAATTTAAACATGATGCAAATTCCCGTTGGACCATGAATGCTGTCTTTGGACGGTTAAGATGACGTCTTCAGACTATGATGTCCTGGGCCATGAAGAGCATAAAATAAAGATTCGCAAGTCATGGAATGGTGTTCTCGGGCTATGCAGATGGTGCCTCCGAACTATGACGCCTTTGAATAAGTTGGCGATCTTTCAGCCCATGAGAAGGTGGCAATCTTTCAGCCAAATGAATGCAAAGAGTGGCAGTTTTTCAGCCAAGGCGTGAATTTGAATGCAGGTGGCGATATTTTAGCCGAAGCGAGAATTTAAATAAAGTGGCGATATTTCATCCATGTAGGATGGAGATAGAGATTAGTCTCGAAAGGCAGATAGATAGCCTTATGCAATATGGAGGTAGAACTTAACCTCGAAAGGCAGAGAATAGCCTTATGCAAAATATAGATGGAGACAGAGCTTGGTCTCGGAAGGCAGATAGATAGCCTTATGTAAAAATGCAGATGGAGACAGAGCTTAGTCTCGAAAGGCAGATAAGTAGCCTTATGCAGGATGGAG
The DNA here is from genome assembly GCF_000393655.2 of Nicotiana sylvestris. Lineage (NCBI taxonomy): Eukaryota > Viridiplantae > Streptophyta > Magnoliopsida > Solanales > Solanaceae > Nicotiana > Nicotiana sylvestris. Next base: position 32,483,745 of record NC_091062.1, read on the forward strand.
GTAGAGCTTAACCTCGAAAGGAAGAGAGTAGCCTTATGCAGGTGATGATGGAGGTAGAGCTTAACCTCGAAAGGCAGAAAGGTAGCCTTATGCAATACAGGAAATGCGGATGAAGACAATGCTTAGTCTCGAAAGGCAGATAAGGTAGCCTTATGCAGGTGATGATGGAGGTAGAGCTTAACCTCGGAAGGCAGAAAAGTAGCCTTATGCAAGAATGCAGATGGAGACAGAGCTTAGTCTCGAAAGGCAGATAAGTACCCTTATGCAGGATGGAGGTAGAGCTTAACCTCGAAAGGCAGATAAGTAGCCTTATGCAAAATGCAGATGGAGGTAGAGCTTAACCTCGAAAGGTAGAAAGGTAGCCTTATGCAATGCAGGAAATACGAATGGAGACAATGCTTAGTCTCGAAAGGCAGATAAGGTAGCCTTATGCAGGTGATGATGGAGGTAGAGCTTAACCTCGGAAGGCAGAAAAGTAGCCTTATGCAAGAATGTAGATGGAGATAGAGCTTAGTCTCGAAAGGCAGATAAGTAGCCTTATGTATTGCAGGAATGTAAAGGAGCAAATAGTAGTAATTTTCTTAGCTGATAGGCGGTTACGATATCATGACTGCTGGGGAATGTTGGGTGTAGATAGTAGACCTTTGTGGGTTGAGTGATTGTTTCGAGGGTTTCGACTTTGAAGAGTGAATGCGTTTTGCCTTGCGATCTGAGTTCCTGCATCCAAAGAAGAATCGTGAGTTCTGTAGAGGGGGAAGGTTAGTTCGTATCCCTTGGCTCCTGACGTTACGTATCATTGGGGTAGCATTGCTAAACGACGGTGATGCAAATGATGTTTATGCATGATGAACCAACAACTGCAACGTGGTTCAAGACATGGCAACCTTGCTTGCTCCGAAATTTTGAGGGTCCTCCTCAAAATTCTGCCCTAGTTCACTGGGCTGGCGCTGCTGACGGCTGTGCTGAATAACTGAAAGCGGATCGATTCTAGAATTTTGAGGGTCCTCCTCAAAATTCTGCCCCAGTTTACTGGGTTGATGTTGATGCGAAATCCGACAAAATGACTTCGGAATTTTGAGGATCCTCCTCAAAATTCTGCCCTAGTTCCACTAGCAGGGAAAATGGAATTTTTATTAAAATGTGACCGAACCCATAGGGCTGCCTACGTATCCCCTCTTAAACGGGAATCAGGTCAGGCGTAGTTCAAATTACATCATAAAGAAAAGCATACGATCAAATGTAGTATCTCTTTACTGCGTCTGAGTTGATCGGCTTCGGCCGACTTCTCCGTCCATTTCTGCAAGAATAAGGGCTCCTCTGGTTAGGACTCGGTGAACCATGTATGGACCCTGCCAATTGGGAGAGAATTTCCATTTGGCTTCGTCTTGATGTGGAAATATCTTCTTCAACACCAGCTGTCTTGGTGTAAACTTCCTTGGTTTAACTCTCTTGTTGAAGGCTCTGGACATTCTGTTCTGGTATAACTGACCGTGACAAACTGCATTCATCCTCTTTTCATCTATGAGGGCTAACTGCTCGTAGCGGCCTTTTACCCATTCTGCGTCATCTAACTCGGCTTCTTGTATGATCCTTAATGATGGAATTTCTACCTCAGCGGGAATGACCGCCTTTGTACCATAAACCAACATGTAGGGAGTTGCCCCGGTTGATGTGCGGACTGTGGTACGATAACCCAATAATTTTCCAGCAGGAACCCCGAATGCACACTTGGCGGGATTCAGTTTCAAATTGTACCTTCTCAACCTGTTGAAGAACTTCCGCAAGTCTTCCATATGATCTGCAACTTTCCTGGATTTGATGATGACGTCATCCACATACACCTAGATCTCTTTGTGTATCATGTTGTGAAAGATGGTAGTCATGGCTCTCATGTAGGTAGCACCAGCATTTTCCAATCCAAACGGCATCATTCTATAACAGTACATCCCCCATGGCATGATAAATGCCATTTTCTCTGCATCTTCTTCATCCATCCATATCTGAAGGTACCCAGTGAAACAATCAACGAATGAATGCAGCTCATGCTTGGCACAGTTGTCGATCAAGATGTGTATATTCGGCAAAGGAAAGTTGTCTTTGGGACTGGCCCGGTTGAAATCCCGGTAGTTGACACAGTCTTTAACCTTCCCATCCTTCTTTGGTACCGGCACGATGTTGGCTAACCATGTCGGATATTCTACCACCCTGAGAACCCTGGCTTTGACTTGCTTAGTAACCTCTTCTTTAATCTTCAAACTCATGTCTGGCTTGAACTTCCTGAGCTTCTGCTTTACCGGCGGACATGTAGGATCCGTTGGCAACTTGTGAGCTACAATGGATGTGCTGAGGCCAGTCATATCGTCATAAGACCATGCAAAGATATCCTCATACTCTTTTAGGAACTCTGTGTACTCTTTCTTTTCTGATGGCGACAAATGTGCGCTGATACGTGTTTCCTTGACATTTTCAGTATCACCCAAATTAACGACTTCGGTCTTATCAAGATTAGACTTAGGCCTATTCTCAAAGTTTTCGACCTCTCTGACAACCTCTTCTAGTATATCATCCTATTCTGAATCTATATCCGTTTGTTGCATTGCCTCGTTGCAAGTCACAGTTGTTGGTTCATCATCAAGATATGTAAGAGTAACGCTATGTAAAACAAAGTAAATGATAGAGAAAAGTAATAAGAGTGCAATATATAATGAATTTGAAATGCTTTGATTGAAATTCATAATCGTTCGAGACATCAGATCTCTTTTGGAGAGTAAAGACAATGCAGAAAGGAAAAGCAACTAAGAAAATAAAGATGCGATGCATGATGCACGTTTAGCCTTGCTACCCCGAAGATGTCCGGGCACTGGTGGTCCTAACCGACCAATTGGTGAGGCGTTCCCCTCAGTTCACGGCTTGAATGGAAGGGCCTTCCTCCCCTTCCTCCTAGAAGATAACACAACAATCCATATCATCTTCCAGAAACAGGTTCTTTATTGCTGCTAGTGCCTCGTCTTCCTCTGATCCGTACAAAGTGTCGGATGGCTGAAAAGTCTGCTCCAACTGAGGTATAGGGTGCTCTAGCGGATAGTATCGTCCGCGCCATGGAGGTGACCAGTGGTTGAACTCCTCCCAAGTGTACTCATACCCTAGGCCAAAAGTGGTACCGTGCTTCTTTAGCTTGATAGGTTTGGTGATACCTTGCAGGTTCTTGCCAAGTCCTTTTCCGGGTTCATACCCGCTCCAATTCAGGATGCTTTCGATCTTGCTATCCTACCACTTGTCTTTGTCTACATCATTGACCTGCTCGATGTGGTGGTACGTTTCTCCTCCTATCCTTATTCTGCCTCCGATCATCAGAATGGTTTGGCGACTGTATATAGGGTTGCTACCGTCGCCATGGATGATTACTTCCTGATGATTCCATTCAAATTTTACAGCTTGATGCAAAGTTGATGCTACAGCCCTAGCGGCGTGGATCCAGGGTCGTCCTAGCAACAAATTATAGGATGCTGGTACGTCAATAACTTGGAACTCGACATCAAACCAGGTGGGTCCCATCTGTAGGCATAGGCTAATTTCTCCAATGGTGGACCTCTGAGATCCATAAAAAGCTTTGACACTGATAGCCCCGTCTTTGACCTCGTGCAATCCCTTACCCAATGTCCTGAGAGTTATCAATGGACAAATGTTGAGGCTGGATCCCCCATCGACTAAAATCCTGGTGATAAAGTGATCCTCGCATTGTGCAGTGATGTGCAATGCTTTGTTGTGACCAAGCCCTTCTGGTGGTAATTCGTCCTCGTGGAAGGTGATCTTGTGGCTTTCCAGTACCTGCCCCACCATGTTTGCCATTTCGCCTCCTGTTATGTTGCTAGGAACATAAGCTTCACTCAGTATTTTCATTAAGGCATTTTTATGTGCCTCAGAGCTTTGCAGAAGAGCCAGAATAGAAATTTGTGTTGGCGTTTTGTTCAGTTGCTTGACGACTGAGTACTCTTTGGCCTGTACCTTCCTCCAAAGGTCATCGGGTCCGGTTTCAACAACCCGTCCGGAGGCTTGCTTGCTGGACTCAGCCAAGTGCTCCGGGGTATATACCCTGCCTGTCCTAGTTATGCCCTGTGTGGCAATTGCTTCCCCGGTATATGTCTTTCCTTTCCTTCTAGCCTCAGCGGTGTAATCCCAAGGTATAGCATTTGTCTTGAACGGGGTCACGTCTGTCATGGAGACCGGAATAGGCACCTTGGGAGGTAACACGGTAACTTCGACAGGTGGAGGCGCCTTTAGAATTCCGAACTCAACCTCAATCGGTTTTGGCGCCTTTGCGGAAAGTGCTTCAAACTCGAGCGATATGGACACATTTACCACATCGCCCTTAGAGGGCTTAATCTGAACAACAATGGGATTGAGAGTAACTGCTGGCTTCTTAGGTTCGTCTCCTTCAACTATCAAACCGATTGACCCCTCGGGATCCCAATCATCTTCAATTTCTATCATATGGATGTCTCCACCCTTGTGGTCAGGCAGGGGGTTGTTGCGGATATTAGGAGTGGGCTCTTTTGCTATAATGATCTTGTTGTCAATCAGGTTCTGAATCTTGTCTTTCAACGAGCGACACTCGTCGATGGTATGGCCCTTCATCCCGGAATGGTATGCGCAAGTCTTGTTTGGGTTGATCCATTGGGAAGGATTTTCTGGAGTTACGGCTGGAATAGGGGTAACGTAACCGGCTGCTTTGAGTTTTTCATAGAGTTGGTAAATTGGCTCTGCGATGGCTGTATATTGTCTGGGAGGTCTGCAGTCAAAATTTGGTCTGGATATAGGGAAATTTTGGCGAGTGGGAGGTGATTGGTAGTGAGAGGGTTGAGCATTATAGGTTTGGTAAACAGGTGCAGGTTGAGAGTATATGGGTAAAGTGGATTGGTATGTGGGAGGTGGAGATGATTGGTAAATGGGTGGTGGAATTTGGTAGGTGGGTGATGGTACTTGGTAGTTTAGGGAAGGTTGGTATGTGAGTGAAGCTGAGGGGTATAATTGGTATTTCATAGGGGAATTGTTCCTTTGCGCAACCATTACGGAATTTACATCCTTTTTCTTCGACGAGCCACCAGACTGTAAAGCCTTGTTGGTAGCTTGCAATGCCTCGAGGTTAGTGACCATACCGTTTTTGATGCCTTCTTCAATCCTTTCTCCCAACTTGATGATGTCGGAGAACTTTTTGCCCTCCATTAGCATCAGCCTCTCATAGTATTGCGGATCCTGAGCACGGACGAAAAACCTGTTCATTTGTTCTTCCTCCAAGGCCGGTCTGACCTTAACAGCTTCTGACCTCCAACGAGTAGCATATTCGTGAAAGGTCTCTGTGGACTTCTTCTTGAGATTCTGGATATAGAACACATCTGGTGCGTTCTCAGTGTTGAACCTAAACCGGTCCATAAAGTCAGACGCCATGTTCACCCAACTAGCCTATTTCTTTTCATCCTGGCTAATATACTATGATAAAGCATCACCCTTCAAACTCCTCATGAACAGCTTCATGCGGATCTTCTCGTCCCTTCCGACTCCTACCAGCTTATCACAATACATTCTGAGATAGACCCTGGGATCACCTGTACCATCGAACATTTCGAACTTGGGAGGTTTGTACCCCTCTGGGAGTTCGACATCTGGCTGAACACAAAGATCTTCATAGTTCAAACCTTCTACGCCTTTGCTATCTTCGACACCCTGGACCCGACTGGTTAACCTCTTGAGCTCAGCAGCTAAATTCTGAATGAGGGAACTCTTGTCATCTGACTCGGCTGAACTTGTGATTAGCTGACTGTAGTGCGACATAGTGTCCACAAAGATAGGAGTGTTATGGTCTTTTGTTGTGTTTTGTGGTTCGGGAATAAGCAGTGGAGTGTTGTTGCAGGTGTTGCAGGCTTGGGTATGAGTGGGTTGTGCTGATAGTGGTGTAGTATGGTTCTGGTTGTTGGCATCAGCAGCGGCAAGAGTGATTGAGAGACTTGCCAGGTTTCAAACTTGCTCCAATTCTTCTCGAAATCTCAGCAAAGTTTGCTCAAGATGAGCAGTAGTTTCCTTAGTGATTGAAGCGTTCTGAGAGGTTTCCTCAATTTCCTTTCTAGCACTGGTATCTCCCATTTGCCTTTGTTCCTGTTTCTGGTAGGACGCGGAGGAGGAGGAGGTGGAGGGCCCTTGGATCTTGTTGAGTATGCTGATGGTGCCAGAATGCACGAACTAACCTTTGGGGAGGGGAATAAAAATAAAGAAAAACAAAAAATGTAACAAGTTAGTGCGGGTTGTGAGAAGAAAATGTTGCAATATTTAAACACATTGTGCAAGAATATAAATCGCGTCCTAATTTGGGTGCCTCGTTGTGCCTGAGGTAGGCCTAGCGACAAATTAACTTGGAGAACTTATAATGCTAAATGCCTCATTTTATTGATAAAAAATAAGATGACTCCAAAGCGACGCTAAATAACGGAAAATAAAATGTCACTAGTGGCCATTGGCCTTATTACATTATTAGAAGCAAAATAAAAGACTCCTAACTACTTGGTCCCAGACGAACCTTCCCCAGATCCGGTATTCTTGCCTCCCTCGTACAGCTGCACCAGATCGCGCAGTCCTAGCAGCAAGTAAGCTCGGGCCAGGTGCCCATCTTCATTACCCTCAGCATTCTGACAATCGTCGATCCTCTTTAGAAATTTACCTTCCAATTCCACTAAGCCTCGTTCCAGATACCCTAGCCGGTTGTTGGCGTTGACAGCCATATCCTTCCACTCGTTGATCAGCTTCTCGTGGGTTTCCTGTATTTCCCGGTGCTCGTTCTCGCATTCTCGCATCCTTTTGCGCAGTTGATTGTATTTAACCTTTGCCGCAGTCTTTTCATCAATAAGCTTATGACCATGGACAAACCCTGGGTGACCCAAACTAATGTGATCATCCTCCAACCAACCCAAATAGTGCGGCACACATCCGGCATGATACCTGTCTGGTTTGAGGGATTCCCTTCCCAAAACAAGCTTGCAGTGCCACATGTGCTGAGCTTGACACCTGTGTGGGCTATTATCATCCTGGAAGTCGGCTCTGAAGTGACTCATCTTGTCGACCCTTGGTATGATTTGTTTCCTCCCTGCTTGTCTCATAGCTCGGAGAGGGACATAAGGGTAAGTTCCTCTCAAGCCAATGAGTATAAGGAACGGTGTATCCCGAGATCGAACAATAAATTCCCCGGTTGGGAACCACTCATACATCCATTGTACATGCTCTTCTTTCAGATTCTCAAACAACTCTACCCATCCACTGGCGTCTTCTGGCTGAGCAAACATATTGGGCATAAAGTTCATTCGCTTTGGGTGATGAAAAGCTATATGGTCATCCCAATCCCTGCGTATGATTTCCTGTCTATAGTCGCATTTCTGAAGGTGTTCTATGAGCCAAAGTTGAAGTAACAAGTTGCACCCTTCAAAGTGCGGGGCTCCTTGTTGACACTTTCCCAAGGCTCGATAGATTTCAGCGATGATCATAGGCACTATGCTGAAAGACTGCCCGTCAATTCCTTCCACTAAGGTCTTGGTCACCATGGCTAGTCTAGTGTGGATCCTAGCCTTCTTCATAGGGAAAATTATCATGCCCAAGAAGCAAAACATGAACACAAAGACCCTTCTATGTATGTATCCCAAAGAAGTGAGGGCAAACTCGTCCATGTAGGTGCGATAGGACTTGCTGTGGCCATATCTCTCGTACATGAAGTCAAATGGTATGTAGGAGTCCTTCAAACAAGAGAGGTCGGGATTTTTCTTGAGTCCCATCATCTTAAGAAATCCTCTACTTTTGCGGTTTTCCGGCATAAGCAAACCCGGAGTCTCCCAGGGGATACCAGCTAGGCCCCCTATCTCTTCTACCAAAGGGGTCATCTCCAAGTCTCCAAAGCGGAACACTGATCGATCACTATCCCAAAACAAAGTGGCAGCTTCAATGATCTTGTTGTTGGGCTGGATTTCCAGAAGTGAGGGCAAATTCCCTAAGTATTTGCGGATGAGTGTCTGCTTACTGGAGTGAAGATCTCCCCACCAATTCAGCAGCCTTGGATGAATGTTGGATACCATACCGAATCTGGGGACCTCGTGCCTCATTTTCTGCAAAATAAAGTGTTAGGCCCTTAACCCCACCAGACTCGACTATTTGAATCAATAATTAGCAAAAGGCATTTAGTTCTCCAACTAAATGCACATAACGTGGAGGTGTCCGTTTGGGTTTCAGGAAACCCGATGGACTTTGGTTTAGGCTATCTTAAGGAGTCATTATGTGGACAACATAACTAACTCGGCTAGGGTTGACCATGATGCATGAGAAGTTTCAAGAGAGTATGGTTTCTACTTTTTGAAGTGCTAGACAAGGTACCCCTGAGCGGACAACTCAATAGGGAAAGGCGCGGAACCGTCGACTACACCGTTGATCGACTGGTTTTACCGCAAATATACCTTTGCCACATTTAGGGGGTTTATAATATCGGAAGGGCACAACCACTCATTATAAGCATTGCTATAGGATTTGTTTTAGCACGAGTGGAATATGATGTTGAAGATGTAGTTTACAAGAATGAAACAAATTGAAATGTATTTCCACGTTCATAAATGATTACAATAATTGTAGTAATTACAACAGTATTGAAATAAAGCAGTAAAGGAAAGCAGTTAAAGGAAATAAAAGACATGAAAAGCCAAGTCAGTTTCGTAGTGAAAGAATAAAAGACAGTAAATAAAGCAATTAATGAGATAGTAAAGTCACAAGCAACATGCAATGGTAAAAGCCTAAAGAAAATCCCCAACAAAGTCGCCATGCTATCGACGCCCCCTTTTTCCTCTAACCGTGGGGTCAGAGATCAGGTATACGACATTGGGAGGACAACTCTATTCCCTTTCGAGAATTGGGTTTGGAAGTTGAAGAGTCCCCACCTAATGATTATAGTGCATTAGGACACTTTAATAAGGGTTTGAGATGAAGAGACCAGAGATTAGGGTAAGGGCTAGAAATTATCCCGAGGGAAGGTGTTAGGCACCCCTCAAGATCCACTAGTGTGGTTCCTGGCCATGTTGCAATTGTGACTTTTAAGAAGACAAGTAAGAGAACAAGCAAAGGGATTCACATAGCTTAGCAAACAAGCTTAAGAGTTGAAGAAATAGAGTGTTTAGAAAATTAGTCTTAAAAGAAAATTAAAAATTTAACAAGTAAAGGGAAAGGGGGTCCTAGGTTTATTGATAATATGGATCACATCAATGCAATATCCAGCAATCACTCCTCAAAAGAGGGGTCGCACGTGATATTAGCGCATTGGTCATCATATCCATATCTACCCTTCCCACCCCGTTAAGGTATTAAAGCGCGTTTAGTCTCGCTTACTTATTTCATGCTAATACCCGTCCCGACCTATCAGTCCCGGGGTATTAGGACTTCTAATCCTAATAGGGAATAAAGGAATGGGGCCTTTATGGAGTTTAAAGGATAAAATTCTAGTTTCGACATTCAAAACAAATATCAAATAAAGGGATGAGTAAACAAGCAAACAAGGCTCAAATAAACCCCTTAAATCAGACAACACTTAGTTTAGCATGTCTTAGCATATACTGATTTGGTCTTAAGTTAAAATTAAGCGGCGAGCGGACTGGTTCAACACATATATTTAGACAGAAAGTCTGCATTAGGCAACTCGGATACAATTGTCAGAGATTAAGGAACTTAATTAACACGAGTGGGATTACTGATTCTTTTGAAAAAAATAGACAGAAAAGTTTTGAAGAAAAGGCAAGCCGTAGACTTAACAAAACGACGTAGAATAGTTCCCAGAAGACAGACCATTGAATTGCAGATTAGTAGAGAAAGAGCAATTTTAAACAGGTTTCAAAAGAGGCAGATTATTTAAGGAGAAAATGAGTTCGAGCTGCAGAACTTATTAAAAAATGATAAAATACAGAAAAGTGATATGTAACTGAGTTGGAAATCGTTCATCGAACTACCAGAAAAGGCAGTAAGTTTCAGAAAGCATGCAAGTTTACCAAAAGATTAGGTTTTAGAAAAAGTTGCACTAATCTGAGAATAAGCTCAATTATTCGGAGAAACACTGGTTTTTGTCCGTTAGTCAATGAAATCGTTACTGCTTTTAGACGAGTGAGGCAAGTTTGATTTTAAAAACTTCCTATAGATATGATCTCTACGAGTCATTTGTTTTAAACCATGTTAACAAACTTGTAAATAGATGCTGATTTGATTAACCCTAAAAATTTGCCTAATATCGTGAACATGCACATTCCTATATGCATGATATCTATATGCAAGATTGCAGAAAGTTAAATATTGTCTCCTATAGGCATGATTTCTATGTGATTGGATCAGAAACATTAAAAAGAATTAAAACCCTAAAGCATGGTTTCTACCCTTTGATGCAGGAAAGTAAAATCCCTCCCACACCCTTTTACTAGATTCCCCGAGTTTGTACAAGTTATTACAGACCAAAAGAAAAGATAAAAATACATCAAAGACCAACAACTGCATCCGAGGAACCTAATTCAATCTTAATGTCTAATAATATGTGATTAACCAATTCTGAATCCAGATATCCAAAGCCTTCTCTTATCCAAAGTGTTTCAGAGTCCAAGGAATCTCAAGGATTCTCGGCATTGCTTACACCCAGGATACCATTAAAAGAATAGTGCAGTGTGGAAAAGCCAGCCCTCAGGCATCCAAGTTCAGTGGGAACTCAAGGGTCCCAAATCATGGGTTGCAAGAGGGGGGCAAAACTTAATTGCTAAGAATGAGTGTAAGTGTGAAAAGGGGTTGGGGAAGTCATAACAGATTGGTGGTCATACCCAGCCATAAGGCTGGCTGGCACACCCCCTGACCAACCTGTTTAGCCAAACAAATGAGAGCAAGACCTATTGAAGGTCAGACCAAGGTCTGGACAGAGATTAGGACACTGCCAGACCAAGGTCTTAGGCTCAAAGCACACATAAGGGGAAAGGGGAAGTGGGAATTGGTTTGAGTTAAGGGGTTCAAAGAACCCAGTTCAAAGTCATGGGCAGCAATAACAGAGTGTTGTCATGGCTAGAAACCATACTCTCATACAAAGAGGAAAAAGGAGAGGGAATTCACATAAGAAAAGTAGCCACAAAGTTGCAGAAACATAGTAAAGAAGAACATAACAGACTAAGAAGTAAACACATAGTGGAGGAGCATCATTTAAATTAAGAGTGACATACCAGTTTCAAAGTAAATAAACAGCAGAATAACAGAGTAAGCAGACAGTCAGAAATCAGCAGGAGCAGACTTAAGTCTTCAGCAAAAACACTTGAGGGTTCAAAAGGAACTCAAGAATGTTTCAGGCAGTAAAAGAGAAGAAGAGCAAAGTGTTCAGTATTAGAAGCAGAAAAAACAGTAGTAGAGAAAGTATTGAACTTGTGTCATCTCGAGTGTTTGTGTAAAAAAAACTCTCTTAGAACTTGTGAGAGTTGTGAGCTTTTATAGTGCAAAAATGAGTAGTTAAGAAGGCAAGGAAATAAAATTTCAGTCAATCAAATAAAATCTCCCTTAGTCAAAGGGATTTGATTTCAAAATAGAGTGGGTAATTAAGGAAATAAAAATAATGAAAACCTTTCAGCGTAGCATAATAAAGGGTAGGTTCATACAGAGTCTATTTAAGGCAAGAAACTATAGTACACGATTTTGAAAGAATAAGGAAACAAAGTAATCAAACAGCCGGAAAGTTTTAAAAGCTTTGAATGAACTTAGTCAGGAAAATAGGGAAGAGGCTAAGTTGTAAAAAATCAGTAGCAAATCAATCGAGCCTCAGTAAAAGGAGATTGAAATCAATCACAAGCTAATAGTATCAATTCAAAAAGAACAAAACCCTCGTATATAAGCATGCTAGTATCAAGCAAGAAAGAAAGATTGGCATAAACAGTTTTAGAATCATAAGCAAAAAAAGGAAAGCAAGTTTCAGTTCAGTCTATGAACTCAATACAAATTTGAGAGCCTAGGGTTTCTAGAGTAGAACCCTAGAACCAAAAGCTCGCAAAATCCCCAAATAGGGTTTCAGTCCGAGTAGGACACACAAAAAGAGAAGGCAAACTCAACAAGCCTGGGGAACTCTTTCAGAATTCCCTGATGAAATACACAGACATACGTAGCAATCGAAAGCAGTAGAGTGCAAACTAAAACTCAACCAGTTCAGAAGAGAGAAGAGATGCCATAGAAGTTTAGGAAGTAGTAAAAGAAGCAAGTTCAATAACCCAAATAAATTCAGTAAGAGTAAACACTTTCAGTACCAGAAATAGTAAAGGGACAGGCAAGATAGGCGTATAAACATGCTTATAGAAAAATTAGTAGAAGCAGTAATAGAACAAAGGCAGAGAGACATGCATATTAACATCAAATCATAAGAAACAAACAAAAACCCCTAAAGCATGGCATAAACACACAGATTCACATAAAGAAAGAAGGAGAAGAAGAAGAATCGTTTTAGGATTTTTTGAAAACCCTAATTTGAACAGACTAATTTTAAAAAGGGAAAATTAGGGGAAATTATTAAAACATCGAATAAAGCATAGATCTGCTACAGATCTAAGAAAATAAGGAAAGAAAAACCTCGAATCAAGCCTTTTAGGGTTTCTCGGAAACCCTAGAGACGAGAAGGCCTGGAATGGTTTGGTCTTTGAACGAGTCTGGGCCATGCTAAGCCTTGTCACAGCTCGAACATGCCGGAACAGGGCCGTAGAAACCAAAGGAACTCAGGTCGACGGAGGACCTGAACAAGCCTGTTGAAGATCGAATCCTCGAAGAACCTTGAATAATCATGGTTTGGGAGTGAAGGGAAGAGAGCACAGGCCGTCCATGGCCTGAGAAGCCACGGACTGCGGTAAGAACTAGTCGGAGACGACGACAGAGGCGGCTAGGGTTTCGAGTGTTAGAGAGCATTTGAGAGGATGAGAAAATTCGGGCACGGCTACTTTGGAGAAATGATTAGGGTTAGGGGCTGGGGCGGAATTAAAAAAGGAAAGAAAGAACGAGGGTCGTTGATTAAAACAATCAACTGCCAAGATTTAAAGATGGGAAGCGGGCGGGTTAGATTAATTGGGTTTGGGTCGGGTAAAAATTGGGTCGTCTAATTGGGCTGAGTTGGGGTCAAAATTGAGGTTCTATTGGGGGGTCAAGATAGGCTATAATTGAAAGAAATTGAGGCCATGATTGCAATAGCCAGTTTTTCCTTTTGATTTTTATAAAAATAGTAAAGAATATTTTAAAACCAAATTAAAAATATTGGGTTGATAAACAATATGTAGGTATTAATTTAAAATATTACTATTGATTTTGTAATAAAAATTGCTATTAAATTTAGATGTAGGCTAAAATTGCAATTTCATGCAATTTTAGTTTAAAAATACCAAATGGACTTGTAAAATTATGCAAAAATCATGTAAATTATATTTTGACGTGAATGTGACAGTAAAATAAATTATTCACCAAAATAGCAAGTTTTGGGAATAATTAATGGATTTTATAGTGCACAATAGGCCATAAATTGGTCTTAAAAATTATTAAAAATGCCAAAATCTTTTGGGGTGCTCATATATGCACACATATGCTATTTTGAAAATATATAGGGAAAAATTGGGTATCAACAACGACTATTGAATGTTTATCTTTTTTTCCGCTCAACTTCTGTATTGTATCTTTTGTTGGTGTCTTGGAATGTATTTGTAAACTTTCTTATGAAATATAATAGTTTGTTTTGGTTTCCTACCTTTGTATACTTCTACATTGTTTTTGTACTTGTGTTTTGTTCTTCTACTCGAGTTTATGTCGAGGGTCGATATGTGTTGCTTGAATGGGTCGAATATACTATTGAGTTAGATTGAAAATTTCCTTTCATTGAGCGTGGTTGAGGGCTGATAGGTGCTGTTTGAACTGGTCGATCGTACCTTTGATTAGGTCATGGCTGAGGATTGACAAATGTTGTTTGAATTGGTCGAACGTACCTTTGATTAAGTCGTGGCTGAGGGCTGATAGGTGTTGTTTGGACTGCTTGAATGTACCTTTGATTAAGTTGTGGTTGTGGGCCAATAGGTATTGTTTGAACTAATCGAACGTACCTTTGATTGAGTCATGGACGAGGGCCGATAGGTGTTATTCGAACTAGTCAAATATACCTTTGATTGAGTCATGGCCAAGGGCTGATAGGTATTGTTCGAACTAGTCAAACATAGCTTTGATTGAGTCGTGGTCGAGGGCTAATAGGTTTTGTTCGAGTTGATCGAACGTACCATTTTAGAGAGAGTTTCAACAGACATGCATCTTTATTATTTCGACATCGTTACTACGATTACATCATTTCACCCTTAGGCAACCTTTGGAGAAAATTACAAGTTTTGGGTGTTGGTTAGCATTCCATTCCTAGTCCAAGTATATCTAGTCCCTTCATTGTTCGACTTGGAGATTCTTGAGGTGTGAGGCAATGAAAAATATGTCTGCTCTCATGTATTCCAACTCGAAGTGCCCCACTCGTCGCCTCCTTAAAAGCCTCGTTGAGAAAAACTTATTGGGACAAACTCAAGTAAGGGAAAAAAGAGTATGACTTATGGGGCATTTCTTGTTTTTCACAAGTTAATGCACTTGAGATGATTGATATTCCAATTTTTTGGTAGGAGATTCCCTTCCATAAGTTCCAACTGGAATGAACCCTTGTCTGTTTTGACTATAACTTTTTATGATATGTCCCAGTTGGTTCCTAACTTTCACTCTTGTGTGGTCCCTGCTTGCATGGGTCTTGGCTTTGCGCATATAGTCCCCGATATTGAGCAATCGAACCTTTGCCTTTCTCCTGTAGTAGTGTCCTGCTTGTTGTTTATGTGTGATCATTCTTATGAGTTAAAAGTATCCTTTTTATGTTCCATTTCTCAAAGAACTTGGTGGTTTTTCTTCTCGTGAACTAGGGCCCATTGTCAAAGCTTATCTCTTTAGGTAGGCCGAATTGACATATGATGCTTGTCCATATGAAGGCGATTACCTCTTGCTCACAAACTTGGGAGAATGATCCTAGTTCCACCCATTTAGAGAAATAGTCAGTTAAAACTAAAATGAATTTTAAGTTACCTTGTCCTGGTGGAAGCGGTCCCATGATGTCCATTCCTCATTAAATAAATGTCCATAGAAAGGTGACATAGTGGAGTTGTTCGCTTGCTTGGTGGATTATTGGGGCGTATCTTTAACACGACTCGTATTTCTTTACAAATTCTGAGACATCTTTATTCATGGTGGACCAGTAATACCCGACCCATATGAGGCACCTGACAAGTGCTCGGTCACCAGAATGACTGTTGCAATGACCTTTGTGGACTTTCTTGAGAACACACTGGATTTGGTTTGGGACTAAGAATTTTGCTAACGGGCCTTTGTACGTCCTTTTATGCAAGTCGTTGTGAAGGAGGTTGTACATAGCAGCTTGCATTCTCAGCTTTTTAGCTTTTTTTGTCGCTTGGGAGGGTACCATCTTGCAAATAGTTTACAATACAATTGTGTCAGTCCCAAGTTAAATTTATAGACTTTACCTCAATGTGGTCTAATCTCGAGACTTATGCTTTTGGTGGAGGTGGCCAATTTGGCGAGGCGATATGCTTCGACGTTCTGCATTTGTGGAATTTGGTCGAGCTAGCATTTATTGAAATTGGGCAACAATCTGCAGATCTTGGTCTGATACTTTTGCATCCTTTGCTCTTTGATTTGGAAAGTCCTAGTAACTTGGTTGACTACGAGCTGAGAATCACCCGTATTCAATTGGTTCACCCCATATTTGAGTGCAAGTCTCAATGGCCTCTTACTCGGCCTCGTTGTTAGTCATATTTGCGCATCTTATAGATTGGCAAATTATTTTGCCAGTAGGAACCTCGAGCATGAGTCCCACTCCGGAGCCGCATGCATTGGATGTGCCATCGGTGTATAGGACCCAAAGGTCCTATGTTTGAAGAGGAGCTTGAGTTGCTTCTTTTTCAGCCTCAGGCATTACTTTTGTGCTAACGTTTGCCACGAAGTTGGCGAGCACTTGTGACTTTATTGTTGTGAGAGGTTGATAAGTGATATTGTGCTCACTTAATTCAATGGCCCACTTGGCTAGCCTCTCCAACAATTCGGGTTTGTGTAATATGCTTCTTAAAAGAAAAATGGTGACGACTGAGATTAGGTGGCACTGAAAGTATGGCCTGAGCTTTCGTGAAGCTACGACCAGGGCCAGGTCTAGTATCTCGAGGTGAGGATACCTCGTCTCGATTTCGACAAGTGTTTTACCGATATAATAAATTGGAGATTAAGTACCTTTATCTTCTCAAACTAGGACCGCACTTACTGCTATTTCCGAGACGACGTGATAAACGAGGAGGTGCTCCCTGGGTTCAGGCTTTGAGAGTAAGGGTGGTGATGATAGGTACTCCTTCTATTCTTGCAACACTTGTACACATTCAAGTGTCCAGTCGAGGTTGTATCCTTTTTGAGTACGCTGAAAAACATATGACACCTATCGGATGACCGCGAGATGAATCGGGATAGGGCGGCAATTCAACTGGTCAGTATCTGGACTTGATTCGTAGTGGTCAATTTTTTGGTATCCCGTTGATAGCCTTAATTTGATCTAGGTTGACCTCAATCCCTTGCTGTGATACCAAGAAGCCCAAAATTTTCTTGTGGCTATGCCAAACGCACATTTCTCAAGGTTTTGTTCCATTCCTTATTTTCTTAGTATATTGAAGGCTTCATGTAGGTGGTCGATATGATCCTTTGTCTTTACCTATTTGACCAACATGTTGTTGGTATATACCTCTATGGTTTTGCTGAGTTGATCTTTGAACATTTTCGTGACCAACCTTTGATAGGTAGCCACTATAACAATACGTTCCCTTATGGGTGATGAACGTAGTCTTATCTTGGTATTCTTTCTCCATGACTATGTGGTTGTAACCTGAGAAGGCATCCAAAAATCTTAACAGATTGTGTTTTGCTGTTGCGTCGATGAGTTGGTCGATTTGTGGCAACATTAATGAATCCTTTGGGCATGATTTATTCAGGAATAAACTTCATTTCCTGTTTTTATTTTTAACCATCACCACATTGGCAATCCATTTGGGGTACTTCGACTCCCTGATAGATCCGTTGGCTAATAACTTTTCTACTTCTTCATGGACGACCTCATTGATTTTGGGGTTGAATTTTCGTCGAACCTGTCTTACTGAGGGGTAGAAGGGGACGATATTCAGCATGTGCATGGCGATTTCCTTGGGGATGCCTGGAATATCTGCATGACTAAAGGCAAATAAATGTGCATTAGTTACTAAAAATTGACTAAATTTATCTGGGTCTCAATGTTTGCAGTCGATATAGGCCTTTTTACTAAGGTCGTTATGATCTAGTTGGATGGGGTCGAGGTCTTCTATGGTTGATCCTACGGCTTCAACCATCTCTGGGTCCATAATGACCTCTTTGGCTTTGACCTATGGTGACCTCGACCCTACTGATTGCTATGCTTCTTTTTCCTTTTCTTTCCTTTATTGAGTTGTCATCCATCCATGGCGATTCGGTAGCATTCCCGGGATGCACGTTGTTCCCCTCGTATGCTAAATATTCCCCAAGGTGTTGGGAATTTGATCACTTGTATAAGTTGGAGCGGGCGACTCTCATAAGGTGTATCCATGGTCGTCCCACGATGGCATTGTATGCGGTGTCCTGGTCCATGATATGGAATGTTGTCTCTAGAGTCACCTTACGGGTAAGGACGGGAAGTGTAATCTCTCCTGAAGTCTGTTCAAACGCATTATTAAAATTAGTTAGTGTAATGCAGCGTGACTCTATCTTATCCTCGAGTCTCATTTATGCAAGGACTCGGGGATGGATGACGCACGCCCTACTTCCGTCATCTATCATAATTCTCTTAATATCAATATCTAAAATTATAAAGTAATGACAAGTGCATCATTGTGAGGGGAAGTCAAATTGTCAGTATCTGACTCATTGAAAACAATACTTTCTTCGAGTCCGTCATACCGTTCATGGAGGATAAATCTTTTGAGCTTGTTGGTGATGGTGAATGTGATGATGTTGATAGAGGCGTCGTCACTACCACCAATAATCATGTTGATGGTGTGAGCTGGAGAAGGCGGCTTTGGTGGTCCTGGGCATTCTCGATCCCTCGCTAAAGTGTTCATGCCTTTGTCGCTGAGTAGTTCCTTGAGATGCCCTTGATGTAGCAAGTTTGATACTTCTAGTCTTAGAGCGATGCAATCTTCTATTTTGTGTCCACGTTCTTGGTAGAACTCACATAGGGTGTCAGATTTCCTGGTGCTTGGGTCAGACATCATCTTTAGTTGTCATTTTACCTTCATTCCGAGCTTCTCGAGAATGCAGACCACCTCTGTAGTTGACATACAAAAGTTGTGAGCAGATAGTAAGGGGCATACCTCGATCATTCCAATGAGTACCTGATCTTGTCCTAGATGGGCCATCTTCATAACGAAAAGAGGGAATAGGTGTCCTGACATAAGGTTAGTGTAGTTCCCTGCCTGGTCGCGATACTGGATGGTTCTCCTTATGTTATCCCCGCGTTCTCTCCTGGGCTCGGATTGTATCGAGGTGAGTCGTTGAGTTGGTCCATTGAGGTCGACGTCGTCTGCTCTAACCTCGGCAGGCATTATGGATTTCATCCTAAGTGCCCGGTGAGTACTTCATTAATCGACTCAATAGCTTTCTGGTCGCTCTCGAACCCTCTCTGCTCAACCCATTCTAAAAAGTTGCCACGGCCATCCCTTCGGAGATATTTGGAAAGGTTATCCTCACCCTATTGAATCGGGGGAAGAAGTCCCGCAATCCCTCTCCTAGAGATTGTTTGATGGCGAAGATATCGTTCACCCTAGTTTCATCCTTCTTGGCCTCAGCATGTGCCATTACGAGCTTATCTGCCATTTCTTCGAGTGTTTCTATGGAATAAGCTGGCAGTTGTGAGAGCCACGTCAATGCCTCTTTAGTGAGAGTCTCACCAACTTTTTCAGCAAGATGGAGGGCACCTGCTCTTTGGCGAGGTCGTTTCCCTTCACGACGGTGACGTAGTGGGCTACCTAATCTTCAGGATCGGTCATCCCATCATAAATTCTGAGATATGGGGGAATCTTGAAGGTCTTTAGTATGGTGTGTGGAGCCGCTTCTTCCATATATGACTATTTCACAAACCTATCGGCGTCTCGTGTTGGTAATAATTTGGGAGCACCTGGTATTTTGTCTACCCATTCCAGATGATCTTATATTTGGTCCCGGAGCACCCTGTTCTCATTTTCCATTTCTTCCATTCTTTTCAACACGGAGGCAAGGATACTACCACCTGCATTGTCAGTAATAGTGTGAGTTTTACCTGAAGTCAGAGGGTTTGGTTGATCGTATCGTTCATTCTTGCGTTGTGCTACACGGACTCTCGTGGTTTTTCTAGTCTTGCATGGGGCTTATTTACTGAACACGCTGACTAGAGTATAAGTTAGACATGCTTCGAGGAGGTTTTTCATAGCGGGTTGCACCCACTCTCTCATGGACGTTGAGGCCCTTTTCCTGTTTGGTTTTGTTGTGCTGCAGAAAGGTGCATGCAACCTCTCTCGTCTGGGAGAGGCCGTGGGTGTCACCTCCTCATCCTGGGTGTCATAGCTTTCATTAATGGCACTCATGAGGTTGAGGGGAATATTATTTGTTTCCTTCATTCCGTTTCCTTAGCTACCTGGCATGGAGATATTTGTACACATAGAGAAAAAAGATAAACTTTGTGTTTTGTTTGATTAACAAGTCACATGAGTTATGTATCTAATGAAAACTAAATGATTGGCTGAGAAGATCCCCACAGATGGCGTCAAACTGTATAACCCGAAATTTAGATTTAGGTTTATACAACCAAACTTTATAATAAAGTAGGGTTAATCTTAGCCAATATTAATATCCAAAAGATAGGCCAACTATTTTTATAGTAAGATCTCAGGTGTGCTATTGAGTGGGGAATGAATGATAACAATAATTGTATAATAATTGATTCAAGAATATGGAAGATAACATTAAACAACAATAGATGACATTTAAATAAATAAATGTATGGAGGTCGCCCGACAAAGGTGAGATTACGCAATAATTCTCCTGACACGGATGGATAATGATAAGCCTTTGCATATTCATATCTTGACGTGCGCAAAACACAACACGAAATCGATGCTCGCTAGCCAAAGGTAGTATAGTTTAACGATCGTCTTTATAGGGATTGAACTTAAACAATACTCAAGTAATTTCTAGATTAACGTTATTCAAGATGATAAAACTTAATTTGTAATAGTTATAAACTATGATTAACTACTAAACTAAGGCAATTGACAATTGACTTCAACAAACCAGATATTAGCAAAGTCGGTTTCTTATCAATGTGAGGAACAAAGGTTTTGACGTGATAGGTGCAAGATTTTGATTCTGGATATGATATTGTTATATTTTACTCTTGGAGTTCTATCGATTCTCACGAATTCAATAGGTGATTAGCTTATGTTTACAATTCAGAGTCATCTCTCGATTAAATTTAATTCTTTCAAATAAACTAATGTAAAGTGCGATGAAACTTGCAAGAATCTACTGGTAAGAATGATCTGAGAGAAACTTCTCTTGAATATTTCTCAAAAATCTTAATTTAAGAGGTAGATCACAAAGCTCTTTCGATTACTTTAAAGAAGTACCAAAATAAATCAAGGTATGAGTTGCAACAATATTCAATATTATGCTCCTTCTCTTCCGATTAAATAAGATAATGAATAAAATCACAACTAGAATTAAAGTTATTCCAATAAATTCAACCAATTAAGAATTAATCAAATCCATTAACCATAACCAAGTCAAACCCTAAGGTAAACTACTCCATAATTATGGAGGAAGTCATCACAAAACAAATTAAAGAATAAGAAAGCATCAATCGAACTTTACAATCCAAACTCCGATATTGAATTGATAAAGATGATGAAATCCCATGTCTTGTAGCCTCCAATTCTCTCCCCAAGCTTCCAAGGTCAAAAGTCCCTTCAAAAATATATTTTCAGTGTATTTATACCAAGTAGGAACGAACCCGGACGAAACTACCCTCTTTGAGCCGAAATGGGAAAACCTACAAACCTTTTACACTTCACGTGTTGCACAGTGCTACGCAGGGTGCGTCGCATTAATGCATTTTGATCGATTGTAAACTCTCTGAACTTAGCTTGTCTAACAAAATTTTGTAATGATGCTACACACTATGCATAGCATTAGTGTATTTTTCTGTTAGACCCAAAAACTACAAGTCTATGAACTTCTCAAATTTCTGACGCACATTTGCATTGTGCTACGCATGGTGGGAAGCATTAGTGCAAATGTCATAACCCTTGCGCTTTCTTCCAACTTTAGTATGCAACGCCTGTCCACGAGCCCCCGATGTGATCCCAGTTTAATTCATTGGCTTTTACTCAGACTTCAAAGCTCCAATTAATCGATTTAGCTCCAGAACATCTTTTTAACTCGAATCATCTCCTATAAAGCATGAAACATGTAATCAGTGCAAATCACTATCATTTAAGTTCAAACACACTCAAAGTGCAGTAATTAGAGTGCAGAATGCAGCTAAAACACGTGTTCCTAGCCTACCACCAACATCCCACACTTAAACCATTGCTCGTCCTCAAGCTATAAAACTACATTTCACATAGAAATGACCTTCTCATCAGACAACTTTGCTAACGCATCATGCCAAGAATATTTAAAGTAGACTAAGCACCCTATCATAACATCCTAGCCTCAAGACTAGACTCACACACACTACGTATTTCAAAAACCTACTCACTTACTCTAACTCAGAGGCCAAAATATTACCTTTCATTCGCAAATCATGTGTCCTCACACCTAAGATAGAGAGTAGCTCCACACATAATAAAATTCAACAACAAATAGGAACTCAAAATAGAAAGAATTCACTCACTATCAAAAATCAAATTCATGCGCCACAGAGAATATAAGCTTGCCCGTAGTATAATACTCTACTAATTAAGCTCATTCAGTCAAAGATCAAGTAGGATTTTTTATTTTGGTTGTAATGTAGGATGCGGAACAGGTATGATACATATAGATTTGTGACTACACCTCTTTGAGCACTTTACTACATACAATTTCATAATTTAAACCTCACACTTATTTTGAACCAAATCCCAACCTTCACCATATAATAACCTCAAGCTCCCAATTTTTATAAGCACAGACAAGATGAGAACTACCACTAGCTAGGAATCATTTTTTTCTACTACGTACACAAACTCTTTTTCTTTCTTTCTTTCTTTTTTTTTCAAAATTCTGAATGATTTTTCTCTTCTTTTTTTTTCAATCCCTTACATGTGGCTCTCACAAATTTTCAACTAGTGCACCTTTATCCTTTTTTTTTCAATAGTTCCACTCAAAAACCTAACCATTCCTCCACTTAGCTTTTACAAGCTTATACAAATTCAAGTGCTCATGAGAGGTAAAAGGTTCAAACAGATAGACAATTCAACCAAAAGGATCAAACTTGTAGTGTGGTTGCCAAAGAAATATGAATACAGGCTCAATGGGGCTAACTAAGATATCCAACAATTAGGCGGGTAAAAGTATATAATTGGCTTAATAAAGAAATGCCTATATCACTTCCTAGACTGAACAAGACTTTATTTCTCTTTGTAAATACATGGGGTAAGTTCTATACATCAACTGACATGCAAAAGTATCACTAACAACCTCGCACACACTTGGCACATTATTCACTTCGGCCCAGATCTGTCTCAACTCTCGAGCCAAAGAAGTTAAGCAAAGTCACAATCAACCAATTTAAGGCACTTATCTATGAGTCAAGAACTGAGTCTAGGCGTCACAACTAAGACACTCACTACTCTCAAGGCACAACAACGTCAAGAAGCGTCATCTCCATTTAATACATAGCACAAGACTTCACTATTCTTAATAAAAAAATAACTGCACCCGGTTCAAGCAAAACCCTTGGAAAAGAATGGCGGCACAAAGAAAAACCAAGAGAAAATTGTTACACTACCTAAAAAAAAATATTTTTTCATTGACTTTGATCCCTCACGAAAAGGTTCGAGGAAATTCATCGTCAAGAAAAGTCAATTTTTTTCAATCAAAAGAAATGGAAACATCAAAAGAAAACGGAAACAAACACACACATATATATTTACATCCCCACCTCATACTTTAAATTGGGGCATGTCCCCATGACACACATATAAAAAGCAAAAGGTAAAGGAAACTTCCCTGATTCATCTAGTCGGGGTCTGAATCAAAGTCGAGATCTCCTTTTCATGCCCGACCCAGTGCACACATCCATGATGAGAGCTTCTTCTCGGCCTTCTTGGAATACACCCCACACTTATTTATTTGACTCTCTCCAAGTTGCACCTTTAGGCCCCCCTTCTCCTTCCATCTTAAAGTCAACCTTTCTTCCCCCTATGAGCATGAGCTGCCTTTCTTGAATATCCAGAATTTCTCTACTAGTAGCCAAAAAGGGTCTCCCTAGAATCAGCGGCCTCCCTATTCTCCTCCTTTTTCACCACAATAAAGTCCACAGGGAACCCAAATTTGTCCACCTGAACTAGCATATCTTCCAATATTCCTTCAGGTATAATTGTGGTCTGATCCGCCAACTGCAAGGACACAGGTATCGACCTGATTTCTCTGATCTCTCTCCTTTCAATTTCCTGAAAATAGACAAAGGCATAAGATTAATGGAAGCACCTGAATTACACAAAGCTTTTTTAGTACTTCCCGAAGAGCAAGGTATAGTAAAACTCCCTGGATCTCCACATTTTTTAGGGAGCTTATTTTGCAGATTGGCACTACAATGCTCTGTGAGCTTGAAAACCGATGTCTCTTCTACTTTTCGCTTTTTGGACATATCTCCTTCAAAAATTTAGCATAAGCTGGTATCTGTGAAAGCACCTCTATGAAAGGTATATTCACATGCACCTGCTTGAGCACTTCTAGAAAGCACCCAAATTGTTTGTCCATTACTTCTTTGTTTGTCTTTCTTCTTCCTTACTGGAATGTCAGATTTGTTCTTCTCCTTCAGATCCGCCTCTTGCTCTGCCCTCACTTCATTATGAACTTGATTTCCTATCAAATCATTCTTTTCTGCTACCAACGGATCTTGCAGTACTTTGACATTCCTCAACGATATTGCATTTATTATTTCCCTTGAATTCCTTTCTATATCCGCAGGGAGGGTTCTTGGAGACCTCTCAGATAACAGACTAGCAATCTGCCCCACCTGCCTCTCTAAGTTTTAAATGTCTACACTATGAGTTTCACATCAATCATCTATTTTAATAATGAAGGCTTTCATTAGATCTTCCATGCTAGACTGATTAAAATATGGAGGCGGGGATTGCTGCCTCTACTAATTCTGAAATCCTGGAGCTCCTTTCCCTGGGGTCTCAGATTATTCTACTGCCACGAGTTCAAGATGCCACTTGGTTAAATCCAAGAAAAGCCTGGGTACCTCTATCCCATGGATTTAAAATTCTTACCACTTTGGTAGTTGCTTCTGTCAAATCTTCACACAACATTTACCACTTCATCTGCAGCTGAGGCCTGACACTCATGCGTTGGATGACTCATTCCACAGAAATCACAAACAAATTATGGTTGGCTCTGGACCTTGGCTAAGGTCAACTTTTTTATCTCTTTGGCCATGACATCTAGCTGGGCTTGCACTGATATGTTGGAATCTACTTGATGAACCCCAGCTGATTTTCTTCAATCATTACTCTCAGCAGGCCACTGGTTAACATCTTCACAAAGCTTATCAAGAATTGCCACAATCTTCTCAGTAGTCTTCCTCATTAAAGGACCTTCTAACTGCAGTGATCAGAGTTCGTCGCGAGGGAGGTGTTAGTCCATCCCAAAAGTCCTGGAGTTGCATCCATAATTCAATTCCATTATGCTGACACGTCCTCGCTATATCCTTGAATCTTTCCCAAGCCTCGAAAACTGTTTCAGTGTCTGTCTGGCAGAAGTTGTGAATTTCCTTTCTAAATTTCACTGTTTTAGCAATTTGAAGTACTTGTCAAGAAACGTTTTAGTCATATATTCCCATGTGTTGATGTCACGACCCAAAACTCGGACCCGATCGTGATGACGCCTCTCGTGAAGACAAGGCCATCCAACTAGTCCCAATTCAATTCTTAAATAATTAAAGATTAATAAATAGTCTAAACATGAGTAAATAAGCCAAAGACTAAGCAAAAGATAGTATAATGTGCGGAATACAGCCCAAACATAGCCCGATATCGGGGTGTTACAAGTCACGAGCATCTACTAGGGTCTAAATACAACTAAAAAATCTAAAATGTACAAAATACAGACTAGTGGAATGAAGAGAGAGAAAAGCAATCTGCGAATGCTAACAACTACCTTGCTAAAACTCTGATGACTCTGACTCCGATAAGCTAATACCCGCTACCGGGTTCAGAAAATACCTGAGTCTGCACACAAGGTGCAGGGAGTAAAGTGAGTACTCCAACTCAGTGAGTAATAATCATAACTAAAATATGAATGGTAATAAATCACGAAAAGTGCATCAACATGTTGTATTAAAGTAGTACAAAATCAGCAAGAAAGCAATGAAGCTGTGAAATTTCTTAAAACATCTTAGCTCAGTTTAAACTTCTTTGAAAATGACTTTTTCAACAGTTACGCAAATGAATGCAAAACAATTAGTGCAGATAAGCATGGAAAATCCGCCCCTCGGGCACAAATACACAATTAAACAAGTAAATGACAGGCAAATAAGAAAGATAAGCACATAAGGTTCGCCCCTCGGGGACAATGTCAACAAATCCACCCCTCGGGCAATATCTCAGAACAATACCAGCCCATCGGGCAATCACATAGAACAATACCAGCCTCTCAAGCTATATCTCACATCATAATGAGTACCCGCGCTCACTGGGGGTGTGCAGACTCCTGGAGGGGCCCCTTACGGCCCAAGTGCAATATCAAGCCACCTCGTGGCATCATCTTTAGGCTCTCAACCTCATATCAACAAGCCACCTCGTGGCGTACATATCTCAGGCTCTCGGCCTCATAATCAAAATCAGTGTATCACCGCTGCATTGTGCAACCCGACCCAAAAGATATCCTCACAACACAGGCCCTCGTCCTTACTCAGTCAAAAATCACATAAGCCTCTCGGGCAACAGTAAAATATGATGCTCAGCCCAAAAATATTATTTGAAATATCATTTCAAGTGGTAATGCAGAGTAAACATGGCTGAGTTTTGAAAAGAGTGGAAAATAACATGACCAAGTTCAAGTATAAAGTCAAAACAGTGAGGAAATATCAACAAAAATCTCAGAAGGGTTCAAATAGTTGGCATTCAGCCAAAATATGGTATTCAGCCCAAATAATGATAATAGCAAATAGATTTCAGTCAAATACGCGGTAAAATCATCAATCGGGATGGACTAAGTCACAATCCCCAATAGAGCACGACCCCATGCTCATCATCAAGCGTGTGTCTCACCTTAATATAGCACTACGATATGCAATCCGAGGTTTCAAACCATCAAAACATCATTTAATATCATTACTCACCTTGATTCGGTCCAATTTCTAGCCCGCAATGCCTTTTCTCACACAAATCGACCCTCCGAATGCTCCAAATCTAGTTACAATCAGCACAAAATCATTAAAATGTGCTAAGGGAACGAAGCCCACTCGAAAATATCCAATTTACATCAAAATCCCAAAATTGCTCAAACCCGGCCCCAGGTCCACATCTCATCAATGAAATCCTCATCCTCTCACGAGTTCATACTTATCAAGAACATCAAAATCGTACCTCAAATGGCCCCTCAAATCCCCACTCAATGGTCTCTTAATCCCAAGCCCTAATCCCTCAATTTTCTTCCTTAATTTCCACTAATACCATGATTAAACAATGAAAAAATGATCATAAACATGAGTAATGAGGCTTAGGGAACTTACCCAACTGATTCTCTTCGATTTTCCCTTGAATTCACTGCTCTAGCTCGCTTCCAGTCTTAAAAAATGGAGAACTTAGCAAAATTTCACGAAGGAACATTGTATACTTTCCGACCCAGGTATTTCTGCCATGCGATCCCATTACCGCTTCTGCGGTCCCGTTTCTGCGGTCCCGCTTCTGCGACTTTTCCACCGCATCTGTGGTCTTCATTAAAAATGACAAATCTCCGCATCTGCGGTTAAACACTCGCACCTACGCTATCGCAGGTGCGCCCACGACACCGCTTCTGAGGTTCCTGAAGGACTTCACATTGGCCACATCTGCGGCTGCTTTATGCATCTGCGATCATCGCACCTTCGACCTCCCAACCGTAGGTGCGGTTATGACAGAACCAAAAGCTTCAGCTGCAACTCAAATTCCAAATTCTTCCGTCAACCACCCGAAATCACCCCGAGGCCCCCGGGACCTCAACCAAAAGCACAAACATATCCCAATACCTTATCCAAACTTGTTCCAATCTTCAAAACACCTCAAATAACATCAAATCAACCACAACACATCGGATTCAAGCCAAACTTTCTGAAATCTTTTGAATTCCGTTTTTGATCAAAAACCCAACCAAACCACGTCTGAATGACTTAATATTTTGCACGCACATCTCAAATGACATAACGGAAATACTACAACCTCTGAAATTCCATTCCAATCCCTATATCAAAATCTTACCTATCGAATAGTGATTCTGTCACCATTCATCGGCCATAATTTCCGGCAATCCGATAAGGTAATATCTCAATATTGGTCCCAAAAAACACCCTTCTCATACCAAACAACATCCTGTTAATTTTACCCTTCAATCTTTATCTACAAGCTTTAGATCTTGCTTTTAGCTCTCGAACAACTGTAGCAGACAGTCTCTAGTGCATCTGCTATGTTTTTGATGTTGGTGACTTGAAGTGAATGGTTTGTTTTTGGATGCATAGGTTAAATCCATATATTTGCTGTTAAAATCTATAACCTATTGCAACATATTTCGTTACTGTAGCTTCATCTCCTTTACAAAAGGTTGTTTAGTTCTGATAATTAACATAGTTGGTCGCAGTTTCTAGTTAGAGAGATTAGCTTTTGTAGCAGACATTATTTGTCAAGTAATTATAGTGCTAAAGAATTACTACAATTGATCGATGTAAGTGAATCTTTGCTGAAGAACTGAATAACTATAGCTCCTCCAATATGGAAAGTTTGAAGTCGCTCATGGCTTCCAAGCCTGGCGACCAGCCTCATATAATGGTTGGTCAGCCATCCCAAGCACTCCCTAACAACATAGCATCTATGAATTTTGCTGTTGTGTTAAAACCAGATGCGATCAATGCGGCTACGCAAAAGATATCAACTGCTGCGTCGAGGGTTAAGCCAATAATGCCTAGACGTGCTACGTTCTTGCAAGGACAACCTATGGTGAAGTTTACAGAGGCAGAAGTTCAACGCATGAACATAATTGAAGGTTTGAAATATGCCATCGTGTGTAAGTTCTCATATGGCTGGCCAGATATGCAAGAACTACGTAAAATCATACCAATGCAGTGTGGAATTAGAGGAGAATGCACCATTGGTTATCTGCAGGATAGACACATCTTGATACGACTAACTTTATGGCAGGACTACATCGAGTTTGCGTCAAAAAGTGTATACTATATCAAGGATAATTTTGGACAAGAATACCAACTAAGAACATTGATATATGATTCAAAATTTAAACCTGGAGAGGAAACATCGAAGGTGATGGCATGGATTTCTTTTCCAAATCTTTTGCCAACTTATTTCGTAAAAGAATGCCTTTTTTCCTTAGCATCAGCTGTAGGAGAACCACAACACCTCGATATGGCTACTATCAACAAAACAAGGCCAAGTTGTGCAAGAGTGAAAGTGTTAGTTGACTTACTAACAGACATGCCGAAGACCGTTCGTATGGATATTGAGAATGAGGTTACAAAATCGACAAGAACAGAATGGGTGACGATTAGATACGACTACTTACCTAAGTTTGGTAAAGAGTGTAAACTGCAAGGGCATGACATGATAGAATGCTGGAGAATTCATCCGGAGATAATGGAAAACAGAACTGTCGACCAACAGAAAAATAAAGAAGTTGTTGGTAAGGGAAATAAGGAAGCTGGGAAGCAAGCTGCTCCTATAATGATTCTCAGTAGTGGCAAGGTGGTTGGTAATGTAGGCCCTAAATGAAAGGAAGTAAGGGACAATAGAGGGCAGAACAAAGGTAACCAAATTGAGGGTAATGGTGCAGCTGGGAAAGAAATTGTTGTTGTGGATAATAACTCAGCAAAACAAATACAAATAAACAACAAATTTACAGTGCTAGAAATTGAAAATGGTGAGATTAATGAAGGCAACCAACTGACAGTTGTGGAGGAAACTACGTTTCAAAAAACAACATGCAACAATGATATTCAGCAAAATAATTACACAGCAGGTGTGGAGAATGAGTCAGAGGAGCTGGAATTTGATTTTTCAACTAGACAAATGGTACAAAAGGCAACTTCTCCTAGTTCATCTAGGAGACAATCATCCAAGACACAACCCAAGAAACTGAACCCTGCAACACCTACTTTCAATCATACAACAATAAGAAATCATGCAGCAAATAGGGAATCAACAGCTGGTTGTGTACCAAATGAATTGGGGAATGAACAACATTTTCACAATGATTCAACTGTCCACTGGGTACAAATGACATTCAAAAATAATCTAGTTCATGTCAATACATCATGTCAAGACATTCCTTCACAGGACACCAAAGTTGAACAACAATTAGCAAACAATAAAGAAAATGATTTTGTTGAAGATACAGATTTTGAGAAATTCAGGACCACTGAAAAAGAAAAATGGGCAGGAGGGAGATTATGGCTCAACCAAACAGAGGAAGACTTAGCAGATGGTCAGATTCCAGATACAATGCATAGTGACGAAGAAGTTGGAGGAAATAAAGTGGAAGATGAGGATCAATGTATTAATGGTAATGCCAATACAATCAATATTCAAACCATCAGTGAATGCAAAAATGCAGCAACAGCAAAAGAGGGAAACATTAACATTGTAGATCCAGGAGGGACTTTACATAATGTTGTTAGTAATGTCTTGAAAGAAGCTGAAAATGCAGACAAGAAACAAGACAAGAATGCAGACAAGAACAAAGCTATGACAGTGCAGGTCTATGCAAGAAGTACTGTTCCATTGAGCACTATGCAGGATGTAGCAGGAAGTATCTTTCCATCGAACAATACAATGTTGTTGACCAATGAACATGCTGAAAAAGATGCGGAACTCATCAACCTGGTAGAGGATATTGTTACATCAAAAGAAGCAGTAGAAGCACATGATCAAGTTAACCACGCAGAACTTAAAGGTAGAGACATGGATGAGGAATCCACTGCACAAAATTTCCTTAATGTTGCCAAGCAGGGAGATCTGTCGCCAAGGCTTATTGAACTAGTAAAATCTGCAACAAAAGGAAAAAAGAAACAGTCAAAAGAGACTTCTACTGTCCCAGTTAGTGGAGTACAAACAAGGAGAACACTGTCCAAATCCCAAAACATTTAATGGATGCCATTATATGGAATGTCAAGTCAGTAAACACGATGCAAGCATTTGAAAGGCTGATTACAATGCACAGAAAACATCATTTTGAGTTCATAGGAATCCTTGAGCCCATGCAACAGTCTCACAAAATGGAGAGGTATAGAGCAAGAATTGGTCGGGCACAGGCTGTGGTGAATGTGTCAAACAAGATTTGGGCATTTATTGATGAAATTTTTGAGGTTACTATTTTATATAACTTGACTCAACAGTTGACTTTGAGATTAACGCACTCTGAAACACATGTTGAGCTAATCCTTACACTAGTCTATGCCAAATGTGAACGCACCGAAAGAATAGAACTGTGGGATTCATTGTATGCAATGGCATCAAATATGACAGTACCTTGGTTAGTCGGAGGCGACTTTAATGTGATATGGGATGAGGAAGAGAAATTTGGGGGATTGCCAGTTTCTCTCATTGAAGTAGACGACTTCAAGCACTGCATCAACACCTGCAACTTGACAGACTTGGGTTTTAAAGGAAGCATATTTACATGGTGGAATGGAAGATCAGAGGAGGGCTACATTTTTAAAAGATTGGACAGATGTCTTGGCAATAATGAATTACAACAGACCTTTCCTGGATTAGAGATAACTCACCTATCCAAAATTGGGTCTGACCATTGCCCAATGCTGTTGAAATGTGATAAAGAAACTCCTCCAATTAAGAAGTCATTCAGATTTCTTAACTTCTGGACAAAGCATAAAACATTCAAAGATGTTGTAAAGGAGAATTGGAATGTTGATTTTAGTGCTAACCCTTTTCGCATTTTTAACTACAAGTTAAAGAAGCTTAAACAAGCACTATCTACCTGGAGCAGAGCTACATATGGGGATATATTCCAGAAGATTGCAAGCCTTGAGAAGGTGGTCTTGGTCCATGAAAGACAATTTGAAGTCAATCCTACACAGATGAATAGACAAAGATTACAACAAGTCCAAGCTGAAATGATTAAATATCTGGCATTAGAAGAAGAATTCTGGAGACAAAAAGCTGGCATGTTATGGTTCAAAGATGGCGATAAAAACACTACATTCTTCCATGCTCAAGTTAATGGGAGAAGGAAGAGACTGAAATTATCAAGGATCTAGAATAGCATTGGTAACTGGATTGAAGAAGATCACTTAATAGCAGAAGAAGCAATAAAGTTCTACAAGGATCAATTTTCTGAGAGTGTAGTCCCAAATGATTTCGTTATTCTAAATCATGTGCCTTCAATGGTAGATAGTGATCAGCATGAAAGATGATGGCCTTACCTTCCAATGAAGAAGTGAAAAGAGCAGTTATGGGGTTGAATGGGAACTCAGCTGGTGGACTGGATGGTTTCACTGGAGCCTTTTACCAAACTTGCTGGGAAATCATTGAAGAAGATGTTGTCCAAATGGTCAAGGCTTTCTTTTGCGGTCAGCAGCTGTCAAAGAGCGTTACGCACACAAACCTGGTTTTAGCACCAAAGAAAAAAGAAGTGATGACCTTTGCAGACATGAGACCAATCAGTCTTAGCAACTTTGTTAACAAGATTTTCTCTAGAGTAATTCATGAGAGGTTGGTTGAATTATTACCAAACATAATCTCAGAGGAACATGCAGGATTTGTGAAGGGCAAGAGCATAGTTGAGAATGTACTGTTAACTCAAGAAATCATTACGGATAGCAGGTTGAGAACAAAAGCAGGTCTGAACGTTGTGATTAAGCTTGATATGACAAAAGCTTACGACAGGCTATCATGGCTTTTCCTGACCAAAATACTAAGGAAAATGGGATTTCCTGAAGCTTTTATTGGCTTGATCTTTGATTTGATTGGGAACAATTGGTACTCTGTGCTTATAAATGGTCATCCTAATGGTTTCTTCAAATCATCGAGGGGAGTTAAACAGGGTGACCCTTTGTCACCAACTCTATTCATTCTAGCAGCAGAAGCACTTTCTCGGGGATTGAATTCACTACACACTAACCTGTATTTCTGTGGATTTGGTATGCCAAAATGGAGCCCAAAAATAAATCATCTATCATACGCTGATGATACAATCATTTTCTGCTCATCTGATGAAATTTTGTTGAGACTTGTCATGGAGGTTTTGCAAGCTTATGAATCATCATCTGGTCAGCTAGTGAACAAAGCCAAATCAGCCATATACATGTATCACTTAACGGATAATGAGGTGATTAATAAGGTGGAAAGGATTACATGCATAGGAAGACAATGTTTCCCTATGACCTATCTTGGATGTCCTATTTTTTATGCAAGAAGAAAGGGAGACTTTTATCAGGGTTTAATCACTAAAGTTATGGACAAACTCCAGTCATGGAAAAGCAAACTCCTATCTGTAGGAGGCAAAGCTGTTTTAATCGCAAATGTCCTGCAGAGTATTCCAATTCATATGTTGTCAGCAGTGAATCCACCAAGTCATGTGATCAACAAAATACATAGCATTTTTGCAAAGTTTTTCTGGAGCAGCAATGTGGGAGGGAGCACTAGACATTGGGCGTCCTGGACTAACCTTTGTATTCCTTATGAGGAGGGAGGCATAGGTTTCAGGTCCCTACATGATGTATCCAAGGCACTTTTCTGCAAATTGTGGTGGAATTTCAGGACTAAGCCCACGTTATGGAGTGCATTTATTAGTCAAAAGTACTGCAAGAAACTAAATACAGTAATTGTACCTTGGAAGCGTGGATCACACGTGTGGAGAAAAATGCTAGAATGTAGGGATTTGATTGAGCACCAAATCTACTGGAAACTTAGAATGGGATCAGCACAATTCTGGTTCGACAATTGGACTGAGATGGGAGCCTTATATTTCCAAGTGCCTGCAGAGTTTGGCATCGATGAAGATATTAATAATGTCAATGATCTGGTTGAAAATGGTATGTGGAATGTGGATAAAATTTTTGAGAGCCTACCTGAAGAGTTGGCACACCACATTGTGCAGAACATTAGACCACCAACTGAAAGTTCACAGTTAGATACTCCTTTCTGGATGCTTTAAACAAGGGGACATTTTACAGTAAAGTCTGCATGGGATTACCTGTGAAGAAGAGACAACCCAAGATTAGCTTACAAGATGATATGGGTAAAAGGTTTACCTTTCAAGATATCATTCTTCCTGTGGAAGGTGTGGAAAGCCAAACTGCCACTTGATGATTTCTTGCATAGACTAGGATACTCCATGCCTCCTAAATGTTGGTGTTGTAATGATCCTAAGGAGGAGTCTTTAGTACATTTGTTATTCACATCAAATGCAGCTGGAAGTGTTTGGAGTTACTTCCTGAGGAGAGCATGAATTGCATTAGATGGGTTGTCGTTACATCAAGCAATTACAAAGTGTTGGACAACACTAGTAGTACCTAGATTGAAGCCAGTGTTACAAGCTTTACCTGCATGCATAGTATGGGAACTCTGGAAAAGAAGAAATAGTTTGAAATATGGAGAAGTAGTGTCAGTGAGTAGAGTTATTTACCAGGTGTCATCTACTTTGCAATCGTTGTTCAAACTGAAAAAGCCAGGACTACAGGTGCCTCACAAGTGGCTGGACTTACTAACAATGATGGAGCAATACACACCTCGACTAAAATATGATAAAGTGTTATGGGAATTTCCTTCAAGAGGATGGATCAAAGTAAATACGGATGGAGCATGTAGAGGGAACCCAAGGAGGAGTTCAATTGGTTTCTGCATAAGGGACGAGGCAGGTGATTTGATATATGCAGAAGGAAGGGAGATCTCTGAAGGAACCAACAATGTATGAGAAGCAGTAGCTATTGCGGAGGCATTGAAGATGTGCAAAAGTCTTAATTATTTACGGATATAGCTACAGACAGATTCTATGTTATTAAAGAACATTATAGAGGAATCATGGAACCCTCCTTGGTATATAACTGAACATGTAGAGGAGATTTTAAGACTAAAGGAACAAAGTATCATCAAGGTCACTCACATATTCAGAGAAGAGAATACATTAGCAGACCACCTTGCCAATTATGCTCTAGATGAAAGAAATACTGAGTGCCATGGTTTCTGGGATCTGGACTCAAAATGAAGGTGGATCATTAACGAAGATAAGATGCAATGTCCTTACATAAGAGTAAAGGTTGCAAGGAATTAGGAGGTCAAGGGAAAGGAACAAAGCCAAAAAAAGAGATAAATATGGAGTGGAACAAAGGCAAAATGAGGAGGAGAAACGGAATGGACTTAACTATTAGCAGGGTCGAACCCTATGGGAAGAGATCTTGATGATCTTCTATATACTAACATTTGGTGTTTCTGTGCAGGGAATGGTAATGTGGAGATGACTTATCATGATTGTCAATTTCATTGGGTGGTATTAGTACATGGTACTCAATCCCTTGAAAGAGATATCATGATATGCATAAGCAGGGAACATATGATCAGAATGCCCAGATCGATTGCATGGCGCACTGAAGTCGAGTCTAATGAACAAGTTGTGATACATCCTCAGGTATCACAATGCTCATGGATTTCATTGATGCAACTTCTCGACAAAACCGCTGCTAAAGAACAAAAGCAAATCAATAATAGAGCACAAAAGGGATGGCTAAAGGCATTGGAATCATATCCAACATAGGGTGCAAGTGTGCATTCAATTCCTTGGATATACAACCAACATTCTGTACAAGTGTTTAATTTCGATGAGAATACTGCCATTAAACAAAAGCCATCGCAGCTTTTAGCATGTGGAGCTCGCCGGATTCCACGAAGAGATGGATACGAAGGCCAATACTGTCTTTTTGAAATTTTAAATGGACACATGCTTCAACAAGGACATGGAATACACAAATGCTTTCTACCATTACTATATGAATGCAGGTTTCAAGATGTGTGGGTCAGAGAGAGTACTCGATCGACGACCTACATGAGTTGGGAGGACATTTTTAAATTACAATAGGATTGCACGCCTGTTGTCACAAAGAATTGCAAGCTGGCATACACATGGGAAATAAGGCATGCGCACGGGGTTTTCGATAACAAAAAGCTGGGACATGGTTGTTCAAGCATGATTTCTCACGTCTGGAGGGGAATGCATGGCATACACAGGGATGCAGAAAGGATTGCACTAGTAAATTGGGATGGCAACGCTGTCGAGAAAACAAGGACAACAACTGGATTAAGAATCGAAAAGAGCAATGCACTTTTGGCAGCTTTTAATTGTTTATTAGTTAGCAACGGATGATTTTTCAACGAGGCAGTCAGCCATTTTTCAATAAGGACAACAGATCAAGCATGCTTGACTTTTCATCTGAGCACGTTGAAAAAGATTTGCATCAGAAGCATATTGCAACACTGTGCCTAGCTGAAATTTTGCCTGGTCCTCTAAAGTATGAGGAGTCGACAACAAACGTTGATTTTGAGCATGCATTTCAATATAGCAACTCCATAAAATCTGTGGTGATGGAGCAAAAAAAAAATGGAGAATGCACATGCTCTTGAACATTAGAGGAGCTTTGGAAACTTGGGCAACGCATGGTAATCTTCAGTTTGTAATCACTAAAGAAGTCCTGGAGATTCGACACTGGATTAGCGTCCTTTTGAGTAATGGATGCAAGACACGTATGAACTGGGCTTGGTCTGGATTAAAAGACAATGCGGAACTTCTTTTCATTGTTTAATTCATGGCCTACACATTCTCATGGCTAATTTTATTATACAAGGATTAGTAATAATTGTGATATCGAATTCGAGTGATCTACTCAATTTGATAATAGGGTATATGTATTTTACAAAGTTTATGCTTTAAATTTTGTAGGACATCAAGACATTTGTATTTCTTTTTTATTTTATTTAATAAAAAAAACCTAGGAGCTTGCCTAGCGGATTTAAAAAAAAAAAATCTTACCTATCAACCGGAAAACGCTAAATTCTCAATTTTGCCAATTCATGCCTAAACCTTCTACGGACCTCCAAAATGCATTACGATCATGCTCATAAGTCCTAAATCACCTAACAGAGCTAACCAAATCATAAAAATACCGACCCGAGATCATATACCAATAAGTCAAATCTTGGTCAAACCTTTCAAATTTCAAGCTTCGAATTGAGAACTGTTCTTCCAAATTCATTCTGATTACCCTGGAAACTAAAACCAATGATTTACATAAGTTAAAATCCCTCACACGGGGCAAGCCATGCCCGAGAACTAACGAACAAAGTGTAAAAGCTCAAAACGATCGGTCAGGTCATTACATTCTCCCCCATTTAAACACCTCGAACGTGCCCAGAGTTGTTCTAAAAGCCAACCAATCGCTGAATAACCTTACCATGCATATACCCAGGGGTGATCCGACGTCACCCGATCACATATAGGTCCGATAACACAATGTAACTACATTTTCACATTCCAACCTAGCCCATAAGCCTTAGAACCATATTTCCACTTCCGAGATCATTCACAAGATCAGAATCTCACATCTATATTCAGAATAAGCCCGAACAAGCTCTAATCACCCATACTTGCAATCTCAGGTGCAATCACATGGTATACCACATAACTCAAACACTCATAGTGATAACTTCTAATCACAGCAGTTGCATACAACACCCGATACCGATAGAAAAACTCTTATCACTAAAGTCTCATTCCAAAACTTCCATATGCTGCCAATGATAATGAAACATGCAGTAAACCATAACCCTTCTCTCAGATCAATCATTCATGAAGCCACTTCTCCTTTGGCAAATATCATAGCAAATTTCTGAGTCGAACCTCGATATTATCCTTCCCACATGCTGAAATCGAATCCGTTCGTATTCATTAAAGATCCCAACGATCTCACCTAATCCAACACACTACGCTGGTGACACGACGCATCAATACAGGCTAAGGCCACAACTTGCGCAATACATGCACCAATAAGCAACAGTCCAAACATACTCAAATAATGAAAATGACTCAAATGAAAGAGCTATACCTCAAGCTCACCAGTACCGCCATAACACAAGGCTGAGGACCCACCTCACATCATAGAAACAGAACACACGAATCTAACCCGCAAGGTCATACCCCCACATAACTTCGCTGCGATGCGCGATCCTATCCAACACTGCTCCACATGAAATACCTCAAGTCACTATGCTCGAAATTGACAACCACACACAATTTGATGTCTGGAACCAAAGCAAATCATCATACCTACGGTGAAGCAAATAACATACACCACACAAATCTGAAAGGACATAACCAATACGCCATTCACCGAGCAACACCCAATTACTCTTCCCGCTTGACTTCTACTATGACACCCCCAATAGAACCGCATCATATGTGCCTACAACCAACAAATTATAATACCTCGCAACACAGAAAGGTAACTCATAGATCTCCCCAGATTACCAATAAGCTCAATAACAATCGAATCAACACATCCCTAAACAATACAATTCGGAGCCAACCAAGCCGACTCAAGTTAGAACACGCATCCACATTGGCCTGCCAACGAACTCCTTATCAAGGAAACTCTGAAGCTTCCACTTCAACTCCTTTAACTCTGCCGGTGCCATACGATATGATACGATGCCCGGCATCAAATCAATATCGAAATTAACAACCTTGCCTGGCGACATGCCCGACCACAAAAAACACATCCGAAAGTCCCTCAGCATCGGAACTGAATTAATATGAGGAGCCTCTGCACTGACATCCATCACGAGAGCCCAAATAAGGAAGACAATCCTTTCCAGTCCTCCACTGGGTCTTCAAAATATGAAACCACTCTATCAAGAACAAAATCCGTCGAACCTTGCCACTCAACCCGTGGCATTCCCGACATAGCCAACAGCGCCGCCTTAGCAGAATAGTCTAGAATAACACAACACGAAGGCAACCAGTCTGCACCCAATATCACATCCAAAATTTGACCTACCAAGCAACAAAAGATCCACTCGGGCCACCACACCCCGATAGTCGCTAAACATTGTTAATACACGCGACCCACAACCACAATATAGCCTGAATATGAGAACCCCCAATCTCCAACTCCATATAGCACACGAATCACCATACCTGATCTCAATTCCGCCTTCCGAATACATACCGCACCTCTAATATCCAATAATTCCACGAGAGATACTCTAAAATTCTTCTGTGCCACCAAGCAAACACGAATATCAGTAGTCGATCTAGCAAGAAAGTGCCGCAATACTACCGAAATACCATCAGCTTAATCACTGAAACTACCCGTTGCCTAAGAGTTTTATGACCTTCCTTTCAGAACTGCACTGTAACCTTACACACGCAATCTCAATCCTCCACAACATACCGCATATGCCATACCATCCTAGGATAACGTGAGAACTTCATATATCTTCCGAGCCACAAGCCACTATGTACTCAACCAACCAAGAACTTTCCATTGAGCCCAATCTGGAAGAAAATCACTATACATCTCATGCTCCTCACACCAGCAGAAAATATACATCTCTAGTCGTGGTAGAAATCAACAAGAACTCTCCGACTCCCCTTTGCACAAATCAGCCTGTCAGGACTGAATCCTCCTAACTCAACCAACCTACGTAGGCTACTAAAACCCAAGAGAATTACCACGAAATACTTGTAGAAACTTATTACCTCGTAAACACCCAAGGAATTAATCATATTCTTACCATACCGATCTGGCCTACTACCAAGATATCCCATCTATCCGAGCTTCCTTCTGATTTACCTTCAACTTGATACTCCTTCTTGCTATCACATCATAATTCTTCAACCCAGACTTACCACACGAGACCCATGCATAAAACCACATCGTCCTATGGTCCATAAGCCGCTGAATACTCTCTAGATATTCCCAACAGCACCGCGTTCAAAATGCTTACCCTGAAGAGACTTTCTACAAATCCAAAACCATTACCTTCATCTTCCTGATACTGATATATAGAATCCCATAATTAATATAGAAAATACCACGAGTCTTGACATCTTCCAATGAAAACTCAGTTTCTAGCCACATATACAACTTGAAGATACCCAATTGTTACATGAAAAATCTTGAACCCATTAGAACCATTCTCGAGAGTCATCCACTCTACTCAAACTACAATTAACATGATCAAACGAACCGAACAACCCATGCCTCATTAGCACTCTGACACCGCAGAATGTGATATCATTCCATTACAACCAAGCAATTTCCTACTCTATGCACCGAGCATCCTTTACCAAGAACGACTCAAGACATCCCGTGATTCTCACATACCTATGAAGCATACTATAACCTTTGTTAAGAATTTTCCTTTACTCGAGCCATCCTCGATCTCAATCTCTGCCGGCCATAACTGATTCACCCGAACGCCTCAAACTAGAACCGACATAGCACATAACCGTGCAATCAACTAATCAATAGCAGGCTCCCCCACTTGTCCAGAAGCCATAGATCAAAACACTCTCAATAACTCATAACGCATATACTCTATTGCTTCCATAATACCATAGTGAGATTAAACTCAAATCCTTTGTAAGCTTGGGAAAACACAGATCATCAGGTACTTTAAATCTTTTGCAAATCTTGCATTCACCCTCACAACAGTTAAACCCACTCTCTTAAGTGACCGAATTTAAATTACAGCATATATTTTTCACTTGCAAATGAGATCCTCTCACAGACAACATAAAGATCGTACAAACTTCCGGACACTCCACAGGAGATAACCCACCTGCTTCGCCTCAGACTAACCTTTCCGCATACCTTCCACCGTCATAAACTTTATGCAGTCACTTAGTCTCCCTAAGTCTGAACTCATACCACAACATGAAATTTACTTCACTCCCAACTGGGGAAACATGAAAAGATTCTTCACACGCCCATAACTCGGGCTATACCTCGAATCGAGATGGAATTCAGGCACCTAATAGTTCTTCTATCCTCCAGCAGACCCTTCTTGTCGCTTTCAAATCATATGGATACATCTCGCAGTACTAACATACTCATCACATAGTCATCCAACCTTCATTTCCACTAGTAGGGACACTACCGAACATATAAGTTCAAAAACACTTGCTCACACAATCATCACCTTGGTGCTCAAGCTATAGGCAAAAATCCAGCCTCAAGTCCTCCAGACTGGCCTATCATCAACTCACAGAGATCACATCTTGCCCCTCGATCAGAGAATCATAAACCATCGATTCACATCTGATACTGAGCACTCATGCGCGTATACGAACGCGTGGAAAGAATTCAAAGAGTTACATTTCAAGCTACATCAAGGACGCACGATAAGAATTCAAGAATGGAAAGTTTTTTCCTAAAGGTTCTGCAGCCTCTCGAGGATAAATACAAACGTCTCTGTAGCGATCCGCGAGACTCTACTAAACCTGCTCAAGACTCGTGAGACCTATGTAACCTAGGCTCTGATACCAACTTGTCACGACCCAAAACCCGGACACGGTCGTGATGGCGCCTCTCATGAAGACAAGGCCAGCCAACTAGTCCCAATTCAATTCTTAAACAATTAAACATTAATAAAAAGTCTAAGCATAAGTAAATAAGCCAAAGACTAAGCAAAAGTATAATATGCGGAATACAGCCCAAACACAGCCCGGCACTAGGGTTTCACAAGTCACGAGCATCTACTAGGGTCTAAATTCAACTGAAAAAT
The DNA here is from genome assembly GCF_000393655.2 of Nicotiana sylvestris. NCBI lineage: Eukaryota > Viridiplantae > Streptophyta > Magnoliopsida > Solanales > Solanaceae > Nicotiana > Nicotiana sylvestris. The sequence goes on from NC_091062.1 coordinate 32,525,108, forward strand.
CTGAAATGTACAAAATACAGACTAATGGAATGAAGAGAGAGAAAAGCAGTGTTGCGAACGCCGGCAGCTACCTTGCTAAAACTCCGATGACTCTGCCTCCGATCAGCCAATACCTATTACTAGGTTCAAAAAATACCTGAATCTACACACAAGGTGCAGGGAGTAAAGTGAGTACTCCAACTCAGTGAGTAATAATCATAACTAAAGTCTGAATGGTAAGAAATCACGAAAAGTGCATCAACAAGCTCTATAAAAGCAGTACAAAACCAATAAGAAAGCAATGAAGCTGTGAAATCTCTTAAAACATCTTAGCTCAGTTTAAACTTCTTTGAAAATGACTTTTTCAACAGTTACGCAAATGAATGCAAAATAATTAGTGCAAATAAGCACCGAAAATCCACCCCTCGGGCACAAATACACAATTAAACAGGTAAATGACAGGCAAATAAGAAAGATAAGCACATAAGGTTCGCCCCTCGGGCACAGTGTCAACAAATTCGCCCCTCGGGCAATATCTCAGAGCAATATCAGCCCCTCGGGCAATCACATAGAACAATACCAGCCCCTCAGGCTATATCTCACATCACAATGGGTACCCGCGCTCACTGGGGGTGTGCAGACTCCTGGAGGGGCCCCTTACGACCCAAGCGCAATATCAAGCCACCTCGTGGCATACATATCTCAGGACCTCGGCCTCATAATCAAAATCAGTGTATCACAGCTGCGGCATGCAGCCCGACCCAAAAGATATCCTCACAACACAGGCCCTCGGACTTACTCAGTCAAAAATCACATAAACCTCTCGGGCAACAGTAAAACATGATGCTCAGCCCAAAAATATTATTTAAAATATCATTTCAAGTGTTAAAGTAGAGCAAACATGGTTGAGTTTTGAAAACAGTGGAAAATAACATGACTGAGTTCAAGTATAAAGTCAAAACAGTGAGGAAATATCAACAAAAATTCCCGAAGGGTTCAAATAGTTGGCACGAAGCCCAAATATGGCATTCAGCCAAAATATGGCATTCAGCCCAAATAATGATAAGAGCAAATAGATTTCAGTCAAATACGAGGTAAAATCATCAATCTGGACGGACTAAGTCACAATCCCCAATAGTGCACGACCCCACGCTCATCATCAAGTGTGTGTCTCACCTTAATATAGCACTACGATGTGCAATCCAGGGTTTCAAACCCTCAGAACATCATTTACAATCATTACTCACCTCGATCCAGTCCAATCTCTAGCTCGTGATGCCTTTGCTCACACAAATCGACCTCTGGATTCTCCAAATCTAGCCACAATCAGTACAAAATCATTAAAATGTGCTAAGGGATTGAAGCCCACTCGAAAATATCCAATTTACATCAACGAAATTGCTCAAACCCGGCCCCCGGGCCCACATCTTGGAATCTGATAAAATTAATATTAATGGAATCCTCATCCTCTCACGAGTTCATACATATCAAGAACATCAAAATCGAACCTCAAATGGCCCCTCAAATCCCCACTTAATGTTCTCTTAATCCCAAGCCCTAATCCCTCAATTTTCTTCCTAAATTTCCACTAATACCATGATTAAACAATGGAAAAATGATCATAAACATGAGTAATGAGGCTTAGGAAACTTACCCAACTGATTCTATTCGATTCTCCCTTGAATTCACGAAGGAACATTATATACTTTCCGACCCAGGTATTTCCGCACCTGCGGTCCCATTACCGCTTCTGCTGTCCCGCTTCTGCGGTCCCGCTTCTGCGACTTTTCCACCGCATCTGCGGTTAAACACTCACACCTGCGCTACCGCAGGTGTGCCCACGACACTGCTTCTGCGGTTCCTGAAGGACTTCACATTGGCCGCATCTGCGGCTGCTTTACGCATCCGCGATAATCACACCTGCGACCTCCTAATCGCAGGTGCGGTTATGACAGAACCAAAAGCTTCAGTTGTAACTCAAATTCCACATTCTTCCGTCAACCACCCGAAATCACTCCGGGACCTCAACCAAAAGCACAAACATATCCCAATACCTTATTCAAATTTGTTCCAATCTTCAAAATACCTCAAATAACATCAAATCTTCCACAACATATGGGATTCAAGCCAAACTTTCTGAAATCTTTCGAATTTCGTTTTGATCAAAACTTCAACCAAACCACGTCCGAATGACCTGAAATTTTGCACGCACATCCCAAATGACATAACAGAACTATTGCAACTTCCGGAATTCCATTCCGACCCCTATATCAAAATCTTACCTATCAACCGGAAAACACTAAATTCTCAATTTCGCCAATTCATGCCTAAACCTTCCATGGACCTCCAAAATGCATTTCGATCACGCTCCTAAGTTCCAAATAACCTAACAGAGCTAACCAAATCATAAAAATCCCGATCCAGGATCATATACCAATAAGTCAAATCTTGGTCAAACCTTTCAAATTTCAAGCTTCGAACTAAGAGTTGTTCTTCCAAATTCATTCCGATTACCCTGAAAACCAAAACCAACAATTTACATAAGTCAAAATCCCTCACACGGGGCAAGTCATTCCCGAGAACTGACGAACAAAGTGCAAAAGCTCAAAACGACCGGTCGGGTCGTTACACCTGATCAACCCCGTTAGTAAGCTTTCGAAGCCAATGCTTCGCGTCATCCTTTAGTGAAAAGGGGAATGCCCTTAAGTATACCGCATCTTTTGACACTCCGTTGTACTGGAAGTTGTTCATGATTTTCCTCAAAATCCATCAAGTGAGTATTAGGGTCTTCATTCACCTTCTCTCTGAAGACACAGTTGTTCTGGATAGTTGGAAGCAAGCCTTGCTTCAACTCAAAATCATTCGCTGCTACTGGTGGAGGTCTGACACTAGATAGTCCCTGATTGTAGACTGGTTTGGTATAATCACCCAATGCTCTACCAGGCCTGGGTACCGCATTCTCGAGATTATGGAGATCTTGCGTATAAACTTCTAGCATATTATCTTGGAACTCCAGCACACGAGAAATTCCAGCATAATATGCGAGATTATGGAGCTCCTACATATAAACTTCCAGCATATTATGATAGAACTCCAGCACATTATAAAATTCTAGCATATTATGTTGGCAGCTCATATGTAACAAATTCGAACTCCAACATATTATGTTGGAATATTTCCGAATTTTTAAGAGTGTTTTTGTTCAGATTTTATCTTTACATGAAAAGTAACTAAATTTCGATTACTTTTGAAATTGTGGCTATTTTTCATTTAGCAGTTGTAAATATGATTATTTCTAATTTTTATCCAAGAAATATTGGACAAAATATAAAGAGATAGTAGTAAAGAGTTCCTAAAATTTTGGTGTCTGTTGTGGATATTTCGTGCCATGTACATTGAAGATTGACTTGCCTTAGACATGGTGAAAAGGCATACGAATGGACTAATTCCTAAGTTATAGAATGACGGGCTTGTCTTGACTTAGATTAGTTGCCATAAATTCGTGACCCCAAGTGTCTTCACCAAGCCACATTAATTTCGGTTATACAAATTTTATACACTTTTATGGTTATCAAATATAAATAGTTTCTGGCGCGGATTAAAAGTAAGAAATTTCACCAAATTACATTAGTTTACTATATATAGTCAAGTATAAATTGAAGTGATAATATATACTCCAACAAATGTGACAGATGTTATTGCACAGAATTTAAGAAAGAACGAGAGATTTTTGAAACTTATAATTTAAAACAAGTCATAAATATTTTTATAATTATAAATCATCTTATGAAGGATAAAAATTTAAAATTTCAATTTTAATTATTTTTTGAATATAACAATATGTCATTTTTTTGGATATAATAAAAAAATATGACATAAAATGGGAAGATTGGAGGGCAAAATCCTGCGAAATTTACAAGTCCCATATTTACACCTAATACGACATATCATTCCTTTATTTGACGGTTCAAAGTCCAATAGATGCTACTTTTACAGGGAAAAATTCAAAGATTTAAATGCCAGCACTACTATCCATAAGCTCTGAGACAGGGAAATTAAAGAGTGAGACAGATGAAGAAGAAAATGTTCTGAAAAGAAGCAAATAAATAAGGCATTGGCTTTCCAAATTGAGTTTCCCCAACAACAATGTGCATATTTTTATAGTGTCACCCTGCCTTCAACGTTCAAAAACCCCTCTTGTTCTACACATAGATACTTGCACTTCAAATAATACATGGCCGCCACCACTATTAATTCAATTTCAAATCTTTAAATTCCACTGCAATTCTGCTGCCTTCATCCCCAGGCTAACTGGCTATAAGTAACATACTACTATATAACATTTATTTAACTTTTCAAGTTGGTGTTTGTTAAAAGCTGATTTGACCAAAAGAATTAAGTGGCATTTTAGGAGAAGCATTTGGAGATTCGCTGAGAATCTAAGTTAAAACCATCCCAGGTAAGTTCCTATCTTTCCATTTCTTGATTTGTCATTTTTAGCTGCTATGTCTTTCTACAAACTAAATGTAATGAAGTTAGCGTCAATAGCCAAATTTCGAAATATTTTCCTACTCACCAAGTCTTGTGTGTTTTTTTTAAGGGTGTTTGGATCGTTTTTTTTTTTTAAGGTTTTTTAGTATTTGGCAAAGCTATAAATTGTTTAGAATAAGTTAAAAACAGTTTAAAACAACCCAAAAATAATAAGTTGGGCAACCTCAACTTATTGCTTTTTCGCTTAAAAGCTATTTTTGCTGAAAAACCCACTTTTTAAAGCCAATTCAAACGGGCTCTTAATCAGGGTGAATTGTAATTGTGATACAGTAAATCCTTTCTATAACAATCTCGTTTGTTCCAAATAATTTTGGATGTTATAACGAAGTGCTGTTATATAGAACATATATTATAACATAACATGAAATTTGGTTCCGGAAAAACTTGACTTTTATAGTAAAATGTTGTTATATAAAGATATTGTTATAAAGAGGTCTGATCGTAATAACCAAAGAACACCAAGAAGAAAACACGGTTATGAACTAGTGATAGAGCAAAGCCCCTTTTTAGTGAGGATTTGAGCGTATTTAGCCACACAACCATAAATAGTAATCTCTCATTTCATTTTATGTAGCAGTATTTCACTCACTTAAAACATCTAAGAAGAAATGATGATTTTTGGTACGCACTAACAGTACATACTGAATTTGTGGTCTTAAACATGTTATGTAGAATATTTTTGTGACTAAGAAGCATGTTATTAAGGATAAAAACTTTTAAAGTTAAAGAATTCTCAAACGTAGAAGTGTGTTACTTTTTCTGAAATAAACTTTAAAAAAAAAAACTATGTTACGTAAAATAGAATATAGGAAGTAATAATTGCATATGGTGGATAGAACTCTGGTAATATTACAAAGTTACCTCCGGGAAATGTTACAACCTACTTATATTGTCTTCATAATATAGGAAGATAGTGAAAATATGCACATCTTTTAATGATATTGACACATGCATTGGGGGAAAAATGGACTGCAAATTTTGCTTTTGCTCTCTGTTCTAGAACTACAAGCATGCTTCACCTAGTATCTCTATATATATAGTTCTTTATCATTAATAAACAGACAACTCCAACTTTTTGTTTTTTTACAGAGATCAAGACTAAAGTTGTAGAAATCTTTGTTCATAAACTCTTTTATTAAGAAGCTAAAATGCCAAGATCAAGGTGAGCTCTTGAGACCTTTGAACACCACTCACTCACTCAGTAATACTACAGTAATATTTTTGCAACTCCTTTTTTTTTTTTTTACAGCAAGTTTTCTGTTTCATTTTAAATAGGGGATCAGATATGGCTCAAAGGCAATCACCTAGAGGTCCTTTACAACTCAGAACATCAAGCTCTGATTCTGATCAGAGAACTCCTAAATTGGGAAATCATCGATCGCCACGAGGCGCTCAATCTGATCCACTAAATCAAAGGAAACTTGGTACCAGAATTGCAGATTTGGACTGTCAACTTGGGAAAGCACAAGAAGAGCTCAAAAATCTCAAGCAGCAGTTAACTTCAGTTGAAGCAGCAAAGAAAGCAACTCAAGAACAGCTTGAGAAAAAAACCAAGAAACCTACTATCCCACAACCAGAGGAAATCCAAGAACCAACAGAAACTGATGTTTTTGAAGTTCCAGTTGAGAATGTTAAAGTGAAACCACAAAATGTTGAGATTTGCAACCCCATTAATGAAGATGAGCTAAAGATCACAGCTTTATCATATGAGGAGATGGATTTGAAGAATGAAGAAATAAGCTTGTTGAAAGCCAAGTTGGAGGAGAAAGAAAAAGAGATTCAAGTGTTTTGTCAAGAAAATGAGAGCCTGAAAAAAGAGCTGAATGATAAGACACTGGAAATTTCATCCACTAAAGCTAAAGCAGAGGAAATGAATCTCAAGTTTGACCAAGTAATTCAAGAACTTGAAACAACTAAGAGTAATGCTTTTGAGATAAATGAGAAACTTGAAGAAAGCGAAAAGGCGAAGGAGGAATTAGAGAGTGAAATGAAGAAACTGAGAGTACAAACAGAACAATGGAGGAAAGCTGCAGATGCTGCAGCAGCTGTGCTGGCTGGAGAAGTGGAGATGAATGGGAGAAGGCTTTCTCAGAGGTGTGGATCAATGGATTATAAGCGCTACGGTAATGTATTCGAACCAGAAGTTGGAGGATATGGTAGTTACATGGGTTACCCAGGGTTATATGATGACTCTGATGAAGGTTTAGGGCATGTGAAGAGGAAAGGTTCTGGTATTAAGATGTTTGGCGATATGTGGAGGAAGAAGAGCCAGAAATAAGCTATTTTTAACACTCAGAAAACTTCTGTCAAATGTTGTGATGACCCAAAAGGTATCACTTGTGTTGTAATGAAATTCTACATTTCGAGGCCTTAAAAACCTCCCTTAGCACCACCTTGATTTGCGTGTGCAGTCCGGACACGTAGCCGAAAAGCTTAAATGTGAAAATCTGTGAAAAATGATAAGTTTTGACTGTAAAATGAATAAATTTGACTTCGGTCAACGTTTTGGGTAAATGGACCCGGGCCCGTCACTTGACGGTCCTGAAGGGTCCGTAGGAAAATATGGGACTTGGGCATATGCCCGGAATCAGATTTCGAGGTCTCAAACCCGAGAAACGAATTTTTTAAAGAAAATTGTTTTCTGAAATTATTTAAAAAAATTTGAAATTAAATTTGTTTAGAACATGGTGGTATCGGGTCCGTATTTTGGTTCCGGCGCCCGGTACAGATCTTATATATGATTTAAGACATTTCTGTGGAATTTGGTGAAAACGGATGTCATATGACGTGATTCGGACTTAAATTGCAAAATTGATGTTTAAAGAAGTTTTGAGAAAATTTCATTGATCTCGAGATTTAATTTGATGTTCATGATGTTATTTTGATGATTTGATTACACGAATAAGTTCGTAGGATGTTTTTGAGGTTTTGTGTGCGCTTGGTTTCGAGTTTCGAGGCCTCGAGTGAGTTTCGGGTAGGTTCCGGGGTGTCTTAGGCTTAAAAACTGAGCTGTTGCAGGCTCAGAGAGGTGGAGGACCTCTGAACATGCGAGTGCGGTCCGCACGATATGAACTGCTGCCGCGAAGAGGCCTGTGCGGCCGCACTAGTTTTTGTGCGGCCGCACTAGTTTTGGTGCGGTCCGCAGTGAAGAACAATTCACTGGTCCGACTTCGGAAGCCTATATCTTTTGATCTACAAGGTATTTTGAGATTATTCAAGAACGAAGGTTGTAGTCCTTCGTGTCTAGTTTCCTGAAAGGTAAAGAAATCACAATTTGGACATCTGTAGAGAAGGTTATGGCCAAAATACTAAGACCTGTCACTGCAGAACACAGGATGCCTATGCGGCCGCAGTTGATTTTGTGCGGTCCGCACAGGGCATCTGAGGGCAGTATATTTAGACGGAATTTTCAGTTATTTTTCATTTTTTAAGACTCCAAAACATTAGAGACGAATTTTTCAAACAACCTTTCTTCTCCAAATCAATTGTAAGTCATTTTTAACTATTTTTCTTCAATCATTAACATCTTTTAACATGATTTCAACTTCAAATCAATGATTTTCATGGGGGAAATTGGGTGTTTTGGGTAGAACCTAGGTTTTTCAAAAATTGGGGATTTGGACCTCGATTTGAGGTCCGATTTCAAAACAAATTACATATTTGAGCTCGTGGGGGAATGGGTAATCGGGTTTTGGTTCGAACCTCAAGTTTTGACCACGTGGGCCCGGGGGCGACTTTTTGGGTAAAACTTTGGAAAACTCATTTTCATGCATTCAAATTGATTCATTTAGCGTTTATTGATGTAATTAACTTGTGGCTAGATACGAGCGAATTGGCGGAGGAATCAAGGGGTAAAGCTATAATTGAAACTTGAGTTGTGTTCGAGGCATGGAGGTAAGTGTTCGGTCTAACCTTAGCTTGACGGATTAGGAGTTGAGTCCTATTTGTTAATTGCTTCTTGTTGAGTACGACGTATAGGCATGGTGACGGGTATCTATACGTTGGAGTCGAGCATGACTGTGAGTCTTAAATTGATAGTTGTTGTGTTCTTAAATGTTACTACGAATGCTTTAATTGATGATTCTCGATATTGAGCAAAGATTTAGTTTATTCTCGTGGATTTTATTTATGATTGAGTATTGGTATTAATTGAGTTGAGTAGAAGTTGAGTTAGGATTGGTTATAGCTGATTCTCCCTTGCCGGAATGATTGTTTCGATATTGTTGCTCCCTTGCCGGGAAGTTATTATATTGCTTTTGTTCCCTTGCCGGGATTTCTTGTGATTTTGTGCTGGCTTGTAAATGGGAGCGGGTGGTACGCCCACCACGAAATTTGATGAAATGGGAGCGGGTGATACGCCTACCACAAGATATGATGAAATGGGAGCGGGTGATACGCCTACTACAAGATATGATGAAATGAGAGCGGGTGGTACGCCTACCACGGAATTTAATGAAATGGGAGTGGGTGGTACGCATACTACAAGATATGATAAATGGGATCAGGTTGCACGCCTGCAACAAGATGTAAACTGAAAGTGAAATTTGCCTTTATTTTCCTTATCCTTGTTAGAAGTTAAATTTTGGTTTCCTTATAATTCTATTGAGATTCTGCCTTATCTGTTATTCCCCGAAGCATGTTTCCCCTCCCCAGTTTTAATTGTTTGTTTCCGTCTATCTTTCCGCTGTATATATATACATAATTGCATAGGTTTATCTGGAGTCTGGTCCTAGCCTCGTCACTACCTTGCCTGGGTTACGCTAGACACTTACCAGCACATGGGGTCGGTTGTCCTGATGTTACACTCTGCACTTATGTGCAGATACAAGAGCAGCACTTGGTCAGCAGTGGTAGGGGAGCCAGCCTTCAGTCCACCAAGACATCGAGGTAGCCCTGCAGGCGTCCGCATGCCCGGCGTCTCTTCTATCTATTTAGATGTTCTGTTTTCCTCTGTATCCGAGACAGACTATATTTCCTTTTTCAGACACTTGTATGTAGCATTCCTAGACAGTCCATGAATGTTTTGACACCAGTTTCTGGGTGGAGATATATGTTGGATTTTTATCCGTATCGGTTTTGGTATAATATTTATCTAAGCCTTCCGCTTAAATTTCATCTTTCGTCATTATTTAAATGCTGATTACCTGCTAATTTAATTGGTTAAAAAGGCTAAAATGAAAGAGGTTGAATTTTCCGCATTTCGTGGCTTGCCTAGCTTCTATGAGTAGGCGCCATCACGACTTTCGAGGGTGGGAAATCTGGGTCGTGACAAGTTGGTATCAGAGCTCTTGGTTATATAGGTCTCACAATTCACGGACAAGCTCAGTAGAGTCTGAGGGATCGGTACGAAGACGTCTGTATTTATCCCCAGAGGCTACAGGGTTAGGAAAAACTTCAGATTCGTTCTTTCTTGTCGTGCGGTTTGTTTCTCAATGCTAATTGAATTTCTACTCTATTATTTTGCAAATGGCGAGAACACACGCTTCCTCATCCATCGCTCAGCAGCCCGAGCCCCCATCAGCAGCTTCCACGAGGGGCAGGGGTGAGGCTGAGGTCATGTTAGAGGCCGAGGTAGGGGCAGAGCTCAGCCCCGAGAAGCAGCACCAGTGACGGAGCCTCAGGTTGATTTTGATGAGGAGGTTCCGGCCCCAGCAGTTCCGGTGGACCCAGCTCAGGTGCCAGAGAGGTTTATTGCTACCCTAGTTCTTCAGGATGCTCTGGTCCAATTAGTGGGCCTCATGGAGAGTGTCACCCGGACAGGCTTGCTTCCTGTAGCACCAGTCATCTCTCAGGCTGGAAGAGGGGCCCAGACTCCTGCTACTCGCACTCCGTAGTAGGTAGCTCCCCAGATTCAGACTCCAGCGGTTCAGCCAGTTGAGTAGTTCAGCCGGGTGTGGTAGCTCAGACCGGTGATGGAGCGGCTATGTCTGCCGATGCTTTGTGGATGCTGGATAGGTTCACCAAGCTCTTCACTTCTACTTTCAGCGGTGCATCTGCTGAGGATCCCCAAGATTACTTAGACAGCTGCCACGAGGTTCTTAGAAACATGGGTATTGTTGGGACTAATGGGGTCGATTTTGCTACGTTTCGCTTGTCTAGATCCGCCAAAACTTGGTGGAGGGATTATTGCTTAGCTAGACCAGCCGGATCGCCAGCCTTGACTTGGGAGTAGTTTACACAGCTATTTTTAGAGAAGTTTCTCCCATTATTCAGAGAGAGGCCTATCGGAGGCAGTTTGAGCGCCTCCAACAGGGTTCCATGACTGTTACCCAGTATGAGACCAGGTTCATCGACTTAGCTCGCGATGCTCTTGTCATACTACCTATCGAGAGAGAGAGAGAGAGAGAGAGAGAGAGAGGGTGAGGAGGTTTATTGATGGTCTTATTCAGCCGATTCGTCTTTAGATGGCTAGGGAGACTAGGAGTGAGATATCTTTCCAGGAGGCGGCCAATGTGGCCAGGAGAGTGGAGATGATCCTGTCACAGAGAGGTGGTCATGGGTCGGATAAGAGTCCCCGTCATTCAGGCAGATTCAGTGGTACCTCGTCTGGAGGTAGAGATTCATATGGTAGAAGCCATCCCCCTAGGCCTTTCCAGTCAGCACTCCAGGTTTCTTACTGTGCGTCAGGTAGCCGTGGTTCTCAGATGCAGTATTCTAATCAGCAGTGCTACAGTGCTCCACCAGCACCTATCAGTGCACCACCGCTTCAAAGTTTGCAGGGTCGTCAGCCCCAGCAACCGAGGGCTTGTTTTACTTGTGGCGACACGAGGCACATTGCTAGGTATTGCCCTCGAGCTTCGAGCAGTTCTCCGCATCAGGGTTCCCGTGCTAGGGTTCAGGCACCAGGTGTCCCACAGGCCGCCCAGCCAGCTAGAGGTGGGGTAGAGGTGCTAGAGGTGGAGGTAGAGGTGCTAGAGGTAGAGCTCAGGCCGCTAGAGGTGGAGGCTAGCCAGCTGCAGGCCATCCCAGAGATGTAGTTCAGGGTGGTGGGGCCCAGCCCCGATGTTATGCTCTCCCAACCAGGCCCGAGGCTGAGGCTTCAAATGTAGTTATTACAGGTATGGTTCTGGTTTGTGATAGAGATGCTTCAATGTTGTTTGATCCAGGGTCTATATACCCGTATGTGTCATCTTATTTTGCACCGTATTTGATCATGCCTAGTGATTCATTGAGTGTTCCTATTTATATGTCTATATCGGTGGGTGATTTTATTGTGGTCGATCGAGTCCATCGTTCTTGTGTTTTGGTGATTGGGGGTCTTGAGACTCGTGTAGATTTGTTGCTTTTAGACATGGTCGATTTCGATGTTATATTGGGGATGGACTGATTATCATCTTACCATGTTATCTTGGACTGTCATGCCAACACTGTGACCTTAGCTTTACCGGGTATGCCCCGTTTAGAGTGGAGAGAGACTCCTGGTTATTCTACCCACAATGTTATCTCGTATGTGAAGGCTCATTGTATGGTCGAGAAGGGGTGTTTGGCCTATTTGGGATATGTTCGCGATTCCAGTACTGAGGTTTCATCTATTGATTCTGTGCCCGTTGTTCATGAGTTCCCTGAGGTATTCCCTTAAGACCTGTCGGGTATGCCACCTGACAGGGATATTGACTTTTGCATTGATTTGGCTCCGGGCACTCAGCCCATTTCTATCCCGCCGTATCGTATGGCCCCGCCTGAGTTGAAAGAGTTGAAGGAACAGTTGCAAGATTTGCTTGAGAAGGATTTCATTAGACCCAGTGTTTCGCCTTGGGGTGCGCCGGTGTTGTTTATTAAGAAGAAGGATGGGTCGATGAGAATGTGTATTGATTACCGGCAGTTGAACAAGGTTACAATCAAGAATAAGTATCCATTACCGATGGTTGATGATTTGTTTGATCAGCTTCAGGGTGCCAAGGTATTTTCAAATATTGACTTGAGATCTGGCTACTGTCAGTTGAGGATTAGGGCATTCGATGTCCCTAAGACAGCTTTTCGCACTCGGTACGAGCATTATGAGTTCTTGGTTATGTCATTCGGGTTGACAAATGCCCCAGCAGCCTTAATGGATTTGATGAACCGAGTGTTCAAGCCTTATTTGGATTCGTTTGTGATAGTCTTCATTGATGATATTTTGATATATTCCCGCAGCCAGGAGGAGCACGAGCAGCATCTCAGAGTGGTTTTTCAGACTCTGAGGGATAGTCAACTATATGCTAAGTTCTCGAAGTGTGAGTTCTGGCTGAGTTCAGTTGCATTCCTGGGTCATGTTGTACCAGCAGAGGGTATTCAGGTGGATCCAAAGAAGATTGAGGAAGTCAAGAACTGGCCTAGACCAGCATCAGTTACAGAGATTCGGAGTTTCTTGGGATTGGCGGGCTATTATCGTCAGTTCGTGGAGGAGTTTTCATCCATTGCAACCTCGATGACTAGGTTGACCCAGAAGGGTGCTCAGTTCAGATGGTCGAACGAGTGTGAGGCGAGCTTTCAGAAGCTCAAGACAGCTCTGACTACGACACCAGTGTTGGTTTTGCCCACAGGTTCAGGACCTTATACAGTTTATTGTGATGCATCACGTATTGGACTTGGGGCAGTGTTGATGCAGGAGGGCAGGGCCATTGCCTATGCTCCACGGCAGTTGAAGATTCATGAGAAGAACTATCCGGTTCATAATTTGTAGTTGGCAGCCATTGTTCACGCAATGAAGATTTGGAGGCATTATCTGTATGGCGTGGCATGTGAGGTGTTCACGAATCACAAGAGTCTTCAGTATTTGTTCAAGCAAAAAGGAGTTGAATTTGAGGCAGAGGAGGTAGTTGGAGTTGTTGAAGGATTATGATATCACTATCTTATATCACCCGGGAAAGGCCAATGTGGTGGCCGATGCCTTGAGTAGGAAGTCAGCCAGTATGGGCAGTCTTGCTTATATTTCGGTCAGTGAGAGGCCGCTTGCTTTGGATGTTCAGGACTTGGCCAATTGGTTTGTGAGGTTGGATATTTCTGAGCCTAGTCGGGTATTAGCTTGCACGGTCGCTTGTTCTTCTTTATTGGAGTGTATCCGTGATCGGCAGTATGATGATCCACATTTGTATGTCCTTAGAGACACGGTGCAGCGCGGAGGTGCCAAGCAGGTTACCTTAGATGATGATGGAGTTATGAGATTGCCGGGTCGAGTGTGTGTACCAAATGTGGATGGGCTTCGGGAGTTAATTTTAGAGGAGGCCCATAGCTCCCGGTACTCTATTCATCTGGGCACCACGAAGATGTATCAGAATTTGCGGCAGCATTATTGGTGGCGCAGAATAAAGAAGGATATTGTTGCATATGTGGCTCGGTGTTTAAATTGTCAGTAGGTTAAGTATGAGCATCAGAGGCCTGATGGTTTATTTCAGAGGATTGAGCTTCCCGAGTGGAAGTGGGAGCGGATCACTATGGACTTTGTTGTTGGACTCCCGCAGACTCGAAGGAAGTTCAACGCAGTATGGGTCATTGTTGATAGGTTGACCAAGTCAGCACATTTCATTCCTGTGACAGTTTCCTATTCATCCGAGAGGTTAGCTGAGATCTATATCCGGGAGATTGTTCGTCTTCATGGTGTGCCTGTGTCTATCATTTCGGATCGAGGTACGCAGTTTACCTCGCATTTCTGGAGAGGAGTTCAGCGAGAGTTGGGCACTCAGGTTGAGTTGAGTACAACATTTCATCCTCAGACGGACGGGCAGTCCGAGCGGACTATTCATATTTTGGAGGATATGCTCCGAGCTTGTGTCATTGACTTTGGAGGTTTGTGGGATCAGTTCTTGCCTTTAGCAGAGTTTGCCTACAACAACAACTACCAGTCGAGTATCCAGATGGCTCCTTATGATGCTTTATATGGTAGGCGGTGTCGATCTCCGGCTGGATGGTTTGAGCCGGGAGAGGCTCGGTTGTTGGGTATGGATCTGATTCAGGAGGCCTTGGACAAGGTCAGGATTATTCAGGATAGGCTTCATACAACTCAGTCCAGGCAAAAGAGTTATGCAGACCGCAAGGTTCAAGATATGGCTTTTATGGTCAGTGAGCGGGTATTGCTCCGAGTGTCGCCAATGAAGGGCGTGATGAGATTTGGGAAGAAGGGCAAGCTTAGCCCTAGGTTCATTGGCCTGTTTGAGATTCTTGATCGAGTGGGAGAGGTGTCTTATAGACTTGCTTTGTCGCTGAGCTTATCAGCCGTGCATCCAGTGTTTCATATGCCCTTGCTTCAGAAGTATCACGGCGATCCATCCCACGTGTTAGATTTCAGCACTGTCCAGTTGGACAAGGACTTATCTTATGAGGAGGAGCCGGTGGCTATTCTAGACCGGCAGGTTCGTCAGTTGAGATCGAAGAGTTTTCCTTCTGTTTGTGTTCAATGGAGAGGTCAACCTCTTGAGGCATCGACTTGGGAGTTCGAGTCCGATATGCGGAGCCGATATCCCCATATTTTCCCCGACTAAGGTACTTCCTACTTCTGTCCGTTCGAGGACGAACGGTTGTTTTAGAGGTGGAGAATGAGATGACCCAAAAGGTCTTCACTTATTTTGCAATGAAATTCTACATTCCGAGACCTTAAAAACTTCCCTTAGCACCACCTCGATTTGCTTGCGTAGTCCGAGCGCGTAGCCGGAAAGCTTAAATGTGAAAATCTGTGAAAAATGATAAGTTTTGATTGTAAAATGAATAAATTTGACTTCGGTCAACGTTTTGGGTAAACAGACCCGGACCCGTGATTTGACGGTCCTGGAGGGTCCGTAGGAAAATATGGGACTTGGGCGTATGCCCGGAATCGGATTCCGAGGTCCCAAGCCCGAGAAATGAATTTTTTAAAGAAAATTGTTTTCTGAAATTATTTAAAAAAATTTGAAAAGAAATTTGCTTAGAACATGGTGGTATCGGGCCTGTATTTTGGTTCCGGTACCCGATACAGGTCTTATATATAATTTAAGATATTTCTACAGAATTTGGTGAAAAACGGATGTCATATGACGTGATTCGGACTTAAATCGCAAAATTGATGTTTAAAGAAGTTTTGAGAAAATTTCATTGATCTCGAGATTTAATTTGATATTCATGATGTTATTTTGATGATTTGATTACACGAATAAGTCCGTAGGATATTTTTGAGGTTTTGTGTGCGCTTGGTTTGGAGTTCCGAGGGTTCGAGTGAGTTTCGGGTAGGTTCCGGGGTGTCTTAGGCTTAAAAATTGAGCTGTTACAGGCTCAGAGAGGTGGAGGACCTCTGAACAGGCCAGTGCGGTCCGCATAATATGGACTGCTGCCGCGGAGAGGCTTGTACGGCCGCACTGTTTTGGTGCGGTCCGCGGTGAACAACAATTCAATGGTCCGACTTCGGAAGCCTATATCTTTTGATCTACAAGGAATTTCGAGATAATTCAAAAACGAAAGTTGTAGCCCTTCGTGTCTAGTTTCAAGAAAGGTAAAGAAATCACAATTTGGACACATGTAGAGAAAGTTATGACCTAAATACTAAGACCTTTCACTGCATAACACAGGAAGCTTGTGCGGTCGCAATTGATTTTGTGCGGTCTACACATGGCATCTGAGGGCAGTATATTTAGACGAGATTTTCAGTTATTTTTCATTCTTTAAGACCCCAAAAACATAAAAGGCGATTTTTCAAATAACATTTCTTCTCCAAATCAATTTTAAGTCGTTTTTAACTAGTTTTCTTCAATCATTAACATCTTTTAACATGATTTCAACTTCAAATCAATGATTTTCATGGGGTAAATTGGGTGTTTTGGGTAGAACCTAGGTTTTTCAAAAATTGGAGATTTGGACCTCGATTTGAGGTCCGATTTCAAAACAAATTACATATTTGAGCTCGTGGGGGAATGGGTAATCGGGTTTTGGTTCAAACCTCGGGTTTTGACCACGTGGGCCCGGGGGCGATTTTGACTTTTTGGGTAAAACTTTGAAAAACTCATTTTCATGCATTCAAATTGATTCATTTAGCGTTTATTGATGTAATTAAGTAACTTGTGGCTAGATACGAGCGAATTGGCGGAGGAATCAAGGGGTAAAGCTATAATTGAAACTTGAGTTGTGTTCGAGGCATGGAGGTAAGTGTTCGGTCTAACCTTAGCTTGAGGGATTAGGAGTTGGGTCCTATTTGTTAATTGCTTCTTGTTGAGTACGACGTATAGGCATGGTGACGGGTATCTATACGTTGGAGTCGTCCATGACCGTGAGTCTTAAATTGATAGTTGTTGTGTTCTTAAATGTTACTACGAATGCTTTAATTGATGATTCTCGATATTGAGCAAAGATTTAGTTTATTCTCGTGGATTTTATTTATGATTGAGTATTGGTATTAATTGAGCTGAGTAGAAGTTGAGTTAGGATTGGTTATAGCTGATTCTCCCTTGTTGGGATGATTGTTTCGATATTGTTGCTCCCTTGCCGGGAAGTTATTATATTGCTTTTGTTCCCTTGCCGGGATTTCTTGTGATTTTGTGCTGGCTTGTAAGTGGGAGCGGGTGGTACGCCTACCCCGAGATTTGATGAAATGGGAGCGGGTGGTACGCCTACCACAAGATATGATGAAATGGGAGCGGGTGGTACGCCTACCACAAGATATGATGAAATGGGAGCGGGTGGTACGCCTACCACAAGATATGATGAAATGAGAGCGGGTGGTACACCTACCACGAGATTTAATGAAATGGGAGTGGGTGGTACGCCTACCACAAGATATGAGAAATGGGATCGGGTTGCACGCCTGCAACAAGATGTAAACTGAAAGTAAAATTTGCCTTTATTTTTCTTATCCTTGTTAGAAGTTAAATTTTGGTTTCCTTATAATTCTATTGAGATTCTGCCTTATCTGTTATTCCCCGAAGTATGTTTCCCCTCCCCAGTTTTAATGGTTTGTTTCCGTCTATCTTTCCGCTGTATATATATACATAACTGCACAGGTTTATCTGGAGTCTGGTCCTAGCCTCGTCACTACCTCGCCGAGGTTACGCCAGACACTTACCAGCATATGGGGTCGGTTGTGCTGATGCTACACTCTACACTTATGTGCAGATACAAGAGCAGCGCTTGGTCAGCAGCGGTAGGGGAGCCAACCTTCAGTCCACCGAGACACGAGGTAGCCCTGCAAGCGTCCGCATGCCCGACGTCTCTTCTATCTATTTAGATGTTCTGTTTTCCTTTGTATCCGAGATATACTATATTTCCTTTTTCAGACACTTGTATGTAGCATTCCTAGACAGTCCGTGAATGTTGTGACACCAATTTCTGGGTGGAGATATATGTTGGATTTTTATCCGTATCGGTTTTGGTATAATATTTATCTAAGCCTTCCGCTTAAATTTCATCTTTCGTCATTATTTAAATGTTGATTACGTGCTAATTTAATTGGTTAAAAAGGCTAAAATGAAAGAGGTTGAATTTTTCGCATTTCGTGGCTTGCCTAGCTTCTATGAGTAGGCGCCATCACGACTCCCAAAGGTGGGAAATCCGGGTTGTGACAAATGTTTTTGTTAGAAAAATGGTTGCTTACCATTTTTGAATCTTCTTCGTGACATCCAACCAACACAAATATGTTGTATTTAAATTTCTAGGATAGTTTTCTTGTTTCTTTCTAGCCTAGGAGGTTTGAAACCATAATATGATATTTCTATGGCTTGATAAGAAATGAAACCTAACCCAACCACAAAAGCTAACTCAAGATGTGAGGATTTCCTGAGATCATAAAAGGATACAGAACCCACTTCTTTCACCAATGGGGACACTTAACAGCTACAATCATATTAGTGGTCAGAAGTATCATCTTGGATCTATGATCTATGTTACCACAATACAGAATACAGAAGTTATATAACAGAGAACCTTTTCATCAAAGAACAAAAAACATATTGGAGTTTAGATGAAATAAAGGTGTTCTTTTTCAGAATAAATTCGCAGCTGTCATCAACACTAACCTTCTAGGTATCATTATTTTTTGGATAACTGTATTGTCCGGGCTAGCTTGCTCTCACCTCGACTAATTCCATGGGATACCTGCTACCTCCACGAGCAACAGGTACAAGTAACTTATCTACCAAAGCTTGGACAGATGAAAAAAATAACCTATTGTTTTTCTCGACTTCATGATTCTCAACCACTTTAATAATAGAACAAAATGAAAATAACCGATATTTCTTTCATCTATAGTTTGAATGAACTAATACATGAGAATAGGTGATCATGTAGAAGTGAAGACTGTCCAATTGTGTCTATCCCTCACAAAACAGTCAAGGAAATAGTTGAAACAGAATATGGTATGGCATATGGGAGTTCCACACCTTTAACCTGAGGTGGAAATACATCACATACTAAAGAACAAGATACCATCCTCCAGAAAGTACTTCCATTTCTTCTCATTAAATCAAAGTCTTGAGGTTCCAAT
The DNA here is from genome assembly GCF_000393655.2 of Nicotiana sylvestris. NCBI lineage: Eukaryota > Viridiplantae > Streptophyta > Magnoliopsida > Solanales > Solanaceae > Nicotiana > Nicotiana sylvestris. Next base: position 32,544,054 of record NC_091062.1, read on the forward strand.
CCTGAATTTACTCAATTGAAATGAACAAGCAGAAGTATTTCTTTTCAGCCATAGCAGAGCTTCATGGATTGTTGGTCTTGTTTCGTAGCACTCATACATGAGTATGCTACCACTCTTCACCTAGCAACAGTAACTGCACTGCAACGGTCATAAACGGAATCTACTATAATGGAAAGCTTTAATAGACCAACAGAAAGAAGCTATTCTAGCACCTTCTTTTTTCCTCTAGCTGTACCATTTGCACTACTGTACTGTAATTTTAGTCAGCTAAAAAATTTCGTGAGTTGCAGCAAAAATTTGCACAAAAATTAGCAGCAGACAGCAACTTATGTCAACTACTACACAAATGAATAACTTTGTAATGCATATAGCATTGCACAAATGATAAATCAAATTGAGTAAAATAAAAAAGAAAAGATAAAATCAACATTGCTAGTCAAACTTAAAAACCCAATTTTCTTGCCACGGATACTTCAGCAATTAACCCAAAATAACCGGGAAAGCAGTTTAAATATTTGGGATAAAAAAGAGTGTGTTAGAACTTTTGTCAACATTTTACAAAAGAATTTTATACCTCATTCTCTCATGTTCCCAATACAGTATATTGGATCCACCTGTATTGTTTCTTTTTCCTACCTTATTTTAATGCAGGGGATGTCACACATCGTATTGGGGCGGGATGGATGAAATGGAGGCTTGCTTCCGGCGTCTTGTGTGATAAAAATGTTCCACCAAGACTTAAAGGGAAGTTCTATAGAGCGGTGGTCAGACCGACTTTGTTGTATGGGACAGAGTGTTAGTCAGTCAAGAACTCCCATGTCCAGAAAATGAAGGTGACTGAGATGGGGATATTGAGATGGATGTGCGGACATACCAGGTTAGACAGAATTAGAAATGAAGTTATCAGGGACAAAATGGATGTGATCTCAGTGGAGGACAAGATGCGGGAGGTGAGGTTAAGATGGTTTGGGCATGTGAAGAGGAGAGGTACAAATGCTCCAGTGAGGAGGTGTGCGAGGTTGGCCTTGAGGGCCAACAGAGAGGTAGGGGCAAAGCCAAAAAAGTATTGGGGAGAGACGATTAGGCAAGATATGGCGTTACTCCGACTTACTGAGGACATGATCAGGAATAGGAAGGTGTGGAGGTTGAGAATTAAAGTAGAGAGTTAGGTACTCGAGTTTTGTCTTTGTTTGTTACAGCATCTTTAGTACACCACTTAGTGTCTTTCGTGTATTTTCGTCTTTCTAGACTTCTGTAATTACTTGGTGTTGCCTTTGCTTTGGTTTTCTAATTGCACTACCTAGTGTTAGTTTTGTGTTTTTGTTTGGTTTCCTGATTGGCTTGCTTGTCATTGCCCCTTCCCTTTTATCTTTCCTGAGCCGAGGGTCTACCAGAAACAGTCTCTACCTTTTTAAAGGTAGGAGGTAAAGTCTATATACACATTACCCTCCCCGGACCTCACTTGTGAGAATACACTCAGTATGTTGTTGTTGTTGTTGTATTTTAATGCAGGGAAAAAAAGTACATACATACAAAAGAGAAGCCATTTCCAATCCCATTAACTCGAGGACAGATCCTGCTTCATCTAATTGATGTTCATAAAATCATGGATATGTAGGAAACCTTTGAAGCAAAGGTTCGGTCAAATCTTTTTCAAAAAATGCTTCACACGGAGTACTCGGATGGGCAAAAATCGCTCGCTTTATCTTTGCACGAAAACCCTTCGTGTCTTCGGGCAAAGAGGGGCAGCTGTAAGCACGTGATTTTTGCCCTATATGAGAATTACTCCCAAAAAATTCAAAAATAAAATAATTTTTCTTGGTGTGCAATTTTTGTGATATTTTGTGTAACTATTTGTATGTTTGTCTGTGCATGTTTATTTGTTAAATTATTAAAAATACAAAAATATGTCGCATTTTGCATGTAGGATTTAATTCTACAATTGTTAGTAATTAAGTTTGTTTTACAAAATATAAAAATCACAAAAAATAGGCATCGTTTGCATTTTTAGCATTTAATGTCCAAATATACAATTTTATGCTTAATTATTACTTAATTATACGTTAATTGTTATTGGGAGTTAATTTGCGCTTTTATAACTTAATTTAGTTCTTAATAATAGTTTAAGTATTTTTATAATTTAGTTTTAGAAAAAATAAAAGAAGAAAAGAGAGCAAAAAATAAAGAAAGTCGGAATTGGGCCTCTTCTTCAAATTCAAGCCACAGGCCCAAAAAATGGCCCAACCTTCCCTATGACCTAGTCCATTTCGAACTGGGTCGACCCAGTCCATAACCCAACTCCCCCTCTTCATTTTCATTTTTCATTTTTACAAAACAAAAACAAAACAAAACAAAATGAAGAAAAATCCTAAAAACTAAGAAAGGATCCGCCACCCCCCTTTTTTTGTTTCTTCTTCCCCAAAGCTCCAAACCCCACCTCCCATGGTAGCTTTTCCACCTCCTCATGCCCAGGACAAGCTCCAACACCATCGTCGCTGCCTCGTCGAGCTCGAGCATGAGCTTGCATGGTCGTTGGTCGCCATGTCTTCATCTTCTTCGTCGAAGGCAACACCTCACTACCTTGAACCACCCCGAACCACCATGAACGACCATCCATGGCTGACCCTACTGCTTCTTCTTCCTCACGTACTGTCACTGCGTCATTTCCTCCTCCAGAAAAATAAAGACTTCCGCCATGGCTGCTGTCGCGACTGCTTCTTCCAACTCCGTCGCCGCGGTTGTCGCCGCTACTTCCTCGCCGTTCCAACTGCTCCAGCTCCTGCCTAGTCGAGCTGCTGCTGTTCGGCGTCGACCAGTTGCTGCTCCATTCCAGCTTGAGCTCACCATTGCAGCTGCTTCATACTGCCTTCGCGTCAAGCAAATGACGAGTTGCTATTGCCTCACTAACGTTGTGGCTGCTGCTTCATCTTGCCTTCGTCTTCGTCGTCATTTGTTCGAGCTTTGGTCGAGGCTCGTCAAAACAGTCCGTACATAGTCAAGTTCGTCGTTTGTTTAGTCGAGTTCGTCGTTGATTCATCTCCGGTTAGTTGTTTTTGAGTTTATTTTTGTCCATATTTCGTTTTTATATTTCTCGAAGTTAAAATCGTTAAATATTTGATTATTGTTTTGTTCGTTGTTCATCATTGAAATAATTTTCTAGTGTGTTCATGTGTTTTGATTGAATTAATTTTCAGATTTCAAATGGAAAGTTAATTAGTGATTTTCCATGTCTATTTCATGTTTGTTTTATTGTTTAGGTAAGAATTTGTTAGTTTGATGTTTGTTAGATTCAAATTGAAATTTAATTGATTATTTCTTCAATTTGTTTCATGTTGTTATATATTTTCCAGAAATTATTAATGTTGTTTGAGTCATTTAATCCGTCATGTTTGTTGTTTTAAAAAAAAATAGATTCATTCATGTTCATACTTTGTTTGGTTGATCTTGAATCCGAAATTTGTATAGTTTGATTTCTTGTTTTATTGTTTATCATTTATGATTATTTCTTGAATTTGTCTCATAATCTTGTTTAAAGTTTAATATAGGAATTGTTGGTTGTAATGTTGTTAGAGTTAATTTTAAGTTCAATATTATTGAATTTAGAAATCTAAATATACTTGTTTGTTGTTGTTGAATCTGGAAATAGGTTTGTTGCTAAAAATATTGTTCAATCAAATTTTAGTTGTTCTTTGTTGTTCAATCATGTTCATGTGATTTGTTGTTGAAATTTTGAAGAAATCATGTTCATGAGATTTGTTGTTTGAATTTGTGTAGAAATTGGTCATATTGGCTATATTTTGGTTGAGTGTGATTAATTGGTTTGTTATAGCTGATGGGGTAGTTTGGTAATTTGCAGTACGTTCAGGGGTAGTTTAGTAATTGCAATAAGGTCGGAGGGGTAGTTTAAGAATTGTACATTTTGTAATTTTTTATATGAAGCATGAAGGACAAAATGTAATGGGGTGGGTTGTGATATAGTTGTTTAATATAAAGGGGGGACAAGACAAAATTTAGTGGGGAAGAATCTTGTATTTGTTTAGTGAAGCATGGGGGACAAAATATAATTGGGTGGTGATGATATATTTATTTAATGTAATGGAATGAGTGGGAAGATAATGGGTTTGGTAGGGGAAAGAGATTGATTTTAATTGATTAAAGGGTTGGGATTATATATAGGAAGTCTTGAACACAAAACAAAGACACACACAGAAAAGAATAACAGAGAGGAACGAATCTGAAAAAAAAGAACAGATAGACAGAACAGAAAAACACAAAGAGAGAAAAACAAAAAGAGCTGAATATTTAAGAAAGAGAAAAATTTCAAAAAATATTCAAACTTTCAAATAAAAAAAAAACTAAAAAATCTTCTGCTTTCTTTCATTGTTTGAAATCAGCATTAATTGTTGTTGTTTCATAAAAGTTGGAAGCATTTGTTTTGGGATTACTACTCCACCAGTCTGTTACTGGGTTGTTACTGTTGCTGGGCTGTTGTTGCTTGTGTTGTACTGTTATTACTGCTGCTGATTCTCATCTTCATTTTCTTTTGCTTCCAATATCAGGTACACAACTGTAATTTTGGCCTTTTGTAAGCTGAAAGTGAAGAATGGAAGTTTAGATTTTTAATTTAGTTTTTTTATTAATTGCATTTAGATTATTCATGTATTATTATTCTGTAAATCACTGTCATTTGGCATAACTAGGCATGTTATAGCGATATATTAAATAACGCCTTAACCGGATTATTAGGAAATATATTTAAGCCTGATTACTAATTAAAACTGTTTAATAATCAAAATAGAAGAAATAACGTAAAAATGGCGTTATTGAATCAGTTTGGCAAAAATTGACTAAGTTCCTTATTCATAAGTTTTTTTTTGTCAACGTTAAGTTAATCGGAATCATGTAGTTAATTTCAGTTAAAACATGAATTAGTTTGCGAATCAAGTATTATGACATGATGTGAATTAAAACAAGGTTAGTTAAGGTTAAATTGTTTAATTTTTAGAAATATGGTTTAGTAATCAAGTTTTTTTTTCAATCTTCAGTATTTGTAAATAATTAATTTCAATAAGCTTAAGTCATACTAACAATATGAATTTTAATCCAACTATGGGATAATTAGTTTTTATTTTTTATTTTTTGACAATTCCATGTTGTTTGTAATTATAATTTTAGTAATATTACTTTCCATTAATATTTGTTTTAAATTAGTAATTAATATGTTATTTTTAAGTATGTAGAGATTGACTTCATAATTATAGACAAACTTAGTAATAATAAAGATGTAGTCATTAAAGGGTATTCATAAAATAAGGGAGGATCTCGCTAAAAAATAAATAAATATAAATAATAAAAAATTGCAGTCCTCCAATCTTATTTTTTTTAATATAAGAAAATACCTAGATTCCGAGATGGGCGATTTAGTAAAATTCACAGTCCTACCTAATAGTATCATAACGCGTAGTATTTTGGCGCATATTTAATAAGGTTATTTTCTTAAATACGGGTGTACATTTATGTAACCCAAATCACGATCTTGACGAAGTCAAAATGCGTCAACAAATCACGTGTGCACTGGTTGTGGCGTGGTTCGAGATGCGTTTTCACGACGTTGCAATTTTGTATAAAATAAATAATGATAAAAGCGGTTTTAAAAGTTAAATTTGCATATAAGTTCTTAATTGTTTAAAAATCAGATAAATGAGCCAAATATGACAATTGAGCGACCGTGCTAAAACCACGGAATTCGGGAATGCCTAATACCTTCTCCCGGGTTAACAGAATTCCTTATCCGGATTTCTGGTTCGCGGACTGTAATACAGAGTCATTCTTTTCCTCGATTCGGGATTAAAATTGGTGACTTGGGACACCCTAAATCTCCCAAGTGGCGACTCTGAAATAAACAAACAAATCCCATTTCGATTGTCCTTTAATTGGAAAAAACTCCTTCACCCCTCGCGGGGGAGGAAAAAGGAGGTGTGACAGCTCTGGCGACTCTGCTGGGGATTGGAGTCCAGAACCACTGATTCAGGGTTTAAGAATTCGAGCTTAAAATAACTGTTATAGTTGGCTTTATTTATTATCTGATGTTTACATGATATATGCCTAATATGCTAAATGATGTTTTTACCGCTTTAATATTATCTGAATTGTGTATATACAACTGCTACGAAACCCTTCTTCTTTCTGAGTCTTCTGAATTTATGGTGTACACGTGCGCGTGGCCCACCTTTATGTTAGAAGTCATACCAAATAAGACGAAGTTGGTACAAGTAACTAGGCCGGGCAGACTTTCGTGCTCCCGGTACGTTGCCCCCACTTCGGCTCAAGCTGTCCACTTGGGTTAGCCAGGGCTAGAACAATATGCCTCAAGTTTTTTCACTTAGAATAACTCAGCTTCATGCCGGATCCCTAGTAGGAACGTTTGTTTGCATCACGTGCATTTGACTTTGGAGGCTCAACACAGGGGTTGGGTCTGTCTAGGACAGGTGTACCAAAAAATGAAAATGACCATCCTGATGCATCTTACTTGCTGCTACTTGCGCATTTATTTGATCCGGATTTGTGTGTTGACTAACTTTTGAATATCAGGAATAATATTTTGAAATTGAGAAAAAAGAAATAGCAGTTAGGGAATTGATTGTTTATTTTTGAAAGAAAAACCAATGCCCAAATACTGTCAAAACTCTGTCGAAATTTCGAGAAAAAAAAAATTGTTTTATTAGTTTGTTTTATTAAAAGCAAAGGAAAAATAGAAAAAAAAAGAGTTGTTGTTCTGTCTTGTTTTTCAAAAAAACAAATTAGAAAAAAAATAGTTTGTCTTGCCATAAAAATGAAAATGAAAAAGAGTCTTGTTTTTAAATGGGTTTTTATCTATTTATTTGTTTAGATGCCAAAATAAAAATAAAAATAATAAAATAAAAAGAGTCGGGCGTTGAAAGTGGTTTTATTATTTGTTGCAAATATATATATATATATATATATATATATATAAATCCAAAAAGTTTTTCTTTATTTCCAAAAAATGTATATATATCTTTATTTGTTGCTAAAATATTTGTCCTACCAAAAAGTCTAGAAAAGTTTTTTTAGACTCCCAATTTTCAAAACAAAAATCCAAAAATATTTTCCATTATTGACTTCTTTAGAAAGTCTTTTTAATTATTAAAAAAAATATATATAATAAAATAAAACAAATCCGAAAATATTTTCCTTCTTCTTTAAAAATTGAAAAGAAAATTCAAAATTCAAAAAAAAAAAAATTAGAAAGCATTTCTTTTATTAGAGGTAAAATTCCAAAAAATATTTTCTTTCTTCTTTAGAATAAGAGAAAACAAATAAAAATTCAAACAAAAAAAATATCTTCCTTTTACTTTTGAAATTCTCAAAGTTCAAATCAAAAGAAAAGGAATTCGTTCAAATCAAAAGAAAAGGAATTCTTAGAAGTCTTTCTTTCAAAAAGAAAATCAATCAAAAATCCAAAAAAATAAATAAATACTTCCTTTCTTCTTTTAAAGTAGTTCTTTTACAAATTCAAAAAATAATAATAATAATTTAAAATTAGTTTATTTACTTTATTCATGACCTGCCCGAACTACGCGGGTTTGATTCTCACCGGATGTGAGATACGTAGGCAACCCTCATCGGGTCCAACCCCCCTTTTTGCTAAAATAGCCAAAAACCAATAAATAAATAAAAAACGTGTCAAAATTTTAATTTTGTCATAAATAAGTCGGGTGGTGTCCAACCCCCCCTTTTGCTAAAAAATAGCAACAAAAAAAAAATATGTCAAATTTTAATTTTGTCATAAAGAAGTCGGGTGACGCTGTTTTATCAAGACATAGCCGAATGTTCCCGAAAGGGACGCCGGAAGGCTGACTTTGCATAAACAGCCACCTTTGGGTCATTTTTTAAGATTTGGTCCAGTTGACCCACACATCCTTAAAAATCTTCGTCCCCGAGGCGCTGAAGAGCCGTGTTTGCAATACCAGGTTTTTATTTTTTTTTAAAAAAAACAAAGAGTCAACGGTCAGGTGAATACCATTTGGATTTTTGGTCAAAATAAGTCGAGCCAGCTTCGGCCGCGTCTTAAACCGTTCTTGCCAAAATAGCCTTAGAATATCTTTCAGTTGTCGAAAGGCTATTTTCGTAAAAGAACGGACAAGTTTGTAAAGTGTCAAAATAATCCTCCCCGGCCTCAAAATTCATGTGAGATTTGGAAGGGACCACATTTGCAAAAATAGCCGTTTGGTTGCATTTGTCAAACGGGGAAAGGAAGCTGGCCTTTTTGTTTCGAGGTTATAAATCTTAATTAGAATATCTGGGTTGTTTGATTTTCGAGTTTGTAGGTCATCTTCAAACCTTTGAAACTCAGTTTATTTTAATATGAAAATTGAAAAAAAAGTGATTATTAATGTTTATTGTTTATTGGTCTGAACTACGCAAGGTCTGATTCATGCGGGGTCATGATACGTAGGCAATCTCCATAAGATTCGACCACAACAAAAAATGAAAAAAAAAATCGAAAAAAAAGAAAATGAAAAAAAAAATCAAAAAAAAAGGAAAATGAAAAAAAAAGAAAGAAAATAAAAAAAATGTTATTAATAATGGGGACCGACGGAGTCCATTCTAACCTGTTTCGCTTTGAATCACAAAGAAAGTTAAGGTGGTTGGTTTGTGGTAAGCCGGAAATACAAGACCCAGAAGCACACTTTGCAGGGATCAGGCCTGATAACAGAAGCACTCGAATCTTATTGGGACTTGTTGACTAAAGTTGATGATATTGAAGTTGGCAATGGTCTGGGCAATACTGATGCGAAGCTCAGTGGTTGAGATGCCAGTTTTGATAAAATGGGAGGACGCTCCGTTCCTTAGTCAACAAGAGAGAAGCTTGTGGTGGCTTATTTTGTTGTCATTTCTGGTGTTCGGATTATTAGGGTTGTAATTCAGATATTGTCTTGTGTCAAACTGTCTTATCTTTCCGTTTTGTCATTACGGTTTGTTTAAGTTTGTCCAGGTTGTTTTAGGATTTTATTTTTGGTTTGTTTTTGTTTGTTTGGTTATTCAAACCATTTAACCGGTAGTCTAATGGAAAATCCGGTCTTTGATTATTTCCAGTCATTTTGTTTAGTCCTTTTATCATTTTGTTCAGCGCCGATTCTAGTGACATGACATGCGCACACAGTTTGGGCCTAATCTTAAAAGTTAATCATAAAACCCCGGAAAGGCAATCAGAACATTTAAAGGAAATAAGAACGGTTTGAGATCATTTGGAGCCCGAGTCATGTGGAACTGGGGCAAGTAAAACATAAAGAAAACCGTTAAATGCAAGATTCGCCAAATTGGCATAAAGGTCGTTCATAAGAGTGAGAGTGTCGCCCAACAGTGCTTTAGAAATGACAAATGAAAAAGCAAATGTTTAACATAATTGTCAAGTCCAGCACCATCGGAAGAGACTATAAATCTATGTTCAATTGTGTTGTCTGCACTTGGCATGTTTTGAAGACTGGAATGACGAAGGCATTTTATTCTGCTACCTAAACACTTTATCCTTCGTTACCCCTTTTTGAGCCTTATTTATTTTCTTTCATACCCCTCGTTCGGAATCGATAGCAACGACTAGGAAATACGAGCCTGGAAGGTAAAGAAAAAAAAATCAACAAAAAACGAAAAAAAAAAGAGAAAAATGATAACAAAAAACAAAAGAAAGTCAGAAGAAAAAGAGGAATTGGGAACTACGTTTGACGTGATTCCTCAAAGAGGATACGTATGCGCTTCACGGCTCGGTCATAGGGTGCATAGTATGCATGGTGTAATAAAAAGTAAAAAAATAATAATAATGAATAAATAATCCCCAAGCAAGAAATTGGGGCAATGGTTGCGCTTGTGGTAAGCAAAATTGGTTCCGAAGGTTGTAATTTTGAACCTCAAATTTATTTTGTTTTTGAGCTTTTAATACCCTTTCTTTCTAGCCTGTCCAAAAACCCACATTACGGTCCAAAGAAAGACCTTCTGACCAGTCTGCAAAAGATGCCAAGTCAGACAAATGAGAGTCTTACCGGCGAACATAACATTTTGTTCCACAGCAGAAAAGACTCTAATCTCCAGCAGAGAGAGTCATACCGGCAACACTCCAAATCCCCAGCTGGAAAGTGATACAAATGAGAGAGTCTTATCGGTGAAAATCTTCACGGACACCATAAGGCGATGAAAGCTGAGAGAAAAACCAAAATGAGAGAGGCTTGATAGTGAAAACCCTTCGGGCACTACAAGTCGAATAAGATTGGGAATCAGATGGGAGATAGTCAAGGGAAGATCTTGAAAGATGATTGACGACGGAGGATAGGCCACATATGCATGTCATGACCATTAGAGTCGGTGTCTGCGTTTGATAGGTTTTTTATTTATAGTTTCTTTTGTTAAAGAGTCATCTTTTTCCTTTGTCTTTTATTCTGTTCCTTTTTATCTTTCTCCTTTCATATAAAATTCCTCAGTAGAGTCTGTTTGGTCAGAACCAGTGGGAAATGACTTCAAAATAGGCCATCAGCTTTCCAATTATGCAGGATGAGATCTGACTAGTACATCCAAGTGGTATAGTCAGGAAGGAACAAGCGCGAGGCCAGTGTCAAGAAAGATATCCCCAACAAAAGGATTGACGAGTGTCAAGAGGGATATCCTTGCCGAAATCAAAGGTTATTAAACCTCAAGACCAGAGCCCGTGGACAAAACAAGGAGAGCAATAAGCATGATTTGGGAAATTCATGCGAGACTAAAAGGTCGGAAAAATGCAAGTTTCCGAGCCATGCCACGAAAGAAGAGGGATATCCCCAGCAGAAAAGGATTATCCCAAGCAAATAATATCATCCCCAGCAAGTTTTGGAACGCAGAGCAGGGAAGGAGAAAGGGAAAAGCCATCCCAGTAGGCGTATCACAACCAACCACCGCATTTTAAACTAACAAATTTTATTTGATTTGAAACAGGTAAAAGAAATGGCATTTATAACGGAAATGCATGCCACAAGAAAGATTGTCAAACTGGGGCAGAAAATTTTCTTTTCAAGAAAATTTTCTGGAAATCTGGTACCCATTTGGGGAAGAATAAAGATAACACCAGTCTCAAGGGAAGTGGTCTTTGAACCAGTGTTGCCCCCGACATAATAAGTTTCCAATGAAGGAAGTTGATCCCCAGCAAACAGAACAAAGAGATGACATTTGTGCTCAGAAAAGCAAAGAGCCATTATCATCCCCAGCAGCTTCCAGGAGAATGAAGCATCGATTTGAAGGGATAAAATTCCCCAGCAACGTTATTCTCAACAACGTTATCCCAAGAAGATAACACTTTTATCCCCAGCAGTGTTGAAAAGAAAAATAAAAAATAAAAAAAAATGAAAAAAAAAATTGAATTTGAAGGAGGGGAAGAAAGGAGACTCCCACAGTGGTATTATCCCCAGCAAGCAAGAACAAAGCAGCGCGAAGGAAGGAGAAAAGAAAAGAAGAAATTACGAAGGTAAGTTTCTCAAATCATTGATCTTTATATTTTCCTCCTAGGATAAAAGTCCTAATCTGATGAATTTCTTTCCCGATACAATCTTGGTCCGATGAAATTTTTCTCCCAAGATAAGATATCAAATCTTAGTCCGATGAATCTTTCTCCTAAGATAGAAATCTTGGTCCGATGAAATTTTTCTCCCCGATACAATCTTGGTCCGATGAAATTTTTCTCCCAAGATAAGATATCAAATCTTAGTCCGATGAATCTTTCTCCTAAGATAGAAATCTTAGTCCGATGAAATTTTCTCCTAAGATATCAAATCTTAGTCCGATGAATCTTTCTCCTAAGATCACAACAAAATGGACCTAGTTTGACGATTTATCTCCTAGAGTCACAGTCTTGGTCAGATGGAAATTTTTTCTCCCAAGATAAGATATCAATCTTGGTCCGATGAAATTTTTCTCCCAAGATAAGATATCAAATCTTAGTCCGATGAATCTTTCTCCTAAGATAGAAATCTTAGTCCGATGAAATTTTCTCCTAAGATATCAAATCTTAGTCCGATGAATCTTTCTCCTAAGATCACAACAAAATGGACCTAGTTTGACGATTTATCTCCTAGAGTCAAAGTCTTGGTCCGATGAAATCTTTCTCCCAAGATAATATAATAAAATCTTAGTCGGATGAATCTTCTCCTAGGATCAAAATCTAGTCTGATGAATTTTCTCCTAGGATAATTTGAAAAAAAAAAGAAAAAGTTTGAATTTGAAAAAAAGAAAAAGGGTTCGCCAACCTAAAGAAAGGAATGACATTTTATTTTTAAAGTTGTTGTTGAAATCAGGAGCCCCCCTGAAGAATAGAATGGCGATTTATTGGTTGAAATCAGGAGCCCGCCTGAAGAAAGGAAATGCGTTTTTAAAAAAGGGTTGTTGAAATCTCGCCATCCAAAGAAAGGAATGACATTTTTTGAAAAGTTGTTGAAGTCAGGAGCCCCCTGAAGAATAGAATGGCGATTTATTGGTTGAAGTCAGGAGCCCGCCTGAAGAGAGGAATGACGATTATTTTCAAAGTTGTTGTTGAAATGAGGAGCCCGCCTGAAGAGAGGAAAGGCATTTTATTTTAGAAGTTGTTGTTGAAGTTAGGAGCCCGCCTGAAGAGAGGAATGACGATTATTTTCAAAGTTGTTGTTGAAATCAGGAGCCCGCCTGAAGAGAGGAAAGACATTTTATTTTAAAAGTTGTTGTTGAAATCAGGAGTCCGCCTGAAGAGAGGAATGACGTTTATTTTTAAAAGTTGTTGTTGAAGTTGGGAGCCCGCCCATAGAACAGAGGCATACATTTCAGTCTTTACATTTCAAGCATTGAAGTTGGGAGCCCGCCCAGATAACAGAGGCATACATTTCAGTCTTTACATTTCAAGCGTTGAAGTTGGGAGCCCGCCCAGATAACAGAGGCATACATTTCAGTCTTTAATTTTCAAGTATTGAAGTTGGGAGCCCGCCCATACAACAGAGGCATACATTTCAAGATCAAGTCAGAGGACAATAAAACAGAGGGTTACAATAGGAATCCCCAGCAGGAAACAATAAAATTCCCCGGCACCGGGAAACAGAAGGTTGCAACAAGAGGTCACAGTACAAACTCAAGTACATGTGTCAAAAGAAGAAAAGCACCGGAAGAAATGCAAGCAGACAAGGAAGCAAGGCAACAAAAACAAATTGTACTCTAGCCTAGCTTCTTGTTTTCTTTTAAGCATGGTGTAACAAGGAGATCGGTAAGCAGTGGTAATAGCATGCAACAACAGTAACATTGCAGTCCCACGGTAGTCCCAGCTACCAAAACTTCCCGAACTACATTGACCTGATTCCTGTTTAGCCCAGGATATGTAGGAAACCTTTGAAGCAAAGGTTCGGTCAAATCTTTTTCAAAAAATGCTTCATACGGAGTACTCGGATGGGAAAAAATCGCTCGCTTTATCTTTGCACGAAAACCCTTCGTGTCTTCGGGCAAAGAGGGGCAGCTGTAAGCACGTGATTTTTGCCCTATATGAGAATTACTCCCAAAAAATTAAAAAATAAAATAATTTTTCTTGGTGTGCAATTTTTGTGATATTTTGTGTAACTATTTGTATGTTTGTCTGTGCATGTTTATTTGTTAAATTATTAAAAATACAAAAATATGTCGCATTTTGCATGTAGGATTTAATTCTACAATTGTTAGTAATTAAGTTTGTTTTACAAAATATAAAAATCACAAAAAATAGGCATCGTTTGCATTTTTAGCATTTAATGTCCAAATATACAATTTTATTCTTAATTATTACTTAATTATGCGTTAATTGTTATTGGGAGTTAATTTGCGCTTTTATAACTTAATTTAGTTCTTAATAATAGTTTAAGTATTTTTATAATTTAGTTTTAGAAAAAATAAAAGAAGAAAAGAGAGCAAAAAATAAAGAAAGTCGGAATTGGGCCTCTTCTTCAAATTCAAGCCACAGGCCCAAAAAATGGCCCCACCTTCCCTATGACCCAGTCCATTTCGAACTGGGTCGACCCAGTCCATAACCCAACTCCCCCTCTTCATTTTCATTTTTCATTTTTACAAAACAAAAAAAAATGAAGAAAAACCCTAAAAACTAAGAAAGGATCCGCCACCCCCCATTTTTTTGTTTCTTCTTCCCCAAAGCTCCAAACCCCACCTCCCATGGCAGCTTTTCCACCTCCTCATGCCCAGGACAAGCTCCAACACCATCATCGTTGCCTCGTCGAGCTCGAGCATGAGCTTGCATGGTCGTTGGTCGCCATGTCTTCATCTTCTTCGTCGAAGGCAACACCTCACCACCTTGAACCACCCCGAACCACCATGAACGACCATCCATGGCTGACCCTACTGCTTCTTCTTCCTCACGTACTGTCACTGCGTCATTTCCTCCTCCAGAAAAATAAAGACTTCCGCCATGGCTGCTGTCGCGACTGCTTCTTCCAACTCCGTCGCCGCTACTTCCTCGCCGTTCCAACTGCTCCAGCTCCTGCCTCGTCGAGCTGCTGCTGTTCGACGTCGACCAGTTGCTGCTCCATTCCAGCTTGAGCTCACCATTGCAGCTGCTTCATACTGCCTTCGCGTCGAGCAAATGACGAGTTGCTACTGCCTCACTAACGTTGTGGCTGATGCTTCATCTTGCCTTCGTCTTCGTCGTCATTTGTTCGAGCTTTGGTCGAGGCTCGTCAAAACAGTCCGTACATAGTCAAGTTCGTCGTTTGTTTAGTCGCGTTCGTCGTTGATTCATCTCCGGTTAGTTGTTTTTGAGTTTATTTTTGTCCATATTTCGTTTTTATATTTCTCGAAGTTAAAATCGTTAAATATTTGATTCTTGTTTTGTTCGTTGTTCATCGTTGAAATAATTTTCTAGTGTGTTCATGTGTTTTGATTGAATTAATTTTCAGATTTCAAATGGAAAGTTAATTAGTGATTTTCCATGTTTATTTCATGTTTGTTTTATTGTTTAGGTAAGAATTTGTTAGTTTGATGTTTGTTAGATTCAAATTGAAATTTAATTGATTATTTCTTCAATTTGTTTCATGTTGTTATATATTTTCCAGAAATTATTAATGTTGTTTGAGTCATTTAATCCGTCATGTTTGTTGTTTTAAAAAAAAAAAATATTCATTCATGTTCATACTTTGTTTGGTTGATCTTGAATCCGAAATTTGTATAGTTTGATTTCTTGTTTTATTGTTTATCATTTATGATTATTTCTTGAATTTGTCTCATAATCTTGTTTAAAGTTTAATATAGGAATTGTTGGTTGTAATGTTGTTAGAGTTGATTTTAAGTTCAATATTATTGAATTTAGAAATCTAAATATACTTGTTTGTTGTTGTTGAATCTGGAAATAGGTTTGTTGCTAAAAATATTGTTCAATCAAATTTTAGTTGTTCTTTGTTGTTCAATCATGTTCATATGATTTGTTGTTGAAATGTTGAAGAAATCATGTTCATGAGATTTGTTGTTTGAATTTATGTAGAAATTGGTCATATTGGCTATATTTTGGTTGAGTGTGATTAATTGATTTGTTATAGCTGATGGGGTAGTTTGGTAATTTGCAGTACGTTCAGGGGTAGTTTAGTAATTGCAATAAGGTCGGAGGGGTAGTTTAGGAATTGTACATTTTGTAATTTTTTATATGAAGCATGAAGGACAAAATGTAATGGGGTGGGTTGTGATATAGTTGTTTAATATAAAGGGGGACAAGACAAAATTTAGTGGGGAGGAATCTTGTATTTGTTTAGTGAAGCATGGGGGACAAAATATAATTGGGTGGTGATGATATATTTATTTAATGTAATGGAATGAGTGAGAAGATAATGGGTTTGGTAGGGGAAAGAGATTGATTTTAATTGATTAAAGGGTTGGGATTATATATAGGAAGTCTTGAACACAAAACAAAGACACACACAGAAAAGAATAACAGAGAGGAACGAATCTGAAAAAAAAGAACAGATAGACAGAACAGAAAAACACAAAGAGAGAAAAACAAAAAGAGCTGAATATTTATGAAAGAGAAAAATTCCGAAAAATATTCAAACTTTCAAATAAAAAAAAAACTAAAAACTCTTCTGCTTTCTTTCATTGTTTGAAATCAGCATTAATTGTTGTTGTTTCATAAAAGTTGGAAGCATTTGTTTTGGGATTACTACTCCACCAGTCTGTTACTGGGTTGTTACTGTTGTTGGGCTGTTGTTGCTGTGTTGTACTGTTATTACTGCTGCTGATTCTCATCTTCATTTTCTTTTGCTTCCAATATCAGGTACACAACTGTAATTTTGGCCTTTTGTAAGCTGAAAGTGAAGAATGGAAGTTTAGATTTTTAATTTAGTTTTTTTTATTAATTGCATTTAGATTATTCATGTATTATTATTCTGTAAATCACTATCATTTGGCATAACTAGGCATGTTATAGCGATATATTAAATAACGCCTTAACCGGATTATTAGGAAATATATTTAAGCCTGATTACTAATTAAAACTGTTTAATAATCAAAATAGAAGAAATAACGTAAAAATGGCGTTATTGAATCAGTTTGGCAAAAATTGACTAAGTTCCTTATTCATAAGTTTTTTTTTGTCAACGTTAAGTTAATCGGAATCATGTAGTTAATTTCAGTTAAAACATGAATTAGTTTGCGAATCAAGTATTAGGACATGATGTGAATTAAAACAAGGTTAGTCAAGGTTAAATTGTTTAATTTTTAGAAATATGGTTTAGTAATCAAGTTTTTTTTCAATCTTCAGTATTTGTAAATAATTAATTTCAATAAGCTTAAGTCATACTAACAATATGAATTTTAATCCAACTATGGGATAATTAGTTTTTATTTTTTATTTTTTGACAATTCCATGTTGTTTGTAATTATAATTTTAGTAATATTACTTTCCATTAATATTTGTTTTAAATTAGTAATTAATATGTTATTTTTAAGTATGTAGAGATTGACTTCATAATTATAGACAAACTTAGTAATAATAAAGATGTAGTCATTAAAGGGTATTCATAAAATAAGGGAGGATCTCGCTAAAAAATAAATAAATATAAATAATACAAAAATTGCAGTCCTCCAATCTTATTTTTTTAATATAAGAAAATACCTAGATTCCGAGATGGGCGATTTAGTAAAATTCACAGTCCTACCTAATAGTATCATAACGCGTAGTATTTTGGCGCATATTTAATAAGGTTATTTTCTTAAATACGGGTGTACATTTATGTAACCCAAATCACGATCTTGACGAAGTCAAAATGCGTCAACAAATCACGTGTGCACTGGTTGTGGCGTGGTTCGAGATGCGTTTTCACGACGTTGCAATTTTGTATAAAATAAATAATGATAAAAGCGGTTTTAAAAGTTAAATTTGCATATAAGTTCTTAATTGTTTAAAAATCAGATAAATGAGCCAAATATGACAATTGAGCGACCGTGCTAAAACCACGGAATTCGGGAATGCCTAATACCTTCTCCCGGGTTAACAGAATTCCTTATCCGGATTTCTGGTTCGCGGACTGTAATACAGAGTCATTCTTTTCCTCGATTCGGGATTAAAATTGGTGACTTGGGACACCCTAAATCTCCCAAGTGGCGACTCTGAAATAAACAAACAAATCCCATTTCGATTGTCCTTTAATTGGAAAAAACTCCTTCACCCCTCGCGGGGGCGGAAAAAGGAGGTGTGACAGTAGTTACCAAATAAGTTATAGATACAATTTCGCCAAATCTTATGTGGTCCCACATTGAATTTGCAGCAGCACCTGGATCATTACAGACACTGTCTGAACACATCTATAAACCATGTGATTGGATGAGAAAGGGGATTAATGCACTAAGGATCCACGGCAACATAACTGGAATGGTATCTGGATACTAAAGTTCCACATTCACAGCTCCACAAACAAATTCATTGAGCAAGTGATATCATCCGATTCAGTTCCAAGGAAAACCACAATCCCCACGACAGACTCACTTTCTTAAATCTAACTACTCTGTAGCCCACCTTTTCGGGAATAAGGCCACAGGCATTGTTATGAAATCACTCAAGTTTTAAGATATTAAATATGCTTCCCCTTGAAGAAGCATCTCTTCTCTAATATTGAATGAAATTACCTAACCTTATTTGGAAAAAGAAGAACAGCTCTTTTCTAATACTACTTGGTGAAACAATATTTGGTGGTTTGATTTGAAGCCAATAAGGCTGTATTTGCTGGGATCAAACAAAATCAGATTGTGGTGAGATTGGGAATACGCAGGGGAAAAGTGTAGAAGCGCAAGGAGACGGAAGGAAGAAGATGGACAAATTATGGCATAAACTTCTTGGTCGTTGACTGATCTGGGTTCTTAGAAATTGAGGATATAGTTATTGTGTGATCGCACAAATTATGGATTTATCCAGTAAAATGGGACGACAAAGAACAAGGTAATTAATAGTGAATTTTTTGTCACTATTAAGTCACCTAGCAATCCTCACCTTTCATGGTCACTACCTAAATGCACAATTGAAATAGATACAACTCCTGATTCAAGTCCACGCGTTAACTCTGAGTTTTGCAATATCTGGATCAAGAATGAGAATGGAGTTTTAATTACTCGTTTGTGCGATCAGAAATCATTCTAGCCCCTCGAAGAGTTTCTGTGCCACTCCAAAATTCAAATAGATTAGTTTCAGAGCTTGTTTTCACGGTTTTTTGTTCAATGACAAAAGAAAGTCAAGTGGCATCCTTGTATTCACTGATATCATTCACATATACCGCAATGTGGATTTTAGTCATTCGAAGTAACTATTTTTTTTTTTTTTTTTTGAGAAGATAACATGTCATTCGAAGTAACTCTAGAAATACAAATAACAATCAAACTCTTTAAGAGCTCTACATGGTTTGTTTTAACACATATAACTACTAGAAAACCATTAAGGAAGATTTGGAACACAATCCCTGCATGTATGCTGGAATATATGGAAGGAAAGAAATGTGAGATGCTTTGAAGGGAAGAAAGTGTACAGCAACTTAGATATAACTGCTTATGGCTTATGGCTTTTGGCTTTTTGGTGTAATCTTCAGGATGTAAAGGATGAAAATAGCATGTTAGATTTCATAGACTCTTTGCAAGATTAGGACCTTATTTGTGTACAGATATCCTTCATTTTTGTTTTTGTACAGAAGGATTACTGTCTGCTGTACTGTCTTAGCACCAACTTGGTGCTAAGTTGTTGCATTTTCAATACATAATCTACTTACCTTCTCAAAAAAAAGGTACTAGGAAATGACATGATGCCTATTCCAAATCAACTAGCACATAAATGTGCAAGCTTAGCAACTTCAGGAAAACATGAGCACAGGAATGCCTCTTGATTGATACTTCTGTTCTAGTATCTGGAATTAATTAAGAATTCATCGAGTCATCAAATACAAGACACAGTAGCTACTATCCACATAACAGGATTTAATAGATTGAAATTAAAGAATACCTCCTTCATTTCCTTTCTAATGGACAAACTAGAAATCTACTAATCACATTTGCATTAAGATGCTAAAAAACGAGGTTGATCTCGTTCAGGGTAACTGAGAAGGGAACACAGATCAACCTATTATGACTTATTTTAATACCTAACTGTTTTACCTAATAGGCTAAAACTACCATTGATCCAAAAAAAGGACTTATTGCTGCTCAAAACCAAGTAATAATTCTTTCTAATTTGGGATATCCCAAAATGTTTAGCATTACTTCACTGATAATATACCCTTCCAACTATCACCTTATAAAAAAGACTTACAACTTTCAAGAATCCATAAAAGAGAGGAACATCCATTAGAAAACAAAATAGTAGGAGCAAGATATAACTAGCACTAAAGCTCTTGGCTGACATTTCTATTCTCTAACGTGTGGCTATATTTCCGAACCTAGGAAGCCATACAGTATGGTTTGCAAGTTATTTCTCGTATCAGCAAATCTCTGTTTCTTGTTCAACTTCATTAATTTTAGCAATTGGAGGGGTGACATGAGTCCTTTCCTTCTCTTTCTTATACTTCTTCCCTCAACTCAAGATTCAAAATCTCCTCCTGTCTTCTGCTTATAAATGTCATTAACTTTAGAGGGTATAATCCAAGACAGATAGTAAAATTCAGATTGTTGGATATAGTTAACCTTATTATGCCCTGAATTCGGACAGAGCAACACGATCCAAATACAAAGAGCTGCTGACTTATTCATAGAATCCTATCTAAGCATAGTTTCTTACCATCTAATCAGACGAAATCAAACTATTAACGTAAAGGTTGCTTAACGAAAATGACACAAAAAGTAACTATTCTGATTGACTATGAAGTTGGAAACTAAGGGAACAGAAACCACATCACATTGATATCATTCAAATCATTAGCTATACATTCAATTCCTAAAATCTAAAACCAAATAAGTGCAAAGTTCATAGAGCAATCTAAAGCATCATACCAACTATAACACTGGATTGGAACTTTCTTTTCCCTCTTCAATAACGGACTCTTGTTGATCCGGATGAGCCATATCATATGTTGCATGGACACCAACAAGTACGTAGTAAATGAGCATTACAGCACTGCATAGGATGAACCGATAAAATGCTGCTTTACCTAGAGAACCTATCAAAAATATATTCATCCCAATTGACAATGATGGCAGCCATGGCACGAGAGGTACACCCCAAACTTTAGGAAATCTTTGTTTTGGAAGCAGTGCCATTACTAAAGTGCCTAACAACCACAAAGCGCCAGTCACAGTATACCCGGCCCAATTTTTTTCATCCATACTCCAGAGAACTGTTGCTCCAATCGATGAACCAATTACAATGGACAAGCACAGAAGAAATTTAGCCAAATCATACTTCGGAGTAACATCCGTAACGTAGTACCGCCTAACGAGCAATGCAACAGCCATAAGCATGAAAATGGAAAGTGTACTAAATGAGAACACGCTTGACAAGACATCCAAGCTCGTGAACAAAGCAAGAATGCAGCTAGTTATAGTCGTCAAGAGAGTAGCATAAATTGGTGTGCCAGTTTTTGGGTGAACCAGAGCAAACCATGGAGGAATCATATGTGCTCTTGCAATCTGAGTTGTGTATCGAGATTGTCCCATCGACCCAACAAGCATACTCGTAGTCATTCCCTTAAGTGCACAAATCCCCACCAAATACTTTGCCCAATTCATACCTATGCCCTCAAATGCAACTGAATAGGGTGCATTAACATCTACTTCAGTGTACTTAACCATCATAGTCAAAGCCAATGCCATCAAACAATAAACAACAGTGATCACAGACATTGAACTAACCAACCCCAGTGGTATATCCCTTGACGGCCTCTTAGTCTCCTCAGCCATATTTGCAACCATATCAAAACCCGTATACGACCAGTACACAACTGCTGCAGCCCTAAATACCCCACCAGCTCCAAAAGGGAAAAAAGGCACTAAATTTGAACTCTTCCCATGAACAAACCCAACAATTACAATAAACAAGATTACACCAGCACTAACTATAGAACTGACCGAATTCAATATCGACGTCCTCTTTGTCCCGGTCATAGCAATCCCATTTGCAACAGCAAGAATCACAACAGCTAAAGGGTCCAACAAGTTAAACCCTTCAGCAAAAGAATCAATCTTGATTCTTAAAAAATCAGCATCACTATTAATAATACTAGCAAAATAAGATGTCCAAGATCTTCCTAATCCAGCAGCCCCCACAATAGCCTCTAATAAAATATTCCCAGCAGCTATATATGCAACAAAATCACCCAACTCAACTCTCAAGAATGAAAAAGAACCACCAGCTATTGGAATATCAACAGCAAATTCAGTGTAACAGAAAACAGAAAGCAAAGCAGAAAGACCAGAAATAGCATATGAAAGGACAATAGCAGGGCCAGCATGAAGTCTAGTTTCTTGACCAGTAATGTTAAAAATACCTGAACCAACTACTGAACCAAAACCAAGCCACAGTAGGTCCCACCAAGTGAGGCATTGTTTCATTTCATTTTCTGACTGTTTTTTTAACTCAACTAATTCTGTTGTCTCTGTTGAACGACAAAAAAGGCGGTTCTTGAGGCGAGTTGGGGTTTGAGAGAGGGCAGTTTTGTAAGTGGAGAAATTTTGGAAAGAGGGTTCTGGGAAAAAATCTTGTTTGCTGAAACGCCAATACCTTTTTTGGGGTTGTTGGGTTTTTGGTGAATAATCCATTGTTGTTGTTGTTGAGGTTGATTGGGTGAGAGTGGCTTTGTTGGGGGGATTTACAATTAGAGGAGTTGTGAGATCTTGAGGATATTCGGAAATTGGCATGTTTTATGAATCAGAATATCAGATTATAGTTGAAAAGGGAGAAAATAGGAAGAGGAAATTTTGTGAAATCCCAAGATTTCAGGGGTAATGCAATCATTTGCTGATTTCAGTTGTAGCGGATGTATTTTACTTACTATATATATATACTAGTGTTTGAGCTGAAGTATTCTGTATGCGTCGTACTAGCCTCCTTATACCTTACTTGTTTGAATTATACCGTATGTTGTTGTTGTTATATATATATATATATATATATATATATATATATATATATTAGTGTTGAACTTCGTTTGATTTATTTAGATGTATTTGGACGGACGGGTTGGCATAATAGGAACAACGATTTACACGAGAGCTCTTCTTTTCCCTCTTTTTAATTGCCAACTTGTACTGCCACGTTTTGCATGACTAGAAAATTATTATAGCAATGAAAAAAAGATTACCTCAGGTTTTGTTATGTCGTACTAACCTTGCTTTGTGATTTTATAATATTACACTTACTTTCTATATTTTGATTTTTTTTGTACCATTCATTTAATATATTTATTATTAACATAAAAAGTTAGTATTAGACTATTTTGTCCTTTTCTAATCTCAAATTAATTGAGGAAGGAGATTGTATGAGTCAAAATCAGATAAGAGAAATTCGGCACGTGGAGACAATAAGACCGAGGTCGGACAGTCATCAATAAGGCCGAGGTCAGGTAGACCGATGTCGGACAGTCATTAATAAGGTCGAGGTCGGGCAGTGATGAAACAGCTAGTTTGCTTTGGATTTATCAAAGGGAATATATTTTTTTAGGATTTTCTATGGATACCCATTATAAATAGGAAGGGAATACTTCCCAAAAAGGGGCTCTCTCTCTCTCTCCCTCCCTCTCCCTCTCTCTAGAAAATATGTAAACATACCTTTTTAAAGAGATTAGACCATATGTGATCTCAGACCTTCATTAGATCCAAAAAGGGTCCTAAGGTTCTTATATCTGTTATCATTCATCTTTATCAAATAAAAAAGGATCCACTTCACTCAAGATTGAGTGAATCTTTTCCTTTATTTACATTTTATTGTCATTTAATGTTACTTAATGCATCTCTCTTTATGCTATTAAATCTGACCATAATCACTACCAGCATTTATACTCAGCTATGTTTTTCTATTCATATAATTCGTTTTGGATCTAGAGCTAATTATCCTTAACTAGAATTTACCCTCCATCTTCTTATTTAATTAGTTTAACAAAAAAAAGATCTCATACATTTTTTTGCTCAAACAGAGATGTGGTTGGAATGTATTAAAAAAAATCCTTTTTTTTTTTAAATGGGTGGATCATAAGTATAGATCGGGTATTCGGGTGAGTTTTAGTTAGAAATAAGGTGGTTCTTTTTTAATCAATCTGTCTTTTTAGAAGGGACAAGGCATTTAACGGGTGGGAATAAATTTGATCCAAAAAGTGTTAGGTTAGTTACACTTAAAAACTAAGAGAATGGTAAATATAGCTTATTTTCGATAGTAGAAAGGTAAATATGATCGAGATATTTTCATTATTTTGTTAAAATAATTGAAATGCCCTTAAAGTCATTAACGCGAAAATGAGCTTATTGTCAACATTTTTAAGTTTAAAGGCAAACACAAATTAATGTGTATCTCAATTCACTTTAAATTATAAATTGATAAGAAATAGATTATTTTTAATAAAAATAAATTATTTATACAATTAACATATAATAATTAATAATTTGAGCACCAGATTATAAGATAAAAATAGGATCGTTTAGTGCATAAACTCTGCATAAAAATCTCAACCATTTTAATTTACAAGGTAGACCTAAAATTTGTAATTCAGCAGGAAATAGTAATGATAAAAGTTTATCGTGAAAAGATCACTGTTTTGAGATTTTGAAAAGGAATGAAGAATCACGTATGAGTATCCATGGAATAGCAAAAAAAGGTTCAACAAATGAAGGTTCTTCCGATATGGGCTCATAGCATGTCACGATCCGGAATCCCAACCTCGGAGTCGTGATGGCGCCTAACATTCACTTGCTAGGCAAGCCAACGTGAAATTGATGATTAACCAATTTTAACAGTTAAACACAAAATAATGATATTCAACGAAAAATAAATGCCAAGTCTAACACAGTATTAATATAAACCACGTGATAATTGTTGGGTTTTGCTATTAATAACAAAAGAGATGTGAATGAAAAATGGTGGAAAAAGAAATGGAGGAAAGTGAAATTTTGAATTAGTTCACTTTAGTAATGCACTTTGTCCCTCATTGGTAGAAGGAAAGAAAATCTTTGTGTATATATAGAGAAGCTCATTTTTTAGCTCTAAAAGAGTTAAGAAGAAGGCAAGCCTCGCGCCATCGTCGTGCGGCTTCGGCTTTGGTCAACGATTGATTGATTAATCTTTTTGGACAAAATTCTTTTCAATTATTTATTTAATTAATTAAACTAATTAACGAAAATTCAATCTGAAATAACCCATGAACTGTTCCAACAGCTATGGCTGTTCTGAAAGGTTGAAAACCTTTTAAAAAATAG
This sequence comes from Nicotiana sylvestris, assembly GCF_000393655.2. Classification (NCBI taxonomy): domain Eukaryota; kingdom Viridiplantae; phylum Streptophyta; class Magnoliopsida; order Solanales; family Solanaceae; genus Nicotiana; species Nicotiana sylvestris. Next base: position 32,568,951 of record NC_091062.1, read on the forward strand.
TGCCAAATTGGCTATAAATATTCCTTCAATCCCATAATTTTTACATACTAAATTTTTTGATTATCTTATTCTTCTTCTGCATAATATTTCCAGTGTGTTTTACGACCATTGAGTGGTTCGTCGATCACCAGAATTTTTATTACCAATATGTTGGTGAGTTAAATCGTTCTATCCTGGGAGGATATATTCCAGAACCCCGGGTATTTGAGGGGAATAATTTCCTTAAGGATACACTGTGTATTCAGTGGGCTCAATTTATTCCTATATTGTTTTCAGAATTTATTTTTAACGTTCTACTTCTACTAACTTTCTGTTTCTGTTTTTCATAAAGTTTATTGTTTTATTGATTTTTACAGCAATACGGTTTTAATAACAATCTTAAGGAAATTAATTTTATTATATTCTACATTCTGTTTCTGGAGATTAAAACCTGTGTGATTTTCTACTCCTTCTAAATTTTATTATTCTGATTTGAAGATATAAAAACTTCATCAGAATATTAAAATTCAGAAAACGATTTGAAGAACATAAAAACTTCATCGTTTTCTATAAAACGGTATATAAAAACATCAGTTTTTTACGTACTGTTTACTGATTATAGTATTGTTTACTATTCTGGTTTTGCCATTAATTGAACTCTTCTATTATTGACAGTGAGAAATGGCAATTGATAACAGAAATCCTTTTGCGACTATTGCTACAACGACGATAGCCTCGTCAAGCCGCACTACTGTTCCTCCGGCCAAGAAACTAGGGAAATTTTCTGGAGCCAACTTCAAAGGATGGCACCAAAGGGTGTTCTTCTAGCTTACCACACTTGGTATGCATAAATTCACTAGTGAAGAGCCTCCAGTGCCTGCTGCGGACATGACGGACAATGAGAAGTTCATGATTGTTGAGGCGTGGAAGCAGACATATTTTCTTCGTAAAGGATATATCTTAAGCGCTTTAGAGGAATACTTGTACAATGTGTACAGTGCGATGAATACTTCGAAAGAATTATGGGACACACTTGAGAAGAAGTACAAGACGGAAGATGCATGCTTGAAGAAGTTCGTGGTTGTCAAGTTTCTAGACTATAAAATGATAGACAACAAAACTGTGGGAACCCAAGTTCAGGAGCTTCAACTTATTTTTCACGATCTTATTGCTGAAAGTATGGTCGTGAATGAAGCATTTCAAGTGGCTGCAATGATTGAAAAGTTGCCTCCTTAGTGGAGAGATTTCAAGAATTATCTTAAGCACAAGTGATCACGCCCAACTATGACTTATAAAAAGGACCCCTGCGGACGTTGCAACTATAACCTGAGTATTCTGCCAAGAGTCGAATCCACAGAGAGTTAACCTATCAATCACTATCTTTAGACCCACTAAACTCTTGAGAAACAATTTCCTCAAACGTTTGAATCATAGTTGATGGTGTCTTCAATAACTAAAATTGCAAGTAAATAAATAGCTGTAAACTAAGGATGCTAAGGTTGTAAACAATAATGAGAAAACGCTAAGGTAATGACTTCCCCTATTGATGGAATCCCTTCTGTTTATGCTTCATACAAATTGACCAACACCTCTCTATCAACCATGAACGCTCATCTTACCGTAAATCTCTCCCGAGTAATCACAGTAATATACTCAATGCACTCTCCCGAGGTACACTAGCTAGCTCTAATTAACACGGTTCACTTTAGATTGCACTCAAGGCTTCGTTATCCCTAATCCCGCCTTTAAACCCGCAGTTATAGATCCCTCTTATACTTTGGGAGTGGTGTTGTTCAACAATAACCTAAATATGCACTCTCTCCCGAGTTATGCACACTAAATAGGCACAGCTAATTGAGGATCCTGTCAATTAACTACAACATACACAAAGTTGAACAAATAAAGATTGAGACTAGCAATTTGTATTCACATAAACAAGAAGTTCATCCCCCAATAGGTTCCATCAAAACCTTAGACAAAGGATTTAGCTACTCATAACTATGGGTAAACAAACTAAAATAATATTCATCATAAAACTTGCAAGAAAAATAAAGAAAAGAAGAAAAATGTTTTGGGTGATCTCTCACAATTGTTCTTCTTGCCAAAATACTCTCTTGGGCGGAGTCTAGTGTTTAAAATAGGGGTTTGGGCTAAAAATCCCGTGTTTTGCACTTTAGTCCCTGAAGTTCTCCGCCTCCGCCGCGGTTCTGCTACGGTCGCGGTCAAACCGCGGCCAAACATGCTCTCTGATTCTCACTTTGTCTGCAGCCCTCTTCTACCGCGGTGGAACCGCGACAATCCTCTTTCGGTTCTGACTTGAGCTGTTTCGCGTGGTTTACTTGACGGAATTTTACGATCGGCCTCTTTTTCTCCATATTTGACCCCAAAAGTACTCCATAGCCTTCTCTGGTTATATATAACCTGCAAAGCATGAAAAACACTAATAAGAGCATTTTGTTATCACTTTTATCATCCAAACTATACAAGACAGTGGTTATTTAGGGCCTAATTATAGTTAAATTCACCTATTATCAACAAGCACAAAGAAATGAAGTAGGAAGATCTTGTGATACGTCTAAAGATTGAGGAAGACAACAAAACAACCGAGAAGAAGTCTCGTGGAAATTCAACGATCATGGGAGCTAATATCGTTGAGGAGACTGCTCCATAAAGTAAAAAGAGGAAGAGGTCTTCTGGGAAGACTAAGAAGCAGAACAAAAAGAAATTCAAGGGAAACTGCTACAATTGTGGAAGAGTTGGTCACAAAGCCCCTGATTGTCGTCTCCCAAAAAAGGATAAGAAGAAGGGACTGGCCAACATTGTGGAGAAGAATGATGACATTGATAATCTTTGTGTAATGCTTTCGAAATGGAACCTAGTTAGAAATCCGAAAGAGTGGTGGATTGACTCTGGAGCCACTCAATATGTTTATGCTGTCAAAGAAGCATTTATGACTTACTCTACTGCTGGTCCCGAAGAAGAGATTTCCATGGGAAATTATGCAACAACCAAGATTGAAGATTATGGGAAGATATTCCTGAAGATGACTTCCGGTAAGGTGTTAACGCTCAACAACGTTCTTCATGTTCCTACTATTAGGAAGAATTTAGTTTCTACTTCTTTACTTGTGAATAATGGATTCAAATGTGTATTTGTTTCTGATAAATTTGTTGTAAGCAAGAATGAAATGTATGTTGGAAAAGGCTACCTCGCGGAGGGCTTTTTCAAACTCAATGTAATGGTTGTTGATAATATGAATAAAATTTCAGCTTCTTCTTATTTATTGGAGTCAAATGATTTATGGCATATTGGTTTAGAACATGTCAATTATAAAACCTTGCGGAAGTTAATTAATTCAGAAGTATTGCCTAAATTCGAGCGTAATAAATCGAAATATCAAATATGTGTTAAATCTAAGTTTGTAAAATATCCTTATAAGTCTGTTGAAAGGAATTCAAATCCTTTAGACTTAATTCATACTGGCATTTGTGATATGAAGTCGACACCATCTCCAGGTGGGAAAAAGCATTTTATTACTTTTATTAACGATTGCACTCGATATTGTTATGTTTATTTGCTTAATAGTAAGGATAAAGCAATTGAAGCATTTAAGCAATACAAGAATGAAGTGGAGAATCAATTGAATAAAAAGATTAAAATGATTAGAAGTGATAGAGGTGGAGAATATGAATCTCCCTTTGCAGAAATATGTTCGGAATATAGAATTATCCATCAAACTACTCCACCTTACACACCTCAATCCAACGGAATTGCGGAAAGGAAAAATCAGACATTAAAGGAAATGATGAATTTTTTATTAATAAGTTTCGGATTACCGCAGTGTTTGTGGGGGGAAGCTATCCTTACATCTAACAGAATACTCAACAGAGTACCTCACAGCAAAACACAATCTATTCCATATGAAAAATGGAAAGGAAGAAAACCCAACTTGAAATATTTCAAAGTGTGGGGGTGTCTAGCAAAGGTACAAGTTCCTTTACCTAAAGGGATTAAAATCGGACCAAAAACAGTAGTTTGCGTTTTCATTGGATATGCTACAAATAGTAAAGCATGTCGATTTTGGTTTATAAATCCGATAATCCCGATATTCATGTTAATACGGTAATTGAATCAGATAATGCTGAATTCTTTGAAAGCATCTACCCGTATAAAACTGAATGCGAGTCGTTAAGTGAAAGACATAAACGACCTCGGGAAGAACCGAAGGAAAATACTCCAAGTATATAAGATCTAAGGCGTAGTAAACGTCAAAGAAAATTTACTTCATTTGGACCAGATTTTGTGACATTCTTGCTTGAAAATGAGCATCAAACTTTTAAAGCATCTATGTCATCTTCTCATTCAACGTTTTGGAAAGAGGCAGTCAATAGTGAGATTCAATCAATTTTGGATAACCATACATGAGAATTGGTTGATCTTCCTCCAGGAAATAAGCCTTTAGGTTCGAAATGGATCTTTAAACAAAAATTAAAGCTGATGGCACTATTGACAATTATAAGGCAAGACTTGTTGTCAAAGGTTATAGACAAAAGGAAGGCCTCGATTACTTTGACACTTACTCGCCAGTAACAAGGACAACATTTATTAGGGTGTTAGTGGCACTAGCGGCTGTGTATGGTCTTGAAATCCATCAAATGGATGTTAAAACAACTTTCTTAAATGGAGAATTGAAGGAAGCGATTTACATGGAACAATCTGAGGGTTTTGTAGTTCCTGGTAAAGAGAAGAAAGTATGCAAACTTGTTAAGTCATTTTATGGACTTAAACAAGCACCCAAACAATGACATGCTAAATTTAACCAAATAATGTTGGCAAGTAGATTTAAAATCAACGAGTGTGGCAACTATGTTTACATTAAAAACACTTCAGGTCATGAAGTCATTGTTTGTTTATATGTTGATGACATGTTGATAATGATCAAAAGTATGGTAGATATAAATACTACAAAGCGCATGTTGGCTAGCATTTGACATAAAAGACTTAGGAGTTGCTGATGTGATCTTAGGAATCAGAATTCACAAGACTCCACAAGGTCTAGTATTATCACAGTCTCACTACATTGAAAAGGTACTTGACAAGTTCAAGTATTTGGATTTCAAAATTGCCAAGACTCCAATTGACGTAAGTTATGCTCTTCAAAAGAATGAAGGCGAAAGTGACTCACATCTGGACTATGCAAGAGTATTGGGAAGTTTGATGTATATCATGAATTGTACGCGACCAGATATAGCATGTGCTATTAGCAAACTGAGTCGGTTTACAAGTAAGCCCAATCAAATACATTGGATGGCAGTAAAACGAGTTGTGGGGTATCTGAAACATACCCAAAATTTTGCTTGGCATTATAACAAATATCCCTCCGTGATCGAGGGATATAGTGATGCAAATTGGATCACCAGATCATCTGAAGTTAAATCCATGAGTGGATATGTTTTCACAATTGGGGGTGGAGCAGTATCTTGGAAATCATCCAAACAAACGTGCATCGCTCGTTCTACAATGGAACCTGAATTCATAGATTTAGATAAGGCCAGTGAAGAAGCTGAATGGCTCCTGAATTTCTTGGAAGATATTCCATTTTGGCCCAAACCTTTGGCACCTATTTGTATACATTGTAATAGTCAAACAGCAATATGTAGGACAGGGAGCGTTATGTATAACGAAAAATCTCGTCATATACGACAGAGACACAATACCGTTAGACGACTACTCTCTAGTGGTGTTATCACAATTGATTACATAAAGTCGAGAGATAACGTGTCAGATCCACTTACAAAAGGCCTATCTAGAGAGGCAATTGAAAGATCATCAAATGGAATGGGTTAAGGCCTAGGACAAGTCATCATGGTGGTAACTCTACCTAGCAGACTAGAGATCCCAAGAGCTAGGTTCAAAGAGATCAAACAAAGTTATGAATGACGGTTCAATATTGTCAAATAACTCAACCCATTCTCGTGATAAAGACAATGTTCAAAAAACGAGGTAAAGCATTAAGGTTTTTTGATGAGTCAATAAAGCTTAAAGCTTTTTAATAGTTGAAACTAATTTCAACTATGCTGCCATGATATCAAACTTCAACTTCCAAAACATTCAACATCTTTAAAATAAGTAATAAATACGAAATGAATAATCAAAGAAGTAATAATCTAACTTAAGCATGGATAACATAATTAACGAAATAATATAATACAAATAAACAATTTCCACGCATGCTTTAATCCAATATGAACGTATATGTATTCGTCACCTTACATATATGTTGTCCCCACACATAAAATACGTAGCAAATAGACGAAAAACTCATAATCCCTCAAGTCAAGGTTAACCACAACACTTACCTCACTCCGCAACCAAATCAATGCTTAACCGCGACTTTTCCTCTAGAATTAGCCTCCAAACCAATCAAATCTAACAAAATGTAGTTCAAATAATTCAAAATAAGCTTTAGAAACTACCCACGAGTGAAAAAGATTCAATCTTTAATGTTTTTGGAAAAGGTCAACCCCGGTCCCCCTTGGTCAAAATCCGAGATTCAGACTAAAACTCAATTACCCATTCACCCCGATTCCGTTTATGTGATTAGTTTCGAAATCCAACCTCAATTTGAGGTCTAAATCTCAATTTCTCAAAACTCCAATTTCTACATAAATCCCTTATTTCTAACATGAAAAAACATAGAGTAAAGGTTAAAATCAATGGGTGTTTATGGAAATATAAGGAAACAAGTTAAAATCTACTAACCTACAAAGTTGGGATAAAAACCCTCTTTAAAATCGTCTCTAGGCCGAGCTCAAACTTGAAAATGGTGAGAAATGGGATAAATCCCGATTTTGGACTGTTTAAAAGACTGGACGTCAGGAAATCATCACGTTTGCAAGACACCTAACGCGATCGCGAAGCTTTGCGGCCTAACAGGCCTTCGCGTTCGCATTGGCCTCATCCCCCTGCACTTCGCGTTCGCGAGCATGGGCCCGCATTCGCGTAGAGTAACACCTGCCCCCCCCAGAATCCCCCTTAATCCATCGTGTTTGTGAAGGGTAATCCCTCTGTTGCTTTGCGTTCGTGACCGGTTCTCCACATTCACGTAGAAGAACATCCTTTTCTATCCCAGTTTCCCTTTTGCGATCGCGAGAGTACCTTCGCAATCGCAAAGCACCAAGCCTCTGATACCAACAACAATTAAAAAAACTAGATTTTCTAAGTTCAAATGGTCTGTAGCCTATCTGAAACTCATCTGAGTCCCCCGGACACCAAACCAAAGTGCACACAAGTGTAATAACATCATACAAACTCGCTTGCATGATCAAAATACCAAAATAACACCTCAAACTACGAATCGGACATTAAAATGCATGAAATTTTCAAAGAAACTCAAAAACTTTCAAATTCACAACCGAGCGTCCGAATCCTATCAAATCAACTCCGTTTTGCACTAAATTTTGCAGCCAAGTCTTAAATAGTAAAATGAACCTATACCAAGTATCCGGACCGAAATCTGAACCTAGTAACAATAAAGTCAACATACAGTCAAACTTCAAAAATCTTTAAACCTCCAAATTACTAGTTTAACAAATTACGTCAAATCAAGTTAGGGACTTCAGAGTTCAATTGCGGGTATACGCCAAGTCCAAAATCACGATACGGAACCATTAGGATCGTTAAAATACTGATCCATGGTTGTTTACATAAAACGTTGACCATAGTCAACTCAAAGCATTTTTAAAGGTAAAATTCTTCTTTTCTTGAATTTTTCACATAAAAACTTTTGGAAAAAGATATAAACTATGCACGCAAATTGAGAAACACTAAATGGAGCTAATCGAGGTCTCAAAATACTATAATAAGTGATAGAACTCAGAATGACCTATCGGGTCATCACATTCTTCACCTCTAAAACAAACGTTCGTTCTCGAATGGACATAGAAAGGTACCTGGACTGGTGAAAAGGTATGGGTATCTACTCTGCATATCGGAATCGAACTCCACGTAGCTGCCTCAATCGGTTGACCTATCCACTACACTATAACCTAAGGATAACTCTTACACCTCAACTTCCGGACCTGCCATGCTAGAATGGCCACCGGCTCCTACTCGTAAATCAAATCTGTGTCCAATTGGACTGAGATGAAATCTAATACATGGGATAGATCATTGTGATACTTTCGGAGCATGGAGATATGGAACACCGTGTGAATTGTTGATAAGCTAGGTGGCAATGCAAGCTTAAAGGCCACCTCACCAACTCTTTTAAGGATCTCAAAGGGTCCGATATACTTAGGGCTCATCTTGCGCTTCTTTGGAACCTCATCACACCTTTCGTGGGTGTCACCCGGAGCAAAACCCTCTTTTCAAGCATGAATGCAACATTACAAACTCTTCGGTCGATATAACTCTTCTACCTAGACTGTACTGTACGAAGTCGATCCTGAATTATCTTGACCTTTTCCAAGGCATCCTTAACCAAATCGGTACCCAAGACCATGGGAGCCCAATAAACAAATCCATGGTAAAACGCTCCTACTTCCACTTGAGAATATCAAGTCTATATAGCAAACTACCAGGCCTTTGATGCTCGTACTTCACCTGTTGGCAATTCAAACACCAAGCCATACACGCAACTATATCATTCTTCATTATTCAACCATTAATGCTGCCTCAAATCTTGATACAACTTGGCAGCACCCGGATGAATGGAATACCGTGAACTATAGGCCTCCTCAAGAATCAACTCATGAAGTCTATCCATATTAGGCACACAAATCCAACCCTACATCAGCAACACCCCGTCATCGCTAATCGAAACCTGCTTGGCATCAACCATGCTGCACCGTGTCCTTAAGGACAAGCAAATGAGGGTTGCCATACTAACTCTCTCTAATGCGCTCATACAAAGAATATCGAGAGACCGTGAAAGCAAGAACCTGACCAATCTCAGAAACATCTAACCTCATGAACTGATTGATCAAGTCCTAAACATATGATGCTAGTGGTCTTTCACCAACTGGAATATATACAAGGCTACCCATACTCACAAGCTTTTATTCAAGGCATCGACCACCACATTGGCCTTCCGGGGATGATATAAAATATTAATATCATAGTCTTTCAATAGCTCTAACCACATTCGCTGCCTCAAGTTGAGATTCTTTTGCTTAAACAAGTACTGTAGACTCTGATGATCTGTAAATACCTCACACAACGCGCTGCAGAGGTAATGCCTCCAAATCTTCAATGTATGAACAATAGCTGCCAACTCTAAGTCATGAATATGGTAATTCTTCGCATGAACCTTCAACTACCGAGATGCGTATGCAATTACCCTACCATCTTGTATCAATACTACACTAAGCCTAATATGCGATGCATCACAATACACAATGTAGGATCCTGAACCTGTGGGCAACACCAACACTGGGTTGTCGTCAAAGTGTTCTTGAGCATTTGAAAGCTCAACTAACACTCATCGAACCACCTGAATGTATCACCCTTCTAGGTCAATCTAGTCAATGGGGCTGCAATGGATGAAAATCCCTCCACGAACGGGCGATAATAACTCGCTAAACCTAAGAAGCTCCGAATCTTTATAGCTGAAGTAGGTCTGGGCTAGTTATAAACTGTCTCTATCTTCTTAGAATCCTTATTAATGCCTTCGGCAGATACAACATGCCCCAAAAAGGCAAGCGGGTCCAACTAAAACTCACACTTTGAAAACTTGGCATATAACTAACTATCTCTCAGAGTTTGAAGTACAATCCGAAGTTTCTACTCATGCTCCTTTCGACTGCAGGAGTAAATCAAAATATCATCAATGAAGATGGTCACAAAAGAATCCATATAGGGCTTAAATACTCATTTCATCAAATTTATGTATGATGCTGGGGTATTTATCAACCCAAATAACATCACTAGGAACTCATAATGAGTGCCCATACCGAGTCCGAAAAGCTGTCGTAGGGACATCTGATGCCCTAATCTTCAACTGATGGTAGTCAGATCTCAAATCAATCTTCGAAAACACTTTGGCACCCTGAAGCTGATCAAATAAGTCATCAATCCTCGGTAACAGATACTTCTTCTTGATAGTGACTTTGTTCAACTGTCGATAATCTCTACACATCCTTATTGAACCATCCTTCTTTTTCACAAACAACACCAGTGCACCCCAGGGCGAAACACTAGGTCTTATAAATCCCTTATCAAGCAAATCCTACAACTGATCCTTCAATTCATTCAACTCAGGTGGGTCCATATGGTATGGTGGAATAGAAATGGGTTGAGTGCCCGAAGCCAAGTCAATACAGAAGTCGATATCTCTATCAGGTGGCATCCCCGACAAACCTGCAAGAAATACCTTTGGAAACTCATGCACAACTGGTATTGAATCTACGAAAGGAACCTCTATACTAGAATCATGAATATAGGCCAAATATGGTAGAGATCCCTTTTTGACCATACCGAGCCTTTACATAAGAAATAACCCTGTTGGTTGAATAGCTAGGAGTCTCCTTCCACTCTAATCGGGGAAACCCCGACATGGCTAAGGTCATCATCTTAGCATGACAGTCCAATATAGTATGATAAGATGACAGTCAATCCATGCCCAAAATAAAATGAAAGTCCACCATATCAAGAAGTAGTAGACCTACACTAGTCTTAAGGCTCCCGAAAGAATGGAACTCGCCTAAGGGACCCCAAATGGATAGGAATCTTCTGCATATAGGGAGTCAACTTGCGCCTTCTTAAAGCACATGCCCGGCTTTTTTCCTTTGCCTTCCCTAACTCTTCTAAGAATAAAGGGGATCTTGCGCAAAGAAAGCCTCTAACAAGAGGATCCAGACTTTCTTTCTGTTTTTTTCCCAAACAAAAGGTTAAAATATGCACACAAAAATATCAGAACGAAAAACATCCATTGTCTAATGGATATGGAAACCATACATGAGCAATAAACACGATCTACAACAATAGAATCTCCTACAGATATGGACACATATTTGCTGGCTCAGGGCTACTTGGTCTTGCATCAGCATTGCCAACCATATTTGATTACAAAATTCATCATTGCATTATTCAGATATGCAATAACTACTTTGGCCAGGTGATGAGGGTTTTGAATGACCACTATGATGGGAATTGACCCTATTGTGAAAGTTAATGGGAATGCAGTTCCATCTAGAGCTATCTCCAGCTATGAGATTGGGAAATAGTCCAAGGGCATGGGTGTCGATGTCATAAGGACAAGAACTGGTTCCTCTCCTTGAACCTGTATTTGGGCATTGGTGTTCTGATTGTTTGGGTGTGTTCTCCATTTTTTCTGGTTGGGTTGACAGTGAGGTTTTCTTCTCTTGACATGCCACATTTGGCATTTAAGTCCTCTCCCCTCTCAATTGGTTTCCGTGCACGGAAATCTCCCATCATTTGAGATCTTTGGGAGGCGACAATGTTAGTCAAATCACCAGAGAGGAAATGATGGAGGGAAACAGGGAGCGTAGGAGTTTAAGTGAGTAATAACCCACTCAGAGGAGTTAAATCCCTTTCCCCTTTCCTGATTTTGGTAGTATTTTCTTTGGATTTCTTCTCTTGTGTGGCCCCCACCAATTAACTTATATTAGGGTGGGTTGGTACCATTTTAGGAATAGAATCCAGTGTTATAAACATACCGGATATTGGTGCATTTATTTGATCTAGGGAGACGTGTGTGACAGGTGATGCGTGTGAGTTGTAGAGGCGTATATACTGCATGTGGTCTTCGTTGGACACGGGCTGTAGCACGTGTTCGAAACATGGGCTGCTTTCCAGTGGCCCAGTTACATGTGCCTTAGGCCCACTCAATCTTTGCTCACTATCCTGTTGTGAGTTGGATTATTTGGGTCCATATGTGTTGTATTTGGCATGTTTGATTAGGCCTATCTGCTTTGTAGCACTTGTAGACCCCTCCCAGAAGTTCCCAAGTACGGCAAACTTACCTGAATTCGGTGCGTACATCCAGCTTTTTGGTCCGCCGTTTGTTGCCCCCAGTTGCCTCCGCTTTTGGTGCTCTACTATCTTTCCCTTGTGTCTTGCTCTCCGTGAGAATTCCACAATTTTCCATTCTCGTTCCTCCTGCACACAGTGGCTCGTCACCAATGATCCCGCCTTCTCTTATGTCTCCGTAGAAGATTGTAGTGGACATTTTCTGGAAAAGTGGCCGATCCACCCATATTCTTTGCACAATATGCCTTCCACTCTCATACTCAATCGGTTATCTATGGCCTAGAATTACCACAACAGTTCGAAAGGATACCTCAATAGGCACTTGGATACAGATCTGTGCATATCTACTTCTTAGAGTGGCAGAGGTGCACATATCTATCTTTGGTAGTTTGCCTATATTTTTTCCCATCTTTTCTAGATTTTCCTTATCATAGAATTTGGTAGGTAGTTGTGGTAGCCTAATCCAAATGGTTATGGCTTGAATTGTTGAATTCGCCGGCACAAAATTTGGCTTCCAGTTTCTAATGGTAGGGAAGTGCATGATGAACCATGGACCTTCGTGTAATGCGTTTGTCATGTTCTCCTCTTTCTCAAACTTGACGGTGAAATAATCCCAACCTAGATCTATGAGGATTAGTTGTTCATTTGGGTTTCATAATTATTGTAATTTGGATTTTAGGAAGTGAGGGGGGTGTGTCCAAAAACCTTAATAATAACTGAGAATCTCCAAGAGTGGTAGATTCTCATTTTTTTCTCCTGTCTCGAAAGTTTCCTCTATTATTGGCAATTCTGGCACTGATTCAGTTTGGTGGTACTAAGGGTGGTACACACTTGACTTTGTTAAGTGTTTTTCCGATAAGATTTTCTTGAAAGTAATCTTTTTTCCTTTTGTTTCAACTTCCATTAGTGATGGGCTAATGGCTAGTGGGTTGGGGGTTTTTAGTAGTGGTGATGGTATTGGGTCCTGTGCAGGGGTAGGGATGGGTCCATCTTGGGGGGAGGGGGAGGGTTAATTGTAGAGAGAGAATGCCCTCTGGTGCTATAATTTTATGCCATTTTAAACATCTAATACATTGCTTGCTTAGGTAAATTCTTAAACATATACCAAATAAAGGAAACAAGCAACTATATTTATAAATTATTTTGGTAAATTTAATATTTACACTCCCAACTCTGCGTTGAAAAGTAAAATACATAGAATATTAGAATTGACTTTTGATACTTCTCGAAGATATCTGCTTCACTTTGTGTTGATAATCCTTTGGCCTTTGCTTCCGTGGAGTTTTTATGTCACTTGATCATTTATAAATATAAAAAGTTTCAATCATTTGTAAACAAATATGTTTTTTCCTAATAGAAAAAACTTTTAATCTTTAATTTTTGGGAAGAGAAACCATATAATTACTTATGAGGGTGTTTGGCTATGCTTATAAGTTGGTAAAACTGACTTATAAGCACATTTTGGCTTATCTACGCATTTGGTAAACATCCAAAGTGCTTATAAGCTAAAATCAGTTATAAGTCATAAGTTGGTCACCTCCAACTTATGGTTTTAAAGCTTATAAACACTTTTAGTTTGACCATAACTTTTATTAGTTTATCCTTAATAATATTTTTTAATTCGCAAAATATTTTTTTCAAATAAATTTTCTAACTTTCTCTTCATTCCATACCCGTTATTCTTCATTTTCTTTACAAAGAAACTTTTTAATTTACAATCTTTAGTAAAGTTTGTAAGAGTATTTTAGTCATTTCAACAAAATAACAGCTTATCAGCACTTTTTTTACGAGCACATCAACTGCTTATTATCCGTTTCAGCACGTCTATCCAAACACTTAAATGCTTATTTTAGAAATCAGTTTCAGCATTCAAGCTTATCAGCTATTACAATCAGCTAATCTAAATGGGCTCTATAAGTTGTGGTTGTCGATAACATAAAATAAGTTCCAGAGTTGTTGTAACCAATCCTACAAATATATTTATAGGTGCCTTTTAGAATGAACAACTAACCAAAATGTACCATTTACTAAAAGACACCATTTCTAAAGGTCACAAACAACTCCTTCTTTGTTCAATTAATCGTTTCACGGAATTTTATTTAGTATTTTTATTTTTATATTTTATTTCGTATATTAATATTAGAGAATTCTTATTAGGATAAGTAAGGTATTTAGATTAGTTAGAAGGGTATTTTAGTCTTTTAGCTTTTTAGTTTTTGGATTCCCACTTGTATAATAATATTGATATAAATTTACATAATCTTACATACAAATATATAAGTTGTACTGTATGTAAGTTTTATGTATTTTATATGTGGTTTATATGTATTTTGTATATCATGTGTTCTTCTTCCTCTTCGAGTTTTAATCTGAATATTCAATCAAAATCAACTCTAATCTTCATCAAACACCCTCAAAATTGGAATATAAACTCCAAAGAATTTTTTCAATCATTTGCACAATTAATCAAAACAAATAATAATTTAAAAAAATTCAAATTCAAAGTTTTAAAGCCTTTACTGACTGTTAATAATTGTCACTGTGTTAGAGTTTAGAATAGATGAATAAAAATGGAACTTTTCTAGAAATTGTATTGAATTTAGAGAAAGAAAAAGGTGATTCTTAGAAAGTGTAATTTTTTGGGGTCGTTGGTCGCCCATGTGAACCGACCCGATCCAATCTTACCCGACCCGTAAATAAAGGATTATCTGGTTTTTTAAATAAAGGATAAACAATTATTTTATAACTGTTCAACCTTATCCTTAAAAGGAGGGGGAACATTTATAACTGTTCAAATCCTTTTTGAAAAGAGGAGGGAACAATTATCTGATAACTGCTCAACCTCTCCTAATAAAAAGGGGAAGTCTTCTGCTTCAAAAGAGAGAGCACGAGAGACATTACGCAGAAAACAAAAGTAAAAAACTAGAAAGAAGGAAAAATATTCCTCACTTTCTAGATTACATCATCACACTAAAAGACACTTAGTTTGTGAACTTTAATATTAATTTTCTAGTGAAATCAAAGGAGACTTGGGGCAGATTCTTTTGGTAGCAACAACAACAATATCTGCTGCAAATTTAAGGTACACAATCCGTTATTTTTGCTCCGAATTAATATTACATTGATATCAGAGTATGGTTGAATGATCCAATTATTCATGTAAATTATTTTGAAATCACTGTTTTATAAGTTTAGGCTGAGATTTTTTTGTTGGCTAATTTTTGATAAGTTTCAGAGAAAACTGTTTCCGAATTTTTGCATTTTGGCCATTGGTTGTCAATTATATTGTCCTAAAACTTATATAATTATGATCTACTCATTTTGGGCTTTTCGAAAATATATTTTATGTGAAAAACAGATTAAAACGAGTGAGATATGATTTTTTGAAGATTGGCAGTTTTTGACTTTTTATTGACGAAAAACTGCCTATGTTTTCAGCATTTTAGAAATAATTTATTAAAATTTTTGCCTAACACTTATGTTATCATGTTCCTCCCATTTTGGGCTTTCCGAAAATATATTATATGTGAAAAACGGATTAAAAACGAGTGAGATATATTTTTTTGGAGATTGGCAGTTTTTTGATCATTTTTCTGACAAAAACTGCTTCTTTTTTTAAGCATTTTAGAAATAACTTGTTAAATATTTTTTCCTAAAACTTATATATTCATTATGTACTCGTTTTGAGCTTTCCAAAAATATTTTTATGTGAAAAACGGAATCATCCAACTTAAAAAAAATCCTTTTACGATCCTTTTTTGTCTTCTACAAGAAATTTGTGACATACGTTGTCACATTAAATGGTAACAACCATATTTCTGATTTCTTGTTTCTTTTTCTGATATGGCTTAACGTGAACATGCTCAAATTGCTCCAAGTGGGAGTGATATTGATGGAGGAGCAAAAAGAAATAGTAGAAGACTGCGTCGCAAGAGGATCAAAACTCTAATTGATTCAGATTCATAGCCTGAAGTCATATGAAGTGATTCAAGGATGAAACAGATTTGAACAGAGAAATAAGGGCACATAAAAGGGAAGGAAGAAGACTTCTTGAGGTGTGATGACTCAAAAGGTCATCACTTGATTTACAAGTAAATTCTGTATTTCGAGACCTTAAAAGCCTCCTTTTATCTAACTTTGATTTGCGTGCGTGATCCGAGCGTATATCTAGAACGCTTTTATGTGAAAATTTGATAAAAATACTAATTTGGCCTTTAAAATTAAATTTAAGTTGACTTCGCTCAATATTATGGGTAAACAGATCTGGACTTGTGATTTGACAGTCCCGTAGGGTCCGTAGAAAAATATGGGACTTGGGCCTATGTCCGAAATTGAATTCCGAGGTCCCAAGCACGAGAAATAAATTTTTGAAGAAAATTGTTTAACTGAAATTTTAAGAGTTTTTGAAAATTTAAATATATATAAAATTGATGGTATCAGGCCCGTATCTTGGTTTCGGAGTCCGGTACAGGTCTTATATGATATTTAAGTTGAGCCTGTAAAATTTGGTAAGAAACAGACTTGATATGACGTGAATCGGACCCTTGGTTGTTAAAATTTGAACTTAAGAGTTCTTGATATTCTTCTTTGATTTTGATGCTAAATTTGTTGTTAAAGGTATTAATTTGGCGATTTGATCGCACGAGTAAGTCCATATGATATTTTTGAGTTAGTGTGCATGTTTGTTTTGGAGCTCCAAGGGCTTGGGTGAGTTTCAGATAGGTTTCGGAAGGTTTTTACACTTAGAAAAGTTGCAGGTTTTACTGCTTGAGGTGCACAGACATTTTGTGCATCGCGATTGCGAAAGGGAAATTGGGGCTAGGGTGGATTTGTTCTTCGTGAAAGCGAAGCCAGAGTCATGAACGTGGAGCACTGGAGGGTTGCTCATCGCGAATATGACCGGTATCACGCGAACGCGTAGTGTAAAAATGGAGGTGGGTTGGGGACTTGTCATTTCTTCTACGCGAACACGTAATGGTGTCCGCGAACGCGAAGGTCAAGGAGGCTTATCCTTCACGAAAACGTAGGGGAACTCGCAATCGCGTAATTCCACTTCTGGCAACTCTTCGCGATCGCGATAGTGTTCTCTCGAACGCGATGAATACTGTCGCCCAACACTTAAAACAGTAGCAAGGTCGGGATTTAGCACATATTTTCATATTTTCAAAACTACTGAGCATTGAGGCGATTTTGAAGGAACAAGTTCTTCCCCAAAGCATTGATATATGATTCTAAACCTTTTTCTTTCGATATCCCATTGCATTTCATCAATCTTCATCCAAAAATCTAGGGTTTTAATGGTAGAAATTGGGAATTGGGTAGAGTTAGGGCTTTTTGAATAATTGAAATTTAGACCTAGTTTTGGGGTCGGATTTCGAAACTAATTGCATATTTGGGCTCGTGGGTAAATGAGTGATCGAGTTTTGGTCCGAAACTCGAATTTTGACCAAGCAGGACTGGGGTTGATTTTTGACTTTTTTGAAAAAATGATAGAAAACTTATAATTAAGCATTGGGTATGAATTCTTTAGCATTTGTTGATGTTGTTAAATTAATTTAGACTAGATACAAGTAATTTGGAGGCAAATTCTAAAGGAAAAACGGTATTTGAGGCTTGAGTTGGCCGTGAAAGTTCGAGGTAAGTGTTTGGTCTAACCTTAGCTTGAGGGAATATGTATTGTGCTTTATCTGCTATGTGCTAGTGTAGTGTACGACGTATAGGTGTGGTGACGAGTATCTATATGTCGTTGTTAAGCATGCCCGTGAGTCTTAAATTGTAATCGTTGTGTTTCTTAATGAGTACTACGAATGCCTAAGTTATTGATTCTCCGTATTGGGCAAAAATTATGATTATTCTCGTGGTAATTGTTCATTTTTGGGTATTGGTTCCAGTTGAGATTTCATATGTGAAGTTAAATGTTGGTACAAGATTGGTTATAGCTGATTCCCTTGCTAGGACGTATTTAATTCTTATTGTTAGTTCCCTTGCGGTGATGTGTTTATTCTTATTGTTGATTCCTTTGCCGGGATATTGTTTTTTCCTTATTGTTCCCTTACCGGGATTCTTTTGTGATTAGTGTTGATTTGTATATTGGATCGGATTGCATGCTAATATTATATGGGATTGGGTTGCACGCCGCAACAATATTATATCGGATCGGGTTACACGCCACAACAAGGAGTAATAAGGAAGAACAGGAGGGGTCAGGTTTCACGCCGCAATAGTAATATATGATTTGGATCGGGTTGTACGCCGCAACAGTATTATATGCTTTGGATCGGGTTGCGCACTGCAACAATAATGAATGAAAGTGGATATTGATTCATTACTGTTTCCTTATTCTTACTGATGCATACTTTAAGATGTTCTTTATGTTTTTCTCCTGAGTTACTGTTGGTACTTGATATCCCCCGCATCATATTTCCCCTTTCCATCTTCAACTGCTAGTTTCCGTTATTATTGCTTGACGTACAAGTTTTAACTACACAAGTTTATTTGTTAGTATCGTTCTAGCATGGTCACTACTTCGCCGAGGTTAGGCTCGACACTTACCAGCACATGGGGTCGGCTGTGCTGATACTACACTCTGCACTATGTGCAGATCTCGGTACCGGAGCTTTTGGACCTTAGAGTGGTTGCTGCCTTCAGTCCAGTGGAGACCTGAGGTAGTCCTGCAGATGTCCGCAGACCTTGGCGTCCCCTTCTATCTTTTATATTTTGTTTTCATTTACTTCAGAGACAGATTGTATATTTCTTTTTCAGATAGCTATTTGTAGTATTCGCAGATGGTCCGTGATATTGTGACACCAGTTCTGGGTAGAGATGTGTTTTGTATTTTTTGTATTAGTATTTGGCTAAGTTATCAGATTCCGTCTTCTGCATTTCTTTTATTATTATTATTTATCCGCTGTTGATCGTATGTTGATTTAAATTTGTTAAAAGGTTAAGAAAAAGGGTAGTAAGATATATAATACTCGGCTTGCCTAACTTTCACGAGTAGGCGCCATCACGACTCCCGAGGGTGGGAAGTCCGGGTCGTGACAAGTTGGTATCAGAGCTCTAGGTTGCTTAGGTCTCACAATTCACAGACATGTTTGGTAGAGTCTGAGGGATCGGTACGGAGACGTTTGTGCTTATCCCCTAGAGGCTGCAGAGCTAGGAACAGTTTCACTTCTATTCATCTGTGTCGTGCGGTTTTGTTTTTCAATGCTAATTGAATTTCTACTCTGTTCTTTTGCAGATGGCAAGAACACGAGCTTCTTCATCCACTGACCAGCAGCTCGAGCCCCTAGCAGCAGTTCCCACGAGGGGTAGAGGATGAGGCTGAGGCCGTGCTAGGGGTCGAGGTAGGGGCAGAGCTCAGCCCAGAGCAGCAACACCAGCGGCAGAGCCTTAGGTAGAGTTTGATGATGAGGTTCTAGCCCAGAAAGTTCCGGTGGGCCCAGGTCAGGTCCCATAGGGGTTTATTGCTGCCCTAGTACTCAAGGATGCTCTAGTCCGTCTAGTAGGCCTTATGGAGAGTGTCACCCGGGCATTCTTACTTCCTGTAGCACCAGCCGTCTCTCAGGCTGGGAGAGGAGCACAGACTCCCGCTACCCGTACTCCGGAGCAGATGGCTCCCCAGTTTCAGACTCCAACAGCTCAGCAGCTGGAGTAGTTCAGCCGAGTGTAGTAGTTCAGATCGGTGATGGAGTAGTTATGTCTGTCGATGCTTTGTGGAGATTGGACAGGTTCACCAAGCTGTTCACTACCACTTATGGTAGTATATCTTCAGAGGATCCCTAGGATTATTTAGGCAGCTGTCAAGAGGTTCTTCGGAATATGGGGATAGTGGAGACCAATGAGGTCGACTTTGATCCTTTTTGCCTGTCAGGTTCCATCAAGACATGGTAGAGGGATTATTGTTTGGCTTGGCCAGCTGGGTCGCTTACCTTGACTTGGGATCAGTTCTCTCAGCTATTTCTGGAGAAGTTTCTTCTTATCACCTAGAGGGAGGACTATCGGAGGCAGTTTGAGTGTCTCCAGCAGGGTTCTATGACCGTCACTCAGTACGAGACCAGATTCATTGCTTTGGCCCGTCATGCTCTTATCATACTTCTACCAAGAAAGAGAGAGGGTGAAGAGGTTCATTGAGGGACTCGCTCAGCCGATTTGATTGCAGATGGCTAAGGAGACTGGGAGTGAGATTTCTTTTCAAGATGCGGCCAATGTGGCCCGGAGAGTTGAGATGGTTCTATCACAGGGTAGTGGTCAAGGGTCTGACAAGAGGCCCCGTCATTCAGGCAAGTTCAGTGGTGCCTCATCTGTAGGCAGGGATTCTTTTGTAGGGACCATCCTCCCAGGCCGTTTCATTCAGCACTTCGGACTTCTCATGGTGCTTCAAGTGGCCGTGGTTCTCATATGCAGTGTTCTGATCAGCAGTCCTACAGTGCACCATCAGCTCCTATTAGAGTACCTACTCTTCATAGCTATTCTTATGGTCAACCGGCCCGCCAGGGTTAGTCTCAGTTTCCTCAACCGCAACACTCAGGTAGATGCTTTGAGTGCGGTGAGTATGGTCATATCCGGAGGGCTTGTCTGAGATTAGTGGGCGTTCAGTCGTAGCAGCAGGGTTCCTATGCTATGGTTTAGTCATCGGGTGTTCCACCGCCCGCTCAACCAGCTAGGGGTGGGGGTAGAGGTGTTAGGGGTGGAGGTAGAGGTATTAGAGGTGGAGGTCAGGCCACTAGAGGTGGAGGCCAGCCAACAAGAGGCCATCCCAGGGATGTAGCTCAGAGTGGTGGGGCCCAACCCCGATGTTATGCTCTTCTAGCCAGGTCTGAGGCTGAGGCCTCCGATACAGTTATCACAGGTACTGTTCTGGTATGTAGAAGAGATGCTTTAGTTTTATTTGACCCAGGGTCTATATACTCCTGTGTGTAATCTTATTTTGCCCCGTATCTGGTCATACATAGTGATTTTTTGAGTTCTCATATATATATGTGTCTACACTGGTAGGTGATTCTATTGTAGTGGATCGTGTCCATCATTCATGTATAGTTGTGATTGGTAGTTTTGAGACCCGAGTAGATCTGTTACTTTTGGATATGGTTGATTTTGATGTAATATTGGGGATGGAGTGGTTATCACCCTACCAAACTATCTTGGACTGTCATGCCAAGACTGTGACCTTAGCCTTGCCAGGTCTACCTCGTTTAGAGTGGAGAAGGGCTCCTGGTTATTCCACTTGTAGGGTTATCTCATATATGAAGGCTTGGAGTATGGTTGAGAAGGGATGTTTGGCCTATTTGGCGTATGTTCGTGATTCTAGTGCCGAGGTTCCTTCTATGGATTCTGTGCTTGTTGTACGTGAGTTTCCAAAGGTATTTCCTGCAGACCTGTCGGGTATGCCGCCCAACAAGGATATTGAATTTTGTATTAACTTGGCTCCGGGCACTCAGCCCATTTTTGTTCCGCCGTATCGTATGGCCCTGCCAGAGTTGAAAGAATTGAAAGAACAGTTGCAAGACTTGCTTGATAAGGGCTTTATTAGACCTAGTGTCTCACCTTGGGGTGCGTCGGTGTTGTTTGTTAAGAAGAAGGACGGATCGATGAGGATGTGTATAGATTATCGACAGTTGAACAAGGTCACAATCAAGAATAAGTATCCATTGCCGAGGATTGATTATTTGTTTGATCAGCTTCAGGGTGCCAAGGTTTCTCGAAGATTGATTTGAGATATGGCTACCATCAATTGAGGATTAGGGCGTCGGATGTCCCTAAGATAGCTTTTCGCACTCGGTACGGGCATTATGAGTTCTTAGTGATGTCATTTGGGTTGACAAATGCCCCAACAACTTTCATGGACTTGATGAACTGCGTATTCAAGCCTTATTTGGATTCCTTCGTGATTGTCTTCATAGATGCTATTTTGATCTATTCCCGCAGCTGCGAAGAGCACGACCAGCATCTTCGAGTCGTTTTTCAGACTTTGAGGGATAGTCAGTTGTATGCCAAGTTTTCGAAGTGTGAGTTTTGGTTGAGTTTGGTTGCTTTATTGGGCCATGTCGTATCAGCATAGGGTATTCAGGTGGATCCTAAGAAGATTGCGGTAGTCAAGGACTGGCCTAGACCCACATCAGCTACAGAGGTCTGGAGTTTCTTGGGTTTGGTGGGTTATTACCATCAGTTTGTGGAGGGTTTTTTCATCTATTGCAGCCCCGATGACCAGGTTGACCAAGAAGGGTGCCCAGTTCAGGTGGTCGGATGAGTGTGAGGCGAGCTTTCAGAAGCTCAAGACAGCTTTGACTATGGTGCTAGTGTTGGGTTTGCCCACATGTTTAGGTCCATATACAGTGTATTATGATGCATTGCGTATTAGACTTGGTGCGGTATTGATGCAGAATGACAAGGTTATTGCATATGCTTTGCGACAGTTGAAGATCCACGAGAAGAATTATCCAGTTCATGATTTGGAGTTAGCAACCATTGTTCACGTGCTGAACATTTGGAGACATTATTTGTATGGCGTGTCATGTGAGGTGTTCACAGATCACAAGAGTTTGCAATACTTGTTCAAGCAGAAGGAGCTAAATTTGAGGCAGAGGAGGTGGTTAGAGTTGTTGAAAGACTATGAGATCACCATCTTATATCATTCGGGAAAGGCCAATGTGGTAGCCAATGCATTGAGTAGGAAGTCAGCCAGTATGGGCAGCCTTGCGTATATTCTAGTCGGTGAGAGACCGCTTGCTTTGGATGTTCAGGATTTAGCCAATCAGTTCGTGAGTTTGGATGTTTTTGAGTCGGATGAGTATGAGGCGAGCTTTCAGAAGCTCAAGACAGCTTTGACTACGGCGCTAGTGTTGGGTTTGCCCACAGGTTCAGGGCCATATACAGTATATTATGATGCATCATGTATTGGACTTGGTGAGGTGTTGATGCAGAATGGAAAGGTTATTACATATGCTTTGCGATAGTTTAAGATCCACGAGAAGAATTATCCAGTTCATGATTTGGAGTTAGCAGCCATAGTTCACGCGTTGAAGATTTAGAGGCATTATTTGTATGGCATGTCATGTGAGGTGTTCACGGATCACAAGAGTTTGCAATACTTGTTCAAGCAGAAGGAGATAAATTTGAGGCAGAGGAGGTGGTTGGAGCTGTTGAAAGACTATGATATCACCATCTTGTATCATCCGGGAAAGACCCATGTGGTAGCCGATGCATTGAGTAGGACGTCAGTCAATATGGGCAGCCTTGCATATATTCCAGTCGGTGAAAGACCACTTTCTTTGGATGTTCAGGTTTTGGCCAATCAGTTCGTGAGGTTGGATGTCTCTGAGCCCACCCGTGTTCTACCTTGCACAGTCGCTCATTCTTTATTATTTGAGTGTATCCAAGATCGAAAGTATGATGATCTTCATTTGCTTGTCCTTAAAGACACAGTGCGGCACGGAGGTGCCAAGCAGGTTAATGTTGGAGAGGATGGAGTTCTGAGGATGCAAGGTCGTATTTGTGTGCCTAATATGGATGAACTTTGTGAGTTGATTCTAGAGGAGGCCCATAGTTCCCGGTATTCTATTCATCCTGGCGCCGCTAAGATGTATCAGGATTTGTGGAAGCATTATTGGTAGAGAAGGATGAAGAAGGACATTGTTGCATATGTGGCTCGGTGTTTGAACTATCAGCAGGTAAAGTACGAGCATTAGAGACCTGGTAGTTTGTTTTAGAGGATTGAGCTTCCTGAGTGGAAGTGGGAGCGTATCACTATGGACTTTGTTGTTGAACTCCCATGGACTCAGAGGAAGTTCGATGTAGTGTGGGTTATTGTTGATAGGCTGACTAACTCAGCGCACTTCATTCCTGTGGCAGTCTCCTATTCTTCCGAGAGGTTAGCTGAGATCTATATCCGGGAGATTGTTTGTCTTCATGGTGTGCCTGTGTCTATCATTTCTAATCGAGGTACGTAGTTTACCTCACATTATTGGAGGCAGTTCAGCGTGAGTTGGGCACACGGGTCGAGTTGAGCACAACATTTCATCCCCAAACGAACGGACAGTCCGAGCGTACTATTTAGACTTTGAAGGATATGCTCCGAGCTTGTGTTATGGACTTTAGAGGTTCGTGGGATCAGTTCTTGCCTTTAGCAAAGTTTGCCTACAATAGCTACCAGTCGAGCATTCATATGGCTCCCTATGAGGCATTATATGGTAGGCGGTGTCAGTCGCCAGTTGGATGGTTTGAGCCGGGAGAGGCTCGGTTGTTAGGTACGGATCTAATACAAGATTCTTTGGACAAGGTGAAGATTATTCAGGATAGGCTTCATATAGCTCAGCCCAGGCAGAAGAGTTATGCCGACTGTAAGGTTCATGATGTGGCATTTATGGTCGGAGATCGGGTGTTTGCTTCGGGTGTCGCCCATGAAGGGCGTGGTGAGATTTGGGAAGAAGGGCAAGTTAAACCCTAGGTTCATTGGTCCTTTTGAGATTCTTTATCGAATGGGAGAGGTGGCTTACAGACTTGCATTGCCGCCGAGTTTATCAGTTATGCACCCAGTGTTTCATATGTCCATGCTTTGGAAGTATCATGACGATCCATCCCCACGTGTTAGACTTCAGTACTGTCCAGTCGGACAATGATTTGACCTATGAGGAGGAGCCGGTAGCTATTATAGACCAGCAGGTTCGTCAGTTGAGATTGAAGAAGTTCCCTTCAGTTCATGTTCAGTGGAGAGGTCAGCCTGCCGAGGCAGCTACCTGGGAGTCTGAGTTTGATATGCAGAGCCGATATCCCCATCTTTTCCCCGACTCAGGTACTTCTTTTCTATGTCCATTCGAGGAAGAACAGTTGTTTTAGAGGTGGAGGATGTGATGACATCATCACTTGATTTACAAGTGAATTTTGTGTTTCGAGGCCTTAAGAGCCTCCTTTTATCTCACCTCGATTTACGTGTGTGGTCCGAGCATATATCCAGAATGCTTTTATTTGAAAATTTGATAAAAATGCTAATTTGGCCTTTAAAATTGAATTTAAGTTCACTTCGGTCAACATTTTGGGTAAATGGACCCGCACCCATGATTTGACATTCTCGGAGGGTCCGTAGAAAAATATGGGACTTGGACGTATGCCCGAAATTGAATTCCGAGGTCCCAAGCCCGAGAAATGATTTTTTGAAGAAAATTATTTAACTAAAATTTTAAGAGTTTTTAGAAATTTAAATATATTTGAAATTGATGGTATCAGGCCCGTATCTTGTTTCCAGAGCCCGGTACAGGTCTTATATTGTATTTAGGTTGAGTCTGTAAAATTTGGTAAGAAACAGACTTGATATGACGTGAATCGGACCCTCGGTTGTTAAAATTTGAACTTAAGAGTTCTTGAGATTCTTCTTTAAGTTTGATGCTAAATTTGTTGTTAAAGGTGTTAATTTGGCGATTTGATCGCACGAGTAAGTCCATATGATATTATTTTGAGTTAGTGTGCATGCTCGGTTTGGAGCCCTAAGGGCTCGGGTGAGTTTCGAAAGGTTTTTACACTTAGAAAAGTTGCAGATTTTACCGCTTCAGGTGCACAGACATTTTGTGCATCGCGATCGCGTAGTAACTCTCGCGATCGCGAAAGGGAAATTGGGACTGGGGTGGATTTGTTCTTCGTGAACGCGAAGCCACAGTCGCGAACGTGGAGCACTAGGGGGTTGCTCATCGCGAACATGACCGGTGTTACGTGAACGCGTAGTGTAAAAATGGAGGTGGGCCGGGGGCTTGTCTTTTCTTCTATGCGAACGCGTAATGTTGTCCGCGAATGAAAAGGTCAGGGAGGCTTATCCTTCGCGAACGTGTAGGTTAACTCGCGATCGTATGAGTCCACTTCTGGCAGCTTTTCGCGATCGCGACAGTGTTCTCTCGAACGCGATGAACACTATCGCCTAACACTTAAAACAGTAGCAAAGCCGGGATTTAGCCCATATTTTCATATTTTCAAAACTAGAGAGCATTGAGGCGATTTTCAAGGAATAAGTTCTTCCCCAAAGCATTGGTATTTGATTCTAAACCTTTATCTTTCGATTTGCCATTGCATTTAATAAATCTTCATCCAAAAATCTAGGGTTTTTATGGTAGAAATTGGGAATTTGGGTAGAGTTAGGGCTTTTTGAATAATTGAAATTTAGACCTTGTTTTAGGGTCGGATTTCGAAACTAATTGCATATTTGGCCTCGTGGGTAAATGAGTGATCGAGTTTTGGTCCGAAACTCGAATTTTGACCAAGCAGGTCCGGGGTCGATTTTTGACTTTTTGGAAAAATGATAGAAAACTTATAATTAAGCATTGGGTATGAATTCTTTAGAATTTATTGATGTTGTTAAATTAATTTAGATTAGATACAAGTAATTTGGAGGCGAATTCTAAAGGAAAAGCGGTATTTGAGGCTTGAGTTGGCCGTAAAAGTTCGAGGTAAGTGTTTGGTCTAACCTTAGCTTAAGGGAATATGTATTGTGCTTTATCTGCTATGTGCTAGTGTAGTGTACGACGTATAGGTGTGGTGACGAGTATCTCTATGTCGTTGTTAAGCATGCCCATGAGTCTTAAATTGTAATCGTTGTGCTTCTTAATGAGTCCTACGAATGCCTAAGTTATTGATTCTCCGTTTTGGGCAAGAATTATGATTATTCTCATGGTAATTGTTCATTGTTGGGTATTGGTTCCAGTTTAGGTTTCATATGTGAAGTTAAATGTTGGTACAAGATTGGTTATAGCTGATTCCCTTGCTAGGACGTATTTAATTCTTATTGTTGGTTCCCTTGCGGGGATGTGTTTATTCTTATTGTTGATTCCCTTGCAGGGATATTGTTGTTTCCTTATTGTTCCCTTACCGGGTATTGATTTGTATATTGGGATCAGATTGCACGCCAATATTATATAGGATCGGGTTGCACGCCGCAACAGTATTATATCGGATCGGGTTACACGCCACAACAAGGAGTAATAAGGGAGAACAGGAGGGGTCGGGTTTCATGCCGCAATAGTGATATATGATTTGGATTGGGTTGCACGCCGCAACAGTGTTATATGCTTTTGATCAGGTTGCGCGCCGCAACAGTGTTATATGCTTTGAATCGGGTTGAGCATCGCAACAATAATGAATGAAAGTGGATATTGATTTGTTATTGTTTCTTTATTCTTACTAATGCGCAGTTTAAGATGTTCTTTATGCTTTTCTCCTAAGTTACTGTTGGTACTTGATATACCCCGCAACATATTTCCCCTTCCCATTTTCAACTACTAGTTTCCGTTATTATTGTTTGTCGTACAAGCTTTAACTGCACAAGTTTATTTGGTAGTCTCGTCCTAGCCTCGTCACTACTTTGCCGAGGTTAGGCTTGACACTTACCAGCACATGGGGTCGGTTGTGCTGATACTACACTATGCACTGTGTGCAGATCTCAGTACCAGAGCTTTTGGACCTTAGAGTGGTTGCTGCCTTCAGTCCAGCGGAGACCCGAGGTAGTCCTGCAGACGTCCGCAGGCCTTGGCGTCCCCTTCTATCTTTTATATTCTATTTTCATTTACTTCAGAGACAGATTGTTTCTTTCTTTTCAGACAATTGTTTGTAGTATTCGTAGATGGTCCGTGATATTGTAATACCAGTTCTGGGTAGAGATGTGTTTTGTATTTTTCGTACTAGTATTTGGCTAAGTTATCAGATTCTGTCTTCCGTATTTCTTTAATTATTATTATTTTTCCGTTGTTGATCGTATGTTGATTTAAAATTGTTAAAATGTTAAGAAAAAGGGTAATAAGATATATAATACTCGGCTTGTCTAGCTTTCATGAGTAGGCCCCATCACGACTCCCGGGGGTGGAAAGTCTGGATCGTGACATGAGGATTTCAAGAATATAAAAATGGCTCCTTTTGACTTTTTGCTTGATTTTCTCAGATTTTTTAGGATAAAATTAGATGAAATTCATAGCAAATTCCTTAGTGTTTAGGATAGGGATGGCTTCGTCATTCTGTCTCATTCTTTATCAGATTTCTGGAAGAATGAACTTATTGAAATCTATGGAGAAATTGGGCCTAATGAACCATTATGGAGGTTCTTGGTGGCTTTACGAGTGAGATGAGTAAAATTTTCCCATGATAACTTAATTTAGTTAAGTTTTTTTTTATGAATTCCTTTGTTTTGTTTTTGATATATTATGAATATATATATATGTGTGTGTGTGTGTTTTATCCTATTTTGGATTGGTTGTTATTCTAGAATATGGTGTTAATAATAAGACTCAAAATCTTAGTGATTATAGTCTTCATCATATTAATGCACATTAAGAAATTAATTTCTAATTTTGGTTAAATATTTATATCGTAGATGATAATTGAATACTTACATATCCTTTTAATTTTACACTAAATGTGAAACCTTCATTAGAATTAATTTGCTTGAATGTGTATGACACATGCATAATTGATAAATAAACTAGCGTGATTGTCTCTTAATTACAGACGTAGCATCAAAAGTATTATTCCTGACTTAAACAAAGGTGAGAAACTAAATGGTGACAATTGCAACATCTGGAGTCGTAAGATATGGTATGTCCTAGATGAGCAGAACGCTCTCGAAGGCATAAACCATGTTCTAAGTGTCACGACCCAAAGTTCATATTAGGCTATGATGGCGCCAAACACCGTTGTTAGGCAAGCCAACATTGGTCAACTAGCAAAATCCTCCCTTAAATAATTAGTGTGTGAAAACTTTCCTTATTGATAAAGAAATTAGGAGTTTGAAACTTAAGCATAATCAAATGAAAGTAATAGACACGAACTTAAATTCATAATAGTAACCCAAAAATCACAATGTCTACCAATGTGTGTGCCAAGACCTGGTGTCATAAGTGTGTGGGCAATCTAGTAGAATATACAAAAAAACCATCCTATCCTAATGTCTGGAAAGGAAATAGACAGGAAAAGTAAGGACATAGAAAGACTCCAGCTGCTGCAGAACGGTTCATAAGGGCAGCTCACCGGAAGCCTCAAGCTAAGGAGTCTACTCTACGCACCGGATTGATGGCCAGATGCACCTGCCTCAAAGCCTGTACAATCAAGTACAAAAGCGTAGTATGAGTACATAAACAATATGTACCCAGTAAGTATCCAGTCTAACCTCGAAGAAGTAGTGACGAGGGGTCGACTTGACACTTACTAGGGTCAATAAAATGTAATAATATGAAGTTCAATATTTTAATTCACAATGTATGTAGATAACTACAAGCTCAAACAAAAATATTCTTGAAAATCCTTTCATCCAATTAATAAATCTAGGCACTTTCTTCATTTAAAATAAGTGACTTTTTAAGCAATGAATCATACGAATTATAACGAGATCTAGTTCTATTAGCACACACAAGTACCACCAAGGACATTCAGTCCGATCCAACATGAAAGTAAATTGTGCATTGTCGAGGGTCGAACAACCTGAAACATATATACATTTATTAACCTGCCGAGGCGAATGGCCCGCTCCCATGAGAATAGTGAAAATAACCACCCCGCTCGCAAAATATACTTGTGACGTGGTTAAGTATAAATATAACTTAATGCTTTCTCAATTTTTTTCAAGATAAATATTTACTTGAAATCCTTAAAATCATGACATTCTCAACTTAGTTTCATTCAATGCAGATCATCAATCAAAATCATGTAACGGTACTCACAAAGCATGATGTAAGCGGAGAACTACCCGGACATAACAGGAATAGTAGCTACGTACGGACTCTCGTCACTTCGTGCATACATAGCCCCGACAATCAATTATATATTAATTAAGTTCACCTACGGGGGAAATTTCCCTCTTTCAAGGTTAGGAAAGAGACTTACCTCATTTCGAGCCTACTTCCAACTCAAGAATGTGCTCACACCCTCAAACCGGAGCCGCACAATCCGAAACTAGCCAAATATTGTAAAAACCATTCATTATAGGTTTACAAGTTCATAATATAGCTATTAAAGTGATTATCCAACCCCAAATGCAAGATTCCTAAAATTCATCCCTGTGTCCACGTGCCCAGATTCCGGAATTTTCAAAGAAACTTGTTACCCATAACCTAAGGATCAAGAATATATGATTTTTACTTCATTCCATAATGAATTTCGTGGTTAAATCTTATTTTTATAAAAAACCTAGGTTTTACTCTAAACCCATAATTTTTACTAATTTACATATTGTGATCTACCTATAAACAATGTATTAAACTCACATTAAGTAGAAATAACTAACCTAAAAAAGCTAGGTTGAAATCTCCCCTTTTGAAGCTCCCAAATTGCCAAAGAGTTGAAAGAAAATGAACAAAATGGTCTAAGTCCCGCATTTATTAAGTTGTGCACAAGTCTTAGATGTCGTATTTGCGACATCTAGTTCGCAAATGCGAAGGTCGCAATTGTGACAAATGCATCACAAATGCGAACCTGGGCTCCCTCTGCATGGGTCGCAAAGGCGACAAAAGGGGTCGCAAATATGGACTCTGCTGGGTTCGCAAATGCAATCAAAATGTTGCAAATGCGATCGTTGCCCAGCTCAGGCTTCTTCGAAATTGCGAAGCCTTACTCGCAAATGCGAACAAATCCTTGCATTTGCGAGACCTGCAACAGCTGCCAAGAGACACCAGAAAACTATAGTATTTTCACTCCTATCACACGTCCAAAACTCACCCGAGCCCTCGGGGCTCCACACTGAATACTCATACAAGTCTAACAACAACATGCAAACTTGTTCGCACGATTGGAACACTGAAATAACATCAAAAACTAAGAATCGCCACCCAAAACCAATGAATCAAACTTAAGAACTTCAAGTTCTTCATTCCACTTCCAATGCGCCGAAACGTATTTAAGCTACTCAGAATGACACCAAATTTTGCGTGCAAGTCTTAAATGACATTACGGAACTATTCCCGGTCTTGGAATTCCGTTTGGACCTCGATATCACCAAAATGTGTTCCAAACCAAATTTATAGAACTTCTAAAACCTTCAAGAACCAACCTTCACTATTATGCGCTAAAATGCTCCCGGGTCATTCAAACCCGATCCGGATATATGCCCAAGTCCGAAATCATCATACGAACCTATTGAAACCGTCAAATCCCGATTCCGAGGTCGTTTACTCAAAATGTTGACCGAAGTCAAACTTGGCCTTTTAAGCCAACTTTAAGGAACCAAGTGCTCCGATTTCAACCCAAACTCTTCCAAATCCCGAACCAACCATCCCCAAAAGTCATAAATTAGTTAAAGCAAGAACGGAAAGTCTTATTTAGGGGAACAGGGTTCTAGAAAGAAAAATAACCAGTCGGGTCATTACACTAAGTTAACCAGAAGAGGGTAACACTACTCAACACAAAAAAGATCTCGAAGCTTACAAAGCTTGGAAAAGGACAGATTCCATTGCAGTTGGAATCATTGTGAGTTTTGTGGTTGATGAACTGATTCGTGAATGTAAGGATTTCCTAATGCTCATGCCATGTAGGCATACTTATGAGGAACATATGGGGGTACTTCTGTGACCCGCCTTAGACAGCTGACTATCAAGTTTGACACTTTCAAAAAGCATCATGATCAAAGCATAACACATCACCTTAGGGTGATGTCAAACATGATAGCACAACTCAAAAGTGCTGGTCACGCTCTCTCGAATGAGAAACAGGTTCAGGCAATGATCCGTCTCTTTCCAATAATTGAGAACATTTGAAGGTTAACTTGACCCACAATGAAAGTATAAAAACTTTTCCTGATGTTGCTCGATATGTTGAACTTGAAGACGAGCAGCTTATTGCTGCTAAAGCTGCTTCTAATACCTTTGTGGCTGAATCTAGTGGTACAAAGTCTTTAGGCTTCAAGCACAAGAAAAATTGGAAAAAGAAAAGAAAGGGTAAAGAGACCGAAGAAGGACCCTCTAAGAAAAAGAACAAACCAAATTCCAAGAAGAGAAAATGGTTTTTTCAAGAAGAGAGACAAAAGCAAAATGAAGTGCTACAATTGCCAAGTTCTAGTCCATTTTGCTCGTGAATTTACCGAGCCGAAAAAGGTAGCATTCCTAAACGCATCTCTGAGTGATGCGTATGTTTCAAGCACTTCTTTACTAACTGAATCTTATCCTATGTGGATTGTAGACTCAGGATCCACCGACAACGTGAGTTGAGATCGAGAAGCATTTGCGGAGTTTTGTCGAGTTTCACCTGGATCAAGGTGGATTTATATAGGAAATAATGCCAGATTTGAAGTCAAAGGAATAGTCACTTGCAAAGTAGACTTGTGTGGTGGCCGATCTTTGATATTGCATGACGTCCTATATGCTCCAGAGATTCAACAAAATTTAGTATCTGTCTCTGTTCTATTGGATGTTGGTTTCGATTTGTTTTTTAGTCGCAATGGTGTAAGAATATCTCTAGATAATGTTTTATATGGCTTTGGACTTCGTTATGATCGTTTTAGATTGTAATCTTTCAACTTATGACTATTATGTTGATCGTTATATAATGGCATGTTATTCAAGTAACAATGATATATATATTATTACATGGCATGCAAGATTAGGTCACATAGGGCAAGATCGAATGAATAGGTTGGCAAAGGAAGGGCATTTAGGTTCTTTCTCTAAAATTGATATGCCAACTTGTGAAAATTGTCTTCCTGGAAAGATTACGGGTAAACCATTTGGGAAGGCTAAAAGAGCTGAATTCCCACTTCAATTAATCCATCATGATATTTGTGGTCCAATGAATGTGAATGTAAGGTCTGATGTTGCATACTTCATTACATTTATCGATAATTTCACGTGCTTTGGTTATGTCTATTTGATTTCTCATAAATATGAAGCACTTGAGTACTTTAAAAAATATATGAAAGAAGTTGAAAATCAATTAGATAAAAGTATAAAGGTTTTAAGAACCGACCGAGGACGTGAATATTTGTCAAAATAATTTGAAGAATTATGTACTGTAAAGGGCATTATCAGATAGTTAACTACTCCTTATACACCTCAATAAAATGGTGTAGCTGAAAGAAGGAATAGAACATTATTGGACATAACAAGATCAATGATGGCGCATGTAAATTTGTCTATCTCTTTCTGGGGAGATGCATTATTGACTGCAGCTTACATATTGAATAAAGTGCCTTCTAAATCAGTATCTTCCACTCCTTATGAACTTTGGACTGGTCATAAAACAAACCTGAATGATCTATGACCTTGGCATTGTGCTGCATATATTAAAGATCATTTTGGTGAGTTTGGTAAACTAAGTCCAAAAGGAAAGAAATGTCCAAAGGGTATGTATTCATTGATGAATTGGAGGATAGAAGTATTACTAAAATTGTATCACGATATGACAGATTTGGAAAATGATTTTCCCAAAAAAGGTGAAATAAATGAAGGTGAGCCTCCCTACGAAATGTTGAATTCAGAAGATTAGATAATGTCGTCAGACATACTTGATAGATCAATGGATCAAGAAATGGTTCCTTGTCCAAGTAGGAGTTTTGAATCCCAAAATCCTATAGAGGAATCTGAACTTCAATTATGTAAGATTACAAGAAAAGGTGTACCTAAACAATCTTACGAGATTGAGGATTATGTTTCTTGGTATCTCCGACAGAATTAGATCAAACTAATCTTGTGACTGAGGCTTTATCGAGCCCTAAAAAGGATGAATGGTTAAAAGCGATGAAAGAAGAATTAGAGTCCATGAAAACCAACAAAGTCTGGGATCTAGTTGACCTTCCTTAGGGACGTAGAGCTATTGGGAATAAATGGATTCTCAAAGTTAAACACAAATCGGATGGGTCAATAGAAAGACACAAAGTACGATAGGTGGCAAAAGGTTTACTCAAGATGTTGGAATAGATTATGAGGAAAAAATTTCATTAGTTGTGAAGTTTACCTCTATACGATTACTTTTGGCAATTGTTGCACGTTTAGATCTGAATTACACCAAATAGATGTGAAGACCGCTTTTCTCACTGGAGAACTAAACGAGGAAATCTACATGGAACAACCTATAGGTTTCGTTATTAAAGGCCAAGAAAAGAAAGTTTATTAATTGAAAAGATCAATTTATGGCCTAAAGATATCTTCAAGGAAGTGGTACCTGAGATTTCATAAGGAGGTAATTTCATTTGATTTCACCATAATCGATGAAGACCATTGCATCTATGTGAAAAAATCCAATGGAAAGTTTGTAATTCTTTCTCTTTACGTGGATGATATTTTATTAGCCGAAAATAATTTGGAGTATGTAATAATTGTTAAGTCATGGCTTTCAAAGTCATTTGACATGAAAGATATGGGTGAAGCAGATTATATATTGAGTGTTAAAATTCAAAGAGATCGTTCCAAAAAAAAAAAGTTTTTGAGTCTATCTCAAGAAACATACATAAAGAAAATTTTGGAATGCTTTCGAATGAATAGTTGCAAGCCTATAGATACTCCAATAGCAAGAGGTGAAACTTTAAGCATTGAAATATATTCAAAGACTGAAAAAATAAAAGGAAGACATGTCTCGAGTTCCATATTCTAGTGCTATCAGAGTCTGATGTACGCTATGATGTGTACTCGTCCAGACATTTGTTATGACGTAGGTCTGGTAAGCAAGTATCAATCTAATCTCAGAAGAGGTCATTAGAAGGCAATGAAGAGAATATTCCAATATCTTAAGGGAACTGTAGATTATTCAATATGCTATAGTGGATCTGATTTACTCTTGAGAGGTTACACAGATACTGATTGGGTTGGTGATTGGAATGATAGAAAATCAACCTCCGGTTATGCATTCTTACTTAATGGTGGTGCTATTTCATGGAAAAGTAAGAAACAAACTTGCAAAACTCTTTCAACCATGGAATTTGAATTCGTAGCTTGTGCATTTGCAGTACAAGAAGCTGTTTGGTTAAAGAGATTCTTTGAGTATTTGAATGTTGCAAAGAATTTTAAGGGTCCCATGACTTTATATTGCGACAGTCAGGCGGCCATTGCATATACAAAGGATCCTAAGTACCAAAGCAAAATCAAACACATTGATATCAAATATGACTTTGTGAGAGACATATTAGCAAGTGGAGAAGTGAATTTACAATATATTCCTACTCGCGAAATGATAGCTGATCCTTTTACAAAGGCCATATCTAGAGACATGTTTGAAAAACATGTTAAGGCTCTAGGTTTGCGTAGGAATGATGATATTTATGTGTTTTAAAATAACTTTGTTGTTATGATATTTGTCACACCTCCTTTTCCGCTACACCCGCAAGAGCGTAAAGGAGTTTTTCCACTTAAAGGACAATCGGAACGGGATTTGTTTGTTAAAGTTCAGAGTCGCCACTTGGGAGATTAATGGTGTCCCAAGTCACCGGTTGAATCCCGAACTGAGGAAAAAGATGACTCTGTTCACAGTCCGTGAACCAGAAATCCAGACAAGGAATTCTGTTAACCCGGGAGAAGGTGTTAGGCATTCCCGGGTTCCGTGGTTCTAGCACGGTCGCTCAACTGTCGCATTTAGCTTATTAACTGATTTTACATGAAGAACCTACGTGCCAACTTTTACTTTTTACCGCTTTTATTCAATGTGTATTTATTGAAGAGAAAGTGAACGTCGTTTAAAGCGTGCTTTCGGATCGCGTCACATGAAATGCACCCGCAATCCTAAGCACACTCTATCCAACATTTTGGGATTTGATTTGGGTCGCATGAAATGCACACCCGAGTTTAAGAAGGTAATTTTATTAGAATCGCGTCTAAAGAGGCTAACGCGTTATTATCTTTTGGGAGGGTCGTGACATTCACTGAACGACCCTTCCCAATTTTCTAAATATTTTTAAACCTTTATTGGGGGCCCCGCAAATTTGCATTTTTATTGGGCGAGGCTCGTCCCATTTTATTTTAAGGATAAACCTAGAAGCAACTATATTTTCTAACTTTTGTTTTTTTTTTGTCTCTAAAAGAAAAGAAAAGATCCTAATTGATTATTATTAAAACTTGGGCTTCGAGTTCAAGTCCGGGCCCAAACAAAAGGAAGGACCTTTTAGCTTGGACCCGCTACTTAACTCAAGACCCGAGTTTACATTATTGCTAAGCTTTGAATCACCATTATCAGTTCATTCTTGGGCCCAAAGAGCCCAAACCACGCTATGAGTGCATGTTTTAATTCCCAATAGCCACAGACATCGGGCCCAAAGTTGGCCCAAGTCACACAATCCCCATTAATACGCATGGATTAAGTAACTCAAAATAGTCCAATTAGTTGTGTATGCCTAGTCCAAACAGATTGCCGATCTGAACCATTAACTAAAATCAATTACGCTTATATGTTAAGAACCAACATGCGGACATGACTCACTGCAGTTCAATATGGATTCAGCTTGAATATAAAACCTGATTTCAAATTCAAAATGATACTTCAACTGTTTCTGATTCTCTTTTACAAACGAAATTAAATCTAAACTAAAAGTACTAGCTATGTACAAATTTTAACTGGACGACTCCAAGTTTAAACAATCCAAAACAACGGCCAAGTGATACGCATGCATACTGAAATTTAACATTACATGATCAACACAAGCTCAACCAAAATAAACTGCTAACTCTGCATTTATTGCTTCCAGGAATACTTATAATGAGTTTAACAGTCCACCATTTATCAATCAGTAATTCAATACAGTCCCAAAATGAACATGAATATCTAATCGAATATTTAAAGCTACAACAACTTTCAACACATTCCATTGAACAGATGACAATTCATTGTTATTGACTTTCCAAATCACTCATACATTTGAACCAAGTCTCCACATCATTTGGGATAGGGAAAGTGTACCTGGATAAGGGAAATATGAGAAGAAAATAATGTCAGCCACTTTGAACAGCAACAGCAAC
Organism: Nicotiana sylvestris; assembly: GCF_000393655.2. Classification (NCBI taxonomy): domain Eukaryota; kingdom Viridiplantae; phylum Streptophyta; class Magnoliopsida; order Solanales; family Solanaceae; genus Nicotiana; species Nicotiana sylvestris. The sequence continues at coordinate 32,605,811 of NC_091062.1, forward strand.
CAAACTCAGCAGTATAGCATCACAGAACAGGCCAGGAAATGATTTTGAAAACTAGAAATACAAGCAGACTCAACAGATCAATTCAACACACACTTGAAATGCACTCCTAGCCCTCAAAGCTGAACCTAGATGCCTCTGAAATCCTGCTGGACCTAAAACTCAACTGAAATCCAAACTAATAGGCCCCAATTTCAACTGAATCTGTCGTTAATCACTTCTGAACACTTTTAGAAATAGAAATTCAACTAGAGTTGAAATGCTAGCTGAAATTGAAAGCAAGGAAGAGAGCTTTTGGTGGGGATTTTTGGGCTGAAAGTTGAAGCCCCTTCCTCAAGGCACTTGATGCCCTCTTATAGGTGACAAAAAGAGGGTGAATCAGATTTTAGGTTTCTCTTTTAGTCCTTCCCTTATTTTCAGTTTGGTCCCTCTATTTTGACTTGCTAAGCAAGCAAATACCTCTACAGTGCTATCATCTACACTAAAGTACACTTTTAGAAGGCCCTAGGATGCTCTTCTACCCACAAAATACCTATACTACACTTATTAATGTTTTGAAATTACCATTCTTGCAGAAACTACCCTTTTCTATGCCTAAAATGCCCTTCCAATAGTCTGAAAATTACAGACTAAAGTTAATTGATCCTAATCCCTCACCCTAGCTAGAATTTAACTAAAGTTAATTAATCAAAAGATCTTCTCAGCTATATCCAATCCAACCATCTTAAACACTACAGCAATTAACACTAACTGAAATCAAACTAAAACGAATTCCAAATCCCACTTCACATGAACAGGATAAAGAGGAAACCTAATTATGCTATCGTCCAATTAGCACTTGGATATTTAACCAACAAAAACCAATAATCAACACAGAATTTGAATAAAAGAAACACAAGTGAAAGTTAATCAGAAAAAGAATTATGCTAAACATTCGTATCACTCCTAGAGGTAAACTTAAACTAAACTGGAAATCATGATTAAACAGAACGACGAATTAAACTGGAGAAAGAAGGAAGAAACTTACTGGCATTCAAGCTTTTATGAGAAGACCTCTGAAATCGACTTCCGATTAATATTATACGTTTTTATGCTATCGTCCAATTAGCACTTGGATATTTAACCAACAAAAACCAATAATCAACACAGAATTTGAATAAAAGAAACACAAGTGAAAGTTAATCAGAAAAAGAATTATGCTAAACATTCGTATCACTCCTAGAGGTAAACTTAAACTAAACTGGAAATCATGATTAAACAGAACGACGAATTAAACTGGAGAAAGAAGGAAGAAACTTACTGGCATTCAAGCTTTTATGAGAAGACCTCTGAAATCGACTTCCGATTAATATTATACGTTTATTTCAACGAAAATAAACCTATAATATTAAACAGAAATCGATTGATTTAAAAAAAATCCTCAATCCCTAGCCCGGACTGTGCAAACCCTAGATTCCAAATTTGTTGAGACTTAGTGTTATTCGAGGGGTTCTGACTGTGGATTCGTGGTGAGGAAGGTCGGGGACCCTCTGGTATCGATTTAGGGCCGTTTGGACGAAATAGGGTTTTGGGCCTGATTTTAAAATCAAGATTCGAGAGGCTTGGGTTTGATTCGAGGAAAGCCATTATCAGATATGGGAAGAGGAGTACGAGAGGAGATTGGGGTGTCAATTTGGTGAGGTTTGGCATCGACGCCGCCACCCTAGGGCGGTGGGGTTTGGTGGCGGCTCAGATTAGGGTTCTTGGGGAGGGGTCTTGTTTAGTGAAGACGATTGAGAGAACAAAAAGGGGGTGGGGGTGGGGCTTGTTCGGACATATAAGTATTAGAGGGTGAGGGCTTCCTGGCCGTTAGATCATGAGACCTCGACGGCTCAGATTCGAGGTTGGTCAAATGGTGTCGTTTCGGGTGAGCTGGGGCTGGACCGGGTTGGGGGGTGGGCTGATTGGGCCTGGGCGCTGGTTTTGGCCAAACGGGTTGGGCGATTGGTTTTCTTGGGCTAGGACGAAATTTGAGCCCAAAATGAGCAGCCTTCTTTGTTTTCTCGTTTTTTCCCTCTTTTCTTTTATTTTTCTTATTATTTCCTTTTTGTTTTCCATTTTGTAATTTTTATATTTTTCCCAATTTATAAATGTGCAAAAATTAAAATAAAGTCCTAATATTCCAAAGCTAAACTAATTAAATTCTAAAATTATTTAAAACCTATTTTACGCCAAATTCACGATTAAAACAATTAAAATGCAAAAGTGAACTATTTTGTAATTTTCATGTTTGGTTCTAAAACAAACTTACCCCTAATTGATCCTAAAAATATGAAATTATATCCTAAATGCAGTTGAATATTTTTTTATATTTTATATGAATTAACATGCACAAATAAAATGCAACAATTCTCAGAAAATGATACCAAAATGCACAAAAAATTGTAAAAATAAAGAAAAATTATTTTGTTTGAATTTTTGGGAATTATTCATATATAGGGCAAAAATCACGTGCTCACAGCTGCCCCTCTTTGCTTGGAAACATGAAATGTTTTCGGGCAAAGATAAGTGAGCAAATACGAGCAATTTTTGCCCGTTTGAAAATTTCGTGTGAAGCATTTTTGAAAAGCTTGACCGCACCCTGCTTCAGAGGTTGCCTACATATCCTGGGCTAAACAGGAATCAGGTCAGTGTAGTTCGGGAGTGTCTGGTAGCTGGGACTACCAGGAGCTGTGATTTCACTGCGCTTGATGACCTCCCTTATTACACCACGTCAAAGATAAAAAGAAGCTAAACTAGCTATGCTCTATGAATTACAAAAGTCCTATCTAGATTCTTCAAACTTGCTCTTGTACTTCCTTGTTGCCTTGTTGTCTTATGTTTTCTTGTTGCCTCATTGTCTTGTGTTTTCTCGGTAAAATTCCTTGTTGTTACTTCAACTGGTCAACTGAGATGCCGTTCCTTCTCTCCAAACTGCTGAACTTGACCAAACTTGAACTTGAATGTATTCCTCTGTTATCCAGGCGGGCTCCTGACTGCTTAACTTGAAATTGAAAGTATTCCTCTATTATCCAGGCGGGCTCCTGACTGCTGAACTTGAAATTAAAAGTATTCCCTATTATCCAGGCAGGCTCCTTACTGCTGAACTTGAACTTGAAAGTATTCCTCTATTATCCAGGCGGGCTCCTCTGTTATACAGGCGGGCTTCTGATTTCCGAAACTTGAATTGTATACCTCTGTTCTTCAGGCGGGCTCCTGATTATTAAAATTTGAATTGCATGTCTGTGTTCTCCAGGCGGACTCCTGACTTCAACTACAACTTAAAATATAACAACCACAATTCTCCAGGCGGGCTCCTGACTTCAACTATTTAAAAATTTTAATACCTCCATTCTCCAGGAGGGCTCCTGACTTCGACTACTTACAAATTTAATACCTCCATTCTCCAGGCGGGCTCCTGATTTCGACTACTTAAAATTTAATACCTCCATTCTCCAGGAGGGCTCCTGATTTCGACCGCTTAAAATTTTAACTCCTCCATTCTCCAAGCGGGCTCCTGACTTCTGAATTTTGAAATTGCATGTCTCTGTTCTCCAGGCGGACTCCTGACTTCTGAATTTTTTGAAATTGAATGTCTCTGTTCTCCAGGCGGACTCTTGACTTCAACTACAACTTAAAATATAACAACCTCCATTCTCCAGGCGGGCTCCTGACTTCGACTACTTAAAAATTTTAATACCTCCATTCTCCAGGCGGGCTCTTGACTTCATCTACAACTTAAAATATAACAACCTCCATTCTCCAGGTGGGCTCTTGACTTCAACTACAACTTAAAATATAACAACATCCATTCTCCAGGCGGGCTCCTGGCTTCAAAATAAACAAGAGATTGATTGAAAATTAAAACTTGAATTGTATCACCTCTGTTCTTCAGGCGGGCTCCTGATTACTAAAATCTAAATTATATGTCTCTGTTCTCCAGGAGGACTCCTGACTGCTAAAACTTGAAATGTATGCCTCTGTTCTCCAGGCGGGTTCCTGACTTCAAAATAGGCAAAGCAATCGATTGAAAACTAAAATTGGAATTGTAACACCTCTGTTCTTCAGGCGGGCTCCTGACTGCTGATATTTGAACTGCATGCCTCTGTTCTCCAGGCGGGCTCCTGACTTCTGAACTTGAAATGTATTCCTCTGTTATCGGGGCAGGATCCCCACTTCAAAACTTAAAATTAAAGACTGAAAACTTAAAATTTAAAGACTGAAATGTATTCCTCTGTTATCGGGGCGGGATCCCCACTTCAAAACTTAAAATTAAAGACTGAAATGTATTCCCTTGTTATAGGGGCGGGCTCCCCACTTTAAAACTAAAAACTTTTGTCCTAAACATGCAAGCTTTGAGACTACCCTACACTCCTATGTTACTCCTTATTATCCTGTGTTTTAACCGTACCTTACTTGCAGTCAAACCTGATTACTTCTTGCTTTTCCCTCACGGAGAATTCCTCTTGAACAAACAACTTTTCTGCCCCTGTTTCAATCAAAGCAAATTTCGTTAGTTTAAAATGGTGGTTAGTTGATGGCAGTCTTGCTGCAAAATCCTTCCACTGCCTTGCTTTGTGTTGACTGGCTTCCTCGAACTGACCTTGAATCGCTTGACTTTCTGACTGACCTTCCCCTATTCCACTTTACGACACGGTGTTGTTGACATACTCTGGCCATATATTGTTTTACCATTTTCGGGAGCTGGTAGTGAGCTTTGAAATCTTTTCCCCTTTGCATTGAACAAAACTGACATTGGAACATCTTAGACAGACAAAACCCCCAAAAAGAAAATGAAATGCAATGATTTTATGGATTAAGGATAAGAAGAATCCAAAACCAGATGACTGTAAAAAACAAGGAAAAAGAAAAGAAACTTATCTGACCGGAACAGCTGGCATCAATGATCATGACATGCATTTCGGACTAACCGGCCCAATATGTCCAACTAACTAGCTTTTAGTTGCCATACTTCATTGCTCAGAACTTCCATCACTTGATTACCTTAACCAAACCAACCCTGTTTATCTTGCGGTGCCACGGAACAGTTTTTCACCGATTGACCTTTATCAATTGACCATTTCTCAATTCACTTTTGCCTTAAGGTGCCCACGAGGGTTTTCACCACTAAGACTCTCTCATTTTTATTTTCTCTCAGCTCCCGTCACCTTACGGTGCCTGTGAAGGTTTTCACCAATAAGACTCTCTCATTTTTTTTTGCTTGAATCAGGATGTTACCCCTGTCATGAATTACCTCTACCTGCTTGACTTGGCATTTCCCAAAAATTGATCAGAAGGTCTTTCTTTGGACCGTAATGTCGGCTTTTGGATGGGTTAGAAAGAAAGGTATAAAAGGCTCAAAATAATTTCAAAATGGGTTAAAACTACAAATTTCGGAATCCAATTTCTCACAACAAACCACAACTTCTGCCCCAGTTTCTTGCTCGGGGACTTTTGGATTTTTATTTTGGTATGACTGAACCTCAGAGAGGCTGCCTACGTACCCTTTCGGGATCAAGTCGAACGTAGTTCACTTCATAGAGACTACGTTGTTATGTTTCTCTTCTTTCTTTCTGTTTTTCTTTCTTTTCCTTCTTCATTTTTCCTTTCTTTTCTTTGTTTTCCTTTCTTTTTCTTTCTTTTTTTTTTCTTTTTCTTTTTCCCCTTTTTTGATATCCGGCACCTGCGTTTCCTGATTATGCCGTTGATTCCGAAAGAGGGGTATGAATGAAAACAATTAAGGCTCAAAGGGGATAACAATGGATAAAGTGTTTGGATAGCAGAACAAAACGCCTTCGTCATTTCAATCTTTAAAAGGTGCCAAATACAAACAAGTATATTCAGAATAAAGAATCATACATAGTATCTCTTGACCGCATCGGAATTGATGGCCATTTCTACACATTTTCCTTCTATGTCTGTCAGATATAGTGCACCATTAGACAACACTCTGGTTACAAAAAATGGCCCCTACCAGTTTTGGGCAAATTTTCCTTTTGCTTTAGCCCAATGAGGCAGAATACGTCTTAGCACTAACTGTCCGACTTCAAACTTCCTCGGACGCACTTTCTTGTTGTACGCTCTTGCCATTCTTTGCTGGTACAGTTGACCATGACACACTGATGCCAATCTCTTCTCGTCAATCAAACTCAACTGCTCGAGGCGGCTTTTCACCCATTCATCATCATCGATCTCAGCCTCCGTGATGATTCGCAGAGACGGAATTTCCACCTCTGTAGGTATTACTGCCTCAGTTCCATACACCAATGAATAAGGAGTCACCCCCACCGAGGTACGAACGGTAGTGCGGTACCCTAACAATGCAAAAGGTAACTTCTCATGTCACTGTCTAGACCCTTCAACCATCTTCCGGAGTATTTTCTTTATATTCTTATTGGCTACTTCAACCGCACCATTTGCCTTGGGACGGTATGGAGTAGAATGCCTATGGGTAATCTTAAACTGCTCACATGTGTCCTTCATCAAATGACTATTAAGATTATCCCCATTATCCGTGATGATTACCTTCGGAATCTCAAACCGACAGATGATATTTGAGTGCACAAAGTCGACCACAGCTTTCTTAGTCACAGACTTAAACGTCTTAGCTTCCACCCATTTGGTAAAATAGTCTATAGCTACCAGAATAAACTTGTGCCCATTTGATGCTGCTGGATCAATTGGCCCAATAACATCCATGCCCCATGCAACAAAAGGCCATGGTGCAGACATCGTATGCAGTTCTGATGGTGGAGAATGAATCAAATCTCCATGCACTTGGCACTGATGACATTTACGCACAAAACTGATACAATCCCGCTCCATAATGAGCCAATAATAACCTGCTCGGAGAATCGTTTTTGCCAGAACGTACCCACTCATATGCGGTCCACAAACTCCGGAATGTACCTCAGTCATGATAGATGTGGCCTGTCTTGCGTCCATTCATCTCAACAACCCGAGGTTTGGAGTTCTTTTGTACAACACTCCTCCACTAAAGAAAAACCCGCTTGCCAATCGCCGAATCGTTCTTTTCTGATCACCGATGGCCTGTACCGGATATACTCCCGTCCTGATGTACTTTTTGATATCATGGAACCACGACTCGCCGTCGAGTTCCTCTTCTATCATATTACAGTAAGCATGCTGATCACGGACCTGAATCTGCAATGGGACAACATAAGCCTTATCTGGATGATGCAACATCGACGCCAAAGTAGCCAAAGCGTTGACAACCTCATTATGAATCCTTGGAATGTGCCTGAACTCTATAGACTTAAACCGCTGACAAAGCTCTTGCAGACATTGCCGGTACGGTATAAGCTTTAAATCCCGTATTTCCCATTCTCCTTGAATTTGGTGTACCAGTAGGTCCGAATCACCCATGACCAAGACTTCCCGTACACACATATCTACAGCTAATCTCAATCCCAATATACATGCCTCATATTCTGCCATGTTGTTCGTACAGTAAAAACGAAGCCGAGCTGTAACAGGGTAATGCTGACCTGTTTCAGAAATAAGTACCGCTCCTATTCCCACGCCTTTCATATTTGCAGCCCCATCAAAGAAAAGTTTCCATCCCGGCTTCTCAGCTTGTTCCAATTCATCAATGTGCATCACCTCTTCATCAGGGAAATAAATTTTCAAAGGTTCGTAATCTTCATCGACGGGGCTCTCAGCCAAATGATCAGCTACTGCCTGTGCTTTCATTGCAGTCCGTGTCACATAGATAATGTCGAACTCTGTAAGCAGAATCTGCCACCTTGCAAGCCTCCCTGTGGGCATAGGCTTCTGAAAAATATACTTCAATGGGTCCAAGCGAGATATGAGGTAAGTGCTGTAGGATGACAAATAATGTTTCAACTTTTGTGCCACCCAAGTTAGGGCACAACATGTCCTCTCCAGATGAGTATACTTAACCTCGTAAGATGTGAACTTCTTACTGAGATAGTAGATAGCCTGCTCCTTTCTACCCGTAACATCATGCTGCCCCAGTACACAGCCGAATGAATTATCCAAAACCGTCAGATATAGAATCAAAGGCCTCCCTGGTTCTGGCGGGACCAACACGGGTGGGTTCAACAAATACCGCTTTATCTTATCAAAAGCCTCCTGACATTCATCAGTCCATTTGACTACAACGTCTTTATTCAACAATTTGAAAATCGGCTCACAAGTTGTTGTGAGCTAAGCGATGAACCTACTGATATAATTCAATCTTCCCAACAAACTCATCACCTCAGTTTTGTTTCTTGGAGGCGGCAATCCCTGAATAGATTTGATCTTTGACGGGTCTATCTCAATGCCTCGACGACTGACTATAAACCCCAACAACTTCCCAGATGGCACTCCGAAAGCACACTTTGCAGGATTGAGCTTAAGATTGTACATGCGAAGCCTTTGAAAGAACTTTCTCAAATCTCTGACATGGTCGGACTGCTGTCTAGACTTCACGATCACATCATCCACATACACCTCGATTTTCTTATGTATCATATCATGGAATATTGTTGTCATGGCCCTCATATAAGTTGCCCCAGTATTTTTCAAACCGAACGGCATAGCCCGATAACAGTACGTTCCCCACGACGTGATGAATGCCGTCTTTTCTACATCTTCCTCGTCCATTAGAATTTGATGATAACCCGCGTAACAATCCACAAAAGAACCAATATCATGTTTGGCACAATTGTCAATCAGTATATAGATGTTGGGTAGTGGGAAATTGTCTTTTGGACTCGCCTTGTTAAGATCACGATAATCGACACACACCCTGGTCTTGCCATCTTTCTTCGCACAAGCACAACATTAGCTAACCAAGTGGGATACCGTGTAACCCGAATGACCTTTGCATCAAATTGCTTGGTAATTTCTTCTTTGATCTTCACACTTATGTCCGTTTTGAACTTTCTCAACTTCTGCTTGACAGGAGGGAGTGCTGGATCAGTGGGCAGTTTGTGAACCACTAAATCAATACTTAGACCTAGCATATCATCATACGACCACACAAAAATATCCTTCTATTCGAACAATGCTTTAATTATCTCCTCCTTGAGTCGTGGCTCCAGATAAACACTTATTTTAGTTTCACAAACATTATCTTGGTCCTCTAGATTAACTGCTTCTGTATCACTTAGGTTAGGTTTGGGTTTTCCTTCAAAGTGACTTAATTCTTTGCTAATTTCCTCATAGGCCTCATCATTGTCACATTCCGCCTCATCATCACACTCGATTTCTTGCATTATTATTTCTGAGTTAGATTGGCTTTTAAAACTGGGCCGAAGATTCCTCATGCATGTCAAGTCATTGATATCAGCATAAAAAGAACTGTACAAAAAAAGAAAGAAAAATGGAAACAAAGTTAGGAATGAAGAAAGAAGAAAAATGACTTTTCATTGAATGTAAAGATAACAGGATTGTAACTCATCCAAACGGACGGAACATAGCAACTGAATTACAAACCCTGGAATAATCCAGGTGAACTAAAGGAAAACAAAACCCACTACCACGACTCCTTCCGAATTGGAAGAGGAGTAACTTCCCAATTGTTGACATTAGCACATGGTCCGATGTACTATATATCTGCTTTGCTTGACCCTTCCCCGGCCTCAACCATGTTCACTTCAGCAAATACCCTCTCGAACACCTTATCCAAGTTCCCCTCTGCACCAATCAGTGGGCCCGACACCTTTGCCAATGACTGCTTCTTGACACCCGACCTGACGAAGGACCTGGACAAGCGTGGAATCGGTTTGGGAAGAACCCAAGCTTTATTTTTCAACTTACGAGCTCTTCTAACATCTACCGTTGTTGGTTTGAACCCCAGTACGAAAGTGTCCATGTTTTTGGGCAGAGAAACAGGTTGAACAATGCCCTAAAGCTCAGCTCCCAGACCTTTTCCTGGCACGAACCCATTACTCAGCATTTCTGATACTACCATGACAGTCGCAGCTGCCACCCTGGGACATGGAATTCTTTTACCCTCGGGCACTCTGTTCACTGGGACCGTGTCGAAGACCTGATAAACCCATGGTCCCTTATCATCTTCAGTTTCTATAAAGGGCACAATGGCATCATTCATGGCGCATGTGGGATCTTCCCCATATAACACGATTTCTTGTCTGTCCCACTCGAACTTGACATTTAGTGCAGTGTGGAAGGCACTGCATTGGCCGCGTGGATCCATGGTCGACCCAATAAAATATTGTAGGACACTGCAGCATCCAACACCTGAAATTCCATAGTGAACTCGACAGGGCCAATAGTCAATTCAAGTATAATATCCCCCACTGTGTTTGTTCCCCCTCCGTCGAACCCTCGAACACAAACACTATTTTTGCGGATTCTATCATCATCAATCTTCAACTTGTTCAATGTGGACAATGTACAAATATTAGCACTTGACCCGTTATCGATCAACACCCGAGTAACCATTGAATCTTCACACTTGACCGTCAAGTAGAGAGCTTTATTGTGTTCTGTGCCTTCCACATGCAATTCATCATCAGAAAATGTTACCCTGTTTACCTCAAAGATCTTGTTGGCAATTGTCTCCAGATGGTTCACTGAAATTCTGTCGGGCACATGAGCTTCATTCAATATATTCATCAAAACTCGGCAATGCTCGTCAGAGTGGATCAATAATGACAACAACGAGATCTGGGCCGGTGTTTTTCTCAATTGTTCAACAATGGAATAATCTTGCACTTTCATCTTTTTCAGAAATTCCTCTACCTCTTCTTCCGTCACAGCCTTCTTGACTAGCACTGGATTGTCTTTAGCGCCCCTAGCCTTTCTCAACTCTTCGGGAGCAAAACAACGTCCCAACCGAGTTAATCCCTGTGCTTCACAACTCTCTTCCTCAATTTCCTTTCCTTTGTATGTCACCACTACCTTGTCATGTTTCCACGGCACAGCTTTGCTATTAGCCACGGGTAATTGGACTACCGGCTTTATGACAACTGGTTCTATGTAGGCCCCTTTCACAACAACCACGGGTGCAGATGATGACCCTGATATCACTAACTTGACTGGCTCTGGCTTCTTTGCCGCAACAAATGGTCCTTTTTCCATTACCAACACTGGCTTATCTTTTATCGCTTTTAGCTGAACCGCTGGCCTCGCGCTAACTGTCTTTTCTTTGACCTTGGCTTCTGTAGAACGGATCACCATGACCGTCTGCGATGGTTTTTTAGGCGTTGTCCCCTTATGTATCAGTTCGATCATATTGGCTTCATAATGCGCTGGTAACGGGTTTTGATTGATGTTTGGAGCCTCCGGAGCCTGTACTTCAATACGGCGATTATCAATGAGTTCTTGTACCGCATTTTTTAATTTCCAACATTTTTCAGTATCGTGCCCTGGCATCCCTGAGCAATACTCGCAGCTAACAGAATGGTCCAGGTTTCTGGGAGGGGGATTTGGTGCTTTGGGCTCAATTGGGGTCAACATTCCCAACGATTTCAATCTCTGGAAGAGAGTGGTGTAAGATTCTCCCAGTGGAGTAAATGTTTTTCTGTTCGGGGCCTTCTCACTTCTAAAAGCTTGGTTTGGACAGAAACCGGTTCCTGGTCTATTTGTCCTGGGAGGTGGATAGGTGTTTTGTGGGGGTGGATATGTGTTTTGGGGAGTCGGTGCACGCCATTGCGAGTGCGCCGGAGGCTGAGTGTATGTCTGGGCATGGTGGATAGAAAAGTGTGGTTCTGGTGGTGGATAGTAATATTGTGGTGGGCCATATGGGGTATACTGGTAATTTGGGTGGTGGGGTCTGGGTTGGTTGTAGTAGGGCAGAGGGTTATTGGTCCTGGACCAAGTACTAGCTTCAACTGTGGCAACTTCTTCCTTCTTCTTCTTTCCGAGTACACCACCAGTACCGCTTTGGATGGCCTGGGTAGTTGCTTTCAATGCCTAATAACTCTAGATTTTGTTAGACTTCAATCCTTCTTCAATCATGGCTCCCATTTTTACCACTTCATTGAATGATTTTCCAACGGATGTCACCAGATGACCAAAATAGGTCGGCTCCAACGTCTGCAGGAAATAGTCTACCATCTCACTCTCCCTCATCGGAGGATCGACTCTTGCTGCCTGTTCCCTCCAGCGGAAACCAAATTCTCTAAAACTCTCCGCGGGCTTCTTCTCCAACTTCAACAATGACAGACGATCGGGGACTATCTCAAGGTTATACTGAAAATGGCCAATGAACGCTTGTGCCAAATCATCCTATGTATACCATCGGTCGGGGTCCTGTCTCGTGTACCATTCCAACGCGGACCCGTTCAGACTTTGACCGAAATAGGCTATCAACAATTCATCCTTCCCCCCAGCTCCTCTCATTTTACTACAGAAACCTTGGAGGTGGTCCACCGGGTCGCCATGTCCCTTGTACAAATCAAACTTGGGCATTTTGAAACCTGCGGGCAACTGGACATCCGGGAAAGGGCACAAATCTTTGTATGCAACACTGACTTGGTTGCCTAAACCATGCATGTTCCGGAAGGATTGCTCCAGGCTTTTGACTTTACGAATCACTTCCTCCTGTTCCACATTCTTAACTGGTTTCTCAACTTCTCCCGGGATCTCAAAATGGGGTGTATAGGTATATGGCTCAGGCGCTTTGAAAGTGGGTTCTGGAGGGTAATATTGGGTGTCGTGAGCTTGGAATAGCGGCTCACTGGACGATCTATGTAATGGGCTGGGGGAGGTGCCACAAAGACTGGAACCATGGGTGGGGGAGGGTTCTGTTTGGGTGGTGGAGCTGGAGGAGCATATGAAGTAGTACCATAGCCTTGGGTGTGATAAGGAAAGGCTGAAGATGCATGGGGAGTAGTGGGCTCCTGAGCCTGATCCAGAGGTGGGATGTAAGATGAATTAGCGGGGTATAGTGGTGTCGGGTGCCCCTGAGACCATGCCCGATGCATTTCGGCCATTTGCGCTTTCAATTTACGCATCTCTTCTTTCATAGCACCCACATCTGTCACCTCAACTTCATTTGAAGGATCCACAATACTGGTATCCGAATCTTGTCCTTTCATGTTTACTTTATCTTTCGACCGGGTGTTGTATGGGTGAGTTGCCAGAACTGCCAATCAACTAACCACCTGCCTGGACTTACACACGTTGACAACAATTTCATTAGCGATTAGGTTTCAATAGATTGGATAACCGCACATTGGGCATGAATGCACCTATACAGTCAACCATTTCTATTATGCATTTGCTCGACTGCATGCGTCATCCCGACATTTTCTTAGTTCCAACTGTAAGCTTTCTCTTTGTTTTCTTTTCTCTTTTCTTTTCTTCCCGCATTCTATCCCTTTCTTGTTTTTCCGCTCTTTTCTTTTCTTATTCTTCCTTCCTCTCTTGTTTTCTTTCTTTCTTTTTTTCTTCATTTGGTTGCGGTCGAATTCTATGGAGATTGCCTACGTATCGTGACCCCGCACGAATCAGACCAAACGTAGTTCGTGAAAATAAGTGCCAAAATAAAGGAACAATTTTTGGAAATTTTCAAGTTTTCATTACCTCAACATTCTATTACAAACTAAACATTTTGAAATGGAAAATAACAGACTCCAACTAAACTCAAACACAGACTCCGAACATACTAGCATACTTGGACGCAAAAAAGAAAACAAACTGACAAACAACAAACTCTAAAATGGAAAATACAGACTCGATCTATGAATACATTAGTGCTTCAAAAGTGGGTGCCTGCGGGGCATCGTTCGGCCTCGCCGCGGGCTTAGGTGCCAAATCCCTTTCAAGTTGCTCCAGCTCATACATGGTCCGCTTGACATAAATCATCACTGCCGAGAAGAAGGTAGTACAGGTCATGTCTTCACATGCCCGACATCTCCTAAGGATGGCGTGGGCAATGGTCTCAATCCTGTCCCTTGTTCGACCCTTTTCTATAAGCAATCGCCTTACCTGATTATTGCGAGCCTCCAACACATGAGAATCCTGAAGATGCTGATCCTGCAGCTGCTGTATTTCTACCTCCATTCGGGCCAGTAAATCATAGCAATGTCCACTTTCGGTCTCAAAAGCTTTGGCTTGCTTAGCTACTTTATCCTCTAGGGTGACCACTTTTCTTTTTAGACTAGCAATGGTCTTTTCATAATCATTCTTCAGTTGTTGCAAGTAATGGGTGCGTTCTTCTGTTCTTTTTGCCCACTGTGCCTTGAGCCCTGCTATAGTACCCTTGGATTTTTCTAACTCGTCCCGACACTCTCTGATTTCATTTCTCATCCCCTTTATCAAACGCTCATCCGACCGGCTCCTCGGTTGTTTATCGGCGGCTGTTCTCATTTGTTGGATTTGGTCCCTAAGCGCCTCATTTTCTTGGGCCAACCTGTTCTTTTCTCCCTGATCAGCGGCGACTTGCACATTGTTTTCAAATTGCAGGTTCTCAATTTGTTGCTTTAGTTTTCCTATTTCCACCCTGTAACTTTCTTCTTTTGCTAGCCAACCCCATTGTTCTTGCGAATCATCCGTGAATTGTTGGACATGGGCTCTTTTAGCAGGCCTCTGATGGATCTGGAACATTTTCCCAAACCATGCACTATACTTTGGGTCCACCTCACCTTTAGCTAAATCGCGTACCATAGTTTTGGGCTCAAGGAATCTGCATTCATTCCACAACTTGCGAATTTTATCTTCCGGGAACGTGGATCTCGGACTTAACTCGATGACATGCTTGCTCAAATCTTCATCTTTAGGGACAACTTGGAACCTTCCCAATTGGCGCAGTACCCGATGGGGAACATATGGTTGGATGCTCCGGATACCCATTAACAAAATATAACATTCTCCCGCTGCCATGTATACCATCTCGGTAACAGGTAACCACCTGAATGCCCACTCAATTTGATCTGCCGTCAGTGACCTCAGTCGTACAAACCAATCTTCAATACCTTCGGGGAATGCAACACCCGTTACCCGCTTCTCAAATTCTTCAATGCAGCTTAAACCAGTCAGCCCATAGGTCATATACCCAACTCGGTGGCAGAGATGTTCTTGCATCCACAACTGAAGTAATAAATTGCAACCTTGGAAGAAACTTCCTCCCTCCCTGCACACAGTCAATGCTCGGTACATTTCTGATAAGATCAGGGGAACTATAATGCTATCAGCCCTCTTGATTGCGACATCAACCATCCCCACAAGACCTATCTCTATTTTGTTATCTTCTCGTGGACAAACCATGATTCCCAAGAATGTCGTTATGAATGTCAAGGTGCGTCTTGCTTCCCATTTACTTCTGTTTCCAGCATGAGTCAGTCCCAAATTTGGCTCTTCGAAACCCCGTGGGGTACCTTAACGCTGATATAGGAATTGAAGAGCACAACATCCTCCTAACAAATCATCATTGTGCACGGTCCGGCTGATATTTAACAAATCCAGAAATCGGTGCGGAGATACCGGCCTCGGTGACAACGAATATTGACCCCTCAGATTTCTGTTCAGCCCTGCATAACCCGCGATTTCCTCCAGCGTAGGTGTAAGCTCAAAATCCGCAAAGCGAAATACATTACGGGTCGGGTCCCAAAATGGTATTAAAGCCTCGATGACATCCGACCTTGCCCTGACATTTAGTAGACCGATGAGACCTCCCAAAATTCTGACCACTATTGCTTTGCTGTTTTTTTTTCAAATCGTTCCACCACATGTGGAGGTGGAGGGGGACCTCACTAAAGACGGTGAACGGTTTATTTTCGACTGTGCTCATCCTGCACATTTATTAAGGTGGTTAAAAGGAGTAGAATTTATTTGATTCAAAACAAAGCTACTATTTTTGCTTTCCCAAATTTAAAATGAAAGACCCAATTCGTCAAACACGGCCCTTCAGCACTTCGGAAACGAAGATTTTAAGGCTGTGTGGATTAACCGGTCGAAATCCTAAAAATGACCAAAGGGGCCGTTTATGCAAAATCAGCCTTCCGGCGTCCCTTTCGGGCACATTCGGCTATTTTTGACGAAAACGGCATCGCCTGACTTATTCATGACAAAAATTAACATTTGACATTTTTTGGCTATTTTTACAAAGGGGAAGTTGGACACGATGAGGGTTGCCTACGTATCTCACGCCCTGTGAGAATCAAACCTGCGTAGTTCGGGCAAAGAAACTAACTATATTTTGAAAACAAGACCTCTTTTTTCCATTTTCCATGGCAAGACAAACTATTTTATTTTTCCCTTTCTATTTTTTTTTTGAAAACAAGACAAAATAACGACTTTTTTTTTATTTTCAACAAACAATAAACAACCTATTTTTCCCAGGCTAAAATAAAGACTCTTTTTTTTCTTTTTAACAAACAATTTTCCAAAAATAAAAGACTCTTTTTCTATTTTTCTTTTGCTTTTAGTAAAACAGACTATTAAAAATAAAGCATTTTTCTTTTCCATTTTCTCAAAATTTCGGCAGAGTTTCGACAGTGTTTGAGCATTGGTTTTTCTAAAAACAAAGCAATTAACTCTCTACACTGCTATTTCTCTCTTTTTCTCTTTTTCTCAATTTTCCGATATTCCCAATTTTCAGAGGCCGGTCAGCATGCAAGTCTGGGGAAAATAAATGCGTAAAACAAGTAGGATGCATCAGGATAGTCTTTTCATTTCAGGTTGCTAGTCCTAGACGGACCCAACCCCTGTGTTGAGTCCCCTAAGTCAAATGCAATATGATGCAAATAAGCGTTCCTACTAGGGATCCGGCATGAAGTCAAGTTATTCTAGGTTCAAAAACCTGGGTCTGTGTTCTAAACAGTGTACCCGAGCGGACAACTCGAGTCGAGGAGGGGGCAGCGTACCGGGGACCCGCGAGATCGTCCGGCTTTGCAACTTATCCGAGCCTCTTTTTATTTCAGGGTATGATACTAACAGAATAGGGAGTCTCAACCAGTAAGCACATCCCCGGAGGTAAGAAGAGAAGGGTTTCGGCAAAATTTATATACAATTCAGATAATATCAAAGCGGTAAACATTTAGCACATTAAGCATGAAATATGTAGGAAAATCAGATAACGCCAAATACAACAGTTATTCTAAGCTCGAATTCTGAACCCTGAACAAAACCAAAGATTCTGGGTTCTTGATCCCCAGCAGAGTCGCCAGAGCTGTCACACCTCCTTTTTCGCTACACCCCGTAAGGGCATAAAGGAGTTTTTCCACTTAAAGGACAATCGGAACGGGATTTGTTTGTTAAAGTTCAGAGTCGCCTCTTGGGAGATTAATGGTATCCCAAGTCACCAGCTGAATCCCAAACCGAGGAAAAAAATGACTCTGTTCACAGTCCGCGAACCAAAAATCCGGACAAGGACTTCTGTTAACCCGGGAGAAGGTGTTAGGCATTCCCGGGTTCCGTGGTTCTAGCACGGTCGCTCAACTGTCGCATTTAGCTTATTAACTGATTTTACATGAAGAACCTACGTGCCAACTTTTACTTTTTACCGCTTTTATTCAATGTGTATTTATTGAAGAGAAAGTGAATGTCATTTAAAGCGTGCTTTCGGATCGCGTCACATGAAATGCACCCGCAATCCTAAGCACACTCTATCCAACATTTTGGGATTTGATTTGGGTCGCATGAAATGCACACCCGAGTTTAAGAAGGTAATTTTATTAGAATCGCGTCTAAAGAGGCTAACGCGTTATTATCTTTTGGGAGGGTCGTGACATTCACTGAACGACCCTTCCCGATTTTCTAAATATTTTGAAGCCTTTGTTGGGGGCCCCGCAAATTTGCATTTTTATTGGGCGAGGCTCGTCCCATTTTATTTTAAGGATAAACCTAGAAGCAACTATATTTTCTAACTTTTTTTTTGTCTCTAAAAGAAAAGAAAAGATCCTAATTGATTATTATTAAAACTTGGGCTTCAAGTTCAAGTTCGGGCCCAAACAAAAGGAAGGACCTTTTAGCTTGGACCCGCTACTTAACTCAAGACCCGAGTTTACATTATTGCTAAGCTTTGAATCACCATTATCAATTCATTCTTGGGCCCAAAGAGCCCAAACCACACTATGGGTGCATGTTTTAATTCCCAATAGCCACAGACATCGGGCCCAAAGTTGGCCCAAGTCACACAATCCCCATTAATACGCATGGATTAAGTAACTCAAAATAGTCCAATTAGTTGTGTATGCCTAGTCCAAACAGATTGCCGATCTGAACCATTAACTAAAATCAATTACGGTTATATGTTAAGAACCAACATGCGGACATGACTCACTGCAGTTCAATATGGATTCAGCTTGAATATAAAACCTGATTTCAAATTCAAAATGATACTTCAACTGTTTCTGATTCTCTTTTACAAACGAAATTAAATCTAAACTAAAAGTACTAGCTATGTACAAATTTTAACTGGACGACTCCAAGTTTAAACAATCCAAAACAATGGCCAAGTGATATGCAGACATACTGAAATTTAACATTACATGATCAACACAAGCTCAACCAAAATAAACTGCTAACTCTGCATTTATTGCTTCCAGGAACACTTCTAATGAGTTTAACAGTCCACCATTTATCAATCAGTAATTCAATACAGTCCTAAAATGAATATGAATATCTAATCGAATATTTAAAGCTACAACAACTTTCAACACATTCCATTGAATAGATGGCAATTCATTGTTATTGACTTTCTAAATCACTCATACATTTGAACCAAGTCTCCACATCATTTGGGATAGGGAAAGTGTACCTGGATAAGGGAAATATGAGAAGAAAATAATGTCAGCCACTTTGAACAGCAACAACAACCAAACTCAGCAGTATAGCATCACAGAACAGGCCAGGAAATGATTTTGAAAACCAGAAATACAAGCAGACTCAACAGATCAATTCAACACACACTTGAAATGCACTCCTAGCCCTCAAAGCTGAACCTAGATGCCTCTGAAATCCTGCTGGACCTAAAACTCAACTGAAATCCAAACTAATAGGCCCCAAGTTCAACTAAATCAGTCGTTAATCACTTCTGAACACTTTTAGAAATAGAAATTCAACTGGAGTTGAAATGCTATCTGAAATTGAAAGCGAGGAGAGCCTTTGGTGGGGATTTTTGGGCTGAAAGTTGAAGCCCCTTCCTCAAGGCACTTGATGCCCTCTTATAGGTGACAAAAAGAGGGTGAATCAGATTTTAGGTTTCTCTTTTAGTCATTCCCTTATTTTCAGTTTGGTCCCTCTATTTTTGACTTGTTAAGCAAGCAAATACCTCTATAGTGCTATCATCTACACTAAAGTACCATTTTAGAAGGTCCTAGGATGCTCTTCTACCCACAAAATACCTATGCTACCCTTATTAATGTTTT
Organism: Nicotiana sylvestris; assembly: GCF_000393655.2. Classification (NCBI taxonomy): domain Eukaryota; kingdom Viridiplantae; phylum Streptophyta; class Magnoliopsida; order Solanales; family Solanaceae; genus Nicotiana; species Nicotiana sylvestris. Next base: position 32,625,136 of record NC_091062.1, read on the forward strand.
GAAATTACCATTCTTGCAGAAACTACCATTTTCTATGCCTAAAATGCCCTTCCAATAGTCTGAAAATTACAGACTAAAGTTAACTGATCCTAATCCCTCACCCTAGCTAGAATTTAACTAAAGTTAATTAATCAAAAGATCTTCTCAGCTATATCCAATCCAACCATCTTAAACACTACATCAATTAACACTAACTGAAATCAAACTAAAACGAATTCCAAATCCCACTTCACATGAACAGGATAAAGAGGAAACCTAATTATGCTATCGGCCAATTAGCACTTGGATATTTAACCAACAAAAACCAATAATCAACACAAAATTTGAATAAAAGAAACACAAGTGAAAATTAATCAGAAAAAGAATTATGCTAAACATTCGTATCACTCCTAGAGGTAAACTTAAACTAAACTGGAAATCATGATTAAACAGAACGACGAATTAAACTGGAGAAAGAAGGAAGAAACTTACTGGCATTCAAACTTTTATGAGAAGACCTCCGAAATCGACTTCCGATTAATATTATACGTTTATTTCAACGAAAATAAACCTATAATATTAAACAGAAATCGATTGATTTAAAAAAATCCTCAATCCCTAGACCGGACTGTGCAAACCCTAGATTCCAAATTTGTTGAGACTCAGTGTTATTCGAGGGGTTCTGACTGTGGATTCGTGGTGAGGAAGGTCGGGGACCCTCTGGTATCGATTTAGGGCCGTTTGGACGAAATAGGGTTTTGGGCCTGATTTTAAAATCAAGATTCGAGAGGCTTGGGTTTGATTCGAGGAAAGCCATTATCAGATATGGGAAGAGGAGGACGAGAGAAGATTGGGGTGTCAATTTGGTGAGGTTTGGCATCGGCGCCGCAACCCTAGGGCGGTGGGGTTTGGTGGCGGCTCAGATTAGGGTTCTTGGGGAGGGGTCTTGTTTAGTGAAGACGATTGAGAGAACAAAAAGGGGGTGGGGGTGGGGCTTGTTCGGACATATAAGTATTAGAGGGTGAGGGCTTCCTGGCCGTTAGATCATGAGACCTCGACGGCTCAGATTCGAGGTTGGTCAAATGGTGTCGTTTCGGGTGAGCTGGGGCTGGACCGGGTTGGGGGGCTGATTGGGCCTGGGAGCTGGTTTTGGCCAAACAGGTTGGGCGATTGGTTTTCTTGGGCTAGGACGAAATTTGAGCCCAAAATGAGCAGCCTTCTTTGTTTTCTCGTTTTTTCCCTCTTTTCTTTTATTTTTCTTATTATTTCCTTTTTGTTTTCCATTTTGTAATTTTTATATTTTTTCCAATATTATAAATGTGCAAAAATTAAACTAAAGTCCTAATATTCCAAAGCTAAACTAATTAAATTCTAAAATTATTTAAAACCTATTTTACGCCAAATTCACGATTAAAACAATTAAAATGCAAAAGTGAACTATTTTGTAATTTTCATGTTTGGTTCTAAAACAAACTAACCCCTAATTGATCCTAAAAATATGAAATTATATCCTAAATGCAATTGCATATTTTTTTGTATTTTATATGAATTAACATGCACAAATAAAATGCAACAATTATCAGAAAATGATACCACAATGCACAAAAAATTGTAAAAATAAAGAATAATTATTTTGTTTGAATTTTTGGGAATTATTCATATATAGGGCAAAAATCACGTGCTCACAATATTCTCATCAAAGTAAGACTATTGAATTTATGTCTCATATGCATGTGATAATGTTTTAAAAATAAAATGTGTCGGACAAGTCGCGAGATTGGCTCTCTCACACGAGCAATCGCCTCTTATGTCAGAGAATGTGAAGAGATAATTTTCATTGTCATGCTGTGAATTATAAACCAGACAAGAGTCTCTCTAAGAAAATGAGTTTGAGGATCACTGAAGAGAGAAACTCGGGTTAGACATCAAGAGGTGTCTTATGTTGGATAATTAAAATAAATGAGACACATGCACCAGGATAAGGTGAGAACATCGTAGTACGTGTTTCATACCACGCGTGTTAGGAGACCAATGGGTTAATGAAAGAATAGTTCGCTGCTTCTTCATTGTGTGAGACCCTGAAAAGTTAAAATTAACTTTTCATTGGAATACCCTTTGACCTTTTACCGTTTCTTGAAATTTCAATCAATGTTGCTACTTTAGCATGTCACTAATAGCCTTGAATGATTCGGCAGTGCAGTGCATGTCTAGAAAAGAGTTGATTTGGAACAGATAGATCCGAGTAGAAAGGGAAGATGATTAAATTAAAATAATCTAACTAGTGTACACAAGCCGACTATTACACTGACCATATAAATGTCGAGTGTAATTGTGTATATAAAGTTAAATTTGAATTCGAGTTCACCTCCTAAAGAGGATGAGGGATCGAATGAGTAACTACTGAAGTAGTGAAGTCTGGGGTAGTGTGAGTACTGATATCCTCATATTAAAAGTGAATTCTTTCCATACGTGATTGAATTCCTATATAGGGCTTATAAAACCTTGAAGGCAAGCCTTGATGCTCACAGGTCGCACGAACTATTTGTCGTATGAATTGTGTGTCTAGTTGATATAATATTGGCTTGGGTCTTGTCCACCATGTGCGAAGTGGGAGATGTAAGTTTTTGGGATCGTGGGTCGCCTATGTGAACCGACCCGATCCAATCTTACCCGACCCGCAAATAAAGAATTATCTGATTTTTAAAATAAAGGACGAATAGTTGTGTTATAACTGTTCAACCTTATCCTTAAAAGAAGGGAGAACAGTTATAACTGTTCAAATCCTTTTTGAAAAGGGGAGGGAACAATTATCTGATAACTGCTCAACCTCTCCTAATAAAAAGGGGAAGTCTTCTGCTTCAAAAGATAGAGCACGAGAGATATAACGTAGAAAACAAAAGGAAAAACAATCCTCACTTTCTATATTACATCATCACACTAAAGGCATTTGGTTTGTGAACTTTAACCTTAATTTCCTTGTGAAATCAAAGGAGACTTGGGACAGATTCTTTTGGTAGCAACAACAACAATATCCGCTGTGAATTTAAGGTACACAATCTGTTATTTTTGCTCCGAATTAATATTACAGAAAGAAAAGAAAATGCATTTTGAAATTGAGTTGAAGAGGGGAAAAAAAGACAAACGTTGGGGGGGGGGGGGGTTTAGTTGTTAGGCTTGAGTAACCATTTAATTGCATATAATTAAAGGATCCTATGTTATTGTGGATTTGTATGTGATAATTAAGTCTATAATTAAGCATAATTATGTAAAATACCTTGTTATAAACCACTGTTTAATGCTCTAATAGAAGGAAGAGGAGAAAAGGAGTCGTAAATAAATGTATTTCATCAAGTTTCATCGTACAAAGTTCCTGAAACGTTTAATTCTCTCCTTTTTTCTGCAAACTCTCATTTCTACTACACTTGTCATGCAGCTTATGGTCGTCTTTTTTTATGTCATCCATCACACGGCCAATTCCTCAAATACATTTTCAATTAGTCGTAAGATCCCTGAAAATACTTTTGCATCAAAATTCTGAGATTCTCCTACAATGTCTAAATATAGTTATAGAAAAACATTTCTTTTTAATATTTTTGGTTTCATATAAAACCTTGAAACACTATACGTTTATTTTCATGTAATTCGTTAGATCAGTGATGTATTGAGGCAGTAAGGAAGAAGATAGCCTTACGCATCAGGAAGGGACTTGACTTGTTAGCAGTATTACTGCGTGTTTTACGGATTAATACATGTTATTGAGAATTATTAAATGAGTTTCGCAAAATATTTGTTGTGGCAATTTGCGACCCTAACCTAACTTGTGCAGGTTCTATGATTTACACCTTAATCAGACTCGATATAATAAAATCTTCTATTTCCCTCTATTATTTTTTCACTTCTTTATTTTTAGCTAATTGCATCTCGAGCTCAGCTTTTGACCCTACATCTGACTCTTGAACTCTTCTTCTCGAGCTCGTTGAATAATCCATAGCATTATTGATGTTCATTTAATAATAATAATAATAATAATAATAATAATAATAATAATAATAATAATAATAATAATAATAATAATAATAAAAACAATTGTTATTATTATTTTCATAAATTTCTTTTCTTGTTCAAATCTTTAATGTCATTAAAAATTTCATTCAAAATGAATAATATGATTTTTTATACTTATCGTTGAATGTCTTCTTCTTTTTTTAGTGTCTGAAAAGTGCATAGGATTTAGGAAAAGAGGCTAGAAATAGCTGTTTGAACTTTAGTGCTTGACGAAGATGGCAAGTAATGAAGAGAGAAGAGAGTATTATTCGAAGAGGGAGGAGTTTGATATTTAAATTAAAGAGCAGGGATATATACATGATTAATTTCACCCCACAAGAAGTCAAATTGAAATGAAATTTAAAAAAGTTTTGGTCAATTGAATGCATATTTCACACTCATATTGTCAAGAATTACACAAATACCACAAGCCACTTAGAAATAATACAATATACATTACTTCACTCGTTTCAATTTATGTGACATACTTTTCTTATCGGTCCTTTTAAAAAAGAATGATATATTTTATATTTAAAAATAATTTAACTTTAAATTTTTTATTTTAAATATTTTACCTTTAGTGAGAAACTTTTATAGTCACATAAATATTATGGATTCGCAAAACTTTACCCTTTAAACTTTTAAGATAATAAATTTCAAAAAAAAAAAATCTTCTTAAATTTTGTGTCAAATCAAATTAAATCAAATAAATTGAAAATGAAAGATATATATGAAGCCAACCAAAATTAGAGTGCAATAAAATGAGACTACCAGCTTCATTAACATTTCTTAAATTGGAAGAAGTTGCTCGGAAACTCAATAACGAATCTCGTCGGGATTGTTGACTTTTTGCTCTTTCTTCCCCTCCTTTAACTACAACGATACGCTAGTAAGTTGAAATCTTAAATAACAGCCATGTCATAGGGATCTGTCATGGTTGACTTTGACTTCATAATTTTACCTAAAGAGGGAAATTAAGGAAAAAGAAAAGAACGTTTAAGGTTCTGAATAATCCCAAGTGATTTGATTTAACGATTAAGAATAATTGTCAAAGTTAATTACCATCTGCATAAAAGAGAGCTGAGTTTAACTTGTATGCACTTGTTATTATATAATTATTTTACACCATTAGGTTAATGTAAGATCTATAATAAAATATAATTGTGTATACATTAAAAAATAAGAGACGAATTTTTTGCTAATACGTTGCTAATTCATATATCGCTAAACAACCGGTCGCTAAATGGACTTTTGATAAATAGTTATTAAATGTAATTAGCAACTAATTTTTGCTTTTAGCCGGGAAATTTATCCGCCGTTAATACTTTTTTTTAATGATAATTAACTAAATTTAGTAGCCTAATAGTAGTAAAATAAATTACTTGTTATAGGAGTAACATGTTAGTACTCCCTCTGATTCAAATTAGATGAGATACTTTCATTTTTGGTCTGTTCTAAAATAAATGATACATTTTTAAATTTAAACTCTTCATTTTATCCATTTTACTTTTACTGAGAAGATTTTATAATCAGATAAATATTATGGCCTCACAAAGCTTTTACCTCTTAAGTTTTTAAGATAATAAATTTCAAAAGTCTTTTTTTTTTTAAACTTCGTACCGAGTCAAAGTAACTCATCTAAATTGAAAGGATGGAGTAATACATTTGATACTATAATTTTTTTTTTAAAACATGTAAGTTAAATTCAAAAAGAATATTCACTATGAACTTCGTCGTAAAGTACTTATATAGATAAAGAACAACTGAATCGTAGCTTGACTTTATAGGTTTTTAAATAGAAAGTCAATACAAGGAGTTGAATATAAAGAGGCAATTGTCCTCTTCGTTTTTCAATTGAAACGAGGATAGAATATGAAAGTATACGTTATAGTCTTCATAGTCTTCGCTTCTATGGCTTTCACGGCTTGTAATTTATGCTGCTGCTTATGCGCCGGCCGAGATAGGATTAAGAAGCCAAAAGGATCCGACGTAGAAATAGGTACAAAGAAAAAGAGCGCCACCAGCTATGGCGGCACAAAAGACGGGAATATGATTGTTTTGGCCGGGGTTGGTGCTGCAGTAGCTGGCACTGCGGCGGCTGCAGCTGTGGCAAGTAGGAGTGCTAAAGATAAACGGAAGGGTAATAGCAATATTAGTGGTGGTTGTGGAGCGGCAGTTGGAGGTGGTGTTACGGATAATTCTGGTGCGAACCAAGGTTGTTGTTGTGGTGGCGGTGGTGGTTGTGGCGGCGGTTGTGGCGGTGGTTGTGGTGGGTGTGGAGGTTAGTGTTGATTTGGACACTAGCCGGCTACGTTGGCCTTTTCCTCTTCTTGTGTTGTTTTTAAATTTTTTATTTGTATGTTATTTCGAATTGAGAATGGACTTCCGAAAGGTGTGTAAATGAAATTATGAATGATTGCATCTACGATAGAATGAGATCATAGCGATGGGGGAAAAGTACAAATTAAATTTATTCATGAACTTTGTGAAATTAATATATTCATGTCCTCGCTTAAGAATTTGCTTTAGAAAGGATCATGTGTAAGCATAAACTTTTAATTCATACAAGGATTTTGAACATGATAATCTTACATAAAATTGTTACATAAAACATACCTGAATCGTAAGTCATTATCACGAAGCGGAAGCGTTAATTGGAATTGGTTTCTCGCCTTTGCCTTAGCTTTACGTTACCGCCGACTTTAATAATGGAAGAGAGAAATAAAAATACTGTAACTCTAATGGGCAGGGAGAGGACCAATTTATAGAGGTTCTCACTTAATCTGGTATGTCCATCAAGTAACTAATCGGACGGATGAGATTTGATCATTAATTAAATATTAATTATGGGCCTTAAACCTATTGGGTCACATACACGTAAGAAAAAATAACTTACATTCTCCCATTTGGCCCAATAATCACATAATATTAATATTTAATATAGGAACATTAGTTGCGCATAAACAAATCTCTTCTATAACGTCCATCATAAATACCATAATACGATAAACTATTAAATGTGAGTTATGGCGGTTATATATAATTTGTCTACATACTCCCTTCCATATACTACAACATTAGTAACTTATCGTACCAGGTCCATAAGTTATAAAATATTATGGTCCACAATAATGTCTCATTGAGACTTATCTTGTAATATCTCAAAACAATAATGTGTACACCATTATGAGAAACAGAAAATTACTAATGTATATCAGAAACACATAAATGAGTTCAGAATGTCAAAACATCATAAATACGGCCAAGACCCATTCTATGTACATGTTCTTTAAATATCTTTGGTTGCAAACCTTTCGTTACCGAATCTGCAATCATGAAATCTGTTCTAATATGCTCAAGTGACACTCTTTGTTTCTGAACTTCCTCCTTGACGGTAAAGTACTTTAATTTCATATGTTTGGAACCTTTGGAGTACTTATCATTCTAGGAAAAGAATACTGTTGCAGAATTATCACAGTAAATTTTCAGCTGCTTGGTAATAGTGTTGACAACCCCAAATCCTGAAATAAAATTTTCTAGCCATAATGCATGAATTGTGGCTTTAAAACATGCCACAAATTTTGCTTCTATCGTGGATGTAACAATGACAAACTGTTTGGCACTCTTTCATGATATTGCTCCTTCAGCTAATTGGAACAAATAACCAAACGTGGATTTTCTAGTGTCAATACATCCAGCGAAATCTGAATCCGAGTATCCAACAACTTCCAAATGCTTGGATCTCCTATAAATGAGCATGTAATCCTTCGTTCCTTTCAGGTACCTCAAAACTTTCTTTGCAACTTTCCAATGATCAATTCCTGGGTTACTGATCACGCCCAACTATGCCTTATAAAAGACAAAGTGCTCATTGTATAGTCCGACTTATAAGTCCGGAGTCGAATCCTTAGAGAACTAACCTGTCTATTACAACTCTTAGTTATTCTAGTACAAGCTCAAACAATTTTCGGATGCAAGATTCTTATCAATAAATATTGGGATTTGTTTAACTAAGGTAAAAATGATATTAAAACTAACAATGGACCAAATTAAAGATAATTCAATGGTAAAAAGATCTAGGGTGTTGATTTCCCCAATTGCTAGTTTAAGTCTTAACTCTTCTGCTATAATCTCGCCGTAATACTCTATGAGGATTATGAGCTATGGGTTACCGCAATTATCTCTCGATCAACTATGATAATTTACTAGAGCATTCTCTCGAACTACTCTAGCTGATAATTTATGCAGCTCTGAATTATCCCACTAAAGTTACGTTATCTCTAACCCCACTTTTAAATTCAAGTAATACATTTCTTCAATTACCCAAAAGTGGTATTGTCCAACAACAATCTAACCTAGTATTCTTTCTCAAGCAACACAAGGCATTAACCCGATTAATCAAGGGACCATTCAATTAATCACCATACAAAACATAGTTGAACAATCATATAATAAACCCGGCTCGATTATAACAAAACTGAGTCAAAACTTCATCTAACAATTGGTTCCATCAACCCTAGATTAAATGTTCAGCTACTCATAGTAAAACAAGATAAAACCATAAAATAACTCATGATCTCAAAATAATGATAAAAAGAAGAAGAATGAAAAACTCTAATGGTGTCTTGATCTTCTCACACTTGTTCTTACCTCTAATTGAGTCTAGAAACAAGCTTAACCTTGATTTGGGCGAGTTTGTTGAGTTTATATAGGGTTAGGATAAGTTTCCCATGATTTACACTTTGGCCCTTAAACTTCTTGGCTTTCTTCAGATCGACCGCGGCACGATCGCGGTCATTTCCAACCATTTTGTTTTTCGCCTTCTTTCACCGCGTTCAAGCCGCGGTCCCACCGCGGTCGCGGTAGGTTGTTGCCTAGTTTTTCTTCATCTTTTCTTGTTCGTTTTCATCCGGGCTCTTCTCGATTGGCCTTGTATCTATATTTTTGATCCCAAAACACTCTATATCCTCCTCCTAACTCGGAGTAGTTCCTGTAAAGCATAAACAACCTCAATTAGAGCATTTTGTTATCATTTAGCACTTAAAACATCAATAAAGTATGGTTAACTTAGAGCATAAATAGCATCTACATCGTATAATATAGGTTACTATTAGTTATTCTGATATCTTCCCAATATTCCGACCGCAAAACTAATATTCGGTTTTGTGCAAGTTTGAGCATACATTAGACTACCAACAATAGAAGAGTAAGGAATTGATTCCATTTCTTTTCACTCTACACCATTCTTAGGGCATTGCATGAGACTAAATTTGTCCCCTTTTTGAATTGGAATAATTCCTGCTGAACAATTGTTCATGTTAAATCTCTCTAGAACTCTTTCGATATAGCCTTTCTGAGACAATCCCAATAATCCTTGTGATCTATCACGGAATATTTCTATTCCTATCACATAGGATGCCTCACCCATATCTTTCATTTTAAAATTCTTAGAGAGAAAATCTTTAGTCTTACGCAATATACCTAAATCATTAGCAGCAAGTAGAATATCATCAACATATAGGACTAAAAATATAAACTTTCTCCCACCGATCTTTTGGTATATACACCAATCAACGGTATTTTCCACAAATCCAAAAGATGTTTGTAGACGTGTGATTTTTGACCCTCCCCGGGAATTTTCACATTTTTAGCGTGAATATTTAAATTGGGTCTAATATAGCTATTTTGACTATTTTACTTTATTTCGTCGCAAAAGAAAAATTACAAAAAATAATATATATATATATAAATTTTAGCTTATGTATTTCTCATAAACTTGAAAAAATACAAAAAATAGTACCTTATTTTTGTACTTTATATAATTTCGAAAATTATAAAAAATATAATTTTATTAATGTTTTGTAGTCATTTTAATCTTGAAAAATACAAAAATAGTACTTTATATTTTATCTTTATATGAAAACAAAAATAACAAAAATAGTTTTATTTATGCTTTGTACCTATTTTAATCTTGAAAAATACTAAGAAAAAAAAAAGAGAAGAAATAGTTTTGTTTTAAATAATTAGTCTTATTTCGGTAGTTATTTTGCTTGCATAGGATTAATTGAATTACATCGTGTTTTTATTCTCGGGTCCCGGCAAAGAATAATATTTGGGTTTAAACTACCCGTTTTTAGGCCTAATTTTCAGACCTGACCCATAATAATCCGAACCCCACCGCGCATGGGAGACACATGTCTTGGACCCCTACACACGTGGGGTCCATGTCCTTTGAACAAGGACAAAACACATGGGGGATTTAAAAATTGAAAAAAGCTGAAAAAATTTGGGAAGGGGAAGGGACAGAACGTGAAGGGGGGGATTGGAAAATCAAAAAAAAAAAAAAAAGCAAAAAAAACTTTTGGGAAGGAGAAGGGACAGAACATGAAGGGGGGGATTGGAAAATCAAAAAAAAAAGCAAAAAAAACTTTTGGGAAAGGGAAGGGACAAAACGGGAGGGGAAGGAGGAGTGAAAGAATTTTAAAAGCAAAAATTTTGGAAAGAGAAAAGGGAGGAGAACGTGAAAAAAAGGGAGAGAGAAATTTTTTTTGGAAAACAAATTAAAGGAAAAGGCCACTGTTCATCTTCTTCTTCATTTTGAAGAAGAGGAAAACTGAAGAAAACCTTCACGCCATAGCCCATGGCCTCCTCCTCTTTCACGTCAAAACGACCATAACCAGCCTCCCCGTCGCTTCCTCGCGCACAGCAGTGAACCAAACAGTCCGGCGACCACAACCCGTATCCCATCATCACTATCGTCCCCAGCTGCTCGTCGCAGCTGCTGCTGCCTTCTGCTTCATTTTTTCTGTCCAAACGACCCCGCTACCAGTCGATCACCACCATCCACGCCCCAGCCCCGTCGACCACCAGCAATCCACCACTGCTGCTTCACCATCCTCACGTCCAGCAACCATAACCCCAGCCCGCATCGTCGCTGCCCCCTCGACCCTACTGTCACTCACCAGCAACACACCGGAAAAAACAGCAATGGACATCAACAAAAACGTTGTTCTCCTTCCCCATCTCCACGTCCAGTCCACCAAACCTCCGGCTCTACCTCACGTCAGTCATCGCCCAAACAACCAACAGCCCGTCAAGGTCGTCGAGAGAGACAAGGTGAGCGTCGAGGTCGTTGACAATCTTGGTTCGAGTTTTTCGTTTCCGTTGAGGTCATCGTTGTTCGTCGAGGTCCGTTACGTTGAGGACGAAGAAAGGTCCGTTTCTGTCCCTCTCTTTTATTGATCCATAGATATATTACACGATTCTGTGAGTTTTGGAACCTACTATGATTCTAATGTTGGTCATTGACTGTATTTTGTTTAAGTTGGGTTTTAATGGTTGAACTATGTGTTGAATACTTTATTCAGCATATTTCAAAAAAAAAAACGAAAACATTACAAGTTTGAGGTCCAGTTTTATTCTGTCTTTGTTCTGTTATTGCGTGATTACATTTTTAGCCGGAGTGATACTTGAATCTCGAATGAATACGTGATATTGCTTTAGTTGTAAAATTTCCATCTTTTGATTCTCTGTTTCGGGCTTTTCCCTTAGCATGCTTCTAAACTTCTGTGATTGAATGATGAAGCGTGAATTTAGGTTGTGAATGAATTATGAAACTGTTAGTTCTCATGAACGAATGAGCCTTGATCGTTATTTTTATTAATTATTTTCGGTCGTTATAAACATTCGTAGCTTACTTTAGGCATGTAGTCAAATCATCATCGTGATTAGGGGTACGGTTCTCGTGACATGGTTACAATGCCTAAAATTCGGGGGTACATTTTATGTAACCCGATTATAATGACTTTAAGATAATCTTAGTGAATAAATTAGGATTTTTTAGAGGCGAATAAAGTAGATAATCATAGTTGTTTTTAGGTTTGCCTTTAATAAAAATGAGACGAGCCTCGCCAAATAAAATACAAATTGTGGGGCCCTCAATAGACGGATATTTTAAATACTTAGAATTCGGGACATGTCGTTTAACGAAATTCCGCGGCCTTACCCAAAATAATAATACGCTAGTCGCTTTAGGCGCGCCTTAAATAATTTAATTTTCTTAAACTCGGGTGCACATTTATGTGACCCAAATCCAAATCTCAACGGAGTCAAAGTGTGTCGACGACCACGGGTACATTGATTATGACGCGGTTTGAGATACATTTTCACAACGTTGCAATTCCTTGTAAAAATAATAATAGTTATGAAAGCGGTAAAAAAGTTAAAATTTGCACATAAGTTCATATTTATATAAAATCATATAATCAAGCCGAATATGACAGTTGAGCGACCGTGCTAGAACCACGGAACTCGGGAATGCCTAACACCTTCTCCCGGGTTAACAGAATTCCTTATCCGGATTTCTGGTACGCAGACTGTAATATGGAGTCATTATTTTCCTCGATCCGGGATTAAAATTGGTGACTTGGGACACCCTAAATCTCCCAAGTGGCGACTCTGAAATAAATAAACAAATCCCGTTTCGATTGTCCTTTAATTGGAAAAAACTCCTACGCCCCTCGCGGGGGCGGAAAAAGGAGGTGTGACAGCTCTGGCGACTCTGCTGGGGACGTTAACCCAGAACCACTGGTTTAGGGTTAGAAATTCGAGCTTAGATGAATTGTTATATTTGGCTTTATTTATTATCTGATCTTATTACATGTTTTGGCCTAAATGTGCAAAATGATGCTTTTTACTGCTTTGATATTATTTGAACTGTACATATAAACTGTGTCGAAACCTTCTCTTCTTACCTCCGGGGATGTGCTTACTGGTTGAGACTCCCTATTCTGTTAGTGTCATACCCTGAATAAAAGAGGCTCGGAAAGTTTCTAAGCCGGCTGGCCTTTTGGTTCCCGGAAAGGAGCTCCTTCCTCAGCTCGAGTTGTCCGCTCGGGTACACTGTCTAGAACACCGACCCAGGTTTTGAACATAGAATAACGTGACTTCATGCCGGATCCCTAGTAGGAATGCTTATTTGCATCACGTTGCATTTGACTTAGGGGACTCAACACAGGTGTTGGGTCCGTCTAGGACTAGCAACCTAAAATAGAAAAAGACCATCTTGCTGCATCCTGTTTGATGTGCATATTTATTTGCTTCAGATCTGCATGCTGACCGACTTCTAAAATCATCAATTTTTAAGATAAATTATGAAAAAAAGAAAAAGAGAAAAATAACAGTGTAGGGAGATAACTACTTTTTAGAAAAATAAAACCAAAAGTCCAAAAAGTATCAAAACCCTGCCAAAATTTTGAAAAATAAAAATAAAAATGTTTTGTTTTTTTTAGTTTAATTTATTTGAAAAAAAGGAAAAAGAAAGGAGCCTTGTTTACAAGTTTAGTTTATGTCTGCGCCGGTTTGATTCTCACAGGACGTGAGATACGTAGGCAACCCTCTTCGGGTCCAACCTCCCATTTTGTAAAAAATCGAAAAAATATATGTCAAACTTTTAATTTTCTGTCACAGAGTCGGGTGATGCCGTTTTTTTTATCAAAAGCCGCATGCTCCCAAAAGGAACACCGGAAGGCTGACTTTGTATAAATGACCACTTCTGTCATTCTTTTTTATCGCACAACCTTAAAATCTTCGTCCCTGAAGTGCTGAAAGGTCGTGTTCGGAAGATCTGTTTTTTTAAGAAAATAATCAAATCATTTTGAGTCAAATAAATTTTCTTTTGTTTAATCATATTAATAAATGTGCAGAATGAGCACGATTCAAAATGAGCCTTTTTCAATCATGAATAAAATTCCCCTCCAATTGCGGCTATGGTGGAGTGATTTAGGCAAAGAAGGGCATGACGAAATCAAGAAACATTTGAAAGGTCTCACGAGTTTGTTGGACATCAGGCCTCGAGGAGATATTATAAGAGCCCTAGTCCCTTACTGGGACCCTGCGCACAATGTCTTCCATTTCTCGGACTTTGAACTCACCCCAACTTTAGAAGAAATAGCAGGGTACATCGGCAGTACTGAGGTTCCGTTGAGGCATAAATACCTGGTTGCTCCAAGAGCCGTAGTAGTGCACCGGTTTCTGGACTCGTTAAAGATAGTCAGAACAATCCATAACCCTGATTTGGCAAAAGGTTTTTGCACTCTGAGCTCCATATACCAAAGAGATGGCCACATAGGAGGATTCAACAAGCCAGAAAACAAGTTGTGCAGCAAAAGTAACCGTCGAAAGTGGGACGAACATAGACGGGTTGCTTTCATGATAACCTTCTTAGGGCTTTTAATTTTCCCGAGGAAAGACGGGAATATTGACATAAAAATAGCTGGGGTCATCAGTACTTTGCTCACTCAGAAAGATAGCACGCTGGCACCGATGATTGTATCTGATATGTTTCGAGCTCTCACGGCCTACAAAGCCGGAGGAAACTTTTTTGAAGGTTGTAACTTGTTGTTGCAAATGTGGATGACCGAACACCTATGTCACCGAGCCCTGTTCCTAAGCCATGGGTCTTCTGAAAAGACATGCATAGAGGAGTTCTACACCAGAATTAATGAGGCCCGCCTACCTGAAGGAGTCTCGGCATGGGCTTCATATTTCCGGACCCTCAATGCCAGTCAAATACAGTGGACACTGGGATGGTTACCGATCGACAAAGTCATATACATGCCAGCAGCTAGACCCCATTTTCTCTTGATGGGACTTAAGAGCATTCAACCTTATGCGTCGTATCGGGTTTTGAGGCAACTTGGGAGGTGCCAGATAGTGCCCAAAGATGAGGATTTAAGCACTCAGGTAATTGAGATCAGTTCCGATGGTCAGTTTCCTGAAGCGAGGGTCCGCCAGATTTGGAGCCAATGTCAATACTTAGAGGCAAATACTTGTGTGTTGAATCAAGCAAGAGGGGAAGTTTCACCTGGATATCAGGCTTGGTACAAAGGGGAAATGTCGTCTGGAAGTCCGGCTAAAAGATCTCACCTTCAAGAGTTTGCCAAGGCTTCACAAGAACATTGGGACCGGTTGGCCAAAGAGCGGGAATATCTTGCCGAAATAGGCAAGCTGAAACAACAGATTAAGGATCTAAAATTTAAGAACAAAGTGCAGGTTGATGCCGACAAGGGAAAAAAGAACAGATTAACCAGAGAAAGCGAGAACCTCAAAGCCCAGATCCGGAGGATGAAAATGGATGCCAACAACCAACTGAGAAGCTGGGCTGATACGAGGTTGATAGCAGAGTTGAGGAGTCAGGTCAGCAAAAGCCGAGAAGACTTGGAGAGATCTGAGGCTTGTATAGCAAGAATGCAGATCAGGTGGGCAAAAGTTACAGCAGCGCGGAGAGAGCACCTATGGCAAGTGAAAAGGGACTACGAAATGAGTGTTACAACATTGAGAGAAATAAACTCCATTCTCAATAATCGGGTCCTTAAACAAGCTCGGGATGCTAGAACAGATAGGGAACACTGCTATGAGTCAATAGCCCGAATGGAAGAACAAATGGAGAGGTTCCAAGATCATCTCATTGACAATACTCGAATATTGGGACTAAAGAATCAACGGATAGAACAACTGTGCATAGAAAGGGATAATATCCGAGGTAGGATTGATGAGATTGGGCACTACATCTACATGATATGCCTAACATGTGAGCAAATACCTCGTGATACCCTTCTTGCCTCCATCATGGGCTACGTCCACCGGATCATGAATGAGTTGAAGAACTTGCAAAGGGGTCTTACACCAAAGCCCGCGGAAAGGCCGAATGATGCCTCGCGGGCACCTAAATTGAAATCTTTAATGTATCCCTAGTTCAAGTCTGCACTTGTTTGTTTTTCAGAGTTTGTTGTCTACCCCTATGTTCTCTTCAAACATTGTTAATAGTGTGGAGTCTGTATTTCGTTTGTTTTCTTTCAAATAACAGTTTGTAATAGCATATTTGGGTAACAAAATGTAAAATTGGGTCTTTATTTTATGGATGCATGAACTACGCCTGGTCTGATTCGTGCGGGGTCATGATACGTAGACAATCTCTATAGGATTCGACTTTAATTTAAAAAAAAAATAGTAAAAAATAAAAGGGTAAAAGAGAGAAAGAGAAGAAAAGAAAATGTCCCTGAAACACTTAAAAGAGGCACAAATGAAATAAGCTGGGATGATGCATGCGATCAGAGCAAAAGCATGTTAGAAATGGTTCACTGCCTAAGAACATTGCATCCCCAATGTGCGATTACAATATCTGTCAAGACTCTAACACTGACAAGTTTGTTGTTTTTCCAATAATACCAGTTAGTTGTTAGAGCGTACTGGCACCGTACCATTATCAAACAAGATCGAAAGGTCCTATACCAGAAAGCATGACTGGATCAGACAACAATGTTGAGTCGGAAAAGACAGCACATCAGATGCTGAAGGAAGCCATGGAAAAAATGGAAAAAATAAGGCTGGAAATGAATGAATTGCAGATAGCCTTAGCTAGAGCCCAGAAGGGGCAGGAACTACCTGTTACTCCTACTCTCCAACCAGGACACACGTCAGAATATCCCTCTCCCGGTCCTTCAACGAGTTTCCCAAGCCATCACTACTATCAGGGAAGAGAGGCTTATGATCCCCAAGCTCCACCACCCAGTCAAAACCCTCCTCCACCAAATGTTCCCGTCTTTGTGGCACCTCCTCCAGCCCCATTGCATAGATCATCCAGTGAGCCGCTGTTTCAGGCTCACGACACACAATATTACCCCCCTGAACTCACGTTCAAAGCACCCGAGCCACATACCTATAATCCCCACTTTGAGGTACCGACGGAGATTGAAAAGCCGGCTAAGAGCCTAGAGCAGGACGAGGTGATGCGGAAATTTAAAAGCCTGGAGTAGTCCTTCAGGAACATACATGGGTTAGGCAACCAGGTCAGCGTAGCTTACAAGGATCTATGCCCTTTCCCTGACGTTCAATTACCAGCAGGGTTCAAGATGCCCAAGTTCGATTTATACGAAGGGCATGGCGATCCTATGGCACATCTATGGGGGTTTTTGTAGCAAAATGAGGGGAGCGGGGGGAAAATATGAGCTACTGATAGCTTACTTTGGCCAGAGTTTGAGCGGGTCGGCATTAGAGTGGTATACAAGACAAGATCCGAGCAGGTGGTACACCTGGGATGATCTGGCACAGGCTTTCGCAGGACACTTCCAATACAACCTTGAGATAGTCCCAGACCGTCTCACATTGCTAAAGCTTGAGAAGAATCCCGGGGAAAGCTTCCGGGAATTTGGGTTCCGGTGGAGAGAACAGGCAGCCAGAGTTGATCCTCCGATGAGAGAAGGGGAAATGGTAGACTACTTTCTGCAAACTCTAGAGCCAACTTACTTTGGTCACTTGGTGACGTCAGTTGGCAAATCCTTCAACGAGGTGGTAAAAATGGCGGTATGATCGAAGAAGGACTTAAGTCCAACAAAATCCTGAGCTATTCGGCAATTAAGGCAACAACTCAGGCCATTCAGAGCGGCACGAGAGGTGTGCTCGGGAAGAAGAAGGGAGAAGAAGTCAAAAAAGTTGAAGCAGGTACTTGGTACAGATCTAGAGGTCCTTCACCCTACTACCAATCCAGACCCCCGCAACCTTACTACCCACCAGGGCCAAAATTTTCTGTCCATCATGCCCAAACATATCCCCGAGCTCCACATAATCCACCTCAGTATTATCTTCCGAACAATGTCCGGTCATATGTCCAACCATCAGGTCACCCCCTATGGCGAGAGCCAGCACCACATAATGCATTCTTGCCTTCACAACGTTTTCGAGCACCCAACGACCCTAGAAAATAGGGGCATGGAGGGGAACAAAGGCAAAGAAATAATTTCACGCCGATTGGGGAGTCCTACACAAGTTTGTTTGAAAAGTTAAAGCTTTCTGGCCTGATTAAGCCGCTCCTTGGCTATACTCCAGACCCATATACAAAAGGATTCGATCCTGCTATACGATGCATGTACCACTCTAATGTCCAAGGACATAGCATTGAAGACTGTCGTTCTTTGAAAAAGGAAATAGAAAGAATGATTCAGGAAGGGGTAATTGTGATCAATGACAGTGATAGGGAGCACGCGAATCCTCTTGAGAACTTGTTGACAGATGTTGATGATACTGAAGTTGGTGATGGTCTTGGCAATGTTGATATAGAGCTCAATGGCTAAAATGTCGTGCTTGGTAGTTGGAAAGACACTCCATTTTGGGTCAGCCGGAGATGCCGGCTTGGTAGTTGGAAAGACACTCCATTTTGGGTCAGCCAGAGAGGATATTTGATGGTTTATTTTGTTGTCATTTCTGTTGTCTGGATTATTCTTAGGGTTGTAATCCGGATATTGTCTTGTGTCAAACCCTCTTGTCCCTCCATTTTTGCCACAATGGTTTATTTAGTTTGGTCCAGGTTTGTTTCATGGTGTACTTTGGTTTGTTTTGCTTACTTTGTTATTCGAACCATTCCACCATTAGTCTAATGCACGTTTCGGTCTTTAATTTATTTCCAGTAATTTTCTTTGTTTAGTTCTTCTATCCTTTTGTTGTGTCTTTTGTTCAAACATCGATTCTAGTGACATGACATGCGCACACAATTTTGGCCCAATCTTAAAAGCTGATCATTAAACCATTGGGAGGTGATCGAAACGTTTAAAGGAAATAAGAACGGTTTGAGATATTTAGAGCCCGAGTCATATGGAACTGGGGCAAGTAAAACATAAAGAAAACCGTTAAATGCAAGGTTTGCCAAATTGACATGAGGGTCGTTCATGATAATGCGAGTGAGAGTGTTTCCCAACGGTGCTTTAGAGATGACAAATGAAAAAGCAAATGTGTGAGTATAATTGTCAAGTCCAGCACCATCAGAAGAGGCTACAAATCTTGTTTAATTGTGTTGTTTGCACTTGGCATGTTTTGAATATTGGAATGACGAAGGCATTTTGTTCTGCTACCTAAACACTTTATCCTTTGTTACCCCTTTTGAGCCTTATTTATTTTCTTTCATACTCCTCTTTCGGAATCAATAGCAAAGGGTAGAAACACAAACAGAAAAGATAAGAAAAACAAAAACAAAAAAAAAACAAAAAAAAAACAACAAAACGACAAAAGAGAAAAGAGAAAAAAAAAAGAGAAGAGAAAGGAAAAATGATAAAAAAACAAAAACAAAAACAACAAAAACAAAAGAAAGTCAGAAGAAAATAGAGGAAGTGGGAACTACGTTTGACCTGATTCCTCAAAGAGGATACATAGGTGCTTCACGGCTCGGTCATAATGGCCATAATGGTCATAGTGTGCATAGTGTAACATAATATAACAAAAAATAAAAATTCCCAAGCAAGAAACTGGGGCAAGGGTTGCGCTTGTTGTAAACAAATATGATTCCGAAGGTTATAATTTTGAACCCCAAATTTATTTTGTTTTTGAGCCTTTAATACCCTTTCTTTCTATCCTATCCAAAAACCCACATTACGGTCCAAAGAAAGACCTTCTGATCAGTCTTCAAAGGATGCCAAGTCAGACAAATGAGAGTCTTACCGGTGAACATTAACACTCTGTTCCACAGCAGAAAGGACTCTAATCCCTAACAGAAAGAGTCATACCGGCAACACTCCAAATCCTCAGCTGGAAAGTGATACAAATGAGAGAGTCTTATCAGTGAAAATCTTCATGGACACCATAAGGCGATGAAAGCTGAGAAAAAAAAAACAAAATGAGAGAGGCTTGATAGTGAAAACCCTTCGGGCACTACAAGTCGAATAAGATTGAGAATCATATGGGGAATCGCCAAGCGAAGATCTTGAAAGACGATTGACGGTAGAGGATAGGCCACATGCGCATGTCATGACCATAAGAGTCGGTATCTACGTTTGATAGGTTTTTTTATTTATAGTTTCTCTTGTTAAAGAGTCATCTTTTTTTCTTTTATCTTTTATTCGGTTCCCTTTTTGTTTATCTTTCTCCTTTCATAGAAAAATTCCCCAGTAGAGTCTGTTTGGTCATAACCAGTGGGAAATGACTTCAAAATAGGCCATCAGTTTTCCAATTATGCAAGATGAGATCTGACTAATACATCCAAGTGGTATAGTCAGCAAGGAACAAGCGCGAGGCCAGTGTCAAGAAAGATATCCCCAGCAAAAGGAGATTGACAAAGATTGACGAGTGTCAAGAGGGATATCCTTGCCGAAATCAAAGATTATAAACCTCAAGGCCAAGGCCCGTGGACAAATCAAGGAGAGCAATAAGCATGATTTGGAAAATTTATGTGAGACTAAAAGGTCGGGGAAATGTCAGTTTCCGATCTATGCCACAAAAGAAGAAGGATATCCCCAGCAGAAAGGGATCATCCCCAGCAAATAATGTCATCCCCAACAAGTTGTCTGGAACGCAAAGCGGGGAAAGGAGAAAGAGGAAACCATCCCCAGCAGGAGTGGCATGACCACTTACCATGTTTTTAAACTAACAAATTTTTTTTTGATTTGAAACAGGGAAAATGAATGTTATCGATGGCGGAAAGACAGTCCATAAAGAAGATCATCAAACCGGGGCAGAAAATTTTCTCATTGTGAAAATTTTCTTGAAGGCAGGTACTGTTACACCCCAAGTTTTCATACGTGAGAGTACATCGTAAGTCATTGATGTAAGCTCGGAAATGAGATTCTATTTGGAAGCAAATAAAGTAAGTTAATAATGTTACCTTGGAGGTTACAAATATTTAAGATCATGAATAATGATTACCAAGAGGGTTGGAAATCTTAGAAGCTAAACCAATTGAAGAAAATAAGTTTCGTCGAAAGTCGACAAGTTTCGAATGTTATAACATGTACTTTGGGGTGAGACTAGGGTTATTAACATGATAAGGAGGTTATTCTATGAGTTATTTTAGTCGTATGATATTCATTTTCTACATTTTGAAGGCAAGCAAGTTGTGGAACAAGAGTTGGCAAAGGTCATCACAAGTTACATTCATAAATTTGCTGAAATTTAGGTCAAATGTATCTGAGAATTTCTCCAAATATACTTGGAATAATGGGGTGTTCTACCTACCAAATTGAAGGTCTACGAGTCTAGTTTCTAACGCATTAAACCGTTTGTCAATACGACATCGGAGTAGAGAGATATTCGCATTTTCGCGAGACCGCGCAAGCAGCTCCCAATGGGACCCACTTAGGCGGTGGTTGACCTACTTCAATTTATAAACGATTTGGACGCCTATTTTTGCTCATTTTTCAACTAAAGTTCGTCTCCAAACTTCTCCTAACCCTCCTAAACATATATCACAAGGGTTTGAAGTGATTCCAAAGTGATTACACCATATTTCAACATCAAAACTTAGTTCTAGTGAAGAACAACACCTCTTTGAGGTTGTGTTGTCATTGAGGATTGTTGTGGGCTGTATTTGGATGAAATTCCAAGTTGTTGCTGCTGTATAAGGTGAGTATAACAACCTACTAATTGTGCTTAAGCTTGCTTGTATGTTGGTTAAGTTGTTAGGATGATAAACTATAAGATAATACTTGGACTAGCTTAAGTCACTTCTATGGTGTTGTATTGCTATTAAGGGTTGTTGTAAAATGAATATAACTTGGATTTTGACTTGAAGTTACTGTAGGAGGTATGTATATTGTGTTCTTGCTTGTGCCTAAGGTTATCTTGATATTGATTAAGTTAAATGGATGGGCTAGACCTGAACTAGTGAATAAAGTTGCTAGTTGGGGATAGTTGAAGTTGTGGATTATTTTCGTTGTTATAAATATATGGTATAAGGCTGGAATCATTGATTAATGACTTCATTATCAAGTTAATGATACTTTTATGTTGAAGTAAGAAGTCTATAAGGATTGATAAGGGGTATACGGATTCCAATCGGAGTTTGCCGCTCGTCGTAATGTAGTTGTGACTTGTTGTGGTTATATGGTGTCTTGATATTGATAATTATGTATTGATGGATTGCTCTGGTCATTGTTGTTGGTATATGGTATTGGAGGAGGCCCTTGTTACAATGGAGATGCTGCCCAAATTTACGTAAACGAGCTACTAGCTTAAGTTATAGACTTAGCCTTTGCTCAGCACTGATTTTGAATCTCCTTATACTATGATAGATTGAGTTGACTTGTTTGAAGAGTTGCTTGGAAGGGATTAAGGACTCAACGGGTTTAAGGTATGTTAAGGCACTTTCTTCTTTCTTTTGGCATGGTCTAAAATGAAATGAACATAAACGATACGCTATTTCATAATGACTCTACTCCTAGCAACTAAGGTTGTCCATGTTGTTCTTTCCTTATAAAATTATTCTAAACAAGTGTGTATGATCCTTAAATCCTACTAAGGTTCATATTGATGGTAGGGATGTCCATAATGTTCTTAAGTCACTCCAAAAGGTTTAGAAGATGATTCCATGAGTCTAGCATGCATTATATATAGTATCTATTTTACTCTACCGAGCCGCGCTATAGTCGGCCGGGTACGGCACCTATTGTGCAACCACTGATCAGTTGGGTTTACCGAGCTCCACGTGGCCGGGTACGATTCTACCGAACCTTATGATGGTCGGGTACGCTTTTACCGAGTCCTCTTTGAGGCCGGGTACGATATGATGATGATGCCCACAGAGGCGAATGTTTTAAAAAGTTTATGTATATATATGTATTATGCATTTCATATCAGTAACCCCCAGAGGCACTCTGATGTTACAGGTTGTATCTCCTTTATCTCTCTCTTTACATTACTGTTCTTGTTTATGCTTTCCTGCCTAACATACTCGGTACTTTATTCGTACTGACGTCCCTTTTGCCTGGGGACGCTGCATTTCATGCCCGCAGGTCCCGATTGATAGGTTGACAGTCCTCCTAGTAGGCTATCAGCTCAGCGAAGGTGTTGGTGCA
Source organism: Nicotiana sylvestris (assembly GCF_000393655.2). Taxonomy (NCBI): domain Eukaryota; kingdom Viridiplantae; phylum Streptophyta; class Magnoliopsida; order Solanales; family Solanaceae; genus Nicotiana; species Nicotiana sylvestris. The sequence goes on from NC_091062.1 coordinate 32,647,992, forward strand.
CTCCACTTGCTCCGGAGTTGCCTATTTGGTCAGTATGCTTTGGATATGTATTGATTGATATGGCGGGGCCCTGTCCCGACCTTTATGATTTTATGTACTCTTAGAGGCTTGTAGACATATGTCAGGTGTATGGATAATTGTATGGCCTTGTCGGCCTATGTTTCGAGTTTACTAATGGTCATGTCGGCCTTATAGGCCCGTATGTCACATATATTAGTTTGTATATCATGTTGGGTCTTCATATGTTGACTATTCCCTTATGTTTTATTCTTGTTATCTCAGGACGAGTTTTCTAGCTCATTTACTCATGATAACATGATAAGAAAGATATGTTACGTTGGTACTCGGTTGAGTAAGGCACCGGGTGCCCGTCGCGGCCCTTCGGTTTGGGTCGTGACAGAAGTGGTATCAGAGCAGTTCTGTCCTAGGGAGTCTACAAGCCGTGTCTAGTAGAGTCTTGTTTATGGGTGTGTTGTGCACCACACTTATAAGCAGGAGGCTACAGGGCATTTAGGTCTGTCACTCTTTCTTCTTACTCTAGATCGTGCAGTAGAGCTTAGTTGTAAGAATTCAAACTCCTAAATTCGACTTTAGTCATAATACAACGATACCTACTTCCACAAAGATAGTTGGTAAGAGATTACATGTGGATGTGAAAGAGTTGAGTCAGAGGAACTCGATTTCACATCATACTTATGATGAGTAAATATGAGGTCTTCAACAGATCGTGTGTGTACTAAGATGTGTATGCTTCTTAATAAGGAGCCTTAAGGCAAGGATATCTATTCACGAATATGGTGAAAATCTATGAGGGATTCAGAAGCTAGATACAAGTTTCAACAAGTAAAAGAAGTAAGGTGAAGAGGGGTACAAGGCACCCAGATAATGAAGATTATCAATATTTTCAAATCAGGCAGAGAAATATAAGCATTTTGGTACCTTCATCAATGACAGAGGTAAGTACAATTGGCCACACCCATCTCAGTTATGTTCTATGGGAGCTAACAGATATTATTTAAGAGAAAGATGGGATATCAGGATCCAGTTGGAGTTAGAGTAACCCAAAAATTGTGGATAGGTTGTTATTATTAACCAATGTTTCCGAAAGATGGTACAAATGTGGTAAAAGATATCCTTCTAAGACACCCAGATGGTGAACTCTAGAGTAGTACAATCAGATACGAATACTGGAATATTCAAAAATTTCAGAATATAGGCAGTGGGATCCTAGAAGGGACAAATATTTACCTTAGTATGACTCTAGCCCCGAGTAAAAAAAAAGAATGTTAGGCATTCTAATGAGATGAAGCTAGGGGAGCTTATAGGGAAAGAACTTTTTGTTGAAGTTTTCAGAATAAAGTGATAGACAAAAAGAATATTATCCGGAGAATAAGAAGAAAATAAATGAAGCATCATGAGTAAGATGTGATATAGGGGTGATAACAGTAAATCAAAATATGACACGATGACAGAGTCTATAGTCAAAGTGAAGGAAAATACAAGAGGTGACAAGCCTTAAGGCAATAAAAGAGTATAAGCCATAAAATCATATTTTTATTTCGAGAAATGAGTTGGTGACTTCAACGTGATTACCAGGAGGAAAGGTTAGACCCCAGAGTAATAAAAATCAGTATGGGCTGGTGAACAAGATAAAACCGAACATGAATTAGGGCCCGGAGGATTTGATAATGGTCGACATCGTGAGAATTTCAAAGATCGTGCTCCAAACAATAATAGAATAGACAACAGACGAATAACCTTTAAAGGTTATTTAGGAAGTCGCTTACCTAAAGCAAGCACTCTGAGCAGAGTTAATCTTAAGGGACTAAATGTGCCAGTTACCGTAGGTGTCACCTTCGTGCGTAAGAAATTTAGTTATCCCTGGTACAGAAGGTTACCATAAGGTGATTAAGGTTCATTGATAATGTGAAAAGACGCCGAATATGAAAAGGTAAAACAAGTATAGGTAGATCGTCGTAGTACTAAATCTTAGTACTCCCCTGAAGGGGGGAATATGGTGTGATATGGTATTAAGTCGGAGTTAAGCGGTTCAGTTAACTATGGAATGGTAAAGGAAGGATGTGGTAAAAAGGAGAAAGGGATGATATTGCATTTATTCAGTTCCTGCAGATATGTTGCGAATCCAGAACATTATACAAGCACGACACCGGGGAGAGGCAGTAAAAGTTTCCGGCCAGGATGTTATTGATAAATAAGTATGAATGGACATTTGATACATCTGGAGCTAGTGGTGAGAGATAAGTTAAGACAAAGGATATATCCCAAGAGGGATTATGCAGAATATATATATATATATATATATATATATATATATATATATATATATATATATATATATATATATATATATATGAGAATGGATCAACGAGTAATTAGTAGTTGATTTAGGAAGAGCCCATTTATGGCTAGACAAGAGGTCACGGATAAATCAATAGATCATGCAAGATAAATGTAGTGAACTGCAACATAATGAATTTAGTCTCGTAGATACAAGATCGCAATCATTTGAAAAAAATTCAGATAGGAGTTGAGGCAATTAAAGGTACCACTTTTAAAGGTTTATGAAAATAAGAGAGAGTGTCACTAAGGAGACAATAAATATTTGAGCTTAGAAGTAACCCTACGAGCACAAAGGCATAAATTTATGTAACTAAGAATTATTATAGGCAAGTAAGAATAACGAAAATTACCTTCGGGTGTACGATATATCAAGCTCGCAACTTTACAAGAGCCAGAAGGTCTCCCTAAGTACTACAATGAAAGACTAGTTGAGAAAATAAGGAAGAAGGTTTCCACCTAAGCATAGTGAGCTAGAGAGTAAATGATCCTGTAACAACAGTCTCACTACAATATTGTATACACTCCATAAGAAAGTGGCACCTATCATGGCTAATGAATGGTAAAAAAAGAAGCTATCAAAGGTGATGTTTGAGATCATATAAGGTACAAGAAATTATAGTATTCGTGGGCAAAAAGGACAAGCCAAGTATTCATGCAACAAGTGATAGAACGACCATCAAAAGTAATTGCTTACATTTAAGGACAACTGAGAAGGCACAAAAGGAAATTTATGGTGCTATCAAGTTAAAGGAAGGTTGGGAGTAGTATAAATAGATCGGTGTAGGTCCTAAGGTAAAGTATTGTAGAGCAACAAGGTTTTAGGTAGATAGGAGTAAGGATATGAAAAGATGAGTGAGAAGGTGACGAGAATATGTATGTCCTCGGGATTAAACCCATCAAAACAAGGGAGCTGATGATTTCCATATGAATAAAAAACTCTATACAGCCTGAATGAACCCAGAGGAGTCTAAGACTAGGTGCATTTAGAAGAGATGGAATGTTGCCCTGGCGGTAGAATAAGGGTGTAATTGTGATAGATAAGAGGATGATTCTTAGGCCTTTGATTGAGTAATGATTTAACGAGAAAGGGATTTCATTAATTGCACGGGATTAGAATACCCCCATAAGATGAATCGCGTTGGGATGCAATGAAATATGGTTATTGAAGTATAGTATTATCCCTAGGTGGATCAGGAAAATCACTTCAGATGTTCCCCAATAAGATGTGAGCCCTAGTGACAGTGTATTACGTAAGAGGTTGCAAGTTATCAGTGATAGATTATAGATCAACATTAAGGTGAATAAACAATAGATGGGTACAAGTTCCAAAGTATGAGATGAGATTTGTTTGTTATTCTTAAGATGAATAAAAATGAGGAAGCACTAAAGGACTTAGATTTATACATATAGGATAAGCAGCGAGAGAGTAACCTGGAGTTGGGTAGCAAGTCTCGGTAATTATAAAACGAAGTAAGTTTTATGGTATAGTATAACCTGCCTAGATGTAGTAAATCCATAAGGATAGATATGCAAGGCTATGAAACAAGAGATAGCAATAGTCTTAAGTTCGATAAAGTACCAAGCGAAAGACATCAATACACCTATAGATGCCTAGAGGGACAACTTTTCATAATTCTGTATATGTTCATACGGTGAGGCTTATAGATTGGCTAAAAGATGGAGGAAAAAGGGAAGACGAGTCGCTAGGCACTCATATAAGGACACAGTCGTACATACTGCATGATATAAGGTAGCAAATGTTACGATGTTGGAAAAATTCCGACCACATGTCATGGCGTGACAAAGAGGCCTAAAAGGGGGGAATGCCCAAGCGTTTGGATTTATTCACAAAACTGTTGCTTAGATGGCAAGATGAACATTAAAGTATTCGTAAGAGCCATAGTTTATGAAATTGATAAGTGCATCAGTCAACATTCGAGGACGAATGTTCCAAAGGGGGGAATGATGTTACACCCCAAGTTTTCATACGTGAGAGTACATCGTAAGTCATTGATGTAAGCTCGGAAATGAGATTCTATTTGGAAGCAAATAAAGTAAGTTAATAATGTTACCTTGGAGGTTACAAATATTTAAGATCATGAATAACGATTACCAAGAGGGTTGGAAATCTTAGAAGCTAAACCAATTGAAGAAAATAAGTTTCGTCGAAAGTCGACAAGTTTCGAATGTTATAACATGTACTTTGGGGTGAGACTAGGGTTATTAACATGATAAGGAGGTTATTCTATGAGTTATTTTAGTCGTATGATATTCATTTTCTACATTTTGAAGGCAAGCAAGTTGTGGAACAAGAGTTGGCAAAGGTCATCACAAGTTACATTCATAAATTTGCTGAAATTTAGGTCAAATGTATCTGAGAATTTATCCAAATATACTTGGAATAATGGGGTGTTCTACCAACCAAATTTAAGGTCTATGAGTGTAGTTTCTAACGCATTAAACCGTTTGTCAATACGACATCGGAGTAGAGAGATATTCGCATTTTCGCGAGACCGCGCAAGCAGCTCCCAATGGGACCCACTTAGGCGGTGGTTGACCTACTTCAATTTATAAACGATTTGGACGCCTATTTTTGCTCATTTTTCAACTAAAGTTCGTCTCCAAACTTCTCCTAACCCTCCTAAACATATATCACAAGGGTTTGAAGTGATTCCAAAGTGATTACACCATATTTCAACATCAAAACTTAGTTCTAGTGAAGAACAACACCTCTTTGAGGTTGTGTTGTCATTGAGGATTGTTGTGGGCTGTATTTGGATGAAATTCCAAGTTGTTGCTGCTGTATAAGGTGAGTATAACAACCTACTAATTGTGCTTAAGCTTGCTTGTATGTTGGTTAAGTTGTTAGGATGATAAACTATAAGATAATACTTGGACTAGCTTAAGTCACTTCTATGGTGTTGTATTGCTATTAAGGGTTGTTGTAAAATGAATATAACTTGGATTTTGACTTGAAGTTACTGTAGGAGGTATGTATATTGTGTTCTTGCTTGTGCCTAAGGTTATCTTGATATTGATTAAGTTAAATGGATGGGCTAGACCTGAACTAGTGAATAAAGTTGCTAGTTGGGGATAGTTGAAGTTGTGGATTATTTTCGTTGTTATAAATATATGGTATAAGGCTGGAATCATTGATTAATGACTTCATTATCAAGTTAATGATACTTTTATGTTGAAGTAAGAAGTCTATAAGGATTGATAAGGGGTATACAGATTCCAATCGGAGTTTGCCGCTCGTCGTAATGTAGTTGTGACTTGTTGTGGTTATATGGTGTCTTGATATTGATAATTATGTATTGATGGATTGCTCTGGTCATTGTTGTTGGTATATGGTATTGGAGGAGGCCCTTGTTACAATGGAGATGCTGCCCAAATTTACGTAAACGAGCTACTAGCTTAAGTTATAGACTTAGCCTTTGCTCAGCACTGATTTTGAATCTCCTTATACTATGATAGATTGAGTTGACTTGTTTGAAGAGTTGCTTGGAAGGGATTAAGGACTCAACGGGTTTAAGGTATGTTAAGGCACTTTCTTCTTTCTTTTGGCATGGTCTAAAATGAAATGAACATAAACGATACGCTATTTCATAATGACTCTACTCCTAGCAACTAAGGTTGTCCATGTTGTTCTTTCCTTATAAAATTATTCTAAACAAGTGTGTATGATCCTTAAATCCTACTAAGGTTCATATTGATGGTAGGGATGTCCATAATGTTCTTAAGTCACTCCAAAAGGTTTAGAAGATGATTCCATGAGTCTAGCATGCATTATATATAGTATCTATTTTACTCTACCGAGCCGCGCTATAGTCGGCCGGGTACGGCACCTATTGTGCAACCACTGATCAGTTGGGTTTACCGAGCTCCACGTGGCCGGGTACGATTCTACCGAACCTTATGATGGTCGGGTACGCTTTTACCGAGTCCTCTTTGAGGCCGGGTACGATATGATGATGATGCCCACAGAGGCGAATGTTTTAAAAAGTTTATGTATATATATGTATTATGCATTTCATATCAGTAACCCCCAGAGGCACTCTGATGTTACAGGTTGTATCTCCTTTATCTCTCTCTTTACATTACTGTTCTTGTTTATGCTTTCCTGCCTAACATACTCGGTACTTTATTCGTACTGACGTCCCTTTTGCCTGGGGACGCTGCATTTCATGCCCGCAGGTCCCGATTGATAGGTTGACAGTCCTCCTAGTAGGCTATCAGCTCAGCGAAGGTGTTGGTGCACTCCACTTGCTCCGGAGTTGCCTATTTGGTCAGTATGCTTTGGATATGTATTGATTGATATGGCGGGGCCCTGTCCCGACCTTTATGATTTTATGTACTCTTAGAGGCTTGTAGACATATGTCAGGTGTATGGATAATTGTATGGCCTTGTCGGCCTATGTTTCGAGTTTACTAATGGTCATGTCGGCCTTATAGGCCCGTATGTCACATATATTAGTTTGTATATCATGTTGGGTCTTCATATGTTGACTATTCCCTTATATTTTATTCTTGTTATCTCAGGACGAGTTTTCTAGCTCATTTACTCATGATAACATGATAAGAAAGATATGTTACATTGGTACTCGGTTGAGTAAGGCACCGGGTGCCCGTCGCAGCCCTTCGGTTTTGGTCGTGACAGGTACCCATTTGGGGAAGAAGAAAGATAACACCAGTCTCAAGGGAGCGTATCTTTGAACCAGTGTTATCCCCAAGTTTTAATAAAGGAAGCTTTTCCCCAGCGGACAGAACAAAAGGATGAAACTTGTGCTCCGAAAAAGGAAAAGGCAGTATCATTCCCAGCAGCCTTCCGAAGAGTGAAGCAATAGTCCTAAAGGAATCAGAATCCCCCAGCAGTGTTATCCTCGACAGCGTTATCCTCAGCGGATAACATTTTATCCCCCAACAGGTAAGTAAATAATCCCCAGCAGTGTAATCCCCAGCAGTTACAAGGGAAGACAACACAAGTTCTTAAGGAAATGGTTCACGAATAGGAGACGCACTTCCTTAGTTCATTTTACCAATAGGAGACGCACTTCCTTAGTTCATTTTACCAATAGGAGACGCACTTCCTACGTTTAGTTTTACCAATAGGAGACGCACTTCCTAAGTTTAGTTTTACCAATAGGAGACGCACTTCCTAAGTTCAGGTTTACCAATAGGAGACGCACTTCCTAAGTTCATTTTACCCATAGGAGACGCACTTCCTAAGTTTATTTTTACCAATAGGAGACGCACTTCCTAAGTTTAGTTTTACCAATAGGAGACGCACTTCCTAAGTTTAGTTTTACCAATAGGAGACGCACTTCCTAAGTTTAGTTTTACCCCTAGGAGACGCACTTACTAAGTTTAGTTTTACCAATAGGAGACGCACTTCCTAAGTTTAGTTTTGCCCATAGGAGGCGCACTTCCTAAGTTTAGTTGTGCCCATAGGAGACGCACTTCCTAAGTTTACTTTTACCCCATAGGAGACGCACTTCCTAAATTAAGATTTCACACATAGGAGACGCACTTCTTAAATTATTTTCATTCATAGGAGACATACTTCTTAGTTCGAAATCATTAAAATTTCACCCATAGGAGACGCACTTCCTAAGTTTATTTTACCCCTAGGAGACGCACTTCGTAGTCTGGGTCGTTCAGGTTATATTTTTTGCTTTAGGAGATGCACTTCCTAGTCTGGTTCATTTAAGATTTCATTCGTAGGAGACACATTTCCTAGTTTGAGTCATTGAGATTTTACCCATAGGAGGCACACTTCCTAAAATTGATAGTTCATTTATAGGAGACGCACTTCCTAGTTTGGCTTTTTCAGGTTGTATTTTATTTCAGGAAACGCACTTCCGGAATTGAGATTTCACCCTTAGGAGATGCACTTCCTAGTTTGATTCATTTTAAGTTCGACCATAGAAGACGCACTTCCTAGTCTAGTTTATTGAAGTTTTACCTGTAGGAGACGCACTTCCTAATCAAGGTCTTTCAAGTTTTTCTTTTAGGAGACGCGCTTCCTAAATTGAGATTTTATTCATAGGAAACGCACTTCCTAGTTTTAGTTACTGAAGTTTTCACCCCTAGGAGACGCACTTCCTAATTTAGTTCATTCCGATTCAACCATAGAAGACTCACTTCCTAGTTTGAGTCATGGAGGTTTTATTTTAGCGGACACATTTGCTAGCAAGAGTTTTTTTGGTTTTACTCGTAGGAGATGCACATCCTAGTCTAGTCTTTAGTTTACTCTCATCATTGCATCAGTAGTATAAGTAGGTTACAATTTTGCTAACGACTCACAAATCTTCCCAGTGCAAACTGGGTTAGGAAATTTCGTTTGTTTTGTTTGTTTTGGTTGTCAGGAGCCCGCCTGGAGAATGGAGGTGATAAATTTTTGAAAAAAGTTGTTGAAGTCAGGAGCCCGCCTGGAGAATGGAGGTGATAAATTTTTGAAAAAAAGTTGTTGAAGTCAGGAGCCCGCCTGGAAAATGGAGGTGTTAAAATTTAAGAAATTGTTGAAGTCAGGAGACCGCCTGGAGAATGGAGGATGAATTATTTTGAGAAAGTTGTTGAAGTCAGGAGTCCGCCTAGAGAATGGAGGATGAAATAAATTTTAAGAAGTTGAAGAAGTCAGGAGCCCGTCTGTAGAACGGAGGTTGTTGTATGTCAAAGAGGAAAAAGTCAGGAGCACGCCTGTAGAACAAAGGAATACCTTTAGAGATCAAGCAGTAACCCACCGGAAGGCAGAAGGTTACAACAAAAATCCCCAACATTCAATCCAAGTTAGAAATAACAGAAGCTCGCCTCAAGAATGCGAGTCAACAGTCTGAGATGATCAACATAAGCTATTCAAAAAAATGATGAATCCAAAGTACGGAAGTGGAGAACAGATGTGGTCTGCTCAAGAACTAGCACCTACAACTAGAAAGTATCAAGGTTCAAATCCAAAGTCTGTATGAAGCACCATTCAAGACTCGAGATCAAGTTTCAGAAGACTTATATATAGGAATCCTTGTAACTAGTAGCTGATAGGCTTAGTTAATCTTTTTCATTTTTCATTTTTGATGTAATGACAGGACCGCGGACCGGAACCTCAACGGAATGGCACCTCGATCGTCTCTTCACCTCGGTACACTCTGCCATCTCTCTCATTTCCGAACTACACGTGGCCTGATTCCTTTATAACCAAGGATATGTAGGCAGCTCAGATACCAGGGCTCGGTCACATTCCCTTCCTTTCCTTAGTGTAGTCCTTCCAAATAATGGTCGGGTCAAAAACATGTCTAGTCGTTCTTTGTCGGAAAACTCTTCATGTTTCTAGTCAAAGAGGGGCAGCTGTAAACGTGTGATTTTTGACCCTCCCCGGGAATTTTCACATTTTTAGCGTGAATATTTAAATTAGGTCTAATATAGCTATTTTGACTATTTTACTTTATTTCGTCGCAAAAGAAAAATTACAAAAAAAATATATATATAAATTTTAGCTTATGTATTTCTCATAAACTTGAAAAAATACAAAAAATAGTACCTTATTTTTGTACTTTATATAATTTCGAAAATTATAAAAAATATAGTTTTATTAATGTTTTGTAGTCATTTTAATCTTGAAAAATACAAAAATAGTACTTTATATTTTATCTTTATATGAAAACGAAAATGACAAAAATAGTTTTATTTATGCTTTGTACCTATTTTAATCTTGAAAAATACTAAGAAAAAAAGAGAAGAAATAGTTTTGTTTTAAATAATTAGTCTTATTTCGGTAGTTATTTTACTTGCATAGGATTAATTGAATTACATCGTGTTTTTATTCTCGGGTCGGGGCAAAGAATAATATTTGGGTTTAAACTACCCGTTTTTAGGCCTAATTTTCAGACTTGACCCATAATAATCCGAACCCCACCGCGCATAGGGGACACATGTCTTGGACCCCTACACACGTGGGGTCCATGTCCTTTGAATAAGGACAAAACACATGGGGGATTTAAAAATTGAAAAAAGCTGAAAAAATTTGGGAAGGGGAAGGGACAGAACGTGAAGGGGGGGATTGGAAAATAAAAAAAAAGCAAAAAAAACTTTTGGGAAGGAGAAGGGACAGAACATGAAGGGGGGGATTGGAAAATCAAAAAAAAAAGCAAAAAAAACTTTTGGGAAAGGGAAGGGACAAAACGGGAGGGGAAGGAGGAGTGAAAGAATTTTAAAAGCAAAAATTTTGGAAAGAGAAAAGGGAGGAGAACGTGAAAAAAAGGGAGAGAGAAATTTTTTTTGGAAAACAAATTAAAGGAAAAGGCCACTGTTCATCTTCTTCTTCATTTTGAAGAAGAGGAAAACTGAAGAAAACCTTCACGCCATAGCCCATGGCCTCCTCCTCTTTCACGTCAAAACGACCATAACCAGCCTCCCCGTCGCTTCCTCGCGCACAGCAGTGAACCAAACAGTCCGGCGACCACAACCTGTATCCCGTCATCACCATCGTCCCCAGCTGCTCGTTGCAGCTGCTGCTGCCTTCTGCTTCATTTTTTCTGTCCAAACGACCCCGCTACCAGTCGATCACCACCATCCACGCCCCAGCCCCGTCGACCACCAGCAGTCCACCACTGCTGCTTCACCATCCTCACGTCCAGCGACCATAACCCCAGCCCTCATCGTCGCTGCCCCCTTGACCCTACTGTCACTCACCAGCAACACACCGGAAAAACCAGCAACGGACATCAACAGAAACGTTGTTCTCCTCCCCCATCTCCACATCCAGTCCACCAAACCTTTGGCTCAACCTCACGTCAGTCATCGCCCAAACAACCAACAGCCCGTCAAGGTCGTCGAGAGAGAGAAGGTGAGCGTCGAGGTCGTTGACAATCTTGGTTCAAGTTTTTCGTTTCCGTTGAGGTCGTCGTTGTTCGTCGAGGTCTGTTACGTTGAGGACGAAGAAAGGTCCGTTTCTGTCCCTCTTTTTTATTGATCCATAGATATATTACACGATTCCGTGAGTTTTGGAACCTACTATAAATCTAATGTTGGTCATTGACTGTATTTTGTTTAAGTTGGGTTTTAATGGTTGAACTATGTGTTGAATTCTTTATTCAGCATATTTCAAAAAAAAAACGAAAACATTACAAGTTTGAGGTCCAATTTTATTCTCTCTTTGTTCTGTTCTTGCGTGATTACATTTTTAGCCGGAGTGATACTTGAATCTCGAATGAATACGTGATATTGCTTTAGTTGTAAAATTTCCATCTTTTGATTCTCTGTTTCGGGCTTTTCCCTTAGCATGCTTCTAAACTTCTGTGATTGAATGATGAAGCGTGAATTTAGGTTGTGAATGAATTATGAAACTGTTAGTTCTCATGAACGAATGAGCCTTGATCGTTATTTTTATTAATTATTTTCGGTCGTTATAAACATTCGTAGCTTACTTTAGGCATGTAGTCAAATCATCATCGTGATTAGGGGTACGGTTCCCGTGACATGGTTACAATGCCTAAAATTCGGGGGTACATTTTATGTAACCCGATTATAATGACTTTAAGATAATCTTAGTGAATAAATTAGGATTTTTTAGAGGCGAATAAAGTAGATAATCATAGTTGTTTTTAGGTTTACCTTTAATAAAAATGAGACGAGCCTCGCCAAATAAAATACAAATTGTGGGGCCCTCAATACACGGATATTTTAAATACTTAGAATTCGGGACAGGCCGTTTAACGAAATTCCACGGCCTTACCCAAAATAATAATACGCTAGTCGCTTTAGGCGCGCCTTAAATAATTTAATTTTCTTAAACTCGGGTGCACATTTATGTGACCCAAATCCAAATCTCAACAGAGTCAAAGTGTGTCGACGACCACGGGTACATTGATTGTGACGCGGTTTGAGATACATTTTTACAACGTTGCAATTCCCTGTAAAAATAATAATAGTTATGAAAGCGGTAAAAAAGTTAAAATTTGCACATAAGTTCATATTTGTATAAAATCAGATAATCAAGCCGAATATGACAGTTGAGCGACCGTGCTAGAACCACGGAAATCGGGAATGCCTAACACCTTCTCCCGGGTTAACAGAATTCCTTATCCGGATTTCTGGTACGCAGACTGCAATGTGGAGTCATTATTTTCCTCGATCCGGGATTAAAAATTGGTGACTTGGGACACCCTAAATCTCCCAAGTGGCGACTCTGAAATAAATAAACAAATCCCGTTTCGATTGTCCTTTAATTGGAAAAAACTCCTACGCCCCTCGCGGGGGCGGAAAAAGGAGGTGTGACAATGTTATGGTATCATTAAACTTTATATACCATTATCGTGAGGCTTGTTTAAGTCCATATATTGATTTCTTCAGTTTACACACCATTTGATCTTTTCCTTTAGTTTCGAAACCCTTTGATTGGTCCATATAAACTTCCTCCTCGAGGTCTCCATTAAGAAAAGCAGTTTTCACATCCATTTGGTGTAACTCTAAATCTTAATGAGACACCAAAGCCATAATAATTCTTAACGAGTCTTTCTTTAAGATCGGTGAAAAGGTCTCTTTATAATCAATGCCTCCTTTCTGAGTATAACCCTTGGCAACAAGTCTGGCTTTGTATTGTTCAATATTTTCATTTGAATCGTGTTTGGTCTTAAAGACCCATCTACACCCGATTCTTTTAGAACTTTCGGCAATTCAACAAAATCCCAGACTTTATTATATTCCATGAATTTTAACTCTTCCTTTATGGCATCAATCCATTTGTCAGACTCATTACTTTCTATGGCTTGTGAAAATGAAACCGGATCCTTATTAAGACCAATGTCAAAATCTGACTCTTGCAAATAAACCACATAATCATCCGAAATAGCCATTTTTCTAACTCTTTGAGACTTTTTTAATGGTATTTCTTGTGATTCATTTGTGTCAGATATTTATGAGTTAGTTTCTTCATGAAGTATTTCATCCAAATATTGTTCGGTGTTGTCAAAGTGTTCTTCAACAACTGGAATAATATTTGGTATTTATGTGGAAGTAGGCACATTCATGGGTAATAGAATATTGACATTCACCTCTTTAATTGCCACACTTTATTTTTCAACACTCCCACTAACTTCACCATTCTCAGTGAATCTTGCATTACCGGTTTCAACAATTCTCGAACTATGGTTTGGACAATAAAACACATACCCTTTAGATTTCTCTGGGTAACCAATAAAGTAATCACTTACTGTTCGAGAATCTAATTTTTTTTCTTGTGGATTATAAACTCTAGCTTCCACTGGGCAACCCAAAACATGCAGGTGCCTTAAACTAGGTTTCCTTCCTGTCCACAATTCAAAAAGGGACTTTGAAAATGCCTTACGAGGAACCCTGTTTAATAAATATACAACGATTTTATGAGCATACATCCACAATGATTTGGGTAATGAGGAATTACTTATCATTCTCCTAACCATATCCATTAGTGTTCGATTACGCCTTTCTGTAACACCATTTTGTTGAACTGTTTCTGGCATAGTATACTGTGCACATATGCTACGTTCCTCGAGGAACTTTGAAAATGGACCTGGACATTGTCCTGATTCATTATATTTTCCATAACATTCACCACCTCTATCTGACCTAATGCTTTTCACCTTTTTATCTAATTGCCTTTCAACCTCATTAACAAACACTTTGAGAGCATCTGTTGCTTGAGATTTTTCTTTTAGCAAATAGATGTATCCATAACGTGAAAATAATCGATAAAAGTTATAAAGTATTTTTCTCCACCAAAATATGGAACATCAAAGGGTCCACAAATATCGGTGTGTATAATTTCAAGAAGCTGGGTGCTTCTTGTGACACCTTTCTTACTATGCTTGGTTTGCTTTCCCCTAATGCAATCCAAACATATAGTAAGATAAGTAAAATTTATGTTCGGAAGAATCTCATTCTTTACTAATCTTTCTAACCTTTCTTTGGATATATGACCCAAACGTCTATGCCACAAGTAAGCAAAACTTTCATCTAGCGAACTATGTTTAATTCCAACATTATGTTGAACAGTAAGAAGGGATTCAGAAAAACCAATATCGAGTTTCAATTTATATAAATCATCACTAAGAAAACCAGAACCATAAAAAATAGCATTCTTATATAAATTGAAACATCCATTTCCAAACTTTAAATCAAATCCAGAAACATCAAGTCTTGAAAGAGAAATCAAATTCCTAGAAACTGAAGGTACATAAAGAGTCTGTAATAGATCAAGGTGATGTCCAGTCTCCATGATCAAACGATAAGTCCCTATACCTTCAATTGGAGCCTTTCCCTTGAACAAGAAATCCTTATTTGGATTTGTTGTTTGGATCGTAAGGAATCCCTGTAATGTAGTAGATATATGAGCAGTTGCACCAGAAGTAAGTGCTTCATCTCGGAGTCCCCGGTCGGAGAACAAGCAACCAAAAATATGTTTGGGGTTCTAATCTCTTCAGATTGAGCATTCTGTTGGGCTGATGAAGGTCATTGTCTCCTTTGTAGGGAAGCCCTTTCATCACTAGCTTCTACATAATCGTCAATAACCACAGTGGTTGTGGGTGGCTTGGGCATGGATTTCTTCACTTTCCTATTTTTGCCCTCGGCCAACCGCAACCACTGTGGTTATTGACGATGATGGGGAAGTCAGTGATGAAGGGGTTTCCCTACAAAGGAGATAACGTTTTTCATCAGCTCAACAAAATGCTCAATCTGAAGAGCTTAGAACCCCAAAGATATTTTTGGTTGCTTGTTCTCCGACCGGGGACTCCGAGATGAAGCACCTGCATCGGAAGCAAACCCAAGAGAACCAGTTCGGGTGAGAGCCTCCTTCAACAACCTCGCAACCTCTGCAGGATCGACCAAAATATCCTTCTTAAGGACAAAAATAGAACTATACGAGAGACATGAATCAAACAAGGAGGTAAGGTTAGTAAATTTACTCACGTACAAAGATGGAGTAAAGGGAGAGTTTGTTTACCGTGATTCTTGGCCTTCCACCCGTATTTGGGGGCCAATTCCTTCTACCGACAGGTCTCTGGCATAGTGATGTCCAGAATCTACTGGACCCACCAATCAAGGCCTTCAATCCTTGGTGGTGTCCACCGAGTTGCTGAAAATAATGAATGAAGAAGGGTTAGCAATGACATAAAGCAGCATATTTTCTAGAAAAGAAATAAGCTTTAAACTTTAAGCTTACGTGAACGAGTCCAGGATTCGGGGAAAGATGGAGCTGTGGCCGAGGTGATATCCCTGGTGGCAATGACGACAAACCGTTCCATCCATCTATGGTTATTGTCATCATCAATACCGGTAAGCAAAGCATGGTGGTCACGCTTGCTGAAATTTATTACTCCCCCACGGAAGATTTTGGGGGAGTAGAGATTTAACATATGATCCAAGGTGAGAGGCTCCTTCATTTTCAAGCACACCCGCCGCAGACAGGCCACCATTCGCCTTACTGAGGGGCCCACCTGTGTCACACCTCCTTTTTACCTACACCCCACAAAGGGTATAAGAGAGTTTTTTCCAATTTAAATGACAATTGAAACGGGATTATTTATTAAAATCAGAGTCGCCACTTGGAATAATTTATGGTATTCCAAGTCACCGGTTAAAATTCCGAATCGAGGAAATTGACTCTAATTACGGTATGCGAATACAGAAATCCGGGTAAGGAATTCTGTTAACCCGGGAGAAGGTGTTAGCCACTCCCGAGTTCCGTGGTTCTAGCACGGTCGCTTAGCAATTTATACTTGGCTTAAATTATTTAAATATTCATTTTTAGGACCTATGTGCATTTATCTATTAACCGTTTTTAAATCACTTGATTATTCGTAATTAAAGAATTGAGTTACGCGTACGTATACTCTTTTCCTTTGGCGCGTCATAAATCATGTCACACGAACGTGTCCATAATTAATAACGCTTTGTTTATTTATTAAGAAAGTTTGGTCAAAGTTGCGCGAACGCATACCTCGATTTATTTATTAGGACCATAATAATACTACGCGAACGTGTACACAATCACGATAATAGATTAAGTTGTGCCTAAAGAAAGCTACGAATGGCTGAATCAAGGCAACCTATTTTTCTTTTAAGACCTCGTTCAGGTGACCATGAACGTGCACTCCCACAAGGCGGGGCAGTGACTACTCCTATGATTACACTCTTCCTACAACAGTTAGCATTTTCAATGACAATTTCCTTAGATTTCTTTTTCCTTCGCGAGTAATCCTCAAGCGATAAATGTGACCTGACTACTGTGAATGGACTCACATCTTTTTAACAAGTAACTGAAATATCTACTCCTTTTCACTTCTTACCCAAGTTCTCCCTGCAAAAATTTAAGTAATTAAGCTACCTCTAAATCATAAGCAGTCCTCCAAACTACATCTAACCAAAAACACCTAGATTGTCAAAACTATAAAGCTACTAGCTTGTTTCCCCAATTAACTATTTCAGTTGTAACAACCCAACCAGATAACAAGATCTACCAATCATAAAACAGGTGCATAAAAAGTTCCAACTTTTATTGCATTCTGTAATTCTTTCTTATAAGCACTATATCCAAAAAGTTGCACCTTTTAGCCATAATGAAGATGCTAAATGCCATTACAGAAAGCTATCCTCTTTCAAATTGAACTATCATCATACTTAAAAAATTTCATTCTTAACTATCTATCAAAGAACCCAAATCAACAGCACCCAAAATGATTACTTAAAGAGATACAATCTTTTAATTTCCCTTTACCCAAATTCATCTCTACAACTCAATTTCAAAGGCAATTTTAGAATCAGTAAATACCCATTTCAAGAAAAATATAAAAAAAAGCATAACAACACAAAATAAAAGGATAATATAGGCCTAATTACAAGTTAGCAAAAGCATAAGAATGGAAAAAGAATTACCAGCAATTGTGACAGGGGAGATAAACAACCAATCTATTTCCCTATGTTCAAATCAGTACAAAGTTTCTACATCAATCATATCAACAAAACTTGTTCGGGACTCACGAACCAAGACCGAAGCTCGCTCGAACCTAAACTCGCCAGCGGACTCGAACTCAACCTTGGAGCTGCAGTATTTGTGCGATGTTTTGGGCAGAATTTGAGTTGGGTATTTATTTTTATTTTTATAGTGTTTTCATGGAGTTTTGGGGCTGATTTTAGGTGAGGTCTTGGAGCTTCTACATGGCTGTGAAGATAGAGTTTTCAAGCTGCTCTAATGAAGGAGACAACGATGGCTTTGTGTGTGTGTTGCGGCTGATTTCTCGTAGAATGTGAGGATGAAGATCAGAAGTCTCCGTCGTTGAAGCTTAAGGGAAATTATAGGGGGTGAGGGGATCTCTTGATATGCAAAGAGGAGAGGTTTTTGTTCTTCAGAGAATTGGGGATGGGGTGCGAGGAAGACAAAAATCCAGGGGTTGGGGTCTTTTTTGCTGAACGGCGGATTCCGTAAGGTTTTTAGGCGTGTGTATATTTAGGTGTAGGTCCTATTATATAGGGGTAGAGATTAGGTTAGGGGTATGGGCCTAGGAGTTATGGGTTTGGAAATTATAGGCAAGAGTATTGGGCCAAAGGCTAAAAACATAGACTACAAGATTCATAAAGACGGGGTAAACCAACCCAAAACTAATTCTTCCTTCTAAAATTATATACAATTATAATAAAAAAAATATAAAATTAATTTTAATTAATTGAACTAAACTATATTAAAATATGAGGATATTTTTGTATTTTCAAGATTATATATAAAAATAAAAATAAGCTACTATTTTTGTATATTTTTTATTTAAATTTATGAAAGATGCGTAAACTAAAATATTTTTGTAATTTTCATTTTTGTGAAGAAATAAAGTAAAAAAAGTCAAAATTAGTTGAAATAGCTATATTAGGCCTAAATTAAATATTTACGTGCTAAAATATGAAAAATCTTGGGAAGGGTCAAAAATCACATGTCTACAGCTGCCCCTCTTTGACTAGAAAGACGAAGTATTTTCAGACAAAGAACGACTAGACAGGTTTTTTGAACCGGCCCTTATTTGGAGAGACTAAACAAAAAGAGAGGGGAATGTGACCGAGCTCTGGCATTTGAGCTGCCTACATATCCTTGGCTATAAAGGAATCAGGTCACGTGTAGTTCAGAGGTGGGTGAGATGATGGAGTATGCCGAGGTGAAGAGACGATTGAGGTGCCATTCCGCCGAGGTTCCGGTCCGCAGTCCCGTTATTACATAAAAAAAATCAAGAAATGGAAAGGACTAGCTAAGCGTACCAACTAAGAGTTACAAGATTTCTATCTATAAGTCTTCTGAAGCTTGATCTTGAGTTTTGAATGGTTCTTCATACAGACTTTGGATTTGAATCTTGATGCTTGCTAGTTGCAGGTGCTAGTTCGTTCTTCTTCAACTTTTCAGACCAAAACGGGACATGCAGAGCTTGTGACCTCAGCCCTGTCTTGAGCAGCTCACATCTTTTATTAACTTCTGCATTCGGATTCACTTCTTGTCTTTCTTTTTGTTTTTTTTTTATTATTTTGGATTGTGACTAACTTCTGTTGATCATCTTGGATTGTTGACTCGCATTCTTGCCGCGAGCTTCTGCTACTTCTAACTTGAGTTGAATTCTGAAATAACTTCCCTTGTTTTCCAGGCGGGCGCCTGATTGCTGAACTTGAACCGTCTTTTCTTGTTGCTTGACACTGTTTTCCCTTGCACCCTTGAACCATTTTCCCTTGAAACCTGAACTATCTTCCTTCGAAACTGCTTTCCCTTGAAACTTGAGTTGTCTTCCCTTGTTCTCCAGGTGGGCATCTGATTACAACAAAACAAACAAAACAAAAGAAATTTTTCTGTCCTAGTTTGCACTAGGAAAATTTGTGAGTTGTTAGCAAAATTGTAAACCACTTGTACTATTAATGCAATGATGAGAGTAAACTAAAGAATAGACTAGGAAAACTATAAACTAAGCTTGACTAAAGTAAAGACTGACCCTATTCTCCAGGCGGGGCCCCTGATTTCAAGAAAACTAAACATTGATAACTTAACAAAACTAAAAATTGACCTTTTTTCAAATCCAAACTTCTTCTTTTTTTTAAAAAATATCCTAGGAGAAAATTCGTCAGACTAGGTTTTCTATCTTAGGAGAAAGATTCATCAGACTAAGACGTTAATCCTAGGAGAAAATTCATCAGACTAGGTCCTTTTTTTATTTTTTATTTTGGTATCTTAGGAGAAAGATTCATCCGACTAAGACGTTTATCCTAGGAGAAAGTTCATCAGACTAGGTTTTCATATCTTAGGAGAAAGATTCATCAGACTAAGATTTTGTATACTAGGAGAAAATTCATCAGACTAGGTCATTTTTTTTTGGTATCTTAGGAGAAAGATTCATCAGACTAAGATTTTGATCCTAGGAGAAAGTTCATCAGACTAGGTCTCTTTTTTTGGTATCTTAGGAGAAAGATTCATCAGACTAAGATTTTGATCCTAGGAGAAAATTCATCAGACTAGGTCTTTTTTTGGTATCTTAGGAGAAAGATTCATCAGACTAAGATTTTGATCTTAGGAGAAAATTCATCAAACTGGGTCTCTTTTTTTTGGTATCTTAGGAGAAAGATTCATCATATTAAGATTTTGATGCACAATAGCAAGACAAATAAAGGCAAAGATTTGAGAAACTTCCTTTTGTCGGCTCCTCTCGTCTTCCCTTTTCTTCTCCTTTTTTTGTTTTTTTTTTTGTTTTTTTTTGTTTTTCATTTTTTCTCTTTTTGAATCACTTTCCTTGCACTGCTTTGTTCCTGTTTCATACAAAAAAAAATTCATCAGTTTTGAAAATGGTGGTCGGTTTATGGCCTTGAGTCTTGGGCAGCTTGGCTTCTGCTCAATCAGTTTGAGTCGGCCTCAAAAGACTTTTGTTCTACACCAACTCAGATTGTTTCACACCAGTACCATTTGTATTTGCAGCTCAAACAACCTTATCCCAACTAGAGATCTTTTCTTAGATGACCTTTTCTGATATCTTGAATGACTTCCTGCTTTTGAGCAATTTGTCTGTCAGGGAGAATCACAAGTTATCTTTGCTTACACCAAATAGGCTGACAAGAGTCTCTTTGGGGAAGCCTTTGCATGAATCCTCAAGGTATATTGACAGTAACTACTGAGTGTGCTGGCCAAATTCACTTTGTGCAACTGAAAAGCTGGTAGCAGGTTTTGAAATCTTTTCTTGCTTGTTTTGACAAGGACTGACTCGGAGTAGAGGACACAATGATGCAAAAACAAGTATTAATAAGAAATGCCCCCTGTCGGAAGGACAGAAGGAAGAGTTTTTTTTTCTTTTTTCTTTTTATATAACTAGCCTTAATGATCATGACATGCATTTTGGACTCAATGGCCTGATCTATCAAACTAATCCAATATTCCCTTTTACCATTCTTATGACCTTTGAGGTCGAGCTTGTTCGTACCAATCCTTTGTATCAGCTTCGAGACTCACCTTCGACTAGTGGTGCCTCGAGGAGTTTTCACCACCAAGTCTCTCTCATTTATTAATTTCTGCTTATCGTCGCCTTACAGTACCCGTGAGAGTTTTCACTAGTAAGACTCTCTCATTTTTCTTTTTCTTTTTCTTTTCTTTTTCTTACTTTTTGTGAGTAACTTGAAATGTTATATGTCGTGTGACAACCGTTGCTCATTTCATACTTCTCTTGGCATTCTTGAAGGCATATCGGGAGGTCTTTATTTGGACGGTTTTTTGGATAGGGTTAGAAAGAAAGGTCGGCATGAAGGCTCCAAATAAACTCAAAATGAGGGATTGTGGACTTACAACTCTTGGAATCGACTCTTTCAAAAGTGAAATAAAATCTCCGCCCCAGTTTCAGCTAATGGGGATTTTTTTGGATCTTTTTTTTTTTTTGAATTCTTTTTTTGGCTGGACTGAACCGTGAGGCTGCCTACGTATCCTTAAAAGGAATCAGGTCGAACGTATTTCCAACATCTGACCTAAACTATTTTTCATTCTTTTTGTTTCTTTTTCCCTTTTTTTTCTTTTCTGCTTTTTTCTCCTTTTTTTTGTTTGCCTCAGCTTCTATTTTTTAGGGCATGGACCTTTGACAATTCTTTTTTTTTCTTTTTTTTTTTCACTTGAACTTTCAAAGAACTGCCCCAGTTTGTACTCTTGGGGCATTGACTTTTTTTTCTTTTTTCTCTTCTTTTTGTTTGACTCTAAAATTGATTCCAAAAGAGGGTAGTCAAAGAAAATAACACAGGCTCAAAAGGGGTGACAAAAGGGTATAAAGTGTTTGGGTAGCAGAAAAAAGGCCTCCCAGTCTTGAGAACGCTAAACATAGTATCCTTTCGCAATCACGGCATTGATGAACATGACTGTCTTCTTGGTGTGTCGTGGTCACAAGACATTTCTTCATACCTTAGTGACAAACTTTCCAACAAACTTCAATTGATTAAACATCCTCAAGCCCGATCTTCACAATGATTTGAAGGTGAACTTTACTCGACCTTAATTCCAAAGTATTTCAACTCTTTATTCATCCTAAAAATGCCTTTTCCTCAGTTGTCCAATTCAAACTTAAATCAATTTTCTAAGATCTGGACAAAAATTCCGCATGCATGTCATGCCATTGAAACTAGCGGGAAAAGAACTAAACATGGAATGACACAAAAGGAAAAATTGTATTTCATTGAGTAAACAACAAGACAAACAACCTAAAATCCGAGTTACAACCCTAAATAACCCGGCTAATGAAAATAGCAAAAGAACAGAAAGACAAGACTCACACAAACGAAATGGAGGGATAGAAGGGCTTGACTCAATAAAACAAATAAAATCTGGATCACAACCCTGAAATAACCCAGATAATAGAAAAAACATCAAAACAAACTACCAAGATTCCTTCATAGTAAGGAGGGAATGACTTTACAATTGCTAAGCTTGACATTTAGCCACAAATTTGCTCATCAGGATCAGCAGAGCCTTCTCCAATTTCAAAATCATTAACTTCAGTTAGCAAATTCCCGAGAGGATTCTCATACTCCATGTTACCACGCATCATCCCCACAAAGTGTGCATCATCATGTGCAGGTAAAGGATTCTGCACGATACTCTGGGCGCCACTATCTTGGATCACAATCAGTTTTTCCTGGATCATCCTTTCTATTTCTCTTTTCAAATCCCGACAACTTTCAACATTGTGCCCCTAGGCATTGGAATGGTATTCACACCTTTTAGAAGGGTCAAAGCTTCTTGCACGTGGGTCCACATGATTTGGAGGAATAGGTGCAATCATGTCATAATGCTTTAATTTCTCAAACAAGCTTGCATAGGACTCTCCTATTGGTGTAAAATTATCTTTCAACTTTTGTTCCCCTCTATACCTCTGGCCTAGATGTGGGTTATAGGGTACCTGAAAATTTTGTGGAAGCTGGTAGAGATTTTGTGATGCTCGTGCTCGCCTGGGGTGTTTTGGTGGCTGGACAACATACTGATGTGGAGCGACAGAGTATTGAGGGTTCTGAGGTGGATAATACTGCTCAGGGGAGTCATGGAAAACTTGAGGAGGCTGCTCATACCTTCGAGATGTTCTCCTGGGACCTCTTCTCGACCCTGATGTCATCATGATTTCCTCAACCTTCTCATTTGTGTCGCTAAAATTATCAGATTCAACCCGGACAGCCTGAGTTGCGGCTTTAAAAACTGCTTGACTTTTAATTTTGCCTGTCTTAAGACCATTCTCTACCATTTCTCCCATTTTGATTGCTTCCGAGAAGGATTTGCCCACTGCGGACATCATGTTTTGAAAATAATCTGGCTCTTGAGCGTGAAGGAAGACAGTGATTAGCTCGTGGTCGTCCATGGGTGGCTTAACTTTAGCTGCAAGCTCTCTCCATTTAATGGCATATTCCCTGAAACTTTTAGTTGGTTTCTTCTTCAGGTTTGAAAGGGAAATGCAGTCTGGGGCAATGTCGATGTTGTATTGGAACCGTTTGACAAAGGCATGTGCCATGTCATCCCAGACATACCAGTGAGATGTGTCTTGATCCATAAACCATTCGGAGGCTACTCCCGTAAGGCTTTCCCCAAAATAATCCATCAGCAAGTCTTCGTTTCTTCCCGCACTTCTCAGTTGATTGCAATACCATTTCAGATGGGCTATGGGGTCTCCATGTCCATCATACTTTTCAAATTTGGGAGTCTTGAAACCAGGCGGTAAGTGGACATTGGGGAACATGTATAGATCTTTGAAGGCAACACTCTTTTGACCTGCCAACCCTTGCATGTTTTTCAACTGTTGTTCTAAACTTTTCACTCTTTGGGTCATTTCTTCCTATACCATCTTTCGGGCAGGCTTCTCAATGTTTGCAGGAAGATCAAACGAGTACGAGTGGTACTCAGGAGAGTGGTACTGCTTTTGTTGTGTAGCAAATTGTTACTCATGACGAGGCTGTCCTTGACCACTGGCCCATGTTTGACACATTTCGGTCATTTGTTGTTTCAGTATTCTATTTTTCTCAAACACAGTAGACTCTTGTTGAACCCTCTGAACCTGAGTCTCTTGAGAACTTGTAACAGCTTCGATGTCAGTTATCATTTTTCCTTGGATTTTGTGTTTCCGGCTTACCACAAACCGACCACCTCAACTTTCTTCACAATTCAAAACAAAACATGTTAGAATGGACTCAGTTAGTCCATATTATTATCATCATTTTTTCATTTTTTCACTTTTTTTTTCTTTTTTTTTTCGATTGATCGAACCTGATGTAGGTTGCCTACGTATCATGTGGGAACATGAATCAGATCTTGCGTAGTTCGGGAAGATCATGAATAAAGGAAATAAACCAACTTATTTTTTTGAATTTTGAATTTTGAATTTTCATTTCATTTTTCGAAAGAAAAACTTATAAAGAAGAAAGAGAATATTTTTGGATTTTGATTTTTCTTCAGCATTATTGCAAACTAAAGAAGAAAGATTTTTTTTTCCTCTTTTTTTTTTTTCCTCTTTTTAGTTTTTTTTTGGGAATTTCAAAAAAAAAACTTCTAAAGAAAAAAGAAAATATTTTTGGAATTTTATTTTGAATTTATGAAAGAAATGCTTCTAAAAAAGAAAATATTTTTGAATTTTGAAAGAAGAATGAAAATATTTTTGGATTTTTGGAAGAAATTAAAAGAAAATATTTTTGTATATATTTTTTTTAAAAACAATTAGGGTCTAAAAGAAAGGCTTTCTAAAGAAGCAAGGAATGAAAAATATTTTTGGATTTTTTGAAAATTGGGGTCTAAAAAAAGACTTTTCTAGAGAGGAAGTAAACGAAAATATTTTTGGATTTTTGAAAATTATGGGCCGGAACCGATGAGGTTTACCTACGTATCTCACATCCGGTGAGAATCAGACCCGCGTAGTTCGCCCGTTTTGACGCAATAGAAAAATATGACTTATTTTGAAATGACTTTTCTTTTTTTTTTCTTCAAAATTTCAATAGAATTTCAGGGTCATTCAAATACCTACCTCTCACTCTCTTTTCTTTTTTCTTCTTTCTCCTTTTTTTTATTTCTTTTTTTGATTTTCTTTCCCTATTCTAGAAGTCGGTCAACATGCAAGCTGAAACAAACAGATGCGCACGTAAGATGCATCAGGATGATCTTTTAATTTGGGTAAACCTGTCCTAGACGGACCCAACCCTGTGTTGAGTCTCCAAAGTCAAATGCACGTGATGCAAACAAGCGTTCCTACTAGGGATCCAGCATGAGGCTGCGTTATTCTAGGTTTAAAACCTGGGTGTATTGTTCTAGACCTGGCTTACCCGAGCAGACAACTGGGCCCGAAGAGAGGGTAACGTACCAGGAGCACTAAATTCTACCCGGCCTTGTTGCTGGCCCAGCCTCGATCTATTTGGTATAATTTCTACAGAAAAAGCGGGTCACGCGAACGTGTGCACCATTTTTAGAAGACTCAGAGGGGTGACGTAAGAAGATATTTAAATACAGTTCAAGTAATATCAAAGCGGTAAATGACAATTAGCACATTAAGTCCACAAAATACAGCAATATCAACAATAAAGCCAAATAAAAATCGCATTAATAAGCTCGAATTCGTGAACCCTGAACCAGAGATTCTGGGTTCGATCCCCAGCAGAGTCGCCAGAGCTGTCACACCTCCTTTTTACCTACACCCCGTAAAGGGTATAAGGGAGTTTTTTCCAATTTAAGTGACAATCGGAACGCGATTATTTATTAAAATCAGAGTCGCCACTTGGAATAATTTATGGTGTTCCAAGTCACCGGTTAAAATCCCGAATCGAGGAAATTGACTCTAATTACGGTCCACGAATACAGAAATCCGGGTAAGAAATTCTGTTAACCCGGGAGAAGGTGTTAGGCACTCCCAAGTTCCGTGGTTCTAGAACGGTCGCTTAGCAATTTATACTTGGCTTAAATTATTTAAATATTCATTTTCAGGACCTATGTGCATTTATCTATTAACCACTTTTAAATAACTTGATTATTCGTAATTAAAGAATTGAGTTACGCGTACGTATATTCTTTTCTTTTGGCGCGTCAAAAATCATGTCACGCAAACGTGTCCAAAATTAATAACGCTTTGTTTATTTATTAAGAAAGTTTGGTCAAAGTTGCGCAAACACATACCTCGATTTATTTATTAGGATCATAATCATACTACGCGAACGTGTACACAATCACGATAATAGATTAAGTTGTGCCTAAAGAAAGCTACGAATGGCTGAATCAAGGAAACCTATTTTCCTTTTAAGACCTCGTTCAGGTGACCATGAACGTGCACTCCCACAAGGCGGGGAAGTGACTATTCCTATGATTACACTCTTCCTACAACAGCTAGAATTTTCAATGACATAGATTTCTTTTTCCTTCGCGAGTAATCCTCAAGCGATAAATGTGACCTGACTACTGTGAATGGACTCGCATTTTTTTGACAAGTAACTGAAATATCTACTCCCTTTCTCTTCTTACCCAAGTTCTCCCTGCAAAAATTTAAGTAATTAAGCTACCTCTAAATCATAAGCAGTCCTCCAAACTACATCTAACCAAAAACACCTAGATTGTCAAAACTATAAAGTGACTAGCTTGATGCCCCAATTAACTATTTCAGTTGTAACAACCCAACCAGATAACAAGATCTACCAACCATAAAACAGGTGCATAAAAAGTTCCAACTTTTGTTGCATTCTGCAATTCTTTCTTATAAGTACTATATCCAAAAAGTTGCACCTTTTAGCCATAATGAAGATGCTAAATGCCATTACAGAAAGCTATCCCCTTTAAAATTGAAATATCATCATACTTAAAAAAATTCATTCTTAACTATCTATCAAAGAACCCAAATCAACGGCACCCAAAATGATTACTTAAAGAGATACAATCTTTTAATTTCCCTTTACCCAAATTCATCTCTACAACTCAATTTCAAAGGCAATCTTAGAATCGGCCAATACCCATTTCAAGAAAAATATAAAAAAAAAAGCGTAACAACACAAAATAAAAGGATAAGATAGGCCTAATTACAAGTTAGCAAAAGCATAAGAATGGAAAAAGAATTACCAGCAATTATGACCGGGGAGATCAACAACCAATCTATTTCCCTATGTTCAAATCAGTACAAAGTTTCTAAATCAATCATATCAACAAAACTTGTTCGGGACTCACGAACCAAGACCGAAGCTCGCTCGAACCTAAACTCGCCAGCGGACTCGAACTCAACCTTGGAGCTGCAGTATTTGTGCGATGTTTTGGGCAGAATTTGAGCTGGGTTTTTATTTTTATTTTTATAGTGTTTTCATGGAGTTTTGGGGATGATTTTAGGTGAGGTCTTGGAGCTTCTACATGGCTGTGAAGATAGAGTTTTCAAGATGCTCTAATGAAGGAGACAATGATGGCTTTGTGTGTGTGTTGCGGCTGATTTCTCGTAGAATGTGAGGATGAAGATCAGAAGTCTCCGTCGTTGAAGCTTAAGGGAAATTATAGGGGGTGAGGGGATCTCTTGATATGTAAAGAGGAGAGGTTTTTGTTCTTCAGAGAATTGGGGATGGGGTGCGAGGAAGACAAAAATCTAGGGGGTGGGGTCTTTTCTGCTGAACGACGGATTCCGTAAGGTTTTTAGGTGTGTGTATATTTAGGTGTAGGTCCTATTATATAGGGGTAGAGATTAGGTTAGGGGTATGGGCCTAGGAGTTATGGGTTTGGAAATTATGGGCAAGAGAATTGAGCCAAAGGCTAAAAAAATAGACTACAAGATTCATAAAGACGGGGTAAACCAACCCAAAACTAATTCCTCCTTCTAAAATTATATACAATTATAATAAAAAATATAAAATTAATTTTAATTAATTGAACTAAACTATATTAAAATATGAGGATATTTTTGTATTTTCAAGATTATATATAAAAATAAAAATAAGCTACTATTTTTGTATATTTTTTATTTAAATTTATGAAAGATGCGTAAACTAAAATATTTTTGTAATTTTTTTTTGTGAAGAAATAAAGTAAAAAAAGTCAAAATTAGTTGAAATAGCTATATTAGGCCTAAATTAAATATTTACGTGCTAAAATATAAAAAATCTTGGGAAGGGTCAAAAATCACATGTCTACAACCTGAGCTAAACAAACCTGGTACCGGTGGCACAATTCTAAAATCACAGGGTCAAGTTCCCCACTCAAAGAAAACAAACCCCAAGTAAAGGGGTACGTGTAAACGTACGTGAAGCCCTTCTTAGTAAAGGTCACTCGCTCCACCAAATCGGGAGTAATGATGTTTAGAGCATGGCAGTCACAGTCCTCCTTCACAACAGGAATACTAGAAGGGCGAACATATGAAGGATATTTACCAATAGCTCATGTTTGAGAGTTTGATGTAGGGAACTTCTCTTCGAAGTCCTAGGCTATGTTGAGATATTTGGGAATGATCGTGCTCGCCATGGAAGGATCAACATCAACATAGACATCTTTGTCTTTGCTCCTCTTCGGGCCCCCACCGAAGAGAAGACCGGAGTTATTGGAAAAATTAGTGTAAGAAGCCATAATCAGTATAGGTGATAAGAGTTTTTTTAAAGAAGAATAAAAGATCAAAGAAAAATAGTAGCAGAAAGAAGTTTAATGCAAAGAAGTTGAGAAGAGTTTATGAAACTGTGAGAAGTGGAAGAAGAAGAAGAAGAATAAGACGTATAAGTAAAGGAATAGGCGGCTAAAACTATGACTATGATTACCTCGAGAACTGGCGAAAATATTTCTAAATCGTGGAGTAACACGTGTTCGGGGTATTAAATGCGAGAAGACGTGCATTTTATCAAGCGTCAGAAACTTTTTAGAAGGGTTCAGAAAATTTTCCGCCAAGAAAGGAATCTTTACCAACTTTCCGGTGACACAAAGTTGTGCCACCGGAAAGCAGGGAAAATTTCTGTATAGGGTCAAATCGGTTCATATTAAATGCTCGAATGACGTCGTGACACGTGGAAACTGAGGCAGACGGAAGATGAAGCGAGTGGAAACCAAGACCGAGGACAACAACTTCGGTTGGCACTGAATAGATCCCGAAAGGAACATAATCAACGGGAGCAAACAAATATTTGTTACCAGATGACATTCAATGAAGAATATTCCTCAGTATTAAATACACAGGCATTACGGAGAATTTTGGCATTCATGACCTGCCATTACATATTCATCAATGGCTCACATTATTGTCATTTAAGAGGTGTTTGATGCTAGGACCTTGTTCCTAGGTATAGCTATATATAATGGCTTCAATAACCATTGTAAGACACGAAAATTCTGACAAACCTATTCTACCCAATATTCTCAAGCTAAATAATACTTTATTTTTTTGTCTAACGTTATTCTTATTGCTGCCTACGAAAGCCTTGCTCCCGGAACCAAGCTATCTGCTAGTTATCTCGATTACAACGTCAAGTCTTGCATTTTATTTAATTCATTTATCATTTTCGGATCAAATCAGTTTGCTTGTCTATAAACCACGTTATAAATTCAACTGCACTGTTTTACGGTAAACACAGTTATCACCCAAAAGTAAATTTCAGGAAAGTCAATGACGGCTCAAGGTGGATATAATAAAAAAATCAAGTTGTATTAATATTCCCAAATTTCATGTGCAAATACGTGTGTTCATGCAGAAATTACGTAAGTACATAAACCAAAAGATCTCAATATATAACAGGCAGCAGTCTTCTTGAAATTTCTGCCAAGTTGTTATTGTTTCCGTTAGTGGTATAGCTATAGTTGTTGAGAAAGGAAAGGCTGGTTAATTATATTATTCCTTAAAAACGTACTACTACAATCACATTTTCCTTTCTTTTCTTCGCTCTGAAATATTCTCAACGTGATTTTGTGGAAATACAAATTTTTCTGAACTTGAGTTTCGTTCTTTATAACTTCTGAAGAAATTCTTTCACACAACCAGCAGCGATAGAGTAGAAGCATAAATTCCTTAAGGACAATAATTACACTCACAATCAAAGTCGCAGTCTTCTATTCTTGCAACTTTTCCAACAGTTTGTGGGGTTAAAATTAACATGGAGGAATCTGTTATGATACTTTTCTCGGTCCTGCCAGCGTGCGTGGCGTTTCTTGTCTTCTTTATTTGCTGTGCATTTAGTTCCAGCAAGAAGCAGAAAAATGACGAGCTTCCCGCAGGAACCAATATTGCAAGCCAAGGGAATAGAGTTTTGGCCCATCAACCTGATGATGGTACTATTGCCATGGCTACTCTGATCAACATAACATGTAATACGAGTAGTGGCGGCTTTCAAGGTGACAGTGGTGGTGGTTTTGGTGGAGGGGGTGGTCATGGCAGCAGCAGTGGTGGTGGTTGTGGTGAAGGTTTTTGAATAGGTCAAATTGTAATTAACTATTTTTAGTACTTAATGTTCCAATTTCAAGTTGTAATTTCGCTCATATTATATTTAAAGCTTGTTTTGATAGAAATGTCAAAGTCAAGATAATTGGACTCTCCGTTAAAGAAGAGAAAAAAAATATTAAAAGAAGTTCTTGATAGTTGAAAATGTGGTTGTATTATGTATAGTTGTAGTTTTGCTCGAAGGTTTCTGCGGGTTTTGTAGTGGAAAAAGATTTGTTTATGAAAATAAAGTGAAAAAGTGATATTAACACCACTCAAAATAATTTACGGGACAATAAGACGCAGCAAAATTGAGGTGTACAGATGAAAAACAGGACAAGTGGGAGGGATATTTATGTATTATCCCAAAAACAAATGACGCATGATGTTACTATTGCTAAAATTAATCCATTAGCTTTATCTTAAATCTTTTCAAGAAAAGTATGTAATTTCCTAAATACAATACTTACCTTAATCACTTCTTATAAGATTAGATGAGAGATGTCAATTATTCTTCTTCTAGACTTCAACAAAATGTTCTCACTTGCATGACTTTAGTTTATACGTAGTAGATTGAAATTATGGTTTTAATTTACACATTTCTAGATCATCTGCGGATCAAATGCAGAGAAAGCATATGTAACTGCACTGACCATCCGCAGCTCTGATGCTGCCAATGTTGATTTTGTTTTCTGTCCATTGTGGTGGAAAGAAAAGGCGCTGCAACGTGACAAGAAATATGAATCCTCTGTATCTCCTCTACCGGCATGTCGTTTTTTTTAGCAGCCCGGTGCACTAAGCTCCCGATGCAAGAGGTCCGGGGTCTTATCCTACATTTCTGTAAGAAGCTATTTTCACAGCTCGAACCCGTGACCTCCTGATCACATGACAACAACTTTACCAATTACGTCAAGGCTTTCCTTCTCTACAAGCATGTCGTGACGCTTGAAAATGGTGAAAGACCCAAAAGCAGTGTAACAGAAGATGGTGGAATGGTTATTTTAGGGGCATCTGCTGCTGTAGCTGCCACAGTAGCTTTCATCAATAATGATACAGAGGAAGTGACTGCAGTGGAGGTGTAGCAGCAAATATGCTGGAGATAGGGATGATGGTTGTAAAGGTGGATGTGGAAATTAGCTAAAGTGTGTACTGTCATTTTTGTCTGTTTTTTATTGCAGCTACTACCAATCTCAAGGATGCTAAGGTTATGCATGTGCTGTGAATAATTCCTGTCTACAATGTTATGCTGTGAATAATCCCTATACTTTACAAAATAAAGTTACTTATTGGTTAAGAAAAAAGGTTGCAGACTTGCAGCTTCAAAATGTATAGACAGATTTTAAGTTAGGAACATAATCACTATCCAATTGAGTGATTAAATTGCAGGATAAAAACCACAATAGCTAACTCAAATTTCCCAAAGCGAAGAAGGGTGCTCTTCCGATGTTGAGCTCCTAACTCTACCTCTCTATTTTCAAAATTTAATAGAAAATGTAGGCACTAGGAATGAGTAAACTAACCAGGGAGAAAGGGGCAACCTCTCAGATGGGAGAGCTGTACATGATGCTGTAACTCTGCCTTCAAAAACTTAGCAGGAGGACCATGCAAGCGATAATAACTACTAACACCTTTCAATTAAGCAGGCCTTGGACCTATTGACATGTTATCATCTCAGTGATTCAATAAGTCAGGATGGCAATCTTTTTATACTTCCACTTGCCAAACATTGCAGAATGGAGAATGTCTGGTAATGCCCTTTAGAAACTCATTAAATTTCTTCCAGAAGGCATCACTTGACTATAGAACCCAAACTGGTATCTTAAAATATCTACAGCTTTTGCTAATACACCAATTATCCTCTTCAACCATCCAAGAAAAACATATGGATATACGGCATGCAAATGACAGTCTCGTTTTAGTTGTGTGGGTGGAAAAGCGTTATAATTGAGGACATCCTTCTCTCACACTAATTATCATTTTTTAATGTGGTAACAGGTCATGGTCTATGCAACTTAATTGTTTCATTTCATCCAAAATTGTCCACAATGTGCAGCTGATCTCTTCAAAGTTCAAATGGGACTGATCTCCGGAGAGAAATAAACCAACGCTGTTTTTCAACAAAACCCAACTGCAACCTGGATATTTCTTTATTCTTTTCAATTTCTTTGCCAGCCTAACTTGTTCCTCATCTTTCTTCTTTCCAACAATGCAATACAGGTCTGACAAGACCACGTACGGAGCTGCACTACTTGGTTCTAAGTCCAAAATCCTTTGAGCTGCAAGCTTTGCAAGATCAAGACGCAAGTGAGTCTTGCTGGCAGCCAGAAGAGCACCCCAAACCCCAGAATGTGTCTTGAATGGCATTGAATTTATTAGATTAACTGCTTCATCAAGTAAACCAGCTCGTCCGAGGATATCAACCATGCTAGTATAATGATCAGGCCCCGGTTCAATGTTGTATAATGATCTCATGGATTTGAAGTAGTTCCATCCTTCTTCTACGAGCCCAGCATGCATACAGGCTGAAAGTACCCCTAGAAAAGTGATACCATTAGGTTGCTCACCTTCATTCTGCAACTGGTCAAACAACTTAACTGCTTCTTTGCCATAGCCATTTTGGGCAAATCCAGTAATCATCGCATTGAAAGAAACAATATTCGGGAAACTTATGAGCTTAAAGATCCTGTAGGCATCATTTAAACTTCCACACTTGGAATATATTGAGATAAGAGAACTTTGGATAGACAGATCTATCTCCATATTCGTTTTCATAACATAAGCATGAATTTGCAGACCTTGATTTAACATTGCCAGACCAGCTGAAGCACTAAGCATACTACTTAAAGTTAGAGGATTTGGTCTAACTTCACTTTGAAGCATTTTAATAAACCAGCGAAAAGCCTCCTCATATTCCCTTTTATTTACAAAACTAGAGATAAGAGCTGTCCATGCAACATCATCTTTCTCGGGAATCATTGCAAATAGATCAACACATCTTTCAGTCAACCCTTTTTCAGAAAACCCTGTGATCATGGCTGTCCAAGAAACAACATCTTTTTCCGGAGCCCTTTTGAAAAGCTCATATCCCTCTTCAAGATTTCCAGCTTGAACAAAAGCAGTAATAAGAGAATTCCACGAAATGACATCTTTCCTTAACATCGAATCAAACACACGTTTAGCTGCATCTACACAACAAAATCTAGAATACATAGTGATCAGTGAATTACCCAAGAAAACATCAAACTCAAATCCCAAACGGAAAACCAATCCGTGGACTTGATAACCTTGTTGATGTTTACTAAATCTTCCACAAGCTTCAAACATGATCGTTAGTATAGTAGGCTCCAATCTCACATCACCTTCCCTTCTAATTCTTAGAAACAATTCAAACCCACCTTTGAAACAACAAACTTTCATATACCCATCAATCATAGCACCCCAAGTGACCTCATTCCTCTCTTTCATCGCATCAAACAACTCCCGAGCCTCAATAACTCTCCCATTCTTGCAGTACCCATCAATCATTGCACTACAAGAAACAATATCTTTTCGAACCATACCATCAAAAACACGAACTGCATCGTCTAACTTTCCAACTTTCAAATACCCATTTATCAATACATTCGAACAAACAGGTTCCCGCAAAACCATAGGAGTCTGATTATACAAATTCTCCACCATATCAAACCTCCTTGCATTAACAAACCCCGTAATCATTGCAGCAAAAGACACCGAATTTCTCTCCGGCATCAGCTGAAAAAAACTGAATATCCCATCAATTTCAACTCTATTTCTCATATAAGCCGTCAGCATCGCATTCCACGAAGCGACACTTCTTTCAGGCATTTCATCGAACAGTGCACGAGCTTTCTTGAGTTGCCCGTTTTGGGAATATGCCGTAAGCATTGCGGTCCAAGAAACGATATTTTTGGTGGCCATACGGTTGAAAATGGATTCAGCTTCTTTAATGTTTCCGTTTCGGCCATTATTTGCGATCTGGGTGTTACAATAAATCAAGAATTTGTTTGTTTTAGCGCCGGCGTTCAAAAGGGTGTTTGAAGAAGTTGAGTATTTAAGATTTGGAAGCGCAAATTCTGAGAAAGGCAAACGTAGGCGGACATGTAAGAAGTTCGGCTTTGCTAGCATGACTGAGAAACAAACAAAGCTTCCATTATCCAGAGAAAGGGAAGCGCGGTTTTTTCAAAATTTTCTTTTGTTTTACTTTGTACTCCGTATAACTTGTTTTGTTTTGAACGTGGTTTTGTTAGCCCACCTATAACAAAGAATTTGTAGTTTAAATATATATATATCTATATCTATATTATTATAAAAATATAAATATAATATCGTTTTACAAAAATAACTTTATAATATTAAGCATAATAATTCATAATAAAAGGATATAATCGAAATTCTAAATATTAGCCTTATAATCCTATTAGTTTTAGGATATAATATTGCACGTTAAAAATCCTACATGACAAGATTCCAATGCAATATTTTCGAATACAATGTTGGTAAACCAAAATACTGTTAAGATATCTTTCGCTAAATAACTCTATCGTTGGATAAAATGTCAAAAGTTAAAATTTTAGAATTTAAAATTAAGTGATATTTCAAGTCTAAAATAAAGTGTGGTCGAAGAATTATTGTTTGCACAGGAAATTGTTCGTTAATGTCTCAACTTGAATAGGAGTTCATATCATTATTTTTTATTCTTTTTCTATATTTTATAAAACACTATTCCCACAAACTCTTCAAAATACCCAGATGCAGAAATCATATAATTATTTTCGGGCATAAACATATAATACTACATGTTAGCATGTAAACCCAATACCTTTAGGAAAATGTTACATTCTTATTAGTATAATTACTTTCGCGATTGAGACATATTTTTAGCCGTGTAATTCTATTACTTTTAGGATATACTTCTTAAAAATTCTTATTGTTAATTTAATTTGAAAATATTGTATTGTCCTATTACTAATTTAATTTGAGAATGTATTATATTGTCCAAATCCATTTAGAAAAAAGAGAGTATATATATTTTTATAAAAGCACAAATACAATATCGATAGACCAAAATACCCCAAAATATTAAACAGAAGAACTCATAGAAAAAAGACTAACATTAATAACCTATTTTTTGGACTAAATACCTTCTACATTAATTTTTTAAATATTTAAGATTTTGAAATCAATAAAATTTTATCTATTAAATTCTTATTAAAATATGTAGTAAGGTTTAATAAAATCAATTTCATAAGAATCATCTATATTAGCAATACATTATCACTCCATAATGCCCAGACGAAGAAAAATAAATGTCACGACCCATTTCCCTAATAGATCGTGATGGCGCCCAACACCATTGTCAGGCAAGCCAACACGGAAATATAATTAAGTTCTCATTTTACTTTTACCAAAAATAAGTGCAGTAATTCCTTAAGTTAAAGTTAAAACCAGAAATGAACAACAATGTGCCAAAAGTAATCATACAACCCCAAAATAAAAGTCTGCTAATGTGTGTGCCAAGACCTGATGTCACAAGTAGTGGGCAACTAGCAGAATGTACAAAACAATAAAACTATCCTACTGTCCGAAACAGAATAGACAGCAAAAGTAAAGAAAGACTCCATCAAGCTGTTGGACGGCACAGGAAGGGGCAGCTCACCGTCGAAGTCTCGGACTATGAATCAGGGGCACGCACCAGACTAACAGCCAGATGTACCTGCCTCAGTTCCTGTACAATTAAGTACAAAAGTGTAGTATGAGTACATAAACAATATGTATCCCGTAAATATCCCGTCTAATCTCGAAGAAGTAGAGACGAGAGGTCGACTTGATACTTATTAAGGTCAAATAATATAATAAAGTAGTATGCTAAGCATAGGAGTCACAAATAATCAACAGTTTATAGCAAGAGGTAATAAGTCATGTTCATAACAATTTTACGGTTAGGCATTTACATTTCAAATATTTGGCAGAACAAGTCATGGATAAAAGTTTACGTAGATATCATGCGCACATTATGCCGAGGTCGACGACCCGATCCAACAAAAAATAAACTATGCACTGCCAGAGGTTCGAATGGCGCGAACCATAGATGCATTTATTTCTACCGAGGCGATCGGCTTGATCCACAAATATCAATTAATATCAAGAAAAACACATGAAGGCGCATTTATTTTCCAACGAATTCATACAAGTGTCCAACAAGTGTATACATTCGCTTATATTCCTTTCCAAGTCTCTAGCATATCTTAAGTGATCACATTAACAAGAAAATATAGAGACATTCACAAATATAGCATGATATGGGCCCTAGGCTACCCGGACAATTAACATAATAGTAGCTACGCACGGACTCTCGTCACCTAGTGTGTATGTAGCCCCGCATTTAGTAGCAAATTATTCAATTATTACACCTACAAGGACAATTCCCTCATACAAGGTTAGAAAGGAGACTTAGCTCGCTCCAAAGTGTACTTCCAATATCAAGAACGAGCCCAAACCCTCAATATGGAGCCGAACGATCCAAAACTAGTTAAATAAGGCAGGAACTAGTCAATATAAGCTCACAAGATCATATTCTAGCTATTTAAGCAATTTTCCAACCTTAAATACAAGTTTCCTAAAATCCGACCCCGGACCCACGTGACCAGATTTTGAAATTTTTCGAAGGAAGTTGTTCTCTATAACCTAAGGATCAATAATATATGATTTCTAATTCATTTCATAACAAATTTCGTGGTTAAATCTAACTTTTATCAAAACCCTATGTCTTGCTCTAATCCCATAGTTTCATAAATTTTTGTATGTTAATCTACCCAAAATCCAAGTATTAAACTCACATAAAGTAGAATTAACTTACCTCACAATGCTATGTTGAAATCCCCTCTTTGAAAGCTCCCAAATCGCCCAAGTGTAGAGATAAAATGAAATAAATGGCCTAAGTCCCATTTTTAAAAGTTGTGCCCAGGTCTCCGATGTCGCATTTGCGACATGAGGTTCGCAAATGTGAACTCGCAATTGCCGCAAAATCTTTGCAATTGCGAACTGGCTCCCTTCCTGCTTTCATCGCAAATGCGATCCTCGGATTGCAAATGCGGACCCTGCAGGGTTCGCAATTGCAGTGCAATTGTAGCAAATGCGACGCTGCCCACCTGCTGCCTTCATCGCAATTGCGGTGGTTTCCTCGCAAATGTGAGGTCGCAATTGCGAACAAATTCCTCGCATTTGCGAGACCGCAATTTCTCACAGAAACACCAAAAAACTGGGATGTTTTTCACCCCCAGCCCATACCCAAAACTCACCCGAGCCCTTGGGGCTCCACTCCGATCACCCACACAAGTCCAACAACATTGTACAAACTTGCTCGATCGATCAAATCGCTTAAATAACACCTCAAACCACGGATTCAACACCAAAACGCATGAAATCCTTAAGAATATTCAAATTCTTATCTTTACAACCAGACGTCTGAATCACGTCAAACAGTCCCGTTTCTCACCAAATTTCACAGACAAGACGAAAATATTATATTGAACCTGTACCGGGCTCCAAAACCAACATACGGGCCCGATACCAACATGATCAAGCATTATTACTTTTCATTAAATTCTTAGAATTTCAATCTAATAATTTCTAATAAAAATTCATTACCCAGGCTGGGAACCTCGGAATTCGATCCCGGGCATACGCCCAGGTCCCATATTTACCTACGGACCCTCCGGGACCGTCAAAATATGAATCCGGGTCCGTTTACTAAAAAATTTAACCAAAGTCAAACTTAGACTTTTAAGAAAATCTTAAGAAATCAAATGAGCATATTTCAACCCAATTCCTTCCAAATCCCGAACCAACCCTCCCCGTAGGTCGTAAATTAGTTAAAGCAAGCGTGGGGAGTTTTATTTAGGGGAACGGGGTTCTGAAAAGCAAAACGACTAGTCGGGTCGTTACATTCTCCACCTCTTAAACAAACGTTCGTCCTCGAACGGACATAGAAAAGTACCTGAGCTGCTGAATAAATGTGGATATCTGCTCCGCATGTCCTCATCGGACTCCCAGGTTGCCTCCTCGACTGGTTGGCCCCTCCACTGGACCCTCACCGTAGAAATTCTCTTGGACCTTAACTGGCGATCCTGTCTATCAATAATGGCAACTGGCTCCTCCTCATAACCCAAACTCTCATCCAGCTGAATAGTACTGAAGTCTCACACATGGGACAAGTCGACATGATACTTCCGAAGCATCGATACATGAAAAACCGGATGAACTCCCGATAAGCTGGGGGATAAAGCAAGCTCGTAAGCAACCTCCCCAACTCGTCTCAACACCTCAAAGGGGCCAATAAACCTTCGGCTCAACTTGCCCTTCCTCCCGAATCTCATCATGCTTTTCATTGGCGAGACTTTCAAGAGAACCTTCTCGCCAACCATGAATGATACGTCATGCGCCTTCTGATCTGCGTAACTCTTCTGTCTGGACTGAGCTATGCGAAACCTCTCTTGAATCAACTTTACCTTGTCCAAGGCATCTTGTACCAAATCTATACCGTATAACTTAGCCTCACCCGGCTCAAACCACCCGATAGGAGAACGACACCGCCGACCGTATGAAGCCTCAAATGGAGCCATCTCAATGTTGGACTGATAGCTGTTGTTGTAAGCAAACTTTGCCAAAGGCAAGAACTGATCCCACTGTCCTCCAAAGTCAATCACACATGCTCTAAGCATGTCCTCCAAGATCTGAACTGTCCGCTCCGACTGCCCATTGGTTTGTGGATGAAATGTTGTACTAAGCTCCACGCGGGTCCCCAACTCACCCTGAATAGCTCTTCAGAAATGAGAAGTGAACTGAGGGACTTTATTCGATATGATGGAAACAGGCACACCATGTAACCGGACTATCTCCCGAATGTAAATCTGAGCCAGTCTCTCCGAAGTATAAGTAGTCACAATCGGTATAAAGTGTGCCGACTTGGTCAACCTATCCACGATGACCCATACTGCATCAAACTTCCGCAAGGTCCGGGGCAAGCCAACTACAAAATCTATAGTAATGCGCTCCCACTTCCACTCTGGTATAGGCATCTGCTGAAATAGGCCACCAGGCCTCTAGTGCTCATACTTGACCTGCTGGCAATTCAAACACCTAGCCACATACTCCACTATGTCTTTCTTCATCCTCTGCCACCAATAATATTGTCGCAAGTCACGATACATCTTCGTAGCACCCGGATGAATGGAATACCGTGAACTGTGTGCCTCTCCCTCAGACCATCAACATTAGGAACACATAGGCGACCTTGGAGTCGCAAGACACCATCCTCGCCAATAGAAACCTCCTTGGCACTACCCTAAAGCACTGTCTCTCTGAGAATTGCCAAATGTGGATCATCGAACTACCAGGCCTTGATCTGCCCCAATAATAAAGACTGAGCAACAACGCACGCAAGAATTCGGGTGGGCTCTGAAATATCCAACCTCACAAGTCTGTTATCCAAGGACTGGATGTCCAAAGCTAGTGGCCTCTCCTCTGCTGGAATGAATGCCAAGCTACCCATACTCTCTGCTTTCCTGCTTAAGGCATCTGCAACCACATTTGCCTTGCCCGAGTGATAAAGAATGGTGATATCATAATCCTTCAGCAACTCAAGCCATCTACGCTGCCTCAAATTGAGATCCATCTACTTGAACAAGTGATGTAAGATGTGATGATCAGTATAAACCTCACATAATACCTCGTACATATAATGCCTCAATATCTTAAGAGCATGAACAATCGCGGCCAACTCCAGATCATGCACATGATAATTCTTCTCATGGATCTTCAGCTGACGCAAAGCATATGCAATAACTCGCCCCTCCTGCATCAATACACATCCCAATGCAACGCGTGAAGCGTCGCAATATACCGTATACATCCCTGAACCGGAAGGCAACACAAGAATTGGTGTTGTGGTCAAGGATGTCTTGAGCTTCTGAAAGCTCTCCTCACAATCATCGGACTAATGGAAAGGAGCACCCTTCTTGGTCAATCTAGTCAGAGGTGATGCAATAGATGAAAAGCCCTGCATGAATCGTTTGTAATAACCTACTAACCCCAGGAAACTCCTGATCTCGGTCACGGAAGTAGGACGTGGCCAACTCTGAACTGCCTCAATCTTCTTGGGATCCACCTTAATACCATCTCATGACAAAACATGCCCCAAGAATGCCACTAACTCTAGCCAAAACTCGCACTTGGAGAACTTAGCATATAGCTTCTGCTCTCGCAATGTCTGAAGCACCTACTATCAAATGCTGCTCGTGCTCCCCCAAGCTACGTGAGTATATCAAGATGTCGTCAATGAAGACGATGACAAAGGAATCAATATAAGGTCTAAACACCTTGTTAGTCCATAAATTCCGCTGGGACATTAGTCAAGCCAAAGGACATCACTGGAAACTCATAATGGCCATATCTAGTCCGGAATGCAGTCTTTGGAACATCCGAGTCCCGAATCTTCAACTGATGGTAACCCGACCTCAAGTCGATCTTAGAGAACACCCTAGGACCTTACAACTGGTTAAAAAAATCATCAATACGAGACAACAGATACTTGTTCTTGATGGTGACTTTGTTCAACTGGCGGTAATCAATGCACATCCGCATAGTCCCATCATTCTTCTTCACAAATAACACTGGTGCACCCCAAGGTGATACACTGGGCCTAACAAACCCCTTCGCTAACAATTCCTTAAGCTGCTCCTTCAACTCTTTAGGAGCCATACGATACGGTGGAATAGATTTAGGTTGGGTGCCTGGAGCCAAATCAATACAAAAATCAATATCACGATCCAGTGGCATGCCAGGAAGATTAGAAGAAAACACATCGGCGAACTCTCGAACTACTAGAACTGAATCAATCGTCGGAGACTCTGCGGTGGTGTCCCGAACATAAGCCAAATAATCCAAACACCCCTTCTCGACCATTTTCTAAGCCTTCAGGAAAGAGATAACCCGGCTAGACGTGTCAACCGTGGAACCCTTCCACTCCAACCCTGGCGACCCTGGCATCGATAATGTAACAGTCTTGGCATGGCAATCTAGGACGACATGATATGAAGATAACCAATCCATGCCTAGGATGACCTCAAAGTCGATCATGTCAAGCAACAGAAGATCCGTTCTAGTCTCGAAACCACAGAAGGTGACCACACAGGACTGGTAGATCCGATCCACAACCACGGAATCGCCCACAAGAGTGGACACATGAACAGGAGTGCCCAAAGGCTCAGGAGAAATAACCAGGAAACGGGCAAACAGAGATGATACATATGAATAAGTAGACCCTGGATCAAATAATACCAAAGCATCTATACTGCCGACAGAAATAATACCTGTGATGACGGCATCTGAGGCCAATGCATCTGGCCTGGCCGGAAGGGCGTAAAATCTGGCTGGAGCGCCGGCCGACTGGCCTCCACCTGACTGAGCAGTAGCTGGCTGACATCTCCCTGTCTGGCCTCCACCTCTAGGACGATCCCCACCAGTCTTCCTTCCACCTCTAGGTGGAGGGGGGGCAGTCGGTGCTGAAATCATAGGCTGCTGACCCTGCTGCACTACCTTGCCCCGAAGTCCGGGGTAGTATCTCCTCATATAACCAAGGTCTCCGCACTCGAAACAACCCCGCGGTGCGGCGGCCTACTGCCTTGATGGCTAACCCTGATGGCATGTAGACCCACTAGAAGAAGCCTGAATAGCCAGTGGACGGTATGAACTCTCCGACATAACATTGAAATAAGAATCAGAAGAACCCTGAGGATCTGAATACCCACCAGAAGAACCCTGAATAGGTGGCGAGCGATAAGAACTCTCTGGCATGGCGCTAAAATAGGGGCGCACCGGAGCACCCCAAGCAGGTGGTGGTGCTGAATATGGGTCCTGCTGGGCTGACCCTTCCCAAACTGACCTCTACCCCTAGCCGGGGCACCTCTGAACTCTCTGGAGAATCTAGCCCTCTTGCCCTGCTGCATCTGGTCTCTGCCCCTCAAACGATAGCCCTCAATCCTCCAAACAATCTCCACCACTAGCTGATAAGGAGTCCCCATCTCCACCTCTCGGGCCATGTTGGCCCTAATGCCAGAATGCAACCCTGCAATGAACCTCCGCACCCTCTTTGCGTTAGTAGGAAGTATCATCAATGCATGGTGGGAAAACTTAAAAAAACTCGCCTCATAGTCGGTGATCGACATCTGACCCTGCTATAGCTGCTCGAACTGATATTGTTGCTCTTCCCTCTCAGAGGGTGGAATATACATGTCCAAGAATAACTGTGTGAACTGACTCCAAGTGATGGGAGGAGAACCTGCTGGCCTGCCAAGAACATAGGACTGCCACCATCTACGGGCCTTGCCCTCAATCTGAAAAGTAGTGAAGTCAACCCCATGCGACTCCAATATCCTCATATTGTACAGTCTGTCCCTACACCTATCTATGAAGTCCTGGGCATCCTCATGACACTCACCCTCGAATATAGGAGGGTGAAGTCTAGTCCATCTGTCCAATAACTTCTACGGGTCACCGTCTGTAGCTCGTCGGGGCTGGGGCGCCACTGTAGTGACTGGCTGGGCCCCATCTATGGGTAGTGCACCTGGAGTCTGATACACTACAGCTGCGTGTCCAGGAGCCTGAGCAGTAGGGGTTTGTGCTCCCCCTCCTGCCTGTGATGTAGCTAGATCCGCTGGAAATAAACCAGCCTGAGTCATGGAATCCATGAACCGCAGCATATGGCCCATGACCTCTTGGAAGCCCGGTTCTATCATAAAGTCCGTCGGGGTAGGCCCAGCTGCGGGCACCTTGCCCTGCTCCTCGATAATAGGATCTCCCGCAGGATCTGCTGGTGGTACTATTGGGATAACTCTGGGACGCCCTCGTCCCCTACCTTGGGCCGGTGCCCTCCCCCGGCCTCTGCCTCGGCCTCTGGCAACAGGGGGAGCAGCTCTTCCCGGGTCTAAAACATCAGCCGTGGGT
This sequence comes from Nicotiana sylvestris, assembly GCF_000393655.2. Taxonomy (NCBI): domain Eukaryota; kingdom Viridiplantae; phylum Streptophyta; class Magnoliopsida; order Solanales; family Solanaceae; genus Nicotiana; species Nicotiana sylvestris. The sequence continues at coordinate 32,691,266 of NC_091062.1, forward strand.
GTCCTCACCATTTGTGAGAGAATAGAAGAGGGAAATTTAGTATACCAACCACTGCACGATAGGAAACGAATAAAGAGTAGTTTTCCTAACACCCTATAGCCTCTCGAAGATAAGTACAAACATCTCTGTACCGATCTGCAAGACTCTATTAGGTTTGCCCATGACTTGTGAGACCCACGTGAACCTAGTGCTTTGATACCATGTTGTCACGACCCATTTCCCTAATACATCGTGATGGCGCCCAACACCATTGTCAGACAAGTCAACGCTGAAATATAATTAAGTTCTCATTTTACTTTTACCAAAAATAAGTGCAGCAATTCCTTAAGTTAAAGTTAAAACCAGAAATGAATAGTAATGTGCCAAAAGAAATCATACAACCCCAAAATAAAAGTCTGGTAATGTGTGTGCCAAGACCCGGTGTCACAAGTAGTGGGCAACTAGCAGAATGTACAAAAGAATAAAACTATCCTACTGTCCGAAACAGAATAGACAGCAAAAGTAAAGAAAGACTCCATCAAGTCGCTGGATGGCAAAGGAAGAGGCAGCTCACCGTAGATGTCTCAGACTATAAATCAGGGGCGCGCACCAGACTGACAGCCAGATGTACATGCCTCAGATCATGTACAATTAAGTACAGAAGTGTAGTATGAGTACATAAACAATATGTACCCCGTAAGTATTCCGTCTAATCTCGAAGAAGTAGAGACGAGAGGTCGACTTGATACTTACTAAGGTCAAATAATATAATAAAGTGGTATGCTAAGCATGGGAGTCACAAATAATCAACAGTTTGTAGCAATAGGTAATAAGTCATGTTCTTAACAATTTTACAGTTAGCCATTTACATTTCAAATATTTAGCAGAACAAGTCATGGATAAGATTTTACGTAGATATCATGCGCACATTATGCCGAGACCGACGGCCCGATCCAACAGAAAATAAACTGTGCAATACCAGAGGGTCGAATGGCACGAACCATAGATGCATCTATTTCTACCGAGACGATCGACCCGATCCACAAATATCAATTAATATCAAGAAAAACACACGAAGGCGCATTTATTTTCCAACAAATTCATACAAATGTCCAACAAGTGTATACATTCGCATATATTCCTTTCCAAGTCTCTAGCATATCCTAAGTGATCACATTAGCAAGAAAATATAGAGACAATCACAAATATAGCATGATATAGGCCCTAGATTACCCGGACAATTAACATAATAGTAGCTACGCACGGACTCTCGTCACCTAGTGCGTACGTAGCCCCCGCATTTAGTAGCAAATTATTCAATTATTACACCTACGGGGACAATTCCCTCTTACAAGGTTAGAAATGAGACTTACCTCGCTCCAAAGTGTAATTCTAATACCAAGAACGAGCCTAAACCCTCAATTTGGAGCCAAACGATCCAAAACTAGTTAAATGAGGTAGGAACTAGTCAATATAAGCTCACAAGATCGTATTCTATCTATTTAAGTAATTTCCCAACTTTAAACACAAGTTTCCTAAAATCCGACCCCGGGCCAACGTACCCGGATTCCGAAATTTTTTAAAGGAAGTTGTTCTCTATAACCTAAGAATCAATAATATATGATTTATAATTCATTTCATAACAAATTTCGTGGTTAAATCTAACTTTTATCAATACCCTAGGTCTTCCTCTAATCCCATAGTTTCATAAATTTTTGTATGTTAATCTACCCAAAATCCAAGTATTAAACTCACATAAAGTAGAATTAACTTACCTCACAATGCTATGTTGAAATCCCCTATTTGAAAGCTCCCAAATCGCCCAAGTGTAGAGATAAAATGAAATAAATGGCCTAAGTCCCGTTTTTAAAAGCTGTGCCCAGATCTCTGATGTCGCATTTGCGACATAAGGTTCGCAAATGCGAAATCGCAATTGCCGCAAAATCTTTGCAATTGCGAACTGGCTCCCTTCCTGCTTTCATCGCAAATGCGATCCTCGGATTGCAAATGCGGACCCTGCAGGGTTCGCAATTGCAGTGCAATTGTAGCAAATGCGACGCTGCCCACCTGCTGCCTTCATCGCAATTGCGGTGGTTTCCTCGCAAATGTGAGGTCGCAATTGCGAACAAATTCCTCGCATTTGCGAAACCTGCAATTTCTCACAGAAACACTAGAAAACTAGGGTGTTTTTCACCCCCAACCCATGCCCGAAACGCACTCGAGCCTTCGGGGCTCCACTCAGAACACCCACACAAGTCCAACAACATTGTGCAAACTTTCTCGAGCGATCAAATCGCCAAAATAACATCTAAAACCATGGATTCAACACCAAACCGCATGAAATCCTTAAGAACATTCAAATTCCTATCTTTACAGCTGGACGTCCGAATTATGTCAAATCAGTCCTGTTTCTCACCAAATTTCACAGACAAGACTAAAATATTATATGGAACTTGTACCGTGCTCCGGAACTAACATACGGGCCCGATACCAATATGATCAAGCATTATTCCTTTTCATTAAATCCGTAGAATTTCAATTTAATAATTTATAATAAAAATTTATTACTCCTGCTGGGGACCTCGGAATTCGATTCCGGGCATACGCTCAGGTCCCATATTTTCCTACAGATCCTCTGGGACCGTCAAAACACGAATCCGGATCCGTTTGCTAAAAATTTTGACCAAAGTCAAACTTAGCCTTTTAAGAAAATTTTAAGGAATCAAATGAGCATATTTCAACCCAATTCCTTCCAAATCCCGAACCAACCCTCCCCGTAGGTCGTAAATTAGTTAAAGCAAGCGCAGGGAGTTTTATTTAGGGGAACAAAGTTCTAAAAAGCAAAACAACCAGTCGGGTCGTTACAATAAAAGTAATGTTAAATGGGCTGCATAAACCGTTGAAATTGAGAAAATAATATATCACCACGATAATATATTTTTATATTATATTTGAATTGCTTTTCTACTCAAATAATATTTTTTAATCAATTTTTTTTGTGTAATATTGAAAAATATACCAAATTATTAAAGAACAAGTAAGAAAATATTTAAGAATGTAAATGTGTGAGAAAGAGAAAGAAAAAAAGTTGGTAAGAGTTAATACCACTAATGATTCTGCAAGCATAAATATCTAAAAGTGAAATGTTAGATCGATCTTTTTACCCTTTAAAAATAAAAAATTTGGTGGATAGAATTATATTACGATTAAATATTCAAAACAACAGATGAACTAATATTAAGAATCTGAATCAACACAAAATAAATTATTTTTTGTTAAGATCAAATAATTAAATCTTTCAATTAATTATTTAGCAAGAGAATCCAATTCAATTATTTTTTAAATTCATCATATGAGTAAAATTATTTTTCAAGTTAAAACAAAATCTTAGGTTACATAAATTTATTCCATAAAAAGAGCGTTAATGATTTAAAAAATTATAACACAAAGTAAAAAAAGGTTATTACATTATTAAGAATCAAAAGTCCATATAAATGTTTGAGGAAGCACAATCAAAGCTAAATTCTAAATAGTAATAAACTTTCAAGACCATATTATAAAGAGACGACTCTGGTATAAAGGGATTATCCTGTGTAGATTCCTCCTGCAGAATCAAAATAATAGTGTTATATTATGCATTACTTGCAAATGTCAGATTAAGAGGAATGATATTGTTAGCAATAATAATAAGTGGTGTACCACCAACGATTTTATTTCGAGGTCATACAACTTACTTTAGATTTGATATACCTATTCAAACAACTGAAATAACCATCACAAATATACCAAATAGAGCAATGTTGTTAAATTTATAAGGAAAGTAAAATTTATAATATTGAATTAAGGGCTTATGGCTAAGCGTCAAATAATCGAAATATTTGCTCAGAGTTTTAGAGATATATTAGATACCAATGAATATTTAGTGGAAAAGTAATGGTTTAGGAAGTGATTTCTGTCAAGTACTATCAGTGGTTCCAAAATTGATGAAAGCAGAGACTATAAAAGCTAGCTTGCCAAAATTGTGCTTATGGCCTCAAGTGAAAATGATACAATTGACAGAAAAGATAAAAGTAAAAATAGATCCAACATTCAGTGACTTCTTGCTTCGTCCGAAACAAAGTAGACCATCTAATAAAAGATGATTTGGTTCTTCCAGGGCACTTAGTTATCAACCACAATGGTAATAGTAGTGAATTTAATTAGGGAGATATTTTCATCATTGGATTAAAATGCAATTTTTAAAAATTACATGACAGAAATTAAAGAGCTATATTAGTTAGCAGAAATAAATATGTTGATCAACTAAATAAAAGGTTGATTACTAAGTTTTATGGTAAAAATAAAATATTTTTAATTTTTGACTAGCAGAATATGATATCAATAATTACTACTTCGAAGAATACTTAAATACGTTAATGTCAAATGGCCTTCTACCATACAAGTTTGTTGTTAAGTTCATTTCTTATTTATGTTAGTATGATCGTATATATAATAGACTAAGTTAAAAATTAATTTTTAGTTGCGAATAGTTTGATTTTGAAGAAAAATATGCCCGTCATACTACTGAAAAACTTAGATATGCCGAATAGCTTATGTAATAGCACACATATGATATATAAATTTTTTGACAATAACGACATACATGCAGAAAGTATGATACTGGTCAATGTGCTTTAAAGTATGTGTTTATCCCCGAATTCAGCTTTCGTCTTTCAAAATTAAAGAATATCCTTTTAAATTTGTGTGAAATAAATTTTCAGTGTGTTTATGTGTTGCAAGTATAATAAATAAAGCACGAGGACAAACAACCTAAATATTGAATTATATTTACTATAATATGTTTGTCACGACCCCGGTTCTCCATCCGTGAACCATTGTGACAACACCTAGTCCTCTACGACTACGTAAGCCTAAATTGCGGAATAAAAACAAATTAAAACAGAATGAATAGTGATAAAACAATGTTTAAAAGTGCCGCTCGACATACACAATATTTAACTCTCAGAAACCAATACATATCTCCAATACCCGAAAACCCATGAATCACAAGCTAAGGATCACTACACAGTACTCTAACTCCAGAATATCTAACAAGGAAAAGAAATACAGAAGGGCAAATGTTTAAAAGCTAGAATAGAAAGGGACTCCTCGGTCTGCGGACGCGGCAGATATACCTCGAAGTCGCTGGAGCAGTCGTCTCGCCTCAAGGTGTCACGACCCCGGTTCGCCCTCCGTGAACCATTGTGACGGAACCTAGTCTCTACGACTAGGTAAGCCTAAAATGCGAAAGATAAACCAAATTTGCAGAAGAAAATAATTTAAAACAGAAATAGAGTAATAAAACAGCATTTAAAAGTGCCGCTCGACATACACAATATTAACTCTTAAAACCAATACATTTTCTGAAAACCCAGAATCCCATGAATCACAAGCTAAGAGATATACAAGAAGCTCTAACTCCAAAAATGTCTAACCAAAAGGGAAGTACTGAAGGGCTATACTATTACAAAAAGATAGAAAGGGACTCTTCGGTTTGTGGATACGGCAGATATACCTCGAAGTCTCTACAGAAGTGCCTCGCCTCAAGGATGATAAAACAGAGTGAAAGTACCTGAATCTACACATGAAAAACATGCGCAGAAGGGCATGAGTACACCACAGCAGGACTCAGTAAGTGCCAAGCCTAACCCCGATCGGGTAGTGACGAGGAAGGTCAGGTCCCTACTGAGATAAAATAAAGAATATAAGACATGACAGTATAAGATAAGCAGTACAGTTGAAAAATAACAATAAGAATTTAATACTGGAAAACAAGGAATTCAATAACTGAAATAGAGGCAAACAATCACAAGGAAATAACTGGGGATCTTTCAGTATCTCGAGGATCTCTTAGTACCCTCAATATATGCCAGGGATCTCTTGGTATCCCAAGGATCTCTCGGTATCCTCAATATATGCTAGGGATCTCTTGGTATCCCGAGGATCTCTCGGTATCCTCAATATATGCTAGGGGATCTCTAGGTATCCTCAATGTATGATAGGGATCTCTTAGTATCCCGAAGATCTCTTGGTATCCTCAATGCATGATAGGGATCTCTTGTTATTCCAAGGATCTGTTGGTATCCTCAATGTATGATAGGGATCTCTAGGTATCTCGAGGATCTCTTGGTATCCTTAATGTGTGATAGGGATCTCTTGGTATCCTGAATATCTCTTGGTATCCTCAATGTTTGATAGGGATATCTTGGTATCCCGAGTATCTCTTGGTATCCTTAATGTACGTGCCGGGGATCTCTCGGTATCCCGCACTTCATCTCAAATCATAAATGCGTCTAGGGGATTTCCCAGGATGTCGTCCTGTAGTCCCAAAGTAAACACACAACAATGGCACAAGGAATACTCAAATAGACTCAACTTCATAACAAGGTAACACAGACAATTCTAACCTAGCATGCTTCACGTAATACAAATAAGGCAGTTAAAACAAATAAAACAATTAAATCAATTAGACATGTTTCTCTAACTAAGAACAGGTTTAAAAGTGCAAGTAGAATAAATAGAAAGGGAAAACATAATTAAAGTTACTTAATGAAAACTGGATTTTCAACAATTAGCACAAGTACGCGTTCGTCACCTCACATACAAGGCATTTCAATTATCACAATAGCAATCCTAAGGGGGAAGTCCCCCACACAAGGTTAGACAAGCCACTTACTTCGAACCGACACAAATCAACCCGAGACCACGTTCTTGCCACGAGTATTCGACTCCAAATAGCCCAAATCTATTCAATTCAATTTCATAATGTAAATAACATTTCAAGTAACTGATTCTACAATACAATTCTAAGTTAATACGCAAAATTAGGTAAAATGACCAAAATGCCCCTCGGGCCCACGTCTCGGAATCAGGTAAAATTTATATTATCAAAATTCTCATGCTCTCACGAGTTCATGCATACCAAAATTATCCAAATCTAAGGTCAAATTCCCAATCAAAAGTCAAATTCTAAGTCTAAGAACTTTCTTCCAAATTTTCCCCAATTTTCATCTCTAATCCGAAATTAAATGATGAAACTAACTATAGATTGATGAAATATAACTAGAAAGGGTTAAAGAATCGTTACCCAATGATCTCCTCTTCAATTTCCTCTCAAAATCGCCCTCTCCCGAGCTCCAAATCGAATTTCCAACTTTTGAAACTAAAACCCTCAAAATTTCATATTTCTGTCCAGCTGTTTCTGCATCTGTGGTCAAGGGACCGCATCTGCGGTCCCGCTTTTGTGGACCAAAGGTCACATCTGCGACTTCTCACTTAAGGAGGACTTTCCGCACCTGCGACTACATTACCGTAGATGTGGTGCCGCTTCTGCGGTTACCTGACCGCATCTGCAGACTCTGGCCCCTTCCTCACTTCCGCTTCTGCGATTGCTAAGCCGCTTCTACGGCGCCGCACCTGGGGATCCTAACCGCAGGTGCGGTTATGACAGAACCAGCAGCTGAAGCAGCAACTCTAACTCCAAAATCCTTCCGACAACCATCCGAAATCACCCAGAGGCCCTCGGGACCTCAACCAAACCTGGCAACCAATCCTAAAACATCATTCAAACTTGTTCCAACCTTCGGAGCGCTCAAAACAACATCAAAACACCTATTTTTCATCGGATTCAAGCCTAAGAATTCCAAAAATTCTAAAAATACGCTTTCGATCAAAAAGTCTATCAAACCTCGTCCGAATGACCTGAAATTTTGCACACACATCACATTCAACACTACGGAGCTACTCCAACTTCCGAAATTCTATTCCGACCCTCGGATCAAAATCTCACTATCGAACCGGAAACTTCAAAAATTCAACTTTCAGCATTTCAAGCCTAAATTAGCTACAGACCTCTAAAATACAATCCGAACACGCCCCTAATCCCGAAATCACCCAATGGAGCTAACGGAACCATCGAATTCCATTCTGAAGCCATCTTTACACTGTTCCGACTACGGTTAATTTTCCAACACTTAAGCTCTTATTTAGGGAATAAGTGTCCCAAAACTCTCCGAAATTCAAAACCGAACATCCCGGCAAATTAAAATAGCAGAAATAAACTTGGGGAAAACAGTTAATAGGGGATCGAGGCGTTAATTCTTAAGACGACCATCCGGGTCGTCACATTTTCTGAAGTAGTGAAAAGATGAGGGTAACGACTGCACAATCCTGCTCGGTCTCCCAGGTTGCCTCCTCGACCGGCTGGCCCCGCCACTGAACCTTCACAGATGCAATGTTTTTTGACCTTAGCTTTCTAACATGCCTATCCAATATTGCCACTGGCTCCTCAACATAGTATAGATCCTTGTCCAACTGGATTGAACAGAAATCCAACACGTGCGACGGATCACTGTGATACCTCCGGAGTATCAAAACATGGAATACCGGATGAACTCCGGCCATGCTGGGAGGTAAGGAAGCTCATAAGCAACCTCCCCAACACGCCTCAATATCTCAAAAGGGCCAATAAATCTCGGGCTCAACTTTCCTTTCTTCCCGAATCTCATGATGCCTTTCATAAGCGAAACCCGAAGAAAGACCCGCTCTCCAACCATATAGGAAACATCACGAAACTTCCGGTCTGTGTAACTCTTCTGTCTGGACTGGGCTGTACGGAGCCTATCCTGAATCACCTTAACCTTCTCCAAAGAATCCTGAACTAAGTCCGTTCCCAACAATCTAGCCTCACCCAGCTCAAACCAACCACCGGGGATCTACACTGTCTCCCATATAAAGCCTCATACGGTGCCATCTGAATGCTGGACTGATAGCTGTTGTTGTAAGCAAACTCTGCCAATGGCAAGAACTGATCCCAAGACCCTCCAAACTCAATCACACATGCACGGAGTATATCCTCAAGAATCTGAATAGTGCTCTCGGACTGTCCGTCCGTTTGAGGGTGAAATGATGTACTCAACTCTACCCGAGTACCCAACTCATGCTGAATGGCCCTCCAAAACCGTGATGTAAACTGAGTACTCCTATCTGAGATGATGGACACTAGAATACCATGCAGACGAACAATCTTCCGGATATAAATCTCCACCAACTGCTCCGAAGAATAAGTAGTACACACAGAAATGAAATGAGCGGACTTGGTCAGCCGATCCGCAATTACTCAAATAGCATCGATCTTTTTCAAAGTCCGTGGGATCCCAACTACAAAGTCCATGGTGATCCGCTTCCACTTCCACTCCGGAATCTCTATCTGCTAAAGCAACCCACCCGGTCTCTGGTGCTTATACTTCACATGTTCACAGTTGAGACACCGAGCTACGTATCCAACTATATCTTTCTTCATCCGCCTCCACCAATAGTGCTGTCTCAAATCCTGATACATCTTTGTGGCACCTAGATGAATGGAATACCGCGAGATATGGGCCTCTTCCAGAATCAACTCCCGAATCCCATCAACATTGGGTACACAAATCCGACCCTGCATCCTCAATAACTCATCATCACCAATAGTCACATCTCTGGCGTCACCGTGCTGAACCTTATCCTTAAGTACAAGCAAATGAGGGTCATCATGCTGTCGCTCCCTGATATGATCAAATAAGGAAGACCGAGAAACCATGCAAGCTAGAACCCGACTAGGTTCCGAAAGGTCCAATCTCACAAACTTTCTAACTAAGGCCTGAACATCCATCGCCATAGGCCTCTCCGATACTGGTAAATAAGCCAAACTCACCAAACTCTCTGCCCGATGACTCAAAGCATCGGCCACCACATTGGCCTTGCCCGGGTGATTCAAAATAGTGATGTCATAATCCTTCAGCAACTCCAACCACCTCCTCTGGCGCAAATTCAGATCCTTTTGCTTGAACAAATGCTGCAAGCTCTGATGGTCAGTATAAATCTCACAGGAAACCCCATATAAATAATGGCGCTAAATCTTCAGGGCGTGAACAATGGCAGCTAACTCAAGGTCGTGAATAGGGTAGTTCTTTTCATGTATCTTCAACTATCTGGACGCGTAGACAATCGCCCTACCGTCCTGCATCAACACCGCTCCAAGGCCAACCTGCGAGGCATCACAATAGACCGTATAAGACCCTGAGCCTGTAGGAAATATCTAAATTGGGGCTGTGGTCAGCGCTGTCTTGAGCTTCTGAAAGCTCGCTTGATACTCCTCCGTCCACTAGAACGGAGCACCCTTCTGGGTCAACCTGGTCATAGGGGCTGCAATCGATGAAAACCCCTCCACAAAATGACGGTAGTAGCCCTCCAAGCCAAGGAAAATGCGGATCTCGATAGCTGAGGATAGTCTGGGCCAACTCTGCATAGCCTCTATCTTCTTCAGAACCACCTGAATACCCTCACTCGATGCCACGTGGCCTAAGAATGCCACTGAATCCAACCAAAACTCACATTTCGAGAACTTAGCATATAACTTCTTCTCTCTCAGAGTCTGAAGCACATTCCTCAAGTGCTACTCATGATCTTTCTAACTCCGGTGATACACCAGAATATCATCAATAAAGACAATACCGAACGAGTCAAGATACGGCCGAAACACATTGTGCATCAAATGCATAAAAGCTGTCGGGGCATTGGTCAGCCCAAATGGCATGACAAGGAACTTGTAATGACCATACCAAGTCCTGAAAGCAGTCTTCGGGATATCTGGCTCCCAAATCTTCAACTGATGGTAACTTGAGCACAAATCAATCTTAGAAAACACCCGTGCGCCTTGAAGCTGGTCAAACAGATCATCAATATGAGGCAATGCATAACGGTTCTTCACTGTGACCTTGTTCAACTGGCGATAATCAATACACATACGCATAAAATCTTCATTTTTCTTCACAAACAAGATAGGAGCACCCCAAGGTGATACACTAGGCCGAATAAAACCCTTATCAAGCAATTCCTGAAACTGATCCTTCAACTCCTTCAACTCAGGAGGAGCCATACGATCGGAGGAATAGAAATGGGCTGAGTGCCCAGCAATAGATCAATACCAAAATCAATATCTCTATTAGGCGGCATGCCCGTAAGGTCAACTAAAAACACATCGGGAAGATCCCGTACTACTGGAACTGAATCAACTGAAGGGGTATCAATACTGTCATCTCTCACATAGTCTAAATACGCGTCACACCCCTTCTCAACCATATGCTGAGCTTTAAGAAAAGAAATAACTCTACTGGGAGTGTGATCTAAAGTACCCCTCCACTCAACATGCGGTACACCTGGCATAGCCAGCGTCATGGTTTTGGAGTGACAATCAAGAATAGCATAATGGGGCGACAACCAGTCCATGTCCAAGATAATGTCAAAATCTACTATGCTAAGCAACAATAAATTGGCTCTGCTCTAAAAACCACTAAGAGCAACCAAACACGACCGATAAATGTGGTCCACAACAAGAGAATCTCCCATAGGAGTAGAAACATAAATAAGGGAACTCAAAGAATCTTGAGGTACACCCAAATGCGAAGCAAAATAAGAAGACACATAAGGATAGACGAAGCCTAGATCAAATAAAATCGATGCATCTCTATGACAAACCAGGACAATACCTGTGATGATAGAATCAGAGGCGACAGCCTCTGTACGGGCAGGAAGGGCAGAATATTTGGCCTGGCCTTCCGCTCTAGCTGGCTATGCAAGTGGGGTAGCAACTGGTGCGGTGATTATAGCCTGAGAACTCTGCGGAGCGCGCTGTGGCTGAGAAGTCTGTGGAGGTGCACTCCTCCCAAGTCTACGGCAATCCCTCACCACATGGCGTGTGTCACCACACTCAAAACAAGCTTTGGGAGGATGTGACAGTGGAAACTGTGCGGTACGGGTAATCCAAGACCCCTGAACACCTGAAATACTGTGTGAAATCTGAAACACAAACTGAGCTGGCTGACCCACAAAACCTCTACCATATCATACTCTTCCTCCAAAATAGGGACCAGTGGGTCTCCCCAGTCTATGAGGTCTACTCACTCCCCTATACTCTCCCTCCTGACCTCGTCTGCCCTCTCTCTCCTGGACCTAACTGTCCTCTACTCGGCGAGAGGTCCTAACCACCCGCTGAACTGGGACCACAGGCTATGTCTCTATGACACCTGGAACCTGACCAATGGGAACTCGCTGCTCTGGAGCGGGGGCGACGGGAGTCTGTTTCCCTCCCTCGATCTGTGAAGTAGTTGGTACAACTTGAATCAACTCCGCATGAACTAACGTACCAAACATGCTCAGGAACTGTGCTAATGTCTCCTGAAGTGCTGGAGCAGTAATAGCAGTAGGCGCATCCGGTGCCTGGGCTCTGGCTGGAACTACTGGTGGCTCCTCGGTGGCAGCTCGCGCGGGTGCTCTAGCTGCACCGCATGCGCGTCCTCGGCCTCTACCCCGACCCCGACCTCCGACGGCTCTCTCAGGGGTCACGAGTGTCTGATCATCTCTGGAAGCATGTGTCCTCACCATATGTAAGAGAATGGAAGATAGAGGTTTAGGATTCGTGATGTCAAAAATCTCGCAAGACAGGGAAATCAAATGAAGTGTAATTTTCCTAACGGTTACACAGTCTCTCGTAGATAAGTACAGACGTCTCATGCCGATCAGCGAGACTCTAATAAACCGACTTGTGATTTATGACTCCTATGAAACTAGAGCTCTGATACCAACTTGTCACTGTGAGTACGTGATTTTTGCTTCACGAAAACTACTCCAAAAGAAATCAAAAATAAAACAAATTTCATCTGTGTACAATTTTGAGAATTTGCGTGACATTTTGGTAATTATTTTGTCCGTAAATGTTTACCCTTGTTGTGATTAATTAAAATAAAAAATATATATATGTTACATGCATATTTAGGATTTGATTGTGCGATTAAGAATTAATTAAACCATAATTTGGTTTTTAAAAGAAGAAAAATATGCATTTAAAGTATGCCATCGTGTGATTTTATTTTTTAATGTTTTAACTTTTGTGATAATTGTTGTTGATAGTTAATATTTTGTAGATTAATTTTGGTTTTACATTTTTATTTTTAGAATTTTTGTTAAGTTGTTAATTAAAAGAAGAAAATGAAAAGAGTTGAAAATATAAGGCATATCGGATCTGGGCCAAAATTTAGACCAAAAATCAGGCCCAAACATTCAAAAGACCCGGTCCAATCCAGTTCAACCCCTGCATAATTGAAAACGATGCCGTATTGACACTTTCCATCTAGACCGTTGATCAAATAGATCTAACAGTCCAGTTCAGTTCTTTTATTAAACCAAACGACGTCGTATGGTAGTATTTGATCAGGACCGTTCATTGCTTTTGATCTAATGGCTCCCAAGCCTTCCTTCATGACCCGACCCACTCCCATCAGAGACCGACCCAAACCCCCCTGTTTAAACAAAATGACACCGTGTAGTTTAACCCCCTTGATCTTGGTCGTTGATCTTAATTGATCTAACGACTAGGATCGAAACAACCCCTCCGTATATAAGGCCAATCCTTACCCCACACCCCCAAAGCCATACCCCCCTTTCCACCTTCGTCTCTAATCTTCAGAGACCATACATGTTTGCCACCTCTAGCCACCGTGCACCGCCCACCGGAAATCGCCTCACGGCGGTTCCGGTGGTCCAAACGACCCCAAAATTACACCATAGCTTCCCCACGACATCCTCTTTCCAAATCTAGTAATAGTTTCCCTCGAATCCATACCCGATGTCTCGAATCTTCAATTAAAGAGTCCGTCTGAGACCTCACTTGTTCCGATGACTACCAAATTAACACCCCTAAGCCATCTGACCACCCTCATTACAGATCCAGTACCCGTTGGCTTTGAATCTTCCTAAAACTCCTCGAATCTTCGTTTGAAGATTCGAGCCAAACATGAACCTACCCCGATCCGTTTCAAATTCATACCAGGTGACCCCCAGACCTCCCTCACCCCTAAACCACCACTGGTTCCCTTCAAATCTACCTAAAAACGTTCGAACCCTAAATCGAAAAAAATGGAACCCTAGAAATTCCAAATCATGGAATCCGTCCAAATTAAGTGAGAATTTGGGGTTTAATCGACCTTAATCAAAGTGTTCTAGTTGAGAACACTTCAACTAAGGTCTGCTCGATCTCAACATGTCCAAATCCGAGTTCGAGCCTGGGTCCGTATAGTTCTGAGGTATTTCTCTTGTTCATTTATTCTGTATTTATGATTTTTTTTATCTATGTATCTGTTTAGTTTAGTTTTATTGATTTCCCATGCTTTTTCAATTCATCTTCTCATCTCCACTAGACCTTTTTATTTGGTCCAATTCTAGCATTGCTTCTGTTTGCTGTAATTGTTATGAGTTACAATATGTGTAATCGATTGAATAAGTGTCGTCGATTAGTATGGCATGCTGAATGTTAGATTAACATGATAATAGTCTGAGTTTTGGTTCATGCTTGTCTGTTTCCCTTCCTGCCTCGTTTGTGTTTAAAGGTTGTATTAAAATGATCCCGTTGGAATATTTTGAACTTAGAATTGAGCCTGTTGGTATAGTCAGTTCATTGAACTGGATTTATTGGTCATTTGTTATCTTGAACCTGTCAATACCCTTAAAGCCCCGTTGACTGTTTCTTTTTGTGTATTTCAATCTGATTAAGGCATATGCTCAGCGAGTTGATTCCAGCTTTCATTTTTGATCCCAGCTTCCATTTTCTTCTGTGCTGCCATGAACCCTTAATGCCATAGCTTGAATGACTAACTGATTTGAATAGCTTAGAAAGGTTCAGTGCACAAACTGGTAGGGCAGTAATTTCAGGACTTTATGGGGTAGTTTGGGAATTGAAAACAGGAAGAGATGTGTGGTTTAAGTGCTTTGTCCAATAATTATTAAAATACCATTAGGCTAATGAATTGATTAGTATTAATGGGGAACAAAAAGGGAATGAGGGGCTGATAATAAGGAAAAGTTTGCCTTAGTGGGATTTAAAGTGAAAAATCAGATTTTAGTGGGAAAAATCTGACTTGAATAAGGAAAAGAATCGGGCAGTAAGTTGGAAAGGAAGGGCAGACTTGTATAAAAGGGTGTTGAGGCTGGAAATTGAGAGGGGGGACCAAGAAAAAAAGAGAGAGAAGAAGACTGAAAGGGGGCTTCTTTAATCAATCTAAGGGAGTTCTTTGGAGATCTTTAAAAATCAGTTTTGAGCTTGACAAAAAAAAGTAAGATTTGAGAGTTGAGGATTAGTTCTTGAAAGTTTAATCAGTTTTAGAGTTTTGTTTTCTTCAGTGCTTTAAGTCCTTTTCAGTTGTGAGGGAGGTACTGTTCTATTGAGAAATACTGTTCCATTGAGAAATTGTGAACTTTGTTAGTTGTTTTCCATAACTTGTTGGTTGTTGAGTTGAATCACTGGTGGTTGAAGTTCAGAGTTTCATTTCAAGTAGCCTTGGGTCCAATTAAACTAGTTTTGGTACGAGTAGTGGTCAGTTGACATTTTCAAGTGTTTGCTGGGTATCTTCAAGTCTAAACTGGTCTATCCGAGCTAATTCTGGGGTTTATTTGCTAGTTATTGTTGTTGAGATTTGCTGAGTTGTTCCTGTTAGCTGTTAAAACTGTTGCTGACCCTGTTCTTTCTTCTATCTCCTTGTAATTCCAGGTATTTTTCTACAGCTTCCATTGATGTATGAAAGACTGAATCAGGCCAATGTATAGTTGATATTTGAAGAAATGGCATAAGGCTTCTGTTAATCTAATTCAAGCTCGTTTAGTAGTCAATTAAATGCACAGTGGTAGTGATAAGGACTTAGACGATTTGAACATTTATAATTTGTGTAAACTCTGGACTGTATTGACTGATGGATTGTTGTACATGAGTTTGCTCGTTTGAACTATTAATTGTTGTGTTTATGTATTTAGAGATACTTATGTGTTTTAGGGGGGTACTAGTAGTAATTGACTCCTTATTGGATTAATAGTGCCTGTTGGTTTTTAGCAGATTTCTATGTGTCATAAATCAGCCTAAAAACATTGCAAATTGTAATCCAGTGGACTGTGGAATGTCGAAGTAGTGTAATTATTTCTTATGATTGTAGGGGTTTCATATCTAGTAGTGGTAATGTGAGGGGGTTTAATATCCTAAGTTCTAATTGCTACGTGAGAATGTGAAATCAAAAGCTAAGGGTAAATGTGTAGCTTCAAATCTGATAGGAACAAGCAAACAGTGAAGAGTTATGTGCTGGAAATGATAATTGAACTTGTGTTAAAGTCTATGGGTTAAAATTATGTCAAGGTCAAATGCAAAAATCCGGATTTCTGAATTGACGCAAGTATAAAGATTAAATTTGCCGATTAGTTACATTCATACAATAGTTGATTAAACTGGGCTGCTGTAATTCCTACGGCCCAAATGATTCTTGTCCGGGCCTATGACATCTCATGTGTTCCCCAATAATCAGACCTGCTGATAATCAAAACCACAAGGAAAAAATCCGTAAGGAATTTGGACGCTTAGGAGTCCCAACGAGATAGTTTTTTTTTTCCGGATAAGACTTGGGCCTGAACTTGTTTAAGGCCCGACCTCGGGCACCTTTTTCCCCTGTATAGTTGAATAAATCTTTTTTTTTTCTTCTTTTGGGCTGTTATTAAGATCAATTTGTTGAAGGTCATGTGATGTATATTAGCATTTGCTTGATTTCATATCATGATGCAATACGTTCAATGCCGATCCATACAAGTTAATTAGGACCTTTGTTCTATTTTTTAGAGACAAATAAAGATAGGAAATCATAGTTGCTTTTAGGTTTACCTTTAAATAAAAATGAGATGAGCCTCGCCCAAATAAAATGCATAAATTGCGGGGCCCTCGTTAAATGTATATATTAAAAATATTTAGATTCCGGGATGGGCCGTTTAGCAAAATTTCACGGCTTCACCCAAAATAATAATACGCTAGTCGCTTTAGGCGCGCCTTTAATAATTTACTTTCTTAAACTTGGGTGCACATTTATGTGACCCAAATCCAAATCCCAACGAAGTTGGAACGCATCGAAAATTGCGGGTACATTTATGTGGCGCAATTCGAGATGCATTCTCACGGCGTTGCAATTCTTTGAATAAATAATAACAAAAGCGGTAAACAGTTAAAATTTGCATATAAGTTCTTAATTATTAAAAATCAGATAAATAAGCCGAATATAACAGTTGAGCGACCGTGCTAGAACCACGGAACTCGAGAATGCCTAACACCTTCTCCCGGGTTAACAGAATTCCTTATCCGGATTTCTGGTTCACGGACTGTTAAACAGAGTCAATCTTTTACTCTATTCGGGATTCGACCGGTGACTTGGGACACCATAAATCTCCCAAGTGGCGACTCTGAATTAAATAAACAAATCCCGTTTCGATTGTCCTTTAATTGGAAAAAACTCCCTTTTACGCCCCTTCTTGCGGGGCGCAGGCGAAAAAGGAGGTGTGACAGCTCTGGCGACTCTGCTGTGGATGGTAAGCACCCAGAATCTCTGGTTCAGGGTTCAGAATTTGAGCTATAATAATTGTTGTATCGGGCTTTGTTTATTATCTGATTTTATTACTTGTTTGGGCTTAATGTGCTAAATGCTGCTTTTACCGCTTTGATATTATCTGAACTGTATATAAACTGTGCCGAAACCCTTCTCTTCTTACCTCCGGGGATGTGCTTGCTGGTCGAGACTCCCTATTCTGTTTGTGTCAATACCTGAAATAAGAAAGTGGCCGGACAAGTTACTAAGCCGGATGGCCTTTTGGTTCCCGGTACGTAGCCCCCTCCTCGACTCGAGTTGTCCGCTCGGGTACACAGTCTAGAATAAATACCCAGGTTATGAACCTAGAATAACTCAGTTTCATGCCGGATCCCTAGTAGGAACGTTTGTTTGCATCACGTGCATTTGACTTTGGAGGCTCAACACAGGGGTTGGGTCTGTCTAGGACAGGTGTACCAAAAATAAAAATGACCATCCTGATGCATCTTACTTGCTTCTACTTGTGCATTTATTTGCTTCGGACTGGCATGCTGACTGGATTGTTAATATTTTGAGGAAAGAGAAATATAGGCACGAGGGTTAATCACTTGTTTTGAAAATGATGTCGAAACTCTGCCGAATTTTTGAGAAAATGGAAAGAAAAAAAGAAAAAATAGTTTTATTTGCCAATAAAATGGAGTTTTCTTTTTTTTTTTTCAAAATAAGTTTGTTTTATCAGCCCGAACTACGCCGGTTTGATTCTCACAGGGTGTGAGATACGTAGGCAACCCTCATCGGGTTCAACCTCCCCTTTTGCAAAAATAGTCAAAAAATGTCAATTTTTGATTGTCAACATAAATAAATCGGGTGATGCCATTTTTTTTGCAAGAATAGCCGAATGTTCCCGAAAGGGACGCCGGAAGGTAACTTTGCATAAACGGCCACTTTTGATCATCCTTTAAAGTTTTGGTCGGTTGACCCTCACAGCCTTAAAATCTTCATTACCGAAGTGCTGGAAGGCCGTGTTCGAAACCGGACCTTCCTTTAAATCTCGAAGAAAATAAAAAGATGAGAAATAATATATATATATATATATATATATATATATATATATATATATATATATATATATATATCCAAAATAGTTGAGTCAGATAAATTTTATTTTTGCTTAATCACACTAATAAATGTGCAGAATGAGCACAAGTCAGACTTCGCACGTAACAATTGTGAACAAGATCCCTTTGGAGTTGCACATGTGGTGGGATGACTTTGGCGAGGCAGGACGCGACACAATCAATCTATACCTGGGAGGCCTTCCTGGGTTGTTGAAGATTAATCCTAGAGGGGATATTATAAAGGCCTTGGTCGCATTCTGGGACCCGGCTCACAACATATTTCGCTTCTCGGATTTTGAACTTATCCCAACATTGGAAGAAATAGCCGGGTACATCAGGAGCCCCAAAATTCCTTTGAGACACCAGTACCTGATCGCTCCAAGGGCCGTAGTCGTACACAGGTTCCTAGACTCTCTGAAAATAAGCAGGGGGGTCCACAATCCAGACTTGGCAGCTAGTTTTTGTACTTTGCGGTTTATATACAACACGTATGGCCACATAGGGGGGTTCAACAAGCCGGAAAACAAAATCTGTAGCAAAGGAAATCGCCTTAAGTGGGAAGAACATAGGTGTGTTGCGTTCATGATAGCCTTTCTGGGACTCCTGGTGTTTCCTAGAAAAGACGGGAACATTGACATACGAGTGTCCGGGGTTGTCAGCACTTTACTCACTCAGGCCAATAGCACCCTCGTACCCATGATAGTAGCTGAAATCTTCCGCGCTCTCACAGCTTGCAAAGCCGGGGGAAATTTCTTTGAGGGGTGCAATGTGTTGCTGCAGATGTGGATGATCGAACACCTATGTCGTCGTCCTCAATTTCTGAGTTATGGATCGACAGAGAAAACATGCATAGAGGAATTTTCCACAAGGGTTGACGGAATCGGCTTACCAGAGGGGGCCACAGAATGGATAGCCCTCCTCCGTTCTAATACTGCAGGCCGAATATAATGGACATTAGGATGGTTGCCTACGAATGAAATCATATATATGCCCGCCACGGGACCCCATTTCCTTTTGATAGGACTCCGTAGTATTCAACCCTACGCCCCGTATCGAGTTTTGAGACAGCTGGGGAGATGCCAAATAGTTCCGAAAGATGAAGATCTTAGTGGCCAAGTAGTCGAGATCGGGCCCAGCGGACAGTTTCCTGAAGCAGCCGTTCGACAAATTTGGAGCGAATGTCAATACCTAACAGCCAATACATGTGTACGTGATCAGTCCAAGGGTAAAGTTTCGCCAGGATACCTTGCTTGGTTTAGGAAAGAAATCGAATTTGGGAGACCGGCCAAAAGGCCCCATCTCCAAGAGTTCGTACAGGCATCACAAGAATAGTGGGATTGGTTGGATAAAGAAGAGAGCTACAAGGCAGAAATAGGCAAGCTGAAACAACAGATTAAGGATCTGAAATTTGAGAACAAAGTGCAGGTTGCTGCCGATGAAGGAGAAAAGAACAAATTAGCCCGGGAAAGAGAGATCCTCAAAGCTCAAATCCGGAAAACGAAAATGGATGCCGACAACCAACGGAGAAGCCGGTCCGATAAAAGGCTGATAGCAGGGTTAAGAAATCAGGTCGTTGAAAGCCGAAAAGACTTGGAAAGATCCGAGGCTAGCATAGCAAGAATGCGGGCTAGATGGGCAAAAGGTGCAGCAGAGCGGAAAAAGTACCTATGGCAAGTGAGAAGGGATTATGAAGGGAGCATTGCAATATTGAAAGAAACAAATTCCACTCTCAGAGATCGGGTCTTTAAACAAGCCCGAAATGCTAGAATAGACAGGGAGCGCTGCAATGATTCAATAGACCGATTGGAAGAACAAATGAAGAGGTTCCAAGATCAGCTCGTTGACAACGCTCAAGTATTGGGACTAAAGAATCAACGAATAGAACAGCTATGTATGGAAAGGGATAGAATCAGGGGTAGGATCGATGAGATTGGGCGCTACATCACCACGAAGTGCCTAACATGTGAAGAAATGCCCCGTGATACCCTTTTTGCCTCAGTCATGGGTTATGTCCACTGGATCATGGAGGAATTAAAAATCCTGCAAAGAGGCCTGGCACCAAAACCCGTGGAAAGGCCGAACGATGCCTCACGGGCACCAAAATTCAAGGCTTTAATGTATCCCTAGTTCAAGTCTGCACTTGTTTGGTTTTTAAAAAGTCTGTTGTCTACCCCTCTGTTCTCTTTTCATATCAAACAAAGTTAATAGTGTGAAGTCTGTATTTCATTTTTTTTTTCAAATGATAGCTTGTAATAGCATATTTTGGTAATAAAATGCAAAATTGTGTCTTTATTTTACTTATGGCAGAACTACGCCCGGTCTGATTCATGCGGGGGCATGATACGTAGACAATCTACATAAGATTCGACCACCCCTAAAAGATAAAAAGAAGAGGCAAAGTGAATAAAGAAAGGACATAAGTCGGAATGACGCATGCAGTCAAAGCAAAAATATGTTAGGAATGGTTAACTGCCTAGGAACATTGCATTCCTCAATGTGAAATTGCAATATGTGTTAAACTCTAATGCTTACAAGTTTGTTGTTTATACCAGAGAAAGAGATTTCAAAACAGTTAGCTCGTTAGAACATTCTGGCAGAGTACCATTACCACACAAGATCAAAAGGGCCCATTCCGGAAAATATGTCTGGTTCGGACAAAAGTGCTGAGGAAAAAAAAACGGAGATGCAAATGATGAAGGAGGAAGTTGACAGATTGAGACAAGATATTGCTGGGATGCACCTAGCCTGGGCTAAGGGACAAACACCACCAATACTTCCCCCTACTCCTACCCTTTCACCAGCTCGGACTCCGGAACACCTTTCCACTGGTCCATCAACGAGCTTCCCCATTTCCTAATACTATCAAGGGGAAACTTCCTATAATCCCCAAGCTTCACCACCCAAACAAAACCCTCCTCCACCAGCTGTTTCTGTTTTTGTGGCACCTCCACCCGCCACGTTGCAAAAATCACCCGAGGAACCAGTGTTTCAGGTTCACGACAACCAGTACTATCCTTCTGAACTCACCTTCAAACAACCCGAGCCATACATTTACACCCCTCACCTTCAGCTCCCGACAGAAATGGAGATGCCAGCTAAGAATCCGGAGCAGGACAAAGTACTCTGTAAAGTGAAAAGCCTAGAGCAATCCTTCAGGAATATGCATGGATTGGGCAGCCAAGTCAGTGTATCCTATAAAGATCTGTGTCCCTTCCCCGATTTTCAATTGACGACAGGTTTTAAGATGCCAAAGTTTGATCTATATGAGGGACATGGTGATCCCATGGCACATTTGCGAGGTTTCTGTAGCAAGATGAGAGGGGCAGGTGGAAAGGATGAGCTGCTGATAGTTTATTTCGGTCAAAGTTTGAGCGGGCTCGCATTGGAATGGTACACGAGGCAGGATCCTAGCAGGTGGTACACCTGGGACGATCTAGCACAGGCATTTGCAGGTCATTTCCAGTATAACCTTGAGATCGTCCCCGACCGTCTCACACTGTTAAAACTTGAGAAAAATCTCGGAGAGAGCTTCAGGGAATTCGGATTCCGTTGGAGAGAACTAGCAGCAAGAGTCGATCCGCCAATGAGGGAAGGTGAAATGGTGGGCTACTTCTTACAAACTTTGGAGCCAACTTACTTTGGTCACCTGGTGACGTCAGTTGGTAAATCTTTCAATGAAGTAGTAAAAATGGGCGGCATGGTTGAAGAGGGACTCAGGTCCAACAAGATAATGAGTTATTCGGCGATCAAGGCCACAACTCAGTCTATCCAAAGCGGCACGGGAGGTGCGCTCGGGAAAAAGAAGAGAGAGGAGGTCGCAACAGTCGAAGCAGGTACTTGGTCCAGATCAAGAGGTCCAGCCCCTCGCTACCAACCCAGACCCCATTACCCAAATTATCCACACACTCCATACAATCCTCCACAACCCTATTATCCACCACAAGAGCCACATTTCTCCGTCCATCACGCCCAAACTTACACCCAGCCTCCGGCTCGTCCGCAATGGCGTGCGCCGGCTCCCCAACATACATATCCACCTCCCCAACACACATATCCCCCTCCACAAAACACATATCCACCACCAAAGGCCTACAGGAATCCTTCAGGGCCAAGCTTCCGCGGAAATCAGACTTTCAAAAATGAAAGGATGCAGAAGCCGAGAACATTCACTCCGTTGGGAGAAACATATACTACTTTGTTTCACAAGTTGAGGCAGATAGGCTTATTAAGTCCTGTTGAACCCAAATTTCCAAATCCCCTTCACAGAAATCTGGACCATTCAGTAAGCTGTGAATATTGTTCAGGGGCTCCCGGGCATGATACTGAGAAGTGTTGGAAGTTGAAGACTGCCTTACAAGATCTTATTGACACAAATAGGATCGAGGTTCAGGCACCAGAGGCACCCAACATCAATGAAAACCCGTTACCAGTGCACCATGAGGCCCACATGATCGAACTAGTGCACGAAGGAGGGAAACTTAAAACACCCTCACAAACGGTAATGATGATTCGTGCCAGTCCGAACGAAAATTCGACTAGTGAAAAGGCAGTGGTACAGTTGGGAAAGGCAGATGACAAGCCATTTGTGGTAATGGGGAAAGGTTCGTCTGTTGCTGCAATGAAGCCGGAGACAGCCAAGACAGTGCTGTAGGGAGTATCAAGCACACCAGTGTTGGTGGTAAAGGGGGTCCATGTAGAACCAGTTGTTATCAGGCCAGTCATGCAGTTGCCAATAACAACTGAGAAAGCTGTGCCATGGAGCTACGGTCAAGTGATAGTGATGCATAAGGGAAAAGAGGTTGTGGAAGAGGTATACGAGGCTCAAGGGTTAAC
Source organism: Nicotiana sylvestris (assembly GCF_000393655.2). NCBI lineage: Eukaryota > Viridiplantae > Streptophyta > Magnoliopsida > Solanales > Solanaceae > Nicotiana > Nicotiana sylvestris. The sequence goes on from NC_091062.1 coordinate 32,714,652, forward strand.
TCGTTCGGGAAGGTGTTTTGTTCCCGCAGAATTGAGAAGGACCAATCCTGTAACAATAAAGAAACCAGTGACGGAGGAAGAAACAGAAGAGTTTTTGAAGAAGATGAAGGCCCAGGACTACTCAATTATAGAGCAGTTGAGAAAGACCCCAGCCCAGATTTCATTGCTATCCTTGTTGATCTATTCAAGCGATCATTGTCAGGCCTTAATCAAGATTCTGAACGAAGCCCATGTCCCGGACAAGCTCTCAGTGAACCATTTGGTGAAAATAGTGCACATGATCTTCGAAGCAAACCGAGTGACATTCTCTGACGATGAGTTACCGGTAGTGGGTACAGAACACAACAGGGTACTCTACTTGACGGTAAAATGCGAAGACTCGGTGGTCACTCGAGTACTAATTGATAATGGATCAAGTGCCAATATCTGTCCTTTGGCCACTCTGAACAAACTAAAGGTTGCTAATGATAGGATCCACAAGAACAACATCTGCGTCCGAGGTTTTGATGGGGCCGGTATTGACACAGTGGGTGATATCGTACTGGAATTAACCATTGGTCCAGTCGAGTTCACCATGGAATTTCAAGTGATGGATGTGGCGGTATCGTACAATCTTTTGTTGGGACGACCCTGGATCCACGCAGCTAAAGCAGTGCGTTCTACACTGCATCAAATGGTCAAATTTGAATGGGATAGACAAGAGATTGTGGTACACGGGGATGACGGCACACATGCCATCAGTGATGCTATTGTACCCTTCATAGAAACTGTCGATGACAAAGGCCCATGGGTTTATCAGGTTTTGACGCAGTCTCAGTAGACAAAATTCTTGAAGGTGGGGGCCTTCCACTTCCCAGAATCATAGCTGCAACCTTCATGATAGCCTCAGAGATGTTGAACAACGGGTTTGTACCAGGAAAAGGTCTGGGGATTGATCTGTAGGGAATGGTCCAGCCAGTTTCTTTGCCCAAGAACATGGATACTTTTGGGTTGGGATTCAAGCCTACCGCAACGGATGTAAAGCGGACCCACAAGTTGAAGAAAAGAGTCTGGGTCCTTCCTAAGCCAATCCCGCGCTTATCCAGATCATTTGTCAAAGCAGGGTTCAGAAAGTTGCCAGTCCCGGAAGTTCTCGGACCTTTGATCGGGCCTGATGGAGATTTGAATGAGGGCTTTGAAAGAATGTTCGCTGATGTCAACATGATAGAAGCTGGAGAGGGTTCCAGTAAGGCAGACATACATTTTGTGGGGCCTAGGGCCAATGTCAACAACTGGATAACTACTCCTCTTCCTACTCGGAAGGAGTCCTGGTAGTTGGCTCTGATTTTCCTTCTTGTTTTCTGGATTATTCCAGGGTTGTAATATAGATTCCTTTTTATTTTTATTATTGCTCAACAAAGTGTGAAAACTTGTTATCCCATAATTTAATAAAATGAAAAGTTTCTTCTTCCTTATTTTTATTTTTTATTTTGTTTGTTTCTTTTCTTTTTCTGAACAGTTCTTTTCATACTGGTCTTAACGACATGTCATGCACAACGGATCTTCAACCTAGTCTAAAAGATCAATCTGATTCTGAACTAACTATACAAGAGGTCGATTATGATAATGAATCAGAATACGATGAGGATGAAGCCTTCGAGGAGATAAATAGAGAATTAAGCCAGTTTGAAGAAAAATACAGACCCAACTTAAATGACACAGAAGCCATCAATTTAGGGGATGCAGTCGATATCAGGGAAACTAAAATAAGCATCCATATTGCACCAAATATCAGGGAAGAATTAATCAAAACACTTATTGAGTTCAAAGATGTTTTTGCATGGTCATATGATGACATGCCGGGGTTAAGCACAGATTTAGTAGTTCATAAATTGCCTACTGACCCGGCATGCCCTCCCGTCAAGCAAAAATTGAGGAAGTTCAAAACAGACATGAGTGTGAAGATTAAAGAGGAAGTAACCAAACAGTTGCAAGCAAAGGTTATTCGTGTCACTCGATATCCTGATTGGTTGGCTAATGTGGTGCCAGTACCGAAGAAAGATGGGAAGATCAGGGTATGTGTCGATTACCGCAATCTGAACAGGGCGAGTCCAAAGGACAACTTTCCTTTACCCAACATCTATATCTTGATCGACAATTGTGCCGGACGTGAGATTGGATCTTTTGTAGATTGTTATGCTGGGTATCATCAGATTCTGATGGATGAAGAAGATGCGGAAAAGACGACATTCATTACGCCGTGGGGAACATATTGCTACCGGGTAATGCCATTTGGTTTGAAAAATGTTGGGGCAACGTATATGAGAGCGATGACCACTGTGTTTCATGACATGATCCACAAAGAGATTGAGGTGTATGTGGATGATGTGATCATAAAGTCCAAGCGTTAGGAAGACCACGTAGCAGACCTAAGGAAGTTTTTTCAAAGACTTCGAAGGTATGATATTAAGCTCAACCCGGCCAAATGTGTATTTGGAGTTCCATCTGGAAAGCTGTTGGGATTCATCGTTAGTCGGCGAGGTATTGAACTGGACCCGTCAAAGATCAAATCTATCCAAGATTTTCCACCGCCGAAGAACAAGACAGAAGTAATGATTCTGTTAGGAAGGTTAAATTACATCAGCAGGTTTATTGCACAACTCACAGCAACCTGTGAACCCATTTTTTGGCTACTGAAGAAAGATGCTGTGATAGAATGGACGACAGAATGTCAGGAGGCATTTGACTAGATCAAAGGATATTTATCAAATCCACCTGTGTTGGTTCCATATGAGCCGGGGAGACCGTTAATTCTTTATCTAACGGTCCTGGAGAATTCGTTTGGCTGCGTGTTGGGGCAACACGACATTACAGAAAGGAAGGAGCAAGCCATCTATTATCTCAGCAAGAAGTTTACAGTATATGAGGTTAAGTACACTCAACTCGAGAAGACATGTTGCGCCCTAACTTGGGTGGCCCAGAAATTGAAGCATTATTTGTCCTCATATACTACTTATCTCATTTCACGCTTGGATCCACTAAAGTATATTTTCCAGAAGCCTATGCCCACATGGAGGTTAGCGAAATGGCAAATATTACTCACGGAGTTTGACATCGTCTATGTGACAAGGATGGCCATTAAAGCCCAAGTGATGACCGATCACTTGGCTGAGAATCCTGTTGATGAAGAATATGAGCCGTTAAGGACATATTTTCCTGACGAGGAAGTAATGCATATAGATGAGTTGGAATTACCTGAGGAACCAGGTTGGAAACTTTTCTTTGATGGAGCCGCAAATGCGAAGGGAGTTGGATTAGGAGTGGTGCTTATTTCTGAAACAGGACATCATTATCTTGTTATAGCTCAGCTGCGTTTCTATTGTACCAACAACATGGCTGAGTATGAGGCATGCATTTTGGGTCTGCGACTAGCTGCAGACATGGATGTCCAGGATGTTTTGGTCTTGGGAGACTCGGACCTCCTGGTGCATCAGATTCAGGGTGAATGGGAAACACGGGATTTGAAACTCATACCATATCGGCAATGTTTGCATGATCTGAGCAAGCGATTTCGATCAGTGGAGTTCAGACACATCCCGAGAGTTCACAATGAGGTTGCCGATGCATTGGCCACTTTAGCATCAATGTTGCACCACCCAGACAAAATTCATGTTGACCCGTTGTACATCCAGGTTCGTGATCAACATGCTTATTGCAACATGGTAGAGGAAGAAGTGGATGGCGAGCCATGGTTTTATGACGTCAAGAAGTACCTCAGGATGGGGATATACCCGGAGCAGGCCACCGGAGATCAAAAAAGACCCATTCGGCGATTGTCAAATGGATTCTTCCTCAATGGAGGAGTGTTGTACAAAAGAACCCCAGATTTGGGATTGTTGAGATGTATAGATGCCAGTCAAGCCACGACAGTTATGACATGGTACATGCTGGAGTTTGTGGGCCACATATGAGTATATATGTATTGGAAAAGAAGATTCTTCGAGCAGGGTATTATTGGCTCACTATGGAGCGTGATTGTATTAGTTTCGTGCGGAAATGCCATCAATGTCAGATACACGGAAATTTGATTCATTCTCTGCCGACAGAATTGCATACAATGTCAGTGCCATGTCCATTTGTTGCCTGGGGCATGGATGTCATTGGACCTATTAAGCCGGCAGCTACCAACGGTCATAGGTTCATTCTGGTGGCCATCAACTATTTTACTAAGTGGGTTGAAACTAAAACTTTCAAGTTAGTAACCAAGAAAGCAGTGGTGGTTTTTGTTCACTCCCATATCATCTGTAGATTTGGGGTCCCGAAAGTGATCATCACAGATAATGGTGTTAATCTTAACAGCAATTTGATGAAAGAAGTATGTCGACAGTTTAAGATTACACACCGTAATTCCACACCATATTGTCCCAAGGCGAATGGAGCAGTTGAAGCAGCCAACAAGAACATCAAGAAGATACTGAGGAAGATGGTAGAAGGATCCAGACAATGGTATGAAAAATTACCATTTGCATTGTTGGGTTATCGCACCACGGTCTGTACTTCAGTAGGGGCAACTCTTTATTTATTGGTATATGGAACTGAAGCAGTAATACCAACAGAAGTTGAAATTCCATCCCTTCGGATTGTCGCTGAGGCTGAGATTGATGATGACGAGTGGGTCAAAAACCGTTTGGAGCAGTTGAACTTGATTGATGAAAAAAGATTGGCAGCTGTGTGTCATGGCCAATTATATCAAAAGAGAATGGCGAGAGCCTACAACAAGAAGGTGCGCCCCAGAAAATTTGAAGTGGGGAAGCAAGTGCTGAAATGCATCCTCCCACATCAGGCTGAGGCAAAGGGCAAGTTCGCCCCGAATTGGCAAGGGCCATTCATTGTAACTAGAGTGTTGTCCAATGGCGCTTTATGTTAAACAGATATCGAAGGGAAATGCGTCGACATGGCTATCAATTCTGACGCAGTTAAGAGATATTATGTATGATTTCTTTTGATTGTAATGGTTGTTTGTTTGTGGTTGGCATTTATCGGAGAATGAAGTGACGGAGGCAATTCTTTCTTCTATCCAAACACTTTATCCTTTGCTTCCCCTTTTGATCCTTATTTATTCTTTCATATCCCTCTTTTGGAATCAGTAATTAAAATGAAAGAAAAAGAAAAAGAGAAAAATAATGATAATAAAGACAAAAGAAAAAATCATAAGAAAAACAAAGGAATTGGGAATTACGTTTGACTTGATTCCTCAAAGAAGGATACATAGGCGCCTCACGGCTCGGTCATAGTGTAACAAAAAAACAAAAATCCCCAAGCAAGAAAAACTAGGGCAGAAGTTTGTGTTTATAATTTTGGGAAAGAAAGTTGATTCTAAGAGTTGTAATGTTTTACCCATCAAAATTATTTTGAACCTCTTGTTACCTCTTTTCTTTTAACCATACACAAAAACCCATATTTATGTCCAAAAAAGTCCTCCCGATCAGTATCCGAGAAGTGCAAAGTCATGCAAACGGAAGTCGGGAATAACACTCTGATCCCCAGCTAAGAAGAAGATCATAAGCTGGAAATGAATTGATAGCCGAAAGAATCCCCAACAGAGAGAGTCATATCGGCAACACTCCAATCCCCAGCTGAAAAATAAAATAAAATGAGAGAGTCTTATCGGTGAAAACCTTCACAGGCACCATAAGGCGACGAAAGATGAGAGAAATAAAATGAGAGAGTCTTATTGGTGAAAACCTTCACAGGCACCGTAAGGCGACGGGAGTTGAGAGAAATAAGAGAGTCTTATTAGTGAAAACCCCTCGAAGGGCACTATGAGGCGACAAGACAAGATTGGCGGGAAGGATCCGCATTTGGCAAAGAGTTGAATGTCTGTTTATCCCCAGCAAAATGAGGCCATCCGAAAGATTTATTGATACAAATAGACTGGGTTGATCAATCCGGAGTGCACAACACGATCGTTGGGATTGGTTATATCTCAGATAAGTTCTTTTCTTTCTTTTTTCCCCAACATTTGTTCAGAAAGACTTCTTCTTTTTCTATTTTTGAAATCATCACTTTATCATTTCTTGGTTTAAAGACTTTACCTCCTCAGCAGTTTGTTTTTGAAAAGGATTTTCAGAGTTTACTACCAGTTGCCAAAATGGTGCAAAGCAAAATACGAATAAGACAGGCCAAACATAAGGCGATAAAGCGAAAAGAAATTGGTCGCAAGACCAAATGATAAATGGGTCTAGATCCCAACAGGACTAAATTTTCAGGGGAAGTTGGAGGAAAATGTAAAAGCAACAGTTAAAAACGTTATGGGGATCCCCAGCAGATTTGCGAGATATAGGAACAACTCTGACAGATTCTCGACCAAGTTCCGCAATGGTCGGATAACACAGAGCGGGGAAGGAAGAGAAAAGAAAAACCATCCCCAGCAGGAGTATCATCCTCAGCAAATAATATCATCCCCAGCAAGTCTTGTAGCAAAGCAGGGAAAGGAAAAATGGAGAACTATCCCCAGCAGAAGTGGCACGATGTTTTAAACTAACAAATTTCTCTTTGATTTTAAGCAGGGAAAGGAAATGTTATTGACAGCAGGAAGACAGGATCACAAAGTAGATTATCAAACTGGGGCAGAAAATTTTCTCTCATTACGAAAATTTTCTTGAAATCAGATAGCCATTTGGAAAGAGAGAAGATAACACAAGTTTTAAAGGAAATAAAATCCCCAGCAGTATACAAGAAGGGATATACAAGTTTTAAAAGAAAAGCAATCTTGGAAGAAGCAAGATAACCCGAAGTTATGACCTTTGGATCAATATCATCCCTACCATTGTTAAACGGAGGAATATAATTCCCTAGCAATATTATTCCCGGCAGGTTTCAGGGAAGTGAAAGCACCAGCTTTAAAGGAAATAGTCTTTGAAGAAGGAAAATGACGTAATGGTGAAATAAAATATCGGTGTTATCCCCAACAAATTTCAGAGGAATAAAACACCAGTTTTGAAGGAAGAAGTTGAAGAAGTCAGGAGCCCGCCTGGAGAATGGAGGTGTTACACTTAAGTTGTTGTTGAAGTCAGGAGCCCGCCTGGAGAATGGAGGTGTTACATTTAAGTTATTGAAGTCAGGAGCCCGTCTGGAGAATGAAGGTGTTACATTTAAGTTGTTGAAGTCAGGAGCCCGCCTGGAGAATGGAGGTGTTACATTTAAGTTGTTGTTGAAGTCAGGAGCCCGCCTGGAGAATGGAGGTGTTACAATTAAGTTGTTGAAGTCAGGAGCCCGCCTGGAGAATGGAGGTGTTACATTTAAGTTGTTGTTGAATTCAGGAGCCCGCCTGGAGAATGGAGGTTGATTTATTTTCAAAGTTGCTAGGGAAGTTAGGAGCCCGCCTGGAGAATGGAGGCTGAATTATTTTGAAGAAATTGTTGAAGTCAGGAGCCCGCCTGAAGAATGGAGGTTGAATTATTTTTGGGTTGTTGTTGAAGTCAGGAGCCCGCCTGAAGAATGGAGGTTGAATTATTTTTGAGAAGTTGTTGAAGTTAGGAGCCCGCCTGGAGAATGGAGGCTGAATTATTTTTAAGAAGTTGTTGAAGTCAGGAGCCCGCCTGTAGAACGGAGGTTGTTTATTTTAAGTTGGAGAAGTCAGGAGCCCGCCTGTAGAACGGAGGTTGTTAAATTTTAAGTTGGAGTTAGGAGCCCGCCTGTAGAACGGAGGTTGTTAAATTTTAAGTTGAAGTCAGGAGCCCACCTGGAGAATGGAGGTGTTACATTTAAAAGGTTGAAGAAGTTAGGAGCCCGCCTGGAGAATGGAGGTGTTACATTTAAAATTTGGAAAAGTCAGGAGCCCGCCTAGAGAATGGAGGTGTTACATTTAAAAGGTTGAAGAAGTCAGGAGCCCGCCTGGAGAATGGAGGTTGTGTCATCTTTCAGAAGTCAAGTTGGTGTCAGGAGCGTCCCCGCCTGCAGAATAGAGGAATACATTTCAAGATCAAACAAAAGTCAGTAATGAGGAGGGTTACAACAAAAATCCCCAACATAACAAGCTTTAATGTAGGAAGCAGTGTCCCCAGCAGACAAAACAGAATAATAAAACTTGTGTTCAGAAAAGCAAAAGGTCAGTGTCATCCCCAACAGTTTTCGAAAGAAAGGCACCAGAGGAAACACAAGCCGACAAGAAAGCAAAAGCAACCAGAGCGCGTGGAAGATAGATAAGATTTTGTAAATCCTAGTTTAGTCTAGCCTTTAGTTTTCTTTTAAGCACAATGTAACAAGGAGATCGATAAGCAGTAGTAACCACATGCAACAACAGTAACAGCAAAAAGCAGTCCCATGGTAGTCCCAGCTACCAAAACTTCCCGAACTACATTAACCTGATTCCTTGCTAGCCAGAGATATGTAGGAAACCTTTGAAGCAAAGGTTCGGTTAAGTCATTTTCAAAAAATGCTTCACACGGAGTATTCCAACGGGCAAAAATCGCTCGTATCCGCTCACTTTATCTTTGCACGAAAACCCTTCGTGTTTTCGGACAAAAGGGGGCAGCTGTGAGCACGTGATTTTTGTTTCACGAAAACTACTCCAAAAGAAATCCAAAACAAATCAAAAATAAAACAAATTTCATCTGTGTACAATTTTGAGAATTTGCGTGACATTTTGGTAATTATTTTGTCCGTAAATGTTTACCATTGTTGTGATTAATTAAAATAAAAAAAAATATATGTTACATGCATATTTAGGATTTGATTGTGCGATTAGGAATTAATTAAACCATAATTTGGTTTTTAAAAGAAGAAAAATATGCATTTAAAGTGTGCCATCGTGTGATTTTATTTTTTAATGTTTTAACTTGTGTGATAATTGTTGTTGAGAGTTAATATTTTGTAGATTAATTTTGGTTTTACATTTTTATTTTTAGAATTTTTGTTAAGTTGTTAATTAAAAGAAGAAAATGAAAAGAGTTGAAAATATAAGGCAAATCGGATATGGGCCAAAATTTAGACCAAAATCATGCCCAAACATTCAAAAGACCCGGTCCAATCCAGTTCAGCCCCTGCATAATTGAAAACGACGCCGTATTGACACTTTCCATCTGGACCGTTGATCAAATAGATCTAACGGTCTAGTTCAGTTCTTTCATTAAACCAAACGACGTCGTATGGTTGTATTTGATCAGGACCGTTCATTTCTTTTGATCTAATGGCTCCCAGGACTTCCTTCATGACCCGACCCACTCCCATCAGAGACCGACCCAAACCCTCCTATTTAAACAAAATGACACCGTGTAGTTTAACCCCCTTGATCTTGGCCGTTGATCTAACGGCTAGGATCGAAACAACCCCTCCGTATATAAGGCCAATCCTTACCCCACACCCCTAAAGCCATACTCCCCCTTCCACCTTCGTTTCTGATCTTTAGAGACCAGACATGTTTTCCACCTCAAGCCACCGTGCACCGCCCATCGGAAATCGTCTCACGGCGGTTCCGGTGGTCCAAACGACCCCAAAATTACACCATAGCTTCCCCATGACACCCTCTTTCCAAATCTGGTAATAGTTTCCCTCGAATCCATACCCAATGTCTCGAATCTTCAATCAAAGAGTCCGTCTGAGACCTCACTTGTTCCAATGACTACCAAATTAACACCCCTAAGCCATCTAACCACCCTCATTACAGATCCAGTACCCGTTGCCTTCGAATCTTCCTGAAACTCCTCGAATCTTCGTTTGAAGATTCGAGCCAAACATGAACCTACCCCGATCCATTCCAAATTCATACCAGGTGACCCCCAGACCTCCCTCACCCTAAACCACCACTGGTTCCATTCAAATCTGCCTAGAAATGTTCGAACCCTAAATCGAAAAAAACGGAACCCTAGAAATTCCAAATCATGGAATTCGTCTAAATTAAGTGAGAATTTGGGGTTTAATCGACCTTAATCGAAGTGTTCTTAGTTGAGAACACTTCGACTAAGGTCTGTTCGACCTCAAAATGTCCAAATCCGAGTTCGAATCTGGGTCCGTATAGTTCTGAGGTATTTCTCTTTTTCCTTTATTCTGTATTTATGATTTCTTTATCTATGTATCTGTTTAGTTTAGTTTTATTGATTTCCCATGCCTTTTCAATTCATCTTCTCATCTCCACTAGACCTTTTTATTTGGTCCAATTCTGGCATTGCTTCTGTTTGATGTAATTGTTATGAGTTACAATGTGTGTAATCGATTGAATAAGTGCCATCGATTAGTCTGGCATGCTGAATGTTAGATTAACATGATAATAGTCTGAGTTTTGGTTCATGCTTGTCTGTTTCCCTTCCTGCCTCGTTTGTGTTTTAAGGTTGTATTAAAATGATCCCGTTGGAATATTTTGAACTTAGAATTGAGCCTGTTGGTATAGTCAGTTCATTGAACTGGATTTATTGGTCATTTGTTATCTTGAACCTGTCAATACCCTTAAAGCCCCGTTGACTGTTTCTTCTTGTGTATTTCAATCTGATTAAGGCATATGCTCAGCGAGTTGATTCCAGCTTTCATTTTTGATCCCAGCTTCCATTTTCTTCTGTGTTGCCATGAACCCTTAATTCCATAGCTTGAATGACTAACTGATTTGAATAGCTTAGAAAGGTTCAGTGCACAAACTGGTAGGACGGTAATTTCAGGACTTTAGGGGGTAGTTTGGGAATTGAAAACAGGAAAAGATGGGTGGTTTAAGTGCTCTGTCCACTAATTATTAAAATACCATTAGTCTAATGAATTGATTAGTATTAATGGGGAACAAAAAGGGAATAGGGGGCTGATAATAAGGAAAAGTTTGCCTTAGTGGGATTTAAAGTGAAAAATCAGATTTTAGTGGGAAAAATCTGACTTGAATAAGGAAAAGGGTCGGGCAGTAAGTTGGAAAGGAAGGGAAGACTTGTATAAAAGGGTGTTGAGGCTGGAAATTGAGAGGGGGGACCAAGAAAAAAATAGAGAAGAAGACTGAAAAGCGGCTTCTTTAATCAATCTAAGGGAGTTCTTTGGAGAGCTTTAAAAATCAGTTTTGAGCTTGACAAAAGAAAGTAAGTTTTGAGAGTTGAGGATTAGTTCTTGAAAGTTTAATCAGTTTTAGAGTTTTGTTTTCTTCAGTGCTTTAAGTCCTTTTCAGTTGTGAGGGAGGTACTGTTCTATTGAGAAATACTGTTCCATTGAGAAATTGTGAACTTTATTAGTTGTTTTCCTTAACTTGTTGGTTGTTGAGTTGAATCAATGGTGGTTGAAGTTAAGAGTTTCATTTCAAGTAGCCTTGGGTCTAATTAAACTAGTTTTGGTACGAGTAATGGTCAGTTGACATTTTCAAGTGTTTGTTGGGTGTCTTCAAGTCTAAACTGGTCTATCCGAGCTAATTCTGGGGTTTATTTGCTGGTTATTGTTGTCGAGATTTGCTGAGTTGTTCCTGTTAGCTGTTAAAACTGCTGCTGACCCTGTTCTTTCTTATATCTCCTTGTAATTCCAGGTATTTTTCTACAGCTTCCATTGATGTATGAAAGACTGAATCAGGCCAATGTATAGTTGATATTTGAAGAAATGGCATAAGGCTTCTGTTAATCTAATTTCAACTCGTTTAGTAGTCAATTAAATGCACAGTGGTAGTGATAGGGACTTAGACGATTTGAACATTTATAATTTGTGTAAACTCTGGACTGTATTGACTGATGGATTGTTGAACATGAGTTTGCTCGTTTGAACTATTAATTGTTGTGTTTATGTATTTAGAGATACTTATGTGTTTTAGTGGGGTACTAGTAGTAATTGACTCCGTATTGGATTAATAGTGCCTGTTGGTTTTTAGCAGATTTCTATGTGTCATAAATCAGCCTAAAAACATTGCAAATTGTAATCCAGTGGACTGTGGAATGTCGAAGTAGTGTAATTATTTCTTATTATTGTAGGGGTTTCATATCTAGTAGTGGTAATGTGAGGGGGTTTAAGATCCTAAGTTCTAATTGCTACGTGAGAATGTGAAATCAAAAGCTAAGGGTAAATGTGTAGCTTCATATCTGATAGGAACAAGCAAACAGTGAAGAGTTATTTGCTGGAAATGATAATTGAACTTGTGTTAAAGTCTATGGGTTAAAATGATGTCAAGGTCAAATGCAAAAATCCGGATTTCTGAATTGACGCAAGTATAAAGATTAAATTTTCCGATTAGTTACATTCATACAATAGTTGATTAAACTGGGCTGCTGTAATTCCTATGGCCCAAATGATTCTTGTCCGGGCCTATGACATCTCATGTGTTCCCCAATAATCAGACCTGTTGATAATCAAAACCACAAGGAAAAAATCCGTAAGGAATTTGGACGTTTAGGAGTCCCAACGAGATAGTTTTTTTTTCGGATAAGACTTGGGCCTGAACTTGTTTAAGGCCCGACCTCGGGCACCTTTTTCCCCTGTACAGTTGAATAAATCTTTTTTTCTTTTGGGATGTTATTAAGATCAATTTGTTGAAGGTCATGTGATGTATATTAGCGTTTGCTTGATTTCATATCATGATGCAATACGTTCAATGCCGATCCATACAAGTTAATTAGGACCTTTGTTCCATTTTTTAGAGACAAACAAAGATAGGAAATCATAGTTGCTTTTAGGTTTGCCTTTAAATAAAAATGAGATGAGCCTCGCCCAAATAAAACGCATAAATTGCGGGGCCCTCGTTAAATGTATATATTAAAAATATTTAGATTCCGGGATGGGCCGTTTAGCAAAATTTCACGGCTTCACCCAAAATAATAATACACTAGTCGCTTTAGGCGCGCCTTTAATAATTTACTTTCTTAAACTCGGGTGCACATTTATGTGACCCAAATCCAAATCCCAACGAAGTTGGAACGCATCAAAAATTGCGGGTACATTTATGTGGCGCAATTCGAGATGCATTCTCACGGCGTTGCAATTCTTTGAATAAATAATAACAAAAGCGGTAAACAGTTAAAATTTGCATATAAGTTCTTAATTATTAAAATCAGATAAATAAGTCGAATATAACAGTTAAGCGACCGTGCTAGAACCACGGAACTCGGGAATGCCTAACACCTTCTCTCGGGTTAATAGAATTCCTTATCCGGATTTCTGGTTCGCGGACTGTTAAACAGAGTCAATCTTTTCCTCGATTCGGGATTCGACCGGTGACTTGGGACACCATAAATCTCCCAAGTGGCGACTCTTAATTAAATAAACAAATCTCGTTTCGATTGTCTTTTAATTGGAAAAAACTCTCTTCTACGCCCCTTCTTGCGAGGCGCGGGCGAAAAAGGAGGTGTGACAGTCACGACCCCGGTTCTCCCTCCATGAACCATCATGACGGAACCTAGTCTCTACTACTAGGTAAGCCTAAAATGCGGAAGATAAACCAAATTTGCGGAAGAAAAAAATTTAAAAATGAAATGTAGTAATAAAACATCATTTAAAAGTGTCGCTCGGCATACACAGTATTAAATCTTAAAACCATTACATTTTCCCAAAACCCAGAATCCCATGAATCACAAGCTAAGAGATACATAAGAACTTATAACTCCAGAAATGTCTAACCAAAAGGGGAGTACTGAAGGGCTATACTATTACAGAAAGATAGAAAGGGACTCCTCAGCCTGTATACGCGGCAGATATATCTCGAAGTCTCTACAGAAGTGCCCCGCCTCAATGATAATAAGACAGAGTGAAAGTACCTGGATCTGCACATGAGAAACAGGCGCAGAAGGGGCATGAGTACACCGTAGCGGTACTCAGTATGTGCCAAGCCAAACCTCGGTCGGGTAGTGACGAGGAATGTCAGGGCCCTACTAAGATAAAATAAAGAATATAAGACATGACAGTATAATATAAGAAGTACAGTTGAAAACTAATGATAAGAATTTAATACAGGAAAACAAGGAATTCAATAACTGAAACAGAGGCAAATAATCACAAGGAAATAACCGGGGATCTCTCAGTATCCCGAAGATCTCTTAGTACCCTCAATATATGCCAGGGATCTCTTGGTATCCCGAGGATCTCTCGGTATCCTCAATATATGCTAGCGATCTCTTGGTATCCCGAGGATCTCTCGGTATCCGAAATTTATACTAGGGATCTCTTGGTATCTCTAGGATCTCTTGGTATCCTTAATGTATGATAGGGATCTCTTGGTATCCCAAGGATCTCTTGGTATCCTCAATGTATGATAGGGATCTCTTGGTATCCCGAAGATCTCTTGGTATCCTCAATGTATGATAGAGATCTCTTGGTATCCCGAGAATCTCTTGGTATCCCGAGGTTCTCTTGGTATCCTCAATATACATGCTGGGGATCTCTCGGTATCCCTCACTTCAGCTCAAATCGTAAATGTGTACAGGGGATCTCCCAGGATGTCGTCCCGTAGTCCCAAAGTAAAACACACAACAATGGCATAAGGAATACTAAAAAAAACTCAACTTCATAACAAGGTAACATAGACAATTCTAACCTAGCATGCTTCACGTAATACAAATAAGGCAGTTAAAGCAAATAAAACAATTAAGTCAATTAAACATGTTTCTCTAACTAAGAACAGGTTTAAAAGTGTAAGTAGAATAAATAGAAAGGGAAAACACAATTAAAGTTACTTAATGAAAACCGAATTTTCAACAATTAGCATAAGTACGCGCTCGTCACCTCACGTACAAGGCATTTCAATTATCACAATACCAATCCTAAGGGGAAAGTCCCCCACACAAGGTTAGACAAGCCACTTACCTCGAACCGGCTCAAAATATACTCGAGACCACGTTCTTGCCACGAGTATTCGACTCCAAATGGCCCAAATCTATTCAATTCAATTTCATAATGTAAATAACACTTCAATTAACTGATTCTACAATAAAATTCTAAGCTAATACATGAAATTAGGTAAAATAACCAAAACGCTCCTTGGGCCCACGTCTCGGAATTGGGTAAAATTTGTATTTTCAAAATTCTCACGCTCTCACGAGTTCATGCATACCAAAATTATCCAAATCTAAGGTCAAATTCCCAATCAAAAGTCGAATTCTAAGTCTAAGAACTTTCTTCCAAATTTTCCCCAATTTTCATCTCCAATCCGAAATTAAATGATGAAACTAACTATATATTGATGGAATATAACTAGAAAGGGTTAAAGAATCGTTACCCAATGATCTCTTCTTCAATTTCCTCTCAAAATCGCCCTCTCCCGAGCTCCAAATCGAATTTCCAACTTTTGAAACTAAAACCCTCAAAATTTCATATTTTTGTCCAGCTATTTCTGCATCTGCGGTCAAGGGACCGCATCTACGGTCCCGCTTTTGTGGACCAAAGGTCGCATCTGCGACTTCTCACTTAAGGAGGACTTTCCGTACCTACGACTACATTACCGTAGATGTGGTGCCACTTCTGCGGTTACCTGACCGCATCTGCAGACTCTAGCCCCTTCCTCACTTCCGCTTCTGCAACTGCTGAGCAGCTTCTGTGGTGCCAAACTACAGGTGCAGTTATGACAGAACCAGCAGCTAAAATAGCAACTCTAACTCCAAAATCCTTCCGACAACCATCTGAAATCACCCCGAGGCCCCTGGGACCTCAACCAAACCTGCCAGCCAATCCTAAAACATCATTCAGATTTGTTCCAACCTTCGGAACGCTCAAAACAACATCAAAACACCTATTTTTCATCGGATTCAAGCCTAAGAATTCCAAAAACTCTAAAAATATGCTTTCGATCAAAAAGTCTATCAAACCTCGTCTGAATGACCTGAAAGTTTGCACACATGTCACATTCAACACTACGGAGCTACTCCAACTTCCGAAATTCCATTTCGACCCTCGGATCAAAATCTCACTATTGAACCAGAAACTTCAAAAATTCAACTTTCGGCATTTCAAGCCTAAATTAGCTACGGACCTCCAAAATACAATTCGAACACGCCCCTAAGCCCAAAATTACCCAACAGAGCTAACGAAACCATCAAATTTCTCTTCCGAGGCCTTCTTTATACTGTTCCGACTATGGTTAACTTTCCAACACTTAAGCTCTCATTTAGAGACTAAGTGTCCCAAAACTCTCTGAAACTCAAAACCGAACATCACGGCAAATCAAAATAGCAGAAATAAACTTGGGAAAAGCAGTTAATAGGGGATCAGGGCATTAATTCTTAAGACGACCAGTCGGGTCTGTCGACGCCCCCTTTTCCTCTAACCGTGGGGTCAGAAATCGGGTATACGATATTGGGAGGACAACTCTATTCCCTTTCGAGAATTGGGTTTGGAAGTTGAAGAGTCGTCACCTAATGATTATAGTGCATTAAGACACTTTAAGAAAGGTTTGAGATGAAGAGACCAGAGATTAGGGTAAGGGCTAGAAATTATCCCGAGGGGAAGGTGTTAGGCACCCCTCAGGATCCACAAGTGTGGTTCCCGGCCATGTTACAATTGTGACTTTAAGAAGACAAGTAAGAGAACAAGCAAAGGGATTCACATAGCTTAGCAAACAAGCTTAAGAGTTGAAGAAATAGAGTGTTTAGAAAATTAGTCTTAAAAGGAAACTAAAAAAATTAACAAGTAAAGGGAAAGGGGTCTTAGGTTTATTGATTAATATGGATCACTTCAATGCAATATCCAGCAATCACTCCTCAGAAGAGGGGTCGCACGTGATATTAGCGCACCAGTCATCATATCCATATTCTACCCTTCCCACCTCGTTAAGGTGTTAAAGCGCTTTTAGTTTCGTTTACTTATTGCATGCTAATACCCGTCCCGACCTATCAGTCCCGAGGTATTAGGACTTCTAATCCTAAGAGGGAAGAAAGGGATGGGGTTTTTATGGAGTTTAAAGGATAAAATTCTAGTTTTGACATTCAAAACAAATATCAAATAAAGGGATGAGTAAACAAGCAAACAAGGCTCAAATAAACCCCTTAAATCAGACAACACTTAGTTTAGCATGTCTTAGCATATACTGATTTGGTCTTAAGTTAAAAATTAAGCGATGAGTGGACTGGTTCAACACATATATTTAGACAGAAAGTCTGCATTAGGCAACTCGGATACAATTGTCAGAGATTAAGGCACTTAATTAACACGAGTGGGATTACTGATTCTTTTGAAAAATAGACAGAAAAGTTTTGAAGAAAAGGCAAACCGCAAACTTAACAAAACGACGTAGAATAGTTCCCAGAAGATAGACCATTGAATTGCAGATTAGTAGAGAAAGAGCAATTTTAAACAAGTTTCAAAAGAGGCAGATTGTTTAAGGAAAAAACGAGTTCGAGCTGCAGAACTTATTAAAAAATGATAAAATACAGAAAAGTGATATGTAACTGAGTTGGAAATCGTTCATCGAACTACCAGAAAAGGCAGTAAGTTTCAGAAAGCATGCAAGTTTACCAGAAGATTAGGTTTTAGAAAGAGTTGCACTAATCTGATAAGAGGCTCAATGGTTCGGAGAACCACTGGTTTTTGTCCGTTAGTCAATGAAATCGTTACTGCTTTTAGACGAGTGAGGCAAGTTTGATTTTAAAGACTTCCTATAGACATGATCTCTACGAGTCATTTGTTTTAAACCATGTTAACAAACTTGTAAATAGATGCTGATTTGATTAACCCTAAAAATTTGCCTAATATCGTGAACATGCACATTCCTATAGGCATGATATCTATATGCAAGATTGCAGAAAGTTAAATATTGTCTCCTATAGGGCATGATTTCTATGTGATTGGATCAGAAACATTAAAAAGAATTAAAACCCTAAAGCATGGTTTCTACCCTTTGATGCAGGAAAGTAAAATCCCTCCCACACCCTTTTACTAGATTCCCCGAGTTTGTACAAGTTATTACAGACCAAAAGAAAAGATAAAAATACATCAAAGACCAACAGCTGCATCCGAGGAACCTAATTCAATCTTAATGTCTAATAATATGTGATTAACCAATTCCGAATCCAGATTTCCAAAGCCTTCTCTTATCCAAAGTGTTTCAGAGTTCCAAGGATTCTCGGCATTACTTACCCCCAGGATACCATTAAAAGAATAGTGCAGTGTGGAAGAGCCAGCCCTCAAGCATCCAAGTTCAGTGGGAACTCAAGGGTCCCAAAGCATGGCTTGCAAGAGGGGGGCAAAACTTAATTGCTAAGAATAAGTGTAAGTGTGGAAAGGGGTTGGGGAAGTCATAACAGATTGGTGGTCATACCCAGCCATAAGGCTGGTTGGCACACCCCCTGACCAACCTGTTTAGCCAAACAAATGAGAGCAAGACCTATTGAAGGTAAGACCAAGGTCTGGACAGTGATTAGGACACTGCCAGACCAAGGTCTTAGGCTCAAAGCACACATAAGGGGAAAGGGGAAGTGGGAATTGGTTTGAGTTAAGGGGTTCAAAGAACCCAGTTCAAAGTCATGGGTAGCAATAACAGAGTGCTGTCATGGCTAGAACCATACTCTCATACAAAGAGGAAAAAGGAGAGGGAATTCACATAAGAAAAGTAGCCATAAAGTTGCAGAAACATAGTAAAGAAGAACATAACAGACTAAGAAGTAAACACATAGTGGAGGAGCATTATTTAAATTAAGAGTGACATACCAGTTGCAAAGTAAATAAATAGCAAAATAACAGAGTAAGTAGATAGCCAGAAATCAGCAGGAGCAGACTTAAGTCTTCAGCAAAAACACTTGAGAGTTCAAAAGGAACTCAAGAATGTTTCAGGCAGTAAAAGAGAAGAAGAGCAAAGTGTTCAGTATTAGAAGCAGAGAAAACAGTAGTAGAGAAAGTATTGAACTTGTGTCGTCTCGAGTGTTTGTGTAAAAAAAACTGTGTTAGAACTTGTGAGAGTTGTGAGCTTTTATAGTGCAAAAACGAGTAGACAAGAAGGCAAGGAAATAAAATCTCAGTCAATCAAATAAAATATCCCTTAGTCAAAGGGATTTGATTTCAAACGAGAGTGGGTAATTAAGGAAAGGAAAATAATGAAAACCTTTCAGAGTAGCATAATAAAGTGTAGGTTCATACAGAGTCTATTTAAGGTAAGAAACTATAGTACACGGTTTTGAAAGAATAAGGAAACAAAGTAATCAAACAGCTGGAAAGTTTTAAAAGCTTTGAATGAACTTAGTCAGGAAAATAGGGAAGAGGCTAAGTTGTAAAAAATCAGTAGCAAATCAATCGAGCCTCAGTAAAAGGAGATTGAAATCAATCACAAGCTAATAGTATCAATTCAAAAAGAACAAAACCCTCGTATATAAGCATGCTAGTATCAAGCAAGAAAGAAAGATTGGCATAAACAGTTTTAGAATCATATGCAAAAAGGAAAGCAAGTTTCAGTTCAGTCTATGAACTCAGCATAAATTTGAGAGCCTAGGGTTTCTAGAGTAGAACCCTAGAACCAAAAGCTCGCAAAATCCCCAAATAGGGTTTCAGTCCGAGTAGGACACACAAAAAAGAGAAGGCAAACTCAACAAGCCTGGGGAACTCTTTTAGAATTCCCTGAGGAAATACACAAACATACGTAGCAATCGAAAGCAGTAGAGTGCAAACTAAAACTCAACCAGTTCAGAAGAGAGAAGAGATGCCATAGAAGTTTAGGAAGTAGTAAAAGAAGCAAGTTCAATAACCCAAATAAATCCAGTAAGAGTAAAAACTTTCAGTACCAGAAATAGTAAAGGGACAGGCAAGATAGGCGTATAAACATGCTTATAGAAAAATCAGTAGAAGCAGTAATAGAACAAAGGTAGAGAGACATGCATATTAACAGCAAATCATAAGAAACAAACGAAAACCCCTGAAGCATGGCATGAACACACAGATTCACATAAAGAAAGAAGGAGAAGAAGAAGAATCGTTTTAAGATTTTTTGAAAACCCTAATTTGAACAGACTAATTTTAAAAAGGGAAAATTAGGGGAAATCATTAAAACATCGAATAGAGCATAGATCTACTACAGATCTACGAAAATAAGGAAAGAAAAACCTCGAATCAAGCTTTTTAGGGTTTCTCGGAAACCCTAGAGACGAGAAGGCCTGGAATGGTTTGGTCTCTGAACGAGTCTGGGCCATGCTAAGCCTTGTCAAAGCTCGAACACGCCGGAACGGGGCCGAAGAAACCAAAGGAACTCAGGTCGGCGGAGGACCTGAACAAGCATGTTGAAGATCGAATCCTCGTAGAACCTTGAATAATCATGGTTTGGGAGTGAAGGGAATAGAGCACAGGTCGTCCATGGCCTGAGAAGCCATGGACTCCGGTGAGAACTAGTCGGAGACGACGACAGAGGCGGCTAGTGTTTCGAGTGTTAGAGAGCATTTGATAGGATGAGAGAATTCGAGGGCGGCTACTTTAGAGAAATGATTAGGGTTAGGGGCTGGGACGGAATTAAAAAAGGAAAGAAAGAATGAGGGTCGTTGATTAAAACAATCAATGGCCAGGATTTAAAGATGGGAAGCGGGCGGGTTAGATTAATTGGGTTTGGGTCGGGTAGAAATTGGGTCATCTAATTGGGCTGAGTTGGGGTCAAAATTGAGGTTCAATTGTGGCTAAAATTGAAATGGAAATGGGCCAGCTTTTAAATAGCCATTTTTCCTCTTTATAATTAATTAACATAGTTAAAAAATAATTTTAAAACAAATTGAAAGCACAACACTAATTGATAATATATAAACATTAATCTAAAAATATCTGAAACAATTTTATAATTATAAAACGCAGTTAATTATAAAAATACGCCATAATTGCAATTTCATGCAATTAAGCTTTAGAAATTCCAAATAAATTTATAAAAAATATGCAAAAATCATATTAATTATATTTTGGTGTAAATATGAGAATGAAATAAGTTATTCATCAAAAATGATAATTTTGGGAATGATTTTTGGATTTTTGTGGTATTAAAATAGGCAGTAAATTGATTTAAAAATCACAAAAATACCAAAACTCTTGGGTGTGCTTATATATGTACATATATGCTATTTTGAAAATATTTTGGGTATAAAATACATAGGGAAAAATTGGGTATCAACAGGGTCGTCACATAAGGGTGATAGGACTGAGTCGCAGTACCTGGATCTACACATGAAAAACATGCGCAGAAGGGGCATGAGTACACCACAACGGTACTTAGTAAGTGCCAAGCCTAACCTCGGTCGGGTAGTGACGAGGAAGATCAGGGCCCTACTGAGATAAAATAAAGAATATAAGACATGACAGAATAAAATAAGCAGTACAGTTGAAAACTAACGATAAGAATCTTATACAGGAAAACAAGAAATTCAATAACTGAAACAGAGGAAAAAACAATCACAAGGAAATAACCGAGGATCTCTCAATATCTCGAGGATCTCTTAGTACCCTCAATATATGCCAGGGATCTCTTGGTATCCCGAGGATCTCTTGGTATCCTCAATGTATGCTAGGGATCTCTTGGTATCCTTAATGTATGATAGGGATCTCTTGGTATCCCGAGGATCTCTCGGTATCTTCAATATATGCTAGGGATCTCTTGGTATCCTCAATGTATGGTAGAGATCTCTTGGTATCCCGAGGATCTCTTGGTATCCTCAATATACGTGTTGGGGATATCTCAGTATCTCGCACTTCAACTCAAATCGTAAATGCGTACAGGGGATCTCCCAGGATGCCGTCTCGTAGTCCCAAAGTAAAACACACAACAATGGCACAAGGAATACTCAAATAAACTCAACTTCATAACAAGGCAACACAGACAATTCTAACCTAGCATGATTCACGTAATACAAATAAGGCAGTTAAAGCTATAGGTGTTAAACGGGCCAGGTTGACCCGGTTCCGGACCGGCCCAGACCGGTTAAACTCGGAACCAGGCCGGACCGGTTAAAGGGGGCTGGGCTGGGCTGGGCTGGGTAGGAAGGGTAGAGGGGGTTGGTCCGTTTAGAATTTTAAAACGAATAACCGGACCGGTTGAACCCGGTCCAATGAACAGTTACCCTTACCGGGTTAACCGGCCCAGTACAACGGCTAGAATTGTTTTTTTTTAATTTTTGAAATAGGTGGGCCCCACTGAACGTTTACAACGGTCATACCTTGAATTGGTTGGCCAACGGAAAAATTGCACAAATAGCCTTTTTTTTTTAAATTTTAACCCTTTTTCAATTTACAAAACTAACCTTCTCTAAAACTATAAATACCCCCCCCCCTCTTCATTTCTTCACTCAATACTCATTTCTCTCATTCTCTCATTCTCCAATTTGCAAGACTTCAAGTCTTCAATTCATCTTCTAATTTTATTTGGCTCTCTTTTCTTGAATTTAATTTATCGTGTTTTATCATTTGAAATTTGAAGTTTGAACAATTGAAGTTCAAAATTGAAATACTTGCTTGACGTTTGTTCGTGGTAACATCAGAATTGCGTAATCAAGTGCTCAATTTATTGTCGAATTCGGTGCACTCCCTCCAACTCTTTCTCTTATTTACTATTTTAATTGCATATTTAATTTTAGCTTATACTTTAATTTTTACAATATGTTTAATGCTGCTAAAAGAGCGTGTAAAAGAGTTACTGGTAGGGGAAATAAAAAAAAGAGGTAGTCCTTCAGCATTTGGTAGTAATAGTAATAACCTATTATCATTTTCACATGTTTCCGAAACATCGCCTAATGATAATATAGATATTGATTATGAACAATTACAAGAAGATTTTGGAATAGAAGATAATGAAATAGGAATGGAAGATGAGATACCAGCTACACCTACTAGTGCTAGAGCTGGTAGTGTTGGAGTTGCTACAAGGGGTGATGGTCGTGGCACTAGTAGTAGACCACCTGTGGCTCCGACTACTAATCATAGAAAAAGAAGTAAGGTTTGGAATTTTTTGAAATAATAGACGGTACTGATAGAGTTAAATGCAAAATTTGTAAATGTGATTTTAAACATTTGATAGGAGGAAATTTAGGGGGGACTGGGACGCTTAATAGACATATGAGAACTAAGCATCTCATAGAATGGGGCACTGATGGTGATGGAAATCAAACAACTATTAACCCTACTACTGGAGGTCTAGTGAAATATGATAAAATGAATGATCGTGAGGAGTTAGCAAAAATGATTGTTTTGGGTTGTCTACCTTTTTCTTTTGCTTCTTCATCATATATTATTATGTATATTCAAAGGATTTACAATCTTTTATTTAAAGGTATCCCTAGAAGTACTTGTATAGCTGATATCTTTAGGCTTCATGGACAATATCAAACATACATACGTTATTTGTTGAGCCACCTTCCTTGTAGAGTTTCTCTAACTTCTGATATTGGCCATGCTGTTAATGGAAATGATTATTTGACAATTACACGTTATTGGATAGATGATACTACTTGTATGCAAAAACGTTTTATCGCTTTTGGATATGATGAAGATCAGAGTCATACTGTTGCGTTTATAAGTAGTACTATTTGTGAAGTTGTTGAATTTTATAATCTAACGCAAAAGTATTGTGTATGTCTTTTGATAATGCTTCTAACAATAATGTCGCAATTTCAATATTAAAACTGCATTTGCAACCACCTCTTGATGAAATTTTTCATGTTAGGTGTGCATGTCATGTTTATAATTTCATTGTTAAAAGTGGCCTTGATTTATTTTCAACTGAGATTACTCATGTTAGAAGAGCAGTTGGTGTTATTCAAAGAAATAATAGACAATCTAGAATAAAGGAATTTAAGAATAAGTGTGTCCAGTATAACCTTAAACCCAGATTCATGCCAGACGAAATTGTTACTAGATGGAATTATATATATATATTTTTAAAATGTTGCTACAAATATAGATTCTCAATAACTGAAGTTGCTAATGCGCATTGTACTGATCCAAACCATATGTTAACAACTAATACTTGGGAGGTCATTAGTGATGTTGTTAAATTTTTACATAAATTTTATACAACTACTATTGAGTTTTCTGGAGCATATTACCCTACTGTTACTATGGCTTTAGTACATATAGCTGAAATTTCTTTCCTACTCTCTGAATTTAAGAAGAAAGAAAAATATAAGGATGTTGTTGAAAAAATGCAAGCAAAATATAAAAAATATTTCTTTCCAATTCCTCCAATTTACTTAATTGGTGCAGTTTTAAATCCTTCTATTAAGATGTCTGATTGTCGCCAATTAATGAATGCTTTATATACTTATATGGAGATTGGACCAACTGAAACCCCAGATTTATATGTCTCTATGAACAAGCTAAATGATTATTTACAACAATTATATAATTATTATGCAAATGTAATTGATGATGCTGCTCGTGTTGTAGGCAATGTTAATCCCACTATGCACTGTACCACTTCTGCTACTGTGGATGATGAAGAAGGCCTTGATAGTTTTAATATTTTTTCTATAATTTCTAACACTCAAACCAGTAGTAGGAACATTAATGAACTTTAATTCTACTTGCAGAAGCAAAAAGAGCCTCGCACAAAGGAATTTTCACCGTTGGGATGGTGGCATGAGAATGGAAAGCAATTTCCTGTTCTTTTCGCTATGGCTCGGGACGTGCTGAATGTGTCAATTTTTACTGTTGTATCGGAGAGTGCATTTAGCCAAGCAAGACAACAACTTGGAGAAACCCGTCACTCATGGGAAGCAATGCTTTGGAAGTTTTAGTATGTTTCAGAGATTGGATTAGATCAGAATGAAGAAATTAAGGACGTGAAGATGTTGATAGCCCAGAAGACGAGGAACTTGGAGATATATTAACACATGGTAACCCATCCGAATTTTACACTCTAGAAGAAGGTCAATTAGTTCATATTGATTATGAAGAACTTACTAAGGCAATGCAAAACCTTTGAATTTACTTGTTGTTAAAAATGTAAATCTTTCAATTTGTAAGTTTGAATTATGAAATAAATGTAGCACTTGCAACAAGTGCATTTTTTTCCCATCTTCCTTGTATTCTTTATGTTAATACTTTGTACTAATATAACCTACAATAGTTATACAAAATACAAAAAAAAATACACTAAACCGAGCCCAGCCCGGCCCCTTCAACCTGTAACCTTTACGGTTTAATTTTTACCCGGATGAACCCGAACCCGTTAAACCCGTTAAGAACCTGCCCGAACCGTAACCCGTACGGGTCCAAAAAATAGCGGCTCGGCCCGGCCCACCCGTTTAACACCTTTAGTTAAAGCAAATAAAGCAATTAACTCAATTATACATGCTTCTCTAACTAACAGTAGGTCTAAAAGTGCAAGTAGAATAAATAGAAAGGGAAAACACAATTAAAGTTACTTAATGAAAACCGGATTTTCAACAATTAGCATAAGTACGCACTCGTCACCTCACGTACAAGGCATTTCAATTATCACAATACCAATCCTAAGGGGAAAGTCCCCCACACAAGGTTAGATAAGCCACTTACCTCGAACCGGCTCAAAATCAACCCGAAACTATGCTCTTGCCACAAGTACTCGACTTCAAATGACCCAAATATATTCAATTCAAGTGCATAACGTAAATAACACTTCAAGTAACTGATTCTACAAAGAAATTCAAAGCGAATACAGAAAATTAGGTAAAATAACCAAAATGCCCCTCGGGCCCACGTCTCGGAATCGGGTAAAATTTATATTTTCAGAATCCTCATACTCTCACGAGTTCATGCATACTAAAATTATCCGAATCTAAGGTCAAATTCTCAATCAAAAGTCGAATTCTAGGTCTAAGAACTTTATTCCAACTTTTCCCTAATTTTCTTTTCCAATCCGAAATAAAATGATGAATTCATGTTTGGATTAATGGGTTACAAGCAAAAAGGAGTTAAGAATCGTTACCCAATCGATATCTCTGAAAATCCCTCAAAACCTCGCTCAAATCCGAGCTCCCAAGCTTTAGTTTTCAAAAAATTGGCTAACCCTCGACTTTGAAATTTTATATTCTGCCCAGACGCCTTCTTCTTCGCAAACGCAAGACTACTATCGGGAACGCGATGCACAAAGAAATCTACTGGCCAACTTCCTCTTTCGCGAACGCGAGGTCCACTCGCGAACGCGTAGCTCACACTGGTAGACCCTACGCAAATGCGAGGACCATGTCGCGAACGCAGGACCTCATAGAGATTCAGCTGCTTCACCCAGATGCTCTATGCGAATGCGATGAATGTTTCCTCTGCAACACAACAGTAGAAAATCTGCAATCTTTCCAAGTCCAAAAATGGTCCATTGAGCATCCAAAAACACACCGAGGCCCCCGGGACCTCAATCAACCCTGCCAACCAATCTTAAAACATCATTTAAACTTGTTCCAACCTTCGGAACACTCAAAACAACATCAAAACACCTATTTTTCATCGGATTCAAGCCTAAGAATTCCAAAAACTCTAAAAATACGCTTTCGATCAAAGAATCTATCAAACCTCGTCCGAATGACCTAATATTTTGCACACACATCACATTAAACACTACGGAGCTACTCCAACTTCCAGAATTCCATTCCGACCCTTGGATCAAAATCTCACTATCGAATAAGAAACTTCAAAAATTCAACTTTCGACATATCAAGCCTAAATTAGCTACGGACCTCCAAAACACAATCCGAACACACCCCTAAGCCTGAAATCACCCAACGGAGCTAACGGAACCATGGGATTTCCATTCCGAGGTCGTCTTCATATTGTTCCGACTACGGTCAACTTTCCAACACTTATAGCCTGTTTGGCTAAGCTTCTCAAAACAAAAAAGTGCTTTTTTCCCAAAAGCACTTTTTTTCCTAATTTGAGGTGTTTGGCCTAGCTTATTTGGGGAAAAAATGCTTTTGGGAAGAAGCAGAAGCAGTTTCAGAGAAGTAGAAAAAAGTAGTTTCTTTCCAAAAGCAGAAGCAGAAGCAGTTTTGACTTTTCTTCTTACCTAAAATACTCTTAACAAAATATAGTATATACCAAAATAACCCTTAAACCTAATACTTAGGATATTAATTTATAAATATTTCTTCTTATTTTTAGGAAACTTTCTAATATAGTGTCTTTAGGCATGTAATAACAAAATTTTGATATTATTTATTTACTTATAATATTAATTATTAAGTAAATCTATTCATGTCCTTATTCGTAATTTGACACTTAAAAGCACTTTCTAAAAAGCTTGGTCAAACACAAATTATTTCTCAAAAGTGCTTTTCAGACTGATTAGCCAAACACAAACTGATTCTCTCCAAAAGTACTTTTTTCAAAAGCACTTCTCAAAATAAGCTGATTTCTCCAGCTTGGCCAAACAGGCTATTAAGCTATCATTTAGGGACTAAGTGTCCCAAAACTCTCCGAAACTCCAAACCGAACATCCCTGCAAATCAAAATAGTAGAAATAAACTCGGGGAAAGCAGTTAATAGGGGATCAGGGCATAAATTCTTAAAACGACCGGCCGGGTCATCATATCCTCCTAAACTTAAACATTCGTTCATCCTCGAACGAGCATAGAGACATACCTGAAGTAGTGAAAAGATGAGGGTAACGGCTGCGCATATCTTGCTCGGTCTCCCAGGTCGCCTTCTCGACCGGCTGACCCCGCCATTGAACCTTCACAGATGCAATGTTCTTTGAACTCAGCTTTCTAACCTGCCTGTCCAATATTGCCACTGGATCCTCAACATAGGATAGATCCTTGTTCAACTGGACTGAACTGAAATCCAACACGTGCGACGGATCACCGTGATACCTCCGGAGCATCGAAACATGAAATACCAAATGAACTCCTGCCAAGCTGGGAGGTAAAGCAAGCTCATAAGCAACCTCCCAACACGCCTCAATATCTCAAAAGGAAAAATAAACCTCGGACTCAACTTCCCTTTATTCCCAAATCTCATAATGCCCTTCATAGGTGAAACCCGAAGCAGAACCTGCTTTCCAGCCATATAGGAAACATCACGAACCTTCCGGTTCACGTAAGTATTCTGTCTAGACAGGGCTGTACGGAGTCTATCCTGAATCACCTTAACCTTCTCCAAAGCATCCTGAACCAAGTCTATGCCCAATAATTTAGCCTCACCTGGCTCTAACCAACCCACCGGGGATCTACACCGTCTCCCATATAAAGCCTTATAAAGTGCCATCTGAATACTGGACTGATAGCTGTTGTTCTAAGCAAATTCTGCCAATGGCAAGAACTGATCCCAAGACCCACCAAACTCAATCACACACACACGAAACATATCCTCAAGAATCTGAATAGTGTGCTCGGACTGTCCGTGCATCTGAGGGTGAAATGTTGTACTCAACTCTACCCGAGTACCCAACTCATGTTGAACGGCCCTCCAGAATCGTGATGTGAACTAAGTACCTCTATCTGAAATGATGGACACTGG
Organism: Nicotiana sylvestris; assembly: GCF_000393655.2. Taxonomy (NCBI): domain Eukaryota; kingdom Viridiplantae; phylum Streptophyta; class Magnoliopsida; order Solanales; family Solanaceae; genus Nicotiana; species Nicotiana sylvestris. The sequence continues at coordinate 32,742,936 of NC_091062.1, forward strand.
AATACCATACAGACGAACAATATCCCGGATATAAATCTCCACCAACCGCTTTGAGGAATAAGTAGTACACACAGGAATAAAGTGAGCGGACTTGGTCAGCCAGTCCACAATCACCCAAATTGCATTGAGCTTTCTCAAAGTCCGTGGGAGCCCAACTATAAAGTCCATGGTGATCCGCTCCCACTTCTACTCCGAAATCTCTATCTGCTGAAGTAACTCACCCGGTCTCTAGTGCTCATACTTCAACTGATGAAAGTTGAGGCACCGAGCTACAAATCCAACTATATCCTTCTTCATCCGTCTCCACTAGTAGTGCTGCCTAAAATCCTGATACATCTTCACGACACCCGGATAGATGGAATACTGCGAACTATGGGCCTCCTCTAGAATCAACTCTCGAAGCCGATCGATATTGGGTACACAAATCCGACCTTGCATCCTCAACACCCCATCATCACCAATAGTCAGATCTCCGGCATTACCGTGCTGAACCTTGTCCTTGAGGACAAGAAAATGAGGGTCATCATACTGATGCTCCCTGGTATGATCAAATAAGGAAGACCGAGAAACCACGCAAGCTAGAACCCGACTGGGCTCCGAAAGATCCAATCTCACAAACTGATTGGCTAAGGCCTGAACATCCATCGCCATAGGCCTCTCCGATGCTAGTAAATAAGCCAAACTCTCCAAACTCTCTGCCCGGCGACTCAAAGCATCGGCCACCACATTGGCCTTGCCCGGGTGATAAAAAATAGTGATGTCATAGTCCTTCAGTAACTCTAAGCACCTCCTCTGGCGCAAATTTAGATCATTTTGCTGGAACAGGTGCTGGAAGCTCCGATGGTCAGTATAAATCTAACAGGGAACCCAGTATAAATAATGGCGCCAAATCTTTAGGGCGTGAAGAATGGCAGCTAACTCAAGGTCGTGAACAAGGTAGTTCTTCTCATGTATCTTCAACTGTCTGGACGTGCGGGCAATCACCCTACCATCCTACATCAACACCACTCCAAAGCCAATCCTCGAGGTATCACAATAGACCGTATAAGACCCCGAACCTGTAAGCAATATCAAAACTGGGGCTGTAGTCAAAGCTGTCTTGAGCTTCTGAAAGCTCGTCTCACACTCCTCCGTCCACTGAAAAGGAGCACCCTTCTGGGTCAACCTAGTCATAGGGGCTGCAATCGATGAAAACCCCTCCTTAAAACGATGGTAGTATGTAAGGCCCCGTGAAAAGTTTTGCTCAAAACCCGAGATCTCGTAGTGCCAAGATAGGAATATGTGTTAGAAATTCATAAAATTCTTCGCTCGTCGTGTTCGGGCCATTTAGATTAGTATGTGTATTAAAAGGTTAAGGAAAATATTTTTCAGAAGGGTGCATTTCTGCAACCCATTATGAGACCGCATAACAACAATGTGGGCCGCATATCTGCCGTAGAGTGAGACATTATGTTGGCTAATTTTGAGGTCAAATATGCGGCCAATTATGCGATCGCATAATCAATATGCGGGCCACATAGTCATTGCATAATCTCCTAAGAATTTTGCGAGCAGCAGTTCTGTGGTGCATTATGTGACCGCAGAATAGGTATGCGGACCGCATTCTTGTCGTATACCTGGGCAGTTTGTTTATGTTTTTGGAGCCATTTCGCGGTCCCTTTTGCGGGCCGCATGTCAATTATGCGTTTGCAGATCTGTTCCGGGGTTCCAAATTTCTAATTTTCTGATCCGACCCCATGTCGATATATTATATGCTACCCTTCATTTTAGGCCTATTTCTGATACATTTAGAGAGAGAGAGAGGGTCCTAGAGGGAGAAGGGGGTTCTTCATCAACATTCCTCCTAATATCTTGCTTAAACCTTGAAGATTTATCAAGAAAGGCACCTAGGTCTTCTTCCTAAAAGGTAAGGTTCTATAACCCAAGCTATTAATCACTAAATATAACTAGAATGACCATTAGAAGGGTAATCCATGAGGATTGGAGTGGATATCTTGCATGCATGAGTTCTTAAATTATTTGGTGAAGTTTTGAGCTAAGGATGGGATGAGGGATGGTAGGATCTTTCACAAATGGTTTTAAAAGCATAATGCACACTTAATGTTTGATAATATGCTCAAATGATCAAGAACTATGATCACCTCACTAATTTGTGGTTCGGTTTGTCATGTTCCTAAGAGATTGACGTTGCTAAGAGTCTCGGAGTATAGTAGGACTTATGGAAAGCTCAATCGAGGTATGTAGACTAAACTTTCTCTCTCGAAAGTGAATTCCATATGGTTTTGTAAGTTTAAGTGTGATTTGTCTACCAAAATGGTACAGCCTTGACTCATATTTTAAATGAAGGTTAATATACTAATCAGGTGAGAAGAATTCGATCTGTTTAATATCCCTAGTTGCTCTAATGTGTACCAAATGCCTTGATTGAATGTGCCTATTTGTTGATAAACTATAAAGATATTTGGAAATGAATCCAATGAGAAAATGTGAAACAAATTATAAAATAAGCCTCGACTCAACTTTTATGAACTAACTTTAAAAATAGAATGGCCTAAAGGCCTTGTACCTGAACTATGCCCATAAATGGTTGTTTTAGATAATGCTTTTCTTTATAAATACATTCAATGTAATGCTAGTCCTTACACATTCCGATGCTGAAATTATGCATTTGTCATGATGGAAAAAGGGGTAATTCAAAGGTAATTAAGGTGATTGCTTGCTTATAACTTCAATGTATATTTCAATTGTTAGATGGCATGTTCCCCTTTTTGGAAGAATCCTTTGTGTTTGATGAGTTTACTACTATTGACTCGAAAATATATGATTCCCGAAATATTCGGTTCATTGATATTGGTTAGTGATCCTTGGAAACAAAGGAGATGGAAAACCAAATGCGGCCTTCGTGCCATGAAAAAGATGAATCTTGTGAAAGACCCAAAGGGCCAAAGAAATTCTGGTATCGAGAGAGATTGAGGATATTAATAAAAACTATAAAATGTGAGAGGTATTGAGGTAAGCATGGTTGTGTTTATAATATATTTGTATACTTGTATTTATACTACAATTGTGTGCAATATCAAATCAAATCAAAAATATTTTTGCGAGTATCATTAGCAAAACTGAAGAAGGGTGGGTCATAAGGCTCACACCTAAAACTACACGTGCCGGTTTAGGGGTGGATCGTGGTTATTCCCCTTAGTTGGGATGAACTTGGTAACATTTATAAATTTGTAACACCAATCCACACAGCATATGTGGGAAGGCAGCCTAGCCGATCGGGCCGTGATCGGACGCCATGCCGCACACATGGTGGTATTGTGCTGGGAATCAAAAACTTGAAATTGAAAAAAACTGGAAATTGTGATTGTGGTACATGTCTCCAAAGGGACGACCTATCCGATCGGGTCGTGATCGGATTCCGTGCTAACAAAGACGGTGGTATAACTCATATCGGTGCTAATGATCTCCCATCCAAAAACTATATATATTATTTTCGTAAACTAGAAGACTTACATGTTTCAAATTGGATGCTAGTGTATTGTTGATTTTGACTTACTGTTTTGTGGTTTCTTTGCTTGTATGGTTATTCTATTCTGAAAGAGGTCTTTTATCCTTACATACTAGTGCTATTCGACGGCGCTAACGTTTCCTTTGCCGGGGGTGCTATATCGTTTAATGATATAGGTAGTTCCATAGCGGGCGGCATCGACCAGTGATATCGGTACTCTCTTCCCAGTAGTCTTGGTGAGTCCCACTCCATCCCAGGGTCATGTCATGTATATTTTGTTCATTTTCTCATCATGTTTTGAGGTATAGATGGAGCCTTGTTGCCGGCATTTCCCTGTTACTCTTCTATTATATTTAGAGGATCCATAGACTGTTTGTGGGTGGTGGTTGATGTTGGGAGTCTAGACTAGAAAAGTTGGTAATCGATAAGCATGTTTTTCAGTAAACTTGTAATATTTTGTAAACTATGAATGAAGTCATTAATGGAAATGTAATGAAAGTTGCTAATGGAAGATTGTTTAGTATTTTGATAAGACCGGATAACATCCCCTCTTTGTTCATGAACTAGCTTGGGTAGAATGAAATCTAACAGGCTTGCTCAGCCGGATTTACTCGGTTGAGCGCCGGTCGCGTTCCACGATTTTAGGGCGTGACATAGTAACCCGCCAGGCTAAGGAAACTGCGGATCTCGGTAGCTAAGCATGGTCTGGGCCAACCCTGTACGGCCTCTATCTTCTTCGGATCCACCTGAATACCCTCACTCGATACCACGTGGCCTAAGAATGCCACTGAATCCAACCAAAACTCACATTTTGAGAACATAGCATATAATTTCTTCTCTCTCAAAGTTTGAAGCACAATCCTCTGGTGCTGCTCATGATCTTCCCGGCTCCGAGAATACACCAGAATATAATCAATAAAGATAGTGACGAACGAGTCAAGATACAGCCGGAACACACTATGCATCAAATGCATAAAGGCTGTTGGGGCATTGGTCAGCCCAAATGACATAACAAGGAACTCGTAATGACCATACCGAGTCCTGAAAGCAGTCTTCGGGATATCTGGCATTCGAATTTTCAACTAATGGTAACCTGAGCGCAAATCAATCTTAGAAAACACCCGTGCGCCCTGAAGCTGGTCAAATAGATCATCAATACGAGACAAAGGATAACGAATCTTCACTGTAACCTTGTTTAACTAGCGATAATCAATACACATACGCATAGAACCATCCTTTATCTTCACAAACAAGACAGGAGCACCCCAAGGTGATACACTAGGCCGAATAAAACCCTTGTCAAGCAATTCCTGTAACTGATCCTTCAACACCTTTAACTCAGGAGGAGCCATACGATATGGAGGAATAGAAATGGGCTGAGTACCCGGAAACAGATCAATGCCAAAGTCAATATATCTATCAGGCGGCATGCCTGGAAGATCAGCCGGAAACACATCGGGAAAATCTCATACTACTGGGACTGAATCAACTGAAGGAGTATCAATACTGACATTCTCTCACATAAGCTAAATACGCGTCACACCTCTTCTCAACCATACGCTGAGCTTTAAGAAAAGAAATAACTCTACTGGGAGTGTGATCTAAAGTACCCCTCCACTTGACACGCGGTACATCTAGCATAGCCAGCATCACGGTTTTGGCGTGACAATTAAGAATAACATAATGGGGTGACAACCAATCCATGCCCAAGATAATGTCAAAATCTACCATGCTTAGCAACAATAGATCGGCTCTGGTCTCAAAACCACTAAGAGCAACCAAACACGACCGATAAACGCGGTCCACAATAAGAGAATCTCCCACAGGAGTAGAAATATAAGCAGGAAACTCAAAGAATCCCGAGATACACCCAAATGCGGGGCAAAATAAGAAGACACATAAGAATAAGTGGAGCCTGGATCGAATAGAACCGATGCATCTCTGTGAAAAACTAGTATAATACCTATGATGACAGAATCAGGCATGGACTCCCCCTCTAGGGCGACCTCTGCCTCCCTGACCTCCACCTTTGGCAGGATGAGCAGGTGGGGTAGCAACTGGAGCTGTAACCATAGCCTGAGAACTCTGCGGGGCACGTTGTGGCTGAGAAGTCTGTGGAGGTGCACTTCTCCCAAGTCTTAGGAAATCCCTCACTATATGGAGCGTGTCACCACACTCAAAACAAGCTCTAGAAGGACGTGGTGGTTGTGACTGGCTCGGGCCAGGTCTGCTGGACTGACCTCTGAAAGCACCCCGCACAGGAGGCGTGCTAGGTACCAGTGGTGCATAATAAGGCTCCTGAGGTTTAGGAGGAGCTAGAATACCACTGGCTGCTGGAAGAGCTGAATGAACAGGGCGACTCATCCCCTACCATGACGACCTACAGCTGGGGCACGGGCACTAGAGAAATGGCCTGACTCTCGAGACCTCTTGGCCTCCCTCTTCTCTCTTTCCCTAGCACGTATACGCTAAATCCTCCTAGCAATGCTCACCACCTGCTGATAAGAAATATCCATCTCCAACTCACGAGCTATGCTAGACCTGATGCTGGGAATAAGGCCCTCAATAAACCGGCGGACCCTCTCGCGAACAGTAGAAACCAAGGCTAGTGCATGCCTAGCCAAACTAGTGTAACAGACAGCATACTCTGAGACAGTCATAGCACCCTAGCACAAATTCTCAAACTCTGCGCATCATGCGTCCCTGAGGCTCTGAGGAACATACTCTCTCAGGAACAGATATGAAAACTGAGTCCAAGTCAGTGAAGCATTCTCATCCAGACTGTCTAACTCATAGGTGCACCACCACTCATAGGCGGCTCCTCGAAGCTGGAAGGTAGTGAAGGAAACCCTGCTCGATCCTGATATACCCATGGTACGGAGAATGTGGTAACTCTCATCTAGAAATCCCAGAGCATCCTCCGATGCTAAACCGCTGAATATAGGAGGCTTGTACCTCTTGAACCTCTCAAGCCTCAGCTGCTCCTCCTCGAAAGCTACTGCCCTGCCCTCGGGCTGAACTGGCACTACAGGCGGTACAGGAATAATCTTAGGGACCTGTTCAACATGCACTCGCTGCTTAGGAGTGCGAGCGGCGGGAGTCTGTGCTCCTCCCCTAGCGTCAGATGTAGCTGCAGCAAGGGGAAGCAACCTTCCTGAGCCAGAGTGGTGTACATGCTCATGAACTGTGCCAGAGTCTTCTGAAGAGTTGGAGTAGTAGTAGCAGTAGGCGTGTCAGGTGCCTGGACTCCGGCTAGAGCTACTGGTGGTACCTCGGCGGCAGCTCGCGTAGGTGCTCTGGCTGCACCACGTGCGCGTCCTCGGCCTCTACCCAGGCCCCGGTCTCTGACGGCTGCAGTAGGGGGTGTGGGTGCCTGATCACCTCGGGTAGCACGTGTCCTCACCATCTGTGAGAGAATAGAAGATAAAAGTTTAGAATTGTGATGTCAAAATATCGCAGGACAAGAAAATCAAATAAAGTGGAATTTTCCTAACAGTTACATAGCCTCTCGTAGATAAGTAGAGACGTCTCTGTACCGATCAACGAGACTCTAATAAACTGGCTTATGATCCATAACTCCTATGAACCTAGGGCTCTGATACCAACTTGTCACAACCCCGGTTCGCCCTCCGTGAACCATCGTGACGGTACCTAGTCCTCTACGATTAGGTAAGACTAAATTGCGGAAGATAACCAAAGTGCGGAATAAAAATAAATTAAAACAGAATGAAGAGTGATAAAATAGTGTTTAAAAAAGCCGCTCGAATACACAATATTTAACTCTCAGAAACCGATACATATTTCCAAGACCCGGAAACCCATGAATCACAAGCTAAGGATCACTACACAGTATTATAACTCCAGAATATCTAACAAGGAAAAAAATATAGATGGACAAAAGTTTAAAAGCTAGAATAGAAATGGACTCCTCGGTCTGCGGACGCGGAAAATATACCTCAAAGTTACTGGAGTAGTCGCCTCGCCTCAAAGATGATAGGACTGAGTCGCAGTACCTGGATCTGCACATGAAAAACATGCGCAGAAGGGCATGAGTACACCACAACGGTACTCAGTAAGTGCCAAGCCTAATTTCGATCGGGTAGTGACGAGGAAGGTCAGGGCCCTACTAAGATAAAATAAAGAATATAAGACATGACAGTATAAAATAAGCAGTACAGTTGAAAACTAACGATAAGGATCTAATACATGAAAAATAAGGAATTCAATAACTAAAACAGAGGCAAAAACAATCACAAGGAAATAACCGGGGATCTCTCAGTATCTCGAGGATCTCTTAGTAACCTCAATATATGCCAGGGATATTTTGGTATCCCGAGGATCTCTCGGTATCCTCAATGTATGCTAGGGATCTCTTTTCATCTCAGGATCTCTCGGTATCCTCAATATATGCTAGGGATCTCTTGGTATCCCGAGGATCTCTTAGTATCCTTAATGTATGATAGGGATCTCTAGGTATCCTCAATATACGTGTTGGGGATCCCTCAGTATCCAACACTTCAGCTCAAATTGTAAATGCGTACAGGGGATCTCCCAGGATGTCGTCCCTTAGTCCCAAAGTAAAGCACACAACAATTGCACAAAGAATACTCAAATAAACTCAACTTCATAACAAGGTAACACAGACAATTCTAACCTAGCATGCTTCACGTAATACAAATAAGGCAGTTAAAGCAAATAAAACAATTAAGTCAATTAAACATGCTTTTCTAACTAACAGCAGGTTTAAAAGTGCAAGTAGAGTAGATGGAAAGGGAAAACACAATTAAAGTTACTTAATGAAAATCGGATTTTCAAATATTAGTACAAGTACGCACTCGTCACGTCACGTTCAAGGCATTCCAATTATCACAATACCAATCCTAAGGGGAAAGTCCCTCACACAAGGTTAGACAAGCCACTTACCTCGAACCAGCTCAAAATCAACCCGAAACCACACTCTTGCCACGAGTACTTGACTCCAAATGGCCCAAATCTATTCAATTCAATTACATAACGTAAATAACACTTCAAGTAACTGATTCTACAAAGAAATTCTAAGCTAATACATGAAATTAGGTAAAATGACCAAAACGCCCCTCGGGACCACGTCTTGGAATTGGGTAAAATTTATATTTTCAGAATCCTCATACTCTCACGAGTTCATGCATACCAAAATTTTCCAAATCTAAGGTCAAATTCCCAATCAAAAGTCAAATTCTAGGTCTAAGAACTTTCTTCCAACTTTTTCCCAATTTTCATTTCCAATCCGAAATTAAATTATGAATTCATGTTTGGATTAATGGGTTACAAGCAAAAAGGAGTTAAGAATCGTTACCCAATCGATATGTCTAAAAATCCCTCAAAACTTCGCTCAAATCCGAGCTCCCAAGCTTTAGTTTTCACAAAAATGGCTAACCCTCGACTTTGAAATTTTATATTCTGCCCTGACGCGTTCTTCTTCGCGAACGCGATTCACAAGGAAATCTACTGGCCAACTTCCTCTTTCGCGAACGCGAGGTCCACTCGCGAACGCGTAGCTCACACTGGTAGACCCTATGCGAACGTGAAGACCAACAGGTCCATACCTTCGCGAGCGGGACCTCATCGCGAACACGAAGTATGATTCAGCTACTTCACCCAGATGCTCTATGCGAACGCGAGACCCTCTCGCGAACATGATGAATGTTTCCTCTGCAACACAACAGTTGAAAATCTGCAATCTTTCCAAGTCCAAAAATGGTCCGTTGAGCATCCGAAACACACCCGAGGCCCCCGGAACCTCAACCAACCCTGCCAACCAATCCTAAAACATCATTCAAACTTGTTCCAACCTTCGGAACACTCAAAACAACATCAGAACAGTTGTTTTTCATCGGATTCAAGCCTAAGAATTCCAAAAACTCTAAAAATACGTTCTCGATCAAAAAGTCTATCAAACTCGTCCGAATGACCTGAAATTTTGCACATATGTCACATTAAACACTACGGAGCTACTCCAACTTTCGGAATTCCATTCCGACCCTCGAATCAAAATCTCACTATCGAACCGGAAACTTCAAAATTCAACTTTCGGCATTTCAAGCCTAAATTAGCTACATACCTCCAAAACACAATCCGAACACGCCCCTAAGCCCGAAATCATCCAACGGAGCTAACAAAACCATCAGATTTCCATTCCGAGGTCGTCTTCACATTGTTCTGACTACGGTCAACTTTCCAATACTTAAGCTCTCATTTAGGGATTAAGTGTCCCAAAACTCTCCGAAACTCCAAACCGGATATCCTGGCAAATCAAAATAGCAGAAATAAACTCGAGGAAAGTAGTTAATAGGGGATCGAGGCGTAAATTCTTAAGACGACCGGCCGGGTCATCACAATGTTTTTGCACTAACAACTATATGTTGCACTTTCAAGAAGGATATCAATATCGACAACATGAGTTCTGGTTATGGCATAGCAACCAAAGCATTAAAAGAAAAAATATACACAAAAAAAATATTGTCTCCAAAGAAGTGCTCGGTAAGATACCATAACATTAAATGTTATTAAACTATAATACATAATTATCTAACTAACATGACCAAATCGATCATTTGTGTAAGTTCTGATGATGTCCTTTTATTTTGAATTTATGTATTATGCTAACATATAATAATTTTCCGCATTGAGATGATTGTTGTATTATTATACACAAAAATTTTCTCATTAATTAAAATTTGTTGTTTCTTCAAATAATAAATATTTAAAATATCACGTTCTATTATTAACGTGTAACACACGTTTATAGATACTAGTCTATATCTATACTATATTAAAAGCACGATGGCCCTTAGCGAAATGTCGTTCGCCTTTTTTACCCTTTAAAACTAGAGTTCAGACTAGACAAAATAGTCTTTTAAATATTATCCTAATATTTAAAAATATTTATTTAATTAGCTCCCTAATATTTAGGAATTGACATTTAATTGTTTCCTATTATATTTAGGAATAATTATTTAATTATTTTCTTAATATTTAGGACTTGAAATTAATTAAAATTTTAGATATTAAATCACTCCTTATTTAAACTATATACAAAACTTCTATAATCGAAGAATTTAAAATAAAGAAAAATTTTAGCTTTATAAATTCTTTCCTTTTAAAATTCATTACTTCCAATACCAAATATTTAAGCAATGCTCTTAGCGAAATATCGTTCGCCTTTTTTACCCTTTAAAATAGATTTTGTATTGGACAAAATTATAATTAAATAATTTTCTAATTTTTAAGACTTTGAAATCATCTAAAATTTCATTCCTTATTTGAATTATGTAGAACTCCTAATATTTTCTAATATTTAAGACCTTGAAATCAACTAAATTTACTTAATAATTGCTTCCTTATTTGAAATCACAACGTCCAACAAAATACTTGTTGATTCGTTTGGATGCTAAGGTATTAAAAGTGATTTGAACCACTATCCTATTTATCCTTATTGCAGTTAACAATTAAATTTTTATAAATAGTTATAATGCAAAATTTTATCAACTCGACCAAAATTAGCAAAGTCATTAAGTACAGTTTCTTTTTTATTTTTTTAAGGAGTATGAGTTCTAAAATTGATAATAGAATTAAAACCAATTAATTTTATATAATTTAATTATCTTAATTCTATATAATTTAATGATCTTAGTAAAAAAATTATAACGAAAGGCTAAGAAGAAACCATAACCAAAGTCGGTAATTCTCCTGCACTCTTTCTTAATTAAATTAAAACCAATTAATTTTATATAATTTAATTATCTTACTAAAAATAAAATAAAAAAAATAAAGAAAGACTTTTTATGGAAAAGTATATTGATCCTTAGGTTACATAATAACATGTACATTGCCTTTTAATCAAATCTATAAATTTTATGTAGTTTAATAATAGTTATATCATATATGATTGCTAAAATTTTATACTAATTGATGTGGATACACGCACAATGCAAAAGCCTCTTATTGAAATATCATTTGTCCTTTTTATTCTTTAAAAATAGATTTCACATTAGATAAATTTGTAATTTTGTTATTTTTCTAATTTTTATGACTTTAAAATCAGGTAAAATTTTATTTACTAAATTTTCCTTATTAATAGGTAGAAAATCCTCATATTTAGCACTACAAAATTGTTAAACTTGTTAACATATATGAATTTCCTTGTTTGAAGTCGTTGATATTAAAGTTATCTTAAACTATAGGATTTTCTTTTTATTAGAAACTTTAGAAATTATGCGTTAGCAAAATTTTCTAGCAGTCAAAAGCACAATGATTCAGGAAGCATAATAATACAAAATTGGCATAGTAATGATTCTTTTAACTATTTGAAAGTAGAATTTTTATTGCATAAAGTTATAATTATAGTCAATATTTAAAAATTGGGATGCGCTAATATTAAGAATTTGAATTAATAAAAAGTGAGTTTTTTTTTAATATTGAGAACAAATAATTAAAGTCTTTGAATATACTAATTAGCAAAAAAATTCTATTTTAATTATTTTTCAAATTCATCATATAAGTAAATTATTTTGTCAAGTTGATAAAACTCGTAAGGTACATAAATTAATTTTGGTACGAAGAGCATTAACAGTGAAAATAATTAAAAAATCAATTATCATATAAATTAAGAGTCTAATTGATAATAATATGAATTTGAAGCAATAAAATAAAAAAGTAGAAGACAAAATAATTTTGGAAAGGAAATTTCATGGATGAGGTAGCAAATAAAGTGATAAAATGCATATATATATATATATATATATATATATATATATATATATATATATAAGATTCCAAAAATCTAAGCAAAAAAAGATATTTTTCAATGAGTATAGTTGAAGTTCATTTAAAACATATAGACGAGTCATGATACAAAATTTGACGAAGATTGGAGGTGATTTGGACTGATTTTGTATCAAAATTCGTAGTTAAAATCGAGTTAAAAAAGTTCTTCTGCGACACATGTATCACGCATGTATCTCACACACAGGTATACATGTGATACACCTTTGATACAATACGATACATATGCGATACATAAATGATACACAGTGTGATACACATTTTTTTTCATGTTCATATTCTACTTTAATTTTCAATTCAAATCATGTGATGGCCTGATAGGTTATTTTGAGTTCTAGCCTTCATTTCTGTGTTCCGAGACTTTGAATAACTCCGTCTAGCCTTCCTTGATATGTGTGCGCAATCCATGTCTTTTTCTAAAAAAAATTATGTGAATTTTTTAAAGAAAATGTGAATTTTTGTCTTTGAAATGACTTGAGTTGACTACGGTCAATATTTTGCGTAAACGAACCCGATTCAATATTTTGACGGTCCCTGTGGGTCCGTATCATGATTTGGAACTTGGGAGTATGCCCGGAATTTAATTCGAAAGTCCCTAGCTTGTTTTAACTCATCTTGCCGCAAGCTATTACTCCTTCCATTCCAATTTATGTGAAGCGGTTTGACTAGGCATGGAGTTTAAAAAAAAAGAAGACTTTTGGAATTTGTGGTCCTAAACAAGTTAAAAGAGGGCCTAGAGTATTTGTGTGGTTATAAAAGCTTCTCATTAAGGGAAAAATTATAAGTTTAAGTTAAATTACTTCCAAATTTAGAAAAGGGGCCATTCTTTTTGCAACAGACCAAAAAGGAAATAGGTTCACATAAACTGGAACGGAGAGGAGTAGTACTTTTGAAAGTTGAAAGATTATTAAGTTTGACCATAAGTTGACTTCTAAGCTAACGGGTTCGGATTTTGATATTAAAACTTGGAATAATTTTGTATTGCTATTCGAAACTTGTTTGCAAAATTTGGTTCAATTCGGAAGTGATTTGACATGATTCAGACACTTAAATGTGATTTTAGTGTTCTTGACTTTCACTTTGAAAATTCACTCATTAAAGAAATGATTCGTAGATTTAGATGTTATTTTGGTGATTTGATTGTGCAAGTTCGTATAATGTTATTACACTTGTGTGCGTGTTTGTTTTGGAGCCCGATTGTCACGACCCCAAATACCGGTCGTGATGACGCCTATCACAGTACTAGGCAAGCCGGAGCAACTATCAAACTGCAATCCATTTTCATTCTTAATAAAACATTTGCTGACACAGTTTAATTACCAATTATCATAATAAGTGTGTAAATCAGCAAGTTAGATATGCGGGAGTCAACAAGACATAAAAACTACACAGCCCACACTGATCTGGTGTCACAAGTCTAGAGTCTCTAATACAAGTCTGAACAACCTACTACATAGATAGTCTAGGAATGCAGAAAAGTAATAAGATATAAGGGAGAAATCAGGGCTGCAGACGTCATGCAGCTACCTCGAAATCCCCGGCAAATGCTGAACGACTGAAAAGCTCTCACTCGGCCTCTGGGGCACCTGGATCTGCATGCATGATGCAGGGAGTAATATGAGTACTCCGACCTAGTGAGTAATAAATATAAATAATGACTGAAAGTAAGAAAACACGTATACACAAGGTATTCTATAATGAAGCAGTTAAATAAGTAATTTGTAAGTATTAAACCAATGAAAAGTAGAATAAAATACTTTTACAACAAATAAACAGGTAATTGACAGACAATCAAGATAAAGTAAAGACATAGAAGTTCGCCCCTCGGGCACAGTATCAACAATTTCCGCCCCTCGGGCTCAATCTCACATCACAGTGGGTACCCGCGCTCACTGGGGTGTGCAGACTCCGGAGGGCCCCTTACGGCCCAAGCGCAACACCAAGTCATCTCGTGGCATCACATCTAGGCCCTCGGCCTCATATAAATCAAGCCACCTCGTGGCGAACATATGTATCTTAGGCCCTCGGCCTCATATTAGTATCAATGTTCCTCACAATATAGGCCCTCAGCCTTACTCAGTCCAAAAATCATCACAAGCCCCTCGGGCAATAGTAAAACAGTGTTTTCAGCCCAAACATGATTTAAAATATCATTTAAGTCTTGAAAATTGAGAAAGAATGGCTAAATAGTAAGAACAGTGGGAAAATATCATGACTAAGTTCAAGTAACAAGTCAAAACAGCGAGGAAATATTAAATAGCCCCGAAGGGTTCAAATAGTTGGCACTAGGCCCAAATATGGCATTCAGCCCAAATAATGATGACAACACACAGTTTACAATCAAATACGCGGTAAAATAATCAATCGGGACGGACCGAGTCACAATCCCCAATAGTGTACGACCCCATGCTCGTCATCGGGCGTGTGTCTCACCTCAATATAGCACTACAATGTGAAATTTGGGGTTTCAAACCCTCAAAGCATCATTTACAATCATTACTCACCTAGAACTGGCTAAATCTCTAGCTCACGACACCCTTGCCCCTCGAATCAACCTCCGCGCGCGTCAAATCTAACTAAAATCAGAACGAATACGTCATAATATGTTAAGGGAACAAAACCCAAGCGAAAACAATCTAAAAATACCAAAAATTCCGAAATTAGCAAAACCCGAGCCCCCGACCAACTTCTGGAAACTCAGAAATTTTCACATCATTAGATTCATCGTCTCCCCACGAGTTCATACATATTAAAAACACAAGAATCGGAGTTCGAATGCCTCCTCAAATTCTAAATTTAAGCCCTCTTAAACTCAAGCTCTAAACCTCCATTTTTAGTCATTTAATTCCTTAAATTTCAGTCCCAATCCATGAAATATTACCATAGAAGTGTGTTTTAGGTCCAAAATCCTTACCTCAATGAAGTTCACTTGAAATCTCCCCTCCAAATCGTCCAAAAGCTCTCAAGCCGAAGTCAAAAATGGTGAAAACCTTCAAAAATTGTGAAGGCAAGCTTATATATATTCTCCCTAGACATTGTCGCATCTGCGACTCAAGAACCGCTTCTGCGGTACCACATTTGCGGTCTTCCATCCGCTTCTGCGGAATTCATTAAACCAGCTATAACCGCATCTGCAAACTCCCTCCGCATCTGCGATTTCGCAGATGCGATCCCAATAGTCGCTTCTGCGGTCCAACTCACCTAACCCCTTTTCGCTTCTACGCCCAACTCGCCGCTTATGCAGCACCGCACCTGCGGTCCCCAAACCGCAGGTGCGAAAAAACCAGAAGCAGCAAAAATCTGAAATCTCTCAAGTCTCAAAACTTCCCGTCAACCATCTGAAATCACCCCGAGGCCCCCGGGACCTTAACCAAAAGCACAAACATGACCCAATACCTTATTAAAACTTATTCCAATCATCAAATCACCTCAAACAACATCAATTCTACCAAATCACATCGGATTCAAGCCTAAGTTTCTAAAATCTTTCGAAATACGCTTTCGATCAAAAACCCAACCAAACCACGTCCGAATGACCTGAAATTTTGCATACACATTTCAAATGACACAATGAAGCTACTGCAACTCTCGGAATTCCATTTCGACCCTCATATTAAAATCTCACCTATCAACCGGAAATCGCCAAAATATCAACTTCGCCAATTCAAGCCTAATTCTACTCCGAACCTCCAAAACCAATTCCGATCACGCTCCTAAGCCATAAATCACCTCCTGAAGCTAACCAAACCATCGAAACTCACATCGAAACTCTCTAACACATAAGTCAATATCCAGTTGATTTTTCCAACTTAAACCTTCTTAAAAGAAACTAAGTATTTCATTTCTTACCAAATCCTCTCCGAACTCAAACTGATCAACCCGATTACATAAAAAACGGATAACGAAGCATAAAGAAGCAAAAATGGGGAAAACAGAGCGGTAACTCATGAGACGACTGGCCGAGTCGTCACACCAATGAGCTCGGGTGAGTTTCAGATATATTTTAGGTGAATTTGGATAAGGCTAGGACTACTGGTGCAATGCCATTTCTAGTGAACTGTTGCAAATCTCGCAATTGCAAGGTCTAAGCCTCGCTTTTGCGAACAATAATTCACATTTGAGAGCATGTGCCAGGCCGGTAAACTTCGCACTTGCAAGATTTTTGTTTGCATTTGCGAACTGTGGACCTTCGCATTTGCGAAGGAAGTGGTCGCAATTGAGATCACTGACCACTATTGACTGCTTCGCATTTGCGAAGGATGGAAGCTCGCATTTGCGACAACTGGTATTATGAGACAGGGTTCACATTTGCGAATCCTTTATCGCATTTGTGATGTTCCCAATTGCGAACAAGACATCGCAATTGCGACATCCGCAACTGGGCAAAAGAGGGAAAAACGGGACTTAGCTCATTTCTCACATTTTTTTCAACCCTAAACACCCTGGAGGCAATTTTTTCAAGAGATTTTCTTCCTAAATTCATTGGTAAGTGGCTTTAATCTATTTCTTTTCAATTACCTATTACATTTCATAAGATTTTAATATCAAATTTAGGATTTTCATGGTAGAAATTCGGGATTTTGGTAGAATTAGGAATTTTTATAAAATTGAGATTTAGACCTCGAATTGAGGTCGAATTTCGAAATAAATTATATAACCGAGCTCGGGGATGAATGGGTAATCGAGTTTTGATCTGAATCTTGATCTTGACCTTGCGGGCCCGGAGTTGAATTTTTCAAAAATGATCTAAATTGAACCTCTTTCATTTGTGGGTAGTTTCTAAAGCTTATTTTGAATTGTTTGATTAATAAATTGCTAGATTTAGTTGGTTTGGAGATTTGTTCAAAAGGCAAGGTCGTGGTTGAGTGGTTGCTTGAGTTGCAAAGCAAGGTAAGTGTTGTATCTAATCTTGATTTGAGGGAATTAGGAACCCTTGAGTTATATGTTATGTGAATTATGTGTGGAATGGCGCATATGCGAGGTGACGAGTGTATATGCGCCGTTGTGTTACTTGCTTCCATGTTTTCGTTACTTTTTAGTATATATTGCTACATGCCTTAATTGATATGTGCTCATTTGACTTTCATGCCATAATTGTTACTTGTCAATTAGTTATCTATGCATTAAATTGTCCATCTCTTCCATAATTTCATGCTTAATTGTTAAATTATCTCTAATTTCTTTACTTGCATATTTTGTTTTCTTATACCTTACTTGCCTTATTATTTTGCAATATTTGTTGCCTTCTAGAGCGTAGTTACACTTGTATGAATTATTAATTGGAGGATACTGATGAGCCGTTGAAATTGAGACATACAAAATGTTAGATATTCTTTGAGTATTATGTGATTTTTCAATTGCCTCGTACATTTGCTCTCTTGATGTAGGAATTCTTGTAAATTTTGGTTGTTGAATTGCTATTGTTGATTTAAATTGTTTGGGGAGCGGGTTGCACGCCGCAACGGAAAATAAAAGGTAATGAATTGAAATAGTGAAATAAGTGCGAGTTATGATATTGACATATGATAATATGGTAGAATCGGGTTACGTACCGCAACGTATTATTTAAAGTTGATATTATGGGATGAGGTTGCACGTTGCAACAGATTGTTTAAACTTATATTTGTTTGTGAATGTTTGATTGGCCTTGCTATTCGAGATGAGTTTATGTTACTTGTTATTTTGGGCTCTCTGGTAGTTGGATTTGAGTTCATTGTTATGAAGTAATCGTTTCACTTTCGTTCCTGCCCTTTCTATTATTATTATTATTATTATTATTATTATTATTATTATTATTATTATTATTATTATTATTATTATTATTATTATTATTATTATTATTATTATTATTTATTGTAGGTGACTCGCCTTAGCCTCATCATTACTTCGTCGAGATTAGGCTAGGTATTTATAGAGTACATGGGATCGGTTGTAGTCATACTACCCTCTGCACTTCTTGTGCAGATACCGGAGTTGGTCCCAGTGGCGTTCAGTAGACTTGCTCGGATCTAACTATTCAGAGGAGACTTGAGGTATAGTTGCACGACATCCGCAACCCTGAAGTCTCCTTCACTCCCCTTAGCCGTTCATTCTGATTCAGACAATCATGTTTATTTCAAACCATTATCTGTCGCATTTTAGACGCTCATGTATTCGTGACACCAATTCCGGAATTTTGTATTTGGATATCATCGTTTATCGGTTTTATCTGCTTTATTTCCGTTTATTCAGCTTATTGGTTTTCATTTGATTTAAATTATTAAAAATGGTTAATAACTACATCTAACGTTGGTTTGCCTCGTAAGTGAAATATTAGGCTCTATCACGGTCTCGAGGGTGGGAATTTTGGATCGTGATAAATTACCTCAAAAGTCCACCAAATCACTCCAAAACCGATATTCAAGCTCCTCAAGAAGTGCTCAATCAGTTCTAATAACACCCACTCAAAATTAAAGCAAAAAAATGACCTTTGTTTGGGTACAAACAACTAATTGGATAATATTGATAAAACTTGACTAATATTAGTAATATTTTATGAATTGACCAATTTTTGTAATAAGCTACTTATAAATGGACATAACTGGTAGTTTCCCTTTAAAAAATATGTCATAAATTCGTATATGGCCATAAAGTTATGTTACTAATGGTAAAAATTAAGTTTACAATCAAATAATTTTTTTCAAAATAAAATAAATTATTTTTAAATAAAAAATATATCATTCCTTTAAAAGACAGGGGAATTCGATGTACAACACATCTCGTGTTCACGCAGAATCCGACCAGTTATTTATGAACTATACTACCTTATAATGTACTGGTACTTTTCATATGCTAATTTTAAAAAATAATATATGCCAACTTTAATTTAAAATAACTCGAAGATTCTCTGTCTGTACTTTGTATTTATACTGAAAATTATGTGCTTTAACTTTGTTATGTTATCTGTAGTTAGCATGACTGAGGAAAAAAATAAAGCTTCCATTGATACACTATGCGTTATTATATTGGCATACGTCACAACTTATTCGATAACATATAGATATATATATATTTCGACATAATATTAGACGACTACCTAAACTTGGCTCATTCTTTCAATTTGCTACCTCAATTTGGTCATGTACTTATTAGCTGCCTGACTTTATTGACTTATGTGTCTATTAAATACTGCTCACTTACCTAGTACAAAAATCTCAGTGCGTGTGAAAAAATGCTTCCAACGTGTAAGGCTATCCCAATTAACAAAAAACAACGTGTTTTTGTTTTCCACATCAGATTAACCCTACCCCAAATTCTTGATCATTCTAGATTAACCCCACCCCAAATTAAACGCCTTGCTTAACAAAGTAAAAAAAACCTAAACCACCTTCATCTCTCTTCTAAATGCTCTCTATCATAGAATAACTTTTTCTTCTGATTAGGGTTAATGGTTAGTGATTTCGTTCCATTTCTCAAAAAATAGCTTCAATTTCTGATTCAGAGGTCGATTATGATTCGTAATAGTTAAAAGTCAAAGTGGATTAAAGCTGGTCGACAAAAAATTGTAAGAGGAACAACTGGTTCAGGGACTATTGTTGTTTGTGGGGAAGAAAATAAGACACATAAGTTCTTTTTTAACCTTCTTTATTGTCATATTCTTATTTAGGGATTATTGAAATTTGGTAGCAAAACCAGAGTTGATTCTGTTTGTGTGTGCATGATACTATAATTTATCAGTGATCGCGGAATTTATATCCACTAAATTTTTCCATGGTGGGGGGTGGGGGGACAGTTACCTTTTGTCGAGTCCCAAAGTATATTGGGGAAAGAAATATTGTAGCTTTTTCTATTTGATAAAGATACATTTTCTATTGATCAAAAAGTTCAAAATTTGTGCTCTTGAATAGTGACTCTCAACTATTAGAGCTTATTAGGAATTAAAGCATGGGAACATTTTGGACATATATCTGCAGCATGAAACAGATAACCCTGAGGTGGATGATGTGGGCTTAATTGTTGGGCTTAATGTAGCTAAAGCTGGCTCAATAAATATGTCTGGTCTAGTAGATGGGTCAAAAGATATGACTAGAGAGCCCTTTTATATAGAAAGTGGTCCAAGATGGGATTTGGGATACCTAGAAGATGTTGAAATAGTGGAAATGGCAGACATATATGAGGCAGAGGTAAGATTTGATCCAGATTGTGAAGTTGCCATATTTGAACTTGGCATGGTATTTAAAAATGCAGAGATATTTAGAAAAGTTGTAGCTGAATATGTAATTGAATATAAAGCCTAGTTAAAATTGAGGTCTACGTATAGTAAGAATAAGTTGTGCACTTCCAAATTCATTGCCAATAAATTTAAGAAAATTTAAGAAAACTTAAGGTAAGGTTTGATCCAGATTGGGGTGGTATGATGGAAGATCTATGTGTTATATGCTAAAATGAGAATTATTAGATAATTTATTGGTGATTGGAAAAAGAAATTTTCAAGACTATGTGACTGTAAATGATTAAACAAACAAATCCTGGAAGCTCATGTTGGATTAGGACTAATAGGGAAACAGAACCTGGGAAGAATCTGGTTGTACTTTTATGTCTTCTTTGATGCTTTAAAGAAGGGCTGGCTTAAGGGGTGTTTGAGGATAATAGAATTTGATAGTTTCTTCTTAAAAGGAGCTTGAAAAGGAGAACTGTTGGTTGCAATTGGGAAGAATGACAACGAACGGATATATCCAATAGCGTGGGCTGTTGTAGACACAAAAACTAAGCATTCTTGGAGTTGGTTTATTGACCACTTGACTTCAGATCTAGAGTTAAGAAATGGAGAAGGATTAACTGTCATGTTAAACATGCATAAGGTATCCACATATACTATTTTTGTGTTTTTACTGGTTTTATTTATTTTGATCTTGTTTTTAATTGCTTTTATATATTCTATTTTGTAGGAACTTGTACCAAGCATTAGTGAGCTGCTCCCATGTGCTGAACACAGAATGTGTGTCAGACACATTTGGTCAACTTGGTCTAAGAAGTGGAAAGGAGAGGAAAGAATTTTTTTTTTTTGGAGATGTGCAAAGTCATCATTTGAGGTAAAATTTAAAGAAGAGTTAGCTTCTTTGGGTAGGCTTAGGAAGGAAATATGTGAAGATTTGTTGTGCTATAACAAGGAGTATTGGTGTAGGGCATATTTTAGTGAGCTTGCTAAGTGTGATGTAGTTGAGAATAATATGTGTGAGACTTTTAATTCTTGGATACTAGGGCCTAAACACAAATCAATCATTAGCCTGCTAGAAGATATTAGGCATAATATTATGACAAGGCATGTAGATATGAGAAAATTTGCTACTACATGAATTTAGATATCTCACCAATGGCCAGGCTACTATTAGAAAATCATGAAGAACTTTCAAGGAGATGCCATGTTCTGTTTAATGGTGATACATGTTTTGATATTGGGGAGGAAAATCGCACATTCATTGTTGACACAGTGAATAAAACATATACATGTAGATCTTGGATGTTCAAAGGATACCATGTCACCATTCAGTGTGTGCTTATAGATATATAAATGAAGAACCTGAAGAGCATACAGAAAAGTGGTATATAAAGGATTATTTTCTCAAGGCCTATAAGTATGTTATTCAACCAATGCCAAGCATAAACATGTGGCCTGCTACTAGTAATATCAAAATTGAACCTTCAGTTCCAAAGGTGATGCCAGAAAGACCAAAAAAGTGTAAAAAAAAGTCTAAAGATGAACCTAAAAAGAACTGGGAAAAGTGGTCCAAGAAAGGAGTAAAAATGACTTGCTCAAAATATTATGGGTCGAAATCCATCTTTAATCAAAAGGGTATAAGGAAAGCATTCTTGGGGCACCCCGTATCGAAGTAACCTGATTATCGACAAAGGCCATGTTCAAAGAATCAGCAAGATTGAAGTCGAAGAGATGTCATCGAGGCCGAGGTCGAGCACCTTTTGACAGAGTTATAGTGGCTAGTGTTAAATTGGGACTTAAAGAAGAATATTCTAGTGGATATTCTCTGCATTTGTACTATTAGGGTTTCTAAGAATATATTCCCTATAAATAGAAAAAAGATATAGTGATAGGGACATGTGATATTCATTTTATAAAAATGCTTTGACTTCAAAGAGAGAATCAGATTCCATTACAAGCATACAAACATCACCTTTTCACTAAAGATTCTAGTCTACACCTTTTTCATTAGATCTGAGAATAACTCAGATATTCAAAGGATTGTCCATCACTCATCATTGTCAGAAAAAACATCCATTGGTTCAATGCTTTCTTGAGTGACTTATTCATTCTATTTACTTAAATATCATTTATTGCTATTTATTTATATTGAATGCTACATTATTGGCTTTAGTTTCTAGATTGATTGTATGCTGCCACCATTGTCAAAACATATTTACGTGGTACTTATTGTGCTTTTGAGAACTCCATCTTTGGGATATTATTGTTAGCTAAGATTAACCCTCATTTATAGAAATTTAATTAGTTGAACCAAGATCTATATTTTTTGGTCAAATAATTTGACGCCGTCTGTGGGGATATCTTAGCTAAATTTTTAGTGTCCTCTAGATCTACAATTAACGCAAGTCACTAACGTCAAAAATCCCGAGATCTCCTTTCTTTGTGCATCCAAAACCCTACATGGCAGGTAATCAAGGAGAAAGGACACAAAATAACAAGTGACTTCCAAACCAACCTCATGAATGTCATCAACGAAAGTTGTGAAATAGTAGGCGAGGACACGACACCCAACGCGTCCCCTAAGCGAGAGAGGTTTCTCCCCTCATACTGTAGGATAAGAAAGCCTAGCGGAAAAGGGGCCTCCATGTCCGCAGAAGAAGGGACGCCCCCAGCTATAAAGAAGCTCCTGAAAGCATGGCTGACCGAGATGCTAGCAAGCGTCCTCAACAAATCTGCCCCAGGCATGACTGCAGAAACAGAAGGAGTTTGCGTGATACAACAAACAGACAAGCAATGCAACCGGCCAAACCCTCCAACGACATGTATAACTTATAATATTATTAATAGTGCAGGTGATAGTGCCCTCGCTGCCATTTTAAAGAGGATGGAAGAAATGGAAAACAAAAACAAGGCACTCTGAGACCAGATGAAAAAACACCAAAAACGAGTTGACAAGATATTGGGAACTCCTAAGTTGCTGCCAAAAAGGGATGCTGGCAAGTTCATAGAATAGCTGTACAACGATGGCGCAACCCTGCATGCCATATCAAAGACTTTCAAAATGCCGCCTTACCTCAAGATATACGACAAAGTGAACAATCATGAAGATCATGTGACTCATTACGTCACCATCGTGGAAGGCAACGACCTCGCCAAGGAACAAGTGTCCTTTATTTTGCTGAAGAAGTTCGGCGAAACCCTTACCGGAGAAGCATAAACATGATGCTCACAGCTACCAGCCCGCTCCATAGAAACCTTCAAGGAAATGGTCGTTAAGTTTGTAACCACCCATGCCGGAGCCAAGAAGGCCGAAGCGAGAGTAAATGATATATTCGCTATTAAGCAGTCCTTGGGAGAGGGATTAAGGGACTTTCTCGCCCGATTCAACAGAGTAAGGATGACTTTAAAGAACATATCCGAAGTCATGGAGGTCGCCGCCTTCCAGAACAGATTGAGTAGGGATAGATCAAGAGCAACTAGGAAACTGCTGGGCCATTTGAAGAAATATCCCCAACCACTTGGGATGAAATCCATAATGCTTATTGTGCCGAGGTCTGAGCAGACGAAGACAACTTCAACAGACCGACTCATCAGCTAGCATCGGTACAAACCGAATCTAGAAAGGAACGAAGAGACAACATTAGGAGGGATCATCTGATTTCGCCACCCAGTAGAGAACGACATCAACCATATGTTAGGAAGGCTGCCGCCTCTTCCCCCCAATATGAGGAAGGCCCATCCAGGCCAAGAATAGGGACATACCAGAACGAAAGAGGTATGCCCCCTTATTATCTACTCAGGACTTTTGTGTGTCACCTACAGAGATAGTCTATGCACTTGAGAAACTCGGAACAAAAGTGAAGTGGCTACCGAAGTTGAGATCAGACCCACCCAAACACCAAAAAATAGGAATGAGGGCACAAACTAAAAATTGCATCGCCCTCAGACTAGAAGTCGTAAACATATTGCGGAAAGGACACCTCAAAGAGCTGTTATATGACAAGGGGGGAACAAATTTCGCCCAAGGACCTGAATACCAAGGCCCGCCAAATTCGCCATCACTAGCTCGCACTATCAACATGACCATCGGTGGTAGAGATGATGCCTCTATCATCAACGTGATGTTCACCACCACTCATAAGCTCAAGCGGTCTATCGCCCGCAAACAGTATGATAGACTGGAAGAAATCATCTTCGACGAGTGTCATACCTCCTTTTTGTGCGCCTACCTCGAAGGATAAATGCGTGAGGGGAGTTTTTCCATTTTAAGTGACAATATTCGAAATGGGATTATTTATTTAATTCAGAGTCACCACTTGGGAAAGGTTTGGCTTTTGGTGTCCCAAGTCACCGGTTTATCTTGAATCCCAATTCGAGGAAAATTTTTGACTTTCCAAATGAAGTCTGCGAACCAGAAATTCTAAGTAAGAAATTCTATTGACCCGAGGGAAGGTGTTAGGCACCCCCGAATCCCGTGGTTCTAGCACGGTCGCTTAAATTGTTGTAATGGCTAAATATCTGATTTTTATACATGTTATGACTTGTGTGCTTTTATTAAGTTTAAAACCGCTTTTATTATTATTATTTATTTATTATGGAATTGCAACATCGTGAAAATGCATTTCGAACCATGTCACAATCAATGCACCCGTGGTTGTTAATATATTCTGACTCCGTTGAGATTTGGATTTGGGTCACATAAATGCGCACCCGAATTGAAGAATGTAATTTAATTAAAAATCGCGCCTAAAAAAGTCTAATGCGTTATTATCTTTGAGGAAGGCCATAAAAATTCGCTAAACGGCCCATCCCAAATTCTAAGTATTTTATTATGACCAATTATTGAGGGCCCCGCAATTTGCATTTTTATTTGGCGAGGCTCGTCTCATTATTTTAAAAAGGATCGACCTATAGTGACTATGTTTTCTATTTCGTTTGTCTCTATAATGAAAGAAAAAGAATTCTAACTTATTTACATGCTCACGATTTATTATAGTTGAGTTTTCGAAAGTGAGTCGTTTAAAGAGTTTACATGGGCAGTGCATAGAATGTTCTAAATACAGACAGTAAGAAAGAAAAGACTACATTAAACTACAGCTTCAAATCTTTCCCATTTTTGCATTCATGCTTCGAGTAGCTTACAAGATGAACCAGTGTATTAGTTTGTGTACCTAGTATTTGGAAAGCAAGGAAAGAAGATGAAGATCAGTAGAAGCAGCAGTTGTGTAAATACACAACAACAACAGTTTCAGCAACACAGCAAAAATCAGTAACGACCAGTAGAATAACCCAGTAACACATTGAAAACCAGCAGTACCAAAATGCAATCGCAGTCAAAGCAGAAGAGAGACGGATACAAGATGCAGTAGTTTACTGATTTTGAATAACACTCAAGAAAAGGCAAACGGAAATCTCTTTCTTCTATCTTCTTCAAAGTCTCCCTTTTTTATTCTCTCCTTCTATCCTTCAACTCCCCTTTTTGTGTCCAAAAAATGACTTTATTTATAACAAGACTCTTGTCTTGAACCACTCACCCGAAATATTCCCCTCATTGCATGCTTTGTTCCCCACTACCTTAAACAAATGAATTATTCCCCACTATTTTGTGTCTTTTCCCCCACTATATTAAACTAAAGAGTTATTCCCCACTATCTTGTGTCTTGTCCCCCATTATATTAAACAAATGCATTATTCTCACTCCATTATGTCTTGTCCCCCACTATATTAAACTAAAGAATTATTCCCCACTATCTTGTGTCTTGTCCCCCACCATGTACTATTTTAATATTGTTAATGCCTAGTGGACAGAGCACTCAAAATTAAGACTTGTTTCCCATATTGCCCCTGACACTACTGAAATTACCGTTCTACCCCCATCAGCTATAACCAATTTTGAATGAGAAATCCTAACAATTGAGTAATCAAATCAGTCAAATTCATATCAACATTCAAGATCAGATTCACATCAGAACAACATTAAGATTCATCAGACTCAAATCACCATTTAAGCTTAAAACTCGATTCGGACCAAATAATATCAAAAAAATAAAAATTCAGTAATTAAACTAAACACATTTCTAGATTAAACCTAAACAAGAACAAATGAATAAAAGCAAACTGAGGAAATAATCAAGACATGATAAACAACGAACAAGAAAAGAATCAAACATATACTGATTTCAGACCCGAGAATATCAAACAAAATACGGACAAAAATGAAACTTAAACCAACTAACCGAATCGGAACAACGACGAGCTCGAACGGAAACAAATCTACCCGAAAACTTTGAAACCAAAATAACTCGAATCTGCCCGAAAATTTTTGTATGTTTTCCGATTGATTTCAGGCGATGAAGCTGGACGACGAAGACGACCACGAACACCACTAAAAATGACCGAACGGTCAGTGGTTTCCGGCATGGCTGGGCGACGGACGAGTGAGCTAGGTTGCTCGACGAGCAGGAACGCAGCAGTGACGGCGCTGGGGATGGAGCGACGACGAGCTATGGTCGTTCATGGTTGGTTTGAAAGTGGGGAAGGCAGCAGAAGCGATGGGGTTCGTTTGGACGTGAGCTGAGTGGTCGTTTGGGCTGTTCGTTGGTTCAAAAGAGATGGTGGTGGAGGGAAGTCCATGGACGAGCTTGAGCTCTCCATGGAGAAGACAAAGCAGCAAGGGGCAGCCATGAGAGCTGGACCTCGAGGGTAGTCGTTCATGGCGGAGCTTCGTGGCATGAGGTCGCTCATGGTGAAGCTCGCGAAGACGATGTGTTGAAGGGGTAGCCATGGTCGAGCTTGAGCTCGACATGGAGAAGACGAAGAAGATGAAGGAGGGCAGCAGGTGGTCGTTGCCGGACTGTTGGTCGACGGTGGAGGAGGGCAGCCATGGTTGCTGCTTGTGTGTGAGGGCAGCCAAGGGAGGTTGGGGTGTTTGGTTTGGAGAAGAAGAAGAGAGGGTCGGGTAGGTATTTTAGGGTTTGGGGGTTTTTTTGTTTTGGGAAAAATGAAAAAATGAAAATGTAGAGGGGGAGTTGGATCTTTGGGGTTATGGGGCGGACCGGGTCGGGTTGATCCGGTATGGGTTTGTTTCTTTTAGGCTTGTGGTTTAAATTTGAAGAAAAGGCCCAATCCGGTTTTCTTCTATTTTTTGTTCTTTTCTATTTATTCAATTTCCTAATTAATAAAGCTAAAAATGCTAAGATTAAATTATAAAACCCAAAATTATCTCAAAATACTAATTAACTCCTAATAACAATTAACACACAATTAAATAGCAATTAACGATAAAATCACACAATTTGGACGTTAAATGCTAAAAATGCAAAATACATATTTTTATCATTTTTTCATTTTGTAAAACAAACTTAATTACTCCTAACTGTATAATTAAATATTAAATGCAAATGCGACATATTTTTATATTTGTTATTAATATAACAAATAAACATGCACAAACAAAAATACAAATAATTATCCAAAAATGCCACGAAAATTCAAAAATTGCACACAAAGGAAAATTGTTTTATTTTGAATTTTTTGGGAGTAATTCTCATATAGGGCAAAAATCACGTGCTTACATCTGCCCCTCTTTGTCCGAAAACACGAAGAGTTTTCGTGCAAAGATAAAGTGAGAGGATACGAGCGATTTTTGCCCGTTGGAATACTCCGTGTGAAGCATTTTTTTTGAAAGATTTGACCGAACCTTTGCTTCAAAGGTTTCCTACATATCCTGGGCTAAACAGGAATCAGGTCAATGTAGTTCGGAAAGTTTTGCTAGCTGGGACTACCATGGAACTACAATGCTGCTGTTACTGCTATTGCATGATGTTACTACTGCTTTACCGACCTCCTTATTACACCAAAGGAGAATTAAAACTAAGCTAGCTATGCCTATCAATTACTAGTTACAAGATTCCTATCTATAATTCTTTCGCAACTTGATCTTGAGTCTTAGATGATTCTGCTTGTAGACTTCGATCTGAATCTTGATGCTTGCAAGTTGTAGGTGCTTGTTTATTTTTTGCAGCATTGAGTGAAGCGGGATTGGCGGAGCTCGGGACTTCAATCAGATTTTGAGCGATCCGCACTTTGTTTGCTTCAGTATTTGGGCTCATCTTCTTTTTGTTCTTTTCTTCCTTTCTTTATTGTGGATCGTAACTCACTCCGTAGGTCATCTCGATCCATGTGCTTCGAGGTCAGACCTGCTCAAACAACAAAACAAACGAACGAACAAAAATTTTCTGCCCCAAAAAAAATCTACAGAATTGATAAGGGGATTGGAAACCTCAAGTCTAAAAGACGCAACTCAGGGATTGGAGCCCTAATGTCGGCTAAAAGAAACTCGCTCAACTCAGGGATTGGAGCCGACATGATCAACTCAGGGATTGGAGCCCTAATGTCGGCTAAAAGAAAATCGATCAACTCAGGGATTGGAGCCCTAATGTCGGCTAAAGGAAAATTGCTCAACTCAGGGATTGGAGCCCTAATGTCGGCTAAAGAAAAATTTGCTCAACTCAGGGATTGGAGCCCTAATGTCGGCTAAAGGAAACTGGCTCAACTCAGGGATTGGAGCCCTAATGTCGGCTAAAGGAAAATTTGCTCAACTCAGAGATTGGAACCCTAATGTCGGCTAAAAGAAATTTTGCTCAACTCAGGGATGAAGTCCTAATGTCGGCTAAAAGAAAATCGCTCAACTCAGCGATTGGAGCCCTAATGTCGGCTAAAGGAAAATCGCTCAACTCAGGGATTGGAGCCCTAATGTCGGCTAAAGGAAAATTGCTCAACTCAGGGATTGGAGACCTAATGACGGCTAAAAGAAAATTGCTCAACTCAGGGATTAGAGCCCTAATGTCGGCTAAAAGAAAATTGCTCAACTCAGGGATTGGAGCCCTAATGTCGGCTAAATGAAAATTGCTCAACACAGGGATTGAAGCCCTAATGTCGGCTAAAGAAAATTGCTCAACTCAGGGATTGAAACCCTAATGTCGGCTAAAGAAAATAGCTCAACTCAGAGATTGGAGCCCTAATGTCGGCTAAAAGAAAATCGCTCAACTCAGGGATTGGAGCTCTAATGTCGGCTAAAGGAAAATCGATTAACACAGGGATTGGAACCCTAATGTCGGCTAAAAGAAAATTCGCCCAACTCAGGGATTGGAGCCCTAATGTCGGCTAAAAGAAAATCGCTCAACTCAGAGATTGGAGCCCTAATGTCGGCTAAAAGGAAATTCGCTCAACTAAGGTATTGGAGCCCTAATGTCGGCTAAAGGAAAATCGCTCAACTCAGGGATTGGAGCCCTAATGTCGGCTAAAAGGAAATTCGCTCAACTCAGGGATTGGAGCCCTAATGTAGGCTAAAGGAAAATTGCTCAACTCAGGGATTGGAGCCCTAATGTCGGCTAAAAGAAAATCGCTAAACTCAAAGATTGGATCCCTAATGTCGGCTAAAAGAAAATCGCTCAACTCAGGGATTGGAGCCCTAATGTCGGCTAAAAGAAAATTCGCTCAATTCAGGGATTGGATCCCTAATGTCGGCTAAAGGAAAATCGCTCAACTCAGGGATTGGAGACCTAATGTCGGCTAAAAGAAAATTACTCAACTCAGGTATTGGAGCCCTAATGTCGGCTAAAGGAAAATCGCTCAACTTAGGAATTGAAGCCCTAATGTCGGCTAAAAGAAAATTGCTCAACTCAGGGATTGGAGCCCTTATGTCGGCTAAAAGAAAATTGCTCAACTCGGGGATTGGAGCCCTAATGTCGGCTAAAAGGAAATTGCTCAACTCAGGGATTGGAGCCCTAATGTCGGCTAAAGAAAATTGCTCAACTCAGGGATTGAAGCCCTAATGTCGGCTAAAGAAAATTGCTCAATTAAGGGATTGGAGCCCTAATGTCGGCTAAAGAAAAATCACTCAACTCAGGGATTGGAGCCCTAATGTCGGCTAAAGGAAAATTGCTCAACTCAGGGATTGGAGCCCTAATGTCGGCTAAAAGAAAATCGCTCAACTCAGGGATTGGAGCCCTAATGTCGGCTAAAAGAAAATCGCTCAACTCAGGGATTGGAGCCCTAATGTTGGCTAAAAGAAAATTCGCTCAACTCAGGGATTGGATCCCTAATGTCGGCTAAAGGAAAATCGCTCAACTCAGGGATTGGAGCCCTAATGTCGGCTAAAGAAAATTGCTCAACTCAGGGATTGGAGCCCTAATGTCGGCTAAAAGAAAATCGCTCAACTCAGGGATTGGAGCCCTAATGTCGGCTAAAGGAAAATTGCTCAACTCAGGGATTGGAGCCCTAATGTCGGCTAAAGAAAAATTTGCTCAACTCAGGGATTGGAGCCCTAATGTCAGCTAAAGGAAACTGGCTCAACTCAGGGATTGGAGCCCTAATGTCGGCTAAAGGAAAATTTGCTCAACTCAGGGATTGGAACCCTAATGTCGGCTAAAAGAAATTTTGCTCAACTCAGGGATGAAGTCCTAATGTCGGCTAAAAGAAAATCGCTCAACTCAGCGATTGGATCCCTAATGTCGGCTAAAGGAAAATCGCTCAACTCAGGGAAAGGAGCCCTAATATCGGCTAAAGGAAAATTGCTCAACTCAGGGATTGGAGACCTAATGACGGCTAAAAGAAAATTGCTCGACTCAGGGATTAGAGCCCTAATGTCGGCTAAAAGAAAATTGCTCAACTCAGGAATTGGAGACCTAATGTCGGCTAAATAAAAATTGCTCAACTCAGGGATTGGAGCCCTAATGTCGGCTAAAGAAAATTGCTCAACTCAGGGATTGAAACCCTAATGTCGGCTAAAGAAAATCGCTCAACTCAGGGATTGGAGCCCTAATGTCGGCTAAAAGAAAATCGCTCAACTCAGGGATTGGAGCCCTAATGTCGGCTAAAGGAAAATCGATTAACACAGGGATTGGAACCCTAATGTCGGCTAAAAGAAAATTCGCCCAACTCAGGGATTGGAGCCCTAATGTCGGCTAAAAGAAAATCGCTCAACTCAGAGATTGGAGCCCTAATGTCGGCTAAAAGGAAATTCGCTCAACTAAGGGATTGGAGCCCTAATGTCGGCTAAAAGAAAATCGCTCAACTCAGGGATTGGAGACCTAATGTCGGCTAAAAGGAAATTCGCTCAACTCAGGGATTGGAGCCCTAATGTAGGCTAAAGGAAAATTGCTCAACTCAGGGATTGGAGCTCTAATGTCGGCTAAAAGAAAATCGCTAAACTCAAGGATTGGAGCCCTAATGTCGGCTAAAAGAAAATCGCTCAACTCAGGGATTGGAGCCCTAATGTCAGCTAAAAGAAAATTCGCTCAATTCAGGGATTGGAGCCCTAATGTCGGCTAAAGGAAAATCGCTCAACTCAGGGATTGGAGACCTAATGTCGGCTAAAAAAAAATTACTAAACTCAGGTATTGGAGCCCTAATGTCGGCTAAAGGAAAATCGCTCAACTTAGAAATTGAAGCCCTAATGTCGGCTAAAAGAAAATTGCTCAACTCAGGGATTGGAGCCCTAATGTCGGCTAAAAGAAAATTGCTCAACTCAGGGATTGGAGCCCTAATGTCGGCTAAAAGAAAATTGCTCAACTCAGGGATTTGAGCCCTAATGTCGGCCAAAAGAAAATTGCTCAACTCAGGGATTGGAGCCCTAATGTCGGCTAAAGAAAATTGCTCAACTCAGGGATTGAAGCCCTAATGTCGGTTAAAGAAAATTGCTCAACTAAGGGATTAGAGCCCTAATGTCGGCTAAAGAAAAATCGCTCAACTCAGGGATTGGAGCCCTAATGTCGGCTAAAGGAAAATTAGCTCAACTCAGGGATTGAAGCCCTAATGTTGGGTAAAGGAAAATTGTTCAACTCAGGGATTGAAGTCCTAATGTCGGCTAAAAGAAAATCGCTCAACTCAGTTATTGGAGCTCTAATGTCGGCTAAAAGAAAATTCGCTCAACTCAGGGATTGGAGCCCTAATGTCGGCTTAAGGAAAATCGATCAACTCAGGTATTAGAGCCCTAATGTCGGCTAAAAGAAAATTGCTCAACTCAGGGATTGAAGCCCTAATGTCGGCTAAAGAAAAATCGCTCAACTTAGGGATTGGAGCCCTAATGTCGGCTAAAGGAAAGTCGCTCAACTCAGGTATTGGAGCCCTAATGTCGGCTAAAGAAAATTTCTCAACTCAGGGATTGGAGCTCTTATGTCGGCTAAAGAAAATTGCTTAACTCAGGGATTGGAGCCCTAATGTCAGCTAAAGAAAATTGCTCAATTCAGGGATTGGAGCCCTAATGTCGGTAAAATAAATCGCTCAACTCAGGGATTGGAGCCCTAATGTCGGCTAAAAGAAAATCGCTCAACTCAGTGATTGGAGCCCTAATGTCGGCTAAAAGAAAATTCGCTCAACTCAGGGATTGGAGCCCTAATGTCGGCTAAAAGAAAATCGCTCAACTCAGGGATTGGAAACCTAATATCGGCTAAAAGAAAATTCGCTCAACTCAGGGATTGAAGCCCTAATGTCGGCTAAAATAAAATCGCTCAACTCAGGGATTGGAGCCCTAATGTCAGCTAAAAGGAAATTTGCTCAACTCAGGGATTGGAGCCCTAATGTCGGCAAAAGGAAAATCGCTCAACTCAGGGATTGGAGCCCTAATGTCGGCTAAAAGGAAATTCGCTCAACTCAGGGATTGGAGCCCTAATGTCGGCTAAAGGAAAATTGCTCAACTCAGGGATTGGAGCCCTAATGTCGGCTAAAAGAAAATCGCTCAACTCAGGGATTGGAGCCCTAATGTCGGCTAAAAGGAAATTCGCTCAACTCAGGGATTGGAGCCCTAATGTCGGCTAAAGGAAAATTGCTCAACTCAGGGATTGGAGCCCTAATGTCGGCTAAAAGAAAATTGCTCAACTCAGGGATTGAAACCCTAATGTCGGCTAAAGAAAATCGCTCAACTCAGGGATTGGAGCCCTAATGTCGGCTAAAAGAAAATCGCTCAACTCAGGGATTGGAGCCCTAATGTCGGCTAAAGGAAAATCGATTAACACAGGGATTGGAACCCTAATGTCGGCTAAAAGAAAATTCGCCCAACTCAGGGATTGGAGCCCTAATGTCGGCTAAAAGAAAATCGCTCAACTCAGAGATTGGAGCCCTAATGTCGGCTAAAAGGAAATTCGCTCAACTAAGGGATTGGAGCCCTAATGTCGGCTAAAGGAAAATCGCTCAACTCAGGGATTGGAGACCTAATGTCGGCTAAAAGGAAATTCGCTCAACTCAGGGATTGGAGCCCTAATGTAGGCTAAAGGAAAATTGCTCAACTCAGGGATTGGAGCTCTAATGTCGGCTAAAAGAAAATCGCTAAACTCAAGGATTGGAGCCCTAATGTCGGCTAAAAGAAAATCGCTCAACTCAGGGATTGGAGCCCTAATGTCAGCTAAAAGAAAATTCGCTCAATTCAGGGATTGGAGCCCTAATGTCGGCTAAAGGAAAATCGCTCAACTCAGGGATTGGAGACCTAATGTCGGCTAAAACAAAATTACTAAACTCAGGTATTGGAGCCCTAATGTCGGCTAAAGGAAAATCGCTCAACTTAGAAATTGAAGCCCTAATGTCGGCTAAAAGAAAATTGCTCAACTCAGGGATTGGAGCCCTAATGTCGGCTAAAAGAAAATTGCTCAACTCAGGGATTGGAGCCCTAATGTCGGCTAAAAGAAAATTGCTCAACTCAGGGATTTGAGCCCTAATGTCGGCTAAAAGAAAATTGCTCAACTCAGGGATTGGAGCCCTAATGTCGGCTAAAGAAAATTGCTCAACTCAGGGATTGAAGCCCTAATGTCGGTTAAAGAAAATTGCTCAACTAAGGGATTAGAGCCCTAATGTCGGCTAAAAGAAAATTGCTCAACTCAGGGATTGGAGCCCTAATGTCGTCTAAAAGAAAATTGCTCAACTCAGGGATTGAAGCCCTAATGTCGGCTAAAGAAAATTGCTCAACTCAGGGATTGAAACCCTAATGTCGGCTAAAGAAAATCGCTCAACTCAGGGATTGGAGCCCTAATGTCGGCTAAAAGAAAATTGCTCAACTCAGGGATTGGAGCCCTAATGTCGGCTAAAAGAAAATTGCTCAACTCA
Organism: Nicotiana sylvestris; assembly: GCF_000393655.2. Lineage (NCBI taxonomy): Eukaryota > Viridiplantae > Streptophyta > Magnoliopsida > Solanales > Solanaceae > Nicotiana > Nicotiana sylvestris. The sequence goes on from NC_091062.1 coordinate 32,777,561, forward strand.
GGGATTGGAGCCCTAATGTCGGCTAAAGAAAATTGCTCAACTCAGGGATTGAAACCCTAATGTCGGCTAAAGAAAATCGCTCAACTCAGGGATTGGAGCCCTAATGTCAGCTAAAAGAAAATCGCTCAACTCAGGGATTGGAGCCCTAATGTCGGCTAAAGGAAAATCGATTAACACAAGGATTGGAGCCCTAATGTCGGCTAAAAGAAAATTCGCCCAACTCAGGGATTGGAGCCCTAATGTCGGCTAAAAGAAAATCGCTCAACTCAGAGATTGGAGCCCTAATGTCGGCTAAAAGGAAATTCGCTCAACTCAGGGATTGGAGCCCTAATGTCGGCTAAAGGAAAATCCCTCAACTCAGGGATTGGAGCCCTAATGTCGGCTAAAAGGAAATTCGCTCAACTCAGGGATTGGAGCCCTAATGTAGGCTAAAGGAAAATTTCTCAACTCAGGGATTGGAGCCCTAATGTCGGCTAAAAGAAAATCGCTCAACTCAGGGATTGGAGCCCTAATGTCGGCTAAAAGAAAATTCGCTCAACTCAGGGATTGGAGCCCTAATGTCGGCTAAAGGAAAATTGCTCAACTCAGGGATTGGAGCCCTAATGTCGGCTAAAAGAAAATCGCTCAACTCAGGGATTGGAGCCCTAATGTCGGCTAAAAGAAAATCGCTCAACTCAGGGATTGGAGCCCTAATGTCGGCTAAAAGAAAATCGCTCAACTCAGGGATTGGAGCCCTAATGTTGGCTAAAAGAAAATTCGCTCAACTCAGGGATTGGAGCCCTAATGTCGGCTAAAAGAAAATCGCTCAACTCAGGGATTGGAGCCCTAATGTCGGCTAAAGAAAATTGCTCAACTCAGGGATTGAAGCTCTAATGTCGGCTAAAGAAAATTGCTCAACTCAGGGATTGGAGCCCTAATGTCGGCTAAAAGAAAATCGCTCAACACAGGGATTGGAGCCCTAATGTCGGCTAAAAGAAAATTCGCTCAACTCAGGGATTGTAGCCCTAATGTCGGCTAAAAGAAAATCGCTCAACTCAGGGATTGGAGCCCTAATGTCGGCTAAAGAAAATTGCTAAACTCAGGGATTGAAGCCCTAATGTCGGCTAAAGAAAATTGCTCAACTCAGGGATTGGAGCCCTAATGTCGGCTAAAAGAAAGTCGCTCAACACAGGGATTGGAGCCCTAATGTCGGCTAAAAGAAAATCACTCAACTCAGGGATTGGAGCCCTAATGTCGGCTAAAGGAAATCGCTCAACTCAGGGATTGGAGCCCTAATGTCGGCTAAAAGAAAATTGATCAACTCAAGGATTGGAGCCCTAATGTCGGCTAAAAGAAAATTCGCTCAACTCAGGGATTGGAGCCCTAATGTCGGCTAAAGGAAACTTGCTCAACTCAGGGATTGGAGCCCTAATGTCGGCTAAAGAAAAATCGCTCAACTCAGGGATTGGAGCCTTAATGTCGGCTAAAGGAAAATCGCTCAACTCAGGGATTGGAGCCCTAATGTCGGCTAAAGGAAATTTGCTCAACTCAGGAATTGGAGCCCTAATGTCGGCTAAAAGAAAATCGCTCAACTCAGGTATTGGAGCCCTAATGTAGGCTAAATAGAAAATTGCTCAACTCAGGGATTGGAGCGCTAATATCGGCTAAAAGAAAATTCGCTCAACTCAGGTATTGGAGCCCTAATGTCGGCTAAAGGAAAATTCGCTCAACTCAGGGATTGGAGCCCTAATGTCGGCTAAAAGAAAATCGCTCAACTCAGGGATTGGAGCCCTAATGTCGGTTAAAAGAAAATTCGCTCAACTCAGGGATTGGAGCCCTAATGTCGGCTAAAAGAAAATTGATCAACTCAAGGATTGGAGCCCTAATGTCGGCTAAAAGGAAATTCACTCAACTCAGGGATTGGAGCCCTAATGTCGGCTAAAAGAAAATTCGCTCAACTCAGGGATTGGAGCCCTAATGTCGGCTAAAGGAAAATTGCTCAACTCAGGGATTTAGGCCCTAATGTCGGCTAAAAGAAAATCGCCCAACTCAGGGATTGGAGCCCTAATTTCGGCTAAAAGAAAATTCGCTCAACTCAGGGATTGGAGCCCTAATGTCGGCTAAAGAAAAATCCCTCAACTCAGGGATTGGAGCCCTAATGTCGGCTAAAAGGAAATTCGCTCAACTCAGGGATTGGAGCCCTAATGTAGGCTAAAGGAAAATTGCTCAACTCAGGGATTGGAGCCCTAATGTCGGCTAAAAGAAAATCGCTCAACTCAGGGATTGGAGCCCTAATGTCGGCTAAAAGAAAATTCGCTCAACTCAGGGATTGGAGCCCTAATGTCGGCTAAAAGAAAATTGCTCAACTCAGGGATTGGATCCCTAATGTCGGATAAAGGAAAATCGCTCAACTTAGGGATTGGAGCCCAAATGTCGGCTAAAGGAAAATTGCACAAATCAGGGATTGGAGCCCTAATGTCGGCTAAATGAAAATTGCTCAACTCAGGGATTGGAACCGTAATGTCGGCTAAAAGAAAATTGCTCAACTCAGGGATTTGAGGCCTAATGTCGGCTAAAAGAAATTTGCTCAACTCAGAGATTGGAGCCCTAATGTCGGCTAAAGAAAATTGCTCAACTCAGGGATTGAAGCCCTAATGTCGGCTAAATAAAATTGCTCAACTCAGGGATTGGAGCCCTAATGTCGGCTAAAAGAAAATCGCTCAACTCAGGGATTGGAGCCCTAATGTCGGCTAAAAGAAAATCGCTCAACTCAGGGATTGGAGCCCTAATGTCGGCTAAAGGAAAATCGCTCAACTCAGGGATTGGAGCCCTAATGTCGGCTAAAAGAAAATTGCTAAACTCAAGGATTGGAGCCCTAATGTCGGGTAAAAGAAAATTGCTCAACTCAAGGATTGGAGCCCTAATGTCGGCTAAAGGAAACTTGCTCAACTCAGGGATTGGAGCCCCAATGTCGGCTAAAGAAAAATTGCTCAACTCAGGGATTGGAGCCCTAATGTCGGCTAAAGGAAAATCGCTCAACTCAGGGATTGGAGCACTAATGTCGGCTAAAAGAAACTTGCTCAACTAAGGGATTGGAGCCCTAATGTCGGCTAAAGAAAAATCGCTCAACTCAGGAATTAGAGCCCTAATGTCGGCTAAAGGAAAGTTGCTCAACTCAGGGATTGGAACCCTAATGTCGGCTAAAAGAAAATCGCTCAACTCAGGGATTGGAGCCCTAATGTCGGCTAAAAGAAAATCGCTCAACTCAGGGATTGGAGCCCTAATGTCGGCTAAAAGAAAATCGCTCAACTCAGGGATTGGAGCCCTAATGTCGGCTAAAAGAAAAATCGCTCAACTCAGGGAATGCAGCCCTAATGTCGGCTAAAGTAAATTGTTCAACTCAGGGATTGGAGCCCTAATGTCGGCTAAAGAAAATTGCTCAACTCAGGGATTGGAGCCCTAATGTCGGCTAAAAGAAAATCGCTCAACTCAGGGATTGGAGCCCTAATGTCGGCTAAAAGAAATTTCGCTCAACTCAGGGATTGGAGCCCTAATGTCGGCTAAAAGAAAATCGCTCAACTCAGGGATTGGAGGCCTAATTTCGGTTTAAAGAAAATTCGCTCAACTCAGGGATTGGAGCCATAGTGTCGGCTAAAAGAAAATCGCTCAACTCAGGGATTGGAGCCCTAATGTCGCCTAAAAGAAAATCGCTCAACTGAGGGATTGGAGCCCTAATGTCGGCTAAAAGAAAATTCGCTCAACTAAGGGATTGGAGCCCTAATGTCGGCTAAAAGAAAATTGCTCAACTCAGGGATTGGAACCCTAATGTCGGCTATAGAAAATTGATCAACTCAGGGATTGAAGACCTAATGTCGGCTAAAGAAAATTGCTCAACTCAGGGATTGGAGCCCTAATGTCGGCTAAAAGAAAATCGCTCAACACAGGGATTGAAGCCCTAATGTCGGCTAAAAGAAAATCGCTTAACTCAGGGATTGGAGCCCTAATGTCGGCTAAAGGAAAATCGCTCAACTCAGGGATTGGAGCCCTAATGTCGGCTAAAAGAAAATTGATCAACTCAAGGATTGGAGCCCTAATGTCGGCTAAAAGAAAATTGCTCAACTCAGGGATTGGAGCCCTAATGTCGGCTAAAGGAAACTTGCTCAACTCAGGGATTGGAGCCCTAATGTCGGCTAAAGGAAAATCGCTCAACTCAGGAATTGGAGCCCAACTGTCGGCTAAAGAAAATTGCTCAACTTAGGGATTGGAGCCCTAATGTCAGCTAAAGAAAAAATTGCTCAACTCAGGGATTGGAGCCCTAATGTCGGTTAAAAGAAAATCGCTCAACTCAGGGATTGGAGCCCTAATGTCGGCTAAAAGAAAATCGCTCAACTCAGTAATTGGAGCCCTAATGTCGGCTAAAACAAAATTTGCTCAACTCAGGGATTGGAAACCTAATGTCGGCTAAAAGAAAATTCGCTCAACTCAGGGATTGGAGCCCTAATGTCAGCTAAAAGAAAATTCGCTCAACTCAGGGATTGGAGCCGTAATGTCCGCTAAAGGAAAATCGCTCAACTAAGGGATTGGAGCCCTAATGTCGGCTAAAAGGAAATTCGTTCAACTCAGGGATTGGAGCCCTAATGTCGTCTAAAGGAAAATTGCTCAACTCAGGGATTGGAGCCCTAATGTTGGCTAAAAGAAAATCGCTCAACTCAGGGATTGGAGCCCTAATGTCGGCTAAAAGAAAATCGCTCAACTCAGGGATTGGAGCCCTAATGTCGGCTAAAAGAAAATTCGCTCAACTCAGGGATTGAAGCCCTAATGTCGGCTAAAGGAAAATTGCTCAACTCAGGGATTGAAGTCCTAATGTCGGCTAAAAGAAAATCGCTCAACTCAGTTATTGGAGCTCTAATGTCGGCTAAAAGAAAATTCGCTCAACTCAGGGATTGGAGCCCTAATGTCGGCTAAAGGAAAATCGCTCAACTCAGGGATTGGAGCCCTAATGTCGGCTAAAAGAAAATAGCTCAACTCAGGGATTGAAGCCCTAATGTCGGCTAAAGAAAAATCGCTCAACTTAGGGATTGGAGCCCTAATGTCGGCTAAAGGAAAATTGCTCAACTCAGGGATTGGAGCCCTAATGTCGGCAAAAGGAAAATCGCTCAACTCAGGGATTGGAGCCCTAATGTCGGCTAAAGAAAATTTCTCAACTCAGGGATTGGAGCCCTAATGTCGGCTAAAGAAAATTGCTCAACTCAGGGATTGGAGCCCTAATGTCAGCTAAAGAAAATTGATCAATTCAGGGATTGGAGCCCTAATGTCGGTAAAACAAAAATCGCTCAACTCAGGGATTGGAGCCCTAATGTCGGCTAAAAGAAAATCGCTCAACTTAGGGATTGGAGCCCAAATGTCGGCTAAAAGAAAATTTGCTCAACTCAGAGATTGGAGCCCTAATGTCGGCTAAAAGAAAATCGCTCAACTCAAAGATTGGAAACCTAATGTCAGCTAAAAGAAAATTCACTCAACTCAGGGATTGGAGCCCTAATGTCGGCTAAAAGAAAATCGCTCAACTCAGGGATTGGAGCCCTAATGTCAGCTAAAAGGAAATTCGCTCAACTCAGGGATTGGAGCCCTAATGTCGGCTAAAGGAAAATTGCTCAACTCAGGGATTGGAGCCCTAATGTCGGCTAAAAGGAAATTCGCTCAACTCAGGGATTGGAGCCCTAATGTCGGCTAAAGGAAAATTGCTCAACTCAGGGATTGTAGCCCTAATGTCGGCTAAAAGAAAATCACTCAACTCAGGGATTGGAGCCCTAATGTCGGCTAAAGGAAAATTGCTCAACTCAGGGATTGTAGCCCTAATGTCGGCTAAAAGAAAATCGCTCAACTCAGGGATTGGAGCCCTAATGTCGGCTAAAGGAAAATTGCTCAACTCAGAGATTGAAGCCCTAATGTCGGCTAAAAGAAAATCGCTCAACTCAGTTATTGGAGCCCTAATGTCGGCTAAAAGAAAATTGCTCAACTCAGGGATTAGAGCCCTAATGTTGGCTAAAAGAAAATTGCTCAACTCAGGGATTGGAGCCCTAATGTCGGCTAAAAGAAAATTGCTCAACTCAGGGATTGGAGCCCTAATGTCGGCTAAAGAAAATTGCTCAACTCAGGGATTGAAACCCTAATGTCGGCTAAAGAAAATCGCTCAACTCAGGGATTGGAGCCCTAATGTCGGCTAAAAGAAAATCGCTCAACTCAGGGATTGGATCCCTAATGTCGGCTAAAGGAAAATCGATTAACACAAGGATTGGAGCCCTAATGTCGGCTAAAAGAAAATTCGCCCAACTCAGGGATTGGAGCCCTAATGTCGGCTAAAAGAAAATCGCTCAACTCAGAGATTGGAGCCTTAATGTCGGCTAAAAGGAAATTCGCTCAACTCAGGGATTGGAGCTTTAATGTCGGCTAAAGGAAAATCGCTCAACTCAGGGATTGGAGCCCTAATTTCGGCTAAAAGGAAATTCGCTCAACTCAGGGATTGGAGCCCTAATGTAGGCTAAATGAAAATTGCTCAATTCAAGGATTGGAGCCCTAATGTCGTCTAAAAGAAAATCGCTCAACTCAGGGATTGGAGCCCTAATATCGGCTAAAAGAAAATCGCTCAACTCAGGGATTGGAGCCCTAATGTCGGCTAAAAGAAAATTCGCTCAATTCAGGGATTGAAGCCCTAATGTCGGCTAAAGGAAAATCGCTCAACTCAGGGATTGGAGCCCTAATGTCGGCTAAAAGAAAATTACTCAACTCAGGGATTGGAGCCCTAATGTCGGCTAAAGGAAAATCGCTCAACTTAGGGATTGGAGCCCTAATTTCGGCTAAAGGAAAATTGCTCAACTCAGGGATTGGAGCCCAAATGTCGGCTAAAAGAAAATTGCTCAACTCAGGGATTGGAGCTCTAATGTCGGCTAAAACAAAATTGCTCAACTCAGGGATTGGAGCCCTAATGTCGGCTAAAATAAAATTGCTCAACTCAGGGATTGGAGCCCTAATGTCAGTTAAAGAAAATTGCTCAACTCAGGGATTGAAGCCCTAATGTCGGCTAAAGAAAATTGCTCAACTAAGGGATTGGAGCCCTAATGTCGGCTAAAGAAAAATCGCTCAACTCAGTGATTGGAGGCCTAATGTCGGCTAAAGGAAAATTGCTCAACTCAGGGATTGGAACCCTAATGTCGGCTAAAAGAAAATCGCTCAACTCAGGGATTGTTGCGCTAATGTCGTCTAAATAGAAAATCGCTCAACTCAGGGATTGGAACCCTAATGTCGGCTAAAAGAAAATTCGCTCAACTCAGGGATTGGAGCCATAATGTCGGCTAAAGGAAAATCGCTCAACTCAAGGATTGGAGCCCTAATGTCGGCTAAAGAAAATTGTTCAACTCAGGGGTTGGAGCCCTAATGTCGGCTAAAAGAAAATCTCTCAACTCAGGCATTGGAGCCCTAATGTCAGCTAAAAGGAAATTCGCTCAACTCAGGGATTGGAGCCCTAATGTCGGCTAGAGGAAAATCGCTCAACGCAGGGATTGGAGCCCTAATGTCAGCTAAAAGGAAATTCGCTCAACTCAGGGATTGGAGCCCTAATGTCGGCTAAAGGAAAATTTCTCAACTCAGAGATTGGAGCCCTAATGTCGGCTAAAAGAAAATCGTTCAACTCAGGGATTGGAGCCCAAATGTCGGCTAAAAGAAAATCGCTCAACTAAGGGATTGGAGCCCTAATGTCGGCTAAAAGAAAATTCGCTCAACTCAGGGATTGGAGCCCTAATGTCGGCTAAGAGAAAATTGCTCAATTCAGGGATTGGAGCCCTAATGTCGGCTAAAGAAAATTGCTCAACTCAGGAATTGAAGCCCTAATGTCGGCTAAAGAAAATTGCTCAACTCAGGGATTGGAGTCCTAATGTTGGCTAAAAGAAAATCGCTCAACTCAGGGATTGGAGCCCTAATGTCGGCTAAAATAAAATTGCTCAACTCAGGGATTGGAGCCCTAATGTCGGCTAAAAGAAAATCGCTCAACTCAGGGATTGGATCCCTAATGTCGGCTAAAGGAAAATCGATTAACACAAGGATTGGAGCCCTAATGTCGGCTAAAAGAAAATTCGCCCAACTCAGGGATTGGAGCCCTAATGTCGGCTAAAAGAAAATCGCTCAACTCAGAGATTGGAGCCCTAATGTCGGCTAAAGGAAAATCGCTCAACTCAGGAATTGGAGCCCAACTGTCGGCTAAAGAAAATTGCTCAACTTAGGGATTGGAGCCCTAATGTCAGCTAAAGAAAAAATTGCTCAACTCAGGGATTGGAGCCCTAATGTCGGTTAAAAGAAAATCGCTCAACTCAGGGATTGGAGCCCTAATGTCGGCTAAAAGAAAATCGCTCAACTCAGTAATTGGAGCCCTAATGTCGGCTAAAACAAAATTTGCTCAACTCAGGGATTGGAAACCTAATGTCGGCTAAAAGAAAATTCGCTCAACTCAGGGATTGGAGCCCTAATGTCAGCTAAAAGAAAATTCGCTCAACTCAGGGATTGGAGCCGTAATGTCCGCTAAAGGAAAATCGCTCAACTAAGGGATTGGAGCCCTAATGTCGGCTAAAAGGAAATTCGTTCAACTCAGGGATTGGAGCCCTAATGTCGTCTAAAGGAAAATTGCTCAACTCAGGGATTGGAGCCCTAATGTTGGCTAAAAGAAAATCGCTCAACTCAGGGATTGGAGCCCTAATGTCGGCTAAAAGAAAATCGCTCAACTCAGGGATTGGAGCCCTAATGTCGGCTAAAAGAAAATTCGCTCAACTCAGGGATTGAAGCCCTAATGTCGGCTAAAGGAAAATTGCTCAACTCAGGGATTGAAGTCCTAATGTCGGCTAAAAGAAAATCGCTCAACTCAGTTATTGGAGCTCTAATGTCGGCTAAAAGAAAATTCGCTCAACTCAGGGATTGGAGCCCTAATGTCGGCTAAAGGAAAATCGCTCAACTCAGGGATTGGAGCCCTAATGTCGGCTAAAAGAAAATTGCTCAACTCAGGGATTGAAGCCCTAATGTCGGCTAAAGAAAAATCGCTCAACTTAGGGATTGGAGCCCTAATGTCGGCTAAAGGAAAATTGCTCAACTCAGGGATTGGAGCCCTAATGTCGGCAAAAGGAAAATCGCTCAACTCAGGGATTGGAGCCCTAATGTCGGCTAAAGAAAATTTCTCAACTCAGGGATTGGAGCCCTAATGTCGGCTAAAGAAAATTGCTCAACTCAGGGATTGGAGCCCTAATGTCAGCTAAAGAAAATTGATCAATTCAGGGATTGGAGCCCTAATGTCGGTAAAACAAAAATCGCTCAACTCAGGGATTGGAGCCCTAATGTCGGCTAAAAGAAAATCGCTCAACTTAGGGATTGGAGCCCAAATGTCGGCTAAAAGAAAATTTGCTCAACTCAGAGATTGGAGCCCTAATGTCGGCTAAAAGAAAATCGCTCAACTCAAAGATTGGAAACCTAATGTCAGCTAAAAGAAAATTCACTCAACTCAGGGATTGGAGCCCTAATGTCGGCTAAAAGAAAATCGCTCAACTCAGGGATTGGAGCCCTAATGTCAGCTAAAAGGAAATTCGCTCAACTCAGGGATTGGAGCCCTAATGTCGGCTAAAGGAAAATTGCTCAACTCAGGGATTGGAGCCCTAATGTCGGCTAAAAGGAAATTCGCTCAACTCAGGGATTGGAGCCCTAATGTCGGCTAAAGGAAATTTGCTCAACTCAGGGATTGTAGCCCTAATGTCGGCTAAAAGAAAATCACTCAACTCAGGGATTGGAGCCCTAATGTCGGCTAAAGAAAATTGCTCAACTCAGGGATTGAAACCCTAATGTCGGCTAAAGAAAATCGCTCAACTCAGGGATTGGAGCCCTAATGTCGGCTAAAAGAAAATCGCTCAACTCAGGGATTGGATCCCTAATGTCGGCTAAAGGAAAATCGATTAACACAAGGATTGGAGCCCTAATGTCGGCTAAAAGAAAATTCGCCCAACTCAGGGATTGGAGCCCTAATGTCGGCTAAAGGAAACTTGCTCAACTCAGGGATTGGAGCCCTAATGTCGGCTAAAGGAAAATCGCTCAACTCAGGAATTGGAGCCCAACTGTCGGCTAAAGAAAATTGCTCAACTTAGGGATTGGAGCCCTAATGTCAGCTAAAGAAAAAATTGCTCAACTCAGGGATTGGAGCCCTAATGTCGGTTAAAAGAAAATCGCTCAACTCAGGGATTGGAGCCCTAATGTCGGCTAAAAGAAAATCGCTCAACTCAGTAATTGGAGCCCTAATGTCGGCTAAAACAAAATTTGCTCAACTCAGGGATTGGAAACCTAATGTCGGCTAAAAGAAAATTCGCTCAACTCAGGGATTGGAGCCCTAATGTCAGCTAAAAGAAAATTCGCTCAACTCAGGGATTGGAGCCGTAATGTCCGCTAAAGGAAAATCGCTCAACTAAGGGATTGGAGCCCTAATGTCGGCTAAAAGGAAATTCGTTCAACTCAGGGATTGGAGCCCTAATGTCGTCTAAAGGAAAATTGCTCAACTCAGGGATTGGAGCCCTAATGTTGGCTAAAAGAAAATCGCTCAACTCAGGGATTGGAGCCCTAATGTCGGCTAAAAGAAAATCGCTCAACTCAGGGATTGGAGCCCTAATGTCGGCTAAAAGAAAATTCGCTCAACTCAGGGATTGAAGCCCTAATGTCGGCTAAAGGAAAATTGCTCAACTCAGGGATTGAAGTCCTAATGTCGGCTAAAAGAAAATCGCTCAACTCAGTTATTGGAGCTCTAATGTCGGCTAAAAGAAAATTCGCTCAACTCAGGGATTGGAGCCCTAATGTCGGCTAAAGGAAAATCGCTCAACTCAGGGATTGGAGCCCTAATGTCGGCTAAAAGAAAATTGCTCAACTCAGGGATTGAAGCCCTAATGTCGGCTAAAGAAAAATCGCTCAACTTAGGGATTGGAGCCCTAATGTCGGCTAAAGGAAAATTGCTCAACTCAGGGATTGGAGCCCTAATGTCGGCAAAAGGAAAATCGCTCAACTCAGGGATTGGAGCCCTAATGTCGGCTAAAGAAAATTTCTCAACTCAGGGATTGGAGCCCTAATGTCGGCTAAAGAAAATTGCTCAACTCAGGGATTGGAGCCCTAATGTCAGCTAAAGAAAATTGATCAATTCAGGGATTGGAGCCCTAATGTCGGTAAAACAAAAATCGCTCAACTCAGGGATTGGAGCCCTAATGTCGGCTAAAAGAAAATCGCTCAACTTAGGGATTGGAGCCCAAATGTCGGCTAAAAGAAAATTTGCTCAACTCAGAGATTGGAGCCCTAATGTCGGCTAAAAGAAAATCGCTCAACTCAAAGATTGGAAACCTAATGTCAGCTAAAAGAAAATTCACTCAACTCAGGGATTGGAGCCCTAATGTCGGCTAAAAGAAAATCGCTCAACTCAGGGATTGGAGCCCTAATGTCAGCTAAAAGGAAATTCGCTCAACTCAGGGATTGGAGCCCTAATGTCGGCTAAAGGAAAATTGCTCAACTCAGGGATTGGAGCCCTAATGTCGGCTAAAAGGAAATTCGCTCAACTCAGGGATTGGAGCCCTAATGTCGGCTAAAGGAAAATTGCTCAACTCAGGGATTGTAGCCCTAATGTCGGCTAAAAGAAAATCACTCAACTCAGGGATTGGAGCCCTAATGTCGGCTAAAGGAAAATTGCTCAACTCAGGGATTGTAGCCCTAATGTCGGCTAAAAGAAAATCGCTCAACTCAGGGATTGGAGCCCTAATGTCGGCTAAAGGAAAATTGCTCAACTCAGAGATTGAAGCCCTAATGTCGGCTAAAAGAAAATCGCTCAACTCAGTTATTGGAGCCCTAATGTCGGCTAAAAGAAAATTGCTCAACTCAGGGATTAGAGCCCTAATGTTGGCTAAAAGAAAATTGCTCAACTCAGGGATTGGAGCCCTAATGTCGGCTAAAAGAAAATTGCTCAACTCAGGGATTGGAGCCCTAATGTCGGCTAAAGAAAATTGCTCAACTCAGGGATTGAAACCCTAATGTCGGCTAAAGAAAATCGCTCAACTCAGGGATTGGAGCCCTAATGTCGGCTAAAAGAAAATCGCTCAACTCAGGGATTGGATCCCTAATGTCGGCTAAAGGAAAATCGATTAACACAAGGATTGGAGCCCTAATGTCGGCTAAAAGAAAATTCGCCCAACTCAGGGATTGGAGCCCTAATGTCGGCTAAAAGAAAATCGCTCAACTCAGAGATTGGAGCCTTAATGTCGGCTAAAAGGAAATTCGCTCAACTCAGGGATTGGAGCTTTAATGTCGGCTAAAGGAAAATCGCTCAACTCAGGGATTGGAGCCCTAATTTCGGCTAAAAGGAAATTCGCTCAACTCAGGGATTGGAGCCCTAATGTAGGCTAAATGAAAATTGCTCAATTCAAGGATTGGAGCCCTAATGTCGTCTAAAAGAAAATCGCTCAACTCAGGGATTGGAGCCCTAATATCGGCTAAAAGAAAATCGCTCAACTCAGGGATTGGAGCCCTAATGTCGGCTAAAAGAAAATTCGCTCAATTCAGGGATTGAAGCCCTAATGTCGGCTAAAGGAAAATCGCTCAACTCAGGGATTGGAGCCCTAATGTCGGCTAAAAGAAAATTACTCAACTCAGGGATTGGAGCCCTAATGTCGGCTAAAGGAAAATCGCTCAACTTAGGGATTGGAGCCCTAATTTCGGCTAAAGGAAAATTGCTCAACTCAGGGATTGGAGCCCAAATGTCGGCTAAAAGAAAATTGCTCAACTCAGGGATTGGAGCTCTAATGTCGGCTAAAACAAAATTGCTCAACTCAGGGATTGGAGCCCTAATGTCGGCTAAAATAAAATTGCTCAACTCAGGGATTGGAGCCCTAATGTCAGTTAAAGAAAATTGCTCAACTCAGGGATTGAAGCCCTAATGTCGGCTAAAGAAAATTGCTCAACTAAGGGATTGGAGCCCTAATGTCGGCTAAAGAAAAATCGCTCAACTCAGTGATTGGAGGCCTAATGTCGGCTAAAGGAAAATTGCTCAACTCAGGGATTGGAACCCTAATGTCGGCTAAAAGAAAATCGCTCAACTCAGGGATTGTTGCGCTAATGTCGTCTAAATAGAAAATCGCTCAACTCAGGGATTGGAACCCTAATGTCGGCTAAAAGAAAATTCGCTCAACTCAGGGATTGGAGCCATAATGTCGGCTAAAGGAAAATCGCTCAACTCAAGGATTGGAGCCCTAATGTCGGCTAAAGAAAATTGTTCAACTCAGGGGTTGGAGCCCTAATGTCGGCTAAAAGAAAATCTCTCAACTCAGGCATTGGAGCCCTAATGTCAGCTAAAAGGAAATTCGCTCAACTCAGGGATTGGAGCCCTAATGTCGGCTAGAGGAAAATCGCTCAACGCAGGGATTGGAGCCCTAATGTCAGCTAAAAGGAAATTCGCTCAACTCAGGGATTGGAGCCCTAATGTCGGCTAAAGGAAAATTTCTCAACTCAGAGATTGGAGCCCTAATGTCGGCTAAAAGAAAATCGTTCAACTCAGGGATTGGAGCCCAAATGTCGGCTAAAAGAAAATCGCTCAACTAAGGGATTGGAGCCCTAATGTCGGCTAAAAGAAAATTCGCTCAACTCAGGGATTGGAGCCCTAATGTCGGCTAAGAGAAAATTGCTCAATTCAGGGATTGGAGCCCTAATGTCGGCTAAAGAAAATTGCTCAACTCAGGAATTGAAGCCCTAATGTCGGCTAAAGAAAATTGCTCAACTCAGGGATTGGAGTCCTAATGTTGGCTAAAAGAAAATCGCTCAACTCAGGGATTGGAGCCCTAATGTCGGCTAAAATAAAATTGCTCAACTCAGGGATTGGAGCCCTAATGTCGGCTAAAAGAAAATCGCTCAACTCAGGGATTGGATCCCTAATGTCGGCTAAAGGAAAATCGATTAACACAAGGATTGGAGCCCTAATGTCGGCTAAAAGAAAATTCGCCCAACTCAGGGATTGGAGCCCTAATGTCGGCTAAAAGAAAATCGCTCAACTCAGAGATTGGAGCCCTAATGTCGGCTAAAAGGAAATTCGCTCAACTCAGGAATTGGAGCTTTAATGTCGGCTAAAGGAAAATCGCTCAACTCAGGGATTGGAGCCCTAATTTCGGCTAAAAGGAAATTCGCTTAACTCAGGGATTGGAGCCCTAATGTAGGCTAAATGAAAATTGCTCAACTCAGGGATTGGAGCCCTAATGTCGGCTAAAAGAAAATCGCTCAACTCAGGGATTGGAGCCCTAATATCGGCTAAAAGAAAATCGCTCAACTCAGGGATTGGAGCCCTAATGTCGGCTAAAAGAAAATTCGCTCAATTCAGGGATTGGAGCCCTAATGTCGGCTAAAGGAAAATCGCTCAACTCAGGGATTGGAGCCCTAATGTCGGCTAAAAGAAAATTGCTCAACTTAGGGATTGGAGCCCTAATGTCGGCTATAGGAAAATCGCTCAACTTAGGGATTGGAGCCCTAATGTCGGCTAAAGGAAAATTGCTCAACTCAGGGATTGGAGCCCTAATGTCGGGTAAAAGAAAATTGCTCAACTCAGGGATTGGAGCTCTAATGTCGGGTAAAAGAAAATTGCTCAACTCAGGGATTGGAGCCCTAATGTCGGCTAAAATAAAATTGCTCAACTCAGGGATTGGAGCCCTAATGCCAGTTAAAGAAAATTGCTCAACTCAGGGATTGAAGCCCTAATGTCGGCTAAAGAAAATTGCTCAACTAAGGGATTGGAGCCCTAATGTCGGCTAAAGAAAAATCGCTCAACTCAGTGATTGGAGGCCTAATGTCGGCTAAAGGAAAATTTGCTCAACTCAGGGATTGGAACCCTAATGTCGGCTAAAAGAAAATCGCTCAACTCAGGGATTGTTGCGCTACTGTCGTCTAAATAGAAAATCGCTCAACTCAGGGATTGGAGCCCTAATGTCGGCTAAAAGAAAATTCGCTCAACTCAGGGATTGGAGCCCTAATGTCGGCTAAAGGAAAATCGCTCAACTCAAGGATTGGAGCCCTAATGTCGGCTAAAGAAAATTGTTCAACTCAGGGATTGGAGCCCTAATGTCGGCTAAAAGAAAATCGCTCAACTCAGGGATTGGAGCCCTAATGTCGGCTAAAAGAAAATCGCTCAACTCAGGGATTGGAGCCCTAATGTCGGCTAAAAGAAAATCGCTCAACTCAGGGATTGGAGCCCTAATGTCGGCTAAAAGAAAATCGCTCAACTCAGGGATTGGAGCCCTAATGTCGGCTAAAAGAAAATCGCTCAACTCAGGGATTGGAGCCCTAATGTCGGCTAAAAGAAAATCGCTCAACTCAGGGATTGGAGCCCTAATGTCGGCTAAAAGAAAATCGCTCAACTCAGGGATTGGAGCCCTAATGTCGGCTAAAAGAAAATCGCTCAACTCAGGGATTGGATCCCTAATGTCGGCTAAAGGAAAATCGATTAACACAAGGATTGGAGCCCTAATGTAGGCTAAAAGAAAATTCGCCCAACTCAGGGATTGGAGCCCTAATGTCGGCTAAAAGAAAATCGCTCAACTCAGAGATTGGAGCCCTAATGTCGGCTAAAAGGAAATTCGATCAACTCAGGAATTGGAGCTTTAATGTCGGCTAAAGGAAAATCGCTCAACTCAGGGATTGGAGCCCTAATTTCGGCTAAAAGGAAATTCGCTTAACTCAGGGATTGGAGCCCTAATGTAGGCTAAATGAAAATTGCTCAACTCAGGGATTGGAGCCCTAATGTCGGCTAAAAGAAAATCGCTCAACTCAGGGATTGAAGCCCTAATATCGGCTAAAAGAAAATCGCTCAACTCAGGGATTGGAGCCCTAATGTCGGCTAAAAGAAAATTCGCTCAATTCAGGGAATGGAGCCCTAATGTCGGCTAAAGGAAAATCGCTCAACTCAGGGATTGGAGCCCTAATGTCGGCTAAAAGAAAATTACTCAACTCAGGGATTGGAGCCCTAATGTCGGCTAAAGGAAAATCGCTCAACTTAGGGATTGGAGCCCTAATGTCGGCTAAAGGAAAATTGCTCAACTCAGGGATTGGAGCCCTAATGTCGGCTAAAAGAAAATTGCTCAACTCAGGGATTGGAGCTCTAATGTCGGCTAAAACAAAATTGCTCAACTCAGGGATTGGAGCCCTAAATTCGGCTAAAATAAAATTGCTCAACTCAGGGATTGGAGCCCTAATGCCAGTTAAAGAAAATTGCTCAACTCAGGGATTGAAGCCCTAATGTCGGCTAAAGAAAATTGCTCAACTAAGGGATTGGAGCCCTAATGTCGGCTAAAGAAAAATCGCTCAACTCAGTGATTGGAGGCCTAATGTCGGCTAAAGGAAAATTTGCTCAACTCAGGGATTGGAACCCTAATGTCGGCTAAAAGAAAATCGCTCAACTCAGGGATTGTTGCGCTACTGTCGTCTAAATAGAAAATCGCTCAACTCAGGGATTGGAGCCCTAATGTCGGCTAAAAGAAAATTCGCTCAACTCAGGGATTGGAGCCCTAATGTCGGCTAAAGGAAAATCGCTCAACTCAAGGATTGGAGCCCTAATGTCGGCTAAAGAAAATTGTTCAACTCAGGGATTGGAGCCCTAATGTCGGCTAAAAGAAAATCTCTCAACTCAGGCATTGGAGCCCTAATGTCAGCTAAAAGGAAATTCGCTCAACTCAGGGATTGGAGCCCTAATGTCGGCTAAAGGAAAATCGCTCAACGCAGGTATTGGAGCCCTAATGTCAGCTAAAAGGAAATTCGCTCAACTCAGGGATTGGAGCCCTAATGTCGGCTAAAGGAAAATTTCTCAACTCAGAGATTGGAGCCCTAATGTCGGCTAAAAGAAAATCGCTCAACTCAGGGATTGGAGCCCAAATGTCGGCTAAAAGAAAATCGCTCAACTAAGGGATTGGAGCCCTAATGTCGGCTAAGAGAAAATTGCTCAATTCAGGGATTGGAGCCCTAATGTCGGCTAAAGAAAATTGCTCAACTCAGGGATTGGAGTCCTAATGTTGGCTAAAAGAAAATCGCTCAACTCAGGGATTGGAGCCCTAATGTCGGCTAAAAGAAAATTGCTCAACTCAGGGATTGGATCCCTAATGTCGGATAAAGGAAAATCGCTCAACTTAGGGATTGGAGCCCTAATGTCGGCTTAAGGAAAATTTCACAAATCAGGGATTGGAGCCCTAATGTCGGCTAAAAGAAAATTGCTCAACTCAGGGATTGAAACCCTAATGTCGGCTAAAGAAAAATCGCACAACTTAGGGATTGGAGACCTAATATCGGCTAAAAGAAAATTGCTCAACTCAGGGATTGGAGCCCTAGTGTCGGCTAAAAGAAAATCGCTCAACTCAGGGATTGGAGCCCGAATGTAGGCTAAATAGAAAATCGCTCAACTCAGGGATTGGAGTGCTAATGTCGGCTAAAATAAAATTCGCTCAACTCAGAGATTGGAGCCTTAATGTCGGCTAAAGGAAAATCGCTCAACTCAGGGATTGGAGCCCTAATGTCGGCTAAAGAAAATTGCTCAACTCAAGGATTGGAGCCCTAATGTCGGCTAAAGAAAATTGCTCAACTCAGGGATTGGAACCCTAATGTCGGCTAAAGAAAATTGCTCAACTCAGGGATTGGAGCCCTAATGTCGGCTAAAGAAAATTGCTCAACTCAGGGATTGGAGCCCTAATATCGGTTAAAAGAAAATCACTCAACTCAGGAATTGGAGCCCTAATGTCGGCTAAAAGAAAATCGCTCAACTCAGGGATTGGTGCCCTAATGGCGGCTATAATAAAATTCGCTCAACTCAGGGATTGGAGCCCTAATGTCGGCTAAAAGAAAATCGCTCAACTCAGGGATTGGAGCCCTAATGTCGGCTAAAGAAAATTGCTCAACTCAGGGATTGGAGCCCTAATGTCGGCTAGAAGAAAATCGCTCAACTCAGGGATTGGAGCCCTAATGTCGGCTAAAGAAAAATCGCTCAACTCAGGGATTGGAGCCCTAATGTCGGCTAAAAGAAAATTGCTCAACTCAGGGATTGGATCCCTAATGTCGGATAAAGGAAAATCGCTCAACTTAGGGATTGGAGCCCTAATGTCGGCTTAAGGAAAATTTCACAAATCAGGGATTGGAGCCCTAATGTCGGCTAAAAGAAAATTGCTCAACTCAGGGATTGAAACCCTAATGTCGGCTAAAGAAAAATCGCACAACTTAGGGATTGGAGACCTAATATCGGCTAAAAGAAAATTGCTCAACTCAGGGATTGGAGCCCTAATGTCGGCTAAAAAAAAATTGCTCAACTCAGGGATTGGAGCCCTAATGTCGGCTAAAGAAAATTGCTCAACTCAGGGATTGGAGTGCTAATGTCGGCTAAAAGAAAATTCGCTCAACTCAGAGATTGGAGCCCTAATGTCGGCTAAAGGAAAATCGCTCAACTCAGGGATTGGAGCCCTAATGTCGGCTAAAGAAAATTGCTCAACTCAGTGATTGGAGCCCTAATGTCGGCTAAAGAAAATTGCTCAACTCAGGGATTGGAGCCCTAATGTCGGCTAAAGAAAATTGCTCAACTCAGGGATTTGAGCCCTAATGTCGGTTAAAAGAAAATAACTCAACTCAGGAATTGGAGCCCTAATGTCGGCTAAAAGAAAATCGCTCAACTCAGGGATTGGTGCCCTAATGGCGGCTATAATAAAATTCGCTCAACTCAGGGATTGGAGCCCTAATGTCGGCTAAAAGAAAATCGCTCAACTCAGGGATTGGAGCACTAATGTCGGTTAAAAGAAAATTCGCTCAACTCAGGGATTGGAGCCCTAGTGTCGGCTAAAAGAAAATCGCTCAACTCAGGGATTGGAGCCCTAATGTCGGCTAAAAGAAAATCGCTCAACTCAGGGATTGGAGCCCTAATGTCGGCTAAAAGAAAATCGCTCAACTCAGGGATTGGAGCCCTAATGTCGGCTAAAAGAAAATCGCTCAACTCAGGGATTGGAGCCCTAATGTCGGCTAAAAGAAAATCGCTCAACTCAGGGATTGGAGCCCTAATGTCGGCTAAAAGAAAATCGCTCAACTCAGGGATTGGAGCCCTAATGTCGGCTAAAGAAAAATCGCTCAACTCAGGGATTGGAGCCCTAATGTCGGCTAAAAGAAAATTGTTCAACTCAGGGATTGGATCCCTATTGTCGGATAAAGGAAAATCGCTCAACTTAGGGATTGGAGCCCTAATGTCGGCTAAAGGAAAATTTCACAAATCAGGGATTGGAGCCCTAATGTCGGCTAAAAGAAAATTGCTCAACTCAGGGATTGAAGCCCTAATGTCGGCTAAAGAAAAATCACTCAACTTATGGATTGGAGCCCTAATATCGGCTAAAAGAAAATTGCTCAACTCAGGGATTGGAGCCCTAATGTCGGCTAAAAGAAAATTGCTCAACTCAGAGATTGGAGCTCTAATGTCGGCTAAAGAAAATTGCTCAACTCAGGGATTGGAGCCCTAATGTCGGCTAAAGAAAATTGCTCAACTCAGGGATTGGAGCCCTAATGTCGGCTAAAGGAAAATCGCTCAACTCAGGGATTGGAGCCCAAATGTCGGCTAAAGGAAAATCGCTCAACTCAGGGATTGGAGCCCTAATGTCGGCTAAAAGAAAATTGCTCAACTCAGGGATTGGAGCCCTAATGTCGGCTAAAAGAAAATTGCTCAACTCAGGGATTGGAGCCCTAATGTCGGCTAAAGGAAGCTTGCTCAACTCAGGGATTGGAGCCCTAATGTCGGCTAAAGAAAATTGCTCAACTCAGGGATTGGAGCCCTAATGTCGGCTAAAGAAAATTGCTCAACTCAGGGATTGGAGCCCTAATGTCAGCTAAAGAAAATTGCTCAACTCAAGGATTGGAGCCCTAATGTCGGTTAAAAGAAAATCACTCAACTCAGGAATTGGAGCCCTAATGTCGGATAAAAGAAAATCGCTCAACTCAGGGATTGGTGCCCTAATGGCGGCTATAATAAAATTCACTCAACTCAGGGATTGGAGCCCTAATGTCGGCTAAATGAAAATCGCTCAACTCAGGGATTGGAGCCCTAATGTCGGTTAAAAGAAAATTCGCTCAACTCAGGGATTGGAGCCCTAGTGTCGGCTAAAAGAAAATCGCTCAACTCAGGGATTGGAGCCCTAATGTCGGCTAAAAGGAAATTCACTCAACTCAGGGATTGGAGCCCTAATATCGGCTAAAAGAAAATTCGCTCAACTCAGGGATTGGAGCCCTAATGTCGGCTAAAGAAAATTGCTCAACTCAGGGATTGGAGCCCTAATGTCGGCTAAAAGAAAATCGCTCAACTCAGGGATTGGAGCCCTAATGTCGGCTAAAGAAAAATCACTCAACTCAGGGATTGGAGCCCTAATGTCGGCTAAAAGAAAATTGCTCAACTCAGGGATTGGATCCCTAATGTCGGATAAAGGAAAATCTCTCAACTTAGGGATTGGAGCCCTAATGTCGGCTAAAGGAAAATTTCACAAATCAGGGATTGGAGCCCTAATGTCGGCTAAAAGAAAATTGCTCAACTCAGGGATTGAAACCCTAATGTCGGCTAAAGAAAAATCGCACAACTTAGGGATTGGAGACCTAATATCGGCTAAAAGAAAATTGCTCAACTCAGGGATTGGAGCCCTAATGTCGGCTAAAAAAAATTGCTCAACTCAGGGATTGGAGCCCTAATGTCGGCTAAATAAAATTGCTCAACTCAGGGATTGGAGTGCTAATGTCGGCCAAAAGAAAATTCGCTCAACTCAGGGATTGGAGCCCTAATGTCGGCTAAAGAAAATTGCTCAACTCAGGGATTGGAGCCCTAATGTCGGCTAAAGAAAATTGCTCAACTCAGGGATTGGAGCCCTAATGTCGGCTAAAGAAAATTGCTCAACTCAGGGATTGGAGCCCTAATGTCGGTTAAAAGAAAATAACTCAACTCAGGAATTGGAGCCCTAATGTCGGCTAAAAGAAAATCGCTCAACTCAGGGATTGGTGCCCTAATGGCGGCTATAATAAAATTCGCTCAACTCAGGGATTGGAGCCCTAATGTCGGCTAAAAGAAAATCGCTCAACTCAGGGATTGGAGCCCTAATGTCGGTTAAAAGAAAATTCGCTCAACTCAGGGATTGGAGCCCTAGTGTCGGCTAAAAGAAAATCGCTCAACTCAGGGATTGGAGCCCTAATGTCGGCTAAAAGGAAATTCACTCAACTCAGGTATTGGAGCCCTAATGTCGGCTAAAAGAAAATTCGCTCAACTCAGGGATTGGAGCCCTAATGTCGGCTAAAAGAAAATCGCTCAACTCAGGGATTGGAGCCCTAATGTCGGCTAAAAGAAAATCGCTCAACTCAGGGATTGGAGCCCTAATGTCGGCTAAAAGAAAATCGCTCAACTCAGGGATTGGAGCCCTAATGTCGGCTAAAGAAAAATCGCTCAACTCAGGGATTGGAGCCCTAATGTCGGCTAAAAGAAAATTGTTCAACTCAGGGATTGGATCCCTAATGTCGGATAAAGGAAAATCGCTCAACTTAGGGATTGGAGCCCTAATGTCGGCTAAAGGAAAATTTCACAAATCAGGGATTGGAGCCCTAATGTCGGCTAAAAGAAAATTGCTCAACTCAGGGATTGAAGCCCTAATGTCGGCTAAAGAAAAATCACTCAACTTATGGATTGGAGCCCTAATATCGGCTAAAAGAAAATTGCTCAACTCAGGGATTGGAGCCCTAATGTCGGCTAAAAGAAAATTGCTCAACTCATAGATTGGAGCCCTAATGTCGGCTAAAGAAAATTGCTCAACTCAGGGATTGGAGCCCTAATGTCGGCTAAAGAAAATTGCTCAACTCAGGGATTGGAGCCCTAATGTCGGCTAAAGGAAAATCGCTCAACTCAGGGATTGGAGCCATAATGTCGGCTAAAGGAAAATCGCTCAACTCAGGGATTGGAGCCCTAATGTCGGCTAAAAGAAAATTGCTCAACTCAGGGATTGGAGCCCTAATGTCGGCTAAAAGAAAATTGCTCAACTCAGGGATTGGAGCCCTAATGTCAGCTAAAGGAAACTTGCTCAACTCAGGGATTGGAGCCCTAATGTCGGCTAAAGAAAATTGCTCAACTCAGGGATTGGAGCCTTAATGTCGGCTAAAGAAAATTGATCAACTCAGGGATTGGAGCCCTAATGTCAGCTAAAGAAAATTGCTCAATTCAAGGATTGGAGCCCTAATGTCGGTTAAAAGAAAATTACTCAACTCAGGAATTGGAGCCCTAATGTCGGCTAAAAGAAAATCGCTCAACTCAGGGATTGGTGCCCTAATGGCGGCTATAATAAAATTAGCTCAACTCAGGGATTGGAGCCCTAATGTCGGCTAAATGAAAATCGCTCAACTCAGGGATTGGAGCCCTAATGTCGGTTAAAAGAAAATTCGCTCAACTCAGGGATTGGAGCCCTAGTGTCGGCTAAAAGAAAATCGCTCAACTCAGGGATTGGAGCCCTAATGTCGGCTAAAAGGAAATTCACTCAACTCAGGGATTGGAGCCCTAATATCGGCTAAAAGAAAATTCGCTCAACTCAGGGATTGGAGCCCTAATGTCGGCTAAAGAAAATTGCTCAACTCAGGGATTGGAGCCCTAATGTCGGCTAAAAGAAAATCGCTCAACTCAGGGATTGGAGCCCTAATGTCGGCTAAAAGAAAATCGCTCAACTCAGGGATTGGAGCCCTAATGTCGGCTAAAGAAAAATCGCTCAACTCAGAGATTGGAGCCCTAATGTCGGCTAAAAGAAAATTGCTCAACTCAGGGATTGGATCCCTAATGTCGGATAAAGGAAAATCGCTCAACTTAGGGATTGAGCCCTAATGTCGGCTAAAGGAAAATTTCACAAATCAGGGATTGGAGCCCTAATGTCGGCTAAAAGAAAATTGCTCAACTCAGGGATTGAAACCCTAATGTCGGCTAAAGAAAAATCGCACAACTTAGGGATTGGAGACCTAATATCGGCTAAAAGAAATTGCTCAACTCAGGGATTGGAGCCCTAATGTCGGCTAAAAGAAAATTGCTCAACTCAGAGATTGGAGCCCTAATGTCGGCTAAAGAAAATTACTCAACTCAGGGATTGGAGCCCTAATGTCGGCTAAAGAAAATTGCTCAACTCATGGATTGGAGCCCTAATGTCGGCTAAAGAAAAATCACTCAACTTATGGATTGGAGCCCTAATATCGGCTAAAAGAAAATTGCTCAACTCAGGGATTAGAGCCCTAATGTCGGCTAAAAGAAAATTGCTCAACTCAGAGATTGGAGCCCTAATGTCGGCTAAAGAAAATTGCTCAACTCAGGGATTGGAGCCCTAATGTCGGCTAAAGAAAATTGCTCAACTCAGGGATTGGAGCCCTAATGTCGGCTAAAGGAAAATCGCTCAACTCAGGGATTGGAGCCATAATGTCGGCTAAAGGAAAATCGCTCAACTCAGGGATTGGAGCCCTAATGTCGGCTAAAAGAAAATTGCTCAACTCAGGGATTGGAGCCCTAATGTCGGCTAAAAGAAAATTGCTCAACTCAGGGATTGGAGCCCTAATGTCAGCTAAAGGAAACTTGCTCAACTCAGGGATTGGAGCCCTAATGTCGGCTAAAGAAAATTGCTCAACTCAGGGATTGGAGCCCTAATGTCGGCTAAAGAAAATTGATCAACTCAGGGATTGGAGCCCTAATGTCGGCTAAAGAAAATTGATCAACTCAGGGATTGGAGCCCTAATGTCAGCTAAAGAAAATTGCTCAACTCAAGGATTGGAGCCCTAATGTCGGTTAAAAGAAAATCACTCAACTCAGGAATTGGAGCCCTAATGTCGGCTAAAAGAAAATCGCTCAACTCAGGGATTGGTGCCCTAATGGCGGCTATAATAAAATTAGCTCAACTCAGGGATTGGAGCCCTAATGTCGGCTAAATGAAAATCGCTCAACTCAGGGATTGGAGCCCTAATGTCGGTTAAAAGAAAATTCGCTCAACTCAGGGATTGGAGCCCTAGTGTCGGCTAAAAGAAAATCGCTCAACTCAGGGATTGGAGCCCTAATGTCGGCTAAAAGGAAATTCACTCAACTCAGGGATTGGAGCCCTAATATCGGCTAAAATAAAATTCGCTCAACTCAGGGATTGGAGCCCTAATGTCGGCTAAAGAAAATTGCTCAACTCAGGGATTGGAGCCCTAATGTCAGCTAAAGAAAATTGCTCAACTCAAGGATTGGAGCCCTAATGTCGGTTAAAAGAAAATCACTCAACTCAGGAATTGGAGCCCTAATGTCGGCTAAAAGAAAATTGCTCAACTCAGGGATTGGAGCCCTAATGTCAGCTAAAGGAAACTTGCTCAACTCAGGGATTGGAGCCCTAATGTCGGCTAAAGAAAATTGCTCAACTCAGGGATTGGAGCCCTAATGTCGGCTAAAGAAAATTGCTCAACTCAGGGATTGGAGCCCTAATGTCGGCTAAAGAAAATTGCTCAACTCAGGGATTGGAGCCCTAATGTCGGCTAAAGAAAATTGCTCAACTCAAGGATTGGAGCCCTAATGTCGGTTAAAAGAAAATCACTCAACTCAGGAATTGGAGCCCTAATGTCGGCTAAAAGAAAATCGCTCAACTCAGGGATTGGTGCCCAAATGGCGGCTATAATAAAATTAGCTCAACTCAGGGATTGGAGCCCTAATGTCGGCTAAAGGAAACTTGCTCAACTCAGGGATTGGTGCCCAAATGGCGGCTATAATAAAATTAGCTCAACTCAGGGATTGGAGCCCTAATGTCGGCTAAAAGAAAATTGCTCAACTCAGGGATTGGAGCCCTAATGTCAGCTAAAGGAAACTTGCTCAACTCAGGGATTGGAGCCCTAATGTCGGCTAAAGAAAATTGCTCAACTCAGGGATTGGAGCCCTAATGTCGGCTAAAGAAAATTGATCAACTCAGGGATTGGAGCCCTAATGTCAGCTAAAGAAAATTGCTCAACTCAAGGATTGGAGCCCTAATGTCGGTTAAAAGAAAATCACTAAACTCAGGAATTGGAGCCCTAATGTCGGCTAAAAGAAAATCGCTCAACTCAGGGATTGGTGCCCAAATGGCGGCTATAATAAAATTAGCTCAACTCAGGGATTGGAGCCCTAATGTCGGCTAAATGAAAATCGCTCAACTCAGGGATTGGAGCCCTAATGTCGGTTAAAAGAAAATTCGCTCAACTCAGGGATTGGAGCCCTAGTGTCGGCTAAAAGAAAATCGCTCAACTCAGGGATTGGAGCCCTAATGTCGGCTAAAAGGAAATTCACTCAACTCAGGGATTGGAGCCCTAATATCGGCTAAAAGAAAATTCGCTCAACTCAGGGATTGGAGCCCTAATGTCGGCTAAAGAAAATTGCTCAACTCAGGGATTGGAGCCCTAATGTCGGCTAAAAGAAAATCGCTCAACTCAGGGATTGGAGCCCTAATGTCGGCTAAAAGAAAATCGCTCAACTCAGGGATTGGAGCCCTAATGTCGGCTAAAGAAAAATCGCTCAACTCAGAGATTGGAGCCCTAATGTCGGCTAAAAGAAAATTGCTCAACTCAGGGATTGGATCCCTAATGTCGGATAAAGGAAAATCGCTCAACTTAGGGATTGGAGCCCTAATGTCGGCTAAATGAAAATTGCTCAACTCAGGGATTGGAGCCCTAATGTCGGCTAAAAGAAAATTGCTCAACTCAGGGATTGGAGCCCTAATGTCAGCTAAAGGAAACTTGCTCAACTCAGGGATTGGAGCCCTAATGTCGGCTAAAGAAAATTGCTCAACTCAGGGATTGGAGCCCTAATGTCGGCTAAAGAAAATTGATCAACTCAGGGATTGGAGCCCTAATGTCAGCTAAAGAAAATTGCTCAACTCAAGGATTGGAGCCCTAATGTCGGTTAAAAGAAAATCACTCAACTCAGGAATTGGAGCCCTAATGTCGGCTAAAAGAAAATCGCTCAACTCAGGGATTGGTGCCCTAATGGAGGCTATAATAAAATTAGCTCAACTCAGGGATTGGAGCCCTAATGTCGGCTAAATGAAAATCGCTCAACTCAGGGATTGGAGCCCTAATGTCGGTTAAAAGAAAATTCGCTCAACTCAGGGATTGGAGCCCTAGTGTCGGCTAAAAGAAAATCGCTCAACTCAGGGATTGGAGCCCTAATGTCGGCTAAAAGGAAATTCACTCAACTCAGGGATTGGAGCCCTAATATCGGCTAAAATAAAATTCGCTCAACTCAGGGATTGGAGCCCTAATGTCGGCTAAAGAAAATTGCTCAACTCAGGGATTGGAGCCCTAATGTCGGCTAAAAGAAAATCGCTCAACTCAGGGATTAGAGCCCTAATGTCGGCTAAAAGAAAATCGCTCAACTCAGGGATTGGAGCCCTAATGTCGGCTAAAGAAAAATCGCTCAACTCAGAGATTGGAGCCCTAATGTCAGCTAAAAGAAAATTGCTCAACTCAGGGATTGGATCCCTAATGTCGGATAAAGGAAAATCGCTCAACTTAGGGATTGAGCCCTAATGTCGGCTAAAGGAAAATTTCACAAATCAGGGATTGGAGCCCTAATGTCGGCTAAAAGAAAATTGCTCAACTCAGGGATTGGAGCCCTAATGTCGGCTAAAGGAAAATCGCTCAACTCAGGGATTGGAGCCATAATGTCGGCTAAAGGAAAATCGCTCAACTCAGGGATTGGAGCCCTAATGTCGGCTAAAAGAAAATTGCTTAACTCAGGGATTGGAGCCCTAATGTCGGCTAAAAGAAAATTTCTCAACTCAGGGATTGTAGCCCTAATGTCAGCTAAAGGAAACTTGCTCAACTCAGGGATTGGAGCCCTAATGTCGGCTAAAGAAAATTGCTCAACTCAGGGATTGGAGCCCTAATGTCGGCTAAAGAAAATTGCTCAACTCAGGGATTGGAGCCCTAATGTCAGCTAAAGAAAATTGCTCAACTCAAGGATTGGAGCCCTAATGTCGGTTAAAAGAAAATCACTCAACTCAGGAATTGGAGCCCTAATGTCGGCTAAAAGAAAATCGCTCAACTCAGGGATTGGTGCCCAAATGGCGGCTATAATAAAATTAGCTCAACTCAGGGATTGGAGCCCTAATGTCGGCTAAATGAAAATCGCTCAACTCAGGGATTGGAGCCCTAATGTCGGTTAAAAGAAAATTCGCTCAACTCAGGGATTGGAGCCCTAGTGTCGGCTAAAAGAAAATCGCTCAACTCAGGGATTGGAGCCCTAATGTCGGCTAAAAGGAAATTCACTCAACTCAGGGATTGGAGCCCTAATATCGGCTAAAAGAAAATTCGCTCAACTCAGGGATTGGAGCCCTAATGTCGGCTAAAGAAAATTGCTCAACTCAGGGATTGGAGCCCTAATGTCGGCTAAAAGAAAATCGCTCAACTCAGGGATTGGAGCCCTAATGTCGGCTAAAAGAAAATCGCTCAACTCAGGGATTGGAGCCCTAATGTCGGCTAAAGAAAAATCGCTCAACTCAGAGATTGGAGCCCTAATGTCGGCTAAAAGAAAATTGCTCAACTCAGGGATTGGATCCCTAATGTCGGATAAAGGAAAATTGCTCAACTTAGGGATTGGAGCCCTAATGTCGGCTAAATGAAAATTTCACAAATCAGGGATTAGAGCCCTAATGTCGGCTAAAAGAAAATTGCTCAACTCAGGGATTGGAGCCCTAATGTCAGCTAAAGGAAACTTGCTCAACTCAGGGATTGGAGCCCTAATGTCGGCTAAAGAAAATTGCTCAACTCAGGGATTGGAGCCCTAATGTCGGCTAAAGAAAATTGATCAACTCAGGGATTGGAGCCCTAATGTCAGCTAAAGAAAATTGCTCAACTCAAGGATTGGAGCCCTAATGTCGGTTAAAAGAAAATCACTCAACTCAGGAATTGGAGCCCTAATGTCGGCTAAAAGAAAATCGCTCAACTCAGGGATTGGTGCCCTAATGGCGGCTATAATAAAATTAGCTCAACTCAGGGATTGGAGCCCTAATGTCGGCTAAATGAAAATCGCTCAACTCAGGGATTGGAGCCCTAATGTCGGTTAAAAGAAAATTCGCTCAACTCAGGGATTGGAGCCCTAGTGTCGGCTAAAAGAAAATCGCTCAACTCAGGGATTGGAGCCCTAATGTCGGCTAAAAGGAAATTCACTCAACTCAGGGATTGGAGCCCTAATATCGGCTAAAATAAAATTCGCTCAACTCAGGGATTGGAGCCCTAATGTCGGCTAAAGAAAATTGCTCAACTCAGGGATTGGAGCCCTAATGTCGGCTAAAAGAAAATCGCTCAACTCAGGGATTAGAGCCCTAATGTCGGCTAAAAGAAAATCGCTCAACTCAGGGATTGGAGCCCTAATGTCGGCTAAAGAAAAATCGCTCAACTCAGAGATTGGAGCCCTAATGTCAGCTAAAAGAAAATTGCTCAACTCAGGGATTGGATCCCTAATGTCGGATAAAGGAAAATCGCTCAACTTAGGGATTGAGCCCTAATGTCGGCTAAAGGAAAATTTCACAAATCAGGGATTGGAGCCCTAATGTCGGCTAAAAGAAAATTCGCTCAACTCAGGGATTGGAGCCCTAGTGTCGGCTAAAAGAAAATCGCTCAACTCAGGGATTGGAGCCCTAATGTCGGCTAAAAGGAAATTCACTCAACTCAGGGATTGGAGCCCTAATATCGGCTAAAATAAAATTCGCTCAACTCAGGGATTGGAGCCCTAATGTCGGCTAAAGAAAATTGCTCAACTCAGGGATTGGAGCCCTAATGTCGGCTAAAAGAAAATCGCTCAACTCAGGGATTAGAGCCCTAATGTCGGCTAAAAGAAAATCGCTCAACTCAGGGATTGGAGCCCTAATGTCGGCTAAAGAAAAATCGCTCAACTCAGAGATTGGAGCCCTAATGTCAGCTAAAAGAAAATTGCTCAACTCAGGGATTGGATCCCTAATGTCGGATAAAGGAAAATCGCTCAACTTAGGGATTGAGCCCTAATGTCGGCTAAAGGAAAATTTCACAAATCAGGGATTGGAGCCCTAATGTCGGCTAAAAGAAAATTGCTCAACTCAGGGATTGAAACCCTAATGTCGGCTAAAGAAAAATCGCACAACTTAGGGATTGGAGACCTAATATCGGCTAAAAGAAAATTGCTCAACTCAGGGATTGGAGCCCTAATGTCGGCTAAAAGAAAATTGCTCAACTCAGAGATTGGAGCCCTAATGTCGGCTAAAGAAAATTGCTCAACTCAGGGATTGGAGCCCTAATGTCGGCTAAAGAAAATTGCTCAACTCAGGGATTGGAGCCCTAATGTCGGCTAAAGAAAAATCACTCAACTTATGGATTGGAGCCCTAATATCGGCTAAAAGAAAAATTGCTCAACTCAGGGATTGGAGCCCTAATGTCGGCTAAAAGAAAATTGCTCAACTCAGAGATTGGAGCCCTAATGTCGGCTAAAGAAAATTGCTCAACTCAGGGATTGGAGCCCTAATGTCGGCTAAAGAAAATTGCTCAACTCAGGGATTGGAGCCCTAATGTCGGCTAAAGGAAAATCGCTCAACTCAGGGATTGGAGCCATAATGTCGGCTAAAGGAAAATCGCTCAACTCAGGGATTGGAGCCCTAATGTCGGCTAAAAGAAAATTGCTCAACTCAGGGATTGGAGCCCTAATGTCGGCTAAAAGAAAATTGCTCAACTCAGGGATTGGAGCCCTAATGTCAGCTAAAGGAAACTTGCTCAACTCAGGGATTGGAGCCCTAATGTCGGCTAAAGAAAATTGCTCAACTCAGGGATTGGAGCCCTAATGTCGGCTAAAGAAAATTGATCAACTCAGGGATTGGAGCCCTAATGTCAGCTAAAGAAAATTGCTCAACTCAAGGATTGGAGCCCTAATGTCGGTTAAAAGAAAATCACTCAACTCAGGAATTGGAGCCCTAATGTCGGCTAAAAGAAAATTGCTCAACTCTGGGATTGGAGCCCTAATGTCAGCTAAAGGAAACTTGCTCAACTCAGGGATTGGAGCCCTAATGTCGGCTAAAGAAAATTGCTCAACTCAGGGATTGGAGCCCTAATGTCGGCTAAAGAAAATTGTTCAACTCAGGGATTGGAGCCCTAATGTCAGCTAAAGAAAATTGCTCAACTCAAGGATTGGAGCCCTAATGTCGGTTAAAATAAAATCACTCAACTCAGGAATTGGAGCCCTAATGTCGGCTAAAAGAAAATTGCTCAACTCAGGGATTGGAGCCCTAATGTCAGCTAAAGGAAACTTGCTCAACTCAGGGATTGGAGCCCTAATGTCGGCTAAAGAAAATTGCTCAACTCAGGGATTGGAGCCCTAATGTCGGCTAAAGAAAATTGATCAACTCAGGGATTGGAGCCCTAATGTCAGCTAAAGAAAATTGCTCAACTCAAGGATTGGAGCCCTAATGTCGGTTAAAAGAAAATCACTCAACTCAGGAATTGGAGCCCTAATGTCGGCTAAAAGAAAATCGCTCAACTCAGGGATTGGTGCCCTAATGGCGGCTATAATAAAATTAGCTCAACTCAGGGATTGGAGCCCTAATGTCGGCTAAATGAAAATCGCTCAACTCAGGGATTGGAGCCCTAATGTCGGTTAAAAGAAAATTCGATCAACTCAGGGATTGGAGCCCTAGTGTCGGCTAAAAGAAAATCGCTCAACTCAGGGATTGGAGCCCTAATGTCGGCTAAAAGGAAATTCACTCAACTCAGGGATTGGAGCCCTAATATCGGCTAAAATAAAATTCGCTCAACTCAGGGATTGGAGCCCTAATGTCGGCTAAAGAAAATTGCTCAACTCAGGGATTGGAGCCCTAATGTCGGCTAAAAGAAAATCGCTCAACTCAGGGATTAGAGCCCTAATGTCGGCTAAAAGAAAATTGCTCAACTCAGGGATTGGAGCCCTAATGTCGGCTAAAGAAAAATCGCTCAACTCAGAGATTGGAGCCCTAATGTCAGCTAAAAGAAAATTGCTCAACTCAGGGATTGGATCCCTAATGTCGGATAAAGGAAAATCGCTCAACTTAGGGATTGAGCCCTAATGTCGGCTAAAGGAAAATTTCACAAATCAGGGATTGGAGCCCTAATGTCGGCTAAAAGAAAATTGCTCAACTCAGGGATTGAAACCCTAATGTCGGCTAAAGAAAAATCGCACAACTTAGGGATTGGAGACCTAATATCGGCTAAAAGAAAATTGCTCAACTCAGGGATTGGAGCCCTAATGTCGGCTAAAAGAAAATTGCTCAACTCAGAGATTGGAGCCCTAATGTCGGCTAAAGAAAATTGCTCAACTCAGGGATTGGAGCCCTAATGTCGGCTAAAGAAAATTGCTCAACTCAGGGATTGGAGCCCTAATGTCGGCTAAAGAAAAATCACTCAACTTATGGATTGGAGCCCTAATATCGGCTAAAAGAAAATTGCTCAACTCAGGGATTGGAGCCCTAATGTCGGCTAAAAGAAAATTGCTCAACTCAGAGATTGGAGCCCTAATGTCGGCTAAAGAAAATTGCTCAACTCAGGGATTGGAGCCCTAATGTCGGCTAAAGAAAAATTGCTCAACTCAGGGATTGGAGCCCTAATGTCGGCTAAAGGAAAATCGCTCAACTCAGGGATTGGAGCCATAATGTCGGCTAAAGGAAAATCGCTCAACTCAGGGATTGGAGCCCTAATGTCGGCTAAAAGAAAATTGCTCAACTCAGGGATTGGAGCCCTAATGTCAGCTAAAAGAAAATTGCTCAACTCAGGGATTGGAGCCCTAATGTAATCTAAAGGAAACTTGCTCAACTCAGGGATTGGAGCCCTAATGTCGGCTAAAGAAAATTGCTCAACTCAGGGATTGGAGCCCTAATGTCGGCTAAACAAAATTGATCAACTCAGGGATTGGAGCCCTAATGTCAGCTAAAGAAAATTGCTCAACTCAAGGATTGGAGCCCTAATGTCGGTTAAAAGAAAATCACTCAACTCAGGAATTGGAGCCCTAATGTCGGCTAAAAGAAAATTGCTCAACTCTGGGATTGGAGCCCTAATGTCAGCTAAAGGAAACTTGCTCAACTCAGGGATTGGAGCCCTAATGTCGGCTAAAGAAAATTGCTCAACTCAGGGATTGGAGCCCTAATGTCGGCTAAAGAAAATTGTTCAACTCAGGGATTGGAGCCCTAATGTCAGCTAAAGAAAATTGCTCAACTCAAGGATTGGAGCCCTAATGTCGGTTAAAAGAAAATCACTCAACTCAGGAATTGGAGCCCTAATGTCGGCTAAAAGAAAATCGCTTAACTCAGGGATTGGTGCCCTAATGGTGGCTATAATAAAATTAGCTCAACTCAGGGATTGGAGCCCTAATGTCGGCTAAATGAAAATCGCTCAACTCAGGGATTGGAGCCCTAATGTCGGTTAAAAGAAAATTCGCTCAACTCAGGGATTGGAGCCCTAGTGTCGGCTAAAAGAAAATCGCTCAACTCAGGGATTGGAGCCCTAATGTCGGCTAAAAGGAAATTCACTCAACTCAGGGATTGGAGCCCTAATATCGGCTAAAAGAAAATTCGCTCAACTCAGGGATTGGAGCCCTAATGTCGGCTAAAGAAAATTGCTCAACTCAGGGATTGGAGCCCTAATGTCGGCTAAAAGAAAATCGCTCAACTCAGGGATTGGAGCCCTAATGTCGGCTAAAAGAAAATCGCTCAACTCAGGGATTGGAGCCCTAATGTCGGCTAAAGAAAAATCGCTCAACTCAGAGATTGGAGCCCTAATGTCGGCTAAAAGAAAATTGCTCAACTCAGGGATTGGATCCCTAATGTCGGATAAAGGAAAATCGCTCAACTTAGGGATTGGAGCCCTAATGTCGGCTAAAGGAAAATTTCACAAATCAGGGATTGGAGCCCTAATGTCGGCTAAAAGAAAATTGCTCAACTCAGGGATTGAAACACTAATGTCGGCTAAAGAAAAATCGCACAACTTAGGGATTGGAGACCTAATATCGGCTAAAAGAAAATTGCTCAACTCAGGGATTGGAGCCCTAATGTCGGCTAAAAAAAATTGCTCAACTCAGGGATTGGAGCCCTAATGTCGGCTAAAGAAAATAGCTCAACTCAGGGATTGGAGTGCTAATGTCGGCTAAAAGAAAATTCGCTCAACTCAGGGATTGGAGCCCTAATGTCGGCTAAAGAAAATTGCTCAACTCAGGGATTGGAGCCCTAATGTCGGCTAAAGAAAATTGCTCAACTCAGGGATTGGAACCCTAATGTCGGCTAAAGAAAATTGCTCAACTCAGGGATTGGAGCCCTAATGTCGGTTAAAAGAAAATAACTCAACTCAGGAATTGGAGCCCTAATGTCGGCTAAAAGAAAATCGCTCAACTCAGGGATTGGTGCCCTAATGGCGGCTATAATAAAATTCGCTCAACTCAGGGATTGGAGCCCTAATGTCGGCTAAAAGAAAATCGCTCAACTCAGGTATTGGAGCACTAATGTCGGTTAAAAGAAAATTCGCTCAACTCACGGATTGGAGCCCTAGTGTCGGCTAAAAGAAAATCGCTCAACTCAGGGATTGGAGCCCTAATGTCGGCTAAAAGAAAATCGCTCAACTCAGGGATTGGAGCCCTAATGTCGGCTAAAAGAAAATCGCTCAACTCAGGGATTGGAGCCCTAATGTCGGCTAAAAGAAAATCGCTCAACTCAGGGATTGGAGCCCTAATGTCGGCTAAAAGAAAATCGCTCAACTCAGGGATTGGAGCCCTAATGTCGGCTAAAAGAAAATCGCTCAACTCAGGGATTGGAGCCCTAATGTCGGCTAAAGAAAAATCTCTCAACTCAGGGATTGGAGCCCTAATGTCGGCTAAAGAAAATTGCTCAACTCAGGGATTGGAGCCCTAATGTCGGCTAAAGGAAAATCGCTCAACTCAGGGATTGGAGCCATAATGTCGGCTAAAGGAAAATCGCTCAACTCAGGGATTGGAGCCTTAATGTCGGCTAAAGAAAAATCGCTCAACTCAGGGATTGGAGCCCTAATGTCGGCTAAAGAAAATTGCTCAACTCAGAGATTGGAGCCCTAATGTCGGCTAAAAGAAAATTGCTCAACTCAGGGATTGAAGCCCTAATGTCGGCTAAAGAAAAATCGCTCAACTTAGGGATTGGAGCCCTAATGTCGGCTAAAGGAAAATTTCACAAATCAGGGATTGGAGCCCTAATGTCGGCTAAAAGAAAATTGCTCAACTCAGGGATTGAAGCCCTAATGTCGGCTAAAGAAAAATCACTCAACTTATGGATTGGAGCCCTAATATCGGCTAAAAGAAAATTGCTCAACTCAGGGATTGGAGCCCTAATGTCGGCTAAAAGAAAATTGCTCAACTCAGAGATTGGAGCCCTAATGTCGGCTAAAGAAAATTGCTCAACTCAGGGATTGGAGCCCTAATGTCGGCTAAAGAAAATTGCTCAACTCAGGGATTGGAGCCCTAATGTCGGCTAAAGGAAAATCGCTCAACTCAGGGATTGGAGCCATAATGTCGGCTAAAGGAAAATCGCTCAACTCAGGGATTGGAGCCCTAATGTCGGCTAAAAGAAAATTGCTTAACTCAGGGATTGGAGCCCTAATGTCGGCTAAAAGAAAATTGCTCAACTCAGGGATTGTAGCCCTAATGTCAGCTAAAGGAAACTTGCTCAACTCAGGGATTGGAGCCCTAATGTCGGCTAAAGAAAATTGCTCAACTCAGGGATTGGAGCCCTAATGTCGGCTAAAGAAAATTGATCAACTCAGGGATTGGAGCCCTAATGTCAGCTAAAGAAAATTGCTCAACTCAAGGATTGGAGCCCTAATGTCGGTTAAAAGAAAATCACTCAACTCAGGAATTGGAGCCCTAATGTCGGCTAAAAGAAAATCGCTCAACTCAGGGATTGGTGCCCTAATGGCGGCTATAATAAAATTAGCTCAACTCAGGGATTGGAGCCCTAATGTCGGCTAAATGAAAATCGCTCAACTCAGGGATTGGAGCCCTAATGTCGGTTAAAAGAAAATTCGCTCAACTCATGGATTGGAGCCCTAGTGTTGGCTAAAAGAAAATCGCTCAACTCAGGGATTGGAGCCCTAATATCGGCTAAAAGGAAATTCACTCAACTCAGGGATTGGAGCCCTAATATCGGCTACAAGAAAATTCGCTCAACTCAGGGATTGGAGCCCTAATGTCGGCTAAAGAAAATTGCTCAACTCAGGGATTGGAGCCCTAATGTCGGCTAAAAGAAAATCGCTCAACTCAGGGATTGGAGCCCTAATGTCGGCTAAAAGAAAATCGCTCAACTCAGGGATTGGAGCCCTAATGTCGGCTAAAGAAAAATCGCTCAACTCAGAGATTGGAGCCCTAATGTCGGCTAAAAGAAAATTGCTCAACTCAGGGATTGGATCCCTAATGTCGGATAAAGGAAAATCGATCAACTTAGGGATTGAGCCCTAATGTCGGCTAAAGGAAAATTTCACAAATCAGGAATTGGAGCCCTAATGTCGGCTAAAAGAAAATTGCTCAACTCAGGGATTGAAACCCTAATGTCGGCTAAAGAAAAATCGCACAACTTAGGGATTGGAGACCTAATATCGGCTAAAAGAAAATTGCTCAACTCAGGGATTGGAGCCCTAATGTCGGCTAAAAGAAAATTGCTCAACTCAGAGATTGGAGCCCTAATGTCGGCTAAAGAAAATTGCTCAACTCAGGGATTGGAGCCCTAATGTCGGCTAAAGAAAATTGCTCAACTCAGGGATTGGAGTGCTAATGTCGGCTAAAAGAAAATTCGCTCAACTCAGGGATTGGAGCCCTAATGTCGGCTAAAGGAAAATCGCTCAACTCAGGGATTGGAGCCCTAATGTCGGCTAAAGAAAATTGCTCAACTCAGGAATTGGAGCCCTAATGTCGGCTAAAGAAAATTGCTCAACTCAGGGATTGGAGCCCTAATGTCGGCTAAAGAAAATTGCTCAACTCAGGGATTGGAGCCCTAATGTCGGTTAAAAGAAAATAACTCAACTCAGGGATTGGAGCCCTAATGTCGGCTAAAGAAAATTGCTCAACTTAGGGATTGGAGCCCTAATGTCGGCTAAAAGAAAATTGTTCAACTCAGGGATTGGATCCCTAATGTCGGATAAAGGAAAATCGCTCAACTTAGGGATTGGAGCCCTAATGTCGGCTAAAGGAAAATTTCACAAATCAGGGATTGGAGCCCTAATGTCGGCTAAAAGAAAATTGCTCAACTCAGGGATTGAAGCCCTAATGTCGGCTAAAGAAAAATCACTCAACTTATGGATTGGAGCCCTAATATCGGCTAAAAGAAAATTGCTCAACTCAGGGATTGGAGCCCTAATGTCGGCTAAAAGAAAATTGCTCAACTCAGAGATTGGAGCCCTAATGTCGGCTAAAGGAAATTGCTCAACTCAGGGATTGGAGCCCTAATGTCGGCTAAAGAAAATTGCTCAACTCAGGGATTGGAGCCCTAATGTCGGCTAAAGGAAAATCGCTCAACTCAGGGATTGGAGCCATAATGTCGGCTAAAGGAAAATCGCTCAACTCAGGGATTGGAGCCCTAATGTCGGCTAAAAGAAAATTGCTCAACTCAGGGATTGGAGCCCTAATGTCGGCTAAAAGAAAATTGCTCAACTCAGGGATTGTAGCCCTAATGTCAGCTAAAGGAAACTTGCTCAACTCAGGGATTGGAGCCCTAATGTCGGCTAAAGAAAATTGCTCAACTCAGGGATTGGAGCCCTAATGTCGGCTAAAGAAAATTGATCAACTCAGGGATTGGAGCCCAAATGTCAGCTAAAGAAAATTGCTCAACTCAAGGATTGGAGCCCTAATGTCGGTTAAAAGAAAATCACTCAACTCAGGAATTGGAACCCTAATGTCGGCTAAAAGAAAATCGCTCAACTCAGGGATTGGTGCGCCCTAATGGCGGCTATAATAAAATTAGCTCAACTCAGGGATTGGAGCCCTAATGTCGGCTAAATGAAAATCGCTCAACTCAGGGATTGGAGCCCTAATGTCGGTTAAAAGAAAATTCGCTCAACTCAGGGATTGGAGCCCTAGTGTCGGCTAAAAGAAAATCGCTCAACTCAGGGATTGGAGCCCTAATGTCGGCTAAAAGGAAATTCACTCAACTCAGGGATTGGAGCCCTAATATCGGCTAAAAGAAAATTCGCTCAACTCAGGGATTGGAGCCCTAATGTCGGCTAAAGAAAATTGCTCAACTCAGGGATTGGAGCCCTAATGTCGGCTAAAAGAAAATCGCTCAACTCAGGGATTGGAGCCCTAATGTCGGCTAAAAGAAAATCGCTCAACTCAGGGATTGGAGCCCTAATGTCGGCTAAAGAAAAATCGCTCAACTCAGAGATTGGAGCCCTAATGTCGGCTAAAAGAAAATTGCTCAACTCAGGGATTGGATCCCTAATGTCGGATAAAGGAAAATCGCTCAACTTAGGGATTGAGCCCTAATGTCGGCTAAAGGAAAATTTCACAAATCAGGGATTGGAGCCCTAATGTCGGCTAAAAGAAAATTGCTCAACTCAGGGATTGAAACCCTAATGTCGGCTAAAGAAAAATCGCACAACTTAGGGATTGGAGACCTAATATCGGCTAAAAGAAAATTGCTCAACTCAGGGATTGAAACCCTAATGTCGGCTAAAAGAAAATTGCTCAACTCAGAGATTGGAGCCCTAATGTCGGCTAAAGAAAATTGCTCAACTCAGGGATTGGAGCCCTAATGTCGGCTAAAGAAAATTGCTCAACTCAGGGATTGGAGTGCTAATGTCGGCTAAAAGAAAATTCGCTCAACTCAGGGATTGGAGCCCTAATGTCGGCTAAAGGAAAATCGCTCAACTCAGGGATTGGAGCCCTAATGTCGGCTAAAGAAAATTGCTCAACTCAGGGATTAGAGCCCTAATGTCGGCTAAAGAAAATTGCTCAACTCAGGGATTGGAGCCCTAATGTCGGCTAAAGAAAATTGCTCAACTCAGGGATTGGAGCCCTAATGTCGGTTAAAAGAAAATAACTCAACTCAGGAATTGGAGCCCTAATGTCGGCTAAAAGAAAATCGCTCAACTCAGGGATTGGTGCCCTAATGGCGGCTATAATAAAATTCGCTCAACTCAGGGATTGGAGCCCTAATGTCGGCTAAAAGAAAATCGCTCAACTCAGGGATTGGAGCCCTAATGTCGGTTAAAAGAAAATTCGCTCAACTCAGGGATTGGAGCCCTAGTGTCGGCTAAAAGAAAATCGCTCAACTCAGGGATTGGAGCCCTAATGTCGGCTAAAAGGAAATTCACTCAACTCAGGGATTGGAGCCCTAATGTCGGCTAAAAGAAAATTCGCTCAACTCAGGGATTGCAGCCCTAATGTCGGCTAAAGAAAATTGCTCAACTCAGGGATTGGAGCCCTAATGTCCGCTAAAAGAAAATCGCTCAACTCAGGGATTGGAGCCCTAATGTCGGCTAAAAGAAAATCGCAACTCAGGGATTGGAGCCCTAATGTCGGCTAAAGAAAAATCGCTCAACTCAGGGATTGGAGCCCTAATGTCGGCTAAAAGAAAATTGCTCAACTCAGGGATTGGAGTGCTAATGTCGGCTAAAAGAAAATTCGCTCAACTCAGGGATTGGAGCCCTAATGTCGGCTAAAGAAAATTGCTCAACTCAGGGATTGGAGCCCTAATGTCGGCTAAAGAAAATTGCTCAACTCAGGGATTGGAGCCCTAATGTCGGCTAAAGAAAATTGCTCAACTCAGGGATTGGAGCCCTAATGTCGGTTAAAAGAAAATAACTCAACTCAGGAATTGGAGCCCTAATGTCGGCTAAAAGAAAATCGCTCAACTCAGGGATTGGTGCCCTAATGGCGGCTATAATAAAATTCGCTCAACTCAGGGATTGGAGCCCTAATGTCGGCTAAAAGAAAATCGCTCAACTCAGGGATTGGAGCCCTAATGTCGGTTAAAAGAAAATTCGCTCAACTCAGGGATTGGAGCCCTAGTGTCGGCTAAAAGAAAATCGCTCAACTCAGGGATTGGAGCCCTAATGTCGGCTAAAAGGAAATTCACTCAACTCAGGGATTGGAGCCCTAATGTCGGCTAAAAGAAAATTCGCTCAACTCAGGGATTGCAGCCCTAATGTCGGCTAAAGAAAATTGCTCAACTCAGGGATTGGAGCCCTAATGTCGGCTAAAAGAAAATCGCTCAACTCAGGGATTGGAGCCCTAATGTCGGCTAAAAGAAAATCGCAACTCAGGGATTGGAGCCCTAATGTCGGCTAAAGAAAAATCGCTCAACTCAGGGATTGGAGCCCTAATGTCGGCTAAAAGAAAATTGCTCAACTCAGGGATTGGATCCCTAATGTCGGATAAAGGAAAATCGCTCAACTTAGGGATTGGAGCCCTAATGTCGGCTAAAGAAAAATTTCACAAATCAGGGATTGGAGCCCTAATGTCGGCTAAAAGAAAATTGCTCAACTCAGGGATTGAAGCCCTAATGTCGGCTAAAGAAAAATCACTCAACTTAGGGATTGGAGCCCTAATATCGGCTAAAAGAAAATTGCTCAACTCAGGGATTGGAGCCCTAATGTCGGCTAAAAGAAAATTGCTCAACTCAGAGATTGGAGCCCTAATGTCGGCTAAAGAAAATTGCTCAACTCAGGGATTGGAGCCCTAATGTCGGCTAAAGGAAAATCGCTCAACTCAGGGATTGGAGCCCTAATGTCGGCTAAAAGAAAATTGCTCAACTCAGGGATTAGAGCCCTAATGTCAGCTAAAGGAAACTTGCTCAACTCAGGGATTGGAGCCCTAATGTCGGCTAAAGAAAAATCGCTCAACTTAGGGATTGGAGCCCTAATGTCGGCTAAAGGAAAATTGCTCAACTCAGGGATTGGAGCCCTAATGTCGGCTAAAAGAAAATTGCTCAACTCAGGGATTGGATCCCTAATGTCGGATAAAGGAAAATCGCTCAACTTAGGGATTGGAGCCCTAATGTCGGCTAAAGGAAAATTTCACAAATCAGGGATTGGAGCCCTAATGTCGGCTAAAAGAAAATTGCTCAACTCAGGGATTGGAGCCCTAATGTCGGCTAAAGGAAAATCGCTCAACTCAGGGATTGGAGCCCTAATGTCGGCTAAAAGAAAATTGATCAACTCAAGGGATTGGAGCCCTAATGTCGGCTAAAAGAAAATTGCTCAACTCAGGGATTGGAGCCCTAATGTCGGCTAAAGGAAACTTGCTCAACTCAGGGATTGGAGCCCTAATGTCGGCTAAAGGAAAATCGCTCAACTCAGGGATTGGAGCCCTAATGTCGGCTAAAAGAAACTTGCTCAACTAAGGGATTTGAGCCCTAATGTCGGCTAAAGAAAAATCGCTCAACTCAGGAATTGGGGCCCTAATGTCGGTTAAAGGAAAGTTGCTCAACTCAGGGATTGGAGCCCTAATGTCTGCTAAAAGAAAATCGCTCAACTCAGGGATTGGAGCCCTAATGTCGGCTAAATAGAAAATTGCTCAACTCAGGGATTGGAGCGCTAATATCGGCTAAAAGAAAATTCGCTCAACTCAGGGAATGCAGCCCTAATGTCGGCTAAAGGAAATTGCTCAACTCAGGGATTGGAGCCCTAATGTCGGCTAAAGAAAATTGCTCAACTCAGAGATTGGAGCCCTAATGTCGGCTAAAGGAAAATCGCTCAACTCAGGGATTGGAGCCCTAATGTCGGCTAAAGGAAAATCGCTCAACTCAGGGATTGGAGCCCTAATGTCGGCTAAAAGAAAATTGCTCAACTCAGGGATTGGAGCCCTAATGTCAGCTAAAGGAAACTTGCTCAACTCAGGGATTGGAGCCCTAATGTCGGCTAAAGAAAATTGCTCAACTCAGGGATTGGAGCCCTAATGTCGGCTAAAGGAAAATTGCTCAACTCAGGGATTGGAGCCCTAATGTCGGCTAAAAGAAAATTGCTCAACTCAGGGATTGGATCCCTAATGTCGGATAAAGGAAAATCGCTCAACTTAGGGATTGGAGCCCTAATGTGGGCTAAAGGAAAATTTCACAAATCAGGGAATGGAGCCCTAATGTCGGCTAAAAGAAAATTGCTCAACTCAGGGATTGGAGCCCTAATGTCGGCTAAAGGAAAATCGCTCAACTCAGGGATTGGAGCCCTAATGTCGGCTAAAAGAAAATTGATCAACTCCAGGGATTGGAGCCCTAATGTCGGCTAAAAGAAAATTGCTCAACTCAGGGATTGGAGCCCTAATGTCGGCTAAAGGAAACTTGCTCAACTCAGGGATTGGAGCCCTAATGTCGGCTAAAGGAAAATCGCTCAACTCAGGGATTGGAGCCCTAATGTCAGCTAAAGAAAATTGCTCAACTTAGGGATTGGAGCCCTAATGTCAGCTAAAGAAAATTGCTCAACTCAGGGATTGGAGCCCTAATGTCGGTTAAAAGAAAATCGCTCAACTCAGGGATTGGAGCCCTAATGTCGGCTAAAAAAAATCGCTCAACTCAGGAATTGGAGCCCTAATGTCGGCTAAAAGAAAATTCGCTCAACTAATGGATTGGAGACCTAATGTCGGCTAAAAGAAAATTCGCTCAACTCAGGGATTGGAAACCTAATGTTGGCTAAAAGAAAATCGCTCAACTCAGGGATTGGAGCCCTAATTTCAGCTAAAAGGAAATTCGCTCAACTTAGGGATTGGAGCCCTAATGTCGGCTAAAAGGAAATTCGCTCAACTCAGGGATTGGAGCCCTAATGTCGTCTAAAGGAAAATTGCTCAAATTAGGGATTGGAGCCCTAATGTCGGCTAAAAGAAAATCGCTCAACTCAGGGATTTGAGCCCTAATGTCGGCTAAAAGAAAATCGCTCAACTCAGGGATTGGAGCCCTAATGTCGGCTAAAAGAAAATTCGCTCAACTCAAGGAATGAAGCCCTAATGTCGGCTAAAGGAAAATTGCTCAACTCAGGGATTGAAGTCCTGATGTCGGCTAAAAGAAAATCGCTCAACTCAAATATTGGAGCTCTAATGTCGGCTAAAATAAAATTCGCTCAACTCAGGGATTGGAGCCCTTATGTCGGCTAAAGGAAAATCGCTCAACTCAGGGATTGGAGCCCTAATGTCGGCTAAAAGAAAAATTGATCAACTCAGGGATTGAAGCCCTAATGTCGGCTAAAGAAAAATCGCTCAACTTAGGGATTGGAGCCCTAATGTCGGCTAAAGGAAAATTGCTCAACTCAGGGATTGGAGCCCTAATGTCGGCAAAAGGAAAATCGCTCAACTCAGGGATTGGAGCCCTAATGTCGGCTAAAAGAAAATTGCTCAACTCAGGGATTGAGCCCTAATGTCGGCTAAAGAAAATTGCTCAACTCAGGGATTGGAGCCCTAATGTCAGCTAAAGAAAATTGCTCAATTCAGGGAATGGAGCCCTAATGTCGGTAAAAAAAATCGCTCAACTCAGGGATTGGAG
Source organism: Nicotiana sylvestris (assembly GCF_000393655.2). Classification (NCBI taxonomy): domain Eukaryota; kingdom Viridiplantae; phylum Streptophyta; class Magnoliopsida; order Solanales; family Solanaceae; genus Nicotiana; species Nicotiana sylvestris. Next base: position 32,820,085 of record NC_091062.1, read on the forward strand.
TCCTAATGTCGGCTAAAAGAAAATCGCTCAACTCAGGGATTGGAGCCCTAATGTCGGCTAAAAGAAAATTTGCTCAACTCAGAGATTAGAGCCCTAATGTCGGCTAAAAGAAAATTGCTCAACTCAAGGATTGGAAACCTAATGTCGGCTAAAAGATAATTCGCTCAACTCTGGGATTGGAGCCCTAATGTCGGCTAAAAGAAAATCGCTCAACTCAGGGATTGGAGCCCTAATGTCAGCTAAAAGGAAATTCGCTCAACTCAGGGATTGGAGCCCTAATGTCGGCTAAAGGAAAATTGCTCAACTCAGGGATTGGAGCCCTAATGTCGGCTAAAGGAAAATTGCTCAACTCAGGGATTGTAGCCCTAATGTCGGTTAAAAGAAAATCGCTCAACTCAGGGATTGGAGACCTAATGTCGGCTAAAAGAAAATCGCTCAACTCAGGGATTGGAGCCCTAATGTCGGCTAAAAGAAAATTCGCTCAACTCAGGGATTGGAGCCCTAATGTCGGCTAAAGGAAAATTGCTCAACTCAGGGATTGAAGCCCTAATGTCGGCTAAAAGAAAATCGCTCAACTCAGTTATTGGAGCCCTAATGTCGGCTAAAAGAAAATTGTTCAACTCAGGGATTTGAGCCCTAATGTTGGCTAAAAGAAAATTGCTCAACTCAGGGATTGGAGCCCTAATGTCGGCTAAAAGAAAATTGCTCAACTCAGGGATTGGAGCCCTAATGTCGGCTAAAGAAAATTGCTCAACTCAGGGATTGAAACCCTAATGTCGGCTAAAGAAAATCGCTCGACTCCGGGATTGGAGCCCTAATGTCGGCTAAAAGAAAATCGCTAAACTCAAGGATTGGAGCCCTAATGTCGGATAAAGGAAAATCGATTAACACAAGGATTGGAGCCCTAATGTCGGCTAAATGAAAATTCGCCCAACTCAGGGATTGGAGCCCTAATGTCGGCTAAAAGAAAATCGCTCAACTCAGAGATTGGAGCCCTAATTTCGGCTAAATGGAAAATCGCTCAACTCAGGGATTGGAGCCCTAATTTCGGCTAAAAGGAAATTCGCTCAACTCAGGGATGGGAGCCCTAATGTAGGCTAAATAAAAATTGCTCAACTCAGGGATTGGAGCCCTAATGTCGGCTAAAAGAAAATCGCTCAACTCAGGGATTGGAGCCCTAATATCGGCTAAAAGAAAATCGCTCAACTCAGGGATTGGAGCCCTAATGTCGGCTAAAAGAAAATTCGCTCAATTCAGGGATTGGAGCCCTAATGTCGGCTAAAGAAAAATCGCTCAACTCAGGGATTGGAGCCCTAATGTCGGCTAAAAGAAAATTACTCAACTCAGGGTTTGGAGCCCTAATGTCGGCTAAAGGAAAATCGCTCAACTTAGGGATCGGAGCCCTAATGTCGGCTAAAGGAAAATCGCTTAACTTAGGGATCGGAGCCCTAATGTCGGCTAAAGGAAAATTGCTCAACTCAGGGATTGGAGCCCTAATGTCGGCTAAAGAAAAATCGCTCAACTCAGGGATTGGAGCCCTAATGTCGGCTAAAAGAAAATTGCTCAACTCAGGGATTGGATCCCTAATGTCGGATAAAGAAAAATCGCTCAACTTAGGGATTGGAGCCCTAATGTCGTCTAAAATAAAATTCGCTCAACTCAGAGATTGGAGCCCTAATGTCGGCTAAAAGAAAATCGCTCAACTTAGGGATTGGAGCCCTAATGTCGGTTAAAAGAAAATTCGCTCAACTCAGGGATTGGAGCCCTAGTGTCGGCTAAAAGAAAATCGCTCAACTAAGGGATTGGAGATCTAATGTCGGCTAAAACAAAATTGCTCAACTCAGGGATTGGAGCCCTAATGTCGTCTAAAAGAAAATTGCTCAACTCAGGGATTGGAGCCCTAATGTCGGCTAAAGAAAATTGCTCAACTCAGGGTTTGAAGCCCTAATGTCGGCTAAAGAAAATTGCTCAACTAAGGGATTGGAGCCCTAATGTCGGCTAAAGAAAAATCGCTCAACTCAGTGATTGGAGGCCTAATGTCGGCTAAAGGAAAATTGATCAACTCAGGGATTGGAACCCTAATGTCGGCTAAAAGAAAATCGCTCAACTCAGGGATTGTTGCGCTAATGTCGGCTAAATAGAAAATCGCTCAACTCAGGGATTGGAGCCCTAATGTCGGCTAAAAGAAAATTCGCTCAACTCAGGGATTGGAGCCCTAATGTCGGCTAAAGGAAAATCGCTCAACTCAGGGATTGGAGCCCTAATGTCGGCTAAAGAAAATTGTTCAACTCAAGGATTGGAGCCCTAATGTCGGCTAAAAGAAAATTGCTCAACTCAGGGATTGGAGCCCTAATGTCGGCTAAAGGAAACTTGCTCAACTCAGGGATTGGAGTCCTAATGTCGGCTAAAGAAAAATCGCTCTACTCAGGGATTGGAGCCCTAATGCCGGCTAAAGGAAAATCTCTCAACTCAGGGATTGGAGCCCTAATGTCGGCTAAAAGAAACTTGCTCAACTAAGGGTTGGAGCCCTAATGTCGGCTAAAGAAAAATCGCTCAACTCAGGGATTGGAGCCCTAATGTCGGCTAAAGGAAATTTACTCAACTCAGGGATTGGAGCCCTAATGTCGGCTAAAAGAAAATCGCTCAACTCAGGGATTGGAGCCCGAATATCGGCTAAATAGAAAATCGCTCAACTCAGGGATTGGAGTGCTAATGTCGGCTAAAAGAAAATTCGCTCAACTCAGGGATTGGAGCCCTAATGTCGGCTAAAGGAAAATCGCTCAACTCGGGGATTGGATCCCTAATGTCGGCTAAAGAAAATTGCTCAACTCAGGGATTGGAGCCCTAATGTCGGCTAAAGAAAATTGCTCAACTCAGGGATTGGAGCCCTAATGTCGGCTAAAGAAAATTGATCAACTCAGTGATTGGAGCCCTAATGTCGGTTAAAAGAAAATCACTCAACTCAGGAATTGGAGCCCTAATGTCGGCTAAAAGAAAATCGCTCAACTCAGGGATTGGTGCCCTAATGGCGGCTATAATAAAATTCGCTCAACTCAGGGATTGGAGCCCTAATGTCGGCTAAAAGAAAATCGCTCAACTCAGGGATTGGAGCCCTAATGTCGGTTAAAAGAAAATTCGCTCAACTCCGGGATTGGAGCCCTAGTGTCAGCTAAAAGAAAATCGCTCAACTCAGGGATTGGAGCCCTAATGTCGGCTAAAAGAAAATTTCTCAACTCAGGGATTGGAACCCTAATGTCGGCTAAAAGAAAATTCGCTCAACTCAGGGATTGGAGCCCTAATGTCGGCTAAAGAAAATTGCTCAACTCAGGGATTGGAGCCCTAATGTCGGCTAAAAGAAAATCGCTCAACTCAGGGATTGGAGCCCTAATGTCGGCTAAAAGAAAATCGCTCAACTCAGGGATTGGAGCCCTAATGTCGGCTAAAGAAAAATCGCTCAACTCAGGGATTGGAACCCTAATGTCGGCTAAAAGAAAATTGCTCAACTCAGGGATTGGATCCCTAATGTCGGATAAAGGAAAATCGCTCAACTTAGGGATTGGAGCCCAAATGTCGGCTAAAGGAAAATTTCACAAATCAGGGATTGGGGCCCTAATGTCGGCTAAAAGAAAATTGCTAAACTCAGGGATTGAAGCCCTAATGTCAGCTAAAGAAAAATCGCTCAACTTAGGGATTGGAGCCCTAATATCGGCTAAAAGAAAATTGCTCAACTCAGGGATTGGAGCCCTAATGTCGGCTAAAAGAAAATTGCTCAACTCAGAGATTGAAGCCCTAATGTCGGCTAAAGAAAATTGCTCAACTCAGGGATTGGAGCCCTAATGTCGGCAAAAGAAAATTGCTCAACTCAGGGATTGGAGCCCTAATGTCGGCTAAAAGAAAATCTCTCAACTCAGGGATTGGAGCCCTAATGTCAGCTAAAAGGAAATTCGCTCAACTCAGGGATTGGAGCCCTAATGTCGGCTAAAGGAAAATCGCTCAACTCAGGGATTGGAGCCCTAATGTCGGCTAAAGGAAAATTTCTCAACTCAGAGATTGGAGCCCTAATGTCGGCTAAAAGAAAATCGCTCAACTCAGGGATTGGAGCCCAAATGTCGGCTAAAAGAAAATCGCTCAACTAAGGGATTGGAGCCCTAATGTCGGCTAAAAGAAAATTCGCTCAACTCAGGGATTGGAGCCCTAATGTCGGCTAAGAGAAAATTGCTCAATTCAGAGATTGGAGCCCTAATGTCGGCTAAAGAAAATTGCTCAACTCAGAGATTGAAGCCCTAATGTCGGCTAAAGAAAATTGCTCAACTCAGGGATTGGAGCCCTAATGTTGGCTAAAAGAAAATCGCTCAACTCAGGGATTGGAGCCCTAATGTCGGCTAAAAGAAAATCGCTCAACTCAGGGATTGGAGCCCTAATGTCGGCTAAAGGAAAATCGCTCAACTCATGGATTGGAGCCCTAATGTCGGCTAAAAGAAAATTGATCAACTCAAGGATTGGAGCCCTAATGTCGGCTAAAAGAAAATTGCTCAACTCAGGGATTGGAGCCCTAATGTCGGCTAAAGGAAACTTGCTCAACTCAGGGATTGGAGTCCTAATGTCGGCTAAAGAAAAATCGCTCTACTCAGGGATTGGAGCCCTAATGTCGGCTAAAGGAAAATCGCTCAACTCAGGGATTGGAGCCCTAATGTCGGCTAAAAGAAACTTGCTCAACTAAGGGTTGGAGCCCTAATGTCGGCTAAAGAAAAATCGCTCAACTCAGGGATTGGAGCCCTAATGTCGGCTAAAGGAAATTTGCTCAACTCAGGGATTGGAGCCCTAATGTCGGCTAAAAGAAAATCGCTCAACTCAGGGATTGGAGCCCGAATGTCGGCTAAATAGAAAATCGCTCAACTCAGGGATTGGAGTGCTAATGTCGGCTAAAATAAAATTCGCTCAACTCAGGGATTGGAGCCCTAATGTCGGCTAAAGAAAATTGCTCAACTCAGGGATTGGAGCCCTAATGTCGGCTAAAGAAAATTGCTCAACTCAGGGATTGGAACCCTAATGTCGGCTAAAGAAAATTGCTCAACTCAGGGATTGGAGTGCTAATGTCGTCTAAAAGAAAATTGCTCAACTCAGGGATTGGAGTCCTAATGTCGGCTAAAGAAAAATCGCTCTACTCAGGGATTGGAGCCCTAATGCCGGCTAAAGGAAAATCTCTCAACTCAGGGATTGGAGCCCTAATGTCGGCTAAAAGAAACTTGCTCAACTCAGGGATTGGAGCCCTAATGTCGGCTAAAAGAAAATTGCTCAACTCAGAGATTGAAGCCCTAATGTCGGTTAAAGAAAATTGCTCAACTCAGGGATTGGAGCCCTAATGTCGGCTAAAGAAAATTGCTCAACTCAGGGATTGGAGCCCTAATGTCGGCTAAAGGAAAATCGCTCAACTCAGGGATTGGAGCCCTAATGTCGGCTAAAGGAAAATCGCTCAACTCAGGGATTGGAGCCCTAATGTCGGCTAAAAGAAAATCGCTCAACTCAGGGATTGAAGCCCTAATGTCGGCTAAAGAAAATTGCTCAACTAAGGGATTGGAGCCCTAATGTCGGCTAAAGAAAAATCGCTCAACTCAGTGATTGGAGGCCTAATGTCGGCTAAAGGAAAATTGATCAACTCAGGGATTGGAACCCTAATGTCGGCTAAAAGAAAATCGCTCAACTCAGGGATTGTTGCGCTAATGTCGGCTAAATAGAAAATCGCTCAACTCAGGGATTGGAGCCCTAATGTCAGCTAAAAGAAAATTTGCTCAACTCAGGGATTGGAGCCCTAATGTCGGCTAAAGGAAAATCGCTCAACTCAGGGATTGGAGCCCTAATGTCGGCTAAAGAAAATTGTTCAACTCAAGGATTGGAGCCCTAATGTCGGCTAAAAGAAAATTGCTCAACTCAGGGATTGGAGCCCTAATGTCGGCTAAAGGAAACTTGCTCAACTCAGGGATTGGAGTCCTAATGTCGGCTAAAGAAAAATCGCTCTACTCAGGGATTGGAGCCCTAATGCCGGCTAAAGGAAAATCTCTCAACTCAGGGATTGGAGCCCTAATGTCGGCTAAAAGAAACTTGCTCAACTAAGGGTTGGAGCCCTAATGTCGGCTAAAGAAAAATCGCTCAACTCAGGGATTGGAGCCCTAATGTCGGCTAAAGGAAATTTGCTCAACTCAGGGATTGGAGCCCGAATATCGGCTAAATAGAAAATCGCTCAACTCAGGGATTGGAGTGCTAATGTCGGCTAAAAGAAAATTCGCTCAACTCAGGGATTGGAGCCCTAATGTCGGCTAAAGGAAAATCGCTCAACTCGGGGATTGGATCCCTAATGTCGGCTAAAGAAAATTGCTCAACTCAGGGATTGGAGCCCTAATGTCGGCTAAAGAAAATTGCTCAACTCAGGGATTGGAGCCCTAATGTCGGCTAAAGAAAATTGATCAACTCAGTGATTGGAGCCCTAATGTCGGTTAAAAGAAAATCACTCAACTCAGGAATTGGAGCCCTAATGTCGGCTAAAAGAAAATCGCTCAACTCAGGGATTGGTGCCCTAATGGCGGCTATAATAAAATTTGCTCAACTCAGGGATTGGAGCCCTAATGTCGGCTAAAAGAAAATCGCTCAACTCAGGGATTGGAGCCCTAATGTCGGTTAAAAGAAAATTCGCTCAACTCCGGGATTGGAGCCCTAGTGTCAGCTAAAAGAAAATCGCTCAACTCAGGGATTGGAGCCCTAATGTCGGCTAAAAGAAAATTTCTCAACTCAGGGATTGGAACCCTAATGTCGGCTAAAAGAAAATTCGCTCAACTCAGGGATTGGAGCCCTAATGTCGGCTAAAGAAAATTGCTCAACTCAGGGATTGGAGCCCTAATGTCGGCTAAAAGAAAATCGCTCAACTCAGGGATTGGAGCCCTAATGTCGGCTAAAAGAAAATCGCTCAACTCAGGGATTGGAGCCCTAATGTCGGCTAAAAAAAATCGCTCAACTCAGGGATTGGAGCCCTAATGTCGGCTAAAAGAAAATTGCTCAACTCAGGGATTGGATCCCTAATGTCGGATAAAGGAAAATCGCTCAACTTAGGGATTGGAGCCCAAATGTCGGCTAAAGGAAAATTTCACAAATCAGGGATTGGGGCCCTAATGTCGGCTAAAAGAAAATTGCTAAACTCAGAGATTGAAGCCCTAATGTCAGCTAAAGAAAAATCGCTCAACTTAGGGATTGGAGCCCTAATATCGGCTAAAAGAAAATTGCTCAACTCAGGGATTGGAGCCCTAATGTCGGCTAAAAGAAAATTGCTCAACTCAGAGATTGAAGCCCTAATGTCGGCTAAAGAAAATTGCTCAACTCAGGGATTGGAGCCCTAATGTCGGCAAAAGAAAATTGCTCAACTCAGGGATTGGAGCCCTAATGTCGGCTAAAAGAAAATCTCTCAACTCAGGGATTGGAGCCCTAATGTCAGCTAAAAGGAAATTCGCTCAACTCAGGGATTGGAGCCCTAATGTCGGCTAAAGGAAAAAATCGCTCAACTCAGGGATTGGAGCCCTAATTGCGGCTAAAGGAAAATTTCTCAACTCAGAGATTGGAGCCCTAATGTCGGCTAAAAGAAAATCGCTCAACTCAGGGATTGGAGCCCAAATGTCGGCTAAAAGAAAATCGCTCAACTAAGGGATTGGAGCCCTAATGTCGGCTAAAAGAAAATTCGCTCAACTCAGGGATTGGAGCCCTAATGTCGGCTAAGAGAAAATTGCTCAATTCAGAGATTGGAGCCCTAATGTCGGCTAAAGAAAATTGCTCAACTCAGAGATTGAAGCCCTAATGTCGGCTAAAGAAAATTGCTCAACTCAGGGATTGGAGCCCTAATGTTGGCTAAAAGAAAATCGCTCAACTCAGGGATTGGAGCCCTAATGTCGGCTAAAAGAAAATCGCTCAACTCAGGGATTGGAGCCCTAATGTCGGCTAAAGGAAAATCGCTCAACTCATGGATTGGAGCCCTAATGTCGGCTAAAAGAAAATTGATCAACTCAAGGATTGGAGCCCTAATGTCGGCTAAAAGAAAATTGCTCAACTCAGGGATTGGAGACCTAATGTCGGCTAAAGGAAACTTGCTCAACTCAGGGATTGGAGTCCTAATGTCGGCTAAAGAAAAATCGCTCTACTCAGGGATTGGAGCCCTAATGTCGGCTAAAGGAAAATCGCTCAACTCAGGGATTGGAGCCCTAATGTCGGCTAAAAGAAACTTGCTCAACTAAGGGTTGGAGCCCTAATGTCGGCTAAAGAAAAATCGCTCAACTCAGGGATTGGAGCCCTAATGTCGGCTAAAGGAAATTTGCTCAACTCAGGGATTGGAGCCCTAATGTCGGCTAAAAGAAAATCGCTCAACTCAGGGATTGGAGCCCGAATGTCGGCTAAATAGAAAATCGCTCAACTCAGGGATTGGAGTGCTAATGTCGGCTAAAAGAAAATTCACTCAACTCAGGGATTGGAGCCCTAATGTCGGCTAAAGGAAAATCGCTCAACTCAAAGATTGGAGCCCTAATGTCGGCTAAAGAAAATTGCTCAACTCAGGGATTGGAGCCCTAATGTCGGCTAAAGAAAATTGCTCAACTCAGGGATTGGAGCCCTAATGTCGGCTAAAGAAAATTGATCAACTCAGTGATTGGAGCCCTAATGTCGGTTAAAAGAAAATCACTCAACTCAGGAATTGGAGCCCTAATGTCGGCTAAAAGAAAATCGCTCAACTCAGGGATTGGTGCCCTAATGGCGGCTATAATAAAATTCGCTCAACTCAGGGATTGGAGCCCTAATGTCGGCTAAAAGTAAATCGCTCAACTCAGGGATTGGAGCCTAAATGTCGGTTAAAAGAAAATTCGCTCAACTCCGGGATTGGAGCCCTAGTGTCAGCTAAAAGAAAATCGCTCAACTCAGGGATTTGAGCCCTAATGTCGGCTAAAAGAAAATCGCTCAACTCAGGGATTGGAGCCTTAATGTCGGCTAAAAGAAAATCGCTCAACTCAGGGATTGGAGCCCTAATGTCGGCTAAAGAAAAATCGCTCAACTCAGGGATTGGAGCCCTAATGTCGGCTAAAAGAAAATTTCTCAACTCAGGGATTGGATCCCTAATGTCGGATAAAGGAAAATCGCTCAACTTAGGGATTGGAGCCCAAATGTCGGCTAAAGGAAAATTTCACAAATCAGGGATTGGGGCCCTAATGTCGGCTAAAAGAAAATTGCTAAACTCAGGGATTGAAGCCCTAATGTCGGCTAAAGAAAAATCGCTCAACTTAGGGATTGGAGCCCTAATATCGGCTAAAAGAAAATTGCTCAACTCAGGGATTGGAGCCCTAATGTCGGCTAAAAGAAAATTGCTCAACTCAGAGATTGAAGCCCTAATGTCGGCTAAAGAAAATTGCTCAACTCAGGGATTGGAGCCCTAATGTCGGCTAAAAGAAAATCTCTCAACTCAGGGATTGGAGCCCTAATATCGGCTAAAAGAAAATCGCTCAACTCAGGGGAAAATCGCTCAACTCAGGGATTGGAGCCCTAATGTCGGCTAAAGGAAAATCGCTCAACTCAGGGATTGGAGCCCTAATGTCGGCTAAAAGAAAATTGCTCAACTCAAGGATTGGAGCCCTAATGTCGGCTAAAAGGAAATTGCTCAACTCAGGGATTGGAGCCCTAATGTCGGCTAAAGGAAACTTGCTCAACTCAGGGATTGGAGCCCTAATGTCGGCTAAAGAAAAATTTCTCAACTCAGGGATTGGTGCCCTAATGTCGGCTAAAGGAAAATCGCTCAACTCAGGGATTGGAGCCCTAATGTCGGCTAAAGAAAAAATCGCTCAACTCAGGAATTGGAGCCCTAATGTCGGCTAAAGGAAAATTGCTCAACTCAGGGATTGGAGCCCTAATGTCGGCTAAAGGAAAATTGCTCAACTCAGGGATTGGAGCCCTAATGTCGGCTAAAAGAAAATCGCTCAACTCAGGGATTGGAGCCCTAATGTCGGCTAAATAGAAAATTGCTCAACTCAGGGATTGGAGCGCTAATGTCGGCTAAAAGAAAATTCGCTCAACTCAGGGATTGGAGCCCTAATGTCGGCTAAAGAAAAATTTCTCAACTCAGGGATTGGAGCCCTAATGTCGACTAAAAGAAAATTGCTCAACTCAGGGATTGGAGCCCTAATGTCGGCTAAAAGAAAATTGCTCAACTCAGAGATTGAAGCCGTAATGTCGGCTAAAGAAAATTGCTCAATTCAGGGATTGGAGCCCTAATGTCGGCAAAAGAAAATTGCTCAACTCAGGGATTGGAGCCCTAATGTCGGCTAAAAGAAAATCTCTCAACTCAGGGATTGGAGCCCTAATGTCAGCTAAAAGGAAATTCGCTCAACTCAGGGATTGGAGCCCTAATGTCGGCTAAAGGAAAATCGCTCAACTCAGGGATTGGAGCCCTAATGTCGGCTAAAGGAAAATTTCTCAACTCAGAGATTGGAGCCCTAATGTCGGCTAAAAGAAAATCGCTCAACTCAGGGATTGGAGCCCAAATGTCGGCTAAAAGAAAATCGTTCAACTAAGGGATTGGAGCCCTAATGTCGGCTAAAAGAAAATTCGCTCAACTCAGGGATTGGAGCCCTAATGTCGGCTAAGAGTAAATTGCTCAATTCAGAGATTGGAGCCCTAATGTCGGCTAAAGAAAATTGCTCAACTCAGAGATTGAAGCCCTAATGTCGGCTAAAGAAAATTGCTCAACTCAGGGATTGGAGCCCTAATGTTGGCTAAAAGAAAATCGCTCAACTCAGGGATTGGAGCCCTAATGTCGGCTAAAGAAAAATTGCTCAACTCAGGGATTGGAGCCCTAATGTCGGCTAAAAGAAAATTGCTCAACTCAGGGATTGGAGCCCTAATGTCGGCTAAAAGAAAATTGCTCAACTCAGAGATTGAAGCCCTAATGTCGGCTAAAGAAAATTGCTCAACTCAGGGATTGGAGCCCTAATGTCGGCAAAAGAAAATTGCTCAACTCAGGGATTGGAGCCCTAATGTCGGCTAAAAGAAAATCTCTCAACTCAGGGATTGGAGCCCTAATGTCAGCTAAAAGGAAATTCGCTCAACTCAGGGATTGGAGCCCTAATGTCGGCTAAAGGAAAATCGCTCAACTCAGGGATTGGAGCCCTAATGTCGGCTAAAAGAAAATCGCTCAACTAAGGGATTGGAGCCCTAATGTCGGCTAAAAGAAAATTCGCTCAACTCAGGGATTGGAGCCCTAATGTCGGCTAAGAGTAAATTGCTCAATTCAGAGATTGGAGCCCTAATGTCGGCTAAAGAAAATTGCTCAACTCAGAGATTGAAGCCCTAATGTCGGCTAAAGAAAATTGCTCAACTCAGGGATTGGAGCCCTAATGTTGGCTAAAAGAAAATCGCTCAACTCAGGGATTGGAGCCCTAATGTCGGCTAAAAGAAAATCGCTCAACTCAGGGATTGGAGCCCTAATGTCGGCTAAAGGAAAATCGCTCAACTCATGGATTGGAGCCCTAATGTCGGCTAAAAGAAAATTGATCAACTCAAGGATTGGAGCCCTAATGTCGGCTAAAAGAAAATTGCTCAACTCAGGGATTGGAGCCCTAATGTCGGCTAAAGGAAACTTGCTCAACTCAGGGATTGGAGTCCTAATGTCAGCTAAAGAAAAATCGCTCTACTCAGGGATTGGAGCCCTAATGCCGGCTAAAGGAAAATCGCTCAACTCAGGGATTGGAGCCCTAATGTCGGCTAAAAGAAACTTGCTCAACTAAGGGTTGGAGCCCTAATGTCGGCTAAAGAAAAATCGCTCAACTCAGAGATTGGAGCCCTAATGTCGGCTAAAGGAAATTTGCTCAACTCAGGGATTGGAGCCCTAATGTCGGCTAAAAGAAAATCGCTCAACTCAGGGATTGGAGCCCGAATGTCGGCTAAATAGAAAATCGCTCAACTCAGGGATTGGAGTGCTAATGTCGGCTAAAAGAAAATTCGCTCAACTCAGGAATTGGAGCCCTAATGTCGGCTAAAGGAAAATCGCTCAACTCAAAGATTGGAGCCCTAATGTCGGCTAAAGAAAATTGCTCAACTCAGGGATTGGAGCCCTAATGTCGGCTAAAGAAAATTGCTCAACTCAGGGATTGGAGCCCTAATGTCGGCTAAAGAAAATTGATCAACTCAGTGATTGGAGCCCTAATGTCGGTTAAAAGAAAATCACTCAACTCAGGAATTGGAGCCCTAATGTCGGCTAAAAGAAAATCGCTCAACTCAGGGATTGGTGCCCTAATGGCGGCTATAATAAAATTCGCTCAACTCAGGGATTGGAGCCCTAATGTCGGCTAAAAGAAAATCGCTCAACTCAGGGATTGGAGCCCTAATGTCGGTTAAAAGAAAATTCGCTCAACTCCGGGATTGGAGCCCTAGTGTCAGCTAAAAGAAAATCGCTCAACTCAGGGATTTGAGCCCTAATGTCGGCTAAAAGAAAATCGCTCAACTCAGGGATTGGAGCCCTAATGTCGGCTAAAAGAAAATCGCTCAACTCAGGGATTGGAGCCCTAATGTCGGCTAAAGAAAAATCGCTCAACTCAGGGATTGGAGCCCTAATGTCGGCTAAAAGAAAATTTCTCAACTCAGGGATTGGATCCCTAATGTCGGATAAAGGAAAATCGCTCAACTTAGGGATTGGAGCCCAAATGTCGGCTAAAGGAAAATTTCACAAATCAGGGATTGGGGCCCTAATGTCGGCTAAAAGAAAATTGCTAAACTCAGGGATTGAAGCCCTAATGTCAGCTAAAGAAAAATCGCTCAACTTAGGGATTGGAGCCCTAATATCGGCTAAAAGAAAATTGCTCAACTCAGGGATTGGAGCCCTAATGTCGGCTAAAAGAAAATTGCTCAACTCAGAGATTGAAGCCCTAATGTCGGCTAAAGAAAATTGCTCAACTCAGGGATTGGAGCCCTAATGTCGGCTAAAAGAAAATCTCTCAACTCAGGGATTGGAGCCCTAATATCGGCTAAAAGAAAATCGCTCAACTCAGGGGAAAATCGCTCAACTCAGGGATTGGAGCCCTAATGTCGGCTAAAGGAAAATCGCTCAACTCAGGGATTGGAGCCCTAATGTCGGCTAAAAGAAAATTGCTCAACTCAAAGATTGGAGCCTTAATGTCGGCTAAAAGGAAATTGCTCAACTCAGGGATTGGAGCCCTAATGTCGGCTAAAGGAAAATCGCTCAACTCAGGGATTGGAGCCCTAATGTCGGCTAAAAGAAAATCGCTCAACTCAGGGGAAAATCGCTCAACTCAGGGATTGGAGCCCTAATGTCGGCTAAAGGAAAATCGCTCAACTCAGGGATTGGAGCCCTAATGTCGGCTAAAAGAAAATTGCTCAACTCAAAGATTGGAGCCTTAATGTCGGCTAAAAGGAAATTCGCTCAACTCAGGGATTGGAGCCCTAATGTCGGCTAAAGGAAAATCGCTCAACTCAGGGATTGGAGCCCTAATGTCGGCTAAAAGAAAATCGCTCAACTAAGGGATTGGAGCCCTAATGTCGGCTAAAAGAAAATTCGCTCAACTCAGGGATTGGAGCCCTAATGTCGGCTAAGAGTAAATTGCTCAATTCAGAGATTGGAGCCCTAATGTCGGCTAAAGAAAATTGCTCAACTCAGAGATTGAAGCCCTAATGTCGGCTAAAGAAAATTGCTCAACTCAGGGATTGGAGCCCTAATGTTGGCTAAAAGAAAATCGCTCAACTCAGGGATTGGAGCCCTAATGTCGGCTAAAAGAAAATCGCTCAACTCAGGGATTGGAGCCCTAATGTCGGCTAAAGGAAAATCGCTCAACTCATGGATTGGAGCCCTAATGTCGGCTAAAAGAAAATTGATCAACTCAAGGATTGGAGCCCTAATGTCGGCTAAAAGAAAATTGCTCAACTCAGGGATTGGAGCCCTAATGTCGGCTAAAGGAAACTTGCTCAACTCAGGGATTGGAGTCCTAATGTCAGCTAAAGAAAAATCGCTCTACTCAGGGATTGGAGCCCTAATGCCGGCTAAAGGAAAATCGCTCAACTCAGGGATTGGAGCCCTAATGTCGGCTAAAAGAAACTTGCTCAACTAAGGGTTGGAGCCCTAATGTCGGCTAAAGAAAAATCGCTCAACTCAGAGATTGGAGCCCTAATGTCGGCTAAAGGAAATTTGCTCAACTCAGGGATTGGAGCCCTAATGTCGGCTAAAAGAAAATCGCTCAACTCAGGGATTGGAGCCCGAATGTCGGCTAAATAGAAAATCGCTCAACTCAGGGATTGGAGTGCTAATGTCGGCTAAAAGAAAATTCGCTCAACTCAGGAATTGGAGCCCTAATGTCGGCTAAAGGAAAATCGCTCAACTCAAAGATTGGAGCCCTAATGTCGGCTAAAGAAAATTGCTCAACTCAGGGATTGGAGCCCTAATGTCGGCTAAAGAAAATTGCTCAACTCAGGGATTGGAGCCCTAATGTCGGCTAAAGAAAATTGATCAACTCAGTGATTGGAGCCCTAATGTCGGTTAAAAGAAAATCACTCAACTCAGGAATTGGAGCCCTAATGTCGGCTAAAAGAAAATCGCTCAACTCAGGGATTGGTGCCCTAATGGCGGCTATAATAAAATTCGCTCAACTCAGGGATTGGAGCCCTAATGTCGGCTAAAAGAAAATCGCTCAACTCAGGGATTGGAGCCCTAATGTCGGTTAAAAGAAAATTCGCTCAACTCCGGGATTGGAGCCCTAGTGTCAGCTAAAAGAAAATCGCTCAACTCAGGGATTTGAGCCCTAATGTCGGCTAAAAGAAAATCGCTCAACTCAGGGATTGGAGCCCTAATGTCGGCTAAAAGAAAATCGCTCAACTCAGGGATTGGAGCCCTAATGTCGGCTAAAGAAAAATCGCTCAACTCAGGGATTGGAGCCCTAATGTCGGCTAAAAGAAAATTTCTCAACTCAGGGATTGGATCCCTAATGTCGGATAAAGGAAAATCGCTCAACTTAGGGATTGGAGCCCAAATGTCGGCTAAAGGAAAATTTCACAAATCAGGGATTGGGGCCCTAATGTCGGCTAAAAGAAAATTGCTAAACTCAGGGATTGAAGCCCTAATGTCAGCTAAAGAAAAATCGCTCAACTTAGGGATTGGAGCCCTAATATCGGCTAAAAGAAAATTGCTCAACTCAGGGATTGGAGCCCTAATGTCGGCTAAAAGAAAATTGCTCAACTCAGAGATTGAAGCCCTAATGTCGGCTAAAGAAAATTGCTCAACTCAGGGATTGGAGCCCTAATGTCGGCTAAAAGAAAATCTCTCAACTCAGGGATTGGAGCCCTAATATCGGCTAAAAGAAAATCGCTCAACTCAGGGGAAAATCGCTCAACTCAGGGATTGGAGCCCTAATGTCGGCTAAAGGAAAATCGCTCAACTCAGGGATTGGAGCCCTAATGTCGGCTAAAAGAAAATTGCTCAACTCAAAGATTGGAGCCTTAATGTCGGCTAAAAGGAAATTGCTCAACTCAGGGATTGGAGCCCTAATGTCGGCTAAAGGAAACTTGCTCAACTCAGGGATTGGAGCCCTAATGTCGGCTAAAGAAAAATTTCTCAACTCAGGGATTGGAGCCCTAATGTCGGCTAAAGGAAAATCGCTCAACTCAGGGATTGGAGCCCTAATGTCGGCTAAAGAAAAAATCGCTCAACTCAGGAATTGGAGCCCTAATGTCGGCTAAAGGAAAATTGCTCAACTCAGGGATTGGAGCCCTAATGTCGGCTAAAAGAAAATCGCTCAACTCAGGGATTGGAGCCCTAATGTCGGCTAAATAGAAAATTGCTCAACTCAGGGATTGGAGCGCTAATGTCGGCTAAAAGAAAATTCGCTCAACTCAGGGATTGCAGCCCTAATGTCGGCTAAAGGAAATTGCTCAACTCAGGGATTGAAGCCCTAATGTCGGCTAAAGAAAATTGCTCAACTCAGGGATTGGATCCCTAATGTCGGCTAAAAGAAAATCGCTCAACTCAGGGATTGGAGCCCTAATGTCATCTAAAATAAAATTCGCTCAACTCAGAGATTGGAGCCCTAATGTCGGCTAAAAGAAAATCGCTCAACTCAGGGATTGGAGCCCTAATGTCGGTTAAAAGAAAATTCGCTCAACTCAGGGATTGGAGCCCTAGTGTCGTCTAAAAGAAAATCGCTCAACTCAGGGATTGGAGCCCTAATGTCGGCTAAAAGAAAATCGCTCAACTCAGGGATTGGAGCCCTAATGTCGGCTAAAGGAAAATTCGCTCAACTCAGGGATTGGAGCTCTAATGTCGGCTAAAGGAAAATTGCTCAACTCAGGGATTGAAGCCCTAATGTCGGCTAAAAGAAAATCGCTCAACTTAGGGATTGGAGCCCTAATGTCGGCTAAAAGAAAATTCGCTCAACTCCGGGATTGGAGCCCTAATGTCGGCTAAAGGAAAATTACTCAACTGAGGGATTGGAGCCCTAAAGTCGGCTAAAAGGAAATTGCTCAACTCATGGATTGGATCCCTAATGTCGGATAAAGGAAAATCGCTCAACTTAGGGATTTGAGCCCTAATGTCGGCTAAAGGAAAATTGCTCAAATCAGGGATTGGATCCCTAATGTCGGCTAAAAGAAAATTGCTCAACTCAGGGATTGGAACTCTAATGTCGGCTAAAAGAAAATTGCTCAACTCAGGGATTGGAGCCCTAATGTCGTCTAAAAGAAAATTGCCCAACTCAGAGATTGGAGTCCTAATGTCAGCTAAAGAAAATTGCTCAACTCAGGGATTGAAGCCCTAATGTCGGCTAAAGAAAATTGCTCAACTCAGAGATTGGAGCCCTAATGTCGGCTAAAAGAAAATCGCTCAACTCAGGGATTGGAGCCCTAATGTCGGCTAAAAGAAAATCGCTCAACTCAGGGATTGGAGCCCTAATGTCGGCTAAAGAAAAATCGCTCAACTCAGGGATTGGAGCCCTAATGTCGGCTAAAAGAAAATTGCTTAACTCAAGGATTGGATCCCTAATGTCGGCTAAAAGAAAATTGCTCAATTCAGGGATTGGAGCCCGAATTTCGGCTAAAAGAAACTTGCTCAACTAAGGGATTGGAGCCCTAATGTCGGCTAAAGAAAAATCGCACAACTCAGGAATTGGAGCCCTAATGTCGGCTAAAGGAAAATTGCTCAACTCAGGGATTGGAGCCCTAACGTCGGCTAAAAGAAAATCGCTCAACTCAGGGATTGGAGCCCTAATGTCGTCTAAATAGAAAATTGCTCAACTCAGGGATTGGAGCGCTAATGTCGGCTAAAAGAAAATTCGCTCAACTTAGGGATTGCAGCCCTAACGTCGGCTAAAAGAAAATCCCTCAACTCAGGGATTGGAGCCCTAATGTCGGCTAAAGGAAACTTTCTCAACTCAGGGATTGGAGCCCTAATGTCGGCTAAAGAAAAATCGCTCAACTCAGGAATTGGAGCCCTAATGTCATCTAAAATAAAATTCGCTCAACTCAGAGATTGGAGCCCTAATGTCGGCTAAAAGAAAATCGCTCAACTCAGGGATTGGAGCCCTAATGTCGGCTAAAAGAAACTTGCTCCACTAAGGGATTGGAGCCCTAATGTCGGCTAAAGAAAAATCGCTCAACTCAGGAATTGGAGCCCTAATGTCGGCTAAAGGAAAATTGCTCAACTCAGGGATTGAAGCCCTAATGTCGGCTAAAAGAAAATCACTCAACTCAGGGATTGGAGCACTAATGTCGGCTAAATAGAAAATTGCTCAACTCAGGGATTGGAGCGCTAATGTTGGCTAAAAGAAAATTCACTCAACTCAGGGATTGCAACCCTAATGTCGGCTAAAGGAAATTGCTCAACTCAGGGATTGAAGCCCTAATGTCGGCTAAAGAAAATTGCTCAACTCAGGGATTGGAGCCCTAATGTCGGCTAAAAGAAAATCACTCAACTCAGGGATTGGAGCCCTAATGTCGGCTAAAATAAAATTCGCTCAACTCAGGGATTGGAGCCCTAATGTCGGCTAAAAGAAAATTGCTCAACTCAGGGATTGGAGCCCGAATGTCGGCTAAAAGAAACTTGCTCAACTAAGGGATTGGAGCCCTAATGTCGGCTAAAGAAAAATCGCTCAACTCAGGAATTGGAGCCCTAATGTCGGGTAAAGGAAAATTGCTCAACTCAGGGATTGGAGCCCTAATGTCGGCTAAAAGAAAATCGCTCAACTCAGGGATTGTAGCCCTAATGTCGGCTAAATAGAAAATTGCTCAACTCAGGGATTGGAGCCCTAATGTCGGCTAAAAGAAAATCGCTCAACTCGGGGATTGGAGCCCTAATGTCGGCTAAAGGAAAATTGCTCAAATCAGGGATTGGATCCCTAATGTCGGCTAAAAGAAAATTGCTCAACTCAGAAATTGGAGCTCTAATGTCGGCTAAAAGAAAATTGCTCAACTCAGGGATTGGAGCCCTAATGTCGGCTAAAAGAAAATTGCTCAACTCAGAGATTAGAGCCCTAATGTCGGCTAAAGAAAATTGCTTAACTCAAGGATTGGATCCCTAATGTCGGCTAAAAGAAAATTCGCTCAACTCAGGGATTGGAGCGCTAATGTCGGCTAAAAGAAAATTCGCTCAACTCAGGGATTGGAGCCCTAATGTCGGCTAAAAGAAAATCGCTCAACTCAGGGATTGGAGCCCTAATGTCGGTTAAAAGAAAATTCGCTCAACTCAGGGATTGGAGCCCTAGTGTCGGCTAAAAGAAAATCGCTCAACTCAGGAATTGGAGCCCTAATGTCGGCTAAAAGGAAATTCGCTCAACTCAGGGATTGGAGCCCTAATGTCGGCTAAAAGAAAATTCGCTCAACTCAGGGATTGGAGCCCTAATGTCGGCTAAAAGAAAATCGCTCAACTCAGGGATTGGAGCCCTAATGTCGGCTAAATAGAAAATTGCTCAACTCAGGGATTGGAGCTCTAATGTCGTCTAAAAGAAAATTCGCTCAACTCAGGAATTGCAGCCCTAATGTCGGCTAAAGGAAATTGCTCAACTCAGGGATTGAAGCCCTAATGTCGGCTAAAGAAAATTGCTCAACTCAGGGATTGGAGCCCTAATGTCGGCCAAAAGAAAATCGCTCAACTCAGGGATTGGAGCCCTAATGTCGGCTAAAATAAAATTCGCTCAACTCAGGGATTGGAGCCCTAGTGTCGGCTAAAAGAAAATCGCTCAACTCAGGAATTGGAGCCCTAATGTCGGCTAAAAGGAAATTCGCTCAACTCAGGGATTGGAGCCCTAATGTCGGCTAAAAGAAAAATCGCTCAACTCAGGAATTGGAGCCCTAATGTCGGCTAAAGGAAAATTGCTCAACTCAGGGATTGGAGCCCTAATGTCGGCTAAAAGAAAATCGCTCAACTCAGGGATTGTAGCCCTAATGTCGGCTAAATAGAAAATTGCTCAACTCAGGGATTGGAGCCCTAATGTCGGCTAAAAGAAAATCGCTCAACTCAGGGATTGGAGCCCTAATGTCGGCTAAAAGAAAATCGCTCAACTCAGGGATTGGAGCCCTAATGTCGGCTAAAAGAAAATCGCTCAACTCAGGGATTGGAGCCCTAATGTCGGCTAAAAGAAAATCGCTCAACTCAGGGATTGGAGCCCTAATGTCGGCTAAAAGAAAATCGCTCAACTCAGGGATTGGAGCCCTAATGTCGGCTAAAAGAAAATCGCTCAACTCAGGGATTGGAGCCCTAATGTCGGCTAAAAGAAAATCGCTCAACTCAGGGATTGGAGCCCTAATGTCGGCTAAAAGAAAATCGCTCAACTCAGGGATTGGAGCCCTAATGTCGGCTAAAAGAAAATCGCTCAACTCAGGGATTGGAGCCCTAATGTCGGCTAAAAGAAAATCGCTCAACTCAGGGATTGGAGCCCTAATGTCGGCTAAAGGAAAATTGCTCAAATCAGGGATTGGATCCCTAATGTCGGCTAAAAAAAATTGCTCAACTCAGGGATTGGAGCTCTAATGTCGGCTAAAAGAAAATTGCTCAACTCAGGGATTGGAGCCCTAATGTCGGCTAAAAGAAAATTGCTCAACTCAGAGATTAGAGCCCTAATGTCGGCTAAAGAAAATTGCTCAACTCAGGGATTGAAGCCCTAATGTCGGCTAAAGAAAATTGCTCAACTCAGGGATTGGAGCCCTAATGTCGGCTAAAAGAAAATCGCTCAACTCAGGGATTGGAGCCCTAATGTCGGCTAAAAGAAAATCGCTCAACTCAGGGATTGGAGCCCTAATGTCGGCTAAAGAAAAATCGCTCAACTCAGGGATTGGAGCCCTAATGTCGGCTAAAAGAAAATTGCTTAACTCAAGGATTGGATCCCTAATGTCGGCTAAATGAAACTTGCTCAACTAAGGGATTGGAGCCCTAATGTCGGCTAAAGAAAAATCGCTCAACTCAGGAATTGGAGCCCTAATGTCGGCTAAAGGAAAATTGCTCAACTCAGGGATTGGAGCCCTAATGTCGGCTAAAAGAAAATTGCTCAACTCAGGGATTGGAGCCCTAATGTCGGCTAAATAGAAAATTGCTCAACTCAGGGATTGGAGTGCTAATGTCGGCTAAAAGAAAATTCGCTCAACTCAGGGATTGCAGCTCTAATGTCGGCTAAAAGAAAATCGCTCAACTCAGGGATTGGAGCCCTAATGTCGGCTAAAGGAAACTTGCTCAACTCAGGGATTGGAGCCCTAATGTCGGCTAAAGAAAAATTACTCAACTCAGGGATTGGAGCCCTAATGTCGGCTAAAGAAAAATCGCTCAACTCATGGATTGGAGCCCTAATGTAGGCTAAAAGAAACTTGCTCAACTAAAGGATTGGAGCCCTAATGTCGGCTAAAGAAAAATCGCTCAACTCAGGAATTGGAGCCCTAATGTCGGCTAAAGGAAAATTGCTCAACTCAGGGATTGGAGCCCTAATGTCGGCTAAAATAAAATCGCTCAACTCAGGGATTGGAGCCCTAATGTCGGCTAAATAGAAAATTGCTCAACTCAGGGATTGGAGCTCTAATGTCGTCTAAAAGAAAATTCGCTCAACTCAGGAATTGCAGCCCTAATGTCGGCTAAAGGAAATTGCTCAACTCAGGGATTGAAGCCCTAATGTCGGCTAAAGAAAATTGCTCAACTCAGGGATTGGAGCCCTAATGTCGGCCAAAAGAAAATCGCTCAACTCAGGGATTGGAGCCCTAATGTCGGCTAAAATAAAATTCGCTCAACTCAGGGATTGGAGCCCTAATGTCGGCTAAAAGAAAATTGCTCAACTCAGGGATTGGAGCCCAAATGTTGGCTAAAAGAAACTTGCTCAACTAAGGGATTGGAGCCCTAATATAGGCTAAAGAAAAATCGCTCAACTCAGGAATTGGAGCCCTAATGTCGGCTAAAGGAAAATTGCTCAACTCAGGGATTGGAGCCCTAATGTCGGCTAAAAGAAAATCGCTCAACTCAGGGATTGTAGCCCTAATGTCGGCTAAATAGAAAATTGCTCAACTCAGGGATTGGAGCCCTAATGTCGGCTAAAAGAAAATCGCTCAACTCAGGGATTGGAGCCCTAATGTCGGCTAAAGAAAACTTGCTCAACTCAGGGATTGGAGCCCTAATGTCGGCTAAAGAAAAATAGCTCAACTCAGGGATTGGATCCCTAATGTCGGCTTAAGGAAAATCGCTCAACTCAGGGATTGGAGCCCTAATGTCGGCTAAAAGAAACTTGCTCAACTAAGGGATTGGAGCCCTAATGTCGGCTAAAGAAAAATCGCTCAATTCAGGAATTGGAGCCCTAATGTCGGCTAAAGGAAAATTGCTCAACTCAGGGATTGGAGCCCTAATGTCGGCTAAAAGAAAATCGCTCAACTCCGGGATTGGAGCCCTAATGCCGGCTAAAGGAAAATCGCTCAACTCAGGGATTGGAGCCCTAATGTCGGCTAAAAGAAACTTGCTCAACTAAGGGATTGGAGCCCTAATGTCGGCTAAAGAAAAATCGCTCAACTCAGGAATTGGAGCCCTAATGTCGGCTAAAGGAAAATTGCTCAACTCAGGGATTGGAGCCCTAATGTCGGCTAAAAGAAAATCGCTCAACTCAAGGATTGGAGCCCTAATGCCGGCTAAAAGAAAATCGCTCAACTCAGGGATTGGAGCCCTAATGTCAGCTAAAGGAAAATCGCTCAACTCAGGGATTGGAGCGCTAATGTCGGCTAAAAGAAAATTGCTCAACTCAAGGATTGGAGCCTTAATGTCGGCTAAAAGAAAATTGCTCAACTCAGGGATTGGAGCCCTAATGTCGCCTAGAGGAAACTTGCTCAACTCAGGGATTGGAGCCCTAATGTCGGCTAAAGAAAAATCGCTCAACTCAGGGATTGGAGCCCTAATGTCGACTAAAGGAAAATTGCTCAACTCAGGGATTGGAGCCCTAATGTCGGCTAAAAGAAACTTGCTCAACTGAGGGATTGGAGCCCTAATGTCGGCTAAAGAAAAATCCCTCAACTCAGGGATTGGAGCCCTAATGTCGGCTAAAGGAAAATCGCTCAACTCAGGGATTGGAGCCCTAATGTCGGCTAAAGGAAAATTGCTCAAATCAGGGATTAGAGCCTTAATGTCAGTGAAAAGAAAATCGCTCCACTTAGGGATTGGAGCCCTAAAGTCGGCTAAAATAAAATTCGCTCAACTAAGGGATTGGAGACCTAATGTCGGCTAAAGAAAAATCGCTCAACATAGGGATTGGAGCCCTAATGTTGGCTAAAGGAAAATTGCTCAACTCAGGGATTGGAGCCCTAATGTCGGTTAAAAGAAAATTCGCTCAACTCAGGGATTTGAGCGCTAATGTCGGCTAAAAGAAAATTCGCTCAACTCAGGGATTGGAGCCCTAATGTCGGCTAAAAGAAAATCGCTCAACTCAGGGATTGGAGCCCTAATGTCGGTTAAAAGAAAATTCGCTCAACTCAGGGATTGGAGCCCTAGTGTCGGCTAAAAGAAAATCGCTCAACTCAGGAATTGGAGCCCTAATGTCGGCTAAAAGGAAATTCGCTCAACTCAGGGATTGGAGCCCTAATGTCGGCTAAAAGAAAATTCGCTCAACTCAGGGATTGGAGCCCTAATGTCGGCTAAAGGAAAATTGCTCAACTCAGGGATTGAAGCCCTAATGTCGGCTAAAAGAAAATCGCTCAACTCAGGGATTGGAGCCCTAATGTCGGCTAAAAGAAAATTCGCTCAACTCAGGGATTGGAGCCCTAATGTCGGCTAAAGGAAAATCGCTCAACTCAGGGATTGGAGCCCTAATGTCGGCTAAAAGAAAATTGCTTAACTCAGGGATTAGATCCCTAATGACGGATAAAGGAAAATCGCTCAACTTAGGGATTGGAGCCCTAATGTCGGCTAAAGGAAAATTGTTCAAATCAGGGATTGGAGCCCTAATGTCGGCTAAAAGAAAATTGCTCAACTCAGGGATTGGAGCCCTAATGTCGGCGAAAAGAAAATTGCTCAACTCAGGGATTGGAGAGCTAATGTCGGCTAAAAGAAAATTCGCTCAACTCAGGGATTGCATCCCTAATGTCGGCTAAAGAAAAATCGCTCAACTCAGGGATTGGAGCCCTAATGTCTGCTAAATGAAAATTGTTCAACTCAGGGATTGGATCCCTAATGTCGGATAAAGGAAAATCGCTCAACTTAGGGATTGGATCCCTAATGTCGGCTAAAGGAAAATTGCTCAAATCAGGGATTGGAGACCTAATATCGGCTAAAAGAAAATTGCTCAACTCAGGGATGGGAGCCCTAATGTCGGCTAAAAGAAAATTGCTCAACTCAGGGATTGGAGCCCTAACGTCGGCTAAAAGAAAATTGCTCAACTCAGAGATTGGAGCCCTAATGTCGGCTAAAGAAAATTGCTCAACTCAGGGATTGAAGCCCTAATGTCGGCTAAAGAAAATTGCTCAACTCAGGGATTGGAGCCCTAATGTCGGCTAAAAGAAAATCGCTCAACTCAGGGATTGGAGCCCTAATGTCGGCTAAAGGAAAATCGCTCAACTCAGGTATTGGAGCCCTAATGTTAGCTAAAGGAAAATCGTTCAACTCAGGGATTGGAGCCCTAATGTCGGCTAAAAGAAAATTGCTCAACTCAAGGATTGAAGCCCTAATGTCGGCTAAAAGAAAATTGCTCAACTCAGGGATTGGAGCCCTAATGTCGCCTAAAGGAAACTTGCTCAACTCAGGGATTGGAGCCCTAATGTCGGTTAAAGAAAAATCGCTCAACTCAGGGATTGGAGCCTAATGTCGGCTAAAGGAAAATCGCTCAACTCAGGGATTGGAGCCCTAATGTCGGCTAAAAGAAACTTGCTCAACTGAGGGATTGGAGCCCTAATGTCGGCTAAAGAAAAACCCCTCAACTCGGGGATTGGAGCCCTAATGTCGGCTAAAGGAAAATCGCTCAACTCAGGGATTGGAGCCCTAATCTCGGCTAAAGGAAAATTGCTCAAATCAGGGATTGGAGCCCTAATGTCGGCTATAAGAAAATCGCTCAACTCAGGGATTGGAGCCCTAATGTCGGCTAAAAGAAACTTGCTCAATTGAGGGATTGGAGCCCTAATGTCGCCTAAAGGAAACTTGCTCAACTCAGGGATTGGAGCCCTAATGTCGGCTAAAGAAAAATCGCTCAACTCAGGGATTGGAGCCCTAATGTCGGCTAAAGGAAAATCGCTCAACTCAGGGATTGGAGCCCTAATGTCGGCTAAAAGAAACTTGCTCAACTGAGGGATTGGAGCCCTAATGTCGGCTAAAGAAAAACCCCTCAACTCGGGGATTGGAGCCCTAATGTCGGCTAAAGGAAAATCGCTCAACTCAGAGATTGGAGCCCTAATCTCGGCTAAAGGAAAATTGCTCAAATCAGGGATTGGAGCCCTAATGTCGGCTATAAGAAAATCGCTCAACTCAGGGATTGGAGCCCTAATGTCGGCTAAAATAAAATTCGCTCAACTCAGGGATTGGAGCCCTAATGTCAGCTAAAAGAAAATCGTTCAACTCAGGGATTGGAGCCCTAATGTCGGTTAAAAGAAAATTCGCTCAACTCAGGGATTGGAGCCCTAGTGTCGGCTAAAAGAAAATCGCTCAACTCAGGGATTGGAACCCTAATGTCGGCTAAAAGGAAATTCGCTCAACTCAGGGATTGGAGCCTTAATGTTGTCTAAAAGAAAATTCGTTCAACACAGGGATTGGAGCCCTAATGTCGGCTAAAAAAAATCGCTCAACTCAGGGATTGGAGCCCTAATGTCGGCTAAAAGGAAATTCGCTCAACTCAGGGATTGGAGCCCTAATGTCGGCTAAAGGAAAATTCCTCAACTCAGGGATTGGAGCCGTAATGTCGGCTAAAAGAAAATCGCTAAACTCAGGGATTGGAGCCGTAATGTCGGCTAAAAGAAAATCGCTCAACTCAGGGATTGGAGCCCTAATGTCGGCTAAAAGAAAATTCGCTCAACTCAGGGATTGGAGCCCTAATGTCGGCTAAAGGAAAATTGCTCAATTCAGGTATTGGAGCCGTAATGTCGGCTAAAAGAAAATTGCTCAACTCTGGGATTGGAGCCCTAATGTCGGCTAAAGGAAAATTGCTCAAATTAGGGATTGGAGCCCTAATGTCGGCTATAAGAAAATCGCTCAACTCAGGGATTGGAGCCCTAATGTCGGCTAAAGAAAATTGCTCAACTCAGGGATTGGAGCCCTAATGTCGGCTAAAGGAAAATTGCTCAAATCAGGGATTGGAGCCCTAATGTCGGCTATAAGAAAATCGCTCAACTCAGGGATTGGAGCCCTAATGTCGGCTAAAAGAAACTTGCTCAACTGAGGGATTGGAGCCCTAATGTCGCCTAAAGGAAACTTGCTCAACTCAGGGATTGGAGCCCTAATGTCGGCTAAAGAAAAATCGCTCAACTCAGGGATTGGAGCCCTAATGTCGGCTAAAGGAAAATCGCTCAACCCAGGGATTGGAGCCCTAATGTCGGCTAAAAGAAACTTGCTCAACTGAGGGATTGGAGCCCTAATGTCGGCTAAAGAAAAACCCCTCAACTCGGGGATTGGAGCCCTAATGTCGGCTAAAGGAAAATCGCTCAACTCAGGGATTGGAGCCCTAATCTCGGCTAAAGGAAAATTGCTCAAATCAGGGATTGGAGCCCTAATGTCGGCTATAAGAAAATCGCTCAACTCAGGGATTGGAGCCCTAATGTCGGCTAAAATAAAATTCGCTCAACTCAGGGATTGGAGCCCTAATGTCAGCTAAAAGAAAATCGCTCAACTCAGGGATTGGAGCCCTAATGTCGGTTAAAAGAAAATTCGCTCAACTCAAGGATTGGAGCCCTAGTGTCGGCTAAAAGAAAATCGCTCAACTCAGGGATTGGAACCCTAATGTCGGCTAAAAGGAAATTCGCTCAACTCAGGGATTGGAGCCCTAATGTCGTCTAAAAGAAAATTCGTTCAACTCAGGGATTGGAGCCCTAATGTCGGCTAAAAGAAAATCGCTCAACTCAGGAATTGGAGCCCTAATGTCGGCTAAAAGGAAATTCGCTCAACTCAGGGATTGGAGCCCTAATGTCGGCTAAAAGAAAATTCGCTCAACTCAGGGATTGGAGCCCTAATGTCGGCTAAAGGAAAATTGCTCAACTCAGGGATTGAAGCCCTAATGTCGGCTAAAAGAAAATCGCTCAACTCAGGGATTGGAGCCCTAATGTCGGCTAAAAGAAAATTCGCTCAACTCAGGGATTGGAGCCCTAATGTCGGCTAAAGGAAAATCGCTCAACTCAGGGATTGGAGCCCTAATGTCGGCTAAAAGAAAATTGCTTAACTCAGGGATTAGATCCCTAATGACGGATAAAGGAAAATCGCTCAACTTAGGGATTGGAGCCCTAATGTCGGCTAAAGGAAAATTGTTCAAATCAGGGATTGGAGCCCTAATGTCGGCTAAAAGAAAATTGCTCAACTCAGGGATTGGAGCCCTAATGTCGGCGAAAAGAAAATTGCTCAACTCAGGGATTGGAGAGCTAATGTCGGCTAAAAGAAAATTCGCTCAACTCAGGGATTGCATCCCTAATGTCGGCTAAAGAAAAATCGCTCAACTCAGGGATTGGAGCCCTAATGTCTGCTAAATGAAAATTGTTCAACTCAGGGATTGGATCCCTAATGTCGGATAAAGGAAAATCGCTCAACTTAGGGATTGGATCCCTAATGTCGGCTAAAGGAAAATTGCTCAAATCAGGGATTGGAGACCTAATATCGGCTAAAAGAAAATTGCTCAACTCAGGGATGGGAGCCCTAATGTCGGCTAAAAGAAAATTGCTCAACTCAGGGATTGGAGCCCTAACGTCGGCTAAAAGAAAATTGCTCAACTCAGAGATTGGAGCCCTAATGTCGGCTAAAGAAAATTGCTCAACTCAGGGATTGAAGCCCTAATGTCGGCTAAAGAAAATTGCTCAACTCAGGGATTGGAGCCCTAATGTCGGCTAAAAGAAAATCGCTCAACTCAGGGATTGGAGCCCTAATGTCGGCTAAAGGAAAATCGCTCAACTCAGGTATTGGAGCCCTAATGTTAGCTAAAGGAAAATCGTTCAACTCAGGGATTGGAGCCCTAATGTCGGCTAAAAGAAAATTGCTCAACTCAAGGATTGAAGCCCTAATGTCGGCTAAAAGAAAATTGCTCAACTCAGGGATTGGAGCCCTAATGTCGCCTAAAGGAAACTTGCTCAACTCAGGGATTGGAGCCCTAATGTCGGTTAAAGAAAAATCGCTCAACTCAGGGATTGGAGCCTAATGTCGGCTAAAGGAAAATCGCTCAACTCAGGGATTGGAGCCCTAATGTCGGCTAAAAGAAACTTGCTCAACTGAGGGATTGGAGCCCTAATGTCGGCTAAAGAAAAACCCCTCAACTCGGGGATTGGAGCCCTAATGTCGGCTAAAGGAAAATCGCTCAACTCAGGGATTGGAGCCCTAATCTCGGCTAAAGGAAAATTGCTCAAATCAGGGATTGGAGCCCTAATGTCGGCTATAAGAAAATCGCTCAACTCAGGGATTGGAGCCCTAATGTCGGCTAAAAGAAACTTGCTCAATTGAGGGATTGGAGCCCTAATGTCGCCTAAAGGAAACTTGCTCAACTCAGGGATTGGAGCCCTAATGTCGGCTAAAGAAAAATCGCTCAACTCAGGGATTGGAGCCCTAATGTCGGCTAAAGGAAAATCGCTCAACTCAGGGATTGGAGCCCTAATGTCGGCTAAAAGAAACTTGCTCAACTGAGGGATTGGAGCCCTAATGTCGGCTAAAGAAAAACCCCTCAACTCGGGGATTGGAGCCCTAATGTCGGCTAAAGGAAAATCGCTCAACTCAGAGATTGGAGCCCTAATCTCGGCTAAAGGAAAATTGCTCAAATCAGGGATTGGAGCCCTAATGTCGGCTATAAGAAAATCGCTCAACTCAGGGATTGGAGCCCTAATGTCGGCTAAAATAAAATTCGCTCAACTCAGGGATTGGAGCCCTAATGTCAGCTAAAAGAAAATCGTTCAACTCAGGGATTGGAGCCCTAATGTCGGTTAAAAGAAAATTCGCTCAACTCAGGGATTGGAGCCCTAGTGTCGGCTAAAAGAAAATCGCTCAACTCAGGGATTGGAACCCTAATGTCGGCTAAAAGGAAATTCGCTCAACTCAGGGATTGGAGCCTTAATGTTGTCTAAAAGAAAATTCGTTCAACACAGGGATTGGAGCCCTAATGTCGGCTAAAAAAAATCGCTCAACTCAGGGATTGGAGCCCTAATGTCGGCTAAAAGGAAATTCGCTCAACTCAGGGATTGGAGCCCTAATGTCGGCTAAAGGAAAATTCCTCAACTCAGGGATTGGAGCCGTAATGTCGGCTAAAAGAAAATCGCTAAACTCAGGGATTGGAGCCGTAATGTCGGCTAAAAGAAAATCGCTCAACTCAGGGATTGGAGCCCTAATGTCGGCTAAAAGAAAATTCGCTCAACTCAGGGATTGGAGCCCTAATGTCGGCTAAAGGAAAATTGCTCAATTCAGGTATTGGAGCCGTAATGTCGGCTAAAAGAAAATTGCTCAACTCTGGGATTGGAGCCCTAATGTCGGCTAAAGGAAAATTGCTCAAATTAGGGATTGGAGCCCTAATGTCGGCTATAAGAAAATCGCTCAACTCAGGGATTGGAGCCCTAATGTCGGCTAAAGAAAATTGCTCAACTCAGGGATTGGAGCCCTAATGTCGGCTAAAGGAAAATTGCTCAAATCAGGGATTGGAGCCCTAATGTCGGCTATAAGAAAATCGCTCAACTCAGGGATTGGAGCCCTAATGTCGGCTAAAAGAAACTTGCTCAACTGAGGGATTGGAGCCCTAATGTCGCCTAAAGGAAACTTGCTCAACTCAGGGATTGGAGCCCTAATGTCGGCTAAAGAAAAATCGCTCAACTCAGGGATTGGAGCCCTAATGTCGGCTAAAGGAAAATCGCTCAACCCAGGGATTGGAGCCCTAATGTCGGCTAAAAGAAACTTGCTCAACTGAGGGATTGGAGCCCTAATGTCGGCTAAAGAAAAACCCCTCAACTCGGGGATTGGAGCCCTAATGTCGGCTAAAGGAAAATCGCTCAACTCAGGGATTGGAGCCCTAATCTCGGCTAAAGGAAAATTGCTCAAATCAGGGATTGGAGCCCTAATGTCGGCTATAAGAAAATCGCTCAACTCAGGGATTGGAGCCCTAATGTCGGCTAAAATAAAATTCGCTCAACTCAGGGATTGGAGCCCTAATGTCAGCTAAAAGAAAATCGCTCAACTCAGGGATTGGAGCCCTAATGTCGGTTAAAAGAAAATTCGCTCAACTCAAGGATTGGAGCCCTAGTGTCGGCTAAAAGAAAATCGCTCAACTCAGGGATTGGAACCCTAATGTCGGCTAAAAGGAAATTCGCTCAACTCAGGGATTGGAGCCCTAATGTCGTCTAAAAGAAAATTCGTTCAACTCAGGGATTGGAGCCCTAATGTCGGCTAAAAAAAATCGCTCAACTCAGGGATTGGAGCCCTAATGTCGGCTAAAAGGAAATTCGCTCAACTCAGGGATTGGAGCCCTAATGTCGGCTAAAGGAAAATTCCTCAACTCAGGGATTGGAGCCGTAATGTCGGCTAAAAGAAAATCGCTAAACTCAGGGATTGGAGCCCTAATGTCGGCTAAAAGAAAATCGCTCAACTCAGGGATTGGAGCCCTAATGTCGGCTAAAAGAAAATTCGCTCAACTCAGGGATTGGAGCCCTAATGTCGGCTAAAGGAAAATTGCTCAATTCAGGGATTGGAGCCGTAATGTCGGCTAAAACAAAATTGCTCAACTCTGGGATTGGAGCCCTAATGTCGGCTAAAAGAAAATTGCTCAACTCAGGGATTGGAGCCCTAATGTCGGCTAAAGAAAATTGCTCAACTCAAGGATTGGAGCCCTAATGTCGGCTAAAAGAAAATTGCTCAACTCAGGGATTGGAGCCCTAATGTCGGCTAAAAGGAAATTCGCTCAACTCAGGGATTGGAGCCCTAATGTCGGCTAAAGGAAAATTTGCTCAACTCAGGGATTGGAGCCCTAATGTCGGCTAAAGGAAACTTGCTCAACTCAGGGATTGGAGCCCTAATGTCGGCAAAGGTGACTAGGGAATGGAGGCCCTATGTCTAAAATCTCAACTTAGGGATTGGACCCCTAATGTTGGCAAAGGTGACTAGGGAATGGAGGCCCTATGTCTAAAATCTCAACTTAGGGATTGGAGCCATAATGTTGGCAAAGATGACTAGGGAATGGAGGCCCTATGTCTAAAATCTCAACTTAGGGATTGGTGCCCTAATGTTGGCAAAAGGAGACTAGGGAATGGAGGCCCTATGTCTAAAATCTCAACTTAGGGATTGGAGCCTTAATATTGGCGAAAAATAGGTTGATATTGGGGATTCTAAACTAACCCCTTTTTTTTGGGAATTTTCTTCTTATTTCTCTTTTCGTTTTCATCTTCTTCTTTTTTGTTGAGTAAAAATGCAGGAAAGAATTTGGAGGAAACTTCCCTTTTGGGTTGATTTCTTGCTGCAAAGCTGTTTCTTGCACTTGTGCATTTCTTTTCCCTTTGGTTGCGCTTGCTTCTTGCACGGTTGCTTCGGATTACACCTGTTTCAATTTTCCAAACAAAGAATAATTGTCAGCTTGAATACGGTGGTTGGTTCGGTGGACTTGATCATTCCAATTGTTTGGTCCCGGCCTCATTTATGTTGAGAAACTTTGTCATTGATTGGCTTCAAAGGCGACCCCCTTTCAAACTGATAAGACTCGGATTTCAGGATTTCATGATGATTCACCCGTGTAAGGCTTTGGTTCTTCTATCTCATTCTGCTTGGGGATCTTTACTGGGGCAGATCTCATTGGGGATTTTTTTTTAATGCCTTTACTTTTAAGGTAATCAACATCATGATCAGTCGGGATTGGACTGACGCACCACTGAGGCTGGGTATTTTCTTCACTTCTTGCTAGATGGAGCTCTGTGAAACCGGTCCTGCCACCTTTTCTTTCTAACATATTTGGAATTTAGGGTTAAACCGAAAGGGATTCAAGGAAAGGTAAACAAAGAGCGGAGAAACGAATTTAAAAGAGAAGCGTCCCTTTTGGGGAAAAGAAGGACTTATCTGAGGTACATGCTGGCTTTAAACTGACATGACATGCCTTTTGGACTGGATGCCCGAACCTTGCATTTCCTCATGAACCAAAAACGGATCTATGTTTCCCAACCAGGGAACCTTGCCAGAACTTTCTGTGGTGAAATCATCTTTTCGGCCGACAGTGCCCTTTGCGAGTTTTCGCTAGTCGACCTCTCTCATTTCTCTTCTCACCGTTGTCCGATAGTGCTTTTTGTGAGTTTTCACTAAACGGACTCTCTCATTCTTGGTTTCTCTACTCCCGTCGCCTCATGGTGCCCGAAGGTTTTCACCGACAAGACTCTCTCGTTTTATTTCTCTCAGTTTTAGAATGCATCAGCTTCCAACAATGATATTTCTTAGTTTCCCCCGCCTTTGGCAATTGATCCGAAGGACTTGTACTTGGATTTTGGTAAAAATAATTGTGGATGAAATTACAACTTCGGAATCATTTGGTGTGCCCGTGGTTGAACCATTATAACATCTGCCCCAGTTTCAACTTCAGGGAAAATTGGATTTTTGTTTTGGTGTGACTGAACCCCAGAGAGAGGCTGCCTACGTATCCTTTCGGAATCAAGTCTGACGTAGTTCAAGCAAATCATTTGTTTTTTTTTCGGAGCATCAGGGAATTTTTGATCCTCAAACCTAACTGCAGTGGCTAATCGCGTGGGACTTAACCTTTCCAACTTTATTTTGCCTTTGTAGGCCTTTCTTTTCTATCTTCTTTCTTACAACTTCAATTTTAGAGCATTTGGGGGTACCTTGGTTTCTTCAACTTTGCTGAGGTGATTAGCCATGTGAAACTCAACCCTTTCAACTTCAATTGCCTTTATAGGCGCTTTAATTTGATTTTCTCCTTCCAAGAGTTTTGATTCCTGAGCATCGGCCGTCATGGCCAGTCGAGGTCAACTTGATGCACCTGCTGAGGTTGGGTGCCTTTTGCACATTAGCGTGTATCAAACGAAAGCCCTGTAAATCAGTCTTGCCATCCTTTCTTTGTCTTGGTTTTAGAACAGTGTTAGACCAAAAGGGATTCAAAGAGAAACAAATAATTGAATGGATAATGAGTTTAAAACTAGAAGTGTCCCTTTCGGGGAAAGGAGAGAAGGACTTATCTGGAGTACATGCGGACTTCAATGAACATGACATGTCTTTTGGACTGGATGTCTGATTTGTGTAAACCGTCCGACTCTCAAAAATTCATCACAACTTTTCCTTGAGTACCGAGGAACCTTGCCAGGACTCTGTTGATGCCGATGGCTGTGAGGATCTTATTTTCGATCATGGGCACCCTTTGTGGTTTTTCACGAGCTGGCATTTTCATTTCATTTCTTACCATCTCCTTATAGTGTCCGTATGGGTTTTCACTAACAAGACTCTCATTTTGATTTTCTCTGCTTACCGTCGTCTTACGGTGCCCGTGTGGGTTTTCACCAATAAGACTCTCTCATTTTGTTGTATCAGATCCAAATAACTCCATCCTCCCATTTTGAACCGCTTTGCCGATTGATCAGAAAGACTTGAACAAGGTTTGGGGTGAAAAGAATTTGGATTGAACTACAACTTTGGAACCTTTTGGGCGGGATCATTGCCGAACCATTATAACTTCTGCCCCAGTTTCACTTTTGGGGGACTTTGGATTTTTATTGTGGTGTGACTGAACCCTAGAGAGAGGTTGCATACGTATCCTTTCGGAATCAAGTCAGACGTAGTTCAGGCAAACATTTTGTTTTTGATTTTCTTTTGTTTTTTTCTGATTTGCTTTGTTTTTCACTTTCTTTTTCCCTTCCGTTTCCTTTTTTTTTCATTTTCATTGTCTTTTCTTCCTTTTTTTTGTATATATATATTTTCTTATTTTTTCAATTCTTTCGTCTTCTTTTTTTTTTCATTTTTCTTTATCATTTCAATTTTTTTTTTATTTTTCAATAATACTTTCAGGTTCTAAAGAGGGTAATCAAAGAAGAGTAACTAGCTCAAATGAGTTTGCAAAGGGTTGATAGTGTTTGGGTAGCGAGAATGAAAGGCGTCGTCATCTCAATCGGAAAATATTAGAACTATATGTAGGATCCAACATAGTACCTTTTGGCTGCATTTGCATTGACAGTTATTTCAAGGGCATTTCCTTCGATGTGTCCCAAGTACAACGCACTCTTTTGGCAGTACTCTTGTTGCAATGTATGTACCTTTCCAATCTGGACCCAATTTTCTTTCAGTTTTTCCAACTCTTTGTTTTATTTTCTTAAACGTATCTTCATTGCGATCTAATCCTTGATTCATTATTTCGAGGTCTGACAGCTTTCAGGATCCGGGCATGAAGTCCGCAAGCATATCGTGTTATTGAAATCTGCATTTAAGAGAATTGAAAAGAGAATAAGAAAGAAAAATGACAAGATTAAGAGAAGAGATATTCCTAGATAGTGAAATATTAATTTCATTTTTTTTCTTGAATTTGATTGAATTTTTTGAAGATAGAAGGGTTTATACAAGAAAGTAAGACAATAAAGTAAAACATCTGGATCACACCCTGAGATAATCTGGATGCAGAAAGGATAGCAAAACTGGCTACCGAGACTTCCGTCTGATGGGGAACTTTCATGTTTGGCAACCATTTTATGGCTTTTCTTCTATATCGGCAATGGTTGTAATGTCCTTCAGGGCCGGATCAAATTCCTCATCTTCACAAATCATTCCGACTATTGGCCTGTTGTTGTGGGCGGGCAACAAATTGTTCATCACATCAGGAGCTTCTTCATCCCGAAAAAACGATTCTTTCAGCTTCAATCGAATCTTCAACTGCCCTTTTGAGGGTCCAACAGTCCTTTGTACTGTGCCTCACTGCTCCAGCGTGGTATTCACATATAGTGTCAGCTCAGTGCAGTGGGGACTCGGGGTTCAGCCGAATTTGGTCCACTAGCTGCAATAGATCTAGCCTAATCAGCTTTTGGAACAAGCTTGAATACGATTCACCAATAGGGGTGAACTGATTCTTTCTGAAAGGCTCTCTTGGGCGAGGATTGTACCAGGGAACATCTGATTGAGGATTATATGGAGCTTGGTAAGGATGGACATTTCTGGGAAGTGGAACTCAGTTTTGTGGATAATATTGTGGCCGCGTGTAAGGTTGCGCGTTCATCAACGCATACCAACAAAACCAATCACCTGAACAGAACCTAGCTAATTTACTCACACACACAACCTTGTTAGTTTTGAGGCATTTAACATATAGGAAATCGCACGTTGGGATGCAATGCACCTAAACAGTTAAACGCTTCTACCATGTGTTTGAACGGGTTGCATGTTTCATCCCGGCCTTAACTAGCCCTTTTCACTATGTACCTCTTTTCTTTTATTCCTGCCTCTCTTTAACCACTCTTGATCTTGTTTTTGCCGCTCTTTTTTTTTGTTTTCGGCACTTTTATTTTTCTCTCTTTTTTTTCATTTTTTACTCAATTATTTTATGGCTATAATCGAATCCAATGGGGATTGCCTACGTATCATGACGCCGCATGAATCAGATCTTGCGTAGTTCGGGAGATCGTAAATAGAGTAAGTAAACTAACACTTTTTTTTCTTTTTGGAATAAATTTTTTTTTCTTAAAAAAAAAGGCTTTAAAAGAATAAAGGTTTTTTTTTGGATTTTTGTTTCTTTTGGATTTTTCTAAAAATAAATGCTTTAAAAGAAGAAAAGGATATTTTTTTAGATTTTTGAATTTGACTCTATTTTTACTTTTTAAAAGAAAAACTTCCAAAAATTCCTTTTCTTTTAATTGGAACTTTGAGAATTTTAGAAGTAAAAAAGAAAATATTTTCTTTGGATTTTGGTCGTCGCCTCTTAATTTTCGAAAGAGGCACTTTTAAGAAAATATTTTGGATTTTTTGAGTTTTTTTATTTATTTACAAAAGCACTTCTAAAGAAAAGCGAAAATATTTTTGGACTCATATTTTCAAAGATTTTATGGATATTTACAAAATAAAGCCAGCTAAAGAGCAATTTTTTCTGGATTTTTGTTTCTGATATTTTTTGGATTTTTTGGAAAAATACTTCAGAATGAAGGAAACCCGTATTTTAGATTTTGATTTTTATTGATTTTTCTTTTTTTTTTGTATGAAAGATATTAGAAAGAAGGAAGCCATTTTTTTGAGTTTAAAAACTACTTTTTTTTAAAAAAAAGTTTTTAAGGAAATATTTTCAAAGAAGGGACTAGAAGAAAATATTTTTGGATTTCTTTTTGAAAATTGGGGTCGGAACCGATGATGTTTGCCTACGTATCTCATATCTGGTGAGAATCAGACCTGCGTAGTTCAGTCGATAAAACAAACTTCTTTTGAGAAACAAGACTCTTTTTCCATTGGCAAACAAAACTCTTTTTTTTTCAAAAATTCGGCAGAGTTTCGATACTTATTTGGACGTTGATTTTTTTTTTTCAAAGCAGGCGATTAACTACCTCTATCTCCCTTTCCTCAAGATATTCAAAATCCGGTCGGCATGCAAGTCCGAAACAAACAAATGCACAAGTAGCAAGTTGGATGCATCAGAATGGTCTTTTGTCATTTTGGTACATCTGTCCTAGACAGACCCAACCCCTGTGTTGAGCCTCCAAAGTCAAATGCACATGATGCAAACAAACGTTCCTACTAGGGATCCGACATGAAGCTGAGTTATTCTAGGTTCGTAACCTGGGTATTTCTTCTAGACTGTGTACCCGAGTGGACAACTCGAGTCGAGGAGGGGGCTACGTACCGGGGACCCGCGAGATCATCTGGCTTTGTAACTTGTCCGGACTCTTTCTTATTTCAAGGTATGACACTAATAGAATAAGGAGTCTCGACCAGCAAGCACATCCCCGAAGATGAGAAGAGGAGGGTTTCGGCACAGTTTATATACAGTTCAGATAATATCAAAGCGGTAAAAGACAACATTTAGCACGTTATGCCTAAACATGAAATAAAGATCAGAAAATAAAGCCAAATATAACAATTATTCTAAGCTCGAATTCTTGAACCCTGAATCAGAGATTCTGTGTTCAATCTCCAGCGGAGTTGCCAGAGCTGTCACACCTCCTTTTTGCGCGCCTACCCCGAAGGATAAATGCGTGAGGGAGTTTTTCAATTTTAAGTGACAATATTCGAAATGGGATTATTTATTTAATTCAGAGTCGCCACTTGGGAAAGGTTTGGCTTTTGGTGTCCCAAGTCACCGGTTTATCTTGAATCCCAATTCGAGGAAAATATTCGACTTTCCAAATGAAGTCTGCGAACCAGAAATTCTATGTAAGGAATTATGTTGACCCGAGGGAAGGTGTTAGGCACCCCCGAATCCCGTGGTTCTAGCACGGTCGCTTAAATTGTTGTAATGGCTAAATATCTGATTTTTATACATGTTATGACTTGTGTGCTTTTATTAAGTTTAAAACCGCTTTTATTATTATTTATTTTTTATGGAATTCCAACGTCGTGAAAATGCATTTCGAACCACGTCACAATCAATGCACCCGTGGTTGTTAATACATTCCCACTCCGTTGAGATTTGGATTTGGGTCACATAAATGTGCACCCGAATTGAAGAATGTAATTTAATTAAAAATCGCGCCTAAAAAAGTCTAACGCGTTATTATCTTTGAGGAAGGCCATAAAAATTCACTAAACGGCCCATCCCAAATTCTAAGTATTTTATTATGACCAATTATTGAGGGCCCCGCAATTTGCATTTTTATTTGGCGAGGCTCGTCTCATTATTTTTAAAAGGATCGACCTATAGTGACTATGTTTTCTATTTCGTTTGTCTCTATAATGAAAGAAAAAGAATTCTAACTTATTTACATGCTCACGAGTTATTATAGATGAGTTTTCGAAAGTGAGTCGTTTAAAGAGTTTACATGGGCAGCGCATAGAATGTTCTAAATACAGACAGTAAAAGAAAGAAAAGACTACATTAAACTACAGCTTTAAATCTTTCCCATTTTTGCATTCATGCTTCGAGTAGCTTACAAGATGAACCAGTGTATCGGTTTGTGTACCTGGTATTTGGAAAGCAAGGAAAGAAGATAAAGATCAGTAGAAGCAACAGTAGTGTAAATACACAGCAACAACAGGTTCAGCAACACAGCAAAACCAGTAACGACCAGTAGAATAACCCAGTAACAGATTGAAAATCAGCAGTACCAAAATGCAATCGCAGTCAAAGCAGAAGAGAGACGAATACAAGATGCAGTAGTTTACTGATTTTGAATAATACTCAAGGAAAGGCAAACGAAAATTATTCAAGTAAAAGTTCAACTTGTTTTTCTCTTTTGCTCTCAAATTCTTATTTCTCAAAATTCAGTCAACTCTCTCCACTCTTTCCTCTATCTTCTTCAAAGTCTCCCTTTTTTATTCTCTCTTTCTATCCTCCAACTCCCCTTTTTGTGTCCAAAAAATGACTCTATTTATAACAAGACTCTTGTCTTGAACCACTCACCCGAAATATTCCCCTCATTGCATGCTTTATTCCACACTACCTTAAACAAATGAATTATTCCCCACTATTTTGTGTCTTGTCCCCCACTATATTAAACTAAAGAGTTATTCCCCACTATCTTGTGTCTTGCCCCTCATTATATTAAACAAATACATTATTCCCACTCCATTATGTCTTGTCCCCCACTATATTAAACTAAAGAATTATTCCACACTATCTTATGTCTTGTCCCCCACCATGTACTATTTTAATATTGTTAATGCCTAGTGGACAGAGCACTCAAAATTAAGACTTGTTTCCTATATTGCCCCTGACACTACTGAAATTACTGTTCTACCCCCATCAGCTATAACCAATTCTGAATGAGAAATCCTAACAATTGACTAATCAAATCAGTCAAATTCATATCAACATTCAAGATCAGATTCACATCAGAACAACATTAAGATTCATCAGACTCAAATTACCATTTAAGCTTAAAACTCGATTCGAACCAAATAACATCAAAAAAATAAAAATTCAGTAATTAAACTAAACACATTTCTAGATTAAACCTAAACAAGAACAAATGAATAAAAGCAAACTGAGGAAATAATCAAGACATGATAAACAACGAACAAGAAAAGAATCAAACATATACTGATTTCAGACCCGAAAATATCAAACAAAATAAGGATAGAAATGAAACTTAAACCAACTAACTGAATCGGAACAACGACGAACTCGAACGGAAACAAATCTACCCAAAAACTTTGAAACCAAAATAACTTGAATCTTCCCGGAAATTTTTGTATGTTTTCTGGTTGATTTCAGGCAATGAAGCTGGGCGACGAAGACGACCACGAACACCACTGAAAATAACCGAACGGTCAGTGGTTTCCGGCATGGCTGGGCGACGGACGAGTGAGCTAGGTTGCTCGACGAGCAGGAACGCAGCAGTGACGGCGCTGGGAATGGAGCGACGACGAGTTGTGGTCGTTCATGGCTGGTTTGACAGTGGGGAAGGCAGCAGAAGCGACGGGGTTCATTTGGACGTGAGCTGAGTGGTCGTTTGGTCTGTTCGTTGGTTCAAAGGAGATGGTGGTTGAGGGCAGTCCATGGACGATCTTGAGCTCGCCATGGAGAAGACAAAGAAGCAAGGGGCAGCCATGGGAGCTGGACCTCGAGGGTAGTCGTTCATGGAGGAGCTTCGTGGCATGAGGTCGCTCATGGTGAAGCTCGCAAAGACGATGTGTTGAAGGGGTAGCCATGGTCGAGCTTGAGCTCGACATGGAGAAGATGAAGAAGATGAAGGAGGGCAGCAGGTGGTCGTTGCCGGACTGTTGGTCGACGGTGGAGGAGGGCAGCCATGGTTGCTGCTTGTGTGTAAGGGCAGCCATGGGAGGTTGGGGTGTTTGGTTTGGAGAAGAAGAAGAGAGGGGCGGGTAGGTGTTTTAGGGTTTGGGGGTTTTTTTGTTTTGGGAAAAATGAAAAAATGAAAATGAAGAGGGGGAGTTGGATCTTTGGGGTTATGGGGCAGACCGGGTCGGGTTGACCCGGTATGGGTTTGTTTCTTTTAGGCTTGTGGTTTAAATTTGAAGAAAAGGCCCAATCCGGTTTTCTTCTATTTTTTGTTCTTTTCTATTTATTCAATTTCCTAATTAATAAAGCTAAAAATGCTAAGATTAAATTATAAAACCCAAAATTATCTCAAAATACTAATTAACTCCTAATAACAATTAACACACAATTAAATAGCAATTAACGATAAAATCACACAATTTGGACGTTAAATGCTAAAAATGCAAAATACATATTTTTATGATTTTTTCATTTTGTAAAACAAACTTAATTACTCATAACTGTAGAATTAAATATTAAATGCAAATGCGACATATTTTTATATTTTTTATTAATATAACAAATAAACATGCACAAACAAAAATACAAATAATTATCCAAAAATGTCACGAAAATTCAAAAATTGCACACAAAGGAAAATTGTTTTATTTTGAATTTTTTGGGAGTAATTCTCATATAGGGCAAAAATCACGTGCTTACAACGAGTCACATACCAACGGTTTGACTTTTCCTCATAATTATGCCCTCGTTATTACTTTATGCATTTTAGATACTGATCTCAAATGCATCATAGTGGATAATGGGAGCAGCGCATGCATTATCCATCCCCGAGTCCTTACCCAAATAAGACTCGAGGATAAGATAGTGTCGCGCTACATCATTCTAACCGGTTTTAATAATGCAGTTGAACGGACATTCGGGAAAATTACACTCCCCGTCTTGGCTGGCGACGTGACACTAGAAATGATATTCAACATCATGGACCAGGCCACTACGTACAACGCCATAGTGGGGCAACCATGGATATATACTATGAGAGCCATTCCCTCCAGCCTATACCAAGTAATTAAATTCAAACACCATGGGGATATTCAACGTACGTGGAGAACAACGCACATTCTAGGAATTCTACCGTGTTGCCTTAGATAGCACGACCACCCAACAAAGAAAAGACAAAGAAAAAAGGCATAACAATTAATAGGGTCGAGGTCGAAGCAAGATGAGACCAGGGATGTCGTTATGGATCCCGACACGGTCGAGGCCTCACGTTCGACCATAGAAGACCTCGACCCCATTCAATTGGACCTCAACGACCATAGCAAGAAAGCCTACATCGACTGCAAACTCCAGAAACCAGGTAAATTCAGCCAATTCTTAATAGCTAATGCAGATTTGTTTGATTTCAACCATGTAGGCAGGGAATCCCAAAGGAAATCACCATATACAAATTAAAAGTCGACCCATTCCACCCCTAGTAAGACAGGTCAGGCGTAAATTCAACTCCACCATCAATAATGCAGTCCGCGAAGAGGTGAAAAAACTGCTAGAGAACGGCTCCATCAGGGAGTCGAAGCATCCCAAGTGGATCGTCAACGTAGTGATGGTCAAAAAGAAAAATGGGAAATGGTGGATATGCATGGACTTCACAGACTTGAACAAAGCATGTCCGAAGGATTCGTTCCCATTACCCCATATCGACCAACACATCGACGTAATAGACGGGCATGAACTATTTAGTTTCTTGGACGCTTAGTCAGGCTATAACTAAATTCTTATGGAGGAAGAAGATTAGGAGAAAACCACATTCATTATACATAAAGGAACGTATTGCTATATTGTTATGTCATTTGGAATAAATAAGGGGGGGGGGAGGGAGGGGAGAGGGGATACTTATCAAAGATTGAAAACAAAGATGTTTAAAGACCAGCTTAGTAAGACCATGAAGGTATATATAGACGACATTTGTTGAAGTCCTAAATGGCAGAAGATCACATCGATCAATTGAAGGAAACTTTCAACATACCCAGATGGTACGAAATAAAGCTGAACTTAGAGAAATGCGCATTTTGTGTAGCCTCGAGAAAGTCCCCGAGTGCGTCCAGGGTCTGCAAGAACTAAAGGCATACCTATCGTCACTGCCCTTGCTTTCAAAACCCAAATCTGTGATCAGCTCCTCATCTATCTAGCGGTCTTCGAGATAGCGGTAAGCGCGATCTTGATCCGTGAAAATGAAGGCACACAATCTACCATTTATTACATTAGAAAAACACTCGTCAACTCCAAGTCGGGGTACTCGCAACTCGAAAAATTGGCTCTGGCCCTGGTCGTATCTTCACGAACACTTAGACCCTATTTCTAATGCCACCCCATCTCAGTCGTGACAACATTTACCATGAGAAGCAATCTACATAAGATATAGCTATCATGGATGCTGGCCAAATGGATCATCAAGCTAAGCGAGCATGATATTACATACCAGCCACGAACGGCGATAAAGTCAGTGCTCGCCAACTTCGTCGCTGATTTCAATGCCAAAATAATGCTCGAAGTCGAAAGGTAAGCCGTCCAAGCTTCCCTCCAAACATAAGATCTTTGTGTCATGTACACCGATAGAGCATCCAGTGCATCAAGGTCCAGACTGGAATCGTACTCGAGGTCCTAACAGGTAAAGTAATTCGCCAATCCATAAGGTTCCCGGATATGACTAACAATGAGGCCTAGTATGAGGCCGTAATTGCAGGATTAAGGCTAGCACTCAAGTACAGGGAAAAATGGATGAAACTCCATTGTGATTCCCATCTCGTAGTCAACCAAGTAACAGGGACTTTCCAAATAAAGAAAAAAAGGTTGCAAAAATACCTGACAGAAATTTGCAAGCTATTTCCCGAGTTTGGCGAGTGCCAGCTCGATCAGATCTCGCATGCGCAGAATGACGAAGCAGATGGCCTCGCCAAACTGGCCACATCTACCAGAAGTATCACGACCGAAGATCAAAGTGTATTTTATCTTCTCAACTCATCACTAGACCAAATCGAGGTAATAACCATAAACTTGCTTGGGATTGGCGTAATCGTGTTATCGCCTACTTGCAAGACGAAACACTCCCAAGAGACAAGATAGAAGCCAAGAAGCTAAGAATTCAAGTGGCTAGATACAGCCTCCTCCATAGCGACCTATACAAGAGAACTTACGGTATCCCCCTAGCAAATTGTCTGGGACCGAACTAGATTCTACGTGTCCTCGAGGAAGTCTATGAAGGACACTAACTCACTCCGGTAACCGAGCACTAGTCAGATGCCTCATACATGCGGGATACTATTGGCCCACCATGAAAAAGGATGTCGCTGGCTTCGTGAGGAAATTCGAACAGTGCTAAAAATATGCCATAATGATTCACCAACTAGGTGAAAACCTCCACTCAGTCACCTCTTCGTGGTCGTTCATCAAATGGGGAATGGACATAGTGGGCCCCCTCCCAGTAGGGTGAGGTAACGTATGATTCCTTTTTGTTTTAACTGACTATTTTTCTAAATGGGTGGAAGTAGGAGCATTCACCTAAATACGAGATCATGAGGTAATCACCTTTATATGGAGAAACATCATTTGCCGATTTGTCCTGCCCAAGGAGATCAACTGTGACAACGAACCCCAGTTCATAGGAAAGAAACTGTCAAGTTCTTCGAAAAATGGAATATCAAGAGGATACTCTCAACCCCATATAACCCAGCAGGTAACGAGCAAGAAGAATCGTCTAATAAGTCCATACTAAACATCATGAAGAAAAAGCTCGAGGATGCCAAGGGACTGTGGCCGTAAATACTACCAGAAGTATTATGGGCCTACCAAACAACTTCGAAGACAAGCACAACAGACTCGCACTACACTTTGGTCTATGGAACTGAGGAAGTAATACCAATTAAAGTCGGAGAACCCAACCTAAGGTACTCTTACGAAAGCGGCATGAGTAACGATGAGAACAGAAAGCAAGAACTCGAAGAAATCGACGAATGAAGAGATATGGCGTACATAAGAATGGTCACCCAAAAACAACAAGAAGAACGCTAATACAACAAGAAAGCAAAGGTCCATCCGCTTAAATTCGGAGACTACGTACTGAAAGCCCAAACTCAAGCGAACAGGGATCCTCGAGAAGGCAAAATGGAAATGAATTGTGACGGGCCGTACAAAATCACAGCCAAAGCAAACAAGGGCTCATTCCAACTAGAGACAATGGAAGGAAAGTGACTACCAAACAACTAGAACATCAGCTACCTCAAATACTTTAACTTCTGAGAGAGAAAAGCATCCCCCAAGTCTTACTCTTTTTCTGTCACCTGAGTTTTGTCCCATTTGGATTTTTTCAGGGAGGTTTTTAACGAGGCGGCGAAATGAATGCTTCGAGTCAAAGTACATGAGGATAGGACCGTTGTTATTATTTCATTGTTTAACTTCTCAATACTCTCCAAGCCAAACAATGAAAGGACTAGGTGGACTGGGACTAGAACACCAGCCAAATCCCAGAAAATCTGTAACTTTCTCCAAGTATGTAACCAAAGAAACAATGTGAAAGCAATAAGAAGCCTACATTTATTAAAACACCTATCGGCCCTCAGCCATGACTTAACAAAAAGGTTATGTTTGACCCTGCTCGAACAAATACATACCGGCCCTCGGCCACGACTTAATGAAAAGGTTATGTTTGACCCTGCTCGAACAAATACATACTGGCCCTCAGCCGCGACTTAACGAAAAGGTTTTGTTCGACCCTGCTCGAACAAACACCTACTAACCCTCAGCCGCGACTTAACGAAAAGGTTATGTTCGACCCCTCTCGAACAAACACCTATGGGACCTCGGCCGCGACTTAATGAAAAGTCATGTTTTACCCCGCTCGAACAAACACCTACCGGCCTTCGGCCACGACTTAATGAAAGGTTATGTTCAATCCTGCTCGAACAAACTCCTTTCGACCGTTGGCTGCGACTTAACGAAAAGATTATGTTCAACTCAGCTCGAACAAACACCTATCCACCATCAACCATATTTCAACAAAAGTAGGACAAAAGCAAAACAAGCAAACAATAGAAGCAA
This sequence comes from Nicotiana sylvestris, assembly GCF_000393655.2. NCBI lineage: Eukaryota > Viridiplantae > Streptophyta > Magnoliopsida > Solanales > Solanaceae > Nicotiana > Nicotiana sylvestris. Next base: position 32,864,691 of record NC_091062.1, read on the forward strand.
AAACATACAAGTACAGAAAGTAAACCACAAGAAGGGAAAAAGATGTGAGGAACAACATTGATATTTCATACTTAAAAACTGTTTATGCTTATGAAGACGCCAGCAAAAATACACAAAAATCAAAAGAAAACTACTGTTCGTCGCCGTCACAACCTTCAATGCTCTCACCAACTTGGTTCTCAAAAGAAAACTACTGGTCTCCTCACCATCGCCACCTTCTCCCTCAGGATAAGTGGTATCGTACCAGGCATTCTCCTCAAGACGATCTACAACCTCATCCACCTCCTCCTCATCGACCTCAGGCGTAGTGGGATTGTACCCACAAGCAACTCAAGCTTCACGAGCCTTAACAAGAATGTCTTCGAGGGCAGACTCAGAAATGGATCCCGCCATATGCAAATCTCAAAAGTTATCTAATTGGGCCTCTGCATGAATCCATTCCTCATATAACTCCCGAGGAATATTAGGAAAATCTGAAGTGCGAGAAGAGGACGCTTGTGCCAGTAATTGGGCCTTCTCGGCCTACAGAGAAGCAACTCGATCGTAGATACAAAAAATCTCTTTCTCCAACTCCCCAATCTTTTCATCGAGCCGCTCTTCTTGGAAAGAAATAACCAACTTGGAAAGGATAGGCATAGAAGGAACAATACCTTGGACGGTAGACTTGTATCGCATCTCCTTCAGCGGGAATTAAATCGACATGATCAGCAAGGCCAAATTTGGTCTTGAGTTTCGCTAATTCTTCTACCATCATCACTGATTGAAAAACACTTGGTACGACCTCAGGGGCTTTGGTAAAATCAGATCTGGAATCAGAGTTGCGTGGGACTATTTCCTCCACCGACGGGAAAGTTTCGTCCTCAACGATGATGGAAACACTCTCCCTGTGAGAAGGGAAAACCATTGCCAAGATGGTAACACGACTCCCCTCACGGGCCTCAGCAGGTACATTAGACATGATTCAATATGGTAAAAGATAATAACAAGCAAGAGGTAATGATGAGCAAAATGAATCTCAAAAACAAAGTAGAAAGGATTTTGCAAAGAAGATGACGAAGAAGCTAGTGCTCAAAGAGAAGAAAAAGTATGGAAAAAGTTCCAAAATCAACAAACCTTCTCCTATTTATAAGGTTTGAGAGGCACCAAGATTGAAACGTCGGGTTATGATTAGCGCCAAAAATGAAATATCAGAGCCAATCAGGGGTCACACCTAATTCGATGCAATGTGTCGGGAAATGATGTCATTATGACGCATGATGTCATGACATCACCTTCTCTCTTGGGCCAGATGGCTCCAACAGATTTCCCGAGTAAATCAAGAAATTCAAAATATACGGACCTCAAAAGGCCACTTAGCCTTATCTACACGACCACGACCTCAGCCAACTCCATATAAGTGTATCACGAACGACATTGTCCGCTCATGGACCTCGTCAGTGGAGACGACCTCGATAAGCGGAGGGACTATCTGTATGGGTCAAAATCTATCTTTAATCGAAATGGTATCAATAAAGAATTCCTGAGGCACCATGTATCAAAGTAATCTGATTATCAACAAAGGTCGTGGTCGAAGAGTTAGCAAGATTAAAGTCGAAGAGATGTCATCGATGCCGAGGTCGAGTACCTTTTGACAAAGTTATAGCGGCTAGTGTTAAGTTAGGACTTAAAGGAGAATATTCTAGTGGATATTCTCTGCATTTGTACTATTAGAGTTTCTATGAACATGTTCCCTATAAATAAAAGAAAACATAGCGATAGGGGACATGTGATACTCATTTTATAAAAATACTTTGACTTCAAAGAGAGAATCAGATTCCATTACAAGCATACAAACATCACCTTTTCACTAAAAATTCTAGTATGCATTTTTCCACTAGATCCGAGAATAACTCAAATATTCAAAGGATTGTCCATCACTCATCATTGTTAGAAAGAATATTCAATTGTTCCATCCTTTCTTGGGTGACTCATTCATTCTATTTATTTAAATATCATTTATTGCTATTCGTTGATATTGAATGCTACATTATTACCTTTAGTTTCTAAAATATTGATTGTATGTTCCCAGCATTGTCAAAACATATTTATGTGGTACTTATTGCGCTTTTGAGAACTCCATCTTTGAGATATTATTGTTATCTAAGATTAATCCTCATTTATATAAATGTAATTAGTTATACAAAGATCTATATTTTTTGGTCAAAAAGAAGTGTCAACAAGGACATGACAAAACTCACTGTCCATGAATGGTAAGTAAACTTGTGCTTTATATTATTCTCATTATTATAGGTATGTTATTAGCTTATGTACATATAGGTTCAATCAAGCCAACAAGATCAGTCAAGCCAACAAACTCAATCAAGCCAACGTGCTTCAAATATTGTCCCAATATATATATGCCATGACACATCAACAGTTAGAAGAAATGTTGAAGGAAAAGGTAGGGAAATAAAGAGAGGTATTACTACAACTGGGGGAACATATAGGGGAATAGGTAAGGGTACTACTGCTGGAGGAAGAGGTAAGGGAATGGGGAGGGGTACTACTACTGGAGGAAGAGGTAGGGGAATAAGGAGGGGTACTACTGTTAGAGAAAGATGTAGGGGAATAGGGAGGGGTACTACTGTTAGAATGAAGAGAGGATGGGAAAGTGCTTCTGAAGATGGATGCAGAGGTATTCCAGTAAGAGAACCAACAAAACCCAACAAAACCAACTGATAATGGAGGAGGAGTTAGAGGACAAAAAAACAAAAACAAACTAAATATGGGGTATATGTAGACCCTGAAACATCAAGAACAATACTCAATGTAAGTAAACCATAAATTTTTTAATTTACCAGAATATGATGCTTACAAGTGGTACTGATTAAGTGTAATTATTTGGGTGATTTCAGCCTGGTACAACTGGTGAAAAGCTTATCATGGGGGAACTTCTTTTACGAGTGCATCTGGTACCAATATTAACATTGGCATTAAACCACATGGCCTAAAATGGAAGGGAAGAAAGGTAGTAACAACTACCCAGCTATAACAGATGAGAGTGTCAACTAGAGGAAGCAACACAACAACAACTCTATGAAAGAGGAACTAATGATAAGTAGTTTGTGTAGGAAAGTCTTTTTTTAGTAAATATTTTGAAAGTTGTTAGGTGTTTAAAATAGCCGGACTTAATAGGCCAATTTAAACCTTATTTTGTCTATATAACCTACTTGTCTGACTAATTTTTTGTATCTATGTATTCTGCCTTGGCTTCCTAGTTTAATTTGTTTTGGAGCTCATTATAATGAGCTATATAGCTACTGCATTTTTCATCGAGTAATTACGATTGGTATTCGTCATATACATTATCATTGTTATTGAAAATTATCACCATCAATAATTACAAAGCCACTACAAGCTGAAATTTTTTGTCAAAATAGAGCATAAAATTTAACCCGAACATTCATATTAATGATGCAGTTTTTCAGTATACAATCTACACACAGAAAGCAAAATTGCAGATTACATTGACCCTAAGTACATTGCCTTAGCACCATCCCATAATACATACAAATACTCTACAATAAACAAGTAGAATCCCTAAACTAAGTCCAGATTATGTAAACAACAAGTACAATAATTATCCACTTTTATGAAACCTTCTCTTTTTCATAGGAATTAACTTTCTTCAAAAGGCCAGAAATCACTCTCCTTGTTTACTCCGGCATCTGATCATCGTGCCACCTAAAGAATTCACATGCACCAGAAGCCTATAATAAATAAAAATTACGATTTGAGGAGGGCCCAAAGATTTAGATTATCAAAAAAATAGACAAAATACACTTACTTTGCGTAAGTGGCAGCAATAGAACCTATGGCCTGGGTTTTTGTCAGTCCATGATGTTTGAAACAATGCAACACGCCCATATCGATAGAAATACATCATTTTTTCACAATCTGATTATAGGATTTGAGCTCTATAATTGTTGTCTAAGTAGATAGTAGAAGATGAGAAAAATTAGGGCTTTAATAGGGAAAGAACAAGACTTTATGCGGGGAGTAGGTCTACTATGGTAGATTTACAAAGAGAGAAGATGAGAGAAATTAGGGCTCTTTCTTCAGCAATGCACGAAGAGAGAAGAAAGAGGAAAAAAATGAAATTTAGGATTATATGTTGGTGGGTTTATAAAAGGAGTTGAGATAAAATTGTTGTTTTTTACTGTTATAAAGCCATGTCAGCCTAAAAATCACTATTTCACGTGCTCAATATAAGTGTCACTCACGTATTGTGCTAGGTAAGTGAGCAGTATTTAATACACATAAGTTAATAAAGTCAAATAGTCAATAGGTATAGGGCCAAATTGAGATGGCAAATTGAAAGAATGAGCCAAGTTTAGGTAGCCGACTAGGTATTCTGCCTAGATGGCAAATTGAAAGAATGAGCCAAGTTTAGGTAGCCGACTAGGTATTCTGCCTTCCATTTTATGCTGGATAGAATGATGAATAAGAGTATGTAAAATCAGCAATATATGATAACAGTCTTCAAAGACAAATCACAAATGTACGTAGACATAAGTGGGTATAGAAGATCATTTTAATTTTATGATCAATTATAAATATTATTTTGGTTATATGACTCTTTTCACGTGAGATCATGAAAAATAATATAGGAGATGTATAATAAAATATTAAGATCTTCGTAAGATCATTTTTTTTAATTCAAATTGTAAATGGATTCATATATGAGATTATTCTCTCCATCAATTTGATCCTACTTCGTTTAGGAGCTGGATTTATATTTTATTGAAATTTCTTAGATCCTCCCACTATTTACGAGTCCGCGTTACCCCAAAAGAATTTCGAATCAACACAATAAAATGGGACATTCGAAAGTGAAGGAATTTTACTTTTCTCCTAAGTCATGGACCGTCCAATATGGTTAGGTCATATTGCCATTATTCTTATTCTTCTTTCGATATAAGAGTTTCAACTGTGGGTTCCTCGTTTCAATTAAGGCTAAGACTAGGTCGATCTTGAGTATTCATGCGGAAATTTGGAACTAAGGTAAGAGGAAAAATCAAATCAAAACGAATAATCTTCAATGTTGAATTGCACGTGTGTGGTGTTTATGTGTTTGGCCATACTTGAGGAAGCTGACTGTCATTTTGCATTTGCGGTCAAAGATAAATGGCAGAATACATAGACAAACACCTTAACTATCACAGAAATTTCACTTGAATACTTCAACTAAATCATTTTCCACCGGAACACTTTTACTATACCTTTACTGTACTATTTTAACACGTCCAACTGACATGACAAATAACGTGAACATCACTGTTTTTGAGCGCGTGAACTTTAAAAATATGCTAACAAAATCTATTTCAACGGTACAATATAAACGGTAAAATCCACCCTTTCCCAAATATATAATTAAACCTTCATCCCTTTTACCATCCTAGTTCTTCACCATTACCTGAAAAATCTAACCCTATTTCTTCACCTTTTTCTTGATTTTCTTGTTTAAAAATTCGATTATTCTCTCCAAATTGAAAGTATCCTCGTTGTTTGTGTTCGAATCTTCGCTTAAGCTCTCAATTATGTCTCTCACACTAAGAGTCGGTTCATGCCGGTGTGGTAATGAATGTCAATTGAAAACTTCATGGTCTCCATCTAATCTTGGAAAATGATAAGTGATAATTAACTACAATTAATTAATTTTTGCTCAAGTTGTTGTTCCCGATTTTAGTTTGAATGATTTTTTTGAAGGACACAGGTGGATGTAATTATTTTAGGCGGGTTGATGACGAGTTTAACTGGGTCAAAGCTTTTGAAGAAGAAAGGGCTCGAGCAAGAACATGGAGAAAGAAATTGGTTTCTATTATAGTAATAATGCTAATTATTTGGGTTTGCTACTGTGTCGTCGATCGTTGAAATTCGTGTGGTTTTGCTGGTGGTTGGAGTAGTTGTTCTATTTTGTGTTTTAGCTGTTGTATTTTGTGTTTGTAATGGTGGTAGTTATATTTTGGGTGTATCTAGTTTGTTTGAATGTAATTGAGGTCTGTGGCCTTATTTCAATGAAATGAAAAAAAATTCTGCAATTGTCTTTTATGTATTGGTTCAAATATAGAATTCAAAGTGCTAAAATGTTAAAGTTGTAGCATGAACTCAATTGATAAGTTATAACAAATTGTATTCAATTGCCTTTAATTTTTCTGTAATTGTCTTTTATTTTTCTGCAATTACATTCATAACTGATGCAAATGTCACGATCCTAAACCCGAACCCGGTTGTGATGGTGCCTTTCGTGAAGACAAGGCCAGCCGATACTTCCCATTTTTCCAATTATTAACAATTTAGCATTTATAAACAGTCTAAACATGAATAGATAATCCAAAGTAGCAGATAATATCATAAATACGCGGAAGAACAACCCAACACAGCCCTAACCGGGGTGTCACTAGTCACGAGCATCTATAAAACCTAATATAAGTCTGAAAGATCTACAACTAGTACAAAAGTCTGATATGAGATAGAAATGATAAAGAGGGAGAAACACGGGTCTACGGATGTCAAGCAACAACCTCGTGAACTCCGAATGTCCGCCGGGAGCTCTCAACTCGCATTGGTAGGATTAGCAACGCCTGAATCTGTACACAGGGGTGTAGACTGTGTAAATAAAATAAACAATCTCCCGGATATAGATCTCTGCCAACCGCTCTGAAGAATAAGTAGTACATACAGGAATGAAGTGTGCAGACTTGGTCAGCCGATCCACAATCACCCAAATAGCATCGAACTTCCTCAAAGTCCATGGAAGTCCAACAACAAAGTCCATAGTGATCCTCTCCTACTTCCACTCGGGAATATCCATCTGCTGAAGCAAGCCACCCGGTCTCTGATGCTCATATTTCACCTACTAGCAATTGAGACACCGAGCTACAAATCCCACAATATCTTTCTTCATTCTCTGCCACCAATAGTGCTGCCTCAAATCCTGATACATCTTCGCGGCACCTGGATGAATGGAATACCGCGAGCTATGGGCCTCCTCAAGGATCAACTCCCGAAGCGCATCCACATTGGGCACACAGATCCGGCCCTGCATCCTCAACAACCCATCATCTCCAATAGTCACATCTCTAGCATCATCATGCTAAACTTTGTCCTTAAGGACAAGCAAGGGAGGATCATCATACTGGCGCTCTCTGATGTGATCATATAAGGAAGACCGAGAAACCACACAAGCCAATACCTGACTAGGCTCCGAAATATCTAACCTCACGAACCGATTGGCCAAGGACTGAACATCAACTGCAAGAGGTCTCTCCCCAACTAGAATATATGCCAAACTCCCCATACTCACTGCCTTTCGGCCTTTCTCGGATGGTACAATATAGTGATATCATAATCCTTAAGCAACTCCAACTATCTATGCTGTCTTAAATTAAGATACTTTTGCTGAACAAATTCTGAAGACTGTGATGATCAGTGAACACCTTACATGATACGCCATACAAGTAACGCCTCCAAATCTTCAATGCGTAAATTATGGCAGCCAACTCCAAATTATGAACGGGGTAGTTCTTCTCATGGGGTTTCAACTGACGAGAAGCATAAGCAATAACTCTACCCTCCTACATTAATACACAACCAACGCCAACTCTCGAAGCATTACAATACACGGTATATGAACCTGAAGCTGATGGCAAAACTAACACTGGAGCTGTGGTCAAAGCTGTCTTGAACTTCTGAAAGCTCTCCTCACGCTCATCCGACCATACAAATGAAGCACCTTTCTGAGTTAACTTGGTCAAGGGCGATGCAATAGATGAGAATCCCTGAACAAAACAACGATAATAACCCACCAAACCAAGAAATCTGTGAATCTCTGTGGCTGAGGACGGTCTGGGCCAACTCTGACCACCTCTATCTTCTTCGGATCAACCTGAATACCCTCGCTGGACACCACGTGCCCCAAGAAATCCATTGAACTAAGCCAAAACTCACACTTGGAGAATTTTGGATAAAGCTTCTCCTCCCTTAATCTCTGCAACACAACTCTCAAATGCTCCGCGTGCTCCTCTTAACTACGCGAATATACCTGAATATCATCAATGAAGACTATGACAAACGAGTCAAGATAAGGCCGGAACACACTGTTCATCAAATGCATGAATGCTGCTGGGGCATTGGTCAGCCCAAAAGACATCACCAAGAACTCATAATGACCATATCGTGTCTTGAAAGCGGTCTTAAGAAAATCCGAGTCCCTGATCTTCAACTAGTGATAACCTGAACGGAGATCAATCTTGGAGAACACTCTCGCTCCCTGAAGCTGGTCGAATAAATCATCAATGCAAGGCAAAGGATATTTGTTCTTAATTGATACTTTGTTCCATTGCATATAATCAATGCACATTCTCATAGTGCCATACTTCTTCTTCACAAATAGAACCGGGCACCCCAAGGTGACACACTAGGCCGAATGAACCCTTTATCAAGGAGTTCCTGAAGTTGTTCTTTTAATTCCTTCAACTCCGTTGGTGCCATACGATACGGCAGAATAGAACTGGGCTGAATGACCGGCACCAGGTCAATACCAAAATCAATATCCCTGTCTGATGGCATGCCCGGAAGGTCTGCAGAAAACACATTGGGAAAAGCCCTCACAACTGGGACATAATCAATACTGGGAGTCTCAGATCCGACATCCTCTACAAAAGCTAGATATGAAAGATAACCCTTCCCAACCATACGCTGGACTTTCATGAATGAGATCACTCTACTAGGAACATAATTAGTCACACCTCATCACTCAATCCGTGGCATACTCGGTATGGCCAATGTGACTGTCTTAGCATCACAGTCCAGAATAGCACGACACGGAGATAGTCAATCCATGCCCAAAATGATATCGATCCACCATACACAATAATAAAAGATCCACACGGGTCTCCAGACCCCCAATAGTAACCACACACGACTGGTACACACAGTCTACAATAACAGTATCTCCTACTGGGGTAGATACATGAACAGGTGAAACAAGAAACTCACAGGGCATACCCAAATAACAAGCAAAGTATGATGACACATAAGAAAAGGTGGAACCGGGATCAAATAATATAGAGTCATATCTGTGGCAGACTGAAACAATACATGTAATAACAGTGTCTGAAGAAATAACATTGGGTCTGCCTGGAATGCACAGAAATGGGCCTGATCGCCACCTGATCGACCTCCCCCTCTGGGGCGACCCCTAGCTGACTGGCCTTCACCCCTAGCTGGTTGGGCGGGTGATGGTGAAGTAACTGGCGCTGGAGCCGATGACTGACCCCTCTGCTGAGATGAACTCGCAAGACGATGAGGGCACTGCCTCCACATATGACCCATCTCACCACACTCATAACAACTCCCAGGTGCTAGAGAATGGGACTGAAGGGAACCCCTCGCACTGGAGTGACTAGCAGATGTACTCAGCATAGAAGAGCCATGGACTGATAGAGCACAGGACGAACTTTGAGCTAGAAGGGCACTAAGTGATGACTGGCCCTGCTAAGAACTGTGATAACCATGACCCAAAGACGCCCCACGATAACCTGGGTGAGCTGGCTGAGTAGACCTGAATGAACGACCTCTGCAGTGCTGAAACTGACCCCTCGAAGGAGTACCACTGTAACTACCAGATCCTCGAGGCCCTTGGCCTCCCTCTCCTCTCGCTCCTGGCGATGAACAGACTCAATCTCACGGGCGATATCCATAACCTCCTTGAAGGTAGCACCAGTCACCCTCTCCCTGGTCATCAGAATACGGAACTAATAAGTAAGACCATCAACAAACCTCCTAATCCTCTCTCTATCCGTCGGGACCAACCAGATGGCATGACGAGCCAACTCAGAGAACCTCAACTCATACTGCGACACAGTCATCTCCCCTGAGGCAACCACTCAAACTGCCTACGCAGCTCCTCTCTGCGAGACTGCGATACATACTTCTCCAGAAAGAGAATGGAGAACTACTGCCAGGAAATGGGTGCTGCACCAACAGGCCTACGCCTCTCAAAATCCTCCCACCAAGTGAAAGCAGCTCCTGAAAACTGATAGGTGGTAAAAGCGACCCCGCTGGTCTCCAGAATACCTGTAGTATGAAGCATCCTCTAACATTTATCCAAAAAACCCTGGGCATCCTTGCCCTCTACGCCACTGAAGGTCGGAGGCTGCAATCTACCAAACCTCTCCAACCTACGTTGCTCATCCTCTAGCATGACCGGAACTACATAGTCCTGAGCAGCTGCAACCGGTTGGGCTGGATGCGCCCCCGGTGTCTAAAATCCCTGCACAACCTACTCAGGTGTGCGAGCGACGGGAGTCTGATTACCTCTCCCGGCCTGAGAAGTAGCTGCGGCCGTAGTGGCTGAAACTGCCTGAACTAGGCTAGTGCAAACTGATAAGATCTGAGCCAAGGCCTCCTGAAGACCCGGAATCACAGTGGGCACAGCTGGTGCCTGAGTTGGTGCTGCTGGAGCATCGATAACTGGGACCTGATCCTGAACTGGGGAAGCTGGTGGATCTACAGATACAGCTCTAGCTACTCTGCCCCTACCACAACCACGGCTGCATCATCAGCCTCTGGTGGCCACAGCTGGTGGTATTGGGGGTCGTCCACCCCGACCAGTAGTGCGTGTCCTCACTATCTGTGATTGAGTAGAACAAAAGAAATTTAGTACTCGGATCAACAAGTTCGCACGACAAGAATTTCAAGAATATGAAGTTTTTCCTAAAGGTTCAGCAGCCTCGCGAGGATAAATATAGATGTTTCCGTACCGATCCACGAGACTCTACTAAACCTGCTCATGACTCATGAGACCTATGAAACCTAGGCTCTGATACAAACTAGTCACGACCCTAAACCCGAACCCGGTCGTGATGGCACCTCTCCTGAAGACAAGGCCAGTCGACACTTCCCATTTTTCCAATTATTAACAATTTAGCATTTAGAAATAGTTTAAACATGAATAGATAATCCAAAGTAGCAGATAATATCATAAATATACGGAAGAACAACCCAACACAGCCCTAACCGGGGTGTCACTAGTCATGAGTATCTATAAAACCTAATATAAGTCTGAAAGGTCTACAACTAGTACAAAAGTCTGATATGAGATAGAAATGATAAAGGGGGAGAAACGCGGGTTTGCGGACGTCAAGAAGCTACCATGTGAACTCCGAATGTCCGCCGGGAGCTCTCAACTTGCACTGGTAGGATCAGCATCGCCTGAATCTGCACACAGGGGTGCAGGGAGTAAAGTGAGTACTCCAACTCAGTAACAAATATAAATAAAGACTGAAAGCAAGAAATCACGTAAGGCACAAAACATTCTATAATAAAGCAGTAAAACCAAGTAAAATCAGTAAATCAGTGAAAGATAGGAAAAATTATTTATCTCAAATGTAGTTTCATGAAAAGCCTTTTCAATGATTAACCAGGTAATTGACAGTCAATTAAGAAAAATAACCACATAAAGGTTCGCCCCTCGGGCACAATATTAACAAATCCGCCCCTCGGGCAATATTTTAGAACAGTACCAGCCCCTCGGGCATTCACGTAGAACAATACCAGCCCCTCAAGCTCAATCTCACATCACAATAGGTACTCGCGCTCACTAGGGGTGTGTAGACTCCTGGATGGGCCCCGTACGACCCAAGTGCAATATCAAGCCACCTCGTGGCATCATCACTAGGGCCACGGCCTCATATCAATCAAGCCACCTCATGGCGTACATATCTCAGGCCATCGGCCTCATAATCAGTATCAAATGTTTCCTCACCACATAGGCCCTCGGCCTTACTCAGTCAAAAATCCTCACAAGCCACTCGGGCAGTAGTGAAACATGTTTTTCAGCGCAAAAATATCGTTTAAAAGATCATATAAGTGTTTAAAACAGAGTAAACATGGCTGAGTACAAAAACAGTGAAATATAACATGACTGGGTTCAAGTATAAAGTCAAAATAGTGAGAAAATACCAGTAAAAATCCCTAAAGGGCTCAAATAGTTGGCACAAGGCCCAAATTTGGCATTCAGCCCAAATAATGATGAAAACAATAGATTTCAGTCAAATACGTGGTAAAATCATCTGTCGGAACGGACAAAGTCACAATCGCCAATAGTGCAGAACCCCACGCTCGTCATCAAGCGTGTGTCTCACCTCAATACAGAACTATGATGTGCAATCCGGGGATTCAAACCCTCAGAACATCATTAACAATCATTACTCACCTCGAACCGGCTAAATCTGTAGCTCGCGACGCCTTTGCCCCTCGAATTGGCCTCCACGCGCGTCGAATCTATCCAAAATCAGAACAAGGACGTCAAAATATGCTAAGGGAACGAAGCCCAAGCGAAAATAATCAATAAATGGCACAAATCTCAAAATTACCAAAACCCGACCCCTAGGCCCATGTCTCGAAATTAAATTTTTTTTCCACCAATAGATTCATTATCTTCCCACGAGTTCATACATATCAAAAGTTCTCAAATCCGACCCAAAATGGTCCTTCAAATCCTCAATTAAATGTTTAAATTTCCAAGCCCTAGTTCTTCAAAATTTGGCTTAATTTCCATGATTTTCAAGGTGAAATTCACATAATAATCAAGTTTTTAGTCCAAAATTCTTACCTCCAAACGTTTCCCCTTGAATCCCTCTTCAATCTCCTTCAAAAATCTCCAAAAACGATCAACTATGGAGGAAATAAGCCCCAAAGGTGCGGACAAGACGAGCTTAAAAACATTCTGCCCAGGCATTTATTCCTTCTTCGCGAACGCGGTCAACCCCTCGCGTTTGCGAAGCACAAATTTACTTTGACCAATTTTTTCCTACGCGATCGCGACCAAGCCCTCGCGAACACGATGCTTTACCCAGACAAACCTTCGCGAACGTGCTCCCCTCCCGCGAACGAGATGAACAACTTGACCTCAAACCCATCTGACCCAATTCCTCTACGCGAACGTGAAGCCCTTCACGCGAATGTGATGCATCACTTCAATGCCCTCCGCGAACGCGGTGAACTTCTCGCGAAAGCGATGGCCAAAATTCCACTGACTTCCTCTAACTCTTCGCGAACGCGAGGGTCCACTCGCAAACGCGAAGAGTAAAAACCTGCAATAGCTGAACCTGCAACTTCTGCAATTTTCTAAACTCCAAAATGATCCGATTGACCACCCAAAACTCACCCGAGGCCCTGAGACCTCCACCAAAGTCACCAACATATCCTAAAAACTTATTCAAACTTGTTTCAATCATCAAAACACCTCAAACAACATCAAATCACCCAAAACACATCGGATTCAAGCCAAACTTTCTAAAATCCTCTAAATTACGCTTTTGATCAAAAACCCGACCAAACCATGTCCGAATGACCTAAAATTTTGCACACACATCCCAAATTACACACTGAACTGCTGCAACTCTCAGAATTCCATTCTGACCCCTATATCAAAATCTCGCCTACCCACCGAAAATCGCCAAATTATCAATTTCGCCAATTCAAGCCTAAATCTACTCTGAACCTCTAAAACTCATTTCGATTACGCTCCTAAGTCATAAATCACCTCCTGAAGCTAACCAAACCATCAAAACTCACATCTGATCCCTATAACATATAAGTCAATATCCAGTTGACTTTTCCAACTTAAGCTCCCTCAAAAGAGACTAAGTGTCTCAAACCTTACCAAATTCCTTCTGGATTCGATCCGACCAACTCGATATCATGTAACACGGATAAACAAAGCATAAAGAAGCATAAATAGGGAAAATGAAGCGGTAACTCATGAGACGACTGGCCGGGTCGTCACATCAAAAGGCCACTGATGCTACAAACTGAATGATTTAAATTGAATGCTTTAAACTTAAGGCTTCATAAAAGCACATACACGAATGCTTTAAGCTGAGGCTAGTAATAGCATTAAATTGCATCAACAACTAAAGTGTTTATAGCACCAATCACAATTCCAAATAACTAATGTGTTTACAAATTAAAGTAGTGCGATCTGGTGACCCAAAAAAGACACAATAATCAATCCAAGTTTGGATACTTAGCAAAATATATGAACTCAAACTCAGAATACCACAATTCTAATACAACTATGGCATTGGAGGGGCTGGACTTGGAACTGAAGAGGTAGTTGCTAAAGATCCAATTTGGTTTCCCCTGTTTGCACTTAGTTGTTGTAGCTGGGAAGTAGTTATAGCATTTCTGCCTTTAAACTTAATCCCAAGAGATTTAAAACCAAGATCAATATTGACAGCACTGGTATCCTTTACAACCTTAGTACAACTACAAGTTTTCTAGGAGCAGTTGCTGGAGGTGCATTTGGAAATGCACCCCTGCCAAATCTAGTGTTGTTTTTCCTTCCTCTGCCACTGGTTGTGCTTGTATTATTACTGTTTTGCCTTCCTCTGTCACTGATTGTTCTTGTATTAGTGTTGTTTCCCCTTCCTCTGCCACTGCTTATATTAGTTGCTGCAGATTCTTGAGTTGCTTGACTTCCTTAGCTTTGCTGAGTTGCTTGAGTTGACTGTCTACTTCTAGACTCTTCCATTCCACCCTAAAAAACTCCAATTATAACACATATGTAAGTTGGCATTTTAAGTGAATAAAAAGGTGAAGAATATTACAATTTACCCTTGATTGGCAGGTAGACTTGTTATGGCCTGCTTGATGACATTTTGAACATGTCATCTTAACTCCTTTCTTAGAGAGCTTGTCGTACTTCTTTTGCTTAGGCTCATTCTTGGCCTTTCTTCTTTTCTTTTGGGGCCTACCTGGCATTGGCTTTGGTGCATAAGGCTCAATTACCATGTTATTAGTGCCAAGCTACATCTTCATGTTATTAGTGTCAGGCCATATCTTCATGCATCCTTCCAACCAACCTTTATTCAATGCATCAAAGCAGACATAAAATATTTAAACAGATTCTTTTCGGACTCTGAATTTTTGTTAGTTTTGACCAAGCAAGTACTACCAGGATTGGTTTGTGTAATAATATCAGCATAGTCACATAATCTAGCAAACTCCATCTTCCAATCCCCCATAAAATTCCTAAGAACTATTTGTTTTGACCTGTAATAGATGGTTCTACCAACATATAAACCGAATTTGTCTCTAACCAATTCTTGTATTTTCCAGATCCTAATATAGGGCTGAGATGTGATCCTATCTCTGAATTTGTTAGCAATATACTTATAATTACAAAGCTTGTTCTTGTTCATTGGAGTGCACTTATGAATAGGATGATACTTCTTAACTATAAAATTCTCTGAATCTCTGTCAAGACTTACAAATAACTCCCACTAGAAAATCTTAGATTTACATTTCACCCTCACCCTAGTTGCCTCATTAGGTCTGAGTTTCAACTGTGCATGTTATTCAATAGCATATTCAGTCACTGCCTTCTTAAATTGTTTGACATTCTCAAATATCATGCCAAGTTCAAAAATAGCCACAACACAATCTGGATCATATTTTAACTTTGTACTCTTCCTTCTACTTGGCAAATCAACACTAATTTCAGCTTCCACATCTAGCTCATCATTAGAATCATCACCACCTATATCAGAACTATCAACATAGTCCTCATTCCCCCTAATTTACCAACATATTTGTCTTCCTTGTTCTTGCCAATGTCTTCAAAACCATAATTTTTCCTTCTCCCAAAGGTACTTCTACATGAACAGTTGGTTTTTTCCTTCTTCTAGCCTTTAGCTTGGTTCTCTTTTCATTCCTGACAGTTATCGACTCTTCATCAGCATCATTATCATCTTCTTCTGGTACAATATCAAAATCTGAATCGCTACTACTCTCCAAATCTGAAATAGAACCATCAGGGTTTGTAACATAACCTTTTACAACCTCTTCCCTCGTCACACCATTTAAATCAGCAGCAACATCTTCCCTCACTTTAGTTTCAGCAGCAACATCTTCCCTCACTTTAGTTTCAACAGCAATATCTTCCCTCTCTTCTATGTTTGTTTCCCTAGATGAACCATTCACTTTAGTTACACCTATTTCTGGACCACCAATAAGTCTAGTAGGTGCCACATCATCCACTAACTTAGGGTCTAGAACAATATGCTGAATATACAAATGTATTTCATCTCCATTTTTAGGTTATACGCAATATTAATAGTTATGCATCACTATCCACATACACAAAATTCTTAGTTTCCGGGTCTTGGTAATAGAGCCACCCACTATAGCATATCTATTTTTTAGTATAATATAATAGTTCTGGAATTGAAAAGTGGTATTTATCAATATCAGCTATTAATACCCATGTTACCCCATATTTTGAGTTATGATCAAGGGTAAAGTTACCACCATGGTGAAAATAAACAGAAATAAAATCTGACGTTATTATTTTTAATATTCCCAAATTTCTTTTAAAAAAAACCCTAATTGCAGGCCCAAATTAGTCCCAACTCGCATGGAAGCCCACCAATAAAACGACTACAGTACAAAACACTAAAAAGACTTACCCTTTCAGAACTTCAATCATGAGTATCAAACGACACTTCAACAAGTCAGCACCTCTTCCCCTGATGATGGTTCTTCAAGCACAGAAGGTAAATCGAACAAATATTAACCTATAGCACTAATTACCACTGAATATCGAATGAAAACGAAATAGAATCAATGGGCATGCATAGCTTTGGACGGATTTTATTGGAATCGAATTTGGGACTTAGGGTTTTTTTGGACGTTTGTCTTTAGGAATGTGTAAAACTGAGAGGGTTATTAGGAAGAGGGTAATTATATTTGGTTTTACCTGGTAAAAAAGTATATGTGTCATTGTAAAAAATGTAAAAAAAAATCATTGGTTACATTATCCAGGCTGGCAGCGCGTAATAACTGTTACGAGGCGCCTTCCTAAGATTCCTTAGAAGGGCGACGTAAGACTAAGCAACTAATGTCAGTGCAGTTACTGTCCGCCAACTGAGATCCCCTCCGTACGCTAGAAGAGATTGTCAGTACTGTACGATAAAACCAATGTCAAGAGAAATTGAGAAAACAGAAATGAGAAGTGAGAATGAATGAAAGCTTGATTGTATTAATGAAAGCTATTACAGAAAAGCAACACGATGTCGAAGGGGAGAGACACCAATACAGAGAATTGTTTGCTAGCTAGAAAGTTTGATTCTTGATCTCCTTTAATAATGCTTCAAAAAATAAACCAAAGCTACAAGACTAGACTTGACTAAGCTAGAGAAACATAATGAAAGTACATGAAATAAAACTACTCTATATTTACAATGAAAAGGACTTAGTTTTCTACAAGGCAGAAACGGGTCCGTTGTCAGCCGCATTGTTTTTGGCATAACGGTTTACACATGTGGAGTTGTCCGCGCACGCAGTACTGTTGGCATCTGCCTGCGGCTGGGCATTGGCGAGGGATATCAGTGGGGCGACAGAGGCACATGCGCGCTTGTCACTTGACGCATCCAAGACCACAGGACTGTCCATAGTGCTAGGCATTGGAAGGCTTTCTAGGATGCCACGGGGAACGCCCAAGGGGTCAAGGGGCATGGCTGGAAAGCCGCCTATGACATTCTCCCCCGCCTGAGTTGGCGACGCCCTCGGCGCCTTACTTTCAAGATAATCTTCAATTAGGCTCTTGTAGGATTTGAGGTTTGTTCCCCTCTCCCAAGTATTATCCTCTGCATCACAGCCCTGCCATTTCACGAAGAACTCTTGGTGATCTTTCCTTGAGGCATGCATCACTATCGTCAAGGATAGCTTCAACATGCCTTTTCCCGGTTGAATTGGGGCCTCGAATACTAGGTATTGTGAGCTGGATCCGTGAAGGATCCTCAGTGTCTTCCCGAAAAGGTTTCCGAAGGCTGACATGGAAGACATGATAAATTTTCCACCAAGCTGGGGTATCCACCCGATATGCAACTTTCCTAATGCGCCTTTCAATGGATAAGGGTCCAATATATTTTTGCAATAGGCGAGGGTCATGGACCCTCGCAAATAAGTACCACTTTAGGATTTTGACCATCACTTTGTCTCTTACTTGGTATTCAACAAAGCGATGATTTTGATCAGTATGCCTCTTTATCCACTTTTGGGCTTCTACAAGATAGCTCCGCACTATATCCAAATTTTTCTTCCATTATTTTGAGAAGCTAGTAGCTCGAGGAGATTTTGACATGTTTGGTGCATTCACAGTGTGTGATAGTAGCGGTTGTTGTTCGATAACAATTTCAAAAGCACTTTTGTTTGTACTAGAGCTATTTTGTGAATTGAAACACAGTTGAGCAGAACCCAGAAGCTTTACCCACTTCTTCTACGATCCGGTTACAAACTGGCAGAGATATTCCTCCAACATAACATTGAACCGCTCCGTCTGGCCATCAGATTGCAGATGAAAACTTGAGTTGTGACTCAATTTTGACCCAAGTCACTTAAAGAGTTGGGTCTAAAAGTTGCTAGTGAAGCATGAGTCACGATCACTAACAATGTCCTTGGGCAGACCCCAATATTTGATGACATGAGAGAAGAAGAGTCAAGTTGTATCTTGTGTTGATATATATTGTGGGGCTGCTATAAAGCTAGCATACTTGGAAAACCGATCCACCACAACCAAGATAGTTGTGAGATCTCCGACCTTGGGCAATCCGGTGATCAAATCCAGGGAAATGCTTTCCCAAGGTCTCTTTGGGATAGCTAGTGGTTCCAAGAGTCCCGCTTGTGTCAAGTAGTCCGACTTGTCCTTCTGGCATACTAGACGAGTCTTCCCATACTGAGCGACATCATCGGCAATTTAAGTCCAATAATATGCACGGCGAAGTAACATTATGGTGCGTTCTTCCCCGGGATGATCAGCCCACAGAGTATCATGACATTCCGTCAGAAGAGTCCTTCGCAAATCTCCTCCTTTAGGAACATAAAGTCGGTTCCCTTTTACTTTTAGATAACCATCTTCCATGTAGAACTAGCGAGTTTTGCCCTGTCCTACCAAATCAACCAAATACTATACAGCCAGATCCTTGATGAGTAGATCCTGTATCTGGTCCTTGATGGAGGTGGCTACTTTGCTCCCCCTTAGGGTGGCGAGTAGGCACACTGATGCTAGATCATCTCTTCGACTGAGCGCATTGCAACATGATTGGTCTTCTCACTTCGGTACTGCAGGTTGAAGTGGAATTCAGCCAAGAGTTCCTGCCACCCGGCCTGTGGACCATTCAGCTTCGGCTGGGTCATGAAATGGCTTATAGATGTGTTGTCTATCTTGACCACGAACGGGGTCCCCAACAAATAGTGCCTCCAAAGGCGCAAGTAGTGGACGACAACCAATAATTCTTTCTCATGGGCGGCATAGCGCCGCTCGGCATCCTTCAGCTTCCGGCTCTCGTACGCTACAGGATGCCCTTCTTGTAGCAAGACTCTGCCGAGAGAATAGTTAGATGCATCTGTTTGTACCTCGAATGTCTTGTCTAAATCAAAGAGGGCCAAGACGGGGCTACTAGACATAGCTGCTTTTAATGCATTGAAGGCCTCTGCTCGCCTGGGTCCCCAATCCCAGGGCGTGACCTTCTTGAGGAGTTCTGTCAATGGCACTGCGATGAGGGAGTAGTTTTTCACAAATCACCGGTAGAAGTTGCATAGGCCAAGGAACGCCCTCAAGGCGTGGATATCCTTAGGCGGCGGCCAATCTGTGATTGCTTGAATCTTCTGTTGGTCCATCTTGATCCACTCTTCCTCGATGACATGTCCGAGTAAGTCAATTTGTTTTTGAGCAAAGGATCACTTGGATAGCTTCGAATATAGTTCATGCTCCCGCAATCGAGCTAGGACCTTCCGCAAGTGCACCAGGTGTTCTTCTAATATTTGGCTATATACCACAATATCATCCAAGTAGACCACCACGAATTTGTCAATGTACTCTCAGAAGACTTGGTTCATCAGGGCGTAAAAATATAGTTGGGGCGTTAGCCAAGACGAATGGCATAACTAGGAAGTCGTACGACCTATATCTTGTAACACAAGTCGTCTTGTGTTCATCACCCTCTGCAATCTGAACTTGCCAATAACCTATCTTTAAGTCTATCTTGGTGAACACCATCGCACCACCCAGTCTATCGAACAAGTCTGTCATTAGTGGAATAGGGTACTTGTTCTTCACTGTGATTTTATTTAGAGCCCGATAATCCACATAGAGTCGCAGGGTGCCATCGTGTTTCTTTTTGAATAGAACAGGGGACCATATGGGGACTTGGAGGGTACAATGATTCATGTATCTAGCATTTTTGTCAATTGTCTCCGAAGCTCGGTGAGTTCGGGTTGTGACATTCTGTAAGGTGCACGAGTGGGTGCCTTCGAGCCCGGCACCAACTCAATTTCATGGTCCACAGTGCGCCTAAGCAGGAGTCGCTTTGGCATGTCTTGTTATATAACATCTTCAAACTCTAGTAGTAGTTCCTTCACTGGTTCAGGAATGGGACCCGAGAAGCGTTCTATATCTTCAATGCAGAGGGTTGCCAGGAATGTAAGTTCATGTCTTTTGACCCCCTTCTTCAACTGCAAGGCCGAGATGTTCTCAACGGTCATCTTCATGGGCATGCACGGGATAATGTAGGGCTTGGCCCCATTTATTCCTATCATCAATAGCATGTCTGCATATGGTACGGGCATGGTGCTAGTATGCCTTAGGAATTCCAACCCAACTATCAACTCGAAGTTATCTATGATCACCACTCGCAGGTTGAATTTTCCTTCATAAGTGTGATGACCCAAAAGGTCATCTCTTGTTTTAGAAGTCAAATATGTGTTCGGAGGCCTTAAAACCTCCTTTTTCCTCACCTCAATTTGCATGCGCAGTTCAGGCGGATATCTGGAAAGCCTTTATGTGAAAATTTGAGAAAAATGCTAATTTTGCCTTTAAAATTGAATTAAGTTGACTTCGGTCAAAATTTTAGGTAAACAGACCTGGACCCATGATTTAACGATCTCGGAGGGTCCATAGAAAAATATGGGACTTGGGCATATACCCGGAATTGAATTCCGAGGTCCCTAGCCCGAGAAATGAATTTTTGAAGAAAATTGTTTATCTGAATAATATGAGGAGTTTAGAAATTGAATAATGTTTGAATATGATGGTATCGGGCCCATATTTTGGTTTTGGAGCCCGGTACAGGTTTAATGTGGTATTTAAGTTGTGTCTATAAAATTTGGTAAGAAACGGAATTCATATGACGTGATTCGGAACCTTGGTTGTGAAAATAGTAACTTTAGGTGTTCTTGAGAATTTCATTGATTTTGATGCTAAATTCATTGTTTAAGATATTATTTTGGCGATTTGGTACGAGCAAGTTCATATGATGTTTTTAGACTTGTGTGCATGTTTGGTTTGGAGCCTCGAGGGCTCGGGTGAGTTTTGGATAGGCTACGGAGTGTTTTGGAACTTTAAGGAAATTTTTGGTGTTGCAGATCAGTAGACTTCGCAATTGTGAAGCCTTATCGCAATTGCGAGTACCGCAATTATGAAGACTCATCGCAATTGCGATGATTGGGATGGGTAGGGGACCTTCGCATTTGCAAATTTCATCGTCGCAAATGCGACACGTACAGTAGCTGCAATTGCGAACACTGTTCGCATTTGCGAGTTCACAATTGCAAACATTTTATTGCAAATGCGATACCTGCAATTGGGTAAAACCTAACTTAGACGGGATTTCAACTTATTCTTTCAAATTTTCAAACCCTAAGCTCTCATAAGCAATTTTTTAAAGACAAGTTCTTCCCAAAATCATAGGTAAACAATTTCTGATTAATTTCTTTCAATCTACTTCATCTTTTTATAAGATTTTATCGCAAAATCTAAGGATTTTCATGGGAAATTGGGTGTTTTAAGGTGAAATTTAGGAATTTAGACCTTAAATTGAGGTCGGATTTCAAAACCAATTGCATATCCGGGCTCGGGGGTAAATGGGTAATCGGGTTTTGGTCTAAATTTTGGGTTTTGACCAAGCGGGCCCGGGATCGATTTTTGACCTTTTGGGGAAAATGTCGGAAACCTATAATTAAGCATTGGATTTGAATTTTTTTGCATTTATTGATGTTATTAAGTTAATTATGACTAGATACAAGTGAATTAAAGGTGAAATCTAGAGGGAAAGTGATATTTGAGGCTTGATTTTTGGCCGTGGAATCGAGGTAAGTGTTTGGCCTAACCTTAGCTTGAGGAAATAGGTGTTGATTGTCTTATTTGCTACGTGTTTGTGTTGAGTACCACGTATAGGTGTGGTGGCGAGTATTTATACGTTGGTGTTGAGCATGCCCGTGAGTCTTATACTGTGACTATTGTGACTCTTATTAAGTATTGTCCATGCTTAAATTGATGATTATCCATGTTGAACAAGACTTATGATAATTTCTTGGTAATTGACCATTGTTAAGCATTGGCTCAAGTTGTGATTTATTTTTGTGAAGTTAACTATTGAAACGAGATTGGTTATATCTGATTCCCGTGTCGGGATGTTATTGTTTCTATTGTTGATTCCCTTGTCGGGATGTTACTGTCTCTATTGTTGATTCCCTTGCCAGGATGTTATTATTTCTAGTGTTTGGGTGAGGAAAGAGTGATAAAGCACGAAGGATGATGCCATGCACATTCATACTTATGTATATGGTAATGAAAGAGTGATAAAGCACGAAGGGTGATGCCGTCCACATTTACATTTATATTGATACATACGCTGAGGAAGAGAGATAAAGCATGAAGGGTGATGCCGTGCACATTTATACTACTCATATGGTGAGGAAGAGTGATAAACCACGAAGGGTGATGCCGTGCACATTTCTATTATTGATTGCATGGTGAGGATTGAGAGTAAAAGCATGAAGGGTGATGTCGTGCATTTTCTTTGTGCTATGTTCATTTGTTGTTATCGGTTAAAGTGTTTTAACTGTTTAGATTCCTTTACTATTGTGATTCCTTATGTTTAAACCCCCATAGCATGTTTCCCCTTCCTGTACATTTATGCGTAGTTTTTATTACTTGTTACTCTGTTATTATACTGATTAACAGCACAAGTTTATGATGTTTGTCGTGTCCTAGCCTCGTCACTACTTCACCAAGGTTAGGCTCGGCACTTACCATTACATGGGGTCGGTTGTTCCGATGCTACACTCTGCACTTTTTGTGTAGATCCCAGTACTGGACCTTACGGACCGTAGTTCGAGGTTGCTTCCTTTAGTCCAGCCAAGACCCGAGGTAGTCCCGAAGGCGTCCGCAGACCTTGGAGTCCCCTTCTGTCATATTTCTTTCTATTTATCCACTTTCAAACAGATGTACATTTTCTTGTTTAGACCTTTGTTTGTAGTATTCGTAGACCGTCCGTGAGATTATGACACCAGTTCTGGGTGGAGTTTTATTATGGTTTCATATTTGTATTAAATTAAACTGTTAAATTTTGTTCTTCCGCATTTTGTTTTCGCTGATTTTCTTATATTAACTGGTAAATTGTTAAAAGATAAAGGAAAAAGATAAAATAATCAGTAATGTTGGCTTGCCTAGCGGGTAAAATGTTAGGCTCCATCACAGTCCCGACGGTGGAAAATTTGGGTCGTGACAAGTTTGTATCAGAGCCCTAGTTTGCCTAGGTCTCACAATTCACGGACAAGCTTAGTAGAGTCTGAGGGATAGGTACAAAGACGTCTGTGCTTATCCCCCATAGGCTACATAGTTAGGAACAGTTTCACTTCTATTCATTTCTATCGTGCGGTTTGATTTATCAATGCTAATTGAACTTCTTCTCTATTCTTTCACAGATGGCGAGAACACATACTGCTTAATCAGCTGATCAGCAGCTCGAGCCCCCAGCGGTAGCTCCTACGAGGGGCAGAGAATGTGGCTGAAGCTGTGCTAGAGGCCGAGGAAGGGGTAGAGCTCAGCCTAGAGCAGCAGCACCAGCGGTAGAGCCTCAGGTAAAATTTGATGATGAGGTTTGGGCCCAGACAGTTCCAGCGGGCCCAGTTCAGGTCCCAGAGGGGTTCATCACTACCCTAGTACTCCAGGATGCTCTGATCCGTCTAGTGGGCCTTATGGAGAGTGTTACCCAGGCAGACATACTTCCTGTAGCACTAGTCGTCTCTCAGGCTGGGGGATGAGCACAGACTCTTGCTACTCGCACTCCGGAGCAGATGGCTCCCCAGTTTCAGACTTTAGCAGCTCAGCCAGTTGGGGTATTCCCACTGGGTGTTGTAGTTAAGACCGATGATGGATCAACTATGTCTTCAGATGCTTTGTGGAGATTGGACAGGCTCACCAAGCTCTTCACTACTACTTATGGCGGTACATCTTTAGAGGATCCCCAAGATTATTTGGACAGCTGTCATGAGGTTCTTTAGAACATGGGATAGTGGAGACCAATGGGGTCGACTATGTTGTTTTTCATCTGTCAGGTTTTGCCAAGAAATAATGGAGATATTATTGTTTGGCCAGACCAGCTGGGTCACCAGCTCTCACTTTGGACCAGTTCTCGCAGCTATTTCTCGATAAGTTCCTTCCCGTCACTCAGAGAGAGGAGTACTGCAGGCTGTTCGAGTGTCTCCAGCAGGGTTCTAAGATTGTCACCCAATACGAGATGAGGTTTATTGATTTGGCTCTTCATGCTCTTCTTATACTCCCCACCGAGAAAGAGAGGGTGGGGAGGTTTATTGAGGGACTCGCTCAACCTATTAGATTGTAGATAGCTAAGGAGACAGGGAGCGACAATTTTTTTAAGATGTGGCCAATGTGGCCAGGCGGGTTGAGATGGTTCTAGCTCAGGGGAGCGGTCAGGGATCTGATAAGAGGCCTCATCATTCTGTCAGAATAAGTGGTGCCTCATCTAGAGGCAGGGATTCTTTTGGAAGAGGCCATCCTCCCAAGCCATTTCATTCAGCACTTCAGGCTTCTCCCGGTGCTCCAAGTGGTCGTGGTTCTCATATGCAGTATCCTGATCAGCTACCCTACAGTTCACCACCAGCTCCTATCAGTGCACCTCCGCTCTAGAGTTTTTAGGGTGGTTACTCAGACCGTCAGGGTCAGTTTCAGGGTCAGCAGTCTTAGTAACCGAAGTCTTGTTATACTTGTGGCGATACGAGGCACATTACTATATTTGGCCCTCTAGCCTCGAGCAGTTCTCAGCATCAGGGTTCTCGTTCCATGGTTCCAACACCAGGTGTTCCACTGCCCGCTCAACCAGCTAGAGGTAGGCGTCAAGGTGTTAGAGGTGGAGGTTAGGCCGTTAGAGGTGGAGGTCAGCCTGTAAGAGGCCGTACCAAGGGTGTAGTTCAGAGTGGTGGGGCACAACCCCGATGTAATGCTTTCCCAGCTAGGCCTAAGGCTCAGTTCTCCGATACAGTTATCACAGGTACTGTTCTAGTTTGTAGTAGAGATGTTTCAGTTCTATTTGATCTAGGGTCTACATACTCCTATGTGTCTTCTTATTTTGCTTTATATTTGGTTGTGCCTCATGATTTTTTGAGTGCTCATGTATATGTGTCTATGCCGGTGGGTGATTCTATTATGGTATATCGTGTCTATAGTTCATGTGTAGTTGTTATTGGGGGTCTTAAGACCCGTATAGATCTCCTACTTCTCGACATGGTAGATTTCGATGTCATTTTGGGGATGGATTGGTTGTCACCTTATCATGCTATATTGGACTGTTATGAGAAGATCGTGACCTTAGCATTGCCGGGGTTGCCTCGTTTGGAGTGGAGAGGGACTCCTGGTCATTCTACTACTAGGGTTATCTAATGAAGGCTTGGCGTATGGTTGATAAGAGGTGTCTGGCCTATTTGGCGTATGTTCGTGATTCTAGTGTTGAGGTTCCTTCTATGGATTCTGTACCAGTTATTCGGGAGTTTCCAGAGGTATTTCCTGCAGACCTGCCTGAGATGCCACCCAATAGGGATATTGACTATTGCATTGATTTGGTTCTGGGCACTCAGCCCATTTCTATTCTGCCATATTGTATGGCCCCTCCAGAGTTGAAGGAATTGAAAGAACAAATGCAAGACTTGCTTGATAAAGGCTTTATTAGACCTAGTGTCTCGTCTTGGGGTGCGCTGGTGTTGTTTGTTAAGAAGAAGGATAGATCAATGAGGATGTGCATAGATTATCGGTAGTTGAACAAAGTCATCATCAAAAACAAGTATTCATTGCCGAGGATTGATGTTTTGTTTGATAAGATTTAGGGTGCCAAGGTATTTTCGAAAATTGATTTGAGATCTGGCTACCATCAGTTGAGGATTAGGGCATCCGATGTCCCTAAGACAGCTTTTCACACTCGGTACGGGCATTGTGAGTTTCTAGTGATGTCATTTGGGTTGAAAAATACCCCAGTAGCTTTTATGGATTTGATGAACTGGGTGTTTAAGCCTTATTTGGATTCATTTGTGATTGTTTTCATTGATGATATCTTGATCTACTCCCGCAACCGAGAGGAGCATGAGTAGCATCTTTGAGTCGTTCTTCAGACTTTGAGAGACAGTTAGTTGTATGCTAATTTTCGAAGTATGAGTTTTGGTTGAGTTTAGTTGCCTTCTTGGGTCACGTCGTATCAGCAGAGGGTATCCAAGTGGATCCTAAGAAGATAGAGGCAGTCAAGGACTAGCTTAGACCCATATCAGCTATAGAGATCCGGAGTTTCTTGGGTTTGGCGGGTTATTACCATCAGTTTGTGGATGGGTTTTCATCTATAGCAGCCCCAATGACCAGGTTGACCCAGAAGGTTGCCTATTTCAGGTGGTCGGACGAGTGTGAGGTGAGCTTTCAGAAGCTCAAGACAACTTTGACTACGGCGTCGGTGTTGGTTTTGCCCACAGGTTCAGGACCATATATAGTATATTCTAATGCATCTCGTATTGAACTTGGTGCGGTATTGATGCAGAATGGCAAGGTTATTGCATATTCTTTGCATCAGTTGAAGATCCACGAGAAGAATTATCCAGTTCATGATTTGGAGCTACCGACCATTGTTCACGCACTGAAGATCTGGAGGAATTATTTATATGGCGTGTCGTGTGAGGTGTTCATGGATCACAAGAGTTTGCAATACTTGTTCAAGCAGAAGGAGCTAAGTTTGAGGCAGAGAAAGTGATTGGAGCTATTGAAAGATTATGATATCACCATCTTGTATCATCCGGAGAAGGCCAATGTAGTGGCTGATACTTTGAGTAGGAAATCAGCCAGTATGGGCAGCCTTGCGTATATTCCAGTCGGTGAGAGACTGCTTGCTTTAGATGTTCAGGCTTTAGTCAATCAATTCGTGAGGTTGGATGCTTATGAGCCCAACCGTGTTTTAGGTTGTACAGTCGCTCGTTCTTCATTATTTGAGCGTATCAGAGATTGGCAATATGATGATCCTCATTTACTTGTCCTAAGGGACACCGTGCGACAAGGTGGTGCCAAGCAGGTTACAGTTGGAGATGATGGAGTTTTGAGGATGCTGGGTCGAGTTTGTGTGCCTAATGTGGATGGATTTCGTGATTTGATTCTAGAGGAGGCCCATAGTTCTCGGTATTCCATTCATCCGGGCGTCGATAAGATGTACTAGGGCTTGCGGCAGCATTATTAGTGGAGGAGGATGAAGAAGGATATTGTTGCATATGTAGCTTAGTGTTTGAGTTGTCAGCAGGTAAAGTACGAGCATTAGAGACCTGGTGGTTTACTTTAGAAGATTGAGATTCCTGAGTGGAAGTGGGAGCGTATCACTATATACTTCGTTGTTGGACTCCCAAGAACTCAGAGGAAGTTCGATGCGGTATGGGTTATTGTTGATAGGCTGACTAAGTCAGCGCATTTCATTCCTATGGCAGTCTCCTATTTTTCATAGAGGTTAGCTGAGATCTACATCTGGGAGATTGTTCGTCTTCATGGTGTGCCCGTGTTTATCATTTTTTATCAGGGTACGCAGTTTACCTCGCATTTCTGGAGGACAGTACATCATGAGTTGGGTATGCGGGTCGAGTTTAGCACAGCATTTCATTCTTAGACGGACGGACAGTTCGAGCGTACTATTTAGATTTTGGAGGATATGCTCCGTGCATGTGTTATTGACTTTGGAGGTTCTTGGGATCAGTTTTTACTATTAGCAGAGTTTGCCTACAATAACAGCTATCAGTCAAGCATCCAGATGGCTCCCTATGAGGCATTATATAGTAGGCGGTGTCGATCGCTGGTTGGATGGTTTGCGTCGGGAGAGGCTCGGTTGTTTGGTACAAATTTAGGGCAGGACACCTTGGATAAGGTTAAGATTATTCAGGATAGACTTCGTACAGGTCAGTCCATGCAAAAGAGTTATGCCAACCGTAAGGTTCGTGATGTGGCATTCATGGTCGAAGAGCGAGTGTTGCTTCGGGTGTCGCCCATGAAGGGTGTGAAGAAATTTGGGAAGAAGGGCAAGTTAAGCCCTAGGTGCATTGGGTCTTTTGAGATTCTTTGGAGAGTTGGGGAGGTGGCTTACGAGTTTGCGTTGCCACCAGGTTTATCAGTAGTGCATCCAATGTTTTATGTGTCCATGCTTCGGATGTATCACGGCGATCCATCCCACATGTTAGACTTCAACACTGTCCAGCTGGACAAGGACTTGACCTATGAGGAGGAGCGGGTAGCTATTCTAGATCCGGCAGGTTTGTCAGTTGAAATCCAACAAGTTCCCTTCAGTTTGTGTGCAGTGGAGAGGTTAGCCTGTTGAGGCAGCTTCCTAGGAGTCCGAGTCCGATATGCAGAGCCGATATCTCCATCTTTTCAACGACTCAGCTACTTTTCTATGTCCGTTTGAGGACGAACGATTGTTTTAGAGGTGGAGAATGTGATGACCCAAAAGGTCATCTCTTGTTTTAGAAGTCAAATCTGTATTCCGGGGCCTTAAAAACCTCCTTTTGCCTCACCTCGATTTGTGTGCAAAATCTGAGCATATATCTGGAAAGCCTTTATGTGAAAATTTGAGGAAAATGCTAATTTTGGCTTTAAAATTGAATTAAGTTGACTTCGGTCAACATTTTGGGTAAATTGACCCGGACCCGTAATTTGACGGTGTTGGAGGGTCGGTAGAAAAATATGTGTCTTGGGCGTATGCCCGGAATCGAATTTCGAGGTCCCCAGCCCAAGAAACAAATTTTTGAAAAAAAATAAATAATTCAAAAATATGAGTTTAGAAATTGAATAATATTTGAATATGATGGTATCCGGCCCGTATTTTGATTTCGAAGCTCGGTACATGTTTAATATGGTATTTAACTTGTGTCTGTAAAATTTGGTAAGAAATGGAATTCATATGACATGATTCGGAACCTCGGTTGTGAAAATAGTAACTTTAGGTGTTCTTGAGAATTACATTGATTTTGATGCTAAATTCGTTGTTTAAGATGTTATTTTGGCGATTTGATTGCACGAGCAAGTCCATATGATATTTTTAGACTTGTGTGCATGTTTGGTTTGGAGCCCCGAGAGCTCGGGTGTGTTTTGGATAGGACACGGAGTGTTTTGGAAGCTTAAGGAAATTTCTGGTGTTGCAGATCTGCAAACATCGCAATTGCGAAGACTCATCGCAATTGCGAGCAACATGCTGGGCAGGGGACCTTCGCATTTAGGAAGTACATCGTCACAAATGTGACACACACAGTAGCTGCAATGTCGAACACTGTTCGCATTTGCGAAGGCAGTAGGCTAAGTAAACCTTCGTATTTGCAAAGCATTGGTCACATTTGCGAGTTCGAAATCGCGAATATTTTATCGCAAATGCGATACCTGCAACTGTGTAAAACCCAACTTAGATGGGATTTCAACTCATTTTTTCAAATTTTCAAACCCTAAGTTCCCATATGCAATTTCTCAAAGACAAGTTCTTCCCCAAATCATAGGTAAATAATTTCTAACTCATTTCATTAAACTACTTCATCTTTTTATAAGATTTCATCATAAATTCTAGGGATTTTCATGGGAAATTGGGTGTTTTTGGGTGAAATTTGGTAATTTAGACCTCAAATTGAGGTCGGATTCGAAAACCAATTGCATATCCGGGCTAGAGGGTGAATGGGTAATCGGGTTTTGGTTCGAACTTCGGGTTTTGACCAAGCAGGCCCAGGGTCGATTTTTTACTTTTCGGGGAAAATGTCGAGAAACCTATAATTAAGCATTGGATTCGATTTCTTTAGCATTTATTGATGTTATTAAGTTAATTATGACTAGATACAAGTGAATTGGAGGTAAAATCTAGAGGGAAAATGATATTTGAGGCTTGATTTTTTACCGTGGAATCGAGGTAAGTTTTTGGTCTAACCTTAGCTTGAGGGAATAGGTGTTGATTGTCTTATTTGCTATGTGTTTGTGTTGAGTACCATGTATAGGTGTGGTGGCGAGTATTTATACGTTGGTGTCGAGCATGCCCGTGAGTCTTATACTGTGACTGTTGTGACTCTTATTATGTATTGTCCATGCTTAAATTGATGATTATCCATGTTGAACAAGACTTATGATAATTTCTTGGTAATTGACCATTGTTGAGCATTGGCTCAAGTTGAGATTTATTTTTCTGAAGTTAACTGTTGAAACGATATTGGTTATAGCTGATTCCCTTGCTGGGATGTTATTGTTTCTATTGTTGATTCCCTTGTGGGGATGTTATTGTCTCTATTGTTGATTTCCTTGCCGGGATGTTATTATTTCTACTATTTGGGTGAGGAAAGAGTGATAAAGCACGAAGGGTGATACCGTGCACATTCATACTTATGCATATGGCGAGGAAAGAGTGATAAAGCACGAAGGGTGATGCCGTACACATTTACATTTATATTGATACATATGGTGAGGAAGAGAGATAAAGCACGAAGGGTGATGTCGTACACATTTATACTATTCATATGGTGAGGAAGAGTGATAAGGCACGAAGGGTGATGCCGTGCACATTTCTATTATTGATTGCATGGTGAGGATTGAGAGTAAAAGCACGAAGGATAATGCTGTGCATTTTCTGTGTGCTGTGTTCATTTGTTGTTATCGGTTCAAGTGTTTTAACTGTTTAAATTCCTTTACTGTTGTGATTCTTTATGTCGAAACCCCCATCGCATGTTGCCCCTTCCCGTACATTTCTGCTTAGTTTTTATTACTTGTTACTCTGTTATTATACTGATTAACTGCATAGGTTTATGATGTTTGTCGTGTCCTAGCCTCGTCACTACTTTGCCGAGGTTAGGCTGGGCACTTACCAATACATGGGGTCAGTTGTACTGATGCTACACTCTACACTTTTTGTGCAGATCCCGGTACTAGACCTTACGGACCGTAGTTCGAGGTTGCCGCCTTTAGTCCAGTGGAGACCCGAGGTAGTCTTGCAGGTGTCCGCAGGCCTTGGCGTCCCCTTCTATCATATTTCTTTCTATTTATCTACTTCGAACAGATGTACATTTCCTTGTTTAGATCATTGTTTTTAGTATTCGTAGATCGTCCGTGAAATTATGACACCAGTTCTGGGTGGAGTTTTATTATGGTTTCATATTTGTATTAAGTTAAACTGTTAAATTTTGTTCTTCCGCATTTTGTTTCCGCTGATTTTCTTATATTAACTGGTAAATTGTTAAAACATAAAGGAAAAAGGTAAAATAATCAGTAATATTGGCTTGCCTAGCGGGTACAATATTAGGCATCATCACGGTCCCGACGGTGGGAAATTCGGATTGTGACAGTAAAGTCCAAGCTTCACCAGTACCTCTTTGGCTATTCCACCCACTGGCTGAGGAGGTGAGTTGATAGCCTTGACACGACCTCTACCTTTTCCGACAACTAGACCAAGGTGCTCCACCTGAGTTGAGGCTAAGTAGTTGCGGGTAGCACCCGTGTCTATCATAGCCCGAATGGGCTTGCCATTCACCTTCATCTCGACGAACATTAAGGTCCTCTCTTTTTTAAGAGGAGTCCCTTAATCCGCCTTCTTTTTCCCTTTCTTGGTGAATGGACATGGGTCCTTCTTCTTACGGATACCAGTACTGGTCTCCGCTAATGCCTCAAAAATAGAGCCAACAATTGCATTGAAGGCACCTATGTATTGGTTCAGTCTGGTCTTCATCATGTGAGTCGTCATTAGTTCCATCATCAAAAGCTTGATGGACGTTCATTAGTGCATGTGGGCATTCATTGTTCCAATGTGGACCGTCGCAATGACGGCATCCTGAAGGAGGCTTTCTCCTCCGGTCATTGTTGTTTGACGCAACACTATTTCTGCCTGAGGAAGGAGCCTTAGATTTGGTTGCACTCTGATCTCCCCCACTTCTGCTAGGTCCACCATTGCTAGGTTGGCCCCCTTTGAATCCCGCTCGGGTAGGTGGCTGAGGCCTATCCTTCCGAGCTTCCACTTGATAGTCCCCAAGGCATTCAACTGCTTGGATCATCTTGGGCAGGGTATCTACCCTTTGTCTTTGCAGCTCCATAAGGGCATAAGGTTTCAACCCTTCTAGGAAGGTGAAGAGCTCATCTTTGTCCCCCATGTCACGTATGTTTAGCATGAGCGCGGAGAATTCCCGCACGTAGTCCCGCACTGATTTGGTCTGGCGGAGATTCCATAGCTTTCTCCTTGCGTTGTATTCAACATTTTTAGGGAAGAACTGTAGGCGTATGGCTGACTTCAGTTCTGCCTATGTCTCGAGAGAATCTTCACCGGCCTTGATAGCTCCGTACTTCACCCGCCACCAGAGTTTAGCATCACCCTCAAGATACATGGCAGCAGTTGCTATCTTCTTAGCTTCTTCTAGGCCCCCAACAACATCGAAGTATTGTTCAATGTCAAAGATGAAGTTTTCCACTTCCTTGTCATTCCTATCTCCACTATATGGCTTTGGCTTAGGAAGTTTCAGTTTTTGTGTCACGGAAGCGGGATTCACAGCGCCCCCGATTTGGTTTCCACCTCCTCGAAGCAGGCCCTATAAAGCAGTATTGCTAATATTGAGCTGGTCTGTCAAGTTGTCAATAGCTTGTTGCATGGCAGTCACCCTGTCTGCCTCTTGTGCCCTGTAGGATAAATCCTTAGCACGCTCCTGTTGGAGTCCCTCGAATTTTCCAAAAATTTCGGCTGCCTCTGTGTCTGTCGGTCTCCCTCGGAGTCGCAACTGATTTTTTCTATGTCAACTTCGTCCTGGAGCACTCTGCGGTCCAGGTCGTCCAACCTTTGCACTAGGCTGGTTCTTAGTTCAGCCACGGTATCCACAATGGGCCGTAATACGTCAATCATCCCTTCAAGGGCCGCAATGCGGTCCCCGTGATTCACCATGGTCAGAAATGGTGGTAATGGCAATGTGTTCCCTCGTCCGATGTCGAGTCTAGGCTCTGATACCAACTGTTACGCGGTGCCTTCCTGAGATTCCTTGGAAGGGTGACGTAAGACTAAGCAACTGATGTCAGTGCAGTTACTATCCGCCAACTGAGGTCTCCTCCGTATGCTAGACGAGATTGTCAGTGTCGTACGAGAAAACCAATGTCAAGAGCAATTGAGAGAACAGAAATGAGAAGTGAGAATGAAAGAAAGCTTGGTTGCATTAATGAAAGCTATTACAGAAAAGCAACACGGTGTTGAGGGGGAGAGACACCAATACAGAGAATTGTTTTCTTACTAGGAAGTTTGTTTGCTTGATCCCCCCTATAATGCTTAAAAAAAATAAACCAAAGGTACAAGACTAGACTTGACTAAGCTAGAGAAATATAATGAAGTACATGAAATAAAACTACTCTATATTTACTATGAAAAGGATTTAGTTTTCGGTCTGTTGTCAGCATCATTGTCTTTGGCATCACGGTCTGCGCGCGCAACGTTGTCTGCGTGCGCGGCGCTGTTGGCATCTGCCTGCGGCTGGGCGCTGGCGAGGGATATCGGTGGGGCGACAGAGGAACATGCGCGCTTGTCAATTGGTGCAGCTAAAACCACAGTGCCGTCTGTGGCGCTAGGCATTGGGAGGCTTGCTAGGACGCCACGGGGCGTGCCCAAGGGGTCATGGGGCATGGCTGGAAAGCCGCCCATGACATAACACGCGTGAAAATTTTTTATAAGCTCCGGTCGGACTTGTTAAAATGGTGCAGTAAAGATATAGTAAAAGTGTGCCGGTGGAAAATGGCTTAGTTGAGATGTTCAAGTGAAATTTCTGTGATAGTTAAATTGTCTGTCTATATATTTTGCCAAGATAAATACTTACCTACATTGGATATTACAATAACTCAATACATACATTATACATGTTTTTATTAGCACGACGACTGTCGTTTCCTACTGTGCACCCTTTGTTCCTTTTATATTGTTGGAT
Organism: Nicotiana sylvestris; assembly: GCF_000393655.2. Classification (NCBI taxonomy): domain Eukaryota; kingdom Viridiplantae; phylum Streptophyta; class Magnoliopsida; order Solanales; family Solanaceae; genus Nicotiana; species Nicotiana sylvestris. The sequence continues at coordinate 32,899,011 of NC_091062.1, forward strand.
TAATAATCTTTAAATTTCATGAAATAAACTTTATGCATTTAAAAACTACATAAGTAGTACTATGATAAATACGATTCAAAATATTCAAGAAATGATAGGATAATTTTTTATATTTTTCAAATATTAAGAGTACCAATTTGTTAAAAAGTGAATTCCTCGTGAAATAGATATAACAATGGGTCGATAGAGGGGATTTGATCACATGATTTATTAGTTTTTCATGTCAGCAGGCCACTAGTAGTTCATTACCACCCAATTCTATGACCTAATTTCCACATATTAAAAGATAAAGGAAATCTTTTAGGCACTCAACACTATGGTGACAATATTTGCACCGAATCTTGTGTTGGGTGGTAAAAAAATTTAGTGGTGGCAAACAATATCTCCATCCTCTTTCATCTGCTGACCTAGTCCAGTCTTAATTTTGTTCGGTTCGGCTAGATTTAAAATTTAGTCGTTGTGAGTTTAGTTAAAGGGGTATATATATATAGAGAGACAGTTCTACATCAAAACACTAAGTTTTACCGAATCCGCCAATCTATAATAATATCTGCCACTATTTCAACCTTTAAGCATCTGATTGCTTGGGACACACATGTCAAATGCTGTGCTGTGCAAAATGCATCACTAACTTTGCTGCAGTGGAACTCAAATATGGAAGATCATCAATCATAGACGTAAGACCCCCACTTAACGAACAATCAATACATGAATTGATTGGACGTGGGCAATGTTGTTCTTTAATTATACTGCACCTTGCAATTTCTTAACGTCTAGTCTAATAGCACAATAGTATTGGACAGTTTTAAACATGACTTTATTCCAAAAGCTTATTTTAGATAATATAAAAGAATAAAAGGTTTTATAGGTAAGATAGTCTGAGGTTGTAAATGATTTGTCCTGCTTTGTTGTGTTTAGTTGTCAAAAGATAGTTAAGTTGCTTCTTCCTATTCCTAGGGTCCGCTTCACGTTTGATGAAGCGGTGTCACGTGATATCGCTTTATCGGAAAATTTTACTAAACATATGTATTAATATTGTAAGAAAACGGATAAATAAGAAAAAATGACACCACTTGACATAAATTGTCTCTTGGTATATTGGTTATGTTCTTGATTTTGCTCCAAGTGATCAAAGGGTCGAACCTCCACTAGTTCCTTTTTTTACGAATATTTGCTCATATAGAATTGAACTCGGAATATTTTCAACAAAAACAAATAGATTAAGATTATTTCTGGTCCAAAAGTATTATAATTAAAGTTATTAGTGTTGTTCTTTTATAAATTTGGATACCACATACAAAATTCCCGTGCACATATTCCTCCATTTAATTTATGTATTCCCTCCACCAATTAATCTACGCATACCTTTTCTCCCAAATATTTTATAAAATATATATTTTTAGTAGCTCCCAAAAATAATAATTGATAAAATATATTTTTTATATATATGTGTGTATTATATATAAAAAAATATATACGTATTTTATATACTTTGGCTAGCGAATGTAATTAGTTTTGGCTGAATGATCAATTTTGTGTTTTGTCATTTTAGAGGACTTCCCTAGCTAGGTTCTCTTTTACTAGTTCAGTATTAACTTTGCATTCCTCCTATGAAACCATTTATTTTTCTAAATTACCCTTATTAGTGGTAATAGAATCCTATCAACAAAGCATTGATTGGAAAGTATATGGATACTTAATGATAAGGGTAATATTGTCACGATCCTAAAACCGATCCGATCGTGATGGCGACTATCGTGAAATTAGGCCAACCGACACAACTCCCGAATTAACCATTAATCAATAAGAATCATTTTTAAGCCTTTAATTAATCAAATGTCTCATAATGTAAGTCTACATGAACAGTGCGGAATTAATATACAAGCCCAGCATCGGGGTGTTACAAGTCACGAGCATCTACTAAGGTCCGAATTCAACAAAAGTCTAAGAATGTACTAAATACAGTCTAAGGAGGACAGGAGGGAGAAAAGCAGTGCTGCAAACGTCGGGCAGCTACTTTGCTAACTCCAATGACTCTGCCACTGAGCAATCAACACCCGCTACCGGGTTCAGAACTTCCTGAATCTGCACACAAGGTGCAGGGAGTAATGTGAGTACGCCAACTCAGTAAGTAATAAAAGTAAATGAAAGCTGAGTAGTAAGAAAACACGTCATAACACTACAACAATTGTAGATCATTTTCAAAGCTGTACACAAAATCATTTACCTCGTAAATCAAGCTCAGTTTCAGTAAAAATCTTTTTAAATTAACTTTCAACGTTTTCAAACGAGTGATAAAACAGTGAGTATAAATGATAGAAAGGTAAACAGCCCCTCGGGCAAAACATGTACCATAAACCGCCCCTCGGGCATAATCGCAACAGAACCAGCCCCTCGAGCTACCTCACAATAACTCGTAATCAGCCCATCGGGCATAACATTAATCAAGAACCGCCCCTCGGGCAAAATATGGATAAAGAACAGCCCCTCGGGCAACAATACGAGACGACAACAGCCCCTCGGGCTATATCATATCACTCACACTGGGTACCCGCGCTCACTGGAGGTGTACAGATTCCGGGAGGGGCCCCTTACGGCCCAAGTGCAATAACAAGTCATCTCGTGGCATAATCAAACAGGCTCTCGGCCTCATATCAAGCCACCTCATGGTGTAACAAATCAGGCCCTCGGCCTCATAATCATAAATCAGTACCACATTGTTGCGGCGCGCAGCCCAATCCTATAATATCCTCACAATACAGGCCCTCGGCCTCTCTCAGTCAGAAATCTCTCATGCCACTCGGGCAATAGTAAAACATGATGCTCAACCCAAATATACCACTTAAAATATCAAAAACGGAGTAAATATGACTGAGTTATGAAAACAGTAGAAAACAGCATGACTGAGTACAAATATGAAGTCAAAACAGTGAGGAATAGTAGTAAAAATCCCCTAAGGGTCCAAAACAGTTGGCACGAGGCTCAAATATGGCATTCAGCCCAAAACATGATAATACTTTCCAAAACACAGTGATAGCAAACAGTTTTCAATCAAATACGCAGGTTAACAGTCATACGGGACAGACTAAGTCACAATTCCTAACGGTGCACGACCCCACGCAATCATTACTTACTTCAAATCGGTCCAAACTCTAGCCCGCGATGCCTTTGCCTCTCGAATCGGCCTCCAAATACTCCAAATCTAACCAAAATCAGTATATTATCATCAATATACGCTAAAGGAACAAAGCCCAAGCAAAAATAATCAAATTAACTCAAAAGATCTAGAAATTGGCTCAAGCCTGGCCCCTGGATCCACGTCTCGGAATTCAATAAAAATCACAAAACTGGAAAACCCATTCGCTTACGAGTCTACCCATATTAATTTCACCAAAATCCGACATCAAATGGCCATCCAAATTCCCAAAATCAACTCTCCAAACCTTCCTCCACTTTCCCAATTTTTACCCCAAATTCCAAAATTAAATGATAAGAATCAAGACATAATCATGAGATTTAACCAAATTTGAGTGAAGAATACTTACCCCAATCATTCCTATGAAAATCCCTTCAAATATCACCTCAATCCGAGCTCCATAGCTCCAAAAATGCAAAAATGGCTGAAATCCTCGAAATAGAGTACTTTATAATCTGTCCAGGCATTTACCCTATGCTATCGCGGACAAACTAATGCGACAGCGAAGCATAAAATTTTCCAGCCCTTTTTTTACCCTATGCTATCACGGTCATTCCCCCACGATCGCGTAGAACAAAATTTTTCCAACACCTTTCTCCAACTTTTTCGGACAGCCTCTAGTATAATGGTCATAACTTTTTGTACAGCTGGGACAGTGCAGGAGAGATTTTACTCTATGCGATCGTGGGAAGACTTATGCAATCGCATAACACAACTCCATTTTTCCAAATTTTCTCTATGCTAACGCAGTCAGATCTATGCTAACGCACTGTACACCCCTGAAGCCAAAAATCAGTAACTAAAAATGGCCTAGAAATGGTCCGAAACTCACCCGAGGCTCTCGGGACCTCAACCAAACATGTCAACACATCCCATAACATCATTCAAACTTGTTCCAACCTTCAGAACGCTCAAAACAACATCAAAACATCGAATCACCCTCGATTCCAAAACTTCCGAATTCCAAAACTTCCGAATTCCAAATTCGATCAAAAAGTCTATCAAACCTCGTCCGAATGACCTGAAATTTTGCACACACGTCACAAATGACACAACGGACCTACTCCAACTTCCAGGATTCCATTCTGATCCCTATATCAAAATCTCACCTTTCAACTGGAAAATGCCAAAATTTCAATTTCTCCAATTCAAGCCTAAACTTTCTACGGACCTCCAAACTACATTCCAATCACGCTCCTAAGTTCCAAATCACCTAACGGAGCTAACCAAATCATAAAAATTCCAATCCGAGATCATATACTAACAAGTCAAAACTTGATCAAACCTTTCAAATTTTAAGCTTCAAACTGAGAACTGTTTTTCCAAATTCATTCTGATTACCCTGAAAACCAAAACAGACAATTTACATAAGTCATAACACATCACATAGGGCTAGTCATGCCCGAGAACTGGCGAGTGAAGTACAAAAGCTCAAAACGACCGGTCGGATCGTTGCAAATATAATGAAAGAAAATAATAGATCTCTCTTGATTAGTTAAAGTGGATAAGTAAATAAAAAAATTTATTTTTAATATACAGAACGTATTAAAGGAAAGGGAATACTATATTCTATTAAAAGCTAAGTGTTTGATGCCTTCACAGTTCAGAGACTTCGAACATGCTATTCTTAAAATAAAAAATGTCTAGAACTTTGACATATAAAACTTATTCCGAGAATCACTCATTATGTTGAAGATTGACGAGCATTAATCAATTTAATTAATTAAGCGGTCCTAGGGATAAATTCCACTTTCCACTTACCAATTTTCCTATTCGATCACACCTTATCTCCAGATATATCTTCTCAGATATTGCATCTTCGTCAGTTCCTCTTTTTTACTTTCGGATCATATCATATACTATAATAAGGGCAGTCCGGTGCACTAAATTCCCGTTATATGCGAGATTCGGGAAAAGGCCGGACCACAAGGATCTATCATATACTGATAGTATAACACAATCTATATATGTCATCCAAGAATGATAAGTATTTACTTTGTTGTCTAATTTACCAAATTAGGATCACAACATAGGATTTACCTATTGTTACAGGTCACTTTAATATGATAATACAAAAAAAAGCGCAGTTCGGTTGGTATTCCGTATTCATACAGTGTCTGAGAAGGGTTGTACCCCAAAGAGTGTGATATAGACAGTCTACCCTAATACAAGTATTAGTGGATATTTCTACGGCTCAAACTGTAGGTGCACATAAGTTAAACCCATAATGATTATGAGGATATTTCGCCAAAAAAGCTCATAGTTATGTGCGACCATTGACCTTGATAAAATGTGTTACTCATTGTGTTATTTTGTGGCTTAAATTATTTTCTTGTATTTTTAAGAAACCCATGATCCCTGTAGGTTAGGAAAACTCATTGTTCTAATAGATTTGGGAAAGGAAAACTTATTTGTTTATCGTGAAAATGGTAACAACAACTAAATTTGTAGATGCGATTCTAAAAATACGTGATTTATTCCCGATCTAGTTGTTAGAGCAATTGGTGCTAATGATATGGAATCTAGTGATGAAAAGCAAGCTAAAGCAATATAGTAATAGAACCGTAGGGCCTGCTGCTCGGGTATAGGTCTGATCGATGAAGGACCTCAAGGTCGAGCTCGAGCTATCGGGGACAGTCGGGGATGGGATAACAGTTGAAGGTATAATTAAACAAGGCTCTTTGTGGCCAATACTAAGGCATACGACGAAGAACGAGTAAGAACGCGATGAATATCAATGTGGCCTCGGGCTAGTAAGAACGAACAAGTTAAAAAGAAAAGAGAGAGAGAGAGAGAGATTATTGCACTTATGGAGAAATGGAGCAATATCAGTCCCTTACAAAGTAGGGTGAGTCCCCTTTATATAGGAGGGGACTCGGTTACAAGTATGTGGAGATCAATTACAAATTATGGAGATGAGATGGCTTGACGTGATGCCTCAACATAGGCTCTGGATAGGCTGGTCCTGTCAGACTTAGCCGTGTGCCTTGGGAGCTTCCCCCTCTGTCTTGGCTTTGGTCTCCGCTTTCTTTGAGTCGGGCCTCATTGAGCCCCGAGGTCGGGAACTCGGTCGTGGCCTCCCGTCCTCGGGGTCCCGAGGCATGCTTCTGAAATGACTCGACAGCGAGAAATCAAGTCTTCTGATTCTGCCACGTACAGATAGTCTCCTCGTTTTCCATAATGAAGTGATGGGAAATGATTCTGACACTCAACTCCTTGAGCTTCTTCGGTGATGCCATATCAATGATGCGACTCTTGGCATGAGCTTTGTGGCAACCGGACATCCACGAGCTCGTGCTTTTCGACCTCATTCATTGTACTCCTGATTCTCGCTTCCCAAAGTGAAGGTACCGCCTCCAGTTCGATTTTCCATGGATGCGTTAACTGCGCCCGTCGGTCAGTCTTCTAAACCCTAGATGACCGTGTCGTAACCCCCTATAAATAGGGGTGCCTTGGCTTTGCTTTTCCTATACTAGTGCCTCTGTTGGTTTGCTTGCCTATTTCTTCTTATCATCTTCTTTCACCCTTGAACATTATGCCATGGGCTCATGACCTTAAGGCCGTTTGGAGGAGTTTCCTTAGACTGTGTTGTGGCCTTCTGTCGGGGCTTCCCTTCGTCGAGCATAACCATTATGTCCCGCTACTGTTGTGTCCGTTAATATGTTCACTGTGGAAGTTGATGTTGGCTCGAGGTGATGATGTATGGGGAGTCGGTTTCCCCCTCATGTATACATCCGTTCGAATTATGCACCGCTACTCAAAAGGGCGCACAGACTATACACCGCTGCTCACCTTCATACCCCGGTTCGACGTGGTGCTCTGCTCCGAGTTGGGGGCTTACACGGCTAGACGTTCCAAGAAGTGGACTCTAAATAGCCGTGCAAGCGGGACCGAAGATTGTTTGGTCCGCTATCTCTCCGAGGTTTCCTTGGCCAAAGAGGGTCCTCGAGCCTCGAAGAGCTATGGCATTTTTTCATCCCTCCCTGCCACTCACCTTGCCCCTTGGGGATATCAGTGTGGAAGGTTGGGATGAAACTTCCGAGGATGCGCGCCCGGAGGCACCTGTTGCGGACCTTCGAAGGTGGGCCGGTCTTCGGGCTTTCACCTTGCGTGTGCATCTCCTCGTCTCTTCTTTTAGGCGTAGAGATCCTCCGTAGGCTTTTGTAATTGTATGTAACGACCCCTCGAGGGCTGTTTGTACACAAATTTTTATGTATAAGAATATACTTTACTGACTTCTGTTTTCCTCACTTTTGTATGCTTTCATACCCTTCAAGGCCCTTTGAATGCCTTCTTTTATTTGTTGACTGCTGATATCCGACTTGGGCGCAGGTGTTCTTTCTGATCTTCTGCTTATCGGCACGGGTCTATTTCGAACCCGTCGTTGTACTTTGGACCAATCTTGTATTGATCTGATAAGCCCGGACTATTGAGGCCCTACGAGTTGTATGGAGATCATGCGTCGAATCCAGAAATCTTCAGGAACGTTATCCTGAATGAAGGTCAGCTTCGGGTACCCGTGGTCCCTTTTGATCCTGATGTAGATAGCCCCTTTAAAACGTATAGGATAGAATTCTGTTAAGGAGTTGTCTGTACTCAGGTGTTGCCTTGGACCCTCGTGGAGCTTTTGTGATCGGAGCTTCCCGTGCTTATTCCTCTCTTTCAGGAGGGGAAATCATGAGACCAGGTACCTGCCTCGCGTCAAGTGTTGGTGTTAAAAACATTCCCGAAGTTCGACTTCTTTGGGTCGGGGATCCTCGAGGTAGGATGTTGTCTCGACCTTGGAGATAATATGGACGGCCCCTCGGGCCTTGACTCCTCGTTGAAGGATGCTATCTGGATTGGGTATCGATCCGTCAATCTGTATCGAGGCTATCAGCTTCCCGGGGCTTGCATCGCGTAGGCGAGTCGTCGTTGTTTCTCGCATATATATGGGGCAGCTTCGTCTTCTTCGTAAGACCTCACTATTTTTAGATAGCCGCTTTCCTGCTTTGGCACAGGGCACTTCATCTCTTCAGGCTCAAAAAGTGTTGGTGCACGCCCTTGCTTTGACTTGTTAGTGTTACCATAGTCATGGAAACCACTTCGGGCTAGCCCGTCAGGAAGTAGGGAGTGCTACTCCCGGCGCCCAGGATCTGCTGGGGTTCTTTCCGAAGACCGTTTCTTTGGTAAAGGAGGAACATCAGGAGATGGTGAGAAGATACTGCGGGTGGAGCGAGGGGATAACACTACTGGTGCTTTCCCTAGATGAGGGTATTACGGACTCCATTGATGGATTCTTGAGCGTATGTCTATAGCTTTTCGCATTCCCCCCCCCCCTAATAGGGTTGTGCTTTATTTTTGCTTAAAGTATCGGGTTACTCTGGCGCAAATACATCCGTCATTTTGGCGAGTGGTGTTGATGATGAGGTTCTTTGCAGAGAAGGTCGGGCTCGAGTTCATGCGTGATCATCTCATTAGGCTATACCGTCCCTTTCATCATCGAGACCTGCTAACTTTGAGGTGTCGTTCGTCCACGCCCTTTATTGTTGACGACGAAGAAGACGGGGATCGAGAGTGGTCCAACTAGTTTATCCGGGTCCGGACGGCTGACATTATCCCTGTGGGGCTTTTTCCATTTACCGAAAGGTGGAATTATGCTCGTGAGTGGGTGTCTGGCGCTTTTTCAGATTTTGCCTTATAGAGAAAATCAGTTGAGTAATAATGTTGTCTCTCCTATTGCAGCAACTTCGTGGACACCGGGTGAAGTTCTTGAGCTGCCCTGCTGGGTCCAGAGGCTGGTAACCCATTCGACCTGCGACGAGCGCAGGTGGCGAGTTGTATTTCGCACAATATGGGGAGTGAAATACCAAGGTATGTGCGTATGTTGCCTTTGTATTGGCCTTCATATATTTGAGGTAACATTTTCCCCTTTCATTTGTACCGGATTCATTGTTTGCAGACATCGGGCGGTTCCTTGGGGTGAGGTAGTGCTCTTCTGAAGAGGGGAAAGAGCCGTTGACTTTCGAGCCGAGGGGTGATGGAGATAAGGAGGATCGGTACCCGCGGTGTGATGGAGCTTTCAGTGGCATTGGGCAGTCCCGGATCTTTGAGGAGAGGGCATTGTCCGACCCTGGTGTTCCCTGAGTATCAGATTCCCGTGCGGCGGTTCCTCTGAGGGAATTTGCTTTGCCCGAGGTTGGTTCTTCTGGGGATGGAGAGGCAGGATCAACAGGAGTGTTCTGACTTAGAGGAAGTCCATCGGCTTCTCTTCGAGGTGAGTTTAGGCGCATTGTTTCCCGTATGTCACGCCCTCCTCCCTTTATTGAGTTTCCTTGCGTATGCATGTGATGGGCTTATGTCTGAGCTGCTCTGTCAAGGGACCAGGCTCTAGAAAATCCTGAATGAAGGCGAGTCCCTTAGGCTCCTTAGCGAGGAGAAGGAGGCTGAGTTGGTGCATTAGCAATATGAGGCGTATCGGAGCTCAAACTATGAGAGCTATTTGATGGAGCAGGTAACTTCCTGTAGTACGCACTTCGCTCCTTTCTAACCTTAGGGCTAACCACTTTTGTTATGTCAGCTGCAGAAAAAGGCAGAGGCAGTGGAGTACCTTAAAGGCGACGTCAACCGTGTTAGAGTTGCTTGTGGGGAGCTAAGGGCTCAAGTGCAGGCTCGAGCTTTGGAGGAGGCGAGTGCCTCGGCCAAGGTGCCTTCGAGGGCCAACTCCGATTGACTCATGATAACGCCAAAGTTCAAGCGGACATGACTGGGAAACTCGAATCTGATCTCTCAAAGGTCAGAGCTGAGATAATTGATGCCCGGGCTGAAGCGGGGCTAAGCCAGGCCAAGGCTGATCAGGAGATGGCAATTCCTATGAAGGATACTGATGATGCCCAAGCTGAGCTGAAGCGAGCCCTCGACCGGGAGAAGAGGATCGAGGAGTATGTTCGTTGCAGATCCCGGAGAGAGGTACTTGAGGAGGTCGGTGCATGGGGCTTTTTTCTCCCGGAAGAATTGGCTCGATCAAGGGCGGATGAGTGCGACGCTCGCTCACTTCTTGCTGAGGTTGCGGAGGGAGAACTTGACAAGCTGTAGCCCTTTAGTGCGGAGCGTAGATATCGTTGTTTTGTCATTTTGTTTTTGAAATATGTAGAGTATGCCTGTAGATGGAGAACACACCTTTTTCGCGTATATAATATATAGGAAGAAACTTGAAACTTTATTTCTTCTGTACCTTTTTGCTGTTATTGCTTTCAACCAAGCAGATTGGTGTTTGGCGGCATCCCCGTTGGTCCGGAACTGATCGGGCAAGCCCGGGGGCTCTTATATGTGATCCTTGGCGTGAGCAGGTACTGGTGCCTCCGTGTTTGGCCCGGTTGTTTAGGCTTAGTCTCCGAGTCGGTCCTCGACTTGAGCCTTCTTGCCTTTGAATCTTCTATGCACGTGTAGGCAGGTAATATTTGTTTTTGCTTCTTGCCCTTGAGCATTTTCCATTTCGACTATTTTGGGTCCAATCTACGAGTCGCATTTTGACTCGAGCTTCGATTGACCCCCAAGCTTTTTCTCACCCGCATGGGTGGATGATGATGGCCTTTTGGTATTTCGGGCCGAAGTGACCTTACAGGCGCATGGCCCAGGGGCTCACTGATGGTGGCATTTATGCCATGCCCTTAGGCATATTATAGTTTAACTGTTTCGGGTCCAGTCTCCGAGTCGTATTGTGATTCGAGTTGTAATTGACCTTTAAGTTCTTTCTTGCCCGCATAGGCGTCCGGTGATGGCCTTTTGTGTTTCGGGCCGAAGTGACCTTACAGGCCCATGGCCTGGGGGCTCACTGATGGTGGCATTTATGTCGTGTCCTTAGGCATATTTTAGTTTAACTATTTAGGGTCCAGTCTCCGAGTCGCGTTGTGATTCAAGCTGTAATTGACCCTTAAGTTGTCAGTTTTTTAGCTGGCGACGATGGCTCTTATGCTTGTTTGGTCGTTGAGAACTTTTGATATGTGGCCCGGAGGCTTGCATAGTTAACTATTTTGGATCCGATCTCCAAATCGAGTTACGATTCGAACTCACTTTAATCCTCAAGTTGTCAATTTTTTGGCTGGTGATAATGGCTCTTACGTTGTTTGGTCGTATAGACCTTTTAATGTGTGGCCCATAGGCTTGCTTAGGTGGCGACAATGGCTCTTACGCTATTTTTTGCTCGTGGGCTTTTTTGTAGGCTTTGTTTTCCGCTCGTTAAGGACTTTTTGGAATATTTTTACCTGACTCATCGTCGGTTCCAGAGAACCTCGATTTCAAGTCGTTATTGGCGATGTTTCGAGCACCTCGAAAAGTTCATAGCTCGTAGGTCGAGTAGATCGACGCTCTTGCAATTTGGAGCCAACATGGTCGGAGCTCGTTTTTGCCTGTTGAGGGAAGCCTGTTTTAACCGGTTCTTTCTGAAGTATATTCGGAGTAGTGGCTTGCGATTTTAGCTACAGGCAGGCGTCCCCGAGTCGCGTTATTTTGGTTGTATCAGTCGTTTTGACCGTAGTCATGTACGTTTGGCCGTAGCCATTTTTGATTCCGAGTGATAGTTTAGGCGTCTACACCAAGGGTATGCCCTTTAAGGATTCTTACAAATGCGACGTATATCCTAACTTCGGGATTTTCATGCTTGTTGAGATCTTACAGTTTGTCATGCCTGTTGAGGTCTTACAGTTTGTATAATGTATAATAGATCTGGTTACGCTGTGGCTGCCCGCTAGGAGTCTTAAAGTTTCAGGTTTTCCAGCGTATGGCGATTAATGGCAGTCTCCGAGTCATCGAGTTTGGTTAAGCTTGAACACAGCTTCTCATAAGCTCGGAGTTGCCTTGTAGGGGCTTCTTGAGCCTGGAGTTCTGACCCTGGGGTCGTGCGGGTGTTGAATTGCTGATGCTATGTCTCCGAGTATCTCGGGATGCATTCGGCAGAGAGGCCCTTGCCGTGAGTATGTTGAAATCCCCTTTTCCGAAATACGAAATGCCGAAAAGGTATTCTTTATTGCTTGGCGTGAATATATGTTGTAAATACACGTGGTCTCGTTATTGTGAGCTTGGACCACGTAGGTACGGCTTTTTAGACCATCTGATTTGAAACCCAGTCTACTATTTTCGGTCCTTCCGAAGGGATGGTGCCCTTAAGAGAAGATCATCGCTCGTCGTCCGATTGTAGAAGAAGGCTTGTGATCTTGTCGAACCCTGCTGGTGGAACCCTCTTTGGGGGTACGCTGCTCCACTAATAATCTCGCTGGCGGGACCCTCTTTGGGTCTGAAGTCCGATCGAGGGAAGAGAGCATGGCGGGCCCTGCTAAGGCCTTGGATCTCTGGGTGGAGTTAGAACTTCCGAATGCCCCGGCCGACTGCCTGCATATAGGTTAGTGAAAAAATAACGAAGGAGTGAAGTAGTTCTTCCTCACCACGGGATGTGTAGGTAACATTTTGAGGTTCGGTATGTTTCTGTCGTTCTGAGGCGCTAGCCCTAATACAGCCTTCTGCTATGTTCAACCAGGCTTGGTCGTAGGTGCGGCTCTGCTTACCCTTTGAAACCTTTGAGGGCAGAGGCATTCTCTAGTCGTGTGTTGTCCCTTGACACCTTATTTAATCCCGCCCTTTGCGTGGGATTTCATCTTGTCGGCAAAGAGGGGTTGATTCCATCTCCGGGCGGTGTGCCGGAGGCCGTATAAATTGGACGCCCGTGGCTTGCGAGCTTGGCATTTTAGTCTAAGCTTAGACGGGCTGTATATAGGGAGCGGTCTTCCTGATTGTAGTGGTGATCGGCGTCTGGAATTCGTCAAAGATTCGAGACGTGGGAGTGACTTGGTTCGTCGGTCCGGATCGTTCAATAGATTTTGGTCCGACATTGTTGGTGTACTTGATCGAATCTCCTGAACTCATGAACATACATTTTATTGAAAATAGATTAAATGAGGAGGAGGGTTACCAATGTGTAATTGTGAGACCGAGGCGAGGTCTCTATGTCCTTTTCTCTGGATGTAAGGGTGCCCTCTGGAATATTTCCCCGGACCTATTTTTCCCTGGCGACGAAGATTTTCTCTTTCCATTTCATGAGTTCTCGGGGGGTGTTGCCGCCCTTCACTGTCATGGTAATACATCGTGGCTTATTTGCTTCATTCTTCCCGATTATTTTCCTCCCTTGGTGCTAGATTCGAGTCTGATCGTCTACGATACTTGGTGGTGATTTTTATTGAGTAGCACGGTTGTCATCCTTCTGAGTTGGTGTCCGTTTTCGACCCCATGGACGTGCGCGCTCTGCAGTTCCTGCACCGGGTTGTGGTTCTTTTTAAGGGGTCTTGGTCGAATAGGCCCAAGTCATTTGGCGTCCCTAGTTTCTCTTAAGGTGATCACGATGTTTGGTATAGCAATGTTGAAATCGTACTCAGCTGGGCGGGGTTCCCCTGCCGGCCGTGCCTTGTTAAATCTGGTTCCACTAGATTCCTCGAGGGTATTGTCCTCGGGCTACTTCCCTGTTGTTGCGAGGTAGGTTGCATCTTGTGCTGTTCTTCCCATATGTGGCGCATGGATGGTACCTCCACCTGTTTGGAATTAGTTTCTTTATCGGGAATTTTCTTGGATGTACCAAGCCCGAGGGAGTTCTCGGGCGGTTGTCCACGTCCCTGCTCCGTGGCTGGTATCGGGTGTGGGTATCCGGCTAGGTCTCGGCTGAGTACCTGATCAAGCTTCGTCTGAAATGTCCTAGAGTCGTTGGGCATGCTTCATTTGAGCTTCGGGTGAAAGCCTGTGTTGCCCAATTATCCAAAGCTGAGGTCGATCTCACTTGTCCTATCGGGGAATGAGGCGTGACCTCCTGAGGTGTTTCATTCTCTCTTTGTTTGGCCTTCGATGTATCGGGCTCTTCCGCTGCTACTTCGATGGCATTGGTGTACGCTTCTGCAGAGGAATCTGCTGGTGCGGTGAGTATGTGAGGTTGGTCGACAGGCTGCGATGCCACATCATGGTTTCTTTCGAGAGTGTTTCTCCGAGCTTCTCTAGTGAGATGTGCTCGAACTTATCGTCTTCATGCGTAAGTGGTGGTGCGCTCGTCGGGATCCGAGGTCCTGTCGCACTTGGGGGGTTTCGGCATTCCGAGTTTCTGTGAAGCGAGTTTTGGGACCGCTTCCTCAGGAAACGATTGTTGTATGAACTTCCACGAACCTGACTTGATCATTTCAAAGAGATCTCCAAGCATCCTCGCTGCGGTAGGGTCGGTTACCGATCCGTTGTTACTTGATCTCTCAGGTACTCATTCAGCGTAGGGAGATGTTTCCGGCGCTACTGCGCTGGGAGTCTCCGGGTGACTTGCTGAGCGATAGCCAACCGTTGTGCCTGCAACATTTCAAAAATAACATGAAGACTAACTTCCTGTTCTTCCCGGGTCTGGGTTTTTTGAGCTTCATGTTGGTTGATATGTTGTATGCTACCATCGGTGCACGAGGCTTCATCGACTTGATGTGCGTCCTGCAAATTTGCGTCTGCTAGAATCGGTCCGGGCATGATATCGAATTCTGTGGAGGTGCTCCAGCGGCCGGGACAGCCACGCCATTTTCCCCATGGTTTTCGAGGTTGTCGTTCTCGATTCCATTTACTGAGCCAGACATTTTAACCTGAAATCAAAAGATCTTGGACAAGAAGAGTGTAAAAGGTAAGGTGTGTTTGTATGACAAAACTAATAAGAAAATAATCACTATTATTTTTAGCTCCACGGTGGGCACCAAACTATTTGCCGTGAAAATGGTAACAACAATTAAATTTGTAGATGGGATTCTAAAAACCGTGATCTATTCACGAGCTAGTTGTTAGAGCAGTTGGTGCTAATGATATGGAATCTAATGATGAAAATCAAGCTAAAGCGATATAGTAATAGAACCGTAGGGCCTGCTACCCGGGTATAGGTCTGATCGATGAAGGACCTCGGGGTCGAGCTCGAGCTATCGAGGACAATCGAGGATGGGATAACAGTTGAAGGTATAATTAAACAAGGCTCTTTGTGTCCAATACTAAGTCATACGATGAAGAACGAGTAAGAACGCGATGAATATCGAGGTGGCCCCGGGCCAGTGAGAACGAAAAAGTTAGAAAGAAAAGGGAGAGAGAGAGAGAGAGATATTATTGCACTTGTGGAGAAATGGAGCAACATCAGTCCCTTACAAGGTAGGGTGAGTCCCGTTTATATAGGAGGGGGGACTCAGTTACAAGTATGTGGAGATCAATTACAAAGTATGGAGATGGGATGGCTTGACGTGATGCCTCAACATAGGCTCTGGATAGGCCGGCCCTGTCAGACTTAGTGGTGTGCCTTGGGAGCTTCCCCCTCTGTCCTGGCTTTGGTCTCCGTTTCCTCTGAGTCGGGCCTCGTCGAGCCCCGAGGTCGGGAACTCAGTTGTGGCCTCCCGTCCTCGGGGTCCCGAGGCATGCTTCCGGAACGACTCAATAGCGAGAAATCAAGTCTTCTGATTTTGCCGCGTACACTATTGTCCTTGTCAAATTGGAAAACATTTCTCTTATAGGTTTTGGACTATTTGGGATCTATATATAGGGGTTGTAGTTGGGGATTCTATAGATTGTATGGTGATTTTCTTCTTATTCATAGTGAAAAACTCTCTTTGCTTTTACCCCAATGATTAGGTTTAGCCGAACCTCGTTAAATCCTTATACAGATTTTTCTTCTCTATTTGCTTTGTGTGTGATTGTGTGATAGTTAACCCACGATCTTTCGCAACAATTAGTATCAGAGCAAGGTTCGGGTTTCTACATATAATCTAGAGTTAAGATGTCTTCACATCTTCAACGAAGTACAAAGAAGAAAATTTGACGGGGGTTCTAGTTTCAGTCTATGGAAAATTAGGATGAAATTATCCCTGGTATTACAAGGATTATGGAAGACAATTGATGAGAATTTTCCTGAAGATGAAAGAGAGAGAGAGAAGGCAGACCTAAAGGAGAGGGCTTTGAGAGCGATCTTCATGAGCGTTACAGATAGCATTCTTCGGGAAATTGCTGAAGAAACTTCTGCAACAATGGCATGGAAGAAGCTGGAAGATCTGTATTCTAAGAAATCGCTAGAAAACCGTCTCTACCTAAAAAAGAGGTTACACAATCTCCTTATGAACGAAGGTACCCCTATTAAAACTCACCTATATGAGTTTAATTCAATTATAATAGACCTGAAGAACGTGGATATCAAACTTAAGAGTGAGGATCAAGACTTGATAGTGTTATGTTCTTTACCACCGTCTTATGATGCTTTTGCCAATACGCTGCTATATGGGAAAGACAGTATTTCACTAGAAGATGTTAGTAATGCACTAAAATCTAAAGAGTTGAAAAAGAGCTTTCCGGACAACAGAATTGAGGGTGAGGGTCTTGTGAGTAGAGGAAGAACACAGCAAAATGACTTTAACAAGAAAATGTCAACTGCTAGATCGAAGCCTAGAGCAAGAAAGCAAACCTGTTATGAGTGCGGGGAACAAGGTCACTACAAGAGAGATTGTCCTAAGCTAAAAGAGAAAAGAGGGAAGCAGAAAATAAATAATTCGGCAAAATTATTGACACTTGCAATAATTCTAATGATAGTGACTATATAGAGGAAGTCTGTGCTGTGAGTTCTAGTCATGGGCAGAATTCTCGGGTTCTTGATTATGATGCTACTTTCCACATGTGTCCACACAAGAATTGGTTTGCAACTTACAAGCAAATGAGTGAGACTGTTTATATAGGAGATTATAATCCATTATCAGTAAAGGGGATATTGATAACATATAATTGAGAATGTTCGATGGAATTATCAGAAACATTGAGTGTTGGCATGTTCCTCGGATAAAGAGAAATTTGATTTCTCTTTCGACTTTGGATGATGAAGGGTACAAGTTTTACTGCGAGAATGAAATACTTAAAGTGTGTAAAGGCTCCATGGTACTCATGAAGGGTAAACTACATTCTAAATTATATCATCTTCAGGCCAGTATAGTTGAAGGGAAAGTTGTTGTGGCTTCTGGTAAAAGTGATCAAAATCGGTCTCAGTTGTAGCACTTGCGACTTTGTCATATGAGTGAGAATGGATTGTCTTTCTTGAGTAAGAAGAATTTGCTGAATAGGTACAAAAATCAAGTTTTGAACATTTGTGAGCATTGTGTGTTTTGTAAACAAACAAGGGCCAAGTTCAGTAAGAAAGCCGAGCATAGGATGACAGACAAGTTAGATTATATACATTCAGACGTGTGGGGTCAAAGTAGAGTTCCTTCCAAGAGTGGTGGTGCCATGTATTTTATGACTTTGATTGATGATTACTTAAGGATGGTGTAGGTATATTTTCTAAAAATAAAAATGAGGCATTTCCGACATTTGTTAAATAGAAGACGAAGGTTGAGAGGCAGACGGAAAGCCGACATTTGTTAAATAGAAGACGAAGGTTGAGAGGCAGACGAAAAGCAAAGTTAAGCGTCTTCGAACTAACAATGGGTTGGAATTTTGCAATCCGAGTTTGATAATTTCCGCAGCAGAGAGGGCATAGTAAGTCACACCACTTGTGTCGGAATACCACAACAAAATGGTGTTGCAGAACATATGAACAGAACATTTTGTGATAGGTCCTGAAGCATGCTTTCACACTTATGTGTTAGCAAGGATTTTTGGGCTGAAGCAATCAATACATCTTATTATTTGGTCAATAGATCTCCATCTACAGCTACTGAGTTCAAAACTCTTTTTGAGGTATGGTTTGGTTCACCTGCTGACTATTCAAATTTAAGGATATTTGATTTTCCTACTTATGATCATGTGAGGGATGAAAAACTTGAGCCAAGGCAAAGAAGTGCATATTTCTAGGGTATGCATCTGGAGTGAAATGTTATAGGTTATCGTGCACATATCAAAAGACTCCAGGGCTAATTATCAGTAGGGATGTAACATTCAATGATCTGCTGCATTGGACAGTCAGAGGGAGAAGGCAATAGCAGAAACATATCATGGTGTCAGTGAATGTGTAGAGCTAAATATTGGATCTCCACTAGCTCAGGCCAGTAGTTCTAAAGTAGAGGAAGTGGAGGAGGTACAAAATATTGATCAAGATGATAATGTTGATGCACATGTGCAACAACATAACAACCATATAACATTGCAATAAGCAGAGAGAAGAGAGTGATCAACCGACCGCAAAGGTTTGCAAATGTAGTTTTTGGGAATCTTTCTGGATATACAAATCATGTGGGATTTGCTTTGGCAGTTACAGAGACTTTTGATACGTTTGAGTGTTATAGCTATGCAGAAGCTATTCAGAGTACAAAACCAAATCGACGGATTAGTGTTATGTCTCAAGAAATTGAGTCTCTTAAGAAGTTTAGGCGTTGCCTAGACTTGGTTGATATGTGCGGCAATGGATAGAGCCCTCGCGAGGGCTGAGAGCAAGGTAGAGAGACGTTGTTTCTGTTGGTGAAGAGAATTCAAGCCAATGGGAAGATTTGTTATTTTGTGGCTTTAATATTTCCTTGTATTTCTAGGGAAACCCAAAATCCTTATAAGTTTAGGAAAACTCATTGTCCTAATAGATTTGGAAAGAAAAATCTATTGTCCTTGTCGAATTGGAAAACCTTTCTCTTACAGCGGTTGTAATTGGATTCTATAAATTGTATGGTGTTTTTCTTCTCATTCATAGTAGAAAACTCTCTCTGCTTTTGACCCGAGGATTAGGCTTAGCTGAACCTAGTTAAATTCTTGTGTTGATTTTTCTTTTCTATTTGCTTTGTATGTGATTGTATGCTAGTTAACTTACGATCTTCCGCAACACATTGCAATATCATATGAACTAAATTTAATGTCTTTAAGGTGTTGATTTTATCTTATTAATACGTTCGAAAATGTTAAAAACTATGAACCTAAAGAAGATAACTTCTTGCATGTATAATTGTTTCAATATAAAGTTATAAGTTATAACTTGTTCCTTATAGAATCCTATTGAATAGGTGTTTCAAGTTATCTTTGACAAAGGCATTTAACAGAATAATTGACTATAGTATCAATTATTGTATTCAATTATTCATCTTGTAGAATTTGGACCACATTATCGGTTGGTTAGTACTCACTTCTTTTTGTTGATTTATTTAGTGGGGTGACTAAGAAGCTGACCATGTGAAAATGTTCCACTTGAATACCTTTTTTTGGGATTCGATAAGATATGATGGCATTTTAGCATTTTATTTAGTTTGTGGGCCTGAATGATTTCTTTGTCTATTTATAGCTCAAGGTTTCTTTAGGAGCCACTGTGAGTTTTAATTTAGTGGACTTGATTCTTGAATTTAATCTCTCTTTCATCAAACAATAGTATGGCAACTTTGGTACCAGAGATGGAGAATTGGGCATGCATGAATGGGTGCAATGACTTGAACAACTTTGATCACTCCCAAATAGATTGTGCCCTTCTCATGTCGTTACTCGATGATTCGCAATTAGGTGTAGAGGATGAACACGATAACGAGAGATTAACGAGTGTTATTAGATCTCTCGAGGCTGAAATTGATGATCAACAGGTGATCAACGGTCACGATTCATTTCAAGATAGCCAAGGAAGTAATAGCAGTGAGGATTGGCAATTGTGGGAAGATGATCAATGTAAAAGTCAAGATTTTCTCGAATCGGAAGGTCTTGATTTGAACTGGATGGATATAGAGATGGAAATTGCTCCTTCTTCTACTAGTGAAGACATGAACTTTTGGTATAATCATGAGGTCCATGATATGTGTGAGTATGGATATGCTGCTTTTCCCTTAGAGGAAAATGATCATAATTCTTGGGGACTAGAACCAAATTCCTCAGCTTTAACAATGCAAGGCTAAAGTTTTTGCCAAAAATGTAATTAACTTCAATTTCGGCATGTACAAGAAAGATATACTTTCTTGTGAATTTATTAGCTAGACATTAATTGTACTTGAACTTAGATGTATTAGTGCGGAAAAAGATCATAAAATGCAACACTCGCCGTGCTCTTAACCCTTGGCTGCCAAAATTAATACATTATCTGTTTTATTTTATATCCCCTTTTACCTTATTGTCCTTTGTCTCCTTCTTCTTTCTTTCTTCCCCGTATTTCTTCTTCTTCTTCCTTCTCACTTTTACTTGAGTCGAGGGTTTATCGGAAACAACCTCTCTACCTCTCCAGATATGGGTAAGGTCTGCGTACACATTATATTTCCTAGACTTCACATATGAGATTATACTGGGTATATCATTATTGTTGTTTTATCTATTTTATTTTATATGACGGTGTTGCTAATTGAGTTTGCAGTTAAAAAAAGAATTCGGCACAAATCAAAAGCAACTTTATTAGATCTCGTCGGAGCGAATATGCATGAGGCATGAGGTAAACGGAATTAATTTGAAAGTAAAGAGCTTTTAAATATTGAAGTGCATGCTTTTCAAAATGAAATATTATTGAATAATATAAGTAATAAACAAAAGGTGCTAATTCCAAATAAATATAATTAATATGGAATAGAGGAACTTGATTCAGATGCTTCTAAGTAGTGGTGTAGCTCATACGATAGCAATGTCAACGAAAGAAAAATACTTAAACATCGGGTAGGTTTTTATCACAAAAAAGTATGGCTCAAAATCTTCAATAAAAGAAGGTGATGTTATAAAACTAAAAGCAATTTACGATAAACTTGAACAAGATAATAGAAATATAAAGAAGGAAGAGAATTTATTTTTTCTTCAATTGTGTGTATTTTCTTATCTATTACAAGGCTTTTATATAGACATGAAAAGTGAAGAAAATATGTCATTGAATATGTCATTAAACATAGAAAATATGTCATTAAGCATTTGTAAAAATCATGGAGGAGGAGTAGACATTCACCATAAGATTTATCTTATAACACTCTCTCTTGGATGTCCATAGATAATGTGCCTCGTTAAAACCTTATTAGAAAAAAACCCTATGGGAAAAAAATCCTAATGAAAGAAAAAGAGTACACATGTTTAGAAATATGTCTTTTAGTTGCCTTGTTAAAAATCTTGCAAGAAAACCCAGCGGGACAAAACCTTGTAAGGGAAAAAGAGTACAACGCGTATTAACTCCCCCTGATGAGAGCATCAATTCACATCCTTGAGCCTTCGCATCCCAATCTTGTACACTAGTTTCTTGAAGGTTGACGTCGGTAGAGATTTGGTGAACAAATCAGTCATATTATCACTTGAATGAATCTGTTGCACATTAATATCACCATTCTTTTGAAGATCATGTGTGAAAAATAACTTTGGTGAAATGTGCTTTGTCCTATCTCCTTTTATGAATCCCCCCTTCAATTGGACTATGCATGCTGCATTCTCTTCATACAAAATTGTAGGTAATTTGTCACAGTTCAAACCACATTTGTCCCAAATAAGATGTATTATAGACCTCAACCATATACATTTTTGACTTGCTTCATGAATAGCAATTATCTCAGCGTGATTAGATGAAGTAGCCATGATTGATTGCTTAGTCGATCGCCAAGATATGGCAGTGCCTCCACATGTAAACACATAGCCTGTTTGAGATCGAGCCTTGTGTCGGTCAGATAAATACCCAGCATCGGCATAACCAACAAGATCAGGACTGCAATCATTGCCATAAAATAATCTCATATCGGCAGTCCCTTTTAGATACCGCAATATGTGTTTGATTCCATTCCAATGTCTCCTTGTAGGAGAAAAGCTATATCTTGCTAAGACATTAACTGAAAAATTATGTCAAGCCTTGTAGAGTTAGCAAGATACATTAGTACACCAATTGCACTAAGATATGGTACTTCAAGACCAAGAAGCTCTTCATTCTTTTTTTGAGATCGGAACGGGTCCTTATTTACATCAAGTGATCGAATAATCATACTTAATGGATTTTCTCCATCCATGTAAAATCGTTTCAATACCTTTTCTATGTAGGCAGATTGATGAACAAAAGTCACATTTGCCAAATGTTTAATTTGCAAACCAAGACATAATTTTGTCTTTCCGAGATCTTTCATCTCGAATTCCTTCTTTAAATAATCAATTGCCTTTTGGAGTTTTGTAGGAGTTCCAATAAGGTTTATGTCATCAATATATATAGCAAGTACAACAAACTCCGATGTTGTTTTCTTTATAAAAACACATGGACAAATGGCATCATTTATATAACTTTTAATAAATACTCATTAAGGCGGTTATACCATATTCTTCCTGATTGCTTTAGACCATACAAAGATCTTTGCAATTTGATTGAAAACATTTTCCGGGACTTTGAATTATGTGCGTCAGGCATTTTAAATCCCTCGGAAATTTTCATGTATATCTCATTATCAAGTGAACCGTAAAGGTAGGTTGTAACCACATCCATTAAATGCATGTCAAGCTTTTCATGGACAGCAAAACTAATGAGATAACGGGATGTTATAGCATCCATAACAGAAGAATATATCTCTTCATAATCGATATCGGGCCTTTGTGAAAATCCTTGTGCAACTAGACGTGCCTTATAGCTTTGTACCTCATTTTTCTCATTCCTTTTATGTATAAAGACCCATTTATATCCAACAAGCTTAACACCATTAGGTGTTTGCACTACAGGTCCAAAAACTTCACGTTTCGCAAGTGAAGTTAATTCTGTCTGGATAGCGTCTTTCCATTTCGGCCAATCATCTCTCTGTCTACATTCATCGACAGATTTTGGTTCAAGATCCTCATCTTATTGCATTATTTCAATAGCAACATTATAAGCAAAAATGTTATTAATAACAATATTATTTCGGTTCCATCTTTTCCCAATTGAGACATAACTTATTGAGATCTCTTCATCATCATCATTTTCAGGTACCTGAACCTCCCTTGAGTTCTTATCATTTGTTATGTCTATGTGCTCTTCTTGAGCTACTACCTACGTATTATGATCACTTTGATCATTTACTCCTTTTCTTTTCCGAGGATTTCTATCTTTAGAACCGACTGGTCTATCACGTTTCAAGCATGGTTTAAACTCATTTGCTTTAATTGATTGTCCTACCGGGATATCAACTAGAACTGGAGCATTAGCAGCTGGAATCTATGACTTAGTCACCCTTGGTAGGTCAGTGAACGCATCTGGCAGTTGATTTGCAATATTTTGCAAATGAATTATCTTTTGAACCTCTTGTTCACATTGATTTGTTCGAGGATCTAAATAAGATAGTGATAATACATTCCAATCTATCTCCTTTTTCAGCTGCTTATTTTCTCCCCCTAATGTTGGGTATATTGATTCATCAAAATGACAATCAGAAAATCTCGCTGTAAATAAATCTCAAGTCATAGGCTCCAGATATTTTATAATAGAAGGAGATTCATACCCAACATATATCCCCAACCTTCTTTGGGGGCCCATCTTTGTGCGTTGTGGTGGAGAAATTGGAACATATACCGCACAACCAAAGATTCTAAGATGGAAAATATTTGGCTCCTAGCAAAAAGCCAATTGCAACAGGGAGACTTTATGATAACTTGTGGGCCTTATCCATACAAGTGATGCCGCATGCAAAATAGCATGACCCCATACTGAAATGGGAAGTTTTGTTCTCATAAGCATTGGTCTAGCAATTAATTGGAGGTGTTTGATCAATGATTCCGCTAGACCATTTTGTGTATGAACATGAGCGATTGGATGCTCAATTGTTATCCCAGTTGATATACAATAATCATTAAATGCTTAGGATGTAAATTCACCGGCATTATCAAGACGAATTGTCTTATTGCATAATCTGGAAATTGTGCTCTTAGCTTTATTATTTGAGCCAACAATCTCGCAAATGCCATATTGCGAGTTGATAGTAAGCACACATGTGACCATCTTGTAGATACATCTACCAAAACCATATAATATCTGAATAGTCCACGTGGAGGGTGAATGGGTCGACATATATCACTTTGTATACGTTCCATAAATATAGGGGATTCCATCTTAACTTTAATCGTTGATGGTCTAATAATTAATTTACCTTGAGAACATGCAGCACAAGAGAATTCCTTAAATTGAAGAATCTTTTGGTTCTTCATTGGATGTCCATGTGAATTCTCAATTATTTTATACATCATAGTAGAGCCAGAATGACCCAACCGGTCATGCCAAATAATAAAATTATCTTGATTAGTAAACTTCTCATTTACTATGGCATATGTTTCAATCCTGCTAATACTTGTGTAATATAAGCCAGAGGAAAGAGCAGGTAACATTTCAAGCACATATTTCTTACCCGAATTTATTGTAGTAATATAAAGATATTCAATCTTTTCATTATTTGTAGTCTCAATGTGATATCTATTTTGGCGAATATCTTTGAAGCTTAATAAGTTTCTTTTAGATTTACTACAATATAATGCTTCATCAATAGCCAAATTTGTTCCTCCTGGTAGTAATAAATTGGCTTTTCCAGAACCTTCAATTAATCTTGTACTACCGGATATTGTATTAACATTGGCTTTTTTCATTACCAAATAAGAGAAATATCTCTGATCTCTTAAAATAGTGTGTGTTGTAGCACTATCTAGAAGACATATATCATCTTTATTAATCTTGAGTCCAACTGAAGACTGACAAATTTTCATATTCTTCAAAAAAAAAAATCAAAAAGTATATTATAAGAAATATGAAAGACAAACAAAAAACATTAAAAATTATATTACGAAGGTAGAGACTAGCAACACATGATGCATTAGGAAACACACTCAAGAAAACTAAACTAGTTGCAAACATAAAAAATGACAACTTTTATTATAGCCTTCATTCCCCAGTAAGATGATTAGTTCTTCAGTCAATATCCTCAAAGAAGTCTCCAACTTCTAAATGAGTAATATTTGTTAGGCCTCAAAAATTATCATATTTATATCAAGATGTGCCTCAGAATCATATTTGTTTGAAGGACCTGCTTCTTTATCATTATTTTGAAAGGTCAAATGTGCCTCCATATTATTTTCTTTCTTTCTAAGGGAGACTTGATAAAGTTTGACAAAATGATCTGGCGTACGACAAATGTATGCCCAATAACCTCTCATACCATACCTGTGACAATTATTAATTCTACCTTTTAAAGGATTATTTTGAGGATTCTTATTGTTCTCTTGTTTATTTTCACCATGAAAACGATAATTATTTTCCCCCTTCCATGTCCACGTCCACGTCCACGTCCACGCCTACGACTATGGCCACGACCACGACCACGATAATAATTTTTCTTTTTTCGGACTTTTGAGTGGTTGTTACCATATTAACTTCAGAAAATAGTGCAGAACCATTTGGAGGTGTTTCATGATTTTTCATTAAAAGGGTATTATGTTGTTCCTCCACCAGGAGACATGAGATTAATTCAGAATATTTCTTTAAACCCTTTTCGCGGTATTGTTGTTGCAATACCATATTTGATGCATGTAAGGTAGAAAGAGTCTTTTCTAGTAAATCCTCATCATTCACAATTTTCCCACATAATTTAAGTTGGGAAGTTATCCTGAATATAGCAGAATTATATTCACTTAAAGTTTTAAAATCTTGTAACGGCAAGTGAATCCATTCATATCTAGCTCTTGGTAATATCGTTGCCTTAAGATGGTCATATCGTTCCTTCAAATTGCTCCATAGTTCAAATGGATCCTTTAGGGTTAAGTATTCAGTTTTTAATCCTTCGTCAAGATGATGATGAAGAAAAATCATAGTCTTTGCTTTATCCTGGCTTGATGTTTCATTTTCTTGTATAATAGTATTTTCAAGAGCTTTTGAAGCAAGGTGAATTTCAGCATCAAGGACCCATGATAAATAATTCTTTCCGGTAATGTCTAGTACCACGAATTCAAGTTTTGACAAGTTTGACATATTGAAACTAATCACAAAATAAATGGGTTAGAAATAATAAAAATAATTTTCAATGAAAATATACTTCTAAAAAAAATCAGATAACTAATTAAGAAGTTGATCACTTCAAACATGTAGTATAAATAGAAAGGTAAGTAACATACAATATATATGTCAAATAAACAAGAATTATATAGTATATAAATAAACATAAACAGATATATTCAGTAGTAAAAAAAAAGCAATTTATATAAACGAGGACTTGAGGAATAATCATATATGGTGATAAGAGTGAATATATTCAAATATTACTTTCCACCAATTGTAAAGCAATTTAAACTAGTATGTACAATTATTATTTAGTTACCTTAGTTATCACTATTTTATTTTGTTAGTTTAATACACTTAAGATCTATATCTTATATTTTCTTTAACAATAAGCATGGTAAAAGAACTTCTGTAACATGATCTACTAAAATAAATGCTTAACAGTATATGAATTTGTTAGTAAATAGCATATTGGTGCATATATATTACCATATATATAGTGATATACCTGAAGGAGAATCGAACACAATTAGGATGTGATTGTGAAAAATAGAGGTGGCAATCGTGCTGATAACGTGTTATAAAACTAAAAGCAATTTACTATAAACTTGAACAAGATAATAGAGATAGAAAGAAGGAAGAGAATTTATTTTTTCTTCAATTGTGTGTATTTTCCTATCTATTATAAGGCCTTTATATAGGCATGAAAAGTGAAGAAAATATGTCATTAAATATGTCATTAAGCATAGAAAATATGTCATTGAATATGTCATTAAGCATTTATAAAAATCACGGAGGAGGAGTAGACATCCACCATAAGATTTCTCCCATAACAGGTGAGATATTATGGTTGTTAGCAGATTGAGAATTTTGATTCCATGTGCATTAGTTGTTTCCTTTTACTTTGCTAATAGTGGGATGTACCTTTTTTAAATTGTATGCATGTATACTACATTATATAATTGTTTCATTACTTTGATAATCCATCTGCTTATAGTTTAAAGGGGCCGTTTAATTCAAAACCAGATTGTACTCCTGAGATTATTATAATCGGGATAG
The DNA here is from genome assembly GCF_000393655.2 of Nicotiana sylvestris. NCBI lineage: Eukaryota > Viridiplantae > Streptophyta > Magnoliopsida > Solanales > Solanaceae > Nicotiana > Nicotiana sylvestris. Next base: position 32,926,157 of record NC_091062.1, read on the forward strand.
ATAATTCTACTTTCGGATAGATAATTTTGTTCACCCTCGAAATTGGATAACAATTAAATTTGAAAGTGATTTTAAAACTACGTGGATTAACTTGATACAAAGTGATAAATTAAGTTGCGATTGAAATAAACAATAATAAAATAAATTCAAACCACATGAATGGGAGTAGTTTCAGTCTTGGAAGATCAGCCACTTTCGAACTGGATGCCCTTCGATCAGTATCAAGATACAATAGAGAAAAAATAATAAAGTATTGCTTTTGAGTGCGTGTTACAATATATAACATGAATTGTTAGACCCCCTTTATATAGTAGGGGAGTTCTACTTTAGGTACAACTCTATAAAAGGTAAAATATCTTCTGATTAACTGATTGTTGGTTCCTTATCGATACGTGCCGAGATCACCGCCGTGATATCCAGCTGGTCACGGATATTTCAACCTTCTGTTGGCTATGCTTGATCATCCAATAATGTTCCTCGAAGTTGTTCGAGGCTAGAAAAGATTCTGGAACTACGACCTCGATATTCCCGAGGGCAGGCATCGTGTCCCCGGGTTGTGGCTCGATGGGACTTTCGGCTTGATTTTGGTTCTTTTCCATCACATCTCGAGCCTCCTTATCTTGTCGGAAATCGAGGTGCATGATGAGTTCGGTTTTACCCGTATATAAATAATCCCCTCGTTTCTTAGAGGGTAAATGACGAGAACCGACATGAGCTTCCGATTTCTACCTCGACACATCGTGGCAGAAATGACAAAAGACTCGAAACGTCCTGCCAGTCATGTCATAATGGCATTTATTGCATGTCGGCCGCCGGTTGGCTTTCCTAGATGCGAAACGTCACCTACCTACTATAAATACCTCTTCCTTTGTCTATTTTTACTTTACATCAAACCCCACACCCTCGTACCCTTAGAATTTCTTGAGTGTTTTTTACCCGCGTTACTCAAGGTCCTTTGCAAAAAAATTCATACGTCTTCTTCCCAAGCCAACAAGTCTAAATCTTCAACTTTCTTTATTTCTTCATTTTTTCCAGATCTTCCTCCACTTTTACTTTCTAAATAAATGGCAAAAACTTCCAAAAGCGTTCCCCAGAAAGAAACTCCTTCTATTTCGCGGCCAGTCACTGAGGCTGAGGCGACCGCTCCGAGTGTAATAGTTAATGAACCGGCGGCCGAACCTTCCTTGAAAATGTTCGTCCCCAGGGGGTGCTCGATAAATAATGATTTCAAAGTTGAAAAACACTCTTCTGTACTGGGCCGACGCGAAGACTTCTCGAGATACATCTATTCGATTACCGAAGAGATCCTCCCTACAATTCAGATAGATTGCAACTGGGCCAATAAAACCGTAGTGGTCCCCAACCTCGAGGAGGCCATTACCACCCATGTTGAGGGATACTTGAGTGTTTACTCTTATCCTTTCACTTTGGGACCGGTGGACCCAGTCAGTATAGACTTCTGCAAGAGGTACAAAGTGTGCCTCGGTCAGATCCATCCTTCAATGTGGAGGAGCAAATTTTATGGTTGTCGGTTCATCGCGGATCACCTGCTTCGCCTGTACAGTCCCAGACTATTCTGAGGGGCGTTGATAAAGCTTGTGTGCTGGGCCAGTAAAGCCCCGTTCACTAGTATCGATGAGGACCGGGATCGAGGTTGTCAAGGTTATTTTGTCCGAGTGAGGACTTTGGACCTAATTCCGGAAAAATGCATGCTATTCCCTGAAATTGGAATACAATATGTAAGTGGAACTTCCCTTCAAATGTTGATTTTTATGTTTACTTCACTTTTTCTTATTGGTGTTCATGATGATGCAGTTGTTGCTCGGGTTCCAAATGTTGTTCCTCGACTTAAAGAGTGGGTTGAGGGTATCGTTTCTCAAATTCCCTATTCCAAGCATTCGTGACGCAAACTCTCAAAGGGTCGTTGGGAGGCTCGTTCCCATGCTAATATCCCTTTTCCAATTAGGTCGTGTTAGGCCTCTCCTTATGCTATCAAGTTCTTATTCCTTTTACTTTCTTTCTCACGTTTGCCTAAGGATATCGATCTTAGGCCTCCGGTGGGCGACGGGGACTTGTTCTCTGAGTCTCCCGCTCCGGGGTAGGCCAGAGAAAAGAAAAGCAGGAGAGCTCCGAGCTCCCCAATTTCGGAGAAAAATAGACCAAGGAGGAGGCTGGTCCGCAAGCCGAAGGAAACCTCCACCTTTTTAGTGCTTAACTTGAGCTTACTCTATCGGCTTATGGACGAATCCGAGGAGGATGAAATTTTAGCGGCCCGAGAGCCATAGGCCCCCGAGGAACGGGTTCCATCCAAGGAGGGAACAACAAAGGTCAATCTCTCATAGATACAAGAGGTTGATGCAACAATAGGGGTTGAGAACCCTCAGTACGTCGGCTCTTCCCACCCGGTGTTATTAACATAACGGGATCGCCTACATATACGGACTCAATGTTTGTTGAAGCTCAAACGACTAAGGAGCGGTCGAATGAGGGGGTCCATGGAGTGGACGATCCCCTCCAAATCTTTTTTGATGGAATGGACTCTACCGCGACAGAGGATGTTACCGAATCGGGTGACTTAGAGGTACCAAGGAAATGTCCGCCCTCGAGGGAAGGTGGATCTAGTTCGAGCCCGATACTGGTTCACCGGTTCCCTACACTAAGTTCTGATCCTGATAGGAAGCGGTCGATCATTATCACTATTTCGAAGGACGCCTAGGTCCTTTCCGCACCCATTGGGGTTGCTAGTTACCTTCGGTGCCTGGTGACTGAAGAGGACCATGCAAAGATAAATGAGTTACATTCCCCATGCCATTTCAATGAAGCACAGCAAGCGCTTAATCGGGTAAGTTGTTACCAAAACTTTTCATTTTCCAGCTTTGGTTACTTAGTGGTCTTAATATTTATCCTTATATTCATAGGTGTCGGTGCTTCACTACGAGACCTTCCTCTGATACCGAGAAGAGCTGAGCCTTCTCGAGGTCGAAGCTAAAGAGCTTACTGAGAAGAGAGACATGTACAAACTTCCTAGTGAGCAACGCGAGGAAAAGGCTAAGAGTCTTCCGGTCGAGTTGGATGTGGCACAGAAAGAACATGCCAACCTGGTGGAATAGGTAAAAGTCGTTGAGGTTAGTGACGATGAGCTAGACTCGATGACTAATAATCAGAACCCCCAGATCCAATAGAATATTGATTGGATCGACCAACTTCAGGCCGAGATGGATGTTATCAAGGTTTAGGCCGAGGAGTAGAAAGGCAAAATGGACCGTTTGGCCTCGGAAAAGGAAATTGATCGGGCAAAATTGGCCTCGGTAGAGGCTCAAATTCGAATGATGAGGGAGAAGGCCGAGTCATCATCCCAAAAATCCAACTTCAATCTCAACTTAGCTCGGTCGTCACCGATCGGGAGACCCTAGCCAAGGAGCTTAAAGCGGCCAAGTCGGTGGCTGAAATAACTAAAGCCGATGTTGACGAGATGGTAGCCTAGTATAAAGACGATGTCGAGGTGTCCTAGGACCACTCGAGAGACATTGTTGAGTATGAGAAGTTGCAGTCCTGAAAGGAGGCCCTCGAGGAGGTTCATGCGTGGGGTTTCAATTTATCGGCCGAGATCGCAAATGCTAAGGGGCCCAAGGTCGAGGCCAGGAAATTCGCTTACCCCGAGGATGAAGAAGAAGAAGTTTTCGAGGTTCCCGGCGGATCCGGGGGCAGAGAAGATCCTGATGGTCCTGGTAATGAAGCGGGCTCCGGTGAAGACCAAGTCGTTTAAGTGCCTTGTACATTTTTCTATGTTTTTTGTATTTTTGTACTTGTGTACTTCTGTACTTTTTGTCAATGCCATTTGGCCTTTGTAAAGACTATATGTATATATAATACAAGGCTTATTTTTCCCTTCGATAATTTATGAGTTTTGTTTTCCTTTGCTTTATTATTTAAATTTGCAAGGATCGAAATGCCTTAGTATGAAATAGTTAGGACATGTTCGGAGGTTCGAACAGGCCTTGCCTTCGACATTATTTTGTTTAAGGCATCGTGGGGGTTCGGTATGATCAGAAACTTTTCCCCAAAGTACTTATAATTTTTTAGATTATAGTTTGCTGAGGGTAGCCTTTAGAACCGATTAAGAAATTTTTAAGGCCTTATTTTTTATTACGGGTCTCAGACGTCTCTGAGCCATTTTAATATGACTATAGCCTTTTTATTTCAGGTGTTTACCAATGGGCTTGTTACCCCGAGTTATCTGGTCTTGCTTAAGATAACAGTCCTCGAATGGGGATGGTCGTAGCCTTTAAGGTTCGGGCGCTGCCTAATAGGTCTTGTGCCCCTAAACTTTGATAGCTCGGGCCATCCGAGATTGATTGGATGGTAGTCCCTGAGTGGGATTGATCGATTGAACCCAGATTAAGGTGGCCCTTGGGCTCAATACCTTTAGGGGATGGGATGTAGGAAATTCCTTAAGAAAAAAAACATTTAAGGGACAAGATATTTATTCTCAAGGTAGAGACTTCTTTTTATTCTTTTGCGTAATAGTTACACATGTGTACAAGCTTTTTGTTAGGGCTCGAGTAGTCTATGTGGGCTCGGTTTATTTGTCTATTTGGCCCTTACAATAAATCCTATCGATCGAGGTGAGACCATTCAATCAAGAAGTTTCTTTCCTTGCTAAAGTCGTTATCCGAGGGTAATGCCCCCCAGTGTTTGGGGTCGATCGTAGAGATGCCTCTAATACTGATGTCGTGATCTTCTATACCAGTTCATAACTGGCGTTAAGTTCTAATTTAACACAATTTATTGTTGCCTCGTTAAAAATCTTGCCGGAAAACGTATTTGGGGCAAAACTGGTTCAAGGGAAAAAGAGTTCAACGCGTGATTTTAGGCGTAAAAATTATGTCATTCCTTGACGCTCGCCTGCAAATGTTTGTTCAAAAATAAGTAAAAGGAATGAACAGAGTCATACCTTAGTAGTATTATCGCTTCAAGTGAGTTACATTCTAGTTATTCGGTAGTTATTCACCATTCATTGCTCCGAGTTTGTACGATCCTTTTTCGGTGATCTCGATAATTTGATATGGTCCTTCCCAGTTCGGCCCCAGCTTCCCTTCATTCGGGTTCTGGGTGCTTAGCATGACCTTTCTTAACACTAAGTCCCCCACATTGAAGTGTCGAAGGTTGACCCTTTGATTGTAATATCTCTCGATCCGCTATTTTTGGGCGGCCAACTAGACAAGGGCAGCTTCGCGCCTTTCATATAATAGCTCCAGGCTTGTATTCATAGCCTCGTCATTTGATTCCTCGGTTTCATATCGAAATCTAAGACTTGGTTATCCAACTTCGATCGGTATTAGAGCTTCGGCTCCATAAACCATCGAGAACGGGGTGGCCCCGGTACTGGACTTCAAAGTCGTATGGTACGCCTATAGGACTTCGGGAAGGATTTCCTTCCATTTTCCTTTAGAATCGGTTAACCTCTTTTTGAGGTTTTGGAGTATGGTTTTGTTGGTTGATTCTGCTTGTCCGTTCCCACTAGGGTGGTAGGGTGTTGATAGGATCCTTTTGATCTTATGGTCTTCAAGAAATTTGCTTACTTTGTTGCCGATGAATTATTTCCCGTTATCGTATATGATCTTGGTCGGCATTCCGAACCGGCATATGATGTGGTCCTAGATGAAATCGATAACTTCCTTCTCCTTGACCTTCTCGTATGCCTGGGCTTCCACCCACTTAGAAAAACCGTCAGTCATAAACAATATAAATTGAGCCTAACCTGGTGCCCATGGAAGGGGACCAACGATGTCAATTCCCCACTTCATGAATAGTCATGGTGACAAAACCCAATGCAAAAGCTCCCCGGGTTGATGAATCATCGGAGCATGTCTTTGACATTCATCACATTTTTGTACGAACTCCTTCGCGTCCTTTTCCATGTCGATCCAGTAATAGCCAGCTCTGATTACCTTTCGAACCAATGATTCGGCGCCTGAATGAGTTTCGTAGGTGCCCTCATGAACTTCTCTAAGAATGTCTTGGTACCTCCTGGTCCTCGACATATCGCTAGTGGGCCATCGAACATTCTTCTGAACAGGGTTCCATCTTCAGACAAGCTAAATAGGGCTACCTTCGTACGTAGGTCCCTCGATTTTTTTGGATCTGAGGGCAATTTTCCGATCTTCAGATATTCTATATATTTGTTTCTCCAGTCCCAAGTCAGGCTTGTAGACTTTATCTTGGTGTGGCCTTCGTCCACTATCAATCTCATGAGTTGTATGACTGGCCCCAAGTTGAACTCATCGTCCTCGACCGCCGACCTCAGGTTAGCAAGGGCGTCAGCCTCACTATTTTGATCCCGAGGTACTTGTTGTAGAGTCTATTCCTTTAATTGATGTAATCTTACCTGCAACTTATCCAAGTACCTTTGCATTCGTTCCTCTCTGACCTCGAACGTCCAATTAACTTGGTTCACCACAAGGAGGGAGTCGCACTTACTTTCGATTACCTCCACCCCCAAGCTTTTGGCTAGTTCGAGGCCTACAATAATGGCCTTATATTCCGCCTCATTATTAGTAAATTTTACAGTCATAATAGATTGTATAACTATATTGCCCGTTGGTGGCTTCAATACGATGCCATGTACGGACCCTTTTGCATTCGAGGCACCATCCGTAAAGAGGGTCCAGACCCCAAAGAGGTTCTCCAGTTCACCAACTACTCTCTTTCGACCTTGGGTGTTAGGACCGGTGTAAAGTCAGCCATGAAGTCTACCAAAATTTGAGACTTAATGGAGGTCTGAGGTCGATATTCAATATCATACCCGCTAATCTCCACGGCCCATTTGGCCAATCGTCCCGAGAGCTCGGGTTTATGCATTATATTTTGCAATGGGTAAGTAGTCCCAACACATATAGGATAACATTGAAAATATGATTTCAGCTTCTTAGAGGCGCTTAGCAAAGTGAGCGCCAATTTTTCTAGGTGAGGGTACCTAGTTTCAGCCTCACCTAGGGTCCTGCTAACATAGTAAATTTGAAATTGCGTACCTTGCTCTTCCCGGACCAGGACTCCACTTACCGCTATCTCTGATACTGCCAAGTACATGTATAGTTGTTCGTCTGTCTTCGTCTTGTAAAGCAGTGATGAGCTAGATAGATACTGTTTGAGTTCCTCCAAGGCCCATTGGCACTCTGGGTTCGATGAGAAGTTATTCTTCTTCTTCTTCTTCTTCAATAATGAGAAGAATCGGTGGCTCTTATCGGAGAACCTCGAGATGAATCACCTCAGGGTGGCTATGTCTCCTGTTAATCTTTGCACGGCCTTCACGTTGCCCATAACCGTGATATCTTCGATGGATTTGATCTTGTCGGGGTTGATCTTGATTCCCCGATTGGATACCATGAATTTGAGGAATTTACCTGATCCAACTCTAAATACACATTTCTCCGGGTTCATCTTCATATAGTTTTTCTTCAATATGCTGAAGGGTTCCTGCAAATGTTTTGAATGGTCCTCTGCTCGTAGGGACTTTACCAACATATCGTTAATGTAAACCTCCATTGATTTTTCTATTTGTTCCTCGAACATCTAGTTTACAAGGCATTGGTAAGTGGCACCGGCATTTTTTAATCCGAATGGCATCACGTTATAGCAGTATATGTCATACTTAGTGATGAAGGAGATTTTTTTCCTGATCACCCGGGTTCATCCATATTTGGTTGTACCCGGAGTCGGCATCGAGAAAACTGAGTATTTTGTAGCCGACTGTGGCATCGATCATGCAATAGATATTGGGCAAAGGGAAGGAGTCCTCGAGACATGCCTTATTTAAATACTTATAGTCTACACACATTCTTAATTTATTCCTTTTTTTAGGGACTACCACTACGTTTGTTAACCAATCCAGGTATTTAACCTCCCAAATGGACCCTATTTTAAGGAGTTTAGATACCTCGTCCTTGATGAAAGCATATTTGACCTCGGACTGGGGTCTCCTCTTCTGCTTGAACACGTGGAACTTCTAGTCTAGGATTAGCTTGTGAGTGGTTATCTCTGGCGGGATCCCTTTCATATCAAAGTGGGACCAAGCGAAACAATCTTTGTTAGTTATAAGAAATTGAATGAGTTTTTTCTTGAGCTCAGGGCTTAACCTCGTGCCCAGGTATACTTTTTGATTGGGCAAGTGTTCACTTAGTATGACTTGCTCCAGTTCCTTGACCATTGATTTCGTAGCATCAGAGTCATCGAGGGCTATGAAAGATCTGGGGACTCCGTACTTGTCTTCCTCGTCTACTCCTCGTTCCCCCGATTATGCCGAGGCTGGTTTTGGTGATTGTTGTTTGGCTCCGTCTTTGACTACCCGGTTTGGATCCTCTGATGTTGAGAGTGTGGATACCGGGATCACTTCATCGACCGCAAACATTTCCTTGGCGGCCGGTTGTTCCCCATAAACTGTTTTGCCTCCGCTGGGTGTTGGGAATTTTAGCACCTGGTGCAGTGTCATGCTCACTACTCTCATGTTGTGAATCCATGGCCTCCCGAACAAAGCGTTGTATCTCATATCCCCCTCGATTACATAGAACTTGGCTTCCTGCACAGTTTCGGTGGCGTTCACCGATAATGTTATCTCCCCATTAGTGGTCTCGCATGCCATGTTAAACCCGTTCAGGACTCGGACTGCAAGTACGATCTGGTTTTGTAGGCTGAGTTGTTCCATAACCATCCTTGATCTGATGATATTGACAGAGCTACCTGGATCAATTAACACATGCTTAATTTGAGATTCATTTACGAATACTGATATTACTAGTGCATTGTTGTGGGGCTGACGATCCCCTTATCGTCTTCGTTGTTGAAAGATAAGGTTCCTTCCGGTACGTAATACCGAGTCCGTTTTTCCCTTGTGATGGATAATTTGGTGCGCTTCAGCATCGGCCCCTAGGGAATGTTGACCCACCGATGATCGTATTAATGATGTACTGAGGTTCTTCCTATTAGATCTACTTATTAGAATCTCTGACCCTGAAGTGGTTCTTGGCCCGATCAGGTAGGAACTTTTGGAGATTCCCATTGTTGAACAATTGGGCCACCTCTTCTCTTAATTGTTGGCCAGTCTCTGGTTCTATGGCCATGAGTTTTGTATAACATTAGGTTGGGATCCCTTTGGGATGGATCGGACTGTAAAGTTCTAGGCCATTTGGTATCTTTGATTCATTTGATGGCAGATACAATAGCGGCGGCATCGATGTTAAAGTTATACTCCGATAATCTTGGTGCTTCTTTTGGCCTGGCGGGCCTGGCGAAGCTGGTTTTGCTCATGAGTCCCCAGTTTCTCTGACCTCGATCACTTCTCCTTTCATTTCTCATAGAGTTCCGCGCAGACCCACTACATCTTCTATCTCCATTGTATGGCTGATACCTATCCCTCTGTTTGATCTCGGTTCGCGATCGATGTCTCTCTTGACTTTGTCGATGGTTCTAACGCGACACACAGACCCGGAAGGGGCCCCAAGCTGATCATCTTTGACCCTGATTTTCGATTGATATCGGTTATGGACATCGGCCCAAGTGACGATCAGATATTCCACTAGGTTTTGTTTCAATTGTTGTGAATCCAACGAGCTCCGAATGTTGAGTCCTAGGGTGAAAGCCTGAATGGCCTAATCATCAGCGACCGGTGGCAGGTCCATCCGTTCCATTTGAAATCGGGACACGAACTCTCTGAGCATCTCATTATCCTTCTGTTTTACTTTGAAAAGGTCCGACTTCCTGGTCTCGACCTTGATATCCCCCGCGTGTGCTTTCATGAAAGAATCTGCAAGCATAGAAAATTAGTCAATAGAATTAGGAGGTAAGTTATGATACCATATTATAGCTCCCTTTGACAGGGTCTCTCTGAACTTTTTCAGCAAGACAAACTCGATCTCATCATCCTCCAAGTCGTTCCCTTTGATGGCACATGTGTAGAAGGTTACATGTTTATTTAGGTCGGTCGTTCTGTTGTACTTAGGAATCTCGGGCATGCGGAACTTCTTAGGGATCGACTTTGGAGCCACGCTCGGAGGAAAAGGTTTTTGCACGAACTTCTTGGAATTCAGGCCTTTCAATAACCACGATGCTCCTAGGATTTGGTCGACCCTGGAATTGTAGGTTTCCACATTTTTGTCATTAGCTTAGATTTTCTTCTCCCCTGATTCTACCCGTTTTGTTAGTTCCTCGAGCAGCTTTATGATCTAAGGGTTAGTCCGCGATTCATTTTCATTTGACCTCTCTGTGGCCGGTTCATACCTGCGGGTGACTTCCCGGGACAGATCGGGTTCAATTCTGCTCGGTGCGCGACTTTGGTTCTGTAACTGAACTATCACTATATGTTGAGCCTGCGATATTTCGAAGATCACCCGTAAGTTTATCCCGTCTCCTCCATTGTTTTGTGTATTTTGAGTTGCCGATCGGGCTCTACCACTGATGTTATTCTCGGGGTCGGTAGACAGGTTTGTGTTGATAGCCACATGTGAATTAGCGTCAATCGGGTCCGCAACTGGAATTCCGATGGGATCAACATGTGGTACCTCATCACCCAGCTCTATGTTGTTATTTTCACTGTGATGACCGAACTCATTGTCAATATGTAGGGGTGCTGATTGAGAATTTGACATTTTGAGTTTTAACCTAAAACTAGAGACACTTCAAAGAACAAGTGTAAAGTAGTATGTGTTATGGAGATTTGTATCAAATAACCACTATTATCCTTAGCCCCACGGTGGACGCCAAACTTTTTACCCTCAAAATCGTATAACAATTAAATTTATAAGTATTTTAAGGATACATGGATTAACTTGACGCAAAGTGATAAATTAAGTTGCGGTTGAAATAAACAATTATCAAGTAAATTCAAACCACACGAATGGGAGTAGTTTCAGTCTTGGAAGGTCAGCCACCCTCGAACTGGATGCCCTTCGATCAGTATCAAGATACAACAGAATAAGAGCTTAAGGAGAAAAAACAACAATGTATTGCTTTTGAGTGCGTGTCACAATGTTACATGAATTGTCAGACCCCCTTATATAGTAGGGAAGTCCTACTTTGGGTACAACTCTATAAAAGGTAAAAAAATATTCTGGTAACTGATTGTTGGTTTCTTATCGATACATGTCGAGATCCCCGCCGTGATATCCGGCTGGTCACAAATATTTTGGTCTTCTGACTATGCTTGATCATCTGATAATGTTCCTTGAAGTTGTTCGACGCTAGGACCAATTCTGGAACTAGGACCTCGATATTCCCGAGGGTAGGCGACATGTCCTCGAGTTCTGGCTCGATGGGACTTTTGGTTTGATTTTGGCTCCTTGCTATCACATTTCGAGCCTGACTTATCTTGCCGGATATCAAGGTACATCATGAGTTCGATTTTATCCATATACAAATTTCATGGTTTTGATATAAATTTTAAGGTATGGTTCAGCAGTGCAGGTAGTCCAAAACTATGACAGTAACAATATGAAAAGAATGCACTATTATCTTTTTCTTTGGGAGGGCGATCTAGAAAAGTACTTAATTTTCATGTCTATTGCATGGGAAGTTATCAAACAATATTATCCCCAGATACAACGTACCCAAACCATTTCTTAAAGAAGGAGTGGCGTTGGCAATTATATATATATATCAATTATTATATAGCATTAATTATCATGCTGGAGGTCCAAACTTAGATATGGGCAGTGAGGATAGCTCAACACCACGTTATCCAAATTTTGGCTTAATGGATATGGGGTACTCATTATCTTCACCTAGTCCCGATCACAATGACATGACTAGTTGGCAAGGCGGATATGCTCCACAGTTATGACAGACGAGTACAACTGAACTCATTATTTTAGATACGGTAGGTATCACATGACATCTGTTAATTTGGCAACGTCCAAGTGTAACAATTTGTTGGTATTTGTATGGGTCTGAATTTGACCAACCACAACCTACAATGAGCACGACAAATGGTCGAGTACCTGCTAGTCGATGCCAAGAAGGATACAACCTCGGCGGTAGATTAAGCCCATCTAGGGGATGTCGAGAATATTCCTCAAGGATCTCTTGCATGCCATTTCTATGGGGGGGGGGGTAATTTCTGAATATATAAGAAGAATGAGAGCCTTGTAAAGAAGGGAGGCACACTTTGTAAAACTTACTCGCCTTGAATGAAAAGAAAATTAACAACTCTCTTCTCTCTATTCTTATCATCCTAGAGTTTATTATCTTCAGCTACGATTTACCCCTTCATCTTTTTGATTTGTCCAAAAAGAATCTAACATCTTTTGAGTCAAACAATTTGGTATCGTCTGTGGGGATTTCCATAGCTGAAATCATAGTTCTCATCTAGGTTCTTGAGAGTGACGATTACTGTTCTTCAAACCTCATAAAAACCAACAATGGCAGAAAAAGAAGAGAGGCTGAAGATGATAGCAGATGTCTCAAACAATCTCCTAAACTCCCTCAACGAAGCCGGTAGGGAAGACACTGAGAACACAACACTAAGAGTTACACCGGAGGAGGAGATATCACTTTCTCCACATGGGAATCTAACGGTCTTGCACGAAAGGGGAGCCTCAACATCTGCGGTGGGAGAAACACCACCAGCAGTCAAAAGGCTGCTAGAAGAATGGTTGACAAGTGCTCTGAGCAACATGCTCGAAAAACCTCCTCAAGGAATGTCGAAGACCTGCCGCCTATAGGAATCGCAGCTACCACCAATGAGCCAAGCACTACACGAACAGGCAACACCCGCACTGTCACTGATGCGGGTGACGATGCACTCACGGCCATCTTAAAGAAAATGGAAGAGATGGAAAACGATAACAAGATGCTTCGTGATCAAATGAAGGAGCATCAGGAAAGGGTTGACAAAATACCAGGTGCCCCTAAGCTATTACCAAACCGCGATGTGGGCCGATTCGTCGAACAGCCATACAGCAATGGGGCTGCCCTTCATCCTATTCCAAAAACCTTCAAAATGTCGCCATACTTGAAAATATACGAGGGGACCATGGACTCGGAGGACCATTTAATCCATTATGTTACTGCGGTGAAGGGCAGCGATCTGTCAAAGAAACAAGTACCATTTGTGCTGCTAAAAGGTTTGGAGAAACTTTGACAGGGGAAGCATTGACATGGTACTCCCAGCTACCGGTACGGTCAATATCAACGTTTGAAAAGATGTCAGACAAATTCGCCACCGCTCATGTAGGGGAGAAGAAGGCTGAAGCTAGGGTCAATGATATCTTCGTCGTCAGGCAAACGACGGGTGAGGGACTTCGGGACTTCTTGGACCGATTCAACAGAGTAAGGATGATCCTTCCAAATGTGTCAGAAGGTATGGTAGTGGCAGCCTTTCAAAATAGGTTAAATAGGACCGGATCAAAGGCAACCAAAAAATTGCTCAGCAGACTCATGAAGTACCCCTACCACCATATGGGAAGAGATCCATAACACCTATTACGCCGAGGTAAGAGTAGATGAGGACAATCTGAATGGCCTGATTCAGCGATTAACGTTAGTTCAAACTTAGGCAAGGATAGATCGACGTAACGATGGACGAAGAGATCAGCCCTCATGTTTCAATCGATAAAGGCATCAGCCCTATGTCCGAACATCTAACCCGCCCCCTCCAAGACACGTGGATGTCATGCTGCGACACACCGCACCCCTTCGGAACAAAAGAGGTATGCCTCCACTGCTATATACTCATAACTTTTGTGTATCCCCTTCAGAGGTAGTGTACGCATTGGAGAAGCTGGGCACGAAGGTGCAGTGGCCGCAAAAAATGAAATCGGACCCAAGCACCAGGAGGTCGAACGTCCTCTGCGAAGTCCACCAAGAAAGGGGACACAAGACTGAAGATTGCATAAGTCTGCGGCAGGAAGTAGTTAGGATGTTGAATCAGGGATACCTGAAAGAACTGCTCAGCGATAAAGGAAGGGCCAACTTAGCCAGGGGACGGATTCATCCCAAGGACCTCCAAAGCCACCATTGCCAGCGCGCACCATACAGATAATCATTGGCGGTGGCAACGACACGGTAATCAACCATGTGAAGTTCACCACCACGCATAAACTCAAACGGACGGTCGCCCACGAACGGTATGATGACCTCGAAGACAGTATCATCTTCGATAAGTCAGATGCCGACGGTTTGTCTTTCCCTCACTATGATGCTTTGGTTATAACTTTACGCATTACTGATACAGATGTAAAAAGAATCATAGTGGATGACGGAAGCGCCGCATGTATTGTTCACCCACGAGTTCTCATGCAAATGAGGCTTGAGGATAAAATAATACTGCGTTGCATAACACTAACGGGTTTTAATAATGCAGTAGAGCGGACGTCCAGATAAATAGTGTTGCATGTACTAGCAGGAGGAGTCACCCTGGAAACAACATTCCACGTCATGAATTAGGAAACAGCAGATAACGCCATTATAGGGCGACCATGGATACACGCCATGTGAGCCGTCCCTTTAAGCTTCTATCAAGTGATCAAATTTCCTGCCCTGTAAGGGATATTCAGCATCCGAGGCGAGCCACGCACCGCCCAAGAATGCTATCGAATCGCCCAAGATTGCACGTATACCAAACAACTGAAAGGTGCAAGTGCGGAGGCATAGCAATCAGCCATGTCACGAACTGAACTCGACCCATAAACAAAGGCCATCAAAGACCCAGACATAGTAGAAGCCTGCAAGGAAACTATAGAGGATCTTGACCCCATCCAATTAGACGATGCCGACAACACAAAAAAGGCTTACATAGGGCACAAACTCTCAGACCCAGGTAAGTATCGTGAATTTTTAACTAACAACACCGATTTGTTTGCCTTCTCCCATTCAGATATGCCAGGAATCCCAAAGGACATCGCTACTCACAGACTGAATATCGACCCACTCTATCCGCCAGTACGACAAATAAGGAGGAAGTTCAATGTTGCAATCAATGAGGCAGTCAGCGAAGAGGTATATAAATTGCTCGTCAACGGTTCCATCAGAGAATCAAAATACCCCCAATGGGTCGCCAACGTGGTCATGGTCCAAAAGAAGAATGGGAAATGGCGAATGTGTGTAGACTTCACCGATCTAAATAAAGCATGCCTGAAGGATTCCTTCTCGTTACCCCATATCGATCAATTGATCGATGCGATGGCGGGGCACGAGTTGCTGAGCTTCTTGGACGCCTACTACGGTTACAATCAAATTCTAATGGCCGAAGAAGATCAAGAAAAGACAACTTTCATCACTCACCAAGGAACGTACTGCTATAAAATGATGTCATTCGAACTCAAGAATGCAGGGGCCACGTACCAGAGGCTAGTCACCAAAATGTTCAAAGAACATCTCGGCAAGACCATGGAGGTGTATATCGACGACATGCTGGTAAAGTCGACAAAGAAAGAGGATCACATTAGCCATCTGAAAGAGGCCTTCGGAATATTAAGGCAGTACGGGATGAAACTAAATCCCGAGAAGTGCGCCTTCGACGTAACCTCGGGAAAATTCCTAGGCTTCCTCGTATCACAAAGGAGAATTGAAGTCAACCCGGATCAAATCAAAGCCATCGACACAATACCAGAAGTGTTGACCAGCAAAAAATAGGTACATAAGCTAACAAGGAGAATAGCCGCTTTGTCGAGGTTCATTTCACGATCCTCGGACAGATGCCACAAATTCTTCAATGTGCTGAGAGAAGACCACGGATTGCAATGGAACGACGAATGTGTCAACGCCATGAGGAAGCTAAAAGCGTATCTGTCTTCGCCGCCACTACTCGTCAAAGCAGATCAGGGTGAGTGTCTGCTTGTGTATTTGGCAGTTTCAGAAGTCGCAGTAAGTGAAGTCTTAGTCCGCAAAAATAAAGGTAGACTTGCCAAATGGGTCATAGAGTTAAGCGAGCACGACATAACATACCAACCGCGAACTGCCATTAAGTCGCAGGTGCTTGCCGACTTCGTCGCTGATTTTAGTGTGGAAATATTGCCCGAGGCAGAACAAGAAGCACTTCGCGCTTCCACACGTACCGACCTTTGGTCCCTCTACACCGACGGCGCCTCGAATGCCTCGGGATTGGGACTAGGACTCGTCCTCGAGGTCCCTACATGTGAAGTAATTTGCCAGTCCATACGATGCCCCGATATGACTAACAACGAGGCCGAGTATGAGGCTGTGATTGCAGGTTTGAAGTTAGCCCTCAAATACGGCGCTCGACGACTCGTCCTCCACTGCGACTCTCAACTCGTTGTGAATCAAGTTACCGGGACTTTCCAAATCAAAGAGTAGAGACTACAAAGGTACCAGTCGAAAATCCACAGACTGCTACTGGAGTTCGACGAATGCCACCTCGACCAAATACCTAGGGTGCAGAATATTGAAGTAGATGGCCTCGCCAAACTAGCTGCGGCCACCAGAAATATTGGCAAATAAATGTGGTCACCCTTCTTCACTCCACAATAGACCACGTCGAGGTACATTCTATAAACCTAACTTGGGATTGGCGTAACCGCTTTGTAGCCTATTTACAGGATGGATCATTGCCGCAAGACAAAAAAGAAGCCAAGAAACTCCAGATACAAGCAGCCCGATACAGCCTAGTAAACCATGATCTCTAAAAGAGAACGTTCGATGGCCCCCTAGCCAAATGTCTTGGACCACATCAAACAAGGTGAGTACTGGAAGAAGTACATGAAGGGCACTGTGGAGCCCACACGGGAAATCATGCCCTCGTTCGATGCCTCATTCACGCCGGTTACTACTGGCCTACCATGATAAAAGAAGTTGCGGACTATGTCTAAAGGTGCGAGCAGTGTCAAAAATATGCCACTATGATGCATCAAGCAGGGGAACTCCTCCATTCCGTCACTTTGCCATGGCCATTCATAAAATGGAGAATGGACATAGTTGGCCAACTCCTAGCAGGGCGAGGTAAGGTACATTTCCTTTTGGTTTTAATTGACTACTTCTCTAAATGGGTGGAAGCAGTTGCATATACTCAGATACGTGAACATGAGGTCATTGCCTTTATATGGAAAAATATTATATGTCGTTTCAGCATCCCCAAGGAAATCAGTTGCGACAACGAACCTCAGTTCGTTGGAAAAAGAACGACTGAGTTCTTCTAAAAATGGCACATCAAACGGATACTCTCCAAGCCGTATCATCCTGCCGCCTATGGCCAAGCCGAGTCCTCCAACAAAGTGATACTGAACATATTGAAAAAGAAGCTCGAAGAAGCTAAAGGGCTATGGCCTGAACTACTACCTGAAGTATTATGGGCATACCGCAATACGCCAAAATCCAGCACGGGAGAAATGCCATATTCACTGGTCTATGGGACCGACACAGTTATACCCATCGAGATCGGGGAGCGCAGGTTGAGATACTCCAACGAGAGCGGGGCAAATAACGACGAAAGTAGGCTACAAGACCTAGATGAAGTCGAAGAACGAAGAGACATGGCCCACGTAAGAATGGTAGCCCAGAAACAGCAAGTGGAAAGATACTACAATAAGAGAGCCAAGGTGCGATCACTCAAAGTTGGCGACTACGTCCTCAAGGCCAAAACACAGGCATCAAAGGATCCAAATGAAGGAAAATTAGGAACAAACTGGGACGGACCGTATAAAATCGTAGCAGTAGCAATCAAAGGGGCATTCCAGCTAGAAACCATGCAGGGAAAACTGCTCCAAAACAACTGGAACATCGCCCACCTCAAGTATTTCCACTTCTGAAAGGTGTCACCTAAGTCGTACTCTTTTTTCCTCTCCCGGGTTTTTTCCCAATCAGGTTTTCCCGGGGAGGTTTTTAACGAGGCGGTAAGGGGGACACTTTATGGATCGACGTGTTTTTCATTACCTCGACCCGTCAATGTGATCTCCGGATCGAAGCAATGAAGGGACTACATATAGATAATCAAAATCGCCATTATATGTACGGAATCAAATCTCTATTGTATGAGCGGAATCAAATATCCATTGTATGAGCAGAATCGTATCTCTATTGTATGAGCATAATCGTATCTCCAATGTATGAGCGGAATCGTATCTCCATTTTATGTACAGAATCAAATCTCCATTGTATGAGTGGAATCGTATCTCCATTGTATGTACGGAATCAAATCGCCATTATATATACAGAACTGTATCTCCATTATATGTACGAAATCAAATCTCCATTGTATGTATGGAATCAAATCTCCACTAGTCGACATGTGATATCTTCCTATGGGAATGCAATCATCGACACAAATCTAAGTTCGACATCGTCGACAGGTGATATCTTCCTACGGGAATACAACTGTCTCCAAAAATGTGAGTTCGACCTAGTTCGAACCATGACGGGATACTACTTTGACGACAGTTCGAAGCAACATCCCAATGGCCAAGGCCATCGACAAAAGCACGAGTTCGACCTCGTTCGAACCACGACGGGATCCTACTTCGACGACAGTTCGAAGCAACATCCCAATGGCCAAGACCATGGACAAAAGCATGAGTTTGACCTCGTTCGAACCACGACGGAATGGCCAAGGCCATCGACAAAAGAATGAGTTCAACCTCATTCGAACCACGACAGGATCCTACTTCGACGACAGTTCGAAGCAACATCCCAATGGCCAAGGCCATCAACAAAAGCACGAGTTCGACCTCGTTCGAACCACGACGGGATCCTACTTCGATGAGAGTTCGAAGCAACATCCCAATGGCTAAGGCCATCGACAAAGCACGAGTTCGGCCTCGTTCGAACCACGACAGGATCCTACTTCGATGACAGATCGAAGCAACATCCCAATGGCCAAGGCCATCGACAAAGCATGAGTTCGGCCTCGTTCGAACCACGACGGGATCCTACTTTGACGACAGATCGAAGCAACATCCCAATGGCTAAGGCCGTCGACGAAAATACTAGTTGAACCTCGCTCGAACCATGATAGTCGAAGCAACATCCTAATGGCCAAGGCCATCAACGAAAATATAATTTTGACCTCATTCGAACCATGACGGGGTTCTACGATGACAGTCAAAGCAACATCCCAATAGCCACGGGCATCAATGTCATATGCAATAAACAAAAGAAAAAAATGAAAAACAAACAAACCAACGAAAGTGAAGTTTACATTGCAGCAAAATATCATTTACATTTGCCCCTACTTACATGCCCTAGTACGGCCCCTGCCAAAAATTCCTAAGCAAAAGTGAAATAAAAACCAAGAGTACACATCATCCCCAGCGGGGTAAGCATCTTCATACCACGAGTCCGAAGCAAGGTGATTCGCGTCATCAGAATTAATACCTTCCCCGTCAGGAGTGAGGGGGTCGTATCCACATGACTCACGAGCTGCACGTGCTTCAGCGTGCACCACCTGAACCTCCGCCTCTGTAGCCCTGCCCTCGGTGTGAAAAGCCTTATACACATCGAGTCGAGCCTCCGTATGGACCCACAACTCATACAAGCAATGAGGCGAACCCTGGTCAGCTGAGGCACAAGACGTAGAAGGCTGAGAACGTCGATTTGCCTCCTTCGCCCTCAGTGAAGCCATTTGTCCTTGTAATGCGGCTAGCTCTGCCTCTAGCTCCCTAACACGCCCTTCGAGCCCTGAGACTTGACGACCAGAGGTTTCCCTCTCCCTAGTAAGTTCCGACTTGGAAATGCGGAGAGCATCCTCCAAAGATACTGACTCAGAAATAGTGGCTGCCAGCTTATCAGGGCTGGCGTTCAGCTCGCCCTTGAGCCCATCGACCTCCGCTGCCTTAGCATTTAACTTGGCGGTCAAGTAAGCCACCTTTAGCTGTAAGTCGGCATTCTCAGCTGTTACCCCCCTGCTCAACTCGAGCTCGTCCTCCTTCGCCTTAAGGAAGGCCTCCAGTTCGCTATTACGGGCGATAGCCCTCACAAACTCCTCGTCCCTCTCCCTCAGCTCCTCTATCCTATGCTCCAATTGGTCCTCTCGCTGCTTAAGCCCCTCGCAAAACACCTGGAACTCGGGATCCTGATGATAGATGTCAGACATCGCCCAATGTTTAGTACGATACTGCTAATACTTCGACGACATCTTCCTATAGAGGCACGTCCTTTCCCGTTCACGATGCTCCCTTCCACCTCTAGGATGAGGGTCTGACAAAAGAGAAGGGTAGAGTTAGAGAACAAAATACACAACGCCGACTATCACACCAACCTCACGACAAAAAGAAAAGAAAAGGGAACCTACCTGCAAGGCCATACCAGCGATCTTCTAAGATAACTCCACGTCGCTCATCGCTCCAAGCATCTCGCTTTCAGGAGCGGCACATAGAGGAGCAAGGACCGACGTAACCTACTCGTTGTTCAGCAGCAAGTTGTAGCTCCCCGTGACTAACACATGACGATCAGGCCCGTCTATCCTAACCTCCACATGGGTGTGGCGACCCAAAAATTCATTGACATCCTCTGGGTCGATATCCGAACCTGAGTCGTCACCCTCGATACAAGGTCCTCCAACATTAGATGATGCGCCACCTTCAACGGAGCACACTCAACCAGCTCCCGGGCCAATTCCCTCCACTCGAGGAGACCTCCCCGACAAAATGGCATCGGCCATAAACACAGGCACTGGGGATGTCCGGGACGCTCCGCTGCCGTCGGATTCTGTAGCCACGCCCTTTCCCAGCTCCAACCTTCTCCTTTTCCTCTCTAACGGCTCGTCACCGTTAGAAGATTCATCAACGGGATGTGAGGTCAGTACCAATGAGGCTTTTTCCCTTGCAGCCACAGTTCGAGATGGATCTCCTAGTTGAGTAAGTTGAGGATAGCCCCTCCCCCCCCCCCCCGAACAGATTCGCACAAAATAAATCGCGTGTCCATAGTAGCAGTGGCTTGTCTAAAAGCAGGAACTGGCGCCCTTCGTCTAGAATCTCCCCGACCTGTCTTCATAAAGGGTCATACTGATAAGCAGGGTCGCATGGCCAATGAGGTAGTAGAGCAAATATTTACCTAAGGAAACCCTAGGTCCATAACGTTGCACGAAGGCAGACCAAGTCCGAGTTTCCTTCGCATGGGGCAACAAGCGAGCTACCCAGTTCTTGAGACCCGCAATGGGGTGAGGCGGACGGCCCATAGCTGCGAAATGACGAGTGAGCAAAAGTTACAATAATTATAGAAAATAGGGGGATGTAATGAACGACGATACTTACGAGTTCTGTTCCATCGCTCCGAAAATTCGGCGGGGTAAGAAACGGCGTGTTCGGTCTTGATAAAGAAGTACTTATGCCAAAACTTACGGCTCGCCCGGTCACCCCTCTTGAACACCAGCCATTTTGTACCACGAAGTCTCAAATGCACCATGGTACCCCTGAGGAAGCCGGGCATGAATAAATGCAAAAGATGATGGACGGAGATGCTTCATTCCGCCAGCTCTGCATACTTAGTCAATAGTAGAAGCACCTTAAGCGTGTACGGCGAAAGCTGAGCTGGGCAAACCTGGTAAAACCTATAGAATTCTTCCGCTATAGGGAAGAGAGGAAGGGTGTAGCCGATCACGAAAGGATATTCGTATAAAGCACAGTACCCAGGCCTGTGGACGTCAACATAATCTTCCCCCGCCAGAATCATCTCTATATGGGCAGGAATACCATACTTCATGCGGAGGGCATCAAGGTGAACCTGCTTTGTCTCAGAAAGTACGGGGTTTGGAGTAGAAGGAGGATCTTTGAGGAAATCATTCCGGGATAGGGGATGCCTCGGTAGTAGCACCTCCACCGTAAGAGGGCTATCACCCTCTTCTACCTCCACATCTCCGCTGCCGGAATGAAGCGTTGTGGTTGACGGGGTGACTTCAGGAACCTCTTCATTAGCACGACGAGACCTTGGCATAACCTCGTTTAAAGGAGTAGCGATACAAAGGGGGGAAAAAGAATAAACTTTCGTCGGAGAATGTAAACAGGAACAAGAAGGTGTAAGAGCAAATGAAGAAGACTGAGAGGATGTTAAGAGGGAGTGGCTAAAGTTTTTCAAAAAATCAAACCTTTCACCTATTTATAGAGTTGGATGGCGCCAGAATCAAGGCGGAAGGCCTCAAATCGGTGCTAGAATCAAAGCGTCAAACCGCCAGGCCTTGTCTCGAAAATCTGCGTAATGATGACGCATGTAAAGCTGACATCACCCCGGGCAGCGTGTGCTCTACAGTGCTCCGCTGGGTGTGATAGCCATCTCTCGTTGGCTGCGTCGCAACATTCCTACGAGTCAAATTTCTCCTAACAAAGGCAGAGTCCGCTCATCGAGGACGTACTCGGCCGCGACCAAGACGAGCGGAGGGACTAACTGCATGGGTCTGAATTTGACCAACCACGACCTGCAATGAGCATGATAAATGGTCGAGTACCTACGAGTCGACGCCAAAAAGGATACAACCTCGGCGGTAGATTAAGCCCATCTAGGGATGTCGAGAATATTCCTCAAGGATCTCTTGCATGTCATTTCTATGGGGGGGGGGGGTAATTTCCGAATATATAAGAAGAATGAGAGCCTTGTAAAGAAGGGAGGCACACTTTGTAAAATTTACTAGCCTTGAATGAAAAGAAAATTAACAACTCTCTTTTCTTTATTCTTATCATCCTAGAGTTTATTATCTTCAGTTACGACTTACCCCTTTATCTTTGATTGATTGTCCAAAAAAATCTAACATATTTTGAGTCAAACAGTATTGTTGTCATTAAAGAAATTAAAAGAGAATTATTGGATCTCGGCATCAAGACAAATAATTTCTCTTGTAAGTGCATATTGTTTATTGAATATATCTAAGTTGATAAATAGTGCAAATAAGGTGTTCATGTGCTTATAGAATTATTTACAAACTAATAAATTTGTCCGCGCTTCGCGCGATTATGAAAAGAATTTCAATAAACTCATTGTTTAATACATGTGTATGACGTAAATAATCTAATACTAAAATTATTAAACTCTAATAAATATAGACTTCTCTGAATAATGAATGATATATATTTATTTTGGTATAATTGTTTCCTCTCTGTATACAAATGTTGTATGGATGAGAAAAGTAATTTTAGGAATACACATGGCTCTTCTCACTTTTTATAATTCTCAAAGTTTCATTCCTAAGAAAAATCCAACAGTGTAACGTAAAATCAGGTCATATTATTTGTGATATGAATAATCTCAACGGTAGGAAAATGTTTCTTTTCTTGGTATAAGGAAAGGAACACTACACGGTAGAAATGTGAACCGCATGCAAATCAGGCAATGTGCAAATAACAGGTATTCAGATTGAGTTAAATTTTTTTAAATTAATACAAGCTACAAGATAGTGCATAATTACCAATATCTCTTGTAAGTTCCACTCAAATTCATAAGCAAAGCCATTTAATTTCACATATTTGAGTAGAAGAAATCAAAATGTTGTTGTTAATTTAACATTTAATTAAAATGTATTGTTAATACTCTACAAGAAGTTGAAGAAGTTCGCAAAACACGAGTTTGTTTCTTCAACTTACTGAAAGAAATCTTTTCTCTTCATTTTCAAGCAAGGTTTAGCCATTCAACAAATAAAGAATTGCATGTTTCTTTAGCCTGTTGTAACCCGGTACAATTCTTGTCTTGTGAATATGTGCAATAGAGGAACGCAAAGATGAGAGTAACATAAAACAAAAATACTTTGCAACAATTATCCAAAAAACAAAAAAGCCA
The DNA here is from genome assembly GCF_000393655.2 of Nicotiana sylvestris. Classification (NCBI taxonomy): domain Eukaryota; kingdom Viridiplantae; phylum Streptophyta; class Magnoliopsida; order Solanales; family Solanaceae; genus Nicotiana; species Nicotiana sylvestris. Next base: position 32,949,854 of record NC_091062.1, read on the forward strand.
TCAAAAGTTCAAATTATAGCAAAAATATTTGTTCATCAATAGATAATCTACTAAAGTAAATTTGCTAACCATAATATTTTGTATAATACTTACATAAAGAAATAATCAGCTAAAGAATTTTGAATGAAAAGTGAATTCTTTATTTTTATAATTTTCAACTATAATATGCATTTATAAAACTTCAGAAGCCTATTGCACCACTATGTATTGTAAGCAACTGGAAGAATGGACACAATTGTTTTATTTGTGGGTCTAATCCCTGCCAAGCTAAGATTTTTCGACATATATCTGAAAATATTGGACTATATACATGTCAACATGCTTTCATTGGGTACAAGAAGAAAAGAAGAATCCCAGTAATTACTTATCTACCAATCTACAATTGCATCATCTTTTTTGTTTAAGGTTTTTCCACCGCAAAGAAATTCAAAAGAAATTATGGAATTACTTACGTCAAACGGATAAGTTTACTTGCGATTTTCCTTCAAATCTTACGTGGAGAGGATCTACAGGCACAAAATATATACAAACAATTTGTATCTCATATAAACATTTAATTATGTTGTTACTTTCCTATGTTATAAACAACTAAATCTACATCTTAAGTAAATCAAAAGAAATGAAGGTAAACACCTTTATTAATCAAACCGTCTAAATGAAGTACTCACCAATTCTTTTATTCTTATAAGATATGGCCAGTAAAGAAATCTTCATATATGTAGGTAATTAGTACCTCTCAAACTAATTTCAAATAATAATATCTCATCACAACTTAAAGCCTTACCATCTTAATAGCCTACTATGTCGATCAGGTGTTATAAGCCAAAAAAAAAAAAAAAAAAGATCTGTTGCACGAGATGAGAAAAAAGAAAGAGGAAAAAATGTTGTTGAGATGAAAACTGCTATATATATACCATAAATGATAATTACTATTTGAACTGTATCTTGGTTAAGATCCTTTCCTACTACCTTCTTATCGAAAACGTCACTGCTACATGTTATGTGTTGTATACTGCTCTTGCATCGCTAATATGAATTCATGATAGAAGGCTTTTACCGGAGCAAATTCCACAATAGAATCACTTGGTTTCACATACAAGGCAAGTTGTGACCGCATTGGAGTGTCTAATGCAACCAAAAAAAATAGTTGTTTGCAGGAGAGCAATGACTCATCCTCCAAAATTCAGCAATACAAATATTAATAAGGATTGTATTTGAGTGTGGATGATAAATGTAGTGTCGGTTACAAAAGGCATTTAAGGTGATTACCGTTTTAGTTTCCATACAATTAATTGATAAAAAAAATTCAGTTATTAGATTAGATTAATTAACTAAACGAATTCATTACTTCAAATGGCTGGGAAAAATAGAGAAAACCCCAAAAAAGGAGAAAATAGATAAATAGATTTCTTGGCTTTAGAGAATGCCACATCACCTTTTTCATTCCCAACTTTATATTTATATATAGATTCTTTCCCCTGATTCTTGACTCATGAGAACAACTGGACAAAGCAATTATATGATTATTTATATAGTATATTTTTTCGGTACTAAAAGACAACTCAGTATCACGCGTTCAAATTTCGATCACCGTCGTGTTATGAATACATACGAGCAATCAATTAAGAATCGGAGATTCGTGATTTGCTAAATCTTCAATCAAGCCCAGCAATAATGTAATAATAAAAAATAATAGCACGGTACACATAGCATCTCACATTCATGCAATGCTGGGGTAGAGCTGGTACATGGCCCGGTTAGGCCCAGGCTCGGCCTAGGCTCGCGAGCCCATATGAGTAGTGGGCCTAAACGGGCCTAACCGTTTAAACCCGGGACCAGGTGGGGTGGGCTGCTAAGTGGACCGGTCCCCTGAAAAAGCTCATGAGATCGGGACCATTTGGGCCCCTGGATTGGCTATTAAGTGAGTCGGGTCCTAAACGGGCCCAACGACTATTTTTAAAAATAAAAAAAATATTATTCCAAAAAAAATTTCGCCGTTACAAAAGTTTAAAAAATGGTCACTGGCCTGCAAAAATAACCGTTTGCTATTTCTAAAATAGCCATTTAACCCCCTCCCACTCTCCCCCCTCCCCCCAACTTTGTTTTAATCCCAAACTTTTTATAATTATACTTTTTTCCCTATTTCAATTATAAATACTCCCTCATTCTTTCATTTTTCTCACTAAATCATCAATCTCTCAACCTCTCTCAATCTCTCTCTCTAATTTTCTTCTATAATTGCTTACTTTATTGCTGCAATTTGTGAAAAATTATGAAGTTGGTGAATTGAATTATTCAAGTCTTCAACGATATATAATTTTCAACAAGTTGTTCGTCAATTCGGTAAACTCGTTCCAACTCTTAAGTTTTAATATTATAGTTTTGTTTTGCTTTGTTTTATTTACTTTTGTATTGTTTGATTAATTAAGATGGATTTTTCATTAAAAAAATATTTAGTAAAAATAAAGAAAAATCCAAGAGTGGTGAATCTAGTGGCCAATCTATTCCTCCTCCAATTCCCCGGGCTCCCTACCCAAACCCCATACCCTCCTTCCTCCACCTGCTCCTATTCTTAATAGTGATAATACTTTATTACAATTTACTGAGAGTCAATATTTGCATAATGTTGGAGGTGGTGAACACTTAGACCATGAATATATGAATGTTCTTCATGGTAATCCAACTATTGATGAAGATAATGAGCAGGAAATAGATTTGGATGAAACGCAACAGGATGACGATACGCCCATTAGTCATGTTGCTGAAGTTAATCCAACTAATCCAAATGATGCCCCGTCTGACCCCCTGTTACTACTCTTACTTTTTCTAGACAACTGTCTAAATGGGCCAAAACATCTCTTGTTTGGCCATTTTTTTTATTCAAATAAGAGAAAAAAATAAAGCTAAGTATAAAACTTGTGGCAAAGAGTTAGCTTTTAACTATGTTGATCGGGGGAGGGGGGAGAAGTTTGAGGAGACACATAATGCTACACCCACAAGATAAAGTTAAATATCTTCATATGAAAGCTTCGGTTGAGGGGACAAGTGTACCTAGTCAGCCTGACCCTAGTACCGGGTCAAATCAATTTCAACCGAAAATTAACACTGTTACCAGTGGTATTTTATATTATGATCCAAGAAAAGATAGGGAAGAATTGGCAAAAATTGTTACTGTTATGTGTTTACCCTACAATTTTCCTTCTAACCCTCACATTGTGCATTATATTAGAAAAGTTTTAATCCTACTTAGAAAGGATAGCCTCGCACAATCGTAAAGAGCGATATTTATAAATATAAATATGAATATGAACAATATTTGCACTATTTATTTGCTCATATTAATTGTCGTGTTGCTATTACTACTGATATTGGTAGAAGTGGTAATAACTGTGATTATCTTACTGTTACCAGTCATTGGATTGATGAGGATTGGATAATGCAAAAGCGCATTATCGCTTATAGAATAATTAATTCACATCACACATGGCAGTTTATTTCTAGCACAGTTACGGATATTTGTAGATATTTTTGCATTAGTGATAAAATAATATCAATTTTAATGAATAATGCTACTAGTAACACTAATGTTGTAGCCTTGCTTACCACTACACTAAATCTTGCATTTAGTAACATTTTTCATGTTAGATGTATTTGTCATATTTACCATTTAATTGTGGGTGATGGTATGAGAATTTTAAATGTTGAAATTGAAAAGGTTAAAATGGATCTTCACTGGCTTTTTTATTCAAATCATAGAAGTAGACTTAGAGAATATTTTAAAAGATGCGATGAATTTGGCCTAAGAGAAAAAAAAGGTTCATAAACCTTGTCCAACTAGATGGAATTACATGTATGAAAGTTTAGTTATTGCATATGAATATAGAAACCTCATAAACTCAACATTTAATACTCATGTAAGTGATGATGATGAGCACCTTACAAATGTGGATTGGGCTAATGTTAAAATGCTTGTAGATTTTTTAGAAAATTTTCATATTGCTACAAATGAATTTCTGGGCAATATTATCCTACTATTTCTAATTGTTTAGTTTATATTGCAGAACTTGCAAATTTGTTTGCTTATTTTTTAGATGGTAGGGAAATTTATGAACAAGCTATTGATTCTATGAGAGAGAAATTTAAAAATATTTTTTTCCTTATTCCCCCTATTTATGGTGTTGCTGCCTTGTTAAATTCTACTATAAAATTAGGAGGTTCTCAACTTTGGTATTAAACTGTTTATAATGGTTTAGCACTTGAAGATGAGGAGTTGTCTACACTTTCGAAAGCACAAGCCTCAATTAAAATAAATGCTCAAACTATTTACAGTGCTTATCAAATTGCAATAGATAATGTTAGACCAAACGTTCCAACTCTTTCTTCTTCTAGTTCTCAATCATCTAAAAGAACTGCGGGAGTAAGAGCACTTACTGCTTGGGCCGGGTTAAATGATTCTCAAGGTTCTAGTACTAGTGATTGTTCACAACTAAATGAGCTTGAAGTTTATTTGTCAAAGGGAATTAAGGAAGTAAATCCCGACGGCTTCTTTAATATTTTGGAATGGTGGAAATACAAAGAAAAACACTTTCCGATTCTTTCAAGGATGGCCCGAGACATTTTAACCATTCAAGTTTCAACAGTGGCATCGGAGAGCGCTTTCACTCAAGCAAGACTTCAACTCAGTGATTATAGAGCGTCTATGAGGGAGAGATTGGAAAAATCAGTATTTTTCAGAGATTGGATCCGTTCGGAACGAAGAAATTTTGGACTTGCTGAATCACAACCAGATGTAGACGAAGCTTACGAAGAAATGCTAGTTGAACTCGCGGAGGATGCATTCGCCCGGAAGCGGTGATGAACAAACTTCTTTTCCGCCACACCCACGGAAATTCCTCTGAACCTTGAAGGATTTATGAAATTTGTAAGAGATATCGTGTAAAATTAATATGTAACTTGTATTTTGGCACATCTTGATTAGTTTCTTTTTCTTCTCAATGGTGGTATTAGCACCTTGTTATACTCATTCCATAGGGGGAGGAAAACTAAGAAAGATATTGCCATGTTTTGTTAATACTATAATAAAATTATAATGCATTGCTTTGAATATCTTTTTACAATATTTTTGTGTTTAAATTTGAATTCATAATTCTATAATATAGTATTTATAAGGAATTGCCTTAGATAACAATTTTTTTTAAAAATAAAAAATAAACTGAAATTAACCGTTGGGCCCACTTAGGCCCGGGACCGGCCCACTTAGCCCGGGACCATTAGTTCGTGGTCCTAGTCCGGTTCCTACCAAAAGCCCACGAAGTCCGGGACCATTTAAAACTAGCCCATGAAGCCCGAGCCCACTTAGGATCAGCCCACAAGGCCCGTTTAGGCCCGGGCCCGGCCCACATTACACCCTTAACTGGGGAAAGGTCTGCCCCTAGGGGTGTGACATAAAAAAACCTACACTAATACAAGAATTAACAGTTGCTTCTATGACTCAAGCTCATAACCTATAGATCTCAACTATTGCTCCAAGACTCCCTTCAAGGCCTCAACAATGTAATAGTCAGTCTTGTTAATTATCGTTAGGCCTACCAAGCTGTCAAATAGAATGTATCATATTTAAGGGTGTCCATGGGGTGACAAGGCTGGAAATATTACCAGTATCTGGTTTTTATATCCAACAAAAAATTTAAGTTTTCAAATTAACATAAATTAATATGACAATATGTATCGCTTAATCACTTAAGTGACAAATACTGTAACAAAAGACAAATGGCTTGCATATACGTACTAGTTTGATATAAATATCGGATACGGTCGTTTTTTTTTTGTATGTGTGACAAAACTTGTGAATGTTGTCGGACAAAGCCACCTTTTGCAAAGGGTGTGTCAATTAACCATCCTTGAAAAATTATACTGCGTATATAAGTAAAATATTAAATTTTTACACGAAGAATGAACACTTTCCAATTTAGTGAACTACAGTCATTGTTTAGAGAAAAAGAAAATCAACATGTACAAACAGAATTAAGCCAACATGAAACTATTACTGGACATATCAGCATGTACAAGTAAAACCATAACAACAATAACTCGGTTAGGAGTCTGTACAAAAAACATGCTTACTACTATTCAGCAACACATCTGAGTGCTCTTTTGCATTGATCCACCTCAGAGGTTTTGAAACTTAAGGACTGACTGAATTCATAGTTTTCTCATGAGCCCTCGGAACCAGTATGAACTACTTCTTTCGTGCTTTCTGTATCTACGGATCCACTGCTCTTCACTGTGCTGTCATTGGAATTCTCAACGCCAGTGCTGGCTATGAAACGGCTGCTCACTGAATGGCCGTCAACTAGAGGTGAGCCAACTGATAGTGAATATTCATCTTCAGTGGAATCAGATTCCACAGAGAGCTCTCTCTCTGACGCTGTTGATTCTGACTCACCTTTAGATTTTCGTGATGACTTCCGAGAAACTGCAATTTTTAGAATATTCTTCGCCCTCTCTTTGACTTTGCCCTTTTTGGCGCTACCTTGACCATTTCCCTCATTACTCTCTGTACCATCTTCTCGAGGAGTTCTTGAAACTGAGTCATCCATTATAAACTTCACCCCGATTTCCTTTGCATTCACCGCCTTTAGATTAGCATGCGGAGATGGAACAGGCTCTCCAAGATTTCCAGACTTCTCATCATTTCTTTGACTTCTGTGGAAAAAGGAGCCGAGCTTATGAAAACCCCTGTTGATTAGATTCGTCGAGTGCTTCTTAGTTCCATTACTTTCATCAGGCATGCATTCATCACCCCGAGTAGATCCCCCAGTTTTTGACTTAAAACTTCCTGTTGAATCAGCGTCAGAACCATGGATTTCCCCGTCAATAATCCGACTCTTTCCCTTTCTCGGTTCCCATATTTGTGGTACTTCACTGCCAGGGTGGTGTACCCACATACCAGTCTCCTGCTGCCCTTCCATGTTAATCGGCTCATATTTATCTGCAACTTTTGACGATTGCTTGTCCAAATCAGTTGATAAGGAGCCTGTTTCAGCAGTATCCATATCAACAGAATTTCTCTCCTGTTTGTTGTTCATTTTTGCTCTCTCGTATGACTTCTCTGTACCCTGAAAATCATTGAATATTCATATACATTTTCAATCATCTGTACTTTCATTAGTAAAATACGCATCCCACTTATTATTAGGCCATTTAACTTAATGGAGTTAGCCGGAAACAGAATAAATTGCAGTTCAGCATTTCCAAGTGCGAAAAGCATTGATTTCATGAGAAGTCTTGGCTTCGTGATAGTCTAGTTACTTGTTCACCGCAAGTCGCAAGAAAAAAGTATATACCTTTTTGCTGCCTTCAAGTACAGTTATGGCAAGACGTAATCTCCCCATTTTGACGCTCTGAAGAGACAACCATATATCATGCCTCTGGCCATCCCTATAATCGCAGACGTTGATGGAATAATCTCTGTCAAATAAAAATGTGTTTAGATAAATAAAGCACATACATAAGCATTTACATTTACTAAAGCACATTTTGCATAACATTCAAGAAAGAGAATACACAAAAAAAAGATTTTTTGGAATAAAAAAGAATAGAATGTGATAGAAGCCACGTAACAATAGAAATTTTCTATTTATTAGCTAAGTTCCAGCAGTAAATATCGAAAGAGAAGAGAACAGACCCCAATGTATCATCTTGAGAAAAATGGTCTTTGTCACGAACTTCTACGTTAAGCATATTGTTGGGAGATTCCCATGAACAGACTGGAATCTTGAACTCCTCTTGCCACTGTGGAGCTAATGTTTTCTTCTGACTCTTACTCCTGAATCTATATGGCCCAAGACGCCCCTTAACGTATGGATCAGCCAATCCTGAAAATGACATCCACTTATCAAACATGTTCCTTTCTAATTTGACAGATTATAGTAAGACACTTTTCAACTAACCATTAAAATCTGCTGGCTTCATGTCTTCTGCTTCAAGGACTTCCAAAATAACATGAGCGATCGGCTCCTTGGCATCGACAGAAAACCAGCTTTCATCTGAAAAGAAAACAGACATTATGGAATTACGTAGCACAAATGAAACTTATTTGATGAAATCGCTTCCCAACCAACTCTATTCCCATACATTTCCATCTAAACAAGTTCATCACAAGTCAAAAGAAGGGATTTTGGTTTGGGGGGGGGGGGGGGTGTTTAGCCCCATTAACCAAAGGGGATAAGTACCCCACCACCCCATCCCCAAAAAAAGGATTTAATTTGTCGATATGGACCTGATTATACTTGAGCAAAGAGGAAGAGTGACAGAGACGGGCTAAAGTGACTTTTACCTGGTTGGGGCGAGACGAATTTCTCCATATCAACTACCAGCATGTTGGGCTGCAAAATTTTATGAAGACTTAGTCTAAAAGCTCTTTATGAAGGACTTCTTATGGCATATGGAAACCACAGTGCCAGTTTGTGAACTATGCACACCATTCCAGCAAGTGAAGAAAAAACTGGAGCGATTTATTACTTCTCACCCAAAAATGTCTAATGTGAAACACTTGTCACTATATAAAGAATATCAACTTTAAAATGTTTCTATTACAAGCATGTCAGAGGAATAAAGTTAGAAGACAAAAAACCCCAAATGAGAAGGCTTCGCACCTCGACAAGTGTCTGCTCAAATGCAACAGCAAGAAGATTATCCTGAAAAGGATGACAAACAAATTTAGCAGAAGTGCACAAATGCTAACTGAATTACACAGACACAGAGAGAGACTCAATGAACTAACCAGCCATCCAGCAACTCCAGGAAGTTCTGTTACATCAATCCCATGTGTAAAAATTGGCTTTACAGTCATCTGAAAATAAGGAGGCTCTGCAAAGCACACCCGCAAACGACCAAGAAACGGCCACTTTCTCAGGAACTTGACCCCAACCAAGACCTACATGGAAACGTTTAGCTCCCAAAAAATATTGTTGCTACAAAAGCTGGGATTAAAATATGGCCATCCAGCACATCAACGACAAATCATAAGATTGAGAAATAAAAATAAAATTACTAAAGCTCTAAACATTTCAACCTTGCAGTGGCTAAATTATTAATGACCAGACAATTTTCTGAAATTTCCATGAGAGAATTATTCTACGACATTATTATTAGAATTCTATATCCCTGAACTCTTTTTACTAGGCACAACATCAAAGACCACTAAAAAATAAAGCAGAACGTGCTCATGCTAAGCATCAGGGAAAAAGCTGTTTACATCAATGATGTACAGAATTCTGTAAGAAATCATATACGTCAGTACCTACCTCTTGAAACTAATTGTTATTACATGATGCATCAAGATATTGTGTGATCCTACATTTACATAGATCATGTTATCTGTGATACTGATATGCAGACTCTAGAATTTCTCATCATCAAAGTATTTCTTTAGGCTCCTACTAACAATCTTTCTATACTTTAACAAAGACAAGAACCATCTGAATTCTCAGTCCTTAGTCCCTATAAAAAAGCTCATAGAGGGAAAACACAAGTTGCATAAATCCTAGAACCACAAAAGTAGCCTTTGAACTAACTTCTCAGCTAATTGTTGCCGCAAAGGAAGTAGGACGTGCAAAGCACTTGTAAGTAAAATGTAGTCAGCCAAAATTGCCGTAACATCAATAACACCTAGTGTAGGTCTCAAAACCGATGGATCTGAGAATGGAATTCTGAAATATAAACTGATACTACAAATCCCACCGCCCCTCTCTTCTCTTCAATACCAGTTACACACAATCAACTGGCAATAGTAATTTACCTTTCCCTCAACATGCATTCCCAACAGATGCAACTTTGTCACCATTCCAAAACCCAACCTTTTCCTCAGCTTCGCAGCAAGAATTGCACTCATGTCATCAGCAGAACGAAAATTCATTCCCAGCTCCAAAACCTGCACTCGAGTACAGAAATTTAAACTTAGCAAATAAAGAACAGATATCGCCAGAGCCAAACTGATAGCATAGAACAACTTTCTTGAGTCAAGATTACATACGAGATGATCATCCCCTGTAGATTCACGAAGAACCCTCATTTCCGTGAACATAGGTGCGCTTCTTCCCAAGTAGAGATGCTGTGCTACAATGTCTTTCTGTAGGTAAACAGAAAAGCCACCTAATAACTTATCTTGCAGAACAAATTAATTCTCATACTACAAATACAAATTGCTTATGTTACCAGGATTAACTACTGCCTTGAACAAAATATCCAACAATTAAACCTATAAGGGGTCGTTTGGTATGCAGACTAAATTATCTCGGGATTATAGTCCTGGGATTATAATCCCTAGACTAATTTATCCCACTTGGAAGGTGGGATAAAATAATACCAAGTTCGATGGAATAAGATGGGATATCCAGGATTAAGTCTGGGACTAAGTTTATACTATGTTTGGTTGACAGTATCCCGGGATAAATTTATACCAGTCAACCAAACATAGTATAAATTTAGTACCACATTTTATCCCACCTTATCCAGCGTATCAAGCGACCCCTAAGGCAACTACAATCCAAAGTACTGAACAAAGCAAAAAACACTAGCATTTTACAAATGCTAACATGGTAAAGAAGAATCCCATATAAGAAAGTAATCTAGCCATCAAAGAGAAGTAGAGGCCGATGCAATGTAGTTCCAATAGGTTCACCTGAACCTAAAAGCACTGCACATAAATATATTTGAAAAATCAATAATAGTTGAACAAGTACTAAGTCCCAAGTTTTGCATCCATAATTGCAAAAGTGCAACGATTCAGTGATGAGAACATAAGTACTAAATCCATTTAAGTAAAACTCTACAATTAGTCTGGACCCTTACCACAGTCCAAGGCTTGTATTTCTGCATAAACCACGGAATGATAGGGAGGAGAATTTTCTGCGAAACAATCTCCTCCATGCATACTGACCAAATCTTTTCAAGTGCATGGTTTAACCACCTCACTGTTTCAGAATCAGAAAGTACCTGAACAAAGCCACCCAAAAAAAAAAAAAAATTATCAAACACAGTTGAAGTAAAGGACAGCCCGATGCACAAAGTATCTAGTGTTCACGTAGGGTCCGCGAAAGGGCCGCACCCCTTGGGTGATATAGATAGCCTACTCCAATGCAAGCATTAGTGTCTGCTTCCACGGCTCGAGCGACTCGAGCCCGTGACCTATAGGTCAAACGAAACCAACTTTACCGTTGCTGTAAGAGTCCCTTCTAAACACAAACATAAGTATTGTCTCAAAATACCACATCTACAGTAAGCTGAAAAAAATGCTAATCATGAGACCTAGTTAAAGATTCTGTCGAAGTTTTGCATAAAGGATCATAGCGCAAAAGAAAATAAACACCATATGGGACCCTTCAACCAAATCTAAATCTTGACACTTTTTACAGAAATATAAAAATTAACAAAGTTTCAACCCAGAAAAAAATTTCATTAGTAAAGCAAAAAAGACCATTTTGCTGAAACTTTTTGAACCTCTTGGAATATTTTCCTACTTTTGCCCACCAATATTAATAAAGTCCTATGTAACAAAAAGGAAAATTATGTCATTAGTTGTGCTGCCAAATATACTTACTCGTCGTTGATTCGACTGTCTTTTTTCCTCAAACTGCAGTTTCCTCTGTAATCTAGTTATATACTGCTCATGAACCTTCAAATTCCAACAACAAATAAAGAGCCTAATTAATCCATAATGAAAATTAAACCAAAATAATCACATAACAACATGAAAAAAACAGAAAATTGTACATACCAGATAAAGGTAGATGAGGGAAAGGAAGTAAGCCAAAGGGTGGCCATAATCGAAAGAATTAAGCAACCATAGTAGAATTAACACAATAGCCACATGATGTATCATTGTAGCCTCCGTTATACTTGTCATGATTCTGAATCCTTCCCCCAAAAAAAAAGACTTTTTTGTTACAGTTACTCACCAAAAATGATGATAATACCCATTAACGTGAAACACATGATCCAATTTCTTTAACACCGCAAAAATCTTGAAAATATCTACAGAAAACCAGCCACCAAATTATAACATCAAAATCCCCCTTACACTTTTAACTGCATTAATTAATTAATTAATTACAGAAGTAGTTTAAACATTTATTTCTCATGTTTAACACGTAAGTATGTGAGGGTACACGTAAGCATATTACTTTATATGTAATGTAACTGATTTTGAAAGCAGTTGAACATGTCAAACCGGGTTTAATATTCGGGTTAAGTACATTAATAAGGATTTCAGAACATGGCGACAGACTTGGATTGCGGGTTTGCTGTGGGAATGAGAGAGTACTGGAGATCCGTGTTTTTGAAGTTTTCGGTTCTGTTTTTATTTTTTATTTTTTAACTATTTTAATTTAATTATTATTCTTATCTTATTATTATTAATTATTAATTATTAATAATAATTATTATTAATTATTAATTTGGACCTTGTAGATTTCAGCAATTTGTGGGATCCCACGACTGTTACGTGTCCGAGAAAGAGTTAAGAGTAGTGGATACTACAATGTGAGCTTTTTTAAAATAGTCCAATTAGCCTTCTCCAGGAAAGTATTATTTTAACAACAGGTGTTATTTCTAGGATAAGTTTTATTTTGTGTATATAACTGATACTAGTTGTATGAGACTTTTTTTTGTCTCACAAATTTGTGGACTCTAATATTACACTTTTGGGTTCACAAAAATCTGGGTCCATAAAACTATGAGACAAAAAAGTTGTCTCACACAACTAGTATCAGTTGCATGAGACACAAAATAAAATTTTCCTATTTCTATCAACGGGTGTTTTTCAATTGATTGTAGGTCAGCCACCTGTATTTCTTTAGCTGAATTGAGTATTTTAACTGTCGGGTAAATCTATGGCACAAGTATAACAATAGTGACATAAATCTTAATATGATTTATCTTACAAATAATTCTTTTTTATTTAATATGTTATATATGATCATAATAAAAAATTATTTAATAATTATACAAATAATAAGAAAATAATATATATTCCCTATGTTGCAATTCAAATGAGATAGTTTGATTCGGCATGGAGTTTAAGAAAAAAGAGAGACTTTTGATTTGTGATCTTAATAGCTTAAGGGGTAAAAGTTTTGTGGGGCCATGATATTTGTGTGGTTATAAAGGCTTCTCATTAGTAAAATGGGTAAAATAAAATAAAGTTGAATTATTTTCAATTATACAAATGTATCATTCTTTTTGGAACGGACTAATAAGGAAAGTACGTGTATCATCACGGAGGAAGTATTAATTAAAGTTGAATTTTTTTTCACTTTTAGCCGCGCCAGAAACTATTTATATTCAAAGAAAACAACGTAAAAATTGTATGGGGCGCCCTATTTGGTCGCCCCCATTTAACATATACCCATTTTTTAAAAAAGTTTAACTTATACCCACTTTCTAAATAACTTCAGGCCTCTTTTTTATCCTCCCTCGTTTTCTTCTTCTCCTTCTTCTTCTTCTTCGACAAAGTTGTTATAATAGAAGTCTCAATATTTTACACGCCTCCCACAATAGGACTCAATCCTAAAACTAAGCCAGATATCTCATAATTTATGTATATTAGACTTTTGATAACATTTCTTATATTCCTTCAAGATTATGTCAACCCACAATCCATTAGGGAGTCTAATGACAGTAATCCTAAGATTTTTTGTCTTCTTCTCCTTCATTGCTGCAATTTAATTTTGTAAGAACTCCTAAGAATGCTGAAGTTCAGTAAATATAAACAAAAACTTTAACTCCTAGAATGCTGAAGTTTAACAAATGTAAAACAAACTTCAGCTCCTAGAATGTTGAAGTTCTGCAAATACAAAACAAACTTCAGCTCCTAGAATGTTGTAGTTCAGCAAATACAAAACAAACTTCATCTCCTAGAATGCTAAAGTTCAGCAATTACAAAATAAACTCCAGCTCCTAGGATGCTTTAGCAATTACAAAACAAACTTCAACTTCAAAAATTACAAAACAAAAACTTCAGCCAAAACATGCTGTAGTTTTATCGAACTGAAGTTTGTCATTGCACCATGAACTAAAGTTTGCGTGATTGTCTTTGCTACTTCAGGCCCGTATGTCTGAAATTACGCGAAAAGTAGGTACGCTTGCAATTTTTTTTTGCAAAGAGGGTATAAGTTAAAAGGTGACTCAAAAACTGGGTGTAGATGCAAATGCCCCGAAAATAACATATATTAATTAAAGTTGGATTTTTTTCACTTTTAGCAGCGCCAGAAACTATTTATATTCGGTAGCCGAAAAAGTGTATAAAATTTATATAATTTTGGTCCATAACATACAAAATGTGTGTGTGTGTATATATAGCTATTACTTTGGGAGCGGCTATACAATTTATTTTCGCATTAAAGTTTGGCAAGAGTCTGCCGGGTTGGGCTATGACCCAAATTTTAGTCCATCCCAACCCATCTCAGCCCAATTAAGTTTTTGGCGAGTCAATAACTTATATATTTATTAATTCAGCCTATTTTGACCAGCTCAAAATCGGCGAAACTTGCCGATTTGACACCCTTAGTACAGAAATACATATATCCCTTTCCGGACTAAAGTATTACTATGTATAATAGGATGGTTAACAAATTCTTCCATAATAGTCACACTATTGGTCAAACTTCAAATCTTGGTAAAGATTCAACATTGATTACATGCATTTTTTGTTTTGACGTAAAGTTCAGAATTTAGTTTTATCTTCTTCAAATAATACAACAAAAAAGAAGCGGCATTTCTAGCCTTGGCTAGAGGCGGATCCAGGATTTAGATCATATATGTTCAACTTTTAAGAATTTTGACATTAAACTCATTATAATTTTAAAGTTATGAGTTCATATCTATTATTTATATTAATTTGAATAAATTTTACATATAAATTTATGCTCCGCGCGGAAAGTTATGGATTCAATTGAATCCATATTTATAATGCTATATTCGCCTCTGCCCTTGGCGTAATACTTTGTAAATTGCAAAGTTTAGAGTTTGTTTTTCCTTAGTGTGTAATAATGGATATTTCCCATGGCGTGTCAAATGAATTAGAAAGCAATTTTAGTATTCACAAGAATCTTTTGTATAATTTCCTATTGAATTGTTTAACAAGTAGAACAGATCTATTTGATGCTTAGCATATTCGCGAAAAACTTAGGCACCAGAAAATGATATTTCTTTTGTCTTCTAGCAATTCTTGATAATTAAATTGACTTATTTGCCTTAGTAATGAACGTGTTCCGATAAATGCACTTTTAGAAATGAAAGATTGCCATTAGTATTTTGGAGTTTTCTTACTAGAATTTGAGAATAGTATGTGAATTATTAGAGATAATTTTATTCATGGTCATTGAACTTTTGTGTTTGTTGCCCAAAAGTTATTTTTCTTTTTTTTTTTGTTACGTAAAAATCATTCAACTTTGTGTTCATTATACAAAAGTCACTTTTCTTTCTTTTGTTACACAGAAATCATTTTACTTTGCTCTAATTATCACAAAAGTCACATTTTTACTTGAAAAGTCTACTATGCCCTTGATATTATATAAACGTTCATATTCATATAATACCTTCTATATTATATAATATATTTTTACCTATGTATTTTATTTATAGATAAAATAACTTAATATTATTTTTATAATAAATTCGTATATTTAATTAGTTCTAACTTTAATTTTCAAGATATATTAGTAGCGTTATAAAACAACTTTTTTTAGTAATTCTTTTTTTTGAATTTAATTGACCGACCAAAGTTGGTCAGTAATTTTCGACCAACTTTGGTCGATATGCCCTTCCTACCTTCAAAATACCAACCACATGTTAATAGCCGCGTTTTGGACGGTTATTTGCCATTACCGACCAACTTTGGTCGATTTTTTGGGACGATTTTTCCCGAATTTCTAGTAGTATAATTTTCATAACCAATTGCCCAGGTAAATCCCCAAGAAAATATCCCCAGCTAAATTCGCATGTAGAGTTAACTAGGGATTTTCCTTCAGATTAACATATGATTTTTTCTCATTTTCTTTGTTTGTTTACTTGCGAATTTTCTCACGGAAATGTACTTGCCGATTTATTTCTCTACTAATATATATATAAGTTACTGACAAATTTAATAACGCTACTAATATATTTTGAAAATTAACGTTAGAAAAAATTAAATATACGAATTTATTATAAAAATAATAAATAAAATAATATTAAGTTATTATATTTATAAATAAAATACATAGTTAAAAATATATTATATAGTATATAATATAGAAAGTATTACATAAATATGAAGGTTTCTATAATATCAAGGGCATAATAGACTTTTCAAGTAAAAATGTGATTTTTGTGATAATTAGAGTAAAGTAAAATGATTTTTGTATAACAAAATAAAGAAAAGTGACTTTTGTTTAATGAATACAAAGTTGAATGATTTTTAAGTAACAAAAAAAAAGTGACTTTTGGGTAACAAATACAAAAGTTCAATTACCACAGATAAAATTAACTCGAAATATTAATATGACAATATTTACTTTTTTTAGGTAGCATTTGTTTTACAGCTTGCAAATTTGAGTTTACAAGTTTTGAGATTTTTTTTTTCCAGACAAGTGTTTTTGAGCTATCTTTTGTTAAAAGAAATTATTAACTTTTTGAGGATTTCGAAAATCAGTGAAGGAAATTTTCTTTTTAATTAAAGTATTCAAAAAAAGAAAAACAGCAAACTGAATTTGGAAATTTTCTACTGAATGCAGCATATAGATTCAATCGCACGTCTCAACAACTAGAGGAATCGGCAATTGTACTGTTTTCACGTGAAAGGGTCCGTATTATCAATAATGTTCCTTGGGCATATCAGAAAAGGTCACATCGTGTCACGGCAACTATCACGTTTTATTTCCTTGTTTTGAGAAAATATATACTAGAGTATAGAGAAATTGGACATAAAGCTACGTCAATCAAATGATACGCACCTGTCAGAAACTAACAGTAACGGTAACTTTTGACTTGATATACACAGAACACATCCTTTATTCCGAGTTTCAAATTGAAATGACGTATATTTGTATTTAAAATATATTTATACAGTTAAAAAAAATTATATTTCTATCTAAAACATAATACCGTTAAAGTAAAACGCAATATTATACTGCATTTTATTAAAAAATTAATTTTTTATAGGAAATGCAGTATAGTACTGCATTTAAGGAAAATGCAGTATTATACTGCGTTTCCCTATAATAAAATATAACCCCTCCTTCTTCCCCACGACCTGTCTTCTTCCATTTTTTTTAAAAAACGCACCCCACCACTGCTGGTCCCCCCCCCATTATAAAAAAAAATTCTTGGGCCCCACCCGTATGGGTGTTTAACGTACTAACCGGGCCGGCCCGGGCCTCCATTTTTTGAACCCGTACGGGTTACGATCCGGGCCGGTTCCGGGTTGGTTCTTAACGGGTTTAACGGGTTCGGGTTCATCCAGGTAAAAACTGAACCGTACGGGTTACGGGTTGAGAGGGTCGGGCCGGACCGATTTTAGTGTAATTTTAATTTATTTATTTTTTTGGAATTTTGTATAAATATTGTAATAAGTGCATTACAAAGTTCTAACATAAAGAATACAAGGGAGATGGGGAAAAAATGCACTTATTGCAAGTGCTACTTTTATTTCTTAATTCAAATTTCAAAGTTTCAAACTTACAAATTGAAAGGTTTACATTTTTTTCAACAAGTAAAATAGTAAATTCAAAGGTTTTGCATTGCCTTAGTAAGTTCATCATAATCAATATGAACCGATTGACCTTCTTCTGGAGTGTTAAATTCGGATGGGTTACCATGTGTTAATATATCTCCAAGTTCCTCGTCTTCTGGGCTATCAACATCTTCACGTCCTTGATTTCTTCGTTCTGATCTAATCCAATCTCTGAAACATACTAAAACTTCCAAAGCATTGCTTCCCAATGAGTGGCGGGTGTCTCCAAGTTGTTGTCTTGCTTGGCTAAATGCACTCTCCGATGCAACAGTAGAAATTGGTACATTCAGCACATTCCCGAGCCATAGCGAAAAGAACAGGAAATTGCTTTCCATTCTCATGCCACCATCCCAACGGTGAAAATTCCTTTGTGCGAGGCTCTTTTTGCTTCTGCAAGTAGAATTGAAGTTCATCAATGTTCCTGCTACTGGTTTGAGTGTTAGAAAATGTAGAAAAAATATTAAAACTATCAAGGCCTTCTTCATCATCCACAGTAGCAGAAGTACAATGCATAGTTGGATTAACATTGCCTACATTAAGAGCAGCATCATCAATTACATTTGCATAATAATTATATAATTGTTGTAAATATTCATTTAGCTTGTTCATACAAGTATATAAATCTGGGGTTTCAGTTGGTCCAATCTCCATATAAGTATATAAAGCATTCATTAATTGGTGACAATCAGACATCTTAATAGAAGGATTTAAAACAACACCAATTAAGTAAATCGGAGGAATTGGAAAGAAATATTTTTTGAATTTTGCTTGCATTTTTTCAACAACATCCCTATATTTTTCTTTCTTCTTAAATTCAAAGAGTAGAAAAGAAATTGGAGGGAGTGCACCGAATTCGCCAATAAATTGAGCACTTGATTAGGCAATTCCGATGTTACCACGAACAAACGTCAAGCAAGTATTTCAATTTTGAACTTCAATTGTTCAAAGTTCAAACTTCAAATTCCGAATGACAAAACACGATAAATTAAATTCAAGAAAAGAGAGCCAAATAAAATTAGATTGAAGACTTGAAGTCTTGCAAATTGGAGAATGAGAGAATGCGAGAAATTGAGATTGAGAAATGAGTATTGAGTGAAGAAATGAAGAAGAGGGGGGGGGGTATTTATAGTTTTAAAGAAGGTTAGTTTTGTAAATTGAAAAATGGTTAAAAATTAAAAGAAAAATAGGCTATTTGTGCAATATTTCCGTTGGCCAACGGACCAAAATATGGTCTGACCGTTGCCAACGGTCTGTGGGGCCCCCAAGTCCAATTTTTTTTTTTAAAAAAAAACTAGCCATTTGAATCGGGCTGGTCCGGGCCGGTTAACCCGGTAAGAGTTACTATTCACTCTACCGGGTTCAACCGGTTCCGGTTACCCGTTTGGGCCAACTGAACCGCGCCAACCTCCCCAAACCCCATACCCAGCCCAGCCCCTTATTACCGGTCCGGGCCGGTTCCGGGTTCTACCGGTCTGGGCCGGTCCGGAACCGGTCCAACCCAGCCCGTTTAACACCTTTACCCACCCGTCACACAAAAAGTGAAAAGCGTAGGTCCCGCATACAACCCAAGCTTTGGATTCCTTCTTTCGGGGTCAAAATTTCGAATTTCTGATATTTCAAAAAACTTAAATCGAGGTATTTCGATTTAGTTTATGTCGAAACTCGCAGAGCATATGCATATTTGTTTTGTTGAATGTGTTTCCACGTTGATTTGTGTTATGTTTGCGATTAAATTTTTATGTTATTTTTATCCGAATTGAATTATTAGCCCTCGGACAAAAAATAGTTAAAACTTGATAAATAATTTTTATTGTTAATGAAATTGTTCACAAATATCTTTTACTGTTTTATATATAATTTTGTGAATGTTATGTTCATATGTTTGTTGTTTTTATTTATTTTAGATTATTCATTTGCTTAAAGAATAGTGACATTTTAGCGTAGTAAAATATAGAGATTTTTAGCGTAGTAAAATATAGAGCTTTATAGCGTAATAAATATAGAGCCTTTTAGCGTAGTAAAATATAGAGTCTTTTAGCGTAGTAAAATATAGAGCCTTTTAGCGTAGAGTCTCTGTAGTTTAAGTATGTACTAACTACAAACTCTATCCAATTACACTTTAGAAAATTAATTATTTAATTTATAATATAAACTTACAAAACTAACAAATTAATATATGTTGTCAAATTAACTCAAATATCGAGACTGGAACCCATAGATAATTACTCTGTCCAATTATAAAATTAATTATTTAATTTATTATAACACACAAAATTCTAAAAATGTTGAAATTGATAGACATAATAATTAAGGATAGCATGGTGCTACTGAACCTCAAATATCGAGCTTGGAACCCATAGATAATTACTCTGTCCAATTATAAAATTAATTATTTAATTTATTATAACACACAAAATTCTAAAAATATTAAAATTGACACACATAATAATTAAGGATAGCTTGGTGCTACTGGACTTCAAATATCGAGTTTGGAACCCATAGATAATTACTCGGTCCAATTATAAAATTAATTATTTAATTTATTATAACACAAAAAATTTTAAAAATGTTGAAATTGATACACGTAATAATTAAGGATAGCTTGATGCTATTGGGCCTCAAATATCGAGCCTGGAACCCATAAATAATTACTCTGTCCAATTGTAAAATTTATTATATAATTTATTATAACACACAAAATTCTAAAAATGTTGAAATTGACACACATAATAATTAAGGATAGCTTGACGCTACTGGGTTTCAAATATCGAGCCTGGAACCCATGGATAATTACTCTGTCCAATTATAAAATTAATTATTTAATTTATTATAACACAAAAAATTCTAAAAATGTTGAAATTGATACACATAATAATTAAGGATAGTTTGATGCTACTGGGCCTCTAATATCGAGCCTAGAACCCATAGATAATTACTCTGTCCAATTATAAAATTAATTATTTAATTTATTATAACATACAAAATTCTAAAAATGTTGAAATTGCCACACATAATAATTAAGGATAGCTTGGTGCTACTGGGACTCAAATATCGAGCTTGGAACCCATAGATAATTACTCTGTCTAATTATAAAATTAATTATTTAATTTATTAAACTAACAAAATTTTAAACTTATTGAAATTGACACACATAATAATTAAGGATAGCTTGGTGCTACTGGGCCTCAAATATCGAGCCTGGAACTCATAGATAATTATTCTGTCCAATTATAAAATTATTATTTAATTTATTATAACACACAAAATTCTAAAAATGTTGAAATTGACACACATAATAATTAAGGATAGCTTGGTGCTACTGGGCCTCAAATATCGAGCTTGGAACCAATAGATAATTACTCTGTCCAATTATAAAATTAATTATTTAACTTATTATAACACAAAAAATTCTAAAAATATTGAAATTGACGCACATAATAATTAAGGATAGCTTGGTGCTACTAGGCCTTAAATATCGAGCCTGGAACCCATAGATAATTATTCTGTCCAATTATAAAATTAATTATTTAATTTATTATAACACACAAAATTCTAAAAATGTTGAAATTGACACACATAATTATTAAGGATATCTTGGTGCTACTGGGCCTCTAATATCGAGACTGGAACCCATAGATAATTACTCTGTCTAATTATAAAATTAATTATTTAATTTATTATAACATACAAAATTTTAAAAATGTTGAAATTGGCACACATAATAATTAAGGATAGCTTGGTGCTACTGGGCCTCAAATATCAAGCCTGGAACCCATAGATAACTATTCTGTCCAATTATAAAATTAATTAATTAATTTATTATAACACAAAATTCTAAAAATGCTGAAATTGACACACATAATAATTAAGGATAGCTTGGTGCTATTGAACCTCAATTATCGAGCCTAGAACCCATAGATAATTACATCCAATTATAAAATTAATTATTTAATTTATTATAACACACACACACACACACAATTAATATTATTTAAATTACAGTAGACGACATAGACTTGCCGCCTATGCATCCCGGACCAGCCGAGGATGAGGTATTAGTGTTACAGGGCGAGCATAGGTCCTCCTATGTATGGGAGGGACATCTATTGGATCAGACTCTCTGCGCCAGGAGGCCGGACGACTTGTGGGACTTTTTGAGGGGGAGAGTTTTCCATGCCCGCGTAGTCCATCGCCTGCGTGCTGTGGGCTTCCTTAGGATTTTTGAGATTGGGCGGATGCAGCTCGATTGGTCTCTTATCACGGCGTTGATAGAGCGGTGGCAACCGGAGACGCACACTTTTCACCTGCCCACTGGAGAGGCCACCATCACACTGGAGAGGCCACCATCGGGGTAGGCATGTACCACGAGGAAGGGGTAGGGCACGAGCCAGGGCCGCCCCACGAGGCAGGGCTATCCCACGAGGCAGGGGTGCCCCACGAGGTCGCGGGGGACGGCGAGGAGGTGGTCCCCAGCAAGGGGGCATTAAGGCACCTGTCGATCCACCTGTTGAGGCACATGATAGGGATCTTGGAGATGAGGATCTTGGAGATGATCAGCCGGGTTATTTCCCTCAGCTAGATGAGCCTTCCAGCAGCATGTCGTCGTACAGCCTTCAGCTATCTATGTCAGCATCGCAGGTCACCCCATTGATACATTGTTGATCACGGGTACATTCGACGGAGATGTAGACCAGTTCTTTTCAGGCCCATCGACCACAGCTGAGGATCGGTCGACCCGAGACGTGGATGGCGGGCGCATGTTGAGTTATGCCTCATCCCCGGCGGTTGATGCGGATCTACCACAGGCGCAGGTATGTTTGTATTACTGTAAAATTTCAATTGGTTTTCTTTTCCTTAATGATTTGCCATAAATTAATTTTTAATTTTCTTATTAAGGCTTCGTCGCAGCCCATCACGGAGGCCACTGTATGCGATGATGAGGACACCACGGATGCATATACTCAGGAGGCGAATGAGACCATGGTGAGAAAATGTTTTTGACTTAACACGTACAATACTAATATACATTTTCACATGCTAAGCTTAGTAATTGTTTTGTAGGTTGCTGATGGCCCGACGACCCCTTCTACCAATCTTGCCAGTTGTACTGTCGATGCTGCTGTGCATCCTCACATAAAGAGGCGACTTGATGATGGTGATCCTGATAGTGTACCCGGGCGACAGGGGATGCGACTCAGGGCAGCGGCAGCACTGAAGCACATAGGCTGCAGGACTCATTGATTTACTTTTGTTTGTATTTTGTGTAAATACTACATTATGTAAATAATGGCAACAATTCTATTTTAACAATAATTTTATTTTAACTGCATTTGAACAACAATTTTATTTTAACAGTACAACACAAACACAAACATAGCAAACCTAACACAACACAAACAATACAACCAATGAAAACGCTTGACGAGGGAAACATAAAGATACACTACGACGCTCAACATGTACATGCCATTATTTAGTCACGACCGCCTAATATTCTGTGCTCCAACCACTTGAGTTGGTCTTCCAGTTTTTTTTTTCTTCCACCTCCTTGAGTTTTGCCTTCAACTGCTCAACTTCTTGCTTGGATTGACGCTCTCTTTCCCGGTACCTTGTACACAAATTATGAAGAAAATACAACTGGCCTTTGTAGTATTCATGCTGACAGGATTCATCAATCCATACCTCAAAATTGCATGTAGGCTCGTTGGGTTGCCTAAAAAACTTGTTCATACACGCCCAGTCGCGACGTCCAGCTTCTTCCCAACAATCGTACATCATGCATTTTTCTCCTCACTCGCACCTTGGGACATAAAGGGGTTGTTGAGACATTTCTTAAAGAGAAATTTTGTTTTTATGGAAATATTTGCTATTGGTTATTGGTAAGCGTAGAAAATAACTAGAATGCGCCCGTTATTTATAGGCAAGATTTCACATAAAATGTAGTATTATATCACGCTTTAATACACATAAAACGTAGTATTATACCACGCTTTACATACACACAAAACATAGTATTATACACACTTTACATATTAAAGTTTTTCTGAAACGAAACAGCTTTTTCGCAGTCGTTTCAGCTTTTTTCAGAACGACAAGACAACTCACAAAACGTAGTATTATACCACACTTTATATATTTAATTTTCTGGAATGAAACAGCTTTTTCACATGGTTTTTAGCTTTTTCAGAGCGACAAGCCAACTCACAAAATGTAGTATTATACCACGCTTTACATATTTAATTTTTCTGGAACGAAACAGCTTTTTCACATGATTTTTAGCTTTTTCAGAAGGACAAGACAACTCACAAAACGTAGTATTATACTACGCTTTACATATTTAATTTTAAGAAGGATAACAAAGGATGTCTTGATTTTATAGTTTTTTTTAACACCAATAAGTTTAATATTTGAACAACCATATAAGCATCCCAATTTAAAAGGTCATGTTAAAAAATAAGATGTAACAATATTGTGGAACATAATTTTATTTGATAGATATTGCAACATACACAAGTACAGACACGTATTACAAAAAACAATACGAAAACAAAAGACTAGGTGTTTCCTTGATAGTTAGGTTCATTCGACGAACTTGCACCAGAAGCTGGATTACCACCGCCACGCACACCACATGAAGGATATTTACGCCGATCATGTCCTGTTTGCGAGCATATGCCACATTTACACGCATAAACGGTGTCACCAACATCCATCTGGTTCCGTATACGCGTTCTCTTTCGCACTTGCAGCTTGCGCAAATAGTCCTTATTACACACCATCTTAAAAGGTTCCAGTGGCCAATAATGCTCAGCACCTAATGGCTGCAACTACCTATTATACGTGTCTACGTATGCAACAACACTGTATTGCCTATCAATATAGTTGGTTGCCCCTAAACCAACTTTTTGAAAGCACTTCAAGGCATGTGCACACGACATGTGGTAGATGGTCCATTTTCCACATGAATACAACCTGCTGGTTTCATTCACCGTTTGTAGTTTATTCTCCCGGTGTTCGCGGATAATGGTCTTAACTTCAAAAACACCCCGGCCGTGATCGTGCTGTAAAAATAAATGCCAATGTGCTCGCCTCCTGTATCTTTCAAATCTTCTCATCGGTATTGGTATAAATTGAACACCCCTGTCCATCAATGCCGATGCAGCTCCATGCCTTTCAACAAACCTCTCCACACTTTGTTTGAATGTCATGCGGACCATGGCAGTGACAGGCAATCCACGGGCAGACTTTAACAAGCTGTTGAAAGTCTCCGACACATTTGTAGTCAGGGCTCCCCATCGTCTGCCGCCATCAGCATGCAATGTCCACATGTGAAGCTCATGTCCCATCAGCCAGGTATAGGCTCGTGGATCTAACTACCGGATCGCTTCCATGCGCCTCATGAATTTTCACTACTGGTGCTCAGTTGCAGCCATCCACATTAAATCATGCAAGGCCTTGTCAGGATATTTCTTCTAGAAATTGGCATTCAGGTGCCTCACACAGTAACAGTGGTATGCATAGGGTTCCTGCCATTCAGGAAAGTGCCGTAAAGAACTTAAAATACCACCATATCGATCAAATATTAGACAAATACCTGAACGCTGTTTGACAACATGATGCTTCAAGTGGTTCAAAAAAAGCGTCCACGTCTCTTCACTTTCGTTGGCACAAATGGCAAAAGTTAGTGAAAATATTTGTCTGTTGGCATCTACTGCAACTGCAATCAAAAGCTTAATATCATACTTTCCATAGACATGAGTAACGTCTATGGAAATTACAGGACGACAATGCACAAAACCATCAATTGCTGGTTTGAATGATAAGAACACATAATTGAAAATATATTCGAGTCTGTTCGGACTCCGCTCATGCCTCCATTCAACAATAGTTCCGGGGTTAAAGTGTTGCAGTGCGGCCATGTACCTGGGCAGAGATGAAAAAGACTTATCCCAGTCGCCATAAATAAGTTCATAGACACGTTTGCAACATCATCCTCCTCGTCATCATCCTCATTATGGAAGGGTGTGTCATCTCCAGACTCATCGGCATTGTTGTCATAATCACTATCATCTTCCTGACTCTGCGCATCCGCCAAATCACGAGTCAGTACGTCGTCTATGGGCAACTGTGTGAGGTCAGGAACATCAAGTTGCTCGTTTTCACTGCACAAAAAGAACAAAATGATAAGCTACCCAACTAGATAAATACTTTACATATAGCTATATCACTTTACTTACAAGTCGTACTGTGTTGACATTCCATGATGGATATTTTCTTGTTGGTGATGACTCCCGGATGGACCACCGTGGTCCAATACGCCAGAACTATGCATATTCCAACTAGGGGCGGGGTCATAACTTGTAAAATTCATATCCGGACGGTAACTCCTATGAAAAATAAGAGTGTTAATACAAATCCAATTAAAACATAAAATAAACATCGCTAAAGCGTATAAAAATTGAAGTTTACCAGTCGTCTTGTGGATTATATAAAGTCAAAAAATTATTTTGTGGCTACTCATTCGCCGATGGTGACAAGTTTAAATCAAGGCAAGCTCTTTCATCAGCAATCTGTCCGGCAAAAACTGCTCCAGAATAACCACCCGATAACTGAGGGTTATCCCTACTATGCACACGCTCATTATTGGGAACGTCTTCAACCTTGACGTACATTTCCAACAATTTTATTACAATAAATTCTCTGTATTCATCCGAAATTTACAAAAAATCTCTAAGAGTTTCATCATCTTCGATGTTAAACTCAGAATAATAAGCAAACCCCTGCGGAGTCACTGAATACGAATATCTACCGGTTACTTTAAGGTTCACCGAACGTTTCCTCACACTTATTTTTTTACGTAACAACGATACCAATTTATCGTACTCCATTGTAAGCGGCAATTTAACATGACACTGTGGAGGTGAGCTATACCTCACAAAGTTATTCTCCATTACAACCTCACCCCCCAATATAATGAAACCCTTATTTTTGGCTCTTCAGACATTATAAAAAATGCTTGATAAGAAGAAGAGAGAAGTATGAACGGAAGTTTGAAAGAAAGTTTTGAATGAATTTTCATAAAAAACAAACGCCTTTAAATAAGGCAAGCCCGAGCTTGGAGTGTAGAATTTTTTTATGTAAAACGCAGTATAATACCACGAATTATTGTTATGTCAGTTATCCGCAGAATACTTATTGGTGGGTCCAAAAATTAGTGTACAACGCAGTATAATACTACGTTTCAGTGTAAAACGTAGTATTATAATACGTTTTACACTAAAAAATAAATATTCTCTGCAGTCCTGCAAAATACTTATTATTGGTGGGCCCAATTTTATAAGGAAATGCAGTATAATACTGTATTTTCCTTAAACGTAGTATTATACTGCGTTTTCCTTAAAAAAATAATTTTTTAATAATATTGCGTTTAACTTTAACGACTAACTTTCCGTTAATGTAAAACACAGTATAATACTGCGTTTTAGTTAGAAATGTAACTTTTTTTTTAAACTGTATAAACGTATTTTATGTCCAAAATGCATCATTTCAATTTCGGAATGTGTTTCGTATTTAAAAAGGAATATTTGGTAATAGTAAATTCAACCTTAATTAAACAAATTAAGGTGAGATAATTTTTAGATAAAACTATTATATCCGCATTAGATGAACAAAGCAGACCGAACAGTGTGTGACAATGAAAATGATGCCAAGGAAAATTAATGGTGTTGGTATCACGAAGGCCAAGTATTGTCGGCAATGGAGATAAGCAGATTACAAAAAACAACATAATAATCTCTTGATATCCATCAATATCGTTGTCTTATCAGATTAATTCATTATCTCAATCTGCGGAAATGGGTAACAATTAACAAAATCCCCAGACATAAGACTTGTCAAGACTACTACACCGGACCTCCTTGCTGTTAGTTTTTCATTTGATGTATTCCATCTTCACATGTTTTTAAATTGACTTCTGCGTTCCGAGGCATTAAATTTTTTTTACTGTTTCATCTCGATTTGCGTGCGCAGTCCGGGCGCGTAGTATGTGAAAATCAGTAAATAAATGGTAAATTTTGATTATAAAATGAATTAAGTTGACTTCGGTCAATATTTTGGGTAAACGGACCCGAACCCGTGAATTGATGGTCCCGGAGGGTCCGTAAGAAAATATGGGACTTGGGCGTATGCCCGGAATCGAATTCCGAGGTCCCAAGCCCAAGAAATGAATTTTTAAGGAAAATTATTTTCTGAAATTATTTATGAGATTTGGAAATGAATTGTGATTAGAACTTGATGGTATCGGACCCGTATTTTGGTTCCGACGCTCGGTACAGATCTTATATATGATTTAAGATAAGTCTGTGAAATTTGGTAAGAAACGGACTTGAAACGACGTGAATCGGATCATTTTTGAGAAAATTGAAAATTTGAAGTTCTTAAGAAAATTTCATGATTTTGATGCTAAATTCATAATTGTTGATGTTATTTTAGTGATTTGAATGCATGAGCGAGTCCGTATGATGTTTTTAGATTAGTGCACATGTTTGGTTTGGAGACCCGAGGGCTCGGGTGATTTTGTATAGGCCACGGGGTGTATTTTTGGACTTGAGGATTGCAGATTTTCAGCTGTGCATTGCAGGCCTGCAGGTTTCGCATTTGCGAAGCCTAGCTCGCAAATGCGAGTTCGCAAATGCAAAGGCCTTGTCGCAAATGCGAACAATGGCCCAGGCCAGCTACCTCGCAATTGCGAGGAAATCTATCGCAAATGTGATGCCTCCCCTCCTAGCCAGTAGTCGTAAATGCGACGCGATCTTCGCAATTCCCAGCTCGCAAATGCGAGAGGCTGTTCGCAATTCCTAACATAGTAGGGGTCGGGGTTCGCAATTCTCATATCTGCAACTTGCAATTTTTATACTTAGCCGAAAAACTCCCATTTTTCACGTCTTTCAAAATTAAAACATTCTTGGGCGATTTTTCAAAGACATCTCTTCTTCCAAATCGATTGTAAGTCAATTTTAACTAGTTTCCTTCAATCATTGACATCTTTTAACATGATTTCAACTCAAAACCAATGATTTTCATGGGGGATATTGAGTGTTTTGGATAGAACCTAGGTTTTTCAAAAATTGGGGATTTTGACCTCGATTTGAGGTCCGATTTCAAAATAAATTATATATTTGGGTTCGTGGAGGAATGGGTAATTGGGTTTTGGTACAAACATCGAGTTTTGACCATATGGACCCGGGGGAATTTTTAACTTTTTGAGTAAAACTTTGGGAAACTCATTTTCATGCATTGAGGTTGATTCATTTAGCGTTTATTGATGTAATTAAGTAACATGTGGCTAGATACGAGCGAATTGGTGGTGGAATCAAGAGGTAAAGCGATAATTGAGACGTGAATTGTGTTCGTGGCATCAAGGTAAGTGTTTGGTCTAACCTTAGCTTGAGGAATTAGGGGTTGTGTCCTATTTGCTACTTGTTTCTTGTTGAGTACGACGTATAGGCATGGTGACGAGTATCTATACGTTGGTGTCGAGCATGACCATGAGTCTTGAATTGAAATTTATTGTGTTCTTAAATGATACTACAGATGCTTAAGTTGATGATTCTCTGTATTGAGAAAAGATTATAGTTATTCTCGTGGAAATTACTTATGACTGAGTATTGATGTTAGCTGAGGCAGTTAGGTGTTGGAACAAGTTTGGTTATAGCCGTTTCTCCCTTGCAGGGACGTAGTTACTTATACTGTCGATTCCCTTGCCGGAATAATGTAGTTCTTTATTAATCCCTTGCCGGGACACTTGTTATGACTGTTGTTGATTATATATGTGGATCGGGTTGCACGCCGCAATAATATTATATGTGGATCGGGTTGCACGCCATAACAATATTATATATGGATCGGGTTACACGCCGCAACAATATTATATGTGGATCGTGTTGCACGCCGCAACAATGATATATGTGGATCGGGTTGCACACCGCAACAATGATATATGTGGATCAGGTTGCTCGCCGCAATAATGATATATGTGGATCGGATTGCGCGCCGCAACAATTGTAGATACAAAGTATTTATAGATTGGATACAAGTTTCTTATTGTTTTGCCGTGAATTCTAAGTTGTCCTTATGCCGTTACTCTTGATTTACTATTGATATTGATACACCCCCCGCAGCATGTAACCCCCTCCCATCTTTACTTGTTTATTCCTGTTTTATTTTCCGATGTATATTATATAACTACACATGTTCATTTGGTAGTCTGGTCCTAGCCTCGTCACTACTTCGCCGAGGTTAAGCTAGACACTTACCAGCACATGGGGTCGGTTGTACTGATATTACACTCTGCACTATGCGCAAATCCCGAAGCAGGTCTTGGACCATAGCATTTGGGTGGCTACCTTCAGTCCACGGGGAGATCCAAGGTAGACCTGCAAGCGTCCGCAGGCCCTGGCGTCTCCTCTATCCTTTATTTTCTGTTTCATTTCTTTGATTCGGAAACAATTTATTTTTATTTTCAGACTTTGTATTTAGTACTCTTAGATCGTCTGTGGTACTGTGACACCAGTTCTGGGTGATTAAGGCTTAAAGAGTTGTATTAGATTCATATTTCAGATATTTTACTACATTTCTTCCGCTTAGTGAAATTTCCGTTGTTTTTTCACATTATTGCTTTATAAATATTAAAATGGTATAAAAATGGATAAAGGTAATCTTTTCAATAATTGGCTTGCCTAGCTCACATTAGTAGGTGTCATCACGACTCCCGAGGGTGAAAAATTCGGGTCGTGACACCATCTTATGTTATATATATTTTTAATCTATTTAAAAAAAGATACTATTCTTTTTACAATAATTTAACTTAAATTTTTATATTTTAATTTTACCTTCAATAATATAATTTATAATCATATAAATGTTATGACGTGTGTAAAATAACAAATTTCAAAAGCTCGTCTCTTTTTTTTGAATTATGCATCCAATTAAATTGCGTCACATAAATTAAAACAAAGGTAGTATATTGTCAACTCTCTATTGTTCCTATGTTATTGGCACTCTTCTTCTAGTCTATTTTAAAAAGAATAAAATATTAATTTTTTATTTAAAAATTCTTTAATTTTAAATTTTAGTACATTTTATCCTCTATAACATAACTCATATAGTAATAAAAATATCAAAACATGATTTAGATTATAAGTCCATGTATGTGAGATTACACTTGATTTGTTTTTATGTTATTGTTATTGTTAATTTTAATTACAAGTTTTAATGATCATACTATATTATAAGTGTGAAGATTTTTAGGTAAAGATAATTTACTAAAATGCTTATAAAAAGCTGAATGGCTATTTTACCCTTCACTTAAACATAATATCTTTAATATTTTTGTACTCAAAACCTACATTTCAATAAATAATAAATTAAGTTGTACAACAATGAATCATGTAACAACTTGTTTGGATGGTTGTTACCCATTGTATCGTATCGTATTGTTACTTTAAATACAATGTTTGTTTTGATTGTTACTTAAATTTTATTGTATCGTATCGTTAAATCCATCGTTACATAACGACAAAATATGCCACTTTATGTAACGGCCGATTTGGTGTGGTCGCGTCGTTACCTTGTCTTTTTTTCTCAATCACCCTCTATTATTATTAAATTATTTTATTTTATCATTTATCCTATCATTTTATATAGTAATTTTACGTTGTATCATAATTTTTCTTTATAATATTGCAAGTTTATTCTTCATATTGTTGGTTCGTGATATCATGAAACGATGACAAATGACACAATCTATCCAAATATTGTATTTATAAAACAATACAGTATAATACAATACATTATGAAACGATGCGTAACAACCATCCAAACAAGCTGTAAATGGGTATAGAAACGGGTGGAATAGTTTCCTTACAACAACCACTTAGCCGCCTATTCAATGTCTTAAAATTGCTTTTCATCTTCCTATACCTATTCAATGTTTGGAAGTTCATTTCAACTTCCACGACTAAATTTGTTACAACTTACAGATTGCCAAACTATTGAACTATGATGTTCTCTTCGGGAAGTATTAATATCCGTTCTTCTTCTTCTTCTTCTTCTTATCTTCAATGTAATGCTCTGTTATGCGTCTAAGTCGTGGATTTTAGCGATATTTGCAATTGCGCATGCATCAACTCTCTTAACCATCTAAGTAAGCAATTATTTCTGGCGTAAGTTTAAGTTTCGCAATTGTTGCAACGCATAGGCCTGCTCCAAAATGATGTGTTAACAACTATTTATTTTTTTGACAGTATAGATCTGGCACATGAAAATTATAAGGATGTATATTTGTTGCTTTATTAGGTCTCATTATTGGAAAAACTACTACATTATTACCTCTTTTTTTTTTGTGTATACATTTATTTTTATTTCTCTAGTAGTTTTTATTTATAGCTTGAAAATTCTTTTTTAAATTGAAATTATTTGAGGTGGCTATTTCTGCTTCGTATTTATTAAATAATCTTTAGATATTCTAAAATAACAGAAGCATCAGTATATAATTATTTATAAATTTATGTGAAGATAGGATTCTAATATATGTTGGAAATTATACTCTTTTAAATATGTTAAAGGAAATATAAATTATTGCAGTGATTTGGTAATGATAACCCGCATGTGCAAATGCTTAATGAGTTTAACATTTGAATAATTTTATTTGCATCTAATTTTATCTTTCTATATTATATCATTAGGTGCAGGGGCGAATCTACATGCTGATTTTGGGTGCTCAAGCACCCATTATCTTTGACAAGATTTAATAAATTTGTATAAGTAATTTTAAAAATATTTAGATAAATATTGATTGAGCACCCATAACTAAACTCTTTTTTCTTCTTCTTTTAAAATTTTTATCAGTGAGCATCCACGACTTTAAAATTTTGAATCCGCTACTGTTTAGGTGGGTTAGTCAATACCAGTCATTTGACAATCGCAATAAAATAGTACTATTGGGTGGCTGAAAAACTAAGGGCTAGAACTCTTCAACAACACATTACTTCAATTATATATTCGTACAAATATGTAACTACACATTCAATAAAATTGAAAGAGAACTTACCTTCAATTAAACACTACCCCTTAACTTTCAATATTTATTGCAATTATGTATGTCAACTAAAATTATAAACTACAATGAATCGTTATTAATATATATCTCCTCGTTTCTACCAAAACATGAGGAATTTGAGAGGTTAGTAATTGTGATGACCCAAGGGTCATCTTCTGTTTTAAAATTCGAATCTCTATTCTGAAGCCTTAAAAATCTTATTTTATCTCTTCTCGATATATGTGCACAGTCCGGGTATGTATCCGGAAAGCCCTTATGTGAAAAATTTAAGAAATGATGATTTTTGATCTAAAAAGTTAATTTTTGTTGACTTTGATCAACGTTTTGGGTAAACGGACCCGGACCCGTGTTCTGACGGTCTTGGAGGGTCCGTAGTAAAATATGGGACCTAGGTATATGCCCGGAATAGAATTCCGAGGTCCCTAGCCCGAGAAATAAATTTTTGAAGGAATTAATAAGAATGAAAATGTAATAATTTAAAGGATTTGATCTTGTTCGTACCGGGCCAGTATTTTGGTTTCAGAGCCCGATACAGGGACGTTATGATATTTAAACCTTGTCTATGAAATTTGGTGAAAATGAAGTTTATTTGACGTGATTCGGACATTGAGTTGAGAAAATAGAAGTTTTGAAACTATCTTGAAAATTTCGTGCAATTTGGTGCTAAATCCATAGTTTTTATGTTATTTTGGCGATTTGATCGCACGAGCAAGTTTGTATGATGTTTTAAAACTTGTGTGCATGTTTGGTTTGGAGCCCCGAGGGCTCGGGTGAGTTTTGGATAGGCCATGAAATGATTTGGGACTTAGAGGATATTGCTGGTATGCTTCAGCTTGTTGCAGCCCCCTGATCTCGCAATTATGAGATCAGGCATCGCAATTGCGAACCCTGCGGGGTCCGCATTTGCGAGCCTTTCATCGCAATTGCGATTAGAAGGCTAGGCCATCAAAGTTCGCAAATATGAACAAATCTTCGCTAATGCGAAGGGAGTCTGGGAGGGGTATGGATCTCAAATGCGATCTTTTGTTCGCATTTGCGAGGTCAGTGATCGCAATTGCGACACTTTCCTCATATTTGCGAAGGCAGCAGGAATTGTGAAGGCTTCGCAATTGTGATAGCCCCTTCGCAATTGCAAGCTTTGCATTTGCGAAGCTCAAATCGCAAATGCGATATCTGCAGCTGATAACCTTGGGCTTAGACGAGATTTTTCATTCATTCTCCCATTTTCCAAAACCTAAACTTTAATAGACGATTTTTCAAAGAGCATTTCTTTCCCAAATCATAGGTAAATTATTCTTAACTCATTTCTTTTGATCTATTACATTTTTTTATACGATTCATCCTAAAATCTAGGGTTTTCATGGTGGAATTGGATGTTTTTGAGTAGAACTTAGGAATTTCAAAATTTGGGAATTTAGACCTCAAATTGAGGTCGGATTCCAAAACTAATTGCATATCCGGGCTCAGAGTGAATGGGTAATCAGGTTTTGGTCCGAATTTTGAATTTTGACCAAGTGGGCCCAGGGTAGATTTTTGACTTTTTGGGAAAAATATTGGGATACTTATAATCATGCATTGGAATTGATTTCTTTAGCGGTAATTGCTGTTATTAAGTTAATTATGGCTAGATACGAGTGGATTGGAGGTGGAATCTAGAAGTAAAGCGGTAATTGAGCTTTGAATTGCCCTTTGGATTGAGGTAAGAGTTTGGTCTAACCTTGACTCGAGGGATTAGGGATCCCCGACTTAATTGCTATGTGAAATTCCATGTGTGTGGCGTATAGGTCTGGTGATGAGTACCTATGCGCCGCCAAATTATCTGTTTAACATGTTCCCTTCCCCGTTCTTACTATATTGTTTTCCTGTGTTAACTGCTACATGCTTATTGATGTTTCCATGTCTAATTAATTCTTGCTAAATGTTGTTTTCTCTATTGAAGGTATCAATTGCTCCTTAGTTTCATTATATTACATTGATAGTTTAAGTTGGTTTATTGGCACTTCATGGTACACTTTGGTTTATTGGCACTTCATGGTGCAATTACTGATGGAGTTTTATAATTGTATAGATTTCCCGTTGTTTTGGTTTGAGGTATAAGTGTTGTGGAGGGTTTTGAGCTAAGTTGTAAAATACTTGTTCTTATTTTGTGATTGGTACTGATATTGTGGGATCGGACTTCACGTTGCAACAGGAGAAATAAGGGTGAAATGTGATTGTCTGGTGGGATCGGGTTGCGCTCCACAACAAAGAGTAATAAGGGTGGACAGGTGGGATTGGGTTGCACGCCGCAACATGAGGAATAAGAGTGATATATTGAGAAGTAATAAGGGTATACTGGTGGGATCGGGTTGTACGCTGCAACAAGGAGTAATAAGGGTGAATCTTCATATTGTTACTTGTTATATGGTGGAATCGGGATGCGTGCCACATCATTTTGTTGTTTATGTATACTTCCTCTGCTGTGATTTATTCCGTAGTATTTACACTCTCTTAAAGATTGATCATAGCTGAGTACTGGCAAATTATTTGGGTTCCGTATTTATTTGCTGCAAGTTACAGTTCCATTTCGTTCCGTATTTCCTTTTTGCTCTATTATATACTATTGCAGGTTATATTGTATATGCCCCGACGTCGTCTCGTCACTACTTCGTTGAAGTTAGGCTCGACACTTACTAGTACATGGGGTCGGTTGTATTGATACTACACTCTGCACTTTCTGTGCAGATTTCAGAGCTGGTAGTGGCTGATCGAGAGGTCAGTTGCTGATACATCATTCGGGAGACCCAAGGTAGTCCTGCTGACGTCCGCAGACCCTAGCGTCCCCTCCTATGTTTTCCTTATTTCTGTTTATTTCTTTTTGAGACAGATGTAGTTTCTTCTTTGAAACCCATACTTGTAGTTATTCATAGAATGTTCGTGAGTTGTGACACCAGTTTCTGGGTGGTAACTGTTTCGGTTTTGTTAATAGTATAAGGATGATTGGTTAAATATGTACTTCCGCTATTATTTCTGTTTGAATTAGCTTTTGTTAATCTTAACTATGAAAATGTAAAAGAAAAAGATAATTAGAACTCTAACGTTGGCTTGCCTAGCGAGTGCGATGTTAGGCGCCATCATGGTCCCGACGGTGGAAAATTCGGGTCGTAACTAGTTGGTATCAGAGCAGTACGTTGCCTAGGTATCATAATTTATGAACAAGCTTAGTAGAGTCTGCGGGATCGGTACGGAGATGTCTGTGCTTATCCTCTAGAGGCTACAGAGTTAGGAACAATTTCAATTCTATTCTACTCTATCGTGCGATTTGATCTCTCAATGCTAATTGAACTATCTACTCTGTTCCTTCACAGATGGTGAGAACACGTATGCTTCATCAGCCGATCAGCAGCCCGAGCCTTAAGTGGAAGCTCCTACGAGGGGTAGAGGATGAGGCCGAGGCAGGGGCAGGGCTCAGCCTAGAGCTTGAGAAGCAGCACCAATGACAAAACCTCAGGTAGAGTTTGATGAGGAGGCTCCAACCCAGACCGTTCCAGCAGGGCCAGCTCTGGTTCTAGAGGGGTTCATAGCTACCTCGATACTTCGGGATGCTTTGGTCCATCTAGTAGGCCTTATGGAGAGTGTTACTCATTCCGGTACATTCCCTCTAGCACCAGCCGTCTCTCGGGCTGGGAGAGGAGCACAAACCCCCCGCTACTCACACTCCGGAGCAGATGGCTCTCCAGTTTTAGACTCCAGCAGCTCAGCCAGTTGGGGTAGTTCCGCGGGTGTTGTAGCACAGACCGGTGATGGATCAGCTATGTCTTCTGAAACCTTGTGGAGATTGGATAGGTTACCAAGCTCTTCACCACTACCTATGGTGGTACATCTTCAGAGGATCTCCAGGATTATTTGGACAGTTGTCATGAGGTATTACGGAACATGAGGATAGTGGAGACCAATAGGGTCGACTTTGCTGCTTTTCGTCTATCAGGTTCTGCCAAGAAATGATGGAGGGATTATTGTTTGACAAGACCAGTTGGGTCACCAACTCTCACTTGGGACCAGTTCTCTTAGCTATTTTTGGATAAGTATCTTCCTATCACTCAGAGAGAGGACTATCGAAGGCAGTTCGAGTGCCTCCAGCAGGGTTCTATGACCGTCACTCAATACGAGACCAGATTTGTTGATTTGACCCGTCATGCTCTTCTTATACTTTTACCAAGAGAGACAAGGTGAGGAGGTTTATTGAGGGACTTGCTCAGCCTATCAGATTGCAGATGGCTAAGGAGTCAGGGAGTGAGATTTCTTTCCAGGATGCAGCCAATGTGGCCAGATGAGTTGAGATGGTTCTATAACAAGGGAGTGGTCAGGGGTATGACAAGAGGCTGTGTCACTCTGGTGGATTCAGTGGGGCCTTATCTGGAGGCCGGGGTACTTTTGGTAGGGGCCATCCTTCCAGGCTGTTTCATTCAGCACTTGAGATATCCCATGGAGCTTCAGGGGGTCGTGGTCCTTATGTACCTCCTTTAGGGCAACCAGCTTATAGTGCACTGCCATCTCCTATCAGAGCACCTCCTCTTCAGAGTTATTATTGCGGTCAGCCAGCTCATCAGGGTCAGCCGCAGTATCAGGACAGATGTTTTGAGTGTGGCGAGTATGGGCATATCCAGAGGACCTGTCAGATATTGGTGGATGTTCAACCGCAGTAGTAGGGTTCTCTTGCCATGATCTCGGCACTGCCCGCTCAGCCAGCTAGAGGTAGGGGTCAGGGAGCCAGGGGTAGGGGTCATCCCGCTAGAGGTAGAAGTCAGGCCGTTAGAGGTAGAGGCCAGGTCGCTAGAGGTGGAGGCCAGCCAGCAGGAGGTCATCCCAAGGATGTGGTTCAGGGTGATGGGGCCCAGCCCCGATGTTATGCTTTCCCAGCCAGGCTTGAGGCTGAGTCCTCCGATGCAGTTATCACAGGTACTATTTCGGTTTGTAGTAGAGATACTTCAGTCCTATTTGATCTAGGTTCTACATACTCCTATGTGTCTTCTTATTTTGCTTCATATTTGGTTGTGCATCGTGATTCTTTGAGTCCTCCCGTGTATGTGTCTACACTGGTGGGGGATTCTATTGTTGTAGATCGTGTATATTGTTCATGTGTGATCATTATATGGGGTCTTGAGACTAGCATAGGTCTTATACTTCTCAATATGGTGGATTTTAATGTCATTTTGGGGATGGATTGGTTGTCACCTTATCATGCTATATTGGATTGTCACACAACGACCTTGACCTTATCATTGTAGGGGTTGCCTTGATTGGAGTGGAGAGGGACTCTTGGTCATACTACCAGCATGGTTATCTCTTATATGAAGGCTCGACATATGGTCGAGAAGGGGTGTTTGGATTATTTGGCATATGTTCGTGATTCAAGTGCAGAGGTTCCTTCTATGGATTCTGTACCAGTTGTTCAGGAGTTCCCAGAGGTTTTTCCTGCAAACCTACCAGGGATGCCACCCGATAGGGATATTGACTTTTGCATGTAGCTCTAGGCACTCAGCCCATTTCTATCCTGCCATACTGTATGGCCCCGCCAGAGTTGAAAGAATTGAAGGAGTAGTTGCAAGATTTGCTTGATAAAGGCTTTATTAAACCTAGTGTCTCACCTTGGCGCCAGTGTTGTTTTTAAAGAAGAAGGATGGGTCGATAAGGATGTGCATAGACTATTGGTAGTTGAACAAAGTCACCATCAAGAACAAGTATCCATTGCCGAGGATTGATGATTTATTTGATCAGCTTCAGGGTGCCGAAGTGTTTTCGAAGATTGATTTGAGATCTGGCTACCATCAGTTTAGGATTAGGGCATCCGATGTCCCTACGACAACTTTCCGGACTCGATATGGGCATTATGAGTTCATAGTGATGTCATTTGGCTTGACAAATGCACCAGCATCATTTATGGATTTGATGAACCATGTGTTCAAGCCCTATTTGGATTCCTTCATAATTCTTTTTATTGATGATATCTTGATCTACTCTCGCAGCTGAGAGGAGCATGAGCAGCATCTTCAGATCGTTCATCAGACTCTGACAGCTAGTTATATGCTAACTTTTCAAAATATGAGTTTTGGTTGAGTTCAGTTGCTTTCTTGGGTCACGTTCTATCAGCAGAGGGTATTCAGGTGGATCCTAAGAAGATTGAGGCAATCAAGGACTGGCCTAGACCCACATCAGCTACAGAGATACAGGGTTTTTGGGTTTGGCGGGTTATTACTGTTGGTTTGTGGAGGGGGTTTCATCTATAGCAGCCCCGATGACCAGGTTGACTCAGAAGGGTGCTCCGTTCAGGTGGTCGAACAAGTGTGAGGTGAGCTTTCAGAAGCTCAAGACAGTTTTGACTACGGTGCCGGTGTTTGTGTTGCCCACGGGTTCAGGGCCCTATACAGTATATTGTGATGCATCTCGTAATAAACTTGGTGTGGTGTTGATGCACAATGTCAAGGTTATTGCGTATGCTTCACGGCAGCTGAAGATTCACGAGAAGAATTATCCAGTTTATGACTTAAAGCTAGCAGCCATTGTTCACGCGTTGAATATTTGGAGGCATTATTTATATGGCATGTCGTGTGAGGTGTTCACGGATCATAAGAGTTTGCAGCACTTGTTCAAGCAGAAGGAGCTCAATTTTAGGTAGAGAAGGTGGTTGGAGCTATTGAAAGACTATGATATCACCATCATGTTTCATCCTAGGAAGGCCAATGTGGTGGCCGATGCTTTGAATAGGAAGTCAGCCAGTATAGGCAGCCTTGCGTATATTCCAGTCGGTGAGAGACCGCTTGTATTAGATGTTCGGGCTTTGGCCAATCAGTTCGTAAGGTTGAATGTTTCTGAGCCTAGTCGTGTTTTAGCTTGCACAGTCGCTCGGTCTTCCTTGTTTGAGCATATCAGGGAGTGGTAGTATGATGATCCTCATTTGCTTGTCCTTAGGAACACAGTGCGGCACGGTGATGCCAAGCAGGTTACAGTTGGAGATGATGGAGTATTGAGGATGTTGGGTCGTGTTTGTGCGCCTAATGTAGACGGGCTTTGGGAGTTGATTCTAGAGGAGGCCCATAGTTCCCAGGATTCTATTCATCTGGGCGCCGCTAAGATGTATCAGGACTTGAGGCAGCATTATTGGTGGAGGAGAATGAAGAAGGATATTGTTGCATATGTAGCTCGGTGTTTTAATTGTCAGCATGTGAAGTACGAGCATCAGAGACCTGGTGGTTTGCTTCAGAAGATTGAGATTCCTGAGTGGAAGTGGGAGCGTATCACTATGGATTTTGTTGTTGGACTTCCACGGACTCAGAGGAAGTTCGATGCAATTTGGGTTATTGTGGATACACCGACTAAGTCAGCGCATTTCATTCCTGTGGCATTTTTTTATTCTTCGGAGTGGTTGGCAGAGATTTATATCCGTGAGATCGTTCGTCTTCATGTTGTGTCCGTTTCTATCATTTCTGATCGAGGTACGCTGTTTACCTTGCATTTTTGGAGGGCAATACAGCGTGAGTTGGGTATGCAGGTCGAGTTGAGCACAACATTTCATCCTCAGATGGACGGCTAGTCCGAGCGTACTATTCAGATGTTGGAGGATATGCTCCGCACATATGTTATTGACTTTGGAGGTTCTTGGGATCAGTTCTTGCCATTAGGAGAGTTTGCCTACAACAACAATTATCAGTCGAGCATCCAAATGGCTCCCTATGAGGCGTTGTATGGTAGACAGCGTCGATCGTCGGTTGGGTGATTTGAGCCGGGGGAGGCTCGGTTATTGGGTACAAATTTAGTGTAGGATACCTTGGATATGGTTAAGATCATTCAGGAGAGACTTCGTACAGCTCAATCCAGGCAAAAGAGTTATGCTGACCGTGGGGTTCGTGACATGGCATTCATGCTCGGAGAGAGAGTGTTGCTTCGAGTGTCACCCATGAAGTGTGTGATGCGGCTTGGGAAGATGGGCAAGTTAAGCCCTAGGTTAATTGGCCCTTTTGAGATTCTTCGGAGAGTGGGTGAGGTGTCTTACGAGCTTGCGTTGCCACTAGGTTTATCAGAAGTGCATCCAGTGTTTCATGTGTCCATGCTTCGAAAGTATCACAACGATCCATCCCACGTGTTAGACTTCAGCACTGTCCAGTTGGACAATGATTTGACCTACGAGGAGGAGCCGGTAGCTATTCTAGACCGACATGTTCATCAGTTGAGATCGAAGAGTTATCCTTCGGTTCGTGTGTGGTGGAGAGGTTAGCCTGTTGAGGAAGCTACATGGGAGTCCGAGTTCAGTATGCGGAGCAGATATCCCCATCTTTTCACCGACTCAGGTACTTTTCTATGTTCGTTCGTGGACGAAGGTTGTTTTAAAGGTGGAGAATGTGATGACCCAAAGGGTCATCTTCTATTTTAGAACTCTAATCCGTGTTACGAGGCCTTAAAAACCTCATTTTATCTCTCCTTGATTTGCGTGCGTAGTCCGGGCATGTATCCGAAAAGCCCTTATGTGAACAATTTAAGAAATGAAGATTTTTGGCCTAAAAAGTTGATTTTTGTTGACTTCGATCAACATTTTGGGTAACCGGACCAGGACCCGTGTTCCGACGGTCTTGAAGGGTCCATATTAAAATATAGGATCTGGGCGTATGCCCAAAATCGAATTCTGAGGTCCCTAGCCCGAGAAATGAATTTTTGAAGAAAATTAATAAGACTGAAAATGTAATAATTTAAAGGATTTGATCTTGTTGGTATCGAGCCCGTATTTTGGTTCCGGAGCCCGGTACAAGTTCGTTATAATATTTAAACCTTGTCTGTGAAAT
Source organism: Nicotiana sylvestris (assembly GCF_000393655.2). Classification (NCBI taxonomy): domain Eukaryota; kingdom Viridiplantae; phylum Streptophyta; class Magnoliopsida; order Solanales; family Solanaceae; genus Nicotiana; species Nicotiana sylvestris. The sequence continues at coordinate 32,991,558 of NC_091062.1, forward strand.
TTGGTGAAAATGGAGTTTATTTGACATGATTCGGACATTGGGCTGAGAAAATAGAAGTTTTGAAACTATCTTGAAATTTTCTTGCAATTTGTTGCTAAATCCGTAGTTTTTGATGTTATTTTGGAGATTTGATCGCACGAGCAAGTTTGTATGATGTTTTAAAACTTGTGTGCATGTTTGGTTTGTAGCCCCGAGCGCTCGGGTGACTTTTGGATAGGCCACAGAGTGATTTGGGACTTAGAGGATATTGCTGATATGCTTCAGCTTGTTGCAGGCCCCTGATCTCGCAATTGCGAGATCAGGCATGGCAATTGCGAGCCCTGCAGAGTCCGCATTTGCGAGCCTTTCATCCCAATTGCGATTAGAAGGCTGGGCCAGCAAAGTTCGCAAATGCAAGCAAACCTTCGCAAATGCGAAGGAAGTCTGGGAGGGGTATGGATCGCAAATGCGATCTTTTGTTCGCATTTGCGAGGTCAGTGATCGCAATTGCGACACATTCCTCGCATTTGTGAAGGCAGCAGGAATTGCGAAGGCTTCGCAATTATGATAGCCCCTTTGCAATTGCGAGCTTCGCATTTGCGAAGTTCAGATCGCAAATGCGACATCCGCAGCTGATAACCTTGGGCTTAGACGGGATTTTTCATTCATTCTCACATTTTTCAAAACCTAAACTTCAACAGGCGATTTTCCAAAGACCATTTCTTCCCCAAATCATAGGTAAATGATTCTTAACTCATTTCTTTCAACCTATTACATCTATTTACTAGATTTCATCCTAGAATCTAGGGTTTTCACAGTGGAATTGGGTATTTTTGGGTAGAACTTAGGAATTTTGATATTTGGGGATTTAGAACTCAAATTGAGGTCGGATTCCAAAACCAATTATACATCCGGACTCGGGGGTGAATGGGTAATCGGGTTTTGGTCTGAATTTCTGGCTTTGACCAAGCGGGCCCAAGGTTGGTTTTTGACTTTTTGGGAAAAATGTTGGGAAGCTTATAATCATGCATTGGAACTGATTTCTTTAGTGGTAATTGATGTCATTAAGTTAATTATGACTAGATACTAGTGGATTGGAGGTGGAATCGAGAGGTAAAATGGTAATTGAGCTTTGAATTGCCCGTTGGATTGAGGTAAGTATTTGGTCTAAGCTTGACTCGAGGGATTAGGGATCCCTGACTTAATTGCTATGTGAAATTCCATATGTGTGGCGTATAGGTGTGGTGACAAGTACCTATGCGCCGCCAAGTTATCTGTTTAGCATGTTCCCTTCCCCGTTCTTACTATATTGTTTTTCTGTCTTAACTGCTATATGCTTATTGATGTTTCCATGTCTAACTGCTTCTTGTTAAATGTTGTTTTCTCTATTGAAGGTATCAATTGTTCCTTAGTTTCATTATATTACATTGATGGTTTAAGTTGGTTTATTGGTGCTTCATGGTACACTTTGGTTGGTCTCGCTGTGTAGTATTAATTGATGAAGTTTCATAATTGTATAGGTTTCCCGTTGTTTTGGTTTGAGGTATAAGTATCACTACTAGAAAACCGGGGAAAAACGACCGCAAAAAGCGACCAGAGTTGGTCGTTATTGGGCTAAAAAGCGACCAAAAAGCGACCACAGGGGCCTGGTAGCTATATTGATGGTCCCTTTTAGCGACCAACTTTGGTCTCTAAACTAAATGGACCAATTTTTCCGGATATTGACTATAGAGACCAACTTTGGTCGCTTTATTAATTTAATAATATAAATTTGGCGACCAAAGTTGGTCTCTAAATATAAAATACGTTATTTATTTATTTATTTATTATTAATCATTAAAAAGCGACCAACTTTGGTCTCTAATCCAAATATTATATTTTAAAATCTGGAAACTAGAGACCAATGTTGGTCGCTTTTTTATTCAATTATTTATTTATTTTATTAAACTAGCGACCAACTTTGGTCCCTAAATACATGAATTTAATTTATTTTTTAAATATTAGCGGCCAACTTTGGTCGCTATATCACCAGAAATTTTATTTTTTTAATGAAATAGCGACCAAGTTTGGTCGCTTTTTGTAGAAATCTGGGTATATAGCGACCAACGTTGGTCGCTATTCTCCAGAAAATTATTTTTTTTAACATGAAAAACGACCAAATAGAGACCAACTTTGGTCGCTTTTCTGTGTATTATTTTGGCAGAAACTGCCTGTTTTGGCAGCTACACCACCTGCCAGTCATACCAAAACCCTAACAAGCAATAACAACAATAATTCAAACAACAATTCCAATAACAATACCAAACAACAACCCAACAACAACAACAACAACACAAAAACAACATTAAAAGCTACATTAAAACCAAGAAAGTGTAAATTTCAATAGAACTACCAAACTAAGTTAACTCTTATTACAACCCAATGGAAAACAAATTGTATTTGTCTAGTTCAAATTGTCTAAAATTCATTCATTGTTTGGTACATCATTATCATCACCGTCTGATGAAGTTTCATCATCATCACGGTATTGAGAAGGGTCTACTTGTCGATAACGGGAAGAATGATCACCAGGAGGATGGGAGGAACGACCACTTGGAGGACGGGACGAACAAGCACGGGGACGGGTAGCCTCTGGCGATGATGGCCGAGACTGGGGAGTCGAAAAAGATCCAGCTAGGAGATTTTTGATCTGCTCTTGCATGCTCTGGCACTGAGCAACCACGCCAATATACTGAGCATCTCTAAGCTTTTCTCTTTCCTTGGACGCTTCTAGCTCGGATGTGAGCTTTGTCACAGTCTCCCGCATAGCGGAGATGCTCTCCCCATCAAGTTGCTCGGCTTGCGAGGAAGTCCCTATTCCTTGCATTCCACACCTATAGCGATGGAATGTCTTAGTAGGAAGGCCGTATACCTTCCCCCATTTTGGACCGCCTGCAGCCCGCGTCCATAGTCTTTCAACATCCTCGGTCGAAAGTTGGAATGGCGCGCCCGACTCATTAGGTGGCTGGCTGCGTATGAATTCCTCAGCTTCAACTCTGAAGCGATCCTATAAGAAAAAGTAAATTGAATTAGTATTTCAAAATTTACATAAAAGTAAATGAAAATACTTAATGAAAAGTGAAAACTTACATGTACAGTCGAGACACGTCCCTCGACCCACCTTTCTTGATCCGTCTCTTTCTTCTTCTTCACAATATGAGTCTCCCTGAATAGCTCTTCTTGGTTCATCGGACGACCCAACTTCTTTTCCTGAAAACTCATAAATTTTAATTAATAAATAGAATAGATATACTTTGAAAATTAAATAAATTAAGCAATTACGTACCATTCTTCTTTTTATTGTCCCCTGGCTGACCGCACCTCCAGTGTGCAATGATCCTCCCTTCTCAGATGCGCGAGCTTTCTTTCCCTTTTCGCTCGTCTGTAAGAACTCTGCAGTAAGCCATTGCCTTTGCAAATCATCCCAAATCTCCTGAAGCAACCAGCCAGGCTTCTGGTTCAGCTGTCTAGCTATGGAGAAAGAATGCGACAACCGCTTGCGAGCTTTGAGATTAAAATTTGCAGCCACGTCCGCGCTATACTGGTGTTCCCATACACACTTGCTCTGTATTTCAAAAGTTAAATATTATATGGAAATATCATAAATATAAATAATTATACTGCTTAAAAGAATATTTATACCTTAAATTCATTGAAAATTGCCTCCTTAAGTGAGAATGGGAATTCACGCCAAGACGCATAAGGGGCATCATAAAGCTTTCTGGTTGCTTTGGTGATTATCCTCGTAGTAATATTACTCGGGAGGAACCTAAAATTTAATAAATAAAACAAATTAATATCTTAGTAAAAATTGTACAAAAAAAATAAACATAAAAATAACAAATAACTCTTACCCATCACCCTCAGGGACTATGATGATCCTGCCATACTGATCATAATGCACCTCTTCGTCAGTAGCAGTAGCATCATCATCGTCCGAAACATGTGTATCAGAGGCATGTATGGAATGAGTAGGGGGTCAGAGCTACTATCCCGCAAGCGAAGGCCTCCAATAGGTGGAGTCGCTGATGACGATAGATGTGATCCCTGTGACTGTGACATAGCTGTACGGATCGCAAGTGGCTGTGATACTGACTGCTGTGACCCGAGTGGCTGTGACCCGACTAGCTGTGACACTGATGACTGTGATCCATGTGGCTGTGACATGGATCGATGCGATCCATCTGATGCTGCTGGGCGGGATCCACGTGGTAGTGAGGCAGGTGGACTGTATGTCGGACGCACAGTCTGATAGCCCTGTGAAGAAACACCCGGGGTCTGCACGAAGGTGTAGGGCTGGTGATGCTGTGGCAACTCAGTATAGCCATGGGGTAGAGGCTGTGGCATAGTGATAGGCAAATCAGAAGATGGTGGAAAAGATTGATGAGTAGTATCTTCTACCCTCCTCTTTTGCTTCCTAGCCTTTTCTCGACCCCGAGAACCACTACCTTCATTGTTACCTCGACCCTTGCCTGTCATCTGCATAATATAATACATATTTAGATTGAAACATATAAGGAAACTATCTATAAACGAGAGTTATCGAAGAAACCATCTTTTTAAAGCTCATTAACGTATTCTTCCTCGTCAGAGAATTCTTCTTCCTCGTCAGAGAATTCTTCTTCCTCACTAGTTTGAGCTTCATCAGTTGATTCTTCTTCCTTGTTTTCTATAATTCTTACTTCATTTATATCAACGTCTTCCAATATATGTTTAGGATGTTCCAAATCATTTTCTAAAAGTTCGTCCACTATTTGGTGAACACTGGAGATATCGTTTTGATATGCAACATCCAACACATTCTCGACTTCGACCCTACCTACAGGCTTAGTTTTGATTACAACCCACCAATCAGACTTATTCCGCCGAAATGGATAAGGAGCATAATACACTTGCCTAACATTATGTGCAATTATGAAAGGATCATAGCGATCATACTCCCTCGTATGATTAACCTCAATTATGTTATATTGATTGTGTACTCTCGTACCTCTTGTTGGATTTGGGTCAAACCACTTGCATCTAAAGAGAATAATTTTCTTAAATGGCCTACCTGAATATTCTAGTTCTATTATTTCTTTGAGCACACCATAATAATCAATATCTCCAACTTGGTTGCCATCACCACCTTGAACCCACACCCCACTGTTGTTGCTTTTTTATTTTTAGAGCAACCCTCTATATGAAACTTATAACCATTCACAACGTACTTGGAATATGTTGTGACCTCAACCCCAGGTCCCCAAGATATATCTTTCAAAAATTGATTTACACCATTATTTGGATCATTTACCTACATATTGTTAACAAAATTCATAAGTTAGCATAACTTCCAAACATTGTTTACCTACATAGTGTTAGAATATTTTAAGGATATACTTACAAATTGTTTGAACCACCTATGAAATGCCGTATATACAACATCTTGGCCAAATTGACCCACGAAGTGACTGTGACACATCAAATATTTTTAGTAGTTGCATTGAGATGTAATCACAGTAAATTTTATATTTTGATAACTATTAAATCAATACTTACTTGAGAAATGGTACTACTTCGGGACAATTTAGCAACACATGAAGTGTAGCTGACTTGAACTCCATATCACTCAAATTTCTCTTTCTACCATCCTTAGAACATCGGCCTGGTTGATTGAATATGGACATAGGCGGATATAATGGATCATTCGTAAGGTCGACCGTGTGCCTGTTGGGCCTATTCCTAGCACATGGCACGTTGCTCTCAAAATAATAAGAACAAAAATGAGCAGTTTCCTTTGCAAGAATAAGCTTCGCATATAGATCCTTCAATTCTATTCCTCTGCTTAACAAATTGTTTGCATTTGCCAATTGTCCTACATAATTTTAGGTTAGCCAAGAACATTCAAATAAAACAGAAAATTATATATGGACTATAATATTACCTCTCAAAGGGATACATCCATCTGCATTGAACAGGCCCTCCAAGTCGTGCCTCGTGTACAAGGTGGATTGGAAGGTGTTCCATCACATCAAAAAACCCACATGGAAATATCTTTTCCATCTTATCCGAAGTTACACGAATGTTCTGATCCATCCGGCGTAGGTTTTCTTCCCTTAATGTGGAAGAACACAAGTCTTTGAAAAACAAACTAATCTCAGTGATGGGTTTCCAGATTCTTTCAGGCAAACCAAAAAACGCAATAGGCACTAAGGTCTCCATGAAAACATGACAGACATGACTTTTCAAATGGCTCAACTTCCCTACCTCCATATCAACTTTTTTCTCAAAATTTGACGCATAACCCTTAGGCATCTTCAATTTCGTTACCCAATCACAAATCTGTCGTATTTCCTCCAAAGTGAATGCGTAACTTGCTTTGGGCTTGAATAACTTACCATTGTTTGCTGTCTGCAAGTGTAATTCAGGCCGCCTGCAATATTCTTGTAAGTCCATTCTAGCCTTCGGGTTATCCTTTGTCTTACCTTTAACATCCATCACTGTGTTGAACAAATTGTCAAAATAATTCTTCTCAATATGCATGACATCAAGGTTGTGACGGAGAAGATTATCCTTCCAATAAGGCAACTCCCAAAATATACTCTGTTTGGTCCAATTATGAGTAACACCGTATCCGGGGAATCTATGCGGTGGAACTTCAGTAACTTTACTGAAGTTCTGGACCCTCTCCCAAATTTCATCACCTGAAAGTATCGGAGGTGGATAATCATATTCCAGTTTATTCTTTTTGAAAGCATTTTTCATCCTTCTAAACTCATGACCCTCAGGCAAGAATTGACGATGACAATCAAACCATGATTGCTTTCGGCCATGTTTCAAAGTGAATGCTTTACTATTTTCCATGCAGTAAGGACAAGCTAGCTTCCCAGCAGTCATCCACCCAGACAACATTCCATATGCAGGAAAATCATTAATTGTCCACATTAAATTAGCACGCAAATTGAAATTCTGCTTGGTTGATATGTCATATGTTTCAACACCATCGTACCACAATTGTTTTAGCTCATCAATCAAAGGTTGCAAATATACATCTATCAAACTTTTTGGATTACGTGGACCGGGGATAATACAATTTAAGAATATATATGGACTAGTCATGCACAACTCGGGTGGTATATTATAAGGTGTAAGAAAGACAGGCCAACATGAATACGGTGTCGCAGATACAGAAAAAGGCGTGAAGCCATCCGCACACAGACCTAACCGAATGTTCCTTGGTTCACTAGAAAAACATGGATATGTCCTATCAAAGTGCTTCCAAGCTTCTCCATCTGAAGGATGGCACATAACACCAGGTGGTCTTCTATTTTCAAAGTGCCATCTCATATGAGGAGCAGAACTCATCGACGCATATAACCTCTTTAGCCTACGTATAAGAGGTAAATAATGCATCACCTTGATAGCGACCATCTTCCTGCTGGAAAGCCTCTTGAAACGAGACTTTCCGCAAAATTTACAACTGCTTAAATTTGCATCATCTTTATAATAGAACATGCAATCATCTTCACAACAATCAATTCTCATTGACGAAAGTCCTAACTTAGAAACTAATCTCTTTGCCTTATAGAAATCACCAGGTAATTCGATTTCCTCGTCAACTAGTTCACGCATAAGGTCAATGAAAGAATCCATGGCTACTTGAGAAATATTCCAATCAGATTTGATACTTAGTAATCTAACTGCAACAGACAACTCAGAGTGCGGACGTCCTTCACGTAGTGGACGACTAGCTTCATCTAACTGTTCATAAAAATGTCTTGCTTCATCATTAGGAGTTTGTTCAACATTTTCGTTGGGCTCACCCCCAAAGTGCATTCCAAAAGAATTCGCAACCATATCATGAATTCTGGAATTACTATTTCTATTCTCCCTCGACCTACTACTTTCACCAACAACCATGTTATGAAATATACCATGGCTACCATCCATCTCTCCATGATTAGTCCACACAAAGTAATTCGCTATAAACCCTACCATATAAAGATGAACCTTAACTTCCTCCAGTTTTCCAAACTTCATACAGTCGCACTTAACACAAGGGCACCTAATTACTCCTTCTTTTATGTATGGCGGAAGTGACATTGCATGTCTAATAAAGTCCTCAACCCCTTCTACAAAATCCCCCCGCAATCCCCGCCGATTAGGATAATTCCTATTGTACATCCAAGAACGATGTTCCATCTATTTAAATAAAGCAAGAACAAATTAAATTAGTTAATTCATAGCCTAATCTTTTTTTAGTTAACTAAAAGTCCAATTCATATCCTATTATTGTTGCTTCATAAAATGAAATTTAACCCCATATATAAATTAGTCTACCTAAATAGTTAATTTATTTGAACCCTAAAAGTATTAATAAGAACCCTAAAAATTGCAAATAATATATAACATGGAGAAATTGAACCCTAACATGGAGAAATGAAACCCTAACATGGAATTAACTTTGAACTAAGCATAGTTGAACAAATAATATATAACTTTGAACCCTAATATATTGGAATTGAACCCCTAAAATCACTATTTTTCGGAAAAATAAAAGAAAGGAGAGAAAAACTAACCTTGGGAATGGAGGTCGCCGGAATTTGCTGCTGCCGTCAGGGGTCGCCGGTGGCGGGGGCGTCGCTGCTGCTGGAAGTCGGAGGGGGGAAGGGGTTTTGAGTGTTAGAGGAGAAAGATTTTAATTTGGGGAATAATTTTGAAAGAATGGACATGAAACTCGTTTTGGCTCCTGTTAAAAAAAATAGCGACCAAACTTGGTCGCTATTTTGGTAGCCAAATTATTTTTGACTGTTTGACCAAAATGGCGACCAACGTTGGTCGCTATTTTGGTCAAACAGTCTATACTTAGTGCATAGTATAGCATAAGTATGTATATTATATATATAAGCTATATTCGATACGGTATTACCTAATACACTTATACTTAGTGCATAGTATATCGTAAGTACATATATTATATATATAAGCTGTAATCGATACAGTATTACCTAATACACTTATACTTAGTGCATAGTATAGCGTAAGTACATATATTATATATATAAGCTGTATTCGATACAGTATTACCTAATACACTTATACTTAATGCATAGTATAGCGTAAATACATACATATATATATATATATATATATATATATATATAAGCTGTATTCGATATAGTATTATCTAATACACTTATACTTAGTGCATAGTATATAGCGTAAGTACATATATTATATATATATAAGCTATATTCGATACAGTATTACCTAATACACTTATACTTAGTGCATAGTATAGCGTAAGTATATATTATATATATATATATATATAAGCTATATTCGATACAGTATTACCTAATACACTTATACTTAGTGCATAGTATAGCGCAAGTACATATATTATATATATAAGCTATATTCGATACAGTATTACCTAATACACTTATACTTAGTGCATAGTATATAACGTAAGTATATATATAGACACACACGCCCGCTTCGTAGTACTATTCATCCCTTGTATTACAAAAGTGTTAACGACTTACATTTATATTATTTACATAGTAAATACAAAAGTAATTTCTAATTTTGACCATATAGAGACCAACTTTGGTCGCTAACTATAAATGAATTTAATTTAGCGACCAAAGTTGGTCACTAACAGTACATGAATTTAATTTAGCGACCAAATTTGGTCACTAAATTTTAATCAGATTTATTTATATTTTATATAATATTTAAATTAATAATAAAAATTATTAAACGTTAGAACTGGGTCCCACATTGGCGACCAACGTTGGTCTCTATTTCATTAAACGACAACGTTGGTCGCTAGCTTTTGAATTATATTTATTTATATTTTTTTTTTAAATAAATATATATTTATTAAAATATTATAACTGGGTCCCATGTTAGCGACCAATATTGGTCGCTACCAGCTTATCCTTCAATTAGCGACCAACGTTGGTTGCAAGTTTTAAATTATATATATTTATATTTTATAAGTTTTATAAAATAATAATAGAATTATTAACAAATTTAATGTGGGTCCCACTTTAGCGACCAATATTGGTCGCTAATCTCAGTATATATTTGACCAAGCAAGTCTGACCAGTCCAGTCAACAATTTGACTAATTTTGCGGCCAAATAGAGACCAACTTTGGTCGCTAATATATTTCAATTTTTTTTTTATTATTTTCGGTAGTTTGGCGACCAACTTTGGTCGCTTTTCTTGACAGAACAAATTTGGTCGCTAATTTTTGGTCGCTTTTTCCCGGATTTCTAGTTGTATTGTGGAGAGTTTTGAGCTAAAATAATGAAATACTTGTTCTTATTTTGTATAGGTTTCCTTTTTGCTCTATTATATACTATTGCAGGTTATATTGTATATGCCCTGTCGTAACCTCGTCACTACTTCGTCAAGGTTAGACTCGTCACTTATCAGTACATGGGGTCGGTTGTATTGATATTGCACTCTGCACTTTCTGTGCATATTTCGGAGCTGGTAGTGGCTGATCAAGATGTCGGTTGCTGATACTTCATTCAGGAAACCCAAGATAGTCCTGCTGGCGTCTGCAGGCCCTGGCGTCCCCTCCTATGTTTTCCTTATTTCTATTTATTTCTTTTTGAGACAGATGTATTTTCTTCTTTCAAACCCATACTTGTAGTTATTCATAGAATGTTCGTGAGTTGTGACACAAGTTTCTGGGTGGTAGCTATTTCGGTTTTGTTAATAGTATAAGGATGATCGGTTAAATATGTACTTCCGCTATTATTTCTGTTTGAATTAGCTTTTGTTAATCTTAACTATGAAAATGTAAAGGAAAAAGGTAATTAGAACTCTAACATTGGCTTGCCTAGCGAGTGCGATGTTAGGCGCCATCACGGTCCCGACGGTGGGAAATTTTGGTCGCGACAGTAATCCAAGGTTATTAGAATGATAATGATGAACTAAAGAGGCTACTGTTACAAATTTAGCATCAGTTACAGTATTTATGTTGGTTAGTTAAATGATTTAACTTAAATCAGAAGAAGTTATGAAGAGTCTAGACATAATTTTGCCATACAAATAAAGTTCACAAAGAAGTTGCAACCTTTTGGTTTCTTAGAAAAATGAGAAACTAGATACAAACAAATTTACATGCAGGGACTGTTCATTCTGCGTAAACCTCACAAGAGGATTTGCAGAACTGTTCACTAATTCAGGTGAAAAAATAACTTCTTTTTTATTCTTAATGATAGTTATAAGTGTGAGCACGTGATTTTTGTTTTTTACGCGACAGTCGCTCCAAAAGAATAAAAAATTGGTCCTGCTGTACAATTTTTGGATTTTTTGTGCGGCACTTTGTTGATTTATTTGTGACTTTGGTCCATTTTTATTTATTTACTTTATTAAAACAAAATTGAAAAAATGTGTACGTGTCATGCATAATCTGAACCGTAACATGGTTTAAATAGAAAGGCATAAACAGGCATCTTTGTCCGTGATTTTGTTTTGTTTGATTTTACTTGTTTTGAAATATTTTAGTGTGTGTGCGAATAATTGTATTGAGTGTGTATTTAATTTTTGATTTTTTGTTTAGTTTTGTTTTTAAATAAATAAGGAAAAGAAATAAAAAATAATAATAATAAAAAAAAAAGAAAAGGTCCCTTTAAATAAATAAGGAAAAGAAATAAAAAATAAAAAATAATAAAATTGGCCCAAACAAACAGCCCAAAACCCAGGCCTGCCCGGTCCAGACCACCTGATACCCAGGATGTCCAAACGACGACGTTTTAGTCCAGTGTGATCTGGGCCGTTGATCTCAGATTGATCAACGGCCAAGATCACTTCCCCACAACCCACTAAGGAACCCGACCCGTTTACACCCGGACCGAACCCAAACCCTCAACACTTGAAATGACACCGTTCCACTTAACCACCAGATCCAGACCGTAAATCTAAATTGATCTAACGGTCGAGATCCGTCCACCCACTAACTATATAAGTTCATAATCGTACCCTACCCCCCTATCCAATACCCCAGCCTCGTCGTCTTCACCCAAACCCACAAACCCTAGAGCCGCCCCTGTACTCTTCACCATGAAAAACCGGCGGCATGAACGCCGGTGACCTCGCCCTGAACACCATAGAACCCCCTCACCACCCTGAACATCGACCTGTTAACCGCTTGGTTCGAATCACCCTCCAGGTCCTCGAATCTTCATTTGAAGATTCGAGTCAAAACTCGATCTACACCAACCAATCCCAGCTTCACACCAGACACTCCCCAGACCCTCCCCGTGACCAAACCATACTTGGTTTGGTCCGAATCTGACCAGGGAAGCATGAATCCCGGATCTGAGTTTTGGAAAATTTTGTAGTTCTTCGTCACTGGTTCATACCGGTTCAACCGAAGAGATTAAGGTCTAATGAACTTTAATCAAAGTGTTTCTCATCTGAGAAACACTTCGATTAAAGTCCATTCAGCCTTAAGAAAGATCTGTCCAAATCCGAGTCAAGGTTTTGATTTGTCAAAGATTTGAGGTGAGTCGTGTTTTCTTTTCTTTATTTTGTTTTAGTCCGTGTGATTTGTTTTTAAAAGTCTGTTCATATTTGTTTTAATTTTACCAACTTCTGTTTGTCCACTTTGCCTGAACTTCTGTTTGTTTGAATGAGTCTTTCTATTTGCCCTGATAATGTGTATGTAAGTGGTGTGCAATTAGCTGATTCTCAACATTGAACTGATCAATTGGCTTCTCGAGCACCACTTTGCTTAGCCAGTACAATTCAAATCATATGTCGATACTGTTGAATGTTTGATTTTTGGTTACGGTTGTATGTGTTATGATTAATATAGTCGAGTCGACATATGTCGTCAATTAGTTTCAGCTACCCGAACAAAGTTAAATCAATTTGCTTCTGATGAACATTTGCCTGAAACAATTAAGAACCAAGTCCAGTTACTTATAGCTGTTAATATGATTTCAGAAACCTAAGGCTTGGTCTGTTAATTGAAATCTGAGTTGATGGCATGTGCACTTGTGCACAGCATGTGCATTGTGCACAGCCTGTTTTCCTGCATAAGAAGGCTTTTGATTTTAAAAATTGTTTGACAGCATATGCTGTCAGATATATTCTACTGCCCATACTTGCTTTTAGTTAATAAAATGGAAAAGTTAAATCTGCCAGGGAATGATGGAGTTTTAATACCTAATTAGCTAAAGTGGAGCTGAAAATGGAAGGCACATGGGAGGGTACTGTGATATTCTAAAACAGGCTGTTAAAAGGGGTGGTGTTGAGGCTTATAAAAGGAGGAGGACCTGGGAGATAAAAGATAGACAGAATTAGAAGGATATACAGAATTGGAGAGGAAAAAAAAAAGAAAATAGACAGACTGTGAGGAATTTTTGAAAAAGAGAGCTGAAATACATACAAATAGATACACATAGATAGAGAGGGGTTAAGAGATAGAAGGTATACAACCAACAATCAGAAACTGTTTCCTCCTATTATTATTTGGGTTTCAGTTGTTCAACTTGTTCAAATCAATTCTGATTCTTTGAAATTCCAGTTGTGTCTATTAGTCGAGTGTTTTCATTGGTTTACTACTGGTTTGGTCTGTCTGGAGTTCTGATTCTACTCCACTGGGTGTTGCTGTTATTTGGCTATTGCTTTCTATTGGCCATAGTTGCATTTCTGCACTCGAGCCTGTTTCTTGCTGTATTGCTTTGCCTGCTGCTATTCTGCCCTGCTGCTACTGATAGTGCTGTGATTGCTGCTGCATTTTGTTGTCATTGTACTCTGCTGACTGCCCTTTTCTTCAATTGTCAAATATTTCCAGGTACACAACCTCTGAAACCTTGTATTGTTGAAAGTTTGAAGTTGAAGAAGAAATAAAGAAACGAACAGCTGTTCATGTTATAACATTGGTGTTAAAAATAGGTCGAATGTTAGTTGGGATTGTATTTTTACTGCAAACTGCAAATACTTCGTATAAACTAGCATACATTCTGTTTGAGATGGACTGTTAGATAGCACTGTTCAATAGTAATGACAGTATGACATAGACAGCATGTTTGATTTAGTATACATTCAGTTCAGTATAACGCTCTGTTTGGCTTAGTTATGACTGTATAACATAGAGTCATGGCAAGCACTTGTATGTATTTTTGCCTAGACCACTGAATTGACAAATCTGTGGTATTAGGTCTGGGATAAATGTATCCCAAACAAACTCTCATGCAGTCACATTAAGAGTCTGGCTATGAATGCCAGTTCTCCTGTCAGTTTATTTGTTCCAATGCAGGTTCGATATCGGGTTTCGGTATAGATTCTTTGTTTCGAAATAATGTGATGATTGTTGAGAGAAACTAATAGTCATTTTGAGTTCAATTAGTAGTAATTTTCCTAATAAACAGCCGATTTCGTTTATCAATTTCAAATAGGTTAGAGTGTTAAAATAGAACTTGGAGGTCGTTAAACATAACTCAATATATGTTGTTAGTTTGTTTGCAATCTCACTTAGCAAATTAATAAGCGTATTCACTCGATGAAGACAAAGCATGAGGTAACCCTCACCTCATGAACAATCAATCAGGTAATCAAACAAGTTTAGGTTCGGCAAACATAATAAGGATTCAGTCTGTATTTGTTCAAACAAGCAAAGTTCGGCATCATCCTTCTCTTTAAAGATAAACGTAGTAGAAATGTAGCCACTGTAGGGTACCCTTCTAAAATAATGAGACGAGCCTCGCCGAATAAAAATGCAAATTGCGGGGCCCTCAATAATTGATCATGATAAATACTTAGAATTTGGGACGGACTGTTTAGTGAATTCCACTGCCTTCCCCAAAGATAATAACGCGTTTAGATTCTTTAGGCGCGACTTTAAGTAAATTATATTCTTAAAATCGGGTGCACATTGATGTGACCCAAATTCAAGTCTCAACGGAGTCAAAATGTGTTAACAACTACGGGTGCATTGATTGTGACGTGGTTCGAGATGCATTTTCACGACGTTGCAATTCTATAAAAATAAGTGATAATGATAAAAGCGGTTTAAACTTAATAAAAGCACGTAAGTCATAACATGTATTTAAATCAGATATTTAGCCATTATAACAATTTAAGCGACCGTGCTAGAACCACGGGATTCGAGGGTGCCTAACACCTTCCCTCGGGTCAACAGAATTCCTTACTTAGAATTTCTGGTTCGCAGACTTCATTTGGAAAAGTCGAAAATTTCCTCGATTTGGGATTCAAGATAAACCGGTGACTTGGGACACCAAAAGCCAAACCTTTCCCAAGTGGCGACTCTGAATTAAATAAATAATCCCATTTCGAATATTGTCACTTAAATTGGAAAAACTCCACCCGCGCATTTAACCCTTCGGGGCCGGGCGCGCAAAAAGGAGGTGTGACAGCTCTGGCGACTCTGCTGGGGATAGTAAACCCAGAACCACTGGTTCAGGGTTCAAGAATTCGAGCTTAGAATAATTGTTATATTTGGCTTTATTATCTGATCTTTATTACATGTTTTTGCATAACGTGCTAAATGTTGTCTTTTACCGCTTTGATATTATCTGAACTGTATATAAACTGTGCCGAAACCTTTCTCTTCTTACCTCCGGGGAGAAGCTCGCTGGTCGAGACTCCCTATTCTGTTAATGTCAATACCTAAAATAAGAAAGAGGACGGACAAGTTACAAAGCTGGACGATCTCGCGGGTCCCCGGTACGTAGCCCCCTCCTCGACTCGAGTTGTTCGCTCGGGTACACAGTCTAGAACAAATACCCAGGTTACGAACCTAGAATAACTTGACTTCATGCCGGATCCCTAGTAGGAACGCTTATTTGCATCATATTGCATTTGACTTAGGGGACTCAACACAGGGGTTGGATCCGTCTAGGACAGGCAACCTGAAACGAAAAAGACCATCATGCTGCATTCCTATCTGTGTTGTGCATTTATTTGCTTCGGTTCCGCATGCTGACCGGTTTCTAAAAAGGGGAAAAAATAGCAGTGTAGGGGGATAATTACTTATTTTGGAAAAAATAAAACCAATGTCCAAGTATTGTCAAAACCTCGCCGGAATTTTTTTTTTCTAAAAAAAAGAGAATAAAAACAAAATTGGTCTTTTTAGTTTGAATTATTAAAAAAAAAAAATTTTTTTTTCTTTCATGTCCGAAATCAAAAAAAAAAAAAAAGAGAAAGGTATTTACTTTAAAAAAAAAGAATAATAAAAAAAATGGAAAATTCCTAATACAAAAATGTGTTGTTTCTTTGTAGTACCCCTTTTTATAAATTCAGACTAATGGTCCAAATATTGCAAAAAAAATATTTTTCTTTAGTCTTTATCTTTTTTTCAAAAATAATAAAAATACTTATTCTTGATTTCTAGGTTTATTTTATTTTCTCTATTCATGATATTCCCGAACTACGCCGGTTTGATTCTCACCGGATGTGAGATACGTAGGCAACCCTCGTCGGGTTCAACCCCATTTTTGCTAAAATAGCCAAAAAAAAAAAATATGTTTCAAATTTTTAAAGAGTCATAAATAAGTCAGGTGATGCTGTTTTGTCATAAATAGCCGAATGTTCCCGAAAGGGACGCCGGAAGGCTAACTTTGCATAAACAGCCACCTTTGGGTCATTTTTAAGGTTTAGTCCAGTTGACCCACACAACCTTAAAATCTTCGTCCCCGAGGCGTTGAAAGGTCGTGTTGGCAATATTGAGTTTTCTAATTTGAAAAAAAAAAAAATGATAAAAAGAGTCGTAAATAAAAAGGGTGACGCTGTTTTGTCACGAATAGCCGAATGTTCCCGAAAGGGACGCCGGAAGGCTGACTTTGCATAAATAGCCACTTTTGGGTTTTGTTTAGCATTTTTAGACCCACACAGCCTTAAAATCTTCGTCCCCGAAGTGCTTAAAGGCCGTGTTCAAAGCTTGGTCCCCTCTGTAAAATATTTTGAGTCAGTCATTTTTGTTAAAATCACCTTAATAAATGTGCAGGATGAGCACGATGCAAAATGAACATTTTTCAATAATGACCAAAATCCCTATCAAGTTACGGCTATGGTGGAATGATCTAGGTGTTGAAGGGCAAAATGAGGTTAAGAAAAATCTGAAAGGTCTTGTGGGTCTGTTGGAAATCCAGCCTCGGGGAGATATCATAAGAGCTTTGGTTACCTATTGGGACCCGGCGCACAATGTTTTCCATTTCTCTGATTTTGAGCTCACCCCAACTTTGGAAGAAATGGCCGGATACATCGGGAATACTGAACTTCCGTTGAGGGAAAAATACTTGGTCGCCCCAAGAGTCGTCACGGTACATCGGTTCCTGGATTCATTGAAAATACCTAGAACAGTCCACAACCCGGATCTAGCAGCCGGATTCTGTACTCCATGCTTCATATATGATAGGTACGGTCACGAGGGGGGATTCAATAATCCAATCAACAAACTGTGCAGCAAAGGAGTTCGTCAGAAGTGGGACGAGCACAGACGGGTAGCGTTCATGATAACGTTTCTGGGTCTTCTGGTATTTCCCAGGAAAGATGGAAACATTGATTTGAAGATATCTGGGGTCGTCAGCACTTTACTCACGCAAAGTGACAGTACTCTCGCGCCTATGGTGGTATCCGACATCTTTCGAGCTCTCACAGCTTGTAAAGCTGGGGGAAATTTCTTCGAAGGTTGTAACTTGCTCCTACAGATATGGATGACCGAGCACCTCTGCCATCATTCCGAGATTTTGAGCCATGGTTCCCCGGAAAAGACCCGCATAGAAGAATCTTACACGAGAACCAGAGAGATCATTTGGCCCAAAGGAGTCCTGGCATGGACCTCGTTCTTGCAAGCTCTTACTGCCAGCCAAATACAATGGACGTTGGGATGGTTGCCTGTTGATGAGATCTTATATATGTCGGCGGCTAAAACTCATTTCTTACTGATGGGGCTTAAGAGCATTCAACCTTACGCACCCGGCCGAGTTTTGAGACAGTTCGGAAGATGCCAGACAGTACCTCATGAGGAAGATCTTAGCGCTCAAACAGTTGAGATAAGTCCTAACGGACAGTTCCCAGAAGCGAAGATTCGCCAAATCTGGAATGAGGGTCAATATTTGAAATCAGATACTTGCGTGCGGGATCGAGCCAAAGGAGAGACGGCGCCAGGATACCTTGCATGGTATAGAAGGGAACTTGAGCATGAAAGGCCAGCCAAGAGACCCCACATCCGGAATTTCAACGAGTCATCGCAAAGACAGTGGGATTGGTTAGCAAAGGAAAGAAGCTACTGCGCCGAAATCAACAGGTTAAAGCAACAAGTGGGAAACTTGAAATATGAACACAACGTGCAAGTTGCTACCAGTCTGGGAGAGCAGAACAGGTTAATTCAAGAAAATGAAATGCTCAGAGCCCAAATCAAACAGATAAGGTTGGATGCGGATAGACAACCAAGGCGTCGATCGGACGAGCAGCTGATAAAAGGGCTAAAAGGTGAAATCAGGGAATGGCGAGATGGTTTGGAGAAATCTGAAAACATCATAGCAGAGCTCAAGGCACAGTGGGATACAAGAGCAGATAAGCATCGCAGATACTTGAATCAATTGGAAGGCGACCACGAGAAGACTGTTGCTAAAATAAAGAAGAGATGGCAGCACTTGAGATCAAAGCAGCTAGTCAGGCCAAGAATTTCCAAATTGAGAGCAGATACTGGTATGACTCAATAGCCCAGATGAAGTTGGAAGTACGACGATTGAAGCATCAACACGTACAAGATGTTCAAGTCTTCAAGATATGCAGCGATCAGATAAAGCGCCTGCTTGTAGAGAAGAAGCAAACCAGAGATAGGATCAAAGCCATTGCCCATGCCATCACCAGACGATGTCTACGATGTGAGAACATGTCCAGTGTTACCTTCCCCTCGGCAGTAATGGTTTATGCCAAGCAGACTATGCACGAGCTAGAGCAACTTGAGAGGGATCTCACGCCTAGGACCGCGGCGAGGCCGAACGATGCCCCGCGGAAACCAATTTTTAAAACCATAATGCATTCATAGGTCAAATCTGTATCTTAGCATCTTCTGCCTGTTTTTCCATCAGGGTGATTTTCAGTCTATTTTGAGTCTAGGTTTATTTTCAAAGTTGGCTCTTTCTTTTGCAAAATGTAGCTTGTAATAGAACGTTTCAACAATAAAGAGGTTGTTTCTTTTACGCTCATTCGTGTTTTTCGAACTACGCAATGATCTGATTCACGTAGGCATCGTGATACGTAGGCAATCCTCATCGGATCCGGTCGCATTTCTTTTACTGCGAAATAAATAAAATAAATAAAAGAAAAACAAAAAGAGAAAAAAAGAAAACTAACAAAAAACGCCGGAATGACGCATGCTCTCGTAGCAAACATATAGTAATCCACTTAACTGTATAGGTGCATCATGCCCAACGTGAGATTAACTATCTGTTATTTGCTACAAATTAACCGTGCGTTTGTCATTGAGCATTTCTCCAGGGTTTTTGAAAAGACGGTTGGTTTGGTGAAAGTCTGGCCTCGCACTCATATTTCACGAGGTCAAGGAAAAGTGTTCAACCACCTGTTGTTAGGGCCAGAAGCAGTACTCACACTTACTTCACCAGGTCGAAAGGAAGTGTGGAAATGTCTTCATAAATTCCATTGCAAACGATCCCTGTTTCTGAGGAGAGCTTTATTTCAGCCATCCTCACACCTGAATCCGCAACTGCGGAGGAAAATAGAATCCTACGGCTCCGCATGTTGGAAATGCTGGACGACTGGAATAATGGGAAAGAGCCGCCAAGTGTCGTCCCCGGATTCCCTGAATTATTCTCCAGGTCAAGTGGGACTTCTAATGTCCCCATAAATTATCCTGCTACCCCATTCGGGTACCCAGCCACCTCAGCCTTCTCCGCTGGATCGCCTTCTGAACCTCATCCCCGAATGTCGGCCACTGATGCAAGCATGAACATCTTTACTGCATCGCCTTGCCCGGTTACGGCACAACCTACCACATACAAGCCAAGCTTTGACTCATCATCTTTTACATTCCAAGCCCCATCGTTCTCAATGGAACCAACTAGGTTCGCTACCAATACTAATCCTCTACCGCCTCAGTGCGAGCTTGCACCCGGGCAGGATCAGAACCCCAGATTTGCAGAACAAAATGAGATTGCCAAAAGGATGAGAAGCCTTGAACAAAGTCTGAAGAATATGCAAGGATTGAGCGGGCAAAAGAGCGTCTCTTACGCCGACCTGTGCATGTTTCCTCACGTGCACCTGCCAACGGGTTTCAAGACCCCCAAGTTTGAGAAATACGATGGGCACGGTGACCCCATTGCACATCTTAAGAAATACTGCAACCAATTGCGGGGAGCCGGCGGAAAAGAAGAACTGCTAATGGCATACTTTGGGGAAAGTCTAGTAGGGATAGCTTCGGAATGGTATATGGATCAGGAAATGTCCCGATGGCATATATGGGATGATCTCGCCAGAGATTTTGTAAAACAATTCCAGTATAACATCGACATTGCGCCAGACCGAAACTCTCTGTCGAATTTGAAGAAGAAGCCTTCAGAAAGCTTTAGAGAGTATGCTATTAAGTGGCGTGAACAGGCGTCGAGAGTGAAGCCTCCCATGGATGAAGTGGAAATGGTCACTACCTTTCTCCAGGCTCAAGAGTCAGACTATTTCCAAAACATGATGTCGGCTATGGGTAAGCCATTCGCGGAAGCGATCAAGATTGGAGAGATGGTGGAAAATGGGTTGAAAACGGGAAGGATTTTGAGTCAAGCAGCCATAAGGGCAACCTCTCAGGCCGTCCAAAGCGGATCTGGAGGAACGACAAGGGGGAAGAAGAAGGAAGAAGCGACTATGGCAGCCTCTGAAACAAGGGAGTATCGTCACCCCAGGCCCCATTTTCCGGAAAGAGCCCCACAACACTATTACCCCCACTCAAATTTGGCATATGCTCATCAGCCTTATATGGTCATGAATGCCCAACCTTATAACCATCCACCACAACAAGCCAACCGAGGCCCAGCTCCACCTCCCAGAAATCAGCCTCCTTACCGCAACCACTATAACCCACAACCCCCGCAGAATAACTTTCGCCCTCAGGAGCCACCTCGAAGGCGAACTTTCACGCCCATCGGTGAACAATACTCTACTTTGTTCCCGAAGCTAGTCCAGTTGGGTTTCTTACAACCAATCCCTCAAACGAGGCAAAACCCAACATCACCTTCTTACAAAGCCGGAGTCAGATGCGCCTATCATTCAGGGGCCGAGGGACATGATACAAATGACTGCTGGTCGTTGAAAAGAGTGGTCGAAAATTTGATAGAGCAAGGGAAAATAGTGCTAAGGGACGAGGAAATCCCGAACGTAACTAACAATCCATTACCTGCTCACAATAATGGGCCGCTGATCGGAATGATTTGTGAAGACAAAGAGTTCGATCCTGCTTTGAAAGCTATAATTGCCATTGTCGACACGGGGAAGAGGCCCGAAATGGACCAGAAACCAGAAAAGGGGGAAGATGTCAAAGCTATAAAGAAAGTGCCTGAAAAGAAGGTGGAGAAGAAAGTGGTACCGGTAAAGGATAAAGTTCTTTACATACCACGAGGTCAAGCTGAGAAGGCGCAGAACTTCGGAATCAAAAAGACAAAACCTATGTACGTGCCGAAAGGGGCCTATGTGGTCCGGGGGACGATTCAACCACCTCGGCTGAATGAGCCAGTGGTTATCGGACGCGTGCCACAAAAGCCAATGACCAACCCGTCCACAGTACCGTGGAATTATCAAAAGACTTTGGTAATGTACAAAGGTAAAGAGGTCATGGGAGAACTTCCAGAAAATACTTTCATTGGAAGGTATTCAAATACCCAAGAACTGAACAACGCCACACAAAGGCGCTTCCCTCCAAAGAAGCCCGTGAGTGTTGAAGAAGCGGAAGTGTTCTTCCAACAAATGAAGATGCCGGATTACGAAGTGATAGATCAGCTGCGCAAGCACCCTGAGCAAGTATCCATGCTGTCATTATTGATGAGGTCAACCGAGCATCAAAAGATCCTGCTGAAAACCCTGAATGAAGCATATGTACCAGTTGAAACCTCGGTGGAGCAACTAGAGCGGATGACAGAAAGATTCTTCGCCGTCAACCAAATCTCTTTCAGCAAGAATGATTTACCCCCGGAAGGAGCGGCACACAACAAGGCTTTGCATCTAACAGTTAAATGCGAAGACTATTATGTCAAGCGGGTAATGTTGGATAGAGGCTCAGGCGTTGACATTTGCCCGCTCTCCATGCTACAAAGAACGAAAATTGGGATCGGAAGAATCCGACCCAACAATGTCTGCGTAAGAGCTTTCGACGGTATTAAGAGAGATACCATGGGAGAGATAGACCTGTTGTTGGTCATAGGACCAGTCGAATTTCAAGTAACCTTCCAGGTGATCGACATGGATACATCCTACAATTTTCTCCTTGGCAGACCTTGGATCCATGCGGCAGGAGCCGTGCCTTCCACTCTTCACCAAATGGTGAAGTTCGAGCACGAAGACAGAGAGATCGTGGTCCATGGGGAAGATGAGCATGCCATTTATCGAGACCCATCCATCCCGTATCTTGAACCGAGAGAAGGGAGCGAACATACGGTCTATCAAGCTTTCGAGATTGTACTGGCCGAGCAGCACGAAGAGGGAATACCCTGCCCCCAGCCTTTCTTGTCTAACGCCTCGGTTATGGTGGCCAAAGAGATGATCCGGCATGGATTTAGGCCAGGGAAAGGACTTGGACGAACCCTCCAAGGAATAAGAGAACCCATTACCTTGCCAGTCACCAAGAAACCTTTTAGACTAGGTTTCAAACCTACTCCAACAGACGAGGAATGGGCAAAGAAGAAGAGAAATGAGGGTTGGGAGTTACCTCAACCGCTGCCGGATTTATATGCAACTTTCATCAGGCCAAGGTACGTTGAAGAAGAAGATGATGAGGTCTTCACAGCTGAGGAAATCGAGGAGATATGTGGGGAGATGAGAGAGATGCTCTGCGAGGTCCACATGGTTAAACCAGGTGAAGGGACAAGCACTGCTAAGATACTGTACATGGGGCCGAGCGCCCAACTTCAAAACTGGGAGGCCACGCCATTCCCGACTAGACGGAAGTCCGGGTAGACCTGTCCTGCCACCTTTCCTATGTCACAAGTTATCTCCAGGACATAACTTGAACGTTTTCTTCTTTTCAATTGTTGTTTTGAATTCCTGGTTGTGAACATTGTTGTCTTCCAACTTTCCAAAGAAAATATAAAAAAAAAATCATCATTGCTTTCCTATTCTTTCTTTTGTTCTGATTTTTATCATTTTTCCTTTTATTTTCCTTTTCAGTCCTAATAATGCGGCTTTAAATATGACATGCTTGCGGACTTCACGCCCGGATCACAATGAGTTATTTAACTGCGAATTAATGAACCCAGAACCAGAATATGATGCGGAAGAGGCTTTTAGGGAGATAAACCGAGAGTTGGAATATTTCGAGAATAAACCTAAGCCGAATCTGAATGACACTGAACCGGTAAATTTAGGAACCCCGGAAGAAATCCGGGAGACCAAGATAAGCATTCACACGGACAAGAAAACGCGAGAGGCGATAATTCAACTTCTTTTTGAATTTAAAGACGTGTTTGCTTGGTCATATGATGACATGCCGGGACTAGGTGTTGATCTAGTGGTTCATAAATTGCCGATTCATCCTGATTGTCCTCCAGTTCAACAGAAGCAACGAAAGTTCAAAACGGAGGTCAGTGACAAGATTAAAGAGGAGATCACCAAGCAGCTGAAAACGGGAGTGATCCGGGTAGTCCAATATACAACATGGTTGGCGAATGTGGTTCCAGTACCGAAAAAGGACGGGAAAACTCGGGTATGTGTAGATTACCGAGATCTGAACAGAGCAAGTCCTAAAGATAATTTCCCGCTGCCCAACATCCACATCCTCGTTGATAATTGCGCCAAACACGAGATACAGTCTTTTGTAGATTGTTATGCTGGGTATCATCAGGTGTTGATGGATGAAGAGGACGCCGAGAAAACTGCCTTCACCATGCCTTGGGGCACCTACTGTTACCGGGTCATGCCATTTGGTCTGAAGAATGCTGTGGCTACTTACATGAGGGCCATGACTGCCATTTTCCATGACATGATGCACCAGGAAATAGAGGTGTACGTGGATGACGTGATAGTCAAGTCCAGGACGCGGGACAATCACATCCAAGACTTGAGGAAGTTCTTCGAGAGGCTAAGGAAGTATGACTTGAAGCTGAACCCAGCCAAATGCGCTTTCGGAGTTCCGTCGGGCAAACTTTTGGGTTTCATCGTAAGCAGGAGAGGTATCGAGCTAGATCCAACTAAGATAAAATCCATCAGAGATCTGCCTCCCCCAAAAACAAAGAAAGATGTGATGAGTCTTTTGGGCAGGTTGAACTACATCAGTCGGTTTATTGCCCAGCTGACAAGCACGTGCGAGCCCATATTCAAGCTGTTAAGGAAAGACGCGGCGATCAAATGGACAGTCGAATGTCAAGAAGCCTTTGATAAAGTCAAAGAGTACCTTTCGAATCCCCCGGTCTTGGTCCCTCCAGAACCGGGAAGGCCACTTTTCTTGTATCTAACAGTCTTGGAGAACTCTTTCGGTTGCGTCCTCGGGCAACACGACATAACCGGAAAGAAGGAACAAGCAATTTACTACTTGAGCAAGAAATTCACCGGCTACGAGGCCAAATACACTCTGCTGGAAAGGACATGCTGCGCTCTCACATGGGTTGCTCAAAAGCTGAGACATTATCTCCAAGCCCACACTACATTCCTCATAAGCAGGTTGGATCCTTT
This sequence comes from Nicotiana sylvestris, assembly GCF_000393655.2. Lineage (NCBI taxonomy): Eukaryota > Viridiplantae > Streptophyta > Magnoliopsida > Solanales > Solanaceae > Nicotiana > Nicotiana sylvestris. Next base: position 33,016,439 of record NC_091062.1, read on the forward strand.
GAAGTATATATTCCAGAAACCAATGCCTACTGGGAGACTGGCTAAATGGCAAATCTTGCTTACGGAATTCGACATAGTTTATGTCACTCGCACGGCAATGAAAGCCCAGGCGTTAGCAGATCATTTGGCCGAAAATCCGGTCGATGAGGAATACCAGCCATTGGATACCTACTTTCCAGATGAAGAAGTAAACACCGTAGAAGTGATCTCGGAGGAAGCTCATGTTTGGAAGATGTTCTTTGACGGAGCCGTGAACGCCAAGGGTGTAGGGATTGGGGCAATTTTGATCTCGCCTTCTGGTCAGCATTATCCCGCCACAGCTAGACTTCGTTTCTTTTGCACAAATAATACAGCTGAGTATGAAGCTTGCATCATGGGCATGCATATGGCAATCGATCAGGATGTCGAAGACTTACTGATTATGGGAGATTCTGACCTGATCATCCGACAAGTTCAAGGCGAGTGGGAAACTCGGGATGTCAAACTTATCCCATACCGACAACATGTGGAGGACCTCAGCAAGCGCTTTACATCAATAGAGTTCAGGTATATTCCGAGGTGTCACAATGAACTGGCAGATGCACTTGCTACTTTGGCTTCAATGCTACCATACCCGGGCAACGCCCACGTCGATCCTTTGGAAATCCAAATCAAGGAAAGACACGGTTACTGCAGTGTAATCGAGGCGGGATCAAATACGCAGCCTTGGTACCATGACATCAAGAAATTCCTGAAGACACAAGAATACCCCGAGCACGCTACTGGAGATCAAAAAAGGACCATTAGGCGACATGCAAGTGGTTTCTTTCTGAGCGGCGAATTGTTGTATAAGAGGACCCCGGACCTCAATCTCCTAAGATGTGTCGATATCGAGGAAGCGAGAAAGATCATGCACGAAGTACACGCAGGTGTGTGCGGACCTCACATGAACGGGTATGTCTTAGCGAAGAAAATCCTTAGAGCAGGTTATTACTGGATGACCATGGAAAAGGATTGCTTCAGCTTCGTTCGGAAATGTCATCAGTGTCAGGTGCACGGTGATTTGATTCATGCACCTCCCACGGAACTGCATCCCATGTCTGCGCCTTGGCCATTTGTCGCCTGGGGCATGGACGTCATTGGACCAATTGAACCAAAGGCCTCGAATGGACACAGGTTTATACTGGTTGCCATCGATTACTTCACAAAATGGGTAGAAGCTGTCACTCTCAAGTCGGTCACTAAGAAAGCTGTAGTAGATTTTGTGCACTCAAATCTTATCTGTCGTTTCGGTATTCCTGCGACTATCATTACAGATAACGCAGCAAACTTGAACAGTCACTTGATGGGAGACGTATGCGAGCAATTCAAGATAACGCATAGGAATTCCACTCCTTATCGGCCAAAAGCCAATGGTGCCGTGGAAGCAGCAAACAAAAACATCAAGAAGATTTTGAGGAAGACTATCCAAAGTTCCCGACAGTGGCATGAGCAGTTACCATTTGCACTATTAGGGTACCGCACTACGGTACGCACATCGGTGGGAGCGACTCCTTATCTTTTGGTTTATGGGACCGAGGCTGTAATACCGGCAGAGGTAGAAATTCCTTCGCTTCGAATCATTGTCGAAGCAGAAATCGAAGACAGCGAGTGGGTTAAGGCTCGACTGGAGCAATTGACGTTGATTGATGAAAAGCGAATGGCCGCAGTTTGTCACGGACAGTTATACCAACGAAGGATGGCCCGTGCTTACAACAAGAAAGTCCGACCCCGGAATTTCGAAGTAGGTCAGCTGGTACTGAGGCGTATTCTGCCGCATCATGAAGAAGCAAAAGGAAAGTTTGCCCCAAATTGGAAAGGCCCATACATCGTAAGGAAAATATTGCCAAGAGGAGCATTGTATTTAGGTGATATCGAAGGAAATGACCCCGACACAGCAGTAAATGCAGATGCAGTCAAGAGGTACTACGTCTAAATCATACTCCAGTGGTCCTGACACGTTTGAAAATGGCGAAGGTTTTATTCCCCACTACTCCCCAAACACTACCCAATCCTCTCTACAAAAAAAAAAAGAAAAAAAAGAAAACAAAAACAAAATTTGATTGAGGCCTGAACTACGTTTGACTTGATTCCGAAAGGATACATAGGCAGCCTCTCCCTGAGGTTCAGTCACACCAACAATAAAATCCCATTCACCCTGAAATTGAAAACCGGGGCACGTCGAGCAGTTGAGAAGTTAATATCACTACATTTCCTTACCAAGCACAAGCCTTCAGATCGATTACCAAATATGGTGGGGAATCAATAAGCGTCACAAATGAAGACCATCACACTCTGAATTGAGAGAGATAAAATGAGAGAGTCTCGGCGGTGAAAACCTTCGGGCACCACGAGGTGACGGGAGTAGAGAAACCAAAATAAGAGAGCTTGTTTAGTAAAAACTCGCAAAGAGTGCTATCAAGCGATGATAGGAAGAGAAATGAGAGAGGTCAGCCAGCGAAAACCCGCAAAGGGCGCTGTTGGCCGAAAAAATGACGCCACCCCAAGAAAGTTTCGGCAGAGTGCCACCGGTTTGGAATCACAAAGATCCGTTCTGGTTCAGGAAAACGCAAGCTCTTAGAAGGTCAGACGTCCAGTCCAAAGAGCATGTCATGTCATTTAAAGCCAGCATTATCTTCCTCAGATAAGTCTTTCTCGTCCTGAAAAGGACACTCTGTTTTCTGATTTGTTTTCTCCTTTCTTTGTTTCCTTCAATCCCTTTTGTGTTTTAATCCCAAGTCCAGGACACACCGGAAAGGGCAGGTGGCAGGTTTGTTTGCACGGAATCCCGTCTCATGAAGGAAAGCGCCTCATCTCGTTGGTATGATTACCCAAGCATGATGAATCATGACGTTTGATGGTGTTTCAGAGTAAAGAGGAAAGAGAAAAATCTTGAAATCTTCCCCAGCAAGTCCGCCTTCGGACAAACCCCCACAGAGTCTCCCTCTGTACAAATCCCCACAGAGTCTCCCCTTTTGAACAATCTCCCGCAAGGTCTCCCCCAATAAAATAAAAATAAAAAAGAAAAAACCACAGCACATCCCCAGCGAGTCCTTGTGTAAATATTCCCCAACAAGCTTACTCCAACGAACCCTAGAAAGCCCGCTTTGAAACAAATCCCCAGAACGTCCCCAGCGAGTCCCTTTGTAAATATTCCCCCCACAGAGCTTCCTTTTGTACAAATCCCCACAAAACACCTCCAATAAAATCCCCGTTGAGAACCTTCAATCAAAACAGGACAAAAGAAAAAAGGGCCTTACAAGGCAAGTCATCACAGAATCCGGAAATACAAGCCTGAGCAGTCTAAAGGTTTCGCCATTCGAATCAAATCAATGGCGGGACTTCGCAACAGAAATAGAGACGCAACAAAGCAATTGGGAACGATCAAGGTCACCGAACCGACCGTCATTTCCGAACTAACAATTGTTCTTTGTCTGAAAAGTTGAAACAGGTATAATCCAAGACAACCGTGCAAGAAGCAGGTGTCGCCCAAAGAAGAAGGTACACGGGTACAAGAAACATTTTGGCAATAAAGAATTCACTCAAAAGGTAAGTTCCCGCAAAACTCCCTTTTATCTTCTATTTTTTCATGCAATCAGCATTAGGGTTTTAAACCCTAAACTGAATTTTCCCTTTAGTCAGCATTAGGGTTTTAAACCCTAAACTGAACTTTTTCCTTTCAGCCAGCATTAGAGTTTTAAACTCTAAACTGAGCTTTTTCATGCAATCAGCATTAGGGTTTTAAACCCTAAACTGAATTTTCCCTTTAGTCAGCATTAGGGTTTTAAACCCTAAACTGAACTTTTTCCTTTCAGCCAGCATTAGGGTTTTAAACCCTAAACTGAGCTTTTCCATGCAATCAGCATTAGGGTTTTAAACCCTAAACTGAATTTTCCTTTTAGTCAGCATTAGGGTTTTAAACCCTAAACTGAACTTTTTCCTTTCAGCCAGCATTAGAGTTTTAAACTCTAAACTGAGCTTTTTCATGCAATCAGCATTAGGGTTTTAAACCCTAAACTGAATTTTCCTTTCAGCCAGCATTAGAGTTTTAAACTCTAAACTGAGCTTTTTCATGCAATCAGCATTAGGGTTTTAAACCCTAAACTGAATTTTCCTTTTTAGTCAGCATTAGGGTTTTAAACCCTAAACTGAACTTTTTCCTTTCAGCCAGCATTAGAGTTTTAAACTCTAAACTGAGCTTTTTCATGCAATCAGCATTAGGGTTTTAAACCCTAAACTGAATTTTCCCTTTAGTCAGCATTAGGGTTTTAAACCCTAAACTGAACTTTTTCCTTTCAGCCAACATTAGGGTTTTAAACCCTAAACTGAGCTTTTCCATGCAATCAGCATTAGGGTTTTAAACCCTAAACTGAATTTTCCTTTTAGTCAGCATTAGGGTTTTAAACCCTAAACTGAACTTTTTCCTTTCAGCCAGCATTAGAGTTTTAAACTCTAAACTGAGCTTTTTCATGCAATCAACATTAGGGTTTTAAACCCTAAACTGAATTTTCCTTTTAGTCAGCATTAGGGTTTTAAACCCTAAACTGAACTTTTTCCTTTCAGCCAGCATTAGGGTTTTAAACCCTAAACTGAATTTTCCTTTTAGTCAGCATTAGGGTTTTAAACCCTAAACTGAACTTTTTCCTTTCAGCCAGCATTAGAGTTTTAAACTCTAAACTGAGCTTTTTCATGCAATCAGCATTAGGGTTTTAAACCCTAAACTGAATTTTCCCTTTAGTCAGCATTAGGGTTTTAAACCCTAAACTGAACTTTTTCCTTTCAGCCAGCATTAGGGTTTTAAACCCTAAACTGAGCTTTTCCATGCAATCAGCATTAGGGTTTTAAACCCTAAACTGAATTTTCCTTTTAGTCAGCATTAGGGTTTTAAACCCTAAACTGAACTTTTTCCTTTCAGCCAGCATTAGAGTTTTAAACTCTAAACTGAGCTTTTTCATGCAATCAGCATTAGGGTTTTAAACCCTAAACTGAATTTTCCTTTTAGTCAGCATTAGGGTTTTAAACCCTAAACTGAGCTTTTCCATGCAATCAGCATTAGGGTTTTAAACCCTAAACTGAATTTTCCTTTTAGTCAGCATTAGGGTTTTAAACCCTAAACTGAACTTTTTCCTTTCAGCCAGCATTAGGGTTTTAAACCCTAAACTGAGCTTTTCCATGCAATCAGCATTAGAGTTTTAAACCCTAAACTGAATTTTCCTTTTAGTCAGCATTAGGGTTTTAAACCCTAAACTGAACTTTTTCCTTTCAGCCAGCATTAGGGTTTTAAACCCTAAACTGAGCTTTTCCATGCAATCAGCATTAGGGTTTTAAACCCTAAACTGAATTTTCCTTTTAGTCAGCATTAGGGTTTTAAACCCTAAACTGAACTTTTTCCTTTCAGCCAGCATTAGGGTTTTAAACCCTAAACTGAGCTTTTTCATGCAATCAGCATTAGGGTTTTAAACCCTAAACTGAATTTTCCTTTTAGTCAGCATTAGGGTTTTAAACCCTAAACTGAACTTTTTCCTTTCAGCCAGCATTAGAGTTTTAAACTCTAAACTGAGCTTTTTCATGCAATCAGCATTAGGGTTTTAAACCCTAAACTGAATTTTCCTTTTAGTCAGCATTAGGGTTTTAAACCCTAAACTGAACTTTTTCCTTTCAGCCAACATTAGAGTTTTAAACTCTAAACTGAGCTTTTTCATGCAATCAGCATTAGGGTTTTAAACCCTAAACTGAACTTTTTCCTTCCCGCCAGCATTAGAGTTTTAAACCCTAAACTGAGCTTTTTCATGCAATCAGCATTAGGGTTTTAAACCCTAAACTGAATTTTCCTTTTAGTCAGCATTAGGGTTTTAAACCCTAAACTGAACTTTTTCCTTTCAGCCAGCATTAGGGTTTTAAACTCTAAACTGAGCTTTTTCATGCAATCAGCATTAGGGTTTTAAACCCTAAACTGAATTTTCCTTTTAGTCAGCATTAGGGTTTTAAACCCTAAACTGAACTTTTTCCTTCCCGCCAGCATTAGAGTTTTAAACTCTAAACTGAGCTTTTTCATGCAATCAGCATTAGGGTTTTAAACCCTAAACTGAATTTTCCTTTTAGTCAGCATTAGGGTTTTAAACCCTAAACTGAACTTTTTCCTTTCAGCCAGCATTAGGGTTTTAAACTCTAAACTGAGCTTTTTCATGCAATCAGCATTAGGGTTTTAAACCCTAAACTGAATTTTCCTTTTAGTCAGCATTGGGGTTTTAAACCCTAAACTGAACTTTTCCCTTTCAGCCAGCATTAGAGTTTTAAACTCTAAACTGAGCTTTTTCATGCAATCAGCATTAGGGTTTTAAACCCTAAACTGAACTTTTTCTTTCAGCCAGCATTAGAGTTTTAAACTCTAAACTGAGCTTTTTCATGCAATCAGCATTAGGGTTTTAAACCCTAAACTGGAACTTTTCCCTTTCAGTCAGCATTAGGGTTTTAAACCTTAAACTGAACTTTTCCTTTCAGCCAGAATTAGGGTTTTAAACCCTATACTAAGCTTTTCATGCAATCAGCGTTAGGGTTTTAAACCCTAAACTGAATTTTCCCTTTAGTCAGCATTAGAGTTTTAAACCCTACACTGAATTCTTCCTTTGTTCGGCGTTAAGGTTTTAAACCCTGAACTGAACCTTTCCCAGCTAGTCGGTATTAGGGCTCCAACCCTGAACTGAGCATGCATATCCTCTTTCATTTATTTTATGAACTTCCTGGTGAATAATTAACGAAATTTTCCTAGTGAAACTGGGGCAGAAAATTTCGTTCGTTTGTTTTCTCCCGCAGGTCTGACCTCGAGCCACATGGATCGAAATGACCCACGAGATGAATCCTAGTTCGGAATCAAAGAAGAATAAAGAAAAAAAGAGAAAATGTCCCGAGATATCGGAGTAAATGCAAGGAGGATTAACTCCAACGTTTGATTAAGGTCCTGAACCCTGCCAATCGCGTCTCACTCAGTATCCCAGAGATTAAACAAGTCGCCGCAACTCGCAAGCATCAAGATTCAGATCGGAGTCTACAAGCAGAATCAGCTAAGACCCAAGATCAAGTCGTAAAAGAATCATAGATAGGAATCTTGTAACTAGCAGTTGACATGCATATAAGTAGTTAGTTCAGTTTCCAATTTTCGTTTGGTTGTAATAAGGCGGTCAGTGACGTAGCAGTGACAACAGCAGCAGCAGTAGCAGCAAGCATTGCAGTCCCATGGTAGTCCCAGCTACCAAAACTTCTCGAACTACATTGACCTGATTCCTGTTTAGCCCAGGATATGTAGGAAATCTTTGAAGCAAGATTCGGTCAGATCTTTCAAAAACATGCTTCATACGGAGTGGCCCATAGGCAAAAATCGCTCATACACGCTCACTTTATCTTTGCACGGAAACTCTTCGTGTTTCTGAACAAAGAGGGGCAACTGTGAGCACGTGATTTTTGTTTTTTGCGCGACAGTCGCTCCAAAAGAATAAAAAATTGGTCCTGCTGTACAATTTTTGGATTTTTTGTGCGGCACTTTGTTGATTTATTTGTGACTTTGGCCCATTTTTATTTATTTACTTTATTAAAACAAAATTGAAAAAATGTGTACGTGTCATGCATAATCTGAACCGTAACATGGTTTAAATAGAAAGGCATAAACAGGCATCTTTGTCCGTGATTTTGTTTTGTTTGATTTTACTTGTTTTGAAATATTTTAGTGTGTGTGCGAATAATTGTATTGAGTGTGTATTTAATTTTTGATTTTTTGTTTAGTTTTGTTTTTAAATAAATAAGGAAAAGAAATAAAAAATAATAATAATAAAAAAAAAAGAAAAGGTCCCTTTAAATAAATAAGGAAAAGAAATAAAAAATAAAAAATAATAAAATTGGCCCAAACAAACAGCCCAAAACCCAGGCCTGCCCGGTCCAGACCACCTGATACCCAGGATGTCCAAACGACGACGTTTTAGTCCAGTGTGATCTGGGCCGTTGATCTCAGATTGATCAACGGCCAAGATCACTTCCCCACAACCCACTAAGGAACCCGACCCGTTTACACCCGGACCGAACCCAAACCCTCAACACTTGAAATGACACCGTTCCACTTAACCACCAGATCTAGACCGTAAATCTAAATTGATCTAACGGTCGAGAGCCGTCCACCCACTAACTATATAAGTTCATAATCGTACCCTACCCCCCTATCCAATACCCCAGCCTCGTCGTCTTCACCCAAACCCACAAACCCTAGAGCCGCCCCTGTACTCTTCACCATGAAAAACCGGCGGCATGAACGCCGGTGACCTCGCCCTGAACACCATAGAACCCCCTCACCACCCTGAACATAGACCTGTTAACCGTTTAGTTCGAATCACCCTCCAGGTCCTCGAATCTTCATTTGAAGATTCGAGTCAAAACTCGATCTACACCAACCAATCCCAGCTTCACACCAGACACTCCCCAGACCCTCCCCGTGACCAAACCATACTTGGTTTGGTCCGAATCTGACCAGGGAAGCATGAATCCCGGATCTGAGTTTTGGAAAATTTTGTAGTTCTTCGTCACTGGTTCATACCGGTTCAACCAAAGAGATTAAGGTCTAATGAACTTTAATCAAAGTGTTTCTCATCTGAGAAACACTTCGATTAAAGTCCATTCAGCCTTAAGAAAGATCTGTCCAAATCCGAGTCAAGGTTTTGATTTGTCAAAGATTTGAGGTGAGTCGTGTTTTCTTTTCTTTATTTTGTTTTAGTCCGTGTGATTTGTTTTTAAAAGTCTGTTCATATTTGTTTTAATTTTACCAACTTCTGTTTGTCCACTTTGCCTGAACTTCTGTTTGTTTGAATGAGTCTTTCTATTTGCCCTGATAATGTGTATGTAAGTGGTGTGCAATTAGCTGATTCTCAACATTGAACTGATCAATTGGCTTCTCGAGCACCACTTTGCTTAGCCAGTACAATTCAAATCATATGTCGATACTGTTGAATGTTTGATTTTTGGTTACGGTTGTATGTGTTATGATTAATATAGTCGAGTCGACATATGTCGTCAATTAGTTTCAACTGTCCGAACAATAACAAATCGACTTGCTTCTGTTGAACATTTTCCTGAATCAATTAAGAACCAAGTCCAGTTACTTATAGCTGTTAATATGATTTCAGAAACCTAAGGCTTGGTCTGTTAATTGAAATCTGAGTTGATGGCATGTGCACTTGTGCACAGCATGTGCATTGTGCACAGCCTGTTTTCCTGCATAAGAAGGCTTTTGATTTTAAAAATTGTTTGACAGAATATGCTGTCAGATATATTCTACTGCCCATACTTGCTTTTAGTTAATAAAATGGAAAAGTTAAATCTGCCAGGGAATGATGGAGTTTTAATACCTAATTAGCTAAAGTGGAGCTGAAAATGGAAGGCACATGGGAGGGTACTGTGATATTCTAAAACAGGCTGTTAAAAGGGGTGGTGTTGAGGCTTATAAAAGGAGGAGGACCTGGGAGATAAAAGATAGACAGAATTAGAAGGATATACAGAATTGGAGAGGAAAAAAAAAAGAAAATAGACAGACTGTGAGGAATTTTTGAAAAAGAGAGCTGAAATACATACAAATAGATACACATAGATAGAGAGGGGTTAAGAGATAGAAGGTATACAACCAACAATCAGAAACTGTTTCCTCCTATTATTATTTGGGTTTCAGTTGTTCAACTTGTTCAAATCAATTCTGATTCTTTGAAATTCCAGTTGTGTCTATTAGTCGAGTGTTTTCATTGGTTTACTACTGGTTTGGTCTGTCTGGAGTTCTGATTCTACTCCACTGGGTGTTGCTGTTATTTGGCTATTGCTTTCTATTGGCCATAGTTGCATTTCTGCACTCGAGCCTGTTTCTTGCTGTATTGCTTTGCCTGCTGCTATTCTGCCCTGCTGCTACTGATAGTGCTGTGATTGCTGCTGCATTTTGTTGTCATTGTACTCTGCTGACTGCCCTTTTCTTCAATTGTCAAATATTTCCAGGTACACAACCTCTGAAACCTTGTATTGTTGAAAGTTTGAAGTTGAAGAAGAAATAAAGAAACGAACAGCTGTTCATGTTATAACATTGGTGTTAAAAATAGGTCGAATGTTAGTTGGGATTGTATTTTTACTGCAAACTGCAAATACTTCGTATAAACTAGCATACATTCTGTTTGAGATGGACTGTTAGATAGCACTGTTCAATAGTAATGACAGTATGACATAGACAGCATGTTTGATTTAGTATACATTCAGTTCAGTATAACGCTCTGTTTGGCTTAGTTATGACTGTATAACATAGAGTCATGGCAAGCACTTGTATGTATTTTTGCCTAGACCACTGAATTGACAAATCTGTGGTATTAGGTCTGGGATAAATGTATCCCAAACAAACTCTCATGCAGTCACATTAAGAGTCTGGCTATGAATGCCAGTTCTCCTGTCAGTTTATTTGTTCCAATGCAGGTTCGATATCGGGTTTCGGTATAGATTCTTTGTTTCGAAATAATGTGATGATTGTTGAGAGAAACTAATAGTCATTTTGAGTTCAATTAGTAGTAATTTTCCTAATAAACAACCGATTTCGTTTATCAATTTCAAATAGGTTAGAGTGTTAAAATAGAACTTGGAGGTCGTTAAACATAACTCAATATATGTTGTTAGTTTGTTTGCAATCTCACTTAGCAAATTAATAAGCGTATTCACTCGATGAAGACAAAGCATGAGGTAACCCTCACCTCATGAACAATCAATCAGGTAATCAAACAAGTTTAGGTTCGGCAAACATAATAAGGATTCAGTCTGTATTTGTTCAAACAAGCAAAGTTCGGCATCATCCTTCTCTTTAAAGATAAACGTAGTAGAAATGTAGCCACTGTAGGGTACCCTTCTAAAATAATGAGACGAGCCTCGCCGAATAAAAATGCAAATTGCGGGGCCCTCAATAATTGATCATGATAAATACTTAGAATTTGGGACGGACTGTTTAGTGAATTCCACTGCCTTCCCCAAAGATAATAACGCGTTTAGATTCTTTAGGCGCGACTTTAAGTAAATTACATTCTTAAATTCGGGTGCGCATTTATGTGACCCAAATTCAAATCTCAACGGAGTCGAAATGTGTTAACAACTACGGGTGCATTGATTGTGACGTGGTTCGAGATGCATTTTCACGACGTTGCAATTCTATAAAAATAAGTGATAATGATAAAAGCGGTTTAAACTTAATAAAAGCACGTAAGTCATAACATGTATTTAAATCAGATATTTAGCCATTATAACAATTTAAGCGACCGTGCTAGAACCACGGGATTCGAGGGTGCCTAACACCTTCCCTCGGGTCAACAGAATTCCTTACTTAGAATTTCTGGTTCGCAGACTTCATTTGGAAAAGTCGAAAATTTCCTCGATTTGGGATTCAAGAGAAACCGGTGACTTGGAACACCAAAAGCCAAACCTTTCCCAAGTGGCGACTCTGAATTAAATAAATAATCTCATTTCGAATATTGTCACTTAAATTGGAAAAACTCCACCCGCGTATTTAACCCTTCGGGGCCGGGCGCGCAAAAAGGAGGTGTGACAATAAGTTCGAGAATCCATTTTCTTGATCTTGTGCTTACAAGTGTAAAGGATACCTTTTGATAAAACAAAGAAAAAGAGGTAACATAAAGAAGAAGGGAAACACATTTGTCCATGAAAGTAGAGTACTTCGTTCATTTGAATATTAATCTTATAGTATCTGACTCTAAATATCATTAAAATCTATAATGTTTTTTCGTTGGATTAGCATGTTGTTAACTAATTTTTATTTTCTTTCTAATTTTCTCTCTAAAGTATTCATGATTACAAAGGCAAAGAAGCCAATTGACAAGAGGCCAACAAAGGAGAAGAGCACCGCTGCTGAAGTTAAGAAGAACAGTAAAGCTGTTGCAACAGAAGAGCCAATAAGCAACAACCAGATCAGGTTAATTCATTTGCTTTTTGGCACTCCATTTCACTTAATTCTCATGCTTAATAGAAGTAAAACAGTTGCGTTGTTCAATGACAAAAGTTTATTGATTTTACTAACCAAGTTGGTTTTTCTTTCGAGTTTTTGGGGTTGAAGTAGAATGGTTGCCCAATGTTGAGCTACGCAGCCCATATTTCAAGTAATTTTTGAATATTTTGCGTGGATGTTGAAATTCTTTTATTTTCTTTTTGTTCTATCTTTATCCTTGTTTTGTACTTAAATGTGTAATTTTCTTTATAAACATCTGATTCTTATATTCTTTCAAAAAAGAATATAGCAGTACGTATGAAGGAGTTTTATTTTTTATTTTTCATTTGATGCATTGATAATTGCATATTGCGTTTTCAACAAGAATATTAATATCGAAATAACAAGAGTGGTTATGACAGGGCAATTAATGTTACCATGAAGCGTACACCAAGAACGTCGTCTCTAAAAAAATACTTAGATGAGATATACGATTATATCACATATTTGTACCTCATAACACCAAAATTATTATAATTACAAAGCATATCTACTCAACTAAATAGAATTGTTTACCTTCTCAAGTCGGACTCTATCCAATCATTTTGAGTTCAAACGATACCATTCATCATTTACAATTTGCATTTTTCCCCTCAAATTTTGTGTGATATATATTTCATACACATGTTGTGATAATTTGTATGTCATTTTAAAAATTTATACTATTTGATCTGGGATACATGTGCGACGCACGTATCTAGAAACTAATACTTTTATTATGTGCCTAAGGTCTTTTTTTTTTTCTTACGCTACATTTTTTCTTAAAATGTACCGAAGAGTGCATCATACTTTATAATACAATAAACTAATAGTCTTTGACTGGAGATTAAACAATACATGACTCTCATGAGGAGCTAATTTATTTGTCACGTTCTATAATGAGCTCTCTTTTGCGATTACTTTAATTTATACACTGTGGTACAATTTTTGTTTTCACATGATTTCCACTGCTTCGCTGTCTTTAATTTGGACCACACCAAGAAATTTCATCTCTTAAAATGGAAATAACTAGGAAATTCTCTTCGTGAGAAGCGAATTGATAAACATTGTACAAAGAAGTGAAACTCGTTTGCTTTAAGAAAATACTACTATACGTAATAATATCGTGAACGTTGACTAAGAAATTATACCAAAACTTTTTCAAGGTCTCAATATGATTAAAGAGAAGGCAAGCTCAGCATAACTGGTAAAATTATTATCATGTGATCAGAAGATTACATGCAGAGGCATATTTAGATTAAGTGGGTTCACGTGAATTCATAATTCTCTCCCTAAATCATATATAATAATATTATATTTCTTCAAAATTACTTAAATATATGTGCGTGCAGCCATGCTCAAAGACCCATATGGTGTAATTATTATTGGGTGTGCTTCTACAAGTGAAACTGACGGTTCAAATCCACTTCAAACGGTCTTGTTTTCGGCACGGAGTATAAATACATATGTAAAAATTATTAAAATTTCAAAAATAACATAATTTTGGACCTATAATAGAAGTGCAGTGAGTTCACGGTAAGAGACTAAAGTTAAACCCGTCAAATAAAAATTCTAGATCCATCTCTTCACAATAGTGCACCCATCCTCTTGAAATGCTGGAGTCCGCCTCTGGTTACAGGTTCGAGCAGTGGAAATAGCCTCTTGCAAAAATGCAGGGTAAGGCTGCATACAATAGATTTTTGTGGTTTGACCCTTCCCTTAACTTTACACATAACGGGAGTTTAGTGCATCGGACTGCCCAATATGATTATAAAAGGTGCATATCGCCAAAGCGCTTGCTCAGTTATGGACTTATAATTCTGGTAGCTGAAGCAAAGTGGAGGACGTAATTAGAGAGTAACGGAGCAATTGTCATTATCCAATTTACCAGCGAATTGATCCACAATATATATAGTCTTACCTTTTAATAGATCAAAATAATAAATAATACACGTAATGAATAATAGTTATATCAAGATTAAGAGTATAAGTATATTTAAGAGACTAAAGATATTTTTTTAAATCGGTATAAAAGACTTATCTCAACTTAGTCCGTTCAATACATACAAAATTTACAAGAACAAGAAGTCGGAATTAAACTATTTTCACAATCAAAAAAATAATATTTTGTTATAAGTAATATTAAGAGTGAATGTCCATGTATTATAAAGTTACTTGGGGAGCAAGTTAGTTAGTCATAAATTGTGATGATCCAAAAAGTTATCTCTTGTTTTAGAAGTCAAATCTATGTTCCGAGGCCTTAAAAACCTCCTTTTGTTTCGCTTCGATTTGCATGCGCAGTCCAGGCGTATATCCGAAAAGCCCTTATGTGAAAATTTGAGAAAAATGCTAAATTTTTCCTTTAAAATAGAATTAAGTTGACTTCGGTCAATATTTTAGGTAAACAGACCCGGACCCATGATTTGACGGTCCCGTAGGGTTCGTATTAAAATATGGGACTTGGGTATATGCCTGGAATCGAATTCCGAGGTCTCTAGCCCGAGAAAAGAATTTTTAAAGAAAATTATTTGTTGAAAAATATAAAGACTTTTGGAAATGAAATGACGTGTGTTTTTTATGGTATCGGGTCCGTATTTTAGTCCCGAAGCCCGATACAGGTTGAAAATAATAATTAAGTTGAATCTGTGAAATTTGATAAGAATCGGAGTTGATTTGATATAAATCGGACCTTTAGTTGAGAAAATGAAAATTTCAATATTCTTGAAGAATTTAATGAATTTGAGGATAAATTCATAGTTGTTGATGTTATTTTGATGATTTGATCGCACGAGCAAGTCCGTATGATGTTTTTAGACTTGCGTGCATGTTTGGTTTGGAGCCCCGAGGGCTTGAGTGAATTTTCCCCCAGGTCATTGCCTCAATAGGCTACGGGGTGATTCAGACTTAGAAAAATGCAGCTGTGCATCTGGTATTTTTGCATAGGCCTCTGATCTTGCAATTGCGAGATCAGGCTTCGCAATTGCGAAGTGATCAGGCCTGGGAAATGCGACTCATATGTCATAAATGCGAACCAGGCCTGGGCAGGCCCTCATCGCAAATGCGAACTCTGGGCTGGAAATTGTGAAGGCCCATATATCGCAAATGCGACGTTTTCTTCGCAAATGCAAAGATAGCAGGATTTCAAAGGGTTCGCAATTGCGAACCCCTGATCGTAATTGCGACAACTGCACCTATTAAGTGGGATTTCAGATGAGATTTTTCCTTATTGTACAACTTTCTCAAACCCTAAACATCCTTAGGCGATTTTTCAAAGGCTCAAACTTCTCCAAATCATAAGTAAGTGATTTCTAACTCATCTTCTTCAATCTAATTCATCTTTTTACATAATTTTACTTCAAAATCTAGGGTTTTCATGGGAAATTGGGTATTTTTGGGTAGAAATTAGGAATTTTAAATTTTGGGGATTTGGACCTCAATTTGAGGTCGAATTTCAAAACTAATTGCATATTTGAGTTCATGGGTGAATGGGTGATCGGGTTTTGGTTCGAACTTTGAGTTTTGACCAAGCGAGCCCGGGGTCAGTTTTTGACTTTTTGGAGAAAACATTGAGAAATCTATTTCCATGCATTAGAGTTGGTTTATTTAGTAGTTATTGATGTTATTAAGTAAATTATGACTAGATACAAGCGGATTGGAAGTGGAACCGAGAGGTAAAACGGTAATTGAGGCTTGATTTTGTCCACAGAATTGAGGTAAGTGTTTCGTCTAACCTTAGCTTGAGGGAATAAGAGTTGTGTTCTAAATTGCTACGTGTTAGTGTTGAATACGATGCATAGGCATGGTGACGAGTATCTATACGTTGGTTTCAAGCATGCCCGTGAGTCTTATACCATGATTGTTGTGACTCTATTTTGTATGTCCATGCTTAGGTTGATGATTATTAATGTTGAACATGATTCCTGATAATTTCTTGGTGATTGATCATTGTTGAGTATTGGCTCAAGTTGAGATTTATTTTGTAAAGTAACTATTGAAACGAGATTGGTTATAGTTGATTCCCTTACCGGGATGTGATTGTTTATATTGTTGACTCCCTTTTCAGGACGTGTTGTTTCTATTATTTGGGTGTGGAGGAGTATAAAGCACGAAAGGTGATGCCGTACATGATATTGTGAGTGAGTTTTAATGCACGAAGGGTGATGCCGTGCCGATATTGTGAGTATTAATGCACGAAGGGTGATGTCGTGCCGATATTTTTAGAGTTAATGCACGAAGTGATGTCGTGCCAAGATTATGAGAGGTAATGCACTAAGGGTGATGTTGTGCCGTTTCTGTTGATTCATATGGTGAAAATGAGAGTAAAAGCACGAAGGGTAATGTCGTGCATGTGTTACTCTCATTATTCTTGTTGGTACAAATATAATATTCATTATGCTTCACTATTGGTTTATTGTTAGAATTGATATCCCCCATAGCATGTCCCCTTCCCATCTTTATCTGTCATTTCCTGTTATTACTGTTTTGTTCGTACATGATTTAACTGCACAGGTTTATATGGTGGCCGTGTCCTAGCCTCGTCACTACTTCACCGAGATTAGGCTTGACACATACCAGTACATGGGGTCGATTGTACTGATACTGCACTCTACACTCTTTTGTGCAGATTTCGGTGCGGACCCGGTGAGTAGCTGAGGTAGCTGCCTTCAGTACAGAGAGACCAAGGTGGATCTGCTGGCGTCTGCAGAGCCTGAAGTCCCCTTCCCTGTTTTAGCTTTCTGCTGTCTCTTTTTATTTCGAGAATAATGTACTTTTATTTTCAGACCAGTGTCTGTAGAAATTCGTAGATGTTCGTGAAATTGTGACACCAGATTCGTAGGTAGACATGTATTGGAGTATTTGAATTGTTATGACTCTTCCGCACTATATATCTACTTAGCTTAAGTTATTAATTGTATATGTTTGGGTTAATTGTTAATGTGCTAAAATCATGGTAGTTGGCTTGCCTAGCTTTCACGAGTAGGCGCCATCACGACTCACGAGTGTGGAAAATCCGGGTCGTGACAAGTTGGTATTAGAGCACTAGGTTGCCTTAGGTCTCACAATTCACGAACAAGCTAGGTAGAATTTAAGGAATCAGTACGGAGACGTCTATACTTATCCCTCAGAGGCTATAAAGTTAATAACTTCACATCTATTCTTCTCTGTCGTGCGGTTAGACTTCTTAATGCTAATCGAACTTCTACTCTGTTCTTTTGCAGATGGCGAGAACACGTGCTTCTTTATCCGCTGATCAGCAGTCCGAGCCCCCAATGGCAACTGTACGAGGGGTAGAGGTTGAGGTCGTGCTAGAGGCCGAGGCAGAGGCAGAGCTCAGCCTAGAGCTCGAGCAACAGCACCAACGGCGGAGCCTTAGGTTGAGTTTGATGATGAGGTTCCAGCCCAGACCGTTCCAACATGACCAGCTCAGGTACCAGAGGGGTTCATCACCACCCTGGTACTCCAGGATGCTCTGGTCCGTCTAGTGGGCCTTATGGAGAGTGTCACTTGGGCAGGCATATTTCCTGTAGCACCAGCTGTCTCTCAGGCTGGAGGAGGAGCCCAGACTCCTGCTACTCGCACTCCAGAACAGATGGCTCCCTAATTTCAGACTCCAGCAGCTCAGCCAGATGGGGTAGTTCAGCCGGGTATTATAACACAGACCGGTGATGGAGCAGTTATGTCTGCTGATGCCTTGTGGAGATTGGAAAGGTTCACCAAGATTTTTACTACCACATATGGCGATACATCTTCAGAAGATCCCCATGACTATTTGGACAGCTATCGTGAGGTTCTACAGAATATGGGGATAGTGGAGACCAATGGGGTCGACTTTGCTGCTTTTCGTCTGTCAGGTTCCACCAAGACTTGGTGGAGGGATTATTGTTTGGCTAGGCCAGCTGGGTCACCAGCTTTGACTTGGGATTAGTTCTCTCAGCTATTTCTGGAGAAGTTTCTTCCTATCACTTAGAGGGAGGACTATCAAAGGCAGTTTGAGCGTCTCCAGCAGGGTTCTATGACTGTCACTCAGTATGAGACTAGATTTATTGACTTGGCCCGTCATGCTCTTCTTATACTTCCCACCAAGAGAGAGAGAGAGAGAGAGAGAGAGATGAGGTTCATTAAGGGACTCGCTCAGCCTATTTGATTGCAGATGGTTAAGGAGACATAGATCGAGATTTCTTTCAGGATGCGGCCAATGTGGCTAGGAGAGTTGAGATGGTTCTAGCTCAGAGGAGCGGTCAGAGGTCTTAAAAGAGGCCTCGTCATTCTGGAAGGTTCAGTGGTGCCTCGTCTGGAGGTAGGGATTCTTTTGGTAGAGGCCATCCTACCAGACCGTTTCATTCAGCATTACATGTTTCTCATGGTGCTGCAAGTGGTTGTGGTTCTCATATGTAGTATTCAGATCAGCTACCTTACAGTGCATCACCAGCTCCTATTAGTGCACCTCCGCTCCATAGTTTTCAAGGTGATCACTTAGGCCGTCAGGGCCAGTTTTAGGGTCAGCAGTCCCAGCAGCTGAGGACTTGTTATACATGTGGCGATCCGAGGCACATTGCTAGATTTTGCTCTCGAGCCTCGAGCAGTTCTTAGCATCAGGGTTCTCGTGCTATGGTTCAGGCATCGAGTGTTCCACCGCCCACTCAGCCAGCTAGAGGTAGGGGTCAAACAGCTAGAGGTGGAAGTAGAGGTGTTAGAGGTGGAGGTCAGGCCGCTAGAGGTAGAGACCAGCCAGTAGGAGGTCGTCCTAGGGATGTAGTTCAGAGTGGTGGGTCCCAACCCCAATGTTATGCTATCCAAGCCAGGCTTGAGGCTGAGGCCTTTGGTGCAGTTATCACAAGTACGATCTCAGTTTGTAGTAGAGATGCTTCAGTTCTATTTGATCTAGGGTCTACATACTCCTATGTGTCATCTTATTTTGCCCCATATATGGTTATGCTTCGTGATTCTTTGAGTGCTCCCGTGTATGTGTCCATGCTAGTAGGGGATTCTATTGTTGTAGACCGTGTCTATCATTTGTTCATGGTTGTCATTGGGAGTCTTGAGACTAGTGTAGACCTCCTACTCCTCGATATAGTTGATTTCGATGTTATTCTGGGGATGGATTGGTTATCACCCTACCACACTATATTGGACTGTCGTGCCAAGACCGTGACCTTAGCTTTGCCGGGTTTACCTCGTTTGGAGTGGAGAGGACTCCTGGTCATTCCACCAGCAGGGTTATCTCATATATGAAGGCTCGGCGTATGGTCGATAAGGGATGTTTGGCCTATTTGGTGTATGTTCGAGATTCTAGTGCTGAGCTTCCTTCTATGGATTTTGTGCCCATTGTTCGTGAATTTCCAGAGGTATTTCCTGTAGACTTGCCGAGGATGCCACTCGATAGGGATATTGATTTTAGCATTGATTTAGCTCCGGGCACTCAGCCCATTTCTATTCTGCCATATCGTATGGCCCCGCCAAAGTTGAAAGAGTTGAAGGAGAAACTGTAAGACTTACTTGATAAGGGCTTTATTAGACCTAGTGTCTCGCCCTGGGGTGCACCGATATTGTTTGTTAAGAAGAAGTATGGGTCGATGAGGATCTGTATAGATTATGGGCAGTTGATCAAGGTCACCATCAAGAACAAGTATCCATTGCCTAGGATTGATGATTTGTTTGATTAGATTCAGGGTGCCAAAGTGTTTTCGAAGATTGATTTGAGATTTGACTACTATCATTTGAGGATTAGGGCATCCGATATCCATAAGACAGCTTTCCGCACTCGATACGGGCATTATAATTTCTTAGTGATGTCATTCGGGTTGACAAATGCCCCAGCAAATTTCATGGATTTGATGAACCGGGTGTTCAAGCCTTACTCGGATTCCTTTGTGATTGTCTTCATTGATGATATTTTGATCTACTCTCGTAGTCGAGAGGAGCATGGGCAACATCTTCGAGTTGTTTTTCAGACTTTGAGAGACAGTTAATTGTATGCTAAGTTTTCGAAGTGTGAGTTTTGGTTGAGTTTAGTTGCCTTCTTGGGTCATGTTGTATCAGCAAAGGGTATTCAGGTGGATCTGAAGAAGATAAAGGCAGTCAAGGACTGGCCTAGACCTACATCAGCTATAGAGATTCGGAGTTTCTTGGGTTTGGCGGGTTATTACCGTCAGTTTGTGGAGGGGTTTTCATCTATAGCAGCCCCGATGACCAGGTTGACCCAGAAGGGTTCCTAGTTCAGGTGGTTGGACGAGTGTGAGGCGAGCTTTCAGAGGCTCAAGACAGCTTTGTCTACGGTGCCGGTATTGGTTTTGCCCACAGGTTCAGGACCATATACAATATATTGTGACGCATCTCATATTGGACTTGGTGTGGTATTGATGCAGAATGGCAAGGTTATAGCATATGCTTCACGGCATTTTAAGATTCACGAGAAGAATTATCCAGTTCATGATTTGGAGCTAGCATCCATTGTTCACGCGCTAAAGATTTGGAGGCATTATTTATATGGCGTGTCATGTGAGGTGTTCTCATATCACAAGAGTCTACATTATTTGTTCAAGCAAAAGGAGCTAAATTTGAGGCAGAGAATGTGGTTGGAACTATTGAAAGACTATGATATCACCATCTTGTATCATCCGGGGAAGGCCAATGTTGTAGCTGATGCTTTGAGTAGGAAGTCAGCCACTATGGGTAGTCTTGCATATATTTCGGTCGGTGAGAGACCACTTGCTTTATTTGTTCAAGCTTTAGCCAATCAATTCGTGAGGTTGGATGTTTTTGAGCCCAGCCGTGTTCTAGCTTGCACAGTCGCCCTGTCTTCATTATTTGAGCATATCAGGGATTGGCAGTATGATAGTCCTCATTTTCTTGTCCTTAGGGACATAGTGCGGCACGATGGTGCCAAGAAAGTTACTGTTGGTGATGATGGAGTTTTGAGGATGCAAGGTCGAGTTTGTCTACCTAATGTGGATGGACTTCGGGAGTTGATTCTAGAGGAGGCCCATAGTTCCCGATACTCTATTCATCCGGGTGCCCTAAGATGTATCAGGATTTGTGGCAACATTATTGGTGGAGGAGGATGAAGAAGTATATTATTTCCTATGTAGCTCGGTGTTTGAATTGTCAGCAGGTAAAGTACGAGCATCAGAGACCTGGTGGGTTATTTCAGAAGATTGAGATTCCTGAGTGGAAGTGGGAGCGTATCACTATGGACTTTATTGTTGGACTCCCACAGACTCAGAGGAAGTTCGATGTGTTATGGGTTATTGTTGATAGGCTGACCAAGTCAGCGCATTTCATTCCTGTGGCAGTCTCCTATTCTTCTGAGAGGTTAGCTGAGATCTATATCCGAGAGGTTGTTCGTCTTCGTGGTGTGCCCGTGTCTATTATTTCTGACCGAGGTACACAGTTTACCTCGCATTTCTGGAAGGCAGTTCAGCGTGAGTTGGGTACTCGGGTCGAGTTGAGCACAACATTTCATCTTCAAACGGACGGGCAGTCCGAGCGTACTATTCATATTTTGGAGGATATGCTTCTAGCATGTGTTATTGAATTTGGAGGGTCGTGGGATCAGTTCTTTCCATTAGCGGATTTTGCCTACAACAACAGCTATCAGTCGAGCATCTAGATGGCTCCCTATGAGGAATTATATGGTAGACGGTGTTGATCGCCAGTTGGGTGGTTTGAGCCAGGAGAGGCTCAGTTGTTGGGTACAGATTTAGTACAGGATGCCTTGGACAAGGTTAAGATTATTCTAGATAGGCTTCGTACAGATCCGTCCTGCGTCCAGGCAAAATAGTTATGCCGACCGTAAGGTTTGTGATGTGGCATTCATGGTCGGGGAGCGAGTATTGCTTCGGGTGTCGCCCATGAAGGGCGTGATGAGATTTGGAAAGAAGGGCAAGCTAAGCCCTAGGTTCATCGGTCCTTTTGAGATTCTTGATCGAGTGGGAGAGGTGGCTTACAAACTTGCGTTGCCGTCGAGCTTATCGGTTGTGCATCCAGTGTTTCATGTGTCCATGCTTCGAAAGTATCACGACGATCCATCCCACGTGTTAGACTTCAGCACTGCCCAATTGGACAAGGACTTGACCTATGAGAAGGAGTCGGTAGCTATTCTAGACCGGAAGGTTCGTCAGTTGAGATCGAAGAATTTCCCTTCAGTTCGTGTGTAGTAGAGAGGTCAACCTATTGAGGCAATGACCTGGGAGTCCGAGCCTGGTATGCGGAGCCGATATCCTCATCTTTTCCCCGACTCAGGTACTTTTCTATGTCCGTTCGAGGACGAACGATTGTTTTAAAGGTGGAGAATGTGATGACCCAAAAGGCCATCTCTTGTTTTAGAAGTCAAATATATGTTCCGAGGCCTTAAAAACCTCCTTTTGTTTCTCCTCAATTTGCGTGCACAGTCCGGCGTATATCCGAAAAGCCCTTATGTGAAAATTTGAGAAAAATCTAAGTTTTGCCTTTAAAATAGAATTAGGTTGACTCCGGTCAACATTTTGGGTAAACGGACCCGGACCCATAATTTGATGGTCCCACAGAGTCCGTAGTAAAATATGGGACTTGGGTGTATGCCCGAAATCGAATTCCGAAGTCCCTAGCGCAAAAAAGTATTTTTAAAGAAAATTATTTATTGGAAAATATAAAGACTTTTGGAAATGAAATGGCGTGTGTTTTTTATGGTATCGGGCCCGTATTTTAGTTTCGGAGTCCGGTACAGGTTAAAAATAATAATTAAGTCGAATCTGTGAAATTTGGTAAGAATCGAAGTTGATTTGGTATAAATCGGACCTTTAGTTGAGAAAATAAAAATTTTAATGCTCTTGAAGAATTTCATGAATTTGACGTTAAATTCGTAGTTGTTGATGTTATTTTGAAGATTTGATCGTATGAGCAAGTCCGTATGATGTTTTTAGACTTGCGTGCATGTTTGGTTTGGAGCCCCGAGGGTTCGAGTGAGTTTTGGATAGGCTACAGGGTGATTTAGGCTTAGGAAAATGCAGTTGTGCATCTGGTATTTTTGCACAGGCCTCTGATCCCGCAATTGCGAGAATAGGCTGATCTCGCAATTGCGAAGTGATCAAGCTTGGGAAATGCGACATATTCAAACTAGGTCTGGGCAGGCCCTCATCGCAAATGTGAACTCTGGGCCAGAAATTGCGAAGGCCCTTACATCGCAAATGCGACGTTTTCTTCGTAAATGCGAAGATAACAGGATTTCAAAGGGTTAGCAATTGCGAACCCCTGATCGCAATTGCGGTAACTGCACCTGTTAAGTGGGATTTCAGATGGGATTTTTCATTATTTTACAACTTTCTCAAACCCTAAACATCCTTAGGCGATTTTTCAAAGGCTCAAACTTCTCAAAACCATAAATAAATAATTTCTAACTCATCCTCTTCAATCTAGTTCATCTTTTTACATAATTTCACTTCAAAATTTAGGGGTTTTCATGGGAAATTGGGTGTTTTTGGGTAGAAATTAGGATTTCAAATTTTGGAAATTTGGACCTCAACTTGAGGTCGGATTTCAAAAGTAATTGCATATTTGAGTTCGTGGATGAATTGGTAATCGGGTTTTGGTTCGAACTTCAAGTTTTGCCCAAGCGGGCCCGGGGTCTGTTTTTTACTTTTTGGAAAAAACATTGAGAAATCTATTTCCATGCATTAGATTTGGTTTATTTAGTAGTTATTGATGTTATTAAGTAAATTATGACTAGATACAAGCGGATTGGAAGTGGAACCGAGAGGTAAAGCGGTAATTGAGGCTTGATTTTGTCTGTGGAATTGAGGTATGTGTTTGGTCTAACCTTAGCTTGAGGGAATAAGAGTTATGGTCTATTGCTACGTGTTAGTGTTGAATACGACACATAGGCATGGTGACGAGTATCTATACGTTGGTGTCAAGCATGCCCGTGAGTCTTATACCATGATTGTTGTGACTCTATTGTGTATTGTCCATGCTTAGGTTGATGATTATTAATGTTGAACATGATTCATGATAATTTCTTGGTGATTGATCATTGTTGCGTATTGGCTCAACTTGAGATTTATTTTGTAAAGTAACTGTTGAAACGAGATTGGTTATAGCTGATTCCCTTACCGGGATATGATTGTTTATATTGTTGACTCCCTTGTCGGGACGTGTTGTTTCTATTTTTTGGGTGTGGAAGAGTGTAAAGCACGAAAGGGTGATGCCGTGCATGATATTATGAGTGAGTGTTAATGCACGAAGGGTGATGCCATGCCGATATTGTGAGTGTTAATGCACGAAGGATAATGCCGGGCTATGCTTTGAGTGTTAACGCATGAAGGGTGATGTCGTGCCGATATTTTGAGAGTTAATGCATGAAGGGTGATGCCGTGCCATGATTATGAGAGGTATTGCACGAAGGGTAATGCCGTGTCATTTCTGTTGATTCATATGGTGAGAACGAGAGTAAAAGCACGAAGGGAGATGCCGTGTATGTGTTACTGTCTCATTATTCTTGTTGATACAAATATGATGTTCATTATGCTTCACTATTGGTTTATTGTTAGAATTGATATATCCCGCAGCATGTCCCCTTCCCATCTTTATCTATCATTTCCTGTTGTTACTGTTTTGTTCGTACATGATTTAACTGCACAGGTTTATATAGTGGTCGTGTCCTAGCCTCGTCACTACTTCGCCGAGGTTAGACTCGACACTTACCAGCGTATAGGGTTGGTTGTCCTGATACTGCACTTTGCACTCTTTTGTGCAGATTTCGGTGCGGACCCGGTGAGTAGCTGAGGTAGCTGCCTTTAGTCCAAGGAGACCAAGATAGATCTGCTGGCGTCCCCAGAGCTTGAAGTCCCCTTCCCTATTTTAGCTTTCTGATGTCTCTTTTTATTTCGAGAACAATGTACTTTTCTTTCCAGACCAGTGTTTGTAGAAATTCGTAGATGTTCAAGAAATTATGACACCATATTTGTGGGTAGACATGTATTGAAGTATTTGAATTGTTAAGACTCTTCCACACTTTATATATTCTTAGCTTAAGCTATTAATTGTATCTGTTTGGGTTAATTGTTAATATGCTAAAATCATGGTAGTTGGCTTGCCTAGCTTTCACGAGTAGGTTCCATCACGACTCCCGAGGGTAAAAAAATCCGAGTCGTGACATAAACTAGTCTAGTTATGTTACACACCATATTTTTGTACGTGAAAGTACGCCATAAGTAAATTGATGAAGGCTCAAAAATGAGATGTTACATCCCGCATTTTCGTATGTTAAGGTTTCGTCGTACGTTAATCGACATAAGTTCGGGAATGAGATTATTTTGAGATTATAAGCATTATGATTTCGAAAAAGTAATGAGTAAATTCATGAAAGTGAGAGGGTAAGCATATCAAAGAAAATGAATTTTCGTCAAAGTTTGACATGTTGGGATAAAATACGGCCCGAGCTAAAATACTCGGTATTTATGGACTAGGACCATACAAAGTACCACATGACCATAATAGTAAAGTGTATGAAGTGCGTTAAAAGTGAGTAGTATTTTAAGTAGTTTGAGATAATTCTTAATTATGTGGATAATTGGTTAATTATTGATTTGAGTGGGAAGTTAACAAATTAATTTAAATTTGTGGGTAAGTTTAATAGAGTCACTATCCCCACGTGGCAGCAAGGAACATAAGATACAATGACTCTTGGTCTTTGTAGTTTGGTGGCATATTTAGGGAAATTTTGGATAAATAATCCCCAAAAGTGGGGCCCACACTCACTAAATATAAAAAGCTTCTCTAAGTCACAAAGATGGAGATGTTTACAATGATTATGTGATGGATGAAGCTTCAACAAGAAATTCGTATGAAATTATCGCATAATAGCAACGAGAAATGTAATTCTAAGGGAACACGGTACAATCTTTCACAAGAACATCATACGGATTATTCCCTACTTCGATCAGCCGTTACATGTTTTATCGCAATCAACGTGTGTTAGAGGGATTGTCAAGAGAATCGGTTCAGGTATGTTAAGGCTATCCCTTCTTTTCTTTTGGCATGATCTATACGACACAAACGAAACGATCAAATGCACAACTTCTATAAATGACTCTATTCATAGAAGTATTAGAGGTGCATATGTTCTTGAATTTCCATGTGCCTTATTATTACATCTTCTGTTCATGGGTCTAAAAAAACACGTAAGTTGAAAAAAGTTTACTTCAAGATATTAATCAATGGCATATATATATATATATATATATATATATATATATATATATTTGTGTGTGTGTGTGCATGTGTGTGTGTGTGCATTTGTACGGGATATGAAAAAAGGTTACGACGTTATATACGTACCACCACCTGATCAGTTGGTATATGTTGATGATTTGCCCACAGTAGCCGAGATGATATGATGGTTGCCCTAGAGGCTTGATGATGTTATGAACGTATATACCCATTCATGGTATGATATTTATACGCATATGCATGACATTATAATGTTGAATGATTCACAGAGCTATTCAAATATACATGTTGAGTCTTTTACTCCATGTTTCTCTCGTGTCTATTGTTTACTGATTTTCATTCCTTATATACTCGGTAGATTATTTATACTGACATTCCTTTTTCCTGGGGACACTGCGTTTCATGGCCGTAGGTCACGATAGACAAGTTGAAAGTCCTCCAAGTAGGCTATCAGCTCAGCAGAAGGTGTTGGTGTGCTCCATTTGCTCCGGAGTTGCTTATTTGGTCAGTATGATTAGGACATGTATTGATTGGTATGGCGGGGCTCTGCCCCTACCTTTATGATATTTATGTACTCTTAGAGGCTTGTAGATAGAAGTCATGTATATGAAAGATTGTATGGCCTTGTCGGGGCATGTTCAGTGTACGAGTGATTATTTTGGTCTTATAGGCCCGTACGTTATATGTATAAGTTAGTATATCATGCCGGGTCATTTTATGTTGAGTGTTCTCTCATGTTTTATTCTTGTTACCTCATACGGCCCTTATCGCCCATTTACCCATATTGATGTAATGAGAAAGAAAGATATGTTACGTTGGTACTCGGTTGAGTAAGGTTACCAGGTGCCCATCGCGTCCCATCGGTTTGGATCATGAAAAACATGGTATCAAATCAGTTCTGTCCTAGGGAGTCTACAAGCCGTGTCTAGTAGAGTCTTCTTTATTGTTGTGTCATGCACTACACTTATAAGCAGGAGGCTATAAGGCATTTAGGACTGTCACTCTTTTTTCTTACTTTAGATCATATGGTAGAGCTCAGTTGCAAGAATTCGAACTCCTCTATTTTATTTGTAATATGACGATACCTACATCCAGAAAGACAATTGGTAAGAGGTTGCATGTGGCTGTGGAAGAGTTGAGTCAGAGGAACTCGATTTTTCATGATGCTTATGATGAGTAAATGTAAGGTATAGATCATGTGTGTACTAAGACGTGTAAGCCTTTTGATAAGGAGCTTTATGGCAAGAATATCTATCTACCCCTATGGAGAAAGGCAATGAGAGATTCAGAAAATAGATACAAGTTTCAACAAGTAAAAGAAGCTAGATGAAGAAGGGTACGAGGCGCCCAGTTAATGAAGATTATCAGTATTTACAATTTAGGCAGAGAAATATAACCCTTTTGAGTTACCTTCAACAATAACTGAGGTATGTACAATTGGCCACACCCATCTCATTTATTCCCTATGGGGGCTAACAGAAGTAGTATAAGAGAAGTACGGATATCAGGATCCGGCTGAGGTTAGAGTGACCCATAATGGTTGATGGATTATTTGCTTTAGTTGACATTTTCGAAGGATATTGCAAATGTGCTAATAGATCTCCTTGTGAGACACCCAGATGGTGCACTCTAAAATAGTATAGCTAGATCTAAGTACTACAAAAATAGGCACTAGAAGCCTTGAAAGGGATAAATATTACCTTAGTAAGGGAAGCTAAAAGCAAAAGAATATCCTGTTGAAATTTTCAAAATAAAGTGATAGACAGAAATGTTAGCAGGAAATGAGAAGAGAGTTAATGAACCATTATGAGTAATATGTGATGCATGGATGAAAACGGTAGAAAAAAAATGACAGTATTACAGAGTATATAGTCAAGTGAAGCAAAAGACAAGAGGAGCCAGGCCTTAAGACAACAAAAGAGTATAAGCCATAAAGTCATATCCTCATTTCGAGAAATAAGTTTGTGACTCTAATGCGACTACCAAAAGGGAGAGTTAAACCCCTGAGTAATAGAAATCAGTATGGGCTGGTGAACAAGATAAACTAAACATGAATTAGGGACTAAGTGACTTGATAATAGTCATCATCATGAGAATTTCATATTGCATTCTGGTGATAATAGAATGAACAACAAAAGAAGATTCACGAGAAATTCAGAGAATGGTCATTCAGGAAGACGCTTCCCTAAAGCAAGCAATGTGAGCAAAGTTAAGCTTAAGGGACTGTATGTGCCAGTTACACTAAGTGTCAGCATCGTGAGTAAGGAATTTTGTTATCCTTGGTACAGAATGATTACCACAAGGCGAGTAAGGGTCATCGATGATGTGAAAAGACGCCAAAGATGAAGAGGTAAGCCATCTATAGGTAGGTCATTGTAGCTCCAACTCTTAGTACTCCCCTAAAGGGGGAATATGGAGTGATGTGGCATTAAGTCAAAATTAAGTGGTTCTAGTAACTATGGAATGATAAAGGAAGAATGGGATAAAAATGAGAAAGGAATGAGATTGCACTTATCCAAATCCTACAGATATGCTACGATTCCAGAACATTATGCAAACATGACGTCGAGGAGAGGAAGTAAGAGTTCTTGCCCGGGATGTTATAGATAAATAAAGAGCAAGTGCGAGAGGTAAGTTAAGATAAAGGAAATAACCCAAGAAAGATTACGCGGAATGTTGATAGAGAATGGGGCAACTAATAGTTAGTAGTTGATTCATGAAGAGCCTAGTTATGGCTAGACAAGAGGCTATAGACAAATCAACAGATCGTGCAAGATAAACATAATGAACCCCAACATGGGGAATTTAGTCTCGCAAATACGACATCGTGACCCTTGAGAAATATTCAAATAGGAGTGGCATAGTTAAAGGTACCGTATGAGTGTTACCAAAATAAAAGAGAGTGCCACTGGGAAGACAATCAGAACTTCAGTTCAGAAGTAGTCGCATGAGCACATGAGTGTGGAGGTAAGTAACTAAGGATAATTATAGGTGAGTACGAACATCAAGAATTCCAACGGGTATACGATGTAATAAGCTCGCAGCTTTACAATAGTCAGAGGGTCTCCCCTAGGTACTACAACGAAAGACTAGCTGAGGAAATATTGAAGAAAGCTTCAACCTAAGCATAGTAACTTGAAGAAGAAATGGTCATGTAAAAATAGTCTCACTACAACATTGTATGCACTCTATAAGCAAGTGGCACCTGCCGTGGCTAATGAATGGGAAGTAAAATTAAAAGTAGGATTCAAGATCATATGAGTTGCACGAAAACTCCAGCATGCATGGGAACTAAGATAAGCTAAGTATGCACACAACAAGGGGGCAGAAAGACCAGGAAAAGTAATTGCATACGTTTAAAGAAAACTGAGAAGGAACAAAATGAATTATTCAATCAATGATCTAGAGCTAGTTATGTTATAAACGCACTTAAGATTTCGGAGTATTATCCATGTTTCACATATATTGACATTCATATAGCCGTAGAAGACTCCGATATAAGTTTAAAGAAAGAATTGAGTCTAGGTCATAGACAAAGGATATTCCATAGCGCCCATAAAAGGCTAAAGTAATAACTAATAGCAGGAGCCGCAGACCGAAAGATAGCTTAAGCCAACATAAAGGCTAATCAGAAGGAAGAAGAAACTAAAAAGTTACATCAACAAAGTAAATCAGGAATCTGATTATTGGACCCTGAAAATTATAGACCTCCTGATAGAGAACATTGCAGGATTACTCTTAGTTATCAGAGATACAAGAGAGATAGTACAATAGCCATATTATATAACGGCTCTACGAGAAAGCCAGTTAGAAGAGTACCAGTCTTATAGAAGTCAGTAGGAAGCTCCCACCAGATTGTGTATGCACCATAGGTGCAAGTATTACAATAGAGCTTCAAGTAGTGCATGTAAATTATACCTATGTGGAAGGGAAGTTATGAAAGAGATAGAAGATATAATGCAAGATTTTAAAGCAAGTAAGGTAAAGGTGAACAACGTACGAGATACTCAAGTGTAGAAGGTTGTGAATAATCCATACTCTGAATAGAAGGCTAGAAGCGTTTGGATACTGTATCCAGGAAGGATAGCGGCGTCGTCAGTGGCATATCTTCCAGCCTATGGTTTCTAGGTACCGAGAGATCTAGTCAAGAGAGTAAAGAAGAGTTAGAGACGATGTGATGTCTCGCTTGATGTTCCAGAATAACACAAGGAAATCTATGGTGCAAGCAAGTTGAAGGAAGGTTGCGAGTAATATAAATAGATATGTGTAGGTCGCAAGCTAAAGTATGGTAAAGTGACAAGGTTTTAGGAAGATAAGAGTAAGGATAAGAAAAGACGAGTGAGAAGGTGACGAGAATGGATAAGTCCTCAGGATTAAGCCCATGAAAACAAGAGAGCTAATGGTTTCTCTAAGTTATAGAAATCTCAGTATAGCCTGAATGAACTCAAAGGAGTTTAAGACTAGTAGCATTTAGAAGAGATGGAATGCTGCCCTGGTAGTAGAATGAGGGTGTAATTGTGATAGATGAAGGATGGCGTTTGTCATTGAGTAATGATTTCATGAATTATACAGGACTAAAATACCCACGTAAGGTAAATCACATTGGGATGCTATGAAATATGGTTATGGAAGTATAATAACGCCTCTAGGTGGATCAAGAAAATCACTTCAAATGTTCCTCGATGCAATGTGAGCCCTAGTGATTACGTAAGAGGTTTCAAGTTATTAGTGGTAGATTGTAGATCAATATTAAGGTAAATCAACAATGGATGGAAAAAAGTCACAAAGTATGAAATGCGATTAGGTCTTAAGATGAACAATAGTGATGAAGCATTAAAGGACTTAGATTTATACATATGGGATAAGCAACGAAAGTAACCTGGAGTTTGGTGGCATACCCCAGTAACGATAAATCGAAGTAAGAGTTATGGTATAGTATGACCTACCTAGATGCAGTAGAGTCATGTGGATAGATAACCGGGCCAATGAAATAAGATATAGCAATATTCGTAAGTTCGACAAAGTGCCGAGCGAAGAACTTCAGCATACCTATAGATGTTCAGAGGGACATCTTGTCAAGCTCTGTAAATGTTTACAAAGCAAGGCTTAGATATTGGCTAAAAGTTGGAGGAAAAGGACAGAAGAGTCGCATAGGCGCACATACAAGGACAAAGATGTACCTACTGCATGACAAAAGGTAGCAATAGTTACAAGATTGGAAGGATTCCGACCACAAGTCGTGGTGTGAGAAAGAGGCCTAAAGGGGGGAATGCCCTACCCTTTGGAATTATTCACAGAACAGTTGCCTAGATGGCAAGAAGAGTACTAAAGTATTCGGAAGACATATGTTATGAAAATAATAAGTGCATAGTCAACATTCGAGAACGAATATTCCAAAGGGGGTAATAATGTTACACCCCATATTTTCGTACGTGAAAGTACACCATAAGTAAATTGATGAAGGCTCGAAAATAAGATGTTACATCCCGCATTTTCGTATGTTAAAGTTTCGTCGTACGTTAATCGACGTAAGCTCAGGAATGAGATTATTTTGAGATTATAAGCATTATGCTATTTCAAACAAGTGATGAGTAAATTCGTGAAGGTGAGAGGGCAAACATATCAAAGAAAATGAATTTTCGTCAAAGTTTGACATGTTGGGATAAAATACGATCCGAGCTAAAATATCCGGTATTTATGGACTAGTACCATACAAGGTACCATATGACCATGATAGTAAAGTGTACGAAGTATGTTAAAAGTGAGCAATATTTTAAGTAGTTTGAGATAATTCTTAATTATGTGGATAATTGGTTAATTATTAATTTTAGTGAGAAGTTAACAAATTAATTTAAATTTATGGATAAGTTTAATAGAGTCCATATCCCCACGTGGCAGCAAGGAACATAAGATGCAATGACTCTTGGTCTTTATAGTTTGGTGGCATGTTTAGGGGAATTTTGGATAAATAATCCCCAAAAGTGGGCCCCACACCCACTAAATATAAAAAGCTTCTCTAAGTCACAAAGATGGAGATATTTACAATGATTATGTGATGGATGAAGCTTTAGCAAGAAATTCATATGAAACTATCGCATAATAGCAACGGGAGATGTAATTCTAAGGGAACGCAGTATAATCTTTCTCAACAACATCATGTGGATTGTTCCCTATTTTGATCCTCCATTACATGTTTTGTCACAATCAACATGTGTTGGAGGGATTGCCAAGAGAATCGGTTCATGTATGTTAAGGCTATCCCTTCTTTCCTTTTGGCATGATCTATACGACACAAATGAAACGATCAAATGCATGACTTATTTAAATGGATCTATTTATAGAAGTATCAGAGGTCCATATGTTCTTGAATTCCCATGTGCCTTATTATTACATCTTCTGTTCATGGGTCTCAGAAAAATACGTAAGTTGGAAAAAGTTTACTTTATGATATTAATCAAAGGCATAATAGTCTTATGACACTCCGAAAGATTTTATTGACATATTTCTCATGCATTGCATTCATTTACATTGACCCATGACTAGATGGTGTTATATACGCGTATATATAGGAAAAAGTTATGGCGTTATGTATGCATCACCACCTGATCAGCTGGTATACGTTGCTGATTTGCCCACAGTAGCCGAGATGATATGATGGGATGCCCTCAGAGGCTTGATGATGTAATGAACACATATATCCATGTATGGTATAACATTTACACGCATATGCATGATATTATAATATTAAACAATTAACAGAGCTATTCAGATATACATATTGAGTCTTTTACTCCATGTTTCTCTCGTGTCTATTGTTTACTGATTTTTATTCCTTACATACTCGGTACATTATTTGTACTGACGTTCATTTTGCCTAGGGATGCTGCGTTTCATGCAGGCAGGTCCTGTTAGACAAGTTGAGAGTCCTCCAAGTAGGCTATCAGCTCAGCGGAAGGTGTTGGTGCGTTCCATTTGCTCCGGAGTTTTTTATTTGGTCAGTATGATTAGGACATGTATTGATTGGTATGGCGGGGCTCTGCCCCGACCTTTATGATATTTATGTGCTCTTAGAGGCTTGTAGACAAATGTCATGTATATAAAAGATTATATGGCCTTGTCGGCCTATGTTCAGTGTACGAGTGATTATTTTGGCCTTATAGGCCTGTACATTATATGTATATGTCAGTATATCAGGCTAGGTCATTTTATGTCGAGTGTTCTATCATATTTTATTCTTGTTACCTCATACGGCCCTTCTGGCCCATTTACCTATGTTGATATAATGAGAAAGATACGTTATGTTGGTACTCGGTTGAGTAAGAGGCACAGGTGCCCATCGCGGCCCATCGGGTTGGGTCGTGACAAGTTACTTGGTCACCAAGATTGGTTACTTGTCCATCAAGACTAGTTACTTGGTCACCAAGCAACTCTATTATAAATAGGAGACTTCTCTACTCATTTGTATATCATAATGAAGAAAAGTTTATTAATTATCTCCTTCTAAATTCCTCTTGTGTTACTTTATTTTATATTATTTCATAACACGTTATCATCACGAGACTCTACCATCTCAAGAAACTCTTTGAGAAAACTAAGGTATAATTTTTTCTCCTATTTTAATTATGATTGAAATTATGAAAAGAAAGTTCGTTGCCCTTGAAATTTTGGGCAATAACTATATGTCATGGGTGTTGGATGTTGTAAACCATTTAGAAGCTATGGGTCTTGGAGACGCCATTAAAGATAAAATAAAGCATCTACCCATGACTGTGCTAAGGCCTTGATTTTCTTGCACTATCACCTTGATGAAGGGTTGAAAATAGAATATTTTACAGTCAAAGATCTACTTGTTTTGTGAAATGGCTTAAAGAAAAGATATGACAACTTAAAGTTGGTCACACTTCCATAAGGCACGATATGATTGGGCTCATATGAGATTCCAAGACTTTAAGTCTATTTCTAAATATAATTTTGCGATGTTTAGAATTACTTCAAAATTGAAACTCTGTGGAGACAATATCACTGACTATGATATGCTTGAAAAAACGTTCACAACGTTTCATGCCTCCAATATGGTCCTGCAACAGCAGTACAGAGAGAAAGATTTCAAGAAGTACTTTGAGTTGATTTTTCTTTTCCTTGTGGTTGAACGAAATAATGACTTGCTCGTGATAAATCACGATAATCGATCCACTGGGTCTACACCTTTTCCTGAAGTGGATGAGGTGTATTCCCATTATGCTAAGCATGGAAAAAGTCGTGGCCTTGTTCGTGGTCGTGCCGTAGCCAAGGAAGAAATTTTCCAGGTGTTAATCATCCCCAAAATAAATAACCACCAAAAGTGAAAAGGGAAAAATGAGAAGCCAAAGGCAATGGGTTCTGAAATTGAATGCTATCTTTGTAGTGGAAAAGGGCATTGGACAAATATTTGTCGTACACCAAAACATTTGGTTGAGCTTTATCAAGCATCTCTAAAGAATAAAGGCCCAGAATCCAATTTTGTCTCTGACAATGAATTTTACATCACCCACTTGGATGTGACAGACTTCTTTGAGTACCTAATGGAAAAATAGACCACTTGATCGGTAATGGATCGGTGGTTAAAGATGATTGAGTAGTTTAGTTTTTATTTTTGTCTATTTATAGTAGTTCATGAATAAAAATCATATAATCATAGTTGTTTATATGAGTAGTAGTTATTAACATCAATTAGTATCATAATCAAAGTTGCTCAAAGTTGCATTAAAAAGTCATTATTGAATCATTAATTTAACTTTATTTCTTTTCCCCTTTTCTCTGAAAATACTAATGTTTATTCTTATATTTATTTTGTATGTCAAATCATAGGAAGCAAATATGGATACCTCACAAAGCAAACTTGAATCAAAGTTCAATTGTAGAATATTTGTTTAATTGATTCATATACGACACATACAATATTCAAATAAAAGAAATATTTCTCTCATTTAAGTATGCGTAAGGCAGATGTTACTACAATTTTTGGTTGTAGTAATCTAATTGAAGGATCCGGAAGAGCTACTATAACTCTGCCTAGTGGAACAATACTTATCATAGATAATGCAATATTCTCCTCCAAATCCAAGAGGAACTTGTTGGGTTTTAAAGATATCCACCGAAATAGATATCATATTGAGAAAATAGATGAGAATAATCTTGAATATCTCATTATTACCAAGAATGTCTCTGGCCAGAAAAGGGTTATTAAGAATTTCCCATCTTTATCTTGTGGCTACATTGGACAAGGATTAGTGTAATTGAGGCACATTCTATTGTAAACCAAAAGGTTACTGATCCCAATATTTTTGTAATTTGGCATGATCGATTAGGACATCCTGGATCAATTATGATGAAACGAATTATAGAGAACTCAAATGGGCATCCATTAAAGAATTTAAAGATTCTTTTAAATAATGGATTTTCATGCACTTTTTGTTATCAAGACAAGTTAATTATTAGACCATCACCAACAAAGGTTGGGATTGAGTCCCCTGCATTTTTGGAACTGGACCTATTCATCCACCTAATGGGCCATTTATAATTTATGGTCTTAATAGATGCATCTTCCAGATGGTCCCATGTGTGCCTATTGTCATATCGCAACCTGACATTTGCAAAATTAATGACACAAATAATTCGATTACGAGCACAATTCCTCAATAATCCAATTAAGTCTATTAGACTTGATAATGTTGCGAAGTTTTCATCCCTAATACTTAATGATTATTTCTTATCAATTGGGATAAAAGTGGAACATCATGTAGCTCATGTTCACACTCAAAATGGCCTTGCAGAGTACTTGATTAAACATCTGCAATTGATAGCAAGACCGTTACTCATGAAAACGAGGTTACACACTTCTGTTTGGGGTCATGCTATTTTGCATACAACAATGCTAGTTCGTCTCAGACCGAAAAAATATCATAAATATTCCATGGTGCAATTCATTTTGGGTTATAAACCTAATATATCCCATTTAAGAATTTTTAGGTGTGTAGTATATGTGGCTATAGCACAGCCATATCGCACCAAGATGGGTCCCCTAAGAAGGTTAGGAATATATGTTGGGTTTGAATCGCCCTCCATTATTCGCTACTTAAAACATTAACGGGAGATTTGTTCACTACTCGATTTGCAGATTGTCGATTCGATGAGACATTTTCCCTAAAATTAGGGGGAAAATGGTGAAACCAAATGAGAAATTTTGTGGAAAAATCCATCATTATCTCCTCTTGATCCACGTGCCTCTATTTATAAAAAGAGGTGCAAAAGATTATCCATTTGCATAAAATAGCAAATCAAATGCCAGATGCATTTACAAATCTAAAAAGGATAACGAAATCACATATCCCCACAGGGAATATTCCAATCCATATTGATGTCCCTATGGACAATCTTCTAGTGTCATAGCTAATGAGTCAAAAGCACGCCTAAAGCATGACAGACCATTGGGTTCTAAGGATCGAAATCCTAGAAGAAGAAAAATAAATTATCAAGGTGACACTATGAATGAGTCTCATAAAGAAACCCGTGATTTAACCAATCCTGAGATTCATGAGGAAATCAATGAGCCTGAGACTCAAGAAAATAAGGAACTATCAATAAACCCAATCGATATTGAGACAAATTTGAATCAATTGGATATAGTGGTGGATTATGTCTTTGCATATAATGTTGCGTCTAGCATTATGCAAGATAGTGAGGATCTTGAACCTCAATCTGTTGGATAATATCGACAAAGACGTGATTGGCCAAAATGTCAAGAAGCAATCCAATCTGAGTTGGATTCACTTGCGGAACGTAAAGTTTTTAGGCCTTTTGTTCAAACACATAAAGGTGTTAAGCCTGTTGACTATAAATAGGTCTTTGTACGTAAGAGAAATGAGAAAAATAAGGTACAAAGATATAAGGCACTCCTTGTTGCACAAGAATTTTCACAAAGACCTGGTGTCGATTATGAAGAGACATATTCACCCGTTATGGATGCAATAACATTTCGTTATCTCATTAGTTTTATTGTCCAAGAAAAGATTAACATGAATTTAATGGATGTGGTTACCACCTACCTTTATAGCTCACTTTATAATCAGATATGTTGGGAAGCATGTCGGACTAAATGAAGGATATAATAATTTCAAGAGAAAAATAATAAAAACTCTCAAACCAAGACAAGACATGATTTATGTAGTTCGATAATTTTTAGCTACTCCACGGCCACACAAAGAATAGCTCTTTATTGATGTTGAGAGAGAAAGAATAATATTTGTGAGGGATGATTTTACAAAAGAGAATGGGGTTACTTATTTATAGGTAGAACGTCTGTTGAAAGAAATTTTTTAGGGAATATGGATATGAAGAAAACGACACTGCAAATTGAGCGTCGAATTCTTCTTTCACATTTGCAGTCATTTTCACTCTCATTATTCCTTTAATTCATTGTCTGTTTCATATGTCTTTTTCTTCTCTCTTTTATGTCTGATTTCTTCTTATTTCATTGACTTTTCTTTTGTTTCTTTCTTTTACCAAGAAAAGGGTTTGTTCCCATCAATCTCCCCTCAAACCCATGATACATCAAGAAAGAAAATTTTAATAAAATATTTGCTATTCTATGATGGCGCCTTCACATTATCAATCTTGAAGGCTAACTGAGGTAGTGTACAACCTAAATTTGTCAACACCGACAACTTTGGTCAACATATCTGACGGGTTCTTCGATCCTGGTATCTTCTGCAGGGAAAGAGTTCCTTCACTTATCAACTCTCGAATATGATGATACCTTAGCTAGATGTGCTTTGATCTTGCATGAAATACTAAATTCTTGGTAAGATGAATTGCACTTTGACTATTGCTAAAGAGCTCACAATTGTCCTGCTCTTTACCTAGCTCTTTAAGAAAGTACTTGAGCCAGATCATCTTTTTTTCTAGCTTATGAGATTGCCATATACTCTACTTCTATGGTAGATAGAGCAACACTTTTATGAAGTCTGAACGTCCAGCTAACAGCAGTACCACCCAAGGTGAACACGTAGCCTGTGGTACTTTTTTGACTATCCAGATCGCGGCCTAAATTTGCATCAGCAAAACCTTGTAAGATAATATTGCTCTTTTTAAAACAAAGTGTCGTACCTGTGGTGCTCTTGAGATATAACAATATCCATTTTACACTTTCCCAATGCTCCTTTCCTAGATCTGACATGTATCTACTGATAACTCTAACTGCATGGGCTATGTCAGGTCTAGTACAAACCATAACATACATCAAACTTCCTACTGTCGAAGCATATGGAACTTTGGGCATGTACTTCCTTTCTTCATTTGTCTTAGGTGATTGGTCCCTCGATAGATTAAGATGGCTTTCGAGTAGAGTGCTTCTGGTCTTTGCATACCCACATATCAATGTGTATAATAAGTCATGAATGACGTGATACTATATAGTGTCACATCTTCTTTTTTACCTACACCCCCGAAAAAGGGTATAAGGGAGTTTTTCCAATTAAAGTGACAATCGAAACGGGATTGTTTATATTAAGAAATTCAGAGTCGCCACTTGGGAGATTTATGGTGTCCTAAGTCACCGGTTAAATCCCGAATCAAGGAGAAGATTGACTCTGTTTTACAGTCCGCGAACCAGAAATCGGGTAAGGAATTCTGTTAACCCGGGAGAAGGTATTAGGCATTACCGAGTTCCGTGGTTCTAGCACGATCGCTCAACTGCTATAATTGGCATAATTATCTGATTTTAAGATGTTTTGAACCTATGTGCATTTTAACCTTAAAACCACTTTTATTCATTTTAATGAAGATTTAACGTCGTCTAAAACATGTCTTTGGATTGTACCACATGAAATGCACCCGCAATCCGAAACACATTTTATTTAACATTGTTGAGATTTGGATTTGGGTCACATGAAATGCACACTTGAGTTTAGGAAGGTAATGTTATTAAAATAACGCGCCTAAAATAATTACGCGTTTTTAACTTTGCGAGGGCCATGAAAATTTGCTAAATGGCGCGCCTCGAATTCTAAGGATTAAACAAGATTAATTAAATGAGGGCCATGCATTTTGAGATTTTGTTGGACGCGGCACACCGCAATTTTTTTTTAAAGGGAATTCAAACTAAATTTCGGAGGGCCATAAACTATTTTTGTTATTTAACATGGCTCACCTCCACTAATTAAATAAGGAATTTTGAAGGATTCTAATAATTATTTTAACCAAAAGGTTCTACCCGGCTAATTTACTAAAGCACATCGTATTAATGAATCAAATACTAAAAAGGGAAACTACTTCGAACATGCAACTGAACAAACCCCTTTGAAAAGTGCCTTTCAGCTTTGGGCTCAAGGTAAGCCCAATTCATAACTTGGATTTATGGGATTGAGTTGCCTGACTCAAACTTTGGATTTAAAAATATTCAGCACACATTAAAAGGAATCTAGATCTCCTACAGCTCTTTTTATATCACGCACTTCGAATCCAATCCGCTCTCACGATGATCCAATAATCAATGGATGAGTTGTTGGGCCCTAAAGACCAGCCCAGCTAAACAAATTATCTTTGCAAATGATTTCAAGCTTCAAAGCTCGATGGGCCCAAAACCTGGAAGGACAAGGCTAAGGACCCGGACTCGACATCGAGTCCTTACTACAACAGACGACCTTTTGCATTTAATCATAATCAACAGCCCTTTCTAATACTAACATTAATCAATCCGAAATAACAATTAAATTCATGCATCATCTTCACTATTCTAATTTGGTAACTAACGAACGTTTTGTGTAATCTAAAATTACCAACGCATTGTGGAATACAGAATCAACTACTCTTCTAACAATAATAAAAAAATTGAAGAATTAAAACAAATAGGAATCATTAGCCGTTAAATACCATTCCATTTACATTTTGACATGAGTCTCATTACTCATAGCATAGCTTTATTCTAAACATGCTAAAATAAGAGAGTGAATCAATGAGTCAAATGGGAAAGTGAACAAAAGAGACATATAATGAAACAAAAATCTTTATTTTCTACCTCAAAACATCACATGAGTCAATGAAACAACAACAACAGTAAACAACAGGAGCAGTAACTCAGCAGGAATCAACTCGAACCAACAATAAAATAGTATTTTCCAAACAATAAACCCAAACCAGCTTTTACAATATCTAAAATTCAACTCATTTTTAGCCCAGAATCAGCTTTCAAAACCAGATTAAACTATCCTCAAACCCATGTGAATCAGAGATGCTTCAGAAATTTGAAACCTCAGGAATTATAGAAAGTAATTTAATGGAACAGTAGTTTTCTATCCAAAATCTTAGCCGTTTTTTATTTTTAGACTTTTATGCTCTATTTTTTTCTTTTTTAAAAAGTCCCCCTTAAATGCCAAGTAGATATGCCTTTATAGGCAAGGCATTAGGGCAGCCCTTAGGAACTAGTTTTGCATTTTGCCCCTTTTTTAGTTTTTATATTAGCTCAAATACCCCTAAGTAGTTTTTAGAATTTCAAAAAAATCCCCAATCCCGCTTCCAAGAAGCTTCCCAAGCAGTTACAAAAATGATTCCTTACCTACACTTCCCAAATTAACCCCTGCAACCCCTGAAATTACCCCTGAACCCAAACGGGTCATGGGTCAATTTTGACCCAACTGTTTCAATTCTAAATATGGGCTAACCCCTTTCCTTTGGACCCAAGTCCATTTCAATAATTCAAATAGAGAAGTCTAGAGGGCAGACAAACGGACTAGTATTGAAATCAGATGGACTTTTGTACTAATGCTCCCATTACAACCCAAAATTTAGAAATAAGGAAATTAAGCAACAACTAAACTAATGAATCCAACCAACCTAAAAGGGAAAACATCAATTAACTTCAAAACTGAACTAAGAAAAACCATGCAAAGATGATTTTTGAGAAAACGGAATGAAAGAAAAAAAATAAAATAAAAGAAGATAACAATACAAACAATGGAAAAGAAAAAGCCGGGAATACCTACCAAATTGAACGGACAACCGACTTGGACCGATCTTTGAGGACTCTTCAAATTTTGGCCGAAATAGACCCTAATTGGGTGTTCTCGACTGAAAACATGCGATTAAGGTCAAATTCGACCTTAAATTCCCAACCCTCTTGCCGATTTAATTTTCTGGGGTTTTAGGGTTCACTCTCGATCTAATATTCGAGGAGTTCTGGGGGAATTTGAAGACAACAGAGTGGGGATTTGAGATGAGGGGAGTGAGGTGGTTCTAGGTTGTAATTTTGGGGCCGATTGGTGGTCGGTCGCCGCCGTAGGCGATTTCCGGCGGGTGGTTGACGGTGGCGATTTAGAGAGACGAAGGGGTCTCTGGGAGTGCAAGGTGAGAGATGAAATTGGGGGGGGGGTAGGCGTTTGGACATATAAATATTAAAAGGACCCTTACTTTCGGACCGCCCGATTAAATAAAATCAACGGTCCAGATCGAGGGGCCTTCAAACGGGGTCGTTTGGTCGATGAAGGGACTAGACCAGGTATGGAGTGGGTTTTGGGTAGGGTCTGGGCGGGTATTTGGGAATTTTAATTGGGCTGGGGGAAAATGAATTGATTTTGGCCCAAAACAGAATTTTCCTCTTCTATTTCCTTTTCCTTTTCAATTCTTTTTTTTTCTCTTTAATTTCTTTGTAAATTAAAATTAAAAAAAATAAACCTAAATATATTCCTAATCTAAATTTTCTAATCAAATTAATTATTACAAACAATACTTACTACTATTAATTAAAACAAAATTAAAGGAAAACTACCAAAATATAAGAATTAAAAAGCAAAAATAAACTATTTTTGTGATTTTTCCAATTCTTATAAAACAACTAATTTACTACTTAATTCGAAAAAGCAAAGTTAAATCCTAAATGCAAATGCAACATATTTTTTATTTTTTATTAATTAAATAAAATAACATGCACAGACAAATGCAGAAAATACCACAAAAATCCACAAAATTGCAAACAATGAGAAAAATTATTTTGTTTTGAATTTGTGGGAGTAATTCGTATAGGGCAAAAATCACGTGCTCACAGCTGCCCCTCTTTGCTCGGAAACACGAAGAGTTTTCGTGCAAAGATAAAGTAAGCATATACAAGCGATTTTTGCCCGTTTGAATACTCCGTGAGAAGCATTTTTGAAAGGTTTGACCGCACCCTGCCTCCGAGGTTGCCTACATATCCTTGGCTATAAAGGAATCAGGTCAGTGTAGTTCGGGAAGTTTCGGTAGCTGGACTACCATGAAGCTGTGATTCCACTGTTGTTGTTGCTGCTTACTGAACTCCTTATTACACCATGACAAAATAAAAAGAAGCTAGACTAAACTATGATCTATGAATTACAAAAGCCCTATCTATATCTTCAAACTTGATCTTGTGATTCTTGTTGCCTTATTGACTTATATTCTCCCGGTGAAGTCCCTTTGTTGCTGACTTGAATTGTAATTTGAGATGCTTTCCCTTTTCTTCAGGTGGATGCCCGATTGCCAAAACTTGAAATGTATTCCCGTGCTCTCCAGGTGGGCGCCTGATTGTTGAACTTGAAC
This sequence comes from Nicotiana sylvestris, assembly GCF_000393655.2. Lineage (NCBI taxonomy): Eukaryota > Viridiplantae > Streptophyta > Magnoliopsida > Solanales > Solanaceae > Nicotiana > Nicotiana sylvestris. The sequence goes on from NC_091062.1 coordinate 33,059,277, forward strand.
TGTATTCCCGTGCTCTCCAGGTGGGCTCCTGATTACTGAACTTGAATTGTATTCTCGTGCTCTCCATGTGGGAGCCTGACTGTCGAACTTGAACTGTATTCCTATGCTCTCCAGGTGGGCGCCTGATTTCTGAACTTGAATTGTATTCCCGTGCTCTCCAGGTGGGCTCCTGATTGCTGAACTTGAACTGTATTCTCGTGCTCTCCAGGTGGGCGCCTGATTGCTGAACTTGAATTGTATTCCCGTGCTCTCTAGGTGGGCGCCTGATTTCTGAACTTGAATTGTATCTCCCTATTCTCCAAGTGGGTACCTGATTTCAACAAAAATAAACAAAACAAAAAAAATTTCTACCCAAGTTTGGTAGCTGGGCACATATGTGAATGTTAAATTGAATCATATTACCAAATATTACTAAGAATTTGAAAGCTAGATCCCGTTATCCAGGAGGGTCCTGACAGCTCCTAGTTAAACGATAGTTTTAAATCTAAATTATATCTCCTAAAGGTATTACTTTCTCTACATCTTGTTATCTAAGCCGATCTTAAAACTACACCCCATTATCCAGGAGGGTCCTGACAACTCTTAATTAAACAACAATTTTAAATCTAAATTATATCTTCTGAAGGTATTACTTCCGCTACATCTTGTTATCTAAGAAAGTATTAAAGCTACATCCCATTATCGAGGAAGGTCCTAAAAATCAAAAGTCAAGTTTTATCTTAAGAGTGACTAGTTTACGGCTAAATTATATTACCCTACACCAGAACTTACGCTAAATTTTGTTATCTAATGGAAATCTTAAAGCTAAGTTCCATTATTCAGGAGGGTCCTGACAATTTCGAATTGAGTCCTATCCTAAGAATGAAAACTTCAAAGACAACTTATATTTCTTTGGGGTAAGACTTATGCTAGATCTTGTACTCATGCATGTTTAAATTTTAAATTGGATCCCATTTTCTAGGAGGGTCCTGAAAATCAAAATCAAACCTATCTGGTGCTTGTTTTTCCCCTACGGAGGGTTTCCCCGAACAATCGAAACCTTCTGCCCCTGTTTCAATCAAAGAAAAATCTTGTCAGTTTTAAATATGGTGGTTAGTTGATGACATTCTTGATGAAGGTTTTCCTGTTGTCGTGTTTTGTTTTGACTAGCTCCTCCGAACTGGCCAAGAACCGCTTGACTTCCTGACTGACTTTCAACCCATAAGACCTTGGATGAACCCGAGTGTTCTATACCCAAACTGTTGTTTTATATCTCTGACCCCTTTATCTAAACCGTTGCATCTCCCATGAAGTTACTAAATCATTTCACCGATGGAACTTATACTGACACTTTATGTCCCACTTTGCATCATACTATCCTTGTTATGCTTTGCCACACTGTGCTTTGTGCAATCTTGGAATTTGGTAGTGAGCTTTGAAATTCTTTCTTATTTGCTTAAACAAGATTGACATTGAAACATCTTAGAGAAATAAAACCCAAAAGAAATGAAATGCAATGACTTTGAGAATTAAGGATAAGAAGAATCCAACACTGGATGACTGCTAAAACGGAAAAAGAAAAGAGACTTATCTGAGTGGAACAGCTGGTACCAATGATCATGACATGCACTTCGGATTAATCGGCCCAATATGTCCAACCAATCAACTTTCAGTTGCCATACTTTGTTGCCCCGGAGTTTCTATAACCTGACTTCTTCGCCAAAACCTTGACCTTGTTCGGCCTGCGGTGCCCTGAAGGGTTTTTACCAACAAGCCTCTCTCATTCATCTCTCAACTCACTTTCGCCTTACGGTGCCCGTGAGAGTTTTCACCAATAAGACTCTCTCATTTTTGATTTCTCTCAGCTCCGTCGCCTTATGGTTCCCATGAGGGTTTTCACCAATAAGACTCTCTCATTTTCATTATTTTTCCTGCTTGGACCAGAGTGTTGCCCCTAATATGAATAACCTCCACTTGCTTGACTTGAAATTTCTCGAAGACTGATCGGAAGGTCTTTCTTTGGACCGTAATGTGAGCTTTTGGATAGAGTTAGAAAGAAAGGGTATCAAAGGCTCAAAATAATTCAAATGAGTTCAAAATTACAACTTTTTGAATCAGATTTCTTGCAACAACCACAACTTCTGCCCCAATTTCTTTGCTTGGGGACTTTTGGGATTTTATTTTGATGGGACCGAACCGTGAGGATGCCTACATATCCTTAAAAGGAATCAGGTCGAACGTAGTTCATGTCATAGAAATTATTTTGCTGTTGTGATTTTCTCTTATCTCTTTCTTTTCGTTCTCTCTTTTTCTTTCTTTTTCTTTTTGTTGTTTTGTTGGTCTTTTTTTTTCTTTTTCTCTTTTCCTTTTCTTCTTTTTTTTTTCTTTTTTTTTCTTTTACTTATCTTTCACGCTTGTATTTCTGATCTCTGCTATTGATTCCGAAAGAGGGATATGAAAGAAAATAAATAGGGCTCAAAGGGGGTAACAAAGGATAAAGTATTTAGATAGCAGAACAAAATGCCTTCATCATTCCAATCTTTAAAATATGCCAAGTACAAACAAATACAATTTAACCAAAGAAAATTATACATAGTATCTCTTGACCGCATCGGAATTGATGGCCATCTCTACACACTTGCCTTCTATATCTGTTAAATACAAAGCACCATTTGACAACACTCTAGTTACGATGAACGGCCCCTGCCAATTTGGGGCGAACTTGCCTTTGGCTTCAGCCTGATGTGGAAGGATACGTCTCAACACTTGCTGACCCACTTCAAACTTCCGCGGACGCACCTTTTTATTATATGCTCTTGCCATTCTCTGTTGATACAACTGGCCATGACACACTGCTGCCAATCTTTTCTCATCGATCAGGCTCAATTGTTCCAGACGGGTTTTGACCCACTCATCATCATCGATTTTAGCCTCCGCGAGAATTCGAGGGGATGGGATTTCCACTTCTGCAGGTATCACTGCTTCGGTGCCATACACCAGCAAATAAGGAGTCGACCCTACTAAAGTACGAATAGTAGTGCGATAACCCAGCAATGCAAAAGGCAGCTTTTCATGCAACTGTGTAGAACCCTCCACCATTTTCCGAAGTATCTTCTTTATATTCTTGTTGGCCGCTCAAATGCTCCGTTTGCCTTAGGGCGGTAAGGGGTGGAATTGCGATGTGTAATCTTGAACTGCTGACATACCTCTTTCATCAAATGACTATTGAGATTAGCCCTATTGTCTGTAATGATCACCTTTGGTATCCCAAACCGACAAATGATATTTGAGTGCACAAAATCAATCACCGCTTTCTTGGTTACAGACTTGAACGTTTTAGCCTCCACCCACTTGGTAAAATAGTCGATGACCACTAGAATTAACCTGTGCCCATTGGACGGTGCTGGCTTGATTGGTCCAATGACATCCATGCCCCACGCAACAAAAGGCCATGGTTCAGACATTGTGTGCAATTCAGATGGTGGAGAATGAATCAAATCTCCGTGCACTTGGCACTGATGACACTTGCGCACAAAATTGATACAATCTCACTCCATAGTAAACCAATAATAACCTGCTCGGAGAATCTTCTGTGCCAGCACATACCCACTCATATGCGGTCCACAGACTCCAGAATGTACTTCAATCATGATAGTTGTGGCCTGTCTAGCATCTATGCATCTCAACAATCCAAGATCCGGAGTCCTTTTGTACAAAACCCCTCCGCTGAAGAAAAATCCGCTTGCCAAACGCCGAATTGTTCTCTTTTGATCACCTGTGGCTTGTACCGGATATACCCCCATCCTGATATATTCCTTGATATCGTGAAACCAAGGCTCACCATCAAGTTCTTTTTCTACCACATTGCAGTAAGTATGCTGATCGTGGACCTGAATATGCAACGGGTCAACATAGGCCTTATCTGGATGGTGTAACATTGACGTCAAGGTAGCTAAAGCGTCAACAACCTCATTATGAATCCTTGGAATATGCCTGAACTCTACTGCCCGAAACCGTTAACAAAGATTATGTAAACATTACCGGTACGGTATAAGTTTTAAATCCCTTATTTCCCATTCCCCTTGGATTTGGTGCACCAGAAGGTCTGAGTCTCCCAAGACCAAGACTTCCTGGACACCCATGTCCGCAGCCAACCTCAAACCCAAAATGCATGCCTCGTACTCAGCCATGTTGTTAGTGCAATGTAAACGAAGTTGAGCCGTAACAGGGTAGTGATGCCTTGTTTCAGAAATAAGTACAGCCCCTATCTCGACGCCTTTCATGTTGGCAGCTCCATCAAAGAAGAGTTTCCAACCTGGCTGTCCAACTAGTCCCAACTCATCAATGTGCATTACCTCTTCATCAAGGAAGTAAGTCTTCAACTGCTCCTATTCTTCATCCACCAGATTCTCGGCCAAATAGTCGGCAAATACTTGGGCTTTCATCGCAGTCTGGGTCACATAGACGATGTCAAATTTTGTGAGCAAGATCTGCCACTTTGCGAGCCTCCCTGTTGGCATAGGCTTCTGAAAGATATACTTTAACGGATCCAAACGAGAGATGAGGTAAGTAGTGTAAGATGACAAATAGTGCTTCAACTTTTGTGCTACCCAAATTAGGGCGCAACATGTCCTCTCAAGGTGAGTGTACTTAACCTCATAAGATGTGAACTTCTTGCTGAGATAATAAATGGTCTGCTCCTTCCTGCCGATGATATCATGCTGACCCAACACACAACCAAATGAATTGTCCAAGACCGTCAAATACAGAATCAAAGGTCTCCCCGGTTCTGGTGGCACCAACACATGTAGGTTTGACAAGTACCCCTTTATCTTATCAAATGCTTCTTGACACTCATCTGTCCATTTGACCGCAACATCCTTCTTCAACAATTTGAAGATAGGCTCACAAGTTGTCGTAAGCTGAGCAATGAACCTACTGATGTAATTCAACCTCCCTAATAAACTCATCACCTCAGTTTTATTCCTTGGGGTGTCAATTCTTGGATAGCTTTGATTTTTGATGGGTCCAATTCAATACCTCGATGGTTGAGTATAAATCCCAACAATTTTTCAGATGGCACACCAAATGCGCATTTTGCAGGATTGAGCTTAAGATTGTACTTACGAAGCCTTTGGAAGAATTTTCTCAAATCTTTGACATGATCAGACTGTTTTCTAGACTTTATGATTACATCATCCACGTAAACCTCGATCTCCTTGTGTATCATGTCGTGGAATATGGTTGTAATTGCCCTCAAGTAAGTTGCCCCAGCATTTTTCAAACCGAAAGGCATGACCCTGTAGCAATATGTTCCCCATGGTGTGATGAATGCCGTCTTCTACGCATCTTTCTCATCCATTAAGATTTGATGATAGCCCGCATAACAGTCCACAAAAGACCCAAGCTCATGTTTGGCGCAATTGTCAATCAGAATATGGATATTTGGCAGTGGGAAGTTGTCATTGGGACTTGCCTTGTTGAGATCACAATAATCAACACACACCTGGTCTTGCCATCCTTCTTTGGCACATGTACTACATTGGCTAACCAAATGGGATACCGAGTGACCTGAATGACTTTTGCATCGAACTGCTTGGTAACCTCTTCTTTGATCTTCACACTTATATCAGTTTTAAATTTCCTCAGCTTCTGCTTGACAGGAGGGAATGCCGGGTCAATGGGCAATTTGTGAACCACCAAGTTAGTGCTTAAACCCAGCATATCGTCATATGACCATGCAAAAATATCTTTGTATTCAAACAACGCTTTAATTATCTTCTCCCTGAGTTGAGGTTCAAGATGGACACTTATCTTAGTTTCTCTGATATTATCTGGGTCCCCTAAATTGATTGCTTCTGTATCACTCAGGTTAGGCTTGAGTTTTTCTTCAAAATGGCTTAATTCTTTACTAATCTCTTCAAAGTCCTCATCCTCATCATACTCCGATTCATCATCACACTCTATTTCTTGAATTACTATTTCAGAATTAGATTGGTTTTTAAGACTGAGCCAGAGAATTTCATGCATGTCATGCCATTGAAACCGGCATAAAAAGAACTGTACAAGGAAGAAAAGAAAAACAAAATAAAACTATCACGAAAGAAGAAAAATGGAAATTTCATTTCATTGAAATTAACGATAACAAGGTTTATACATCCAAATGGACGAAACATAGAATCTGAATTACAACCTGGAATAATCCAGATAAACTGAAAGAAAATCAAAGTAAACTACCAAAACTCCTTCCTGTGGGGAGAGGAGTAGCTTCCCAATTGTTAATCTTTGCACTGGGCCCAACAAATTGCACATCCGCCTTGCTAGAACCCTCTCCAGCTTCCACCATGTTCACATCGGCGAATAACCTCTCGAACCTTTCAATGAACTTTTTATCAGGACCACCCACAGAACTGGGAACTGTTTTTACTGGGCGTTTCTTGGTGCCAGGCCTGACAAATGATCTGGAGAGCCATGGGATGGGCTTTGGGAGGACCTAGGCTCTCTGTTTCAACTTTCTAGCTCTTTTTATATCCGCAACTATGGGCTTGAACCCCAAACCAAATGTATCCAAGTTTTTGGGGAGAGACACCAGCTGTACGATACCTTGCAGAGATGCACCCAAACCCTTGCCTAGTACAAAACCAATTTTTAATATTTCAATGGCTACTATGACTGATGCAGCAGCTACCCTCGGAATTGGGACGCACTTCCCTTCTAGAATTTTCTCTACCGACACCGTGTCAAAAACTTGGTAGACCCAAGGACCCTTATTGTCTTCAACCTCAATGAACGGAACAATGGCATCACCGGGAGCACACAAATTATCCTCGCCGTGCACAACAGTTTCCTGTCTATCCTATTTAAACTTTACCATCTGATGCAGTGTAGACATGACTGCTTTAGCAGCATGAATCCAGGGTCGACCCAATAGCAGATTATAAGAAACAGCCACATCAAGCACCTGGAATTCCATGGTAAATTCAACTGGTCCGATTGTCAGCTCGAGCACTATGTCACCGACTGAATCTTTCCCTCCACCGTCGAATCCCCGAACGCAGATACTGTTCTTGTGAATTCTTTCATCATCCACTTTCAACTTGTTCAGAGTGGAGAGAGGGCAAATATTCGCACTAGAACCATTGTCGATCAATACTCGAGTAACCATGGAATCTTCACACTTCACCGTAAGATAGAGGGCTCTATTGTGCTCAGTGCCCTCCACGGGAAACTCATCATCAGAAAAAGTGACTTTGTTTACCTCAAATATCTTGTTAGCTATCTTTTCCAAGTGGTTTGCAAAGATTTTGCCAGGAACGTGGGACTCATTCAGGATTTTCATCAAAGCCCGACGGTGCTCGTCTGAATGGATCAATAATGACAATAGTGAAATCTGAGCATGTGTCCTCCTCAACTTCTCCACAATGGAATAGTCCTGCATTTTCATCTTTCTCAAGAATTCCTCTTCTTCTTCCTCGGTCACAGCTTTCTTCACTAGCACCGGGTTATCTTTGGAGATCTTAGCTTTTCTCAACTCTTCGGGGGCAAAGCATCTTCCCGATCGCATCAAACCATGGGTCTCGCAAACTTCTTCTTTAACCTCTTTCCCCTTGTAAGTCACTGTCACTCGTTCATAATTCCACGGGACCGCCTTGCTGTTGACTATCGGTAATTGAGTTACCGACTTGATAATGACAGGATCTGTGTGGGCACCCTCCACAATTACAACAGGCTTGTTCGCCACTCCTGGCACAACTACTTTTGCTCTTTCTTGTTTTACTGCCACATCACTTGGGGTCCCCTTCTTGACTACTGCAGATGGTTCACTATTTGCCCCGCTCAACCTGATCACTAATTTCTCACTTGTTGGATTTTCAACCGGCCTGACTTCACTGGATCGAATTATCATGACGGTCTGTGAAGGCTTCTTAGGCTCCCCTCCCCTATGCACTATCTCGATAATATTTGTCTCATGATGGGCCGACAATGGATTCTGGTTGATATTAGGCACCTCCGGAGCTTGGACCTCAATCCGATTAGTATCAATGAGCTCTTGAATAACTGTTTTTAATTGCCAGCATTTCTCTGTGTCGTGACCCGGAGCACCGGAACAAAATTCGCAACTCACATAGTGATCAAGATTCCTCGGGGGAAGATTTGGCAGTTTTGGCTCGATCGGACTCAGCATACCCAATTATCGCAACTTGTGGAATAAACTGGTATAGGATTCTCCCAATGGAATGAAGGTTTTCTTCTTCTACAACCTCTCATTCTTAAATGCTTGGTTGGGCTGGAAACCTAATCCGGGAGGTTTCGGTAGGCTCTTGGGGGTGGATAGGCATTTTGTGGAGCTGAGTATGTATTTTGTGGGACTGGCGCACGCCATTATGCGTGGGCTAGAGGTTGGTTGTATGCTTGGGCATGGTGGACAGAAAAATGGGGGTCTGGTAGTGGGTAGTAGTGTTTGGTGGGCCATACGGGGTATGGGGTAGGTTTGGTGGTGGGGTCGAGGCTGGTTATAGTAGTGTGATGGGCCCATAGGTCTGAACTAAGCTCCTGAATCAATCGTTGCTACATCCTCTTTCTTCTTCTTTCTAATTACTCCCCCAGTTCCGCTTTGAATGGCTTGGGTGGTTGCCTTAATAGCCAAATAACTCATGAGTTTGTTTGTCTTGAGCCCTTCTTCTACCATACCGCCCATCTTTACCACTTCATTGAAGGACTTACCTATAGCTGATACCAGATGGCCGTAATAAGTAGGTTCTAAGGCCTGTAGAAAATAATCCACCATTTCGCTTTCTTTCATTAGAGGGTCAACCCTTGCTGCATGTTCTCTCCACTTAAAACCATACTCTCTGAAACTCTCATTGTGCGTTTTCTCAAGTTTCGTCAAAGACAGACGATCCGGAATAATCTCGAGATTGTACTGGAAGTGACAAGCAAATGCCTGGGCTAGATCATCCCATGTGTACCATCTTCAGTGATCCTACCGAGTATACCATTCCAGTGCTGAACCACTCAGACTCTGACTGAAATACACCATTAGCAGCTCGTCTTTCTCTCCAGCTCCCCTCATTTTGCTACAAAACCCTCTCAAATGTGCCACTGGATCACCGTGCCCATCATACAAATCAAACATGGGAATCTTAAACCCTACCGGTAATTGCACATCTGGAAACAGACATAGGTCTTTGTAGGCCACACTTACTTGACCTCCTAACCCCCGCATGTCTCTGATTGATTATTCCAGGCTTTTAACTTTCCTGAACATCTCCTTTTGTTTGGGATTTTTAGATGATTTTTCGGTTTCCACAGGGAGATCAAAATGAGGAGAGTAAGAATAGGGTTCTGGAGCCTTGAAAGTGGGCTCCGGGGGGTAATAATGGTTATCATGGGCTTGGAACAAAGGCTCGCTAGAGGATCTGTGGAGTGTAGAGGGTGGGGGTGCCACGAAGACAGGAGTGGCTGGTGGAGGAGGGTATGGAACTGGTTTGGGTGGCGGAGCTGGTAGTGTTTGGGAAATGGTACTCTGATAATGCTAGTAAATGGGAAAGCTCGGGGACGAATCGGTAGCAGGAAGTTCCTGAGACTGAGCCAATGGAGGGATGAAGGCAAGGTTGGCGGGGTAGCTCGTGGTGGTTGCCCTTTTTCCCATGCCTGGTACATTTCATCCATCTGTTGTTTCAGCTTATACATCTCTTCTTTCATCAAATTAACATCCAACTCTTCCACCTCTCTCGACGGATCGATGACACTCGCATCAAGTTCTTGGTTGGCCATGATCAATTTGTTTTTGAAACGGGTGTTGTATGGGTGAGTTGCCAGAATGCCACACAAACTAACCACCTGCATGTCACTTGACGACAACAACAAACTGGTTAGCGATCAGGGTTTAACAGATAGGCAACCGCACATTTAGGAAATGAATGCACCTAAGCAGTTAACCGTTTCTATCATGCATTTGATCGGTTGCTTGCGTCATCCCGATTTTTTCTTATTTCCATTTGCAACGTCTCTCTTTTTTTTCATGCCTTTCTCTGCTTGATTTCTCTTTGTTTTTTATTCTCATTGTTTCCTCCCCATGGTTTCTTATTTTTCTCTCTTTTCTTTTCTTGTTTTTTTTCTTTGTCTTTCCTCTCTTTTCTCTTCTTTTCTATTTTTTTTCTCTTTCTTTTGGTTATGGTCGAATCTTATGGAGACTGCCTACGTATCATGACCCCGCATGAATTAGATCGAGCGTAGTTCTTGAAGATAAGTGCAGAAAATAAATAACAAAACATTTTTGGGATTTCAAAATTTTTTCCATAAAATAAAATAGTTTTGATTACAACCACTCATTCTACCAAATTATAAAATTAACAGACTCGAAAAGGGAAATTAATAGACTCTAACTCAAAACAAGACCAACAGACTCTGACAGAAAGGTGAAAACAACAGACTCGAAAACCAACTAACAGACTCCAATAAAAATCATGAATACATTAATGCCTCAAATGCTCCTGGGGCCCGCGGGACATCATTCAGTCTCGCCACGGGCCTATATGCAAGATCCCTTTGGAGCCTCTCCAAATCACTCATTATCTGTCGGACAAACGTCATCACTGCCGCAAAGAAAGTGGTGCGAGTCATATCCTCACTTGCTTGGCATTTCACAACAATGTAGTCGTCAATGGCTCTGACCCACTCTTAGATTCTACCCTTTTCCTGAAGCAGACACCCGACCTGTTGATTCCGGGCTTCAAACACCTGAGTGTCACAGAGATGTTGATTTTGCAACTGTTGCATTTCTTCCTCCATCTGAGCCATCAAATCATAACAGTGTTCCCTATCAACTTTAAAGTCCATGGCCTACTTGGCTGCCTTATTCTCATGGGTAGTCATTTTTCTCTTCAGGCTGGTGATTGTCCCTTCATACTTTCTTTTCATTTGTTGCACAAACTGTGCCTGCTCTTCCGCATTTTCTGCCAATTAAGCTCGGACTTTCGCCAGACTGGCCTCAGACTTTTCTAGGTCATCCTGACACTCAAGGGCTTTCTTTTTCAGACTGCTTATGAGCCTTTCATCCGCTCGGCTTATTTCCGGGTTTCTAGCAGCTATTTTCAACTTCTGGATTTGAGCTTTGAGGGCTTCATTTTCCTGAGTTAACTTCTTCTTCTTGCCTTCATCTGCGGCGGCTTGCAACCAATTCTCAAACTGAAGGTCCATGACTTGATTTTCCAGCCTGCTTATGGTGGTTCGGTACTCATTTTCTTTGGTCAACCAGTCCCATTGTACATGTGCTCCGTCGGTAAATTGTTGGACATGGGGTTTCTTTGCGGACCTTTCGGGCTCATGATGAACTTGGGATCTTTTACCATACCAAGCAGTGGAACTAGGCTCCACCTCGCCTCTGGATAGATCTCGTACTTGAGTTCTAGGCTCTAAGAATCTACACTGATGCCAAATTCGATGCACTTTTTCTTCTGGAAAAACGGCTTTTGGTTCCAACTCAATAACCTGTCGACTCAAATCCTCATCGTGTGGGATGGTCTGATATCGGCCTAACTGACGTAGAACTCGGTGCAGAGCATAAGGCTGGATACTTCGAAGACCCATCAATAGCAGAAAACATACCTCAGCTGACAGATAAATTACTTCAATGACCGAGAGCCACCCGAGTATCCATTCGATCTTATTTACAGTCAAAGATTTCAAATGAGCATGCCATGCTTCCGTACCATTCGGGAACTCATAACACTCTACCTGCTTTTCATGTTTTTCAATGCACTCGAGGCCAGTCATACCACAATTCAAGTATCTAGGACGGTGTTCCTCCATCCATAATTGTAACAGCATATTGCACCCTTCAAAGAACTTTCCCCCTTCTCGACAAAGGGTCAGAGCTTGGTAAATTTTTGCCAAAATCATCAGCACTATGGTCCCATTTGCATTTTTCATCATAAAGTCGGCTATCCCCACGAGTCCCAACTCTATGTTCCCGTCTTTTCTGGGGCAAATCAAAGTACCCAGGAACGCTATTATAAAAGCTAATCCTCTCCGAGCTTCCCACTTGTCTTGGTTTCCCGCGTGAGTAAGACCGGTATCTGGCATCTCAAAGCCACGGGAATTCCTGTAACGTCAGTACAAAAAGTAGAAGGTACAGAATTCTTTGGCAAAATTTCCGTCTCGGATGTCCCGACTGATGCTTAACAAGTCCAAAAATATGTAAGGGGTTACTGTTCTCGGTGCTACCGGGTATTGATTTCTAAGATTCCCCTTGAAACCGGCGTAGCCTGCTATCTCTTCCAGTGTAGGAGTTAACTCGAACTCAGTAAAGTGAAATACATTATGCACTGGGTCCCAAAATGGTATCAAGGCCTCAATTATGTCCTTTCTCGGCTTAACATTCAAGAGCCCGACAAGACTACCCAACGCTTTTGTCACAACTTTTCTGCTATTGTCCCCCAAATCATGCCACCACATATGTAGCTCCAACGGGATCTCTTCACGGACTGAGAAAGGTTCATTTTGATTTGTGCTCATCCTGCACATTTATTAAGGTGATTTTAGTTAAAAGAAAACTATGACTCATACGTATTGATTTCTAAGATTCCCTTTGAAACTGGCGTATCCTGCTATCTCTTCCAGTGTAGGAGTTAACTCGAAATCAGCAAAGTGGAATACATTATGCACTAGGTCCCAAAATGGTATCAAGGCCTCAATTATGTCCTTTCTCGGCTTAACCTTCAAGATCCCGACAAGACTACCCAACGCTTTTGTCACAACTTTTCTGCTATTGTCCCCCAAATCATGCCACCACATATGCAGCTCCAACGGGATCTCTTCACAGACTGAGAAAGGTTCATTTTGATTTGTGCTCATCCTGCACATTTTGACTCAAGAAAAATGACCATTTTTTCAAAATTTTCAAAAAAATATCCGGCTTTGCCAATACGGCCTTTTAGCACTCCGAAAATGAAGATTTTAAGGTTGTGTTTGCTAAACGGCAAAAACCTTGAAAAATGACCAAAGGTGGCTATTCTTGCAAAAACGGCCTTCCGGCGCCCTTTTGGGGACATTCGGCTATTTTAGACAAGAATGACATCACCTTACTTATTTGCAATAAAATTAAAATGTTTGTTCTTTGTGGGCTATTTTTGCAAAAAGGAAGTTGGACCCGATGGGGGTTGCCTACGTATCTCACACCCTCTGAGAATCAAATTGGCGTAGTTCGGGCAAATGAAACAAAACCAACTGTTTTTGAAAACCAGACTTTCTCTTTTTTTCATCTTTCTCAAAAATTCAGCAGAGTTTCAGTACCATTTGGACATTGATCTCTTAAAATAGGTAATTAGCTCTCTTAACTCTCACACTGCTATTTTCTTTTCCCAACTTTCTCCTATTATTCAGAAGCCAGTCAGCATGCAAATCCGAAGCAAATAAATGCACAAGTAGAAAGTAAGATGCATCAGGATGGTTTTTTTCATTTTTGGTACACCTGTCCTAGACAGACCCAACCCCTGTGTTGAGTCTCCAAAGTCAAATGCACGTGATGCAAACAAACGTTCCTACTAGGGATCCGGCATGAGGTCTTGTTATACTAGGTTTGAAAACCTGGGTTTGTTGTTCTAGACCCGGGTTACCCGAGCGAACAGCTCGAGCCGAGGGGGGCAGCGTACCGGAAATACAGAAGCTTCACCGGCTTTGCAACTTGTCCGAACCTCGTTCTAAATTTGGGATATGACTCTAACAGAAGAGAAGTCATATGAAGTGCACACTTCTCCATGATATAGAAGACTCAGAGAGAGAAGGGGTTTCGTAGCAATTTATATACAGTTCACATAATATCAAAGCGGTAAAAGCAATAATTAGCACATTAGGTCCAAACATGTAACAAAATCAGATAATGGATAAGGCCAACTATAACAATTCATCTAAGCTCGAATTCTTGAACCCTGAATCAGAGATTCTGGGTTCGTGTCCCCAGTAGAGTCACTAGAGCTGTCACACCTCCTTTTTTACCTACACCTCCAAAAAAAAGGTATAAGAGAGTTTTTCCAATTAAAGTGACAATCAAAACGGGATTGTTTATATTAAGAAATTCAGAGCCGCCACTTGGAAGATTTATAGTGTCCCAAGTCACCGATTAAATCCCGAATCGAGGAGAAGATTGACTCTATTTTACAGTCCGCGAACTAGAAATCCGGGTAAGGGATTCTGTTAACCCAGGAGAAGGTGTTAGGCATTCCCAAGTTCTGTGGTTCTAGCACGGTCGCTCAACTACTATAATTGGCATAATTATCTGATTTTAAGACGTTTTGAACCTATGTGCATTTTAACCTTAAAACCGCTTTTATTCAATTTAACGAAGATTTAACGTCGTCTAAAATATGTCTTTGGATTGCACCACATGAAATGCACCCTCAATCTGAAACACATTTTATTCAACGTTGTTGAGATTTGGATTTGGGTCACATGAAATGCACACCCGAGTTTAGGAAGGTAATGTTATTAAAATAACGCGCCTAAAATAATTACGCATTTTTAACTTTGCGAGAGCCATAAAAATTTGCTAAACGGCGCGCCTTGAATTCTAAGGAATGAACAAGATTAATTAAATGAGGGCCACACATTTTGAGATTTTGTTGGGCGCGACACACCCCAATTTATTTTTAAAAGGGAATTCAAACAAAATTTCGGAGGGCCATAAACTATTTTTGTTATTTAACATGGCTCACATCCACTAATTAAATAAGGAAGTTGGAAGGATTCTAATTATTTTTTTAACCAAAAGATTCTATCCGGCTAATTTACTAAAGCACATCGTATTAATGAATCAAATGCTAAAAAGGAAAACTACTTCGAACATGCAACTGAACAAACCCCTTTGAAAAGTGCCTTTTAGCTTTGGGCTCAAGGTAAGCCCAATTCATAACTTGGATTTGTGGGATTGAGTTGCCTGACCCAAACTTTGGATTTAAAAATATTTTGCACACATTAAAAGAAATCTAGATCTCCTACAACTCTTTTTATATCACGCACTTCGGATCCAATCCGGTCTCACGATGATCTAATAATCAACGGATGAGTTACTGGGCCCTAAAGACCAGCCCAGCCAAACAAATTATCTTTGCAAATAATTTCAAGCTTCAAAGCTCGATGGGCCCAAAACCTGGAAGGACAAGGCTAAGGACCCGGACTCGACATCGAGTCCTTACTACAACAGACGACCCTTTTGCATTTAATCATAATCAACAGCCCTTTCTAATACTAACATTAATCAATCCGAAATAACAATTAAATTCATGCCTCAACTTCACTATTCTAATTTGGTAGCTAACGAACGTTTTGTGTAATCTAAAATTACCAACGCATTGTGGAATACAGAATCAACTACTCTTCTAACAATAATAAAAAAACTGAAGAATTAAAACAAATGGGAATCATCAGGCGTTAAATATCATTCCATTTACATTTTGACATGAGTCTCATTACTTATAGCATAGCTTTATTCTAAACATGATAAAATAAGAGAGTGAATCAATAAGTCAAATGGGAAAGTGAACAAAAGAGACCTATAATGAAACAAAAATTTTCATTTTCTTCCTCAAAACATCACATGAGTCAGTCTTTACATTTTTGAGATCAAAGGTAGGTACCTGAGTATGACAAAACATAATCAGAAATCGAATTAGAGATCCAGAAGAAGCAGCAACAACAGTAAACAGCAGTAGCAGTAACTCAGTAGGAATCAGCTCAAACCAACAATAAAATAGTGTTTTCCAAACAATAAACCCAAAGCAGTTTTTACAATATCTAAAATTCAACTCATTTTTAGCCCAGAATCAGCTTTCAAAACCAGATTAAACTATCCTCAAACCCATGTGAATCAGAGATGCTTCAGAAATTTGAAACCTCAGGAATTATAGAAACCAATTCAATGGAACAGTAGTTTTCTATCCAAAATCTTAGCCGTTTTTTATTTTTAGACTTGTATGCTCTATTTTTTTCTTTTTTTAAAAGTCCCCCTTAAATGCCAAGTAGATATGCCTTTATAGGCAAGGCATTAGGGCAGCCCTTAGGAACTAGTTTTGCATTTGCCCCTTTTTTAATTTTTATATTAGCTCAAATACCCCTAAGTAGTTTTTAGAATTTCAAAACAATCCCCAATACCACTTTCAAGAAGCTTCCCAAGCAGTTACAAAAACGATTCCTTACCTACACTTCCCAAATTAACCCCTGCAACCCCTGAAATTACCCCTGAACCCAAACGGGTCATGGGTCAATTTTGACCCAACTGTTTCAATTCTAAATCTGGGCTAACCCCTTTCCTTTGGACCCAAGTCCATTTCAATAATTCAAATAGAGAAGTCCAGAGGGCAGACAAACAGACTAGTATTGAAATCAGATGGACTTTTGTACTAACGCTCCCACTACGGCCCAAAATTTAGAAATAAGGAAATTAAGCAACCACTAAACTAATGAATCCAACCAACCTAAAAGGGAAAACAACAATTAACTTCAAAACTGAACTAAGAAAAAACATGCAAAGATGATTTTTGAGAAAACGGAATGAAAGAAAAAAATAAAATAAAAGAAGATAACAATACAAACAATGGAAAAGAAAAAGGCGGGAATACCTACCAAATTGAACGGACAACCGACTTGGACCGATCTTTGAGGACTCTTCAAATTTTGGCTGAAATAGACCCTAACTGGGTGTTCTCGACTGAAAACATGCGATTAAGGTCAAATTCGACCTTAAATTCTCCATCGTCTTGCCGGTTTGATTTTCTGGGGTTTTAGGGTTCACTCTCGATCTAATATTTGAGGAGTTCTGGGGAAATTTGAAGACAACAAAGTGGGGATTTGAGATGAGGGGAGTGAGGTAGTTCTAGGGTGTAATTTTGGGATCGATTGGTTGCCGGCCGCCGCCGTAGGCGATTTCCGGCGGGTGGCTGGCGGTGGCGATTTAGAGAGACGAAGGGGTCTCTGGGAGTGCAAGGTGAGAGATGAAATGGGGGGGGGTAGGAGTTTGGACATATAAATATTAAAAGGACCCTTACTTTCGGACCGTCCGATTAAATAAAATCAACGGTCCAGATCGAGGGGCCTTCAAACGGGGTCGTTTGGTCGATGGGGGGACTGGACCGGGTATGGAGTGGGTTTTGGGCTGGTCTGGGCGGGTATTTGGGAATTTTAATTGGCCTGGGGGAAAATGAATTGATTTTGGCCCAAAACAGATTTTTCCTCTTCTATTTCCTTTTCCTTTTCAATTCTTATTTTTTTTCTCTTTAATTTCTTTGTAAATTAAAATAAAAAAAATAAATCTAAATTAATTCCTACTCCAAATTATCTAATAAAATTAATTATTACAAACAATACTTACTACTATTAATTAAAACCAAATTAAAGGAAAACTACCAAAATTCAAGAATTAAAAAGCAAAAATAAACTATTTTTTGTGATTTTTCCAATTCTTATAAAACAACTAATTTACTACTTAATTCGAAAATGTAAAGTTAAATCCTAAATGCAAATGCAACATATTTTTTATTTTTCATTAATTAAATAAAATAACATGCACAGACAAATGCAGAAAATACCACAAAAATCCACAAAATTGCAAACAATGAGAAAAATTATTTTGTTTTGAATTGGTGGGAGTAATTCGTATAGGGCAAAAATCACGTGCTCAATATAGCATGAGGAAGTATGCATCTCTATGCTTGTATGTCATGTATGCATGTGAATGCCATGTATCTCAAAGATAAAACATGTACTCACACTCTTAGAGTACTCAATCTCATTGCCTTGCATCTTCTCTTACTAAGCTCAATACTTAGCACACTAAATCACTCATCGGTCCTCACGCAGTCATCACTCTCTCCAGTCTCACTCACGGGCTCAAAATGTCATGAAACTAGCCCGACAACAATCATATGATGCATCAACAATAACAGCCAAGACTGAGATACAATATGAATGCATGAATATGACTGAGTACAAAATATCAATGAAAATCAGTGAGATGACAACAAGAAATAACCACTATGGGTACAAACAATATCAGTATAAAGCCTAAACATGATATTTAGTATGATTGACAGCTCAATTACTTTATCACATGATGAAAACACAAATATCAACAAAATAGGGCCACTATACAGGGCCATAGGAACAATAGAGTCCCATTTCACAGGGTGCACACCCACACGCCTCTCACCTAGCATGTGTGTCACCTCAATACCATACACATAACACGTAGTTCGGGTTTCATACCCTCAGCACTAAGCTTAGAAGAGTTACTTATCTTAAACAAGCTAATTCCGCCACCAAGCAAGCCAATCGATGCTCCAAGAATCCCATCACGCACCTTTCGACCTCCGAATGGCTCGAAACTAATAAAAACTAACTCAAATACATCAAATAATTCTAAAGGAACCAATCCCAATCGAAAAAGGTCGAATCTTTAATTAAAAGCCCAAAATCGGCCAAAAAGCCCAACCCGGGCCCGCACTTCAGAACCCAACAAAACTCACAAAATTCCGTCAACCCATTCAATTACGAGTTCAACCATACTAGTTTTACCCAAATACGACTCCGAATCGGTGTTCAAAACTCAAAAATTCATATTATGAAAATTTACGCCAAAACCCCCAATTTCTTCTTTAAAATTCATCAACCAAAAATTAAAATCGAAGATAGATTCATGAAATATAACCAAAATCGAGTAGAGAACACTTACCCCAATTCATATGCTGAAAAATGCCTCGAAAAGTTGCCCAATTCCGAGCTCCACTACTTAAAATATGTTAAATGCATAAAACTCTCGTTTTAACATTGTTCTACCTCGTTTCTTGTGCCAAAAGATCTTGAAACTCACTTTTGATACCTCCAAAAAATTCCTTGTGAAATTCTAATCAAGATAACCTCTTGAATCACTCAATATGATCTTATATTGAAGGATATATATTGGTTTTAATATTTGGAAATAGTGCAGATTTTTAAATACACAGCAGTGGCAATTTCGTAATTAATATGAAAAATCTGGCAACTCAATTTTTAGTAAAATGACCATAAATCCTCATACGATGTCCAAATTTAACGATTCTTTTTGTTATGGCTCTGTAATTATGATACGGATCTAATGCTTCAATAAAAACAGAAATCAGAGCTTATTTGTTCAATGTGGTATCATTTATGCTTGAAGAAACGACGTCGAAACATAAGAAAAACGAGCGCAACACAACCCAAACCTATCCGAAACTTACCTAAGCCCCTCGGGACCCCACCTAAACATACCAAAAAGTTCCATATCATAATACGGGCATACTCGAGGCCTCAAAACACACATAACAATATCGAAACGACGAAATGCACCTCAAATTAAACTTAATGAACTTTCGAACTTTCGACTACCAAAAACCCACGCCGAAACATATCAAATCAACTTGGAATGAATCCAAATTTTGCACATAAGTCCTAATACATCATACGGAGCTACTCGTGCCCCCAAACTACCAAGCGAAGTGATAATGCTCAAAACAATCGGTCGAGTCATTACAAAAACCTTCAGGTTGCTTTATGTAGATGTCTTCTTTAAGGTCACCATGCAAGAAAGCAATTTTAACATCTAGCTGCTCCAAATGCAAATTTTCTGCAGCTAAGATACTTAGCACCAACTTGATAGTAGTTAATTTGACTACAGGAGAGAAGATCTCTTTGTAGTCAATTCCTTTCTTCTGCTGAAATCCTTTTACTACCGATCGTGCTTTGTATCTCTTCTTATCGTCATGCTCTTCCTTGATCCTGTATACCCACTTGTTCTGCAATGCCTTCTTCCCTTTTGGTAACTCTATAAGTATCCATGTTTAATCTTTTGAAGAGAATTCATCTCTTCTTTCATGGCTAGCTTTCACTTATCAGAGTTTATCACATGTATTGCTTCAACAAAATGCTCTGGTTCTCCAACATCAATCAAAAATAAATAATGGAGAGAGGGAGAGAGGGGGAGAGAGAGAGAGAGAGAATTAACCTATCTGGAGCATTTGTGACTCTTTTCGAACTCCTCAATGTAGGTTCAGGAGTAACTAACCCCAAGTTTGATTCAAGTCCTGGCTCCAGATGTGGTTCTCCATCTAATTCTATCATTGGTTCTGGTTCTGATTCTGATCTAGATTATCCTTATGGTTCTGCATCGTCAATTTCAGAATTAGTTGTAATCTCTCTAGCCACTTCATTTTCTGAGATTTCTTTTAACTCAATTTTTTCAGATGTCTGTTTGCTGGTGTTGGTTGGTTCTACTCCAAGCTTGTTCATGTACATCACATTTTCATTGAATGTAACATTCCTATATCTTAAGATAATTCTATTATGATCATCCCAAAATCGATAACTAAAATTATCATCACCATAGCCAATAAAGAAATATTTCTTGGCTTTAGGATTAAGCTTATCTCTATCACTAGAGTTTACATGCACATAAGCAACACAATAAAAAAAATTTCAGATGTGAGAGAGTTACCTCCTTTCCTGTCCATACCTCCCCAGGAATTTCAAAATTCAGCGATGCAGAGGGTCCCCTATTTATGAGGTAAGCTACCGTGTTAACATCCTCAGCCCAAAAATACTTCGGCAACACATAATATATTCTCATACTTTCGACTCGTTCATTCAGGGTTCTGTTCATCCTCTCAGCGATGCCATTTTGTTCCGGTGTTCCAGGAACTATCTTGATCATTCTGATCCCATTCTCAAAGTAGAATGCTTTGAACTCTTGACTATCATACTCTCCTCTATTGTCAGACTTCGGACATTTTAACTTTAGGTTTGTCTGATTTTCAACTTCAGCTTTCCATATTTCAAAAGGTAACAAACACATCAGATTTATTTTTCAGAAAATAAACCCTATCTTTCTCATGGAATCATCAACGAAGGTGACAAAATAGCATGAGCCTTCTAGAGAAATTACAGGAGCTGGTCTCCACACATCTGTATGCACTAGTTCCAGCTTCTCTTTCTTTGGCGTCCTTCCCACCTTTGAGAAACTAACTCTCTTTTGTTTTCCGTAAATGCAATCTTCGCACAAACCTAATTCAACATGTTTGAGGTTTGGAAACGTTTTTTTGATGCTAACAGCTTCATTCCCTTCTCACTCATATGCCCAAGCCTCTGGTGCCACAGTGTTGAGTCACGACCATGGTCAACTACTGCTATAGTATCTCTCTGTATTGCGGTTGCATACAATGTTCCTTTCTTGTAGTCTCGTGCCACAACCAAATTTCCTTTGGTTATTTTCCATGATCTGTTACTGAATACTGTTGTGTATCCTTCACTATCAATCTGATCCATAGATATCAGATTTTTCTTGAGGCCAGGAACATGCCGGGCATTTTGTAATTTCCATAGCGTCCCTTGTGAAATCTTTATATGAACGTCACCTTTCCCAACAATATCTAGAGGTTCGCCATCTTGCTAGATAAACCTTCCGAATTTTCCAGTAATATAATTATGCAATAATTCTCTGCATGTGGTAGTGTGAAAGGATGGACCTGAGTCCAGAATCTAAGATTCGACTGGACTGTTTGCAAAACAAATTAGTGCATCACCGACTTGTTCAGCAATTACATTTGCTGAATTTTCATCATTCTTCTTCTTTGGTTCTCTACACTGACTACTGTAGTGACTCTTTTTATCACAATTCCAACAAGTAATGTCTTTGCGATTTTTGGATTTCCCTCTTCTCCTTGACTTTGATCTGCCACGACCATGACTCTGTCCTCTTTGGCTGCTTCTCCCCTTGCTTTCGGTATTAAAAGCAGATTATGGGGAATCACTTGATTCTCTCCGGCGAATATCTTCGCTTAGAACCAAGTCTCTAATATCATCCAATTTGAGTTTGGTACTACCTGATGAACTGCTAACTGCAATTACTGTTCTAGACCAACTCTCCGGTAGAGATGATAGTAGAATCAACGCCCTGACTTCGTCGTCAAATGTTACTCAACTGAGTTAATATTATATTAAACTCATTGATATGTTCCGTAACAGATCCACCTTATGTCATATTTAAGTTGAACAATCGATGCATCAAATAGACTTTATTTGAATCAAATGGCTTCTCGTACATATTTGATAATGCCTTTACTAGGCCTGTAGTGGTCTTCTCGTTAATGCTGTTAAATGCCACATTTAGTGTTAGGGTCAAATGAATCACACCAAGAGCTTGGCGATCTAATAGATCTCAATCCGTGTTTGCCATATTCTCTGGTTTTATCCCGGTCAGAGGTAAGTATAATTTTTTCTGGTACAAATATTCTTCTATTTGCATTTTTCAAAATCCAAAATCTTTGTCATTGAACATGTATACTCTTTTTCCTTCACTAGAATTTTTTTTACTAGGTTTTTCCTAGTAAGATTTTAACGAGTCACATTATATACTAATGGAAATTCAAGGGGCAGTATTATAAATAATATTAAGAATGAATGTCCATGCATTATGAAGTTACTTGGGAGCAAGTTAGTTAGTCATAAACTAGTCTAGTTACTTCGTCACCAAGATTGGTTACTTGGCCATCAAGACTAGTTACTTGGTCACCAAGCAACTCTATTATAAATAGGAGACTTTTCTACTCATTTGTATAACATAATGAAGAAAGGTTTATTAATTATCTCCCTCTAAATTCCTCTTGTGTTACTTTATTCCATATTATTTCATAACATATTTAATCTTGTGCTAAAATTATTCTAATGGCTTGTCCAATTCTATCATTAGATTATGAATATAAAATTTATGACTTATAAGAATCAATAATTTAATTTTTCATGTAAATCTAAAATGCTATACACTAAATCATCTGCTATATGGTACAAGTACACACAGATAAATACAAGTCTATTTTAAACCAAATTTTATTATATTAAATAAATTAATAAATAATTATTCCATAAAGAATACTATAACAAAATACATAGATTATAGTATATACTAATAATATTGACAATGTAGAGAACATTACAATATCATATATTGTAACATATATCTAATAGAAGTTAATTATCATTTTATTAAGTTACCATCTGCACACTTGAGTTTGACTTTTAAATCAAAGAGGACAAGTAAAAATATAACTTAGTTTTAATTTTTGTCCAATTTGATTTACTATTTTTATTCGTTAATCATTGTCTTTTTTTCAATCAAAAAATAATAATGAGGAGCATGATGCATCTATTTCTCTTTTTTCTTTCTCTTTCTGATTTTTAATTTTTTGGAGAGTAGTTCAAAAAAATGTACATGAAAAATAGAGCTGTCTGACCGAGAATCAATGAATGAAAATGGCCTGGTATAGGATAATTCTTCCAGATTTTTCAGGTATTTAGTAGTGGCATATTAAAAGGAAAGTTTCACGAAAGATTCTATCTTCGGTTAAGATAAATGTGCAAAATGGGTTTATTTAAGTTTAATAAATTAATAAATTTGGTCTATAGTACCCTTCAATTTAATATAGGCAATATTATGTTTGCACATAGACAACAAGATTTTTTTTCGGATCTGCACATAATAAGGTTAATCATGAGCTCGATTTGGGTGCGAACTTGGAAATTTTGGTATTCACATTTCTTTTTCAATAGTGGGGTTGTCATCTAATCGCTCCATCGACACTCGTATTTCCTTTTGCCATTTCGAGGGCTATGTAAAGATATTTTTTTCTAATGTGTGACGATCAAAATCTTCACCATAATAACTAGTTTGAACCATGCTCTAAAGATAAGAGAGGGTCGCTTATGTAGTAAGCACCCTCCAACCTTGAGGTTGCAAGTTTGAGTCATCAAGGAAACATAACGGGGAAGCTTCTAGGGAGGGGTAAAAAAAATCATGCTCTAAATAGTTCATAAGTCATGACACATTAACAAGATTTGATGTTATTTTTATTTTATATATCTTGTTAAATTGTTTCAAGTTATGACAAATCTTGATACTATTTTTATTTTTCAATTAGTTTCTTAGAACCTTCCTTACAAAAGTTCTTTTTATTTTTTATTGTTGGTTTTTTCATTCAAAAAAAAAAAAACAATTGATAGTTAAGAGATGTTACAAATTAAGTCAACAGTCGTGGAAAACTGAAAAAAGATCACTAATTTGATTATGACATCTTGATAAGAGAAAAATTATTAGTTTCAATCCACATGTTCAGACCTATACAATTTTTTAACTAGTCAAATCAGATCATATCTCGATAAACAGCATTGTTAGTTAAGCAAACGTCTAATTTTTTAAAATTTATATCGACTTTTAAATCATACTTTTTTTTTTGGTTTTCATCCGGTGTCCGGTACTCGCATTGAAGCTCGATTATATCCGGATTCGCGCCGCGTAGGGCCCCATTCGGGGGGAGACGCTCCATACCAAGAATTTTTCCATACCCAGAGCTCAAAATCGAGACCTCTGATTAAGGGGAAAGCGATCTCATCCACTGCACCACATCCTTTGGTGGTGTTAAATCATACTCATATTCTGCAGTTTGTTGTGCTTAGCTGTCTCTTTTTTTATACAGTCAACGAACCAATCTAAATCTTAGGAACATAACATAAAACTCTCTACAACATCTCTACTCAAAAGTTTTATTATGAGGTTCTCAACTTTTGTATTATTAAGTCAACAACAACCGCCATGGTAATCTCACTAGTGGGGTCTGGAGAGGGTAGTATGTACGCAGACCTTACCTCTATCCTGAGAGATAGAGAGGTTGTTTCCAGGAGACTCTCAGCTCAAGAAGACGACAAGAGACCATATATTAGTACTATCAATAGAATCATAATAAAATAATAGCAATATAAAAAAAACACGAAATAGATGGAAAGTACAACAATAACCAGTAGGTAAAGACCGACATCAGTAGAAACCACTAACATCCTAAGACTAAATCCTAACTGGCAAGTCTCACTCTGATGCACCGCAGAAATATTTACAACTACCTCCTAACCTATAACCTTAATGCTCGACCTCCACAGTTCCCTGTCAAGGGTCATGTCCTCAGTAATCCTAAGTCGTGCCATGTCCTGTCTGATCACCTCTCCCCAATACTTCTTGGGCCGTCCTATACCTCTCCTCGTGTCCACCACAGCTAGTCGCTCATATCTCCTCACCGGAACATCAATGCTCCTCCTCTGAATGTGCCCGAACCATCTGAGTCTTGCTTCCCTCATCTTGTCCTCCACGGGGGCTACGCCCACCTTCTCCCGAATAACTTCATTCCTAATCTTATCCATCTTACTATGCTCGCACATCCACCTCAACATCCTCATCTCTGCTACTTTCATCTTCTGGATATGTGAGTTCTTAACCGACCAACATTCGGTCCTAGTTCCAAATTAAAGGGCTGAAAAGATTCTAGTCCAAACTTATCTAACTAACTGGCCGGGTTGGGATTGTCTCATGTGCAAAGTTAATTTTGACAATTAAGATAATGTTTATAAGTTCTTATTAACTAATGATCTCAGTTTGTTAAATTCGTATTGTAAATAATGGTACAAATTGAGATATTAGATGATAAGAACTTATAAAAATATTATCTTAATGGTGGATGTTTTTGATAAAGATATTACAGAAACTTTGATGAGTAAAGTTGCCACGTACCTTTTGATGGTGGGAGCTAGCAAGTACATGAAGATATGTTTATACAATAAAAAGAAAAGAAAAAAAATCAAATAAAAATATATAAAAAAATTTTAATTACAGTTAAAACTTTTTTTTAAGGTTTGACTTTAGGCCACTAGTTAGAGAAAAATAACTTTCCTATTTTGAGATAGAAGGGTCTTTGGTTATAGTAATCAATTGGGAGACAACTTAAAGGATAATCTTTACTCTTTATGTTCCCTTTAATTGAATTTTTTTGGTCAATATTTGATTTTTTTAAATATTAAGAAGGAATTATTTTTTATTTTTTTTACAAAGTTGTCTTTGGAGTAAAGAACCTAGGATTATTTGTTATATTTGCAATAAATAAATTAATACTAAAAGTTAAATTCTTTTATATGCGTGAAAAATAGCCACAAAAAAAAAAAAATCAATTAAGGCGCAAAGCTTCTAGACACTTGGGTCATATAGTGCGGTGTATAGGAAGTTTACAAGTGGACGCTTTTACCGCCAACGCCCCTTGATTCGTTGAAAGTGGCATCAACTTTCGGGTAAAGCACGTATGACCTCCATTAATGGAAATCATTCTCAATTGGAAAATTCTATTGGAATTGGTCACAAGTCACAACTTCTTCTTTGGTTTTGGAATCTTGACATTTGATGCATATACAATCATAACCATTTAATAATGATGCTGAGTTTCCGCTGTTTTCGTTTCTCTACATCATCACCTTCTTCTTATAACTTCTCTATTTTCTTGCCAAAACCTCATAGCTTTCTTCCTTTTACATTTTCACTAAAAATGACGTCGTCTTCAGCACAAAGCACGCCTTCTAAACTGCTTTTCCGTCAGTTATTTGAGAAGGAGTCGTCTACCTATACTTACCTTCTTGCTGATGCTTTGCATCCTGAAAAACCAGCACTGGTAAAATTATGCAACTCAGCTTTTTTTGTTCATATTGAACTTCTCTTTTCAATCTTGATTGATGGGGTTTTCATGGGTTGTGATTAGCGTATTGTTGAACTGTATTACCATCTCATCTGAAATGTTAAGCTAATACACTATTTTTTAAATTTAGTTATATCTTCAATACACACTCGATTCCTTCTTATGAGCTAATCACGTGAAAACTTCTTTTGATAACGGGTGATGTGAGACTTGAACGACCTTTACTTGATGTGATATCATGTTGAAGTATGTGACCGTCTTATCTTGTTAGAGATAGGACGTTTTTATTTATCAGTTGTGTCTTTTACTGTAGTAATTCTGTGTTGCTCTAGTGGTCAAAATATGGAATAAACAAGAGCTCTTACGAAAGATTGCAGCTCTTTTTGTCTTTTACGATCTTTGTTAGTATGAAACTACACGAGTAAACTGTTGGAATCGGTAGCAAAATATAATGGAAAGAATGAGGTTCGGCTCAATGCTACGCCTCTGCCTCCAATTTATGAGTCGTGGGTTCCAGTCAAATTCGGAACGCGTTCAACCTTTAGGTTCTTATATCTAAACCCATTTACACTTTCAAAATTATGAGTTCAGAATTTAATATTTGTAAGAAACTTTAGTGATATTTCACATATGTATGTGTCGAAAGTAGTGATTCAGTTGAATCCATTGATTATATTGCGCCTCTGGTCACATTGGCATAAGTGGCTAAGTAGGGAACCACTATTGATTCCTTCAAGGTATGGGGGGATAAAAAGAAACATAGTCGAAGAAAGAAACTAAGGTACAAGGATATTCTTTTCCATATTGATCGCTAGATAAACATTTGGAATTTCATGCATTAGTCATTTTAAACGTGTTTTATGTGAAATAAGTGAATGGTGTATACTCAGTATTTATGAAGTCTAGCTTTTGGTTTAAAAACAAGATGAAGGAAAGCAACTGTGAGATAGAGAATCACTATTTAGCGGAGAAACCTTGAAGTTATGAGTCGATTATAGGTGAGCACTCTGTATTCTGTTTTCCATCCTTTAACTACCGATAATGCTAAGCATATGTGCCCTTTTGATGTAAATAACTGTGAATTCACTTGCCTGAGACAAGAGGAAGGGGGAGATAACTAACTATACTATTTTGGTATTTATGCTAGCTTATATCAGGATTAGCCAACTTAATACATAATTTGCTTATATTTGGAATCACCTCATATATAGATAATCGAGTTCAAATCCGAATATAATCAATTGAAAAGATAAACAGGAAGATAGCATAGATGGTAGGAGCTTATCTGTTGGCAACTAGTATCTTCTGTTAAGGTGACTGTTGCCATAAATGCATCATCGAGCTCGACATCCATTTAATTTTTTAGTTTTCTACAATTAGATTTATTCATCAACTTCTGCTCTCAGTTAAACTTTTTATTAGCAAGACCTGTCTTTTGAATTGAGGAATAAAGAATCGTTTGTTTCTTCATTTCAGATTTTGTAACTTACCTCTCATTTTCTGCGTGGTGCGTTATGTTAAATTTATCCATTCAGAATTAACTGATGTAAGTAATACAACTGCAGCTGATCGACCCGGTGGACAAAACAGTGGATCGTGATCTTGCACTTGTTAAAGAATTAGGTTTGAATCTTATATATGCTATAAACACGCATGTACATGCCGATCATGTTACTGGCACCGGCTTGATTAAGGTCCGATTTATTTTCTTCGAATATGATAACTGATTACCAACAATTTCTTCTTGATACTTTTATCACCCACCCTATTTTCTGGTGCTTCATTATTGTTTTCATTCTTGCAGACTAAGGTGCCTGATGTAAAATCAATCATTTCCAAAGCAAGCAATGCAAAAGCCGATCTTTTTGTTGAACCTGGTGATAAAATCTATTTTGGTGATATTTTTCTGGAGGTATGCAGACATATGTTTTTGCATATAAGATAGTAGTACTTCTTTTGGTGATAAATGTGCATATAAAGGATACTTAAGTTTAGATTTTGTTCAAATGGTTGTAAAGGTCGAAAATCATAACGATGAATTGAATGGTTCTATGAAGCTCCCGTTGGGAGAAAATTTAGTACGATTCTGACATGTCATGTCATAAACATCTAAGCGACTCGCAAACACATGACAATGCTATCAGTTGACCATGTGATTCTATTTTAGAAAAGATGAAACTGCTTTAGTATTTTTCCAATTTAGTCAGCCTAGTGGCTGGTAAGATTCTTCAACAGTTCTATGGGACCAAATAAAATAGGACAAGGGATACAAGACGAATGCCTACCAAAAATTTAACGAATATCTGGCTGTAGCTCAAATTTCTGGCTGATATTTACTTTCTATCTTTGAGTTACATCCTGATACATTACAATACAGGTTCGTGCAACTCCTGGTCATACATTGGGCTGTGTCACCTATGTTACAGGAGATGGACCCAATCAGCCTCAGCCAAGGATGGCATTTACTGGTGATGCTCTTTTGATACGGGGATGTGGACGGACAGACTTTCAGGTACATCTTCTTGCTGCAGTATGTCATTTTAGCTAAATTCTGCTGGACCTTGGGCCAAAAGAAAATTGAGAGCGTCTGCTCCAGCACATTTAAATGCGCTCCTTAAATACCTAAGATATTGATCAGTTTCTAGCTTACAAAATGTAAATGATGCTCTAAGATCGAGAATGTTCTTGAGGGGTAGGCTTAATGCTCTGTTTGGGACCAGGAAAGGAAGGATTATGTGAAGAAAACTATTGATAAAGTAGTTGCCTGTAAACATTATATATGGATTTTATAATATCTAAGGGATGGGGTTAATGCTCTATTTGGCAAAGAAAACTATTGAATGACATTGTCTGTAACATTATATTTGGATTTTATATCCCTTGCTGAAAATTTAAGACAAAGATGTCATCCAAACTACTTCACTAATTCAAGAACAATTATTATGTTACCAAATTTAGAATATCCTGGTCTTGGATGTCGTCAGATATACATAGTTAAACCAAAAAACTTTGTTACACAAATTTCAATC
Source organism: Nicotiana sylvestris (assembly GCF_000393655.2). Lineage (NCBI taxonomy): Eukaryota > Viridiplantae > Streptophyta > Magnoliopsida > Solanales > Solanaceae > Nicotiana > Nicotiana sylvestris. The sequence goes on from NC_091062.1 coordinate 33,088,849, forward strand.
TTTAATTGGCCGAGGTTGCCAGGGTCCTTCCTCTGAAATCCTGGAAATTGCTTAAAGCAATTATCATCATTGTGCTCAAAAAATGGTGGTCTTTACTTGTTAGTAGTTTGAGGTGGGCCTCAGGAAATGAAATGGGTTTTTCTGTCTTTTAGTATCAAAGTTTACTCATATTTTCCTACTTAATTGCAGGGCGGAAGTTCAGACAAATTATATGATTCTGTTCATTCACAGGCAAGGAAATAGAGCTTGTACATTTATGCATATTGTTACCTGTAAAAGAAAAATATAACAAATGTAATGTTGAATCCATTCTTTTCTTATCCCTACTATTGCTGATCATCATCGCTTTGTGATAGCAGATTTTCACATTGCCCAAAGACACATTGGTGTATCCGGCTCATGACTACAAGGGATTCACCGTAAGGATACACCTATCATCGTTTTTGCCGTTTCTAGTGTTGCATATTTCAACTTGTTTACGCTGGTGCATTTCATTTTCAGGTCAGCGCAGTGGGGGAGGAGATGCTGTACAATCCACGCCTTTCAAAAGATAAGGTACTTCTCCACTAGTAGTTTTTACTCTAGTTTTAGAAGGCTAAGCTTCGCCTTTGTGGTTAAAGAGTGGGGAAACTTGCTGACTGTAGTCACATCGCTTCGCGAAAAGGAATCTATTTAATTTCCATTTGCATCATTGAGCTAACTGTAGTTACCTAAAGTTCTAACTATATGTGTCCATTGTTCTAACTGTATTTAAAGTTATTTTATCTTTCTTTTTCTAAGAAAACCTTGTTCAGTTCTTGCTACTCATATTTACTAAAAAAACAATGTTTGCAGGAAACATTCAAAAACATCATGCAAAGTGAGTAAGCCATTCAAATTCTTTCCTTTTTCCCTCTCGATTGCTTTTTATCTTTAGTTGCTAATGAGGGCACTTTTTTGAGCAGATTTGAATTTGTCATATCCAAAAATGATGGACGTAGCGGTTCCATCTAACATGGTTTGTGGATTGCAAGAGACTTGAAATCTTGTCTTTGATTTGATCCTTTCATGGTACCAGAGGCTGTAAATAGAGAGCAGGGTATACACATTTCGAAGTGTAAATGAACTATACTATTGAATAATGTTGAATAATGGTTCATCCAATATATGAGTTTCCAAAAGCTTTCTTTAGATAATATGAATCTTGAGTGTTTATAACTTCATAATGATCTTTTTTTTACATCCTCTTCTTCTTAGTTGGTTGCTCCAAAGTTATAGTTAAATCATTTGGCTGAAAGATTTTCTTGCATTACGACAGCAGATAGATGACTAAACATGCTACTGCCTATTCTGTCAAAAGTTTTCTATTTTTTTATGCAATCTTTAGACCACAAGCTCACTTATATCTATAGGTTATAACATGACAACTCAAGTACTAAAGACGATTTTTCAGGAGTTGAATGACAATGTGCATATAGTGTAAGGTGTTAAAGGTACTTTCACAATTTCGGCAAAGAATTGTAGCAGAAGCAGAGCAAGGGGTTACCACTGTACTCACACTTCATGGTGCAATGCCAAATGGATTTAAACTTTATGGGTGCAGCATTTAAGATTTTTAGCATTGAACTCATTATATTTTTAAAGCTATGGGTTCAAATCTACTATTTGTTGAAATGTTTGTATATATTGCACATAAATTTATGTGACGCGTCGAAAGTTATAGGTTCAGTTGAACCCGTCACGTATATGCTACATACCCAGGCCAAATGAAGTGCGCCTAAATTAGTAAAAGTACATTACTGAAAAGCTCAAATAGATGGAAAAAGATTGCAGGGGCCATCTTGAAGATGTGCACTTTAACAGCATCAAAACATATTTTATCTTGTGCATCTAAGGATACCTGAGGTTAAAAATGTCTAGGTACATGTGTGTATGGTAGGATGAAAGATATTTTTTTCGAAAAATGTTTCTGAAAATAATTGATTGGAGAGTGAAAAATATTTTCTATAAATTTTTTTACCAAAGATTGATAATAATGTTAACAAGTTACGACGTTGTTTCAATGAATTTGAGTAGTAAAAATTAATAATAATTATAAAGTAAAATGAATTTTGCCCAAATAAGAAGAACATCTTTTTTCAGCAACAATATTTTTGAACACCAAAAATTCTACTTTTGCTATCTGCAAGGAAAAAATACTTACCAAAACGTGTTGGAAAAAAATACACTTATCTAAACGTCCCCTGTGACTTTCTTGTTTCTTTTTATTCTTTTTCATTATTCGAGATGGAGTTGCACATGTGAACGTGGAGGGCCATGATTAGTCAATTATTACACCAGCACAGACGAATACCAGGTCACCAAGTAAGCAAACACAGAAATTAATCCAAATTCCAAAGTCAAAACCTGTTCCTCCTCACTTAACTCCCTGTAAATTCCCACAACTACAAGTTCAACTTCTACTTTCTTGAAAACTCAGACAACTAATTTCTGAATTCAATTATTGGAATTTAAATATGAGTGAAGACGGCAAGGACAGTCATCACCATCACCACCACTTCCTACCCCACCACCATGAAGGAGACCAACCACCGCCTCCTCCCGCCGCATATGGAACTTTTCAACCTCAACTGGTGATCGGTTTTCCTCAGCCAGTCCCTCCGCCTGGCGCCACCGCATCATCACCTGAATATTATGCTCATGGTTATCAGGCCGTTCCAGGTTCTTCTCTCACCCTCTGCTCCTATACTGTGTTCATGATTTTAATAGTTACTGCAATTAATTACTCAGATGCCGAAAAAATTCACCTGAAATACTTGATATTCATGATTTTCGTGAATTGCTGTTGCGTTTTTCAGTGATTATGGATGGTTTGACTTTATTTTGTCGATAAGAATCTTGTAGTAGGTTGGTAACAATAGTGAAATTATGATGAATTCTTGTAGAAACGGATTAATATCTCAAAGATTTATATCTCGAACCCAACCAGGGGCGCAGTTAGAAGCTCGATTATGGGTTCGCCCGAACCCAGTAGCTTTTGCTCAAACTGTGTATTTGTGTTAAGAAAATTCATTGATTATGTACAAATAATAAATTTAGAACTCAATTATTAGCACTTGAAGTCGTCGTTCTAAAAGTCAGAACCCACAAAGTTGGAATGCCGACTCAGCCTCTGAACTCAACTAGTTTAGGATTGAGGTATAGCTGATTGATTGATAATGGATTGACCCCGACTAATTTGATAGTTGATTGGTTGGCTGGAAAAAACCAACTCAGTAATAAAAATGCTAAACTTAATATATAACCTATTTCGAGGTATTAATCTTGGAGGATTGTTACTTTATATATTGGACTATTGTTGACTCTATCGTTTAAGCAAAGAATCAGTTGTATTTAGTAGGAAAAATTGGATGGCTAATCAGAATTAAGGCACTGTGCGACTATTACTGTCCCCACTTCAATTTATTTGACACTCTTTCCTTTTAGTCAGCCATAGAAAGAAATGACACCTTTCTATATTTAGTAACAATTCAACTTTAAAATGTCCATTTTACCTTTAATGAGAAGTTTTATAGCTAAACAAATATCTATGACTCATTTTTGACGACAAGTTTCAAAAGTTTTCTTTTTTTTCTTAAATTCTGTGCCCAGTCAAACACAGTATTGGGACGGAGGGAGTATATTTTTTAAGGCACTCTGGCACTGCAGTATGAATGTCTTATACTTCTAGAGCACACTGAGACTATTAGTGAGTTCGCTCATTTGGATCATCAATATTATATGTTTACCTGAAGTATGGACTAGTTTGATTTGATATTTTATGCTACTACTCTTGATATTTTAGGTTATACTGTTCCTGATCCTGAGGGAAGACCTGAAAGAGAGCATCGCCTTCCTTGCTGTGGTATTGGTCTTGGCTGGTTCCTGTAAGTTCCCCGTTATCCTTTCTCTTGCAAATCATTAGTCATATTTCAAGTTGAATAGTTTTTGCTTTGTGTTTTTAGCAACTTATGGTACTTCCCGCTTATCTTCCACACTCAAGTTTCAAGTTTAAATCCGACACAGTTCCTGGTTATTACTTTTAGTCTATGGTTGCTTTTATGTGTATGGAAGCTACACCTATAATGGATTCAATGCTTAAAAACTTAAAAGTTGAACGCATAGAGTGAAATTCTAGATCCGCCTCTGACGGCTATGGTCTATCTCACGGGCGAAGCTACAGTCTTGTAAGAGTGGTCAATTGACCACCCCTCATCGGAAAATTACACTGTATATGTAGGTAAAATATAAGATTTTAGAAGTATATAACATATATTGAACACCCTTTGTCGGGAATTGTTTTTGACTTCTTTCAAGTTTGAACACCCTTGGAGAAATTCCTAGCTTTGCCACTGGTCTATCTTCTCTATCCCTCTGCTCCATCATTGTATTTTCTCCTTCTGCGATCTACTTTCCCACAAGTGGATACACCAATTGTGTTTCTTATAAACTGCATGGTGGTCTTATATATGTGTATTGAAAGTAAAGTCACGACTGTTCCTTGAAAGCATGCTGGAAACTTCGTAATCTTGATGTTTCATATTCTCATCCAAAACATGTTCAGGGGAGAAATAACAAATAACTGCATCTTGAAAAGAATCATTAAAACAAAAGGTGAATTGATTAATTCATTCCATATAGTGGCTTGAAGCTTCAATGATGCTTGATATAATCTTTAATTTCCCCTCTGAGGTTTCTCCTTGTTCTTTATTGGTTGGAAAAACTCAAAAAAGAAAGGGGGGGAGCTCCTGCAGTTTCTTGTTTCTTTCATTCTCTAGCAAGGAGCTTTTTGACGAAACTTCTCATACTCTAGGAAGGAGGAAACATAAAATTTCTACAACATATTTATACTGATATCATTCACAGTAGAGATAAAGAACAAGCCATTGGACCTATAGTTTCAAAATGATGAATGATACAAGAGCTTCTGTTGAACTTTTTATTCAGATTTCGATTTCTTGACAGTTGTTATACTAGATCCATTTACGTTTAGCGAACATTGTTGAGTGGATGTTAGGATAAAGAGCTTGTCTTACTTGGTCAGTTAATTAACATAGTTTATTTTGGTCCCTATGACCCTGCAGTTTGACCTTATGTGTATTACTAAGGCTGTCTCACAGGATAATAATGATTAATGAGCTCTCTCTTTTACTTTGGTTTCATTTTTGAAGGTTCATAATTGGTTTCTTTCTCGCTGGAATCCCTTGGTATCTTGGTGCTTTTGTCCTGCTTTGTGCACAAATTGATCCTAGAGAGAAACCAGGATATATTACATGCACCATTGCGGTAAGTGTTCTTTTTCTCTTAGGCAATTGTTTCAGTTTTCGTTATATTAGTTATAAATTTGTGTCATGCTGGGTGAGCAGGTTTGATAATGGGGGGTTTGATTTTAAGCTGAAAACTAAATACGCCTTTTCTATCTACTGAGGCGAAGAGGAGCAATTTTTTCCTCTTCTTTTCTTAATCTTTGATGATCAATTAAAATGTTATCTTAAGATGTTGTCAGTGAAATGGCAAGCACCTAACAATGATCACCTTCTAGCTTAATACAATGTAATAAATTGCACATTGCAGGCTGTTCTTGCTACTTTTGTCCTCATATTTGGTCTGTCGAAGACTTGACTCACGAGATGTGACCAATCGGTATGCTATCTGGCTTGATTAACGTGTATCTTTTTCGAATATCCTGTAAAAATTGCACATCTTTGATTTCCTTCTTGTATATTAATGAAGATTCCAACACTGTCATGTACACGTGCTTGTGAAGAGTGATTGTGATTTTAGTCGTGGAAAGAGTATGCACTTGTAATTACTGGTAATCAATTGAATTTTATTATATATTGCACCAGAACTCTCCAGGGACTGTAAAGTAACTTGTATACCGATGGGTTAGATCCAGTGGAAACTCTTGTCCAGAAAAAGAGGCAAAAAAAAGAACCTATCAGTATTTAGGTAGGAGTTAATCTCTCTACCATTGGTATTGGACGATGTCTGTGTAATTTGATCGAAAAGGTTGGGTCGACAATGTGAAGACCGCAATTTCGACTTGGAATAATCAAACCTCATCACGAGTCACGTGGGCACCCCACCACATAGAATAATTGTGATATCCCCATTAAAATCTGACTTTAATATGAGATTAATCTTTTTTTCTTCACATTCGCTTTGATGTAAATGTTAAAATGAGTGTAAGTCAAGTCAATATATCAAAAAGGTTGGTCAACTTGGGTTATATTGCTAGCTCAAATCAATCCACAAAAGAATTTTGCCAAGAATGTAGGGGAAAAAAAGATAATCAAAACTATTTGATTGTAAACATAATTAACCTGTTCAATGTATTATGTTTTATCTACTCATTTGTATAGTTTAACAAAAACGCAAACAAGTAGTTTTGAATTTTTTATTTTATTGTTTTTTTTTTTGGGGGGTTGCACTTATGACTCATCTTCACCCTATTCATTTTGGCTAAATAAAATTATATAAATTAAGCAAATTACATAAGTTATCCCTAAACTGTGGACCAAATCCTTGTTACGCATTTTTTGCGGATAAAAATAACCTTATGCACTCAACCTTTCTAGAGAACATGTGTAATATCACACACCAATAAAGTCTTGGCATGTATTATTATTTTTATTATAAAATAAAACACTTAAAATTACAACTATACCCCTCATCTTCCCCATCTAAACCACCATGGCTGCCGTCTTCTTCCTCTCTTCACCATCAACCACCATAGCCTCTTCTCACACCTTTCACTTAAAGATAAAGCCACTATTAACTAACAAAAATTACTAGAAAAACACCCACAAAACCATCTTTTCCACTAAAATAGAATCAGAAATTTTGAACCCAGATTCGCCTCGTTTTTCATTTCTCTTTGGTAAGAGTCCAATCACAATTAACTGCCATCACCTTGTTTCAATTTTCTATTTGTGCCATTCCTACTCCCACAATTGAAGCAATGAGGTTGTAATATTAAGGTAGAAAGTACATTTCCTAGAGAAGAAGATTAATAACTTTACGATTCAGTATTTGAAAATTCACCCGTTAACAAAATTAAAGAATGTGCTTATGTGCAAAAGCTTGAGCTAAGCTTTAATGGTTGAGAAATTTTTCAAAAAATTTCACCTGTCCGGAAAATTTAATTTCGCCACCGCAAAAACTCAAGCTAAGCTTCTTTGCAAAAAAATATAATCTTCTATGCAAAAGCTTGAGCCAAGCTTTAATGGTTTAGGGGAGCTAACAAAAGCTTTAATATCTGAATCTAATCACAATTTCTCAGACAAAAAATATGCAAAAAGCTAAAAACTAATCAACGAGAAGAGATATGAAAAGTCATGGTGGGTTTATTTGATAAGAAGAAGAACTGAGAGGGGAGAAAGTGGCGTAGCAAGGAATTCTGCCAAGGATGTTCTAACTTTAAATAAGTCAATAAATTTTTTGTCGATGAATGGTGTACCAAAAATTTTAAATCAAACTACGCAACATTTAGCTAAACAATAAAAAAATTAAGAACTATAGTTTTATAAATCAAAATTAAAATAACAAAAGGACAACATTTGAAATTTTACTAATAAAAGTAATCATAAAACTAAAGTAAAGAGAGAGTCGAGAGAATTTGTACTTTATAGAGAGCTTTTGTTGAAGAAATTTTTCGAGAGCTTGACTTTTAAATTATAAAATTTATTTTAAAAGTAGCTTTTAGTTAAAATATTACTTTCAAGATTAGTTGTTTATTACTACACAAGTTTTAAGTTTTAAAAGTTATTTTATTAGAAATTTTTTTAAATTGAAAAAGAATCAAATAGACCACACATGGTGGTTTACGTTTAGTTTTGGCAAACAAAATAAGCAGAACATTGAACCCGTAAATCACACGTCACTTTGAAAACCTTGAACCGTAGGGCTGTCTCACTCAACTGTGTTAAGAGTGTTCAAATATAAGATATAACCATATAAAGTTGTACTTAACTTATATACGCAATATAATTTTTCGGCGAAGAGTGTGCGCTTGACCACCTTGACATAAGGTGGCTACTCCACTGGTGGAGAGAAGTGGGTCTAAGTGTTAAGGAGCAGTCGTGGCAGATTTGTGAATTTTTTAAACAAGAGAGAAGATGACCCAATTTAAAATTTTAAAAAATAAAATATAAAATAATCGACATTGTGAGCACCTAATTTTTGACCACTCTTAGATTTTTCTAAACTCCCTCACGTCGTTTAGCACATACCTTACCACCAACACAATTATTCCCTCACATACTTTACACTAACCATACACTCATTTTTCACTTACAAAATTATTCCCTACCCCATTCTCCTTTATTCCTCATCCCACTTTTCCTTGTCCCCCATGCTTGTCCCCATCACATGTTCCCCACTCCCCCTTCCCTCATTCTCCCTACTTAAAACACACACACGAACGGAAAAAAAAAGGAGAAGAGGGCACAAAAAAAATGGAACTCACTCCCTTTTTCCTCTAGGAGCAAGCCTTAAAAACTAGCAATTAAATTCCACCGAAAAATCAGCAAAAATCAGCCTCAAAACACTGCAAATCCTAGCCAAAAAATTAGTCCAAAAGCAGCCATAAACCACCATAAATCATCCCCAAAAGCTTCAGCAAAATAATCTCCAATCAACATCACAAATCACTCAATTTTCGGTTTCTTTATTGCGGAGTTTTAAGGTTCCGGCTACAGTCCGAATTCTATTTTTGTTATATAATCATGCATCAATAGCAGTGCCATTACTTGAAGAACCCTTTCATCTATAAAAGGTCCAATCTTTTTATCTTGTTTGCTTTGTCTGTTTATTGTTCCATTTAGATGATATGTACTAATATGCCTCTTTGCTTGGATCTGTTATTCTTTTTTTGAGCACATGATTTTTCTTACTTGTTAATTCTTATCGTTAAGTTTATTAGCCTGTATTGTTGAGTGAGAATCTAAAAGGAAAATTTTAGGGAAAAAAAATAGAACTTAAAAATGATGAGGAAAACGTGATGGTAACATTAATGTATTTGGATCCTAACATTAGTTTTATCATTTGGTCGAATTAATTTCTAACATTGTTTTAACTGACTTATAATAATTTTATTAATCCTTTAATAATCCTCTCTTGACTTGTGGTAGGTACTAAATAAAATACTTTCATAACTCTTGAGCATCATAATAATCCTAACTTACGAAATAAGTAATTTAAAATGCTTAGGCAATTTTAGGCGTGTCTTCAAAAGTTGACCATGTGCTCTTGCACGATCCTTGGTTAATATCAATTAATAAAATAGTCATGTGTGCATTCCCGCTCCTTGACTCTCTAACTAACAAATTACATTTAGCCATGTGTTCATACTCGTGCCATGGTTTAAACGCACATGATAAAAGGACCTTGTGTGCTTACACGCTCCTAAGCCGAAATTGATAAAATTTGATTAATTATTAAGCGGTACTAGACAATAATAATTTAAGGCAAATAAATCACAGTTTATCTAGAATTAATTTAAGCCAAGTTTAAGTCAATAAAGCGACCGTACTAGAACCACGGGACTCGGGGAATGCCTTACACCTTCTCCCCGGTCAAAAGAATTCCTTACCCGAACATTATTTTTGCAGACCAATAATAATAGAGTCAAACGTTCCTTTGAATAAGGATTCAAATAAAAGGTGAATTGGAACACCGACAAAAATCAATTCCAAGTGGCGACTCTGTAAATAAAATAATCCCTACTCAAATTTGTCACTTCAATTGGAAAAACTCTTTAACCCACAATCCTTAATAACACATTATCTTTTGGAGGGTAGAAAAGGGGTGTGACAGCTCTAGCGACTCTGCTGGGGAATATACATAATAAGAATTCGAGCTTGTACATGTTGACTTTTTATTTGGCTTTATTAATTTTGTAAATATTGTGATTTATTTGTGCCTAATGTGCTACCCGTTTGCTTTTTATCATTTTGATATTGTTGAAATGTACATATAAACTGTTTTCTCACACACCCCCTCTGAGTCTTCTTGAAATTAAAAATTGGGCATTTGCTTGACATAGCCCACTTTCTTTGAGATAGCCGAGGTGCTTGTCACTCGGTGAAGGATTTTAGTCACACATGTTTTTAGGCAGGGAGCACCACCAGTTAAGCCGAAAAGCAATGCTACCGATACACTGACCCTCCTCGGCTCAAGTTGTCTGCTCGAGTAAGCCAGTCTAGATATCTTCTCCACCAGGATTTAAACCTAGAAGAACAAACCTCATGCCGGATATCCCTAGTAGGTTCGTTTTATGTGCATCACGTGCATTTAACTTAGCGAAACTCGGCACAGGGGCCGGGTCCGTATAAGACAGGTATCCTCTTTGAGACCATCATGTCCACTTATGTGCTACTTGATACATCATTTGGAAAGCTTGCTTACATTGTTGACCGGATTTAGAAAATTAGTTGAGCGAAAGAAGAAAAAAAAGATTAAAAAAACGTTCCCTCGTTTTTGGTACAAATAATCCGTTTTTCCAAGTCTTGGACCGAACTACGCGGGTTTGATTCTCACCGAATGTGAGATACGCAGGCAAACCTCATCGGTTTCGACCCCCAATTTTCCAAAAAAAAAAGAAGAAAAATCCAAACATATTCTCTTTTTCCTTAATTCCTTCTTAGAAATCTTTCCTTAGAAAATAAAAAAAAATCAAAAAAAAATAATTTCTTTCAAAAATAAATAAAAAAGTCAAAAAAGAAAACTTCTTTCAAAAATTCCAAAAAAAGGATTGAATTCCGAAATATTGTTTTTCTTTCACAATTAAAAGGAAAAATTTCAAAATTCAAAAATGTTTTATTTCTTCTTTAGAAGTCTTTCTTTCAAAAATTTCAAAAAAAAAATCAAAATTTAAAAACAAAAAAAAAAAATTTGCTCTTCTTTAGAAGTCCTTCTTTCAACAATTCAATAAAAAAATTTGAAATCCAAAAAATATCTTTATTTTTTGAAGTATTTCTTTCTAAAAAGAAAATCCAAAAATATTTTCCTTGTTAGGAGCTTTCATGGAGTTATTTTGTATATCAGTAAAAAAAAGAATGAGAGTTAATTTGTTTACTTTATTTCTGATTTTTCCGAACTACGTAAGATCTAATTCATGCGGCGTCATGATACGTAGGCAATCCCCATCGGATTCGATCATAGCCATAGAATTAATTGAGTGAAAAAATAAACCAAAAAATATAAAAATATTGAAAAAAAAAGAAAAAAAAAAGTGATACAAACAGGAGAGAAGAGGGAGTCATGATAGCTTCTAGCTCGAGGGGGCGCCACAGGTCATTCAACCAATCATACATTCTTCCTAAGGTCCCACAACACTATTATCCCCATCAACATGTTGTTTATGCCATGACACCGCCTCCCTATGCGGTAATGAACGCGCAACCCTACCCGCGACTACAACATTATCTGCAAAACCGAGCTCCACTTCCCAGAAATGACATCCTTACCAAGCTCCATATAATCCTCAACCAAATGATCCTCAATACAATCCTCGCCCAAGAGATCCTTTCAGAAAGAATCAGTTCACCCCTATTGGTGAATCGTATTCAAGCTTGTTCCAAAAGCTAATCAGGCTAGATCTATTGCAGCCAGTGGCCCCAAACTGGCCGAACCCCGAGTCCCCCTCGCACCGAGCTGATTCTAGATGTGAATACCACTTTGGAGAAGTGGGACACAGTACATAGGACTGTTGGACCCTTAAAAGGGCAGTTGAAGATTTGATTGAAGCTGAAAGAATTATTTTTCAGGATGAAGAAGCTCTTGATGTGATGAATAATATGTTGCCTGCACACAACATCGGGCCAATAGTCGAAAAGATTTGTGAAGATGAAGAATTTGATTCAACATTGAAGGCCATTGCAGCCATTGCTAAGACAGAAGAACAAAAACAAAAAAAAAACGGTCGCCAAGCCTGAAAGTTCCCCGTCAGACGGGAGTCTCGGTAGCCGGTCTTGCTATCCTTTCTGCGTCCGGATTATCTCAGGGTGTGATCCGGATGTTTTACTTTATTGTCTTACTTTCCGATGTAAACCCTTCAAAAATTGAAATAAAAAATCCAAAATAAAAAAAATCAAATGAAATTAATATTTCATTGTCCATGAATGTCTATTTTCTTAATCTTGTCACTTTTCTTATTCTTTTTTTTAGTTCTGTTAAATGCAGATTTCAATAACATGACATACTTGCGGACTTCATGCCCAGATCGTGAAACGCTGTCAGAACTCGGAATAACGAATCAAGAGTAGGTTGTAATGAAGATAGGTCCAACGAAATAAAACAAAGAATCGGAATAGCTAAAGGAAAATTGGCTTCAGTTTGGAAAGGTCCGTACATTGCAACAAGAGTACTGCCAAAAAAGTGCGTTATACTTGGGACACATCGAAGGAAATGTCCCTATAACAACTGTCAATGCAAATGTAGCCAAAAGGTACTATGTTTGGTCCTCCATATAGTATTAATATTCTCCGGTTGGGATGACGAAGACTTTCATTCTTGCTACCCAAACACTATCAACCCTTTGCAAACCCTTTGAGCCGGTTGCTCTTCTTTGATTACCCTCTTTGGAACCTGAAAGTGTTATTAAAAAAATAGTTTTGAAAAAAAAATTAAAAAAAGAGAAAAAAAAATACAAAAAAGGGTGGAAGAAAAAACAAAGAAAATGAAAAAAGAGGAAAAGGAAAGGAAAAAGAAGGAGAAAACAAAACAAAACAGAAGCAAAGTTCTCTGAACTACGTTCGACTTGATTCCGAATGGATACGTAGGCAGTCTCTCTTTGGGGTTCAGTCACACCAAAATAAAAATTCAAATTCCCCCAAAAGTGAAACTGGGGCAGATGTTATAATGGTTCGGCGATGGTTTGCCTGAAAGATTCCAATGTTGTAATTCAGTCCAAACTTTTTTTTACCCCAAGTCATGTTCAAGTCCTTCCGATCAATCGGTAAAGATGTCCAAAATTGGAGGATACAACTACTTGGATCCAATGCAATCAAATGAGAAAAATAAAATGAGAGAGTCTTATTGGTGAAAACTCACACAGGCACCGTGAGGCAACGGTAAGTAGAGAAATTAAAATGAGAGAGTATTGTTGGTGAAAACCCACACGGGTACCGTGAGGCGACAGTAAGTAAAGAAATCAAAATGAGAGAGTCTTGTTAGTGAAAACTCGCAAAGAGCACTATAAGGCGATGGTGAGTAGAGAAATGAGAGAGGTCAGCTCGTGAAAACCCACAAAGGGCGCCCCTGATCAAAAAGAGGATTCTCACAACCATCGGCATCGACAGAGTCCTGGATAGGTTTCTCGATTTTGAAGCAAAAGTTGTGATGAGTTTCTGAGAGTCGGACGGTTTAGACAGATCAAGCATCTAGTCCAAAAGACATGTCATGTTCATTGAAGTCCGCATGTACTCCAGATAAATCCTTCTTTCCTTTCCTCGAAAGGGACACTCCTTGTTTTAAACTCATTCTCCATTCCATTGTTTGTTTTCTTTGAATCCCTTTCGGTTTAACTCTATTCCGAAACTAAGACAAAGAAAGGATGATAAATATGATTTACAGGGTTCTCATTTGATACAAGCTAATATGCAAAAAGGCACCCAGCCTCGTCAGGGGGCATAAGTCAGCATCGATTGGCCATGGCGGCCGATGCTTCGAAATTAAAACTCTTGGAAGGAGAAAATCAAATTGAAGTGCCTATAAAGGCAAATGAAGTTGAAAAGGTTGAGTCCCACATGGCCAACCATCTCGGCAAAAGTTTTGAAAGCCAAGGTCTCCAGAAAATAATACAGAGCAGTCAAGCATCTCGGTGCCACGCTGACAAAATTAGTTCTTCGACAACAGTGGTCGTGAATCAAACTATCCAGCGTATCAAGGCCACAAACCAACCACCACTTTGGAAAACTGACAAATTTTTCTTTGTTTGAAGCAGGAACAAAGCATGCAGAATGGTGATTCTAAAAGAATGAATGTCACCAACGTAAGCTCCTTAAAATCTCCATTTTTCTTTTACTTTTGGCATACATCACTATTGTTCACACCTCCTATTTTTACGTAGCTTAACCCAGGTAGAACCTTTTCGCCTAGGGTGATCCAGCTAATAGTTCCGGGTAGAAGTACTATTCGCTCAGGTTGTTTTTATGCAGCTTAACCCAGGTAGAACCTTTTCGCCAGGGGGATCCAGCTCATAGTTCTGGGTAGAAGTACTCTTCGCTCAGGTTGTTTTTCCTCAGCTTAACCCAGGTAGAACCTTTTTTGCCTAGGGGGATCCCGCTCATAGTTCTGGGTAGAAGTACTCTTCGCTCAAGTTGTTTTTCCTCATCTTAACCCAGGTAGAACCTTTTCGCCTAGGGGGATCCAGCTCATAGTTCCGGGTAGAAGTACTCTTCGCTCATGTTGTTTTTGCGCAGCTTAATGGTAGAACCTTTTCACCTAAGGGGACCCAGCTCATAGTTCCGGGTAGAAGTACTTTTCGCTCAGTTTGTTTTACATAGCTTAACCCAGGTATAGCCATTTCGCCTAGGGGGATCCAGCTCATATTTCCGGGTAGAAGTACTCTTCGCCCAGACTTAGTTTTCGTAGCTTAACCCAGGTAGAACTTTTTCACCTAGGGGGATCCAGCACATATTTCCGGGTAGAAGCACTCTTCACTCAGGTTGTTTTACACAGCTTAACCCAGGTATAACCATTTCGCCCAGGGGATCCAGCTCATATTTCCGGGTAGAAGTACTCTTCGCCTAGGCTTAGTTTTCGTAGCTTAACCCAGGTAGAACTTTTTCACCTAGGGGGGTCCAGCACATATTTCCGGGTAGAATCACTCTTCACTCAGGTTGTTTTACACAGCTTAACCCAGGTATAACCATTTCGCCTAAGGGGATCCAGCTCATATTTCCGGGTAGAAGTACTCTTCGCCCAGGCTTAATTTTCGTAGCTTAACCCAGATAGAACTTTTTCACCTAGGGGATCCAGCTCATATTTCCGGGTAGAAGCACTCTTCGCTTAGGTTGTTTTACACAGCTTAACCTAGATAGAACCATTTCGCCTAAGGGGATCCAGCTCATATTTCCGGGTAGTAGTACTTTTCGCCCAGGCTTAGGTTTCGTAGTTTAACCTGGGTAGAACCTTTTCCCCTAGGGGGATCCAGCTCATATTTCTGGGTAAAAGTACTCTTTGCCCAGGCTTAGTTTTTGTATCTTAAACTAGGTAGAACCTTTTCGCCTAAGGGATCCAGCTCTTATTTCCACATAGAAGTACTCTTCGCCCAGGATTCGTTTTCGTAGCTTAACCCGGGTAGAACTTTTTCGCCTAGGGGCATCTTGCACCTATTTTCGGGTAGAAGTACTCTTTGCTCAGGCTTGCTTTTCGTAGTTTATCGTAGGTAGAACTTTTTCACTAAGAGGGATTCAACATTTTTTCCGTAATACAGGGTGCCAACCCCTGGTTACATTCCTTTTCCATCATATAGTGTACCAACCCTTAGTTATATTTCCTTACCATAGGGTACACCAAATCCTAGCTGTATTTTCCAACATAGGGTCTCCACTCCCTAGTTGATTTTATTTTAGACATAGGGTATCCACTCCCTAGTCTCCTTCTCCAATATAGGGTCTATATTCCCTAGTTGATTTTATTTCATACATAGGGCCACCGCTCCCTAGTCTCCTTACCAGTATAGGGTACACCAATCCCTAACTATTCTTTTTCCAACATAGGGTTCCCCACTCCTTAGTTGAGTCGAGCTTAAATGCATGGTACACCACTCCCTAGTATCTTTGTTAATACGGGGTACACCATTCTCTATCCATGTTTTTCCAACATAAGGTACACCAATCCTTAGTTGAGACACCATTTAGACAATCAGGATACACCATTCCTGAAGAATTATGTTTTCCTAGGGTACACCAATCTCGACACTTTATTGCTTTTAATAAAGTAGTTTATAATTTTATTACAATAACTCACAAAATTTTCCTAGGGAAAACTGGGGCAGAAAAATTTCGTTCGTTTGTTTGTTTTGGTGTCTGAGCAGGTCTTACCTCAAGGTGCAGGGTTCAAGATGACCAAGAGAAGTATCAAAATGGAGAAGCAAATAAAATAATGTGGATTGTTCAAGACATGACTGAATTCACGAGCATTGCATTTTTCCGTTTTGATCAGAAGAAGTCGTAGAAGAATGAACTAGCACCTATAGCTAGCAAGCATCAAGGTTCAGATCAGAGTCTGCGTGGAGAACCAGTCAAGAATCAAGGACAAGTTTCAAAAGACTCATAGATAGAATCTTTTAACTCATAGCTGATAGGCTTGTTTAGTTTCTTTTTGATTTTTGATGTAATAACAGACTTACGGACCGGAGCATCGACGGAACCTCACTCGACTTCTCAACTTATCATTCCATAATTCTGGTTGAACTACACGCGACTTGATTCCCCTATATCCCGGGATATGAAGGTTGTCCAAAACCAAGACTCGGTTGCACCCTTTCTCTTTTCTCTTATCATTATTTCTTCCCTTTCGAATAAAGATATGTTCAAAAATTAGTCATATCGCTCATCTTGTCTTTGCATCAAAACTCTTCATGTTTCCAAGCAAAGACGGGCATGCTGTGAGCACCTAATTTTTGACCACTCTTAGATTTTTCTAAACTCCCTCACGTCGTTTAGCACATACTTTACCACCAACACAATTATTCCCTCACATACTTTACACTAACCATACACTCATTTTCCACTTACAAAATTATTCCCTACCCCATGCTCCTTTATTCCTTACCCCACTTTCCCTTGTCCCCCTCACATGTTCCCCACTCCCCCTTCCCTCATTCTCTCTACTTAAAATACACACACACGGACGGAAAAAAAAGGAGAAGAGGGCACAAAAAAATGAAACTCACTCCCTTTTTCTTCTAGGAGCAAGCCTCAAAACAGTGCAAATCCTAGCCAAAATATCAGTCCAAAAGCAGCCATAAACCACCATAAATCATCCCCAAATGCTTTAGCAAAATAGTCCCCAATCAACATCACAAATCACTCAATTTTTTGTTTCTTTATTGCGGAGTTTCAAGGTTCCGGCTACAGTCCGAATTCTATTTTTGTTGTATAATCATGCATCAATAAGCAGTGCCATTACTTGAAGAACCCTTTCATCTATAAAAGGTCCAATCTTTTTATCTTGTTTACTTTTTCTGTTTATTGTTCCATTTAGATGATATGTGCTAATATGCCTCTTTGCTTGGATCTGTTATTCTTTTTTTGAGCACATAATTTTTCTTAGTTGTTAATTCTTATCGTTAAGTTTATTAGCCTGTGTATGTCACACCCCGAACCTGGGCCTAACGTAACACGACACTCGGTGCCTAACTGCATGTGACCGAGCGAACCAACTGGCTAACTGAATCAACATGTGATATCATAACATACTAAATGCGGAAGATAAACTAACATATGTTGATATACTGAAAGTTTGGATGATATAAATCAAAGTGCGGAAATACTAATATAATTCTAAAACATATTTGTAGCCAACATAGCTTAATATGAAAGTCTGAGACTCTGTCTAACTGTTACTCTAGTCTATGAAGTCTCTATTGAAGTACTGAAAACACTGACTATCTTTAAATACTGAAAGGCTGTAAAGTAATGATAATGCCCCGAAAGAACTAGGGATCACCAAATAGCTGGTACGAGAATCCTAGCGCTCTACGTCGTCGACCTGTAAATCATTACCTGCATTGTGAGATGCAGGCCCCGGGCAAAAAAGGGACGTTAGTACATTTGAATTGTACTGGTATGTAAGGCAACTGAAAGAAAGAATTATAAATGCTGAAACTGAAACTAAGCTGATATCTGAGAATTGATAATTGATAACTGATATGATAACTATTGAAACTGAAACTAAAATGATAACTGATAACTGATAAATGAAATGATAGCTAATAAATGATAACTAGACTGATAACTGATAACTGAACTGATAACTGATAATTGAACTGATAACTGGTAACTCATATGATAACTGATAACTGAACGGTGACTAATAATTGAACTGAAAGGAAGTAAGGATATGAATACTCCCTCTTCTGAATGATGAACAACCTGTTTATCTGAATATTAAACTGCGGCCTCAGGCCCAATATATATATGTGCACAAACTACGGCATCAGGCCCAAGTATACGTATACATAACTGCGACCTCAGGTCCAAAATGCTTAAAGCATAAACTGCGGCCTCAGGCCCAAAGATGTATAAAGCATAAACTGCGGCCTCAGGCCCAAAGATGCATAAAGCATAAACTGTGGCCTCAGGCCCAAAGATGCATAAAGCATAAACTGTGACCTTCGGCCCAAGTACAAGTGTTCAACATTCAGGGATTTAAAATCAGGAACTGAGAATCATACTGCAATATATGATAGTGAAATACTGAATCACATTGAGTTACATAATACTGGGATACTGAATAGGACTAGACTGAGACATGTATTCTTGAACTGATTATGAACACTGAAACTTCAACTGTTTATGGCATACTGAGTAATCTATACTAAGACTCGGGGGCATCAAACTCAAGTCTATATTGAATACACACTGAGCTTACAACGTTCAGAATGAAAGTCATGAACGAGTTATGAAGCTATAGAATAGAAGCTCTACAACTATTCAAGGAACTAGGCTTAACTATATGAGGCAATTGATACGTCGTAAAAGAAATGTAGTGTAGGGAGAATCATTAATATTCCCAAACATAGAGAGTTAGCCTCACATACCTTAACTTCCTGCTCTTGAGCATAATACAACATTCGCCAACCCCTTCAACTTCAATATATATCAATACAAGTCAAATGGATTCCGTATTAGCAATAATACTCATGTTTTGGTCAATTAGGCATTTTCTAAAACACTTGGTGGCATAAAGCTTCATAGTCCTTATTAATGGTGTCTCTACACCCAATAACCCATTCTTTTGCTCCTAGATAAATTCTAAAGTCTCAAATAGTTGATTATTCTTTATCACCCATAAGGTAAACAACACCCTTAACCAATAATCAACAATCAACAAGCCAAACCTATAATTGTTCATGTTTTTCTATCAAACCCATCAACTCATATCTCATGATGAGTCAATAATCATTAATCCAATGCTAGAATCAATTAGAGGGTAAAGACATTACCTTTTTGATGTTCAATCTTCTTGAATTCGAGTTCTAGGGTTTCTTCTCTCAACAATGATGCCCCAAATGAATATCTAATGATATGGAGGGTTTACCCATGTTAATAAGATGTTGGTATATTGAAATTAACTTAGAATCACCATTAGAACTTACCTTGGGTGGTGGGAGGACCCTTAAGGAGTTAGGTTTTTGAGAGTTTCTCTTTCTAGAGCAAGTTTTTATGTTTTGGGGCTGTGGGGGACGAAATATAGCTTTAAAACGACCCCCACTAGCGCACCTGTACATCTGAAGGCCTGCCCGCACTACTGACCGCGCTAAACAGCAGTAACACTGCCTCAAAATTAGCGCGGCCGCGCTAAGGGTGCGCTACCGGCGCGCATATCGCATACTATTCTGTAAAACACGCATAACGTTTTTCACAAAGATCTGTTCGGGCTCCATAATATATCATTGGAAATCTTTTTCAAAGTCCTACGACTTTCATGCTTTGTGTTTTCCTAAATGCCTTACTCATTTTCACTAAAACCTACTGGAATATGAACCTTCTGCAAACTTAGTCGATTTTGTCAAATCTTATGCACCTCACTTTCCATCTTGATTTTGAAATAACTATTTTCACCCATAATCATCTCGATGGGACTTTACATGCCCAAAATATAACCTTACTACTCCTTTAACTCATTCATACCTGAGCCAAATTTACGGGGTGTTATATTATCTCCCCCTTGGGATCTTTCCTCCTCGAATGATTGTCCTGACTGTAACTTCTGCTAACTTCGAACCTTAAACGGGTCTGGTGGAAACATGAACTTTCATTAACACTTGTATACTAAACTGAATGAATACCTGATTACTGAACTGTTGCAATACTAAACTGAATGACTACTGCATTGACTGAATATTGGTCTTCCATGGATACGTGAATACTGAACTAATATGGATATATGAATATTGAACTGGCACGAATATTTGAGTAATCTGAGTACTAAGTTGGCATAAATGTCTAAGTATTGGACTAACATGAGTATCTGATATTGAGTTGACATGAGTATCTAAGTACTGAACTGACATGAATATCTGAGTACTGAACTAACATGAGTATCTGAGTACTGAACTGACATGAGTATCTGAGTACTGGAAACTTGAATGTTATAACATGAAACGTGAAATATTGGCTGTACCACCACTAATTATGGTGGAAACTCCAACTCATAAGCTAATTGACCGATCCTTCGCAAGAATCTATATGGCCCAATATAGCAGAGACTATGCTTCCCCTTCTTCCCAAATCTCACAACGCTTTTCATAAATGAAACTTTCAGAAACACCCAATCATTAACTTGAAACTCTAAGTCTCTATGCCGCACGTTCGAATAGGACTTTTGGCAGCTCTGAGTTTTCTTCAAACGCTCTTGAATCAGCTTAACTTTCTCCATTGCCTGATAGACTAAATTTGGTCCCAACAATTCCTCTTCACCAACTTTGAACCAACCAATTGGTGATCTACACCTTTGCCCATACCGAGTCTCTCATAGTGCTATCTTGATACTAGAATGGTAGGTGTTATTATTAGTAAGGTCAACGAGAGATATGTGATTATCCCAATTACTTTAATATAAAGGACATATCCTCAATTGTTTGAATGATGCGCTCTGCCTGGCCATCTTTCTGAGGATGAAAAACTTGTGCATAATCCTTTCTTAAAGGACTTCTAAAAGTTCATTTTAAACTGAGCACCACAATCCGAAATGATGGACAACGGAGTCCCATACATCAGGCGATTTCCTGAATGTACAACTCAGTATAACCTTCTACTGAATCTGTAGTTTTTACTGGCAAGAAGTGTGCTAACTTGGTAAGTCGATTTACGATCATCAAATCAAATCATGCTTTTAAAATGAGCAAGATAATCCCGTTATAAATTTCCATATTTACCATCTCCACTCAAAAGTATATGTATCTTGGGATGAAAACACTAGACTTTCTACTGCTCGACTTTCACTTGCTAGCAATTCGGACAATTGGCCATAAAGTCTGCGACGTTCTTTTTCATGTCGTTCAACCAATAAATCTCCTTGGTCATGATGCATATTTGGGGAACCTGGATGGAAAGAATATCTGGGATTATGGGCTTCTAACATGATTTCCCCTCTTTAAGTCCATCTATGTCTGGAACACACAATCTGTCTTGGTACCTCAAAGTACCATCATCTCCCCCTTATTCAGAAGCCATCGTTTTATACTTGTGAATCTACCCTTTCAACTGCAACACGTAGGGATCATCAAACCGTTTCTTCTTCACTTCGGCTACTAAGGAAGAACAAATTCTGTTCTGGACAATAATTCCACCATCTTCAGAATCCAAAAGCCAAACTCTTTGCTTGGCTAAGCGGTGAACTTATTTCACCATAGTTTTCTTGTTTGTCTCAATCATGAGCTACACTTCCCATACTTGATTATCATTCTAAGCACTTCCTGAAAACACTTATAGCATTATTGCGATCTAAGTCTTTGACTTGTACTCCACAATTAGAGTCTTGTGCAATGGATTTACCCTCATAACACATAAATAGGCATGGTTTTATAGCTTTTCTTTGATCACTTTATCATCAATAACTAAGCTCGGTGATCATTCTACTCACTTTGTGTTTCTTACACATGCTATACATAATCCCTGTGGTAATTATACAATTTTCCCTCATTACCAAACTAATTTTCTTTTTTATATCCCATGCTGACTATTTGGGTTTCAAATCACTAACTGGACTTACAAAAAAAATTTGCATTGCATCTGAGTATTCCCTTCTCTCTAGGAAGACCATGAATAGTCGTTTTTCACAGAGATCTGTTCGGGCTCCATAATATATCATTGGAAATTTTTTTCAAAGTCCTACGACTTTCATGCTTTGTGTTTTCCCAAATGCCTTACTCATTTTCACTAAAACCTGTTGGAATATGAACCTTCTGCAAACTTAGTCGATTTTGTCAAATCTTATGCACCTCACTTTCCATCTTGATTTTGAAATAACTATTTTCACCCTTATGAGGAGGGAGGCATAGGTTTCAGGTCCCTACATGATGTATCCAAGGCCCTTTTCTGCAAATTGTGGTGGAATTTCAGGACTAAGCCTACTTTATGGAGTGCATTTATTAGTCAAAAGTACTACAAGAAACTAAATGCAGTAATTGTACCTTGGAAGCGTGGATCCCACGTGTGGAGAAAAATGCTATAATGTAGGGATTTGATTGAGCACCAAATCTACTGGAAACTGAGAATGGGATCAACACAATTCTGGTTCGACAATTGGACTGAGATGGGAGCCTTATATTTCCAAGTGCTTGCAGAGTTTGGCATCGATGAGGATATTCATAATGTTAATGATCTGGTTGAAAATGGTATGTGGAATGTGGATAAAATGTTTGAGAGCCTACCTGAAGATTTTGCACACCACATTGTGCAGAACATTAGACCACCAACTGAAAGTTTACAGTTAGATACTCCTTTCTGGATGCTTGAAACAAGGGGACATTTTACAGTAAAGTCTGCATGGGATTACCTGCGAAGAAGAGCCAACCCAAGATTAGCTTACAAGATGATATGGGTATAAGGTTTACCTTTCAAGATATCATTCTTCCTATGGAAGGTGTGGAAAGCCAAACTGCCACTTGATGATTTCTTGCGTAGACTAGGATACTCCATGCCTTCTAAATGTTGGTGTTGTGCTGATCCTAAGGAGGAGTCATTAGTACATTTGTTCTTCACATCAAATACAGCTAGAAGTGTTTGGAGTTACTTCATGAGGAGAGCAGGAATTGCATTAGATGGGTTGTCATTACATCAAGCAATTACTAAGTGTTGGACAGCACCAATAGTACCTAGATTGAAGCCAGTATTACAAGCTTTACCTGCATGCATAGTATGGGAACTCTGGAAAAGAAGAAACAGTTTGAAATATGGAGAAGCAGTGTCAGTGAGTAGAGTTATTTACCAAGTGTCATATACTTTGCAATCGCTGGTCAAACTGAAAAAGCCAGGACTACAGGTGCCTCACAAGTGGCTGGACTTACTGACAATGATAGAGCAATACACACCTCGACTGAAATATGATAAAGTGTTATGGGAATTTCCTTCAAGAGGATGGATCAAAGTGAATACGGATGGAGCATGTAGAGGGAACCCAGGAGGAGTTCAATTGGTTTATGCATAAGGGATGAGGCAGGTGATTTGATATATGCAGAAGGAAGGGAGATCTCTGAAGGAACTTATAATGTATCAGAAGCAGCAGCTATTGCGGAGGCATTGAAGATGTGCAAAAGTCTTAATTATTTCCGGATATGGTTGTAGACAGATTCTCTTCTATTAAAGAACATTATAGAGGAATCATGGAATCCTCCTTGGTATATAACTGAACATGTAGAGGAGATTATAAGACTGAAGGAACAAAGTATCATCAAGGTCACTCACATATTCAGAGAAGGGAAAACATTAGCAGACCACATTGCCAATTATGCTCTAGATGAAAGAAATACTGAGTGCCATGGTTTCTGGGATCTGGACTCAAAAGGAAGGAGGATCATTAACGAAGATAAGATGCAATGTCCTTACATAAGAGTAAAGGTTGCAAGGAATTAGGAGGACAAGGGGAAGGAACAAAGCCAAAAAAGAGATAAATATGGAGTGGAACAAAGGCAAAATGAGGAGGAGAAACGGAATGGACTTAACTAATCAGCAGGGTCGAATCCTATGGGAAGAGATCTTGATGATCTTCTATTATACTAACATTTGGTGTTTATGTGTAGGGAATGGTAATGTGGAGATGACTTATCATGATTGTCAATTTCATTGGGTGGTATTAGTACATGGTACTCAATACCTTGAAAGAGATATCGTGATATGCATAAGCAGGGAACATATGATCAGAATGCCCAGATCGATTGCATGGGGCACTGAAGTCGAGTCTAATGCACAAGTTGTGATACACCCTCAAGTATCACAATGCTTATGGCATTCAATGATGCAAATTTTCGACAAAACCTCTGCTAAAGAACAAAAGCAAATCAATAATAGAGCACAAAAGGGATGGCTAAAGGCATTGGAAACATATCCAGCATGGGGTGCAAGCGTGCATTCAATTCCTTGGATATACAACCAGCATGTTGTACAAGTGCTTAATTTCGATGAGAATCTTGCCATTAAACAAAAGCCATCGCAGCTTTTAGCATGTGGAGCTCGCCAGATTCCAAGAAGAGATGGATACGAAGGCCAATGCTGTCTTTTTGATATTTTAAATGGATACATGCTTCATCAAGGACATGGAATACACAAATGCTTTCTACCATTATTATATGAATGCATGTTTCAAGATGTTTGGGTCCTAGAGAGTACTCGGTCGACGAGCTACAAGAGTTGGGAGGACATTGTAAATTAAAATAGGATTGCACGCCTGTTTTTCACAAAGAATTGCACGCTGGCATACACATGGGAAAGAAGGAATGCGCACGGGGTTTCGATAACAAAAAGCTGGGACATGGAACTGTTGTCTGGCAGTGTAACGCAAGCTGGACAATGAATTGGAATATGCTATTTTGGTCAAGCATGATTTCTCACGTTTCTAGAGGGGCATGCATGGCATACACATGGATGCAGAAAGACATGCACTAGTACATTGGGATGGCAATGCTGTCGAGAAAGAAAGGACAACAACTGGATTAAGAATCGAAAGGAGCAATGCACTTTTGGCAGCTTTTAATTGTTTATTAGTTATCGACGGATGCTTTTTCAACGAGGAAGTCAGCCATTATACAATAGGGACAGCAGATCAACGCACGCTTGACTTTTCATCTGAGCACGTTGAAAAAGATTTGCATCAGAAGCATGTTGCAACCCTGTTCCTAGCTGAAATATTTGATTGTTCCTCTATCGCATGAGGAGTCGACAAAAACAATGCAAGGACGTAGAATTTGAGCATGCAATTCAATTTAGCAACTCCATAAAATCTGGGGTGCTGGAGCAAAAAACTGGAGAATGAACATGCTCTTGAACATTAGAGGACCTTTAGAGACTTGGGCAACGCATGGTAATCTTCAGTTTGTAATCACTAAAGAAGTCATGGAGATTCGACAATGGATTAGCGTCTTTTTGAAAAAAAAGGTCTTATACTTGCGGTTCCTTCCCTTTTTTTTCGGGATTCTAACAACTTTCTTTATCTTCTGCAACTCTTTGCACTTTACGTTAATGATGACTCATCTCCCAACTTACCTCTGAGAAATCTTTCTTGCTAGGAAAAACTAAATTATTTACATAAACGGAAAGCTTATGTCTTCATAACTATCCTACATAATCGTAATGATTTAACTCTGCCCACACTATCAATCCTAGAGAAATCACATTTTGATAATTCCTAAAGGCTATTCTTCTATAGTTTGCTCTCTCACTGTTAGCTGATTTTTTTTCCACTGCCACTGTACTTCGGGTTTAACTTAAACTCTTTGGGCTCTGACACATGCGTTCGGTATTTTCAAACTGCCATCCACTCACTAGAGATAACCTGGCTAAGTGGATCAAATCTCACCTCTACTAGCTCAGCTGAAATTGCTAATTCACTGTATCTACTCAAAACTTACTTAATATCCTTTTACTAACCACCTACTAGCATCATATTTTCTTCTCCTGCTTTGAATAACTAAAATGAAGCATAAGGTTACTCCTAACTTCCCTTATCATCTGACCATATTCTTTTTCCACAGATTATCATTTTTTTGAACTATGTACATGGATCACACTTAGGGAAATTCATCTGTCTTAAACAAAATTAGAATATTTAACCCCAAACTTTCTATATAATACAAAATCATATCATACTATAAACATCCGCGGTAATCACTTAGTCACATAACCTAAGGGGGAACTGCCATATCTTTTATCTTTTGTCAATAGCTGCTTCTTATAGTAGCCTACTAGCGTGGTACTTCTAGTTCTGATTTGAATAATTCTAAACAACTTAAAATCATTCCCTGAAATTCAGTATTGGCTGCTCTTGGTTCTCATTTCATACATCATATCTTCTTGTCATTTGCATGAGTTATACGAAATCACATCTTTGGTAATAACAAACGTTTCTGACTCCTAGGTATTTTCCCCTTAGTCTTTTTTTTTTCCAAAACTATAATGACCAATTCTAGGCCATTTGCGGTCAAATTCTTAACCTGCTACACTGTAGGGTCTGACATACAGATACACTACCACACACATCTGATAAATCACTTCATGCACCATCCAGTGAGTCTTGGGTCTTAATCCCTAAAACTTGCGAAGATTTCGCTATAATCATTGTTACTTACATTTTCCTCGAGAACCCATATGCATCCCACTTTTAACGTCCTCTTAAGTCTCATTTTACCAACTTGTACTCCATAATTATACCCCAATGATCAATTATCCTCTCTAAGACCTTAGGTTTCTCCTGCGCGTCGCTTGGGCATCCAATACGTTTGGAATTCGATAGGAAGAGAAGGTTAACTATGGCTCTAAGCTTCATGGCACGATCTAGAGTAGAAAGAAATGAGCAATCCTAGATGTCTTGGTAGTTAACCGTTTATATGAGTGGCCGGCACACACATATAAAGGAAACTCCACTGGACACGGCTTCATGGACTCCCTAGGACTCTTGAACCTAGTGCTCTGATACCAAGCTTTGTCACGCCCCGAACCTGGACCTGGACGTAACACGGCACTCGGTGCCTAACTACATGTGACCGAGCGAACCAACTGGCTGGCTGAATCAACATGTGATATCATAACATACTAAATGCGGAAGATAAACTAACATATGTTGATATACTGAAAGTCTGGATGATATAAATCAAAGTGCGGAAATACTAATACAATTCTGAAACATATTTGTAGCCAACACAGCTTAATATGAAAAGTCTGAGACTCTGTCTAACTGTTACTCTAGTCTATAAAGTCTCTATTGAAGTACTAAAAAAACTGACTATCTGTAAATACAGAAAGGCTTTAAAGTAATGATAATGCCCCGAAAGAACTGGGGATCACCAAATAGCTGGTACGAGAATCCTAGCGCTCTGCGTCGTCGACATGTAAATCATTACTTGCATTGTGAGATGTAGGCCCCGGGAAAAAAGGAACATCAGTACATTTGAATTGTACTGGTATGTAAGGCAACTGAAAGAAAGAATTATAAATGACGAAACTGAAACTAAGCTGATATCTAAGAATTGATAATTGATAACTGAAATAATAACTTTTGAAACTGAAATGATAACTGATAACTGATAATTGATAAATGAAATGATAGCTAATAAATGATAACTGGACTGATAACTGGTAACTGAACTGATAACTGATAACTGAACTGATAACTGGTAACTGATATGATAACTGATAAATGAACGGTAACTAATAATTGAACTGAAAGGAAGTAACGATATGAATACTCCCTCTTTTGAATGATGAACAACCTGTTTATCTGAATATTAAACTGCGACCTCAGGCCCAATATATATATATATATATATGTGTGCACAAAATGCGGCCTCGGGCTGAAGTATACGTATACATAACTGCGACCTCAGGTCCAAAATGCATAAAGCATAAACTGCGGCCCCAGGCCTAAAGATGCATAAAGCATAAACTGCAGCCTCAGGCCCAAATACAAGTGTTCGACATTCAGGGATTTAAAATCAGGAACTGAGAATCATATTGCAATATATGATAGTGAAATACTGAATCACATTGAGTTATATAATACTGGGATACTGAATAGGACTAGACTGAGACATGTATTCTTGAACTGATTATGAACACTGAAACTTCAACTGTTTATGGCATACTGAGTAATCTATACTAAAACTCAGGGGTATCAAACCCAAGTCTATATTGAATGCGCATTGAGCTCACAACGTTTAGAATGAAAGTCATGAACGAATTATGAAGCTATAGAATAGAAGCTCTACAACTATTCAAGGAACTAGGCTTAACTATATTTTTTTGAGGCAATTGATACGTCGTAAAAGAAACGTATTGTACGGAGAATCATTAATATTCCCAAACATAGAGAGTTAGCCTCACATACCTTAACTTCCTGCTCTTGAGTATAATACAACATTCGCCAACCCCTTCAACTTCAATATATATCAATACAAGTCAAAGGGATTCCGTATTAGCAATAATACTCATGTTTTGGTCACTTAGGCATTTTCTAAAACACTTGGTGGCATAAAGCTTCACAGTCCTTATTAATAGTGTCTCTACACCCAATAACCCATTCTCTTGCTCCTAGATAAATTCTAAAGTCTCAAATAGTTGATTATTCTTTATCGCCCATAAGGTAAACAACACCCTTAACCAATAATCAACAATCAACAAGCCAAACCTATAATTGTTCATGTTTTTCTATCAAACCCATCAACTCATATCTCATGATGAGTCAATAATCATTAATCCAATGCTAGAATCAATTAGAGGGTAAAGATATTACCTTTTTGATGTTCAATCTTCTTGAATTCGAGTTCTAGGGTTTCTTCTCTCAACAATGATGCCCCAAATGAATATCTACTGATATGGAGGGTTTACCCATGTTAATAAGATGTTGTGATATTGAAATTAACTTAGAATCACCATTAGAACTTACCTTGGGTGGTGGGAGGACCCTTAAGGAGTTAGGTTTTTGAGAGTTTCTCTTTCTAGAGCAAGTTTTTATGTTTTGGGGTTGTGGGGGATGAAATATAGCTAGACCCCCACTAGTGCGCCCGCGCATCTAGAGACTTGCCCGCGCTATTGACCGCGCTAAACGGCAGTAACACTGCCTCAAAATTAGCGCGGTCGCGCTACCGATGTGCATATCGCATACTATTCTGTAAAATGCGCATAACATTTTGCACAGAGATCCGTTCGGGATCCCTAATATATCATTGGAAATCTTTTTCAAAGTTCTACGACTTTCATGCTTTGAGTTTGCCCAAATGCCTTACTCATTTTCACTAAAACCTGCTGGAATACGAACTTTTTACAAACTTAGTCGATTTTGTCAAATCTTATGCACCTCACTTTCCATCTTGATTTTGAAATAACTATTTTCACTCATAATCATCCTGATGGGACTTTACATGCCCAAAATATAACTTTACTACTCCTTTAACTCATTCATACCTGAGCCGAATTTACGGGGTATTACAGTTGCGTGAGAATCTAAAAGGAAAATTTCAAGAAAAAAAAATAGAACTTAAAAATGATGAGGAAAACGTGATGGTAACAATAATGTATTTGGATCCTAATGTTTGGTTTTTATAAAAAAAAATTTCTTTATCAAAATAAACTAATCAATTTTAGTAAGTTCCTAGCGTTAGTTTTATCATTTGGTCGAATTAATTTCTAACATTGTTTTAACTGACTTATAATAATTTTATTAATACTTCAATAATCCTCTCTTGACTTGTGCTAAGTACTAAATAAAATACTTTCATAACTCTTGAGCATCACAATAATCCTAACTTAGGAAATAAGTAATTTAAAATGCTTAGGCAATTTTAGGCGCGTCTTCAAAAGTTGACCATGTGCTCTTGCACGATCCTTGGTTAATATCAATTAATAAAAATAGTCATGTGTGCATTCCCGCTCCTTGACTCTCTAACTAACAAATTACGTTTAGCCATGTGTTCATACATGTGCCTTTGTTTAAACACACATGATAAAAGGACCTTGTGTGCTTACGCACTCCTAGGCTGAAATCAATAAAATTTTATTAATTATTAAGCGGTACTAGACAATAGTAATTTAAGGCAAATAAATCACAGTTTATCTAGAATTAATTCAAGCCAAGTTTAAATCAATAAAGCGACTGTGCTAGAACCACGAGACTCGAGGAATGCCTTACACCTTCTCCCCGGTCAAAAGAATTCCTTACCCGAATATTATTTTCGCAGACCAATAATAATAGAGTCAAACCTTCCTTTGAAAGGGATTCAAATAAAAGGTGACTTGGAACACCGGCAAAAATCAATTCCAAGTGGCGACTCTGTAAATAAAATAATCCCTACTCAAATTTGTCACTTCAATTGGAAAAACTCTTTAACCCACAATCCTTAATAACACATTATCTTTTGGAGGGTAGAAAAGGGGTGTGATAGACATATACCCAAAAATTCTCATGTTCACGCGCTTCACTTGTTGAGAAATATATGCACTGACCACGTGGGCAAAATGGCGTGTGACACACTGTAAAAGGTTAAATGTATAAGGTGATTTTCGTCTACAAAAAGTGTGTAACAAGGATTTGGTCATAGTTTAGTGGGTAATTTATGTATTTTGCCAATATATTATAATCAATGCTTGACACGAACCGTTTGTGTTCCGTCTATAATTTGACCTGGCCAATACAATCGTGAAAATGACAGTAGGTAGCCACTTTTAAATATGATGTTTAAAATATATTCATATTTAAAGACTAGCCAATTCACTCAAACTTCAGGACATCGTGTCCTAAAGTTCGAAAATTATTTTCAGAAATTCAAACCTTATGTCCTGAATTTTAAATTAGTAGTTTAGAAATTCATGACACTTAGTCCTGAATTGCAAATTAACAGATCAAAAATTTAGGATTCTAAGTCCTGAATTGTAAAGTAGCAGCTCAAAAAATTTATGATATAAAAATTTAGGATATTTGGTACTGAAGTTTGGGTGAATTGGCTAATTTTTAAATACATTACAAAGTGTGAATATATTTTAAAAAGGCAAAATACATAAAGAGACACCTAAAGTTGGCTCAGATGTCTATCTCACACTCCAACTTACCAGGTGACTATCTGACACTTTATGTTTGTTTAAGTCAGCCTAGTATACTCCCCATGTTGAGATGGAAAAACAAGTGTGTTTCACTTGTTTTTAAGCGCGTGAAACCTTAAGAAAATATATTTTTTTTTCTTTTCTCAACCAACTCAATCTGTGAATACCATAAGAGAAAGAAGGTCAAGCCCCATGCTAGAATCGCCGCCAAAACTAACATTTCTGTCGCAACTGCCGTTACTGGTGGCGCCGATACCAGCTTCTTGTATCTCTATTTTTTTCCACCAAAAGACCACCACTATAAACCACCAGACCCTTAGTATTCACCACCCTCTCATTACGTCCTTTTCAACACCATCCTACACTTCATACAATTATTAATTTTCAGAACAACCATCTTTGTTTACTATTACCCATTAACAAAGGTGAAGAAGAAGAAAAAGGGGATCGAGGATCGGGGGAGGGGTCCTCGGTGGAGATCTTAATTTCACGTGAAGATGGAAAGGTTGGCCACCAAAACTCATTTATTTTGGCTAATTTATGAGAGGCGGTTAAAAAATTTAGATTGAAATTGGCCACCAAAACCAATTTCTTGATATTCTTTTTGAGTTTAAAAAGCCAACTTAATTTTAGAGAAGAAATTACCACAAAATAATAGGCATTAATGGGTTCAATAATAAAAATAGGAAGAAGAGGGGTAAATGAGCTTGTTGATCTAGATGAACAAGAAACGAATTTTAAGATTGAAGAGTTGTATACTGATTTTGTTTGGATGAAGAAAAAAGAGATTGGCTTTTTGGAGGGGGGCAGTGGGTTGCGGAAGGGAGGGGCTTATTAAGGGTTTTCTTTTTCTTTTTTTAGTTAATTTTTTTTCCTTTTTTAGTTTAAAAATTACAGCTGACACTTTTTTATTTGTCCATCTGATACGTTATTCGTGTCTATATTACACACGATAGATTTGTTGGATCCAGGTATGTACGAGGCTCACTTAAGCCAACATAAAATGCCTAGATGGTCACATGGTAAGTTGGAGTGTGAGATAGACATCTGGGGCCAACTTTAGGTGTCTCTTTATGTATTTCACCTTTAAAAAAAGAGACTTAAAAGTGAGTATTCGTGCACTTCGCCCAATACAATCTATGAGTTTGAAAGTCAAAATATAACCCAATTCAGCGACTCTTTATTTTCATTCTGGCCCAGAAATTGGACTAAGAATTTGACTTATTACACTCCTTTTTGCCAGCAATTTGGAGTATATGCATTTAAATAAGGAAATCTTACGGAAATGTCTTAAATAAGTTCTAACTTATCAACCTCTATCCATTATTTATGGATTTACTAAAACTAGCCAAGCACATACAAAAATTGAAAATTCAAATAAATAAGGATTCTTTCTCTCCAAAAATCACATGCAAGATCTCCTTCCATATTTTTAAGAATGATCGGCAACATCAGATATAATACGGAAAGAAAATTTTATGGATGAGGTAGCAAACAAGGTGATAAAATACAAATATATATATATATATATATATATATATATATATATATATATACAAGATTCCAAAAATCTAAGCAAAAATGGACTTTTTTTAATGGTATGGTTAAAATTTATTGAAAACATACAGATGAGCCAATATACAAAATTTGAGGAAGATTGGAGGTGATTTGCATTAAGTTGGTATCAAAATCGTAGTTAAAATCGAGTTCAAAAAATTCTTCTACAACACTTGTATCAAATATGTATCACGTATGTATCTCACACATAGGTATACATGGATATACATATGATACATATTTGATACAAATATAATACATATGTGATACACAAATGATATTCAGTGTCATACACCTATCATATTTTTTCATGTTCATCTGTATTGGGTAAGATCGATTGATATTTAATGTTCGTATGATAGCGTGACATGTGGAATTAGAGGCAAATGATAGATGAAGCGAGTAGAAACCAAGTCCGAGGATAACATCTTCAATTGGCACAGGGAAGACCCCGAAGGGAACACAGTCAACGGAAGCAAATGAATATTTGTCACCAAATGATATTTAATGAAGAATATTCTTCGGTATTAAATAACATAGTCGTTGCAGAGAATTTTGGTATACATGGCCTGTCGTTACATATTCATCAATGACCCCCATTATTGTCATTTAAGAGGGCTTGATCCTCGGACATTGTTCTTTAGGTATAGCTATAAATAGTGACTTCAACAACCATTGTTACACACAAAAATTCTGAAAAACTTATGCTATACATTGTTCCCAAGTATTCTTATTGCTTCCTTCGAAAGCCTTGCTCTCGGAACCAAGCTATCTGCTATTTAACTCAATTTCAATACTAAGTCTTGCATTTTATTTAATTCATTTATCATTTTGGAATCAAATCGGTTAGTTTGTTTATAAATCACGCTATAAATTTAACTATATCGTTTTACGGGTAAACAGTTTAGCGCCCACCGTGGAGCTTAGACAGCTGCATAATTGAGTTTATCCTTACATATAGTACTAACCTGTTTGATTCTTTTTTCCTAGCAAAAATTGTAAAAGATGGTAGCTAACGATGTCAACATTTCACACAACGTTGAGACACAAGAAAATCTGCCTCAACACGAAGATTCGATCAGTGACACCCGCAAAAATGAGGACGTAACAATGTCGATTCATGGTGGGTGATATCCCCGACATGTACGGGAGGCGACTCCTGATGATGCTGAAGACGAGCATGTTGCGAAAACAGTGAGGATCTTGAAAGAACAACAAAAGGCCATCATGGGCCATCTCTCACGACAAGACCAGGCTATGATAGAACTAAGGCAAGGCGTTGTCGGGTTCTTCTAATAACGCAAATGGAAGAGACCATGTTCCTCCTACTGCTCCTACAAATCAAATAGCACAAAGGGTTGATAATAACACCCAGAGGGGTGAGATTGGCTTTGATGGGGCAAGGGGAATCATCAGCGGATCTGGTAACGACAACAGTAATGATCCTTTCAAAATCGAGCTCATGCGGTTTAGAGGGAAATGAACGAGTGGATGGACCAGAATGCGAAAGAGTTCCATGATCGAATGGACCAAATTCAGGGTGCACCACCAGTGCTGAAAGGCCCGGACTCAAGGACATACACCAATTGCCGTTCAAACCGAGGGCAACACCACGGTTGATTCTGAAGCGGTTAAAAATGCCAGATGTACCGAAATATGATAGGACTTCTGACCTTCAGGAGCACATCACTACCTATACAATGACAGTGAAAGGAAACGACTTGGCTTAACATGAGATTGAGTCAGTCCTACCGAAGAAGTTCGGAGAAACCCTCATGAAGAGGTCCCTAACATAGTACTCACTCTTACTCGAACACTCAATAGATTCCTTTGAGATGCTCGCAGACTCTTTCATCAAGGCCCATGCCGGGGCCAGGAAGGTCCAGGCCCGGAAGGCGGACATATTTAGAATTTCACAATGAGAGTCCTAGTTGCTGCGTGAGTTCGTGATCAGGTTTCACAAAGAAAGGATGCTACAACCGGTCGTGCCAGATGAATGGGAAGCTGAGGCATTTACTAAAGGGTTGAACCCGAGGAGCTCCAACGCCTCTCGAAAACTGAAAGAAATCCTACTCGAGTTCCAGGCAACTATATGGGCGAATGTCCATAACCGTAACGAATCAAAGATAAGAATAGACGATGATTAGCTCGAGTTCTAGATATCAACTAAGGGTTGGGATCGAGAAAAGAACAGGTATAAATTGAAGGATGATTTTGATGCAGATCGACGATCATCTAAAGGCCGGTTTTTGCCCTATGAAAGGGCCGAAGGACGCGGCAGTAGAGGGTTTCGGTCTGCCTACTGAGAAACCACAGAAGCTAAGATCCGACTGGGCTATAAAATATCTAACCTCACAAACCGATTGGCCAAAGCCTGGACATCAACTGCAAGGGGCCTCTCCCCAACAGGAATATAAGCCAAACTGCCCATACTCACCGCCTTCCTACTCAAAGCATCAGACACTACATTGGCCTTTCCCGGATAATACAAGATAGTAATATCATAGTCCTTTAGCAGCTCCAACCATCTTAGCTTCCTCAAATTGAGATCTTTCTATTTGAACAAGTGCTGGAGGCTACGATGATCAGTAAACACCTCACAAGACACACCATAGAGATAATGCCTCCAAATCTTCAACGCGTGAACAATGGCAGCCAACTCTAAATCATGGACATGGTAGTTCTTCTCATGGGGCTTCAACTGACGAGAAGCATAAGCAATCACTCTAACCTCCTGTATCAACACACACCCGATACCAACTCTAGAAGCATCACGATATATTGTATATGAACCTGAAGCTGATGGCAATACTAATACTGGAGTTATGATCAAGGTAATCTTGAGCTTCTGAAAGCTCACCTCACACTCATCCGACCAGCTGAAAGGAGCACCTTTTGAGTCAATTTAGTCAAAGGTGATGCTATAGATGAAAATCCCTGAATGAACAGACGGTAATAACCCGCCAATCTAAGAAAGCCACAAATCTCTATGGCTGAGGATGGTCTGGGCCAACTCCGGACCGCCTCTATCTTCTTCGGATCAACCTGAATAGCCTCACTGGGCCCCAAGAAAGCCATTGAACTGAGCTAAAACTCACACTTGGAGAACTTTGCATAAAGCTTCTCCCCCCTCAACCGATGCAACAAAACTCTCAAATGCTCAGCATGCTCTTCCTGACTATGCAAGTACACCAGAATATCATCAACGATAACAATCACAAACGAGTCGAGATAAGGTTGAAACACGATGTTCATAAGATGCATGAATGTTGCTGGGGCATTTGTTAGCCCAAATGACATCACAAGGAACTCATAATGACTGTATCGGGTCCTAAAAGCTATCTTAAAAATGTACGAGTCCCTGATATTCAACTGATGGTACCCCGAATGGAGATCAATCATGGAGAACACTCTCACTCCCTGAAGTTGGTCAAATAAATCAATACGAGGCAAAGGATTCTTGTTCTTGATTGTGACTTTGTTCAACTTCCTATAATCAATGCACATCCTCATCGTGCCATCCTTCTTCTTCACAAATAGCACGGGCGCACCTCAAGGCGACACACTAGGCCGAATAAACCCTTTATCAAGGAGTTCCTTAATCTGCTCCTTCAAATTCGCCGGTGCCATACGATGCGGTGGAATAGAAATGGGCTGAGTGCCCGGTACCAAATCAATACCAAAGTCAATATCCCTGTCCGGTGGCATGCCCGGAAGGTCTGCAGGAAACACATCTGAAAAGTCCCTCACTACCGGAACTGAATCAATGGTAGGAGTCTCTGCACTAACATCCCTCACGAAGGCCAAATAAGAAAGACAACCCTTCCCAAACCATCCGTTGGGCCTTCAAAAATGAAATCACTCTACTGGGAACATAATCCGTCGAACCTCGCCACTCAATTCGTGGCACCCCTGGCATGACAGTCCAAAATAGCACGACATAGAGAAAACCAATCCATACTCAATATCACATTAAAATAAACCATACTAAGCAAAAAGAGACTCACTCGGGTATCCAAACCCCAAATAGTCACCACACATGACCGATATACGCGATCCACAACAATAGTATCGCCCACCGGAGTAGATACACGAATAGATGAAACTAGAGACTCGCAGGGCGTATCCAAATAATGAGCAAAATATGATGACATATATGAAAAAGTGGAACCGGGGTCAAATAATATAGAGGCATCTCTGTGGCATACAGAGACAATACCTATAGTCACAGCATCTGAAGCAATAGCATCTGGCCTGGCTGGAAGTGCATAGAAACGGGCCTGACCACCACCTGATCGACCTCCCCCTCTAGGGCGACCCCTAGCTGACTGACCTCCACCCCGAGCTGGCTGGGCAGGTGGGAAAGTAACTGGTGTTGAAGTTGAAAGCTGACTCCTCTACTGGGATGAACCTCTCATAAGACGGGGACAAAACCTCTTGATATGACCTAAATCTCCACACTCGAAGCAACCTCTCCCAGCAAATGGGGCGAGGACTGAAGGGAACCCCGAGCACTGGGATACCCACTAGAAGAACCAAGCATAGATGTGCCTTAAACTAATGGTGCATGAGTCGAACTCTGAGCTGGATGGGCACTGAGAGATGAGTGACCCTGATGTGAACTGTGAGAATCGTGGCCAGATGATCCACCACAGTGACCCAAACGGGCTGGCTGAGCATGTTTGAATGGACGACCTCTGCCGTGCTGAAACTGACCTCTCGAAGGAACACTACCGAAACTACTAGATCTCCGAGGCCTCTTGGCCTCCCTCTTATCTCGCTTCTGGCAGCGAACTGACTCTATCTCTCTGGCAATGTCAACCACCTCCTCAAAAGAAACACCAGATACTCTCTCTCTCTAGTAAAAAAAAATCAATAGTTGATAAGTGAGGCCATCAATGAACCTCCTGATCCTCTCCCTATCCGTGGGAACTAGCTAGATAGCATGATGGGCCAACTCGGGGAATCTCATCTCATACTGCATCATAGTCATATCCCCTTAACGCAGCTGCTCGAACTGCCTAGGCAACTCCTCTCTATGGGAATGCGGTACATACTTCTCTAGGAAGAGAATGGAGAACCGATGCCTGATAAGGGGCGCTGCACCAACATGCCTACGCCTCTCATAAGCCTCCTACAAAGTGAAGGTAGCTCCAGAAAACTGAAAAGTTGTAAATGAGACCCCACTGTCACACCTCCTTTTTTACACTACACCCCCGTAAAGGGGTATATAAGGGAGTTTTTTCCAACTTAAAGTGACAATCGAAACAGGATTTATTATTAAAAGATTCAGAGCCGTCACTTGGGATAATTTATGGTGTCCCAAGTCACCGGTTTAATCCTGAATCGAGGAAAAGCTTGACTCTATTTAACAGTCCGCGAACTAGAAATTCAAGTAAGGAATTCTGTTAACCCGGGAGAAGTTGTTAGGCATTCCCGAGTTCCGTGGTTCTAGCACAGTCGCTCAACTGTTATATTCGGCTTAATTATCTGATTTTAAACAATTTTGAACCTATGCACATTTTAACCTTAAACCGCTTTTAATTATATGAAGGAAGATTTCAACATCATCTAAAACACGTCTTTGGATCACGCCATATGAAATTCACCCGCGGTCCGAGACACATTTTATTTAACGTTGTTAAGATTTGGATTTGGGTCACATGAAATGCACACCCGAGTTTAGGAAGGTAAATTATCAAAATAACGCGCCTAAAGCAACTACGCGTTTTAAATTTGCGAGGGCCATGAAAATTTGCTAAATGGCGCGCCTCGATTTCTATTAGAGGTATTTATAAACTTAGTTGTTAGGTCCATAAATTAAAAGATGTCTACATATGGCGCCTCAAATCTATTTAATGGAATCCAATTAATTAAACACTAATGGAATTTGAATTCTTACTATCAAGTGAGTGGTTCAATCCAAACTCGTTCAACTACAAGTCTGACATTAAAATAAACACTCATTCAATTAAGGGGAGGGCCTAAACTAAAATAGGCCCAATTACTTGTGCGTCGCACCCGTTCAAGATTGAAGAGAAACAAGTGGGCTCGAATTACAGGCCCAAAAAAGTTGTGAATACAAGCCATCCCCTTTCGTTTCAGCATGGATTCGGAATCCAAACCCCAAGGCAAAGCAAATTTTTTTTAAAATGACGCAAGGCCAAAACAAGACCCGAGATTGAGTCCCTGCAGCTCACAAAAGGGACGCCTGGACATCAGACTATCATATTCAAACAAATCAGTCCTTTAGCTAATTCAACAAAAGCAATTGTGCGAGATTGTACAACTGATTCAACCTCATTTCAATATGTTCAATAACAAATTACACCTCATGAGACTGTTAAATAAGTGAATCTGAATTTAAATAATAGACTCATACTCAACATGTTTACGAATAATCAAGGTAATTCTATATACGTCTCAAACCCTAAAGTGATAATCCAAAACATTTTTCTTGTCCAAAAATACTATAAAACTGAATACTAACTTAAAACCCATCCAATCTGCCAATTCATAAAAACCAAATACTATTTAAGTACACCAAGCATGCCATGACAATTCAAATGAATTACACAGCAAAAGAAGCCTTCATACAATCCACATTACTCGATTTACATGCTTGAAGGTAGAGTCTAACTACTGATTTGACTAAACAAGTCATTCATCAAGTTTCTATGATAATCCAGGGTCAGATTCAGGGATAGGAGTTCAACTGCCCAAAAACCAACATTTAGCTATGAGATATTTGATAGAAAATGGAGTCAGCCGCTAGTTACAAACCAAATTCAGCTCTCAGAAGGGTATTATCAACAGCCATCAGAATACAATGCACTATATGACTCAAAACAATGCAATCAAAACAAAATAAAGCTAAGACTATGAGCGAAACAAGTTGACACTATGCTTCAAAGCTCCAGATTTTATTTCATCTTTGAATCAGGCCTCACATTAGATAGAACTCAGAAATGTGTACCTGAATACAGCAAAAGAATCAGAAATTTAGCTTGAGACTAGGAGAAAACAGCAGTTGCAGCGATCATCAATGTAACAGTAACAACAAAACTCAAACCCAAACTTTTAAAGATCCAAAACTCAATCCATTTCAACCCAAGTGCAAGACTTTGACATTTTCAGTAGTTTTAAACTAAACAATGAGGATCAGAAAACCAAAAACCAAGCAGAATTTTGAGTAGTTTCGACAATGAAATGCAGGGAATTCAGTGTTGTTTTTCAGAATTTCAGTCGTTTCTTCAATTTTTGTATTTTTTTTCCTCTCTAAAGTTCTCTTGGGTCTCTTAGGTCTACCTTACAATGCAAGAAAAGGTCCCTTTATAGGCAAGCCAATATGGCAATCTTTCAGATTTTTGTTTTACCCTTTCACCCCTTTTCAAATTTGCTTTTAGCTTAGAGATCCCTAAGATTTTGACTTGTTGACCAAGCTATCCTACTAACAATCTGAACTTCAAATTAAAACCCTTACTAGAAGCTACCTATTTCTGTTATCAGAGAGATTACCTCAAACAAATACCCAAACTAACCCCCATGCCCCTGTTATTTCCCTTTTGAACCCAATGGGTATGGGTCAATGCTGACCCAAGGCGAACCAGATATGGGCCTTCAAAAACCCGGGCTAGTCCCTTTCTTATGAGCCCAGGTCCAAGTCAGAAGTTTAGAAGAAACTAGAGAGCAGAAAGATGAAAGGCGATTAGGATTTCATTTAGCCTTTCGAACCAAATGCTCTCAATCGGCCCAAGACTAAAGGGAACAATCAAACAAACTAGCCTAACGAACTCAAACAAAACTGAAAAAGCTAATAACTAACCATTAATCCTGACTTAAAAAGAAACACATGCAGTGGTGATTTTAAGAACACAGAAGAAGAAGAAGAAGAAGAAGAAGAAAAGTAGAAGAAGATAAGAAAAATGGGATAGAGAAAATACTAGGAAAACCTGCCAAGCCGGACGGACACAAGTCTTGAACTAATCTTCAAACGAATCCTGATTTTTGGCCGAGATAGACTTTAACCGTGTGTTCTCGACTGAAAACACACGATTAAAGTCAATTTCAAACTCAAAAATCTCGAAACCTTGCTACTCTGATTTTTGGGACTTTGGGTTCGTATTTTCAAATCCAGATTCGACGGGTCTGGTGAAGATTCGAGGGAAACAAATTGTGAAACAGGTATGAGGGGGTCAAGGGGGTTACAGGGTGTTATTTTGGGGCCAATCGGATGAGTTAGGCTTTCAGTCATTCCTTTCGATTCAAGATTCAAGAGGTTGGGCTGGGATTCGAGAGTGGGGATTTAGATATTTGGAAAGAGGAGAAGGAGAAGAATCGATGGTGTAAAAATGGGGTCAATTGGAGTAACGTCGGCGGCGGTGGCGATTTCTGGCAGGCAGCTCACGACGGAGGCGGTGAAGGGTTCTTTGAGTGTGTGGGGACGATGAGAGGGGGTAGGGGGTGCATTTGGACACTAATATACTTATGAAGCTTCAGTTCTGAGCCGTTTGATCAAGGGGAGATCAACGGCTCAGATTCCACAATCCAAAACGGCGTCGTTTGATTTATTGACTGGCCGGACCGGGTATTGGGGCGGATCTGGGATGCAATTGGGTGGGTATTGTAACGGGTTTGGGCTGTGATTAACCGGGTTTTGAGGAGGAATCTATTGGGCTGGGGTAATTCAAATCGAACATGGCCCAAAACCTTTGAACCATTCAATGCTTTCTCTTTTTCTTTTTAAAATTAACTCTTTTTAATTTCTTTTAAATTAAAACTAAAAATAAACCTAAATTAATTCCTAATCAAGTTATCTTAGAAAATTAATTACCACAAATAGTACTTACTACATTTAATTAAAACCAAATTTAAAGGAAAAAACTACCAAAGTTCAAGAATTAAAATTAAAAGTGCAAAATAAACTATTTTGTGATTTTTTCCATTTTTATAAAACACTAAATTACTAATTAATTCAAGAATGCAAAATTAGATCCTAAATGAAAATGCAGCATATTTTTGTATTTTTCATTAATTAAACAAAAATAAAAATGCACAGACAAATGCAAACAATTATCAGAAAATGCCACAAAATCCACAAAAATTGCAAATAATGAAAAGAAATTGTTTTGTTTTGAATTTATGAGAGTAATTAATATAGGGCCAAAATCACGTGCTCACAGCTGCCCCTCTTTGCTCGGAAACACGCAAAGTTTTCGGGTAAAGACAAAAGTGAGCGTATACGAGCGATTTTTGCCCGTTTGAATATTTCGTGAGAAGCATTTTTGAAAGATTTGACTGCACTCTGCTTTCGAGGTTGCCTACATATCCTCGGCTAAAAAGGAATCAGTTCAGTGTAGTTCAGGAAGTTTCGGTAGTTGGGACTACCATGAAGCTGTGATTTCACTGTTGTTGCTGCTGCTGCTTACTGCATCCCCTTATTACACCATGATAAAATAAAAAGAAGTTAGACTAAACTATGATCTATGCATTACAAAATCCTATCTATAGCTTCAAACTTGTTCTTGTGGTTCTTGTTGCCTTGCTGACTTGTATTCTCTCGGTGGAATCCCTTTGTTGCCGCCTTGAATGGTAATCTGAGATGTTTTTCCTTTTCTCCAGGTAGATGCCTGACTGCCAACTACACTTGAGATATTTTTATTTTCTCCAGGT
Organism: Nicotiana sylvestris; assembly: GCF_000393655.2. Lineage (NCBI taxonomy): Eukaryota > Viridiplantae > Streptophyta > Magnoliopsida > Solanales > Solanaceae > Nicotiana > Nicotiana sylvestris. The sequence continues at coordinate 33,131,079 of NC_091062.1, forward strand.
GGACGCTTGACTGCTGAACTTGAATGTATTCTCTGCTCTCCAAGTGGGCTCCTGATTGCTGAACTTGAAATGTATTCCCTGCTCTCCAGGCGGGCTCCTGACTTCAACAAAATAAACAAAAACAAAGAAACTTTTCTGCCCGTTTGGGTATCTGGGCATACATGTAAGTGTAAAATGGATCACATTACCAAATATCAATAAGAACTTGAAAGCTAAAACTTGAATTGTACTCCCTTGTTCTCCAGGCGGGCTCCTGACTGCTGACTTGAATTGTACTCCCTGCTCTCCAAGCGGGCTCCTGATGGCTAAACTTGAAATGTATTCCCTGCTCTCCAGGCGGGCTCCTGACTGTTGACTTGAAATGTATTCCCTGCTCTCCAGGCGGGCTCCTGATGGCTAAACTTGAAATGTATTCCCTGCTCTCCAGGCTGGCTCCTGACTGCTGACTTGAAATGTATTCCCTGCTCTCCAGACGGGCTCCTGATTGCTGGCTTGGAATGTATTCCCTGCTCTCCAGGCGGGCTCCTGATTGCTGGCTTGAAAGGTATTCCCTGCTCTCCAGGCGGGCTCCTGATGGATGAACTTGAAATGTATTCCCTGCTCTCCAGGCGGGCTCCTGATTGCTGGCTTGAAATGTATTCCCTGCTCTCTAGGCGGGCTCCTAATTGCTGACTTGAATGTATTCCCATGCTCTCTAGGTGGGCGCCTGACTGCTGAACTTGAACTACTTTTCCATATTCTCCAAGTGGGTACCTGATTTCAACAAAAATAGACAAAACAAAGAAAATTTTCTGCCCCAGTTTGGTAGTTGGGCACATATGTGAGTATTAAACTGAATCATATTACCAAATATTACTAAGAATTTGAAAGCTAGGTCCCATTATCCAGGGGGGTCCTGACAACTCTTAACTAAACGACAATTTTAAATCTAAGCTATATCTTTAAAAGGTGTGACTTCTGCTAAATTTTTTTATCTAAGAGGGTCTTTAAACTACTCCCCATTATCCAGGAGGGTCCTGAAAATCAAAATTCAAATTTTATCTTAAGAGTGACAACTTTTATTTCTGAATTATACTACCCTACAGCAGAATTTATGCTAAATGTTGTTATCTAATCGAAATTTTAAAGCTAAGTCCCATTATTCCGGAGGGTCCTGAAAACTCCTAATTGAATCCTATCTCGAACATGCAAGCTTCTAAGCCAACTTATATTCCTTTGGGATGCATTTTTGCTAGATTATGCTATTTCTGAACATTTAAACTAGGTCCCATTTTTCAGGAGGGTCCTGAAAATCAAAAATCAAACCTGTTTGGTAGCTGTCTTTCTCCACGGAGGGTTTCTCCGAAACAACCGAAATTTCCTGCCCCTGTTTTAATCAAAGAAAAATTTTGTCAGTTTAAAATGTGGTGGTTAGTTGATGGCATTCTTGCTGAAGGTCTCTCTGCTGCATTGTTTTGTTTTGACTGGCTTCCCCCGAACTGGCCCTAAACCGCTTAACTTTACGACTGACTTTCAAACCTCCATGACTTTGGATGACCCGAGTGTTCTATACCCGAACCGTTGTTTCACACCTCTGACCCCTTTAACTGAACCCCTGCATCTCCCATGAAATTACTAAATCATTTTGCCGATGGAACTTTTGCTGGCACTTTATCCCACTTTACATCATGCTATCTTTGGTATGCTCTGGCCACAGTGTGCTTTGCAATCTTGAAGCTTGTAGTGAGCTTTGAAATTCCTTCTTATTTGCTTAAACAAAACTGACATCGGGAACATCTTAGAGAAATAAACCCAAAAGAAATGAAATGCAATGACTTTCAGAGTTAAGGATAAGAAAATCCAAAACTGGAAGACTATCTGAAGAGGAAAAGGAAAAGAGACTTATCTGAGTGGAGCAGCTGGCACCAATGATCATGACATACATTTCGGATTAATCGGCCCGATCTATCCAACCAATCAACTTTCAGTCTCCATACTTTGTTACCCCGGAATTTCCACAACCTGATTTCTTCATCCAAATCCTGACCTTGTTCATCCTGCGGTGCCTTGAAAGGTTTTCACCAGCAGACCTCGCTCATTTGTTCATTTGTCAACTCACTCTCGCCTTAAGGTGCCCGTGAGGGTTTTCACCAATAAGCCTCTCTCATTTTTTATTTCTCTCTACTCCCGTCGCCTTACGGTGCCCATGAGGGTTTTCACCAGTAAGACTCTCTCATTTTTATTTCTCTCAGCTCTCGTCGCCTTATGGTGCCCGTGAGGGTTTTCACCAATAAGACTCTCTCATTTTTGATTTCTTTTTCCTGTTTGGACCAGAGTGTTGCCCCTGATATGAATCACCTCCACCTACTCGACTTGGCATTTCTCGAAGACTGATCGGAAGGTCTTTCTTTGGACCGTAATGTGGGCTTTTGGATTGGGTTAGAAAGAAAGGGTATAAAAGTCTCAAAACAATTCGAATGGGTTCAAAATTACAACTTTCAGAATCAGATTTCTTACAACAACCGCAACTTCTGCCCTAATTTCTTGTTTGGGGACTTTTGGATTTTTATTTTGATGGGACCGAACCGTGAGGCTGCCTACGTATCCTTAAAAGGAATCAGGTCGAACGTAGTTCATGTCATAGAAATTACTTTGTTGTTGTGATTTTCTCTTTTCTCTTTCTTTTATTTCTCTTTTTGCTATTTTTTTCTTTTTTTGTTGCTTTTCTTCTTTCTTTTTTTTTCTCTTTTTTTTTTCTTTTTTTTTCATTCTTTTCTTCCTTTCTTTCTCTTTTTCTCTTCTTCCTTTACTTATCTTTCACGCTTGTGTTTCTGATATTCGCTATTGATTCCGAAATAGGGGTATGAAAGAAAATAAATAAGGCTCAAAAGAGGTAACAAAGGATAAAGTGTTTTAGATAGCAGAACAAAATGCCTTCGTCATTCCAAATCTTCAAAGATATGCCAAGTACAAACAAATATAAATTAACCAAAGAGAATCATACATAGTATCTCTTGACTGCATCAGAGTTGATAGCTATTTCTACACATTTGCCTTCTACATCTGTCAAATACAATGCACCATTGGACAACACTCTAGTTACAACGAACGGCCCCTGCCAGTTTGGGGCAAACTTGCCTTTTGATTCAACCTGATGTGGAAGAATACGTCTTAACACTTGCTGACCTACTTCAAACTTCCGTGGACGCACCTTCTTATTGTATGCTCTTGCCATTCTTCGTTGGCCATGACACACTGCTGCCAATCTTTTCTCGTCGACCAAACTCAATTGTTCCAAGCGGGTTCTGACCCACTCATCATCATCGATCTAAGCCTCCGCGGCAATTCGAAGGGATGGAATTTCCACTTTTGCAGGTATCACTACTTCAGTGCCATACACAAACAAATAAGGAGTCGCCCCTACTGAAGTACGAACAGTAGTGCGATAACCCAACAATGCAAACGACAGCTTCTCATGCCATTGCCTGGACCCTTCCACCATTTTCTGAAGTATCTTCTTTATGTTCTTGTTGGCCGCCTCAACTACTCCGTTTGCCTTAGGGCGGTACAGGGTAGAATTGCGATGTGTAATCTTGAACTGTTGACATACCTCTTTCATCAAATGACTTTTGAGATTAGCACCATTATCTATGATGATTACCTTCGGTATCCCTAACCGGCAAATGATATTTGAGTGCATAAAATCAACCACCGCCTTCTTGGTTACAGACTTGAATGTTTTAGCCTCAACCCACTTGGTGAAATAATCTAGGGCAGCCAGAATGAACCTGTGCCCATTCGATGCTGATGGCTCAATTGGCCCAATGACATCCATGCCCCACGCAACAAAAAGCCACGGTACAGACATCGTGTGAAATTCAGATGGTGGAGAATGAATCAAATCTCCATGCACTTGGCACTGATGACATTTACGCACGAAACTGATACAATCTCGCTCTATAGTGAGCCAATAATAACCTTCCCGGAGAATCTTCTTTGCTAGCACATACCCACTCACGTGCGGTCCACAGACTCCAGAATGTACTTTAGTCATAATAGTTGTGGCCTGCCTAGCATCTATGCATCTCAGCAATTCAAGATTTGGAGTCCTTTTGTACAAAATCCCTCAGCTGAAGAAAAAGCCGCTTGCCAATCGCCTAATTGATCTCTTTTGATCGCTTGTGGCTTGTACTGGATACACCCCATCCTAATATATTCCTTGATATCATGAAACCAAGGCTCACCGTCAAGTTCTTCTGCCACCATATTACAATAAGCATGCTGGTCATGGATCTAAATATGCAACGGGTCAACATAAGCCTTATCCGGATGATGTAACATTGATGCCAGGGTAGCCAAGGCATCAACGACCTCATTATGAATCCTCGTAATATGCCTGAACTCTATTGATTGGAATCGCTGACAAAGATCATGTAAACATTGTCGATACGGTATGAGTTTTAATTCCCGTGTTTCCCACTCTCCCTAAATCTGGTGCACCAGAAGGTTCGAGTCACCCAAGACCAAGACTTCCTGGACACCCATATCCACAGCCATCCTCAAACCCAAAATGCATGCCTCGTATTCAACCATGTTGTTAGTACAGTAGGACCAAAGCTGAGCCATAACAGGGTAATGATGCCCTGTTTCAGAAACAAGTACTGCTCCTATCCCAATGCCTTTCATGTTAACGGCCCCATCAAAGAAAAGTTTCCATCTTGGCCTTTCACTCTGTTCCAACTCCTCAATGTGCATTACCTCTTCATCAGGGAAATACGTCTTCAAAGGTTCATATTCTTCATCCACAGGATTCTCAGCCAAATGGTCAGCCAATGCTTGTGCTTTCATCGCAGTCCGGGTCACGTAGACAATGTCAAATTCTATGAGCAAAATCTGTCACTTTGCGAGCCTTCCCATGGGCATAGGTTTCTGGAAGATATACTTCAATGGATCCAAGCGAGAGATGAGGTAAGTAGTATAAGATGACTAATAATGTTTCAGCTTCTGGGCTACCCAAGTTAGGGCGCAACACGTCCTCTCAAAATGAGTGTACTTAACCTCGTAAGAGGTGAATTTCTTACTGAGATAATATATGGCCTGCTCCTTCCTGCCGGTGATGTCATGCTATCCCAACACACATCCAAATGAATTGTCCAAGACTGTCAAATACAAAATCAAAGGTCTCCCTAGTTCTGGCTGGACCAACACTGGTGGGTTTGACAAGTACCCCTTTATCTTATCAAATGCTTCCTGACATTCATCTGTCCACTTAACCGCATCATCTTTCTTTAACAGTTTGAAGATGGGCTCACAAGTTGTCGTGAGCTGAGCAATAAACCTGCTGATGTAATTCAATCTCCCCAATAGACTCATCACCTCAGTCTTGTTCTTTGGGGGTGTCAATTCCTGGATAGCTTTGAACTTTGACGGGTCTAATTCAATACATCGGCAGCTGACTATGAATCCCAACAACTTTCCAAACGGGACACCGAATGCGCATTTTGCAGGGTTGAGCTTGAGATTGTACCTGTGAAGCCTTTGGAAGAACTTTCTCAAATCTCTGACATGGTCAGACTGCTTTCTGGACTTTACAATCACATCATCTACATAAACCTCGATCTCCCTGTGTATCATGTCTTGGAATATGGTCGTCATTGCCCTCATGTAGGTTGCCCCAGTATTTTTCAGACCGAATGGCATGACCCGATAACAGTACGTTCCCCATGGCGTGATGAATGTTGTCTTTTATGCGTCCTCCTCATCCATTAAGATCTGATGGTAGCTCGCATAACAATCCACAAAAGAACCAATCTCATGTTTGGCACAATTATCGGTAAATATATGGATGTTCGGCAATGGGAAGTTATCCTTGGGACTTGCCTTGTTGAGATCTCGATAATCAACACACACCCTGGTCTTGCCATCCTTCTTCGGCACAGGTACAACATTGGCTAACTAGGTGGGATACCGGGTGACCCGAACAACCTTGGCCTCAAACTGTTTGGTGACCTCTTCCTTAATCTTCACACTCATATCAGTTTTAAATTTCCTCAGCTTCCGCTTGACAGGGAAAATGCCGGGTCAGTGGGCAATTTGTGAACCACCAAGCCAATTCTTAGACCCGGCATATCGTCATAGGACCATGCAAAAACATCTTTATACTCGAACAGTGCTTTAATTATCTCTTCTCTGAGTTGTGGTTCAAGATGGACGCTTACTTTAGTTTTCCTAACATTATCTTGGTCCCCTAAATTGATTTCTTTTGTATCACTCAGGTTAGGCTTGGGTTTTTCTTCAAAATGGCTTAATTCTTTACTAATCTCTTCAAAGGCTTCATCCTCGTCATATTCCGATTCAACATCACATTCTATTTCTTGAATTACTATTTCAGAATTAGATTGACTTTTAAGACTGGGCCGGAGATTCCTCATGCATGTCATATCACTAAAGCCAGCATAAAAAGAACTGTACAAGGAAGAAAAGAAAAACAAAAATAAAACTATCAGGAAGGAAAAAAAAAGGAAATTGCATTTCATTGAAATTAAAGATAACAAGATTTATACATCCAAATGGGCGGAACGTAGAATCAGAATTAAAACCCTGGTATAATCCTGATAAACTAAAAGAAAATCAAAACAAACTACCAAAACTCCTTCCTGGTGGGGAGAGGAGTAGCTTCCCAGTTGTTAATCTTTGCACTAGGTCCAACAAATTGCCCATCTGCCTCGCTAGAACCCTCTCCAGCTTCCACCATGTTCACTTCGTCAAATATCCTCTCGAACATTTCCATCAAACCTCCATCCATATCAACCACCGAACTGGGAACCGTCGTCACTGGGCGCTTTCTGGTACCAGGCCTGATAAATGATCTAGAAAGACGCGGGACTGGCTTTGGAAGGGCCCATGCTCTCTGTTTCATTTTTCTGGCTCTTCTCACGTCTGCGATTGTATGCTTGAACCCCAGACCAATTGTATCCAAGTTTTTAGGAAGAGAAATCGGTTGTACGATACCTTGCAGAGATGCACCCAAACCCTTGCCCGGTACAAAACCATTTTTCAACATTTCAACGGCTACCATGACTGATGCAGCAGCTACCCTCGGAGTTGGAATGCACCTCCCTTCTGGAATACTTTGTACCGATACTATGTCAAAAACCTGATAAACCGATGGCCCCTTGTCATCTTCAAACTCTATGAACGGAACAATGGCATCACTGGGAACACACAAATTATCTTCGACGTGCACAACAATTTCCTGTCTATCCCATTCAAACTTGACCATTTGATGTAGAGTAGACGGGACCGCTTTAGCAGCATGAATCCAGGGGCGCCCCAGTAAAAGGTTATAAGAGACTGCCGCATCCAACACTTGAAATTCCATAGTGAACTCAACGGGCCCTATGGTTAGCTCTAGTATTATATCACCCACTGAATCTTTGCCTCCACCGTCGAACCCCCGAAGACAAATGTTGTTCTTGTGAATTCTATCATCGTCTACTTTCAGCTTGTTTAACATGGAGAGAGGACAAATGTTTGCACTAGACCCATTGTCGACTAGAACTTGGGTGACCACAGAATCTTTGCATTTCACGTCAAATACAGGGCCCTATTATGCTCAGTGCCCTCCATGGGCAACTCATCGTCGGAGAAAGTAACCCTGTTCACCTCAAATATCTTGTTAGCTATCTTTTCCAAGTGGTTTACTGAGATTTTGTCAGGAACGTGGGCCTCATTCAAGATCTTCATCAAAGCCCGACGGTGCTCGTCTGAATGGATCAATAATGACAATAGCGAGATCTGAGCCGGTGTCTTCCTTAACTGCTCCACAATGGAATAGTCCTACACTTTCATCTTTCTCAGAAATTCCTCTGCTTCTTCCTCGGTCACAGCTTTCTTCACCAACACTGGGTTATTTTTGGAGGTCTTAGCTTTTCTCAACTCTTCGGGGGCAAAGCATCTCCCCAATCGAGTCAAACCATGGGTCTCACACACTTCTTCTTTAACCTCTTTCCCCTTGTAAGTCACTGTCACTCGTTCATAATTCCATGGGACTTCCTTGCTGTTGACTATCGGTAATTGAGTTACCGGTTTGATAATGACAGGATCTATGCGGGCATCCTTCACAATTACCACAGGCTTGTTTGTCGCTCCTGGCACAACCACTTTCGCTCTTTCATGTTTACCTGTAACGTCACTTGAGGACCCCTTCTTGACCCTCACAGATGGTTCATTATTTGCCCCATTCAACTTGATCACAAACTTCTCACAAGTTGACTTTTCAAACGGCTTGGCTTCACTGGACCGAATCATCATGACAGTTTGCGAAGGCGTCTTAGGCTCCCTTCCCTTGTGCACTATCTCAATCATATTTGTCTCATGATGGGTCGGCAATGGGTTTTGGTTGATGTTGGGTGCCTCCGGGGCTTGGACCTCAATTCGATTAGTATCAATGAGCTCTTGAATAGTTGTTTTCAATTTCCAGTATTTCTCTGTATCATGACCCGGGGCCCCTGAACAATACTCACAACTCACCGAGCGGTCAAGATTTCTAGGAGGGGGATTTGGCAGTTTAGCCTCAATCGGATTCAACACACCCAACTGTCTCAATCTGTGGAATAGATTGGTATATGATTCTCCCAATGGAGTGAAAGTCTTCTGCTTCTACAACCTCTCATTCTTAAAGGCTTGATTTGGCCAAAAACCTGTTCCAGGGGGAATTCTGTAGGCTCTTGGGGGTGGATAGGTATTTTGTGGAGCTGGGTATGGATTTTGTGGAGTTGGCGCACGCCATTGTGTGTGAGCAGGAGGTTGGGTATAGGTTTGTGTGTGGTGGACGGAAAATGGGGATCTAGCGGTGGGTAGTAGTGTTGTGGTGGGCTATATGGAGTGTGGGGGTAAGCTTGGTGATAGGGTCGAGGTGGGTTATATTAACGTGGAAGGTTCCTAAATCCGACCCAAGCTCCCGACTCGATTGTCGCAATATCCTCTTTCTTATTCTTCCCGAGTACACCCCAGTACCGTTTTGAATGGCCTGGGTAGTCGCTTTGATTTCGGAATAACTCATGATCTTGTTGGACTTGAGTCCCTCCTCAACCATGCCTCCCATTTTTACAACCTCATTAAAGGACTTGCCCACTACTAACACCAAATGACCAAAATAAGTGGGCTCCAAAGCATACAAGAATAATCAACCATCTCACTTTCTTTCATCGGAGGGTCAACCCTCGCTGCTTGCTCTCTCCATTGGAATCCATATTCCCTGAAACTCTCACCGGGCTTTTTCTCAATCTTTGTTAATGACAGACGGTCTAGGATAATTTCAAGATTGTACTGAAAATGGCAGGCGAAGGCTTGGGCCAAATCGTCCCATGTGTACCACCTACTATGATCTTGTCTGGTATACCATTCTAATGCCGATCCACTCAGACTTTGGCTGAAATATGCCATCAGCAATTCATCTCTTCCGCCTGCTCCTCTCATCTTGCTACAGAATCCTCTTAAGTGTGCTACTGGGCCACCATGCCCGTCGTACAGATCAAACTTGGGAATTTTGAACCCTGCTGGTAACTGAACATCTGGGAACAGACATAAATCTTTATAGGCCACACTTACTTGACCCCCTAACCCCCTCATATCTCTGAATGATTGTTCTAAGTTTTTGACTTTTCTGATCATCTCCTCATGTTCGGGATTTTTGGGTGGCTTCTCGGTCTCTGCCGGGAGATCAAGATGAGGGGTGTAAGAATATGGTTCCGGAACTTTGAAGGTGGGTTCAGGGGGATAATACTGGTTGTCGTGAGTCTGGAACAGAGGTTCACTGGAAGATCGGTGTAATGCAGCAGGTGGAGGTGCCACAAAAATAGGTGTGATTGGTGGGGGAGGGTGCGGGACTTGTCTGGGTGGAGGAGCTTGTGATGTATGGGAAGTGGTGCCGTGGCATTGTTGGTAGAGGGGAAAGGCTGGAGATGAGTTCACAGTGGGCGGTTCCTAAGGTTGAGCCAATGGTGGGATATAAGCAGGGTTGGCGGGATAAATCGGTGGTGGATGACCCTTTGCCCAGGCCTGATACATTTCAGCCATTTGCTGCTTTAACTTATACATCTCTTCCTTCATCGCATTAACATCCAATTCTTCCACCTCTTTTGATGGGTCAACAATACTTGCCTCCAATTCTTGGTTGGCCATGTTCAGCTTGTCTTTTGATCGGGTGTTGTAGGGGTGAGTTGCCAGAATGCCAATCAACTAATCACCTGCATGGGCTCAATATATCAACAACAACCTTATTAGTGATTAGAGCTTTAATAGATTGGTAACCGCACATTTTGGGGAAATGAATGCACCTAAGTAGTTAACCGTTTCTATTATGCATTTGATCGGATGCTTGCGTCATCCCGACTTCTTTTCTATTTACAACTTCCTTCTTTTTTCTTTTCTTCTTTCACTCTAGCCTTTGCTTTTCTTTGTTTTTATCCTCTCATTTCCCCCTTGATTTGCCATTATTTCTTTCTCTTATTTTCTTATTCTTCTCTCTTTTCCTCTCTTGTTTTTCCTCTCTTTTTCTTTTGGTTATGGTCGAATCCTATGGAGATTGCCTACGTATCATGACCCTGCATGAATCAGACCGAGCGTAGTTCTGGGAGATAAGTGTGAAAGTAAATAATAAAATATTTTTGGGATTTTCGATTTTCATAAAAGCAAATGCTTTGATTATAAAGACTCAAAACTAACAGACTCCAAAAGAACTAATAGACTCTGATGAAAAGACGAAATACAGACTCCAAAAATAAACTATCATACTCCAACAAAAGAAAATACAGACTCAACAACAATTGACAGACTCCAGCGGAAAGAAAATACAGACTCAAAACAATTGACAGACTCTAACGGAAAAGGAAATACATACTCAAATGAAAAAATCATGAATACATTAATGCTCCTGGTGCCCGCGGGACATCATTCGCTCTCGTCGCGGGCCTATATGCAAGATCCCTTTGAAGTCGATCCAAGTCACTCATTATCTGTTTAACAAATGTCATCACTGCCGCGAAGAAGGTGGTGCGAGTCATATCCTCACAGACTTGGCACTTCACAACAATGTAATCGGCGATGTTTCTAATTCTCTCTCTTATGACACCTTTTCTTGTAACAAACTCCCGATCTGCTGGGCCTGGCTTCCAAAGTTTGCTCGGCCACATGATTCTGCTCCTGAAGTTGTTGCAAATCTATTTCTAGTTGTGCCAATGTTGTATAACAATGTTCCCTTTCAACCTTGAAGTCTTTCTCCTATTTGATCATTTTGTTTTCCGTGACGGTGACCCTTTTCTTTAATCCCGTGACCTCATTGTTGTACTTTTCTTTCAATTGCTTAACCAGGCGTACTCGTTCATCTGAGTTTTTAGCCAATTGCTTTCGAACCCTGGCTAGTTCACTTTTTGCTTTGTTCAAATCAAAACTATAGTCACTCACTTTCTGGCTCAGGTTATTTATGAGTTTTTCATCTTTGGCACTTCGGGTAGGGTTTTCTGCCACTAAGTGGGATTATACTGGGTTGTTGTTGTTGTTGTTGTTGTTGTAGCTTTTTCTTTTCTCCTTCGTCTGCCGCGGCTTGCAAGCTATTTTCAAACTGAAGGTCCCTGACTTGTTTTTCCAATTTGCTTATGGTAGCCCTGTACTCATTTTCTTTGGTCAACCAGTCCCATTGCATTTGTGCTCCGTCGGTGAATTGTTGGGTATGGGGTCTCTTTGCGAGCCTTTTGGGCTCATGTTGAACTCGGGATCTTTTACCATATCAAGCAGTATAACTAGGCTCCACCTCACCTCCGGATAGATCTCGTACTTGAGTATTAGGCCCTAAGAATCTGCACTGATGCCAAATCCGATGCACTTTTTCTTCTGGGAAGGCAGCTTTTGGCTCTAACTCAATGACTTTCTAACTCAAATCTTCATCATATGGGATGGTCTAGTATCGGCCTAACTGACGTAGGACCCTGTGTGGAGCGTAAGGCTGGATACTCCGAAGACCCATCAACAACAAAAAACACGCCTCAGCCGACATATAGATTACTTCACTGATCGAGAGCCACCCGATCGTCCATTCGATCTTGTTTGCAGTCAAAGATCTCAAGTGAGCATGCCATGCTTCTGTACCATCCGGGAACTCATAACCCTCTACCCGCTTTTCATGTTTTTTGATGCATTCAAAGCCAGTCATACCACAATTCAAGTATCCGGGACGGTGGCAAAGGTGTTCCTCCATCCATAGTTGTAACAGCATATTGCTCCCTTCAAAGAAATTCCCTCCTTCTCGACAAAGGGTCAGAGCTCGGTAAATTTCCGCCAAGATCAGCGGCACTATAGTCCCATTTGTCTTTTTCATCATAAAGTCAGCAATCCCTACAAGTCCCAACTCTATGTTCCTGTCTTTTCTAGGGCAAACCAAAATACCCAGGAATGCCACTATGAAAGCTAATCTTCTTCGAGCTTCCCACTTATCTTGATTTCCCGCGTGCGTAAGACCGGTATCTGGCGTTTCGAAGCCACGGGGATTCCCGTAACATCAATATAGAAAGTAGAAGGTACAGAATCCTTTGGCCAAATTTCCGTCTCGGATGTCACGACTGATGCTTAACAAGTCCAAAAATTTGTGAGGGGTTACTATTCTCGGTGCTACCGGGTATTGACTTCTAAGATTCCCCTCGAAACCGGTATAGCCTGTTATCTCTTCCAGCGTAGGAGTTAACTTGAAATCAGCAAAATGGAATACATTATGTGTTTGGTCCCAAAATGGTATCAAGGCCTCAATCACGTCTTTTCTTGGCTTAACCTTCAAGAGCCCGATAAGACCACCCAACGCTTTTGTCACAACCTTTCTTCTATCTTCCCCCAAATCATGCCACCACATATGTAGCTCCAAAGGGATCTCTTCACGGACTGAGAAAGGTTCATTTTGAATTGTGCTCATCCTGCACATTTATTAGGGTGATTTTAATTAAAAGGAAACTATGACTCATTTTGACTCAAGAGAAATGACCATTTTTTCGAAATTTTCACAAAATATCCGGCCTTGCCAATACGGCCTTTCAGCACTTCGAAAATGAAGATTTTAAGGCTGTGTCGGCTAACCAGCCAAAACCTTTAAAAGTGACTAAAGGTGGCCGTTCTTGCAAAAACAGCCTTCTGGTGCCCTTTTAGGGACATTAGGCTATTTCTGACAAGAATGGCATCACCCTAATTATTTTCAAGTTAAAGTAAAAATTTTGTTCTTTTGGGCTATTTTTGCAAAACGGAAGTTGGACCCGATGGTGGTTGCCTACGTATCTCACGCCCTGTGAGAATCAAACTAGAGTAGTTCGGGTAATTTTTTTTTAAGAAAATAAACCCAACTTTTTTTTCTTTTTCCAAAAACACAAAGATATTTCTTTTTCTTTTTTTATTTTTTCTTTAAAAACCACAAAACTCCCCTCTTCTTTCAAAATTTCGGCAGAGTTTCAGTATATTTTAGGGACATTGGTTTTCAACACAGGTAATTACCTAACACTGCTATTTTCTTTTCCAAATTCTCTCTTTTTATTCAAAAGCCAGTCAGCATGCAAATCTGAAGCAAATGAATGCACAAGTAGCAAGTAAGATGCATCAGGATGGTCTTTTTATTTCGGGTGCACCTGTCCTAGACAGACCCAACTCCTGTGTTGAGTTTCCAAAGTCAAAATGCACATGATGCAAACAAAAGTTCCTAATAGGGATCCGACATGAGGTATTGTTATACTAGGTTTAAAAACCTGGGTTTATTTATTCTAGACCTGGCTTACCCGAGCGGACAACAGGGGTGGCAGCGTATCGGGAATACAGAAGCTTCACCGGCTTTATAACTTGTCCGAACCTCGTTCTAAATTTGGAATATGACTCTAACAGAAAAGAAGTCACACGAAGTGCACACTTCTTCATGATTTAGAAGACTCAGAGAGAAGAGGGATTTCACAACAGTTTATATACAGTTCACGGAATATCAAAGCGGTAAAGATAATCAATTAGCACATTAGGCCCAAATCATGTAACAAAATCAGAAAATGGATAAAGCCAACTATAACAATTATTCTAAGCTCGAATTCTTGAACCCTGAACCAGAGATTCTGGGTCCGTTCCCCAGCAGAGTCGCAAGAGTTGTCACACCTCCTTTTTTACACTACACCCCCATAAAGGGGTATATAAGGGAGTTTTTTCCAACTTAAAGTGACAATCGAAACGGAATACATTATTAAAAGATTCAGAGTCTCCACTTGAGATAATTTATGGTGTCCCAAGTCACTGGTTGAATCCCGAATCGAGGAAAAACTTGACTCTGATTAACAGTCCGCAAACCAGAAATCCGAGTAATGAATTCGGTTAACCCGGGAGAAGGTGTTAGGCATTCCCGAGTTCCGTGGTTCTAGCATGGTCGCTCAACTATTATATTCGGCTTAATTATCTGATTTTAAACAATTTTGAACCTATGCGCATTTTAACCTTAAACCGCTTTTAATTATTTTAAGGAAGATTTCAACGTCATCTAAAACACGTCTTTGGATCACGCTGCATGAAATGCACCCACAGTCCGAGACACATTTTGTTTAACGTTGTTAAGATTTGGATTTGGGTCACATGAAATGCACACCCGAGTTTAGGAAGGTAAATTATCAAAATAACGCGCCTTAAGCAACTACGCGTTTTAAATTTGCGAGGGCCATGAAAATTTGCTAAATGGCGCGCCTCGATTTCTATTAGAGGTATTTATAAACTTAGTTGTTAGGGCCATAAATTAAAAGATGTCTACATATGGCGCCTCAAATCTATTTAATGGAATCCAATTAATTAAACACTAATGGAATTTGAATTCTTACTATCAAGTGAGTGGTTCAATCCAAACTCGTTCAACTACAAGTCTGACATTAAAATAAACACTCATTCAATTAAGGGGAGGGCCTAAACTAAAATAGGCCCAATTACTTGTGCGGCGCACCCGTTCAAGATTGAAGAGAAACAAGTGGGCTCGAATTACAAGCCCAAAAGAGTTGTGAATACAAGCCATCCCCTTTTGTTTCAGCATGGATTCGGAATCCAAACCCCAAGGCAAAGCAATTTTTTTTTAAAATGACGCAAGTCCAAAACAAGACCCGAGATTGAGTCCCTACAGCTCACAAAAGGGACGCCTGGACATCAGACTAACATATTCAAACAAATCAGTCCTTTAGCTAATTCAACAAAAGCAATTGTGCGAGATTCTACAACTGATTCAGCCTCATTTCAATATGTTCAATAACAAATTACACCTCATGAGACTGTTAAATAAGTGAATCTGAATTTAAATAATAGACTCATACTCAACATGTTTACGAATAATCAAGGTAATTCTATATACGTCTCAAACCCTAAAGTGATAATCCAAAACATTTCTCTTGTCCAAAAATACTATAAAACTGAATACTAACTTAAAACCCATCCAATCTGCCAATTCATGAAAACCAAATACTATTTAAGTACACCAAGCATGCCATGACAATTCAAATGAATTACACAGCAAAAGAAGCCTTCATACAATCCACATTACTCGATTTACATGCTTGAAGGTAGAGTCTAACTACTGATTTGACTAAACAAGTCATTCATCAAGTTTCTATGATAATCCAGGGCCAGATTCAGGGATAGGAGTTCAACTGCCCAAAACCAACATTTAGCTATGAGATATTTGATAGAAAATGGAGTCAGCTGCTAGTTACAAACCAAATTCAGCTCTCAGAAGGGTACTATCAACAGCCATCAGAATACAATGCACTATATGACTCAAAACAATGCAATCAAAACAAAATAAAGCTAAAACTATGAGAGAAACAAGTTGACACTATGCTTCAAAGCTCCAGATTTCATTTCATCTTTGAATCAGCCCTCACATTAGATAGAACTCAGAAACGTGTACCTGAATACAACAAAAGAATCAGAAATTTAGCTTGAGACTAGGAGGAAACAGCAGTAGCAGCGATCAGCAATGTAACTCAATCCATTTCAACCCAGGTGCAAGACTTTGACATTTTGAGTAGTTTTAAACTAAACAATGAGGATCAGAAAACCAAAAACCAAGCAGAATTTTGAGCAGTTTCGACAATGAAATGTAGGGAATTCAGTGTTGTTTTTCAGAATTTCAGCCGTTTCTTCAATTTTTGTATTTTTTTTCCTCTCTAAAGTTCTCTTGGGTCTCTTAGGTCTGCCTTTCAATGCAAGAAAAAGTGCTTTTATAGGAAAGCCAATAGGGTAACCTTTCATATTTTTGTTTTACCCTTTCACCCCTTTTCAAATTTGCTTTTAGCTTAGAGATCCCTAAGATTTTGACTTGTTAACCAAGCTATCCTACTAACAATCTGAACTTCAAATTAAAACCCCTACTAGAAGCTTCATATTTCTGTTATCAGAGAGATTCTCTCAAACAAATACCCAAACTAACCCTCATGCCCCTGTTATTTCCCTTTTGAACCCAATGGGTATGGGTCAATGCTGACCCAAGGCGAACCAGATATGGGCCTTCGAAAACTCGGGCTAGTCCCTTTCTTATGAGCCCAGGTCCAAGTCAGAAGTTCAGAAGAACTAGAGAGCAGAAAGATGAAAGGCAATTAGGATTTCATTTAGCCTTTCGAACCAAATGCTCTCAATCGGCCCAAGACTAAAGGGAACAATCAAACAAACTAGCCTAACGAACTCAAACAAAACTAAAGAAGCTAATAACTAACCATTAATCCTGACTTAAAAAGAAACACATGTAGTGGTGATTTTAAGAAGAAGAAGAAGAAGAAGAAGAAGAAGAAGAAGAAGAAGAAGAAGAAGAAGAAGAAGAAAAGTAGAAGAATATAAGAAAAATGGGATAGAGAAAATACTAGGAAAACCTGCCAAGGTGGACGGACACAAGTCTTGAACTAATCTTCAAACGAACCCCCTGATTTTTGGCTGAGATAGACTTTAACCGTATGTTCTCGACTGAAAACACACGATTAAAGTCAATTTCAAACTCAAAAATCTTGAAACCATGCTACTCTGATTTTTGGGACTTAGGGTTCGTATTTTCAAATCCATATTCGACGGGTCTGGTGAAGATTTGAGGGAAACCAATTATGAAACAGGTATGAGGGGGCCAAGTAGGCTACGGGGTGTTATTTTAGGGCCAGTTGGATGAGTTAGGTTTTCAGTCATTCCTTTCAATTCAAGATTCGAGAGGCTGAGCTGGGATTCGAGAGTGGGGATTTGGAGATTTAGAAAGAGGAGAAGGAGAAGAATCGATGGTGTAAAAATGGGGTCAATTGGAGCAACGTCGCCGGCGGAGGCGATTTCCGGCAGGTGACTCACGGCGGAGGCGGTGAAGGGTTCTTTGAGTGTGTGGGGACGATGATAGGGGTAGCGGGGGTGCGTTTGGACACTAATATATTTATGAAGCTTCAGTTCTGAGCCGTTTGATCAAGGGGAGATCAACAGCTCAGATTCCACAATCCAAAACGGCGTTGTTTGATTTATTGACTGGCCGGACCGGGTATTGTGGCGGATCTGGGCTGCAATTGGGCATGTATTGTAACGGGTTTGGGCTGTGATTAACCGGGTTTTGAGGAGGAATCTATTGGGCTGGGGTAATTCAAATCGAACATGGCCCAAAACCTTTGAACCATTCAATTTTTTCTCTTTTTCTTTTTTAAATTAACTCTTTTTAATTTCTTTTAAATTAAAACTAAAAATAAACCTAAATTAATTCCTAATCAAGTTATCTTAGCAAATTAATTACCATAAATAATACTTACTACAATTAATTAAAACCAAATTTAAAGGAAAAAACTACCAAAGTTCAAGAATTAAAATTAAAAGTGCAAAATAAACTATTTTGTGATTTTTTCCATTTTATAAAACACTAAATTACTAATTAATTCAAGAATGCAAAATTAGATCCTAAATGCAAATGCAGCATATTTTTGTATTTTTCATTAATTAAACAAAAATAAAAATGCACTGACAAATGCAAACAATTATCAGAAAATGCCACAAAATCCACAAAAATTGCAAATAATGAAAAGAAATTATTTTGTTTTGAATTTATGAGAGTAATTCATATAGGGCCAAAATCACGTGCTCACACCCACTAGTCTCCAGAATACCCATTGTACATAGAATCCTCTAACACTTGTCTAAGAAACCCTGGGCATCCTCGCCCTCTGCACCACTGAAAGTCGGAGGCTGAAGTCTACCTAATTTCTCCAATCGACGTTGCTCGTCATCAAACATAACTGGAACTACATAATCCTGAGCAGGTGCAACCGGCTGGTGGTGCCTCCTGTGTCTGAAGTCCCTGAGAAACCTACTCGAGTGTATGAGCTGTGGGAGTCTGAGTGCCTCCCCCGGCCTAAGAAGTAGTTGTTGTAGTAGAAACTGCAACCGCCCAAGCAAGACTAGTGCACATGGTCAAGATCTGAGCCAAGGTCTCCTGAAGACCCGAAATAACAGTAGGCACAGTCGGTGCCTGAGCTGGTCCTGCTGGAGCATCCCCTGCTGGAGCCTGATCATGAACTGGGGTGGCTGGTGGATCTGCAGGTGTTTCCCTAGCTGCTATGCGTGCTACACCCCCTGCCCCTACCATGACCTTGACCGTGACCTCGGCCTCTAGTGGGCCTAACTGGTGGTACTAGTGGTCGTCCATCCTGACTGGTAGCACGTGTCTTCACCATCTGTGAAAGAATAGAATAACAGAAGTTTAGTTACCAGAATCAACAGATTCGCACAATAAGAATTCAAGAATATAAAGTTTTTCCTAGAGGTTCTATAGCCTCCCGAAGATAAGTACAAACGTCTCCGTACCGATCTGCGAGACTCTACTAAACCTGCTCATGACCCGTGAGACCTATGTAACCAAGGCTCTGATACCAACTTATCACGACCCCAAAATCGACCCGGTCATGATGGCGCCTATCGTAAAACTAGGCCAGCCGACACATTTCCAAAATAATCCACATTTCATTTAAAACTTAAGTAAACCATTTTTCAACTGAAATTCGATAAAAGATATAAAGTCAAAATCAAACAAAGCGAAAAATACAAGCCCGACCTCGGGTGTCACTAAGTCATGAGCAATGCTACAATAGTTCCTAAACAAGACAAGACCAAAATAGTCTGGAAATAGAAACAATGTACTAATAGGAAGATAGAGAAGGAGAAAAGCGGAACTGCGATCGCCAGGCAGCTACCTCGCTATCTCCGTGAAGTCTGCGACTGGAATAGTCAACAACCGCTATAGTATCCTAAGATACCTTGATCTGCACAATTAAACTGTACAGTAAAGTAGGCATGCTTGCAGTTCAAGTATTCAACTCAACAGTAAATAAATATAATCAGAACAGTATGGAGTATAAAGCTCAGTAAATCCCTATGTACCAATGCACAGAAAACATGAAAATTGTACCATGTACCTCCACTATCAAGTGCTCAACCACTCAGTACTATATATAGCCATTCGGCCCAGGAAAGATCCATCTCGAAATATATACACATCACTGACCGCAGTCATCCAGTACCGAGGAAGGCCATTCTAACCCTATGGAGAAGATCCATCTTCAGGTATAAGTACTTCGGACAAGATCCATATCCAGGGAAAATCCATCCCTCAATAATATCAATTGCGCTTACTAGGGGTGTATAGACTTCGGAGGGGCTCCTTTTAACCCAAGCGCTATAACAAGCCAACGAAGGCATAATCAATCTCCCACTGCTGCGTGCAGACCGATCCCATATTGTTATTCAATATCAGGCTCTCAGCCTCAGTCAGTCATCACTCTCCAGTCTCACACACACGAGCTCAAAATGCCATGATACTAGCCGAAATAATGATATGATGTGCCAAATAACAATAATCGAGACTAAGACATGATATAATAAGCATAAAAATGACTGAGTACAGGATATCAATGAAGCTAATGATATGACAGCAAGAAACGACCTCTCGGGTCTCAACAGTATCGACGTGAAGCCTTAACATGATAATTAGCATGATTTATAGCTCATTAACTTAATCACATTATCACAACACAAATATCAGCAAGAAAGAGCTGCTAAGCGATGCCATGGAATGATCCAGGCCACAATTATCACGATGCACGCCCAGACGCCCGTCACTTGGCATTTGCGTCACCTCAATAGTAATCGTAGGACACATAGTTCGGGGTTTCGAACCCTTAGAACCAAATTTGGAAGCATTACTTACCTCATACTAAGCCAAAACTCTAGCCCGTGATGCCTTTTGCCTCTCGATTCGGCCTCCAAATGCTCTGAATCTAACCAAAATTAGTATATTATCATCAATACACGCTAAAGGAACAAAGCCCATGAGAAAATTATCAAATTAACTCAAAACTCCCAAAATTGGCCAAACCCAACCCCCGAGCCCACGTGTCGGAATCCAATAAAATCGCAAAACTAGAAAACCCATTCGCTCACGAGTCTACCCATATCAAATTCACCGAAATCCGACGTCAAATGGTCATCCAAACCCCTAAAATCCACTCTCCAAATTTTCTTACATTTTCCCCAATTTTCACCCCGAATTAAATGATAAAAATCAAGACATAATCATGGAATTTAACAAAATCTGAGTGAAGAACACTTAGCCCAATCAATCCTCTAAAACTCCCCTCCAAAATCGCCTTCGCCCGGGCTTTCTAATGAATTTTGAAATTATGGATTCAAACCCTTATTTTTGAACTTAAACATTCTGCCCAGACATTTCCTTCTTCGCGTACGCGACCATCCTCTCGCGTTCGTGTAGCCCAACTCAGAGTGACTCTCTGCTTTACTCTTTGCGAATATGACAACTATTTTGCGAACGCGATACTTTACCAGCTCAAACCTTCGCAAACGCGACCCTCACCTCGCGAATGCGTAGACCAAGGACCTGGGGTCCTCAACTGTCTCACTCCTCTTCGCGAACACGGCACCACCCACGCGTTCAAGATGCACACACTGCCCTACCCTTCGCGTTCGCGTCCTCTCCTCCACGAACACATAGAAAAAAATTTCACCATCCCAGAGAACACTCTTCGCGAACGCGAGACACTGTTCACGAACATGTAGAACAAACCTTCTGCAATAAAATACCAGCAAAATCTACCATCTCCCAAAACCAAGAATTGGTCCGTTAACCTCCCGAAACTCACCCGAGGCCCTTAGGACCTCAACCAAACATGACAACACATCCCATAACATCTTTCAAACTTAGTCGAGCCTTCGAATCACTCAAAATAACACCAAATCAACCTCGGCAAGCCTAAGAACTTAGAAACTTTCAAATTCTACAAACAATGCCGAAACCTATCAAATCACCTCCGAATGACATGAAATTTTGCAAACACGTCACAAATGACACTACGGACCTACTCCAATTTTTGAAATTCCATTCCGACCCCGATATCAAGATTTCCACTGCCGATCAGAAACTTCAAATTTCCAATTTCGCCAATTCAAGCCTAATTCTTCCATGGACCTCTAAATTACATTCTGAACATACTCCTAAATCCAAAATCACCTAACGGAGTTATCCAAACCATTAGAATTCATATTCGAGACCTTCTATATATAAGTCAATATCCGGTTGACTTTTCCAACTTAAGCTTACTCAAAAGAGACTAAGTGTCTCATTTCTCTCCAAAACCACTCTGAACCCGAACCAACCAACACGATACGATGAAATATAGCTGAACAACACATAAGGAAGCAGAAATAGGGGAAACGGGGCTGAAATTCATAAAACAATCGGTCGGGTCGTTACAGTTTCCAAGGACTATGTCAGGCTGACACTGTTTCCCTTTTTATTGATGGGGGAAGCTAAGGAATGGTTACAAAAGGAGCCCACAAACTTAATCCACAATTGGGATAATCTTTCAAGGAAATTCATAATTAAGTTTTTCCCACAAAGAAGACAAAGTCACAGAGGAGCCAGATTCCGGGTTTCAACAACGAGATGGTGAGACTCTCCGACAAGCTTGGGAAAGGTACAAGAAGCTACTCAGAGACTGCCCACATCATTGTCAGACTAATAAGCTGTTGGGTCACACTTTCGTTGATGGGTTGGACGAGGCATCAAAGATGAATCTTGACTCAGCATGTGGGGGTAGCTATATGGCAAGACCGTATAGGGAGATCCAGATCCTGCTAAAACATTTCATTGCTAATGATAATAATTGTCAAGGAGATAGGAACCACAAAGAGCACTTAAACAAAAGGAAACGGGGGTGATCGAGCTTGATGACTTCTAAGCAATGAGGGCAGAAATAGCTAGATTAGATAATCATTTGAATAAAATAACAATGCACCATGAACAACAGATGCAACATGTGCAACAGATGTCTACTTGCTGCGAGTTATGTGGTGAAGGTCACACAAGTGACATATGTCCCGTGAATCCTGAATCAATTTACTACGTGGGGCAACAAGCTAGAAGGCGGATGAATCAACATGCTCAATATGGTAACACATACAATCCAAACTGGAGGAATCATCCTAACTTCTCTTGGGGTGGAAATCAGAATATCAGGCCTCAAGCGAATTACAATCAACCACCTCAACCTCGACAGCAAGCAGAGGAAAGTTTGATCGATATGATGAAAAAGTTGTTGATAGACAATCAGAAAGTTATGGCTGAGAATCAACAATTGCGCACAGAGTTCAGAAATCTAGAGAGGCAGTTTAGGCAAATGGCTAACAATCAGAATACTAGACATGTTGGAGCTCTCCCGAGTGATATTGAACCTAATCCTAAGGCTCAAGTTAATGTGGTTACCTTGAGAAATGGAAGAGAATTAGAAGAAGATCCAGAGAAAAAGAAGTATACAGCTACACCTAAAGGAGAATTAGTTCCTAAGCCCGTTAAGGAGAATAAGAAAGAAAAGCCAGAAATTGTGACAATGTCACCACCTCCGCTTCCACAAAGATTGCAAAAGAAAAAAGATGATGCTATGTACAAGAAATTCTTAGATATTTTGAGTCAAGTGCGTATGAATTTGACTTTGATGGAAACTTTGCAGGAAGTGCCTAAGTATTCAAGGTATCTTAGAGATATTGTGGCAAACAAACAAAGAGATACGAAGTTTGAAACAGTTGCACTTACTGAAGAGTGTAGTGCTAGAGTTCAAAGTAAACTCCCTCCTATGTTGAATGATCCTAGGTGTTTCACAATTCTTCTGTCTCCTGGAAAACAAGAAGTTAATAGAGCCTTATGTGATTTAGGGGCTAGTATAAATTTGATGCCATCCTCTTTGTTCAAGCAACTCGGATTGGGGGTTCTTAGACCTACTACAATCATTTTGTAGTTGGTTGATAGGTCACTAGTTATGCCAGAAGGAATTATTGAGGTTGTGTTAGTTCTAGTGGGAAAGTTTATTCTTCCTGCTGATTTTATTGTTCTTGATTACGAGGAGGATGAGGAAGTACCTATTATTTTGTGGCAACCATTCTTAGCTACTAGTGGAGCGCTTATTGATGTTAGATAAGGGAAATTGAAGACGAGAATTGGCAATGAGGAAATCATTTTTAATGTGTACAAGGCACTTAAGCTCCCTAAGCATTATGAGGACTTGTGCACGATTACTGCGGTAGAACTGACAAGGATAGAGCAAAGTCCTGATGTGAATTATAGTGATTCGGATGGGATAACTGAGTTGGAGGAGGTGGTGTTGCAAAAAGGCTAGGCTTAATGGGAGAAAGAAGAAGAGAAAACGCCCAGCCTGAGTAGAGTAGTAGTGTCGTGCCGCGACGTTAAATCAGGCGCTATTGGGAGGCAACCCATCTTTACTGTTTTCTTTTATTTTTATTTTTTTCTTATTATTGTTGTAGTATTTGTAGGATTATAAACATAGGAGGCAAAGTCATTGGAAGAATGCAAAAGCGAGTTAGATGGTGAGAACTAAGTGTGGGGTGCCATACAAAGGACTATGCCTAGGGAAGTCTGAGTACCCGTGAGCAGCTATTGCTTCGGCCTTTGGCCTCTCAGGGAGTTTCTTGTCCACCCTTTTTATTGTTTTGTTATAATTGTGCATTGGAAACACTGCACTCTTTTAAGTGTGGGGTGATAAAATTCTCTAGATCATTAGTAGTAGGATGTAGAAAAATGTTAACTTCTTATTTGTGATTTCGTAGTTGTGTAGTATCGAAGTAGTAATGAAAAAATAAAAAATCGAAAAAAGTAGAAAAATTGGACTTTTCCCGTTGAGCCTGTAATCCTATTTCTTTGGGAACCACATTACAAGCTTTACCCATGTGTTTGAATTAATCATCTATTATAACCTTTTCATCTTTGTAAAAGTTAAAGTGTGGGGTGGTTGGTTTAACTTTTGAGTGTAACTAATGAAATAAGAAGAAAGGTGCACTGTTTTGAAAAAGTAAGAGCCACTTGAATTGAAAAAGAAGAAAAGAAAAAAAATATAGTTGTATTGTTGTGAAAGTATTTCGTAATAGTGGTGACTCTTGATGTAATTGTGCTTAAAGAAATATGGAGTTAATATACATTGATGTGAAGGTGGAGTTATGGTTTGACATAAGTACGGGGTTTGAATGTTAAAGTATATGTATTAAAGTGCTTAGGGAGGTATAGTCACTTATATCCAAATGTATCCTACCTGACCCGCAACCTCCATTACAACCAGTGAAAGTCCTACTTGATCATAGACTAAATGAACTCGATTAGTTGAGTATTACACTATGGGCAAGCCCATGGTGCATCATTTGTGGCATATGAAGGTTATTTCTGAGAGCGAGTGAATTTTGTTTATCTTGAGTTCCTATGTTCTAAATTTTATTGTGTGTGGAACTACTCTCTTTTGATGTGTGAGGGCACGTGATTCATGATGGAAAGGTAATGTCATTGACCTCCATGTTAGAGTAAGTAAGTGAATTATGAATGAGCCATGGTATTGGTGAGTCAAATATTGAGGGAGGATGTTACACCTTGGTGCTTAGACTATTTTAAACATTCTTGGTGTAATGAGTTAAGGGAATTGCTTAAAAAGAAGTTGTGTCTATAAGTGTAGTTTGATTGCTCGAGGATGAGCAATGTTTAAGTGTGGGGTATTGATGTGTGGCTATAATTGCATAGTTTCATACATTATGTGCCTTGCATTTTACATGCTTAATGATAAATTACACTTTATTTACGCGTAATGGAGTCTATTTTATGTATAGGTAAATTGGAGATGAAATCAGTGCAAAAGGGATAATTAAACGATGAAAGTGTGCTCGAGAACAGTGAAAAGAAAAAAATGGCGAAGCTAGGCCTAAAGCGGGCGTTAGACCTGGTGACGCCAGGCTTGTAGTAGGCGTTAGACCTAGCAAGGCAAGGCAAAGGCCAGCTTAACCAGGCGTTATGCCTGGCGACGCCAGGCCTGGGGTGAGATCCATTCCGAGGTTTGAAGATTTGTTTCGTCTCCTGGTTTGACTAGGACTTGACCTACACGTTGAGGTCTTTTCCTACACATATAAATAGACCTAAAACGCCACTTTGAAAGAGGTTTGGTGACCAGATGCAAGGACATCACGTGGATAACTTTTGGAGAAAGTCATAGAGTTCTTCATCCCTTTTTCTTTTCTTTGTAATTTGTTTATGCAAAATACTTGGAAAATTGTTAATACGAACATGAGTGGTTAAGCACTCTAGTTCTAGGGTTGTGGTTGATATGATTATTAACGTTTATTAATTACATCTTCGTTAATTCGAATTATCATCTTGTTTTTGTTTCTTTAATTTTGTGCGTAATTGCTTAATTGTCTGGCCAGTGGTTGAGTTCTATTTACTATCTATGCTATGTTTGGGAAAGTCGTGTTTAAATTAGAGTAGAATTAGAGAGAGCTTGTTTTTGAACTTGTGGCTTAGGGGAATATTTCGCGGTTAGGATAGGAATATACCTAACAGTCTTGCTTAATTAAATACCGTATTTTATTCGTTCATGACAGACTCAATACCATAGGAATATAGGATTGATATATTGTGGGCAGGCGAGTAGTATTGTGGGAACATGCTATTCATATAGAAAATCTGGTTAATTAGCAACCATAGATAATCTGGATTAACGAGTGTGATTATTGAACTTAATAGGATTGATAAACCAACCACAACCCTGGAATTTTTATCTCCTTTGAAGTTAACTCTCACCATACAAAATCGCATTCTTGATAATTTAGTTGTTATTTGTTTAATTTTCGCAATAGTAGATTAATAGAAAAATATCACTCTTAAATATCTTGGACAATTAATTGATTTTAGTTTACTTAGTTAACGATCAATCTAAGACTCTGTGGATTCGACATCCGACTTTCGAGTCACTTTATTACTTGACGACCACGTATACTTGCGTGTGTGTTTGGTCCCAATAGAGGGCATTTTTTTAACATTTCTTTTAATCTTTCCCAAGCTTGATAAACTGGCTCAGTGTCACTCTACAAGAAATTAGAGATGTCTTGTCTTAACTTTATGGTTTTAGCGGAGAAAAAATATTTGTTTAAAAATTTCTGAGTCATTTGGTTCAATGTGGTAATGGAACCTTGTGGCAAACTTCGCAACCAAGTCTTGGCATCTCCTTTTAAAGAAAAAGGAAATAGCCTTAACTTGATAGCTTCAAGAGGTACTCCATTATACTTAGTTGTTTCAACAAGTTCCAAAAGTCAATTAAATGACTGTGTAGATCTTCACTTACGCCTCCAGTGAAGATGTGAGACTGTTAAATCATTTGAATCAGGCCAGTCCTGATTTCAAAGTTGGCTGTCATTGGGGGTTTTCTGACACTAGATTCATAGTAGAAGCGGTTAGGTCTAGCTCTTTTCATAGTATTATGATTTCCTGATATTTGCTTAAACTGACTTACTTGCACCTTCTAATTGTCAATTATTGGATTGGTCTCTCTTTGTAGTATTACTTGCGTAGATACCTATGTTGTACAAGGTTTCCTTTTTGGTTCAGTTTGGTATTTATTGATCGTAAAGGTTTTTGTGGTTTGAACTGTTGATTTGATTGTGCACATTGAGTATTTGGTACTGATATGGTGAGATTGAGCTGCATGCCAGCAGTTGTAATAAGGGAAGATTGATATGGTGGAATAAGGGTGAGTTTGCACTGTATGTGTAACGACCCAATCAGTCATTTTGAGCTTTTGCACTTCGCTCGCCAGTTCTCGGGCATGACTAGCCCTGTGTGATGTATTATGACTTATGTAAATCGTTGCTTTTGATTTTCAGGATAATCGGAATGAAATTGGAATAACATTTCTCAGTTTGAAGCTTAAAATTTAAAAGATTTGACCAAGTTTTGACTTGTTGGTATATGATCTCGGATTGGAATTTTTATGGGTTGATTAGCTCCGTTAGTTGATTTGGGACTTAGGAGCGTGATCGGAATGTGTTTTAGAGGTCCGGAGTAGATTTAGGCTTGAATTGGCGAAATTGGAATTTTGGCTTTTTCCGGTTGATAGGTGAGATTTTGATATAGGGGTCGGAATGGAATTTCGAAAGTCGGAGCAGGTCCGTTGTGTCATTTGTGATGTGTGTGCAAAGTTTCAGGTAATTCAGACGAGGTTTGATAGACTTTTTGATCAAAAAGGGAATTCGGAAGTTTTTGGAACCTTAGGCTTGAATCCGATGTCATTTGATTGATTCGATGTTGTTTTAGGTGTTTCGGAGATTGGTATAAGTGTGGAAAGTGGTGTATGACTTGTTCGTGCTTTTGGTTGTAGTCCCGGGGGCCTCGGGGTGATTTCGGATGGTTGACGGGAGATTTGGAGTTTGAGATTTGCAGCTAAAGCTGTTGAGCCACTGTCATAACCGCACTTGCGGCTTGGGGATCGCAGGTGCGGGACTGCAGAAGCAGAAGGCTAACCGCAGATGTGGAAGTTGGTGTGAAGGGCTGAAGTGCAGGTGCGGATGGTTTGGTCGCACCTGCGAGCCCGTAGGTGCAGAAGGTGAGGCGCATGTGCGGACTTCTGGTTTTAAGTGAAAACCACAGATGCGGTTTTTTGGACGCAGATGCGGTACCGCAGGTGCGGTGTATGGACCGCATATGCGAAAAGCCTGGGTCAGAAAGTATAAAAGGTTCCCTTCGCAAATTTTTGGTTATTTCACCATTTCTAAGACAGCTTTGGAGCTTTTGGGGACATTTTGAAGAGATAATTCAAGGGAACTTCATTGAGGTAAGATTTTTGAACATAAAACTCGTTCCTATGGTATTATTTCATTGATTAGGCTTGAAATATATGGAAATTTGTGGGTAAATATTGAAGCAACCAGGGCTTGACATTAGAGACCTTTGATTAGCGATTTGAGGGGTCATTTGTTGTCGGATTTTGGCATTCTTGGTATGTATGGACTTGTGGGAGGATAAGGGGTCTATTGATGTAATTTTTATCGAATTCCGAGATGTGGGCCTGGGGGTCGGGTTTGGTTAATTTCGGGATTTGTGTTGTAATTTGATTATTTTCGCATGGACTTCATTCCCTTAGCATATTTTGATGTCATGATTCTGCTTTTGGATAGATTCGACGTGCGTTAAGGCCGAGGCGAGAGGCAAGGGCATCGCGGGCTAGAGTTTGGACCGGATAGAGGTAAGTAATGATTGTAAATGTTTGTCCTGATGGTATGAAACCCCGAATTTCACATCGTTGTACTACTTTGAGGTGACGCACACGCTAGATGACGAGCGTGGGGTCGTGCATCATTGGGGATTGTGACTTAGTCTGTCCCGTATGATTGTTTAAACGCGTATTTGATCGAAAACTATTTGCTATCATCATGTTTTGGGCTGAATGCCATATTTGGGCCTCGTGCCAACTGTTTTTGGACCCTTACGGGATTTTCACTACTATTCCTCACTATTTTGACTTCATAATTGTACTCATACATGCTATATTCTACCGTTTTCACAACTCAACCATCTTTACTCATTTTTGATATTTTAAATGATATTTTGGGCTGAGCATCATGTTTTACTGTTGCCCGAGTGACTTGTGAGATTCTGACTGAGTAAGGCCAAGGGCCTGTGTTGTGAGGATACTATGGGATCGGGCTGCGCGTCGCAGCAGTACTATACTGATTTATGATTATGAGGCCGAGGGCCTGATTTGTTATGCCACGAGGTGGCTTGATATAAGGCCGAGAGCCTGTTTGATTACGCCATGAGATGACTTGTTATTGCGCTTGGGCCGTAAGGGGCTCCTCCCGGAGTCTGTATACCCCCAGTGAGCTTGGGTACCCAGTGTGAGATGTGATATAGCCCGAGGGGCTGATGTTGTTCCATGTTATTGCCCGAGGGGCAGTTCTTGATTTATGTTATGCCCGAGGAACTGATTACGAGTGATTGTGAGGTAGCCCGAGGGGCTGGTTGTTGATATTATGCTTGAGTGGCGGTTTATGGTACATGTTATGCCCAAGGGGCTGTTCACTTTTCTTCCATTTTTTTTCTCACTGTTTTATCACTCGTATGAAACTATTGAAAGTTGTTTTAAAAGGTTTTTACCAAAACTGAGCATGATTTTTACAAAGTAAATAATTTTTGTACTATGTTGGAAATGTCTTGCATTTGTTGTAGCATTTTGACGTGGTTTACGTGTTTTCTTACTGCTCAGCTTTCATTTACTTTTATTACTTACTGAGTTGGCATACTCACATTACTCCGTGCACCTTGTGTGTAGATTCAGGAAATTTTGAACCCGATAGCGGGTGTTGATTGCTCAGTGGCAGAGTTATCGGAGTTAGCAAGGTAGTTGCCCGACGTTCGCAGCACTGCTTTTCTCCCTCTTGTCTTTCTTATATTGTATTTAGGATATTTTTAGACTCTTAGTTGTATTTAGAGCTTAGTAGATGCTTGTGACTTGTGACACCTCGATGTCGGGCTTGTGTATTCTGCACTGTGCATTTAGACTTTTATTATGAAATATTTGATTAATTAAAGACTTAAAAATGATTTATTGATTAATGGTTAATTCGAGAGTTGTATCGGCTGGCTTATTTTCATGATAGGCACCATCACGACCGGGTCAGTTTTAGGGTCGTGACAGTACGGTAGGATCGGCTTGCGCGCCGCAACAGGTGGAATAAAGGTGGATTATTACGGTAAAATAAAGGTGAATTGTGATACTAATATCGTTATATGGTGGGATCAGGTTTTGTGACACAATATATCTATATATTATTATATATTGTTGATGTTATTACGGTGAAATAAGGTAGGATTTTGTGTTGCCCGGTGGGAGCGGGTTGCGCGCCGCAACAACTTTTGTGTTTCAATTTCCTTGAGTTGTGTTGGTTTTCAGTATTGTTATTTGAAATTCTAAGGATTAGTAAGTTTGAAGGACGCTGGTTCATTTATTGAGGCTTTAGTTATATTTTCAACTGATTGTTTAATCCTGTTATGTATTTCCATTTCTATCATTATTATATACTGCGTATAAGTTGTAGTGTGGGTGACCCGCCTTAGCCTCGTCACTACTTTATCGAGGTTAGGTTCGGCACTTACATAGTATATGGGGTCGGTTGTACTCATACTACACTCTGCACTTCTTGTGCAGATTTTGGAGACGGTCCCAGCTACGGTTATCAGTGAGCTCAGATTTGACAGCGTGCAGAGACTTAAGGTACAGCTGCTCAGCGCCCACAGCTCCTGGAGTCCCCTTCTTTGTTTTTATTTAGCTGTGTATCTTCTTTTCAGACAGCTTTGTGTTATTTCAGAACCTTATATGTACTATTCTAGTAGCTCGTGCACTTGTGACACCAGGTTCAGGGATGTTTTAGACGCTTGGCTATTTTAGCTTCTGCATTATTTAATTTGGATTATTGCAGTTAAATCAGTTTTTCTTCATTATTAAATTTTAAACTGTTAAAAAGGATAAATTGTTCTAACGTTGGCTTGCCTAGACAGTGAAATATTAGGCGCCATCACGATCCCGATAGTGGAAATTTCGGGTCGTGACATCCATATTGTTCCGCTCGCTCCTTTTCTCTGTTGTGTTGATGTTTCGTGAATAGTGGTGTTGAGTTGTTTGTGTTGATAAATTTATATTGGGGGATCGGGTTGCACGTCACAACAGAATAGGAAATGATATGATATAATTGGAAATGAGTTGTATGTTGAGAAAGTTATTGTGTGAAACTTGGGGTCGGGTTGCACGCTGCAACGGATTTGATGTGTAGTAGTTGTGTTGTGGCTATAGAGTTTATTCTTGATATTATGATACGAGGTTTGAGATTATGTTTTTCTGGGGCCCTCTGGTAATTGACCTTCGGGTATCGTTTATATGTGTTTACTGTTTTATTTTGATTCATGTTTTCTGTTATTACTATTTCGTACAGGTTTATTGTGAGTGACATGACATAGCCTCGCCACTATTTCGTCGAGGTTAGGCTCGGCACTTACAGAGTACATGAGGTTGGTTGCATTCATGCTACACTTCTGCACTTCTTGTGCAGATTCCGGTGTTGGTCCTAGTGGGCGTAGCAGAGACTGCTCGGATTTGACAGCTATAGGAGACTTGAGGTAGTGTTGTTGGCGTTCGCAGTCCCTGAAGTCCCCTTCTACCATGCTTTACTGTTATTCTAGTTTCAAACAGTATTATGTCTTATTTCAGACCATGTTTGTGGTATTCTAGATGCCCATATACTTGTGACTCCGGGTTTCTAGGAGTAGTTTAGTATCGCATTACTTATAATAACACTATGTTCATTTACGAATTTATTAATTGTTAATTATCATCACCTTGTTATAATTGCTAAAACATGTTAATTAATTATTTAATATTGGCTTACGTGGCAAGTAGATGTTAGGCATCATCACGGCCCTAATAATGAAATTCGGGGTCGTGACAAAATATTCACATGATTGTTAGCATGAATATGAACGACTAGCTTGGACTAATAATGTCTGTCTATTTTTGTGTGGGCTTTCATCAATAATTGTTGGGTTTTGTATGAATTCTAGCCCAATTCCAAGTAGTACTATTTTGTATGGGCTTATCTTTCAGAATAATGACTTTTCCCATAAAATTGCAGTGGTTGTTTCCTTAAGTGAATGATCTTTTAAATATTTATCATATTTTTATTTAATTGCAACAATAAGCTTTTTTCCCACCAAAAATAACATAATTTTTTAATATTAAGAACTTAAAATTCTTGTTTGACGGTGAAAACTTGAAGCTAATGATAAATACTTTTAAAATTATTTGAATGTTGATAATTTACGCTTAAATTTTTAATTCAAATACTACTTTAATGATTTGTTTTAAAAATTTTAAAAATCCATTGTTGGTCCTTAAAAAGTGTTGAAGAAGACAAAATATGATATTTTTTTTATTCGATATCAATTGACTAAATTGGTGATAATGGATCGCTTGTGTTGGTATTTGAAGGTTTTTTTTTTTTTTGACATTTGAGATCATCTGGACTATATTTGAGGTGGTTTGATTGAGATTAAAATTGTAATTAGAAGAAATACTTTGTTGAACAATATAGAAAAATTATGCCAAACGGGTAGACTTTAATGAACAATTTAACAAATAGGTAGATGCTAATAACACCAAGTTACACCAATCTGGTAGAGTCTGATGAATAATTGAATAAGCACAAAATTATGCCAATCAAGTAGAGTTTGTAAATAATTTAACAAATAGATTGAATGTAGATAACACAAATAATGCAATATGAAAGAGTTTTGTGAACAATCAAACAACCACAAAGTCATGTCAATCGGGTAGAGTTTATGAACAATTAACAGTATAAATAGAGCGTAGAATAAAATCTATCTATCCAGTAGAGAAATTCTTGACAAGCAATAAATATATTAGGTCCGGAGGTTATTTTTTAAATAAATTAAAATGAAAACAATAGTTAGATACCAGTCTCTTATAGGGCCATTCAGTCCAATTTTCATATCGGAGAGCTCTTAATTGCTATCGGAGGATAAATTTCAATAGTTTGCACAAGGCTAAAGAGATAAAACATTCTTTATTAACTTACTATAAAAAAAATTTATTAACTTGCCATATCTCCAGTGATATCTAATAATTAACCTACCTAAAGAAAATTGCCTTCAGATAATAGTGCTATTATCATGCAATCACAAGTGGAATATGAAAATATTGTAATTCATCTGTTTATAGTAAGACAAGAAATACATAATAAATGAATTGCCTTATTTCTCTTAACTGATTACCATATTTTAGCCAGTGGACACTTAGAAAAAATACTATATAAAGATAGTTGTTGGTTAGACACTATATCAGTGAAATAAATAAAGTTTTATCAAAGAAATGGCAATTCCTAAAAGTATTTTGCTCATTATTGGTGTTGTGGCTACTTTATTTTCTATAGCTTTGGCTACACCAGGGACTGCCACATTTTATACGAACTATATTCGTAAGTATTTTAGTTTTATTTCATTAAAATTTTAATTGACTAAAACAAAATGGGATTTACGTTGTATGCATCGAGTAGTATAAATTTTCTTTACTCTATAAGTAAATTTTAATTTATAATATCAAGTTAGTTATCATTATTAGGTTATCATAATTTATAATCCTGTATATGACTTGATATTTTTTACACTACCAAGCTATAATTTAAACTTAAAAAAGAGCTTTATTGATAAGAAAAAAAAGTATGAAAAATTATTAGCATATTCCTTTTTATGAAAAATAAAAAATAAAAAGGTTATTGATGATACATGAGTCATTTGACTTCAGAAACAAAACAAGAACAATTGTTTTATTCAAGTGAGCAACAATGCAAATGTCTCATTCAATTATTTGCTTAATATCATAATTTTTTTTAATATAACTAATTCTAAACTTGTTTAGAACTGAGGCTTTATTATTATTATTATTGGTGCAGCTTCAGCATGTTATGGAAACACACCCCAAGGTACCATTATAGCAGCAGCAAGTGATCCTCTTTGGAATAATGGTGCAATATGTGGCAAAACTTTCAATGTCACATGCACTGGTCCAACAAATCCAGTGCCACACCCTTGCACTGGCAAGAGTATTGTGGTAAAGATTGTTGATCATTGCCCTGGATGTGGTGGGACCCTGGATCTCTCTAAAGAAGCCTTCTCAACCATTGCTAATCCTGTTGCTGGCGTTATTAAGATCGACTATGTCCAGTAAGTAACGGTTTTCAACACATATATAAATCTATACTCTTTATCGAAAATACTAAATTCAATCGAACCATTTAACTATATGTTGTATCTGCCACTGAATATATTATTTTATGATTTCTAGGACATCATGAGAGCATCAAAGGCGCATGGAATTCCAATCTATACTATATATAGCATGTTGAAAATATATTCCATAGTGAAGTTGATTTGATCAATAATTCACAATTGAATGTATGTATTTGATCAATTCTAAGAATAAAA
This sequence comes from Nicotiana sylvestris, assembly GCF_000393655.2. Classification (NCBI taxonomy): domain Eukaryota; kingdom Viridiplantae; phylum Streptophyta; class Magnoliopsida; order Solanales; family Solanaceae; genus Nicotiana; species Nicotiana sylvestris. The sequence goes on from NC_091062.1 coordinate 33,165,490, forward strand.
GTTCATCTTTTCCTTTTCTCTTTGTTCTATGTTGGAAAATATTGAGCATGTTTTACCAAGCGCAAGCTATTTATCACATGAAGACTGCAAGGCACGAATTTTTTTTTTTTTTTTTTTTACATGAGAGAGGAAGAATAAAACAGAGATCATTTAGATTCCATTAGTAATGATGATTAATAATACACATTGATTAATCAAAGAGAGATTCAACAACGAAAGGAAAAATTGATTCTTTGGGATCATTCCTTTCTTCAAACGAAATGAAAAAGATAGAATCAGGCCGATTCACGAAATGCCTTTCTGAATATTCGCCACGAATAAGTTTCAGCTACGAAACTCTTCTCAACGACCCTTAAGATCGTCACAAAAATATTTTATTGAGACTTTTTTCATTTTTTTGGCCACCAAATAAAGTCCTTTTCTTGTAATGCTTTCCCATGTTTCCTTTCTCTTCCTTTATCGGTAATAAAAAGCTAAAAATATACAGTTTGTCAAAATAATTATCAGCAAAACTTAAGATCGAAGGAAATATTTTTGTAGTAAATCTAAGTCATTCTGTTCAATTCTAACTTCACTTTAGGCATCCTTATGATGTACGGCCTGCTATTGCTTGAATGGTACAGTAATTTTTGAACTTTTTAATTAGTAATCTAATTTAACCTTCTATTGGTTGAGTTATAATTTTTGTCTACCAAATATAACGATCCAACCGGAGATTTGGAGAATTTTGAAGTTGGAAGATTTGGAAGTTCATAGTTCGATTCATGGCGCGATTTGCATTTTTGGCATTATTTGATGTGATTCGAGACCCCGAGCAAGTCCGTGTTAGGTTTTAGAACTTGTTTGTGTGTTTTAGATGGGGTCTCGGTGGCCTCGAGTGTGTTTCGGATGGGCTGCGGGTCATTTCCTTCTATTTTTGAACTGCTGAATCTGTCATCTGGTTTCCCTCATCGCGTTTGTGTCCTTTCCTTCGCATTCGCGAAGTGTTATTTTGGAGGTTGATTTATTTCCTCTTCGTGTTCGCATATGTTCCCTCGCGCTCGCGTAGTTAGGCCATCCCACTCTTTGCATTCGCGTACTACTTCACGCGTTCGCGAAAAGCAGTCGTTGGGCCATCACACTTTTCTTCTTCGTGGTCGCGAACGTGTTGTCTCGTTCGCGAAGCACAATTGGGAAGCTTTCATTTTCCTTCTTCGCGAACGCGATTGTTCTTTTGTGTCGCGATGCATAAAGGCCTGGGCAGTCAGAATATATTCCCAAATCGAGGGTTAGACCATTTTTATCATATCTTGACTTGTGGAGCTCCGTTTTGAGCGATTCTTTGTGGGGTTTTCAAGCAAATTAATTGGGTAAGTGTTCTTCACCTAGAATTTTTCCATGATTTTATCTTTATTTTTATCATTTAATTTGTGTTTTGAGTTGAGAAAAATGGTGGTTTTTGAAGAAAGTTTTCAAAAATGAAAAATCATGATTTGAGGGACCAAATGGTATCGGGATTTGATAATTTTTGTATGGTTGAACTCGTATTGGAATGGGTATTCGGTTTTTGTAAAATTTATCGGGTTACGAGGTGCGGGCCCGGAGGTCGACTTTTGGACCGATTTTTGGATTTTGTTAAAGATTGAGACTTTATGATCCGAAATAGTTCTTATGAGTTTTATTTATGCTTTGAAGTTATTTTGGTTAGATTTGAGCTGTCCGGAGGTCATTTCACCCAAGAAGTTCATTTTAGAGTATCGGTTTGTCTTTCTTGAGGTAAGTATCTTGTCTAACCTTGTGTGAGAGATTTCCCCTCAGGATTTGAGTCTTCTATGTTGATTGTAGTTCGTGTACACGAGATGACGAGTGCGTGTTCAGATTTATTTGTGGAAAGCTGGCATTTAGGGTTCTTAGGTCCTTATATTCACTGTATGAAGTTGTTCTTAATATGACTGAGTTTCCTATTTACTAGTTTTACCTCTACATGCTTAATTGGAATTAATTGCTTTATGATTTACTCTTATTGACTATTTGACTCTTATTTGACTTAACTGAAGATTTGTACCTCTCCTATCGTCATGCTATCTTTTCATAACTGCCTATCTTTATCTGAAATTATTATTATCGCATCCTATAGTTGTTTAGTCTTAATTGAGGTTGCGATTATCTTTCCGCCGCATATCCTTAATTGAATTGTTGAATAACCTTCATAATTGCTCAACCTTAAAAGAAATTAGATATCCTATATTTCAGCTGACATAGTACTATTTGGAATTATTTGACTCGTGTTAGCTTCCTTTATTGAATTTTATATTGTGGGATCGTTGCTACATTTTAGTGTTCCCTTGTTAAGCTATTATCTTTATGCCTAGCATTCTTTACTGTGGTTATTCCTTGTGAATGGGCTCTACCGTTTGTTTGTGATTTAAAGTTCTGGAGTTGATTTACTGGATGTACTTTGTATTATTGTCATTGTTACTATTGTACTTATTGTGGTGATGCACGAGGTTTCTGCCGTGTTGTAACTGTTATCTCTGTTGGTTGCCCTGCATATTTACTTTGGGACTACGGAACGATATTTCCGGGAGATCCCACTATATTGTATATTTACTTTGCGACTACGGAACGGTATTCCAAGAGATCCCCATGTACTGTATATTTACTTTGTGACTACGGAACGGTATTCTAGGAGATCTCCCAGCACTGCATATTTACTTTGGGACTACGGAACGGTATTCCGGGAGATCCCCCTATATATTTACTTTGGGACTACGGAATGGTATCCCGGGAGATCCCCCAGCACTGCATATTTACTTTAGGACTACGGAACGATATTCCGGGAGATCCCCCTACACATTTGCATTTGGGACTACGAGACGGTATCCTGGGAGATCCCCAGTGTTCTGAGCTGTTGTCTTTCATTGATTCTACTCCTGTGTAAACATTTGATGTGTTGTCCGTTCTTTTCTCTATGCTTACTAGCTGGTATGAACTATGTTAGGATACTTGCACAAACATACACGTAGCTAAGTACCCTTATCAGATAAGAGGTTTTCTTGATATTGTTGAATATAGATGCTTACCCTTGTTTACTCGCCTTCTATGTGAGAGTGACTCTATTTGGCAAGTGAGTTGTCAGCATGACTATGAGGTATGATGAGGGCACAGGATGCCAAGTGTTAGGGTTCAGGTATTGAGACCCGTGCGTTGTAATCTGTCTGAGGTTCAGCACTTCGTGGAGTTGTTGACTAAGACCTGATGTGAGAATTGCCGTAGTTGTTGAGTTATCACTTGTCCTTGCTGCATTAGTGTTTTCGGATTTGGGTTGTGTTTCCGCTCACTCTTCTGTGTTATTATTATGGTGTTTCGCTGTTACTTGTTGTTTCCTTCTTATTGCAAATTTTTGTATCGTTAGTTATATTGGGACCTAGGATGTGCGGCCGCACAAAAAAATGTTCGGTCAGCACAATGAGAGGTCAGATTTTTATACCATATAAACGAGGGTTAAAGTATTATTTCACATTTGGACTTTGGAGCTCAGTTTGTGGCGATTTTTCGTGAGTTTTTTTCAAGAAATTCATCGGGGTAAGTGATTCTAACTCGGATTTGGTTAATATACATGAATATATCATTATTTTCATCATTTAATTAATATTTTGAGATGAAAATGGGGGGGGGGTTGCCTAAAGTTTCATAATGTAAATTTTTAAGTTTTGAACATCGATTCGGAGTCGGATTTGAGTGAAAGTAGTATGATTAGACTCATAATTGAATGTGTTATCGGATTTTGTGAGTTTTGTCAAGTTTCGAGGTGCGGGCCCAGGTTGGACTTTTGGGATGATTTTTGGACTTTTGATTAAGGATTCGACCTTTATCATTTGGAATTGTTTCCTTGGACTTATTTGATGTATTTGAGTTGCTTTTGGCTAGTTTCGAGCCGTTCAGAGGTCGGTACGCGGGGGATGTCATTTTTGGAGTATCGTTGGCTTGCTTGGTATTGGATTTGGCTTGTTCGAGGTAAGTAACATTTCTAAACTTAGTGATGAGGGCATGAAACCCCCAATTACGTGTTATGTGATTAGTGTTGAGGTGACGCACATTCTAGGTGTCGGGTGTGTGGGCGTGCACTATGTGAATTGTGACTCTGTTATCTCTGTGGTACTGTGTTGTTACCTAATCTTTCCTGTAACCATGAAATGTCTACGTACTTGAGCTATTGAGCTGTGATCCATGTTAGAATCCATGTCTAGGCTACATGCTTATCCTGTTGGGACCCACTGAGGTCATTTCTGCTATTGAGCTATCTGCTTTTATTGCATTGCATACTCAGTCATACACATTCATATGCATATCATATCTTAGTCTCTGTTATGATCTATTGACACATCATATCATTATTTTTGGGCTGATATTTCATGATATTGAGAGCCCGAGAGGCTGGAGAGATTGATGATTGAGTGAGGCCGAAGACCTGATTGTGAGGATATTGATATAGCACATGAGTTGTTCGTGCAGCACGTGAGTTGTCCATGTGGATTCTGATATTGATACTATAGCGCGTGAGTTGTCCATGCTAATTATGATATTGATACTATACAACGTGAGTTATCCATGTAGCACGTGAGTTGTCCATGCCGATTATAGCGCTTGGGCTGAAGGAGCCCCTCCGGAGTTTGTACACACACCCAATGAGCGCAGGTACCTACTGAGTGCGAGTGTCGAGTGTCTAGCGTAAGTGCCAAGTGATTGGGAGGATTGAGTAACTGTGAGTCATGAGTGACTATGACTGAGAGAACTGAGTGACTGGGAGGATTGAGTGACTGGAAGGATTGAGTGAATTGATACTTTGAGAGTATGCATATGGTTTTATCACTATATTGCCTTGCATTAGTATGCACATTGACATGTAGGCATAGAGATGTACTTTCCTCATGCCATTTGAAAAATAAAATTTCCTGTGGTGGAAGAAAGATTTTGGGAAAAATTACAGTTTTCAGACTTACTCATATTTTGGTGATTTGAGTGAAAAGAATTGAGTTTTTTTCTATTATACTTGAAAAGAAAATGTTTATTTTCCCGGAATTGTAAACGAGTTGTGCATTTTATTATTGAGTTATTCTTTATGCTGCTTTAATTATATTGTTATGGGATGTTACTGGATATTGGTGTGGACTCTGACCTTGGTACAAGCTCGTCACTACTTTCACCTAAGTTTAGGTTTGTTACTTATTGAGTATATGGAGTCGGTTGTACTCATACTACACTTCTGCACCTTGCGTGCAGATGTTGGATGCTGATGTTGTTGTGTTCGACGGGAGCTGGATTTAAAGATGCACCTGCGTTCCGGTTGTAGCTGCCTCTTGTTCATGGTAGCCTTAGATTATTGAAAAATCTATTTATGTACATTTCAAACAGATGATGTATTTAATTCTTACCAGCTTTGTAAACTCTAAAATCTTAGACGCTCATGATTTGTACTACCAGTTCTTGGGGAATGTATAAGATTCATATAATTTCTTCTATTTAATTGTTTTATTAATTTCATTGGAATTGGATAGTTGTTAATTGTCTTACCTAGTGGGTTGGGTTAGGTACCATCACGACTAGTCAAATTTTGGGTTGTGACAGATTGGTATCAGAGCTCTAGGTTTATAGGTTCTACAAGTCATGAGCAAGTGCCTAGTAGAGTCTTGTGGATCGATATGATGATGTCCATACCTATCTTCGAGAGGCTACAGGACAATTAGGATATAGTTTCCATCTTTCTTCCCTTATCGTGTGGCATTGATTCAACTTGAAGCGTAACTCTTTGAATTTCTTCCATGCATTTGTATGTGCATGTGAGCGCTAGGTATCAGCTGTATATCGACGACTTGTGATTCCATGGATGAGGTATGAGATATGATGTTTGTGTGCTGATGATGGGCTAGTCTGGAGGACTTGAGGTCGGGTTTTGACTGTGGCTTGAGCACGGAGATTTCTGTTGAATGAGCACGTGTTTTTAGACTTATATCACTGGTGGTATCCCAAATAGGCTTGCTCCCGATAGAAGAACTGACCGTGGCCGGAATAACAGGTCATTGCAAGACAAAGAGGTATCGGGTTCTCAGGATTCCACCTATCCCAGGTTGTCAAAGTATAATTTCAATGTCAGTATAGCAGAGCTGGTATCGGCAATGAGAAACATCAAGGAAGTAAGGTTCTCGATACCAAGAGGTCCGATTCCTGCCAAAGGGATCCTAATTTATGGTGTGAATATCATACGACTAATGGCCACCGGATTGGGGACTTCTGACATCTGCACGAGGAGGTAGCAATGCTGTTGAAAAACGGTCATCTAAGAGAATTCATAAGCGACCAGGCTAAGAAATATTACGGCCTAGTCAGGATAATGCAGAGCCCTCGAAGACGCGAGAAGACCCTCTCCAACTAACCATCAACATGATTTTTGGGGGGAACGAGATCAACTATGTAACCTTTTCGGCAGCAAAAAAGACAAAGGTATCAGCGACTCATAGCAAGAGACTTGGGGAAGTTGTCGAGGATGACATCACCTTCACAGAAGAGGATGCCGATGGACTTCTACTGCCGTACAATGATGTTCTGATAATTTCTCTTAACGTTTTAGGTTTCAAGATTAAACATGTCTTGGTTGACCTAGGAAGTTTAGCCAACGTCACTCAATGGAGAGTGATGGTATCAGTGACTCATAGCAAGAGACTCGAGGAAATTGTTGAGGACGACATCACCTTCACAGAAGAGGACATCGATGGACTTCTACTACCGCAAAATGATGTCCTGGTAATTTCTCTTAACATTTTAGGTTTCAAGATTAAACGTGTCTTGGTTGACCCAGGAAGTTTAGCCAACATCATTCAATGGAGAGTGTTGGAACAAGCCAAGCTAACCGGAAGCATCGTTCCGGCAACAAAACTACTTATCCGGTTCAACTTAGCAAGTGTGACAACTCGATGGGAGATCTTGCTGCCCACGAATGTCGAAAGGGTCATGAAGACTACCTTAGTTAAAGTAGTAGGTGGCAACATGGGCTACAGCATAATTCTTGGCAAACCATGGCTACACGAGATGAAGGCCGTACAATCAACATATCACAGGAATCAAACAAATAAGAGGAGATCAAGCGGTGGCAAGGGAGATGAACGCAGTCTCGATTTCCAACACTAAAGGGAAGGAACACACAGCGTAGAAATTACAGGAACCAATGCCTGCTCCAGAACAAAACGAAGATGACAAAGAGGAGGAGTCGTCGAAATCCCACCAGGTACCAAGATATTTCCAGATACCGGAAGAAACGGACTTGACCAAGTCCACGGTAGAAGAACTCGAACAAGTGGCATTGTTTGAGAAATTTTTAGAGAGGAAGTTTCACTTGGGGACGTTTCTAGTCAGGATTTATTGAATTTCTTAGAACTAATATTGATTGTTTTGCATGGTCGCACGCACATATAACAGGTATCCTGCTAGAGGTGTCTGTGCACAAGCTAAGCCTAGACCCAAGAATCCCGTCGTTAAGGCAAAAGAAGTGATTGCCGAGGTCAAAAACATGTTTGTTAAAGAAGAGGTAACTCAGTTGCTCGACATCGGTTCAATTCGGGAGGTAAAGTATCTCGGCTGGCTAGCTATCGTGGTAGTGGTTCCGAAAAACAATAATAAACTCCATAATGTGCATAGATTATAAGGATTTGAATAAGGCGTGCACAAAAGACTCGTTTCCATTGCCAAACATTAATCAAATAATTGATGCAATGCCGGACACGAGTTGATGAGTTTCCTCGATGCCTATTCTGGGTACAACCAAATTAAGATGAACCCGGAGGATCAGAAAAAAACATCGTTCATAACGAACTTTGGCACATATTGCTACAATGTGTGCCCTTCAGGCTTAAAAATGCTGGAGCCACTTATCAGAGGCTCATGAACAATATATTTGAAAAGCAAATAGGGAAAACAATGGAAGTGTACATAGATGATATGCTAGTTAAGTCTTTGAATGCAGGTGACCATTTGAAACACATAGAGGAAACCTTAGATATCCTAAGAAATCAATATCCTAAGAAAGAACAACATGAAGCTTAACCCCGAAAAGTGTGCATTCGGAGTTAGCTATGGTAAATTTTTGGGTTTCCTGGTGTCACAAAGGGGGATCAAAGTCAATCCCGACAAGATTAAAGTCATTGAGGACATTCCAGACCAGCTGACAAACGTGAAAGAAGTCCAAAGGCTAACCGGAAAACTCGCCGCTTTAAGCAGGTTCATTTCTCGGTCTTTGAAAAAATTTCATCACTTCTTCTCACTTCTGAAGAAGAAGAAGAACTTCGAATGAACTCCATAATGCAACAGGCTCTAAAAGACCTGAAACGGTACCTATCAAGATCTCTATTACTATTAAAATCGAAGGAAGGCGAACAGTTGCTAATATACTTAGCGGTCTCGGAGTTAGCGGTAAATGTCGTTCTAGTCCGGGAGGACAAAGGTACACAATCTCCCATCTATTATGTTAGAAAATTTTTATCGGGAGTGAAAACTTGTTATCCGCACCCTGAAAAATTGGCCCTAGCTCTCGCAGTCGCTGCTCGAAAGCTTAGGCCTTATTTTCAGTGCCACCTGATAATCGTAGTGATAACTTTTCCCCTACAGAATGTCCTTCTCAAACTTGAGTTGTCAGGTCAACTGGCCAAATGGTCAATTGAAATTAGTGAATTTTATATTGAATATAAGCCCAGGACTGCGATCAAATCACAAGTTTTGGCCAACTTCGTGGCCGATTTTAGTCCCGGGCTACTGCCTTTGCCACAAAAGAATCGGTGATGGTGTTGGAAATGACATCAAGAGTTTGGACCTTATTCAAGGACGGAGCTTCCAACGTAAAAGGGTCCGGGCTTAGGGTGGTCTTAATCATGCCCTCGGGTGAAGTTGTGAGGCAGGCCATAAAAATTGTTACCTTGACTAACAATAAAGCCGAGTATGAGGCTTTGATTGCAGGACTTGATCTGGGCCGGGGATTAGACTCTGAGGTCATTGAAATCAAATGTGATTCCCAACTAGTGGTAAGTCAAGTATATGGAATCTTCAAAACTAAAGAGGAGTGCATGCAGCAATATGTGGTTAAGGTTCAATCTTTGCTCGCGCAGTTTAGGGAATGGTCGATCACCCATATCCCGAGAGACGAAAATGCAGAAGCGGATGCATTGGCCAATTTGGGATCATCCACAGAAATGAAGGTTTCAGATTCCGGTACCATCGTTCAGCTCATGCATTTGATACTAGATGTGGACGGTTCTTATGAACTAAGTACAACCAACCTAGACTGAGATTGGAGGTGTGAGCACGTGATTTTTGCCCTATATGAATTATTCCAACAAATTCAAAGCAAAATAATTTCTTTCAGTATCTGCAATTTTGTTGGATTTCGTGGCATTTTCTGTTAATTATTTTCATTTGTTTGTTCACGTTTATTTTATTTAATTCATAAAAAATACAAAAAATATGTTGCATCTGCATTTAGGATTTAGTTTTATATTTTTAGATTAATTAGCAAATTAGTTTGTTTTATAAAAAATGAAAATCACAAAAGTAATTCATTTTGCATTTTTACTTTTTAATTTTGAATTGTGTAATTTTTTTTAATTTAGGATTTAATTAATTATTGTAAATACCATGTTGAGTGATTAATCTAATTGGGTAGGTTAATTTAGTTTAAAAATTATTATTAATTAAGTTAGGATTTATTTTAATTTTGGAAAAAAGAAAAGAATTTTGAAATTGAAAAGAAAAAGAAAGAAGTGAAAGGAGATCCAGATCTGGGTTAAAACTCATTCAATTGTCCCTAGCCTAAACAAAATTACCCAATACCCGGCCCAAAGTCCTTTGTCTTACCCGGTCCAAGTAGCCCATCACCCAGGCCGTTGAAATGACGTCGTAAGGGAGTGGAACGACGTCGTTTCGAGTTCAGTTTGCCTTAACAAATCTGGGCCCTTCATCTTGCTTCATCCGACGGTCCAGAACTAATTGGATCACACCTATAAAAGTGTCCAAATGCCTTGCACCCCCCCCCCCGATCTCATCGTCCCAACACACCCTAGAAAATCCCTCATCGCCTCCGCCCTGAACTGCCCGTCGGAAATCGTCTCCGCCGGCGACGTCGGTCCAATCGCTGTCAGATTAACACCATAGATTCCCCTCCTCCTCCTCTTTCCAAGTTTCCAAATCCCCACCCTCAAATCCTAACCCAGCCTTTTGAATCTTGAATCAAAAGGAATGACCAAAACCCTAACGCCTCCAATCAACCCCAAATTAACACCACATAGCCACCACGACCCCCTCATGTCAAATCCTCACTCTGTTTCCCTCGAACCTTGTCGGAGCTTCTCGAATCCTAAATCTGAGATTGACCCCTGAAGTTTAGAAATCATTTTTTTATTGTTATCGAACCTGGTACATGCATGGTCCTAAGGCACTGTTCTTCGAGTCTTGAAGTTCGGATTTAAACGATTGACCTTAGCTTTGTTAGGGCTTCTGTCTCCGATGGATTTCGAGTCTGAATCGGTAAGCTCCTTTCTTATCTTGCCTTCTCTTCTTTTTTTTTTGTTGTCTTGTTCTCTTCCTCCTTCCCCTTTTCTTTAGCTTAGTCTAGTCCGGCTAAAACTCGATTAATCTTTCGAGTTTGAATTGGTCTTCTGTTCATTGTCCTTATCTTCTTCGTGAAAGTTGTTCTCTATTTCTTAGTTGTGTTATCAGCCCGTTTAAAGGTCTAACTTCATATCTCGTTTAGTCACCTAGTTAAATTAGGGTTATTTTAATGACTTGGCTAATTTCTTTCTTATTTGCGTATAATAATCAGTTGACTAGTGTAGGTTTTAATTATCGAAATGTTTCAAGTGTTTGCCTTTTGTTTGTGACTAATTTGATTTAGTTTGGGCTTTGAAGCCATTGCAGACCTCACCCCAAAGGGGTTAATTTGGGTCAGTGGGTCAGAATTTAGCCCAAATTTTGGTTTAAATATCGGGCCAGTCTGACCCAGTTGGTTTCCTAGAGTAAATTAACAGGGCATTCGGGGGCAGTTTAGGAAATGGGGGAAGAGGAATCTTTTGTAATAAGAAGGGGAAGCTTCTAGGAAGCTGGGGTGGGGGCTGTTTTGGTAATTGGTTAATCACGTTAAGGGTAATTCAGCAAAAAGGGAAAATCAGGTAAGGATTAGTTAGCAAAAAGCAAAATTAAAAAAGGAGCGAATGGCAAAAATATTTCCTTGGGTCTGCCCTAATTGCTTACCTATGAAGGCATCTTTTCCTTGCCATTCAAGGCAGATTTCAGAGAGCTAAGAAACTCAAAAAAGAGAACGGCTAAAATTTGAAGAAAAGTCACTGTTCCATTGAATACATTTCTGATTTTTTGAATTCCAACTTGCTTAAGGCAATCTTTGGTTCAGTGGGTGTATGATATGGCTTGAACTTGTTCTTCTTTTAAAGTCTGGGGTTGAGTTCTGGGTCAAGGTTACTATTTCATTGATTATTCTTGAGCTGATTTCACTGTTCTACTGCTGAATCTGGGACTCTATTCTGTTGCTGCTGCCTATTGATCCTTATTCCTTCTTGCTTTCCCCTTATTTCCAGGTACATGATCTCTGAATTCTACCTCATGTAAGGCTTGACTTGAAGAGTGAAATGGAAAGCAAAGTTTAGAGCATATCATCAGTTATTTTGTGACTCAGTTGTATTGTTTTGTTATGTTTTTTTTCAGTAACTTGATGTGTACATCGTCTAGTTGAGCTTCTGTTTTGGATAGTGAAATGTTACTATTGTAGCTAACTTGAGACTATTACGAAAACTTGGAGAATAATTTGTTGTGTTGAATCAGTAGTTAGAACCTATAGTCAATCATGCTAAATCCTATAATGTGGAATGCATTGGAGTCTTGTCTGCTATAATAAGTTCGTTTAAGTTGATACAACATATTAGTTGTGTTTGGATGGTGTTGTGTTCATGTAATCATAGTTAAATGTGTTCTTAACTTTAGTGAGTATGAAGTCATGTTTAAAGGGGAAGAATTGGTCCAAAGTATTCTAATAATAGAAGCAGGCGTCAGTTCATTTTACTGCTGGTTGTGAGCATGCTTAGTTAGATTAGTTGTTTCAATTCAGAATGTTCAGTTAGTGGGCTAAAACTCAGAAGCATTAGTCTATTTTGGTGTTAATTATGAACATGTTTGAATTAGATTTGTTGTTTGCCAACTCATAATGATTAGTTGATGGTTAAAATTCAGAAATAAAGGGTTAGTTTCATTTCATGTTTCACCGAGTTGCTTAATTGAAATGCAAGCAGTTAATTCTACATTGAGCATTTTTGCTAAGAATGGTTGGTCTTCTCAGGCTTGAATGATTGAGATTCAGAAGTGGGAGGTCAATTCCATCTTATGTTTCATGTAGTATCTTGAATTATTTACAATCAATCCACTGTGCACAAAGGGCGAGTCTGAACTTAGGCCTAGCGATGGCCAAGTTAATGAGATCAGGGCCATTAATTCAAATAATTTTGATGTTTTGCATGCGTAGAGACTCGATCCGGAGTCCTGCATCTGTTGATGTCCATTCTCTACGGCTTGGGGCTCACGTTGGGCCTGTATCAGGACAGGCCAGGTCTTTTGGCAGTAAGGCCAATCTTTCGAGCCCAATGCTCTTTAATTCCACCCGCTCGTCCTACTTGATTGTTGGTTTATTAGTTTAAAATTGATCCAAAATTTTAGTCTTAAAAGTGTTGATAATTTTGTCCTCTAATTAATTGAGTTCACACTAGTTACATTACGAGGTGAGCCATATTGGATAATATAAGTAGTTTATGGCCCTCCAAAATTTAATTCGAATTCCCTTTTAGAACTCGAGGCGTTCCATTTAGCAAATTTTTCATGGCCCTCGCAATGTTAAAAATGCGTAGTTGCTTTAGGCGCGACATTTAATAATATTACCTTCCTAAATTCGGGTGTGCATTTCATGTGACCCAAATCAAATCTTAAAACGTTGAATAAAATATGTTTAGGATTGCGGGTGCATTTCATGTGGCGCGATCCAAAAACGTGTTTTAAACGACGTTCAATCTTCTTTAAAATTGAATAAGAGCGGTTAAAGTTAACATTGCACATGGGATTAAACTTGTTTAAAATCAGATAATTAAGCCGATTATAACAGTTTGAGCGACCGTACTAGAACCACGAAACTCGGGAATGTCTAACACCTTCTTCCGGTTTAACAGAACTCCTTACCCGGATTTCTGGTTCGCGGACTGTTAAACAGAGTCATTCTTTCCTCAATTCGGGATTTAAACTGGTGACTTGGGACACCCTAAAATTATCTCAAGTGATGCCATTCTTGTCAGAAATAGCCGAATGTCCCTAAAAGGGCACCAGAAGACTGTTTTTGTAAGAACAACCACTTTTTGTCACTTTCAAAGGTTTTGGCCTGTTAGCTAACACAGCCTTAAAATCTTTGTTTTAATTAAAATCACCTTAATAAATGTGCAGGATGAGCACAAATCAGAATGAACCTTTCTCAGTCCGTGAAGAGATCCCTTTGGAGCTACATATGTGGTGGCATGATCTGGGAGGCGACAACAGGAAAGTTGTGACAAAAGCATTGGGCGGTCTTATTGGGCTTTTGAAGGTCAAGCCCAGAAAAGACGTGATTGAGGCCTTGATACCGTTTTGGGACCCAGCCCATAATGTGTTCAACTTTGCGGATTTCGAGTTAACTCCTACACTAGAAGAGATAGCAGGCTATGCCGGTTTCGAAGGGAATCACAGAAGTCAATACCCGGTAGCACCAAGAACAGTGACCCCTCACAAATTTCTGGACTTGTTAAGCATCAGTCAGGACACTCGAGACGGAAATCTGGCCAAAGGATTTTGTACCTTCTACTTTCTGTATCGACGTTACGGGAATCCCCGTGGCTTCGAAACGCCAGATATCGGTCTTACTCACGCTGGAAATCAAGACAAGTGGGAAGCTCGGAGAGGATTAGCTTTCATAGTGGCGTTCTTGGATATCCTGGTTTGCCCGAGAAAAGACGGGAACATAGAGATAGGGCTAGTAAGGATAGTCGACTTTATGATGAAAAAGGGAAATGGGACTATAGTGCCGCTGATCTTGGCAGAAATTTACCGAGCTCTCACTCTCTGTTGAGAAGGAGCGAAATTCTTTGAAGGGTGCAATATGTTGTTACAAATATGGATGGAGGAACACCTTTGCCACCGTCCTGGCTACTTGAATTGCGGTATGATCGGCCTTGAGTGCATTGAAAAACATGAAAAGCGAGTAGAGGGTTATGAGTTTCCGGATGGTACGGAAGCATGGCATGCTCATTTGAGATCTTTGACCGCAAATAAGATCGAATGGACATTCGGGTGGTTCTCGATCAACGAAGTAATCTATATGTCAGCTGGGGTGTGTTTCTTGCTGTTGATGGGTCTTCGGAGTATCCAGCCTTATGCTCCGCACAGAGTCTTGCGTCAGTTGGGCTGATACCAGACCATCCCACACAATGAAGATTTGAGTCAGCAAGTCATTGAGTTAGATCCAAAAACTGCCTTTCCAGAAGAGAAAGTGCACCGCATTTGGCATCAATGCAGATTCTTAGGGCCTAATACTCAAGTACTAGACCTACCCAGAGGCGAGGCGGAGCCTAGTTATACTGCTTGGTATGGTAAAAGATCCCGAGCGCAACATGAACCTGACAGGCCCGCAAAGAGACCCTATGTCCAGCAATTCACCGACGGAGCTCAGGTGCAATGGGATTGGCTGACCAAAGAAAACGAGTATAGGGCTACCATAAGCAAGTTGGAAAAGCAAGTCAGAGAACTTCAATTCGAGAATAGCTTGAAAGTGGCGGTGGATGAAGGAGAAAAGAAAAAGCTAGCCAAAGAAAATGAGGCCCTTCGAGCTCAAATTAAGAAATTGAAAGTAGCGGCAGAAAATCCAGTCCGAAGTGACAGAGATGAAAAGCTCATAGCTAACCTGAGGCAAAAAGTGAGTGACTATAGTTTCGATTTGAACAAAGCAGAAAGTGAACTAGTCAAGGATCAAAAATAATTGGCTAAGAACGTAGACGAACGGGTACGCCTGGTTAAGCAGTTGAGAGAAAGGTACAACGATGAGGTCGCAGGGTTAAAGAAAAGGGTCATTGCCACAGAAAACAAAATGATCAAATAGGCAAAAGACTTCAAAGTTGAAAGGGAACATTGTTATACAGCATTGGCGCAATTAGAAATAGATTTGCAACAACTTCAGGAGCAAAATCATGCGGCTGAGCAAACTTTGGAAGCCAGGGCCTAGTAGATTGGGCGTTTGTTACAAGAAAAAGGCGTCATAAGAGAGAGAATTAGAAACATTGCTGACTACATTGTTATGAAATGCCAGATATGTGAGGATATGACTCGCACTACCTTCTTTGCAGCAGTAATGACATTTGTCAAACAGATAATGAGCGACTTGGATCGACTTCAAAGGGAGCTTGCATATAGGCTCGCGGAGAGACCGAATGATATCCCGCAGGCACCAGGAGCATTGATGTATTCATGATTTGTCCATTTGAGTCTGCATTTCCCTTTTGTTAGCGTTTGTTAGTCATGTTGAGTTTGTATCTTCTTTTTGCTAGAGTTTGGCAAATTGTTTTCGAGTCTGTATTTTCTGCTATTGATGTCTATTTTCGGAGTCCGTATTTCATCTTTGCGTCAAGATCTGTTAGTCTTCTGGAAGTTATTAATTTTGAGTTTGTAATGGAAGCATTTGTTGTTTTTATTTTATTTTATGAAAATTGAAAATCCCAAAAATGTTTTATTTCGCACTTATCTTCAAGAACTACGCTTGATCTGATTCATGCGGGGTCATGATATGTAGGCAATCTCCATAGGATTCGACCGCAACCAAATAAAAAAAAGAGAAGAAAAGAGGGAAAGAAAATAAGAGGAAAAACAAGAGAGTAAAGAAAAGGAAAGAGCGGAAAAACAAGAAAGAAAAAAGAGAAAATAAGAGAGAGTAAAAAAAAAGAGTGAACAGAGGCAAGAACGAAAAAGAAAGAAAAGGGGGAAGTTTGCAATTGAAACTAAGAAAAGGCCGAGATGACGCATGCAACCGATCAAATACATAATGGAGACGGTTAGCAGCTTAGGTGCATTCATGCCCAATGTGCGGTTTCTAATCTATTAAAGCCTAACCGCTAACAAGATTGTTGTTTGATGTATTGAGTTCAGGCAGGTGGTTAGTTGACTGGCATTCTGGCAACTCACTCCTACAACACCCGATTGAAAGACATGCTGAATATGGCCAACCAGGAACCGGAAACAAGTATTGTCGACCCATAAAAATAGGTGGAGGAAATGGACGTTAATGCAATGAGGGAAGAAATGTATAAGCTAAAGCAGCAGATGGCTGAAATGTACCTAGCTTCGGCAAAGGGGCATCCACCACCAATTTATCCCGCTAATCCTGCTTGCATCCCACCATCAACCCAACCTCCGGAGCCTCCCACTGTGAACTCATCTCCAGCCTTTCCCCTCTACCAACAATGCCATGGCACCACTTCCCATACTCATCAAGCTCCACCACCCAAACAAGTCACATACCCTCCCCCACCAATTACACCTATTTTTGTGGCACCTCCACCTGCTACATTACACCGATCTTCCAGTGAACCCCTGTTCCAAACTCACGACAACCAGTACTATCCCCCTGAACCCACCTTCAAAGTTCCAGAACCATATCCTTACACCACTCATCTTGATATCTCGGCAGAGACCGAGAAATCGCCCAAAAATCCCGAGCATGAAGAGATGATCAGAAAGATCAAAAGCTTAGAACAATCGTTCCGAGATATGAGGGGGCTGGGAGGTCAAGTGAGTGTGGCCTATAAGGATTTATGTCTGTTCCCAGATGTTCAGTTGCCAGCAGGGTTCAAGATGCCTAAGTTTGATATGTACGATGGGTATGGTGACCCGGTAGCACACTTAAGAGGATTCTGTAGCAAGATGAGAGGAGCAGGTGGAAGAAATGAATTGTTGATGGCATATTTCAGCCAAAGTTTGAGTGGATCGGCCTTAGAATGGTACACCAGACAAGATCACAACAGGTGGTACACATGGGACGACTTGGCCCAAGCCTTCGCTTACCATTTTCAGTACAACCTCGAAATTATCCCAGATCATCTGTCGTTGACAAAGCTTGAGAAGAAGCCCAGTGAGAGCTTCAGGGAATATGGATCCCACTGGAGAGAGCAAGCAGCAAGGGTCGACCCTCCGATGAAGGAAAGCGAGATGGTTGATTATTTCTTGCAGGCTTTGGAACCCACTTATTTCGGTCACTTGGTGTCAGAAGTAGGTAAGTCCTTTAATGAAGTCGTGAAAATGGGAGGCATGGTTGAAGAGGGACTCAAGTCCAACAAGATCATGAGTTATTCAGCAATTAAGGCGACCACTCAGGCCATTCAAAAAGGTACTGGGAGTGTGCTCGGGAAGAAGAAGAAGGAGGACGTTGCGACAATTGAGTCGGGAGTTTGGGTTGGATCTAGGAACCTTCCCCATTATTACAACCAGTCGTGACCCTATCTCCAAACTTACCCCCACACCCCATATAACCCACCATAGCACTATTACCCACCGCCAGATCCCTATTTTTCTGTCCATCACGCACAAACCTATACCCAGCCGCCCGCTCACTCGCAATGGCATGCGCCAGCTCTAAAAAACCCATACCAAGCTCCACAAAATAACTACCCACCCCCAAAAGCCCACAGAAATCCTCCTGGAACGGGTTTTCAACCCAACCAAGCCTTTAAGAATGAGAGGTTGCAGAAGAAAAAAATATTCACTCCATTGGGAGAATCGTATGCTAGCCTATTCCACAGACTAAGACAGTTGGGTATGTTGAATCCAATCGAGGCTAAATCGTCAAATCCCCCTCCCAAAAATCTTGACCGTTCGGTGAGTTGTGAGTATTGTTCAAGGGACCCGGTACATGACACAGAGAAATGCTAGAAATTGAAAACAGTTATTCAAGAACTCATTGACACCAATCGGATTGAGGTCCAAGCTCTGGAGGCGCCCAATATCAATCAGAATCCAGTGTCAGCCCATCATGAAACAAATGTGATTGAGATAGTGCATAAGGGAGGGGAGCCTAAGAAGCCTTCGCAAACCGTCATTATGATTCGGGCTAGTGAAGCCAGACCATTTGAAAAGTCAACCAGTGAGAAGTCTATAATCAAGTTGAACAGGGCAAATAATGAACTATTTGTGGAGGTCAAGAAGGGGTCCTCCAGTGACGTTGCAGGAAAACATGAAAGAGCAAAAGTGGTTGTGCCAGGAATGACGAACAAGCCAGTGGTAATTGTGAAGGGCACCCCCACAGATCCTGTCGTTATCAAACCGGTAACTCAATTACCGATAGTCAACAGCAAGGCAGTCTCATGGAATTATGAACGAGTGACCGTGACTTACAAAGGGAAAGAGGTTAAAGAAGAAGTGTGTGAGACTCATGGTTTGACTCGATCGGGGAGATACTTTGCCCCCAAAGAGTTGAGAAAAGCTAAGACCCCAAAAAATAATCCAATGTTGGTAAAGAAAGCAGTGACTGAGGAAGAAGCAGAAGAATTCCTAAGAAAGATGAAAGCGCAAGACTATTCCATTGTGGAACAGTTAAGGAAGACACCAGCTCAGATCTCGCTCTTGTCATTATTGATCCATTCAGACGAATACCGTCATGCTTTGATTAAGATCTTGAACGAGGCTCACGTTAATGACAAAATCTCAGTAAACCACTTGGAAAAGATAGCTAACAAGATATTTGAGGTAAACAAAGTCACTTTTTCTGATGATGAGTTGCTCGTGGAGGGTACCGAGCACAATAGAGCCCTTTATCTGACGGTGAAATGTGAAGATTCCGTGGTTACTCGGGTATTGGTTGACAATGGGTCTAGCGCAAACATTTGTCCTCTCTCCACATTGACCAAGCTGAAAGTGGAGGATGAAAGAATTCACAAGAACAATATTTGCGTTCGGGGATTTGACGATGGAGGGAAGGATTCAGTCAGGTACATAGTGCTTGAGCTCACAATAGGGCCAGTTGCATTTACCATGGAATTCCAGGTGCTCGATGTGGCTGTTTCGTACAATCTGCTGTTGGGACGACCCTGGATCCATGCGGCCAAAGCAGTCCCGTCTACTCTGCATCAAATGGTCAAGTTTGAATGGGATCGACAGGAAATTGTTGTACACGGCGAAGATAATTTGTTTGTGCCCAATGGTGCCATTGTTCCGTTCATAGAGGTTGACGATGACAAGGGACCATGGGTTTATCAGGTTTTCAACACAGTATCGGTAGAGAAAGTTCCGGAAGGAAAGTGTGTTCCAACTCCAAAGATGGCTGCGGCATCAGTTATGGTAGCTGTTGAAATGTTAAAAAATGATTTTGTACCGGGTAAGGGTTTGGGTGTATCTCTGCAAGGTATTGTGCAGCCAGTTTCACTTTCAAAGAATCTGGATACTTTTGGTCTAGGGTTCAATCCTACCGTTGTAGACATGAGAAGAGCCAGAAAAGTGAAACAGAAAGCATGGGCATTGCCAAAGCCAATCCCGCGTCTGTCCAAATCATTCGTCAGGCCGGGTATCAGAAAGCAATTGTTGTCAAAAGTTCATGGATCACTGATTGATGCCTATGGAGACTTGGAGAAGGCATTCGAAAGGTTATTCGCCGAGGTTAACATGGTTCAGGCTGGGGAAGGGCCCAGCAGGGCAGATGTGCAATTCGTGGGACCACGTGCAAAAGTCAACAACTGGGAAGCTACTCCTCTTCCTACCCGGAGGGAGTCTTGGTAGCGGGTTTTGATTTTCTTTTGTTGTCTGGATTATTCCAGGGTCTGTAATTCAGATATTGAGTTTCATCCAGTTGGATGTGTTAAAACCCTGCTATCTTTAAACTCAATGAAATGCAATTGTTCCTTTTTCTTCATTTCTTCTAATTTTATTTTTGTTTTCTTCTTTTTGTATAGTTCTTTTTATGCTGATATCAATGACATGACATGCATGAGGAATCTTCGGCCCAGTTTTAAAAGTCAATCTAACTCTTGTGAGCACGTGATTTTTGTTTCGCACGACAATCGCTCCAAAAGGAAATAAAAAAATAATAATAATTGGCCCTGCTGTACAAATTTTGGATTTCTGTGCGGCACCTTGTTGATTTATTTGTGACTTCGGCCCATTTTTATTTATTTACTTTATTAAAACAAAATTCAAAAAATATATGTGTCCTGCATAATTCGAACCGTAATCCGGTCGTTAAATAGAAAATCATGAATAGGCATCTTCGTCCGTGATTTTATTTTGTTTAACTTTACCTGTTTTGAAATATTTTAGTGTGCGAATAATTGTATTGAGTGTGTATTTAATTTTAATTTGATTTTTGGCTTAGTTTTGTTTTAAAATAAAAAGAAATAAATAAATAAAAAAAGAAGAAAGGACCCCTTCCCTTCCGGACTTGGGCCAATTTTAACAAAATTGGCCCAAACAAACAGCCCAAGACCCAGGCCTGCACGGTCCAGACCACCTGATACCCAGGGTGTCCAAACGACGTCGTTTGGTCGTGCCTGATCTGGGCCGTTGATCTCAGAGTGATCGACAGCCAAGATCAATTCCCCATAACCCATCAACAAACCCGACCCGTCTCACCCGGACCGAACCCAAACCCTCCAAACGACACCGTCCCATTTAAGCCTTCAGATCCAGACCGTAGATCTGGATTGATCTAACGGTCGAGGTTCACCCACCCACTAACTATATAAACCCTTCACCATACCCTGCCCCCCTAGCCAACACCCCTGCCTTCGTCTTCACCAAACCCATCCCCTTCAAACCCTAGCCGCCCCTGCACACCTTCACCAGAAACCCGGCGGTCTGAACACCGGTGACCGCCACCTGAACACCATAGAACCCCCATGCCATCCTGAACCTAAATCTACCAACCACACACTTCGAATCCTACCCCACCTTCTCGAATCTTCATTTGAAGATTCGAGTCGGAACCTAATCTACACCAACCAACCCAAGCTTCACACCAGACACTCCCCAGACCCTCCTCGTGACCAAACCATACTTGGTTTGGTCCGAATCTGATCAGGGAAGCCTGAATCCCAGATCTAAGTTTTGAAAGTTTTGTGTTCCTTCATCACTAGCCCATGCCAGTCCGAGCCAAAGAGATTAAGGTCTAATGGACCTTAATCGAAGTGTTTCTCATCTGAGAAACACTTCGATTAAAGTCCGTTCAGCTTTAAGAAAGGTCTGTCCAAATCCGGGTTCAAACTTTTTAACTTTTCAAGTTTAAGGTGAGTCTGCTTTCTTTCCTTTATTTGTTTTTAGTCCGTGTGATTTGTTTTAAAAGACTGTTCATATTTGTTTTAATTTTATCAACTTTTGTTTGTCCACTTTGTTTGAACCTCTGTGTTTGTCTGAATCCCTCCCCTCCTATTCTGATAAGGCATGTGTATTGGTGGTATTCCGAATTTGTACTGACTAACTGATTCCTCAAAGTACAATTCTGTTTTAATCAGTATAAGTTGAGTCATGTGTCCCATACTTCTGAATGTCTGATTTTTGGTTACGATTGTGTATGTTAATGCTAATATAGTCGAGTCGACATGTGTCGTCAATTAATTTCAACTGTCCGAACAATAACAAATCGATTTACTTCTGCTAAGCATTTGTTGAGTCAATTAAGAACCAGTTTTTGTTTACTTATAGTTGTTTGAATTGATCAGTAATGTAAAAAGGATTGTTTGGTTTAAATTCTGAATTGGAAGGCATGTGCACTCGTGCACAGCATGTGCATTGGTGCACCTCATGTGCTTTGTGCACAGCCTGTTTCCTTCATAAAAGGGCTTTTAATTTTAAAATGTGTTGACAGCATATGCTGTCAGACATATTCTACTGCCCATACCTTGCTTTAAGTTTAAAAAGTATTAAACCTTTTAAAAGTAAGTCTGCCAGGGAATGTTGATGGAGGTTATATATTTAAATAACTAATTGGGATCTGAAAAGGTAAAAGACACATGGGAGGGGTACTGTGACATTTTGAAAACAGGCTGTTAAAAGAGATGGTGTTGAGGCTTATAAAAGGAGGAGGACCTGGGAGATAAAAGATAGACAGAATTGAGGGGGAGAGACAGAATTAGGAGATACAGAATTAGAGAAGAAGAGGATATACACATTGAACCTTAAGAGCTGAAAAAGAAAAACACAAACACAGATAGAGAGAGTTGAAATAGAAGCTGTACAATCAACAATCAGAAACTGTTTCCTCCGATTATTGTTCGGGTTTCAGCTGTTCAATTTGTTCAAAATCAATTCTGATTCTTTGAAATTCCAGTTGTGTCTACTAGTCGAGTGTTTTTGGTTCACTACTGGCTTGGTCTGTCTGGAGTCCTGAGTCTACTCCACTGGGTGTTGCTGTCATTTGGCTACTGCTTTCTATTGGCCATAGTTGCATTTCTGCACTCGAGCTTGTTTCTTGCTGTATTGCTTTGTCTGCTGCTATCTTGCCCTGCTGCTGCTGCTATTTTGTTTCTTGCTGCTGCTGATTTCCCCATCTTTTTCTTCTTCTCCTTTGCATTTTCAGTGTTTCCAGGTACACATTTCAAACCCAACTTTGGTGTTAACTGTAACAATTCAAAAGCATGAAATGAAAGGAGTTTCCTGAAGAAGATTTAGATATCTGTTTTGTAATGCTTGTGATATACTGACTTCAGATTGTATAAATTGATTAGTGTGATTCAGTAATGAAAGATTAGTTAGATAATACTCAATCAAGTTTAGCCTCTAGCTTCTTAGTTTGTAGTTGTTTGCTGGTACAAAAATGTAACGATACAATACAGAGAGGGCATGGAGAATTAGTATAGATTTTGACTGGATTCCCGTTCAACTGAACGACATGCATAGAATAGAATATTTCCACCTTACACAAATGTTCTTTGTTCATTTTAGTTTTCTTTTATCATAACTCGTTAGGCAGTACATAATATTATATTCAAATCCCATTAGTGACAATGCCTAGTAGTTAATTCCTTTAATTCAGCCCCAATCAGTCTAGTAAATTTCAATTCAAGAAACGTTTGGACACAAGTATAATGTTGGGTCAATCTCGAGTGTAATTTCTTTGTCCAATTAAAGTATGTTTCATAAGTTATGGCATCCCTCCACTTTGTAAATAATCAATCAGAAATTGATAAGAATCCGAATTAGGCAAAAGCCTATAGTTGAATTAGCACGTACCTTTTCTTTTAGTTTTAGAGACAAATGCATTAGAAATGTAGCCACTTTAGGATATCCTTTCTAAAAATAGAGATGAGCCTCGCAAAATAAAAAATGCAAAAATTGCGGGGCCCTCCATAAATAACCATGATAATTATTTAGAACTCAAGATAGGCCATTTAATAAATTTCATGGCTTTCTACAAAATAATAACGCGTTAGACTCTTTAGGCACGGTTTAAGTAAATTATATTCCTAAATTCGGATGAACATTGATGTGACCCAAATCCAAGTCTCAACGGAGTCGAAATGTGTTAACAACTACGGGTGCATTGATTGTGACGTGGTTCGAGATGCATTTTCACGACGTTGCAATTCTATAAAAATAAATGATAATAATAAAAGCGGTTTAAACTTAATAAAAGCACATAAGTCACAACATGTATTTAAATCAGATATTTAGCCATTATAACAATTTAAGCGACCGTGCTAGAACCACGGGATTCGAGGGTGCCTAACACCTTCCCTCGGGTCAACAGAATTCCTTACTTAGAATTTCTGGTTCGCAGACTTCATTTGGAAAAGTCGAAAATTTCCTCGATTTGGGATTCAAGATAAACCGGTGACTTGGGACACCAAAAACCAAACCTTTCCCAAGTGGCGACTCTGAATTAAATAAATAATCCCATTTCGAATATTGTCACTTAAATTGGAAAAACTCCACCCGAGAATCTAACCCTTCGGGGCCGGGCGCGCAAAAAGGAGGTGTGACAGCTCTGGCGACTCCGCTGGGGAAATTGAACCCAGAAACACTGGTTCAGGGTTCAAGAATTCGAGCTTAGAATAATTGTTATATTTGGCTTTATTATCTGATCTTTATTACATGTTTTTGCATAACGTGCTAAATGTTGTCTTTTACCGCTTTGATATTATCTGAACTGTATATAAACTGTGCCGAAACCCTTCTCTTCTTACCTCCGGGGAGAAGCTCGCTGGTCGAGACTCCCTATTCTGTTAGTGTCAATGCCCGAAATAAGAAAGAGGACGGATAAGTTACGAAGCCGGACGGCCTTTTGGTTCCCGGTAAGTTGCCCCTCCTCGACTCGAGTTGTCCGCTCGGGTACACAGTCTAGAACAAATACCAAGGTTTAAACCTAGTATAACTCGACTTCATGCCGGATCCCTAGTAGGAACGCTTATTTGCATCATGTTGCATTTGACTTAGGGGGCTCAACACAGGGGTTGGGTCCGTCTAGGACAAGCAACCTGAAATGAAAAGACCACCCTGCTGCATCCTATTTGTTTTGCGCATTTATTTGCTTCGGTTCCGCATGCTGACCGGTTTCTAAAAAACAAAGGGGAAAAATAGCAGCGTAGGGAGATAATTACTTATTTTGGAAAAATAAAACCAATGTCCAAGTAGTGTCGAAACCTCGTCAGAATTTTTCTAAAAAGAAAAAAGAATAAAACCAAAAGTTGCCTTTTAGTTTGATTTATTAAAAAAAAAACATATAAAAATTGTTCTTTTCTTTTAAGAAAAAAAGAGGGTATTTATTTCAAAAAAAATAAACAAAAAATGGAAAACTCATAATTCAAAAATGTGTTGTTTCTTTTGTAGTACCCTTTTATAAATTCGGACTAATAGTCCAAATATTGCAAAAAACAAAAAAAAATATTTTTTTAGTATTTATCTTTCTCCAAAAATAATACTTATTCTTGATTGCTAGGTTTATTTGATTTTCTCTATTCACGATATGACCGAACTACGCCGGTTTGATTCTCGCACGGGGTGAGATACGTAGGCAACCCTCGGCGGGTCCAACCTCCCGTTTTTGCAAAAAATCTAGATAATTTTAATTTTTGAATCTAATAAAGTTATCACCCTAAATAAATGTGCAGGATGAGCACGATACAAAATGAATCGTTTTCAATAATGACCAAGATCCCTTTTGAGTTGCGATTATGGTGGAACGACTTAGGCAAAGAGGGGCAAGGCAAAGTGAGGAAATATCTGAAAAATCTCCCGGATTTACTAGACATTCAGCCTCGGGGTGATATTATCAGATCATTGGTCACTTACTGGGACTCGGCGCACAATGTATTCCATTTTTCAGACTTCGAACTCACCCCGACGCTGGAGGAAATAGCGGGATACATTGGGGGTGATGAAGCTCCGTTAAGGTTCAAGTACTTGATTGCACCTAGGGCCGTCACGGTACACCGATTTTTGGATTTTCTGAAAATACCCCGAACATTTCACCATCCAGATCTTGCCAAAGGTTTCTGCAGTCTCCATCTCATGTATGCTAGATACGGTCATGAGGGCGGGTTCAATAAGCCGGATTTCAAACTATGTAGTAAAGGCAACCGACAAAAATTGGGACGAACACAGGCAGTTGGCTTTCATGACGGCCTTCTTAGGTCTTATAGTGTTCCCGAGGAAGGACGGCAACATCGATCTAAGAATAACTGGGGTTGTCAGTACTTTGCTTACCCAAGATAAAAGTACTCTGGCGCCTATGATTATGGCTGACATTTTCCGGGCTCTCACTGTTTGTCGAGCCAGGGGTGACTTCTTCGAAGGATGTAACCTACTGTTGCAAATGTGGATGACCGATCATTTATGCCATCACTCCTCACTTTTGGGTTATGACTCGCCAGAGAAAACTTGTATTGGAGAATTCTACACGAGAATCAAAGGGCTCAATTTACCTGAGGGAGTCACATCATGGACCTCATTTCTCCGAACTCTCACCGCCAGCCAAATCCAATGGACGCTCGGATGGTCACCTATCGAGGAAATCATATACATGCCGGCAACCCGGCCTCACTTTCTGTTGATGGGACTGAAAAGTATCCAACCCTATGCACCGTATCGGGTTTTGAGGCAACTTGGGAGGTACCAAGTGGTACCAAAAGATGAAGATTTGAGTACCCAAGTGATTGAAATCAGTCTGAACGGTCATTTCCCTGAAGAAGAAGTTCGCCAAATCTGGAGTGAATGCCAACATCTGACAGCAAACACTTGTGTGATCGATACGGCAAAAGGGGAAGTCGCCCCAGGATATCACGCTTGGTTTAGAGGTAGCCTGTCTTACGAAAGACCGGCTAAGAGGCCGCATCTCAAAGATTTCGTAGAATCATCCCAAGGGCAATGGAACTGGTTAGCAAAAGAGAAGGGTTATCGAGCAGAGATTGGCGATTTGAAGCTACAAATAGATAGTTTGAAATTCGATAACAGCGTACAAATCGCGGCGGATCGAAGCGAAAAGAATAGGTTGATCCAAGAGAATGAAGAACTTAAGGCCCAAGTCCAAAAATTGAGATTGTCTCTTGATGAGCAACCCAGAAGTCAATCAGACCAGCGGTTGATAAAGGGTTTGAAAAGAGAGATCACGGAATGGCGAGACAGGTTAGAAGAATCCGAAAAGGTCATGACAGAGTTCAAGGCACGGTGGGAAACAAGAGTAGATAAGCATCGCCGATGTTTGAACCAATTGAAACGTGACCACGAGAAGGCTGTTTCCAAAATAAAGAGGGAGATGGCTACACTTGAGTTTAAAGCAGTTAAGCAGGCCAGGGATTTCCAAATGGAGAGTAGATACTGTTACGACTTGTTGGCCCAAATGAAGGAAGAAGTGCGGCAGCTGAGGGATCAGCACATACAGGACTCACAGGTATTCAAGACGTGCAGTGATCAGATAAGGCACCTACTCATAGAGAAGAAGCAAACCAGAGATAGGATCAAGGCCATTGCCCATGCCATCACCAGACGATGTCTACGATGTGAGAACATGTCCAGCGCTACCGTCCTCTCGGCAGTAATGGGTTATGTCAAGCAGACTATGCACGAGCTGGAGCAACTTGAGAGGGATCTCACGCCTAGGACCGCGGCGAGGCCGAACGATGCCCCGCGGAAACCAATTTTTAAAACCATAATGCATTCATAGGTCAAATCTGTATTTTAGCATCTTCTGCCTGTTTTTTCATCAAGGTGATTTTCAGTCTATTTTGAGTCTAGGTTTATTTTCAAAGTTTGCTCTTTCTTTTGCGAAATGTAGCTTGTAATAGAACTTTTCAACAATAAAGAGGTTGTTTCTTTTACGCCCATTTGTGTATTTCGAACTACGAAACGATCTGATTCACGTAGGCATCGTGATACGTAGGCAATCCTCATCGGATCCGGTCGCATTTCTTTTACTGCAAAACAAAAAAAAAAGTATATAAAAGAAAAAAAAAACAAAAGAGAAAAGAAAAGAAAAACTAATAAAACGCCGGAATGACGCATGCTCTCGTAGCAAACATATAGTAATCCACTTAAACTGTATAGGTGCATCATGCCCAACGTGAGATTAACTATCTGTTATTTGCTGCAAATTAACCGTGCGTTTGTCATTGAGCATTTTTCCAGGGTTTTTGAAAAGACGGTTGGTTTGGTGAAAGTCTGGCCTCGCACTCATACTTCACGAGGTCAAGGAGAGGTGTTCAACTACCTATTGTTAGGACCAGAAATAGTACTCACACTTACTTCACCAGGTCAAAAGGAAGTGTGGAAATGTCTTCGGAAATTCCGTTGCAAACAGTCCCCGTCTCTGAGGAGAGCTCAATCTCAGCCGTCCTCACACCTGAATCCGCAACTGCGGAGGAAAATAGAATCCTACGGCTCCGCATGTTGGAAATGCTGGATGACTGGAACAATGGGAAAGAGCCGCCAAGTGTCGTCCCCGGATTCCCTGAATTATTCTCCAGGTCAAGTGGGACTTCTAATGTCCCCATAAATTACCCTGCTACCCCATTTGGATACCCAGCCATCTCCGCCTTCTCTGCAGGATCACCTTCTGAGCCTCATCCCCGAATGTCGACCACTGATGCAAGCATGAACATCTTTACTGCGTCGCCTTGCCCAGCTACGGCACAGCCTGCCACATACAAGCCAAGCTTTGACTCATCCTCTTTTACATTCCAAGCACCATCGTTCTCAATGGAACCAACTAGGTTCGCTACCAGTACTAATCCTCTACCACCTCAGTGCGAGCTCGCACCAGGACAGGATCAGGACCCCAGAGTTGTAGAACAAAATGAGATTGCCAAGAGAATGAGAAGCCTTGAACAAAGTCTGAAGAATATGCAAGGATTGAGCGGACAAAAGAGCGTCTCTTATGCCGACCTGTGCATGTTCCCTCACGTGCACCGGCCAACGGGTTTCAAGACCCCCAAATTTGAGAAATACGATGGGCACGGTGACCCCATTGCACACCTTAAGAAATACTGCAACCAATTGCGGGGAGCCGGCGGAAAAGAAGAACTGCTAATGGCGTATTTTGGGGAAAGCCTAGTAGGGATAGCTTCGGAATGGTATATGGATCAGGAAATTTCCCGATGGCATATGTGGGATGATCTCGCCAGAGATTTTGTAAAACAATTCCAGTATAACATCGACATTGCGCCAGATCGAAACTCTCTGTCGAATTTGAAGAAGAAGCCTTCGGAAAGCTTTAGAGAGTATGCTATTAAGTGGCGTGAACAGGCGTCGAGAGTGAAGCCTCCCATGGATGAAGTAGAAATGGTCACTACCTTTCTTCAGGCTCAAGAGTCTGACTATTTCCAAAACATGATGTCGGCCATGGGTAAACCATTCGCGGAAGCGATCAAGATTGGAGAGATGGTGGAAAATGGTTTGAAAACGGGAAGGATTCTGATTCAAGCAGCCATAAGGGCAACCTCTCAGGCCGTCCAAAGCGGGTCTGGAGGAACGACAAGAGGGAAGAAGAAAGAAGAAACGACTATGGCAGCCTCTGAAGCAAGGGAGTATCGTCATCCCAGGCCCCATTTTCCGGAAAGAGCCTCACGCCACTACTACCCCCACTCAAATTTGGCATATGCTCATCAACCTTATATGGTCATGAATGACCAACCTTATAACCATCCACCACAACAAGCCAACCGAGGCCCAGCTCCACCTCCCAGAAATCAGCCTCCTTACCGCAACCATTATAACCCACAACCCCCACAGAATAACTACCGCCCCCAGGAGCCACCTCGACGGCGGACTTTCACACCCATCGGTGAACAATACTCTACATTGTTCCCTAAGCTAGTCCAGTTGGGTTTCTTGCAACCAATTCCCCAAACGAGGCAAAACCCAACATCGCTTTCTTACAAAGCCGGGGTCAGATGCGCCTATCATTCAGGGGCCGAGGGACATGATACAAACGACTGCTGGTCATTGAAGAGAGTGGTCGAAAATTTGATCGAGCAAGGGAAAATAGTGCTAAGGGACGAGGAAGTCCCGAACGTAACTAACAATCCATTACCTGCTCACAATAATGGGCCGCTGATCGGAATGATTTGTGAAGACAAAGAGTTCGATCCTACTTTGAAAGCTATAATCGCCATTGTCGACACGGGGAAGAGGCCCGAAATGGACCGGAAACCAGAAATGGGGGAAGTGGTCAAGGATATAAAGAACAAGCCTGAAAAGAAGGTGGAGAAGAAAGTAGTACCAGCAAAGGGTGGAGTTCTTTACATACCACGAGGTCAAGCCAAGAAGACGCAGAACTTCGGGATCAAAAAGACAAAACCTATGTATGTGCCAAAAGGGGCCTATGTGGTCCGGGGGACGATTCAACCACCTCGGCTGAATGAGCCAGTGGTTATCGGACGCGTGCCACAAAAGCCAATGACCAACCCGTCCACAGTGCCGTGGAATTATCAAAAGACTTTGGTAATGTACAAAGGTAAAGAAGTCATGGGAGAACTTCCAGAAAATGCTTTCATTGGAGGGTACTCAAATACCCAAGAACTGAACAACGCCACACAAAGGCGCTTCCCTCCAAAGAAGCCCGTGAGTGTTGAAGAAGCGGAAGTGTTCTTCCAACAAATGAAGATGCCGGATTACGAAGTGATAGATCAGCTGCGCAAGCACCCTGAGCAAGTATCCATGTTGTCATTATTAATGAGGTCAACCGAGCATCAAAAGATCCTGCTAAAAACCCTGAATGAAGCATATGTACCGGTCGAAACCTCGGCGGAGCAACTAGAGCGGATGACAGAAAGATTCTTCGCCGTCAACCAAATCTCTTTCAGCAAGAATGATTTACCCCCGGAAGGAGCAGCACACAACAAGGCCTTGCACTTAACAGTTAAATGCGAGGACTACTACGTCAAGCGGGTAATGCTGGATGGGGGATCAGGGGTTGACATTTGCCCGCTCTCCATGCTGCAAAGAATGGAAATTGAGACCGGAAGAATCCGACCCAACAACGTCTGCGTAAGAGCTTTCGACGGCATCAAGAGAGATACCATGGGAGAAATAGACCTGCTGCTGGTCATAGGACCAGTCGAATTTCGAGTAACCTTCCAAGTGATCGACATGGACACATCCTACAATTTCCTCCTTGGCAGACCTTGGATCCATGCGGCAGGAGCCGTGCCTTCCACTCTTCACCAGATGGTGAAGTTCGAGTACGAAGACCAAGAGATCATGGTCCATGGGGAAGACGAACATGCCATTTATCGGGACCCATCCATCCCGTATCTTGAACCAAGAGAAGGGAGCGAGCATACGGTCTATCAAGCTTTCGAGGTGGTATTGGCAGAGCAGCACGAAGAGGGAGTACCTTGCCCCCAGCCTTTCTTGTCTAACGCTTCGGTTATGGTGGCCAAAGAGATGATCCGACACGGATTTAGGCCAGGGAAGGGGCTTGGACGAACCCTTCAGGGAATGACGGAACCCATTACTTTACCAGTCATCAAGAAACCTTTTGGACTAGGTTTCAAACCTACTCCAGCAGACGAAAAATGGGCAAAGAAAAGGAGAAATGAGGGCTGGAAGTTGCCTCAACCACTGCCGGATTTACATGCGACTTTTGTCAGGCCAGGGTACACTGAAGAAGAAGAAGATGAGGTCTTCACAGTTGAGGAAATCGAGGAAATATGTGGGGCAATGAGGGAAATGCTCTACGAGGTCCACATGGTTCAACCAGGCGAAGGCACGAGCACTGCTGAGATGATATACATGGGGCCAAACGCCAAGCTCCAAAACTGGGAGGCCACGCCATTCCCGACTAGACGGAAGTCCGGGTAGACCTGCCCTGCCACTTTTCCTGTATCACAAGTTATCTCCGGGACATAACTTGAACGTTTTCTTCTTTTCATTTGTTGTTTTGAATTCCTAGTTGTAAACATTGTTGTCTTCCAACTTTCCAAAGAAAATATACAAAAATACACCAAAAAATCATCATTGCTTTCCTATTCTTTCTTTTGTTCTGATTTTTATTACTTTTCCTCTTATCTTCCTTTTCAGTCCTAATAATGCGGCTTTAAATATGACATGCTTGCGGACTTCACGCCCAGATCACAATGAGTTATTTAACTGCGAATTAATGAACCCAGAACCAGAATATGATGCGGAAGAGGCTTTTAGGGAGATAAACCGAGAGTTGGAATATTTCGAGAATAAACCTAAGCCAAATCTGAATGACACTGAACCGGTAAATTTAGGAACCCCGGAAGAAATCCGGGAGACCAAGATAAGCATTCACACGGACAAGAAAACGCGAGAGGCAATAATTCAACTTCTTCTTGAATTCAAAGACGTGTTTGCTTGGTCATATGATGACATGCCGGGACTAGGTGTTGATCTAGTGGTTCACAAATTGCCGATTCATCCTGATTGTCCTCCAGTTCAACAAAAGCAACGAAAGTTCAAAACTGAGGTCAGTGACAAGATTAAAGAGGAGATCACCAAGCAGCTGAAAACGGGAGTGATCCGGGTAGTCCAATATACAACATGGCTGGCGAATGTGGTTCCAGTACCGAAAAAGGACGGGAAAACTCGGGTATGTGTAGATTACCGAGATCTGAACAGAGCAAGTCCTAAAGATAATTTCCCGCTGCCTAACATCCACATCCTCGTTGATAATTGCGCCAAACACGAGATACAGTCTTTCGTAGATTGTTACGCTGGATATCATCAGGTGCTGATGGATGAAGAGGACGCCGAGAAAACTGCTTTCACCACGCCTTGGGGCACCTACTGTTATCGGGTCATGCCATTTGGTCTAAAGAATGCTGGGGCTACTTACATGAGGGCCATGACCGCCATTTTCCATGACATGATGCATCAGGAAATAGAGGTGTACGTGGACGATGTGATAGTCAAGTCCAGGACGCAGGATAACCACATCCAAGACTTGAGGAAATTCTTCGAGAGGCTAAGGAAGTATGACTTGAAGCTAAATCCAGCCAAATGCGCTTTCGGAGTTCCGTCGGGCAAACTTTTGGGTTTCATCGTAAGCAGGAGAGGTATCGAGCTAGATCCAACTAAGATAAAATCCATCAGAGATTTGCCTCCTCCAAGAACAAAGAAAGACGTGATGAGTCTTTTGGGCAGGTTGAACTACATCAGTCGGTTTATTGCCCAGCTGACAAGCACGTGTGAGCCCATATTTAAGCTGTTAAGGAAAGATGCAGCGATTAAGTGGACAACTGAATGTCAGGAAGCCTTTGATAAAGTCAAAGAGTACCTTTCGAATCCCCCGGTCTTGGTCCCTCCAGAACCGGGAAGGCCACTTTTCTTGTATCTGACAGTCTTGGAGAACTCTTTCGGCTGCGTCCTCGGGCAACACGACGTAACCGGAAAGAAGGAGCAAGCAATCTACTACTTGAGCAAGAAATTCACCGGCTACGAGGCCAAATACACTCTGCTGGAAAGGACATGCTGCGCTCTCACATGGGTTGCACAAAAGCTGAGACATTATCTCCAAGCCCACACTACATTCCTCATAAGCAGGTTGGATCCTTTGAAGTATATATTTCAGAAACCAATGCCTACTGGGAGACTGGCTAAATGGCAAATCTTGCTTACGGAATTCGACATAGTTTATGTCACCCGCACGGCGATGAAAGCCCAGGCGTTAGCAGATCATCTGGCTGAAAATCCGGTCGATGAGGAATACCAGCCATTGGATACCTACTTTCCAGACGAAGAGGTAAACACCGTAGAAGTGATCCCGGAGGAAGCACATGTTTGGAAGATGTTCTTTGACGGAGCCGTGAACGCCAAGGGTGTAGGGATTGGGGCAATTTTGATCTCGCCTTCCGGTCAGCATTATCCCGCCATAGCTAGACTTCATTTCTTTAGCACAAATAATACAGCCGAGTATGAAGCCTGCATCATGGGCATGCATATGGCAATCGACCAGGATGTTGAAAACTTACTGGTTTTGGGAGATTCTGACTTGATTATCCGACAAGCTCAAGGCGAATGGGAAACTCGGGATGTCAAACTTATCCCGTACCGACAACATGTGGAGGACCTCAGCAAGCGCTTTACATCAATAGAATTCAGGTACATTCCGAACAATGAACTGGCGGATGCACTTGCTACTCTGGCTTCTATGCTACCCTACCCGGGCGACGCCCACGTCGATCCTTTGGAAATCCAAATCAAGGAAAGACACGGTTACTGCAGTGTAATCGAGGCGGGATCAAATACGCAGCCTTGGTACCATGACATCAAGAAATTCCTGAAGACACAAGAATACCCCGAGCACGCTACTGGAGATCAAAAGAGGACCATTAGGCGACATGCAAGTGGTTTCTTTTTGAGCGGTGAATTGTTATATAAGAGGACCCCGGACCTCAATCTCCTAAGATGTGTCGATGTCGAGGAAGCGAGGAAAATCATGCACGAAGTACACGCAGGTGTGTGTGGACCTCACATGAACGGGTATGTCTTGGCGAAGAAAATCCTTCGAGCAGGTTATTACTGGATGACCATGGAAAAGGATTGCTTTAGTTTCGTTCGGAAGTGTCATCAGTGTCAGGTGCACGGTGATTTGATTCATGCACCTCCCACGGAACTGCATCCCATGTCCGCACCATGGCCATTTGTCGCTTGGGGCATGGACGTCATTGGACCGATTGAACCAAAGGCTTCGAATGGACACAGGTTTATACTGGTAGCCATCGATTACTTCACAAAATGGGTAGAAGCTGTCACTCTCAAGTCGGTCACCAAGAAAGCTGTGGTGGATTTTGTACACTCAAATCTTATCTGTCGCTTCGGTATTCCTGCGACTATCATTACAGATAACGCAGCAAACTTGAACAGTCACTTGATGGGAGATGTGTGTGAGCAATTCAAGATAACACACAAGAATTCCACTCCCTATCGGCCGAAAGCCAATGGTGCCGTGGAAGCAGCAAACAAAAACATCAAGAAGATTTTGAGGAAGACTATCCAAAGTTCCCGACAGTGGCATGAGCAGTTACCTTTTGCATTATTGGGGTACCGCACTACGGTACGCACATCGGTGGGAGCGACTCCTTATCTTTTGGTTTATGGGACCGAGGCTGTAATACCGGCAGAGGTAGAAATTCCTTCGCTTCGAATCATTGTCGAAGCAGAAATCGAGGACAGCGAGTGGGTTAAGACTCGGTTAGAGCAATTGACGTTGATTGATGAAAAGCGGATGGCTGCAGTTTGTCACGGACAGTTATACCAACGAAGGATGGCCCGTGCTTACAACAAGAAAGTCCGACCCCGGAATTTCGAAGTAGGTCAGCTAGTACTGAGGCGTATTCTGCCGCATCATGAAGAAGCAAAAGGAAAGTTTGCCCCAAATTGGAAAGGCCCATACATTGTAAGGAAGATACTGCCGCGAGGAGCATTGTATTTAGGTGATATCGAAGGAAATGACCCCGACACAGCAGTAAATGCAGATGCAGTCAAGAGGTAATACGTCTAAATCATACTCCAGTGGTCCTGACACATTTGAAAATGGCGAAGGTTTTATTCCCCACTACTCCCCAAACACTACCCAATCCTCTGTACAAAAAAAAAAAAAAACAAGGAAAGAAAACAAAAACAAAATTTGATTGAGGCCTGAACTACGTTTGACTTGATTCCGAAAGGATACGTAGGCAGCCTCTCCCTGAGGTTCAGTCGCACCAAC
The DNA here is from genome assembly GCF_000393655.2 of Nicotiana sylvestris. NCBI lineage: Eukaryota > Viridiplantae > Streptophyta > Magnoliopsida > Solanales > Solanaceae > Nicotiana > Nicotiana sylvestris. The sequence continues at coordinate 33,200,723 of NC_091062.1, forward strand.
AATAAAATCCCATTCACCCTGAAATTGAAACCGGGGCACGCCAAGCAGTTTAGAAGTTAATATCATCTACCTCTCTTTACCAAGCACAAATCAATTACCGAATATGGTGGGGAACCAATAAGCGTCACAAATAGAGACCAGCACACTCTGAATTGAGAGAGATAAAATGAGAGAGTCTCGGCGGTGAAAACCTTCGGGCACCACGAGGCGACGGGAGTAGAGAAACCAAAATGAGAGAGCTTGTTTAGTAAAAACTCGCAAAGAGTGCTATCAAGCGATGACAGGAAGAGAAATGAGAGAGGTCAGCCAGCGAAAACCCGCAAAAGGGCGCTGTTGGCCGAAAAGAATGACTCCATCCCAAGAAAGTTTCGGCAGAGTGCCACCAGTTTGGAATCACAGATCCGTTCTGGTTCAGGAAAACGCAAGCTCTTAGAAGGTCAGACGTCCAGTCCAAAAAGCATGTCATTGAAAGCCAGCGTTATCTTCCTCAGATAAGTTTTCCTCGTCCCGAGAAGGGTGTTCCTTTTCTGATTTATTTTCCTCTTTCTTTGTTTCTTTTCGAATACCTTTTGCATTTTAACCCCGAGTTCAGGACACACCGGAAAGGACAGGTGGCATGGTTTGTTTGCACGGAATCCCGTCTCATGAAGGAAAGCGCCTCATCTCATTGATATGATTGCCCAAGCATGATGAATCATGACGTTTGATGGTGTCCCGGAGTAAAGAAAAAGAGAGAAATCTTGAAATCTTCCCCAGCAAGTCCACCTTCGAACAAATCCCCACAGAGTCTCCCCCTGTACAGAACCCCACAGAGTTTCTCTTTTGTACAATCTCCCACAAAGTCTCCCCAGTATAAAAAAAAAAAAATCCCGTTGGAATTTCATCAGCACATCCCCAGCGAGTCCTTTTGTAAATATTCCCCAACAAGCTTACCCCAACAAACCCTGGGAAACTCATTTTGAAATAAATCCCCAGCCCCATTGTACAAAAATCCACACAAAGAATCCACTTTGAAAATATTCCCCACAGAGCTTCCTTTGTTGTACAAATTCCTATAAAATATTTCCAATAAAATCCCCGTTAAGAACCTCCAAGCAAAACGGGACACACAAAAAAAAAAGAAAGAAAAAAAAAAGCCTTACGAAGCAAGTCATCACAGAATCCGGAAATACAAGCCTGTGCAGTCTAAAGGTTTCGCCATTCGAATCAAATCAATGGCGGGACTTCGCAACAGAAGTAAAGACGCAACGAAGCAATTGGGAACGATCAAGGTCACCGAACCGACCGTCATTTCCGAACTAACAATTGTTCTTTGTCTGAGAAGTTGAAACAGGTGTTAATCCAAGACAACCGTGCAAGAAGCAGGTGTCGCCCAAAGAAGAAGGTACACGGGTACAAGAAACATTTTGGCAATAAGGAATTCACTCAAAAGGTAAGTTCCCGCAAAACTCCCTTTTATCTTCTATTAAAACAAGAAAACTCAAAAATAGATCGTGTAGTATTCTCGAGCTTTATCCCCAGCCAATCAGCATTAGGGTTTTAAACCCTAAACTGAATTTCCCATGCAATCAGCATTAGGGTTTTAAACCCTAAACTGAATTTTCCTTTCAGCCAGCATTAGAGTTTTAAACTCTAAACTGAGCTTTTTCCATGCAATCAGCATTAGGGTTTTAAACCTTAAACTGAATTTTCCTTTTAGTCAGCATTAGGGTTTTAAACCCTAAACTGAACTTTTCCCTTTCAGCCAGCATTAGAGTTTTAAACTCTAAACTGAGCTTTTTCCATGCAATCAGCATTAGGGTTTTAAACCCTAAACTGAATTTTCCTTTTAGTCAGCATTAGGGTTTTAAACCCTAAACTGAACTTTTCCCTTTCAGCCAGCATTAGAGTTTTAAACTCTAAACTGAGCTTTTCCATGCAATCAGCATTAGGGTTTTAAACCCTAAACTGAATTTTCCTTTTAGTCAGCATTAGGGTTTTAAACCCTAAACTGAACTTTTCCCTTTCAGCCAGCATTAGAGTTTTAAACTCTAAACTGAGCTTTTTCCATGCAATCAGCATTAGGGTTTTAAACCCTAAACTGAATTTTCCTTTTAGTCAGCATTAGGGTTTTAAACCCTAAACTGAACTTTTTCCTTTCAGCCAGCATTAGAGTTTTAAACTCTAAACTGAGCTTTTTCCATGCAATCAGCATTAGGGTTTTAAACCCTAAACTGAATTTTCCTTTTAGTCAGCATTAGGGTTTTAAACCCTAAACTGAACTTTTTCCTTTCAGCCAGCATTAGAGTTTTAAACTCTAAACTGAGCTTTTCCATGCAATCAACATTAGGGTTTTAAACCCTAAACTGAATTTTCCTTTTAGTCAGCATTAGGGTTTTAAACCCTAAACTGAACTTTTTCCTTTCAGCCAGCATTAGAGTTTTAAACTCTAAACTGAGCTCTTCCATGCAATCAGCATTAGGGTTTTAAACCCTAAACTGAATTTTCCTTTTAGTCAGCATTAGGGTTTTAAACCCTAAACTGAACTTTTTCCTTTCAGCCAGCATTAGAGTTTTAAACTCTAAACTGAGCTTTTCCATGCAATCAGCATTGGGGTTTTAAACCCTAAACTGAATTTTCCTTTTAGTCAGCATTAGGGTTTTAAACCCTAAACTGAACTTTTTCCTTTCAGCCAGCATTAGAGTTTTAAACTCTAAACTGAGCTTTTCCATGCAATCAGCATTAGGGTTTTAAACCCTAAACTGAATTTTCCTTTTTAGTCAGCATTAGGGTTTTAAACCCTAAACTGAACTTTTTCCTTTCAGCCAGCATTAGAGTTTTAAACTCTAAACTGAGCTTTTCCATGCAATCAGCATTAGGGTTTTAAACCCTAAACTGAATTTTCCTTTTAGTCAGCATTAGGGTTTTAAACCCTAAACTGAACTTTTTTCTTTTAGCCAGCATTAGAGTTTTAAACTCTAAACTGAGCTTTTCCATGCAATCAGCATTAGGGTTTTAAACCCTAAACTAAATTTTCCTTTTAGTCAGCATTAGAGTTTTAAACCCTAAACTGAACTTTTCCTTCCAGCCAGCATTAGGGTTTTAAACCCTAAACTGAGTTTTTCCATGCAATCAGCATTAGGGTTTTAAACCCTAAGCTGAATTCTTTCTTTGTTCGGCGTTAGGGTTTTAAACCCCAAACCGAACCTCTCCCCAGCTAGCCGGTGTTAGGGCTCCAACCCTGAACTGAGCATGCATATCCTCTTTCATCAATTTTTTGAACTTCCTGGTGAATAATTAACGAAATTTTCCTAGTGAAACTGGGGCAGAAAATTTCGTTCGTTTGTTTGTTTTTACCCGCAGGTCTAACCTCGAGCCACACGGATCGAAATGACCCACGAGATGAGTCTCAACTCAAAATCAAAGAAGAAAAAGAGATGTCCCAAGATTCGGAGTAAATGGAAGGCGGATCGACTCCCACATTTGACTAAGGCCCTGAACCCTACCAATCGCATCTCACTCAGTATCCCGGAGATTAAACAAGTCGCCGCAACTCGCAAGAATCAAGATTCAGGTCGAAGTCTACAAGCAAAATCAGCTAAGACCCAAGATCAAGTTGTAAAAGAATCATAGATAGGAATCTTGTAACTAGCAGTTGACATGCATATAAGTAGTTAATTCAGTTTCCAATTTTCGTTTGGTTGTAATAAGGCGGTCAGTAACGTAGCAGTAACAACAGCAGCAGCAGTAGCAGCAAGCATCGCAATCCCATGGTAGTCCCAGCTACCAAAACTTCTCGAACTACATTGACCTGATTCCTGTTTAGCCCAGGATATGTAGGAAATCTTTGAAGCAAGATTCGGTCAGATCTTTCAAAAAAAAACATGCTTCATACGGAGTGGTCTATAGGCAAAAATCGCTCATACACGCTCACTTTATCTTTGCACGAAAACCCTTCGTGTTTCCGAACAAAGAGGGGCAGCTGTGAGCACGTGATTTTTGTTTCGCACGACAATCGCTCCAAAAGGAAATAAAAAATAATAATTGGCCCTGCTGTACAAATTTTGGATTTCTGTGCGGCACCTTGTTGATTTATTTGTGACTTCGGCCCATTTTTATTTATTTACTTTATTAAAACAAAATTCAAAAAATATATGTGTCCTGCATAATTCGAACCGTAATCCGGTCGTTAAATAGAAAATCATGAATAGGCATCTTCGTCCGTGATTTTATTTTGTTTAACTTTACCTGTTTTGAAATATTTTAGTGTGCGAATAATTGTATTGAGTGTGTATTTAATTTTAATTTGATTTTTGGCTTAGTTTTGTTTTAAAATAAAAAGAAATAAATAAAAAAAGAAGAAGAAAGGACCCCTTCCCTTCCGGACTTGGGCCAATTTTAACAAAATTGGCCCAAACAAACAGCCCAAGACCCAGGCCTGCACAGTCCAGACCACCTGATACCCAGGGTGTCCAAACGACGTCGTTTGGTCGTGCCTGATCTGGGCCGTTGATCTCAGAGTGATCGACGGCCAAGATCAATTCCCCATAACCCATCAACAAACCCGACCCGTCTCACCCGGACCGAACCCAAACCCTCCAAACGACACCGTCCCATTTAAGCCTTCAGATCCAGACCGTAGATCTGGATTGATCTAACGGTCGAGGTTCACCCACCCACTAACTATATAAACCCTTCACCATACCCTGCCCCCCTAGCCAACACCCCTGCCTTCGTCTTCACCAAACCCATCCCCTTCAAACCCTAGCTGCCCCTGCACACCTTCACCAGAAACCCGGCGGTCTGAACACCGGTGACCGCCACCTGAACACCATAGAACCCCCATGCCATCCTGAACCTAAATCTACCAACCACACACTTCGAATCCTACCCCACCTTCTCGAATCTTCATTTGAAGATTCGAGTCGGAACCTAATCTACACCAACCAACCCAAGCTTCACACCAGACACTCCCCAGACCCTCCTCGTGACCAAACCATACTTGGTTTGGTCCGAATCTGATCAGGGAAGCCTGAATCCCAGATCTAAGTTTTGAAAGTTTTGTGTTCCTTCATCACTGGCCCATGCCAGTCCGAGCCAAAGAGATTAAGGTCTAATGGACCTTAATCGAAGTGTTTCTCATCTGAGAAACACTTCGATTAAAGTCCGTTCAGCTTTAAGAAAGGTCTGTCCAAATCCGGGTTCAAACTTTTTAACTTTTCAAGTTTAAGGTGAGTCTGCTTTCTTTCCTTTATTTGTTTTTAGTCCGTGTGATTTGTTTTAAAAGACTGTTCATATTTGTTTTAATTTTATCAACTTTTGTTTGTCCACTTTGTTTGAACCTCTGTGTTTGTCTGAATCCCTCCCCTCCTATTCTGATAAGGCATGTGTATTGGTTGTATTCCAAAATTTGTACTAACTAACTGATTCCTCGAAGTACAATTCTGTTTTAATCAGTATAAGTCGAGTCATGTGTCCCATACTTCTGAATGTCTGATTTTTGGCTACGATTGTGTATGTTAATGCTAATATAGTCGAGTCGACATGAGTCGTCAATTAGTTTCAACTGTCTGAGCATAGTAAATCGATTTGCTTCTGTTGAACATTTGTTGAATCAATTAAGAACCAGTTTTTGTTTACTTATAGTTGTTTGAATTGATCAGTAATGTAAAAAGGATTGTTTGGTTTAAATTCTGAATTGGAAGGCATGTGCACTCGTGCACAGCATGTGCATTGGTGCACCTCATGTGCTTTGTGCACAGCCTGTTTCCTTCATAAAAGGGCTTTTAATTTTAAAATGTGTTGACAGCATATGCTGTCAGACATATTCTACTGCCCATACCTTGCTTTAAGTTTAAAAAGTATTAAACCTTTTAAAAGTAAGTCTGCCAGGGAATGTTGATGGAGGTTATATATTTAAATAACTAATTGGGATCTGAAAAGGTAAAAGACACATGGGAGGGGTACTGTGACATTTTGAAAACAGGCTGTTAAAAGAGATGGTGTTGAGGCTTATAAAAGGAGGAGGACCTGGGAGATAAAAGATAGACAGAATTGAGGGGGAGAGACAGAATTAGGAGATACGGAATTAGAGAAGAAGAGGATATACACATTGAACCTTAAGAGCTGAAAAAGAAAAACACAAACACAGATAGAGAGAGTTGAAATAGAAGTTGTACAATCAACAATCAGAAACTGTTTCCTCCTATTATTGTTCGGGTTTCAGCTGTTCAATTTGTTCAAAATCAATTCTGATTCTTTGAAATTCCAGTTGTGTCTACTAGTCGAGTGTTTTTGGTTCACTACTGGCTTGGTCTGTCTGGAGTCCTGAGTCTACTCCACTGGGTGTTGCTGTCATTTGGCTACTGCTTTCTATTGGCCATAGTTGCATTTCTACACTCGAGCTTGTTTCTTGCTGTATTGCTTTGTCTGCTGCTATCTTGCCCTGCTGCTGCTGCTATTTTGTTTCTTGCTGCTGCTGATTTCCCCATCTTTTTCTTCTTCTCCTTTGCATTTTCAGTGTTTCCAGGTGTCACACCTCCTTTTTCCGCACCCGCAGGCGCAGGGGGAGTTTTTCCAATTAAAGGACAATCGAAACGGGATTTGTTCATTTATTTCAGAGTCGCCACTTGGGAGATTTAGGGTGTCCCAAGTCACCAATTTTAATCCCGAATCGAGGAAAATAATGACTCTATATTACAGTCTGCATACCAGAAATCCGGATAAGGAATTCTGTTAACCCGGGAGAAGGTGTTAGGCATTCCCGAGTTCCGTGGTTCTAGCACGGTCGCTCAACTGTTATATTCGGCTTGTTTATCTGATGTTTAATACAATTATGAACCATGTGCAAATTTTATCTTTTAACCACTTTATTAATTATTATTATTAGGAATGTGAACGTCGCTTAAAACATGTCTTTGGACTGCGTCACATGAAATGCACCCACAATCCGGAACATATCTTATTTGACGTTTTGGGATTTGGATTTGGGTCGCATGAAATGCACACCCCAAGTTTTAAGAAAGTAAATTATTAAACACGCGCCTAAAAGACTATCGCGTTATTATTTTAGGAAGGGCCGTGAAATTTGCTAAACGGCCCGTCCCGGAATCTAAGTATTTAATATATACATTTAGAGGGCCCCGCAGATTCTACATTTTTGTTTGTCGAGGATCGTCTCATTTTTATTTTTAAAGGATAAACCTATAATGACTATATTTCCTATTAAGTTCGTCTCTAAAATAAAAGAAAATCTCTTAATTATTTACATGCTTGCAGATTATTTACAGCAGGATCCGAAACGTTTTTACAGAATAAGGAAACATGACCATGCATACGGACAGCTGATCGAATATTATGGGCCCAAATCCAGCTCATGCGGGATGGGCCAGACCTGGGCCACTGTTTATCCGAGGCGGGTCTGTTTGGTCCGTTTTGACCTGGGCTCGACCTTCATAAGGTTGAGGGGCGCGGACTTGTGCTAATTGTGATAAGGGTGTGGCTTGATAATTATAACGAGGCAGTTTATCAAAAGAGAATGAAAATTAACTAAGGCGGATAGTTTTATTCTTTGACATGCATTAAAAGAGAACGCTAATTGCAAAACACAACTAATTTTTCAAGACATAGCCTAGTATACTGCCAATCCTTTTGTCTGTTAACCTAACCAACATATGATATTAAACCATACTACCTTTTTTGTATTCACTATATGAAAGGACCAAATCCAATACCCAAACAAGATTGTAAACCATTACACACTACATAATCATCTATATAGCAACTACATGTGGACATAGATGTCTTCAAATCTTCCCTTTTGTATTCATGCTCGACTTTCAAATTACATGGACAGTATTAGTTGTGTACCTGGTATAGAGGAACAAAAGAAGAAGGAAAAGGATCAGCTGAATAGCACACAGCAAATAACAGCATAGCAGATTCACAGCAACAACACAACAACAACACAGCAACAACGATGATAAAGCTCAGCAAAGAGTCGAACAACAAATGGGCAATCCCAGTAAACAGAGTAGGAAATAACAGCCCAGAATGTTGAATGTAACAGCAACAGAAATCCAATGACCACAAGAAAACTTGGCAAACGACAGAAAAAGCAAAGCCACGAAGACAACCTGATCAAACTGGATTCTTACACAGTTTCTTCTAGGCAATACTCATTCACAATGTTCTGAAATTTATTCCTGTTTTTTCCTTTTCCAGTTTTCTTACTCACAGACTCTCTCAAGACTCGAAAATCAACTCCCTTTTCCAATGGAAGGTCTCCTCTTTTATAGCCTAACCTTAACACTTTACAGTCTGTTTTACAACTCAAAATTGCCCCCCTGTTGCTTTTCCACTCACTTGTTTTAAATAACCAAGCTCCCATGAAATCCCTGACAGCCCCTCTCTCTTTTTGGTTGTTAAAGTGTACTGATCACTTGTTTGTTTAAACAAAGTATGGGCAGTAGGAATATAATCTGACAGCACATGCTGTCCGATTATTTTAATTCCTTAAAGCAAACCATACACATGCTGCCCACAGTCCAAACCAAATGGCATTGTGTTTAAAAACCAAAATCTGAATCTGCCATTATAACCTTTCCCCTAGATGTTCTTTTAATTTAATTTGAACAAAATCAACAGGCAATACAATTCAGTTCCTAATGAGACTCAAATACGATCACAGCAGAAATAAGCAATACGAATCAAGTTGTTACCATTAACGATTGAAACTAATTGACGACATATATCGACTCGACTATATTAATCGTAACACATAACAATCAATCGTTCATATAAACAACACGTATAGAGTCCCGAATGACCTCAGATAAATTTGTTCAAACACTGGGAACTTATATGAATTAAACTCGCTTGACGATTAATCTAATTGATGAACACGTATATCACAGGGTATATTCAGAACACAAACAGAAGACAATTGGCCAAATAAAAGGCCTTTAACAGAGATGGAAGAAATCCGAATGAAAAATAACAAAATAACAAACAAACACAAAGAAATATGCTGACAACTTATTTAGAAATAAAACAAAAGAAAGGAAAACTTACCGAAAATGTTTAAATCAAACAGACCCAAATCTGATTCAACTTCGAACTTTTGAGGCCGAACAAACTTTAATCAGGGTGTTCTCACATGAGAACACTTTTATTAAGGTCTATTAGACCTCAAACCCATGTCCAAACCGGCCGGATTCCCCATGTGCATGTGTTCTAAAGTCTGGATTTTCAGATCTGGATTTTTGGGAGTTGTGGGTAGATTCGGACCAAACCAAGCTTGGTTTGGTCACGAGGACGGTCAGGGGGGTGTCTGGTATGAAGATGGGGTGGTTTGGCATAGATCGAGTTTTGTCTCGAATCTTCAAATCCAGATTCGAGACGATAGGAGGTGATTCGAGGTTCGTGGTTAGTGGATTCGTGTTCAGGGTGGTTGGATGCTTTAGGGGTGTGAAGGGGGTGGTCACCGGCGTTCGTGCTGCCGGGTTTTGGCGGAGGGGAATCTAGGGCGGCTTGCTAGGGTTTGGGGTTTCAGCTTGGGGAAGGAGATGACTGAAGGGGGGGCTCGGATAGGGGGTGGGTCAAGTTTATATATGGAAGGGGAAGAGAGATTGGAGCCGTTAGATCAAGTGATCTGAACGGCTTAGATCTATTGGTGGGTAACAGGACGGGGTCGTTTGGTATGGGAACGGGGTCGTTTTGGTTTAGGTGAGGGGTTGGGTTAAACCGGCTAAATAGGTCGGGTCATGAGGGAACCAGGGACCGTTGGATCAATGAGGTTGGACGGCTCAGATTCAACTTGCCTGAAACGGCGTCGTTGAGGTGAGTTGGACAACCTGATCTGGACCGTTCCTTTGAATCAGATCAACGGCTTCAAATGGGGACGCCGATACGACGTCGTTTGAGTCCGTGCCTGGGCAGGCTGGGTTTGGACCGGGTCAGATCGTTGGTTTGGGCCTGTTTTTGTCTTATTTTTTGGGCCCAAATTGATTTCAACTTTCTTTTGTTTTCCAATTAAAAATAAAAAATAAAAATAAAAATAAAAATAATTAATAAAACAAATGAAATTAAAACAAATAACAATATGGCATTTCAACATAATTATCATACCAAGTAAGTTAAATCACAACCTAAAACGGACGATGCACATATATTTATATTTTTTGAATTTTCTCTTAACGCCACATATATTTTTTGTATTTTTGTTTGATAAGGACTAGATGCAAAATGGACAGACTCACAAACGACTAACAACACATGTCACGGAAAGATCGAAAAATTGTACAGCGAAATCATTTGTCACTATTTTTATTTTCTTTTGGAGCGATTGCTCGTAAAGCAAAAATCACGTGCTTACAGCTGCCCCTCTTTGCACGAAGACACGAAGGGTTTTCGCGCAAAGATAAGCGAGCGATTTTTGCCCGTCCGAATACTCCGTGTGAAGCATTTTTTGAAAAAGATTTGACCGAACCTTTGCTTCAGAGGTTTCCTACATATCCTGGGCTGAAACAGGAATCAGGTCAATGTAGTTCGGGAAATTTTGGTAGCTGGGACTACCGTGTGACTGTAGTGTTTGCTGTTGTTGTGCGCTGTTGTATGCTGCTGTAGGATGCTACTGCTCAACCGATCTCCCTATTACATTGCTCTAAAAGGAAAACAAGAAGCTAAGTTAAACTGAGGATCCTGAAATTTCATCCATCTTCAACTTGTTCTTGTTGCCTTGCTTTCTTGTCGGCTAATGCTTTCCTCCGACGCCTTTATTTTGTGAACTTGGAGATGATGCTGGTCCTTCACCTTTTCTGAATGTCAGTTCTCATCACTTTGCTTGATTTGCTGGGGACACGGCTTTCTTCTTTAGATCTTCCAATGGTTTCTTCAGTGGTATGGCTTTTCATCAGAATTGTTATACTGGGCATGCTACAACGTTCCCAAACTACTTCTTTTGAGACGCGTTCCTTCTTCCCTTTGAATGTGCGCTTGCTTTTGCAGTTGTCTGCTTCTTGGTGCTGGGGATTTTATTGTTTCCCGTTTGGGGATCTCTGTTGTAACCTTCTGTCTTCAGGTGGGGTGACTGATTCCAAAATCTAGAGCTGAATGTATTCCCGCATTATACTGGTGGGCGACCTAGAACTTAAATGTATTCCCGCATTATACTGGTGGGCGACCTAGAACTTAAATGTATTCCCGCATTATACTGGTGGGCGACCTAGAACTTAAAATGTATTCCCGCATTATACTGGTGGGCGACCTAGAACTTAAAATGTATTCCCGCATTATACTGGTGGGCGACCTAGAACTTAAAATGTATTCCCGCATTATACTGGTGGGCGACCTAGAACTTAAAAGTATTCCCGCATTATACTGGTGGGCGACCTAGAACTTAAATGTATTCCCGCATTATACTGGTGGGCGACCTAGAACTTAAATGTATTCCCGCATTATACTGGTGGGCGACCTAGAACTTAAATGTATTCCCGCATTATACTGGTGGGCGACCTAGAACTTAAAAGTATTCCCGCATTATACTGGTGGGTGACCTAGAACTTAAAAGTATTCCCGCATTATACTGGTGGGCGACCTAGAACTTAAAAAGAACTTAAAAGTATTCCCGCATTATACTGGTGGGCGACCTAGAACTTAAATGTATTCCCGCATTATACTGGTGGGCGACCTAGAACTTAAAAGTATTCCCGCATTATACTGGTGGGCGACCTAGAACTTAAAAGTATTCCCGCATTATACTGGTGGGCGACCTAGAACTTAAATGTATTCCCGCATTATACTGGTGGGCGACCTAGAACTTAAAATGTATTCCCGCATTATACTGGTGGGCGACCTAGAACTGAAATGTATTCCCGCATTATACTGGTGGGCGACCTAGAACTTAAATGTATTCCCGCATTATACTGGTGGGCGACCTAGAACTTAAAAGTATTCCCGCATTATACTGGTGGGTGACCTAGAACTTAAAAGTATTCCCGCATTATACTGGTGGGCGACCTAGAACTTAAAAGTATTCCCGCATTATACTGGTGGGCGACCTAGAACTTAAAAGTATTCCCGCATTATACTGGTGGGCGACCTAGAACTTAAAAGTATTCCCGCATTATACTGGTGGGCGACCTAGAACTTAAAATGTATTCCCGCATTATACTGGTGGGCGACCTAGAACTGAAATGTATTCCCGCATTATACTGGTGGGCGACCTAGAACTTAAAATGTATTCCCGCATTATACTGGTGGGCGACCTAGAACTTAAAAGTATTCCCGCATTATACTGGTGGGCGACCTAGAACTTAAAATGTATTCCCGCATTATACTGGTGGGCGACCTAGAACTTAAATGTATTCCCGCATTATACTGGTGGGCGACCTAGAACTTAAAATGTATTCCCGCATTATACTGGTGGGCGACCTAGAACTTAAATGTATTCCCGCATTATACTGGTGGGCGACCTAGAACTTAAAATGTATTCCCGCATTATACTGGTGGGCGACCTAGAACTTAAAAGTATTCCCGCATTATACTGGTGGGCGACCTAGAACTTAAAATGTATTCCCGCATTATACTGGTGGGCGACCTAGAACTTAAAAGTATTCCCGCATTATACTGGTGGGCGACCTAGCCTTTCTGGCGAGCAACTTTTCTCTCTTCCTCTTTTCTTGCTCTTTGTTCCCATAATTGGTTGGCGGGCAAAGTTGCCTGTTGGGGGTCTCTAGCCTGCTGGGGATTGGTTTTCAATTTATCCCCTTTTCTGCTTTCTTTTAAAATACATGATGTGGGAGTCTGCTTCTAACTCCCGAAACCACTCCCTTTTGGAGCCTACTTCTTCCAAAATTTTCGGGCACAATCACTGCATTGCCCGGGACCGGCCTTTAAGACTGTTTGTATTATCCTGCACTGGATGAATTCCCCTTTGGTTCCTGGTAGTAAGCCCTTTTTTGAAAAATCCTTTAAAGACACATTTTAGGAAAAGAAATAAAGATATGGAAAGGAGAAAATCTTTCTGAACCAATATTTTGTGGGAGGAGACAATCAAAAGAACTTATCTGGAGGACACAACTGGTCCCCGTGATCATGGCGTGCACCATAGATTCCGACCCAGTCTATTTGTATCAATTGATTTGCCCGATGGTTTGACTTGCTGGGGATGATAAAGGAGTGTTCACTTCGTTTCTAATGTGGTAGCTTCGCTGATCTGTCTCGTCGCCTCATAGTGCCCTTCGAGGGGTTTTCACTAATGAGACTCTCTCTTTTCTCTCATCTCCCGGCGCCTTATGGTGCCTGTGAAGGTTTTCACCAATAAGACTCTCTCATTTCATATCCCTCATCTTACATCGCCTCTCGGTGCCTGTGAAGGTTTTCACCGATAAGACTCTCTCATTTTATTTCTTTCGAGGATCCGGGGTGTTGTAGGTGCGACCCTCTCTTCCGGGGATTCTTTTGACTATCAACTCATTCCCAGTCTTACGATCCTCTTCTTTGATGGGAATCAGTGTATTATTCTCGGCCTTATTTGCCGGATTTGGCATCTCTCGAACATTGATCGGGAGGTCTTTTGGATGTTGACGTTGGTTTTGGTGTGGGTTTGAAGAAAGGCTATAAAAATGAAAACAAATTTGAAGGGTGATGTGCTACGACTTTTGGAATCAAACCTTTGTTGGAACTCAAAACATAACTTCTGCCCCAGTTTTCTTGCTTGGGGAATTTATCTTTTATGCTTATGTTGAGCTATGTGCGTTACGCACATTGTGCCTATTATGCACACTATGTACATTATGCATCCTATATTTGCTATGATGCATACTATGACCGAGCCGTGAGGCGCCTACGTATCCTCTTTGAGGAATCAGGTCAAACGTAGTTCCCACGGTTTTATATTCCTTGATTTTTCTTTTCTTTCTTTTCATTTTCTTTTCCTTTTCTTTCTTTTTCTTTTCTTTTCCTTTCTTTTCTTTTTTTTTTTTCGTATCTTTCCCATTAGTGATTCCAAAAGAGGGGTATTGAAAGAATTTGCTTAAGGCTCAAAGGGGGAAGCGAGGGTTAAAAGTGTTTGGATAGAAGAAAGAATTGCCTCCGTCATCTCATTATTCAACAAATGCCAAATACAAACAAATAAACCAAAAATTGCCATAATTAAAGAAGTTACGCATAATATCTCTTGACTGCATCTGAATTGATAGCCATGTCGACACATCTACCTTCGACATCTGTCAAACACAAAGCACCGTTGGACAATACTCTGGTCACGATATAAGGCCCTTGCCAATTTGGGGCGAATTTGCCTTTTGCCTCGACCTGATGTGGGAGGATCTTCTTTAATACCAACTGCCCTACTTCAAACTTCCTGGGGCGCACCTTCTTATTATACGCTCTTGCCATTCTCTTCTGATACAGTTGACCATGGCACACTGCTGCCAATCTTTTCTCATCTATCAGGCTCAACTGTTCCAAGCGAGCTTTGATCCATTCATCATCATCAATTCCGGCTTCAGCGACAATTCGGAGGGACGGAATTTCGACCTCCGCTGGTATCACGGCCTCAGTTCCATACACCAACAAATAAGGAGTTGTGCCTATGGAAGTCCGGACGGTAGTGCGGTAACCCAACAAAGCAAAGGGTAATTTCTCGTGCCATTGTCTGGACCCTTCCACCATTTTTCGCAGTATCTTCTTGATATTCTTATTGGCTGCTTCGACTGCTCCATTTGCCTTAGGACGATATGGGGTGGAATTGCGGTGTGTAATCTTGAATTGTTGGCATACCTCTCTCATCAAGCTGCTATTAAGATTCGCACCGTTATCCGTGATGATCACTTTTGGGATCCCAAATCTACAGATGATATGGGAGTGAACAAAGTCCACCACTGCCTTCTTAGTTACTGATTTGAAGGTTTTAGCCTCAACCCATTTGGTGAAGTAATCAATGGTCACTAGAATGAACCTATGACCGTTGGACGCTGCTGGCTCGATGGGCCCAATGACATCCATGCCCCATGCTACAAACGGCCAGGGTGCTGACATCGTATGTAACTCTGTTGGCGGAGAGTGAATCAAGTCTCCATGTATCTGGCACTGATGGCATTTCCTCACGAAAGTGATACAGTCGTGTTCCATGGTTAGCCAATAACACCCTGTTCGAAGGATCTTTCTTGCCAACACATATCCGCTCATGTGCGGTCCACAAACTCCGGCATGTACTTCCGCCATAACCGCCGTTGCCTGCCCGGCATCTATGCATCTCAACAATCCCAAATCTGGGGTTCTTTTGTACAATACTCCTCCACTGAAGAAGAAGCCATTCGACAAACGCCTAAGGGCTCTTTTTTGGTCTCCAGAGGCATGTTCCGGGTATATTCCCATTCTGAGGTATTCCTTAATATCATGAAACCAGGGTTCGCCATCTGCTTCTTCTTCTATGGCATTGCAGTAG
Organism: Nicotiana sylvestris; assembly: GCF_000393655.2. Taxonomy (NCBI): domain Eukaryota; kingdom Viridiplantae; phylum Streptophyta; class Magnoliopsida; order Solanales; family Solanaceae; genus Nicotiana; species Nicotiana sylvestris. The sequence goes on from NC_091062.1 coordinate 33,216,153, forward strand.
GCGTGCTGATCACGGACCTGGATGTGTAGAGGATCAACATACATTTTGTCAGGGTGGTGCAGCATTGATGCTAAGGTGGCTAAGGCATCCGCAACCTCATTGTGAACTCTCGGGATGTGTTTGAACTTTACCGATCGAAATTGCTTGCTCAGATCATGCAAGCATTGTCGGTATGGTATGAGCTTTAGATCTCGTGTTTCCCATTCACCCTGAATTTGATGTACCAAGAGGTCCGAGTCTCCCAAGACCAAGACGTCTTGGACATCCATGTCAGCAGCCAAGCGCAGACCCAGAATGCAAGCCTCATATTCGGCCATATTGTTGGTGCAGTAGAAGCGCAGTTGAGCCGTAACAGGATAATGCCGTCCTGTTTCAGAAATGAGTATTGCTCCTATTCCAACCCCTTTTGCGTTTACAGCTCCATCGAAGAAAAGCTTCCAACCCGGTTCCTCAGGTAATTCCAACTCATTCGTATGCATCACCTCTTCGTCAGGAAAATACGTTCTTAAAGGCTCGTATTTTTCATCAACGGGATTCTCTGCCAAATGGTCTGCCAGTGCCTGGGCTTTCATGGCCGTCCTTGTTACGTAGATGATATCAAACTCTGTGAGCAGAATTTGCCATTTTGCCAACCTTCCCGTGGGCATAGGTTTCTGAAAGATATACTTCAATGGGTCCAAGCGGGATATGAGATAAGTAGTATATGAAGACAGGTAGTGCTTCAACTTCTGAGCTACCCAAGTTAGGGCGCAGCACGTTTTCTCGAGTTGAGTGTACTTGACCTCATGCACTGTGAATTTCTTGCTAAGATAGTAGATGGCCTGCTCCTTCCTCCCTGTGTCATCATGTTGCCCCAGTACACAACCAAATGAATTTTCCAAGACCGTCAGGTAAAGGATTAGGGGTTTCCCGGGCTTAGGCGGGACCAATACGGGTGGATTAGACAGATACCCTTTGATTTGGTCGAAGGCCTCCTGACACTCTGCTGTCCAACCTACTGCAGCGTCCTTTCTCAGCAGCCGAAATATGGGCTCACAAGTTGCTGTGAGTTGAGCGATGAACCTGCTGATGTAATTGAGTCTGCCCAGCAAACTCATTACCTCTGTTTTGTTCCTTGGCGGTGGCAAATCTCGGATGGATTCAATTTTGGATGGGTCTAATTCAATCCCCCGTCGACTGACGATGAATCCTAGCAGCTTTCCTGATGGAACCCCGAATGCGCATTTGGCCGGGTTAAGCTTGATATCATACCTCCGGAGTCTTTGGAAAAATCTCCTTAGGTCTGCTACATGGTCCTCCTGACGCCAAGATTTGATGATCACATCATCGACGTACACCTCTATTTCTTTGTGTATCATGTCATGAAACACAGCAGTCATTGCTCGCATGTACGTTGCCCCGGCGTTTTTTAATCCGAACGGCATTACCCGATAGCAGTAGGTTCCCCATGGCGTAATAAACGCTGTCTTCTCAGCATCCTCTTCGTCCATTAGGATCTGATGATAACCCGCATAGCAATCCACAAAGGATCCGATCTCGCGCCCAGCGCAATTATCGATCAGGATATGAATGTTGGGTAACGGGAAATTGTCCTTGGGACTTGCTTTGTTGAGGTTGCGGTAGTCGACGCACACCCTGATTTTTCCATCCTTCTTTGGGACTGGTACCACATTGGCCAGCCACTCGGGATATCGAGTGACCCGAATGACCTTCGATTGCAACTGCTTGATCACTTCTTCTTTGATTTTCACACTCATTTCTGTTTTAAATTTCCTTAGTTTTTGCTTGACCGGAGGGTATGCCGGGTCAGTGGGTAGTTTGTGAACCACTAAATTGGTGCTCAATCCAGGCATATCATCATATGACCATGCAAAAACATCTTTGAATTCCCTGAGAGTTTCGATCAATTCTGCTTTGACATTCGGCTCAATGTGGATGCTAATTTTGGTCTCTTGGATGTTATCAGCGTCTCCTAGGTTCACAGCCTCAGTGTCATTTAGGTTAGGCTTGGGTTTCTCTTCAAATTGGCACAGTTCTCGATTTATTTCTTCGAAGGCTTCCCCTTCGTCACATTCGGATTCATTATCACAAACGACCTCTTGCATTGTTGAGTCAGATTCAGATTGATTTATTAGACTAGGTCGAAGATCCGCTGTGCATGCCATGTCATTAGGACCAGTAAAAAGAGAACTGTTCAGAAAGAAAAAGAACAAAACAAGAAATTAAAATGGGACAAAAGAAAAGAACTTTATTAAATTTGCAGGATAAAAAGGGTTCACACTTTTACAAAACGAAAGTAAAATTGGGATTACACCCTTGAATAATCCGATCAAACAAACAAACAAACAAAACATTAATCAAAGCCTACTACCAAGACTCCCCTCGGACAGGAAGAGGAGTAACCGTCCAATTGTTGGTCTTGGCCTCAGGCCCCACAAATTGTATCTCTGCTCTGCTGGAACCTTCTCCAGCTTTCACCATACTGACATTCGCGAACAACCTCTCAAAACTCTGATTCAGGTTTTCATTTATACCGATCAAAGGTCCTCGAATCTTTGGGATCACTGACCCCTTGGCACTTGCTTTAACAAAAGACCTTGAGAGGCGTGGCACTGGTTTAGGCAGAAACCAGACCCTCTTCTTCATTCTTCGCGCCTCCTTCCTGTCTGCTGCGGTTGGTTTGAACCCCAACCCGAAGGTTTCCAGATTCTTAGGAAGGGAAACAGGTTGGACTATCCCTTGAAGTTCAACTCCCAGGCCTTTTCCCGGCACAAATCCATTACCCAGCATTTCTGATACCATCATGACTGTTGCGGCAGCTACCCTAGGGTGCGGGATGATTTCTCCTTCAGAAATTTTGTTGGCCGACCCTGTATCGAGAATCTGGTAGACCCAGGGACCCTTGTCATCAGTGGTCTCTATGAAAGGCACAATGGTTCCGCTCATGGTGCATGTTGTATCCTCGCCGTGCAACACGACCTCTTGTCTTTCCCACTCGAACTTCACTGTCTGATGTAGGGTGGAAGGCACCGCTTTAGCTGCATGAATCCAGGGTCGTCCTAACAGCAAGTTGTAAGATACCTTGGCGTCCAATACCTGGAATTCCATGGTAAACAGGACCGGGACCAATGGTCAGTTCAAGTACAACATCCCCCACAGTGGCTGTTCCGTTTCCGTCAAACCCCCGGACACAGATGCTATTTTCCCGGATTCTTCCACGGTCAATCTTTAACTGGTCCAGGGTGGATAATGGACAAATATTGGCGCTTGAGCCGTTATCCACCAATACTCGAGTTACCACCGAGTCTTCACATTTGACAGCTAGGTATAGAGCTTTGTTATGCTCCGTACCTTCCACCGGCAGGTCATCATCTGAGAATGTTACCCTGTTCACCTCGAAAATCTTGCTGGCAATGGTTTCCAGGTGGTTTACGGAAATCTCACTGGGTACATGGGCCTCGTTCAGTATCTTTAACAGGGCCCTGCGATGTTCCTCGGAATGGAGGAGTAATGACAATAGTGAGATCTGGGCAGGCGTTTTTCTCAGCTGCTCAACCACAGAATAGTCTTGTACTTTCATCTTCCTCAGGAAGTCTTCAGCCTCTTCTTCTGACACTGGCTTCTTGGTTGCCACTGGGTTGGTTTTTCTTAACTCCACCGGAGCAAAACATCGACCTGATCGAGTCAGCCCTTGCGCTTCACAACTGACTTCTTCCACCTGTTTTCCTTGGTACGTCACCACTGCTTTTTCATATTTCCAGGGCACAGCCCTGCTGTCAAGCATTGGCAGTTGGACCACCGGCTTTATGGTCACCCGTTCTCTACATACCCCTTTCAACATGACTGCCGGTGTGGGCAGGATCCCTGGTATTACCAACTTGCTTGGCTCGGGTTTGCTTGCTATGACGGACGGGCTCTTCCCCCATATTACTACCGGCTTGACGCCTTCTCCCTGCGACTGTACATTTGTTCCTCCACTGGTTAAGACTTCTTTTGGGGCAGCTTGGATCATCATCACTGTTTGTGAGGGTTTTCTTAATTCTCCTCCCTCACACACCAACTCAATCATGTGAGTTTCGTGGTGCGCTGGCAGTGGGTTTTGGTTGATGTTAGGAGCCTCCGGTGTCTGGACCTCGATCTTATTGGTGTCAATAAGATCCTGTATGGCATGCCTTAACTTCCAACACTTCTCGGTATCGTGCCCGAGCATCCCTGAACAGTATTCACAACTGATTGAACGATCCAAATTCTGAGGCGGGGGATTTGGTTCCCGAGTATGGACAGGACTAACCAAACCCAATTGCCGCAGCTTGTGGAACACAGCGGTGTAGGTTTCTCCCAGTTCGGTGAAGGTTCTTTGGTTCCGCAACCTGTCATTTCTGGCATCTGGATTTACCCAGAAACCTGCCCCTGAAGGATTTCTATATGCCCTTGGTGGAGGGTAAGTGTTTTGTGGTGGTGCATATATGTTCTGGGGAGCCGGTGCGCGCCATTGTGGGCGAACCGGAGGCTGAGTGTATACCTGGGCTTGGTGTACGGAACAATGTGGTTCTCGAGGTGGATAGAAATTTTGTGGTGGGTTGTATGGGTAGTTTGACCTGTGAGGCCTGGGTTGGTTGTAGTGCGGCCTGCCAGCCCTGGACCAACTGCCTGCCTCGATCGTGGCAACCTCTTCTTTCTTTCTTCTCAGCGCACCTCCCGTGCCGCTTTGAATAGCCTGGGTTGTGGCCTTAAGCGCCGAATAGTTCAAGATCTTGTCCGACCTCAAACCTTCTTCTATCATGACCCCTATTTTGACCACCTCGTTGAAAGATTTTCCAACCGTTGTCACCAAGTGACCAAAGTAGGTTGGATCCAATGTCTGCAAAAAATAGTCCACCATCTCTCCCTCTCTCATGGGAGGATCGACTCTAGCTGCTTGTTCTCTCCAGCGGAACCCGAACTCGCGAAAACTTTCCCCGGGTTTCTTCCCAGTTCTCAATAACGTGAGACGGTCAGGGACTATCTCCAGATTGTACTGGAAATGACCTGCAAAAGCCTGCGCCAGGTCATCCCACGTGTACCACCTGCTGAAATCCTGCCTGGTATACCATTCCAGTGCAGATCCGCTCAGACTTTGGCCGAAATAAGCTATCAAAAGCTCATCCTTGCCTCCTGCCCCTCTCATTTTGCTACAGAATCCCCGCAAATGTGCCATGGGATCACCGTGCCCTTCATATAAATCAAACTTGGGCATCTTGAACCCAGCCGGGAGTTGGACATCTGGGAAAGGGCACAGATCTTTGTATGCCACGCTGACTTGATTGCCCAGCCCGTGTAAGTTCCTGAAGGATTGCTCCAGGCTTTTGAACTTTCTCAACACTTCATCCTGTTCAGGGGCCTTAACCGGCTTCTCAACCTCTGCCGGTACTTCCAAATGGGGATTGTAAGCCTGTGGTTCGGGTGCATGGAATGTAGGCTCAGGGGGATAGTATTGTGTATCATGAGCCTGAAACAATGGCTCACTGGTCGTTCGCTGCAAAGGGGCTGATGCAGGTCCCACAAAAATGGGAATATTGGGTGTTGGGAGAGGTTGATGGGGTGGTGGAGCTTGGGAATCATGAGGGCTTCTTTCTGGATGATAGAGGGGATTTGGGCGGCTTGTGGAAGGGCCAGAGTGAGGGTACTCCGGCATGTGTCCCAGTGTCTCAGGGCTCTTTTGTGTTTTGGCCAGGGCTAGTTGCATTGCATGCATCTCTAGTCCCATCCTTTCAATTTTTTCCATTGCTTCTTTTAGCAACTGGATCATCGGCCTTTCTTCCTCATTACTATTCTCTGAAGTTGTCATGCTTGTTGCTACCGGTCCTTTGGATCTGGTTTGGTATGAATGTGTTGCCAGAATTCTTTAACAACTAACTGTCTGGTACCAGACAACAACAAACTTTGTTAGTGTTAGAGCTTAACAGATTTGATCATAACACATAGAGGATGCAATGCACCTAGGCAGTTATCCGTTTCTACATGCTTTGCTTCAAACCACATGCGTCATTCCGGCTTGTTCATTCGTCTCTTTTAAAGTATTTTGCGAAACTCTGCGTTTTATTTTATTTACATTTTCTTTTATTTATTTATTAAAAGCGGTCGAATCTTATGGGGATTGCCTACGTATCACGTCCCCGCGTGAATCAGACCAGGCGTAGTTCTGCCTCAAAGCAAAGACACACAGTAATTCTTCTGGAGTCACTTAATTTCATTATCAAAATTTGCTATTACACAGTACTTAAAATAAAAATAGCAGAAGTACAGACTCCACGGTTTTAAACTTGGTTTGATGAAAAGAAAACAACATATGGAAAAAACAACCAAAGCCAAATAAACAGGACTTGACCAAAACTAATCCTCCCATTTAAGGGCCCGCGAGGCATCATTCGGCCTTTCCGCGGCTCTAGGTGTAAGGTCTCTTTGCAGGTTCTTCAACTCGTTCATAATCCGGCGGACGCAGCCCATGATGGAAACAAGGAGGGTCTTCCGAGGTGTTTGCTCACATGCCAAGCATTTCATGTAGATGTAATGCCCTATTTCATCAATCCTTGCTCGGATGTCATCTCTTTCACTGAGCAACTGCCTGATTTGTTGGTTTTTTAACCCCAGTGCCTGAGCATTGTCAGCAAGTTGATCCTGAAACAACTCCATTTGTCTTTCCATGCAGTCCATTGCATCGTAGCACTGTCTTCTGTCGGCCTGGGCGTCTCGTGCTTGTTTGACGATCCGATCATGTAGAGTGGAGCTCGTCTCCCTTAATATTCTGACGCTCATTTCATAATCCCTTATGACCTGTTGCAAATGCTGCTTCCGGGCCATTGCGTACTTTGCCCCTCTGACCTTCATCCTTGTTATGCAAGCTCTTGATTGTTCTAATTCTTCTTGGCCTTGGATGACCTGATTTCTCAAACTTGCTATCAATCTTTCATCAGAGCGACGCTTCTGTCGGTCAACGTTACTCTTACTGGCTTGGCGAAGGCGGGCCTTCAAGGTTTGGTTTTCTTGGGCTAACTTGTTTCTTTCAGCCTGCTCCGAGGCGACTTGTACATTGTTCTCAAATACAAGCCTTTCAACTTGTTGCTTTAGCTTCCCGATTTCGACCCGGTAACCTTTCTCCCTTTTTAACCATCCCCATTGCTCTTGTGAATCATTGGTGAAGTGTTGGACGTGGGCCCTTTTAGCAGGTCTTCGCCGAGTCTGAAACCTTCTTTCGAACCAAGCACCGTACTTTGGGTCTACCTCACCTTTAGCTAGCTCTCGTACCATGGTTTTGGGCTCCAAGAATCTACATTCATGCCACAGTTTTCTAATCTTCCCCTCGGGGAATATGACTCCCGGGCTCAATTCCAAGGCATGCTTGCTCAGATTTTCATCATTAGGGACTACTTGAAACCTGCCCAGTTGTCGTAATACCCGATGAGGGGCATATGGCTGGATGCTGCGAAGCCCCATTAAGAGAACATGACATTCTTCAGCCGACATGTAGATAACCTCAGTATCAGTCAACCAACCAAATGCCCATTCAATTTGGTCAGATGTTGTTGACCTTAACCGTGTAACCCATTCTTCGACACCTTCAGGAAATCTGGCGCCTGTCATGCGCTTCTTGAATCCGCTGATACAATTCCTCTCGGTCAACCCGTGGCTCATGTATCCTACTCGGTGATGGAGGTGTTCCTGCATCCATAGCTGAAGTAACAGGTTGCAACCTTGGAAGAACGTACCTCCTTCTCGGCATATAGTTAGAGCCCGGTAGATTTCGGACAAAATCAAAGGAACCACAGTACTATTGGTTCTTTTGATTGCTACGTCGGCCATCCCTACCAGACCTATCTCTATCTTTTTGTCCTTCCTTGGGCAGACCATGACTCCCAAGAATGCTGTGATAAAAGCCAAAGTACGTCTTGCTTCCCATTTGTTTCTGTTCCTGCCGTGAGTTAGCCCAAGGTTCGGTTCCTCGAAACCCTGCGGGGTCCCGTACCGCTGATACAACAAATGGAGATCACAACATCCTCTCGATAAATCGTCATGTTGTACCTTCCGACTAATGCTTAGTAGATCCAGAAACGCATGCGGGGACACCGGCCTTGGCGAAAGCAAATATTGCCCTCTTAACTTCTCATTCAGTCCCGCATATCCGGCAACTTCCTCAAGTGTCGGTGAAAGTTCGAAATCAGCAAAACGGAATACATTGCAGGTGGGGTCCCAAAATGGTATTAGAGCTTCAAGAATATCTGTCCTCGGCTCAACACCCAACAAATTTACAAAACCTCCCAATATTCTTCCTATTACCCCTTTGCTATCGGCTTCCAAGTCATTCCACCACATGTGGAGTTGTAGAGGGACCTCGCTGAGGGCTGAGAATGGTTCATTTTGCTCTGTGTTCATCCTGCACATTTATTAGGGTGACCTTTTAGGTGAAAACAAAAACCTTTATTTTGACTCTAACCAAAAATCTTTGGACAAAAACAAAAAAAAATTTATTTATATACATGTGTATACATATATACATATATGCTTTATGGTATATCATTTTTGGTAAAAATGGAAAAAGAGTTGGACCCGATGAGGGTTGCCTACGTATCTCACATCCGGTGAGAATCAAACCGACGTAGTTCGGGTGATAAACTAACTGGTCTGTTTATTTCTATATTTTTTTTTTTATATATATATATATATAATTTTTTTGTAAAAATTTCCCAACATTCAAAACCGGTCATCATGCATGTTTGAAGCAAATAAATGCACAAGCAGTGAGTAGGATGCATCAGGATGGCCTTTTTCTATTTCAGGTTGCTATTCCTAGACGGACCCAACCCCTGTGTTGAGTCCCCTAAGTCAAATGCACGTGATGCAAATAAACGTTCCTACTAGGGATCCGGCATGTGGCTTTGTTATACTAGGTTCAGAACCTGGGTGTTTGTTCTAGACCTGGCTTACCCGAGCGGACAGCTCGAGCCGAGGGGGGGCAGCGTACCGGGAATACAGAAGCTTCACCGGCTTAGCAACTTATCCGAACCTCGTTCTAAATTGGGATTTGACACTATACAGAAAAGAAGTCATACGAAGTACGCCCTTCTTCATGATTTAGAAGACTCAGAGAGAAGATGGATTTCGGCACAATTTATATACAGTTCACATAGTATCAAAGCGGTAAAAGCAACATTTAGCACATTAGGCTTAAAACATGTAAAAAAAATCAGATAAAGCCAAATATAACAATTTATCTAAGCTCGAATTTCTAACCCTGAACCAGTGGTTCTGGGTGGATCCCCAGCAGAGTCGCCAGAGCTGTCACACCTCCTTTTTCCGCACCCGCAGGCGCAGGGGGAGTTTTTCCAATTAAAGGACAATCGAAACGGGATTTGTTCATTTATTTCAGAGTCGCCACTTGGGAGATTTAGGGTGTCCCAAGTCACCAATTTTAATCCCGAATCGAGGAAAATAATGACTCTATATTACAGTCTGCATACCAGAAATCCGGATAAGGAATTCTGTTAACCCGGGAGAAGGTGTTAGGCATTCCCGAGTTCCGTGGTTCTAGCACGGTCGCTCAACTGTTATATTCGGCTTGTTTATCTGATGTTTAATACAATTATGAACCATGTGCAAATTTTATCTTTTAACCACTTTATTAATTATTATTATTAGGAATGTGAACGTCGCTTAAAACATGTCTTTGGACTGCGTCACATGAAATGCACCCACAATCCGGAACATATCTTATTTGACGTTTTGGGATTTGGATTTGGGTCGCATGAAATGCACACCCCAAGTTTTAAGAAAGTAAATTATTAAACACGCGCCTAAAAGACTATCGCGTTATTATTTTAGGAAGGGCCGTGAAATTTGCTAAACGGCCCATCCCGGAATCTAAGTATTTAATATATACATTTAGAGGGCCCCGCAGATTCTACATTTTTGTTTGTCGAGGCTCGTCTCATTTTTATTTTTAAAGGATAAACCTATAATGACTATATTTCCTATTAAGTTCGTCTCTAAAATAAAAGAAAATCTCTTAATTATTTACGTGCTTGCAGATTATTTACAGCAGGATCCGAAACGTTTTTACAGAATAAGGAAACATGACCATGCATACGGACAGCTGATCGAATATTATGGGCCCAAATCCAGCTCATGCGGGATGGGCCAGACCTGGGCCACTGTTTATCCGAGGCGGGTCTGTTTGGTCCGTTTTGACCTGGGCTCGACCTTCATAAGGTTGAGGGGCGCGGACTTGTGCTAATTGTGATAAGGGTGTGGCTTGATAATTATAACGAGGCAGTTTATCAAAAGAGAATGAAAATTAACTAAGGCGGATAGTTTTATTCTTTGACATGCATTAAAAGAGAACGCTAATTGCAAAACACAACTAATTTTTCAAGACATAGCCTAGTATACTGCCAATCCTTTTGTCTGTTAACCTAACCAACATATGATATTAAACCATACTACCTTTTTTGTATTCACTATATGAAAGGACCAAATCCAATACCCAAACAAGATTGTAAACCATTACACACTACATAATCATCTATATAGCAACTACATGTGGACATAGATGTCTTCAAATCTTCCCTTTTGTATTCATGCTCGACTTTCAAATTACATGGACAGTATTAGTTGTGTACCTGGTATAGAGGAACAAAAGAAGAAGGAAAAGGATCAGCTGAATAGCACACAGCAAACAACAGCACAGCAGATTCACAGCAACAACACAGCAACAACACAGCAACAACGATGATGAAGCTCAGCAAAGAGTCGAACAACAAATGGGCAATCCCAGTAAACAGAGTAGGAAATAACAGCCCAGAATGTTGAATGTAACAGCAACAGAAATCCAATGACCACAAGAAAACTTGGCAAACGACAGAAAAAGCAAAGCCACGAAGACAACCTGATCAAACTGGATTCTTACACAGTTTCTTCTAGGCAATACTCATTCACAATGTTCTGAAATTTATTCCTGTTTTTTCCTTTTCCAGTTTTCTTACTCACAGACTCTCTCAAGACTCGAAAATCAACTCCCTTTTCTAATAGAAGGTCTTCTCTTTTATAGCCTAACCTTAACACTTTACAGTCTGTTTTACAACTCAAAATTGCCCCCCTGTTGCTTTTCCACTCACTTGTTTTAAATAACCAAGCTCCCATGAAATCCCTGACAGCCCCTCTCTCTTTTTGGTTGTTAAAGTGTACTGATCACTTGTTTATTTGTCTAAAGTATGGGCAGTAGGAATATAATCTGACAGCACATGCTGTCCAATTATTTTAATCCCTTAAAGCTAACCATACACATGCTGCCCACGGTCCAAACCAAATGGCATTGTGTTTAAAAACCAAAATCTGAATCTGCCATTATAACCTTTCCCCTAGATGTTCTTTTAATTTAATTTGAACAAAATCAACAGGCAATACAATTCAGTTCCTAATGAGACTCAAATACGATCACAGCAGAAATAAGCAATACGAATCAAGTTGTTACCATTAACGATTGAAACTAATTGACGACATATATCGACTCGACTATATTAATCGTAACACATAACAATCAATCGTTCATATAAACAACACGTATAGAGTCCCGAATGACCTCAGATAAATTTGTTCAAACACTGGGAACTTATATGAATTAAACTCGCTTGACGATTAATCTAATTGATGAACACGTATATCACAGGGTATATTCAGAACACAAACAGAAGACAATTGGCCAAATAAAAGGCCTTTAACAGAGATGGAAGAAATTCGAATGAAAAATAACAAAATAACAAACAAACACAAAGAAATATGCTGACAACTTATTTAGAAATAAAACAAAAGAAAGGAAAACTTACCGAAAATGTTTAAATCAAACAGACCCAAATCTGATTCAACTTCGAACTTTTGAGGCCGAACAAACTTTAATCAGGGTGTTCTCACATGAGAACACTTTGATTAAGGTCTATTAGACCTCAAACCCATGTCCAAACCGGTCGGATTCCCCATGTGCATGTGTTCTAAAGTCTGGATTTTCAGATCTGGATTTTTGGGAGTTGTGGGTAGATTCGGACCAAACCAAGCTTGGTTTGGTCACGAGGAAGGTCAGGGGAGTGTCTGGTATGAAGATGGGGTGGTTTGGCATAGATCGAGTTTTGTCTCGAATCTTCAAATCCAGATTCGAGACGATAGGAGGTGATTCGAGGTTCGTGGTTAGTGGATTCGTGTTCAGGGTGGTTGGATGCTTTAGGGGTGTGAAGGGGGTGGTCACCGGCGTTCGTGCCGCCGGGTTTTGGCGGAGGGGAAGCTAGGGCGGCTTGCTAGGGTTTGGGGTTTCAGCTTGGGGAAGGAGATGACTGAAGGGGGGGGCTCGGATAGGGGGTGCGGGGAGTTTATATATGGAAGGGGAAGAGAGATTGGAGCCGTTAGATCAAGTGATCTGAACGGCTTAGATCTATTGGTGGGTAACAGGACGGGGTCGTTTGGTATGGGAACGGGGTCGTTTTGGTTTAGGTGAGGGGTTGGGTTAAACCGGCTAAATAGGTCGGGTCATGAGGGAACCAGGGACCGTTGGATCAATGAGGTTGGACGGCTCAGATTCAACTTGCCTGAAACGGCGTCGTTGAGGTGAGTTGGACAACCTGATCTGGACCGTTCCTTTGAATCAGATCAACGGCTTCAAATGGGGACGCCGATACGACGTCGTTTGAGTCCGTGCCTGGGCAGGCTGGGTTTGGACCGGGTCAGATCGTTGGTTTGGGCCTGTTTTTGTCTTATTTTTTGGGCCCAAATTGATTTCAACTTTCTTTTGTTTTCCAATTAAAAATAAAAAATAAAAATAAAAATAATTAATAAAACAAATGAAATTAAAACAAATAACAATATGGCATTTCAACATAATTATCATACCAAGTAAGTTAAATCACAACCTAAAACGGACGATGCACATATATTTATATTTTTTGAATTTTCTCTTAACGCCACATATATTTTTTGTATTTTTGTTTGATAAGGACTAGATGCAAAATGGACAGACTCACAAACGACTAACAACACATGTCACGGAAAGATCGAAAAATTGTACAGCGAAATCATTTGTCACTATTTTTATTTTCTTTTGGAGCGATTGCTCGTAAAGCAAAAATCACGTGCTTACACCAGGTACACATTTCAAACCCAACTTTGGTGTTAACTGTAACAATTCAAAAGCATGAAATGAAAGGAGTTTCCTGAAGAAGATTTAGATATCTGTTTTGTAATGCTTGTGATATACTGACTTCAGATTGTATAAATTGATTAGTGTGATTCAGTAATGAAAGATTAGTTAGATAATACTCAATCAAGTTTAGCCTCTAGCTTCTTAGTTTGTAGTTGTTTGCTGGTACAAAAATGTAACGATACAATACAGAGAGGGCATGGAGAATTAGTATAGATTTTGACTGGATTCCCGTTCAACTGAACGACATGCATAGAATAGAATATTTCCACCTTACACAAATGTTCTTTGTTCATTTTAGTTTTCTTTTATCATAACTCGTTAGGCAGTACATAATATTATATTCAAATCCCATTAGTGACAATGCCTAGTAGTTAATTCCTTTAATTCAGCCTCAATCAGTCTAGTAAATTTCAATTCAAGAAACGTTTGGACACAAGTATAATGTTGGGTCAATATCGAGTGTAATTTCTTTGTCCAATTAAAGTATGTTTCATAAGTTATGGTATCCCTCCACTTTGTAAATAATCAATCAGAAATTGATAAGAATCCAAATTAGGCAAAAGCCTATAGTTGAATTAGCACGTACCTTTTCTTTTAGTTTTAGAGACAAATGCATTAGAAATGTAGCCACTTTAGTATATCCTTTCTAAAAAAAGAGATGAGCCTCGCCAAATAAAAATGCAAAAATTGCGGGGCCCTCCATAAATAACCATGATAATTATTTAGAACTCAAGATAGGCCATTTAATAAATTTCATGGCTTTCTACAAAATAATAACGCGTTAGACTCTTTAGGCACGGTTTAAGTAAATTATATTCCTAAATTCGGATGCACATTGATGTGACCCAAATCCAAGTCTCAACAGAGTCGAAATGTGTTAACAACTACGGGTGCATTGATTGTGACGTGGTTCGAGATGCATTTTCACGACGTTGCAATTCTATAAAAATAAATGATAATAATAAAAGCGGTTTAAACTTAATAAAAGCACATAAGTCACAACATGTATTTAAATCAGATATTTAGCCATTATAACAATTTAAGCGACCGTGCTAGAACCACGGGATTCGAGGGTGCCTAACACCTTCCCTCGGGTCAACAGAATTCCTTACTTAGAATTTCTGGTTCGCAGACTTCATTTGGAAAAGTCGAAAATTTCCTCGATTTGGGATTCAAGATAAACCGGTGACTTGGGACACCAAAAACCAAACCTTTCCCAAGTGGCGACTCTGAATTAAATAAATAATCCCATTTCGAATATTGTCACTTAAATTGGAAAAACTCCACCCGCGCATCTAACCCTTCGGGGCCGGGCGCGCAAAAAGGAGGTGTGACAACTCTGAAATAATAATACAAGAAATTGAGTGCGATGACAGGTTGGAATTTGATGATGATGAGGCCTATGAAGAAATTAGTAAGGAACTAAGTCATTTTGAGGAAAAGCCCAAACCTAATTTGAACAATACAGAAGCAGTTAACCTAGGGGACCAAGATAATGTCCGTGAAACTAAAATAAGTGTCCATCTGGAACCTTAACTCAGGGAGGAAATAATTAAAGCACTGTTCGAATACAAAGATGTTTTTGCATGGTCTAAGCACTGATTTAGTGGTTCACAAGTTGTCCACTGACCCGGTATTCCCTCCTGTCAAACAGAAGCTGAGAAAGTTCAAAACGGATATGAGTGTAAAGATCAAAGAAGAAGTCACCAAGCAGTTCGATGCCAAAGTCATTCAGGTCACCCGGTATCCCACCTGGTTAGCCAATGTTGTGCCTGTACAAAAGAAGGATGGCAAGACCAGGGTGTGTGTTGACTATCGGGATCTCAACAAGGCGAGTCCAAAAGATAATTTCCCATTGCCGAACATCCATATCTTGATAGATAATTGTGCCAAACATGAGATTGGTTCTTTTGTGGATTATTACGCGGGTTATCATCAGATCTTAATGGACGAGGAAGATGCAGAAAAGACGGCATTCATCACACTGTGGGGAACGTACTGCTATCGGGTCATGCCATTTGGCTTGAAGAATGCTGGGGCAACCTACATGAAGGCAATGACAACAATATTCCATGTTATAATACACCAGGAAATCGAGGTATACGTGGATGATGTGATCGTGAAGTCTAGAAAGCAGTCTGAACATGTCAGGGATCTGAAGAAGTTCTTCCGAAGGCTTCGTAGGTACAATCTCAAGCTCAACCCGGCAAAGTGCGCTTTTGGGGTGTCGTCTGGAAAGTTGTTGGGGTTCGTAGTCAGCCGCCGGGGTATTGAACTGGACCCATCGAAAATCAAGGCCATCCAGGAATTGCCACCTCCGAAGAACAAGACCGAGGTAATGAGTTTGTTGGGGAGATTGAATTATATCAGCAGGTTCATTGCTCAGCTTACGACAACTTGTGAGCCTATCTTCAAGTTGTTAAAGAAAGACGCTGCGGTCAAGTGGACAGATGAATGTCAGGAGGCGTTTGATAAGATAAAGGGGTATTTGTCAAATCCACCCGTGTTGGTCCCGCCAGAACCAGGGCGACCGTTGATTCTATATTTGATGGTTTTGGACAATTCATTCGACTGTGTATTGGGTCAACATGACATCACTGGCAAGAAGGAGCAGGCCATATATTATCTTAGCAAGAAATTCACGTCGTACGAGGTCAAGTACACTCAGCTTGAGAGGACATGTTGCACCCTAACCTGGGTGGCACAGAAACTGAAACATTATTTGCCATCTTACACTACCTATCTCATATCTCGCTTGGATCCATTGAAGTATATTTTTCAGAAGCCAATGCCCATAGGGAGGCTTGCAAAGTGGCAGATCCTTCTCATAGAGTTTGACATTGTCTATGCGACTCGAACTGCAATGAAAGCATAGGCCTTGGCAGACCATTTGGCTGAGAACCCGATTGATGAAGATTATGAACCTTTGAAAACTTGTTTCCCTGATGAAGAGGTGATGCACATTGATGAGTTGAAACAAGTCGAGAAGCCGTGGTGGAAACCTTTCTTTGACGGGGCTGCAAACATGAAGGGCATAGGGATAGGAGCAGTACTTATTTCTGAAATAGGGCAGCACTACCCTATTACGGCTCAGCTTCGTTTTTACTACACCAACAACATGGCTGAGTACGAAGCATGCATTCTGGGTTTGAGGTTAGCTATGGATATGGGTGTCTAGGAAGTCTTGGTCTTGGGTGACTCGGACCTTCTGGTGCACCAGATTCAGGGAGAATGGGAAACACGGGATTTGAAACTCATACCGTACAAACAATGTTTGCATTATCTTTGTCAGCGGTTTCAGTTGATAAAATTCAAGCATATCCCAAGGATCCATAATGAAGTCGCTGATGCTTTGGCTACTTTGGCGTCAATGTTACATCATCCAGATAAGGCTTATGTGGACCCTTTGTAGATTCAGGTCCGTGATCAGCATGCTTACTGCAATATGGTGGAAGAAGAACTGGATGGGGAGCCATAGTTCCATGATATTAAAGAATACATCAGGATGGGGGTATATCCGGTACAGGCCACAACTGATCAGAAAAGAACAATTCGACGATTAGCGAGTGGATTTTTCTTCAGTGGAGGGGTATTGTACAAAAGAACTCCCGATTTGGGATTGCTAAGATGCATAGATGCTAGAAAGGCCACAGCTATCATGACCGAGGTACACTCCGGGGTTTGTGGACCGCATATGAGTGGGTATGTTCTGGCAAAGAAGATTCTTCGAGTAGGTTATTATTGGCTCACTATGGAGCGGGATTGCATCGGTTTTGTGCGTAAGTGTCATCAGTGTCAGGTGCACGGGGATTTGATTCATTCCCCACCATCTGAATTGCATACAATGTCGGCACCATGGCCATTTGTAGCTTGGGCCATGGATCTCATTGGGCCAATCGAGCCAGCAGCATCAAACAGACACAGATTTATTCTGGTAGCCATTGATTATTTCACCAAGTGGGTTGAAGTGAAAACTTTCAAATCTGTGACCAAGAAAGCAGTGGTCGATTTTGTGCATTCGAATATCATCTGTCGGTTTGGGATTCCAAAGGTAATCATCATGGACAATGGCACTAATCTCAACAGTCATTTGATGGCGGAGACATGTCAGCAGTTTAAGATTATACATCGTAATTCCACCCCATATCGCCCTAAGGCGAATGGAGCAGTCAAGGTAGCCAACAAGAATATAAAGAAAATACTTCGAAAAATGGTGGAAGGTTCTAGGCAGTGGCACGAAAAGCTGCCGTTTGCATTGCGGGGTTATCGCATTACTGTCCGTACTTCAGTAGGAGCCACTCATTATTTGTTGATGTATGACACGGAGGCATTAATACCCGCATAAATTGAAATCACATCCCTTCGGATTGTCGCTGAGGCAGAAATTGATGACATTGAATGGGTCAAAACCCGCTTGGATCAATTAAGTCTGATTGATGAAAGAGATTAGCAGCAGTGGGTCACGGCCAATTGTACCAATAGAGAATGGCGAGAGCATATAACAAGAAGGTACGTCCACGGAAGTTCGAAGTGGATCAGTTAGTGTTGAGACGTATCTTGCCTCATCAGGTTGAAGCAAAAGGGAAGTTCGCCCCAAACTGGCAGGGACCATTTGTCGTAACTAGAGTGTTGTCCAATGACGCGTTATATTTGACAGATGTAGAAGGGAAATGTGTGGAAATGGCTATCAATTCCGATGCGGTCAAGAGATACTATGTATGATTTCTTTGTTTGATTGTACTTGTTTGTATTTGGCATATTTTGAAGATTGAAATGGCGAAGGCGTTTTGTTCTGCTATCTAAACACTTGATCCCTCGTCACCCCTTTTGAGCCTTGTTTATTTTCTTTCTTACCCCTCTTTCGGAATCAGTAGCGAATATCAGAAACACAAGCATGAAAGATAAGAAAAGGAAGAAAGGAAAAAAGAAAGAAAAGGAAAGAAAAAGAGGAAAGCAAAAGAAGAAAAAAGAAGAAAAGATGGAAAAAAAAAAAGAGAGAGAGAAAAAAAAAGCAAGAGAGAAAAAAAGAAGAGAAGAAGAAAGAGAAAAAAAATCACAACAACAAAGTAATTTCTATGACATGAACTATGTTCGACCTGATTCCTTTTAAGGATACGTAGGCAGCCTTACGGTTCGGTCTCATCGAAACAAAAATCCAAAAGTCCCCAAGCAAGAAACTGGAGCAGAAGTCGTGGTTGTTGTAGGAAACCTGATTCCGAAAGTTGTAATTCTAACCCATTTGAATTGTTTTGAGCTTTTTATACCCTTTCTTCCTAGCCCTATCCAAAAGCCCACATTACGATCCAAAGAAAGACCTTCTGATCTGTCTTTGAGAAATGTCAAGTCAAGTAGGTAAAAGGTAATTCATGTCGGGGGCAACACTCTGGTTCAAGCAAGGAGGGAAATAAAATGAGAGAGTCTTATTGGTGAAAACCCTTACGGGCACCGTAAGGCGATGGGAGTTGAGAGAAATTAAAATGAGAGAGTCTTATTGGTGAAAACTCTCACGGGCACCGTAAGGCGATGGGAGTTGAGAGAAATTAAAATGAGAGAGTCTTACTGGTGAAAACCCTCACGGGCACCGTAAGGCGAAAGTGAGTTGAGAGATGAATGAATGAAAGAGGTCTGCTGGTGAAAACCTTTCAAGGCGCCACAGGATGAACAAGGTCAAGGTTTGGGTAAAGTAATCAGGTCATGAAAATTCTGGGGCAACGAAGTACGGCAACTGAAAGTTGATTGGTTGGACAGATTGAGCCGATTAATCCGAAATGCATGTCATGATCATTGGTACCAGCTGTTCCGCTCAGATAAGTTTCTTTTTCTTTTTCCTTTTGTAGCATTCACCTGGTTTTGGATTCTTCTTATCCTTAACCCACAAAGTCATTGCATTTCATTTTCTTTTGGGTATTTATCTAAAGATGTTTCAATGTCAGTCTTGTTCAAATCAAGTGAAAAGGATTTCAAAGCTCACTACCAACTTCCAAAATTGCAAAGCACGGAGTGGTCAAAGCATACTAAGGATAACATGATGTAAGAGAGGGGTACAAGGAATCACCGGAAGTTTCATCGGTGGAATGGATTGGTAATGTCATGGTAGATGCAAAGGTTCAGATAAAAAGGTCAGAGGTAAAACAACAGCATGGGTATAGAACACTCGGTTCGTCAAAGGTCATGGGGTGTGAAAGTCAATCAGAAAGTCAAAGCAGTTCAGGGCCAGTTCGGGGAAGCCAGTCAGAACAAAACGATGCAGCGGAAAGATCTTCAGCAAGAATGCCATCAGCTAACCACTAATTTTAAACTGACAAAATTTTTCTTTGATTAAAACAGGGGCAAGAAATTTCGATTGTTTCAGAGAAACCCTCCGTGGAGAAAGGCAGACATCAAAACAGGTTTGATTTTTGATTTTCAAGACCCTCCTGGAAAATGGGAACTAGTTTAAAGATCAGAAATAGCATGATCTAGAATAAATGTATCCCAAAGGAATATAAGTTGGTGTAGAAGTTTGCATGCTCGAGATAGGATTCAATTAAGAGTTACCAGGACCCTCCTGAATAACAGGACTTAGCTTTAAGATTTCGATTAGATAATAACATTTAGTGTAAGTTCTGCTGTAGGGTAGTATAATTCAGCTGTGAAAGTTCTCACTCTTAAGATAAAACTTGACTTTTAATTTTCAGGACCCTCTTGGATAATGGGGAGTAGTTTAAAGATTCTCTTAGATAGCAAGATTTAGCAGAAGTCACACCTGTGAAGATATTTAGATTTAAAATGGTCGTTCAGTTAAGAGTTGTTAGGACCCCCTGCATAATGGGACTTAGCTTTCAAATCCTTAGTAATATTGGGTAGAAGGATTCAGTTTAACATTTACATATGTGCCCAGCCACCAAACTAGGGCAGAAAAAAAAATTCTTTGTTTTATCTATTTTGAAGTCAGGAGCCTGCCTGGAGAGCAGGGAATACAGTGCAAGTTTTGGCAATCAGGTGCCCACCTGGAGAACAAGGGAATATAGTTCGAGTTTTGGCAATCAGGCGCCCACATGGAGAACAAGGGAATACTGTTCAAGTTTTTGGCAATCAGCGCCCACCTGGAGAACAAGGGAATACAGTTCAAGTTTTTGGCAATCAAGCGCCCACCTTTGCAATTAGGCACCCACCTGAAGAACAAAGGGAGAAGCAGTTCAAGTGTTGGTAATCAGGAGCCCACCTGAAGAACAAAGGGAGAAGCAATTCAAGTGTCGGCAATCAGGAGCCCACCTGGAGAACAAAGGGAGAGAAATTCAAGTGTCGGTAATCAGGAGCCCACCTTGAAAACAAAGGGAGAGCAATTCAAGCGTCGGTAATCAGGAGACCACCTAGAGAACAAAGAGAGAGCAATTCAAGTGTTGGTAATCAGGAGCCCATCTAGAAAACAAAGGGAAAACAAGTCAAGGGTCGGAAAAAAAAAGATAATTCAAATGTTGGTAATCAGGCGCTCACCTGAAGAACAAAGGGAAAGCAACAATGTTTGAAGGAAGATGATTCAAGTTCAGCAATCAGGTGCCCGCCTGAAAAACAAAGGGAAAGCACCTCAGAATACAGTTCAAGCCAGCAGCAAAGGGATTTCACCTGGAGAGTACAAGTCAACAAAGCATCAGAAACTGCAAGATTAAGTTTGAGGATATAGATAGGATTCTTGTAATTCATAGATCATAGTTTAGTCTAGCTTCTTTTACTTTGTCTTGGTGTAATAAGGGGTTCAGCAAGCAGTAACAATAGCAGCAACAGTGAAATCACAGCTTCCTGACAGTCCCAGCTACCGAAACTTCCCGAACTACACTGACCTAATTCCTTTTAGCCAAGGATATGTAGGCAACCTCGGAAGCAGGGTGCGGTCAAATCTTTCAAAAATGCTTCCCACGGAGTATTCAAACGGGCAAAAATCGCTCGTATCTGCTCACTTATCTTTGCACGAAAACTCTTCGTGTTTCCGGGCAAAGAGGGGCAGCTGTGAGCACGTGAATTTTGCTCTATATGAATTATTCCAACAAATTCAAAGCAAAATAATTTCTTTCAGTATCTGCAATTTTGTTGGATTTCGTGGCATTTTCTGTTAATTATTTGCATTTGTCTGTGCACATTTATTTTATTTAATTCATGAAAAATACAAAAAATATATTGCATCTGCATTTAGGATTTAATTTTATATTTTTAGATTAATTAGCAAATTAGTTTGTTTTATAAAAAATGAAAATCACAAAAGTAATTCATTTTGCATTTTTACTTTTTAATTTTGAATTGTGTAATTTTTTTAATTTAGGATTTAATTAATTATTATAAATACCATGTTGAGTGATTAATCTAATTGGGTAAGTTAATTTAGTTTAAAAATTATTGTTAATTAAGTTAGGATTTATTTTAATTTTGGAAAAAAGAAAAGAATTTTGAAATTGAAAAGAAAAAGAAAGAAGTGAAAGGAGATCCAGATCTGGGCTAAAACCCATTCAATTGTCCCTAGCCCAAAAAAAATTACCTAATACCCGGCCCAAAGTCCTTTGTCTTACCCGGTCCAAGTAGCCCATCACCCAGGCCGTTGAAACGACGTCGTAAGGGAGTGGAACAACGTCGTTTCGAGTTCAGTTTGCCTTAACAGATCTGGGCCCTTCATCTTGCTTCATCTGACGGTCCGGAACTAATTGGGTCATACCTATAAAAGTGTCCAAATTCCTTGCACCCCCCCCCCTGGTCTCATCGTCCCAACACACCCCAGAAAATCCCTCGTGGCCTCCGCCGTGAACCGCCCGCCGGAAATCGTCTCCTCCGGCGGCGTTGGTCCAATCGTTGTCAGATTAACACCATACATTCCCCTCCTCCTCCTCTTTCCAAGTCTCCAAATCCCCACCCTCAAATCCTAACCCAGCCTCTCGAATCTTGAATCAAAAGGAATGACCAAAACCCCAACGCCTCCAATCAACCCCAAATTAACACCACATAGCCACCACGACCCCCTCATGCCAAATCCTCACTCCGTTTCCTCGAACCTTGAAAGAGTTGCTCGAATCCTAAATCTGAGATCGACCCCTGAAGTTCAGAAATCATTTTTTTTATTGTTATCGAACTTGGTACATGCATGGTCCTAAGGCACTGTTCTTCGAGTTTTGAAGTTCGGATTCAAACGATTGACCTTAGCTTTGTTAGGGCTTCTGTCTCCGATGGATTTCAAGTCTAAATCAGTAAGCTCCTTTCTTCTCTTGCCTTCTCTTCTTTTTTTTGCTGTCTTGTTCTCTTCCTCCTTCCCCCTTTCTTTAGCTTAGTCTAATCCGGCTGAAACTCGATTAATCTTTCGAGTTTGAATTGGTCTTCTGTTCATTGTCCTTCTCTTATTCGTGAAAGTTGTTCTCTGTTTCCTTAGTTGTGTTATCAACCCGTTTAAAGGTCTAACTTCATATCTCGTTTAGTCACCTAGTTAAATTAGGGTTATTTTAATGACTTGGCTAATTTCTTTCTTATTTGCGTATAATAATCAGTTGACTAGTGTAGGTTTTAATTATCGAAATCTTTCAAGTGTTTACCTTTTGTTTGTTGACTGATTTGATTTAGTTTGGGCTTTGAAGCCATTGCATACCTCACCCCAAAGGGGTTGATTTGGGTCAGTGGGTCAGAATTTAGCCCAAATTTTGGTTTAAATATCGGGCCAGTCTGACCCAGTTGGTTTCCTAGAGTGAATTAACAGGGCATTCAGGGGAAGTTTAGGAAATAGGGGAAGAGGAATCTTTTGTAACAAGAAGGGGAAGATTCTAGGAAGCTGGAGTGGGGGGCTGTTTTGGTAATTGGTTAATCACGTTAAGGGTAATTCAGCAAAAAGGAAAAATCAGGTAAGGATTAGTTAGCAAAAAGCAAAATTAAAAAAGGACTGAATGGCAAAAATATTTCCTTGGGTCTGCCCTATTTGCTTACCTATAAAGGCATCTTTTCCTTGCCAGTCAGGGCAAATTTCAGAGAGCTAAGAAACTCAGAAAAGAGAACGGCTAAAATTTGAAGAAAAGTCACTGTTCCATTGAATACATTTCTGATTTTTTGAATTTCAACTTGCTTAAGGCAATCTTTGATTCAGTGGGTGTATGAGATGGCTTGAACTTGTTCTTCTTTTAAAGTCTGGGGTTGAGTTCTGGGTCAAGGTTGTTATTTCATTGATTATTCTTGAGCTGATTTCACTGTTCTACTGCTGAATCTGGGACTCTATTATGTTGCTGCTGCCTACTGATCCTTATTCCTTCTTGCTTTCCCCTTATTCCCAGGTGCATGATCTCTGAATTCTACCTCATGTAAGGCTTGACTTGAAGAGTGAAATGGAAAGCAAAGTTTAGAGCATATCATCAGTTATTTTGTGACTCAGTTGTATTGTTTTGTTATGTTTTTTTTTCCAGTAACTTGATGTGTACATCGTCTAGTTGAGCTTCTGTTTTGGATAGTGAACTGTTACTATTGTAGCTAACTTGAGACTATTACGAAAACTTGGAGAATAATTTGTTATGTTGAATCAGTAGTTAGAACCTATAGTCAATCATGCTAAATCCTATAATGTGGAATGCATTGGAGTCTTGTCTGCTATAATAAGTTCGTTTAAGTTGATACAATATATTAGTTGTGTTTGGATGGTGCTGTGTTCATGTAATCGTAGTTAAATGTGTTCTTAACTTTAGTGAGTATGAAGTCATGTTTAAAGGGGAAGAATTGGTCCAGAGTATTCCAATAATAGAAGCAGGCGTCAGTTCATTTTGCTGCTGGTTGTGAGCATGCTTAGTTAGATTAGTTGTTTCAATTCAGAATGTTCAGTTAGTGGGCTAAAACTCAGAAGCATTAGTCTCTTTTGGTGTTAATTATGAACATGTTTGAATTAGATTTGTTGTTTGCCAACTCATAATGATTAGTTGATGGTTAAAATTCAGAAATAAAGGGTTAGTTTCATTTCATGTTTCACTGAGTTGCTTAATTGAAATGCAAGCAGTTAATTGTACATTGAGCATTTTTGCTGAGAATGGTTGGTCATCTCAGGATTGAATGATTGAGATTCAGAAGTGGGAGGTCAATTCCATCTAATGTTTCATGTAGTATCTTGAATTATTTACAATCAATCCATTGTGCACAAAGGGCGAGTCTGAACTTGGGCCTAGCGATGGCCCAATTAATGAGATCAGGGCCATTAATTCAAATAATTCTGATGTTTTGCATGCGTAGAGACTCGATCAGGAGTCCCGCATCTGTTGATTTCCATTCTCTACGGCTTGGGGCTCGCGTTGGGCCTGTATCAGGGCAGGCCAGGTCTTTGGCAGTAAGGCCAGTCTTCCGAGCCCAATGCTCTTTAATTTAACCCGCTCGTCCTACCTGATTGTTGGTCTATTAGTTTTAAATTGATCCGAAATTTTAGTCTTAAAAGTGTTGATAATTTTGTCCTCTAATTAATTGAGTTCACACTAGTTACATTACGAGGTGAGCCATATTGGATAATATAAGTAGTTTATAGCCCTCCAAAGTTTAATTCGAATTCCCTTTTAGAATTGGAATTGAGGTGCACCGCGCTAAATAAAATCTCAAATGCACAGCCCACATTTAATTATTTCTCTTAAAGCCTTAGAACTCGAGGTGTGCCATTTAGCAAATTTTCCATGGCCCTCGCAATGTTAAAAACGCATAGTTACTTTAGGCGCGACATTTAATAATATTACCTTCCTAAATTCGGGTATGCATTTCATGTGACCCAAATCAAATTTTAAAACGTTGAATAAAATACGTTTAGGATTGCGGGTGCATTTCATGTGGCGCGATCCAAAGACGTATTTTAAACGACGTTCAATCTTCTTTAAAATTGAATAAGAGTGGTTAAAGTTAACATTGCACATGGGATTAAACATGTTTAAAATCAGAAAATTAAGCCGATTATAATAGTT
The DNA here is from genome assembly GCF_000393655.2 of Nicotiana sylvestris. NCBI lineage: Eukaryota > Viridiplantae > Streptophyta > Magnoliopsida > Solanales > Solanaceae > Nicotiana > Nicotiana sylvestris. Next base: position 33,241,293 of record NC_091062.1, read on the forward strand.
TGAGCGACCGTGCTAGAACCACGGAACTCGGGAATGCCTAACACCTTCTCCCGGGTTAATAGAACTCCTTACCCGGATTTTTGGTTCGCGGACTGTTAAACAGAGTCATTCTTTCCTCGATTCGGGATTTAAACCGGTGACTTGAGACACCCTAAAATTATCTCAAGTGGCGACTCTGAATCTTTAAACGATCCCATTTCGATTGTCCATTAGTTGGAAAAACTCCTTTGTATTTATACCCTTTACGGGGTGTTGTAAAAAGGAGGTATGACAGGAGGAATGGGATCATCGACTACCTTGAGCACGACAAGTTTCCCAAAGACCCGAAGGCATCCCGAGCATTTCGCACCAAAGCAACTCTTTATAGATTTTGGGGAGGACACCAAAGGCCCGTTGGCCCGATGCTTAGGAGCCTCCGAGTCTAATTACGTCATGAGAGAGGTTCACGAAGGAATTTTCGGGAATCATTCAGGTGCAGATTTATTGATGTTAAAGTTAGTTAGGGCAGGATACTATTGGCCCCGGATGGAACAAGGCGCTAAGGCATTCGTTCGTAAATGCGACAAATGTCAACGCCATGCACCGTTAGTGCACCAACCGGTAGAATTATTGTATTTGGTATTATCCCCATGGCCATTCATGAAATGGGGGATGGATATAGTCGGACCGCTAATACCGGCTCCTAGGAATGTAAAATTTCTATTAAATTTAACTGATTACTTCACTAAGTGGGTTGAAACAGGTCCTTACCAGAAAATTAGCAAGCATAAAGTGGTCGATTTCATATGGGAAAACATAATTTGCCAGTTCGAAATACCGAAGGGGATGGCCTGCGACAACGGGCCGCAGTTCATAGGCTCAAAGGTCACAAAATTTTGAAGACTTGAAAATAAAAGAATCATATCTTCGCCATACCATCCGAGGGCAAATGGGCAAGCAAAATCAACCAAGGTGATTATTCAAAACCTCTAAAAGAAGTTGGAAGTAGCCAAAGGCAAGTGACCCGAAAAGTTACTAGGAGTATAGTGGGCGGACGACGGCCAAATCAAGCATGGGAGAGACACCTTTCTCTCTCTATACGGTGCAGAAGCTCTGATCCCAGTAGAAGTACGAGAACCGACCTTGTGGTACTTCCGGGCGGACGAAGAAAAAAATAACAAAGCATTTCTAGTCAAATTGGAGTTGCTTGACGAACGCAAGGACTTGGTGCACCTAAAGATGGTAGCCCAGAAACAAAGAATGGAAAGGTACTATAACCGAAGGGCCAATCTTCGTTATTTCAAAGTGGAAGACTTGGTTTTGAGGAAAGTGACTCAAAACACCCGGAGCTCAACGCAGGAAAGCTGGGCCCAACATGGGAAGGCCCCTATCGAGTTTCAACTGCCACCGGAAAGGGATCATACAAACTAGAAATCCAATATGGAGTCAAATTGTCGAGCAACTGGAATGTGACTAACCTCAAAAGGTATTACTGTTGATGGGCACCGCTTGTACTGAAAATATGTATTGCACTTTTTTTCACTTGGCCTAGTTTTTGTCCCAAATGGGTTTTTCTGGCAAGGTTTTTAACGAGGAAGCAACGGAAAGCATAATAAAGAGACGTTAACAATAGAGATAAGACCTTTAAATGACAAGGCATTGAAACAACAAACCACTGCGGGATGGTAAGATAGTCTTTGGCTCGATGGCAAATTCCTAATGGGAAGCAAAACTTGACATCAGACCAAAGTCTATTTAACTGTTCATGAGTGCACTTTCCTACAAGCCACTAGGGGGTGGTTAGATAATCTTTTGCTCGATAGCAAAGTTTCTAACGGGAAATGAAGTTTGTTATCGAACCAAAGATTATCCAACCATTCACTAGTGTTTTTCCTCAAAGAAGCAAGACTTCCAGTGTTCCAATTTGCATTCTTCGCATTCAAATACTAGGGGGAATAGTATGAGAATACGGCAACCTGATTGCCACGAAAATCAGGACTATGAGACCCGAGAACAAAAATATCTCATCGGGATTAGGGACTGCACAGCCATCCCCATAGAAATAAGTTATACAAATTAGCCACGTGTAATGGCAATTTTGTTTCTTTCAGCAAAACGAATGCTTATGTACTTTTAAAGATAAAAGGAATAAAATAAAGTCCTTTTATTTTTATCTTGTTTCTTGTCCAAACGGTGAATTGATTTTATCATTTGAAAGCTAACCAAGCACTTCAAATGCTAATACCGGAATAAATAGGAGACATCCTCTTCCAGAGCACCGTAAACATAAGAGGGCCCTCTCTTATGAAACCCTTACAATAAAGGGTTGGTTTCGAAATAATTTATGCCCAGAACCCAAATGCTATTGGGGAAAAATGCACCCGAAGCCCTGTATAATTCGACGCAAAAAGAATTTACTTTGCGCAATGCTTAAACAAAAAAAACTTTTATTTATCAAACGTGCCAAGCAGCACAAGTAGAAGAATACAAAAGGAAAATAAAAAAGGAAAAACAGCAACAACAACAACAACAACAACATACCCAATGTAGTTCCATAAGTGGGATCTGGAAAGGGTAGAGTGCACACAGACTTACCCCTGCCTTAAAAAAGGTAGAGAGACTATTTCCGAAAGACACTCGGCTTATGAAAGGGAAAGGGGAGGGGCAATAACAAGCAAACCGATCTGACAACCAAACCAAAAATACAAAACTAGCAAAAGGTAATGCAATCAGAATATCGAAACACAAGACAACATCAAAGTAGTAACAGAAGACTAGGGGTACAAAAAGAAGAAGAAAAGCAGGAAAAGCACCAAGTGGTGTATCAAAGCTACTGCTACAAACAAGGACAACACTCGACCACCTAACCCTATACCTTAATTCTCGAACTCTACACCTTCTTATCCATGATCATGTCCTCAATAAGCTGGAACAATGCCATATCTTGCATAATCACCTCTCTCTAATACTTCTTCGGCCTGCCTCTACCTCTCCGTTAGCCCTCCCATGCCAACATCTCACACATCCTCACCGGAGCTTCATTGCCTCTCCTCTTTACATGCCCGAACCATCTAAGTCTTGCCTGTCTCATCTTTTCCTCCATAGGGGCCACACCTACCTTGTTCCGAATAACTTTATTTCTAATTTTATCTAACCTGGTATGCTCGCACATCTACCTCAACATCCTCATCTCCGCCGCCTTCATCTTCTGGATATGAGATATCTTGACCGGACAACACTCTGCCCCATACAGCATAGTCAGTCTGACCACTACTCTATAGAACTTACCTTTAAGTTTTGGTGGCACATTCTTATCACACAAAACACCGGAAGCGAGCCTCCATTTCATCCATTCTGTCCCAATACGGTGTGTGTCATCCTTGTCAATCTCCTCATTCCCTTGTATAATAGACCCATAGTACTTGAAACTTTCTCTCTTAGGAATGACTTGTGAATCAAGCCTCACGTCTTCGTCCTCTTCCTGAGTCGCGCCACTGAACTTACACTCCAAGTATTCTGTTTTGGTCCTGCTCAACTTGAAACCTTTAGATTCTAAAGTCTGTCTCAAACCTCTAACCTCTCATTAACACCACAACACGCCTCGTCAATCAGTAAAGTGTCATCTACAAACAACATGCACCACGGCACCTTCCCTTGAATGTGACGCATCAGCGCATCGATCTCTAGGGCAAATAGAAATGGGTTTAGGGCTTACCCCTGATGCAGCCCTATCACAATCGGGAAGTGTTTCGAGTCCCATCCCGCTGTCCTCACCTGAGTCTTAGCACCCTCGTACATGTCCTGAATAGCCCTAATGTATGCAACAGGAACACCTCTAGCCTCCAAAATCTCCACAACACCTCTCTCGTTACTTTATCGTAAGCCTTCTCTAAGTCGATGAACACCATATGTAAATCCCTTTTCCTTTCTCTATACTGCTCCATCAACCTCCTAAAAAGATGAATAGCTTCTATAGTCAAACGTCCCGACATAAAATCCGAATTGGTTCTCTTAAATAGACATAACCCTCATCACCCTCAACTCCACTACCCTCTCCCATAATTTCATAGTATGGCTCAATGGCTTGATACCCCGATAGTTGTTGCAATTTTGGATATCCCCCTTGTTCTTATACAACGGGATCATCGTACTCCATCTTCATTCCTCGATCATCTTCTTCGTCCTAAAAATGACATTGAATAGCCCAGTTAGCCATTCCAAGCCCGCCCTACCCACACTCTTCCAGAATTCCATTGGGATTTTGTCTGGCCCAATCGCTCTCCCCCTGCTCATCTTATGCATAGCCCCCTATACCTCCGCAACTTTAATATTCCTGCAATACCCAAAGTCTCGACGGCTCTCGGAATTTTCCAAGTCCCCCAACACAATGTTCTTATCCCCCTCATCGTTCAGGAGTTTATGGAAGTACGCCTTCCATCTCTGTCGAATTAGAGCCTCGTCCAAAAACACTCTACCTTCCTCATCCTTGATGCATTTCACTTGGTCCAGGTCAAGAGCCTTCTTCTCTCACACCTTGGATAACTTGTATAGCTTCTTGTCCCGTCCTTTGCCTCCAAGTTCTTCATACCAGCGCTTAAACACAGTAGTCTTGGACACAGTAACTGCTAACTTAGCTTCCTTCTTAGCCACCTTATCACGCTCCCTATTCGTCCTATTCTTCTCCTCTTTCATGTTTTCCACAAGCTTCAAATAAGTCACTTTCTTGTATTCCACTTTACCTTGGACCTCAGTGCTCCACCAGTCCCCTTTGTGGCCTTAGAAGGGCCTTTCGAGACCCCCAATATATCCCTAGCATCCTCCCTAATGCAATTCGCAGTCGCGGTCTATATACCACTCACGTCCCACTACTACTCCATGCCCACATATCCCCCAACTCCTAGGCACTGACCTTAGTCAAAACTCCCCACTTAATCCTAGAAAGACCATACACAACCCTCTTCCTTCGTTTCCTCCTAATCTCCAAATCCATAACTAGGAGCCTATGCTGGGTCGTGAGGTTCTCACTCGAGATGACCTTACAATCTATGCACAGACCTCTATCCGACTTTTTGGGTAGTAGATAATCAATTTGGGTCTTGGCTGCTGAACTCTGAAAAGTAACCAAGTGCTCCTCCTTCTTCGGAAAACTCGAGTTGGCAATAACCAAATCAAATGCCTTAGAAAAATCCAGCAGTGAAGTTCCTCCTCCGTTCCTAACTCCAAAATCGAAGCCTCCGTGCATATTATCGTAACCCCCAAATGTCGCCCTAATTTGGCCATTAAAATCTTCTTCTATGAAAAGCTTCTCAGTGTGTGGGATACCATGCATAAACTCATCCAAGTCGCCTCGCCACTAGAACAAATGAAAAGAAAGCAAAAAGCTAAACTACATCGCCACCAGAACTCGGGGGAAGAGAAGCATCAACGCCCCCAGGAGAAGTAGGTGGACCTGCCGTCGGCTCATGATCTTGGACTTTATCGTTATTCTCTTCAAGCTCCTCCTCGGTTCCTGAGAACTCGGAATCGGAACTAGAAGAGTCAGTTGCATCAGGCTGAGTCGGGAGGCGTCCTCGAGCAGTTAACTCTAGTACTCGGGCCTTGGCGATTTCATCGTCAATATTAATGATGCCCACTTTGGTCTTTTCCAAGTTCTTTATCCTCATATGATACATAGAGTGTGTTTTTTTAATGATGAGGGAATCCCCTCGATGCTAATGTTCTGATTTAAGCCGATCAACCTAGGTCAAAAGGCCATCCCGCCGGATCTCATGGTGCTAAGGCTAAGATCAAAATAACGGATAGGGGTTATATGACCTTATTATGTTCCATGATCCTCTTATACCTGTCCTCCATCTGGGTACGCTTCTCTTCGGCAGCAACAACCTCTTCAGCCTTGGAATTCAAGGCTGTCTCTAAGTTATTCACTAGCTCAATGGAGGCAGTCTCGCGCTCGGCAGCAGCAAGCACAACATCTTAAACTTCAGACCATTTAGCCTTAGCTTCTTGGAATTGACATTTAATTGAGAAGCTTCTTGACTAAAGGCCGCTACCTCTTGCTCGCTAAGCTGAGACTGGTCCTCGAGATCACTTGCTTTAGCGGCCTTCGCTTCTAATACCGGAAGGCGCGCGACAAGTTGGTCCCTCTCGACCAATAGTTGATCTCGCTCGGACTTAAACCATTATTTACCGAGGATCAATTTATGAAGGCCCACGGAAGCAAAGAAGTTGGCCAGCGAAGCAAATACCCAAATTAGAAACCTTGTCATAGCAAGTCAAGAAGAAATAAGCAGTAAAGAGAACAAGTACAATACCACTGTTGCATTATGCATGTCATTATTTATCATACACTCCCCCGAAAGAGAGTGTATTTTCTTCTTATCTTTCTCTGAAGCTAGCGGCTTTAGATAATTGGCAAGTTCTACTGGTCGGAACATCAGATGGCACTCCGTGGATATGGATAGGGAGACACTCATCCTTCTCTGGGGATCTGCAGAAGGGTCGAGTAGTTGTACCCCTAATTCCTATTGTCAAAGGATTAGGGAGGAGGTAAGACCTTCTCTCAGATGTCTGCGGCCGATGGGGGAGATGTAGCAGTTGCTGGTGATGAAGGTATGGCCGACATGGAAGGAGATGAAGCTGATGGTGTTGTAGGTTGAGAAGCAGCTGCGGCAGAGGCAGAGACAATGCTAATTGTGGGTTACACACCAACCGAAGGCAGAAGAGGCTCGGTACTCAGCCTCATAGTATCGGGGGCAACGACTTGGACCGAGAAAGGAGAATTAGCATTCTCCACTAAGTCAAATTCTCTAGAGTGCTCGAGCATCATCCTCGGTTGGGGTTATAAGCTCTTCAGACTGAGAATGTTGTTGAGCCGATGAAGATCGTTGTCTCCTTTGAAGGGAAGTCTCTCATCAATGGCTTCTCCATAATCATCAATAACCACAGTGGATGTGGCTGGCTCGGGCACGACTTTCTTCACTTTCTTATTTTTACCCTAGGCCGAAGAAGAACGCCGTATTTTTTGGTTGCTTGTTCTCTGACTAGGGACTGCGAGAAGAAATACTTGTACATGAAGGAGACCAGAGGGAACCTGTTCGGGTGAGAGCCTCCTGCAACAACCTTGTAACCTCTACAAGATCGACCAAAACATCTTTCTCAGCGATGGAGACAGAACCTAGAGGTAGACCTGAATCAAACAAAAAGGTAGGTTTAACCAGTTTTATTATGTACAAAGACGAAATAAAGGCAGAGTCAATTTTACTAGATAGTTTACCATGGTTCTTGGCCCTCCATCCATATGTGAGGGCCAATTCCTTCCACCAACGGGTTTCAGGCGTAGTGATATCTAGAATCTTCTGAACACACCGATCCAGGCCTTCAGCCCATGGAGGTGTCCACCGAGTTGCTGAAATAATGAATGAAGAAAAGTTAACAATGACATGAAATAGCCTATATCTTCGAAGAAAAAGATAAGCTGTAAACTTACGTGGACGAGTCTAGGATTCGGGGAAAGATGGAGTTGCAGTCGGGATGATGTCCTGGTGGCAATGACGACAAATCGCTCCATCCATCCACGATCGTTGTTGTCATCCATGCTGGTGAGCAAAGCATGGTGGCCGTGTTTGCTGAAATTTATTACTCCCCCAAGGAAAACATTGGGGGAGTAGAGGTTCATTATATGAGCCAAGGCGAGGTCCTCCTTCGTTTTCTGGCACAGCCGCCGTAGACAGGCCACCGTTCGCTACATCGAAGGGTTCACCTGTGCCAAACAGACCTGGTACCGGTGGCACAACTTCAAAATCACGGGGTCGAGTCCCCCGCTCAAAGAAAATGCACCCAAAGTGAAGGGATACGTGTAAACATATGTGAAGCCCTTCTTAGCGAAGGTTACTCGCTCTACCAGATCGGGAACAATAATGTTTAGGTCGTGACAATCACAGTCCTCCTTCACAGCAGGAATGTTGGAAGGGTGAATAGAAGAAAGATATTTACCAATATCCCAAGTACGAGAGTTTAAAGTGGGGAACTTCTCTTCGAAGTCCTTGGCCGTGTTTAGATGTTTGGGGATGGTGGTGTTCACCATATGAGGGTCAGCATCAACATAGACCTCTTTGTCTTTGCTCTTCTTTGGACCCCCACAAAAGAGAAGATCAGAGTTCTTGGAAGAATTAATAAAAGAAGCTATAATCAGCAGAAGGTGATAAGAGTTTTTTGAAGAAGATTAAAGAAAGATGAAAGCAGAAAAGAGTTGAACGCAAAGAAGTTGAGAGAGTTTATGAAACTGTTAAGTGTAAAAGAAGAAGAACGAGGTGTATAAGTAAAGGAATAAGCGACTAAAATCGTGGCCATGATTACCTCGAGAACTGGCGAAAATATTGCTAAATCGTAGAGTAACACGTGTTTGGAATATTAAATGCGAGGAGACATGCGTCTTATCAAGTGTCAGAAACTTTTCAGAAGGGTTCAGAAAATTTTCCGCCAAGAAAGAAATCGTCACCAACTTTCCGGTGACACAAAGATGTGCCACCGGAAAGCAGGGGACTATCTCTATTAGGTAAAATCAGTTTATATTTAATGTTCGTATGATAGCGTGACACGTAGAGCCGGAAGCAAATGGAAAATAAAGCGAGTAGAAACCAAGTCCGAGGACAACAACTTCAGTTGGCACCGGAAAGATCCCGAAGGGAACAGAGTCAACAGAAGCAAATGAATGTTTGTTACCAGATGACATTTAATGAAGAATAATCCTCAGTATTAAATAATACAACTGTTGCAAAGAATTTTGGCATTCATGGCATGTCATTACATATTCATCAATGACTCCTATTATTTTCATTTAAGAGAGGTTTGATCCTAGGACCTTGTTCCATAGGTATAGCTATAAATAGTGACTTCACAACCATTGTTACACATAAAAATTCTAAAAAACTTATGTTATACACTATTCCCAAGCTAAATAATACTTTATTTTCTGTCTAACGTTATTCTTATTGCTGCCTTCGGAAGCCTTGCTCCCGGAACCAAACTATCTGCTATTTATCTCGATTTCAACACTAAGTCTTGCATTTTATTTAATTCATTTATCATTTTAGGATCAAATCGATTCGCTTGTCTATAAACCACACTATAAATTCAACTGTACTACTTTACGGGTAAACAATCTTCTTCTTCGAATTTCAATTCAAACCACCTCAAAACTTTACGAAATCATCCCAAAACTGAGATTTAAACTCATTAAAATGTATCCAAATTATTCCAACAATACCCACTCAGAAGAGAGCAAATTTTTGACTTTTTCTGGCTACAAATAGCTACTTGGCTAGCTAATATTAGTAATATTTTATGGATCAACTAATTTTTGTACCGACTTACATATGGAGCAACATAACTGATAATTTCCCTTTAAATAATACAACTCAAGAAGTACCCATCTGAATTCAGGTTACCAAGAAACGTTAAAGAATAATTAAAAGATGATTTATGGTGATAATGAAAAAAAATGCTTTTTCAAGTTCGCGATGTACTTATTAATCTAATCGATTCTCTGGTGCTAATATTTCTTCATAAAGTTTCCTCCACCAGTATGCCGGTGCAAAGAAAATTATTGTACTAACCTTAATACCTTATAAATTTAGTTCGTCTAATAGGAATAGGGTCGAGCTCTTTTAATTGTCTGATGATATGTACTTATCACTTATTAAAGGTCACCTAGATCAATTTTCTGTATTAAACCAGACTAAATTTATTTTTATTTTTAAAAATCAAAATTTTCATATTCTGAAACTATATAAAAATAATTATGTAATAATTTTCCTCTTATTAAAATGACAAAAATTACATATAGAAAAATATTACTCCGCTTCCTATGTACAATTTAAGTGTCAAATTTCTTTTTTAGTCTGTCCCAAAAAGAATGCCATGCTTCTTTATTTAGAAATTATTTAACTTTAAAATTCTCACTTTACTCTTAATGAGATGATTTATAGGCTTATAGCTACACGAATTTTACGGCTTGTTTTAGACGACAAGTTTCAAAAGTCTTCATTTCTTTGTTAAAACTCCATATCTAGTCAAACACCGTCATATGAATTAGGACGGTGTGAGTAGTCAATGTTTTCTTCTTCATTTTTCAATAAAATAATTGAGTCTTGAGATTCGAATTAAACATTTCAGATAGAGGGAGTTTTTTTATACAAAAATGTTTTTTTTCCTTCAAAATTTCAAGAACCAAATCCCTTTCTATATTTGCTACCCCAAATTGCGCTCCATTTTAAGCCTCAGTTATTGAATCATTTCCCCAGGAAAAGATAGAAAATCAGGATAGGAGGATATGACTTGGAGATATACTTCAAATCTTCTCGAGCCTTTTGATTGGTTAATCAACAAAACCCAAAGTATCTCCAACCACAATTTCCATCTGTGCAATTCTAGCCACCCACGTAGGATTCTCACTCACTATACAAATATAAGAACCAGTTTCCCCTTTCAAACCATCCAGATTTCTCCAACAGTATATTTTTATTAATTAACTGTGAATTTCAAGACTAGATTAAGAGAAAATGGCATCAATGGCAGCAACAGCAAGCTCCACCACAGTTGTTAGAGCAACCCCATTTTTGGGCCAAACCAAGAATGCTAACCCTCTTAGAGATGTTGTTCCCATGGGCTCTGCCAAATTCACCATGGTATATTATCTCATCCCTGCCCATTGCCCCCTTCCCTTGTTTTAATTTTTATTAGAGTTTAACTTCTATATGCTATCGATGCAAAATATAGTTACATTGTCATGTTATTTATACAGTAATTACATGTAAATGTAAATTTCTATGTTGAACATTGTAAGAAGAAACCTAGTTAAAATGGTAACTAATATGCTATTACATGATAAAATTCATGCTACATATTATATCTAATTCTATATAGTATGACTTAAGTTCTTTTTATTTGGAGAGAAACCACCTAGTTCAAATATTGCAGTTCTATGTGAGGTCTAATGACGACAAGTAGAATACTTACAAAATGTGGAGAAAGAAAATATGCCTCTTTTTCTATTATCCAGAGAGAAATGTGACCTAAGATTAGATGAGAAAACTTAGATATACATATCCCTGGGTTGTAAAACATACCTAAGGATAGATAATAATACAAGAGAATCTACATCCAAAAAGGAGCAAGATAAAAGCACCTAGATTTTTCTCTTAACGTTATTGCACACAAAGCTATCTTGGATTCTGTTTGAGTACACTGAAAGAATGTCTTCTTGTTCTTTTTGTTTTGATATTCTTAGGGTAATGACTTATGGTATGGACCCGACCGTGTCAAGTACTTGGGACCCTTTTCAGCTCAAACTCCTTCGTACTTGACTGGTGAATTCCCTGGTGATTACGGATGGGACACTGCTGGTTTATCCGCTGATCCTGAGGCTTTTGCCAAGAACAGAGCTCTTGAGGTATATTACTAGTATTATTTCCTTTTCAACGTTGTAGCTAGTGGCAAATTCAAATGCGTGTTCGCAAATTTCGTAGAACTGTGATTTTTGTGATCGACCAAAGATTTATATATATATATATATGCGTGTGTGAAAGTAAGTATAGACAAAGTTAGATATATATTTCAGAACCTACTCTGCAAATCGGAACCTAGTATTGAGTACACCTTCAACGAGGTGGCGGATCCGCCACTACTTCCTTGGAAAATATTACTAAATATACATTTAAACAATATGCAAAAAAGATAAATTATGATGTCATAACAATGATTTATTTATCTGTTCACTATTAATGTCGACACCACTTGCAAAAATTCTTCTTAGGTCATTGTCAAAACCGTAGTGTTTAAATTCTAAATTCACCACTGGCCATAGTCCATTTTTTCAGTTTTTGCTGATTAAAATTGAAAAATGCAGGTTATCCATGGTAGATGGGCAATGCTTGGAGCACTAGGTTGCATCACCCCAGAAGTTCTTGAAAAATGGGTGAAAGTGGACTTCAAAGAACCAGTATGGTTCAAAGCAGGAGCTCAAATCTTCAGCGAAGGGGGACTTGACTACTTAGGCAACCCTAACCTTGTGCATGCTCAGAGTATTCTAGCTGTGCTAGGTTTTCAAGTTGTGCTCATGGGACTTGTTGAAGGTTTTAGAATTAATGGACTTCCTGGAGTCGGAGAAGGCAACAACTTATACCCTGGTGGTCAATATTTTGACCCACTTGGCCTAGCTGATGACCCGACAACTTTTGCCGAGCTCAAGGTGAAGGAGATCAAGAACGGAAGATTGGCTATGTTCTCCATGTTCGGATTCTTTGTTCAAGCTATTGTCACCGGAAAAGGCCCTCTTGAGAACCTATTGGATCACCTTGACAACCCTGTTGCTAACAATGCTTGGGTTTATGCTACAAAGTTTGTTCCTGGAGCTTAAGATGATTATGTCTTATGTTTCAATTCTAGTGTTTTGTGTAACTGTATCTTCAGAAAATGCAAATATGTTGTAGATGAAATTATTTTTAGTTTAATTGTTATACATTAATGGTCGAATAGTTTTTCACACTATCAGCTTATTTAAAAGTTAAATTACATGTTATAATTGATTATGTTAAATTAATAGTGTAAAAGCAGAAAACTACGGAGCCCTGAAATTTCCTCAAAATTTCTAGAAGATAGTAAAATCTTGTAAACTATCCCTCTTCTTTTAACAAATGCCTCCTTTTTTAGTAAGGATGTCAGCCACAGAAATGACTGAGACATTCCCCATCATAGAGAAAGTAGGACAAGTTGCCTAGGCATCTCCCACCTTTACCCCATTTTGGGGATAACTTACTCCAACCATTCCCCCAAATTTTTTTTTTATATTCTTCTCTCTCTTCTATATTATATTATTATCTTTCATTTCAATTTTATTTTTTAATTTGCATTAAACAAATTCCATCTTTTATTTTCATTAATTTGAGATGATTATATATTTTTTGTACAATTATAACTTATAATAAAATTAACTTATAATTTCACATAAAAATAATAAATGCACGAAAATTAATTTATCAAAATTATACGCCAAAATTAAGATGTAAAATTAATATTATAAAGATATTACATAAATATAATTAGGTATATATAAAGAAATAAATTAAAAGATTAAATAATAATAAAAAATACATGAATAGTAATGGGGGAGATGAATAGTGCACCCCCATATTTGAGGTAACACTATTCATCCTCCATTTGGGGACAAAAATAGGGAGGGTTGGAGCTTCGTTACCCCAAAAATTGCCCCCATTATGGGGAAATGGGGTAAAGTTGGAGATGACATAAGGGCATCTCCAACCTTTACCCCATTTTTGGTCCCCAAAATGAGGATTTTCCCATTTTGGGGACAACTTACTCCAACCATTCCCTCATTTTTTTCCCCAAACTTTTTTATATTCTTCTCTCTGTTCTATATTATATTATTATCTTTCATTTCAATTTTATTTTTTAATTTCCATTAAACAAATTCCATCTTTTATTTTTATTAATTTGTAATTTCCAAAATTAAAACAATTCCATAAAATTTTAAATAATATAATTTGTAAGCAATTATTATAGATTAACTAATAATTCAAATAAAAGTGAATCATTGCGATACAAGATTAATTAAATACATATTACATAACGATAAAATTTATTCGAAATACTAGATAAATATTCAACTTCAACCTCTAGTATTCTCTCATAAATAATCTATTAATGCATTACGAAGTGCAAAATGAGCATCTTTGTCCTTAATTCTTCTATGTCGAAATAAAAATTCTTGAAATCGTTGATTTTCATCTACTGCCATTTCTACATAAAAATAATAAATGCACGAAAATTAATTTATTAAAATTATACACCAAAGTTAAGATATAATATTAATATTATAAAGACATTACATAAACATAATTAGGTATATAAAGAGATAAATTAAAAGAATAAATAAAAAAAAATAATAAAAAAAATAATGAATAGTAATGGGGGATATGAATAGTGTACCACATATTTGAGGGAACACTATTCATCCCTTATTTTGGGGACAAAAATGGGGGAGGGTTGGAGCTAAATTTCCCCAAATATTTTCTTCATTATAGGGGATGGGGCAAGGTTGGAGATGGCCTAAGACTTCATCTTCTTTCCAAGCTAAAGAATTGATTCCTTTACTTCTTGTGACAACCCCTATCTGGCCTTGAACCCAGTGCACAACATTGAGTTCTATTAGAATGTAGTTAAAGCGCTAGCTATCAAATAAATAACTACGACTTTAGAATGCAAGTCAAGCTCACGATAAAATAATTTAAATCTGTTAATTTACCGTGTTATAAAATCTCCAAATATGACCAAGTAGCATCACTATTAGATGCTATGCTTCTTCTTTTTTACTTTTATTTTCCCCTGCAAATAACATTTTAGGAGTGCACTGAATCACACAAATACAATAGGCCAATTTGGAGCAAATACTGCGTATAGATAAAAACTAGGGTACCACAAAAACAGTCAAGTGACATGACCGCTCTTATATAAGTTTGTGCTCTTGAATGAACCTCTTTATTTAGTATTTGTTCCTCTAGCACCTCGCCCCGCGTATATAATGTAAATTATATCAATTTATCTCTTTCAGATTTGTTAGTTTGTTCAAATTTTTGTCACTCATTCAACTCTCTCTCTCATTCTTACAGAAAGAAGAATAATTGCGACAAGTTGATGACAATAATTTTCATTTTGCACCTTCTTGTTTGGTTTGTTTTCTAATGTTTGATTAATAGGTCTTTCCTGTTTAATACTTTCCCTTCATGATTTAATATAAGTAATAAACTATATGCTTTTTTGTTAACTCAATTAGCATATATTCGTGCTTATTTACGGATGATTTATATTTTATACTCCTATTACTTTATTATATAAATAAGGGTATATTACTATTTAACTTATTTGTTTAATTTCACTTTTTACTCTATGACTAAAATTTATTTATTTTTTTGTTATGCATAATTACTTGACGTGTTAATGGTTATTAGCGTCACGTTGAGTTTTCTCTCCATTGTTAAATTCGCGTGAAAAACGCAAAAAATATAATCTATCATTAAAAATAAGGTAGAATTGATGAGAAAATAACCAAGCTGTCCCTTATGTTTGCGAATAAATTTAAAGTAATCCTTTAAATATATTCTATACAGTTTTTGTTTTTAGGTCTCTATGGAATATTTAACAAACTTTGTTTGTTAGACTTGGCGATAATTATGAAAATAACTAGAAACATAAAAAAAGTTACGTCAAATTCTAAAAATTACTACACCAAAAATTGCACTAGACATAAAAAATAGCACCTCAAGAAACTACATCATGCACTAAAATTAGACAAAAATTGCACCTCAAAATGTGAGTTGCTATTAAATTCTTTTTATAGTTCCCAACTTCCCATTATATTTACTAGTCTTACAATACGCACGTTGCGCGTGTACCCTATCTAAATAAATAATATTTTTTAAATAATTATGCAAATATTTTATTAAAATTATGTTTGAGTTATCATAAATAAAAGTGTAAGTTTGTGAAATTGAGAAATATTAATTCTGCGTACCTAACTGAATAAAGGGAAGAAATTGCTATATAAAAATTATCAATCATCGTCATATTAAAAGTATAAGCCAATATACAAATACGGAAAATGTTTAAAAGAAATCAAGCGATCATCATTTATAAAAATAATATTTGTTCAAATATTTTGTTGTTGTTGTTGTTGATGATGTTGTTGTTGGTGGTGGTGGTGGTGGGGTTGTAATTCCTAGTTTTTTATTTCTTAAATCTTATATTTTCTATCATGAAGTTTTATCTCTAGATTACCCTTCAATAGTTTTTCAATTTTAGTGAACATGTTCATATGATAAATATAGAAAATTATTTAAATCTTATATTTTCTATCAAGAAGTTTTATCTCTAGATTACCCATCAATAATTTTTCAATTTTAGTGAACATGTTCATATGATAAATATGGAAAATTATTTTTTCATAAAATATATTTCTAAATATATCTAATTGAGTGGATAAAAGATTAAATTTTTGTATATATGTAAATTTATAGGCTTTCAATATTATTTATTTAGCCTCCTTTCTATCTCTTTATTTTAAAAAATGGGTCAAAATTGTAATCCATAGACGCGTTCTTTGTATCCACGCAAGATAATATATTATTTTTTCATTGATTTCCATTGACCTAACACATGATATTTAAATAACTTTATTTAACTTCAAAATATGTGTGGAAAAAAGGGACTCATGAATCGAAAAGGACTCAAATTTGGGCGAAGGTTATAATGTAATTCTCATGTGTTATTATCCTTCTTTTATAAATTTATTATATTACATAGTTCAAATAAGAAAAAGATTTATGATACAAAAGTTAGTTAATTTTGAATTCCTATATATTCGAAAAATAATGAATTGTTCTTTCCTAAATATTAGGAGATTAATTAAATGACTATTTTGTCTAGTGTGAATGTAATTTTTCAAAGGGCAAAAAAGGCGAACGACATTTCGATAAAGCTTTCGTGCTTTTAATATAGTATAGATAGATATAGATATAGACATAGATATAGATATAAATATAGATTAACAGTTAAAATTTTTGCGACAAAAAAGAATTGCTCACTTTGGCAAAACTTAAGGACCAAAACTTCCCAAGGGTATGTTTAAGGGACTATTTTAAACTTACCCCAAACATAAGGGACCATTTTTGTCATACTCTCGTGGAATTGATCAATCCAATATATTTTGCTCCCAAAATAAGGGGTATGTATGAGATAATAACACTTCTAAAGGGGTCACTGTGACATTCTCTTTAAACTTTGAGCTTTTTCTTGCAAGTCCAAATCTCCCGGGAATCTCTGCTTTATAAGCAGAGGTATTGTCAATTGTGGATTCTAGATACCGTCCCTAGTAAGTAATCTGGAAACCTAGGTTTGGCGATCGGCAGTTAGAGACCGATAGTGAGTTTCGTACTCTTTTTGTGTCCACAAGAAATTCTGCCGAAGAGGTCTTTGAATCCATTGTTTTCTCGTGGATTGCTGCAGTTTAGTTTCGTACAGGTATATAAACTTGTTTTCTGATATTCTATTTTGTTTTATCTTTTCTAGTTCTTTTACTACTAGTAGAGGCTTTGATTTCAGGTATCTGATACATCTATTTATGACTTAGGAGACTGAGTTTAATAAATTAATCAATTGATTTAGGAAATTTTGGCGAAAACGAGAAAAAAAGACTTTCGAATGCATGACCACTTAAAGGTTAAGAAATTAATGCCATTGTTTTGAAGGTTATATTCAATTTTAATGGTACCTCTGACTATGTTTGTGTATTTAATTATTACCTTTTAGTCATGCATTTGTACTACCTACCTTTCTCTAGCTTTTATTTCTTATGTTGTATATAATAGAAGAATAAAGAGAAAAGGTTTTAGCTTTCAAGTTTCTGAAGAGTGATAGAGCATATACTTAGGGACACTACAAGAGTGATAGAGAACCCGTTCGGATTTATGCTTGGTTGTTCCCCTACAGAGGTTATATTTTTGCTAAGGAGATTGATGTAAGTTTATCATGAGAGGAAGAAAGACCTACACATAGTAATCATTGACCTAGAGAAAGCATATGATGGAGTACCTAGAAAGGTCCTTTGGTGGGTGTTGGAGAAGAAAGGAACTTATATTAAATTTGTAAATGCCATAAAGGACATGTATAAAGGAGTCTTCACTAGTTTGAGCATAATAGTAGGAGATATAAAGGAGTTTCACATAACCGTGGATTTACACTAGACACTAGGGGTCTCCATTGAGGCCTTACTTATTTACCCTTGTTATGGATGAGCTAACCCAACACAGTACGAGACGAGGTGTCATTGTGTATGATATTTGTTGACATATAGTGCTAAATTGACAATACCAGTAAAAGTGTCAACCAAAAGCTTGAATTATGGAGAAGCACTATAGAGAGTAAAGGGTTTCTAATAAGCAAAGGTAAGAGTAAATATATGCACTACAAATATAGTCAACATAAGAATAGCAAAGTCGAGGTCAGATTAGACGGGTTTGCGGTTCCTAAATACAAACATTTAGATATTTAGGCTCGTTGTTTTAAGTGAATAAAATGATAGATGAAGATGTTTTACATAGATCAAAATCGAATGGTTGAAATGGAGAAGTTCTACTAGCGTGTTATGTGATAAGATGATGCTTGTCAGAAAAGGAAAGATAAGTTCTGTAAAATAGTGTAAGACTAACAATATTATATGAGAGTGAATCTTGGCCGTTAAAGTCTAGCACATCCACAAATTGAGTGTCACAGAGATGTGAATGCGAAGATGGATATATGATTATGTGAGACTAGCCAATAGTAGAAATGACCATATTCGCGAGAAGGTTTAAGTAGCACACATCAAGGATAAAACAAGAAAAGGTCGCCTGAGATGGTTTGATCATGTTTTGCATCGACTGCTAAATGCACTGGTCCATAGATGGAAATCATGGTGAGTGTGAAGGTGATAAAAAGGACCGAGATAGACCTGAATTACTTGGAAGTAAGTTGTCTCGAATGACCTACAATCTCTTGAAATCCATGCTGATTTAGCAAAATGTAGTGCACGAAGAAAAGATCTATATAGACGATACCTATTCGTTAAGAAAAAGTTCTAGTAATGTTAGCACTTTTACTTTACGTCCTATATTCCGATCTCAACTCGTTTAGAACTGATGCGTAGTAGTTGTTTTCTTAAAATTATAGCTAGTTGATGTGTAATTTCAAAACCTCAGTAGCATGGTTTGGTAAAGTGCATTTACTGTCTCTGTTCTGTATATATATAGGCATCTTAAGCAGCATAGAGGGGTGAAACTTTGCCGCCTTCAATATTCTCTTTTGAGGTTCTGATTTATCCTTGCTTAATCTGTCTTTGTATCTGTAGGTGGTTCAATGGATCATTTCTATCAAGTTAATCACAACATTGCCCTAAATCACCCCGAAGGTGGCCTCCCTAGCACCCAGTCTTCTAAAAATTCACTGAAGCACATGGGGTCTGTAGAGAAAACGGAAGCAGTTCATGAAGAAATGAAGAGAATGAGCAGACTTCCACCTAGCAGTGCATATGCCACTCATCGAATGCGTGTCCTAAACAAAATCCTGCAACTTCTTTCTATTCAGGTACATGGTGCATACATCCAATTCCCCCCCCCCCCCCAATAAATTGTGGGGTTGGGGGGGCATATGCATGTGTAGGATATATGGTCACTGAGATCTCTTTCTCTCATTTTATAGTAATCATACTGTTGTACACTATTGGAGAAGGAGACTTGTTTAAACTTCTTATTCGAGCACATCTCATGTCTTGCTTGATGTTCCTTTCTGCAATGCTACACTGTCCAGCCTATTGTCATTTATCTGGAGTGTCTCAAGCATTTGATATGTGGTCTTCAGCATGGCTTATTAGTGACTTCTACTGCTATTTTATAGATTTATTCAACAGAAAATACTTAGAGGGCTGAGACTTCGTGTATGGGGAAAATGCCTTGCGATTTACTTTCGCAATGTGCTCCATGCATAAGTATCACCTAAAGTTGTCGGATTCTTGGCATTTGGATCTTCTTATAATTTTGGGTGAATTCAAGGCAGTAGAAAGAGATATTTCCTGAATGAATTCTGCTCTATATCAATTGATTACCATTAAAAATTGCTAACTCGATTTGTGTACTAAAAAAAACAGTATGAATTTGCTACCATCGCAGATTAATAGTGGTTCATGCACGAAGGAAAAGTAAATTTTCCTGAACAAGTATGGATTTTGCCTCATATAATAGAGATTGTTTCTTGCTAGTTTTAGGAATCCTCTTGATCCTTTAAAACAGATTGGCCTATTTGCGTTCTCCTCTTCCTTTAACATACTCAGTTAAAGAATATCACCCTTTCAGCTCCTATCAGAGAAGAATTGGTTTGATTGAATTCATACCAGACCCAATATGTATATCTGCTTGTGGCTGTTGTTCCCTTTTGCCCACGTGAAAATTTTGGCATATTGTCTGATCAGTGGGTATACAATGCTAGCGCTATTTGTTTATAGGGTAATTGTTGGAGAAACCGGTATAGAATTGCTCTGATGTTTTCTGGTCTTTCATGCGTTGTTTCACAATCATTATTTGTACAGGAGCAATTTTATTTTTAGAAGGAAGTAAACATGTATCTCTACAGTCACTTGACTCCTTGCTAGTGGACGTTCTATCTTATAAGTGTATCATAGATTTCTTATGGCTTTATGTTTTTTTTAAACATAGGGGGTTTTCATGTTTTTATTGTCTCTCATTTTATGCAGAGAACCACTTCACAGGATGAGGAGTTGGAATTGCTATTTTCTGGGCTCTCTCTAGGATGATAAGAAGCAAACTTCATATTCCAGCGGTTAGTTTATCAGATTATTCAGTGGTTCAATTATGTTGCTTCCTTCATCTTAGGATTTGATCGCTTCTTTGGTCTCTTTTCTATGTATCTTTCTATTTTCTTTTTGAAACATTTAGCACATTAACAGTAGATGTTGTTATTGTTGCTAAATGAATTATACTTGTTACATAATAAGTCTGTAATTAGACTTGTTATCTCAATTATCAAGTGCATAATCTAGCAAGTCAAATTCCGGCAGTTGATTTTACCTTGAACTTTTACCTGGAACCAAAGCTGAAAGTACCAGGGCACAATCACTACTCTATTGCTAAGTTTGTTTATTGAGCTCCTTAGCTTGTCCGAATCAGCAAAATAATTGAAAGATTGAGCTCCTTATCTAGTTTATTGCTGATTGCATTATTGGCTGTTTCTATTAGTAAAAAGTGCTTCATATACCCTTTCACAGGAAAAATATTGTATCATCTGTAGTATGCTTACATCTTTTCTTGAAAGTTCAGAAGTATAAAATATAAATAACTGTTTTTTCATTGAAGATGATTCCCCACTATAAACAGGAAGGAGAGGAAATAATTCTTTCCGATTAAATGCTCAAGCTTGATTACTTCCCTCCCTTAGTGTGTCACGCTATGCTGGAAAACTAAGTTGCTCGGACACGGGTGCGGGTGTCAGACACGGGTTCGGATCTAGAGGTCGGATCCTTCGAGATGTAAATTTTAAGATTCGGAGATACGGATCCTAGTACGGATACGGGTGCGGGATCCGGCTAAAAATAATTCAAAAAAATAAAAATATAGAAATATCTCTAAATTATGAGAAATTTTGTGGAATACTCATGTATAGCTTGTAAAGTGTAGATTTCTTTTTTTATTTTCAAGTTATAGATAAGTGAAGGATTGATTTCCTAGATAAGGTATGCTATTTTGTTCAAATTTACTCTTATTTTGGTTCTGATTTCAGGAATCAAATTGTATCTCGTCTCGAATTTTTCTGTCCGTCGTGGTCAAAGTACCCAAAATTGTTTCACCGAATCCCGTGCGGATCCCATACCTACACCCATACTAGTGTCGTGTCGACACGGGTGCGGCACCTAAGCTGCTGTGTCAGAGCAACTTAGCTGGAAATGCATTGTTGCTACCTCCCTCTTTCTGGTCCTTCCCATCTCTCTTTCTAGTCAAATAACCTTGAGAAAGATGCAGCTGGCTAAGAGAGCCAGCCTGAATTCATGAAGTCCATTTTATGTTCTAAAACGACTTTGAAAAAAACTACGTGAATGGGTCGCCTTTCTCTCTTGCTTCTTCTTTTCTTCTTTCATGTTTTTGATTGGACAGATTATTTATATGTACTCTTTGTCTATGATTTGCTATCATTGTTGTTAAAAGGAAATCAAGATGGAAAACATTTTGGTTTTACGGTTAATGATGGGTAACTAGCCTCTCTGCCCCTCGGGGTAGGTTTAAGGTCTGCGTACATATTACCCTCCCCAGACCCCACTTGTGGGATTATACTGGGCCGTTGTTGTTGTTGTTGATGATGGGTAACTAGCAAAATAATTTGCTTTTGCTTTTGTTTCCCCTTTCCTCACTATATTGCTTTCATATTTATCCAATTGACAAGACAATAGCAGGTTGTGATTCACTACAAAAATGGAAAAGTCTTATCTTATTGATGAGTTTCCTAGTTGTGTGAAAATTTGCAACTCTCGTCTAAGTTCTTTATTTTGTTTATAAGAACCTTTAGAAAGATTGACTTAGCTTGATTACCTTGCAACTATTATGAAGTTGAGGAGTGTTTGCCCTATGTTTATGATGAAACCAACGAAGGAGTTGACCAAGAACTAGAACTATATGTCACATATCTTTGCTATGTCTTTTAGGAGAATTCCAGGAAAAATGAAGATGTAGCACGTAAATTTAAAATATGATTTCTGAAATGAAGGAGTGTTGCAGAGTGTTACACAACAGGAACATACCTACCAAACTACCAAAATGAGCTGCAAGTTTTACAGAATGGTTGAGAGACAAAATATATTATATAGGAGCGTAAGTCCCAACATATCCACGGGAAAAGTGTTGTATAAATGTGGATTTTAAGGTGGGTTTACTGTCGTACAAAGTTAGACAAGATCAGGAATGATCACATACGACATGGGGTGAGGTATCATGTGGAGAATAAAATGAGACATTTGCTTGGGAATATTTATGCATTTTATATGCTGACCTTCCAATGCACTAGCATGTAGATGTAACACTGTGATGTTTGAAGGTGTTAAATTAGGACAAGTATACATAAAATCTCACTAGGAGCGAAGTCTTAGAAGGCCTACTTTTTCTTGGAATACATGCAAATTAAGTTATACATTAGACATATTTATATTTAGTTCTAGTATTTGATAACAATAGCACAACAAATAATTGCCTAAGATGTGATGGCCTTTTGGAGCAGTTGCTTCCTCTATGGCATCCACATATTCTGTCATCATCCAATAAGTCAAGTGCGTAACATGCATTTCTAAAAGTGGGATGGTCATAATTGTTGACTTCTTAAGGTCCTCATAACATGTTGGACCTTTAATGACATACAACAATAGTGTGAGATAATATAGCACGTCAGTTCCCAGCGAAACAAAGAAAAATCTTCCCGATAGAAAATGTAGAAGTTTTTCTCTTCTACATCTTTTCAGTTTTATTTCTAGAAAATTCTGCATAAGCTAATTCTTTTGTTTCAGGCAATGTCTTATTTGCCTCAAACCAACATAAAACTCTGATTCCTTTATGAATATGACAATATCATCAATTGCATTGTCATAAGAGAATATGACATTCTGTTCATCTGAAAGATAAAATGCTAATCATACCACAAGAAGTTTTCTATGGTGAATTTGGAAATCTAAATGTTCTCCAAACAACTTTACATGGTGATATATATCGACAATCATAATACATATTGATTTCAGCAACATTTGAATCCTGTTCACTTTGAGAAAAAACAGCGGTGACATAATCATATCCTTTATTAACATACTTAAATAGTACTTAATGAATCTTGATTGATTGCACCATTCCATATTAATATGAACATCATACTTTGATAATAAAAATCGGCTATGTGGCACCATATCCCTGCTATCCAAGTAAATACCATCTTTCTTAATATTTCTACCATTATTTTTTCTTTTATAAATAAGATATCCATCTTCATAAATTGTGGTTGACCTAACAAACTTTTGTGCAAAGTGCTTTGTACATCTATTATTCTGTATGCAGTGAGAAGATTTTCTAGTAGAACCACATGAGTCATGCATCATGAAATTTTGCACAATCTTATAATAATGAGGATCATCCAATTCATCTTGTATTTCTTCTAAAATTATTTATTCAATATCTGTAGTAGTAAGATATTTATTATGCTCATGAAGGAAAAACAAAATGTGAGCATGAGGCTGCCCTCGTTTTTGGAACCCAACCATATAAATCACTGCACCGAAAAGAATTTATTAGATAAATAAATAGTTGAATCTATATTTTAAAAACATTAGCTTATGTGAAATAAATAAAAAAATAATTATTATTTTAGAAAGTGAATTGTATACCTGCTTTTACTTTCCCAAAAGTAATTGTCTTGCAAGTCCTTTATTAAGCGATCTAGTTGTTTTTGAAAACCCTAAATAAAATGTCGGGATGATCCTAAAATTTAAGACCCTACTCTTTACAAATCTACTAATCATAAGTCACTTTGGGTTGCAAGTAAACGTGATGAAAAAAATCAGGGTACCGTCTGTTTGCATATTGCCATGGCATTTTGATAATTTTGAAGCATGTGTTGTGCACCTAATGTGAAGTTGGACAAGAGAATTATCATTTCCTTGAGAAGAAGGATTAATTTCTCTATGCAATATTGCATCTGCTAATTCTTTATACATGTGAGCTCTCAACTGTTTTTGATGAATCCTATTAACCTCAATCTAGAAGATTTGATCATTGTATATGCATCAACCAAGCCTTGCTGGAATAATCTTTCTGAGAACACTTCATCCTTTCTTTCTTAAAGGTTGTAAACAAAATATTCTCGCATGCTAACACATTGTCTTCCTTGAATTAATTCATTATCTTTGTTGAAGGAATTAATACCCTCTCTGTAGCCATTTTCACCATACGGAAAGTAAAGGATATTGCAGACCTAAATATGAAACATTCAATTCATTTATCTTTTAGGTTTCAATGATGATGTTTTTGTCATCTAGATAGTATAAATCCTCCTGCCACCAACAGAACCTCAAAAACCGTCGGTAAGTTGTATCTTCTTTTGTCAGTGCCCTTTTATCAATCTAAGTTGGAGAATGACGAACTATATATGAAATGTGGATATTCTTTTCATAAGACAAAATCGATGTTTCCTCTAGCCCGATTCAAACAACATAAATGCTACATCTAGAAAAAATTAAATGAGATATTGTAGTCAAATAATTTAATTTCTAGCATGTAATTTTTTATATGAACCAAAAGTAATTTCTAGCTGCATTTTGGCTTATGTCGTCTGGAATCATGACTATGGTCTGAAGTGACTTAATTCCTTGTATTATTGTTGCTACATCTAGAAGAAATTAAATGAGATACTGTAGTAAAATGAAAAATAAAATCATGAAACTAATATCATTGTCTTTTGATTTAAAATCTTATTTACACATTATTATTCAGGAATGTAAGATACTATCCTCACAACATGATTTTATTTTTCATTTTCTGCACAAACTTTGGGGTGGATCCCTCAGGTGGCGATAAACTTTCAATTTGAGGATAATTCTTCCTAGACAATTTGATCGTTCTTGGTCACCTTGATTGATAGAGACATCCCTATTGATGTAAATGAGAACATAGAATTATAACTTCTAATATCCTCTTGAAAATGGTTACTTTTAGGACATCCGTAAAACTATATATAAATGCGAATATTCTTTTAATAAGTTTTAAGATATGTTTGCTCTAGCCCGATCCAAACAACCACACAAATTGTTGCATTGACGAGACTTTAAATGAGGTAATTCAGTCAAATCGATAACTTAATAGTTAGCAATTAGTTTTTGTTTTGAAATAGAACTAACTTTTAGTTGTATTTTTTGTTTTTGTGTTTTGGAATCATGATTATAATCTGAAATGACTTAATTCCTTGTGTTATTGTATTGAGTGTTGATAGTAGAAAAGTTATTGGAAAATTCTGAAATATCTGAGAACTACTTATTTGAACTTTTATGCTGCTATATTATATAAATAATGATAAGAAGGAATTTGTGAATGTTTTATGTAAGTTAAGTGAATGAATCAAAAATTTAATAGTCAATTTAAAACAATAATACAAGGAATTAAGTCACTTCAGACCATAGTCATGATTCCAGACGACATAAACCAAAATACAAATAGAAATTACTTTTGGTTCATATAAAAAATTACTTGCTAGAAATTAAATTATTTGACTACAGTATCTCATTTAATTTCTTCTAGATGTAGCAACAATAATACAAGGAATTAAGTCACTTCAGACCATAGTCATGATTCCAGACGACATAAACCAAAATACAGCTAGAAATTACTTTTGGTTCATATAAAAAATTACTTGCTAGAAATTAAATTATTTGACTACAATATCTCATTTAATTTCTTCTAGATGTAGCATTTATGTTGTTTGGATCGAGCTAGAGGAAACATCGATTTTGTCTTATGAAATGAATATCCACATTTCATATATAGTTAGTCATTCTCCAACTTTTATTTTATGTTGGTCCCAAAATTGACCATTTTCGAGAGAGTATTAAGAGTTACTATTCTATATTTTCATTGACATCAATGCGGGAAAAAGTTGATGTTTCTGTTATCAAACATGGGGACCAAAAACACTCAAGATGTCTAGGTAGAAGTATCATTAAATTGGAAGTTTATTGCCCCTGAGGGATCCCCCTGAGTTTGCATGATTATATACTCCCTCCGTTTCAATTTATGTGAACCCATTTGACTGGGCACGAAGTTTAAGAAAAGAGAGAAGACTTTTGAACTTGTGGTGTAAAATGAAGCACATATTTTGTGTGGTTATAAATCATTGCATAAAGGTAAATTGTTTCCAAATAGGGAAAGAGGTCATTCTTTTTGGCACGAACTAAAAAGGAAATAGGTTCACATAAATTGAAACGGAGGGAGTATTTACGATATTGAAAATGAAATGGAAAATAGAATTCATGCTATGAAGTTAGTATTTTATCATTCTCGAATAATAAGTTTGCAAAGGATAAGTGAATTGAATGGTGCCTATTTAAGTCCTCAATATCTTTACTTTTTCTATATGGTGAAGATTGCTATAGAGGACATTCCTTTTGAGGGAGATGACGGATCAATTCGAGAAAAACAACGTGTTAACATGCAAGAATAATTTGCTTACGGAATTTAAAAAAGGGAGGATGAACTTCCAATGATTTTGTTTTCCCGATGATTATTTTAGCAATTCTTGGTTTATGCATATACAATTATTGAATCTTCTCAACTGAGGTATATTAGGATTTATCAAAAACAGTTGAGAGGTCACATGTTTAAAGGTTAGCTGAGTAGTTTTACATGGAAAGTTAATCTTTTTTCCCAAGAATAGTTTTACCACCCAGCTTCACAGGGGTGCATGAAACATGTTTAAAAAATATCAAGATTCTTTGGCAATATGCAAATGTGTTGGATTCCCTAATCCTTTCATCATGCTTACTTGCAACCTAAAGTGGCATGAGACTCGTAGATTTGTAAAGGGCCTCATATCTTACTTTTTCTTCATGAGCATAATAAATATCAATTGTTGCAGATATTGGTTGAATAATTACGAAAGAAATATTAGATGAATTACATGATCCTTATTATTATAAAGTTGTATAAAATTTCACGATGCATGACCCATGTTGTCATGTTAGAAATCTTCTCTTTGATTGCATAATGAGAGATTTACAAAACACTTTCAAATAAGTTTATTGAGTCCACTACAATTGATAAAGATGAGTATTTTGTTTATAAAAGAAGACGGATAATGGTAAAACTATAAGAAAGATGGTATTGACTTGAATAACAACATATATGTGGTGTCGTAGGGTCGGTTTAGATTATTAAAGTATGATGCTCATATTAATGTGGAATGATGCAATCAATCAAAGATCTATTAAGTACTTCTTTACGAATGTTAATAAATGATATGATCGTGTCACTGCTACTTTTTTCTCAAATACATGAGAAAATTCATCAAATGCTAATGAAATGTGTATTATAATCATTGATATATATATATAATCACTATGTGAAGCTATTTAAAAAATATTTGTCTTTCCAATTCACCATAGAGAACCTCCTATCGCGGACTAGCATTTCATCTTCCTAATGAACAACATGTCATATTTTCGGTTCTCCGATAATGTTACCAATAGACAGTGTAAAGGAATCAATATTTTAAGCTGGTTTGAGCAAATAAAACATTGTCTGAAACAAGAGAATTAACTTATGTAGAATTTTCTCTTAAGTTTGTGTGGAAACAAAAATTGAAACGATGAGAGGACTTCTGTATTTTTTGTTGGGAGGCTTTTCTTTATTTCGCTCGGGACTAGCGAGCTAATATCATCTCAAATTATTGTTAAAATATCATTAGGTCCAATATGCTTTGGATCTTAAAAAGTATCAACAATTATAACAATCTAACTTTTAGAGATGCATATGCACTTGGCCTACTGGATGATGACAAAAAATATGTGGATGCCCTAAAGGATGAAAGTAATTGGGGAATGCCATCATATCTTAAGCAATTATTTGCTATTTGCTAGGCATATTTACATTAAGTCTCGTGTTTGACATGAGTCCTTTTAGTTTGTTAAAAGATTGTACAATGGCAAGATAGGTTTGGCATGTTGATAACTCGTGGATTTAGAGTAGCTCTAACATGGTAGACAATTATCGTGTTGTAAAATGAAACAGTTCCAAGTATAGGAACGGATTTAGAAGATTTGTATAACCTATATCGACTAGTTTGGGATTGATGTCTTTATTGTTTATTAGGTTTCTTCCTTTATTTTATTGTTTACCGGCCCTACGAATTTATGCTAATCCTTGCCAATTTCATTTATTTAGTGTCAATCATTATTTCCTAATTATGGCTATATTGCTCTGCATTATAATCCTTAACCCTTATGGATAGCTTAGTGTGATGACCCGCCATGTCATCATGCCACATAGGCGCCATTTGGCATATATTAATGCTATGTGGAAGATTACATAGGATGAAGGTTAGCATTTGTGAGAAGATTTTAGGGAACGGACATTTTCTTAGGAAGATCCTAGATCCCTATAGATTTGCTAGGAAAGTCCTTAGAATTTTCTAGGTTTGGAGAGAGTTCTAGAGAAAGCCCTTATCTTGTAAATACTAAGAACTTGTGTAACAATTAATATTTACACACTAGCCCCTAGGAGACTAGTATATAAAGGGGGCCATTCATTTGTAATTCACCAAGCAAACAATTTAAGTTCTCTCTAATACAAAGCTTCCTTTAGCAATTCTCTTGTGTTCTTTCTAGCATTCCCTTAGCGATCTTGAGTGTAGTAAGGCTGACTTGGCATAACAAGAACGTGAGCAAGTTGTTCAAGATCGTGAGCGAGCTGTCAAGTGCTACACGCGTACTTAGTTAATTACTAAGGACGTGACAACGTGGTATCAGAGCCAGGTTGCAACTAAGGGAATGGCGAACGGCGGAGAAATTAATGTTGCCAACACCCAAGCCAACGTCATCTAGGATGCTGCTGGCAAGAGCGGCCGTAGCAAAAAGAGGAATGCCACCATCAAGAGCCAGGAGGTGCCAACCGAGGTTGTGTCAAACGAAGGGCTTACATCCCAAGAACCATCTGCCACCGAGGCGAGCGAAGATAAAGTGGAGGTCCTGCCTGAGGACGTCTCGCTCGACAAAGAGTGGGTGATGAAGATGAACGCGGGGATGGACGCCGTGGAGATCTTTGGCCAACGCTTGGGGAAGATGGAAGGCACCCTTAGCATTCTTGAGGGGCACACTCTTGAAGAGATTGAGAGTATCCGAAATGACTTGAAGTGACATACACAGATCGAGATGGAACTAAGGCAAACCATCACTGCCTTAGAGTGCAGACTCATGGAGGCTTTGAGTACTATCGATGCTATGAAGGAAAAGATAGAGTCACTTGAGGAGCATGTCAATGCTGGCGTGACTGAAGCAGCTAGCAATTTTGTAGTTTTTCCATGAAGAATTAATTTGTTAACGAATGAATGAGGCATGAAAACCTGAGAAGCTCAAATTCTTGGAATTTTTTGTTTGGATTTGTGGCCTTAGAAAATGATGTGATGATCATGGGTTCCATACCTTATTAGATGTAATCTTTAGTTACGATATTTCAAAAATAATCTCATTGGTTTCCCTCGAATAATTTCATATGAAATGAGTTGCAAACACTCTTTAATATTCCAAAATGTCAAAGCATGACTTTTTTTAGGGAATCAGAGTTTTGACAGACAATTCTTTTTGCCTATTTTACCGGCCCTACGAATTTATGCTAATCCTTGTCAATTTCATTTATTTAGTGTCATCATTATTTCCCAGTTATGGCTATGTTGCTCTGCATTATAATCCTTAACCCTTATGGATAGCTTAGTGTTAGTCTTGCTATGCAAGTTTGGAGGAATGCCTAGGCAATAAAATGCAGCCAAGTCTGACCCCCAAACACTGGTTTTCTGGCATCAAATAAATGTGTATATTTGTTTAGTTCAGGAAGGCTAGTGAATTATTAAAGCTATGACTAGCCAGTATCCTACATGTTGAATATCAGCTTTCAGCTTGATAAGTAGGCAGGGACATATCTGTGATATCTTAATTTGGATAATGATCTGAATTCCCTCTGATTTCTTTTACTTTAGGGTCCAAATCCAAATAGATAGTGGCCCTGGCTTTTCATGATGAATTCATTTGATCACTTTTTAGCTAAAACATCCTTCGATTTACAGAAGTTTTTGGGTTTGTCTGATCAAACATTTCAGGTAACCTTTATTGGGTATTTGGTTCCGCAGCTTACTTGAGTGTGTGTTTCTTTTGCCTCTTCTGTTATATATTCTTCTTATAGGTGTGACTAGAATTGCTTCAATCTGTTGCAGGTGCATCTGTAATGCTGTGCTTAAACTTTTGGTTGGTCTGGAAGTTGAGCATTGAAGAGTGGTTGTGGTTTCAAATCTGATGGTCATCCGTTATCCTGCCTTTACATATATAGCCTCCAACGGTAAAAGGAAAAAAGGTTTTTGTTGGTTTGGCTTTAGGAGGTGTATATATGCAAAAAAGGTTTCTCAGGCCAGTATCATATATAGCTGTATCATATAAAGCTGTGTTGTTAATGCATTTTTCTACACATTGTTATTTGCTGTTATGTTTTGTTATCAAAGACATTGCCCCTACTGTAACTAGGCAATGTTTGTCTTGCATTCGTGAACCATTTGACTATGAGTCCTACTATATGATATAATAAATTCAATAAAAAGGCGTATCCTTTTAAAATTATATAAAGTCAGTTCCCTGTTTGGTTTGGTTTGGTTCGTAGATTATTACTCTGATGTAGTTTTTGTTTTTTATAGATGGATTCAAACTGAACCAAAAGCACCTGTGTGGATAGAGTAGCAATTAAATTTATGAAGTTTTGATGTATCGATAGGGAAATAGTTTTTTCCCCTTATTCGAACTGAACCACAAACACCTGTGGTCAGTATTAACATTATGTTCTACTACTGACCACAGGTAGAACAATTCTGCACGACGAAAATGGAAAAGTGATTTTTCTTTCCATTAAATTATACGTAGATCTTGTTTGCTTTGATATGTTGTCTTTTGAGTGACGGAAATTAGTTGTCAATCTAACTTCACTCTTACTTCCATGTATCATTGCTTCAACTAAGTTGGAGGCATCATTTTCGCACAAGATTACTCATACAAATTCATTTTTGTGCCAGGACAATTAACTCATTCCTTTTCTTTCCACTTTTCTCTACTATTGAAACTTCGATCGTTTAGCTGTTTTTTTTTTCAGCGAAGACCGTGGACAATGGAGGTTTTTTTCTTTCTTAGCGTGCAATGTGTAAGGTTAGTGTTAGAAAGCACTAAATGACAAGTCTCGTGGTTTACTAATTTAAAAGTCTATTACATTTGTGAAAATTTGTTATTCCCTCCGTCTTAAATTATTTGTCATGTTTTTCTTTTACATGTCCCTTAAAAAATATTAATTAGGAGGAGTTTTAGACTATTTCCCTTATTTATGTCTTAAGATACGATCTCTTTTCATTGAATATTTATTATCTTCATTTTCAAGAACAATTACTGTTAAGGGTAAAATAGGAAAAATATAATCTATTTTGTCTTGAACTTCTAAAATGACAAATAATTTGAGACAATTATTTTTAGAAATTATGACAGATAATTTGAAACGGAAGGAGTAGTTAAAAGATAGAAAAGTAGGAGTACAATTCTATTAATCAAACATCAAATGTGCTTGGTGCAATGCAATATCGAAAGTTACCAAAATAGTTCAGGTGTGCAGCTGTGCATGGCGTCAAGTTCAACGGTACCAAGAAACTAAATTAATGTGGTACTTTTCCAATTAAGGAACCTTTCAGTGCCAGATGATGAAGGGAAAATGGAATAAGGAAAATTGGTAGCTCTGTCCACCTAGTGTAGACAGACAGAATTTTTTTTTCTGCTTTACCATAATTTTTATTCAAAGAACATTAATCGCTAGGACACACTTGTAACCTTTTAATCCATATACAAATACGAATTGAAACAAGATGTGTTTTTTGGTTGGATGAATACAAATATTATTATTCTAATAAACAATACTCCCTCTGGTCCATAATAAATGACTTTTTGTCTTCGGCACACCTCTTAAGAAAATACTAAACTTCTAGAGAAATAAAGGCATTTTGACTAAATTACCCTTAATTAAAAATTACATATAACTTCACACATTTGGATATGTAAATAAGGACAAATTTTAAAAAAACAAAGTTAATTCCTTCTTGATTATATAAAAATACACTTATTATGGACCAAAATAAAAAGTCCAAAAAAGTTTATGAACAAATGGAGTACCAAGTAGCCTATAGCGGAGCTAAGTTGAGCGGGGGATCCCCTTATTGAAAAAAGAGGAGGGATTTGAGAACAATGTTCAAAATATCTAATTTCACAATGTCCTAAAATAGGACATGGATTATACGTATATTTACAACTTACACTACGTCACATATTAAAAATTCTTTATGGAAAAGGAAAAATATAAAGGAATTTCTTGATAATAGTACTGTATGATAGTATAGGAAAAGAGAGTGTTGTAAATATTGCTGGAGTTAAATAGCTTATTCACAGTAAAAAGTAACAGCAGTGTTTTATAGCGAAATTGGATTGTCAACTTACAAAAGAGGTCAAATGGTATTTATTACTCCCTGTTAGTCTGTTACAACTTATAAAAGGTTAAAAAACATAGATTGTGTAAAATTCTTTATGTCGTTAGCAATCATATTTAATTTATGAATTACTCAGACCAGAAACTATATGCAGAAATGTAATTGAATGTTGGGTAAAAGCAGTAGCAGAGATTTGGATACTTTCGTTTGTTTTGTTTCTTGAAACTCGTATTATTAGAAGCAGACTTTATAGATACCTCTATAACAGTACTACGAGTACAAATATGTTTGTAATTAGATTTAAATTACCACTATTTGTTTTTTTTCCCCCTGTCAAGCGATAATCCTCGCTTCACTTTGCTTCTTCGCTTTAAGCGACAAGCTATGATCTTAATAACACTGTGTGAGACGTCGTGGTGCTTGAAGGTATTAGAATGAGACGAGTTAGACCTAAAACTAAAACCACATAAATGGAAGTCTCAAAGACGTTGAACTAATCTGATCACGGTACACACTTTACCACGCAATACAAACCCTTAAACTGATAAAAAAATCTTACCCTACAGCTCCTGATTCCCAATCTGAATCACGATTTCTAAATAGAAATCACGTTGCAAAATGCATCAAAGTTCAAATTTTAGCTTAAGTAACAAAAGAAAAAACATAAATATCGTAATAGATGATCAAATCAATTCCACCAAAATTTCCAATTTCAACAAATAAATCACTAATTCAGTACAAACACAAGAAATTAATGGCCGGAATACAACAAAATACAAAAATACTGATAAAACAGTTCAAATAACAATGAAAAGTCCAACTCCACGAAGCCCTAACAGTACTAACTTAACATGCAATGAAAAAAGGAAGTAAAAATTAATCATATCATATCATGTGATTCAGAAAAGGAAGGAAATTTACCTGAATGAAATTGGGGAAGGAATGGAAAGAGAGAGAATATATATGATGAAGGTCGCGTGGCCGCTTATAACCAACTTTGATTTGAACTGTAAATTAACTTGGGTTTAAAATGCGGTTGTGCATTACGTGGCACGTTTTGAGTGGTTTCTTCGAATTTGAATCCGAGTCAAGACAGGCTTGCTTCTAAGAAACCCTTTTCTTCTTTTCGTGTTTGGAAAACGTTAGGGGCATGCCAACTCAACAATGGATTACTTCTTCAGTACAACAATATTTCGCTTGACTTTCCCAGTACACATGTACAACTCACACTGTGTCTATGGAGCCTCTAAAATATATACAAAAGAGTACTACAAAAGTGCCGGCAATAAAGCCCCGGCTATACCTCAAGTACAATACATAAGGGACAAAAGATGTATGACCCCGAAATGAAATGGGGCTCACCAAGACTGCTGAGAGGAGGATGTACTATTAACGTTGATCAACACTGCCTGCTATGGAACCACCTACATCCATTTAAGACACAACGATGTTGATACCCAATTTTTCCCAAAAATATTTTAAATTGCATATATACCTTCAAAATCATGCAATTGGTATTTTTTCATAATTTTCCTATATTTTTATTAATTTATCCAGCATTTTATTTCCCAATAAGTAATTACAAATTGCATCACAAATGATTTCAAAAGCATTTCTTGATTTAATTTATTACTTATGGTCATATTAAGACCAAATTATTCCATAATTAGCCAAATTGGAATCTTTTGGTTATAATTGCAATAACTTTACAATTATAGTCCAAACATATAATTTTGTACTATTATTTTACCAGAAATTAGTCATTTGTATTTTAAAACTAAATAATCATTTTAAACTATTTTCTATGCACGAGAAATTCATTTTTATAATTATTAGCTATTTTACAAATTATTTTAATTAATTTAAATTGGATATTTAACAAATAGCCCATCCTATTTCAATTTTAGCCTAATTAAACCAGCCCCAAACCTCAATTAAATCAGCCCAATACCCCAAAGCCCAATTCCTGAATCTACCCGGCCCAGACCTGATTTAATCTTGGTCGTCGATCAATTTTGATCAACTGCCCAAATTCACTCTTTCCTAAATTAACCGAAGACCATACCCCCCAAACCCTCATTCTCTCATCACTCTCCGCCATCACACCTTCTTATTCTCTCTCAAGCTCTCTCTGCTAAACCATGGCTCCTACTCGCCGGCCATTGGCTCGCCAGTATTAATGGTGATTCTCTGCCACCCCTAGCTTCTATGGCTCCCCCATGCCTGGATTCTTTCCATCTCTGAGGTTCTCAAGGGACCAGTGGTTGTTCTCTTCCCCCCCCCAGGCCCGTGCTCACCGTTCTCAGGCCACTTTGGTCCGTCTGAGTAAGATCTTTGTATTTTCCGGCTGGATCTATGGCTTCTAAGCCAGAATATCTCTATCTCTAGGTTATCTCTCTCTGAAACCCTAATTTCATAACTTGACTCTTTAGAGTTGTAACAAATCGCAAAGTATTTTGAGTTATTTTACTGTTTTCCATGAGAATCTTTCCGATTTTTTTCAAAACGTCTCTTCATCTTCATAACTAGGGTTTCTTAACCCTCTTCAAAATGACTTTTTCTCTGATTTTAAGTGTTATTCTACAATCTTTACTGTGTTTAAATGATTTATTTAGGCTTTCCCTTTTACATGATTAACTATGTTAAGAACCCTAATGTTTTGGTTTTAATCCTGGGTTCTGAGACTGTCTTTGCTTATTTGCTCGTCTGAATTGTGCGTATGTTTGTTTCGCATGCATATGTTCTGAGTCTCTGTGATTTTCTACCCCCTATGCTCATTAGGGTTTCTGATTTTGCTTCTCCCGCCTATATTATGTTTACTTTGTTTATTGACAGAAATTTGTGGTAATTTCCTCTAATCAGTACTATTTCTAGTTGAATCCCTTATTTGCTGTGAATGATACCCTTTACTGATTTCCTATGGTAATATTCTTTATTGATTTCCGACCTTTAGTTTACTTCTTGCCTTATTACATGGCTGACTATACTGTTAATTGATTCTTATATTATTTCCTTAATTAGAACGAACCTAGCCCTAATTGTTTACTCTGTGCCTACTATGTTTAAATTATTTCCTTGTTTGTTATGCTTCAATTACACATTGATTTCTTTCCTTATTTGCTATATGTTCTTACCATTTGGATTGATTCCCTTAATTAAGGGAGTACTTGTACTGATTTTGCTCTACTTGGTTCTGAGTTTCATAATTACTATACAATTGAGATTCTTACCTTATTTTACCTAGTTTCAAACTACTATATATATGCTCTCTCATTAACAGTCAACACACGAACACATTAGTTCAAACTCTCTCACACTCAAAACTTTTCTGCTCTCTTTCTTTGGTTGCTTTCTATTATTCTGAGTTAGCCGGCTGCAAGCCAAGGTTAATTATTGTGCTCTTCTATTCTTTACTTTGTGTTTACTATCTCTTTATTGATATGTTCTGATTTCAATTCAAGTCCCAAAACCAATATGTTTTTTTACTGTTTTAGCTTATATGTTTCTAATTTGTTTCAATCTATGGTTCTGTTGTTCAACATGTAATTGACATGTTTACATTACTGCTTCATCTAGCGTGCTAGTCTAACCCTCTTAGGGCATTTCAGAACTTGTTCTACTCCCCTGGTAGTCTGTCTCAATGAGACTCTACCCTGTTTTGAATGCTTGTCTACTTGTTATCTAGTTTTGATATGCATTTACTTTGCAAACTAATCCGTCACTTTAAATGTCTGATTCTATGATTGGTTCTGAAATTCATACTGTGTTGGTACCACTAGCTATCCGCTAATCCCATAAACCCCCACAAGAACTGCTATGCTCCTGTATACTATGTGCTCTATGTGTCTCCAATTCCCATCATCCCTATGTGAAGGACTGTTATTTGAGTGTTGCTGAATCTGTCTTGGCTATATGTTTGATCTGCTGTTTGTTTGATTACACAACCTTTGTCAAAACTATTTTTACTGAACAAACTCTCATGTTTTATAAAACTATTTCAACTGACTCTTTTTTCAAATACTTCTTTCCTATTAATCCTTTTCAATACTATGTCAAGCACTCTCACTCTACTCCTAGGTTCTTAAGTTCTGCCGTTCCAGTGTGTGACTGCTTTGGGATTCCTGTGAGATCCCTTTGAACTCTGATGAACTGGAGCTGGCTCTTCCACACTGCACTTACTCAGTTCTGGGTGTGAGCACTGCCCGGGATCCTTAAGGTCCTTAGGGAATTCTGACACACCCAGACATGAAAAAGCTATGAAACACTTGGGAATTTGAGGTTATGAAATCTAGGCCTATTTCAGGCTCCCTATAGTGTAACTTCTTATTTTCCTTTATCTATTTATGTAATTTATTCAACTGGTTTGTAATAATTATTGTAAACGAATATTAGGGCTGGCTAGTGAAAAGGGAAGGGTAGCTATACATGTTAATCAAAGGGTAGAAAACATGCTTTAGGTTTATATTTTTTGTATGTGCATTAGAATTCATGTTTAGGACCAATACATGCAAAACATATCATGCATTAGATACCATGCTCCTAGGTTTCATGTATACTGTTTTTAGCATCTCATTTGGACATCCTTATTATCACTTAGAAATCCTATTTCTAAGATAAACGACAATATTAAAATAAACTGTTACTTATGCATATTTTGAAATCATGTTGTAACCTGCTGTGCATTTAGAAATCATGCTTTAGGGATTTTGCATATAAACCATTCTGAACCTTATATGTGCATATTAGATACCATGTTTAGGATATCGTTCATACTCGCTTAGTCATACCTAGTTAAACTACTGATGCATGAAAAAGGGATATAAAATAGTCTCACGTCTCATTATCCTATTTAAGTAAAATGGGTAATAATCCCTGTATTCTCAGATTTGCAACACCTAGAACAGCATGCTCTTAGGCAAAAGCAACTTCTAAACTTTTTTTTAGTTCTGGTGATTATTATGCATAATCCCACGCCTAGGCGAGCCTTAGGTAATCAACCTTTATAAACTGGAAAACTGTTTCTTTTGTGTTTACTGTTTAATAGCTAACAAGTTTAAAATCAGTAGGCAAACTGATTAGGACCTTACTGTCGAGTTTATAAAAACAAAGTTGCATATTTTTGTTCATTGACTTAGATATCCTGTTTAGGTCTTTTCTTTAATAAAAATGACTCTTGATTGTGTTTGAGACGTGCTGCTTATGTGCATTGCTTGTGGAGGTAAACCTGGGACTCTTAATTGCTTATTTCTGCATTTATCTATTAAGTCCTATGTGTTCTTTACTGTCGCCTAAAATTTTCTCCTTTTTAAACACCTTAGGGGTCGTCTAGAACTGCCCAGATTTAGAGGTCCTAAAATACCTCCAGGGCCACAAGGAAGGGACGGGTAGTGCACGCATAGGTCATTGTCAAGGTTGCTAGAACGCTTTAGGCTTTGACTAAGGGGATGGACTTGGGTAGAACGGGATATGACACGTGTAGCCCCTCATTGAGGAGTGTTTACCGGGCATTGCATGGGGTGATCCTGTAGGCTAACCAACCTAGAACCCCTCCTTTCCCAAATTCCTTTTGCTTAAAACTTTATTTTTACACAACTTGTTCAAATCCTTTATCTTATTATCTGACTCATACAATGTCCAACATGCTTTATTTGGAATTATTTGTTTCAACTGCTTATTTGTTAAAGGACTTATTCATAAGTATAAGTTCGGCCGGGACCCACCATTGTGGACCGAGAGGGGTGCCTAACACCTTCCCCTCAAGGTTATTTCGAGCGCTTACCCTAAATCTCTGGTAATACAAACCAATCCAAGAGTTAACTGCTCTGGATGCCCTAACGCACCATAATCCGTTAGGTGACGACTCTTCAAATACTCAATTCCCAAAGGGAAATGAGTTATTACCCCCATGAACGTCGGAACCCGGACTTCTCTTCGCGGAGTGAAAAGAGGAGGGCACGACAACATAGTGACTTTGCTGGGGATACCTTTAGGTTCTTACCATAACGTACTTATTTTTATGAATTAGTCCAAGCATGCTTTATCCCGTACCTTTTCCCCTTATTTGAATTTAGCTGCCTATTTTAAGCATTTATGTTTCTTTTATTCATGAAACTGACTTGCCTCTTTATTTTCTTTTTCTGTAACTTTATTTCAATTATTTAAATACTGTATTTATTTTTCCTACGTGCAAATACTTGACTACATGCTATTTATTGCTTCATATATCATGCTCCACATCATATTCCACTCGTGCGTATCAAATCCTTTAGCAACACTTAATGAGTGGTTGCGCTCTTCCTATTTAATACCCTTAAATTCGGAAATGCTTATTTGCGGTAAAACCAGTCGATCAACGGTGCAGTCGACGATTCTGTGCCTTTCCCTCTCAAGTTATCCCCTTGAGGGTACTAGTCTAAAACCCCATAGTAACCTTACTCTGATCGAAATTGTGCATGCATCATGGTCAAACCTAGTCGGATCAGTTATGTTATCCACATAATGATCATTTAAGATAAGCCTTATCCAAAGTCCATCAGGGTTTCCATAATCCCAACGAACACAACCATGTTCTGTGCATTAATTTAGAGAACTAAATGCCAATATGCTAATCGTGAATGTATAAATAGTCGAGTCTGGTGGGGGGGGGGGAGAAAGGCCTAACCCTTTTGTTTTGTAGAAAATGAGGCACGAGGTCCCCATATTCGATATGGTTAGCAACATTCCACCGTTGCTGCTAGATTGGTGGGAAGACCTTTCCTCAAGTGACAAGAAACATGTAAGGAAGTACCTGGGTAACTTACCTTCCCTGCTAGACATTGAGCCAAACAATAAGTTGATCGAGGTTGCCACTTTGTTCTGGGACAGTGAGAGGTCTGTGTTCCATTTCGGCGACATAGAAATGACACCACTTCTAGAAGAAATTGGAGGGCTTGCAGGATTGCCTTGGGAAAGTCCCGGATTATTGGTACTGGAGAACCGTACCGGTAAAGGGTTATTAAAGATGATGGGGTTGAAAAAGAATGCTAACCTGGTATGCCTGAAAGAATCTTACATAACCTTTGAATACCTATATGAGAGGTATGGCCATAGCAAGTCCTATCGTACCTACCATGATGAGATCTCTCTCACTTCTCTGGGCCACATCCACCGCAGAGTGTCCGTGTTCATTGTATACTTCTTGGGCATGATAGTGTTCCCAATGAAAAGGGGAAGAATCCACACTAGGTTGGCCATGGTCGCCAAGACTTTGATGGAAGGGATCAAGGACAGACATACACTACAGTCCCTATGATCATAGACAACATCTACAGGGCTTTGGAGCGCTGTCAAAGAGGGGTCAAACATTTTGAGGGTTGTAACTTATTGCTGCAGTTGTGATTGTTAGAACATTTTCAAAAGGGTCACTATCACAAAGAATTTCCGCGAAGGGCTTGGAACGACCATATTGCCTTCCATCAACCCAAGTTGATGACTTACATTCCAGACAGATTTGGTCAGCTGGGAAATGCCAAAGAATGGTAGAGTTCTTTGACAATTCGACCGATGAACAGGTACAATGGATGTTTGAATGGTTTCCAGCAGATGAATTCATCATCGGATCTATGGACACTCCTCACTTGGTACTGATTGGGTTGAGAGGGATATACCCTTATGTCCCTATACGAGTTATGAGGCAAGCTGGAGGAAATAGGTCGTACTTAGGGTTTCCAAGATGAGTCATTTCAGGATAGACTTTCAAGACGATGACGTCCCTTACAAGTGCCAGGCTTAGAACATGTGGCACTATAAAATCATTGTGGAAAAGAACACCGTTAAGCCAGAGAGGTATTATGCGGGGGTATGATCCTCTCTACCCAGCATGGCTAGAAGACAATCTAAAGGGAATGGGGATGCTAGGAGCTGGTCAAGGGAATAGAGTCATAGACGAAGAAGCTGAAGTCAAGTCAAATACAACAGGCTGCGCAAGAGGGTCCACGACTCTGAGAATGAGCACCGCGAAATACATGAGAGGAATGCAAGGTTGATTGAAGAATGGAAAGAAATGGCAGTCACTTCAAATAGGAAGTTGGAATATCTGGAGCGAGGAATAGTGGAGCTGGAAGGAAAAGTCATAAAGAGGATCGAAGATTGCCAAAATGCTGAAGGAGCTGAAGGAGGACATCTGGCTAGAGCCTACTTGCTGTTGGGTCTGCGCGAGCTAGGAAACCTGTATGATGGGGTTAGGAAGATCGAATCTGGGGAAGGTCCTTCTAGGACCAAATAGGCTAGATTTATTTGCTTTCCTAAAAATGTAATAAGACCAAGTGCCAGTAATGAATTATTTTTATTATCTTAGTGTCGTTTTGGGATTTGTCTATTTTTAAATTATGAAATGAAGAATTTATTGGCATTTAAAGTTTTCCAAATTTATTTGTCTCTAGGCCTACCTCGGGCACAACGAGGTTCCCAAAGTAGGACACGAATTTACATTTACGCGATATGTATTTAAATACTGCAAACATTTCAGGATCCTCATTGACTTGTTACCTTTTGTTTTTGCTTATTTTTTATTATTCCCATCCCCTTAGGTTGGTTCGCTCATACTGGCCTCGTCAGCATGCCACACCAGATCCAGAGGCCCTCCACCTCCTCCTCCTCCAAGCAATACCAAAGGAAGGGGAAAAGCAAAAATGGACGACTTAAGTGGTATTCGAAAGGAGAATGTTGAGAACGCAGAAACCTCAGATGGTCGTAGTACTCTGGCCCCAAATGATCTAGTCTTGAGATTAGAACAAAAGATATTGGAATTGCAAGGAGAACTTGAGCAGGTTCGCAGCTTGGAAAACTTGTCACTCACCCTAAATGTCCCCGACATCCACCAACAAAACACAAAGAACCCATCACCTCCCCAAAACACACAAAACCAACATCCACAAAATCCTACCGCACCAAATCAATATGCAACTCCACCCGTAAATATCAATTCATTGCCAATACCGACTCCACCACAACATCACCATCAACCAACTCAGTACCCACCAGCCAACACTTACCACACTCTCCAAAACACACCATAAACCATTCCCGATCCCTAAAACTTCACCAATGACCATCATTACACCCAAGTCCCTGGCATCCATCAAAGCAACCCTATATACGTAGAAACTGTACCTCACTCTATCCAACTGATCTCCTATACACCAGAATCCTCCAAAAAGGAGCTGCTCATTAAAAACATGGCTGAAGAACTTAAGAAGTTGACAAGCTGAATCCAAGGTGTCGAAGGCGGAAAAGGAATAGAAGGTTTGAACTATGAAGACCTATGCATACAGCCAGATGTGGAACTACCAAAGGGGTACAAACCTCCCAAGTTTGAGATGTTCGACGGCACGGGAGATCCTAGGGTTTATCTGAGGACTTATTGCGACAAACTTGTCGGGGTCGGGAAAGACGAAAAGATCCGAATGAAACTCTTTATGAGGAGTCTTACTGGGGATGCTTTGTCCTGGAATATCAGCCAAGATCCCAAGAAATGGTCCAATTGGGTAAGTATGGCATCAGATTTCATGGATCGGTTCAGGTTCAATACACAGAATGCACCGGGTGTTTTCTACATTCAGAATCTTAAGAAGAAACCTACCGAGACTTTCCGTGAGTATGCTACTCATTGGAGGTCGGAAGCGACCAAGGTCAGGCCATCTTTGGACGAGGAACAGATGAACAAATTCTTCGTAAGAGCACAAGATCCGCAATATTATGTAAGGTTGATGGTTATCGAAAATCATAAATTCTCTGATATCATCAAACTTGGAGAAAGGATCGAGGAAAGAATCAAGAGCAGGATGGTAACGAATTTTGACGCACTACAGGCCAAAAATAAGGCATTACAATCAGGTGGCATATCAAAGAAGAGAGATGTTGGGGCAGTAATGGTGGCCCAAGGCCCGAAATCTCCACTTACATATCAAACACCTCCACTCACATATCAAACGCTTCCACCCACATATCAAACCCCTCAACCCACATACCAAGCACCACCGTCCACATATCAACCCTCATATCCCAGATATTCCCAACCAGCCACTGTCTATCACACCTATAACTCCCAACCATACCACTTCTAATCACCTCTAACCCGCCAAAACTTTCCAAGACCAAGACCCAACTTCGACCGCAAGCCACCCAGACAATACACCGCCATTGCTGAGCCCATCGACCAGTTGTATGAAAGGTTGAAAGTAGCGTGTTACATCACTCATGTTCGCGCTGTGGCATTAGAAAACCCATCCCAATGGGTCTATCCTAACAAAACTTCTGCGTACTATTCTGGTATGAAGGGGCACACCACTGCTGAGTGTTGAACATTGAAGGATAAAATCCAGATGCTGATTGACAACAAGGTCATATAGGCGAAGGAAGCCGCACCTAATGTCTGCAACAACCCCCTCCCTAATCATAGAGGTGATGGTGTACATATGATAGAGATGAACGAAGAATGGGACCCTGAGGGGTCGATTGGGTTTATTCAAGAAGGTGATGATTTTAAAGTTGCAGTCACACTTACTCCTATCGTGGTATAGACTCAGTCACCAATCGAGGTTGGGGTAACTGCATCAGTTCCATTCGAGGTAGAGGTGGCTCTGCCTGCGGCCACCCCCACTCCATTTGAAGTAGAAGTGGTCACACATTTCACTGTGACAGTATCGACCACACCTCCATTCAACTCAAAAGCAATACCTTGGGATTATGTTGCCAAGGCTCGGCAAAAAGGGAAGGCCAAGGTAGAGGAATCTGACGCCGCACAAGGAATGACTAGAACTGAAAGAGTCTATACACCTGAACACTTGGGAGGATCAAGTAAGGATGCCACTACCAGGCAACCCGTCATTGACACAGGTCCAGATGACCTGTGGAGGAAAATACATACAAAGGAGTATTCTGTCGTTGACCATCTGAACAAAACCCCATCTCAGATATCTATCCTGTCACTGTTGCAAAATTCAGAAGCACATACGAACAGTTTAATGAAAGTGCTGAGCGAGGCTTATGTACCCAATAACATCACTGGCGAAGAAATGGCCAACATGGTAGGGCAAGTATTGGAAAGTCACAAGATTATCTTCCACGAAGATTAGCTACCACCTGAGGGGCTGAATCACAATCGGGCATTGCATATTACAATGCAATTTGAAGACAAATTCATCGCCAGGGTCTTGGTTGATGGAGGTTCAAGCCTAAATATTTGTCCATTGGACACTCTAAAAATGTTGGACAAAGGTTTCCTTGAAATACGGGTAGGAAACATGAACATAAAAGCTTTCGATGGATCCCAAAAGGACACGATTGGGGAAATCAATCTTTTCTTGCAGATGGGGCCAACTTGGTTCGACGTCGAGTTTCAAGTGCTTGACATACCAGCCTCATATAATCGTCTTTTGGGCCAGCCATGGATCCATGCTGCTGGAGCCATGCCTTCCACACTACATCAAGCCGTGAAGTTCGAATGGAATCGTGAGGAGGTGATCATTCACAGAGATGGGAGTAACCCCATTTACACTAGTTAAACCATCCCGGATATTGGACATAGAAGAAGGCTAGGAGGGGAAACCTATCATCACATTGAACGGGTCAATGCCATCGAGAAAGATAAATGGTGGAGTAGTAAAATAGAAAGTATACTAGCTTGGTCTAGATATGAACCTGGCAAAGGATTGGGAAAAAACCTCCAAGGTATCACCAAACCAATACAACTGAAAAATAATGGTACCACATTTGGGCTCGGATACCAGTACACATGGAAAGAGTATAGAAATTGGTCGCCTTTATGGCGTAGACCGTACTACC
Organism: Nicotiana sylvestris; assembly: GCF_000393655.2. Taxonomy (NCBI): domain Eukaryota; kingdom Viridiplantae; phylum Streptophyta; class Magnoliopsida; order Solanales; family Solanaceae; genus Nicotiana; species Nicotiana sylvestris. Next base: position 33,285,996 of record NC_091062.1, read on the forward strand.
CTCTCGAGAAACCAGTGCCACGCTTGGAATAAGTTTTTCACCAAGCTGATACGATATGGGGGACTGCAGAAGAGGAAGTACTAGCTGGGTTGAAGAGTTTGTTCTTGGAGGATGAGGACATAGACTGCAGTGCCATAATTGAGGAGGAGGAGGAAAAAGGCCTCACCATTCAAATCGTAAAGAAGAGAGCCGTTCTCAGGAATTGGACTGCTACACCATCCCGAGCCTACCGAGTCCCTGGCTAGCTTGGCAGATTTTTACTTCTATAGCCATTCTAGGCATCTAAGATTTCCAGTAATTTTGTTTTAAGATTTACTTGTTTCAAAATAAATGCTCAATTCATCAAGTCGTACTTCGTTTGGATGATTTTTTAGTTTTAATCAAATGCATTTGCTCTTTATTATTCACGACTATCTTTACACGTTTCCTTTCTACAACATCATTATTACTTTTCCTGATGAACCAGTGACTGTGACATGTAATGAGGCAACGCAACATGAGAATAGTGATTCAGATGAAGAAGATGAGAAACCCGAGGAAATTGTCAGGGAGGTTGAAAACTTTGAGAATAAGCCTAAGTCCAATCTGGACAAGACCGAAGCAGTAAATTTGGGAGACGTCGAGACCGTCAAAGAGACTCACATCAGTATTCACTTGTCACCAACAACAAAGTAAGAGTACGTCCGCTTCCTAAAATAGTATGAGGATATTTTTGCATGGTCATATGATGACATGACCGGTTTGAGCACGTTTATAGTGGCTCACAAGCTGCCCACTAATCCCATGTGTCCGCCAGTAAAGCAGAAACTCAGAAAGTTCAAACCAGACATGAGCCTAAAAATCAAGGAGGAAGTTACCAAGCAAATCAAAGTCAAAGTTCTCAGGGTAGTTGAGTACCCAACCTGGTTAGCTAATATTGTACCAGTTCCGAAGAAGGATGGGAAAGTTAGAGTATGTGTTGACTATCGGGATTTAAACAGAGCAAGTCCCAAATACCACTTCCCACTGCCAAATATACACATCCTGATCGATAATTGCGCCAAACATGAACTCCAATACTTTGTAGATTGCTTCGTGGGTTATCACCAGATCTGGATGGACGAAGAAGACGCGGAGAAGACAGCTTTTGTTACACCTTGGGGTATATACTGTTACAAGATGATGCCATTCGATCTAAAAAATACTGAGGCTACTTACATGAGAGCCATGACAACCATCTTCCATGATATGATACACAAGGAAATAGAGGTGTATGTATATGACGTCATTATCAAATCCAAGAGGGCCACAGATCACATGGTGGACCTGATAAAGTTCTTTGACAGATCACATAGTGGACCTAAGAGCAAAAAGTACGTGATGAGCTTCCTAGGACGTCTTAACTATATCAGTCGCTTCATAGCACAGTCCACAGTCATATGTGAACTCATCTTCAAGATGCCGAGGAAAGATGCTAAAACAAGCTGGAAAGAGGATTGTCAGAAAGCTTTTGACAAGATCAAAGTGTACCTGTCCACACCACCAGTCCTGGTCCCGCCAGAACTAGGACGACCTTTGCTACTCTATCTATCTGTTTTAGATGGAGCCTTCAGATGTGTTATGGGACAACATGACGAGACAGGAAGAAAGGAGCAAGCCATATGTTACTTGAGTCAGAAGTTCACACCTTATGAAGCACGGTACTCTCTACTTGAACGCACTCGCTGTGCTTTGACCTGGACATCTCAAAAATTGAGTCACTACTTCTGTGCCTACACTACATACCTCTTATCTAGGATGGACCCTCTAAAGTACATATTCCAAAAACCCATTTCGACTGGAAAGTTGGTCAAGTGGCAGATACTGTTAAGTGTGTTCGATATCGTCTATGTAACTTAAAAGGCGGTCAAAGGGCAAGCATTAGCAGATCCCCTCGCTAAAAATCCGGTGGGAGGAGCATACGAACCTTTGAAGACGTATTTTCCTGATGAAGAAGTATCATTTATAAGAGAAGACATTACCGAAGCATACGACGGCTGGAGGATGTTCTTTGATGAAGCTGCAAATTTCAGAGGAGTGGGCATTGGAGCAATTTTGGTATTAGAAACGGGTCAACATTATCCAGTATCTGCTAAACTCAGATTTCCCTGTCCAACAACATGGCGGAGTATGAAGCTTGCATACTAGGGCTCAATATGGCAATCGGCATGAACATTAAGGAGTTGTTGGTGATCGGTGATTCATATTTGCTCGTGCACCAGGTACAAGGAGAGAGGGACACTAAGAATTCCAAGATATTGCCATATATGCATCATGTGCAGGAATTGAGAAAGAGGTTCACGAAGATAGAATTCCGACATGTGCCCAGAATTCAGCATGAGTTTGCCGATGCATTGGCCACCTTGTCATCTATGATACAACATCCAGATAAGAATTATATTGATCCCATTCCAGTGAGGATCCATAATCAGCCAGCATATTGTGCTTATGTTGAAGAAGAAATAGATGGAAAGCCTTGGTTCCATGACATCAGGGAATATTTGTCAAAGGGAGAATATTCGGAGCATGCAAACCACACTCAGAAGTGCACACTCCGGAGATTGTCTAATCACTTCTTCCACAATGGAGGAAACTTGTATAGGAGAACTCCTAATTTGGGTTTGCTAAGATGTGTCGACACAAAGGAAGATTCTAAGCTACTTGAGGATGTACATGCCGGGACTTGTGGCCCGCACATGAATGGTTTTGTCTTGGCTAAGAAGATACTTAGGGCCGGTTACTTTTGGATGACCATGGAGACAGATTGCATCCATTATGTCCACATATTCTTTCAATACCAGGTGTATGCCGACATGATAAAGGTGCCGTCAAACGAGCTCAATGCAACAAACTCACCTAGGCCATTCGCCCTTTGGGGAATGGATGTTATTGGTCTGATTGATCCCATTGCTTCAAACAGATACATGTTTATTTAGGTAGTCATTGATTACTTCACAAAATGGGTAGAGGTTGCGTCCTACAAAGCTATAACCAAGAAAGTCGTCGCATATTTCGTCAAGGATCGAATTGTTTGCCGATTCGGTGTTCCCGAATCCATTGTTACTGATAATGCCGCAATCTCAACAGTGATCTGATGAAAGCTATGTGTGAAACTTTCAAAATCAAGCACAAGAAACCGCCAACAAAAACATCAAGAAGATACTAAGGAAAATGGTAGAGAACCACAAATAATGGCATGAGAAGCTACCTTTTGCTTTATTGGGATACCGCACTACAGTTCACACATCAACCGAGGCAACTCCCTACATGCTGGTTTATGGTACCGAGGCCGTCATCCCAGCTGAGGTAGAGATTCCTTATTTAAGAGTCATACAGGAAGCCGAACTTAGCGATGCAGAGTGGATAATGAGCCGCTATGAACAATTGGCCCTTATAGATGGAAAGAGGATGAACGCAGTGTGTCATGACCAACTTTATCAGAACAAAATGTCCAGAGCTTTCAACAAAAGGGTCAAATCAAGGCAATTTGCACCGGGTCAGTTGGTGCTAAAGAAGATCTTCCCACATCAAGATGAAGCCAAAGGGAAATTTTCTCCCAACTGGCAAGGTCCGTACATGGTTCACAAGGTGCTGACAGGGGGAGAACTCATACTTGTAGAAATGGATGGAGAAATCTGGCCAAAACCAATCAATTCAAATACAGTCAAGAGATACTATGCTTAGATTATTTACATTTCCTCATCTAATGTAATTGAACTACGCTTGACTTGATTCCTGTTTAAGAGGGGATACATAGGCAGCCTTATGAGTTCGGTCATATCATAATAAAATTTTCATTTCCCCCAAGATCAGAAACTGGGGCAGAATTTTGAGGAGGGTCCTCAAAATTCTAGAGCAAGTCCAGCCAATGCCAACATGTGTCATACAGTTAGTAATCAGTTAAGAAACTTGGGTAGAATTTTGAGAAGGATTCTCAAAATTCTGAAGAAGGTTCAGCAAGATCCATTATTCCCAAACAACCGAATGATCATCTACTAAACTAGGGTAGAATTGTGAGGAGGGCCCTCAAATTTCCGACATAAGAGAGCTGCAATGCCTTTGAGACGTGTTACAGTCACTAGTTTATCTAAATGTACCAATATATTTCTGAAATAACTCTATTTTTATCAATAATTGCATATTTTTCGATAACTCTATTTCCATAACAGTCAGGTGTTACCCAGGGGAACTCGAAAAGGCTTCTAGGATGGAGCAAAGCAATGCCAGCGAACAGAAGCACGAACTAACCTCCACCCACAAAACTTACAATTTTTCTTTGAACACAGACATATCTGACATGGCAATAACATCCACAAATACATACACGCAACAAATTCGCTATTAATGGACATTAGACACCGATTGTATCTCTAGCTAAGACATACACTACTCATATTTGCTACTCGGTCCTTGCATGAGGCTAATCCTTGCCTCCCCTATCTGCATGAGGCTAATCCCTGCCTCCATACCTACATGAGGCTAATCCTTGCCTCCATACCTGCATGAGGCTAATCCCTGCCTCCACACCTGCATAAGGCTAATCCTTGCCTCCATACCTGCATGAGGCTAATCCTTGCCTCTATATTTGCATAAGGCTAATCCCTGCCTCCATATCTGCATGAGGCTAATCTTGCTTCCATATTTGCATGAAGATAATCCTTGCCTCCATATCTGCATGAGGCTAATCCCTGCCTCCATATTTGCATGAGGCTAATCCTTGCCTCCACACCTGTGTGAGGCTAATCCCTGCCTCCCTATTTTGCATGAGGCTAATCCTTGCCTCCGTACTTGCATGAGGCTAATCCCTGCCTCCCCACTTACATAAGGCTAATCCTTGCCTCCATACTTACATGTGGCTAATCCTTGCCTCCCCATCTGCATGGGACTAAGCGCTGTCCCTCTTCTCACAATTATTGCTCTATTTCTAGTACTATCTTCTCGCTTTTTCAATCGGGCTAAGCTCTGCCCTTCATTTCACAAGACTAAGCTTTGTCTTGTTAACATCATTATTGCATATCATGGGATGAAATATCGCCAATCTATCCGAAGGCCTCATAGTCTAAAAGGCATCATCCTCATAGTCGGAAGACACCATGCCATGGCCTGAGGACCCCTCAATTTTGCATATCATTATTCAAAGGTGTCATAGTTTGGAGGCACCATCTTCATGGCCGAGAACATCATTTCATGGCATGCGAATCTCCCATCAAACAATTCATGACCCGGGACGTCATGGTCTAAAGACGTCATCCTTAACTGTCCAAAGACAACATTCATAGTCCAACAGGAACCTGCATCATGTTTAAATTTATGCACAATATATGCTTGTAGTACTTTAATTTGCAGGTAACCCAGCGAACAACGGCTATCCCAACAGGAGCGATCTCGCTCCAGTTCTCCCAACCATAATCAAACCCGATCTCCCTAAAACCGTTCATTCGCCTATCCCTAGATGTCACGTCCATTATTGTGATGATTTCATCGGTATGCTTCGCCGATGAATCCAGAACTACATACGACCTGATTCCTGTAAAATCAGGGATATGTAGGCAGTTCAGAAACTAGGGTGCAGCCTAAATCTCTCTAACCGTTTTGCTCGGTCAAAATTAGCCATCATATCTTTACTCGACAACTCTTTCATCCTTTCTAGGTAAAGAGGGGCAACTGTTGATACCCAATTTTTTCCAAAATATTTTAAATTACATATATACCTTCAAAATCATGCAATTGGTATTTTCCACATAATTTTCCTATATTTTTATTAATTTATCCATCATTTTATTTCCCAATAAATAATTACAAAATTGCATCACAAATAATTTCAAAAATATTTCTTGATTTAATTTATTATTTATGGTCCTATTAAGACCAAATTATTCCATATTTAGCCAAATTGGCATCTTTTGGCTATAACTGCAATAACTTTGCAATTATAGCCCAAGCATATAATTTTGTACTATTATTTTACCAGAAATTATTCATTTGTATTTTAAAATACTAAATAATCATTTTAAACTATTTTCTATGCACGAAATTCATTTTATAATTATTAACTATTTTACAAATTATTTTAATTAATTTAAATTGGGTATTTAACAAATAGCCCATCCTATTTCAATTTTAGACTAATTAAACCAGCCCCAAATCTCAACTAAATCAGCCCAATACCCCAAAGCCCAATTCCTAAATCTACCCGGCCAGACCTGATTTAATCTTGGCCGTCTATCAATTTTGATCAACGGCCCAAATTCACTATTTCCTAAATTAACCTAAGACCAACCCCCCAAACCCTCATTCTCTCATCACTCTCTGCCGTCACACCCTCTCATTATATCTCAAGCTCTCTCTGCTAAACCATGGTTCCTACTCGCCGGCCGTTGGCTCGTCGGTATTAATGGTGGTTCTCTGCCACCCCTATCCTCTATGGCTCCCCCATGCCCGGATTCATGACATCTCTGAGGTCCTCAAGGGACCAGTGGATATTCTCTTCCCCCCTAGGCCTGTGCTCACCGTTCTCACGCCACCTTGGCTCATTTGAGTAAGATCTTTCTATTTTTCGGCTGGATCTATGGCTTCTAAGCCGGAATATCTCTATCTCTAGGTTATCTCTCTCTAAAACCCTAATTTTATATCTTGACTCTTTAGATCTATAACAGATCACAAAGTATTTTGAGTTATTTTACTGTTTTCCATGAGAATGTTTCTGATTTTTTTCAAAACGTCTCTTCATCTTCATAACTAAGGTTTCTTAACCCTCTTCAAAATGACATTTTCGCTGATTTTAAGTGTTATTCTACAATTTTTATTGTGTTTAAATGATTTATTTAGGCTTTCCCTTTTACATGATTAACTATGTTAAGAACCCTAATTTTTTGGTTTTAATCCTGGGTTCTAAGACTGTCTTTGCTTATTTGCTCGTCTAATTTGTGCGTATGTCTGTTTCGCATGCATATATTCTGAGTCTCTGTGATTTTCTACCCCCTATGCTCATTAGGGTTTCTGATTTTGCTTCTCCCGCCTATATTATGTTTAATTTGTGGTAATTTCCTCTAATCAGTACTATTTCTAGTTGAATCCCTAATTTTCTGTGATTGATACCCTTTACTGATTTTCTATGGTAATATTCTTTACTGATTTCCGACCTTTAGTTTATTTCTTGCCTTATTACATGGCTGACAATACTGTTAATTGATTTTTATATTTTTTCCTTAATTAGAACCTTATGAACCTAGCCCTAATTATTTACTATGTTCCTACTATGTTTGAATTATTTCCTTGTCTATTATGCTCCAGTTACACATTGATTTCTTTCCTTATTTGCTACCTGTTCTTACCGTTTGAATTGATTCCCTTAATTAAGGGAGTACTTGTACTGATTTTGCTCTAATTGGTTCTGAGTTCCATAATTACTATACATTTGTGATTCTTACCTTATTTTATCATGTTTCAAACTACTATATATATGCTCTCTCATTAATAGTCAACAAAAGAACACATTAGGTCAAACTCCCTCACACTCAAAAGTTTTCTACTCTCTTTCTTTGGTTGCTTGCTATTATTCTGAGTTAGCCGGCTGCAAGCCAAGACTAATTATTGTGCTCTCCTATTCTTCACTTTGTGTTTACTATCTCTTTACTGGTATGTTTTGATTTCAATTCAAGTCCCAAAACTAATATGTTTCTTTTACTGCTTCGGTTCATCATGTTTCAAATTTGTTTCAATCTATGGTTCTGTTGTTCAACATGTAATTGATATGTTTACATTACTGCTTCATTTAGCGTGCTAGTCTAACCCTCTTAGGGCATTTCAGAACATGTTTAACTCCCCTGGTAGTCTATCTCAATATGACTCTACCCTGTTTTGAATGCTTGTTTACTTGTTATCCAGTTTTGATATGCATTTACTTTGTAAACTGATCTGTCACTTTAAATGTCTGATTTTATGATTGGTTCTGAAATTCATACTGTGTTGGTACCACTAGCTATCCCCTAATCCCATAAACCCCCCACAAAAACTGCTATGCTCCTGTATACTATGTGCTCTATGAGTCCCCAATTCCTATCACCCTCGTGTGAAGGGCTGTTATTTGAGTGTTGCTGAATCTGTCTTGGCTATATGTTTGATTTGTTGTTTGTTTGATTACACAACCCTTGTCAAAACTATTTTTGCTGAACAAACTCTCCTGTTTTATAAAACTATTTCAATCGAGTCTTTTTTTCAAATACTGCTTTCCTATTAAAACATTTTCAAAACTATGTCAAGCACTCTCACTCTACTCCTAGGTCCTTAAGTTCTGCCCCTCCAGTGTGTGACTGCTTTGGGATTCCTATGAGATCCTTCTGAACTCTGATGCACTGAAATTGGCTCTTCCACACTGCACTTACTTAGTTCTGGGTGTGAGCACTGCACAGGATTCTTGAGGTCCATAGGGAACTCTGACACACCCACACATAAAAAGGCTATGAAACACTTGGGCATTTGAGGTTATGAAATTTGGGCCTGCTTCAGGCTCCCTATAGTGTAACTTCTTATTTTCCTTTATTTATTTATGTAATTTATTCAGCTGGTTTTATATAATTATTATAAATGAATATTGAAGCTGGCTAGTGAAAATGGGTGGGTAGCTATACATGTTATCAAAGGGTAGAAAACATGCTTTAGGTTTATATTTTCTGTATATGCATTAGAATTCATGTCTAGGACCAATACATGCAAAGCATATCATGCATTAGATACCATGCTCCTAGGTTTCATGTATACTGCTTTCAGCATCTCATTTGGACATCCTTATTATCACTTAGAAATCCTGTTTCTAGGATAAACGACAACATTAAAATAAACTGTTACTTATGCATATTTTGAAATCATGTTGTAAGCTGTTGTGTATTTAGAAATCCTGTTTTAGGAATTCTGCATATAAACCATTCTGAACCTTATATGTGCACATTAGACACCATGTTTATGATCTTGTTCATACTCGCTCAGTCACACCTAGTTAAACTACTGATGCATGAAAAAATGATATAAAATAGTCTCATGTCTAATTATCCTGTTTAAGTAAAACCGGTAATAATCCATGTATTCTCATATTTGCAACTCCATGAACAACATGCTCTTAGGCAAAAGAAACTTCTAAATATTTTTTTAGTTCTGGTGATTATTATGCATAATCCCACGCCTAGGCAAGCCTTAGGTAATCAACCTTTATAAAACTGGAAAACGGTTTCTTTTGTGTTTACTGCTTAATAGCTAACAAGTTTAAAATCAGTAGGCAAACTGATTAGGACCTTACTATCATTTTTATAAAAACAAAGTTGTATATTTCTGTGCATTGACTTAGATATCCTGTTTAGATTTTTTCTCTAATAAAAACTGCTCTTGATTGTGTTTGAGAGGTGCTGCTTATGTGCATTGCTTGTGGAGGTAACCTGGGCCTCTTAATTGCTTCTTTCTGCATTTATCTGTTAAGTCCTATGTGTTCTTTCCTGTCGCCTAGAATTTTCTCCTTTTTAAACACCTTAGGGGTTGTCTAGAACTGCCCAAATTTAGAGGTCCTAAAATACCTCCAGGGCCACAAGGAAGGTATAGGTAGTGCACGCATAGGACATTGTCAAGGTTGCTAGAACGCTTTAGGCTATGACCAAGGGGAGGGACTTGGGTAGAACGGGATATGATGACTACGCACTAACGTCGTGTGTAGCCCCTTATTAAGGAGTGTTTACCGGGCATTGCATGGGGTGATCCTGTAGGCTAACCAACCTAGGACCCCTCCTTTCCCAAATTCCTTTTGCTTAAAACATTATTTTTGCACAACTTGTTCAAATCCTTTGTCTTATTATCTGAGTCATAAATGTCCAACATGCTTTATTTGTAATTATTTGTTTCAACTATTTATTTGTTAAAGGACTAATTCATAAGTATAAGTTTGGCCGGGACCCACCATTGTGGACCGAGAGGGGTGCCTAACACCTTCCCTTCAAGGTTATTTTGAGCCCTTACCCTAAATCTCTGGGAATGCAAACCAATCCAAGAGTTAACCTCTCTAGGTACCCTAACGCACCATAATCCATTAGGTGACAACTCTTCAAATACCCAATTCCCAAAGGGAAATGAGTTATTACCCCCATGAACGTTGGAACCCGGAATTCTCTCCATGGAGGGAAAAGTTGTCGCGCCCACGACAAAAGGGACATTAGTACCATGTGTGCCCCCGCCACAATCACAATTCCAATTTCAATTTCCTGTTTTAATATCCAGCACAGTCACCACCATGTGTGCGGCATGGAGTCCGATCACGGCCCGATAGGCTAGGCTTTTTCACCCAAGATATTACCATTTCCTATCAATCATCTCATTTCATACTTCTTTCACATCTTTTAATTTATCGAACTAGTGACTACAATTGTTATATCAGACTTGACACTTGGCCGTATTTCATATTTCGTACTAACTTTATTCATTCTCAAGCATTATCATTATTGTCAACAAAAAGCCTTTTCAATTCAAGATATCAAGTACACATGTGAGCAATTATGAGTCTTAGGCATATAGAGATTTTCACATAATTTGGCAAAACAATCTTTATTCGAATTCGACTTGAAATCTAGGCATTTTAGCACATATACTATTTTTTTTACACATCCTCAAATAATAAGATGACATGATGAAAGCATTGGAATACATTTTGCACATATATTTTTCAACGCAGGCACATTCGGAATAGCATTTTCTATAACGATCAATTTGGGACTTACACTAATTGCATGAACACCATGGGGTTAAATTCTAAGAAGAGGGGGTTTTACCCATACATACCTCAATTGAGCTTCCTTAAACTCTACAATATTCCGGAACTCTTAGCAACTTCAATCTATTTTAGCAATATAATAAAATTGAATGAAAAATTAGGAAAACAATCATGGTTCTAGCTCAGTAGAGCATTTTATCAAATTCTAAGTGTGAATACGAAGGATTCCATCATCGCACAACCCATCTTTTACCATTTTTAGCTCACAATCTTCCTACACTCTTTTATCACACATGAATGAAAACTAAACAACTTTCATACCCATGAACCATCTTACTAATTACCCACTTCTAGTTAATTTTCGAAATTAAGGGCTAGGGTATAGATTCTTATCTTTAGGATGAAGACTTTTCTTGATAATCTCCAAGGACTAAGCAAGAATTATTGGATAATAGGTTAAAGGTTACTCCTCCACTCTAAGAACTCTTTCTCAGTCTAAAAGTATCAGAAATATGCTCAAAATGGGCTATGGCATATATTTCAACAAAATAGGGTCTGTTTAAATTAGAAAAATAGGAGCTCCGACACAGATCTGCAGTCGCATATAATATTTCTGCGATCCGCATAATTGGCCCTCCGGAAAAAATATTCTGTGCTTCAGTCTGCGAAAAGTCTGCGGTCCGCAGATCTGTTCTACGGCTACATAATGCGACACAAAACCTACCTCAGACAATTCTTCCATACTGGATCTGCAATAGGTGTGCGGCTAGCGAAATGGTTCTGTGGTCGCACAATAGGCAATGAAAATGAAACCAAAAATGGCCCAAATGACTGCCTCACTCTGCGGCCATTCTGTGGCCCACAGAGTTTGTCTGCGGCTGTATAGTGGGCCGCATAAATGCCTTTTTCTGCCAATATTTCCTTTAACTCCTCAGTGTATTGTTCAACCCAAAAAGTACATACCGCTACAATTTTTAACACATAAGCCTGACTCAGCACCACGAAATTTCGGGGTTTTAGGTAAAACTTTTTGGGGCCTTACATAATCTTTAATCATGAAAAAACGCATTCATTGGTTGCCCTTGGAAAGAAATTAGTCGTAAAGCATGGCAGTTTTCTGTTTGGATGATTGTTACGTATCGTTTCTTAATGTATCGTATAATATTATATTGTATTGTATTGTATTGTATTTTACTATATTATTTTATTTAATACAATATTTGGATGGATTATATCATTTTTCATCGTTTCATAATGTCACACACCAACAATAAGCGTAGAATATTACAAAAAGTAAAGTATAGGTAGAACAATTATTAAAAAAGGTAAGGTAAATGGTAAAATAGAATTATAATAACAGAAAGATGAATTATTTTAAGGTAACAACCCAATTACACCAAATTGTTAATTATATAAAAGAGATCTTTTAATTGTTACATAATAACAAATTTAATAATACGATACAATAAAACTTAAATAATAATTAAAATAAATATTCTATTTAAAATAATAGTACGATACAATACACTAGATAACAACCATCCAAATAAGCTCTCAGGAAATTTTAGGGCTCGTTTGGTACGAGGGATAAGAGATAATTAATCCCGAAATTAAATTTGAGATGAGTTTATCCCACGTTTAGTTGGGATAAAATCGTTGAATAACTAATCCCGAGATTAGTTATCTCGAAATTGTAATATTTTTTTTATTCATATAAGAGAATGGAATAACTAATATTCAAATAATTAATTGACGAGGCCAATGTGTATAAGATTTTGCTACTCGTACTCTATCAAATTCTAGTATAGTTTATGATATCGTCCCATAGAGATTGGAGAATATAGCTACAAACTTATAATATTCTTACTACTATTTGAGAGAATCAAATTGATGAAGTTTTGTTTGTTGAAAATTTAAATTGCTTAAGTTGAAACAAAATAACTTTCAGAAGATTTATATTTAAAAGGAGTTGGGAATCATTGAATTCACTCGATAGCGTGATAATAATAAACTCTTAGCTTCTACATGTATTTCTCTTAGGAATAATTGTTTATTGCTAATACAATTATATTTTGCTCACTAAAAAATAATCAATTAACAACACTCTGTGAGGTTATGTAAATTAATTATATATGACTCGTGACGATTAAGCCGAAATAGTTTTCTTGCCTGAATTGTGCTAAAAATAGCAAAAATCTCCTGCGATTACTTTTTACTAAAAATCAATAATCTTGCCAACTACAACTCCTCCGTGAGAATTAGAATGGAAGTAAGCAAGATTACAGACTTGGAATGATAGCTTAAAAAGAATTACTCTCACTCTATTATTTTACCCAATAGTTATCGTATATTAATTTTGCTTCGTGAGAATTACAAAATTGAAATACAACTAACTTTGGAGAATAAATACATAGAAGTGATAATAATTAATTAAAACTAATATTCCAGCACAATATAGAAATAAAATTAGAAAATTTCAGGTCAAGCAAGTAGTAAAATTGAGATTAATATTATAACTACATCTAGCTTCATCAACTATCCCAACAAAAGAGATTACTCCATTATGGAGTATTTAAATCTCTTACAAAGAAAGAAATTCTTAAAATACTATCAACACTCTTAGAAAATTCAAAAACTACAAGATAAAGTGAAAGAGATAATGAGAGAAGTAAAGACCAAAGCTAGAGAAAAGTTGCTAATTAGGCACGTATGATCTCCCCCTCCCTTTCAACACAAATATGACATCCTTTTTATAGAAATCAAATCTCATAAGGTGCCACGATGCCTTGTGGTTCTTTTGCCATGATGCGCCGTGCTTCTATTGCCATGATGCCTCGTGGTCTCTTTTTATTCCTTTATTTGCTTTATCATGATATTTTTATTTCCTGCAAAATACTATTAGAAAATACAGATAATTGACATATTATATATATATATATTATTTAAAATAATTTATTTTTAAGTATATAATATATGAATATTTTATAGTCATCAAACTCCCCCGCACTTGAATCTTTACTTGTCCTCGAGGCAGTAATTTTATTAATAATTGTTGTTTCTTGTTGAGTAGAAAAGGAAAAAAATAAAATTTCACATAAAATTCAAAACATATAAGTTTTTCAAGTCGCCAAATTTATACCTTGTTTCTGCTTTTGCTTTTGTTTACCAAAAACTTTCAACTCCTCTTTTGGTGAACCTTTTGAGATTGATAACATTAGGATCACAAATTCGAGTTTCTCAGATTTTGTCCATAAGCTTGCCCTTCATGTCAGTCTCCACTAATGTAGAATCAACACTAATTTCTAAAATTAATTTAGGACTTTTTCAGGCTTGTAATGATAGGCTTAATGCTGGTAAGGTAAAGGGATATATTGGTAGTGACTTTGTTCCATCCAGCTTTTTTATACCAAAATAACTATGTACAACTCAACACAAAGAAAATAACTCTAGAGATTGAGCTAAAGCCTGGTCTCCAATTCCATAATTAATATCACTTAAGTGACCATTTCTCTCAATAGATTCCTTAAGTTCAAGCTTCTTGAACCAAGAATTTATTCTACAGATATATACACATTGTTTTCTTTTTCTTTTTCCCTTTTTTTAGAGTGAAATAGAATATTTACTCCACAAGTATTCTTTCATCGCTTGCTTTAATAATCAGTTTTTCTCAACTATAACCGGAAGGAGTAATATTGATCTTTTTGTAGGATAAACCAATATGGTGTATCAATAAAATTTGGTTTATCCGTCTTTTCTTTTTTTCTTTTTGCTCAAAGTTGGGTGCTAAAAGGTAAAATATAAATATTTGTGGTTAAAAATAGATAGGCTAAAAAGGGTGTCAAAGAAAGCCTAATTTTATTCTAAAAATAGTGTTGTCTAGAATTTCGCCTTGATAGATATTTGGGGCAAGTTCTAGCAGAATTTTATTGATTCTACCTGTTGAGATCATAATGCTTCTCAATTCCAACACTTTCTCAAATTTGGAGATACTCGTTCTTGCTTTCACAAAAATAAAATCACAAACTTAGAAGTTATATGGCATAAATGAAAAAAAATTATGTTTGAAAAATATGTAAACTTTTACTTTAAAACTTTAATATTGTACAAGAACAACAATTAAGAATAAAATAACAGATGGATATATATATATATATAGGGAGAGAGAAGAAAAAACTTGAAAGAGTGTGTGACAACACATGTTTTTATATGTAATAGACTGACTAATTTAAGACCTTATCAGTCATTTGGTCCTGGTTTAAATATAAACCAACAAATTTACCTGTGCCAACATTTTGAATTGATTCATTAAATGGTTAATCAACCAGTTACTTAGGCATACCGATCACCATGGAGTTACTCCTGCATAGGTGACATTGTTTTTGTAGAGGCCTTCATGAGATGTTCTGGTTGTACAATAACCTGGATATTGAACAGATCAATTAATTAAGCATTAATTACCCAAATCTATGTCGGGCTTATGAGGCTGCATTGCTTCTCCCTCAATGGCTACGGGTTTTGTATCTTAGTTCTGAGTTTAACGTCGCCAGATCGACTTATTAATTGCAGAATTCATCAGTTTATCAAAGTAACCGATGGATGTTGTTCAAAATGTCTTCCATAGTACAATTTTAGCCTGTGACCATTTACCTTAAACTTGTCTCCTCCATTTTTTCAATTGCCCCGTATGGGTAACACCTGTAACATTGTAAGGACTTGTCCACCTGGATTTTAATTTTCCTGGGAATAACCTGAGTCGGCTATTGTAAAGAAGTACCTGATCTCCAATTTTGAAACTCTTTGGTCGGATCAACTTGTCATGCCATATTTTTGTGTTTTCTTTAAAATTTTTAGCATTTCATAGGCTCCCAATCTCAGTTCTTCCAATTCATTAACCTGAATAAAACACTTTTTACCAGCGGAGGTTAAATCAAAATTCAATTCTTTCAATGCCTACAAAGCTTTATGTTCTAATTCTACAGGCAAATGATAAGCTTTTCCAAATACTAATCTTTATGGAGATGTTCCAATTAGCATTTTGAAAGCCGTACGATATGCCCACAGTGCATCATCTAATTTTAAAGCCTAGTCTTTTCTTGAGATTCCAACCGTTTTTCAAGAATTCTTTTTAACTCGCGGTTGGAAACCTCAACTTGCCCTTGAGTTTGAGCATGATATGGTATTCCTGTTGTAATGACCCGACCGGTCATTTTGAGCCCCAGCACGTCGTTTAGCAGTCTGAAGCCATGAGCAGCTTCATTTCAGGTATTATGACTTGTACGCATGGTCAGAATTAAATATGGGGAAGTTCAGAGTTGATTTGGAAAGTGAATTCTCATTTCGGAAGCTTAAAGTTGAAAGAATTAACTAGGATTGGATTTTTGAGTAAACGGCCTCGGAATCGGGATCTAAAAGTTCTAGCAGGTTCATATGATGATTTTGGACGTGGGCGTATGCCCGGATCAGGTTTTGGATGACCCAGAGTGTTTCGGTTCCTATTGTGGAAGTTAGCATTTTGGAAGAAATTTCATAAGTTTGGCTTGAAGTGCATTTCAGTGTTATCGATGTCCGTTTGGGATTCAGAGTTTGGGGGTAGATCCGTATGGTGATTCTGGAGTTGGGAGCGCAATCAGAAGTGAATTTGGAGGTCCGTAGGTCATTTTGAAGTCATTTGGCTAAAGATAGAAATTTGAAGATTTTGAGAAGTTTGACCGGAAGTGGACACTTTGATATCGGGGTCGGAATTCGATTTCGGAAGTTGGAGTAGGTCCGTAATGCCAAATGTGACTTGTGTGCAAAATTTGGGGTCAATCGGATGTGATTTGATAGGTTTAAACAACGAGAGTTGAAGTTTGAAGTTCTAAAGTTCATAAAGCTTGGATTGGAGGTCGATTCGTGGTTTTAGCATTGTTTGATATGATTTGAGGCCTCGAGCGAGTCTGTAATGTGTTTTGGGACTGGTTGGTATGATTGGTTGGGGTCCCGGGGCCCTCGGGTGGATTCCGAGTGGTTAACGGATCAATAGTGGATTTTTTTGAAAGGCTGAAGTTGCTGGTTGCTGTCATAAAGGCACCTGTGAGAAATGGGCCGCAGGTGTGGAGCCACAGAAGCTTCTAGGAAGCCGCAGATGCGGTATGGACGGAGAAGAGCTGGGACCGCAGATGTGGTCATTTTGCCGCAAATGTGGGACCTCACCTGCGGTGGAGGAGACGCAGAAGCGGAAAAGGGCAGCCTGGTGAGGACCGCAAAAGCGATATTTGAACCGCACCTGCGGAACCACAGCAGCGGTCATGGGACCGCAGGTGCGGAAAGTGCTAGAGGCAGTGGGTTATTTTAAAGTCGGGTTTTGGCCATTTTCTCTTATATTTTCTTGGCTTGGGCAATTCTTGGAGGGTTTCAAGAGAGGATTTTCATCATCAATGATAAGGTAAGTTATTCCCCACCTATCTTGAGTTAAATACATGATTATATACGGATTTGGGCATGGAAATTTGTAGAAAACTTGGGGTTTGAGGGAAAACCTAGAAAATTGATATTCTTGGAATTTGACCCCGATTTTGGGTATGGAATTAAGAGAAAATCATATATTTGAGTTCATGAATTCATGGGTAAACTTATCTTCGAGAAATTTCGAATTCCGGGCACGTGTGCCCGAGGGCATTTTTGTCAACTTTTCGATCGGGGTTAGGAATAACTATAAATTGGATTGTAATGAGTAATTGAGCATATATTAATGGATTTGGATAGTCATTGGCTAGTTTTGGAGCGTTGTGCAGTAATTAAAGTCTTCGGAAGGGCGTGGAATGCCGGTTATGGATCTTCGGAGCGAGGTGAGTCTCCTTTCTAACCTTGTAAGAGGGAATTGTCCCCATAGGTGATATAATTGGTTATGTGCTTATATTTGTGGGGGCTACGAATGCACGAGGTGACGAAAGTCCGTGCGTAGCTACTATTATGTTTAAGTCCGGTTAGCCTAGGACCCAATAACATGCTATACTTGGACTATTTGTAATCTTATTGACAACTTGAATTGCTTACATCACATCGAATTAGTAAATGAATTTCTAAAAAGATTTAAACTTCATTTTCTTAAATTGTTAAAAGAGAATTGGCTTTTCTTTGGAAAATTGTTCCATGTTGACTTCTTGATTGACTGTCTATGTGGATCGGATGACACGCTGCCATGAGTATGTTATTTGGAATGGGCCGAACGCCTCAGTAGATTAAATAGATGTATCTATGGTTCGTGCCATTCGACCCTCGGCAGTGCACAGTTTAAATATTGTTGGATCGGACCGTACGACCTCGGCATGAGATGCGCATGCTTGTATTGCTTGCCTGAGAATGTTATGCGATCATATTTGCCTTCCCTGGCCAGATGTAGTTGATGAGCATAATGAAAAGTAAACTTTGGAAATCCACACTTATTTGAGATGTTGTTTACCTGCTATCTGGTTTTACGAGTTTATAATTGTTTCATAAAAATCCATGATTTCCTCACATTTTCACTATAACATTATTGGACCACTAGTAAGTGTCGAAGTCGACCTCTCGTCTCTACTTCTTCGAGATTAGACGAGATACTCATTGAGTACACATTGGTTTCGTACTCATACTACACTTCTGTGCATTTTTGTTGCACATGCATATGTATCTCTAGTGGCCTACTGGGCGTAGCAGCATGGTTGATACGGAGACTTAGGTGAGTTGCACTTCTCAAGGCGACCCGCAGCCAGTAGAGTCTCCTTCAGTTATCTGTTTTTATTTCCTGTCCAATATTGTATTCTGGACGGTTATTGCATTTTATTTCCTTCTTAGTAGATGCTCATGCACTTGTGATACCGGGTTCTGGGATAATCAGGGGATTTTATTTCAGTAGTTAAATTTTGTAAAAACATCCTCATTTATTCAATGGAGATTATTAATTATTATTTATTTGTTCAAAGGAAATTATTTCAAAATAATTAAATAAAATGGGAATTTATTAATACTTTCACGATGGCTTACCTGACAGTGGTGTCTGGCGCCATCACGACCCTTAGTGGATTCTAGGTCGTGACAACATGGTATCAGAGCACTAGGTTCCCTTAGGTCTCACGAGTCATGAGCAAGTCTAGTAGAGTCTCGCGGATCGGTACAGAGACGTCTGTACTTATCCTCGGGAGGCTACATGGCTGTTAGGAGTACTTCCCTTCTTGATTCCTCGTCATGCGATTTGATTCCTTGAGGCTTAGGCCCTTGTTTCCTCCCTACTCAATCTTACGCGAATCGCTTGTTGTAAATCGAGAATTTAAGAATCGTAATGGTACTACGAATGTGGTGCGGGTGTTTCTCCCTGTGTGGTTATTTGTGCTATTATCATCACCTTGTAGAAGGATATTCTATTGTTCTGGCTCAGTAACGGTACTTCTGGGAGCTCTGAGGCTAGGCACAAGTTGCCATGATGCTTATGAACGATTATTTCGCCGTATTGATATGATGGTAGGATGTTTGCCTACGTGTCGAGGCAGTGAATGACTTGAAGGAAGGTTTACTCAGTGCATGATCTAGAGATTCAGTATTTTATTCCCGGAAGGGGAAAGGCAATCGGGCTGAGAATGTCCAGGTTTGGGTTTATGGGGTAACAATACTTGGTGATTGCGGGCGTGGTGGAGTTTTCTTCTATAATGAGGTGTCGTTGTCCTTATTGAATGTACTAAATTCGCTGGTGTTATGATCTTCTACAATTCACCTTTGGAGCAGGATATTGCGAGACAGTATTGAAAAAGCGAGGGTCATAGGTCACGGGGTGCGGTGGTTCAGGATTGAGTCGGTGTTTCTGATGTCGACGACTCGAGAAAGGTGATCTTCGGAAAGGTTTAGAGTTAGTAGAGACTTGTGGGTTCAAGTGCTACGAAGGTAGATTTCATTTGAGGCAACAATTGAGTAGTAAAGTATGAGGAAAGACATGTGGGAAGTATCAGGTGGTGACTAATATTTTCTTGAAGGCCAGGTATAAGAAGCGCGGGTCGAGTAGTTGATTAAAGAAGCGAGTTTGCCCGAAGTAGGAGAGTGGCGAAGTTGCATATAGGCTTGGTGGTAGGATGACTATGCACTTTAAGGAGAGTTCGGAACAACTTGGGGATTTTAGTGATTGGTGATTGGGGTCTATGGAGTTAATCTGAAGTATGGGCTATTATGCGGCAGAAGATTTGATATAACGGGAAGGAGCTGCTTGAAATGAAGAAGGATACCGCATAAGTTCAAATCAGAAGGTTGTTACCGCACATTTAAGTTCTGTCCATGAGGTATGAACGAACTTGTGTAGCTAGAGAGTGAGCTTGGACTCAAGATAGGTTACTGACGTCTTAGTGGTTGTACTCTGTGCAACAACATTGGAAGATGTCACGAAGTGATTTCCACAGGTGGGTTATTCCCTGTGAGCAGGCTAGCGGTTGCATGGTTGATGAAGTTTCTGCAAAGAATTTTCTGGGTTATTCAGCAAAGAGATCGGTCGTGCAAATGTGGTTGATGATTCAGAGTATAAAAAGGGGGTTTTACAGAAGGATTCCGAGAATTTTGGCGGTTGATTGCGTAAGGTTATGTCAACAAGATAGAAAGAATTCTGGTGAGTTCCAGAGTTGTGTAATAGTGGCTTCAAGCTAAATGGGAGAGTCCCACCGCCTAAGATTGGGTTGCATGGTTAACTACTTGCGAGGTTTCCAGTTATTAGCACATCGATGGGTTATTTTCAGCTACGGGAAAAGACCATAAGTGGTGATTTGAGCAAGGAATATTTAAAGGTGTGCTATGGTTGGCCTTATTGGCTCATGTTCAGACTCGGGGAAGGATTCAGGATTTATGCCTTGTATAGATACGAGTTTCAAGGGAAGTGATTATGCCGGGTGCTTCGTCGAGAGGGTATTCCTGTGCTATTAGATTCATGGAGTTGATTATATTCGGGGCTAAGTCAAAGCGAGCGGCTCTCAGCAACGGTCCTAGTGAATTCAAAGGTTAAAGTGTGATGCCTAATGATTTCGAGCCTATAGGTACGACTAAGAATCAAGCTTGGTAGCAGCTTATGAGAAGAGGCCCAGAATGATCTATGATGTGTTGGCTTGCAGTGTAGCACTTGGGAGGTATGAAATGGTTCGTGGAATTTGAGACAGCATGGTCTCATGACTCAAGGTCACTCGGGACGAGTGCGGATGGAGTGTGTTATGTGTTGAATGGAGTTATTATTATTACTAAGGCAATCAGGGTAAATCGAAGGAAGATAGATTGGTTAGCCACAGTTGAGTTGGCATATTGGTGGTAGAGATCAGGTCCTTCAGCGTGATCAAGTTATGCATGTGAATTGTGGCGGTACGTGTGAGGCTTGTCGGCCACCGTAATTGATGATATTCAGAATCATTCTATGGTTATGGCATGTTATGTGTAGGCGGATCCCGAAAGGGCTATGGTGGCTTAGACTACTACTTAGAGATTTGCATATTCTACGACTATGAGAATTCGCTTGTGTCTTACTATGGTTCTTCTGAAGTGAGTTAAGTGAAAAGTTTTTATATGAGGAGCTGTTAACCTATTAGAGGTTCCGGATTTATGATAAAATGCGTGTTCTATTATATAGTGGCATGTTAGGTGCAACGAGTAGTATGGAATTTGAAGTGAGGATCAAAGTTGCAGTTCGGTGTTGACAAGGATGTCACGAGCTCGGATGAGCAGGAAATGAGTTTTGATGTTTAAGGTAAGTTGGTATTGTCTTCAGTGTCACCTGAGATCGGTGTTTCACGGAAAAAGGCCTTGCATCCTGGTTAAGGATTCTAGATCGCTTTCAACGTTAGTGCGACCGGTGGTCTGGATGCACGAACCTACTATTGTTACGAAAGGTTGTGGGAGCGTGCCCTACGGGAAGGTTGTAGAAGTATGGTATGTAGTCACTTGATTGATTGAAGAAATTAAACTGAGTATGAAGATTTCAGTAATGTCATTAAATTGAGAATTTGATGCCTGTAGGGCACTCAGTTTATTGTGTTGTGGACTGTGGGGGATCACTCCGATTGTGATGGTTGTTCTTGTGTGTTATGAGGAAAAGGAAGTTAGTATGGACCTCTAAAAGGTTATTAGCCTAGTTCGGCACGATCAGAATTGGCTTGAGGTCGGTGGATGGATTTAAGTATGAATATGGGCCTTATATCAGGTCGGATGAGTTCATTTCAGTATAGTGCTCCTTATGGAAGAGTAGTCAGGGTGTTATTTCGTCATCAGTAGTTTCATGTAGTGATGTATTGCGCCGTATGAGTTGTGCGACGGCTTAGTGAATTTCTTATGTGTTGAGGTTTCGCGTAGTGATGATATTATATGAGCAGGATGGTTTTTGAGATAGATTGTATATCGCACCTCAGTTGTGCTTGAGTTTGTAGCTTATAGCGCTGTGTGTCTCCCCAGGGAATGGTATTATGCACCTAGCGTACTTGTGACCGATATTTGGTATCTTGCTGTAATGAGCAATTTAGCTCGATGTATATCTCCTTATGTGAGTCCTATGTGTGGATCGGGTGGCACGCCGCCATGGGTATGCTATTTGGATCGGGTTGCACGCCGCAACAGTGTGATGTTCAATACAGTTCCCCATACCTGTTTTTATGTGTTTTGTTTCCTATTATTCTGAGGAAAACTCATATTAGCTTTGTGCCCACGTCACATGTATGATTCGCGAGCGTACTGTTTGTTTAATTATGTTGACCGCGTCGTATGTATGATTCGTGAGCGGGGTAATTGGATTTACTTTTTCAGAGTTCATTTTCCTTTTGTATCGCATTCGGATTGGTAACTTTTTGGCGCACTATGGCATCATATGAGACTTTGAGTCATGTCGAGGTGGCTTATCGCCTGAGCAGTTCATACTGGGTGAGATGAGATCCTCGAATTCGGGGTCAGTGCAATCTGATTATATGAAGTATATTAAGGAGCTAAAGCCATTGTTTGGTTCAGAATGAGGTGATAATTCTTGCTAGGAGTATAGACCCAATGAATTGTTGTTTCGGCAATGGTTATGAATTTCTACACATCTCATCCGTCGTGTCGGTATTATAAGAGTTAGAGCAATACCTATGTATGTCATGCGGTGCAATGAGAGCATCAGATTCGTGGAATTTTAACTAAATTGATCAGAGAATGTTATCATGGTCCTATGAGTAAACTGGTGCAAGGTGTGAATTTAGCTAAGGTATGCAGTTGCGTCTTGGTGTTGCGTGTAGTTATTGATATGGTGAGCGTATGTTGGAAACAAGTCTGGCATAGAATTCCGGATGTTGGAATTGGGATCTAAGGCTTATTTGCTTGAATAAAAGAGAATATCTTCAGAACTAATCGAGCTGATGTGCTCAATTGAGTTGTGGTAGCACGGAAAGGTGCATGAGATGCTAAACAGTGATTTCAGACTATTTCAGTATAGTTCAGCACGTTCAAGGACAAACATATGTTTAAGTGGGAGAGAATGTAACGACCCGACCGGTCGTTTTGAGCTCCAGCGCGTCGTTTAGTAGTATAAGGCCATGAGCAGCTTCATTTCAGGTATTATGACTTGTACGCATGGTCGGAATTAAATTTCGGGAAGTTCAGAGTTGATTTGGAAAGGGAATTCTCATTTCGGAAGCTTAAAGTTGAAAGAATTAACTAGGATTGGATTTTTGAGTAAACGACCTCGAAATCGGGATCTGAAGGTTCCAGCAGGTTTGTATGATGATTTCAGACGTGGCCGTATGCCCGGATTAGGTTTTGGATGACCCCGGAGTGTTTCGGTGCCTGTTGTGGAAGTTAGCATTTTGGAAGAAATTCCATAAGTTTGGCTTGAAGTGCATTTCAGTGTTATCGATGTCCGTTTGGGATTCCGAGTCTGGGAGTAGCTTTGTATGGTGATTCTGGAGTTGGGAGAGCGATCAGAAGTGAATTTGGAGGTCCGTAGGTCATTTTGAAGTCATTTGGCTAAAGATAGAAATTTAAAGGTTTTGAGGAGTTTGACCGGAAGTGGACTTTTTGATATCGGGGTCAGAATCCGATTCCGGAAGTTGGAGTAGGTCCGTAATGCCAAATGTGACTTGTGTGCAAAATTTGGGGTCAATCGGACGTGATTTGATAGGTTTAAACATCGAGAGTAGAAGTTTGAAGTTCTAAAGTTCATAAAGCTTGGATTGGAGGTCAATTCGTGGTTTCAGCGTTGTTTGACATGATTTGAGGCCTCAAACGAGTCCATAATGTGTTTTGGGACTGGTTGGTATGATTGGTTAGGGTCCCGGGTGCCTCGGGTGGATTCCAGGTGGTTAACAGATCAATAATGGATTTTTTTAGAAGGCTGAAGTTGCTGGTTGCTGCCATAACCGCACCTGCGAGAAATGGGCCGCAGGTGCGGAGCCGCAAAAGCGGCCAGGAAGCCGCAAATGCGGTATGGGCGGAGGAGAGCTGGGACCGCAGATGCGATCGTTTTGCCGCAAATGCGGGACCGTACCTGCGGTGGAGGGACGCATAAGCGGAAAAGGGAAGCCTGGTGAGGACCGCAGAAGCGGTATTTGAACTGCACTTGCGGAACCGCAGAAGCTGTCAAGGGACCGCAAGTGCAAAAAGTGCTGGAGGCAGTGAGTTGTTTTAAAGTCGGGTTTTGGCCATTTACTCTCATATTTTCTTGGCTTGGGCGATTCTTGGGGGGTTTCAAGAGAGGATTGTCATCATCAATGATAAGGTAAGCTATTCCCCACCTATCTTGAGTTAAATACATGATTGTATACGGATTTGGGAATGGATATTTGTAGAAAACTTGGGGTTTGAGGGAAAACCTAGAAAATTGATATTCTTGGAATTTGACCACGATTTTGGGTATGGAATTAAGAGAAAATCATATATTTGAGTTAGTGAATTCATGAGTAAACTTTATCTTCGAGAAATTTCAGATTCCGGGCATGTGGGCCCGAGGGCATTTTTGTGAACTTTTCGATCGGGGTTAGGAATAGCTATAAATTGAATTGTAATGAGTAATTGAGCATATGTGATATAAATGGTTATGTGCTTCTATTTGTGGGGGCTACGTACGCACGAGGTGATGAGAGTCCGTGCGTAGCTACTATTATGTTTAAGTCCGGGTAGCCTAGGACCCAAAAGCATGCTATACTTGGACTATTTGTAATCTTATTGACAACTTGAATTGCTTAAATCACATCGAATTAGTAAATGAATTTCTAAAAGATTGAAACTTTATTTTCTTAAATTGTTAAAAGAGAATTGGCTTTTCTTTGGAAAATTGTTCCATGTTGACTTCTTGATTGACTGTCTTTGTGGATTGGATGGCACACCGCCATAGGTATGTTATTTGGAACGGGCCGAACGCCTCGGAAGATTAAATAGATGCATCTATGGTTCGTGCCGTTCGACCCTCGACAGTGCATAGTTTAAATATTGTTGGATCAGGCCGTACAACCTCGACATGAGATGCGCATGCTTGTATTGCTTGCCTGAGAATGTTATGCGATAATATTTGCCTTCCCTAGCCAGATGTAGTTGATGAGCATAATGAAAAGTAAACTTTGAAAATCCACACTTATTTGAGATGTTGTTTATCTGCTATCTGGTTTTACGAGTTTATAATTGTTGCATAAAAATCCATGATTTCCTTACATTTTCACTATAACTTTATTAGACCACTAGTAAGTGTTGAAGTCGACCTCTCGTCTCTACTTCTTCGAGATTAGACGGGATACACATTGAGTACACGTTGTTTTCGTACTCATACTACACTTCTGTGCATTTTTATTGCATATGCATAT
The DNA here is from genome assembly GCF_000393655.2 of Nicotiana sylvestris. Taxonomy (NCBI): domain Eukaryota; kingdom Viridiplantae; phylum Streptophyta; class Magnoliopsida; order Solanales; family Solanaceae; genus Nicotiana; species Nicotiana sylvestris. The sequence goes on from NC_091062.1 coordinate 33,311,553, forward strand.
GTATCTCTAGTGGCCTACTGGGCGTAGCAGCATGGTTGATACAGAGACTTAGGTGAGCTGCACTTCTCGAGGCGACCCGCAGCCAGCAGAGTCTCCTTCAGTTATTTGTTTTTATTTCCTGTCCAATATTGTATTTCGGACGGTTGTTGCATTTTATTTTCTTCTTAGCAGATGCTCATGCACTTGTGACACCGGGTTCTGGGATGATCACGGGATTTTATTTCAGTAGTTAAATTTTGTAAAGACATCCTCATTTATTCAGTGGAGATTATTAATTATTATTTATTTGTTCAAAGGAAATTATTTCAAAATAATTAGATAAAATGAGAATTTATTAATACTTCCGCGGTGGCTTGCCTGACAGTGGTGTCCGGCACCATCACGACCCTTTGTGGATTTTGGGTCGTGACATCTGTTTTGTGAGTCACATTATATTTTGACAGTAAAGCAGAAAATTGCCTATTGATGAAATGAGTTCTTTGGTCACTAATGATGACTCGCAGTGTGTCAAATTTGGTAAAAATATTTTTTTAAGAAAAGTGCACATTGTACGAGCATCGTTCTTTCTTGTGGGGATGGCTTCAACCCATCTTGACACATAATCCGTAGCCACAAGGATATATTCAAAAGAGTGAGAAGAAGGAAAAGTACCCATAAAATCTATTCCCCAAACATCAAATATTTCACATACCTGTATTGATTGCAGTGGCATCTCATCTCTCTTGGTGATTTTACCTGTTCTCTGACACCTGTCACATTGTGCTACATATGCTCGGGCATCTTTAAAGAGTGTGGGCCAGAAGAATCCGGCTTCTAAGACTTTAAAATCCGTTCGATTTGTTGCATAATGTCCTCCAATTGCTCCATCGTGACAGTGATATAGAATTTTATTGATCTCTTCTTTAGGTACATACCTTCTAATGATATTATCTGCACAATTTTTAAACAAGTAAGGTTCATCCCACAGATAATACTTTGCATCAGATATAAATTTTTTTCTTTGTTGGTAAGAGAAATCTTGTGGTGTCCATTTTCCAACCAAGTAGTTCGTGATATCGGCAAACCAGGGTGGTCGAGTCACAATTGTGTTAATTGAAAAAATATCTTCATCAGGAAATTCTTCTTTTATCTCATTAAACTTAAGGGGAGGGTTTTTTAATCTAGACAAATGGTCAGCTACTTGGTTCTCTGTCCCTTTTTTGTCCTTTATCTCAAGGTCAAATTCTTGCAGAAGTAAAATCCATCTTAATAATCTAGGTTGAGCATCTTTCTTAGCTAAGAGGTATTTTAAAGCTGCATGATCAGTAAAAACAGTGACTTTGGTTCCTATCAAATAAGAGCGAAACTTATCAAAAGCAAACACTACTGCTAGTAACTTTTTTTCTGTCGTGGCATAATTCACTTGAGTCTCACTCAATGTCCTACTAGCATAGTAAATGAGATGAAAAATATTATCCCTTCTTTGGCCTAAAATAGCTCCAATTGCTGTATCACTAGCATCACACATGACCTCAAAAGGTTGGTTCCAATCAGGGGACACAACTACGGGTGCAGTTGATAACTTTTCCTTAAGAGTTTCAAATGCTTTCATACAGTTACCTGAAAAATCAAACTTAGTGTCTTTCATCAAGAGGTTAGTTAGCAGTTTTGAAATCTTTGAGAAGTCTTTTATGAATTGTCTGTAAAAACCTGCATGACCTAGAAAGCTTTTAATTCCTTTCACAATTGTGGGAGGGGATAATCCTACTATAAGATTAATTTTTGCCTTATCAACTTCTATCCCATTAGCAGTGATTTTATGTCCTAAAATAATTTCTTCAGTAACCATAAAATGACATTTTTCCCAATTAAGAACTAAGTTTGTTTCTTCACATCTTTTAAGAACTAAGGTCAAATGGTTAAGATAATCCTTATATATTTTGCCAAAGAGTGTAAAATCATCTTTAAAAATTTCAAGAAATTTGTCAGTCATGTCAGCAAAAATTGCTGACATGCAACGCTGAAATGTAGCTGGGGCGTTGCATAGACCAAATGACATTCTCCTATAGGCATATTTTCCATGAGGGCATGTGAATGTTGTCTTATCTTGATCTTCTGGTGCAATTGGTATCTGATTATATCCTGAATAGCCAACCAAAAAACAGTCAAAACCATATCCGGCAATTCTTTCCAACATTTGATCAATAAATGGCAAAGAAAAATGATCTTTTCTAGTGACATCATTGAGACGTCTGTAATCAATACAGACTCTCTATCCTGTAACAGTCCTGGTAGGTATGAGCTAATTATTTTTATTTTTTATAACTGTCATTCTGTGACGACCCAAAAGGTCATCACCGATTTTCTTCCTTTTCCGTGATTTCGAGGACTTGAAAACCTCACCTTTAGTTGCCTCGATTTGCGTGCGTAGTCCGGGCACGTAGTCGGGAAAGCTTATGTGGTAAATTATGTGAAATTTGATAAATTGTGGCTTTAAAATGGTTAAAGTTGACTTTGGTCAATATTTTGGGTAAACGGACTCGGACCCATGATGTGATGGTCCTGTAGGGTCCGTAGAAAAATATGGGACTCGGGCGTATGCCCGGAATAGAAATCCGAGGTCCCGAGCCCGAGAAATAAATTTTTAAAAGAAATTGTTTTCTGAAATTTAATATGAAAATTTGAAATAAAAATGAATTAGAAAGCATTGGTATCGGGTCCGTATTTTTGTTCCGGCACCCGGTATAGGTCTTATATGTGGTTTAAGCGATTTCTGTGAAATTTGGTTGAAATCGGACATCGTTTAACGTGATTCGGACTTGAATTCGTAAATTTGAAAGTTTATGAAGTTTGATAAAAAAAATGATGATTTTGAGGCTTGATTCATTGATTTTGATGTTATTTTGGTGATTTGATCGCTCGAGTAAGTTCGTAGGATGTTATTGAGTTAGTGTGTATGTTTGGTTAGGAGCTCCGAGGGCTCGGGAGTGTTTCAGAAGTGTTTCAGAGTGGTTTTGGCCTTAGAAAAGTTGCAGAAGTTTCAGTTCTGGTGTTCTGGTATCTAATTCTATGCGATCGCATAGGTAGCATTGCGATCGCATAGGTAGCATTGCGATCACATAGAGTAATCTTTCAGGTGCCCCACATTTGTTCTAGGCGATCGCATAAATTCATCCGCGATCACATAACTTAGCCAGATCCTTCAACGCAAACACAACCTTTAATCCGCGTTCGCGTTTCATTAAGTCCAAACCTGGAATGCACAACCTTTTCTTCTATGCGTTCACATCAGCCCTTCCGCGATCACAATGACCAGCTTCCCCTTACCCTATGCGATCTCATTACCTTCTTCGCGATCGCATAGGGCATTTTTGCCCAGCGATTTTAAATACCCAAAACAAAACAGTGACGAGGTTTAGTCCATATCTCACACGAGTTCTTCTTCTCCACAGCTCTTGAGCGAATTTTTGAGCACTTCTTCACCAAAGCTTCTTGGGTAAGTAAATTCCCACTCATTTCCTTAATCTTCCTTCATTAATTAATGAGTTTCTAAACCTAAATCATGAAATCAAAGTAGAAATTAGGGGTTTTGGGTAGAGTTAGATTTTTGGGAATTTTGAGTGATTCAACCTCAATTTGGGGTCGGATCTTAAAATAAATTATATATTTGAACTCGTGGGGTTATGGGTAATCGGGTTTTGGTCCAAGCCTCGTGTTTGGACCATGTGGGCCCGGGGTCGAATTTTGGTATTTTTGGAAGAATGCTAGGAACTTCATATCTAAGCTATGGGATTTTGTTATCGAGTCTTTATTGATATTATTAAATTAATTATGCCTAAATATCGTTGTTTCGGAGTCAGATTATAAAGGAAAGGCGGTATTTGAGGGTTGATTGCTATTTTTTGGACCGAGGTAAGTGTTTGTTCTAACTTTGGCTTGAGGGAATAGGATTAGAGTGTTGTTTGCTATTTGCTAATTGTTGAGTACGGTGTATAGGCATGGTGACGAGTATCTATACACCGGAGTCTAGCACGACCGTGAGTCTTATTTGTGTTTATTCGGATTTTGTGATACCTCTTCCTTGTTAAATTGATAAATTTCATATAATGTGAAGAGTTTGAGGAAGAATTATGATTTGTACATTCTTGGAGCATTGGCTCGAGTATATCATAAAGCGTGAAAGTATATGAAATGATTGAACCCCTTGGAGCGTTGGCTCAGGTGGTAAAGTGAGATAAGAGGTAAAAGTGAAAGAAAGAAAAATAATTATTGAATTACTCCCTTGCCGGGATGCTTGTTGCTTTGTTGACTATCTCCCTTGCCGGGATGTTGAGATTATTGATATTGTTCCCTTGCTGGGTTTTTAACTGCTTAATTGTGCTCCCTTGCCGGGAGTTAGCTGTTTATTTGTATTCCCTTGCCGGGATTTCTATCATTATTTGTCTACTCCCTTGCCACTTGTTTGTGATTGTTGCTTGGGTGAGGAAGAGTGATAAAGCACGAAGGGTGATGCCGTGCCTCGTTTGCTATTATGAGGAAAGAGTGTAAAGAACGAAGGGTGATGCCGTGTCGCACGATGTACCATTCCGTGCCTATTTTATTGATTATATGGTGAGGAAAGAGAGTAAAAGCACGAAGGGTGATGCCGTGCATATTTCATTTATATGATTGCTTTGGTGAGGACGAGAGTAAAAGCACGAAGGGTGATGCCGTGCATTTGTTGCTTTCTGATTCTTTATTGATATCCGAGTTATTTTGTTTCTTTCATTACTTGTTGTTATTTGATTTACTTCGAGGTTATAGATTCCCTTACCCTATTTGCCTTGTGATTGTTGTTTTGGTGAGGAAGAGCGTAAAGCACGAAGGGTGATGCCGTGTATTGTTTTGGTGAGGACGAGAGTAAAAGCACGAAAGGTGATGTCGTGCAAATTGTTGACTTTTGATTCTTGTTGACATTCTGGCTTTGTTATTTCTTTCTATTATTGAGGATTTCTATTTGAAATTGTTAGCTCCCCATAGCATGCTCCCCCCTCTTAGCTGTTTAAATTCTGTATATTTCCTTTTATTGCATATATCTGCACAGGTTGCTTTTGGTAGGTCCTGTCTAGCCTCGTCACTACTTCGCCGGGGTTAGGCCAGGCACTTACCAGCACATGGGGTCGGTTGTGCTGATGCTACACTCTGTGCATCTTTTTGCACAGACCCGGTCGTGATGGCGCCTCTCGTAAAAACAAGGCCAGCCAATTAAACCCAACTCACTTTTTAAACAGTTAAACAACATAAAAGCAGTCTAAAAAGTGATTTAGAAATACTAAGTAGCGGATAATATCAATATAGTGCGAAAGTACAACCCAACACAGCCCTAATCGGGGTGTCACAAGTCACGAGCGTCTAACTTCCAGGAGTAGCTTTTGGACTTCAGCAATAGGATTTGATCGGGAGCTGACTTCAGTCCAGAGACACCGAGGTAGCCTTGCTGACGTCCGCAGTCCCGGAGTCTCTCTCTCTTTATTCGGTTTGTTATCTTTTGTACCGAAACAAACAGTTTATAATTTTCTTTCAGACGATTGTATTTAGTAAATCTTAGAAGTTCGTGAGCATTGTGACACCAAATCTTGGTAGAGGATTATGTTAAACTTTCCGCATTTCTATTCAGTTTTTATATAAGTTAAGACTTCCGCTTGAAATTTTAATTATGTTGCCTTTATTACATGATGATAATTATGGGAAAGAATGTGTGTTAAATGGAAAGTAATTTAAGTTGGCTTGCCTATCTCCTATTAGTAGGCGCCATCACGACTCCCGAGGGTGGAAAATCTGGGTCGTGACACATTCTGCCTTTATTTGGTACTACCTGAATGGGACTTACCCCTGTCAGAAATTGGGTATATAATACCTGCTGCCAACAGCTTTACGATATCTTTTTTCACTACTTCCTGCATTGTTGGATTCAATCTTCTTTGCGGCTGGACTATTGTCTTGTAGATATCCTCCATGAGGATTCTTTGTGTACAAATATCCGGACTAATCCCTTTAATATCTTCTAGAGTCCACCCCAAGGCTCCTTTGTGTGCTTTTAATACTTTAATCAAACTATTTTCTTGTTTTGCAGTAAGAGAAGATGAAATAATTACTGGAAATAATTCTTTCTCAAGATAAACATATTTCAAATGAGAAGGGAGAGTTTTGAGTTCAATTTTTTATTGAACTTGTTCGGATTTCATTTCTTCTTCTTCTTCTGAATCTTTGTCCAATATTTCAGCTTCTCTTCTGATGGTGGGATCATCGTCCTGTGTGGTGCCTGATTTGATCAAGCATCTTTCCATTGAATCTGGAATTAATTGAGCATCTTTGAATTCATCTGTAAGATAACTAATCATGTCAATTGAAAAACATGAAGATGATGTTTCATCTCCTGAATATCTTAGTATCTTTTGCATATCAAATATGTCTCTTTCTTCATCAACTCTTAAAATTAATTGTCCTTGATGAACATCTATAATTGCTCTTCCTGTAGCAAGAAATGGTCTACCTAAAATTATTGGTTCATTAGGACATTCTTTCATTTCAAGTACTATAAAATCTATAGGGAAAACAAACTTATCTACTCTTACGAGTACATTTTCAATTATTCCCTTAGGTTTTTTAGTACTTTGATCTGCAAACTGAAGAGAAACACTTGTGTCTTTTATTTCACCAAGATCTAACTTTTTAATGATAGAAAATGATATTAAATTTATTGAAGCTCCAGAATCACAAAGTGCTTTTTCAAAATATACTCCTCCCAAAGTTCATGGAATTGTAAAACTGCCTGGATCACCAAGTTTTTATGGTAGCTTATTTTGAAGTATAGCACTGCATTTTTCCGTAAGCATTACCATAGAAACTTCTTCTAATTTTCTTTTACTTGACAAAATTTCCTTTAAAAATTTGGCATATGAAGGCATTTGTAACAAAGCATCAGTAAAAGGAATATTGATGTGAATTTCTTTTAAAATCTCCAAAAGTTTTGCAAATTGGTTGTCAAGCTTTTCTCTTTTCATTTTTTGTGGAAAGGGAATAGTCACAGGGAGAGGAGTCAATTTTTCAATATTTTTTTCTTCTTTTTTCTTGACTTCATTCTTTTCAGATGGTTCAGAGGGTATTCAACATTTTTACCGTTATTTACCTGTTGTTCTGACTGGTCTGCATAGGGTTCATCAAGCTCCTTACCTGACCGTAAGGTGATGGCCTTAAGGTGCTCTTTTGGATTTTTCTCTGTATTGCTTGGTAAGGGACCTTGAATCATTTTTGAAACAAGAGCTGCCAATTGGCTCAACTGTATTTCCAGATTTTTGAGGGATGAATTTTGTCTCTCCATCTTTTCATCAGTGACCTTAATATATTTATACAGAAAATCATCAAGACTTGAATAAGCTTGTTGAGGCCTTTGCTGATAGGGCCGTGCTTGTTGATAAGGTCTAAAGTTTGATTGTCCATGGTTTGGATTCTGGTATCCGGGTGGACCCTGTATTTGTTGCTTCTAGAAGCTTTGAGAGTTCTCTGTACCATTTGGATTGCTCCATTGAAATCCTGGATGTTTCTGTGCCATTGGACTTCCAAAAGGATACTGCTTGTAACCGATGACATTGACATGTTCATCATTGTGATTGGTTGCTTGACATTCATGGTTCTGATGATTTCCTCCATGCATGTCACAAGCCTCAGATTGGCTTGGTTGTTGTGTATTCACCTGAAAAGTTTCAAACTTTTGTGCCAAAAAAACAATTTGCTGTGTTAGTGTATTTAAAGCATCAACCTGATTTGCTGTAGCGGTCTTCTTGATAATTATACGCTCAGATGGCCATTGGATGGCATTCACAGAAATTTCATTAAACACAACGCTTCCTTTGTTGTTTTTCCCATTACTGAACCTCCTGCAGCTGCATCTATCATATTTCTAGAAGAGGGTTTTAGCCTGTGATAAAAAATATACAATTGCATATGTTCAGGAATATCATGGTGTGGACATTTTCTTAACATTGATTTTAACCTTTCCCAAGCTTGATAAACTGACTCTGTGTCAGTCTGCAAGAAATTAGATATGTCTTGTCTTAACTTTGTGGTTTTAGCAGGGGAAAAATATTTGTTTAAATTTTTTTGAGTCATTTGATCTCATGTGGTAATGGAACCTTGAGGCAAATTTCGCAACCAAGTCTTGGCATCTCCTTTTAAAGAGAAAGGAAATAGCCTTAACTTGATAGCTTCAGGAGGTACTCCATTCCTCGATCTCTTTCTCGATGGGGAAAATAGCTAAATGGTAAGAAGGAAGTGACCTCAGTGGAAGAGGAGGGTTAGATCTTCTTTAGCTTAGCTGGGAAGAAAGAGTTTGATAGAATTAATAGCCTTGTTGGATCGTTTGAATCAGGCCGGTCCTGATTTCAAAGTTGTTGGTTGCCACTGAGGGCTTCCTGACACTAGATTCACAGTTGAAGTGGTCTGGTCTAGCATAATCCCTTAGGATTCTGTTTGCTGGACTAGGCGCTACTTCATCAAATTGATCCTCTATTTGGACTGGTGGTGGTACTTCGCGTGGGTTGATATTTTCTACTTCCTGATTCTCCATTTCTTCATAAGCTATTGTTTAAGAAGACATTTGTCCTTTCCTGCGCAATCGAAGAGATCTTTCAATTTCAGGATCGTAATTGGCCAACTCTTTTATAGAAGAGCGGGTCATAAACTACTCAAAATTCTAAAAAGAAAACAAACTGAACTTAACTCCTAAAGTGGTGGTGGTGGTAGTAGTAGTAGTAGTAGTAGTAGTAGTAGTAGTAGTAGTAGTAGTAGTAGTAGTAGTAGTAGTAGTAGTAGTAGTAGTAGTAGTAGTAGTAGTAGTAGTAGTAGCGTAGTATTAGTACTTAGAAGAAAATAATTAAAAGAAAGTGATGAATAACAAGGACAACAAATATTACAAAAATGACAAAAATAATAAGCGATTAAATAAAAATAGTAGTATGATAATATTGTTATTATTATTATTATTATTATTATTATTATTATTATTATATGATAATAGTAATTATATTAGTACTAATTAGCAATAGAAGTTATGAAAAAAAAAATTGGTAAACGAAATCAGTAAGTAGTAACAGTTACTGACTATGGAAAATAATAATATAATACTAATATAGAATATAGTTACAAGTAGTGCTAATATTAATAATAGTGACTGCTATATTATAATGATGATAAGAAGAATAAATGATAATAACACTTCTATAAGATATTAGTACTTGTAATAGTAAAAGTAGTAGTAGTAATAATTAGTAAATACTGATAACAAAGATAATAATACTAAAAGTAAGTTCCCAAATTAGTAACAAAATATTTAGTCTGAAGTAGACTTGTGCCAATCCCCGGCAATGGCGCAAAAAATTTGACGAGGCCAATGCGTATAAGATTTTGCTACTCGTACTCTGTCAAACTCTAGTATAGTTTATGATATCGTCCCACAGAGATTGGAGAATCTAGCTACAAACTTATAATATTCTTACTACTATTTGAGAGAATCAAATTGATGAAGTTTTTGTAGTTGAAAATTTAAATTGCTTAAGTTGAAACAAAATAACTTTCGGAAGATTTATATTTAAAAAGAGTTGGGAATCATTGAATTCACTCGATAGCGTGATAATAATAAAATCTTAGCTTCTACATGTATTTCTCTTAGGAATAATTATTTATTGATAATACAATTATATTTTGCTCACTAAAAAATAATCAATTAACAACACTCCGTGAGGTTATGTAAATTAATTCATATATGACTCATGACGATTAAGCCAAAATAGTTTTCTTGCCTGAATTGTGCTAAAAATAGCAAAAATCTCTTGCAATTACTTTTTTACTAAAAATCAATAATCTTGCCAACTACAACTCCTCCGTGAGAATTAGAATGGAAGTAAGCAATATTACAGACTTGGAATGATAGCTTTAAAAGAATTACTCTCACTCTATTATTTTACCCAACAGTTATCGTATATTAATTTTGCTTCGTGAGAATTACAAAATTGACATACAACTAACTTTGGAGAATAAATAGATAGAAGTGATAATAATTAATTAAAACTAATATTCCAGCACAATATAGAAATATAATTAGAAAGTTTCAGGTCAAGCATGTAGTAAAATAATGGGAGCTAGGCAAGCCAAACCTTAACTACTTGCTATGCTTACATATTGTTTCATTTTAACAAACACAAGGCGATAACATGATAACAACGAAACTTTAAATAAATTAGCGGAAGTTAAAAATTAAATATCTTAAGTCTACGTTTATTACAACTTTTAAAACCTCAAATACCCAAAACCTGGTGTCACAGTGTCACATACTATCTAAGATTTCTACATACAAAGTCTGAAGAAATAACAATACGCTGTTTCCGAATAAGAGAGAATGAAACAGAAAGTAGAGATAGAGGGAGACGTTAGGGCCTACGGACGCCTGCAGTCTACCTTGGGTCTCCGGGTAGACTGAAGAAAGCACTCCAACTACTGTCAAAAAGCTGCTCCTGGATCTGCACACAGTGAAGAGTGTAGTATCAGCACAACCGACCCCATGTGCTGGTAAGTGTCCAGCCTAACCTCGGCGAAGTAGTGATGAGGCTAGGACCAGACTACCAAATAAACCTATGCAGTTCAAATGTATATACAACGGAAAAGAAATACAGAAAATAACCAGTCAATGTGGGAGGGGAAAACATGTTGTGGGGAGATAACAGTTCCAAATAGAAAGCATCAAGTAAGGAAAGAAACCACATAACTCGAATATCAACAAGGAATCAGAAATCAACAATTTGCACGGCATCACCCTTTGTGCTTTTACTCTCATCCTCTCCAAAGAAACTTTATAATAAAGGTGTGCATGGCATCACCCTTCGTGCTTTTACTTTTGTCCTCACCAAATCAATCATATAATAAAGATGTGCACGACACCACCCTTCGTGCTTTTACTCTCTTTCCTCACCATATAATCAATGAAAATCGGTACGGAATGGTACATCGTACGACACGACATCACCCTTCGTGCTTTACACTTTTTCCTCACAGTAGCAAACAATGCACGACATCACCCTTCGTGCTTTAACACTCTTCCTCACACAAACAACTATCGCAAGCAAAGGGGCAAGGGAATAGACAAAATAGTAATAGAGATCCCGGCAAGGGAACAACAGTTAAACAATTAAATTCCGGCGAGGGAACAACATCAATAATCTCAACATCCCGGCAAGGGAGATAATCAACAAAGCAACAATATCCCGACAAGGGGACAATTTAATAACTCTTTCTCTTTCTTTCACTTTTATTTCATAACTCACTTTACCACTTGAGCCAATGCTCCAAAGGGTTCAATATCTCATATACTTTCACAATTCACAATATAACTTGAGCCATTGCTCCAAAGGGTTCAATCATCTCATATATTTTTACAATTCATAATATAACTTGAGCCAATGCTCCTCGATGTTCAAAGGTTACAATTCCTTCCGCAAACTTTTCACAACACTTAGAAATCATCACCAAGGCATTAAAGACACAACAGAATCAAAATCTTCAAAATTTAAAGACTCACGATCATGTTAGACACCAACGTATAGATACTCATCACCATGCCTATACGTCGTACTCAATAATTATCACGTAGAAAATAAGATTCAACTCCTAAGCTCTCAAGCTAAGGTTAGACCAAACACTTACCTCGATGCCTCGAACACAACTCAAGTTTCAATTATAGCTTTACCCCTCGATCCCTCTACCAATTCACTCGTATATAGCCACAAGTTACTTAATTACATCAATAAACACTAGAGGAATCAATTTGAATGCATGAAAATGAGTTTCCCAAAGTTTTACCTAAAATGTCAAAATCGCCCCCCGGGCCCACGTGGTCAAAACCTGAGGTTCGAACCAAAACCCGATTACCCATTCCCCCACGAGCTCAAATATGTAATTTGTTTTGAAATCGGACCTCAAATCAAGGTCCAAATCCCTAATTTTTGAAAAACCTAGGTTCTACCCAAAACACCCAATTCCCCCATGAAAATAATTAATTTGAAGTTGAAATCATGTTAAAATATGTTAATGATTGAAGAAAACTAGTTAAAAATGACTTACAATTGATTTGGAGAAGAAAGGTTGTTTGAAAAATTGCCTCTTATATTTATGGGGTTTTTGAAAAATACAAAATAACTGAAAATCTCGTCTACTCTCAGACCCCCTGTGTGGACTGCACAAAATAGACTGCGGCCACGCAGGCCTTCCTGAGGTACTACGGTCCAGTGCCTTGTGCGGACCACACGAAATGGAATGCGGCCGCATAGGACTCCACCGCGCACCGCCCGAAACCGACCGCGGACCACACTGGCCCCCTACCGCGGTCTCACACGTTTTTGTGCGGACCGCACTGGAGGGTTCAAAGACCTGCAACTTTTGGTTTTAAGTCTAAAATATCCCGAACCTACCCGAAACTCACACGAGCCCTCGGAACTCCAAACCAAGTGTGCATACTAACTCAAAAACATCATATGGACCTACTCGTATAATCAAATTATCAAAAATAACATCATGAACATCAAATTAAGTCTTGAGATCAATGAAATTTTCTCAAAACTTTTTTAAACATAAATTTTGCGATTTAAGTCTGAATCACATCATATGACATCCGTTTTTCACCAAATTCCACATAAATGTCTTAAATCATATATAAGACCTGTATCGGGTGCCAGAACAAAAATACGGGCCCGATACCATCATGTTCTAATCAAATTTCATTTCAAATTTCTTTAAACAATTCCAGAAAATAATTTCCTTTAAAAATTTATTTCTCGGGCTTGGGACCTCGGAATTCGATTCCGGGCATACGCCCAAGTCCCATATTTTCCTACGGACCCTCTAGGACCGTCAAATTATGGGTATGGGTCCATTTACCAAAACATTAACCTAAGTCAAATTAGCTCATTTTATAATCAAAACTTATCATTTTTTACAGATTATCATATTTAAGCTTTCCGAATACACGCCCGGACTGCGCACGTAAATCGAGGTGATTCTAAATGAGGTTTGGAAGGCCTCAGAGCACAGAAATTTTGTTTTAAAACAAGTGATGACGTCATCACATTCTCCACCTCTAAAACAACCGTTCGTCCTCGAACGAACAGAAGAAGAAAGTACCTGAGTCGGGGAAAAGATGGGGATAACGGCTCCGCATATCGGACTCGGACTCCCAGGTTGATGCCTCAAGAAGATGACCTCTCCACTGTACAAAAGGAAAACTCTTCGACCTCAACTGACGAACCTGCCGGTCTAGAATAACTACCAGCTCCTCCTCATCAGACAAGCCCTTGTCCAACTGGACACTACTGAAATCTAACACGTGGGATGGATCACCATGATAGTTTCGGAGCATGGACACATGAAACACTGGATGCACGACTGATAAGCTCGGCGGCAATACAAGTCTATAAGCCACCTCTCCCACTCGATCAAGAATCTTAGACGGACCGATGAACCTAGGGCTAAGCTTGCCCTTCTTCCCAAATCTCATCACGCCCTTCATAGGCGACACTCGGAGCAATACCCGCTCTCCAACCATAAAAGTCACATCTCGAACCTTGCAGTCTGCATAACCCTTTTGCCTAGACTGAGCTGTACAAAGCCTATCTTGAATAATCCTGACCTTGTCCAAAGCCTTCTGAACCAGATCCGTACCCAACAATCGAACCTCTCCCGGCTCAAATCATCCAACCGGAGATCGACACCGCTTACCATATAAAGCCTCATAAGGAGCCATCTGGATACTCGACTGGTAATTGTTGTTGTAGGCAAACTCTGCTAAAGGAAAAAACTGATCCCACGAGCCTCCAAAGTCAATGACATAAGCTCGGAGCATATCCTCCAAAATCTGAATAGTCCGCTCGGACTGCCCGTCCGTCTGAGGATGAATGTTGTACTCAACTTAACTTGGGTGCCCAACTCTCATTGAATTGCTCTCCAGAAATGCGAGGTAAACTGCGTACCTCGGTCCGAAATGATAGATACAGGTACACCATGAAGACGAACAATCTCCCGGATATAGATCTCAGTTAACCTTTCGAATGAATAGGAGACTACCACAAGAATGAAATGCGCTGACTTGGTCAGCCTATCAACAATGACCCATACTGCGTCGAACTTCCTCCGAGTTTGCGGGAGTCCAACAACGAAATCCATAGTGATCCGCTCCCACTTCTACTCGGGAAGCTCAATCCTTTAAAATAAACCACCAGGCCTCTAATGCTTGTACTTAACCTACTGACAATTCAAACACCGAGCTATATATGCAACGATATCCTTCTTCATTATCTGCCACCAATAATGCTGCCGCAAATCCTAATACATCTTCGCGGCGCCCGGATGAATAGAGTACCGGGAGCTATGGGCCTCCTCTAAAATCAACTCTCGGAGCCCATCCACATTAGGCACACAAACTCGACCCTGTAATCTCAAAACTCCATCATCATCTAAGGTAACCTGCTTGGCACCTCCGCGCTGCACCGTGTCTCTAAGGACACACAAATGGGGATCATCATACTGCCGACCACAGATACGCTCCAACAAAGAAGAACGAGCGACCGTGCAGGCCAATACATGACTAGGCTCAGAAATATCCAACCTCGCGAACTGATTGGCCAAAGCCTGAACGTCCAAAGCAAGCGATCTCTCACCAACCAAAATATAAGCAAGATTGTCCATACTGGCTGACTTCCTACTCAACGCATCGACCACCATATTGGCCTTGCCCGGATGATACAAGATAGTGATATCATATTCTTTCAACAACTCCAACCACTTCCTCTGTCTAAAATTCAACTCATTTTGCTTGAACAAATACTGAAGACTCTTGTGATCCGTGAACACCTCACATGCCACGCCATACAGATAATGCCTCCAAATCTTCAATGCGTGAACAATGGCTGCCAACTCCAAGTCATGAATCAGATAGTTCTTCTCATGAATCTTCAACTGCCGCGAAGCATATGCAATGACCTTGCCATCCTGCATCAACACTGCACCAAGCCCAATACGAGATGCATCACAATAGACTGTATAAGGCCCTGAACCTATGGGCAAAACCAACACCGGTGCCGTAGTCAGAGCTGTATTGAGCTTCTAAAAGCTCGCCCCACACTCGTCCGACCATCTGAACTAGGCACCCTTCTGGTTCAACCTGGTCATCGGCGCTGCGATAGATGAAAACCCCTCCACGAACCGACGATAGTAGCCTGCCAATCCCAAGAAACTCTGAATCTCTATAGCTGATGCTGTTCTAGGCCAGTTCTTGACTGCCTTAATCTTCTTCAAATCAATCTGAATACCCTCTGCTGATACAACATGACCCAAAAATGCAATTGAACTCAACCAGAACTCACACTTCGAGAACTTAGCATATAGCTAGCTATCCCTCAAGGTATGAAGAACCACTCTAAGATGTTGCTCGTGCTCCTCCCAACTGCAGGAATATATCAAAATATCATCAATGAAGACTATCACGAATGAGTCCAAATAAGGCCTGAACACTCGGTTCATCAAATCCATAAAAACTGTTGGGGCATTGGTTAACCCAAATGACATGACCAGGAACTCATAATACCCGTACCGAGTGCGAAAAGATGTCTTAGGGATATCGGATTCCCTAATCCTCAACTGATGATAGCCAGATCTAAAGTCAATCTTTGAGTACACCTTGGCACCCTAAAGCTGATCAAACAAATCATCGATCCTCGGTAATGGATACTTATTATTGATTGTAACCTTGTTCAACTGTCGGTAATCAATACACATTCTCATCGATCTGTCCTTCTTCTTAACAAACAACACCGGCGCACACCAAGGCAAAACACTAGGTCTAATGAAACCCTTCTCAAGCAAGTATTGCAACTGTTCCTTTAACTATTTCAACTCCGGTGGGGCCATACGATACGGCGGGATAGAAATGGGCTGAGTACCCGGTGCCAAATCAATGCAAAAGTCAATATCCCTGTTGGGTGGCATGCCTGGCAGGTCCGAAGGGAAAACATTAGGAAACTTTCGAACAATGGGCACAGAATCAATAGAAGGGACCTCAACACTAGAATCACGAACATATGCCAAATAGGCCAAACACCCTTTCTTGACCATACGCTGAGCCTTCACATACGAGATAACACTGCGGGTAGAATGACCAAGAGTCCCTTTCCACTCTAAACGGGGAAAATCTGGTAAGGCTAAGGTTACAGTCTTGGCATGACAATCCAAGATAGCATGGTAAGGTGATAACCAGTCCATCCCCAATATAACATCGATATCGACCATGTCTAGAAGCAACAAATCCACACGAGTCTCAAGATCCCCAATCACCACAATACAATAACGATGGACTCAATCTACCATAATAGAATCATACACCGGTGTAGACATATAAACAACAATACTCAATGAATCACTAGGCATGACTAGATACGGTGTAAAATAAGATGACACATACGAGTAGGTAGACCCTGGATCAAATAACACTGAAGCATCTCTATCACAAACCAGAATAGTACCTGTAATGACTGCATCTGAAGCCTCAACCTTGGGCCTGGCTGGAAGGGCGTAACATCAGGGATGGGCCCCACCACCCTGAACTATATCTCTGGGACGACCTGCAGCTAGCTGGCCTCTACCTCTGGCGGCCTGAGCTCCACCTCTAGCACCTCTACCTCCACCTCTAGCACCTCTACCCCCACCTCTAGCTGGCTGGGCGGGCTGTGGAACACCTGGTGCCTGTACCATAGCACAAGAACCCTGATGCTGAGAGCTACTCGGTGCTCGAGGGCAAAACCTAACAATGTGACCCAGATAAACACACGTGTAACAATCCCTCGGCTGCTGAGACAGCTGGCCCTGATGACCTGAATGACCACCCCAAAAACGCTTAAGCGGCGGTGCACCGATTGGAGCAGGTAGTGCACTGTAGGACTACTGATCGGGATACTGCATCTGGGGACCACGACCACCTGGAGTACCGTGAGAAACCTTGAGCGCTGACTGAAAGGGTCTAGGAGGATGGCCTCTACCATACGAATCTCGACCTCCGGATGAGGTACCACTGAATCGGCATGAATGACGGGGCCTCTTGTATGACCCATGACTGCCTTCCTGTGACAGAACCATCTCAACTCTACGGGCCACATTGGCCGCCTCCTGAAAAGTAATCTCACTCCCAGCCTCTCTAGCCATCTAAAGACGAATCGGCTGAATAAACCATCAATAAACCTCCTTACCCTCTCTCTCTCTCTCTCGGTGGGGAGTATAATGAGAGCATAGCGAGCTAAGTCGATGAACCTGGTCTCATACTGGGTAACAGTCATGGAACCCTGCTGTAGGCACTCAAACTACCTCCGATAGGCCTCTCTCTAAGTAACGGGGAGAAACTTCTCCAGGAATAACACTGTAAACTGCTCCCAAGTCAAGGCCGGCGATCCGGCTGGTCTCGCTAAGCAATAATCCCTCTACCAAGTCTTAGCTGATCCAGACAAGCGAAATGTAGCAAAATTGACCCCATTGGTCTCAACAATGCCCATGTTCCTGAGAACCTCGTGGCAGTTGTCTAGATAATCCTGGGGATCCTTAGTAGATGCACCGCTGAAAGTAGAAGTGAACAGCTTGGTGAACCTATCGAGTCTCCACAAAGCATTGGCGGACATAGACGCTCCATCATCGGTCTGAGCTACCACACCCGGCTGTACTACTCCAACTGGATGAACCGATGTAGTCTGAATCTGAGGAGCAACCTACTCCGGAATGCAAGTAGCAAGAGTCTGGGCCCCTCCTCCAGCCTGAGAGACGGCTGGTGCTATAGGAAGCAAGCCTGCCCGGGTGACACTCTCCATGAGGCCCACTAATCGGACCAGAGCATCCTGAAGAACTGGGGTAGCAATAATCCCCTCGGGAACCTGAGCTGGGCCTACCGGAACTGCTGGAGCCGGAACCTCTTCATCAAAATCAACCTGAGGCTCCATCACTGGTGCTGTTGCTCGGGGTTGAGATCTGCCCCTACCTTGGCCTCTAGCACGGCCTCGGCCTCGCCCTCTGCCCCAGGTGGGAGAAGCTGCTGGGGGCTCGGGCTGCTAAGTGTAGGATGAGGAAGCGCGTGTTCTCACCATCTTCGAAAGAATAGAGTAGAAGTTCAATTAGCATTAAGAAACAAAACCGCACTACGAGAAAGAACAAATGTGAAGTTTTTCCTAACTCTGTAATCTCTGGGGGGTAAATACAAACGTCTCCGTACCGATCCCTCAGACTCTACTAAGCTTGTCTGTGAACTGTGAGACCTATATAACCTAGAGCTCTGATACCTTGTCATGACCCGGATTTCCCAACCTCGGGGGTCGTGATGGCGCTTACTAATGGGAGCTAGGCAAGCCAAAACTTAACTACTTGCTACACTTCCATATTGTTTCATTTTAACAAACACAAGGCGATAACATGAAAACAACGGAACTTTAAATAAATTAGCGGAAGTCAACAATTAAATATCTTAAGTCTACATCTATTAAAATTTTAAAACCTCAAATACCCAAAACCTAGTGTCACAGTGTCACAGACTATCTAAGATTTCTACATACAAGGTCTGAAGAAATAACAGTACGCTATTTCCGAATAAGAGAGAATGAAGCAGGAAGTAGAGATAGAGGGAGATGCCAGATCCTGCGGACGCCTGCAGTCTACCTTGGGTCTCCGGGTGGACTGAAGAATGCACTCCAACTACTGTCCGAAAGTTGCTCCTGGATCTGCACACAGTGCAGAGTGTAGTATCAGCACAACCGACCCCATCTACTGGTAAGTGTCTAGCCTAACCTCGGTGAAGTAGTGACGACGCTAGGACCAGACTACCAAATAAACCTGTGCTGTTCAAATGTATATACAGCGGAAAAGAAATACAGAAAATAACCAGTTAATGTGGGAGGGGAAAACATACTGTGGGGAGATAATAGTTCCGAATAGAAAGCATCAAGTAAGGAAATAAACCACATAACTCGAATATCAACAAAGAATCAGAAATTAACAATTTGCACGACATCACCCTTCGTGCTTTTACTCTCATCCTCTCCAAAGCAATTTATAATAAAAGTGTGCACGACATCACCCTTCGTGCTTTTACTTTCATCCTCACCAAATCAATCATATAATAAAGATGTGCACGGTACCACCCTTCGTGCTTTTACTCTCTTTCCTCACCATATAATCAATGAAAATTGGTACAGAATGATACAACATACGACACGGCATCACCCTTCGTGCTTTACACTCTTTCCTCAAAATAGCAAACAATGCATGACATCACCCTTCATGCTTTAACACTCTTCCTCACCCAAACAACAATCACAAGCAAAGGGGCAAGGGAATAGACAAAATAGTAATAGAGATCCCGGTAAGGGAACAACAGTTAAACAATTAAACCCAGGCAAGAGAACAACATCAATAATCTCAACATCCCGGCAAGGGAGATAATCAACAAAGCAACAATATCCCGACAAGGGGACAATTTAATAACTCTTTATCTTTCTTTCACTTTTATTTCATAACTCACTTTACCACTTGAGCCAATGCTCCAAAGGGTTCAATCATCTCATATACTTTCACAATTCATAATATAACTTGAGCCAATGCTCCAAAGGGTTCAATCATCTCATATATTTTCACAATTCATAATATAACTTGAGCCAATGCTCCTCGATGTTCAAAGATTACAATTCCTTCCACAAACTTTTCACAACACTTAGAAATCATCACCAAGGCATGAAAGATACAACGAAATCAAGATCTTCAAAATTTAAAGACTCACGGTCATGTTAGACGCCAATGTATAGATACTTGTCACCATGCCTATACGTCGTACTCAACAATTATCACATAGCAAATAAGACTCAACTCCTAATCCTTCAAGCTAAGGTTAGACCAAACACTTACCTCGATGCCTCGAACATAACTCAAGTTTCAATTATAGCTTTACCCCTCGATTCCTCCACCAATTCACTCGTATCTAGCCACAAGTTACTTAATTGTATCAATAAATGCTAGATGAATCAATTTGAATGCATGAAAATGAGTTTTCCAAAGTTTTACCTAAAAGGTCAAAATTGCCCCTGAGCCCACGTGGTCAAAACCCGATTACCCATTCCCCCACGAGCTCAAATATGTAATTTGTTTTGAAATCGGACCTCAAATCGAGGTCCAAATCCACAATTTTTGAAAAATCTAGGTTCTACCCAATTCCCCCATGAAAATAATTGGTTTGAAGTTGAAATCATGTTAAAAGATGTTAATAATTGAAGAAAACTAGTTAAAACGACTTACAATTGATTTGGAGAAGAAATGTTGTTTGAAAAATCGCCTCTTATATTTTTGGGGTTTTTGAAAAATGCAAAATAAATGTAAATCTCGTCTATTTTATACCTCTCTCAAACCCCCTCTGCGGACCGCACAAAATGTACTGCGGCCGCACCGGCCTTCCTGAGGTACTCCGGTCCAGTGCCCTATGCGGACCGCACGAAATGGACTGCGGCTGCACAGGCCTCCACCGCGCTGCCTAAAACCAACCGCGGACCGCACTGGCCTCTTTCCACGGTCGCAAACGTTTTTGTGCGACTGCACTGGCGGGTTCAAAGGCCTGCAACTTCTGGTTTTAAGTCTAAAACATCCCGAACCTACCCGAAACTCACCTGAGCCCTCGGAACTCCAAACCAAGTGTGCATACTAACTCAAAAATATCATATGGACATACTCGTGTAATAAATTCATCAAAATAACATCATGAACATCAAATTAAGTCTCGAGATCAATGAAATTTTCTCAAAACTTCTTTAAACATAAATTTGCAATTTAAGTCCGAATCACGTCACATGACATCCGTTTTTCGCCAAATTCCACAGAAATGTCTTAAATCATATATAAGACCTGTACCGGGTGCCGGAACCAAAATACGGGCCTGATACCATCATGTTCTAATCAAATTTCATTTCAAATTTCTTTAAACAATTTCAGAAAACAACTTCCTTTAAAAATTTATTTCTCGGGCTTGGGACCTCGGAATTCGATTTTGGGCATACGCCCAAGTCCCATATTTTCCTACGGACCCTCCGGGACCATCAAATCATGGCTTCAGGTCCGTTTACCCAAAACGTTGAACAAAGTCAAATTAGCTCATTTTATAATCAAAACTTATCGTTTTTCACAGATTATCATATTTAGGCTTTCCGGCTACGCGCCCGGACTGTGCATGCAAATCGAGGTGATTCTAAATGAGGTTTTCAAGGCCTTAGAACACGAAAATTTCGTTTTAAAATAAGTGATGACCTTTTAGTTCATCACAACAATATTTAAATAAAATTAGAAAATTTCAGGTCAAGCATGTAGTAAAATTGAGATTATTATTGTATCTACATCTAGCTTCATCAACTATCCCAACAAAAGAGATTACTCCATTATGGAGTATTTAAATCTCACAAAGAAAGAAATTTTTAAAATACTATCAACACTCTCAGAAAATTGTGAAATAGATAATGAGAAAAGTAAAGACCAAAGTTAGAGAAAAGTTGCTAATTAATCATGTATGATCTTCCCCTCCCTTTCAACACAAATATGACATCTTTTTTATAAAAATCAAATCTCATAAGGTGCCACGATGCCTCGTGGTTCTTTTGCCATGATGCACCGTGCTTCTATTGCCATGATGCCTCATGGTCTCTTTTTATTCCTTTATTTGCTTTATCATGATATTTTTATTTCCTGCAAAATACTATTAAAAAATACAGATAATTGACATATTATCTATATATATATTATTTAAAATAATTTATTTTTAAGTATATAATATATGAATATTTTATAGTCATCATTAATTATGGGATAATTTATTTCTCAATCAAAAGACCCCTTAGAGTTTTGACTCTAGTCAAATATCACATGAAAGGAGTATTAATGTCACATACAAAATAGTAATAACCGAGAGACTAGTATTGCAATTTTCAAAGACTACCAGGAGACTAGGGGTGTACAAAGAAAATCGACAAACCGCACCAACCCGATAATCCGAGTAAAACCAAGAAAAACAATTCGATTATGGTTTGGTGTTGGAAAAAAAAAACCCAACCATAAGTGGTTTGGTTTGGTTTTAACTAAAGAAAGTCAAACCAAAACCAAACCAACTCGACATTACATATATAGAAATTTTAAATATATTTAATATATAAATAAACTTATTGTGATGTAATTTATAAATATTTCTTAAACTTTTTTATAGTATTATCTTTTAGGATATTATTTCAAGGTTGGACTTAGAACTTTTGAATGTTCCAATAAATTTTATAGCCGGGAAAGGCTCGATTGTTGGGTACGGATCTGGTTCAGGAGGCTTTGGATAAGGTCAGTATTATTCAAGATAGGCTTCGTATAGCTCAGTCCAGGCAAAAGAGTTATGCAGACCGCAAGGTTTGAGATTTGTCATTCATGGTAGGTGAGCGGGTATTGCTTCGAGTGTCGCCTATGAAGGGCGTGATGAGATTTGGGAAGAAGGGCAAGCTTAGCCCTAGGTTCATTGGTCCGTTTGAGATTCTTGATCGAGTGGGAGAGGTGGCTTATAGACTTGCGTTGCCGCCGAGCTTATCAGTCATGCATCCAGTATTTCATGTGTCCATGCTTCGGAAATATCACGGCGATCCATTCCACGTGTTAGATTTCAGCAATGTCCAGTTGGACAAGGACTTGTCATACGAGGAGGAGCCGGTAGCTATTCTAG
Organism: Nicotiana sylvestris; assembly: GCF_000393655.2. Taxonomy (NCBI): domain Eukaryota; kingdom Viridiplantae; phylum Streptophyta; class Magnoliopsida; order Solanales; family Solanaceae; genus Nicotiana; species Nicotiana sylvestris. The sequence goes on from NC_091062.1 coordinate 33,334,366, forward strand.
ACCGGCAGGTTCGTCAATTGAGATCGAAGAGTTTTTCTTCTGTTCATGCTCAGTGGAGAGGTCAGCCCGCTGAGGCATCGACCTGGGAGTCCGAGTCCAATATGCGGAGCCATTATCCCCATCTTTTTTCCGACTCAGGTACTTCCTTCTTATGTCCGTTCGAGGACGAACGGTTGTTTTAGAGGTGGAGAATGTGATGACCCAAAAGGTCATCACTTGTGTTGCAAGTGCATTCAGTGTTCCGAGGCCTAAAAACCTCCCTTTTTACCCCACCTTGATTTATGTGCGTAGTCCGGACCTATATTCGGAAAGACTTCTACGTGAAAATATGAGAAATAGAAATTTTAGAGTTAAAACTTTGATTATGGTTGACTTTGGTCAACATTCTTAGCAAATGGACCCGGATCTGTGTTTCGACTATCCTAGAGGTCCGCAGTAAAATATGGGATTTGGGCATATGCCCGAAAATGAATTCCGAGGTCCGAAGCCTTAGAAATAAATTTTTGAAAGAAATTGTTTTACTGAATTATCTAAGGAATAAAGAAAAGAATTAATGTTTGAAACCATTGTTATGGGGCCCGTATTTTGGTTCCGGATACCGGTACAAAATTGTTATAGTATTTGAAAGATATCTGTGAAATTTGGTGAAAAACAAAGTTTATTTGACGTGAGTTGGACTTCCAGTTGAAGAGTTATGAACTTTGAGAGTTCTTGATGAAAATGTTGAGTTTTGAGGTTTAATTCATGATTTTACATGTTATTTTGATGATGTGATCGCACGAGTAGGTCCATATGATGTTTTTGAGTTAGTATGACATTTGGTTTGGAGCCCCAAGGGCCCGAGTGAGTTTCGGGATGTTTTTACACTTAATAAAAAGTTGCAGATTCAGAGAAGTTGCAAGTCTCTGAAGCCAGGTCTCGCGGTTCGCGGTGGAAGCTTTGCGGCTGCGGTGGGGACTTCGCGACCGCGGTGGGATTTGTGCGGTCTGTGGTGAGCAAGGCCAAGACTTTGCGGTCGCGCTCGATTTCTTGCGGTCCGCGGGAGAGCTCCGCGGTCGCAGTCCTTTTTATGCGGTCCGCGGAGAGGGTCTGAGAGGAATATATTTAAATGGACTTTTCAGTTATTTTTCACTTTTCAAAATCCTAAAACATAAGAGGTGATTTTCGAAACGCTCTTTCTTCTCTCAAAACACAAGTAAGTGATTTTTAACTTATTTCTTTCACTCCTAAACTTCTTTTAACAAGATTTCATCCTAGAATCTAGGGTTTTCATGGTGGAATTGAGAATTTTAGGTAAAACCTAAGAATATTGGAATTTGGGGATTGAGACCTCAAATTGAGATCGAATTCCAAAACCAATTATATATCTGGGCTCGGGGATAAATGGGTAATCGGATTTTGGTCCGAATTGGACCAAGTGGGCCCGGGGTCGATTTTTGACTTTTTGGGAAAATCTTTATAAAACCTATTTTCAAGGAGTAGAATTGATTCATTTAGCATTTATTGATATCAGTAACAAAATTGTGACTAGATACAAGCGACTTGGTGGTGGAAACAAGAGGTAAAGCAGTAGTTGAAGCTTGAATTGTGTTCGTTGCATCGAGGTAAGTACTTGGTGTAACCTTAGCTTGAGGTATTAGGAGTTGAATCTTATTTGCTACGTGATAATTGTTGAGTACGATGTATAGGCATGGTGACGAGTATCTATACGTTGGTGTCTAGCATGACCGTGAGTCTTTAAATTTTGAATATCTTGATTTCGTTGTATCTTTCATGCCTTGGTGATGATTTGTAAGTGTTGTGGAAAGTTTGTGGAAGGAATTGCAACCTTTGAACATCGAGGAGCATTGGCTCAAGTTATATTATGAATTGTGAAAGTATATGAGATGATTGAACCCTTTAGAGCATTGGCTTGAGTTATATTATAAACTGTGAAAGTATATGAGATAATTGAACCCTTTAGAGCATTGGCTCAAGTGGTAAAGTGAGTTATAAAATAAAAGTGAAAGGAAGAGAAAGAGTTATTAAATTGTTTCCTTGCCGGGATATTGTTGCTTTGTTGATTATCTCCCTTGCCGGGATGTTGCGATTATTGATGTTGTTCTCTTGTCGGGATATAATTATTTAACTGTTGTTCCCTTGCCTAGATCTCTATTACTATTTTGTTTATTCCCTTTCCCCTTTACTTGTGATTGCTGTTTGGGTGAGGAAGAGTGTTAAAGCACGAAGGGTAATGCCGTGCATTGTTTACTATCGTGAGGAAAGAGTGTAAGCACGAAGGGTGATGTCGTGCCATACGATGTACCATTCCATACCGATTTTCATTGATTATATGGTGAGGAAAGAGAGTAAAAGCATGAAGGGTGGCACATCTTTATTATATGATTGATTTGGTGAGGACGAAAGTAAAAGCACGAAGGGTGATACCGTGCACACTTTTATTATAAAATTACTTTGGAAAGGATGAGAGTAAAAGCACGAAGGGTGATGCCGTGCAAATTGTTGATTTCTGATTCTTTGTTGATATTCGAGTTATGTGGTTTCTTTCCTTACTTGATGCTTTTTATTCGGAACTGTTATCTCCCCACATCATGTCTTCCCCTCCCACATTGACTGGTTATTTTCTGTATTTCTTTTCCACTATATATACATTTGAACTGTAGATGTTTATTTGGTAGTATGGTCCAAGCCTCGTCACTACTTCACCGAGGTTAGGCTAGACACTTACCAGCACATGGGGTCGGTTGTGCTGATACTACATTTTGCACTGTGTACAGATCCAAGAGCAGCTTTCGGATAGTAGTTGTAGTGTTTCCTTCAGTCCATCCGTAGACCCAAGGTAGACCTGCAGGCGTCCGCAGGCCCTGGCGTCTCCCTCTATCTCTATTTCCTGTTTCATTTCCTTTTGTTCAGAAACAGTGTATTGTATTTCTTCAGACCTTGTATGTAGTAACTGTTAGATAGTCTGTGACACTGTGACACCATGTTTTGGGTATTGGAGGTTTTAAAGGTTGTAATAGACGTAGCCTTAAGATATATAATTGTTAACTTCCGCTTATTTATTAAAATCCGCCTTTATCATATTATCGACTTGTGTTTGTTAAAAAGAAGCAAAAATGAAAGTGTAGCAAGTAATTAAGTTTTGGCTTACCTAGCTCCCATTAGTAGGCGCCATCACGACTCCCGAGGGTGGGAAATTCGGGCCGTGACAAAAATCAATTCAATACTACGAACCATAATGTATTGAATATTTATTTTTTTATTTTGCAATAATTTAGATAAAAATACATAATCTATTTTTATTTTTTCTTAAGCATTTAGTCATGTAATTAATACTCCCTTATTAGTCTACTTATTTTAGCATGACTTAATACTTTTAGATTATGTTTATTTTTATTATGGATTTTTAATTAGCAATATTTATATTACATAATTGTATTGTCTTTGTTATTGAATATTTTAGGATAATGCCATGACATATCTCATACTTTGTATTGTTTTCTTGGAAAATACCTTATATAGTTGTATCTTACTAGGATTAACGAAATATTTTAAGCACAAATGATATATTTTGTGCTACAAAGAGTATACCCGAAAAAATCCGAATAACTCGAAAACCCGAAAAAAATCGAGATTGAAAAATTCGAATTTTATTGGTTTGGTTTGATTTTTATATTTAATAATCCAACACAATTGATTTCGTTTCATAATTGCAAAATCCGAATCAACCCGACCTATCCTATAAGAGACAATGACTTAAAGCCCCCTGCTAAAAAGCACAAAAGTTGGCTCCCCTTTCCAGTGTAGTACTACCATTACCATTTTTCTAATCTTCCCTAGTTTCCGAGGTAAGTAGCAAGGAGGAAAAATGAGAATCTGGGATTTCATTAATTCCGGCAAAGAAACGGTGAAAGGATACACACCGGATCCGGTGAAGAAGGTGTATAATACTACCTATTATTACAGTGCAGCTGCCGTTAGAAAGATCGACGACGTCATTAGAGTTAACGGCATACAGAAGCTGGATCAGTACATACCCGATGATGAAGGTCGGGCTAAGATCGTTAGTTTCAGCACAAAATTCATCCAAAATGCTTCCGTTTTTGCCGTCAAAGAAGCAGCCAACATCTTCATTCCTGGTTTGCTCCCTTATTCATTTAGACCTTTTCCACCCCCGCCCCCCCAAATCATAGAAAAAGGTGCATGCACTCTATGTTTATAATGAATTTAGATATAGATTAATGTGGACTGATGTGAAAATGTTGTGGGTAATATTTTTTCCAAATCACCATGGGTAACAATTTTTCTTGCTTATTTTTCCCTCTTAAGACTGATTATTTTGATTATCAGAATTATTAGATTTTTTACTCCATGTAAAATTCTAAGTGAAAATAGTTCATGCTCCTCCACATAAAATTAAAAAGAAAAGAACTAGTCTCAGTGACAGTTTTATAATTAAATAGAAAATATTTGAAAATTTTACAAGCAAAAAATTATTTACTTCCAAATAAATAGATAAGGATAAAATGAGGGAAAATGGTATATGTATAGAAAAAAAGTAGCAGGAATGCAGTGGAATAGTCTAGGCGCGCAAACTGACTTGAACACGGGCATGTGGTAAATAGTGTTTGTTTGTAGATTTAACTTGGATTCGAATTTAGATATTTCAAAAAAGAGATAATTGCTGGGTGTGTTAGCCATGATTAAAGATCTTGAGCTTGAGTATGCAAGTATAGCCACCATGAGTTGCGTTAGCAGTTCAATTAAGCAATCTAATTGATCAGATAATTGCATGCTACGATGCTCAGACTTTCCAAAAATATTGCCGGGTGTGTGTCAGATCCTACAAAATTAGTGCATTTTTAATGATTCGATACGGGTGCAACAACATTTTGGAGAGTCTGCTCAACATAGATTGCAAGCACTTGAAAATAAAGTACTAGCAAACTCTAAAGTGAAATTGGGAAAAATGAAAACGTGTTGAATTGTTACATAAAACTCATGGTGAAATTTGTATAATGTCCAAGCTATTTTCTCATGTGCAGGTGGGAAGGCAGTTGCCAAAATTTACTCCGACACAGTTCGTGAAATGGAAACTGAGTGTCAAAAGAAACAAGACAAGTCATGTATCAAGGAAAACATTGGTACTAATTCAAGTACGAATACCACCGTTCGTAGTGATGCTCTGGCATTGCTAGATAGGTCAGAGATGCTGGAAAGCAGGGAGCTGAAGTTAGGTTCTGAAAATAGAGTTGAGGCTGATTCATTTGCACATCAAACACCTGAAGATGTCCTAAGAGTCTTTATGATGAAAGAATTTATGGGCACTCGTTATCTCGACAATTTGTTGGTTCCTGATCATCGACAACAGAAGAAGAAGGCGTAATTTCAGCAAACATAACTGGAATCACGAACTAAATGCAGCAGAATTCTACATTTGTATCTGGCATCTCGTATGTGTTCGTGTTAATTGCTCTGCTAGTAGTTTATGCATTGTAAATAAATCTAAATTACCTCTATGTTTTGTTTCCTTTGAAATTCGTGTGATGGGCAGCGAACTTTATAGATGCCTCTGCAACATTATGATGGGTTTGAATATGCTTGTAATTAGATCTAAGTACCTCTTTGTTTCCTTTCCCTTGAAGTTCTCATGGTGGGAAGCGAATTTATGGATGCGTCTATGACGGTGATGTGATCTGGACTATAGTATCACGAGTTTGAATATGCTTGTAATTTAGATTTGAGGTATTGGTTTGTTGTGTTTCATTTGAAATTCGCATGATGGGAAGCGAGCTATATAGATGCCTCTATAAAGAGTAATTTGAACTATAGTATCACGAGTTCGAATCCCAATAGAGGTTAGTTATTTTCGTTTTCCTTGTTAACTATGTTGAAAAGAAAAACATAAAAGATGGATATTGAGGAGTAATTCATATTGTGTGGTCAGGGGTGACTCAAGTACATGCGGAGCCTAAAACCAAAATTTAATATGAGACGTAAATTTTTAAAAGAAAATTATAAGATATATTTTTATTTGAAGTCTATTTTTCTAGCTTTTGAGATATAAAGTTGTTAATATTCTTTTTATAATCTATTTTTTCTAATAATTCCTTCTCAATTAATATTATAGCCAACTCATTTAGTCTTTCTTGAGATATTGTTGATTTTAGATAAGATATTATAGAGCAATAGAAGTATAGAATTATTGGAACTCTGGTCGCAATTGCAACACCTGCAACCTACAATTTTATAACTTAACCGAAAATCTATCATTTTTCACACTCTTTCAAAACCAAAACATTCTTGGGTGATTTTTCAAAGACAACTTTTCTTCCAAATCGATTGTAAGTCGTTTTTAACTAGTTTTCTTCAATCTTTAACATCTCTTCACATGATTTCAACTCAAAATCAATAATTTTCATGGGGAAATTGGGTGTTTTGGGTAGAACCTAGGTTTTTCGAATTTTGGGGATTTGGACCTCGATTTGAGGTCCGATTTCAAAAGAAATCATATATTTGGGTTCATGGGGGAATGGGTAATCGGGTTTTGGTTCGAACCTCGGGTTTTGACCATGTGGGCCTGGGGGCGATTTTTGATTTTTTGGGAGAAACTTTAGAAAACTTATCTTCATGCATTAGAATTGATTCATTTGGCATTTATTGATGTAATTAAGTAACTTGTGGATAGATACGAGCGAATTGGTGGTGGAATCAAGAGGTAAAGCGATAGTTGAGACTTGAATTGTGTTCTGGCATCGAGGTAAGTGTTTGGTCTAACCTTAGTTTGAGGAATTAGGAGTTGTGTCCTATTTGCTATGTGTTATTTGTGGAGTACGACGTATAGACATGGTGACGAGTATCTATACGCTGGTGTCAAGCATGTCTGTGAGTCTTAAATTGAAATCGTTGTGTTCTTAATAAGTACTACGAATGCCTAAGTTGTTGATTTTCTGTGTTGGGCAAGAATTATGATTATTCTCGTGGAAGTTGCTTATGGTTGAGTATTGGTGCTAGTTGAGGTTTCTTTTGTGAAGTTAAATGTTGGAACAAGTTCGGCTATAGCTGACTCCCTTGCCGGGACGAATTTACTTATATTGTCGGTTATAGGGTTGTACGCCGCAACAATATTATATTTGGATTGGGTTGCACGTCGCAACAATATTATATTTGGATCGGGTTGCACGCGCAACAATATTATATTTGGATCGGGCTGCATCCTGCAACAATATTATATTTGGATCGGGTTGCACGCCGCAACAGTGATAAATGATATGGATCGGGTTGCACGCCGCAACAGTGTTTATATGATTTGGGTCGGGTTGCGCGCCGCAACAATAAATGATAAAAGTGGTTATTGATTGGTTACGGTTTTCTTTATTCTTTGTGCTTTTCTCCTGAGTTATTGTTAGTAGATGACCCCCCCCCCCGGTAGCATATCCCCCTCCCATCCTTAATTGTATATTCCTGTTTTATTTTCCGCTGTGTATGATATAACTGCACATGTTTATTTGGTAGTCTGGTCTTAGCCTCGTCACTACTTCGCCAAGGTTAGGCTAGGCACTTACCAGCACATGAGGTCGATTGTGGTGATACTATACTTTCCACTGTGTGCAGATCTCGGAGCAACAACATTCGGACCTTAGCTTGGGTGGTTGCCTTCAGTCCAGTTGGAGATTCCGAGGTAGTCCTGCAGGTGTCCGCAGGACCTGGCGTCTCCCTCTATCCCTTCATCCTGTTTCATATACTTATTTCAGAAACAGTGTATTAGCTATCTTTCAGACCTTGTTTGTAGTAAATTCTAGACCGTCTGTGGAGTTGTAACACCAGTTTTAGGTAGACTTTGTTTAAGATGTTGTACTGGATATATATTCAAATGGTTTTATCATTTTCTTCCGCTTGTTTTAAATTTCCGCTACTTATAACCGTTGTTTCCCACTTGTTAAGGAATTAAAATGAGAAAAAGGTAATTTGTGCAAATGGTCGGCTTGCCTAGCTTTCACTAGTAGGCGCCATCACGACTCTCGAGGGTGAAAAATCCGGGTCGTGACATGGTCGGATTTTTTTCTAACACCAAATCAAATCAAATCAAACCATAATCGGATTTTTTTTTTCTCGGTTTAACTCGGATTATCGGTTTGAAGCGGTTCGTCGGTTTCCGTTGTACACCCCTAATATGTATATTTATAACTTACAGTCTACGTCACATATTAAAAATTAAATATAAAATATTTGAAAATTTTATAGTAAGAGAGAACTATTTGCTTCAAAATGGCCCTCGATCTATGCAGTGCTGATCAAAAAGGAGGGAAAAAAGGAATTGCTTGATATAGTGATAGTAGTACTGTATGATAGTATAGGAAAAGAGAGTATGTTGTAAATATTGCTGAAGTTAAATACAACATATTCACGGTGAAAAGTAACAGCAGTGTTTTATAGCGAACTTGGATTGTCAACTTACAAAAGAGGTCAAATGGTATTACCTGTTAGTCTGTTGTGTAAAAAAGCATAGATTGTGTAAAATTCTTTATGTCGTTAGCAATCATATTTAATTTATGAATTACTCTGACCAGAAACTATGTGCAGAAATGTAATAAAATGTTGGGTAAAAACAGTAGCAGAGATTTGGGTACTTTAGTTTGTTTTGTTTCCTTTGAAACTCGCATTATTGGAAGCAGACTTTATAGATGCCTCTATAACAGTACTATGAGTACAAATATGCTTGTTATTCCATTTAAATTACCACTATTTATTTCTTTCCCCTGTCAAGCGATAATCCTCGCTTCACTTTGCTTCTTCGCTTTAAGCGACAAGCTATGATCTTAATAACACTGTGTGAGACGTCGTGGTGCTTGAAGGTATTAGAATGAGATGAGTTAGACATAAACCACATAAATGGAAGTCTCAAAGACGTTGAACTTCTTAAAATACATGCAAAATCAGCCAAGTACGTAACATAATGGAACCAAAGTATCTCAATAGGTCATATCAACTATTTGCTCTAGCCGAGGGCCTATCGGAAACAACCTTTCTATCCTTTCAGAGGTAGGGTTAAGACTGCGTAAATCTAACCCTCCCCAGACCCCACTTATGTAAAACTACTGAGTTTGTTGTTGTTGTTGTTGTTGTAACATTTGCATTAGGTCTAGTATTTCACTTGAGTCTGCTAGTTTAACTAAATATGACATTGTTAGGATAGGTATGAGATTTATACAATCCTTGATTTTAATTTGGAGAAACCTAATTTGTTGCAAAAGACAATTACTGCGTAGTGAAATAAACTGTTTGTCGTATAATGGAACAGAATTATAAGAGTCATAATGTTGATGTTAGCTAGTTTTTTATTGAAGCTTCGTCATTGTTGTTATTTCGATTTCTTACTTTAGTGGACTAGATGTCTTGAATAGTTAGTTGTCCTTAAATAAGAAGATAAAGAATGGATGAGAAGTCTTAAAAACCTGATAAGCCCAAAATTTTGAAATTCTTATGTTATGTAGACTCCAGTGGTTAGCCTTAAAAACTAATTTGATGATCATGGGTCTATACCTGATTAGATGTAATCTGTCACGCCCCAAATTTGGGGAGCACAACCTGTGCTCAACCGAGTGAACCCGACCGAGCAAGCCTGCTAGAATCTTTCTATTCATACTCACTCATGAATAAAGAGAAAACATATTCTTATTAATTGATCGATATGGAGATCATGAATACCATACACACATTTCCATAAGTTACTTCATTTTTAGGTCTCCAAAAATACACACATTTTCATAGTTTGAAGTGGAATAAATGATTCAACACAACAATATTTCGCTTGACTTTCCCAGTACTCATATACAACTCACACTGTGTCTACGGAGCCTCTAACATATATACAAAGGAGTACTACAAAAGTGTCGGCAACAAAGCCCCGGCTATACCTCAAGTACAATACATAAGGGACAAAAGATGTATGACCCCGAAATGAAATGGGGCTCACCAAGACTGCTGAGAGGAGGATGTACTGTTAACGTTGATCAACACTACCTGCTATGGAACCACCTACATCCATTTAAGACGCAGCGCTGTTGATACCCAATTTTTCCCAATAAAATTTTAAATTGCATATATACCTTCAAAATCATGCAATTGGTATTTTTTTCATAATTTTCCTATATTTTTATTAATTTATCCAACATTTTATTTCCCAATAAATAATTACAAAATTGCATCACAAATGATTTCAAAAGCATTTCTTCATTTAATTTATTACTTATGGTCCTATTAAGACCAAATATTCCATAATTACCCAAATTGGAATCTTTGGCTATAATTGCAATAACTTTGCAATTATAGCCCAAGCATATAATTTTGTACTATTATTTTATCAAAAATTAGTCATTTGTATTTTAAAATGCCGAATAATCATTTGAAACTATTTTCTATGCACGAAATTCATTTTTATAATTATTAACTATTTTACAAATTATTTTAATTAATTTAAATTCGGTATTTAACAAATAGCCCATCCTATTTCAATTTTAGCTTAACTAAACCAGCCCTAAACCTCAATTAAATTAGCCCAATACCATAAAGCCCAATTCCTAAATCTACCGTCCCAGACCTGATTTAATCTTGGTCGTCGATCAATTTTGATCAACGGCCCAGATTTACTCTTTCCTAAATTAACCTAAGACCATACCCCCCCCCCAAACCCTCATACTCTCATCACTCTCCGATGTTACACCCTCTCATTCTCTCTTAAGCTCTCTCTGCTAAACCATGGCTCCTACTCGCCGGTATTAATGGGGGTTCTCTGCCACCCCTAGTTTCTATGGCTCCCCCATGCCCGGATTCTTGCCATCTCTAAGATCCTCAAGGGACCAGTGGTTGTTCTCTTCCTCCCTAGGTCTGTGCTCACCGTTCTCAAGCCACCTTGGCCCGTCTAAGTAAGATCTTTCTATTTTTCGGCTGGATCTATGGCTTCCAAGCCGGAATATCTCTATCTCTAGGTTATTTCTCTCCGAAACCCTAATTTCATATCTCGACTCTTTAGATCTGTAACAGATCGCAGAGTATTTTGAGTTATTTTACTGTTTTCCATGAGAATCTTTCCGATTATTCAAAACGTCTCTTCATCTTCACAACTAGGGTTTGTTAACCCTCTTCAAAATGATTTTTTCTCTGATTTTAAGTGTTATTCTACAATTTTTTCTGTGTTTAAATGATTTATTTAGGCTTTCCCTTTTACATGACTAACTATGTTAAGAACCCTAAGTTTTTGGTTTTAATCCTGGGTTCTAAGATTGTCTTTGCTTATTTGCTCGTCTGGTTTGTGCGTATGTCTATTTCTCATGCATATGTTCTAAGTCTTGTGATTTTCTACCCCCCCCCATGCTCACTAGGGTTTCTGATTTTGCTTCTCCCGCCTATATTATGTTTACTTTGTTTATTGACAGAAATTTGTGGTAATTTCCTCTAATCAGTACTATTTCTAGTTGAATCCCTAATTTGCTGTGATTGATACCCTTTACTGATTTCCTATGGTAATATTCTTTACTGATTTCCGAACTTTAGTTTACTTCTTGCCTTATTACATGGCTAACTATACTGTTAATTGATTCTTATATTATTTCCTTAATTAGAACCTTATGAACCTAGCCCTAATTGTTTACTCTGTGCCTACTATGTTTAAATTATTTCCTTATCTGTTATGCTCCAGTTACACATTGATTTCTTTCCTTATTTGCTACCTATTCTTACCGTTTGAATTGATTCCCTTAATTAAGGGAGTACTTGTACTGATTTTGCTCTAATTGGTTCCGAGTTCCATAATTACAAAATAATTGTGATTCTTACCTTATTTTACCTAGTTTCAAACAACTATGTATATGCTCTCTCATTAACAGTCAACACACGAACACATTAGTTCAAACTCTCTCACACTCAAAACTTTTCTACTCTCTTTCTTTGGTTGCTTGCTATTATTCTGAGTTAGCCGGCTGCAAGCCAAGGCTAATTATTGTGCTCTTCTGTTCTTCACTTTTTGCCTACTATCTCTTTACTGGTATGTTCTGATTTCAATTCAAGTCCCAAAACCAATATGTTTCTTTTACTGCTTCAGTTTATTATGTTTCTAATTTTTTTCTATCTATGGTTTTGTTGTTCAACATGTAATTGATATGTTTACATTACTACTTCATCTAGCGTGCTAGTCTAACCCTCTTAGGGCATTTCAGAACATGTTCTACTCCCCTGGTAGTCTGTCTCAATGAGACTCTACCCTGTTTTGAATGCTTGTCTACTTGTTATCTAGTTTTGATATGCATTTACTTTGCAAATTGATATGTCACTTTAAATGTCTGATTCTATGATTGGTTCTGAAATTCATAATGTGTTGGTACCACTAGCTATACCCTAATCCCATAAACCCCCACAATAACTGCTATGCTCCTGTATACTATGTGCTCTATGTGTCCCCAATTCCCATCACCCCTGCGTGAAGGACTATTATTTGAGTGTTGCTGAATCTGTCTTGGCTATATGTTTGATCTGCTGTTTGTTTGATTACACAACCCTTGTCAAAACTATTTTTACTGAGCAAACTCTCTTGTTTTATAAAACTATTTCAACTGAGTCTTTTTTCAAATACTGTTATCCTATTAAAACCTTTTCAAAACTATGTCAAGCACTCTCACTCTACTCCTAGGTCCTTAAGTTCTGCCCCTCCAGTGTGTGACTGCTTTGGGATTCCTGTGAGATCCCTTTGAACTCTGATGCACTGGAGCTGGCTCTTCCATGCTGTACTTACTCAGCTCTGGGTGTGAGCACTGCCCGGGATCCTTGAGGTCCTTAGGGAACTCTGACACACCCAGACATGATAAAGCTATGAAATACTTGGGCATTTGAGGTTATGAAATCTGGGCCTACTTCAGGCTCCCTATAGTATAACTTCTTATTTTTCTTTATCTATTTATGTAATTTATTCAACTAGTTTGTAATAATTATTGTAAACGAATATTGGGGCTGGCCAGTGAAAAGGGGAGGGTAGCTATACTTGTTAATCAAAGGGTAGAAAATATGCTTTAGGTTTATATTTTCTTTATGTGCATCAGAATTCATGTTTAGGACCAATACATGCAAAGCATATCATGCATTAGATACCATGCTCCTAGGGTTCATGTATACTGTTTTCAGCATCTCATTTGGACATCCTTAATATCACTTAGAAATCCTATTTCTAGGATAAATGACAACATTAAAATAAACTGTTACTTATGCATATTTTGAAATCATGTTGTAACCTGATGTGCATTTAGAAATCCTGCTTTAGGAATTTTGCATATAAACCATTCTGAACCTTATATGTGCATATTAGATACCATGTTTAAGATCTCGTTCATACTCGCTCAGTCACACCTAGTTAAACTACTGATGCATTAAAAAAGTTATAAAACAGTCTCACGTCTAATTATCTTGTTTAAGTCAAACGGGTAATAATCCTTGTATTCTCAGATTTGCAACACCTATAATAGCATGCTCTTAGGCAAAAGCAACTTCTAAACTTTTTTTTAGTTCTGGTGATTATTATGCATAATCCCACGCCTAGGCGAGCCTTAGATATAACATTTATAAAACTGGAAAACTATTTCTTTTATGTTTACTTCTTAATAGCTAACAGGTTTAAAATCAGTAGGCAAACTGATTATGACCTTACTGTCAAGTTTATAAAAACAAAGTTTCATATTTCTGTCCATTGACTTAGATATCCTGTTTAGGTCTTTTCTCTAATAAAAACTGCTCTTGTTTGTGTTTGAGACGTGCTGCTTATGTGCATTACTTGTGGAGGTAAACCTGGGCCTCTTAATTGCTTCTTTCTATATTTATCTGTTAAGTCCTATGTGTTCTTGCATGTCGCCTAGAATTTCTCCTTTTTAAACACCTTAGGGGTCGTCTAGAACTGCCTAGATTTAGAGGTCCTAAAATACCTCCAGGGCCACAAGGAACGGACGGATAATGTATGCATAGGTCATTGTCAAGGTTGCGAGAACGCTTTAGGCTATGACCAAGGGGAGGGACTTTGGTAGAACGGGATATAATGACTACACGCTAATGTCACGTGTAGCCCCTCATTGAGGAGTGTTTACCGGGCATTGCGTGGGGTGGTCCTGTAGGATAACCAACCTAGGACCCCTCCTTTCTCAAATTCCTTTTGCTTAAAACTTTATTATTACACAACTTGTTCAAATCCTTTGTCTTAATATATGAGTCATACAATATCCAACATGTTTTATTTGGAATTATTTGTTTCAACTACTTATTTGTTAATGGACTAATTCATAAGTATAAGTTCGGTCGGGACCCACTGTTGTGGACCGAGAGAGGTGCCTAACACCTTCCCCTCAAGGTTATTTCGAGCCATTACCTAAATCTCTAGTAATGCAAACCAATCCAAGAGTTAACTGCTCTGGGTGCCCTAACGTACCATAATTTGTTAGATAGCGACTCTTCAAATACCCAATTCCCAAATGGAAATGAGTTATTACCCTTATGAATATTGAAACCCGAACTTCTCTCCGTGAAGGGAAAAGAGGGGGGCGCGACAGCATGACGACTCTGCTGGGGATACCTTTAGGCTCTTACCATAACGTACTTATTTTTATGAATTAGTCCAAGCATGCTTTATCCCGTACCCTTTCCCCTTATGTGAATTTAACTACCTATTTTAAGCATTTATGTTTCTTTTATTCATGAAACTAAATTGTCTCTTTATTTTCTTTTTCTGTAACTTTATTTCAATTATTTAAATACTGTATTTATTTTTCCTACGTACAAATACTTGACTACATGCTATTTATTGTTGTATATATCATGCTCCACATCATATTCCACTCGTGTGTATCAAATCCTTTAGCAACGCTTAATGAGTGGTTGTGCTCTTCCTATTTATTACCCTTAAATTCAAAAAGACTTATTTACGGTAAAACCAGTCGATCAGTGGTGCAGTCGACGATTCCATGCCTTTGCCCCTCAAGTTGTCCCTTTAAGGGTACCAGTCTAAAACCCCATAGTAACCTTACTCTGATCGAAATTGTGCATGCATCATGGTCAAACCTAGTCGAATTAGTTATGTTGTCCACATAATGATCCTTTAAGGTAAGCCTTATCCAAAGTCCATCAGGGTTTTCATAATCCCAACGGACACAACCACGTTTTGTGCATTAATTTGGAGAACTAAATGCCAATATGCTAATCATGAATGTATAAATAGTCGAGTCTGGTGGGGGACAAAGGCCTAACCCTTTTGTTTTGCAAAAAATGAGGCACGAGGTCCCCGGATTCGATATGGTAAGCAACATTCCACTGTTGCTGCTAGATTGGTGGGAAGACCTTTTCTCTAAGTGACAAGAAACATGTAAGGAAGTACCTAGGTAACTTGCCTTCCCTGCTAGACATTGATCCAAACAACAAGTTGATCGAGGTTGCCACTTTGTTCTAGGACAGTAAGAGGTCTGTGTTCCGTTTCGGCTACATAGAAATGACACCACTTCTAGAAGAAATTGGAGGGCTTGCGGGATTGCCTTGGGATAATCCCGGATTATTGGTACCGGAGAACCGTACTGGTAAAGGGTTCTTAAAGATGATGGGATTGAAAAAGAATGCTGACCTGGTATGCCTGAAAGAATCTTACATACCCTTTGAATACCTTTATGAGAGGTATGGCCATAGTAAGTCCTATCGTACCTACCATGATGAGATCTCTCTCACTTCTCTAGGCCACATCCACCGCAGAGTGTTCATGTTCATTGTATGCTTCTTGGGACTTATAGTGTTCCCAATGAAAGGGGGAAGAATCCATACTAGATTGGCCATGGTCTCCAAGACTTTGATGGAAGGGATTAATGGACAGACATACACTACAGTCCCTATGATCATAGCCGACATCTGCAGGGCTCTGGAGCGCTGTCAAAGAGGGGTCAAGCATTTCGAGGGTTATAACTTATTACTGCAGTTGTGGTTGTTAGAACACTTTCAAAAGGGTCACTATCACTAAGAATTTCCACGAAGGGCTTGCAACGACCATATTGCCTTCCATCACCCTAAGCGGATGACTTACATTCCAGACAGATTTGCTCAGCCGGAAAATGCCAAAGAATGGGCAGAGTTCTTCGAAAATTCGACCGATGAATAGGTACAATGGATGTTTGAATAGTTCCCAATAGACGAATTCATCATCAGATCCAGGGACATAGGGATATACCCTTATGTCCCTATCCCAATTATGAGGCAAGCTGGCAGGAAACAAGTCGTACCTAGGGTTGCCAAGATGAGTCATTTCAAGGCAGACTTTCAAGACAACAACGTCCCTTACAAGTGCCAGGCTCAGAACATATGGCACTGCAAAATCATTGTGGAAAAGAACACCATTGAGACAGAGAGGTATCATGCGGGGGTATGAGCCTCTCTATCCAGCATGGCTAGAAGACAATCTAAAGGGAATGGTGATGCCAGGAGATGGTTGAGGGAATAGAGTCATAGATGAAGAAGCTGAAGCTCAAGTCAAATACAACAGGCTGCGCAAGAGGGTCCGAGACTCAGAGAATGACCACCGAGAAATACTTGAGAGGAATGTGAGGTTGATTGAAGAATGGAAAGAAATGGCAGTCACTTCAAACAAGAAGTTGGAATATTTGGAGCGAGGAATAGTGGAGATGGAAGGAAAAGTCATAAAGAAGATCGAAGATTGCCAGAATACTGAGGAGCTAAAGGAGGACATCTGGCTAGCGCCTACTTACTGTTGGGTCTGCGCGAGCTGGGGAACCTGTATGATGGGGTCAAGAAGATCGAACAATGAGGTTCCCAAAGTAGGACACGAATTTACATTTACGCAATATGTGTTTAAATACTGCAAACATTTCAGGATCCTCACTAACTTGTTACCTTTTGTTTTTGCTTATTTTTTTATTATTCTCATCCCCTTAGGTTGGTTCGCTCATACTGGCCTCGTCAGCATACCATACTAGATCCAGATTCCCTCCACCTCCTCCTCCCCCAAACAATACCAAAGGCAGGGTAAAAGCAAAAATGGATGACTTAAGTGGTATCCGAAAGTAGAATGTTGAGAATGCAGAAACCTCAGATGGCCGTAGTACTCCGTCCCCAAATGATCTAGTCCTGAGATTGGAACAAAAGATATTGAAATTGCAAGGAGAACTTGAGCAGGTTCGCAACTTGGCAAACTTGTCACTCACCCTAAATATCCCCGACATCCACCAACAAAACACAAAGAACCCAACACCTCCCCAAAGCACACAAAACCTACATCCACAAAATCCTACCGCACCAAATCAATATGCAACTGCACCCCAAAATCTCAATCCATTGCCAATACTGACTCCGCCACAACATCACCATCAACAAACTCAGTACTCACCAGCCACCACTTACTACACTCTCCAAAACACACCACAACCCACTCCCGATCGCCAAAACTTCACCAATGACCATGATTACACCCAAGTCCCTGGCACCCATCAAAGCAACCCTATATATATAGAAACCGTACCTCACTCCATCCAACCCATCTCCTATACACTAGAATCCTCCAAAAAGGAGCTGCTCATTAAAAACATGGCTGAAGAACTTAAGAAGTTGACAAGCCGAGTCCAAGGTGTCGAAGGCGGCAAAGGAATATAAGGTTTGAACTGTGAAGACCTATGCATACAACCATATGTGGAACTACCAGAGGGGTACAAACCTCCCAAGTTTGAGATGTTTGATGACACGAGAGATCCTAGGGTTCATCTGAGGACTTATTGCGACAAACTTGTCGGGGTCGGAAAAGACGAAAAGATCCGAATGAAACTCTTTATGAGGAGTCTTACTAGGGATGCTTTGTCCTGGTACATCAGCCAAGATCCCAAGAAATGGTCCAATTAGGTAAGTATGGCATCAGATTTCATAGACCGGTTCAGGTTCAATACAGAGAATGCACCGGATGTTTTCTATATTCAAAATCTTAAGAAGAAACCTACTGAGACTTTCCATGAGTATGCTACTCGTTGGAGGTCGGAAGCAACCAAGGTCAGGCCATCTTTGGACTAGGAATAGATGAATAAATTCCTCATCAGAGAAAAGGATCCGCAATATTATGAAAGGTTGATGGTTATTGAAAATCATAAATTCTCTGATATCATCAAACTTGGAGAAAGATCGAGGAAGGAATCAAGAGCGGGATGGTAATGAATTTTGAGGCACTACAGGCCACAAATAAGGCATTACAATCAGGTGGCATATCAAAGAAGAGAGATGTTGGGGCAGTAATGGTGGCCCAAGGCCCAAAATCTCCACTTACATATCAAACACCTCCACTCACATATCAAACGCCTCCACCCACATATCAAACCCCTCAACCCACATACCAAGTACCACCGTCCACATATCAACTTTCATCTCCCAGATATTCCCAACCAGCCACTATCCATCACACATATAACTCCCAACCATACCATTTCCAATCACCTCCAACCCGCCAAAACTTTCCAAGACCAAGACCCAACTTTGACCGCAAGCCACCCAAATAATACACCACCATTGCTGAGCCCATCGACCAATTGTATGAAAGGTTGAAAGTCGCGACTTACATCCCTCATGTTCCCGCTGTGGCATTAGAAAACCCATCCCAATGGGTCAATCCTAATAAAACTTGTGCGTACCATTTTGGTATGAAGGGGCACACCACTGCTGAGTGCCGAATATTGAAGGATAAGATCCAGACGCTGATTGACAACAAGGTCATATAGGCGAAGGAAGCCACACCTAATGTCCACAACAACCCCCTCCCTGATCATAGATGTGATGGTGTACATGTGATAGAGACGAATGAAGAATGGGACCCTGAGGGGTCGATTGGGCTTATTCAAGAAGGTGAAGACTTTAAAGTTGCAGTCACACTTACTCCTATCGTGGTACAGACTCAATCACCAATCGAGTTTAAGGTAACTACATGAGTTCCATTTGAGGTAGAGGTGGCTCTGCCTGTGGCCACCCCGCTCCATTTGAAGTAGAAGTGGTCACACATTTCACTGTGACAGTATCGACCACACCTCCATTCAACTCAAAAGCAATTCCTTGGGATTATGTTACCCTCGGTGAAAAGGGAAGGCCAAGGTAGAGGAATTTGACGTTGCACAAGGAATGACTAGAACTGGAAGAGTCTATACACCTGAACACTTGGGAAGATCAATCAAGGATGCCACTACCAGGAAGCCCGTCATTGAGACAGGTCCAGATGACCTGTGGAGGAAAGTACAAGCAAAGGAGTATTCCGTTGTTGACCATCTGAAAAAAACACCAGCTTAGATATCTATCCTGTCACTGTTGCAAAATTCAGAAACACATAAGAATGCTTTAATAAAAGTGTTGAGCGAGGTTTATGTACCCAATAACATCACTGGCGGAGAAATGGCCAACATGGTGGGGAAAGTATTGGAAAGTCATAAGATTATCTTCCATGAAGATGAGCTACCACCTGAGAGGCTGAATCACAATCGGGCATTGCACATTATAGTGCAATTTGAAGACAAATTCATCGCTAGGGTCTTGGTTGACAGAGGTTCAAGCCTAAATATGTGTCCATTGGACACTCTGAAAAGGTTGGAAAAAGGTTTCCATAAAATACAGGAAGGAAGCATAAACGTGAAAGCTTTCGATGATCCCAAAAGGCCACGATCGGGGAAATCAATCTTTTCTTGCAGATGGGGCCATCTTGGTTCGACATCGAGTTTCAGGTGCTTGACATACCAGCCTCATATAATCTTCTTTCGGGCCAACCATGGATCCATGCTGCTGGATATGTGCCTTCCACACTACATCAAGTCGTGAATTTTGAATGGAATCGTAAGGAGGCGATCATTCACGGAGATGGGAGTAACCCCATTTACACTAGTCAAACCATCCCAGCTTTTGGATATAGAAGAAGGCTAGGAGGGGAATCCTACCATCACAATGAACGGGTCAATGCCGTCGAGAAAGATAAATGCCGGAGTAGTAAAATAGAAAGTATACTAGCTTGGTCTGTATATGAACCTGGCAAAGGATTGGATAAAACCCTCCAATGTATCACCAAACCAATACAACTAAAAAATTATGGTACCGCATTTGGGCTCGGATACCAGTACATATGGAAAGAGTATAAAAATTGGTCGCCTTCATGTCATGGACCGTACTACCCTTTAGAGAAACTAGTGACACGCTTGGAATAAGCTTTTCACCAAGCTGATATGATATGGGGGACTGCAGAAGAGGAAGTACTAGCTGGGTTGAAGAATTTGTTCTTAGAGGATGAGGACATAGACTGTAGTGCCATAATTGAGGAGGAGGAGGAGGAGGAAAAAGGCCTCACCATTCAAACCATAAAGAAGAGAGGCATTCTGAGGAATTGGACCGCTACACCATCCCGAGCCTGCCGAGTTTCTGGGTAGCTTGGCAAAGTTTTACTTCTATAGCCATTTTAGGCATCTAAAATTTCCAGTAATTTTGTTTTAAGATTTACTTGTTTCAAAATAAATGCTCAATTCATCGAGCCGTACTTCATTTGGATGATTTTTCAGCTTTAATCAAATGCATTTGTTCTTTATTATTCACTAATTTCTTTACACTTTTCCTTTCGATAGCGTTATTATTACTTTTTCTGATGAACCAGTTACTGTGACATGTAATGAGGCAACACAACATGAGAATAGTGATTCAGATGAGAAACCCGAGGAAATTGTCAGGGAGGTTGAAAACTTTGAGAATAAACCTAAGTCCAATCTGGACGAGACCAAAGCAGTAAATTTAGGAGACGCCAAGACCATCAAGGAGACTCACATTAGCATTCACTTGTCACCAACAATGAAGGAAGAGTACGTCCGCTTCCTAAAAGAGTATGAGGATATTTTCGCATGGTCATATGATGACATGACAGGTTTGAGCACGTCCATAGTGGCTCACAAGCTGCCCACTAATCCCACGTGTCCGCCAGTAAAACAAAAACTCAGAAATTTCAAACCAGACATGAGCCTAAAAATCAAGGAGGAAGTTACCAAGCAGATCAAAGCCAAAGTTCTCAGGGTGGTTGAGTACCCAACCTGGTTAGCTAATATTGTGCCAGTTCCGAAGAAGGATGGGAAAGTTAGAGTTTGTGTTGACTATCGGGATTTAAATAGAGCAAGTCCCAAGGACGACTTCCCACTGCCAAATATACACATTCTGATCGATAATTGCGCCAAACATGAACTCCAATCCTTTGTAGATTGCTTCGCGGGGTATCACCAGATCTGGATGGACGAAGAAGACGCAGAGAAGACAGCTTTTATTACACCTTAGGGTGTATACTGTTACAAGATGATGCCATTCGGTCTGAAAAATACTAGGGCTACTTACATGAGAGCCATTACAACCATCTTCCATGATATGATACACAAGGAAATAGAGGTGTGTGAGCACGTGATTTTTGCCCTATATGTATTACTCCAACAAATTCAAAACAAAATAATTTCTTTTAGTGTTTGCAATTTTGTTGGATTTCGTGGTATTTTCTGTTAATTATTTGCATTTGTCTGTGCACGTTTATTTTATTTAATTAATGAAAAATACAAAAAATATGCTGCATCTGCATTTAGGATTTAATTTTATATTTTAAGATTAATTAACAAATTAATTTTTTTTATAAAAAATGAAAATCACAAAAATAACTCATTTTGCATTTTTACTTTTAATTTTGAATTGTGTAATTGTTCTTTAATTTTAGGATTTAATTAATTATTTAAAATACCATGGTGAGTGATTAATCTAATTGGATAGGCTAATTTAGTTTAAAAATAATTATTAATTAATTTAGAATTTATTTTAATTTTGGGAAAAGAAAAGAATTGTGAAATTGAAAAAGGAAAAAGAAAGAAATAAAGAAGGTTTAAATCTGGGGCAAAATAATCCAAAGTTCCCAGCCCAAACAAAATTACCCAGTACCCGGCCCAAACCCACGCCCTGACCCGGTCCGGTTTTCCCCCTCAACCAAACGACGTCGTTTCAGCTCCTTTCATTTGAACCGTTGATATTGCCTGATCCAACGGATCAGAACTGGGGGGAGGTTTAATATATATGTCCAAAACGCTACCCTACCCCCGGTCTCATCATCCCAACACACCCTAGAAAATCCCTCGTCGCCTCCGCCCTGAGCCACCCATCGGAAATCGTCTCCGCCGGCGACGTCGGTCCAATTTCTGTCAGATAAACACCATAGATTCCCCTCCTCCTCCTCTTTCCAAGCCTCCAAATCCCCACCCTCAAATCCTAACCCAGCCTCTCGAATCTTGAATCAAAAGAAATGACCAAAACCCTAAACGTCTCCAATCCCGACCAGATTCACACCAATCAACCACTCCACTCTCCTCTTGCCAAAGCTCCACTCAGTTTCCATCGAACGTCATCAGAGGTGTTCGAATTTCAGATCATAGGTTGAATCATAAAAGCCCCAAAGTTGCCCGAGGTTCCATGAAAGATTTTAGGCCCAAATCGAGGTTATTCGTGCGTCTTTGATATTAAGGACACATGATTAACTTCGGATTGAGTCGAAATCAAAGAGTTACAAGTTCTCCATTATTTCTGTATGATGCTCTCTTTTTAGGTAATTTTCTTTCAGTGTTCTTTTCTCTTTTCTTTTCTTTCTCCCACTGTTCTCTTCTGTTATTTCCTTCTGTCCGTCTGTTTTTGCATGTCTTGTCTTAGTTTAGTTTTGAAACTACTCTCCATTTCTCGTTTGTTTTTGAATTCTTTAGTTTTAGTTTTTTATCCTTACTATAAAATTGTGGGTTGAAGGGGATTTTTAGCCTGAGTTCTATGAATTGAAGTATGTTTGGCTGTTTGATATATTTGGTCATTTGAGTTAGTGAATTAACCTTGAGTCCAAAAGAAAGGGGTCAGCCCAGGTTCAACATGGCCCACATTTTGGTCTGAGGGTTAGAATGTGAATAACAAGAGGTTTAAGGGTTATTTTAGGAAATTTAGGGTAGGGGAATCTTATGTAACAACCTTAAGAAGCTTACAGGAAATGGGATGAGGGACTGTGTTTGAAATTTTGATAGTTTATTAGGGGTATTTTAGCTAAAACGAAAATTGGAAAGGGGGGTAAGTGCAAGTCTGATTCTCTTAGGGCTGCCCTAATGCTTTGCCTATAAAGGCATCTCTATCTTGCATTTCAAGAGAGAATTCAGAGATAAGAGGAGAAAAATTCAGAAAACTCAAAAATGGCTAAAATTTCATAAAAATCACTGTTCCATTGAACTTCTGCTGTGATTTCTGAGTTTCTCAATTTCTGAAACAATTTCTGACTCATCTAGGGTAAAAAATGGACTGAATTTGGGTTTTAAAAGTCTGGTTTGAAGTTCGCTGTGGTTGTTGCTCGATTGAAACTGGATTTTGGACTGTTTCACATCATTTTTCTGTTTGAAAATTGGTTCTGCTGTTATTGCTTCTTCTGGATTTCTCACCCATTTTTCCTTGTTTGATTGCTGCAATCAGGTACATATTCTTGGACTATACTAGATGCAAAGCAAGTTTGAAGTATGAAATGAAAATGGATGTTCAAAGCATGACATCAAATTCTCTGTTTATAATCTAGTTGTCTTTCTTTGAATTACATGGTGTTACTTCCAGATTCACAGTATTTCTTAATCGTTCCGTAATTTAACCTCTGAATTCCTGCCATTGTATTTAACCTTGGGCTGTTGAGATATGGACTTGACTTAGTTGAACAATACGTGAGTTGTATGGTAGCGTTTGATTCCAGGTTAATTTTATGGTCATTTGTTATATTCTGGGTTTAAAATGCCTTCAGAGTCTATTGTTTGGCTTGTGAGCAACAGGGGTGAAAGCATTAAGTGTCTGATGTTGGGAGTTCTGTGAAAAACTTTAAAGCTCAATGCAATTGCGTGAGAGCTATTTTTGGATTGCATTTACCCCTGTTAAAGTCAGTACTTGAATTCTGCCTCCCTGTCATCAGTATTTGAATGCGTGAATGATATTTGCTTTAGACTTGTGATTTAACTTTGTGATATCGGTCTCCAATGGGTATATTGTTTACTTTTAGCTTGGGACTGTTAACTTAATTTGGGAAATCAGAATCGCTTGAGCATGAGTGTAGGGTTGTTTGTAAATGGGAGTTATTTTATTATATATTGTGTGAGCTTAATATCGTTAGTCCAGTTACTGAATTTTTCTTTTAGCGGCAGGCTCTTCTTTTGATTTGGGCTTTATGTTGAGCCCAATTGCATTCTCATGTCCTGTTCAAACTATAGGCAATTGGTTGTTAGGCACATAGCTAGCCTGAATTCTTTTAACAATCAAACGTGGGTTCCGTTTCTAATAATCCCTTAGCTTTCAAATTGCAAAGTAGTTTGGTTTGAAATTAAATCAGAAGTTCACGTAGTCTTTTAATAAATTAACTGGATTATCAAGGTGATTTCAAGGTGAGTCATATTATGCGAGTTATAATAGTGGCCTTCCATAGTTAGTTCAAGTTCTTAAAATGCATGGCCCTATGCTAATTTCTTATGATTTAGATATAAAATAACAAATGTTCGTAGTTTGCTTTAGGCCAGTTTAATATACTACCATGATTGTGGACACGTTCGCGTGACATGATTACGATTTCTAAAAACAAAATCGGAGTATGCGTTCACGAACTTTGGCTAAACTTTCTTAATAATAATAATGCGTTATTAATTGTGGACACGTTCGCGTGACATGATTTTTGATGCGCCAAAGTAAAAGAGTATACGTATGTGTAACTCAATCCTTTAACTACGAATAATCAAGTGATTTAAAAGTGGTAAAGGGTAAATGCACATAGGATTTAAAAATGAGTAATTAAACAATTTTGATAAGCCAAGTATGATCAAAGCGACCGTGCTAGAACCACGGGACTCGGGAATGCCTAACACCTTTTTTCGGGTTAATAGAATTCCTTACCCAGATTTCTGTGTTCGCAGGCTGTAGAACAGAGTCAACTTCCTCGATTTGGGATTTTAAACCGGTGACTTGGGACACCCTAAATTATCCCAAGTGGCGACTCTGATTTTTAATAAATAAACGATCCCTTTTCGATTGTCCTTCAATTAGCAAAACTCCCTTGTATCTATGCCCTTTACGGGGTGTAGGTAAAAAGGAGGTGTGACAAGGTGTATATGGACGACGTCATTATCAAATCCAAGAGGGCCGCAGATCACATAGCGGACCTAAGAAATTTCTTGGACAGGCTGAGGAGGTTCAATTTGAAACTAAATCTCGCAAAGTGTGCATTCGAGGTTCCCACAGGAAAATTATTGGGATTCATTGTCAGTCGTCGAGGGATTGAGCTGGACCCGTCTAAAGTTAAAGCTATTTAGGAGTTACCACCACCTAAGAGCAACAAGGACGTGATGAGCTTCTTAGGATGTCTCAATTATATCAGTCGCTTCATACCACAATCCACAGTCATATGTGAACCCATCTTCAAGATGCCGAGGAAAAATGCCGAAACAAGCTGGAAAGAGGATTGTCAGAAAGCTTTTGAAAAGATCAAGGAGTACCTATCCACACCACCAGTCCTGGTCCCGCTAGAACTAGGATGACATTTGCTACTCTATCTATTTGTATTAGATGGAGCCTTCGGATGTATTTTGGGACAACATGATGAGACAGGAAGAAAGGAGCAATCCATATATTACTTGAGTAAGAAGTTCACACCTTATGAAGCACAGTACTCTCTGCTTGAACGCACTCGCTGTGCTTTGACCTGGACATCTCAAAAATTGAGTCACTACTTCTGTGCCTACACTACATACTTCATATCCAGGATGGACCCTCTAAAGTACATATTCCAGAAACCCATGTCGACTAGAAAGTTGGCCAAGTGGCATATACTGTTAAGTGAGTTCGATATTGTCTATGTAACTTAAAAGGCGGTCAAAGGGCAAGCATTGACAGATCACCTCGCTGAAAATCCTGTGGGAGGAGCATACGAACCTTTAAAGATGTATTTTCCTGATGAAGAATTATCATTTATAAGAGAAGACATTACCGAAGCATACGACGGTTGGAGGATGTTCTGTGATGGAGCTGCAAATTTCAGAAGAGAGGGCATTGCAGCAATTTTGGTATCAGAAACGGGTCAACATTATCCGGTATCTGCTAAACTCAGATTTCCCTGCACCAATAACATGGCAGAGCATGAAGCTTGCATACTAGGGCTCAACATGGCAATCGACATGAACATTAAGGAGCTACTGGTGATCGGTGATTCAGATTTGCTCTTGCACCAGGTATAAGGAGAGTGGGCCACTAAGAATTCCAAGATATTGCCATATCTACACCATGTGCAGGAATTGAGAAAGAGGTTCACGAAGATAGAATTCCGACATGTGCCCAAAATTCAGAATTAGTTTGCCGATGCATTGGCCACCTTGTCATCTATGATACAACATTCTGATAAGAATTATATTGATCCCATTCTGGTGAGGATCTATAATCAGCCGACATATTGTGCTTATGTTGAAGAAGAAATAGATGAAAAGCCTTGGTTCCACGACATCAGGGAATATTTGTCAAAGAGAGAATATCCAGAGCATGCAAAGCACACTAAGAAGCGCACACTCCGGAGATTATCCAATCACTTCTTCTACAGCGGAGGAAAACTATATAGGAGAACTCCTGATTTGGGTTTGCTAAGATGTGTCGACTCAAAGGAAGCTTCTAAGCTACTTGAGGATGTACATGCCGGGACTTGTGGCCCGCACATGAATGGTTTTGTTTTGGCTAAGAAGATACTTAGGGCCAGTTACTTTTGGATGACCATGGAGACAGATTGTATCCAGTATGTCCACAGATGCTTTCAATGCCAGGTGCATGCCGACATGATAAAGGTGCCGCCAGAATGTCAAGAGCTTTCAACAAAAGGGTCAAATCAAAGCAATTTGCACCGGGTCAGTTGGTGCTGAAGAAGATCTTCCCACATCAAGATGAAGCCAAAGGGAAATTTTCTCCCAACTGGCAAGGTCAGTACATGGTTCACAGGGTGCTGACAAGGGAAGCACTCTTGCAGAATTGGATGGAGAAATCTGGCTAAAACCGATCAATTCAAATGCAGTCAAGAGATACTATGCTTAGGTTATTTATATTTCCTCATTTGATGTAATTGAACTACGATTGACCTGATTCCTATGTAAAAGGGGATACATAGGCAGCCTTATGGGTTCGGTCATATCATAATAAAATTTTCATTTCCCCCAAGATCAGAAACTGGAGCAGAATTTTGAGAAGGACCCTCGAAATTCCGGAGCAAGTCCAGCCAATGCCAACATGTGTCAGACGGTCCGTAATCAGTTAAGAAACTGGGGAAGAATTTTGAGAAGGATTCTCAAAATTCCGAAGAAGGTTTAGCAAGATCCATTATCCGCAAACAACCAAAGGATCATCTACTATACTGGGCCAGAATTTTGAGGAGGTCCCTCAAAATTCCGACATAAGAGAGATGCAATGCCTTTGAGACATGTTATAGTCACTAGTTCATCTAAATGTATCAATATATTTCTGAAATAACTCTATTTTTATCAACAATTACATATTTTTCGAAGACTCTATTTCCATAACAGTCAGGTGTTACCCAGGGGAACTCGAAAGGGCTTCCAGGATGGAGCAAATTAGGGCCAGTGGAAAAAAACACAAACTAACCCCCCCCACACACACAAAACATACAATTTTTCTTTGAACGCAGACATATCTGATATGACAATAACATCTGCAAATACATACACGTAATAAATTCGCTATTAATCAGGACATCCGACACCGAATGTATCTCCAGCTAAGACATACACTACTCTTATTTGCTACTCGCTCATTGCATGAGGTTAATCCTTGCTCCATACTTGCATGAGGCTAATCCCTGCCTCCCCTATCTGCATGAGGCTAATCCTTGCCTCCACACCTGCATGAGGCGAATCCTTGCGTCCATACCTGCATGAGGCGAATCCTTGCCTCCCCTATTTGCATGAGGTTAATCCCTGCCTCCAAACCTGCATGAGGCTAATCCTTGCCTCCATACTTGCATGAGGCTAATCCCTGCCTCCACACCCGCATGAGGCTAATCCTTGCCTCCATACCTACATAAGGCTAATCCCTGCCTCCATATTTGCATGAGGCTAATCCCTGCCCCCACATCTGCATGAGGCTAATCCCTGCCTCCATATTTGCATGAAGCTAATCCTTGCCTCCATATCTGTATGAGGCGAATCCCTGCCTCCATATTTGTATGAGGCTAATCCTTGCCTCCATACCTGCAAGAGGTTAATCCTTGCCTCCATATTTGCATGAGGCTAATCCCTGCCTCCCTATTTTGCATGAGGCTAATCCTTGCCTCCGTACTTGCATGAGGCTAATCCCTACCTTCCTACTTTCATGAGGCTAATCCTTGCCTTCGTACTTACATGAGGCTAATCCTTGCCTCCCCATCTGCATGGGACTAAGCGTTGTCCCTCTTCGCACAAATATTGCTCTATTTCTAGTACTATCTACTCGCTTTTCAATCGGGCTAAGCTCTTCCCTTCATTTCATAAGACTAAGCTTTGTCTTGTTAACATCATTACTGCATATCATGGGCTGAAATATCGCCAATCTATCCGAAGGCGTCATAGTCTAAAAGGCATCATCCTCATAGCCGGAAGACACCATGCCATGGCCTGAGGATCCCTCAATTTTTCATATCATTATTCAAAGGCGTCATAGTTCGGAGGCACCATCTTCATGACCCGAGAACATCATTTCATGGCGTACGAATCTCCCATCAAGCAATTCATGGATCGGGACGTCATGGTCTAAGGACGTCATCCTTAACCGTCCAAAGACAATATTCATAGTCCAACAAGAACCTGCATCATGTTTAAATTTATGCACAATATATGCTTGTAGTACTATTATTTGCAGGTAACCTGGAGAGCAACGGCTATCCTAGCAGGAGCGATCCCCCTCCAGTTTTCCCAACCATAATCAAACCCGATCTCCCTAAAAATCGTTCATTCACCCATCCCTAGATGTCGCGTCCATTATTGTGATGATTTCATCGGTATGCTTCGCCGATGAATCTGGAACTACATACGGCCTGATTCTTGTAAAACTAGGGATATGTAGGCAGCTCAGAAACTAGGGTGCGGCCTAAATCTCTCTAACCATTTCGCTTGGTCAAAATTGACCATCATATCTTTACCCGACAACTCTTTCATCCTTTTTGGGTAAAGAGGGGAAGCTGTTGATACCTAATGTTTCCCAAAAATATTTTAAATTGCATATATACCTTCAAAATCACGCAATTGGTATTTTTCCATAATATTTTTATATTTTTATTAATTTATCCAGCATTTTATTTCCCAGTAAATAATTACAAAATTGCATCACAAATAATTTCAAAAACATTTCTTGATTTAATTTATTATTTATGGTCCTATTAAGACCAAATTATTCCATAATTAGCCAAATTTGCATCTTTTGTCTATAATTGCAATAACTTTGCAATTATAGCCCAAACATATAATTTTGTACTATTATTTTACGAGAAATTAGTCATTTGTATTTTAAAATATTAAATAATCATTTTAAACTATTTTGTATGCATGAAATTCATTTTTATAATTATTAGCTATTTTACAAATTATTTTAATTAATTTAAATTGGGTATTTAACAAATAGCCCATCCTATTTCAATTTTAGCCTAATTAATCCAGCCCCAAACCTCAATTAAATCAGCCCAATATCCCAAAGCCCAATTCTTAAATCTACCCGGCCAGACCTGATTTAATCTTGGCCGTCGATCAATTTTGATCAACGGCCCAGATTCACTCTTTCCTAAATTAACCTAAGACCAACCCTCCCCCAAACCCTCATTCTCTCATCACTCTCTGTCGTCTCACCCTCTCATTCTCTCTCAAGCTCTCTCTGCTAAACCATGGCTCCTACTCGTCGGCCGTTGGCTCGCCGGTATTAATGGTGGTTCTCTGCCACCCCCTATTCTCTATGGCTCCCCCATGCCCAGATTCATGACATCTTTGAGGTCCTCAAGGGACCAGTGGATGTTCTCTTCCCCCCTAGGCCTGTGCTCACCGTTCTCACGCCACCTTGGCTCATTTGAGTAAGATCTTTCTATTTTTCTGCTGGATCTATGGCTTCTAAGCTGGAATATCTCTATCTCTAGGTTATCTCTCTCTGAAACCCTAATTTCATATCTTGACTCTTTAGATTTGTAACAGATCGCAGAGTATTTTGTTTTACTGTTTTCCATGAGAATGTTTCCGATTTTTTTCAAAACGTCTCTTCATCTTCATAACTAGGGTTTCTTAACCCTCTTCAAAATGACTTTTTCTCTGATTTTAAGTGTTATTCTAATAATTTTACTATGTTAAAATGATTTATTTAGGCTTTCCCTTTTACATGATTAACTATGTTAAGAACCCTAATTTTTTGGTTTTAATCCTGGGTTCTGAGACTATCTTTGCTTATTTGCTCATTTGATTTGTGCGTATGTCTATTTCACATGCATATGTTCTGAGTCTCTGTGATTTTCTACCTTCCTATGCTCATTAGGGTTTCTGATTTTGCTTCTCCCGCCTATATTATGTTTACTTTGTTTATTGACAGAAATTTGTGGTAATTTCCTCTAATCAGTACTATTTCTAGTTGAATCCCTAATTTTCTGTGATTGATACCCTTTACTGATTTCCTATGGTAATATTCTTTACTAATTTCCGACCTTTAGTTTATTTCTTGCCTTATTACATGACTGACTATACTGTTAATTGATTCTTATATTATTTCCTTAATTAGAACCTTATTAACCTAGCCCTAATTGTTTACCCTGTGCCTACTATGTTTGAATTATTTCCTTGTCCGTTATGCTCCAGTTGCACATTGATTTCTTTCCTTATTTGCTACCTGTTCTTACCGTTTGAATTGATTACCTTAATTAAGGGAGTACTCGTACTGATTTTGCTCTAATTGGTTCTGAGTTCCATAATTACTATACAATTGTGATTCTTACCTTATTTTATCTAGTTTCAAACTACTATATATATGATCTCATATTAACAGTCAACAAAAGAACACAATAGTTCAAACTCCCTCACACTCAAAACTTTTCTACTGTCTTTCTTTGGTTGCTTGCTATTATTCTGAGTTAGTCGGCTGCTGCATGCCAATGCTAATTATTGTGCTCTCCTATTCTTCACTTTGTGTTTACTATCTCTTTACTGGTATGTTCTGATTTCAATTCAAGTCCCAAAACCAATATGTTTCTTTTACTGCTTCAATTTATCATGTTTCTAATTTGTTTCTATCTATGGTTCTGTTGTTCAACATATAATTAACATGTTTACATTACTGCTTCATCTAGCGTGCTAGTCTAACCCTCTTAGGGCATTTCAGAACATGTTCTACTCCCCTGGTAGTCTGTCTCAATGTGACTCTACCCTGTTTTGAATGCTTGTTTACTTATTATCCAGTATTGATATGCATTTACTTTGTAAACTTATCTGTCACTTTAAATGTCTGATTCTTTGATTGGTTCTGAAATTCATACTCTGTTGGTACCACTAGCTATCCCCTAATCCCATAAACCCCCACAAGAACTGCTATACTCCTGTATACTATGTGCTTTATGAGTCCCCAATTCCTATCACCCCTGTATGAAGGACTGTTATTTGAGTGTTGCTGAATCTTTCTTGGCTATATGTTTGATCTGCTGTTTGTTTGATTACACAACCCTTGTCAAAACTATTTTTACTGAACAAGCTCTCCTGTTTTATAAAACTATTTCAACTGAGTCTTTTTTCAAATACTGCTTTCCTATTAAAACCTTTTCAAAACTATGTCAAGCACTCTCACTCCACTCTTACGTCTTTAAGTTCTGCCCCTCCAGTGTGTGACTGCTTTAGGATTCCTGTGAGATCCCTCTAAACTCTGATGCACTGGAGTTGGCTCTTCCACACTGCACTTACTCAGTTCTGGGTGTGAACATTGCACTGGATCCTTGAGGTCCTTAGGGAACTCTGACACACCCGGACATGAAAAGGGTATGAAACACTTGGGCATTTGAGGTTATGAAATCTGGGCTTGCTTCAGGCTCCATATAATGTAATTTCTTATTTTCCTTTACCTATTTATGTAATTTATTCATCTGGTTTGTAATAATGCAAAGCATAGCATGCATTAGATACCATGCTCCTAGGTTTCATGTATACTGTTTTCAGCATCTCATTTGGACATCCTTATTATCACTTAGAAATCCTGTTTCTAGGATAAACGAAATATTAAAATAAACTGTTTCTTATGCATATTTTGAAATCATGCTGTAACCTGCTGTGCATTTAGAAATCCCGCTTTAGGAACTCTGCATATAAACCATTCTGAACCTAATATGTGCGTATTAGATACCATGTTTAGGATCTCGTTCATACTCGCTCAGTCACACCTAATTAAACTACTGATTCATATAAAATAGTCTCATGTCTAATTATTCTGTTTAAGTAAAACCGGAAATAATCCCTGTATTCTCAGATTTGCAGCACCTAGAACAACATGCTCTTTGGCAAAAGCAACTTCTAAACTTTTTTTTAGTTCTGGTGATTATTATACATAATCCCATGCCTAGGCGAGCCTTAGGTAATCAACCTTTATAAAACTGGAAAACTGTTTCTTTTGTGTTTACTGCTTAATAGCTAACAGATTTAAAATCAGTAGGCAAATTGATTAGGACCTTACTGTCAATTTTATAAAAACAAAGTTGCATATTTCTGTTCATTGACTTAGATATCCTGTTTAGATCGTTTCTCTAATAAAAACTGCTCTTGATTGTGTTTGAGATGTGCTGCTTATGTGCATTACTTGTGGAGGTAAACCTGGGCCTCTTACTTGCTTCTTTCTGCATTTATCTATTGAGTCCTATGTGTTCTTGCCCGTCGCCTAGAATTTCCTCCTTTTTAAACACCTTAGGGGTCGTCTAGAACTTGCCAGATTTAGAGGTCCTAAAATACCTCCAGGGCCACAAGGAAGGGACGGGTAGTGCACGCATAGGATATTGTCAAGGTTGCTAGAACGCTTTAGGCTATGACCAAGGGGAGGGACTTGGGTAGAACGAGATATGATGACTATGCGCTAACGTCATGTGTATCCCCTCATTGAGGAGAGTTTACCAGGCATTGCATGGGGTGATCATGTAGGCTAACCAACCTAGGACCCCTCCTTTCCCAAATTCCTTTTGCTTAAACCTTTATTTTTACAAAATTTGTTCAAATCCTTTGTCTTATTATCTGAGTCATACAATGTCCAATATGCTTTATTTGTAATTATTTGTTTTAACTACTTATTTGTTAAAGGACTAATTCATAAGTATAAGTTCGTTCGGGACTCACCGTTGTGGACCGAGAGAGGTGCCTAACACCTTCTCCTCAAGGTTATTTTGAGCCCTTACCCTAAATTTCTGGTAATGCAAACCAATCCAAGATTTAACCGCTCTGGGTGCCCTAACGCACCATAATCCGCTTGGTGACGACTCTTTAAATACCCAATTCCCAAAGGGAAATGAGTTATTACCCCCATGAACGTCGAAACCCGGACTTCTCTCCACGGAGGGAAAAGAAGGGGCGCGACAAACGCCCCCGACAAAAGGGATGTTAGTACTGTTGAATGATACTAGTATGCATAACTAAACACCATCTCATTAGAATGAACAATAATACAAGAGGGAATAATCATGAAATCAATAGAGACCTTAAACAATACCATAACACCAAATTAAGAGTCACATATGTTTTCAAGAAACTTTCATAACTTTATGTTGGGACATCTTTAATAACGATATATCATCATTCACAATATCACCGTACTTTTATATGGAGTTCGATCACGACTCGATTGTCTAGGTCGTCTCACTTGAGACATCCGCCACAATCACAATTCCAATTTCAATTTCCTATTTTAATTTCCAGCACAGTCACCACCATGTATATGGCATGGTATCTAATCATGGCCCGATCGGCTTGGATGTCTCACCAGAGACATTACCATTTCCTATCAATCATCTCATTTCATACTTCTTTCACATCTTTTAATTCATTGGACTAGTGGCCACAATTGTTATATCAAACTTGACACTTGGCCATATTTGACATTTCGTACTCTCTTTATTCATTCTCAAGCATTATCATTATTGTCAACAAAAAGCCTTTCAATTCAAGATATCAAGTAAACATGTGAGAAATTATGAGTCTTAGGCATATAGCGATTTTCACATAATTTGGCATAACAATCTTTATTCGAATTCGACTTGAAGTCTAGGCATTTTAGCACACATACTATTTTTTTTACACATCCTCAAATGATAAGATGACATGATGGAAGCATTGAAATACATTTTGCACATATATTTTTCAAGGAAGCACATTCGGAATAGCATTTTCTATAACGATCAATTTGGGACTTACATTGATTGCATGAACACCATGGGGTTAAATTCTAACCTTTAGAATTATTGAAGAGGGGCCTTACATAATCTTTAGAATTAAGTGGCATTTCTGCGGCGATCATGGGGCCTTAATTCACACTTAGTATTTGATAAGTAAGAAGAGGGTCTTGAACTCACCATGGGGCCTTACATAATCTTTAGTCACGAAAAAAAGAACGCATTCATTGGTTGCCCTTGGAAAGGAATTAGTCGCACAACATGGCAGTTTTTTTCAGTTTAGATGATTGTTACGTATCGTTTCTTAATGTATCGTATAATATTATATTGTATCAACTATATTATTTTATTTAATACAATATTTGGATGGATTATATTATTTTCATCGTTTCATAATGTCACACACCAGCAATAAGCGTAGAATATTACAAAAAAAAAGTAAAGTATAGGTAGAGCAATTATTGAAAAAGATAAGGTAAATGGTAAAATAGAATTATAATAATAGAAAGATGAATTTGTTTAAGGAAACAACCCAATTACACCAAATTGGTAATTATATAAAAGAGATCTTTTAATTGTTACATAATAACAAATTTTATAATACGATACAATAAAATTTAAATAATAATTAAAATAAATATTCTATTTAAAATAATGGTACAATACAATACACTAGATAACAACCATCCAAATAAGCTCTCAGGAAAATTTAGGACTCGTTTAGTACGAGGGATAAGGAATAATTAATCTCGAAATTAAATTTGAGATGAGTTTATCTCACGTTTGATTGGGATAAAATCGTTGAATAACTCATCCCAAGATTAGTTATCTCGAAATTGTAATATTTTTTTTATTCATATAAGAGAATGGAATAACTAATATCCAAATAATTCATCATGGGATAATTTATTTCTCAATCAAAAGAGCCTTTAGAGTTTTGACTCTAGTCAAATATCACATGAAAGGAGTATTAATGTCACAAACAGAATAGTAATAACCGAGAGACTAGTATTGCAATTTTCAAAGACTACCATGAGATCAGGGGTTTACAAAGAAAACCGACAAATCGCACCAATCCGATAATCCGAGTCAAACCGAGAAAAAAAATCGACTATGGTTTGGTGTTGGAGAAAAAACCCCGACCATAAGTGGTTTGGTTTGATTTTAACTAAAGAAAGTCAAACCGAAACCAAACCAACCCGACATTACATATATAGCAATTTTAAATATATTTAAAATATAAATATACTTATTGTGATGTAATTTATAAATATTTCTTAAACTTTTTTGTAGTATTATCTTTTAAGATATTATTTCAAGGTTGGACTTAGAACTTTTGAATGTTCCATTGCCAGAGTTTGCCTACAATAATAACTATCACTACAGCATTCTGATAGCACCGTATGAGGCTTTATATGGTAGGCGGTGTAGATCCCCGGTGGGTTGGTTTGAGCCGGGTGAGGCTAGATTATTGGGCACAGACTTGGTTCAGAATGCTTTGGAGAAGGTTAAGGTGATTCAGGATAGACTTCGTACATCCCAGTCCATATAGAAGAGTTATGCGGACCAGACAGTTCGTGATGTTTCCTATATGGTTAGAGAGCGGATTCTGCTTCGGGTTTCGCTTATGAATGGCGATCAGTCTTCAACCGGTTAAGCACAGTCACAACACAGACTTGCACGAGCCAAAACAAAAACACGTTCACTTCACATTGAAATCTCTTTTGGTATACGCACCACTCCAACTCGTTAGATCATCAAAAAAAAAAAAGTGGAACACTTGCCCCCCCCCCCCCAAAAAAAAAGAACCCCACAAGGGGCAAAGCTATGCATGGCCAAGGTGGTCAGTTGAACAGCCTTCGCCAAAAATTATGCCGTGTACATAGGTCAAATGTTACTTTTAACTAATATATTATGGGTGCTAGAGAGGTTTCCATGAGAATGTAAAAAACAGAACCGTAGAAAACGGAATAAGGAACATGAAGACTCTAAAAGAATATATGGAATAATGAGAAAATTATACACAGAAGCTTACCAAGATTAGTAAAAGCCAAGAAGAAACACAGAGTAATTCTGCTGAAGTCTTTAACATAAAGAAGTCATATAGGTTATTTAGAGTGCTATTAAGCAACCTAATGGTAAAAGGTGATCCAGTGATCCACAAAGGTCAAAAAATTCCTTTATTTCATTACTCGCTGTCTCAAAAAATTTGGCCTGATTGGATTTGCAGGGAATCAGGAAAAAATTGCATATATCAAAATCGGAAAAAGAACCTGCACATGAAAAACATGCACAAAAAGGGCATGAGTATACCACAGCAGTACTCAGTAAGTGCCAAGCCTAACCTCAGTCGGGTAGTGACGAGGAAGGTTAGGGCCCTATTGAGATTAAATGGAATATAAGGTGCGACAGTATAAGATAAAGCAGTACAGTTGAAAGATAACAGTAAGAATTAATACAGGATAATAAGGATAACTACAACTGAAACAGAGGCAAAAACAATCATCAGGAATACCACACTTCACAAAGATAATAACTGGGGATCTCTCAATATCCCTAGGATCTCTTAGTACCCTCAATACATGCTAGGGATCTCTTGGTTTCCTCAATATATGTCCGGGATCTCTCGGTATCCTCAATATATGCTAAGGATCTCTTGGTATCCCGAGGATTTCTTGGTATCCTCGATATGCGCTAGGGATCTCTTCGTATCCCACACCTCAGCTCAAATCATAAATACATGTAGGGGATCTCCATGGATGCCGTCCCGTAGTCCCAAATGCTACCTGGTTTTGGTGACATTCATGATTTTATTTGCATATCGACATTTAGGTATAGAAATGTATTTTTCTCATGCTATCTATAAA
Source organism: Nicotiana sylvestris (assembly GCF_000393655.2). Taxonomy (NCBI): domain Eukaryota; kingdom Viridiplantae; phylum Streptophyta; class Magnoliopsida; order Solanales; family Solanaceae; genus Nicotiana; species Nicotiana sylvestris. Next base: position 33,371,731 of record NC_091062.1, read on the forward strand.
TGAAATATCTTCATTATTGTTGAAAGATTTTTTGAAAAAATCACTATTTTCAGACTTACTCATATCTTTGGTGATTTGGTGAAAAGAATTGAGTTTTACTGATGTCTTTGAAGAAATGCCTATTTTCTCGTAACTGTGAATGAGTTGAGCATCATACCTCTAAGTTATTTCTTGTACCATTTTCATTATTTTATTATGAACCATTACTGGTTATTGGATTTGGACCCTGACCCTTATCCTAGCTCATCACTACTTTCAAACTAAGGTTAGATTTGCTACTTACTGAGTATATGGAGTCAGTTTTACTCATATTGTACTTCTACACCTTGCGTGCAGATATTGGATATTGATGTTGATGTGTACTGTGAGAGCTGGATTTAAAGATGTACTTGCTTCCAGTTATGGCTATCACTTGTCCTTGGTAGCATTAAATTCGAATCCTGTTCATTTATATTTCAAACAGATGTTGTAATTATTTCCAATTTAGTTTGTAAAAAAATCTAAATCTTAGGAGCTCATGATTTGTACTACTAGTCCTTGGGAAATTCTTTGTATAAAAGTAGTTGTATTATCATTTTTTGTCTTAATAAGTCTCATTAAATTGGATAATTGTTAATTGGCTTACCTAGCGAGTTGGGTTAGGTGTCATCATGACTAGTTGGATTTTGGGTCGTGGCAAGTTGGTAATAGAGCTCTAGGTTTATAGGTTCTACGAGTCATGAGCAAGTGTGTAGTAGAGTCTTGCAGATCGGTATGATAACGTCCATACTAATATTTGAGAAGCTACAGGGCATATAGGATAAACTTTCCATCTTTCTTTCATTATCGTGCGACATTGATTAAGCTTGAAGCGTAACTCTTTAAATTCCTTCCATGCATTCATATGCGCATGTGATTGCTCGGTATCAAGTGTACATCGACGGCTTGTGATTCCATAGATGAGATGCGAGATATGTTTTCTATGTAATGATGATGGGCCAGTCTGGAGGACTTGAGGTCGAGTTTTGACTGTAGCTTGAGCACGGGGATTTCGGTTATGTAAGCATGTACTTTTGGGACTTATATGTCCGATAGTATCCTTATGAGTGGAATTTGTTTCTCTATGAGTGACCGGATAGCTTAATGATGAGTATGATGTGACTGCGGATGTGTTCAGATAGTTTGAATGTGTCAGGAAGAGTTTTCTTGGCATGTGAAAAGGACTATTGGGTGCTTGATTTCTGCCTTGATGTGATGTATAGTCTCGAGTAGAGGTGTCAAAATGGTTAAAATAAAACAGTTATCCACCCATATTATCTATTAAAAAATGGGTTGGATAATAAACCATTTAAAAATCGGGTCGAATATGGATAAAGAACCATATTATCCACTTAGAGAGTGGTTAACCAAATGGATAACCAATGGATAACTAATGTGTTTAACTTTTACATCTGTAAAGCCTTAAATTGAAGTTCCTCAAGTTTGAAAGACTAGGAATTCTCTCATAAGTGATCATATTTAAGAAGCCATGGATATTCATATTATCCGCCGGAACATTTTTATTCGTCTCAAATATGAGTCGAGTCGGATAATTTATCTATTTTTTAAATTACCAGTTTTGACCCGCTCATGTCCGACCCGACCCAACCTTTTTCCACCCCTAGTCTCGAGTTGTGAGTGTATTGAAGGATCTTGTATGTTGTTTAACTGTGGAACGAATTAGATTTGCATATCTTGTTGATGAGGTCAGACTCAGGAAGGTTAAGTGATTGCGTAGTAGTTGTGGCTGTGATAGGGTATAAAGAGGTATCAGTTTGAGACTAAGCAAGTGGGTTATAACCTGCGAGGTAAACTACGTATGTGTGATCCTTATAATGTTGTGGGGAGGCTTTCTTTCCTATCAGTGGGTTGCATTGTGCGATTTGAGTTTAGATCGGCTGTAATAGTTGGCCTGGCCATCCCGAGAACGAATACAAGCTTAGCCGATAATTTGAGGTATTATGTGGTTTGTGTCACATGAGTTTATGAAGGATTTCTTGAATCTCATTGTGACTTTATGGTTGTAATAAAGTATGGGCATTATGAGTTATCAAGTGTTTTGATCAATGGCTTTGAGCTAATTGGGGAAGTCTGCTATCAACGATTTGGTTGCATGGTTACGTATTGTATTGGTTTCGGTCTGAGGCATACTTGTGAATCAGTTATGACTTGCAGAGTCTAAGATCAAGTATGACTCGAGTGAGGGAATTTCTGGATACGGGTTGTATAACACTCTATGGATATGTGTGAACTATGAAATGATTGAGTGGTTATTCATGAGGGATGTAGTGCGCATGGAGTAGGAATTTACTCAGTTGTTTAGAGGTGTAAATTACATCTTGGGGTGTTGTTGTGCTAATGGGGCACAGGTCATTCGGCCCGTTTGGGCGGTACAATTGATATTTGAGCAGAGTGGATGACTCTCGAGAAGGCTCTAATGGATTCAGGAGTTATATGTAGCAATCAGGAATTTTTAGGATTTGTATATGGCTAGACTATGAGATTTACATTGGATGGTATCGGGACTCGCGGTATTTATATATCATTATGGATTCTACATTTCAGTATCATGGAGGTAAAGGAAGCTGTTTTAGGTTCACATAACGTCACTTTAGAGTGCGTGTGTCGATTGTGGTACTTTGGGGTGCTAAGAGGGAATACAACAGCTTATGGGCCTTTGGGCGGTGTGATTTTATTCTAGGATCTTGTGGGGTGAGTTTTGGTTAAGGATCATGGTGTTCTAGCAAGGAGAAGTGTCACTTTGAGGGTAATTCAGAAGGAACTCAAAGAAATAGGACAGTTGGTAGTATGTTGAATCAGCACAGTAATGGGTATGATCGGTTTTTTGGGTACTTATGTTGTGATGAGCTTCTACAGGTGTTTTGTGGCAACGCTCTTGGGTTTTGGTGACTTGCATGGCTTGGTTGAGTTAGAGGGATTCAGTTCCGATCTCTTGGTTATGTGCAAATGGATTCCAAATTGTTCTTGATGATTGCTACCATAGTTCGAGATGGGTACCTCCTACTAGTGTGAGGAGCATATTATGTATTGTGATTTTCTCCTAGATGAGATCAAATGGAAGGTTTCTGATCGATTGAGTATGTATTCTTCTGGCGACTCAGAGTGGATTATGAGATGCTCGTACTTTTCATGTGACATCATGATAGATAAGGTGTGGTTTGAGATTAGAATATGCATGTGCAAGTATACAATTCAGCTCCAAAAGAGAGATCATGAGTTTATGTAACACAAACGATTTCGGATGTTGGCACTAATTGGTATTACCTGAGTAGAGTGTACATTCAGAGGGCGCACTAAGTTTTGACTTACGGATGCTTTATTAGTATTAGGGTACTCGCCTGGTTGATCGACTGCTGATATTCAAATATTACTATGTGGCACGGAAGAATTATAGAAGTATTCTTTGTAGGATGATAGTGCATGAGAGATGTGTTAGACATTCGGGCGGTGGAGTTGGGATTAGATATGTTAATTCATGTGTCCTATGGATTTCGAGACTGGTAGTTCTCAGAAGCAAGTTGTTTCGTGGTTGCGGACTGTGAAGATGTGGCCAAAGCTAGCCAGATGATAGTATGTGTTATGTTGTCACTTGTTTTAAAAACAAATTCTGTGTTTCGAGGCCTTAAAGACCTCTTTCTGTCTCACCTCGATTTGCGTGCGCAGTACGGGCACGTAGCCGGTAAGCCAATATGTGAAAATCTGTGAAACATGATGAATTTTGACCTTAAAATAAATTTAAGTTGACTTCGGTCACCACTTTGGGTAAACAGACCCGGACCCATAATTTGACGGTTCCGGAGGGTCCGTAGGAAAATATGGGACTTGAGTGTATGCCCGGAATCGAATTCCGAGCTCCCAAGCCCGAGAAATGAATTTTTGAAAGAAATTGTTTTGCTCAATTAATTATGAAGTAAAGAAGAGAATTTATGTTTGAAACCATTGGTATTGGGCTCGTATTTTGGTTCCGGAGCCCGATACATGTCTTATACATGATTTGAGTCGAACCTGTGAAATTTGGTAAGAAAATGGACTTGAAATGATATGAATCGGACCTTATTTGAGAAAATTGAAAATTTTGATGTTCTTAAGAAATTTCATGATTTTGATGCTAAATTCATAGTTGTTGATGTTATTTAAGTGATTTGAATGCACGAGCAAGTCTGTATGATGTTTTTAGGTTGGTGTGCATGTTTGGTTTGGAGCCCCGAGGGTTCGGGTGAGTTTTGGATAGGCTACGGAGTAGAATTGGACTTGGGAAAATTTCAAGTTTTCAGCTGGTATGATCAGGTCTGCAAGCTTCACTAATGCGAAGCCTGGCTCGAAATGCGACAAACCTTCACAAATGCGAAGAATGGACCTAGCAGTCAGAGTCGCAAATGCAACTGTTTTCTCGCAAATGCAATTTTGCATTTGCGAATGGTCTCTCGCAAATGCGATAATGATCGGAAAGCTGATTGGGCCGCAAATGCAAAAGTCTCAGTTTTCTGAGGGGTTCGCAATTGCGAACCCTGGTCACAATTGCGACATCAGAGACCTGTAAATTCACACTTAGATGCATTTTCAACAATTTTTCATATCTTCTCAAAACATAAACTCTCTAGGGTAATTTTTCAAAGGCAATTTCTTCTCCAAATTGATTGTAAGTGATTTCTAACTAGTTATCTTCAATCCTTAACATCTCTTCACATGATTTCAACTCAAAATCAATGATTTTCATGGGGAGAATTGGGTGTTTTGGGTAGAACCTAGATTTTTTAAATTTTGGGGATTTGGACCTCGATTTGAGGCTTGATTTCAAAACAAATTATATATTTGGGTTCGTGAGGGAATGGGTAGTCGGGTTTTCATTCGAACCTCGGGTTTTGACCACGTGGGCCCGGGGGCGATTTTTGACTTTTTGGGAAAAACTTTAGAAAAACTATTTTCATGCATTAGAATTGATTCATTTACCATTTATTGATGTAAGTAAGTAACGTGTGGCTAGATGCGAGCGAGTTGGTGGTGGAATCAAGAGGTAAAGCGATAGTTGAGGCTTGAATTGTGTCTGTGGCATCGAGGTAAGTGTTTGGTCTAACCTTAGCTTGAGGGATTAGGAGTTGAGTCTTATTTGCTATGTGCTAATTGTTAAATACGACGTATAGGCATGGTGACGAGTATCTATACATTAGTGTCAAGCATGCCTGTGAGTCTTATACTATGATTTATGTGACTCCGCTTCGTATTGTTCGTGCTCTATATGATGATTTCTATTGATGAAGATGACTTGTGGAAGTATTATTGTTAATTGAACATGGTAAGAGCATTGGTTCGAGTTGATAATTTAATTGTTGAACATGGTAAAGCATTGGCTCAAGTTGAGAATTGACTTGTTGAATATTGTAGAGCATTGGCTCAAGTTAAGAACCAAATTGTTGAACATTGTAGAGCATTGGCTCAAGTTAAGAACCAAATTGTTGACATTATAGATCATTGGCTCAAGTTGTGAATTGAGTTGTGAAGTAACTGTGGAAAAAAAGAAAGAAAAGAGAGGATCATGATATTGTCTCCTTTGCCGGGATGTTGTTGTTTTAATATTATTTTCCTTGCCGGGATGTTATTGTTTCCCTTGTTGGGATTTGATTGTTGTACTATTATTCCCTTGCCGGGATTTTAATATGATCTTACTTATTTCCTTTCCCTTGTTTCTTGAGATTGTTGTTTGGGTAAGGAAGAGTGTTAAAGCACGAAGGGTGATGCCGTGTATGCTTTTGTGAGGAAGAGTGTAAAGCACGAAGGGTGATGTCGTGCTGCACGATGTACCATTCTGTGCCGATTATATTGATTTTCATGGTGAGGACGAGAGTAAAAGTGCGAAGGGTGATTCCGTGCAGATTATATTGATTCTTATGGTGAGGACGAGAGTAAAAGCACGAAGGGTGATGTCGTGCACTTGTCCTTGATTTTCCTGATTCTTGTTGATAATAACATTATGTTGTACCTTACGTTATTCATTGATTTTCTGTTGTTACTTGATTTTATTTGTCCCTTACCCTATTTGCCTTGTGATTGTTGCTTGGGTGAGGAAGAGTGTAAAGCATGAAGGGTGATACCGTGCATTGTTTTGGTGAGAGAGTGTTAAAGCACGAAGGGTGATGTCGTGCATTGTTTTGGTTAGAGAGTGTTAAAGCACGAAGGGTGATGCCGTGCACTTGTCTTTGATTTTCCTATTTCTTATTGATAACTGAGTGATGGTTTCTCTTTATTTAATCGTTGATATCCGGTTAATACTTGTTGTACCTCGCAGCATGATTTCCTTTCCCTACCTTCAATAGAACTGTGATGATCCTCATATTTATTAGTTGTTCTTCTGTTATTATTCGATGTCCTCGCAGCATGTTACTGTCACACCTCCTTTTTCACCTACATCCCCGAAAGGGAGTATATGAAGGGAGTTTTTTCCAACTTAAAGTGACAATCGAAACGGGATTATTTCATTACAAATTCAGAGTCGCCACTTGGGATGATTTATAGTGTCCCAAGTCACCTGTTTTAAATCCCGAATCGAGGAAAGATTGACTCGGTTATTCAGTCCGCGAACACAAAAATTTGGGTAAGGAATTTTGTTAACCCGGGAGAAGGTATTAGGTATTCCCGAGTTCCGTGGTTCCAGCACAGTCGCTCCACTGTTATAATTGGCCTATTTACTTGATTTTAGTACATGTTTTAATCTATGGTGCAATTTTAACTTATTAACCGCTTTTATTAATTACCTTTTTAGGAAGATTTTAATGTTATTTAAAACACGTCTTGAACCACGTCACATAAATTCACCCGCGGTTTTTGACATATCTTAACATCGTTGAGATTTGGATTTGGGTCACATAAATGTGCACCCGAGTTTAGGAAGGTAATATTATTAAAATAACGTGCCTAAAGCAACTACGCATTTTCAAATTTGCGAGGGCCATGGAAATTCAACTAAATGGCACGCCTCGATTTTTAAAGATTAAAATTAATTGAGTGAGGGCCATGAGTTTCGGGATTTTATTTGGCATGGCACGCCTCAAATTATTCTAAAGGGTTTTATTATTCGAAGTTGTTATAATCGGGTTACATGAAATGCACCTCCGACTTTAGGAATTAGGTATCATGACTATGCTAAGGGAATCATACCCATAATCACGATGGTTTATTATAAAATGCGCCTAAGCAAATTACAGTGTTCATGAATTTTGGGGTATACAATATATATGGTCAAGAAAAGCATGCTATCGAAGCTTGTAGCAATTGTAGTTATAACTAGCTGGGGTGACCACCCCAAAATGGCATCTAATATAGCAATGAACTGTATGGTAACTTACATTTGATAAGAACGCTATTTTTAACTTACAGACAAAAATGTCAAATTGCAAGCTAATTCTCAATACAACATAAATAAGCAAATTGCCTCTTCTGACTTCAATTAAGTTCATCCATATATGCAAAATGATATAAGTTAACCCTCGGAATAAACATAAATAATAATAGGTAAGATAAGATTAATTCACGAGTCATGAAATTAAAACAATAGATCCAAACAAACAAAACATCAGCTAAAGGAAATCTTTCAAATAACAATATATATTATCCCAAACTTTAATGCTCAATCAAACAAATTTCAATAAGTCATAAAGACAAGATATAAAAATAAAATACCTCTAGCAAATCAAATTTATTCTCAGGACCGCGGTTGTCACACCTCCTTTTTCCGCCCCCGCGAGGGTACAAGGGAGTTTTTTTCAATTAAAGGACGATCGAAACGGGATTTATTTATTTATTTCAGAGTCGCCACTTGGGAGATTTAGGGTGTCCCAAGTCACCAATTTTAATCCCGAAGCGAGGAAAAGAATGACTCTGTATTACAGTCCACGAACCAGAAATCCGGATAAGGAATTCTGTTAATCCGGGAGAAAGTATTAGGCATTCCTGAATTCCATGGTTTTAGCACGGTCGCTCAATTGTCATATTTGGCTCATTTATCTGATTTTTAAACAATTAAGAACTTATATGCAAATTTAACTTTTAAAACCGCTTTTATCATTATTTATTTTATACAAAATTGCAACGTCGTGAAAACGCATCTCGAACCACGCCACAACCAGTGCACACGTGATTTGTTGACGCATTTTGACTTCGTCAAGATCGTGATTTGGGTTACATAAATGTACACCCGTATTTAAGAAAATAACCTTATTAAATATGCGCCAAAATACTACGCGTTATGATACTATTAGGTAGGACTGTGAATTTTACTAAATCGCCCATCTCGGAATCTAGGTATTTTCTTATATATAAAAAAATAAGATTGGAGGACTGCAATTTTTTATTATTTATATTTATTTATTTTTTAGCGAGATCCTCCCTTATTTTATGAATACCCTTTAATGACTACATCTTTATTATTACTAAGTTTGTCTATAATTATGAAGTCAACCTCTACATACTTAAAAATAACATATTAATTACTAATTTAAAACAAATATTAATGGAAAGTAATATTACTAAAATTATAATTACAAACATCATGGAATTGTCAAAAAATAAAAAAATAAAAAATAATTATCCCATAGTTGGATTAAAATTCATATTGTTAGTATGACTTAAGCTTATTGAAATTAATTATTTACAAATACTGAAAATTGAAAAAAAAACTTGATTACTAAACCATATTTCTAAAAATTAAACAATTTAACCTTAACTAACCTTGTTTTAATTCACATCATGTCCTAATACTTGATTCGCAAACTAATTCATGTTTTAACTGAAATTAACTACATGATTCCGATTAACTTAACGTTGACAAAAAAACCTTATGAATAAGGAACTTAGTCAATTTTTGCCAAACTGATTCAATAACGCCATTTTTACGTTATTTCTTCTATTTTGATTGTTAAACAGTTTTAATTAGTAATCAGGCTTAAATATATTTCCTAATAATCCGGTTAAGGCGTTATTTAATATATCGCTATAACATGTCTAGTTATGCCAAATGACAGTGATTTATAGAATAATAATACATGAATAATCTAAATGCAATTAATAAAAAAAACTAAATTAAAAATCTAAACTTCCATTCTTCACTTTCAGCTTACAAAAGGCCAAAATTACAGTTGTGTACCTGATATTGGAAGCAAAAGAAAATGAAGATGAGAATCAGCAGCAGTAATAACAGTACAACACAGCAACAACAGCCCAGCAACAGTAACAACCCAGTAACAGACTGGTGGAGTAGTAATCTCAAAACAAATGCTTCCAACTTTTATGAAACAACAACAATTAATGCTGATTTCAAACAATGAAAGAAAGCAGAAGAGTGTTTAGTTTTTTTTTATTTGAAAGTTTGAATATTTTTCGGAATTTTTCTCTTTCTTAAATATTTAGCTCTTTTTGTTTTTCTCTCTTTGTGTTTTTCTGTTCTGTCTATCTGTTCTTTTTTTTTCAGATTCGTTCCTCTCTCTTATTCTCTTCCTCTGTGTGTGTCCTCCTTGTCTTGTGTTCAAGACTTCCTATATATAATCCCAACCCTTTAATCAATTAAAAGCAATCTCTTTCCCCTACCAAACCCATTATCCTCCCACTCATCCCCATTACATTAAATAAATATATCATCAACACCCATTATATTTTGTCCCCCATGCTTCACTAAACAAATACAAGATTCCTCCCCACTAAATTTTGTTTTGTCCCCCCTTTATATTAAACAACTATATCACAACCCACCCCATTACATTTTGTCCCTCATGCTTCATATAAAAAATTACAAAATGTACAATTCCTAAACTACCCCTCCGACCTTATTGCAATTACTATTTTACCCCCAAACGTACTGCGATTTACCAAATTACCCCATCAGCTATAACAAATCAATTAATCAAACTTAACCAAAATATAGTCAATATGACCAATTTCTAACAATGTTTAAACAACAAATCACATGAACATGATTTCTTCAATATTTCAACAACAAATCACATGAACATGATTTCTTCAACATTTCAACAACAAATCACATGAACACAAATTGAACAACAAAGAACAACTAAAATTTGATTGAACAATATTTTAGCAACAAACAAACCTATTTTCAGATTCAACAACAACAACAACAACAAACAAGTATATTCAGATTTCTAAATTCAATAATATTGAAATTAAAATCAACTCTAACAACATTACAACAAACAATTCCTATATTGAACTTAAACAAGATTATGAGACAAATTCAAGAAATAATCATAAATGATAAACAAGAAATCAAACTATACAAATTTCGGATTCAAGATCAACCAAACATAATATGAATATGAATTAAATCTATTTTTAAACAACAAAACATGACGGATTCACATGATTTAAACAATGTTAACAATTTCTGAAAATACATAAAACACAGAAACAAATTGAAGAAATAATTAATTTAAACTTCAATTTGAATCTAACAAACATTAAACTAACAATTCCTTTTTTTACAAAAATGAATAAAATTAACATGAAATAAACATGAAAAACAACTAATTAATTTCCCATTTGAATCTGAAAATTAAAATCAACAAAACACATGAACAAACTAAAAATTAATTCAAATGATAGACATGATCAAAACAAACATTTGCCGATTTTAGATTCGAGAAATATCAAAACAAAATACGGACAAAATAAAACTCAAAAACTACTAACCGGATTGAAACGAAATATGTACGGACTGTCTCGACAAACCTCGACCAAAGCTCGACCAAACGACGACGAACACAAACCTAAGAAACAAATGAAACCACGCCGAAGCAGCAGCAGCAGTTGACGCGGCAGAAGCGCTGCTCGAGCAGCAACAGCCGGCAGGGAAGGGTCAGGCATGGAGTCAGCAGCGACGAGCTGCTGTGTCGACGAAACACGAAAAAGAAAGCAGTGTTTGGACTGTTGTTCATTGGACGAAGAAGATGAAGTGACGACGCAGGCACAGCTGCGTGAACAGTAGCAGCAATGGCTGGACGCGAGGAGGAAGGCAGCAGCGACGAGGCAGCGATGGCGACGAGGGAGCTTCGAAGACGATGAAGTGAAGCTTGTTGGGTCTGTTTGGAGAAGGTTGACGATGAGAAGGCAGTGGTTGGCGGCGTCAAACATGTAGCTCGACGAAGAAGGTCGCCATGGAAGCTCGAGCTCGACGACGAAGAAGAAAGGCAGCTTGCTTGGCGTTTTTTGTTTGGAGAAGATGGAGTTCGTTAGAGCTGCTGGTTTTGTTGACGTCGGGCAGCCATGGTTGAGCTTTGAGGGAGAAGCCATGGATGACCTTGGAGAAAAATGGAGAAGAAGAAGATAGGGAGGGGGGTGGCGGATGGGTTAGTATATTTTTTAGGGTTTTCTTCTCTTTTTTTTTTGTTTTTGTTTTGTGTTGTTTGTAAGATAATAGGGGTGTTGGATTATGGACTGGGTCGACCCAGTTCGAAATGGAATGGGTCGTTTGGGAAGATTGGGCCATTTTTTGGGCCTGTAGCTTGAAATTGAAGAAGAGGCTCAATTCCGACTTTCTTTATATTTTCGCTCTCTTTTCTTCTTTTATTTTTCTAAAACTAAATTATAAAAATACTTAAACTATTATTAAGAACTAAATTAAGTTATAAAAGCGCAAATTAACTCCCAATAACAATTAACGCATAATTAAGTAATAATTAAGCATAAAATTGTATATTTGGACATTAAATGCTAAAAATGCAAACGATGCCTATTTTTGTAATTTTTATTTTTTTGTAAAACAAACTTAGTTACTAACAATTGTATAATTAAATCCTACATGCGAAATGCGACATATTTTGTATTTTTAAAAATTTAACAAATAAACATGCACAGACAAACATACAAATAGTTACACAAAATATCACAAAAATTGCACACCAAGAAAAATTATTTTATTTTTGAATTTTTTGGGAGTAATTCTCATATAGGGCAAAAATCACGTGCTTACAGCTGCCCCTCTTTGCCCGAAGACACGAAGGGTTTTCGTGCAAAGATAAAGCGAGCGATTTTTGCCCATCCGAGTACTCCGTGTGAAGCATTTTTTTTAAAAAAGATTTGACCGAACCTTTGCTTCAAAGGTTTCCTACATATCCTGGGCTAAACAGGAATCAGGTCAATGTAGTTCGGGAAGTTTTGGTAGCTGGGACTACCGTGGGACTGCAATGTTACTGTTGTTGCATGCTATTACCACTGCTTACCGATCTCCTTGTTACACCGTGCTTAAAAGAAAACAAGAAGCTAGGCTAGACTGCAATTTGTTCTTGTTGTTTTGCTTTCTTGTCTGCTTGCATTTTTTCCGGTGTTTTTCTTCTTTTTGACACATGCACTTGAGTTTGTGCTGGGACCTCTTGTTGCAACCTTATGCTTCCCGGTGCTGGGGATTTTTATTGTTTCCTGCTGGGGATTTCTATTGTAACCCTCTGTTTTATTGTCCTCTGACTTGATCTTGAAATATATGCCTCTGTTTTATGGGCGGGCTCCCAACTTCAATACTTGAAAATTAAAGACTGAAATGTATGCCTCTGTTATCTGGGCGGGCTCCCAACTTCAACGCTTGAAATGTAAAGACTGAAATGTATGCCTCTGTTATCTGGGCGGGCTCCCAACTTCAATGCTCGAAATATAAAGACTGAAATGTATGCCTCTGTTATCTGGGCGGGCTCCCAACTTCAATGCTTGAAATGTAAAGACTGAAATGTATGCCTTTGTTATCTGGGCGGGCTCCCAACTTCAAATAAACAACTTTTGAAATAAACGTCATTCCTCTCTTCAGGCGGGCTCCTGACTTCAACAACAACTTCTAAAATAAAATGCCTTTCCTCTCTTCAGGCGGGCTCCTGATTTCAACAACAACTTTGAAAATAATCGCCATTCCTCTCTTCAGGCGGGCTCCTGACTTCAACCAATAAATCGCCATTCTATTCTTCAGGGGGGCTCCTGACTCAATCAATAAATCGCCATTCTATTCTTCAGGGGGACTCCTGACTTCAACCAACAAATCGCCATTCTGTTCTTCAGGGGGGGCTCCTGACTTCAATCAATAAATCGCCATTCTATTCTTTAGGTGGGCTCCTGACTTCAACCAATAAATCGCTATTCTATTCTTCAGGGGGGCTCCTGACTTCAACAACTTTTCAAAAATGCCATTCCTTTCTTTGGATGGCGAGATTTCAACAACCCCTTCTTTAAAAACGTCTTTCCTTTCTTCAGGCGGACTCCTGACTTCAACCAATAAATCGCCATTCTGTTCTTCAGGGGGGCTCCTGAATTCAACCAATAAATCGTCATTCTATTCTTCAGGGGGCTCCTGACTTCAACCAATAAATCGCCATTCTGTTCTTCAGGGGGCTCCTGACTTCAACCAATAAATCGCCATTCTATTCTTCAGGGGGGCTCCTGACTTCAACAACTTTTCAAAAATGCCATTCCTTTCTTTGGATGGCGAGATTTCAACAACCCTTTTTTTAAAAACGCCTTTCCTTTCTTCAGGCGGGCTCCTGACTTCAACCAATAAATCGCCATTCTGTTCTTCAGGGGGCTCCTGACTTCAACCAATAAATCGCCATTCTGTTCTTCAGGGGGCTCCTGACTTCAAGCAATACATCGCCATTCTGTTCTTCAGGGGTCTCCTGACTTCAACCGATAAATCGCCATTCTATTCTTCAGGGGGGCTCCTGACTTCAACAACTTTTCAAAAATGCCATTCCTTTCTTTGGATGGCGAGATTTCAACAACCCCTTTTTTAAAAACGCCTTTCCTTTCTTCAGGCGGGCTCCTGACTTCAACCAATAAATCGCCATTCTGTTCTTCAGGGGGATCCTGACTTCAACAACAAATCGCCATTCTATTCTTCAGGGGGCTCCTGACTTCAACCAATAAATCGCCATTCTATTCTTCAGGGGGGCTCCTGACTTCAACCAATAAATCGTCATTCTATTCTTCAGGGGGCTCCTGACTTCAACCAATAAATTGTCATTCTGTTCTTCAGGGGGCTTCTGACTTCAACAACCTTTTTTTTTCAAATTCAAACTTCTTCTTTTTTCAAATTATCCTAGGAGAAATTCATCAGACTAGATTTTGATCCTAGGAGAAGATTCATCCGACTAAGATTTTATTATATTATCTTGGGAGAAAAATTTCATCAGACCAAGATTTTGACTCTAGGAGATAAATCGTCAGACTAGGTCCATTTTGTTGTGATCTTAGGAGAAAGATTCATCGGACTAAGATTTGATATCTTAGGAGAAAATTTCATCGGACTAAGATTTCTGTCTTAGGAGAAAGATTCATCGGACTAAGATTTGGTATCTTAGGAGAAAATTTCATCGGACTAAGATTTGATATCTTATCTTGGGAGAAAAATTTCATCGGACCAAGATTGTGACTCTAGGAGATAAATCGTCAAACTAGGTCCATTTTGTTATGATCTTAGGAGAAAGATTCATCGGACTAAGATTTGTTATCTTAGGAGAAAATTTCATCGGACTAAGATTTCTATCTTAGGAGAAAGATTCATCGGACTAAGATTTGGTATCTTAGGAGAAAATTTCATCGGACTAAGATTTGATACCTTATCTTGGGAGAAAAATTTCATCGGACCAAGATTGTATCGGGAAAGAAATTCATCAGATTAGGACTTTTATCCTTGGAGGAAAATATAAAGATCAATGATTTGAGAAACTTACCTTCGTAATTGTAAGCACGTGATTTTTGCCCTATATGAGAATTACTCCCAAAAAATTCAAAAATAAAATGATTTTTCTTTGGTGTGCAATTTTGTGATATTTTGTGATATTTTGAATAATTATTTGTATTTGTCTGTGCATGTTTATTTGCTAAATTAATAAAAAATACAAAAATATGTCGCATTTTGCATGTAGGATTTAATTCTACAATTGTTAGTAATTAAATTTGTTTTACAAAAATTAAAAATTACAAAAATAGGCATCGTTTGCATTTTTAGCATTTAATATCCAAATATACAATTTTATGCTTAATTATTACTTAATTGTGCGTTAATTGTTATTGGGAGTTAATTTGCGCTTTTATAACTTAATTTAGTTCTTAATAATAAGTTAAGTATTTTTATAATTTAGTTTTAGAGAAATAAAAGAAGAAAAGAAAGCAAAAATATAAAGAAAGTCGGAATTAGGCCTCTTCTTCAATTTCAACCACAGGCCCAAAAATTGGCCCAATCTTCCCTACGACCCAGTCCATTTCGAACTGGGTCGACCCAGTCCATAACCCAAAAGACCCAAACCCCTTTGTCTTACATTTTACAAAAACAAAATATTAAAAGAAGAAAACCCTAAAAACACTAAACCAATCCGCCACCCCTCCTATCTTCTTCTTCTTCCTCAAGATAACCATGGTTGCCCTCCCATGTCTGCCCGTCGTCCAGACCTTTGACCAAACAGTCCCCTCCCTCGTCGTCGTTGTCCGTCGACAACACCACCCTAAACAAACGACCATGGACGCCTGAACCGCCGGACCCCCCCCATCGCTGCCCTCGTCGTCCAGCTCATTCTGCCATGGATGAGCGTCGACCAGCTACTTCCGTCGAGCAGCTTGAGGCCAAAACAAGCCTCAGCTGCTGTTGTTCTTCTTCGTCTTCTTCAGCTTGAGCGTCGCCATGGAAGCCGTCTCCGAGCTGCTGCTTCTGCTTCACGTCCATGGCGTCCAAACGTCGACCAGCTGCTTCCCGTTCCACCTTCTTCTTCACTTCCAGCTGCTTCCGTTCATCACTTCTCCTTCGTTCCAGCTGTTGTATCTTCAGACGAGCTGCTCGGTTGAGTTTTAGTCGAGGTCGTCGAGCATCGTTTTGAGTTCGTCAAAGTTTACAAGGAAGGTGAGTTCGTCGTCGAATCCGGACAGATTCATTCCCATTCGAGGTTCGTCGAAACAGTCTGTACATATTTCATTTCGATCCGGTTAGTAGTTTTTGAGTTTTATTTTGTCCGTATTTTGCTTTGATATTTTCGAATCTAGAATCGGCAAATGTTTGTTTTGTTTATCGTTTGAATTAATTTTTAGTTCATGCTCATGTGTTGTTTGTTAAATTAATTTTCATATTTCAAAATAGAAGTTTAATTAGTTGTTTTCATATTCATTTCATGTTTGTATTATTGTTTAAGTGAATATTTGTTAGTTTAATATTAGTTAGATACAAATTGAAGTTTAATTAATTGTTTCTTCAATTTGTTTCATGTATTTTATGTATTTTTCGGAAATTGTTAATATTGTTAAGTTCAAGTTTAAATTCATAAATTGTTTCTTCTTAGGTTTTGTTTTGTCATTTTCCTAAAAGAATTTAGTTGTAATAAGGGAAGTATGTTGATTTTAATCATTTGGATCCGTCGTTTTTATTTTTAGATTTAATTCATGTTCATATTATGTTTGTTTGATTTTTGAATCCGAAATGTTTATAGTTTGATTTCTTGTTTACCATTTATGATTATTTCTTGAATTGTTCTCATAATCTTGTTTAAAGTTTAATATAAGAATTGTTTGTTGTAATGTTGTTAGAGTTGATTTTAAGTTCAATATGATTGAATTTAGAAATCTTCATACTTTGTTTGTTGTTGTTGTTGAATCCGAAAATAGGATTGTTTGTTGCTAAAATATTGTTCAATCAAATTTTAGTTGTTCTTTGTTGTTCAATTTGTGTTCATGTGATTTGTTGTTGAAATGTTGTTGAAATCATGTTCATGTGCTTTGTTGTTGAAATGTTGAAGAAATCATGTTCATGAAATTTGTTGTTTGAACATTGTTAGAAATTAATCATATTGTCTATATTTTGGTTAAGTTTGATTAATTGATGTGTTATAGCTGATGGGTAGTTTGGTAATTTATAGTACTTTCGGGGGTAAAATAGTAATTTGCAATAGGGTCGGAGGGGTAGTTTAGGAATTGTACATTTTGTAATTGTTTATTTGAAGCATGGGGGACAAAATGAAATGGGGTGGGTTGTGATATGGTTATTTAATATAAAGGGGGGACAAGACAAAATTAAGTGGGGGGAATCTTGTATTATTTTAAGTGAAGCATGGGGGACAAAATGAAATGTGGTGGTGTGATATGTTTATTTAATGTAATGGGGATGAGTGGGAAGATAATGGGTTGGGTAGAGAAAAAGTATTGATTTAATTGATTAAAAGATTTATGGGATGAGATTATATATATGAAGTCTTGAACACAAGACAAGGAGACAGACAGATAGAGAAAAATACACAGATAAGAGAACTAATCTGAATATAGAGAAGAAGAGAAAGAAAATAAGAGAGAGAGAAAAAAAGGCTAAACATTTAAGAGAAAGAAAAATTCCGAAAAATATTTAAGATTTCAAAATAAAAAAAAAACTAAAAAAAAATCTTCTGCTTTCTTTCTTTGTTTGAAATCAGTATTAATTGTTGTTGTTTCATTCAAAGCTTGAAGCTTTTGTTTTTGGGATTACTGCTCTACTGGTTTGCAAACTCTTTTCCTGGGTTGTTATTGTTGCTGTTGTACTGTTATTACTGCTGCTGATTCTCATCTTCATTTTCTTTTGCTTCCAATATCAGGTATATATTTTAGACTCATGTTGTGGAAAGCTTCAACATTGCCAAATAAATGAAGTTCGGAATTATAATTATGTCTTTTACTCGTTTAAATCTATTAGTTTAAATTTCAGTTTTGTTTCAGCTGGTTAATATAGTAGCTTACATTTGATGTGAGAACTGTTAGTTAATCATCCTTTTGAAATTCGCATAAGCTTTGTAATAATGTTATTTATTTCAGAATTTCATTAAGTATAGCTATATTCAAATTATAAGATAGAGAACATGGCAGAAAGCTAGCCATTAATTAAATCTTATGATATTGTTGGCTAAGTATGGAATAGTATGGAAGTATCAAGAAACTACATTACTAGCATATTTTGTCACAAAAGTCCGATTTTATTTAAAGCTAGATTGATGAAAGTTGTATGTTGTTCGTACATGGCGTGATAACAGTTACATGTATAACCATAAGTGAAAGGTGAGTTGATATAATTCGTTACGAGGTTAGAATATTAGGAATGGTTCAAACGTACAACTATATTGCATGTGATGCAATTTTATTGAATCAATTTGTATAATAGTTCTCTTTCTTATCAACTTGATTCTTATCTACCATTGTAAACAAATTAACCAAACAATTATAACTTTGGACTAAAAACAAGTATATGAGAAGGATATGGGATTTATGAGCACGAATTGCAACATTTTATGTCAAAGATATGTAGAAATAGAGTTCGCATTAAATATAACAATGAAAATTCTTCAGAAACTATTAATTTGTTTATCAAATTAATTCTTTTCCAGTTTTATATGCGATTCAATTTTTGGATATATTAATGTTGTATCCACGATAAAAATGGTAGTATTTTTAGTTACATGTTGTTTGTTTCTTTTTCATATCATTAATTCTTTAAAATTTGAATAGTTTTGAGGTATATAATTCATACGCGTAAAATAAGACTTGTAGCAACGCCTAATAAATTTTGAATTCTTTTTTCAAGAAAATTTAGAGACGTCTAAATCAGTGTTTCTCTATGGCTTTCATATAAAAATAAGTGGATGCAATAAACAATTTGTAGAGAATTTTATCAAGAATATTTTGTGAAATTAGGGATACGTTCGCGTGGCCTAAATTACATTTTTTTAAGGCAGTTCGGATTATGCGTTCGCGCAACTTTGAGCCAAAATTTTAATAAAAAGAGATTCGTCGGAGGATATTAAATTAATTTCATAAAACCCGAGATGTGCGGTTCACTATTTAAGAAAGGTGAATGTTCTTAATTTTATTTTAAGCACAATTTCGAATATCAAATATTTTTTTTATAATAAAAATATAAAAATATTATCAACCTTTTTGTGTACACGTATGCGTGGCACGATTCTCTACAATTATAAAAGGTATATAATACGAATATACGTACGCGTGATTCGTTTATATAATTGTAAACAATCTAAACAAAAGCGGTAATAAAATCGGGCAACAAGAAAAAAGGTATTTAGTAAATCAAGATAATTAAGCCAAATATAAAAATGGTTAAGCGACCGTGCTAGAACCACGGAATTCGGGAATGCCTAACACCTTCTCCCGAATTAACAGAATTCCTTACTCAGGATTTCTGGTTCGCAGAATAACAAACAGAGTCATATTCTCCTCGATTCAGGGATTAAAACCGGTGACTTGGGACGCCTTAAAATTCCCAGGTGGCGACTCTGAAACAAACAAACAAATCCCGTTTCGACTGTCCTTTAATTGGAGAAAACTCCCTGCACCCTCGCGGGGGCGGAAAAAGGAGGTGCGACAGTAATTTTTTCTTTTCTTTTCTCCTTCCTTCGCGCTGCTTTGTTCTTGCTTGCTGGGGATAATACCACTGTGGGAGTCTCCTTTCTTCCCCTCCTTCAAATTCAATTTTTTTTTATTGGTTTTTTTTTATTATTTATTTTCTCTCAACACTGCTGGGGATAAAAGTGTTATCTTCTTGGGATAACGTTGCTAGGGAATTTTATCCCTTCAAATCGATGCTTCATTCTTCTGGAAGCTGCTGGGGATGATAATGGCTTTTGCTTTTTCTAAACACCAATTTCATCTCCTTGGTTTTGTCTGTTGGGGATCAACTTCCTCCATTGGAAACTTATTATGTTGGGGGCAACCCTGGTTCAAAGACCACTTCCTTGGTGCTATCTTTATTCTTCCCCAAATGGGTACCTGATTTCCAGAAAATTTTCTAACTGAAAAGAAAATTTTCTGCCCCAGTTTGACAATCTTTCTCATGCGTTTCTGTTATAAATGCTATTTCTTTTACCTGTTTCAAATCAAACAAAATTTGTTAGTTTAAAATGTGGTGGTTGGTTGTGATACGCCTGTTGGGATGGCTTTTCCCTTTCTCCTTCCCTGCTCTGCGTTCCAAAACTTGTTGGGTGGTGATATTATTTGCTGGGGATAATCCTTTTCTGCTGGGGATATCCCTCTTCTTTCGTGGCATGGCTCGGAGACTTGCATTTTCCCAACCTTTTAGTCTCGCATGAATTTCCCAAATCATGCTTATTGCTCTCCTTGTTTGTCCACGGGCCTTGGCCTTGAGGTTTTAATAACCTTTGATTTTGGCAAGGATATCCCTCTTGACACTCGTTGATCTTTTTGTCAATTCCCTTTTACTGGGGATATCTTTTTTGACACTAGCCTCGCGCTTGTTCCTTGCTTACTATACCATTTGTATGTACTAGTCAGATCTTATCTTGGAAAGCTGATGGCCTATTTTGAAGTCATTTCCCACTGGTTCTGACCATACAGATTCTACTGGGGAATTTTCTATGAATGGAGAAAGATAAAAAGGAACAGAATAAAGGACAAAGGAAAAAGATGACTCTTTAACAAAAGAAACTATAAATAAAAACCTATCAAATGCAGATACCGACTCTAATGGTCATGACACGCACATGTGGCCTATCCTCCGTCGTCAATCATCTTTCAAGATCTTCCCTTGACTATCTCCCATCTGATTCCCAATCTTATTCGACTTGTAGTGCCTGAAGGGTTTTCACTATCAAGCCTCTCTCATTTTGGTTTTTCTCTCAGCTTTCATCGCCTTATGGTGTCCGTGAAAATTTTCACCGATAAGACTCTCTCATTTGTATCACTTTCCAGCTGGGGATTTGGAGTGTTGCCGGTATGACTCTCTCTGCTTGAGATTAAAGTCCTTTCTGTTGTGGAATAGAATGTTATGTTCGCCGGTAAGACTCTCATTTGTCTGACTTGGCATCTTTTGCAGACTGGTCAGAAGGTCTTTCTTTGGACCGTAATGTGGGTTTTTGGACAGGCTAGAAATAAAGGGTATTAAAAGCTCAAAAACAAAATAAATTTGGGGTTAAAAATTACAACATTCGGAACCAATTTTTTTGCTTACCACAAGCGCAACCCTTGCCCCAATTTATTGCTTGGGGATTATTTATAAAAAAAAATTTACTTTTTATTACACCATGCATACTATGCGTACTATGCACCCTATGACCGAGCCGTGAAGCGCCTACGTATCCTCTTTGAGGAATCAGGTCAAACGTAGTTCCCAATTCCTCTTTTTCTTCTGACTTTCGTTTTTTTTTTGTTATCATTTTTCTCTTTTTTTTCTCGTTTTTTGTTGATTTTTTTTCTTTACCTTCCAGGCTCGTATTTCCTAGTCGTTGCTATTGACTCCGAACGAGGGGTATGAAAGAAAATAAATAAGGCTCAAAAGGGGTAACGAAGGATAAAGTGTTTAGGTAGCAGAACAAAATGCCTTCGTCATTCCAGTCTTCAAAACATGTCAAGTGCAAACAACACAATTGAACATAGATTTATAGTCTCTTCCGACGGTGCTGGTCTTAACAATTATGTTAAACACTTGCTTTTCATTTGTCATTTCTAAAGCACTGCTGGGCGACACTCTCACTCTCATGAATGACTCTCATGCCAATTCGGCGAATCTTGCATTTAACGATTTTCTTTGTGTTTTACTTGCCCTAATTCCACATGACTCGGGCTTCAAATAATCTCACACCGTTCTTATTTCCTTTAAATGGTCTGATCACCTTTCCGGAGTTTTATAATTAACTTTTAAGACTAGGCCCAAATTGTGTGCGCATGTCATGTCACTAGAATCGGCACTGAACAAAATGATAAAAGGACTAAACAAAAAGATGAATGAAAATAATAAAAGACCGGATTTTGTATTAGACTACCGGTGAAATGGTTTGAATAACAAAACCAAACAACACAGACCAGAATAAAATCCTAAAACACACTGGACAAAACATAAACAAACCGCTATGACAAAAATGGACAGATAGGAAAGTTTGACACAAAACAATATCCGAATTACAATCCTAATAATCCGAACAACAGAAATGACAACAAAATAAGCTACCGAAACCTTTTCTCTTGCTAACCAAGGAACGGAGCGTCCTTCCATTTTATCAAAAATGGCATCTCAGCCACTGAGCTTCGCATCAGTGTTGCCTAGACCATTGCCAACTTCAATATCATCAACTTTAGTCAACAAGTCCCAATAGGATTCGAGTGCTTCTGTTATCAGGCCTGATCCCCGCAAAGTGTGCTTCTGGGTCTTGCATTTCCGGCTTACCACAAACAAACCACCTTAACTTTCTTTGTGATTCAAAGCGAAACAGGTTAGAATGGACTCCGTCGGTCCCCATTATTAATAACATCCTTTCCTTTTTTTTTTCATTTTCTTTTTTCATTTTTTTTCTTTCTTTTTTTCGATTTTTTTTTCATTTTTTCTTTTCTTTTTTTCGATTTTTTTTTCTCATTTTTTGTTGTGGTCGAATCTTATGGAGATTGCCTACGTATCATGACCCCGCATGAATCAGACCTTGCGTAGTTCGGACCAATAAAAGATAAACAATAAACATTTTTATCAATTTTCATATTAAAACAAACTGGGTTTCAATGGTTTGAAGATGACCTACAAACTCAAAAATCAAACAACCCACATATTTTAATCAAAAGATTTACAAAATCCAAAAACAAACGGCCAGCTTCCTTTCTCTGTTTGACAAATGCAACCGAACGGTTATTTTTGCAAACGTGGCCCCTTCCAAATTTTGAGGTCGGAGAGGATTATTTTATGACACTTTACACACTTGTCCGTTCTTTTACGAAAATAGCCTTTCGACAACTGAAAGATACTCTAAGGCTATTTTGGCAAGAACGGTTTAAGACGCGGCCGAAGCTGGCTCGACTTATTTTGACTAAAAAACCAAACAGTATTCACCTGACCGTTGACTCTTTTTTTTTGCAATAAAAACCGGGTGTTGCAAACACGGCCCTTCAGCGCCTCGGGGGCGAAGATTTTTTAAGGCTGTGTGGGTCAACTGGACCAAAATCCTAAACATGACCCAAAAGGTGGCTGTTTATGCAAAGTCAGCCTTCCGGCGTCCTTTTCGGGAACATTCGGCTATGTCTTGACAAAACAGCGTCACCCGACTTCTTTATGACAAAATTAAAATTTGACATATTTTTTTTGGCTATTTTTTTAGCAAAAGGGGAGGCTAGACACCGTCCGACTTATTTATGACAAAATTAAAATTTTGACACGTTTTTTATTTATTTATTGGTTTTTGGCTATTTTAGCAAAAATGGGGGTTGGACCCGATGAGGGTTGCCTACGTATCTCACATCCGGTGAGAATCAAACCCGCGTAGTTCGGACTAATTAACCGAACTATTCTAAAACATGATTTTTTTCAGCAACAAATAACAAAACCACTTTCAAAACACGACTCTTTTCATTTTCATTTTGGCATTTTTAGAAACAAATAAAAAAAAACTATTTTAAAAGTAAGACTCTTTTTCATTGTCATTTTTAGGGGAAGACAAACTATTTTCCTTTTTATACTTTTTTTTATTTTATTTTTTTAAAAAAATAAGACAGAACAACGACTTTTTTTTTCTTTCTATTTTTCCTTTGCTTTTAGTAAAACAAACTAATAAAACATTTTTTTTCATTTTCTCAAAATTTTGGCAGAGTTTTGACAGTATATGGGCATTGGTTTTTTTTTCAAAAATAAACAATCAATTCCCTAACCGCTATTTTTTTTTCAATTTCAAAATATTATTCCTGATATTCAAAGGTCAGTCAACACACAAGTCCGAATCAAATAAATGCGCAAATAGGAGCAAGTAAGATGCATCAGGATGGTCATTTTCATTTTTGGTGCACCTGTCCTAGACAGACCCAACCCCTGTGTTGAGCCTCCAAAGTCAAATGCACGTGATGCAAACAAACGTTCCTACTAGGGATCCAGCATGAAGCTGAGTTATTCTAAGTGAAAAACCTGAGGCATATTGTTCTAGCCCTGGCTTACCCAAGTGGACAGCTTGAGCCGAAGTGGGGGCAACGTACCGGGAGCACGAAAGTCTACCCGGCCTAGTTACTTGTCCCAACTTCATTTTATTTGGTATGACTTCTAACAGAAAGGTGGGCCACGCGCACGTGTACACCATAAATTCAGAAGACTCAGAAAGAAGAAGGGTTTCGTAGCAATTTTATATACACAATTCAAATAATATTAAAGCGGTAAAAGCATCATTTAGCACATTAAGCATATATCATGTAAAAATCAGATAATAAATAAAGCCAACTATAGCAATTATTTTAAGCTCGAATTCTTGAACCCTGAACCAGTGGTTCTGGGTCTAGTCCCCAGCAGAGTCGCCAGAGCTGTCACACCTCCTTTTTCCGCCCCCGCTAGGGTACAAGGGAGTTTTTTCCAATTAAAGGACGATCGAAACGGGATTTATTTATTTATTTCAGAGTCGCCACTTGGGAGATTTAGGGTGTCCCAATTCACCAATTTTAATCCCGAATCAAGGAAAAGAATGACTATGTATTACAGTCCGCGAACCAGAAATCCGGATAAGGAATTCTGTTAACCCGGGAGAAGGTATTAGGCATTCCCGAATTCCGTGGTTTTAGCACGGTCGCTCAATTGTCATATTTGGCTCATTTATCTGATTTTTAAACAATTAAGAACTTATATGCAAATTTAACTTTTAAAACCGCTTTTATCATTATTTATTTTATACAAAATTGCAACGTCGTGAAAACGCATCTCGAACCACGCCACAACCAGTGCACACGTGATTTGTTGACGCATTTTGACTTCGTCAAGATCGTGATTTGGGTTACATAAATGTACACCCGTATTTAAGAAAATAACCTTATTAAATATGCGCCAAAATACTACGCGTTATGATACTATTAGGTAGGACTGTGAATTTTACTAAATCGCCCATCTCAGAATCTAGGGATTTTCTTATATATATAAAAAATAAGATTGGAGGACTGCAATTTTTTATTATTTATATTTATTTATTTTTTAGCGAGATCCTCCCTTATTTTATGAATACCCTTTAATGACTACATCTTTATTATTACTAAGTTTGTCTATAATTATGAAGTCAATCTCTACATACTTAAAAATAACATATTAATTACTAATTTAAAACAAATATTAATGGAAAGTAATATTACTAAAATTATAATTACAAACAACATGGAATTGTCAAAAAATAAAAAAATAAAAACTAATTATCCCATAGTTGGATTAAAATTCATATTGTTAGTATGACTTAAGCTTATTGAAATTAATTATTTGCAAATACTGAAGATTAAAAAAAAACTTGATTACTAAACCATATTTCTAAAAATTAAACAATTTAACCTTAACTAACCTTGTTTTAATTCACATCATGTCCTAATACTTGATTCGCAAACTAATTCATGTTTTAACTGAAATTAACTACATGATTCCGATTAACTTAACGTTGACAAAAAAACCTTATGAATAAGGAACTTAGTCAATTTTTGCCAAACTGATTCAATAACGCCATTTTTACGTTATTTCTTCTATTTTGATTGTTAAACAGTTTTAATTAGTAATCAGGCTTAAATATATTTCCTAATAATCCGGTTAAGGCGTTATTTAATATATCGCTATAACATGCCTAGTTATGCCAAATGACAGTGATTTACAGAATAATAATATATGAATAATCTAAATGCAATTAATAAAAAAAACTAAATTAAAAATCTAAACTTCCATTCTTCACTTTCAGCTTACAAAAGGCCAAAATTACAGTTGTGTACCTGATATTGGAAGCAAAAGAAAATGAAGATGAGAATCAACAGCAGTAATAACAGTACAACACAGCAACAACAGCCTAGCAACAGTAACAACCCAGTAACAGACTGGTGGAGTAGTAATCCCAAAACAAATGCTTCCAACTTTTATGAAACAACAACAATTAATGTTGATTTCAAACAATGAAAGAAAGCAGAAGATTTTTTAGTTTTTTTTTATTTGAAAGTTTGAATATTTTTCGGAATTTTTCTCTTTCTTAAATATTCAGCTCTTTTTGTTTTTCTCTTTTTGTGTTTTTCTGTTCTGTCTATCTGTTCTTTTTTTTCCAGATTCGTTCCTCTCTCTTATTCTCGTCCTCTGTGTGTGTCCTCCTTGTCTTGTGTTCAAGACTTCCTATATATAATCCCAACCCTTTAATCAATTAAAAGCAATCCCTTTCCCCTACCAAACCCATTATCCTCCCACTCATCCCCATTACATTAAATAAATATATCATCAACACCCCATTATATTTTGTCCCCCATGCTTCACTAAACAAATACAAGATTCCTCCCCACTAAATTTTGTTTTGTCCCCCCTTTATATTAAACAACTATATCACAACCCACCCCATTACATTTTGTCACACATGCTTCATATAAAAAATTACAAAATGTATAATTCCTAAACTACCCCTCCGACCTTATTGCAATTACTATTTTACCCCCAAACGTACTGCGATTTACCAAATTACCCCATCAGCTATAACAAATCAATTAATCAAACTTAACCAAAATATAGTCAATATGACCAATTTCTAACAATGTTCAAACAACAAATCACATGAACATGATTTCTTCAATATTTCAACAACAAATCACATGAACATGATTTCTTCAACATTTCAACAACAAATCACATGAACACAAATTGAACAACAAAGAACAACTAAAATTTGATTGAACAATATTTTAGCAACAAACAAACCTATTTTCAGATTCAACAACAACAACAACAAACAAGTATATTCAGATTTCTAAATTCAATAATATTGAACTTAAAATCAACTCTAACAACATTACAACAAACAATTCCTATATTAAACTTAAACAAGATTATGAGACAAATTCAAGAAATAATCATAAATGATAAACAAGAAATCAAACTATACAAATTTCGGATTCAAGATCAACCAAACATAATATGAACATGAATTAAATCTATTTTTAAATAACAAAACATGACGGATTCACATGATTTAAACAGTGTTAACAATTTTTGAAAATACATAAAACACATGAAACAAATTGAAGAAGTAATTAATTTAAACTTCAATTTGAATCTAACAAACATTAAACTAACAATTCCTTTTTTACAAAAATGAATAAAATTAACATGAAATAAACATGAAAAACAACTAATTAATTTCCCATTTGAATTTGAAAATTAAAATCAACAAAACACATGAACAAACTAAAAATTAATTCAAATGATAGACATGATCAAAACAAATATTTGCCGATTTTAGATTCGAGAAATATCAAAACAAAATACGGACAAAATAAAACTCAAAAACTACTAACCGGATTGAAACGAAATATGTACGTACTGTCTCGACAAACCTCGACCAAAGCTCGACCAAACGACGACGAACACGAACCTAAGAAACAAATGAAGCCGCGCCGAAGCAGCAACAGCAGTTGACGCGGCAGAAGCGCTGCTCGAGCAGCAACAGCCGGCGGGGAAGGGTCAGCCATGGATTCAGCAGCGACGAGCTGCTGTGTCGACGAAACACGAAGAAGAAAGCAGTGTTTGGACTGTTGTTCATTGGACGAAGAAGATGAAGTGACGACGCAGGCACAACTGCGTGAACAGTAGCAGCAATGGCTGGACGCGAGGAGAAAGGCAGCAGCGACGAGGCAGCGATGGAGACGAGGGAGCTTCGAAGACGATGAAGTGAAGCTTGTTGGGTCTGTTTGGAGAAGGTTGACGATGAGAAGGCAGTGGTTGGCGGCGTCAAACATGTAGCCCGACGAAGAAGGTCGCCATGGAAGCTCGAGCTCGAGCTCGACGACGAAGAAGAAAGGCAGCTTGCTTGGCGTTTTTTGTTTGGAGAAGATGGAGTTCGTTGGAGCTGCTGGTTTTGTTGACGTCGGGCAGCCATGGTTGAGCTTTGAGGGAGAAGCCATGGATGACCTTGGAGAAAAATGGAGAAGAAGAAGATAGGGAGGGGGGTGGCGGATGGGTTAGTATATTTTTTAGGGTTTTCTTCTCTTTTTTTTTGTTTTGTGTTGTTTGTAAGATAATAGGGGTGTTGGATTATGGACTGGGTCGACCCAGTTCGAAATGGACTGGGTCGTTTGGGAAGATTGGGCCATTTTTTGGGCCTGTGGCTTGAAATCGAAGAAGAGGCCCAATTCCGACTTTCTTTATATTTTCGCTCTCTTTTCTTCTTTTATTTTTCTAAAACTAAATTATAAAAATACTTAAACTATTATTAAGAACTAAATTAAGTTATAAAAGCGCAAATTAACTCCCAATAACAATTAACGCATAATTAAGTAATAATTAAGCATAAAATTGTATATTTGGACATTAAATGCTAAAAATGCAAACGATGCCTATTTTTGTAATTTTTATTTTTTTGTAAAACAAACATAGTTACTAACAATTGTATAATTAAATCCTACATGCGAAATGCGACATATTTTGTATTTTTAAAAATTTAACAAATAAACATGCACAGACAAACATACAAATAGTTACACAGAATATTACAAAATTGCACACCAAAAAAAATTATTTTATTTTTAAATTTTTTTGAAAGTAATTCTCATATAGGGCAAAAATCACGTGCTTACAGCGGTGACCTCGACGACTCGAACGGTAACAGAAACTCGGACTGATTGAGATCACACTTCTTTTAGCCCAAAAATAGAAAGTCAGGTATGGATATCATTCCATTAGAACTAAGGCACGAAATGAAGATGGCTGCTAGGGGTCAATGATTTTTGGTGGGTTTCGTCATTTGGTGTATAATGGGAAAGGGGATAACGACTAAAACTTTTCTTATCGATTTTGGTCAGCTCCCTGTCTAGTTTTTAGCTTTGGAGTTTTTGAATGTCTAAGATGGGAACGGTGGACAGCTTCAAGTCCCTAGGTCTAGGCAACCCTTTTTTTTGTCTTCTATATTTGTGTCCTTTAGCTCTTAGGTCCTTCTTCTGACAATCATGGAAAACGGTGGATTGTGTATAGAGTCTAGGGTATTATAGCCTAGGTCTATGTAGCGATTAGGTACTATTATATAGGAGTAGGAATTAGATTAGGGGTATGTGCCTAGGAATTATGGGCTTGAGAATTATGGGTTAGGTCCAAAATTAGGCCTAAAAATTGGTTGCTCAAGCCCAAGTTTTTATTCTTTTCGCGCGAGCAAGACTAAAGTACTACCTTGTTTATTAATTAATCCTACTTAAGTAAAATAACTATTAAAATAAGAACAATCCTTAAAACAAACCTATTTTTGGTATTTTCCAAATATCATACTAAAATAAAAATAAAGTACTTTTTTCTTGTATATATATTTTTTTTAGTTTTACGAAAAGTAATAAATTAAAAGCAACGAAAAAGAAGAAATATTTTTGTAATTCTTTTGATAAAATAAAGTAAAAGAGTCGAGACTAATTGAAATATCGATATTGAGCCCAAACTAAATATTTTATGCTAAAATGGGTGAAATCTCTGGGAGGATCAAAAATCACATGTCTACAACTGCCCCTCTTTGACTGGAAATATGAAGTATTTTCATACAAAGAACGACTAGACAGGTTTTTGACCCGACCCTTATTTAGAAAGACCAAAAACTAAGAGAAAGGAAGATAATGTGACCGAGCCCTGGTATCTGAGCTGCCTACATATCCTTGGCTATAAAAGAATCAGGCCATGTGTAGTTCAGAGATGAGTGAGATGACGGAGTATGCCGAGGTGGAGAGCCAGTTGAGGTGCCGTTCCGCCGAGGTTCCGGTCCGCGGTACTGTTATTACATCAAAATAAAAAAAAATAAAAAAGACTAACTAAGCCTGTGAACTATGAGTTACAAGATTTCTATCAATAAGTCTTCTGAAGCTTGATCTTGACTCTTGAATGGTTCTTCATGCAGACTTTGGATTTGAACCTTGACGCTCGCTAGTTGCAAGTGCTAGCTCGTTCTTCTTCAGCTTTTCGGATCAAAACCGGGCATGCAGTGCTTGTAACCTCGGCCATGTCTTGAACAACCCACGTCTTTCATCAACTTCTGCATTTGGATTAACTTTCTGCCTTCCCCTCTTTTCCTTATTGCGACTAACTTCTGTTGATCATCTCGGACTATTGACTCGCATTCTTGCCACGAGCTTCTTTTTTTGCTGACTTGAATTGTAATCTAAGATGTTTTACCTTTCTCCAGGTGAACGCCTGACTACTAAACTTGAATTATATTCCCATGCTTTCCAAGCGGGCTACTGATTGCTAAACTTGAATGTATTCCCTGCTCTCCAGGCGGGCTCCTGACTGCTAACTTGAAATGTATTCCCTGCTCTCCAGGCGGGCTCCTGACTTCAACAAAATAGACAAAAACAAAGATAATTTTCTGCCTCCGTTTGGGTATCTGGGCACGTATGTAAGTGTAAAACGAATCACATTACCAAATATCAATAAGAACTTGAAAGCTAAAACTTGAATTGTACTCCCTTGTTCTCCAGGTGGGCTTCTGATTGCTGAACTTGAATGCATTCCCTGCTCTCCAGGCCGGCTCCTGACTGCTGACTTGAAATGTATTCCCTGCTCTCCAGGCGGGCTCCTGACTGCTGACTTGAAATGTATTCCCTGCTCTCCAGGAGGGCTCCTGACTGCTAACTTTAAATGTATTCTCTGCTCTCCAGGCGGGCTCCTGACTGTTGACTTGAAATGTATTCCCTGCCCTCCAAGCGGGCTCCTGATTGCTGACTTGAAATGTATTCCCTGCTCTCTAGGAGGGCTCCTGATGTTGACTTGAAATGTATTCTCTGCGCTCCAGGCGGGCTCCTGACTTCAACAAAATAGACAAAACAAGGAAAAAAAATTTGCCACAGTTTGGGTATCTGGGCGCATATGTAAGTGTAAAATGAATCACATTATCAAATATCAATAAGAACTTGAAAGCTAAACTTGAATTGTACTCCCTTGTTCTCCAGGCAGGCTCCTGATTGCTAACTTGAAATGTATTCCCTGCTCTCCAGGCGGGCTCCTGACTGCTGACTTGAATGTATTCTCTACTCTCCAGGCGGGCTCCTGACTGCTAAACTTGAATGTATTCCCTACTCTCTAGGCAGGTTCCTGACTGCTGAACTTGAATGTATTCCCTGCTCTCCAGGCGGACTCCTGACTTCTGAACTTGAAATGTATTCCCTACTCTCCAGTCGGGCTCCTGACTGCTAACTTGAATGTATTCCCTACTCTTTAGGCGGGCTCCTGACTTAAAAAAATGACAAAAACAGAGGAAATTTTTCTGCCCCAGTTTGGGTATCTGGGAACATTACCAAATATCAATAAGAACTTGAAAACTAAAAACTTGAGTTGTACTCCCTTGTTCTCCAGGCGGGCTCGTGACTGCTGAACTTGAATGTATTCCCTGCTCTCCAGGCAGGTTCCTGACTACTGAACTTGAATGTATTCCCTACTCTCCAGGCGGGCTTCTGACTTCTCAACTTGAAATGTATTCCTTGCTCTCCAGGCGGGCTTCTGACTTCAACAAAATGACAAAAACAGAGGAAATTTTTCTGCCCCAGTTTGGTGGCTAGGCACAGATGTAAGTGTAAAACTAATCATATTACCAAGTATTACAAAGAATTTGAAAGTTAAGTCCCATTATCCGGGGGGTCCTGACAATTCTTACCTAAACGACAATTTTAAATCTAAGTTATATCTTCTAAAGGTGCGACTTCTGCTAAATCTTGTTATTTAAGAGGGTCTTTAAACTACTCCCCATTATCCAGGAGGGTCCTGAAAATCAAAGGTCAAATTTTGTCTTAAGAATGACAACTTTTATGGTTGAATTATACTACCCTACCACAGAATTTACGCTAAATGTTGTTATCTAATCGAAATCTTAAAGCTAAGTCCCATTATTCAGGAAGGTCCTAGAAACTCTTAAGTGAATCTTATCTCGAACATGCAAACTTCTAAACCAGCTTATATTCCTTTGGGATACATTTATGCTGGATTACGCTATTTCTGAACTAGGTCCCATTTTCCAGGAGGGTCCTGAAAATTAAAAATCAAACCTGTTTGGTGACTGCCTTTCTCCGCGAAGGGTTTCTCCGAAACAACTGAAATTTCCTGCCCCTGTTTTAATCAAAGAAAAATTTTGTCAGTTTAAAATGTGGTAGTTAGTTTGTGGCCTTGATTTTGAGGTCTATTGCTCCTTCACTTCCCATGATAACTGATTTCCGCTCGAGGACCTTGCTTGCTTATGGACTAACCACTTTCTCTGTCATCCTTATCACAGAAAATACCCCTTCTCCATTCAGACCCAATTCCATTTATCTGTTGCATTGCTCATGAACTGACATTTACCAAACCTTTGTGTTTCACATGAATCCCAAAGCACGTCAATTACCGTCCACTCAATGTGCATGTTGTTCTTTCCTGACTTAACCCGCTGACATTGGTCTTGAGGTCTATTGCTCCTTCACTTGCCACTTGGAAGACCTTGCTTGTTATTGGTTAACCACTTTCTCTGTCAATCTTATCACATAAAATACCCTTAATCTATTCGCCTAACACCCTCCATCTGTTGCATTGTCCATGAATTGATATGTACCAAACCTTTATGTTTCACCGAAAATATCTTTGATTCGTTCACCTAACACCCTCCATCTTGTTGCATTTTTCATGAATTGATATGTACCAAGCCTTTGTATTTCACAAGGATCCCAAAACATGTTGATTATTACCAGCTCAATGCACTTGTTGTTCTTTTCTGACTTGTGACATTTTGATGTGTTAGCTAGACCCCGTGTTGTGCAATTGGACAGCTGGTGGCAAATTTTGAAGTCATTTCTCACTTGTTCTAACCGCACAGACTAGGGAAGAGGAAGTGAACAAGACAAAAAGAACAGAGTGAAGGACAATAGAAAAGATGATTCCTAACGAGAAAACTACAAAGTAGAAACCTATCCGTTGTGGAACCAACTCTAATGACCATGACATGCACATGTGGCCTATCCTGTCAAGTAAGCCTGATGTTCAACTCTTGTTGTACCTTTAAACTGTGAAACTGTGCTTCAATGCTCCGATTATCCAATCCGATTCACAATCCTTATTCGACTTGTAGTGCCCGAAGGGTTTTCACCATCAAGCCTCTCTTATTTTGTGCTTTTTCTCAACTTACCGTCGCCTTACGGTGCCCACGAGGATTTTCACCAATAAGACTCTCTCATTTTTATTTCTTTCACTTTTTATTTCTCTCAGCTTTCCATCGCCTTACGGTGCCCGTGAAGGTTTTCTCCACTAAGACTCTGTTATTTTCAATTTTTCCTGCTTGAACCAGAGTGTTGCCCTTGATATGATTCCCCTCTACCTGCTTGACTCGGCATTTCTCGAAGACTGATCAGAAGGTCTTTCTTTGGACCGTAACGTGAGCTTTTGGATAGAATTAGAAAGAAAGGGTATAAAAGGCTCAAAACAATTCAAGTGGGTTCAAAATTACAACCTTTGGAATCATATTTCTTGCAACAACCACAACTTCTGCCCCAGTTTCTTTGCTTGGGATTTTTTGGATTTTTGTTTTGATGGGACCGAATCGTGAGTCTGCCTACATATCCTTAAAAGAATCAGGTCAAATATAGTTCATGTTATAGGAATTACTTTGTTTGTTGTAATTTTTCTTTTCTCTTCTTTCCTTCTTTTCTTTTTGTTGTTGTTTTCTTGTCTTTTTTTCTTTTTTTTTTCTTTTCTCTTTCTTTTTCCTTTTCTTCTCTCTCGTTTCATTCTTTTTCTTTTCTCTTTTTCCTTTACTCATCTTTCACACTTGCGTTTCTAAACTTTGCTATTGATTCCAAAAGAGGGGTATGAAAAAAAAATAAATGAGGCTCAAAGGGGTAACGAAGGATTAAGTGTTTAGATAGCAGAACAAAATGCCTTCGTCATTCCAATCTTCAAAACATGCCAAGTACAAACAACACAATTACACTAACCAAGGAAAACATTCGTAACACCTTTTGATTGTATCAGACTTGATAATCATATCCACACATTCGCCTTCTACATCTGTTAAATACAAAGCACCATTGGACAACACTCTCATTACCACGAACGACACCTACCAATTTTGGGGCAATCTTGCCTTTAGCTTCAACCTGATGCGGTAGGATGCATTTCAATAGTATTTCTTTTTGTTCTATCTGCCTCAGTTTCACACAATTCGGGCTTGAAGTGATCTCAAAATGCCTTTACTTATTTCCCTCAAATGTCTTTACATCTTCAACATTGTTTCATTGCTTCGTGATTAAACTGACTTTTAAAACCAGGCTGAGAATTACACATGCATGTCATGTTACTAGAGTTAATAGGAAAAGAACTATGAAAATAAAAGATAACTAAACAAAAATGACTAGAAATCACAGAAAACAGAAAATGGCATTAGACAGATGGTGAAAGGGTTTAGACAACAAAACAAACAAACTAGACTGTGGTTATAAACCTAGAACAAACCTAGACAACACTAAACGGGCTATTAAGACTAAACGAACTAAGCAAAATAAAAGGATAGAAAGGTTTGAGTCACAAGACAATATCCAGATTACAACCCTGAAATAACCCGGACAGCAGAAATGACAACAAAATAAACCACCAAAACTCCTCTCCGTCCGACCAGGAAATGGAGCGTCTTTTGAATTACTAAGCGCGGTATCTTAGCCACTAAATTATGCATCAGCAATACTAGTGCCTCCACAAGTCTTCATCACATTGTTCTTAACAAATTACTTTCGGGTTCCTTTTGTCGGCTCGTTCTTAAGATCAATCCCAGAATTCTTCTGGGAGCCTCGGCGATGGACTTTGGCTAGTGTCTGCTGCATCTGGATTTTGCATGACAATGTCGCCTACATCGATAAGCTTCTAAATCGCATTCTTCAGATTCCAACACTTCTCTATGTCATGCCCCGGGGTATCTGAGCAATAGGTGCACCTTTGAGAAAAATCAAACTTCTTTGGAAGAGGGTTTGGCATTTTTATCTGGGTCGGCTTCAACATGTCCAATTTCCTTAGCCTTTGGAACAGACTTGCATATGACACTGCCAATGGAGTGAATGTTTTCTTCTTCTGTAACCTCTTGTTCTTAAAGGCTTGACTGGGCTGGAAACCTGATCCAGGGGGTTTTCGATAGGCTCGTGGGGGTAGAAAGGCATTTTGTGGAGCTGGGTACTAGGAGAGTGATGTACGACTTTGGGAGTTCTGTGGAGAGAAGTGGCATTGGGGAGGATCATCTGGTGCATAAGGATATCCACGGGGACGATGTCGAGGCTGGAAGTGTTGATCGGGAAAGCCCATTGGATCATCTTTTCTGTTTCTCTTTCTTCCACCCAAGCTTATTGGGATGTTCTGAATGTTTTTCGAACAACTCATGATTTTACCTGACTTGATTCCCTCTTCTACTAGCTCCCCCATTTTTAACACATCATTGAAAGGCTTTCCCAGGGCCGGGATCAAATCATTGAAGTAGGTGTGCCCCTGAGCTTGTAGGAAAAGCTCAACCATTTCTTCTTCACCAATCGGGGTATTGACTCGAGCAGTCTGCTCCCTCTATCTGAGACCAAACTCTCTAAAGCTTTCCTCCGGCTTCTTTTCCATTTTATATAGGGAGGAGCGGTCTGGGGTAACACCCGATCTGTATTGAAAGTATCGAACAACATCTTGAACCATGTTACCCAATGTAGGCCACTTACCAATATCTTAGCGATTATGACATTCCAACGCTGCCCCAGTCAGGCTCTCACTGAAGTACGCCATCAACAAATCATCTTTCTCGCCAACACTTCTCATTTTATTGGAATAACCCCTCAAATGGGCTACCGGATCCCCACACCCATCAAACAAGTTAAACTTTGTCACTTTAAACCCCGCAGGCAGACGAACGTTGGGGGACATAGACAATTCTTTCTAAGACATGCTACCCTGGTCTCCCGTTCCTTGCTTGTTCTTTAAGGACTGTCTATGCCTTTCATCCTCCTGGGTATCCTATCTTGCCCCTTTATTCCTGTGAACTTTTCATTTTCAACATGAGGCTCATCCCGCGGGCCCTGCTTGTATGAGTTGGGAACCTTGTGGGCAACCTCTGAGGGGTAATATTGGGCAACATGAGCTTTGAGTGGGTGTTCATTGTTGGGGATGGTGGATAAGACCGGAGGGCAATTTTTGGGAAAGGCAATTGGAAGATGAGTGATGGAGCTACTAGGGTGGTTGAGAAAGCCATGATAAGCGGGTGGATCTGGAGAGTATGGGGGATCATCTGGCACTGTGACCGGTGTTTGGGTAAGGGTAGCATTTAGGAAGCTAGGTGGTGGCGGGGATGGCGCCTTCCCAGTCATCCAAGCCTGATACATGTCAGTCATGTATTGTTTTAACATCTTTACCTCTTCAACCAACCCATTGTCCTGTTCAATCAATTGCTTTCGAGCGCTGGTATCAACCAACTCAGTTCTGTTGTTGTCTGCCATTGCCTTTGCCTTTATGTTGTAGAGAAGAGTTACCCCTTTAAAACTACAAACCAACCACCTTTCTACTATGAATATAACAAAAAATGAAGCCATCACGTTAGTGTTAGGGCATTTAACATAAGATAATCTCACTTTATGTGCAATGCACCTAACCATAGTTATCGGTTCTAAAATGACTTCGAGGGTACAAAGGTCAGTTGGCATCATCCCAATTTGTTCATTTCAACCTCTCTTTTATTTGCTTTTCTAGCACTTGCTGGCTTACCCATTTTCCTTCATTTCTTTTTTTTTAATCATCATTCTTTCTTTCTCTCATATCTCACATCCCATAATTTCACCTCCCTTTTTTCTTTTCTTTCTTTTTCTTTTTTTATTTTAATAAAAAAAATGATTCGATCGAACCCTATGTAGGTTGCCTACGTATCATGACCCCGTATGAATCAGATCTTTGCGTAGTTCTGGCAGATCGGGAATAAAGGAAACAAACTAACATTCTCTTCTTTTTACCTTAATGACTACTCTGACGAGAAAAGGGAAACAAATCTCTTTTTTTTTGAATTTTCTAGACTTAATGTTCTATAACATATTGCAACGAAAGAATAAACCACAGAAAAATATTTTGAATTTTTATTTGATATCCTGACGCAAGATTTCGAAGCAAGCAATGAAAAAGATAAAACAAAATGTTTTTGGATTTCAATTTTGATTGCCTAAAAGAAAAATTCTAATGATAAACAAAAGATAAAGTATGCTATTTTTCTATGTACAATATCATAAAGTTCTAATGAAAATAAAAAGATTTTTTTTCATCTTTCATTAATTTCCCAAAGAAACACCTCACAAGAAAATCTTTTTGGATTTTGGAATTAATACCTTAAAGAAGGTTTTTTAAAGAAGTACTAAAAGAAAACTCTTTTTTTTTTTGAATTTTGGTCCTAATATATTAGAGGAAATATAAAAACAATTCATTTTAAGTCCTAGATATTAATTGGCTAAAGGAAAAACAATCTCAAAGGAGAATTTTTTTTTCTTATAACAAAAACGCAAAATTTCCTCTTTTTTCTGGATTTTTGACTTGTAACACATTTCCACATACAAAATAAGAAATACAATAACAAAAGACTCGGCAAACTTAACCTGACTATTACAAAATCTAACATCACCTAAAAAACTAAATACTACTACACAGGACTAAAAAATGAAACAAAAACAATTGACTCAAAAACATAAAAGGGGATCCTCGAGTAACTCTTGAATGCAGTGATCCTGAGGTATCTGTCATGCTCAAAGTCCAGTAAGTAGATCCATACCTGTATGAAAAAACTTAAACTAGCACTATGTGAGATAATAACATTCCCTAAGACACATGCAAGACATGATTGAGGTTATTTTTGCAAAATGATTTATTTGGCCAAAAGTGGCTAGAAGTGCAAAATTTGGCTATGACCCCGCAAAACCAAGAACCTAAGATTTACTAGGAAGACCGGACCCTATGTGGGTTGCCTACGTATCACGTCCCGAAAGACGAGAATCAGGTATGCGTAGTTCGGACAATTTGGAAACGGGTGAGAATTAAAACAAAAACGACTAATTTAGAGAAAATATATATATATTTTTTGTCTTTTCCTTGAAAATGATGAGACATGCAACATCTTTTTTTTTTGGATTTTCTTTTTCCTTCTTTTTTTTTTGATTTTTGATTTTCGAAAAATGATGAAAAAGTGCAAAATCCTTTTTTGAATTTTCAAGCTCTTTTTCTTTAACAAAAAATGTGATAGAAAACATAATTGGGCCCCACTCTCTTCACACTTCACCCTCCTTTTTTTTATTTTCATTTTTTTTCATTTGCCCTCAACTATCATTAGTCCGCCAAATGACCCTTTTACCCTCGGAGAAATGCAACATGTAGCATATAAGATGCATCAAGATGGTCTGTTATTTTGGGTACACCTATCTTAGACGGACTCAACCCTTGTGTTGAGTCCCCAAAGTCAAAATGCACATGATGCAAACAAGCGTTCCTACTAGGGATCCGGCATGAGGTCGTGTTATACTAGGTTTAAAACCTGGGTTTATTTGTTCTAGACCTGGCTTACACGAGCGGACAACTCGAGCCGAGGGGGGGCTGCGTACCGGTAACAAAAAGATCATCCAGCTTTGCAACTTGTCCGAACCTCATTCTATTTGGGATATGACACTAACATAAAGAAGTCACGACCAGCGTGCACTCCTCGGGAGAGAGAACAAAGGGGTTTCGTAGTAGTTTATATATACCGTTCAGATAATATCAAAGCGGTAAAAAGCAACATTTAGCACATTAGGCTCAAACATGTAATAAAATCAGATAACAGACAACGCCAAATACAACAATTATTCTAAGTTCGAATTCTTGAACCCTGAACCAAAAGTTCTGGGTTCGGTCCCCAGCAGAGTCGCCAGAGTTCTCACACCTCCCTTTTCACCTACATCCCCGAAAGGGAGTATATGAAGGGAGTTTTTTCAAACATAAAGTGACAATCGAAACGGAATTATTTCATTACAAATTCAGAGTCGCCACTTGGGATTATTTATGGTGTCCCAATTCACCGGTTTTAAATCCCGAATCGAGGAAAGATTGACTATGTTATTCAGTCCGCGAACACAGAAATCCGGGTAAGGATTTCTGTTAACCCGGGAGAATTTATTAGGCATTCCCGAGTCCCGTGGTTCCAGCACGGTCGCTCAACTGTTATAATTGGCCTATTTACTTGATTTTAGAACATGGTTTAACCTATGGTGCAATTTTAACTTATTAACAGCTTTTATTAATTACCTTTTTTTAGGAAGATTTCAACGTTATTTAAAACACGTCACATAAATGCACCCGCGGTTTTTGACATATCTTAACATCGTTGAGATTTGGATTTGGGTCACATAAATGTGCACCCAAGTTTAGGAAGGTAATATTATTAAAATAACGCGCCTAAAGCAACTACGCATTTTCAAATTTGCGAGGGCCATGGAAATTCAACTAAATGGCACGCCTCCATTTCTAAGGATTAAAATTAATTGAGTGAGGGCCATGACTTTCAGGATTTTATTTGGCATGGCACGCCTCGAATTATTCCAAAGGGTTTTATTATTCGAAGTTGTTATAATCGGGTTACATGAAATGCACCTCCGACTTTGGGAATTAGGTATCATGACTGTGCTACGGGAACCATACCCATAATCACCATGATTTATTATAAAATGCGCCTAAGCAAGTTACGATGTTCATGAATTTTGGGGTATACAATATATATGGTCAAGAAAAGCATGCTATCGAAGCTTGTAGCAATTGTAGTTATAACTAGCTGGGGTGACCACCCCCAAAATGGCATCAAATATAGCAATGAACTGTATGGTAACTTACAATTGATAAGAACGCTATTTTTAACTTACAGACAAAAACGTCAAATTGCAAGCTAATTCTCAATACAACATAAATAAGCAAATTGCCTCTTCTGACTTCAATTAAGTTCATTCATATATGAAAAACGATATAAGTTACCCCTCGGAATAAACTAAAATAATAATAGGTAAGATAAGATTAATTCACGAGTCAAGAAATTAAAACAATAGATCCAAACAAACAAAACATCAGCTAAAGGAAATCTTTCAAATAACAATGTATATTATCCCGAACTTTAATGCTCAATCAAACAAATTTCAGTAAGTCATAAAGACAAGATATAAAAATAAAATACCTCTAGCAAATCAAATTTATTCTCAGGACCGCGGTGACCTCGATGACTCCAACGGTAACAGAAACTCGGACTGATTGAGATCACACTTCTTTTAGCCCAAAAATAGAAAGTCCGGTATGGATATCATTCTATTAGAACTAAAGCACGAAATGAAGATGGCTGCTAGGGGTCAATGATTTTTGGTGGGTTTCGTCAGTTGGTGTATAATGGGAAAGGGGATAACGACTGAAACTTTTCATATCGATTTTGGTCAGCTCCCTGTTTCGTTTTTAGCTTTGGAGTTTTTTAATGTCCAAGACGGGAACGGTGGACAGCTTCAAGTCCTTAGGTCTAGGCAGCCCTTTTTTTGTCTTCTATATTTGTGTCCTTTAGCTCTTAGGTCCTTCTTCTGACAATCATGGAAAATGGTGGATTGTGTATAGAGTCTAGGGTATTATAGCCTAGTTCTATGTAGGGATTATGTACTATTATATAGGAGTAGGAATTATGTTAGGGGTATGGGTCGAATTCGGAACCAAAATATGTTTTTTTTTACTCAAACTACACAAATAGGTGGTAAAAAAAAAGTTACATTTTTATATATAGCGCCACAATACATGACGCTATACATTAACAGTAACAGAACAGTTAATGTATAGCGCCAGGTATTGTAGCGCTATACTGTAAAAGCTGACATGGCTAGGTGTAGCGCCACAATACCTGGCACTATACATAGCACATTAATGTATAGCGCCAGGTATTGTGGCGCTATACATAGATATTTCAAAAGCTCTCCTTCTTCTTCTCCAATTTATCCATCCCCCATTTTTTTAAAACTCTTCCCCACTTCTTGGTCCCCCCCGATTTTTCCCGTTTTTGTAAAAAAAAATAAAAAAAATTGGGTCCCCCGACACATAAAACTCGAAGAAAAAGGGTCCCACATTCGAGTAGAGTTTCGTGCTATTGTTGATTCACAATTCCGGAGTCAAAATTTCAATCTTTTTGCTTTGCCAAAATTCTAAATCGAGGTATTTCGATTTATTTTAAGTTGAAACATTTATAATAATGTATATTATTTAATTTGTATGTGTTCTATTTCGGTTTGTGTTTTTTTCCGAAACTATCATGTTAAATTTATCTGAATTTAATATTAGTGTTTTCTAATAAAATATAAATTAGTAAAATAAATTTGTCTGTTAATATCCTGATTTATATATATATTTTTTTATTCCGTTTTGTATTTTATTTGCAATTAAATTTATTTGTTGTTTATGCTTAGTTTAGATTATTTTTTAGCGTAGTAAAATCCAGACCTTTTTAGCGTAGTAAAACATAGACCATTATAGCGTAGTAAAATTTAGAGCCTTGTAGCGTAGTAATGTGTAGTATTTTAGCTTAGAATTCTTTTTGGTTAAGTATCTTATACTGGTATTTGAAAATGCAAACTTTGTAAAATTAAGTTAATAATTGTATCAACACACATAATTAGTAATTTGTACAATTAAGTTATTAAAAAATATGAATTTAAATTATAATAAAAACACATTATATATATATATATATAATTTTTACAATTAAGTTATTAAAAGTAATAATTTAAATTATAATAAAAACACATAATTATATATATATATATATATAATTTGTACAATTAAGTTATTAAAAAAATAAGAATTTAAATAATAAACACACACACACACACACACACACACACACATATATATATATATATATATATATATATATATATATATAATTTGTACAATTAAGTTATTAAAAAATAATAATTTAAATTATAATAAAGACACACACACACAAACACACATATATATATATAATTTGTACAATTAAGTTATTAAAAAATATGAATTTAAATTATAATGAAAAGCACATAATTATTAATGATAGTTTAATGATAGTTTACAGTTGACGACATGGACGCGACTATACATCCCGGCCCTCGGACGTTGGATCTACTAGCCCTACAGCCCCAGCATAGATCCGACTATATATGGGACGGACAGTTGCTTACGCAGACTTTCCGGGCTAAGAGAGTGGATCTATTGTGGGAGTTTTTGAGTCCTCCCCGCGTTCTACATCCCTGCGTGGTCCATTACCTGGAGGAAATGGGATTATATAGGATTATTAGGATTGGCCGGATACAACTCGACTATGCTTTGATCATGGCCTTGATTGAGCGCTGGCGACCGGAGAGGCACACTTTCCATTTGCCAATCGGCGAGGCCACCATCACACTGCAGGATACTGAGATTTTATATGGCCTGTCCGCTGATGGCTTGCCAGTTTTACTGCCTACGATCATGAGATATTATTCGTGGCAGGCATATTGGGATATGTTGCACATGCTCACTGGTTTCATGCCGGAGGACGAGGAGGTAGCGTCTGGGTCCAGTCGTATACAGTTGGTCCCCATTAGAGACCACCTGGTGCAGATCCACCATACTATCACCAACGAGTCAGCGGAGGTGGATGTACAGCGATATACGAGGCTGTTGTTGCTCCTTCTATTTGGGGGGGTCTTGTTCCCGAACACTTCGGGGAACCTAGTGAGCCTCTGTTTTTTGCATCATATTGCCCGGTTCGAGGATACAGTCATCTACAGCTGGGGTGGTGCTGTCATCTCATACCTGTACAGGCAGATGTACCGGGCTTGCATCGGTACACAGAGAGACGTTTGTGGGTTTCTGCCGCTTCTACAGGTGACAATATATTCAAATAATATGTCCATTAGTTACAATTTTACTTAGTTATAGTTAATCTTATAATTTACGTCAACTTTGTATGTTAGGTTTGGGCCTGGGAGCGATTTCTGCAGTTTCAGCCACCTCTACCACATCTACCGGCTAATGTAGAACTTTCGCAACTCCCTCTAGCCTGTAGGTGGGTTATGCGTCGTACTCTTGCACGAGAGTATGATGCCCATCATAATCTCCCGCTCTGCAGGGATGTGTTGGATCTGCTGGATGACGCACAGGTGAATATCTAACTAAACTTACCTGTTATAGATTAACTTAGTGCTGCGCATACTAACTTTTTGTGTTCTTATTTGATAGTTCATCTGGACGCCGTATAGCGATGAGGTGATAGGTACCCTGCCAGCGTATTGCACGTTCGGCCGACATATTTGGAAAGCTTCTGTCCCGCTCATATGCCTCGATATTGTCGAGCATCATGCCTCCGAGCGGGTATTTTCCTAGTTTGGCCTGCCGCAGCCTATACCGACTCCGCCTGCATGGCATGCTTTACATTATGAGAGGGATGATCGGTCCAGGGCAGACGACACATTTATGGCATGGCTTAACAAGCAGCTGGGTTCTTGGGATAGGCGAGGGGACTT
The DNA here is from genome assembly GCF_000393655.2 of Nicotiana sylvestris. NCBI lineage: Eukaryota > Viridiplantae > Streptophyta > Magnoliopsida > Solanales > Solanaceae > Nicotiana > Nicotiana sylvestris. The sequence continues at coordinate 33,415,243 of NC_091062.1, forward strand.
GACCCCACCTCCGCAGCACTTTCCTATTCAACGTTATATGGCATGGTACCGCACTGTTTCCCGACTTTTTATCGGGAACCCAGTTCATCAGGCACATGGTCGGTACGTCCCATATGCCGGGAGACACGAGGCCCTGGTATGTTTTCTGTTATTATTAATTATATACCTGTAATTTAGTGTCAAATATGTAGTTTATATTTTTTACTTTATGCAGGCGATTAGATTGCATACCGTCTATCATATGGGGCAGCAGATGCAGAGTTATGTCTACGATCCTGTGGCCATGCAAGAGTATAGTCGTCGATTCATGGATGTGGCTGCCCAGACACTGCAGCGAGCCCGATCGGATCAGCGTTTGGCACACGAGGCTGATTATATGGACCCAACGCAGTACCATCGAGGTCGTGGTATCCCACGAGCTGGTGGTGCCCGACGTGCAGGTGGTGTCGGGCGACGTGGTCGTGGGCGGAGAGGAGGTGGTCCCCAGCAAGGGGGCGTTGAGGCTCCTACTGCTGATATGGCAGGTGGCATGCATGAGACGGACATGCCGTCTTACAGCCTTGGAATTTATCACACTCTAGTGCCATCGTAAGTGACCCCATCGGGTCAATTATTGATCATCGGCTCAGATATTTAAGGAGTGGATTGGGGTAGATACTTTCCAGGCCCGTCCACCACTGTTGAGGATCGACCGACCCGAGATTTTTATAGTGAGTGCCGACTGAGTTATGGCTCCACATCACATGTGCAGGTATGAATTTATTAGTATTAAATTTGAATTTGATTTTTTTTAACTGTAACTTATTTATTTTCTTTAACTTTATTAATTTTCTTTTTAAGGGTTCATGCGGTGCTGCGACAGATGACTATATTCAGGATCCAGACATGATGATGGTAAGACAATATAAATTGTTGTGAATTGTTATGTATTTTCCTATACTAAGTTTCATATTATTATGTAGCCTTCTACTGGAGCTGACAGCACCACGGATACATGTCATCCTTCGCCGCATCCAACTATAAGGAGACGACTTGATGATGATGATCCTGATAGCTTACCCGGGCGGGAGGGGATGCGCCTCAGGACAACGGCTGCATTGAGACACACCGGATGCGGGACACATTGACATTGCCCAGATAATATTTTTGTATAAATTAACAACAATATTTAATCGAATATGCTCATTACTTTTTTTAGTTCTCCATTCGTTTGATAGTTTCATAAAATAAAATGTAGAACAAAACAAGCAGTTAAACTTAACTTCTACTTCAATTAAATTAAAATTTAGTACAACAAACAAGGAGAATATTACTACAACACAAACACAAACATAGCAGGCCAATACAATCAAAATACATGAAATATGAAAAATACACTAAACACATACATGGCCTGTTTAGCCCCTGTTGCCATTTATTTTCCGCTCCAACCACTTAAATCGTTCTTGCAGTTGTTCTTTTTCTTCTTATACCTATTTCAGTTTCGCCTTCACCTCCGCAAGTTCCAATTTATATTTTTTTTACGTTCCTCTTGTGCTCCACAATTCCATTGCGTTTTCCATTTTTCTTCTCCCACCTCCTTCAGTTTCGCCCTCAAGTCTGCAATAATTGTATTGCTTTTTTTTTCTTTTTCTCGTTGTCTTAAACATGTATTATAAAGAAACTGCAGTTGTTCTCTGTAACATTCCTGATAACATAGTTCATCGACCCATTCCTGAAAATCACAAATAGGTTCGCCGGAAACCTTGTAAAACTGGTTCATACAGTGCCAGTAGCGGCATCCAACTTCACCACCGTCCCAACAATTTTGCGTCAAGCATGCTATTCCACAATTGCACTTTGGTGGACGAAGAGGTTGAGCCATTTGTGAAATACATTTGTCTGTAATGTAAAAAAACCTTACTTGTATTGAAATATTTGCTTTTACTAAATTTTGAGCACACAAAATAATTACAATGAGCCCGTTATTTATAGGCGAGAGAAGACACACATAACATACTATGTACTGGCGCTATATTTTGCGTGTTAAATATCATGATGTTGACAAGACAACTTTATGTCAGCTAGTCAGCTTTTTCAGTTCGACAAGACAACACACACATAACGTACAATGTAATGGCGCTATATTTTGCGTGTTAAATATTATGATGTTGATAAGACACCTTTATATCAGCTGGTCAGCCTTTTCAGTTCGACAAGACGACAAATACTTAACAAATATACGGATAGTTTTATTAAATTAATATTTAAATAGGTAAATGGAAAAGTACAAATCATAGTTAACAAACATAATTTTATTTCATAAATCTTGCAACATAGACATAACAACTAATTATTACAACATAAACTCATGGGTAGTTAGGTACACTTGAAGAACACCCACCACGCGCTTGATTAGTTTTTCCACCCAAACCAGCTGAAGGACATTTACGACGGTCGTGTCCTGTTTGCGAGCATATACCACATTTGCGCGCATAAACGATGTCACTAACATCCATTTGATTCCGTATACGCGTTCTCTTCTGCACCTGTCTTTTAGACAAATAGGACTTGTTACACACCATTTTAAATGGTTCCGGAGGCCAATAATGCTCAGCACCCACTGGCTGCAACTGATCACTATATGTGTTTAGGTACATGGAAACACTATATTGTTGATCAACATAGTTGGTCTCCGCATAACCAACACGTTGAAAACACTTGATGGCATGTGAGCAAGGCATGTGGTAAATGGACCATTTCCTACAGGAGCATAACCTTGCAGATTCATTTACAATATGTACATTATTACCTCGATTATTATGGATAGCGGTGCGAACTTCAAAAACACCTCTTTCGTTATCATACTGCAAAAATGAATGCCAATGTGCTCGCCGTCTGTATTTCTCAAATCTCTTAATAGGCACTGGCATAAATTCAACACCCCTCTCCATCAATTTCGTTGCAGCTGCAGACCGTTCAACAAACCTCTCCGCCATCTGCTTGAACGACATCCACACCATGGCTGTGACGGGCAATCATCTTGCTGACTTTAATAACCCGTTGAAGAACTCTGACACGTTTGTAGTAAGAATTCCCAATCGTCTTCCACCATCCGCATGCAACGTCCACTTTTCAGGGTCATGTCGCATTAACCAACGATAGGCTGCCTCGTCTTCTTGCCTGATAGAATCCATATGCCTCCGAAATTTATGCTGTTCGTAGTCTGTTGCTGCCATCCATATCAAATCATGTAGATCCTTGTTGGGATGTGCCTTCTGGAAATTGGCCTTAAAGTGCCTCACCCAGTAACGGTGGTATACATAAGGTTCTTGCCATGCAGGCAAGTTCTCCACAGAACTTAATATACCACCGTGCCGATCAGATATTACACAAATACCTGAACGCTGTTTGACAACGTGCTCTTTCAGGTGGTGCAAAAACATCGTCCACGTCTTTGTGCTTTCATTGGCACAAACAACAAAAGCTAGAGGAAATATCTGTCCATTAGCATCCACTGCCGCGGCTATCAATAGCTTGATATCGTATTTTCCATAGACATGAGTTCCGTCTATGGATATTACGGGCCGACAATGCAAAAAACCATCAATTGCTGGCTTAAACGCCCAGAACACGTAATTGAATATGTATTCTGGTGTTCCTAGACTCTGCTCAAGCTTCCATTCAACAACTGTCCCGGGGTTAAAGTGCTGCAGTGCGGCCATGTACTTTGGCAGAGATGCAAATGACTTATCCCAATTACTGTAGACAATTTCAAATGCTCGTTTGCGCCCGAGAAATGCATTTCTTTTCGTAATGGTATGGCCATATTCCTGGTGGACTGATGTAATGCACTCTTTGATTGTATACCTTATGGATGCTTCGAGGTGCGGAATAAGTACAAGAGATATCAAGTCAATATCCAAGTTGAAGTGATTACCGTTGAATGTGTCCATTTCGCATGTGTGGGTGGGAATATATTTACCCACTTTCCACATACCTGTCTTCTTCTTGGTCGCACGCAACATCCATTTACATGGTCAAAACCACCTGCGGCAAACAACCTTGTATACCATCGGACTTGACTCCCATACCTGCATCTCACGACACTCTTTTACGTTGTGCATTTTACAAGCCCTGCTTAAGCGTGCTTTATCAGGAAAAAGCATCCCCTTTGCAAGCACCGTTGGTCAAGACTCATCCCACATTGCTGTCCGAATTTCATCAAAATCCCTTGTGAGAGCTTCCACATCCGGCACGGTTGGAAAGTTATCAATGTAAGGAATCTCCCTTGAATGAAACGGCACTTCGGACTCGTACACTCTTCATCTAGGTGGGTCTCTCTTCCAATCAGGTCCTTCCTCCTCATCCTGTTCATGACCATCCTCACGAAAAAGGGTGTCTCGTCTCCAGATTCATCAGCATTGTTATCGTAATCACTGTTCTGTTCCTCACTCTGTGCATCTGCCAGATCCCGATGTAATACATCGTTTTCCATCAATTGAGTGAGTACAGGTGGTTCAACTTGCTCATTTTCACTGCACAACCAACAAAAATATAAGCTACTGAATTAATAAATGATATCCAAATGGTTTTATATTACTTTACTTACAAGTCGTAATGTGATGAAATTCCATGATGGACGTTTTCAATTAGGTGATTCCTACCGGATGGGCCACTTGTATAATTCATATCCGGCCGGTACCCCTTATTAAATATATGAGCGTTAATACAAATTCAAGTACGCCAAAAATATACCTTATTAACACAAATGAAAATTAAAGCTTACCACTCGTCTTGTGAATTATGGAAAACAGGGTATAAATTATTTTCTCGTTGCTCATTCGCCGCCGGTGATAAGTTTAAATCAATGAAAACTCTTTCATCCGGAACCTGTCCGGCAAAAACTGCTCCAGAATAACCACCCGATGACTGAGGGTTATCTCTGCTACGCACAACCTCGTTTTTGGGAACGTCTTCAACCTTCACGTACATCTCCAACATTGTGATTACAAGAAATTCCCGACATTCGTCCGAAGTCCTCAAAAAATCACTCAAAGTTTCATCATCGTCGATGTTAAACTCCGAGTAAAAAACAACCCCTTGCGGAGTGACGGAATACAGATATCTTCCGGTTACTTTAACTATAACTGAACGTTTCCTCACACTCAGTTTTTTGCATAATAACGATATCAATTTATCGTACTCTATTGTAAGTGGCAATTTAACATGACACTGAGCAGGTAAACTGTAGCCCACAGAATTATTCTCCATCACAACCTCACCCCCCAATATAATGAAACTCTTATTCTACGCTCTTCAGACATAATGAAAAACTGTTGGAGAATTTAAGAACAATAAACGTTTCAACAAGAGTTAACAAATTTTTTTGGATGAATTTCTATACAATCCAAACCTCTTTATATAGGAAATGGCTAGCCGAATTTTTTTTTTATATGTATAGCGCCAAAAACGTTGGCACTATATGCTTTTGAATTATTGAAGTCCTAAATTATTGGTGAGGCCAGGAAAATCTATTATAGCGCCACAATACCTGGCGCTATACATTAACAGTAACAGAACCGTTAATGTATAGCGCCAGGTATTGTGGTGCTATACCTGGCCATGTCAGCTTTTACAGTATAGCGCCACAATACCTGGCGCTATACATTAACAGTTCTGTTACTGTTAATGTACAGCGGCAGGTATTGTGGCGCTATATATAAAAATGTAACTTTTTTTTTTACCACCTATTTGTGTAGTTTGATTTAAAAAAAACCACATTTTGGTTCCGGGCTCGTATGGGCCTAGGAATTATGGGCTTGGAAATTATGGGTTAGGTCCAAAATTAGGTCTAAAAATGGGTTGCTCGAGCCCAAGTTTTTATTCTTTTCGCGCGAGCAAGACTAAAGTACTACATTGTTTATTAATTAATCTTACTTAAGTAAAATAACTATCAAGATAAGACCAATCCTTAAAACAAACCTATTTTTGGTATTTTTCAAATATCATACTAAAATAAAAATAAGGTACTTTTTTTTGTATACATTTTTTTTTAGTTTTACGAAAAGTAATAAATTAAAAGCAACTAAAAAGAAGAAATATTTTTGTAATTGTTTTTGATAAAATAAAGTAAAAGAGTCGAGACTAATTGAAATATCGATATTGGGCCCAAACTAAATATTTTATGCTAAAATGGGTGAAATCTCAAGGAGGGTCAAAAATCATATGTCTACAGCTACCCCTTCTCATACTTAACTGTACATTACTATTCTTCTTTTCTGCTGTATATGATTTAACTGCACAGGTTTATTTGGTAGTCTGGTCCTAGCCTCGTCACTACTTCGCCGAGGTTAGGCTAGGCACTTACCAGCACATGGGGTCGGTTGTCACGACCCCAAATCGGCCCGGTCGTGATGGCGACTCTCGTGAAGACAAGGCCAACCAACACAACACTCACCTTAACCCTTTAAGCATAAAGAGTCATTTTTAAATCTTTAAATTAAACAATGTTTCATAATAAAATCCTGGAATAACAGTGCAGAATAAAATACCAGCCCGACATTGGGGTGTCACTAGTCATGAGCAACTATCAAGGTCTGAATACAACAAAAGTCTAAAAATGTACTAAATACAGTAACACCAATAAGGGGAAGGAAGCGGTGCTGCGAACGTCATGCAGTCACCTTGCTAACTCTGATGACTCCACGACTGAGATATCAACACCCGCTACCAGGTTCCGATATACCTGAATCTGCACACGAGGTGCAGGGAGTAATGTGAGTACTCCAACCTAGTAAGTAATAAGAGTAAATAAAGGCTGAGCAGTAGGAAACAACGAATCCACATTCACGTTAGGCTCAATAACCACAACAGTCCTTCAAATCATAATACGAGTCAATCTTCCCTTTTAAAATCCAGCTTTTAGTAAAAATCATTTTGAAATACTTTCTAGCAGTTTCGGTAGTGGTTCAATACCATTTAAGATAATAATAGATATTAAAGCCATAATCGGCCCCTCGGACAAAACATAGTTTGCAAAACAGCTCCTCGGGCAAAACAGTAATCATAAACACTTCATAACTTAAAAATCTCAGTGGAAATAACCAATGCCAAATTAGTGATTAATTTCTGAACATCTCATAAACCCCAGTTTAAATAAAAGTTGCTTTAAAACATTTGTTCAACTTTCCGATAGAGGCTCAATATAAAGATGAGTGAAAACAGTCGATAAATCAACATATTCGATAGAAATTCACTTTAAAGAGGAGTGAAATCAATAAGTCCATAAACAGACCTTTCATGCAAAAACATCACTCATATGCATGTATATATCTATCGCCCCTCGGGCTAGCCTCTCTGTGACTCGTAACTCAACTCTTACCAATCAGTACTCGCACTCAGCATTCACGCTCAATTGGTACCATATAGTAACCGCTGCGGCATGCATCCCGATCCGTATATCTCTCACAATAACTGAAATCAAAGTAATCGCTGTGGCGTGCAGCCCGATCCATGCATCGCTGTGGCACACAACCCGATCAATGCATCGCTGTGGCGCACAACTCGATCCATATAAATAGTCGACTGCGCTCACTGGGGGTGTGCATACTCCGGAGGGGCTTCTACAACCCAAGCGCTATATTGCTGCGGCGCGTAACCCGATCCATGTAAGTATCGCTGCGGCGTGCAACCCGATCCATATACATATATATATATACATTGCTGCGGCGTGCAACCCGATCCATAGATATATAATCCTCACAACTAGGCCCTCGGCCTCTCTCAGTCATTAAACTCACCATCAGACTTTCAGTCTATCTCAGTCATCAATCTCACAATCAGACCCTCGGTCTATCTCAGTAAAACAGGGAACTCAACCCGAAACAATTTCCACATTTTAAGAATATAGTGATAAAGCCAGATTTGAGCAGTAAACAGGTAAAACATGACTGAGAATATGCTTTCAAACAAATAGAGTGAGGAAATATAGTAAAAATGCCCCTAAGGGTCTCAACAAGTCGGCACATGGCCCCAAACATGGCATACAGCCCAAAAATATAATAATGTCAAACAATTAACTATCAAATACGCATTAAAATATTCGTTCGGGATGGACTAGGTCACAATCCCCAGCGGTGCTCTACCCCACGCTCGTCATCCAGCGTGCAAGTCACCTCAAAGTAACACAACACGTATAATCCGGGGTTTCAAACCCTCAGGACAATATTTACAATCATTACTTACCTCGAACCGGCTAATCCTCTAGCTCGTGATGCCTTTGTCTCTCAAATCGACCTCCGAATGCCTCGATCTAGCCATAATAATTCGATTCAGTTAATAAAAATTCTAGAAATTAATTCCATATGAAATTCTACATTTTCCATTAAAAATCCGAAATTGCCCTCAAAATTTGCCCGTGGGGCCCACGTCTTGGAACCCGACAAAAATTACGGAATATGAAACCTCATCCAACCACGAGTCCAACCATATCAATTTTACTAAAATCCAACATCAACTCGACCCTCAAATCTTCAAATTAAACCAAGATGGTTTTCAAGATTTTCCCAACTAAAATCTCCAATTAAATGCCAAAACTAGTAATAGATTATTCGGGTAATCTAACCAAAATTAAGTTAAGAACACTTACCCCGTTGTTTTCTCTGAAAATCTCCCAAAAATCACCTTTCCCCGAGCTCCAAGTTAATAAAAATGGAAAATGGGACGAGTCCCATTTTCATAACTTAAGAATTTGCCCAGAAAATGTCGGGGGGCATTGTTCATGCGTTTGGGTACTGTTCACGTGGTACTGTTCACTACATTATTCACGAGGGTACTGTTCATATGTACTATAAATGGGTATTGTACACGGATACTGTTCATATTTACTGTATATGGTACTGTACACGGATACTGTTCACGCAGGTGCGGTTACTGTTCACACGTGCGAAAAATGCAGAAACTGCCCAGAAAATTGCAGTAGGTTTTGTTTTCACTAAAAAGGCTCTAACTCTATCATACAAACTCGGAATTTGATGATTCTTGTTCCTATGGGTCACAAATAATAATACGAACATAGACCTTCAGTCGAAACTCAATTCGGAGCTCATTTGCTCAGTTCAATACCCATTTCGCTCGTTAAACAATTAAATCACGTTTCGTGTCAAAAACCCAATCACGGCTTGATGAAATTAGACCAAACTTTCCAGATCAGTCCTATAATTCATTATCAAAATTTCAGAAGTCTCGAAATCAAATTTCGATCTCTAGAACTAAAAATGGACCTTTGGATCATTACATGCTTATGCTCACAACGACAAAATCTTCCAAAAACTCTTCCAAAACATATCCATGCCAACACACCCCATAACATAATTCAAACTTGTTACAACCTTCGGAACGCTCAAAACAACATTAAAACATCAAATCACCCTCGGATTCAAGCCTAAGAATTCCAAACTTCCGAAATCCGAATTCGACCAAAATGCCGACCAAACGACGTCCAAATGACCTGAAATTTTGCACACACATCACAAATGACATAATGAAGCTACAACAACTCTCAGAATTCCATTCCGACCCTCGGATCAAAATCTCACCTATCAACCAGAATTCTCCAAAATATTAATTTTGCCAATTCAAGCCAAATCCTTCCACAGACTTCCAAAATGCATTCCGATCGCGCTCCTAAGTCATAAATCACCCAACGAAGCTATCCAAATCATAAAATTTCTGATCCGAGCTCATATACAAATAAGTCAACTCTTAGTCAAACCTTTCAAATTCAAAACTTTCAACTGAGACTGTTCCTTCAAATTCATTCTGATTTTTCTTGAAAACCAAAACCAATTATCTACATCAGTCATAATACGTTACACGAGGCAAGTCATGCCCGAAAAATGGCGATCAAAGTGTAAAAGTTCAAAACGACCGGTCGGGTCGTTACATCGGTTGTGCTGATACTACACTCTGCACTCTTTTGTGTAGATCCCTGTGCTGTAGACTTCAGACCGCAGTGAGATTGTTGTTTCTTGTTTACCAAGCGACCCGAGGTAGTCTTGCAGGTGTCCGCAGGCCTTGGCGTCTCCTTCTATATACTATTCTTGTTTCTTTCATGTATTTCCAGAGACAGTGTTGTATTTAATTCCTTCAGACCTTTATTTGTAGTACTCCTAGACAGTCTGTGAAGCTGTGACACCAGTTCTGGGTAGTCGTTATTCAAACAGTTGTATTGGATGTATATTCAGATAGTTTTATTGCTTTTTTTTTCCGCTTGTTATAAATTCCGCTACCTAGATGTTATTGCTTCATAATTGTTAAAGGACTAAAAATGGAAATAAGGTAAATAGTTCAGTTGGTTGACTTGCCTAACTTTCACTAGTAGGCGCCATCACGACTCCTGAGGGTGGAAAATTTGGGTCGTGACATATGTTTAGGTCATTGTGGACCTTCAGAGGGTTAATTATCTACTTGTGGATGGACAGGGTTGATTTGGGGGCTCATTTGGTAGACCCAATGAGGATGTGTATTCTACACATGATCGGCTTTATTGACTTTGTACTGCTGTTGTTGAGGGATATGCCATTCGGATAGAGTTGAGCTCATTTTTTGTTATGATATATTCTATGAGTTACCCTTATATGCTATGAGGAGTTGTGATTTATTGGTTACATGCACACATGGTGCGGTTCTATTTGGGCCTTATAGCGGAATATGAGCGAGATGTGTATTAGGGTGTTGAATGATTAATTGTGAACTGGCTATGTTCCTTTCGGACTGTGGTATTGTGTTATTTGCTTCTCCGTAGTTATGATCATGCACCATGGGTACTTGATGTCGAATTGCGCACGATTGTTGATTTTGAGCATGGTGGCTTGAGGTATTTCATATGGACCAACATTGGATGAGGTTACGTATTGCAATTAGGCTATGCTAGGATATGATCCTTTGTGTTAGATTTATGTATTTTGGTTCTATTGTGTGTGATGGATACTTAACATTGCATTGTGGTGGTACTTGTTGAGCTTTCGGTACAGTTCTCTTGTTAGAGTTATTTTTCCACTTTTGGGTACATTTAAATTGTTGCTTATTGGTGCACGTATTGCACAAATTTTGATTCTGAGTGGCATTGGTGTGGTATGTCAATAGAATAGTTATGCTTGATGAGTTAAGGACATTGGACCTAGAATGGATACTATGGGATTTGATTACAGTGTGTTTGGAGGAATAACATCGGAAGTTGGCTTAGGATTTTGGCTTTGGTACTGCTTGGACTAGAGAGGCTCCATGACTTGTTGATTTAATAAGTGGTTATGATTTTCTGCATGTTTCTTTCATCATTAGCAGTGTATAAAGGTTCAGAACAAGACTTTAGTGGATATGAGGTTTGTTACCAGTGTCTAGTTGGTTATCGATCAGTTATTGCGATCAGAAGTTATTGCTATGAGTCTTTGAGTTATGTGGTATATCATGTTATTGTATCTTGGGTTATGGTTATGGCTTGATGCAGCTTGTTCAAACTTATAAAGTGTGTAAATGCGATATTCGGGTCTTATAGAAAATTCCGAATGTTGGAAATTGGATTCTAAGGTTTATGGGCTAAGGTTGAATTAAGAATCTTCAGTTAGGTTGTATCGTCAGACTTCTATAAATTAGAGTGACGTGGGATAACCCCTGGGTATGTGCATGGTATGGTTACAATGTGATTTGATGGCACTGAAATGACTATGGTCACGTTCGAGTACGAACATATTTTGAAGAGGGTGAGGATGTAACGACCCGACCGATTGTTTTGAGCATATGCACTTCGTCGGTAGATTGAGGGCGTGAGTAGCTTCGTATAATGTATTATGACTTGTGTAAATCATCTGTAAGGCCCTGTGAAAAAATTTCTACTCAAAACTCTAAAGCTCGTAGTGCCAAGTTAGGTATGTGTTAAAGATGTGTAAAATCCCTCGCGGGTCGCAAGCTCGCCGCGGTTCGGACCCTTTGGATTGACCTATGTATTAAAAATTTAAGGAATAATGTTTTCCAGAAAAGTGTGTTTCTACGGTCCATTATGTGATTGCAGAATAGCTATGCGGACTGTATAGTCGCCACAAAGTCAGGCAGTGTGATGGTTAATTTGAGGTCAACTATGCGGCCAATTAAGCGATCGCATAAACACTATGCGGGCCGCATAGTCATCGCATAATCCCCTTGGAATTTTGTAAGGGGCAATTCTGCAGTGCATTATGCGACGGCAGAACAGGTACGCGGACCGCATTTCTGTCGCATACCCAGACAGTGTGTTCAGGTTTTGGGGCAATTTTTGCGATCCATTCTGCGGGCCGCATGTCCATTATACGATCGCAGATCGTGTTGGGGCTCCTATTTTCTAACTTTTAAAACTAGACCCCATCCCATTAAAAATACCCCATTAGACCATTTTTCTATTATGTCATGGCATATAGAGTAAGAGGGGAAGTTCTAGAGAGAGGGCGAGTGATCTTCTTCAAGTCCCCACTCAATCCTTGCCCCAAATCCTTGAAGATTGTCAAGTGAAATTGCTAGGTCTTCACCCTAAGAGGTAAGAACTTGTACCCTCATCTATAAATTCGAAATTTCTATTAAAATAAGTGATTAGCAAGTGAGTTCATAGGTATAAAGGCTGATAATCTTGCATGCATAAAGGATAATGGGGTATGGGGAGGTTGTGAACCAAAAAGATAACAATTGTGGTATAGGATGATGAAAATCTTTCACAAAAGGGTCCTAAAATCATTTTGCACTTAGTGCTTGATAATTTACTTAAATGAGCTAGAATCTTATTCTTGCCTCTAATTCTTGGTTCAACTTGTAATTTTATTAAAATAGATCGAAGTTGCTAGAAAATTTCAGAATTTATTATAAGAATTTAAGGAAAGCTCTATTGAGGTATGTATGGCTAAAACCTCTTCCTCTTAGAAATTGAGCCTCCATGGTGGTGCCCGTGCAAATGTTGTAAGTCCGAAATTTGGTTGATGTAGTACTTGTTATGTCAAATGAATTGATGTTGTGAAAATGTATGTGAAAGGTGCTTCTCTATGTGTTTAATGTGTTGTTCTTCGTAAATTGAGGTTGTGTGGTGAACATGAACTATGTGCTAAATGCCTAAATGTCAAGTCAAGGTTACATTGTGATTAATATGCCGAACTAGATAAATTCCTCTCTATGCTTATAACCTAAATTGCTTTTATATGTGCCTATGGTCTTAAATGGCAAGTTAATGTTGAAAATGGGAATAATGTGAAACGTGAGTTATGGAATGTGGTAATTGTGGCCCAAAGTGCCGATTAAATAATACATGTGGAACCAAAGATTAAAGTGAGAATGATCAACAAAATAAGGTAATGTCTTGGTAAGACGGCTTAGCCGATCAGGCCGTGATCGGATGCTATGTTATACACATATGGTGGTAATATATTGACAAATGAAACTGGAAAGTGAGAATGAAATAAGGGTAACGTCTTGGTAAGACGGCTTAGCCGATCGAGCCGTGATCGGACTCTGCTCAAGGAAGTGGTGGTAATGTGGATGATGATGCAATAATATGGAATGCCCCAATCTAAAATTTCAGAAACTATGTGAACCTCTTATGTTGTTGACGTGGTGCTTATTTGAAGCTCTTTCTTTTTACTCTTGTATGGTTGTTCTTTCTAACAGGATGGTATTTAGCTATACATACTAGTACTATTCTATGGTAGTAATGTCCCTTTTGCCGGAGGCGCTACATTTTTAAATGAATGTAGGTGGCTCCATAGCAGATAGTGCCGATCGCGCGTAGCGGAGCATCCTCCTCTCAAAGTCTTGGTGAGACCCTTTCTCCTTCAAGGGGTTATGTTGTACATCTTTTGTTATAGATATCCACTTTTTAGGTATAGCCGGGGCCTTATTGTCGGCGTTGTCATCATTGTCTTTTGTATCCTTAGAGGCTCCGTAGAAGTTGGTATGGGTTATGTACGAGTGTTGGATGGGTCAACAAACTATGTTGTAACTATATACTCTAGTTCTTCTAAACTATAACTGTATGAAATCTTGAAAGCTTAACCATGGTTTAAGGTTTGTGGCATGAAAATGGTTTAACAATGTGAATGTTCAAATTTGCTAATGTCTAAATAATTGAAAGCATGGTTCCCTTAACCGTATTGAGTTGGGTAGAAAAGTATTAATAAGGCTTGCTCAATTGGGGTTCACTTTATTAAGCGTTGGTCGCGCCTCCCGAGGTTGGGGCCTGACATCATTGGTTTTATTTTTTTGGTTATTCAGAATCGATTTGGAAGAATGAATTTCATGACTGAAGCTTTAAGTTAGAAGAGTTGACCAAGTTTGACCTTTTCAAATTTGACCCCAAAACGGAGTTTTGATGGTTCCATTAGGTCCGGATGGAGATTTTAGACTCGAGAGTATGCCCGAATTTGCATTTGGATATTTTTAGAAGGCTTCGACACTAATTGGCAAAAGCTGGAGATTCGAAGGTTTGAAAAGTTCATAAGTTTGACCGAGAGTTGACTTTGAGGATATCATATTTGGGTTGCTGTTCCGGGAATTAGAATAGCTTCATTATGTCATTTGAGACTTTGTAAAAAATTTGGGCTCATTCCGGGTGGATTTAATATGTTTCGGCACTGTCACGAACCCAGTTCGCCCTCCATGAACTGCCGTGACGGCACCTAGTCTCTACGACTAGGTAAGCCTAACAATTCAAAAAATAAACAAAACTTGCGAAAGATATAATTAAACGCCAAAATAACCCAATGAAACAATATTTAAAATGCCTCTCGACATATACAATACAACTTCTCGAAACTAACAACATTTTCCCAAAACCCGAAATCTCATGAAACCACAAGCCTTGGAATGTCTACCAGTGTCTAATTCCAGAATATCTAACAAGGGAAAGAAATGCAAAAGGGCTAATACAATAGGAAGAGTAGAAAGGGACCCCTCGGTCTGTGGACGTGGCAGATATACCTCGAAGTCTCTGGAACAGACGCCTCGCCTCAAGGGTGATAGGATTGAGTCGAAGTACCTAGATCTGCACATGAAAAAATGCGCAGAAAGGGCATGAGTACACCACAGTGGTACTCAGGAAGGGCCAAGCCTAACCTCGGTCGGGTAGTGACGAGGAAGGTCAGGGCCCTATTGAGGTTAAATAAAATATTATGTTCGACAGTGTAGAACAGAATAGTATAAATAAGTACAACAATAAAAGTAACACAAGATAAAAAGGGCAACAACAACTATTACAGAGGCAAGGTAAACACAGAAAGAAATATGGCTCAGCACCAAAATAACAATTGGGGATCTCCCAGAAAACCGTCCTGTAGTCCCAAATATACATATCCAATGGATCTCCCGGGATCCCGTCCCGTAGTCCAACTATCAGTGCGCGGGGATCTACCGGAATTTCGATCCGTAGTCCCAAATATAAATATCTAGTGCAAGGGAAATCTACCAGGTGCAATCCCATAGTTCCATATAACTGTGCAGGGGGATCTACCGGAATCCCACATCCGTAGTCCCAAATAAACAGACAATGGGGATCTACCGGAATCCCACATCCGTAGTCCCAATGAAAATACATAGCAGCAACAGGAAAATATTCAGCAATGTCAATTTCATATTAAGGCAAACAAGTAGTTCTAGTCTAGCATGCTGCACAGAATTCAGGTAAAGTTGTTTGAGCAAATAAAGCAATTAAATCACTTAGACATTCTTTCCTATGCTAACAACAAGCTTAAAGTGCAAGTAACACCACCAGGGAAGGAAACATAGTAGTAATTACTTAATAAAAACCGAATTTTCAACAATTATCACAAGTACGCACTCGTCACCTCACGTACAAGGCATTTCAATTAACAACAATACCAATCCTAAGGGGAAGGTGTCCCACACAAGGTTAGCCAAGCCACTTACCTCGAACTAGCTCAAATCGATCTGAAACAACGCTCTTGCCACGAGTACTCGACTCCAAATGGTCCAAATCTATTCAATTCAATTTCATAATGTAAATAACACTTCAAGTAACTGATTCTACAAAATAATTCTAAGCTAATATGCGAAATTAGGTAAAATAATCAAAATGCCCCTCGGGCCCACGTCTCGGAATCGGGTAAAATTTACATTTCCAGAATCCTCAACCTCTCGCGAGTTTAGTCATACCAAAAGTACCAAAATTGGACCTCAAATGGTCCCTCTAATCATTACTCAAAGGTCTCTAATTAGTCAAGTCCTAACCCCCAATTTACCACTGAGTTTCCTTATTTTTTCATGCTTAAAATGATAAAAAATCATTCCAATAACGGGTTTAGGGGCTAAAGACCTTACCATAATGAACTCCTCTGAAAATCCCTCTTGAAAATGCTCCCCAAGGCTTCTTCCCGTTTGAAAAGAGGTGAAAATAGCTCAAATTCGCGAAGGCAAGTATTTATATGTTTCTGCCCAGTTAATCCGCTTCTGCGAAGACATGGTCGCATCTGCGACATTTCACTTAAAGCCCAGCTTACGCACTTGCGATTAACCTTACGCAGATGCGAGGCCGCTTCTCTGGTCCCTGCTGGCTTCTTCCTTTTCCGCTTCTGCAATGGCGATGGCGATGTCGCTTCTACGACTATGCACCCGCGGGACCCAACCGCAAGTGCGGTTATGATAGCAAACTAGCAGATGAAGCTACTCAAACAAATTCCAAATTCTTCCGACAACCTTCTAAAACCATCCCGAGGCCCCCGGGACCTCAACCAAAGGCACCGACAAGTCTAATACTACTGCCTAAACTTATACCAATCCTTAAAACACCTAAAACAATTTCGAAACGACGAATCAACCACAGATTCAAGCCTAAGAATTCCAAAACTCTAAAAATATACTTTCGATCAAAAAGTCTATCAATCCTCGTCCGAATGACCTGAAAGTTTGCACACATGTCACATTCAACACTACGGAGCTGTCCAACTTCCGAAATTTCATTCATAACCTCAGATCAAAATCTCACTATCGAACCGAAAACTTCAAATTTTGACCTTTCGGCATTTCAAGCCTAAATTAGCTACGGACCTCCAAAACACAATATGAACACGTCCCTAGGCCCGAAATCCCAATAGAGCTAATGGAACCATTGGAATTGCATTCCGAGGCCGTCATCACACTATTCCGACTACGGTCAAATTTCCAACATTTAAGCTCTCATTTAGGGACTAAGTGTCCCAAAACTCAAAACCGAACATACCAGCAAATCAAAATAGCAGAAATAAACACGGGGAAAGCAGTTAATAGGGGATCAAGGCGTTAATTCTTAAGACGATCTGCCGGGTCGTCACATCCTCCTACACTTAAATATTTGTTCGTCCTCGAACGAGTATAGAGACATACTTGAAGTAGTGAAAAGATGAGGGTAATGACTGCGCATATCCTGCTCGGTCTCCCAGGTTGACTCATCGACCGGCTGACCTCGCCACTGAACCTTTAATAATGCAATGTTCTTCGACCTCATCTTTCTAACATGCCTGTCCAATATTGTCACCGACTACTCAACATAAGATAGATCCTTGTCCAACTGGACTAAACTGAAATCCAACACGTGCGACAGATCACTTCCAGAGCATCGTAACATCAAGTACCAGATGAAATCCTTCCAAGCTGGGAGGTAAGGCAAACTCATAAGCAACCTCCTCAACACGCCACAATATCTCAAAATAACTAATAAACCGCAGACTCAACTTTCCTTTCTTCCCGAATCTCATAACGCCCTTCATAGGCGAAACCCGAAGCAGAACCCGCTCCCCAACCATATAGGAAACATCACGAACCTTCCGGTCTGCGCAACTATTCTGTCGGGGCTGGGCTGTACGGAGTCTATCCTGAATCACCTTGACCTTCTCCAAGGCATCCTGAATCAAGTCTGTGCCCAAGAGTCTAGCCTCACCCGGCTCGAACCAACCCATTGGGGATCTACACTGCCTACCATATAAAGCCTCATACGGTGCTATCTGAATGCTGGACTGATAGTTGTTGTTGTAGGTAAACTCCGCCAATGGCAAGAACTAATCCCAAGACCCTCCAAACTCAACCACACACGCACGAAGCATATCCTCAAGAATCTAAATAGTACGCTCGGACAGTCCGTCCGTCTAAGGGTGAAATGTTATACTCAACTCCGCCTCAGTACCCAACTCATGCTGAACGGCCCTCCAGAACCGCGATGTGAAATGAGTACCTCTATCTGAAATGATGGACACTGAAATACCATGCAGACGAAAAATCTCCCGGATATAAATCTCTGCTAGGTGCTCCAAAAAATAGGTAGTACACACAGGAATGAAGTGCGCAGACTTGGTCAACTGATCCACAATCACCCAAATAGAATCAAATTTTCTGTAAGTCCGTGGGATCCTAACTACAAAGTCCATGGTGATATGCTCCCACTTCCACTCCAGAATCTCTATCTGCTGAAGCAACCCACCCAGTCTCTAGTGCTCATACTTCACCTGCTGACAGTTGAGGCACCGAGCTACAAATCCACCTATATCCTTATTCATTCACCTCCACCAATAATGCTGCCTCAAATCCTGATACATCTTCGCGGCTCCCGGATGAATAGAATACAACGAACTGTGGGCCTCCTCCAGAATCAACTCCCGAAGCCCATCAACATTGGGTACACAAATCCGACCTTGCATCTTCAATACACCGTCATCACCAATAGTCACATCTCTGGCATCACCATGATGGACCTTGTCCTAGACGACAAGCAAATGAGAGTCATTATACTGAAGCTCCCTGATACGATCAAATAAGGAAGACCGAGAAACCACGCAAGCTAGAACCCGACTGGGATCCGAAAGATCCAATCTCACAAATTGGCTGGCTAAGGCCTAAACATCCATCGCCATAGGTCTCTATGATGCTGGTAAATAAGCCAAACTCCCCAAACTCTCTACCCGGCAACTCAAGGTATCGGCCACCACGTTGGCCTTGCCCGGGTGATACAAAATAGTGATATCATAGACCTTTAACAACTCTAACCATCTCCTCTTGCACAAATTTAGGTCTTTTTGCTTGAACAGGTGCTGCAAGCTCTGATGATCGGTATAAATCTCACAAGGAACCCCGTACAAATAATGACACCAGATCTTCATGGCGTGAACAATGGCAGCTAACTCAAGGTCATCGACCAGATAATTCTTCTTGTGAACTTTCAACTGTTTGGACGCGTAGGCAATCACCCTACCGTCCTGCATAAAAACCGCTCCAAGGCCAATCCTCGAGGCATCACAATAAATAATGTAAGACCTTGACCCTATAGGCAATATGAAAACTGGGGCTGTAGTCAAAGCTATCTTAAGCTTCTAAAAGCTCGCCTCACACTCTTCCGTCTACTGGAACGGATCACCTTTCTGGGTCAGTCTGGTCACAGGGGCTGCAATTGATAAAAACCCCTCCACAAAATGATGGTAGTAACCCACCAAGTTAAGGAAACTGCGAATCTCTGTAGCTGATGATGGTCTAGGCCAACTCTTCATGGCCTCTACTTTCTTCGGATCCACCTAAATACCCTCATGCGACACCACGTAGCCTAAGAATGCCACTGAATCCAACCGAAACTCAAATTTCAAGAACTTAGCATATAACTTCTTTTCTCTCAAGGTCTAAAGCACTGTCCTCAGGTGCTTCTCATGATCTTCCCAACTCCGGGAATACACCAAAATATCATCAATAAAGACAATGACGAACGAGTCGAGATATGGCTGGAACACACTATGCATCAAATACATAAAGGCTGTTGGGGCATTGGTCAGCCCAAATGACATAATAAGGAACTCATAATGACCATACCGAGTCCTGAAAGCAGTCTTCGGGATATCTGGCTCCCGAATCTTCAACCGATGGTAACCTGAGCGAAAGTCAATCTTAGAAAACACCTGTGTGCCTTGAAGCTGGTCAAACAAATCATCAATATGAGGCAAAGGATAATGGTTCTTCACTATAAGCTTGTTCAACTGGCGATAATCAATACACATACGCATAGAACCATCCTTTTTCTTCACAAACAAGATAGGAGCACCCAAGGTGATACACTGGGCCAAATAAAACCCTTATCAAGCAATTCCTGTAAATGATCCTTTAACTCCTTCAACTCAGGAGGAGCCATACGGTGCAGAGGAATAGAAACGGGCTGAGTGCCCGGCAACAGATCAATGCCAAAATCAATACCTCTATCAAGCAGCATGCCCGAAAGATCAGCTGGAAACACATTGGGAAAATCCCGTACTACTAGGACTGAATCAACTAAAGGGGTATTAACACTAACATCTCTAACATAAGCTAAATACGCGTCACTCCCCTTCTCAACCATACACTGAGCCTTAAGAAAAGAAATAACTCTACTAGGAGTATGATCTAAAGTACCCCTCCACTCAATATGCGGTACACCTGGCATAGCCTTCGTCACGGTTTTGGCGTGACAATCAAGAATAGCATAATGGGGCGACAACTAGTCCATGCCCAAGATAATATCAAAATCTACCATGCTGAGCAACAATAAATCGGCTCTGGTATCAAAACCAATAAGAACAACCAAACACGATCGATAAATGCGGTCCACAACAAGAAAATCTCCCATACGAGTAGAAACATAAACAAGGGAACTTTTAAGAATCCTAAGGTACACCCAAATACGGAGCAAAATAAGAAGACACATAAGAGTAAGTGGAGCCTGGATCGAATAGAACCGATGCATATCTGTGACAAACCAGTATAATACCTATGATGACAGAATCGGAGGCAACAGCCTCGGTACGGGAATGAAGGGCATAATATCTGGCCTGGCCTCCCCCTCTAGGGCGACCTTTACCTCCCCGACCTCCACCTCTAGCTGGCTGAGCAGGTGGGGTAGCAAATGGAGCTGTAATCATAGCCTGAAAACTCTACGGGGCACGCTGTAGCTGAGAAGTCTGTGGAGGTGCACCCCTCCCAAGTCTGGGGAAATCCCTCACCATATAGCGTGTGTCACCACACTCAAAACAAGATCTAGGAGGACGTGGAGGCTGTGACTAGCTCGGGCCAGGTCTGCTCGACTGACCTCTGAAAGCACCCCGCGCGGGAGGCGCACTAGAAACCGAAGGTGCATAATAAGGCTCCTAATGTCTAGGAGGAGCTGGAATACCACTAGTTGCTGGAAGATCTGAATGAATAGGGCGACTCATATAACCCCTACCATGACAACCTGCAGCTGGGGCACGGGCACCAGAATAATGGCCCGACTCTCAAGACCTCTTGGCCTCCCTCTCATCTCTCTCCCTAGCATGCATACCCTCAATCCTCTTAGCAATGCTCACCACCTGCTAGTAAGAAATATCCATCTCGAACTCACGAGCCATGCTAGACCTGATGTTGGGAATAAGTCCCTCAATAAATCGGCGAACCCTCTCGCGAACAGTAGAAACCAAGGCTGGTGCATCTCTAGCCAAACTAGTGTAATGGATGGCATACTCTAAGACAGTCATAGCACCCTGGCGCAAATGCTCAAACTCTATGCGCCATGCGTCTCTGAGGATCTGAGGAACATACTCTCTCAGGAACAGATCTGAAAACTGAGTCCAAGTTAGTGAAGCAGCCTCATCTAGACTATCTAATTCATAGGTGCGCTACAACTCATAGGCAGCTCCTCGAAGTTGGAAGGTAGTGAAGGAAACCCCGCTCGAACCTAATATACCCATGGTACGGAGAATGTGGTAACACTCATCTAGAAATCCCAGAGAATCATCAGATGCTAGACCACTGAATACAGGAAGCTTGTACTTCTTGAACCTCTCAAGCCTCAGCTGCTTGTCCTCAGAAATCGCTACCCTGTCCTAGTGCTGATCTCGGACTGCCGGATGTATACGAATAATCTCAGGGACCTGCTCAACATGCACTTACTGCTTAGGAGTGCGGGCGGTGGGAGTCTGTGCCCCTCCCCCAGCCTGAGACGTGGCTGCAACAAGGGGAACCAACCCTGACTGAGCCAAAGTGGTGTACATTCTCATGAACTATGCCAGAGTCTCCTGAAGTGTTGGAGTAGTAGTAGTAGTAGGCATATCAGGTGCTTGGACTCCACCTAGAACTGTTGGTGGTACCTCGGTGGTAGCTCGCGTAGGTGCTCTGGCTGCACCACGTGCGTGTCTTCGGCCTCTATCTCGGCCTCAGCCTCGGCCTCTAACGGCTGCAGTAAGGGGCGGGGGTGCCTGGTCATCTTGGGTAGCGTGTATCCTCACTATCTGTGAGAGAATAGAAGATAGAAATTTAGAATTATGACATCAAATTTTGCACGACAAGGAAATCAAATAAAGTGGGAATTTTGCTAATGGTTACATAGCCTCTCGTAGATAAGTACAGACGTCTCCGTATCGATTAGCGAGACTCTAATAAACCTGCTTGTGATTCATGACTCCTATAAACCTAGAGCTCTAATACCAACTTGTCACGACCCCAGTTGGCCCTCCGTGAACTGCCATGACGGCACCTAGTCTCTACGACTAGGTAAGCCTAACAATGTGGAAAATAAACAAAACTTGCAGAAGATATAATTAAACGCCAAAATAACTGAATGAAACAGTATTTAAAATGCCTCTTGGCATATACAATACAACTTCTCGAAACTAACATTTTCCCAAAACCCAGAATCTCATGAAACCACAAGCCTTGGAATGTCTACCAGTGTCTAACTCCAGAATATCTACAAGGAAAGAAATGCAGAAGGGCTAATACAATAGGAAGAGTAGAAAGGGACTCCTTGGTCTGCAGACGCGACAGATATACCTCGAAGTTTCTAGAACAGTCGCCTCGCCTCAAGGGTGATAGGACTGAGTCGAAGTACCTGGATCTGCACATAAAAAACATGTGGAGAAACGACATGAGTACACCACAGCGGTACTTAGTAAGTGCCAAGCCTAACCTTGGTCGAATAGTGACGAGGAAGGTCAAGGCCCTACTAAGGTTAAATAAAATATAAAGTTCGATAGTGTAAAACAGAACAGTATAAATAAGGACAACAGTAAAAGTAACACAAGATAATAAAGGCAACAACAACTATTACAAAGGCAAGGTAAACACAGAAAGAAATACGGCTCAGCACCAAAATAACAATCGGAGATCTCCTAGGATACCGTCCTGCAGTCCCAAATATACATATCCAATGGATCTCTCGAGATCATGTCCCGTAGTCCAACTATCAGTACGCGGGGATATATCAGAATTCTGATCCGTAATCCCAAATATAAATACCCAGTACAGGGGGAATCTACCGGGTACAGTCCCGTAGTTCCATATAACTGTGTAGGGGGATCTACCGGAATCCCACATCCGTAATCCAAAATAAACAGACAAGGGGGATCTACCGGAATCCCACATCCGTAGTCCCAATGTAAATACACAGCAGCAACAAGAAAATATTAAGCAATGTCAATTTCATATTAAGGCAAACAAGTAGTTCTAGTCTAGCATGCTGCATAGAATTCAGGTAAAGCAGTTTGAGCAAATAAAGCAATTAAATCACTTAGACATTCTTTCCTATGCTAACAACAAGCTTAAAGTGCAAGTAATATAACCAGAGAAGGAAACATACTAGTAATTACTTAATGAAAATCAGATTTTCAACAATTAGCACAAATATTCACTCGTCACCTCACGTACAAGGCATTTCAATTAAAAACAATACCAATCCTAAGGGTAAGGTCCCCCACACAAAGTTAGGCAAGCTACTTACCTCGAACCAGCTCAAATCAATCTGAAACCACGCTCTTGCCACGAGTACTCGACTCCAAATGGCCCAAATCTATTCAATTCAATTTCATAATGTAAATAACACTTCAAGTAACTGATTCTACAAAGAAATTATAAGCTAATATGCAAAATTAGGTAAAATGACCAAAACACCCCTCGGGCCCGGGTGTCAGAATCGGGTAAAATTTATATTTCCAGAATCCTCACACTCTCGCAGGTTTAGCCATACCAAAAGTACCAAAATTGGACCTCAAATAATCCCTGAAATTATTAGTCAAAGGTCTCTAATTAGTCAAGCCTTAACCCCCAATTTACCACTGATTTTCCTTAATTTTTCATGCTTAAAATGATAAAAAATCATTCCAATAACGAGTGTAGGGACCAAAGACCTTGCCCCAATGAACTCCTCTAAAAATCCCTCTTGAAAATGCTCCCCAAGGCTTCTTCCTATTTGAAAAGAGGTGAAAATAGCTCAAATTCGCGAAGGCAAGTATTTATATGTTTCTGCCCAGTTAATCCGCTTTTGCGGCCTTGGGACCGCATCTGCGAGGACATGGTCGCATATGCGACATTTCACTTAAAGCCCAGCTTCCGCACATACGGTTAACCTTACGCAGATGCGGGTCTGCTTCTGCGGTGAAGCTCCTGCTTCTGCGGTCCCTGCTGGCTTCTCCCTTTTCCGCTTCTGCGATGGTGATGCCTCTTTTGTGGCTACGCACCTACGGGACCCAACCATAGGCGCGGTTATGACAGAAAACTAGCAGCTGAAACTGCTCAAACAAATTCCAAATTCTTCCGACAACCTTCCGAAACCATTCCGAGGCTCCCGGGACCTCAACCAAAGGCACTAACAAGTCTAATACCACTGCCCAAACTTATAACAATCCTTAAAATACCTAAAACAACATTGAAACGACGAATCAACCACAGATTCAAGCCTATGATTTCCAAAACACTAAAAATACACTTTCGATTAAAAAAGCTATCAAACCTCTTCTGAATGACCTAAAATTTTGTACACACGTCACATTCAACACTACGAAGCTACTCCAACTTTCGGAATTCCATTCCGACCCTCGGATCAATATCTCACTATCGAACCAGAAACTTCAAAATTCGAACTTTCGGCATTTCAAGCCTAAATTAGCTACGGACCTCCAAAACACAATTGGAACACACCCTTAGTCCCGAAATCACCCAACAGAGCTAACAGAACCATCATAATTCCATTTTAAGGCTGTCTTCACACTGTTCTAACTACGGTCAAATTTCCAATACTTAAGCTCTTATTTAGGGACTAAGTGTCCGAAAACTCTCCGAAACTCAAAACCGAACATCTCGTCAAATCAAAATAGCAGAAATAAATAGGGGAAAAGTAGTTAATAGGGGATCAGGGCATTAATTCTTAAGACAAACGGTCGGGTTGTCATAGGCATGAGTTTAGAAAGTTGAAAGATTCAAAGTTAATTGCATTTGATTTGAGCTGCGATTCATTATTTTGTTGTTGTTATGAATGATTTGAGGACTTCAATAGGTTTGTGTTATTATATGGAACTTGTTGGTATATTCAGGCAGGGTTCCGAGAGGCTCGGATGAGTTTCGGATGAGGTTCAGATTATTTTGTCAAATATTGCAAATTGCTAAGGCTGCTGGTTCTGGTGTAACCGCATCTGCGGAATATTGGTCGCATGAGCGATTTTGCAGATGCAGGGTTCTCTTCGCAAAAGAAAAAATGGGCTATGTTTGGAGCTATTACAGATGCAAAAATTGGGGCGCATCTGCAATCTCGGAGAGGCAAGGAAAGAGCCGCAGAAGCGACGAGATGCGTAGAAGCGTAAGTAGTTTGTCACACCTATGTGTGCGCAGAAGTGGAGAAAGTTCCACACATGCAGAAGGCTAGTCTTCAGAGGGCTTCGCAGAAGCGTGGTTTTTTACCGCCGATGAGACAATATGACCGCATATGTGGAAATGCTGGGCAAATTCTATACATATTGAGGGTTGGCCGTTTTTACCACACAGATTGAGGTAACTGTTCTCTACTCAGTTTTGAGTATATTTTATGAATCTATCTTTATTTTTGCAATTGATTAATGAATTCAAAAGAGAAATCGGGGATTTTTGTTTAAAGTTTTATAGAGCGATATTTTGAGTTTTGAAGATTGATTCGGAGTTGGATTTGAATGAAACTAGTATGGTTGGGCTCGTAATTGAATGGCTGTTGGATTTTATAAGTTTCACTGGGTTCCGAGGCGCAGATTCGGGTTTGACTTTTTGGTCGATTTCGGGCCTTTGGTCAAAGATTCGACCTTTATCATTTGGAATTGTTCCTTAGGCTTTTTTGATGTATTTGAATTGCTTTTGGCTAGTTTCAAGGCATTCGAAGGTTGGTATGCATGGGGTGGCCTTTGTGGAGTATCATTTGGCTTGCGCGGTATTGGATTTGGCTTATTCAAGGTAAGTAACACTTCTAAACTTGGCTCTGAGGGTATGAACGAATTATGTGTTATGTGATCGATGTTGAGATGACGTACATTCTAGGTGACAGGCATGTGGGCGTGCACCATAGTAATTCTGATTTAGTTGATTCCATGGAACTGTGTAGCCATTTCATATGAACATTTTTATTGTACTCTATGTGTTAGAGAACTTGTGCTGTGAATTATGCTAGAAATCATGTTTTGGATATATGCTGGAACTATTGGGACCCATAGTGGTCGTTCTTTATTGTTGAGTTATTTGCTTAATTGCACTTATGTACTCAGTCACATTCATCATTTCGTATGATATCTCAGTTTCTATTATCATATATTATCACATCCCATATCATTGGTTAGGGCTGCTTAGCATGAGTGTTGTGATCTCGAGAGATTGGAGAGATTGATGACTAAGTGAGGCCGAGGGCCTATTGTGAGTGATATTAATGGGATCGGGTTGCGTGCTCAGCAGGCTTTATTGATTCATGCTAGGATTTGTCTTATTATAGAGCTTGTGCTGGATCTGCCCCTCCGAAGTCGTACACCCACAGTGGGAGCAGTTTCTATTGACTTTTGGGTTGGACCTACCGTGGATTCGCCTGCATTGGGCTTGATTTGCCCTGGTTTATTTATATTTGGGCTGGATCTGCCATGTACAATACTAAAAGATTGAGTGTGCTGAGTATTGAGCATGATGAGTGAGAACATAAGACAATGAGATTGAGTACTATGAGAGTATGAGTATATGAGTTCATCACTAATATGCATTGCATTTGACATGCTTACTTGAGATACAGACATGGAGATGCATTTCCTCATGTTATCCAGTTTTGGTGACAATTATGATTTCACTTGCATATCGACATGTAGTTATAGAGATATACTTTCCTTATGCTATCTGAAAATGAACCATCTTAATTATTGTTGAAAGATTTTTAGGAAAAATCATAGTTTTCAGACTTACTCATATCTTTGGTGATTTGGTGAAAAGAATTATGTTTTACAGACATCTTTGAAGAACATGCCTATTTTCCCGTAAATGTGAACGAGTTGAGCATCATACCTCTGAGTTATTTCTTCTACCATTGCTCGTATGTCATTATGAATTGTTGTTGGTTATTGGAGTTGGACCCTGACCCTTGTCCCAGCTCGTCACTACTTTTAATCTAAGGTTAGGTTTGTTACTTATTGAGTACATGGGGTCAGTTGTACTCATCTTCTCCACCTTGCGTGCAGATGTTGGGTATTGATTTTGTTGTGTACGGTGGGAACTGGATTTGAAGATGTACTTGCGTTCCAGTTATGGCCATCACTTGTCTCTGGTAGTATTAGATTCAAATTCTATTCATTTACATTTCAAACAGATGTTGTAATTATTTCCAATCCAGTTTTGTAAAAAATCTAAATCTTAGAAGCTCATGATTTGTACTATCAGTCCTTGGGAAATTCTTTGTATGAAAGTAGTTGTATTATCATTTCTTGTCTTAATAAGTCTCATTAAATTGGATATGTCACGACCCAACTTTTCCTCTGTTTGGGTATCATGATGGCATCTAGTCTTAGGGACTAGGTAAGCCTAACTCATACTGAAATACCACAATAATAAATGAAATTTAACAGTATTGAAGCAGAAATCTCTACAAAGTTTATAATTCCCAAAACTCAGTAGTACAAGTCATAAGCTCTACAGAGTTAGCTATCACTTCTAAATATAGCTGTTCGGAAAAGAGTGAAAACAGTTGAATACAAGTAAAAAAGTGACTCCGAAGCCTGCGAACGCAGCATCAGGTTTACCTTGGTGCAGAAGAGTAGCATGAGCACACCACAACGGTGCCCAGTAAGTATCAAGACTAACCTCGGTGGAGTACTGACGAGGAATAGTCAAGACACCTACCGGTCCAATAAACTGTACAAATATAGGAACAACGGAACATGATGTATATATAAAGACTACACGAAATGACTAACAATACTACAATCACAATAATTGAAGAAAATAGAAAGTAACAGCGGAAATACCAAAATAATGACATAGAAGAGCGAGCGAAAACACAAACCCAAATCCTAAATTCACAATAAAGTAAAGGTAAGCAATAACTCAGATCCTACGATAGTGTTCACATCAGGTCTTATCCAACTATTTCCATGAAGTACAAAATCTCGGACAAATTACAGCTAGCGAGTCCTAGTACCTGAAATCTAACACTTGGCATCTTGTGCCTCCATCAACCTCATGGTCATGCTGACAACTCACTTGCTAACTAGAGCCATTCTCACATATATAACAAGTAAACGAGGGTGTATATCTATACTCAGCAAAATCAGGAGGACTTCACATCCAATAGGAGTGTTCAACTACGTGCATGCTTGTACAAGTGCTTTAACATAGTTCCTACAGGCTAATAAGCATAAGGAAAAGAACGGATAACACGTAAGATGTTTCCTCACAACTTCCACGAGATAAATCTCATACAGGTAAGCGTACCACAACACAACATCAAACAACAAGAATGCCCCCGGGCCATCACAAATCATCACAATCAATCCCTGACATAGCCTACCTTGTCTCGCCATGTGTGCAAATAATAACATAATAAGTGCTCACCTTGTTTCACCACACGTGCATCATAATGTTCCCACCTTGTCTCGCCACATGCGCAACCCACATATAAGCATATATATATACATACCCCACCTTGTCACGCCGCATGTGCAATATATAAATAGTAGCAATAGCACGGTAGAAAGCTCGTGCAACCCCATAACAATAACCACACGGCAGACACCTCGTGCACCACCACAACAAGTACAACAGCAACAATGACAATATGTACAAGAACACGACAAGTAAGTCAACTCAAGAACTTTTGATCACAAGGAGACGGTAAAACTAGCTCACAAGGAATAACCTTAATAGAGAATACTAAGCATAATAAGAATAGCTCAGTAAGGGAGAAAATAATATGAAGCAACGATTCCACAATATGTAATTCAACAACAAGGAAGCTAACATGAATCAAATAATTCCAAATAAGGAAATGTCAACTAAATATAGATTATCTAAATTACTTTTAAGGTTGGGCAATTTATTTCAATTAAGGATGAGCAGCGGGAAGATAATCATAACCTCAATCAAGACTAAACAATTACAGAGGAGATAATAATGATTTCCAATAAAGATGAGCAGTTATGAAAGATAGCGTGACAATAGAAGAGGTAAAAATTTTCAGTTCAGCAAAATAAGAGTCAAATAGGCAAAAAGAATGAATCATGAGAAATTAATTCCAATTAGAGCATGTAGAGGTGAAACTAGTAAGTGGAAAACTCAAGCGTATCAAGTACACATTCATACACAGTGAATATAAGGACCTAAGAACCCTAAAAGGCTAATTTTTTTACAAATAAGTTTGAGCACGCACTCGTCGCCTCGTGTACACGAACTACAATCAACATAGCAGACTCAAATCCTAGGGGGAAGTCCCCCACACAAGGTTAGGCAAGATACTTGCCTCAAAGATGACATACCGATACTCTAAAATGCGCTTCTCGGGTGAAAAAGGTCTCCGGACGGCTCAAATATAACCAAATTAACTTCAAAGCACAAATAAAAGACATAAGAAACTATTCGGGATCCTAAAGTTTCAATCTTTAACAAAATCTAACAATTGGTCCAAAAGTCAACCCCCGGGCACGCACCTCGGAACCCAACATATTTTACAAAAACTAAATACCCATTCTGATATGAGTTCAACAATATAAAATTTATCAAATTCTGATACCATTTGGTCCCTCAAATCACGATTTTTATTTTAGAATCTTTCTTCAAAACCAACTCCTTTCACAACCTAAAACACAATTTAAATGATAAAAATTAAGATAAATTCATGGAATATATTTAATTATGGTTGAAGAATACTTACCCAATCGAATTTCGTGAAAACCCCACCAAAAATCGCCAAGAATCGAGCTTTAGAAGTCAAAATGTGATGAAAATGGTGAAACCCCTCGATTTTGGAATATATTCTGTCTGCCCAAGCTTTTGTGCATCACGAACGCAAAGATAGGACCGCATTTGCGAAGAAGAAAAGTTAAGGCTGCCCAAGTTGCTCATCCCGAATGCGATGATGAGCTCGTGAACGCAGAGAAGAAGGGCAGGAACCTACGCGAACGCGAAGAAGGAAAATGCAGGGCTTCGCGAATGGGAGGTGTTGGACGCAAACACGAAGAAGGATTTCGAGGTGGTCAGCAACAAGGTATCGCAAACGCGAGAGGCTGTTCGCGATCACGAAGGAGGTTACCAGAAGCAGCAAAACAGCAATTCCAAAAATAGGAAAAAATGACCTGTGGCCCACCTGGAACACACCCGAGGCCACCGGGACCCCGTCTAAACACATACACAAGTCACATAACCTAACACGGACTTGCTCAAGGTTACGAATCACATTAAACAATGCCGAAACAATGAATCAAACCATAAATTGAACTTATGAACTTTCAAATCTTCAAGTTTCTAAACTCATGCCGAGACCTATCAAATCAATCCAGAATGATGCCAAATTTTGCAGACAAGTCCAAAATGACATAACAGAGCTGTTCCAACTCTCGGAATTGCATTCCAACCCTGATATCGCAAAAGTCAACTATGGGTCAAACTTCTCCATTTTCCAAACTTAACTTTTCCAACTTTCGTCGAAATGCCTCAATTTACCCTACAGACCTCCAAATCTGAATCCGGACGCGCTCCTAATTCTAAAATCACCATACGAAGTTGTTGGAATCATCAAAAAATCATTCCAGGGCCATTTACTTCAATGTCCCATTCCGATCAAATTCTCACCGCTTAAACTCCCAAAAGTAGATTCCTTCTTCCGATTTGACTCTGAATCATCTGTTAATTGAATTCAACCATGCACGCAAGTTGATACTCATATTATGAAGCTGTTCCAGACCTTATGTAGCAGAACGGAGCTTAAATTCTCAAAACGACCGGCCGGGTCGTTACATCCCCCCTCTTTAAACCAACGTTTGTCCTCGAACGTGCTAAGTTTTGCCTCGAGGTCCTCAAATCACTGAATGTACACTTCCAATATACAGCCATGGTTGTCCCACGTCATTCCAATCCACATAAACCCGACGACACCATCTCAACTGAAATTTAGCCTTTTCTACTAATACCAATAAGTTTTAGAGCCAAAATTCTCACCTTCCATTCAATTCCAAGAGACCTGATTCTAAATCCATATCCGGTACCATTCTCGACCAATTACATCAACTCGTTCCAACACCCATAGGGTATAATAACACAATATGACACATCACTCATAGGCCCACAATAACATTTCTGATAACAATATCGTCCGAAATCAAATTCAGCACCGGCCATAAGCTTCATACAATAGGAACCCGTTTCAAACCTCCATAACACCGGCGATGATACGATAACCATGAAAACCACATAACTAAACACATGAATCACCAAATCTCATCTAATACCAACGGGCACACACACCACAAGCTAAAACTCAAGAAGCACAGAACGAAAATGACTGAATATGGAAAGGGAAACACATAAGGGAACTATCAAACAAGCACGACAAGCACAAATTTTCTATCAATACTAATCTACAAAACAATCTAACAAGAAAGAATTAAAGCATATACAAGAATCACAAGGATCTCATACTGATATAACTCCCACCGTGGTAAACAGCCTGGTCTCAACACATCAAATCACATGAAATCACGAGGGTCCCGCCTTCCACTCTGAATCACAAGTAGGGTTTACATCAAACCAGCTAAAACCTTTCACTAGATCAGTTTCGTCAACAAAATTACAACACCGTACTAGCTCCCACACTGGTGGAGAATAAAAATCACAGCTCGTAGCCAAAAATACTCAGAAATCACATCAAACCTACCAAAATGGACAACAAGAATTTACTACTAGTCTCATAACTCCCAACAATGGCAAGAAACAGACGATAGACATGGGTATCACTCATAGAACCTCCCAACAGGGTAATCACATAAACAGAGTGCTAATCATGAAACACACCCATAAATGGAGCAATAAATAGGGGAACTCACCCCGATAAGCAGAACTGTAATGAACTACGGATGGTGCTTCTCTACAATAAACCAAAATCACACTTGAATGACATTCAGCTGGCATAGCGGCCTTAAGCCTACTATATAAAACACATCAATGAGCTAGGCCTCCCCCTTTTGGGCGCCCTCTAATTGCCTGAATACCTCGCTGTGACACATCGGCCCAAAGTCTGAGACAATCTCTCACCATATGGCTAGTATCTCCACATTCAAAGCAACCTCTCTGCTGACGAGGCTGTGGGAACTGTGCGGTACGGGTACTCCGAGACCCACAAACACCTGAATCACTATGCAAAGCCTGAAGCGCAAACTGAACTAGTTGACCCACAAAACCTCTACCATGTCGCACCCTGCCTCCAAAATAAGGACCAACAGATCTCTCTGGTCTATGAGGCCTCCTTGCCTCCTCAAACTCTCTTTCCTGATCTCATCTATCCCCTCACTCCTAGTCCCACATGTCCTCTAACCGGCAAGCAATCCTTACCACCTGCTGGAACAAAACATCTGACTCCAACTCTCGAGCCTTGCTAAACCAAATATCATGGCTGAGCCCCTCAATTAATCCACGAACTCGCTCTCTAACTGTAGCGACCAAAGCAGGTGCATGTCTGGCTAAATCGCTGAATCTGACAACATAATCTATTACTGACACGGTGGCCTGATGCAGCTGCTCAAACTCTGTATGACATGCATCCCGAAGTGACTGAGCTACAAACTCTCTAAAAACATCTCTGGAAGTTGAACCCATGTAAGTGAAGCTGCATAGGCTGGCTACCCAACTCATACGTTTGCCACCACTAATAAGCCGCTCCCTCAAGATAGAACGTAGTAAAAGCAAATCACTTGTCTCTGCAATACCCATAGTGCTGATAATGCGATGGCACTCCTCTATGAAACCCATTGTGCTCTCTTAAGACAACCCGCTGAATGTAGGAGGGTTATATTTTCTTGAACCTTGAAATTTAAGTTGTTCTCCCTTGGATGTTGCTGCCCTGACCATGGGCTGAACTGGGACCACAAATTATGCCGCCATGACACCTGGGACCTGACTAATGGAACTCACTACTCTGAGTGTGGTCTAGTTGCGACACATACTCCTCATCGGCCTCTGCCTCGAGCTACACCTGCTCCGGGAGCAGCGCTGTCGATAACTGCAACTCGTGTCCTCACCGTCGATGAGAGAATGGAATGATAAAAGTTCAAACTCCGGGATCAATAAGCTCGCAAGATAGGAATGAAAGAAGTGAGATTCTTCTATTAGTTTCATAGCCTCTCGAAGATAAGTACAGACGTCTCTGTACTGATCCGCAAGACTCTACTAGACTCGCTTATGACTCATAGCACCTATGAACCTAGAACTCTGATACCAACCTGTCACAACCCAACTTTCCCTCCATTTGGGTATCGTGATGGAAGCTAGCCTTAGGGACTAGGTAAGCCTAACTCATACTGAAATACCACAACAATAAATGAAATTTAACAGTCTTGAAGCAGAAATCTCTAAAAAAATTATAATTCCCAAAATCCGGTAGTACAAGTTATAAGCTCTACAAAGTTACTACCACTTCTAAATATAATTGTTCGGAAAAGAGTGAAAATAGTTGAATGCAAGTAAGAAGGTGACTCCGAAACCTGCGAACGCAACAACGGGTTTACCTTAAGTCTCCTTAGCAATGATCCACACAACTACTAATGATCGACACCTGGATTTGCATAACAAAAATGTGTAGAAGAGTAGCGTGAGCACACCATAGCGGTGCCCAGTAAGTATCAAGACTAACCTCGGTGGAGTACTGACGAGGAATAGTCAAGACACCTACTGGTCCAATAAACTGTACAAATATAGGAACAACGGAACATGATGTATATATAAAGACTACACGAAATGGCTAACAATACTACAATCATAATAAGGTAAGAAAACAACAAGTAACAGCGGAAATACCAAAATAATGACATAGAAGAGCGAGCGAAAACACAAACCCAAATCCTAAATTCACAATACAGTAAAGGTAAGCAATAACTCATATCCTACGATAGTGTTCACATCAGGTCTTATCTAACAATTTCCACAAAGTACCAAATCTCGGACAAATTACAGCTCACGAGTCGCAGTACCTGAAATCTAACACTTGGCATCATGTGCCCCCGTCAACCTCATGGTCATGCTGACAACTCACTTGCTAACTAGAGTCACTCTCACATATATAACAAGTAAACGAGGGTGTACATCTATACTCAGCAAAATCAGGAGGACTTCACATCCAATAGGAGTGTTCAACTACGTGTATGCTTGTGCAAGTGCTTTAACATAGTTCCTACAAGCTAATAAGCATAAGAAAAAGAACGGACATCACGTAAGATGCTTCCTCACAACTTCCACGAGATAAAGCTCATACAAGTAAGTGTGTCACAACACAATATCAAACAACAATAACTCCCCCAGGCCATCACAAATCATCACAATCAATCCCTGACACAACCCACTTTTTCTCACCACGTGTGCAAATAATAACATAATAAGTGCTTGCCTTGTTTCGTCACACGTGTATCATACTGTTCCCACCTTGTCTCCCCACATGCCCAACCCATATATAAGCATATATATATACATACACCGCTTTGTCACGCCACATTGGTAATATATCAATAGTAGTAATAGCATGGTAGAAAGCTCGTGCAACCCCATAACAATAACCACACGGCAAAAACCTCGTGCATCACAATATCAATAACCGCATGGTAGAAACCTCGTGCACCACCACAACAAGTACAATAGCAACAATGACAATATATACAAGAACACGACAAGTAAATCAACTCAAGAACTTTTGATCACAAGGAGACGGTAAAACTAGCTCACAAGGAATAACCACAATAGAGAATACTAAGTGTAATAAGAACAGCTCAACAAGGGAGAAAATAATATGAAGCAACGATCCCACAATATGTAATTCAACAACAAGGAAGCTAACATGAATCAAATAATTCCAAATAAGGAAATGTCAACTAAATATAGATTATCTAAATTACTTTTAAGGTTGGGCAATTTATTTCAATTAAGGATGAGCAGCGGGAAGATAATCATAACCTCAATCAAGATTAAACAATTACAGGGGAGATAATAATGATTTCCAATAAAGATGAGCAGTTATGAAAGATAGCATGACAATAGAAGAGGTAAAAATCTACAGTTAAGCAAAATAAGAGTCAAATAGGCAATAAGAATGAATCATGAGCAATTAATTCCAATTCAGAGCATGTAGAGGTGAAACTAGTAAGTGGAAAACTCAAGCATATCAAGTACACATTCATACACAGTGAATATAAGGACCTAAGAACCCTAAAAGATCAATTTTTCCACAAATAAATCTGAGTACGCACTCATTACCTCGCGTAAACGAATTACAATCAACATAGCAGACTCAAATCCTAGGGGGAAGTCCCCCACACAAGGTTAGACAAGATACTTACCTCAAAGATGACATACCGATACTCTAAAATGCGCTTCTCGGGTGAAAAGGTCTCCGGACGGCTCAAATATAACCAAATTAACTTCAAAGCACAAATAAAATACCTAAGAGACTATTCTGGATCCTAAAGTTTCAATCTTTAACAAAATCTAACAATTGATCCAAAAGTCGACCCCCGGGCTCGCACCTCAAAACCCAACAAATTTTACAAAAACTGAATACCCATTCCGATACGAGTTCAACAATACAAAATTTATCAAATTCTGATACCATTTGGTCCCTCAAATCATGATTTTTCATTTTAGAATCTTTCTTCAAAACCAACTCCTTCCCCAACCCAAAACACAATTTAAATGATAAAAATAAAGAAAAGTTCATGGAATATATTTAATTATAGTTGAAGAACACTTATCAAATCAAATTTCGTGAAAAACCCACCAAAAATCGCCAAGAACCGAGCTCTAGAAGTCAAAATGTGATGAAAATGGTGAAACCCCTCGATTTTGGAATATATTCTGTCTGCCCAAGCTTTTGTGCATCACGAACGCAAAGAGAGGACCGCGTTCGCGAAGAAGAAAAGTTAAGGCTGCCCAAGTTGCTCATCCCGAACGCGATGATGAGCTCGCGAACGCAGAGAAGAAGGGAAGGAACCTACGCGAACGCGAAGAAGGAAAATGCAGGGCTTCGCGAACGCGAAGTGTTGGAAGAGAACACGAAGAAGGATTTCGAGGTGGTCAGCAACAAGGCATCGCGAACGCGAGAGGCTATTTGCGATCACGAAGGAGGATACCAGAAGCAGCAAACAACAGTTCCAAAAATGGGAAAAATGACCTGTGGCCCACCCGGAACACACCCGAGGCCCCCGAGACCCTGTCTAAACACATACACAAGTCACATAACTTAACATGGACTCGCTTGAGGTTACAAATCACATTAAACAATGCCAAAACAAGGAATCAAACCATAAATCAAACTTATGAACTTTCAAATCTTCAAATTTCTAAACTCGTGCCGAGACCTATCAAATCAATCCGGAATGACGCCAAAATTTTGCAGGCAAGTCCAAAATGACATAACGGAGCTGTTCCAACTATCGAAATTGCATTCTGACCCCGATATTGCAAAAGTCAACTATGGGTCATATTTCTCCTTTTTTCAAACTTCAACTTTTCCAACTTTCGCCGAAATGCCTCAATTTACCCTACGAACCTCCAAATCTGAATCTGGATGCGCGCTTAAGTCCAAAACTACCATACGAAGCTATTGGAATCATCAAAAATTCATTCCGGTGCCGTTTACTCTAAAGTCACATTCCGGTCAAATTCTCACCGCTTACACTCCTAGAAATTGATTTTTTCTTCCAATTTGACTCTGAATCATCTATTAACTGAGTTCAACCATCAACGCAAGTCAATACTCACATTATAAAGCTGTTTTAAACCTTACGCCACTGAACAAAGATTAAATTCTCAAAACGACCAGCTGGATCATTACAGGATAATTGTTTATTGGCTTACCTAATAGGTTTGGTTAGGTGCCATCACAATTAGTTGGATTTTGGGTCATGACAATAATGTAGCAATAACAATAGAGAATGATAACGTACAAACTGGGAGGGGACATGCAAGAAGGGGGAAGAATATAGCAACTACGACAGGTATGAAATCACGAAGTAACTAAGTAAATCATAAACCAGTAAATCAGTTAAACCAATGATATGAAAATGGCACGGCATCACCCTTCATACTTTTACTCTTGTCCTCAACATATAATAATGATATAAGGAAAATAAAATGGCACATCATCATTCTTCGTAGGAAAATGAAATGGCACGGCATCACCCTTTGTGCTTTTACTCCCCATCCCCACCATGCAACAATGAATCAATGAGATGAATGGTACGACATCACCCTTCGTGGTTTTACTTTAATATTTTAGAAAAATTCAACAAAAGTCAAATCCGGGCCTACTTGGTCAAAACCCGCGATTCGAACCAAAACCCGATTACTCATTCACCCCCCAGCCCGGTTATGTGATTAGTTTTGAAATCTGACCTTAATTTAAAGTCTAAATCTCAATTTCTCAAATCCTCAATTTCTACCATGAAAAAGCTTCAAATTTACAACCGGGCGTCTGAATCATGACAAATCAACTCCATTTTGCACTAGATTTTACAAACAAGTTATAAATAGTGAAATGAACATATACCAAGTTCAGAAAACAAAATTCAAACCCGGTAGCAATAAAATCAACTGACGCTCAAACTTAAGAATTATTTAAACCTTCAAATTACTAGTTTTCAACAAATCACGTTAAATCAAGTTAGGGACTTCCAAATTTAATTCTGGGCATGTGCCCAAGTCCCAAATCATGATACGGACCCATCCGGACCATTAAAATACTGATCCGGGTCTGTTTATATAAAATATTGTTTCCCCCGAAAAATGTTAGTAACAATTAAATGTAATTTGTGGTTTTAAAGATATGTGATTTATTCCAGTACTAGTGAATATACAAGTAATATTAGGTTTAAGTAAGAAGAATTGATGAACCAAACCAGTGTTGTTAGAGCGACGGGGATCTTGAGCTCGATTATCTCGGAGGCCTCGAGGTGAGTTAAGAGTAAATAAAGTAAGATCAATAAAGTTAAAACAATAAAGTTGAAAAACAATTGTGAAGCACGAGAAAAGCAAAGTGGAATGTTCTATTGCAGTGAATAATGTATTTTTTACAAATGATTGGGGTCCCCTTTATATATGAGGAGAAAACCCCAATATAGTATATTCCTAAATTGTAGTAAAGAATTCTATTGGTACAGCTGTATAACAACCTAGTACGGACCTGTAC
The DNA here is from genome assembly GCF_000393655.2 of Nicotiana sylvestris. Classification (NCBI taxonomy): domain Eukaryota; kingdom Viridiplantae; phylum Streptophyta; class Magnoliopsida; order Solanales; family Solanaceae; genus Nicotiana; species Nicotiana sylvestris. Next base: position 33,453,902 of record NC_091062.1, read on the forward strand.
CAACTCATACAAATCTTATCCTTAGATATTTATGCCTTTAATGAATTCCCGCTCTTTCTTGAGTGTCATCGAAATTGTACTACCCTCGAGACAGATCATGACTGATCTTCGATTTGCTCCATCGAGGTATGCATTTTCCAATCAGACCAGTCTTAACTTTGTGTTTTCCGAACTTGAGCCTGGAGTACCATTAAGTCCTCGAAATTGAGCTCTCCGATTTTGACGGTGTACAGAATCTACCTACACTTGCTTATGTTTGGTTATTAAGTTAATATACCGAGACATGGGTTCACATCATCCTGGTTGCCATTTTTGTTGTAAGAATTCAGAAGAAGGAGAATGAGGTGGTTAAGAAATAGGCACAAGGAAGGAATAAGTGCAGAGAGGATTTGATGATATTGTAAAAGTAAAAGTTTGAAGAATGAAGGATTGAAGTATTTATAGAGGCTGTCTAAGCGTGTTGGACAAGCTAAACCAACAGACAATAACTATCTTTCATTAAAGGCTTTTCGAAAATTGTGTAGGCATAACTTTTGCATGACTTTTCAGTCACACGGACCGCTGACCTCACTAGACTGACGTCATGATTGGGACATCGAAGGAGCGAGAACCATATCGTTTCTTTATCTTTTCATTCTAAGAAATACGGGGACTATCTGTACACGTTCAAAATCGGAGAGCTTGATTTTGAGGACTTAACGGTACTCCGAGCTCGAGTTCGGGAAGCACGAAGTAAAGACCAGGTCTGCTTGGAAAATGCATACCTCGAGGGAGCAAATCGGAGATCGGTCATGATCTGCCTCTAGGGCAGTATAATTTTGATTGCACTCAAGAAAGAGCACAAATTTCTTAAATGCATAAATATCTAAGGATAAGGTTTGTACGAGTTGGTACAGGTCCGAAGTAGCTTGTTATACAGTTGTACCAATAGAATTCTTTACCATAATTAGGAATGTACTATATTGGGGTTTTCTCCTCCTATATAAAGGGGACCCCAATCATTTGTAAAAGATACATTATTCACTCTTAACTCACCTGGAGGCCCCCGAGATAATCGAACTCGAGATCCCCGTCGCTCTAACAATACTAGTTTGGTTCATCAATTCTTCTTACTTAAACCTCCTATTACTTGTATATTCACTAGTATTGGAATAAATAACATATCCTTAAATTCACAAATTACATTTAATTGATACTCACATTTTTCGATGTAAACAAATATTAACCGTAGTCAACTCAAATTATTTTTATGGATAAATTCATATTTTCTTCAATTTTCACATAAAATTTTCTCAAGAAAGGACACGGACTGTGCACACAAATTGAGGAATGCTAAACGAAGTTATCTGAGGTATCAAAATATAAAAATAAAGGTTAAAACTCATAATTACCTATCGGGTCATCACATTCCTAACCCAACCCGCTAGGTACGCCAAATAACATGTAATACAACTCAAACATGAAATCATCAATAATCAATAAATAGGATTGCGAAAGTCCACATAACTATTCTAATGACTGGTAGTGCAAGTCATGAGCAACTAAGAGTAAGAATATGAATATAACTCTGATATGAAGAAAATCCACATCATCTGTTTGAATATAAGTCATAAACACTCATGAACAAGTGGTAGCTTATAATTGGAACGTTGGTGCATCTTCTGTAATGACCCGACTGGTCATTTTGAGCTCTAGCGTGTCATTTGGCGGTTTGAGGACATGAGCAGCTTCACTTCAGGTATTATGACTTGTATGCATGGTCAAAATTGAATTTTCGGGAAGTTCTGGGTTGATTTGGAAAGAAATTTCTCATTCCGGAAGCTTTAAGTTGAAACAATTGAATAAGGTTTGATTTTTGAGTAAACGGCCTGAAAATCTGGATTAAAAGGTTCCAACAGGTTCGTATTATGATTTTGGACTTGGGCGTATGTCCGGATCGGGTTTTGGATGACCCAAGAGCGTTTTGGCGCCTATTGTAGAAGTCAGCATTTTTGGATAAATTTCATAAGTTTGGGTTGAAGTGCATTTAGGTTTTATCGATGTCCGTTTGGAATTTCAAGTCTGCGAATAGCTCCGTATGGTGATTCTGGTGTTGGGGGCGTGTCCAGAAGTGGATTCGGAGGTGCGTAAGTCATTTTGGAGTAATTTGGCAAAAGTTAAAAATTTGAAGGTTTTTGAGAAATTTGACCGGACGTGGACTTTTTGATATCAGGGTCCGAATCCGATTTCGAAAGTTGGAGTAGGTCCGTAATATCAAATATGACTTGTGTGCAAAATTTGAGGTTAATCGGATGTGATTTGATAGGTTTCAACATTGAATGAAGAAGTTCGAAGTTCTAAAGTTCATCAAGTTTGAAATGGAGTGTGATTCGTGATTTTAGCATTGTCTGATGTGATTTGAGGCCTCTAGCATGTCGGTGTTATGTTATGGGACCGGTTTGTGTTATTGGATGAGGTCCCGAGGGCCTCGGGTGGATTCCGGGTAATTAACGAATCGAATTTGGAGTTAGAAGTAGACTTCTGGAGTAACCGCACCTACGAGGCTTGGGCCGTAGGTACGGAGCTGCAGAAGTAGCCTTGTGGTTGCATATGCAGTTTTGGAAGGGGAGAGCCGGGATCGTAGATGCGATCATATCGCCGTAGAAGCGGGACCGCACCTGCAAAAGAGAAGGCGCAGAAGCGAAAATGGGCTGGGAGCCCTAGACCGCAGATGCGGTATTTGGTCCGCACCTATGGAACCGCAGAAGCGGTCGCATGACCGCAGGTGCGAAGGTCGCTGGGCAGTGAAGTGTTTTAAAAACGGGTTTTGGCTCATTTTATCTCAAAATCTTTCATGAGAGCAGATTTTTGGAGCAACTTGGGAGTGTCATTTTCATCACCAAGCATGAGATAAGTGGTTCATACTAGTTTTGATTTAAATACATGAATATATACGGATTTGAACATGGGAATTAGTGGGAAATTGTGGGGTTTTAGTAAGGAAACCTAAGATTTGGTATTTTTGGATTGGTACCATGAATTTGGGTATGAAATTGAGAGTAAATTATATATTTGAGTTTGTAAGGTTATGGGTAAACTTTATCTTAGAAAGATTTTGGAATCCGGGCATGTGGCCGGAGGGCGATTTTGTCAACTTTTCATGCAGAATTTGGGAATTTATATAAATTTAATTGTTATAAGTATTAGTCTAATGACCAGACTGGTCATTTTACTTTTTAGAACCCCGTTCCCTTAAATAAGACTTCCTATACTTTCTTAAACTGATTTATGACTTGTGGGGATGGTTGGTTCGGGATTTGGAAGAGTTTGGTTGAAATCGGAACACTTGGTTTCTTAAGGTTGCCTTAAAGGGCCAAGTTTGACTTCAGTCAACATTTTGAGTAAACGACCTCAGAATCGGAATTTGATGGTTCCAATAGGTTCTTATGATGATTTTGGACTTGAACGTATGTCCAGATTGGGTTTTGGATGACTCGGAAGTGTTTTTGTGCCTAATAGTGAAAGTTAGTTCTTGAAGAACTTTGAAGTTCTTTAAATTTGGTTTGGTGTGGGTTTTAGTGATATCGAGGTCCGAATTGAATGTTGAGACCGAGAATAGTTCTGTAATATCATTTAAGACTTGCACGCAAAATTTGGTGTCATTCCGAGTAGTCTAAGTATGATTCGACGCATTTGGCAAATTTGGAAAACTTGAAGTTTAAAGTTTGATTCAATTTGGTTTTTGGGTATGATTCTTGGTTTCGTTGTTGTTTTTCGTATTTCGAAAATTCGAGCTAGTCCGTATTATGATTACTGACCTTTTAGTGCCTTTAGACGGGGTCCCGAGTGGCTTGGGTGAGTTCGGACCCCTCGGAGCTAAATGCATGATACCAGATCTGCCCATTTCTGGTTTCCTTCTTCACGAACGCGAAGGAACCATCGCGTTCGCATATAAGGAGTTGGGCTGGGGAAGGAATGCTCTTCGCGTTTGTGATAGCTGCTCCGCTTTTGCGAAGGTCTGGGCCTATGACCTCCGCGTTCGTGTGAGCCCTCCCGTAATCGCGTAGAGTAGAGTAGCTGGGTCGGGCCAGCTTTGTTCTTTGCATTCGCGAAGTCCCCATCGCGTTCGCGTAGGTCTAGACAAGTTAGCCTTCGCGTTCGCATGTCAATTGTCGCGTTCGTGATGAAGGGCCTTCAGGGTCCTGAGCCAATGGTCTTCGTGAACGCGAGGCCCCTCTCGCATTCGCGATGAAGGGGGTAGCTGGACGATGAGTTTAAAAATTGGGACTTAGGCATATTTGGTGTCATTTATTACATCCTTGGGCGATTTAGGAGCTTCCAAAGGGGAGATTTCAACCTAGCATTATGAAGTAAGTTATTTCTACTTAATGTGAGTTTAATACTTGATTTTTAGGTAGATTGCACCATGTAAATTAGTGAAAATTATGGGTTTAGAGTAAAACCTTAGGTTTTGATAAAAACAAGATTTAACCACGAAATTTGTTATGGAATGAAGTAAAAATCATATATTCTTGATCCTTAGGTTATGAGTAACAAATTCCTTCGAAAATTTTCGGAATCAGGGCACATGGGCCCGAGGCTGAATTTTAAGAATTTTGCCCTTGGGGTTGGATAATCACTTTAATAGCTAGAATATGAACTTGTAAGCCTATAGTGATTGGTTTTTATACTATTTGAATAGTTTCGGATTGTACGGCTCCGGTTGGAGGGTTTGAGAGCATTCTTGAGTAGGAAGTAGGCTCGAAACGAGGTAAGTCTCTTTTCTAACCTTGTAAGAGGGAAATTTCCTCATAGGTGAACTTAACTAATATGTGATTTAATTGTGGGGGCTACGTAAGTACGAAGTGACGAGAGTCCGTACATAGCTACTATTCCTGTTATGTCCGAGTAGTTCTAGGCTTACACCAGGCTTTGTGGGTACTGTTATATGATTATAAATTGTTGAATTGCATTGACTGAAACTTTGTTGAGAATGTCATGATTTCAAGGATTTCAAGTAAATAATTTTTTTGAAAAGAATTAAGGAAACATTTAAGCTGTATTTACACTTAACCGCGTCGCAAGTATATTCCGCAAGGGGGTGATTACTTCCACTACTCTCATTGGAGCGGGCCGTTCGCCTCGGCAGGATGATAATTGTATATATATGGTTAGGGCCATTCGACCCTCGTCAGTGCACAGTTTACTTTTATGTTGGATCGGTCTGAACTTCCTCGGTGCTATTTGTATGTGATAATGGAACCGGAACCTCTTATAATTTGTATGATTCATTGCTTGAAAGGCCATTTGTTTTAAATGAAGGAAATGCCTAGATTTATTGATTTGATGAGAGGATTTTCAGTATTATTCTTGTTTGCACTTGTTGCTATCTACGTACATTGTATATTAGAATATTGGACTTCATATTATTATATTTATTGACCCTAGTAAGTGTCAAGTCGACCCCTCGTCACTACTTCTTCGAGGTTAGATTGGATACTTATTGGTTACATATTGTTTATATACTCATATTACGCTTCTGCACTTGATTGTGCAGGTTTTGAGGCATGTGCATTTGGCCATCAGTCCTCGCGTAGAGTGGACTCTTTGGCTTGAGACTTCCGGTGAGCTGTCCTTCTTTTCCTATCTATTTCCTTTCCAGACAGTAGGATAGTATGGTTTTGCATATTCTACTAGATTGCCCTATATTTGTGACACCAGGTCTTGGCACACACATTGTGATGGGTTTTTCAATGTCTTTGCCTTATACTTCTTATGTTTTCATGATCTAACAAACATATTGTTAAGAACCAGATAGAGAACCTGACCCACTTGGTATACATTTCAAGTGAACAATGTCCAGTATGATCTCTAGCAAATGAGCGAACAACTACAATGAGGAACACAACAGGGACCTAGTCCATTAGGGTTCTCTGACAGAAGTACAAGTCAACTATACAGCTGCAATGCAACTGTAGAAAGTGACTGTCCGCAACTGTTACAAAGAGGAACACAGCAGGATCCTAGTCCCTTAGGGTTCTCTGATAGAAGTAAAAGTGAACTATACAGCTGGAACGCAACTACAGAAAGTGATTGTCCGCAACTATACACGAAACAGTGCAGCAGACAGTGCATCATTCACTTCTCATTGGGAAAAAGCGTGTACCAAGAATTGACATCACCATTGTGATGTCTTTTGTAGTATAACAACCTGGTGCAAGGCACAACAGATTCACATGTGTATTTAGTGATATTCTCTCAAGCATTATAGTGTTCATCCAGCATTGAAGTCATTGGTGTGTCAAGAACAAGACGGCAACTCCACTAATGGATCAATTTCACAATGAGTCTATGTGTATCCATAGTTGAGTTGTAATCTTGTTATTTGTTCTTCATTTGTAACTCCAATCTTGCTTTCTTAGAAGATATGTTTTAGGAAACCCAAAATCCGTAAACTTTCTAAGTTTATGTTGTGACTAGGTTTAGTCATAAGTTTAAAATCTTTGTAACTAGAGAGTCATAAAGTGGCTTGTGGTAAGAGTATCACAAGTTAGTTAAGTTGAATTCTTTGTAATAGAGTCATTATAAAGTGGCTTGTAAGAGTAAGATTACAAGTTAGTGAAATTGAAAGCCTACAAGTGTAGGTCGTGATTTTTGTCCCCTTGTGTGGGATTTTTCCACGTAAAAATCCCTTGTCTCTTTTACTTACTGCTTCATAAGTACTCTCACTAGAAACTCATAAAGGATCAGGTGCACTATAGTTTGGTGGACTCATATAAGTTATCATATTGGTAGACTTGTGATTTTTGATTTCTATCATGATTTAAATTTCATAATTATTACTTTCATCAAATTATGCTTAAGTCTCAAACTCCTAGTTTCTTTATTAATAAGGAAGGGTCTTCATGTATTAATTATTTTAATGAGAATTCACTAGTCGATTAGTGTTGGCGCCATCACGGCCTAATGTGGAATTTGGGTCGTGACAATCATGGTATATTTGCATTGGTTTGCCCATTATTTGGATAGTTTTGGAGCGTGGTGCATCAATTTGAGTCATCGGAAGGGCTTGGGCAGCCGGTTATGGAACTTCGGATGAAGGTGAGTCTCCTTTCTAACCTTGTAAGAGGGAGTTAACCCCATAGGTGAAATAATTAAATATGTACTCCTATTTCTTGGGGCTACGTACGCTCGAGGTGATGAGTCCGTGCGTAGCTACTATTATGCCTATGTCCGGATAGTTTTATCTACATCATGCCTTGTTGATATTGTTGTTGATTAATGTTTATTGTTTGCTTTAAGAAGAAATAAGACTGCGGTTGCGTAATAATTATGTTGAAAGGAATTTAAATTGAGGAATTTAAGACTTTAAGAGTTTCCATTAAACTTAGCATTTTTGAAAAGAATTGAAGAATCTTATAATAACTTAGAAATCTATGTGTAACCGCGTCGCATGTAAGTATCGCGAGCGGGGTAATTCCTTAAGGCTACAAGATGAATTTCCATTATTCTGAAAAGAATCAAGAAAGAAATATGATTTTTTAAATGTTAAATTTATATTCGTTTTCCTTCTACTACTCTCATGGGAGTGGGCCCATCGCTTCGGTAGGTTAATAGATGCATCTATGGTTCGTGGCATTAGACCATCTGGCAGTGTACAATTTATTTTTATGTTGGATCGTGCCATACGCCTCGTCATTTCCTATATATATATATATATTATCATGGAATCGTGCGTGACATTTGGCTAGAAGCCAGTGTATCTGGGGAGTTTTTTCTTGATTTGAATTATGACAACTCCCTTAATAAAATCCACCATATCTATGTATATGCTTCGATTACGGAGGGAACCTGCTAGCTGAGAGCTTGAGTAAAATTATAAAGAGGGGAATTTTATTACGTATTTTATACTTGCTTATTTTATATATCTACTCTGCTTCATATTTATTTCTCTTTGATGTACCTGATATTATTGGACCACTAGTAAGTGTCGAAGTCGACCCCTCATCACTACTTCTTCGAGGTTAGACTAGATACTTACTGGGTACGTGTTGTTTTTATACTCATACTATACTTGCTGTGCATTTTTGTTGCACAGGCACATGTATCTCTAGTGGCGCAGTGGCATAGTCAATATGGAGACTTAGGTGAGTTGCATCTCTCGTGACGACCTGCAACTAGCAGAGTCTCTTTCACAGTACTGTATTTTCTTTCTGTCCAAATTTGTATTCCGGACAGTTATTGTATTACATTTTAAATTCCTAGAAATTGGTCATGCACTTGTAACACCGGGTTTTGGGATGACTATGAGATTATTCAGTATTTAAATTTGTTAAAGGCATCATTATTTATTCAGCGAAGTTCATTATTTATTGTTTAATATAAGGAAAAGAAATGATTTCAAAAATATTAAAACGATAAATTACTTGTTATTTGGTATTGGCTTGCCTGACAGTGGTGTCCGGCGCCATCACGACCTTTAATGGATTTTGGGTTGTGACAACATAGTATCAGAGAACTAGGTTCCCTTAGGTCTCACGAGTCATGAGCAAGTCTAGTAGAGTCTTGAGGATCGGTACAAAGACGTCTGTACTTATTTTCGAGAGGCTACAAGGCTATTAGGAGCACTTTCCTTCTTGATTCCTCATCGTGCGGTTTGATTCCTTTGAGGCTTATGCCTTTATTCCCTTCTTATTCAATCATATGCAACGTGAAGCGCTTATTATCAATTGGGTATTGAGGAATTGTAATGATACTACAGATGTGGCGTGGGATGTTTCTCCCGGCATAGTTGATTGGGACATTATCGTTGCCTTGCGGTGGTTAAATTTTTAGAAGGCCAGGTGTAAGAAGCGAAAGTCGAGTAGTTGCTTAAAGAAGAGGGTTTGACCAAAGTGGGAGAGTGGCAGAGTAGCATATGGGCTCAGTGGCAGGATAACTGCACACCTTGAAGAAAGTTTGGAATAATTTGGGAATTTCAGTGGATGGTGATTGGGCCTACGGGCTTAATTTGAAATATTGGCTAGTATACGGCAGAGAGGTTAGATGCAACAGAAAGGAGTTGTTTGATATGGAGAAGGATACAACATGACCTTGAATTAAAGGATATTGTCGCACATTTAGTTGATGTCCAAGAGGAATAAATGGGCTTGTACAACTAGTGAATGAACATAGGCTCAGGATGGGTTACGTTTCATTGTAATTGTGCAGTGCAACATCATTGGGACATGTCGGCATGTAATTTCCATTGGTGGGTCATCTCTTGTGAGCAGGTTTGCGATCGCGTGGTTGTCGAAGTTTCTGCGAAGGATTTTACTAGCTATCTAATAAGAGGTCGAATATGTGAATTTTGCTAGAGATTCAGAGTGTCCATGGTATGCTAACGGAAGGAATTTGAGTAATTTGGCAATTGATTGCACAAGGTCATGTCACTGAGAGATAAAGAATCTTGGTGGGTTCTAGAGTTGGGTAATAGTGGCTTCAAGCTAAGTGGGAGAGTTCCACCACCTATAGTTGGATTGCGTGGTCGTTATTTGTGAGATTTCTGGTTATTAGCATGTCGATGAGTTATTTCACCTAAGGGAAAAGAACATAAGTGGTAATTTGAGCAAAGGATTCGATAAAGGTGTGCTATGGTCGGCCTCATTGACTCATGTTAAGACTTTGGGAAGATTCAGGATTTATGCTTCGTACAGAGGTGATTTACAAGGGAAGTGATTCAGTCGGGTGCTTTATTAAGATGGGTTTTTATATACCAGCGGAGCCTTGGATTTGATTATATTCGGGACCAAGCCAGAGTTGGTGACTTTCAACAACGGTCCTAGGCAATTCAAAGGTTAAAAATGTGGTGCCTAAGGATTCAGGCCCGCACTATGGTTAAGCATCAAGCTTTTGTAGCAGATTATGATAAGAGGCTCGGAATGTTTTATGATGTTTTCGACTGTCAGTGTAGCATTGGGAGGAAAAAGAGAAAAAAACTGGATTCGTAGAGGAATTATCAGAATGGGTGTATTAGTTGAAGATGCGAATGTGCGTGCAATGAGGGTATGAAACGGTTCATGGGTTTGGAGACAACGTGGTTTCTTGGAATGGGTTCACTCAAGATGAGTGCGGATTTAGGCTGGTGATGAAAGGAATGGAGTTATTATTATTATCTCTAAGGCAAGTTAATGATGAGTTAGAAGAAGCTAGATTGGGTAGCCATGGTTGAATTGGCATGATGGTGGCGGTGATCAGTTCCTTCAGCATGATTAATTTATGCATGTGATTTGTGATGGTACGTGCGAAATTGGAAGGCCATCGTAATTGATTTTGTTTGGAAGTGTTCAAGTATTATAGCCTGTTATGTATAGGCAGATCCCGCAAGGGTTATGGTGGTTTAGACCACTACTTGAGGATTTGGATGTTCTACGGTTGTGAGAATTCACTCGCGTGTTGCTATGGTTCTCTTGGAATCAATTAAGTGAAAAGTTCTTATATGATGAAGTGTTTACCATATTAGTGGTTCCGGAGTTATGATAAAATTCTTGTACTATCGCATATTGGTTTGCTAGGTGCAGTGAGCGGTATGAAATTTGAAAATAAGGATCAAGGTTACGGCTTGGCATTGACAAGGATGCCACGATCTCGGACGAGAAGGAAAGGGATTTGGATGTTTGGAGTAAGCTGGTATTGTCTTCAGCGTCACCTGAGATTGGCACTTTGTGTTAGAGACTTTGCATCTTGTTTGCAGATTCTTCATATGCTTTAAAACATTAGTGTGACCGATGGTATGGATGTGTAGACTCGTTATCTAGTGCAGAAGGTCGTGGGAGCATACCTTACAGGAAGATTGTATAAGTGTGGCATGTAGTCACTTAGTTGATTGAAGATTTAAATCGAGTGTGAAGATTGTGGTAGTATCTCTAATTTGAGAATTTATGCCTGTAGAGCACTCGGCTTATTGGGTTACGGACTATGGAGGTTTGCTCCGGTTATGATGGTTGTTCTTGTGAGCTATGGGAAAAAAGGTTATTATGGACCCTTGAATGGTTATTATCCTAGTTCGGTGTGATCAGAATCGGCTTGAGGTCTGTGAATAGATTTAAATATGAATATGGGATCTATATCAGGCCGGATGCGTTCGTTTCAGCATAGCACTCCTTATGGAGGAGTATTCAAACGTTGGATGTTATTTCGACGTGAGCTATTTCATGTAAGACTATATGGTGCCGTATGAATTGTGAAATGACTTGATAAATTTCTTATGTGTTGACGTTCTGTTTAGCAATGGTGTTATGTGAGCAGGATAGCTCTTGAGATTCGGGTCTTATATCGCACCTCGGTTGTGCTTGAGTTTTGTAGCGTATTGCGCTACCTGTCTCCCCAGGGATGGTATTATGCACTTAGCTTGCTTGTGGCCGATATTCAGTATTTTGTAGTAATAAGCACTCTAGCTCGGTATGTATCTCCTTATATAGATTATGTGTGGATCGGGTGGCACACCGCCAAGGGTATGTTGTTTGGATCGGGTTGCACACCAAAACAGAGTGATATTGAGTACAGTCCCCTATATTCTATTTCTGTGTGTTTTGGTTCCCATTTTCTAAGGAAAGTTCATATTAGTTGTCTGAGTTGAGTAGTCCCTTCCAAAGCTCATTTTCTTATGTATCATGTTCAAGTTTTTGGCTTATTGGAAAGTGGTGGCATCACATGAGACTTTTGGTCATGTTTGGGTGAGACGAGATTATTGGATCTAGGATCAGTGCGGTCGGCTTATATGAAGTATATCAAAGAGCAAGTACTAGTATTTGGTTCAGAATGAGGTAATGGTCCTTGTCAGGAGTATAGACTCGAAGATTGTTGACTCGGCAATTGGTTATGAATTTCTACACATCTCTTCCATCGTGGCAGCATTGTGATAGTTGGAACAAGGCTTATATATGTCATGGGGTGCATTGTGAGCATCAGATTCGGGAAATGTCGGCTATTATGATCAGAGAGTGTTATTATGGTCTTGTGAATGATGTGGCGCATGGTGTGATCAACAAGAGTATGCAGTCATGTTTTTTTACAGCGTCTGGTGATTGACATGACATTCATATGCTGGAAGCAGGCCTTGCAGAGAATTTCGGATGTTGGAACTAGGCTCTAAGGCTTATTTGCCTAAATGAAAGAGGATATCTTCAGATTTGATCGAGCTAATATTCTCAACTGAGTTGTGATAGCATGGGTAGGTGCACGAGGTCTTTTCCAATGATTTTAGAAAACTCCGGCGCAGTTCTTAGCACTTTAGAGGACGAACATATATTTAAGTGGGAGAGAATGTAACGACCCGACCGGTCGTTTTGAGATCTAGCGCGTCGTTTGGCAGTTTGAGGCCATGATCAGCTTCACTTCAGGTATTGTGACTTGTACGCATGGTCGGAATTGAATTTTCGGGAAGTTCAGGGTTGATTTGGAAAAAATTTCTCATTTCAGAAGCTTTAAGTTGAAAGAATTGAATAAGGTTTGATTTTTGAGTAAACGACCTCGGAATCGGGATTTGAAGGCTCCAACAGGTTTGTATGATGATTTTAGACTTGGGCGTATGTCCGTATCGAGTTTTGGATGACCCGAGAACGTTTCAGCGCCTATTGTGGAAGTCAGTATTTTTGGATGAATTTCATAAGTTTGGGTTGAAGTGCATTTCGGTGTTATTGATGTCTGTTTGGAATTTTGAGTCTGCGAATAGCTCCATATGGTGAATCTGGTATTGGGGGAGCGTCCGGAAGTGGATTCGAAGGTCCGTAAGTCATTTTGGAGTCATTTGGCTACAGTTAGAAATTTGAAGGTTTTTTGAGAAATTTGACCGGACGTGGACTTTTTGATATCGGGGTCGGAATCTGATTCCGGAAGTTGGATTAGGTTCGTAATGTTGAATACGACTTGTGTGCAAAATTTAAGGTCAATCGGATGTGATTTGATAGGTTTCGGCATCGAATGAAGAAGTTCGAAGTTCTAAAGTTCATTAAGTTTGAAATGGAGTGTGATTCATGATTTTAGCGTTGTTTGATGTGATTTGAGGCCTCGAGAAGGTCCGTGTTATGTTATGGTACCGATTTTTGTGATTGGATGAGGTCCCGAGGGCCTCTGGTGGATTCCGGGTGATTAACGGATCGAATTTGGAGTTACAAGAAGAATTGAGCAGCTACCTTCTGGTGTAATCACACCTCCGAGGCTTGGGCCGCAGGTGCGGAGCCGCAGAAGCAGCACTGTGATCGCATATGCGATTTTGGTAGGGGAGAGCTGGGATCGCAGATGCGGTGATGACCGCAGAAGCGGGACCGCACTTGTGGAAGAGAAGGCACAGAAGCAGAACTAGGCTGGGAGCCCTGGACCGCAGAAGCGGTATTTTGTCCGCACCTGTGGAACCGCAGAAGCGGTCGTGTGACCGCAAGTGCGAAGGTCGTTGGGCAGTGAAGTGTTTTAAAATGAGTTTTGGCTCATTTTATCTCAAAATCTTTCATGAGAGCCAAATTTTGGAGCAACTTGGGAGTGTCATTTTCATCACCAAGCATGAGGTAAGTGGTTCATACTATTTTTGAGTTAAATACATGAATATATATGGATTTAAACATGGAAATTAGTCAGAAATTGTGGGGTTTTGGTAGGAAACCTAATTTTTGGTATTTTTAGATTGTTACCACGAATTTGGGCATGAAATTGAGAGTAAATTATATATTTGAGTTTGTAAGGTTATGGATAAACATTATCTTCGAAAGATTTCGGAATCCGGGCACGTGGGCCCGAGGGCGATGTTGCCAACTTTTCGAGCAGAGTTGGGAATTTATATAAATTGAATTGCTATAAGTGTTAGGGTATATTTTCATTGGTTTTCCCATTATTTGGCTAGTTTTGGAGTGTGGTGCATCGATTTGAGTCGTTTGAAGGGCTTGGGAAGTCGGTTATAGAACTTCGGAGCGAGGTGAGTCTCCTTTCTAACCTTGTAAGAGGGAATTAACCACATAGGTGAAATAATTAAATATGTGCTCCTATTTGTGGGGGGCTACGTATGCACGAAGTGACGAGAGTCCATGCGTAGCTACTATTATGCCTATGTCCGGATAGTTTTAGGCTACATCATGCCTTGTTGATATTGTTGTTGATTAATGTTTATTATTTGCTTTAAGAAGAAATAAGACTGAGGTTGCGTAATAATTATGTTGAAAGGAATTTAAATTGAGGAATTTAAGACTTTAAGCGTTTCCATTAAACTTAGTATTTTCGAAAAGAATTGAAGAATCTTTTAATAACTTAGAAATCTATGTGTAACCGCGTCGCATGTAAGTATCGCGAGCAGGGTAATTTTCGTAAAGGATACAAGATGAATTTTCATTATTTTTAAAAGGAATCAAGAAAGAAATATGATTTTTTAAATGTTAAATTTATATTCGACCGTATCGCAGATATGATTCACGAGCGGGGTATTTCCTTCTACTACTCTCATGGGAGCGGGTCGGTCGCCTCGACAGGTTAATAGATGCATCTATAGTTCACGCCATTCGACCCTCTGACAGTGCACAGTTTATTTTTATGTTGGATCGTGCCATATGCCTCGGTATTTACTATATATATATATATATATATATATATATATATATATATTATTCTAATGGAATCGTGCGTGACAGTTGGCTAGAAGCCAGTGTATCTGGGGATTTTTTCTTGATTTGAATTATGACAACTCCCTTAATGAAATCCACTATATCTATGTATATGCTCTGATTATGGAGGGAACTTGCTAGCTGAGAGCGTGAGTAAAATTATATATATATATATATATATATATATATATATATATATACACTATTCTAATGGAATCGTGCGTGACAGTTGGCTAGAAGCCAGTGTATCTGGGGATTTTTTCTTGATTTGAATTATGACAACTCCCTTAATGAAATCCACTATATCTATGTATATGCTCTGATTATGGAGGGAACTTGCTAGCTGAGAGCGTGAGTAAAATTATAAAGAGCGGAATTGTATCACGTATTTTATAATTGCTTATTTTATATATCTACTCCGCTTCATATTTGTTTCTCATTACTGTACCTAATATTATTGGACCACTAGTAAGTGTTGAAGTCGACCCCTCGTCACTACTTCTTCAAGGTTAGACTGGATATTTACTGCATACGCATTATTTTCGTACTCATACTACACTTGATGTGCATTTTTGTTGCACAAGTACATGTATCTCTAGTGGCCTAGTGGCGCAGCGGCATGGTTGATACGGAGATTTAGGTGAGCTGCATCGCTCGAGACGACCCGCAACAAGCAGAGTCTCTTTCAGAGTATTGTATTTTCTTTATGTCCAAATTTGTATTCCTAATAGTTATTGTATTACATTTTAAATTCCTAGAAATTGCTCATACACTTGTGATGCCGAGTTCTAGGATGACTATGGGATTATTCAGTATTTAAATTTGTTAAAGACATCATTATCTATTCAGCGAAGTTCATTATTTATTGTTTAATGTAAGGAAAAGAAATGATTTCAAAAATATTAAAACGAGAAATTACTAGTTATTTGGTGTTGGCTTGCCTGACAGTGGTGTCCGGCGTCATCACGACCTTTAATGGATTTTGGGTTGTGAGATCTTCATGCTAGCGTTCGTCGTCCAAGCAGCTCAGCTCAAAAAATCTACACGCAAGGTGCAAAAGTGTAGTATGAGTATCACCGATCTCATGTACTCATGAGTAAATATCTTGACTAAACTCATTGAAGTAGTGACGAGGTCCTTAAGTCAAAAGATACTCACTTTATATAATATGTGCAGTTCAAAAGCATAAATAGTACAACAAGGCATCCAAAAAGAGTTATAAAACAACAAATATCAACAATGAAAATGCATAATAGAAGAAGAAATAATACTCATACTTTTCCAATTAAACAGGCCGAGGTAGATACAGCGTGCACGAAAAAAATAGTTACTCAAATATTCCATATGAATGTAAAGTGTCTGATCTGATTCCTTATCAATTTCTAAAGGTCATTTATATGAAAATCATTACATGAGTACAACATGTTAATGTACAATGATGACTCTCCCTTTATATCAATCCGACACTCTTCAAGTATCCAACAACTCACTAACAAGTCTTGTACATATGTATAATATCAACTAACATATATTAAAGATATGCATGAACAAATCATGTAAAATGCATGAAGGTGCACAAAGGATTCACTTGAATTGTCAAAGCTTTCATCTTTGTGCTTAATAACTCATCACATAGGATCCCACATCACGATCAACCAGAAACCTGTCGGTTTCTCACAACCTGCTTGTGTGCCATAAGAGACAAACATGAAAGGGCGACCCTCGGGAGATGTATCTATATCCACAAGATGCACGGCCGAAGCCTCATGCATTGCACAGCAGAAACCTCACGCTATAATAATATTAATACCACAATAATCGCATGACGGAAACCTCGTGCCACATTTTTAACTATATCAAAATAACTACACGACAGAAATCCCGTGTCTTAGCAATAACAATATATGCAAGATAAAGACCTTGTGTCATAACCTCGGTCCATATCAGAGAACCATATGCATGAATATATGCATATGAATATGAGATAAACATATATAATTTACCTGGACGGAGGAATAACCATGCATTAGTGTATGCATGTCTATAAGAGATGATCTCAAGATTGTATGTGTGTATGTATGTATGTATGTATGTATGTATGTATGTATGTATGTATGTATGTATGTATGTATGTATGTATGTATGTATGTGGACCCAACATGTAATATGTCATCCAAATAATCATTGTGCCTAAATAAACATCAAAAATAATTCATAGTCTTTAATGTGGGTAAAGAAACTCAAGCAGTCATACAACAGTTTAAGGCATAACGCAAGAATAACAAAAATGGGAATACGTTCACAATATTTAGGTGACTATGTCTAAAGAGTTCCGCTTGCTAAAAAAAACTATGTCCAAATCAAGTATGTTAGGAATCTCAAGAATTACTCCTCATGCTCAAAATAAGGTATCATTAACCTACTCTAGCATGGCTCATTGAGCTCATGTAATCATTCAATCAAGTAAAATATAGAACAAATAGAATAAATAACCAAGCAAGGCATAAAGTAATCTAGAATCTATCCCGAGCATGAATAACTATCGCACATGCATATGCGCTTGTCATCTCGCATATACATTACCCCACATATAGCAAATAATATCATTTAATAGGAAAATTTTCTCAAATCAAAGTTAGGCAAGATACTTACCTTATCTAGGCTATAAAGCTTTAAAATTGCTTTTTTCCTTGAAAAATCACCTCTAACCGGCTCGAATCTAATCAAACATCATTCAAGGAAGTCAACTAATTCTAAAGGAAGCAATTCCAATTAATAACACTTCCATCTTTAAAGAATTCAGAAAAAGTCAACAAAAGCTCGGGCCCGCATGCTCGAAATTTAAAACCAATACTAAATCTCGATGATGATCTTTTGAGTTCAAATATGTGATTAGATTCAAAAATTTTCAATCGACCCTCAAATCCCAAAATACACTCTCTTAAGTAGTAGACAAAAACTCTAATTTTATCTTCAAAAATTCATGTTCTAAGTGTATAAATCCATGGAGAATCAAGATATATAATTAAATCCAAGTATAAATTACATCTTCTCCAAAATTGTTTCTTTCTGTACTCCAAAACTCAAAATAGTAAAAAAAAATAAAAATAAACAAAACTGTCGAAATAAGTAATGTGATAGTCAATACAGCATCAGCGACAAAACCCTCTCATTTGTAGCCTTGCATTTGCGAAAGATATCTTGCTTTTGCGAGAACCCTACACTCCCTCGCACCCACATCTGTGACATAAACCACACATTTATGACTCTGCAGATGCGACACCATACACGCAGGTGTGATCCTGCCCAGACCAGTCAAATCTTGGAGAAGCGCAAACTTCAGCGCAAAAGTGCCTTCGCATTTGCGCCTCCTTCATTGTAGGTGCGACCAACCACTGGACTAGCAACACTCGCAGAAGCAACCTCCTTCTCGTGTGTGCAACTTTACTCCTGCGCTCTGATCTCCGCGGGTGCCATACATAGTACCAGCCACACCCAAACACACCCGAGCCCCACGGACTCCCGTTCAACCATACCAACAAGTACGAATACATTATTCAAACTTATTCAAATATCCGAAATACCACAAATAATGTCAAAACCAAGAATCGAAGATCAAAATTCATTCATTAACTTCTAAACTCATTGTTTTCTCTATTTTCTTTCCCCAGTTTCCCTATGTAATTAAAAAGGTTTAAAGAAAAATAATGTAGCTCAACAATATTTTTAGGCTATGCTACTAAAAATAGATAATGATAGTTTATCTGCATAATGCCTCGGGAGTATCTAGTGAATAAGTTATGAATTCATTTAAATTTAATAGTTTCAGCTTAGACCATATATGTGTGTTAAAAATATCTATATCTAATTTCACCGTTTCAAATTTATATGAATATATTTGACTGGGAATGGAGTTTTAGTAAAACAAAGGTTTTAAAACCTAGTGATTGCAAACATGTCATAGTATTTGTGTAACTATAAATTTTTTAAAACTTATGATGTAAACTATGACATACCATTTGTGGCGTGAAAACGTCTCGTTAAAGGTAATATTGGAATACTAAAATTAAGATTTTCCTAATTAGGAAAAGATTCGTTCTTTTTAACCCGACTAAAAAGGATATTGAGACGTAGATTAGTATTAGATAAGTGTAAATAAGAGATTTCGAACTTAGTAAATTAAATGGGATGTTGTAAACTTCAGAAATTCGAATTTATAAAGTTCAAATCCTAAATCCGTAAATTAGATGGGATGTGGTAAATTTTCAAAATTCAAACCCATAAAGTTCAAATTTTAAATTTGTCTATGTACGTTGCATGCTTAAGCTCAAATTGCAATTTCTAATTCTTGCCATTTGTGCATGAAAATTCGAACCTCAAGCAAGTCAACACAAACATATTTTCCACCGTTATCTTTTCTAACGTATGGACATCACACCAAGGCATACACCACCCATCAACCATAGTGCCACAATCTAATTCTTTTACTATGACGTTACCTGACACCTGATAGCACACAATATTAATTACTCCCCAATATCCATCTTTTATGTTTTTCTTTTCAACATAGTTAACAAGGAATCTATATGTTTAACCAAAAATAGAGATTTCGGTTAAAGCTTATGTTAGAAGAACTCGGATTACTGATAATCAAATAGAAATAAGAATAATTGAGAAATAATAGCTGAACGCAAAGTAAATCAATGTATTCCAATAGTATTTTGTGTCCTTACAAATGATCAATCTTCTCCTTTTATAGCTATTTCTAGGTAATACGTTTTGTTTTTACCATAATAGTATCATTATTGATAATTAATGGCATTTATTGTAACGTTACAATTAGTAATCATATTTGATTTAATACAAATTCCTTAATGTTTTCCGTATTTAATGCCCAGTAGTACGTATCTATACCTTATTTACTATCGGATTCATTCTCTTCCATCATAAAGAGATTCGAGCGTCTATCTCTCTTGCTTTTTCCTGAATATCTACCCATGCCTGTTGAAGCTAGTGCCTCTTTGATTATTCTTCGTCAACTATCCTCCTTTGACTGGTCCACGTGTCATGACGTGTCATCTTATAATAAATTTCATATATAAACTTAATTTTTCACAATACAGATAGTCCCCTCACTTGCCATTTATTCATCAATAAAATATTTGGGAAGTGGATCTCATTAAAGCAGGAATATTTGCCGCCATAAATTCTTCCCTGGAACTGATGCTTCATCTGTCACTTCCATTTAATGTCTTTGACATGTGGTGTCTCCTGGTTGGTTCTGCAACTTTTCAGTGTCTTTTAAGGCTTTTTTACGACTTCACCAATTACGAATTCCATCATTGCGCATTTTCCTTTGACGGTTGCTTCTGACTATAAATATAACTTTTTACCTTTGTCTTTTTCACAAAAGTTTAGAGTATTCAATTCTAATTTTCTTCTTCCTCGTACTACTATGTCTTCTTCAAACCCTAACCCTCGGAGAGTAGCCATTGTTGACAACTTTCTTCTTGCTCCTATTAGAAGTAGAAGAGGGGGATGGCTTCGTAGCTTAGGGTCTTCTTCATCAAGAGGCCCCACTATTCCTTCATCGACTTCTACTCCTCCTTCTAGGACTATGGGTTCTAGAACTAAAGAACCCACTGAACCTCTTCGTGAACCTTTAGTGGATGAAATTGTTCCTGCAGAATTATCTTTCTACAATGATAGAGAATCCATCAGA
Organism: Nicotiana sylvestris; assembly: GCF_000393655.2. Taxonomy (NCBI): domain Eukaryota; kingdom Viridiplantae; phylum Streptophyta; class Magnoliopsida; order Solanales; family Solanaceae; genus Nicotiana; species Nicotiana sylvestris. The sequence goes on from NC_091062.1 coordinate 33,474,227, forward strand.
AACCAATTGTCTTCATTAGATCGTGCTGACATCTACCCGACTCAGATTACTGAAGGTCTGGTTTCTATGGTTCGTAGAGATTGCCATTGGAGTCATGACTTCCCCATTATAATCCCGAATGCGAACCAAAGAATCACTTCTTACTTAACTGGGTTTTCTTTTATTTATACATACCCTTTCACGTTGGGTTTCAAACCTGCTATTAACCATGTTATCCTTGAATTTTGTCGCTTTTTCAATATTTGCTTGGGACAAATTGGCCTCATCGTGTGGAGGGTTATTGCTTGCTTGAGGCATTTGGTCAACATAGCTGGTATACCTTTTACATTTTTTCATTTAATCCATCTTTATTCTCCCAAACTCTTTCGCCAAGGAATCTTTACTTTAGTGGCAAGAAGCAAAAGAGTTCTGGTCAGTCCAGAAGACGATAAAACCTGTGGCTGGTATGCCAGGTTCGTTGCTGCCCCCACTGTTGGATTAGTGGGTAAAGAGAATGTTCCCTTCCCTGAGAAGTGGAATTTTGCACATAAGTTTTCTTATTAATAATTTTCTCGTACCTTTTTCTTAATTTTGATGGTCATCATTTTAACTTCCTTTTCTTTTTCAGCAATCATGGAAGTTGTTGATGAAATTCCCAACTTCCGTGGTTGGGTAGGAAAGCTATTAAATGTTGCTCTAATGGACGGTAGGTCCTGGAAAAACCTTTCTCATCGGTTTGGTTGGAAAGTGTAAACTCACGGTAAGTGCTTCTTTCCCTTATATCTTTTGCATTTCTGTTTACTTCTTTCTTTTGAATATTACCTTGACCCTTCTTGTTGTCAGGGTTTCCTATTCGAGGCATAAGTGCTGAGGCCGTCGTAGCTTCCAAAATTTCTTTGGAAAGAGCCCAAGAGATAATTTTGGGTTCTTCATCGAAAAGGAAAGCTATTGTTGATCAAAACTCTGAAGAGGAGGAAGAACAAGATGGGGGTTCACTGATAAAAAGGTCATGTTCTATTATGATGAAGCATCTCTCCCTCGTTCTATTCCTTCCACCGAGCTTGTTGAAGCCTCATTGGTGATTTTCGATGATGACACTCCCGCGGATGCTCATGATTCCGTTGATCAACTTTTTGTTTGTGGGTTCGATAATGAAAATTTGGGTCCAGTTTCTAATGAAGTGCCCTTTGCTTCTTTTCCCATGTTTGTCCCTATGACATCTTCTCTACCTGCCGTGACTGTTACCGTTGCTTGTCCGCCCCAGGCTGTTTTGACTCCTTCCACAGTTCCTCCCACAACTGTGCAACACACTGAAGTTGGTTCCTCAGGTGGAAGTGGAGCTATGAAACAGGTTATCATCGAGGTCTCTACCGATGGTAATCTTTTGAGAAAATCAGGTGGGGGTGACGTGTGGTTGAAATCCCGGATTGGTCCAATCGAGAGAGCCAAGCTTGAGTGCCACAAATCTTTAACTTGGATGAACGACATAATACAATCATCTTTAAAGGTATTCCTTTTTAAGGATTTGCTATTCCTTTTTATTAAGGTTCTTACCTTTTCCCCTTTTTTTAAATCAACCTCGTTGGTACAGAAATGATGAAGAGGGTTTCTCATACGGAGCAATTAATGCATGAGTATCAAGTTGAAGCAGACAACTGGAGAGAACAATATGAGAGCCTTCAAATTGATATGGAAGTGTTAGAAGAGAACAAGTGCACCTTAGAGCAGTAGTTGAGGGTTTTAACTTCAGAATTGGCGGTTGAAAGAGCTTCCTCAAATCAAGCTGGTAAAGACAAGAATCTTCTCGAAACTTCTTTTTCTGAGCAACTCTCCAAGGCTAGTGAAGACATTAGAGAGTTGAAGGCTCTCTTAAGTGAGAAAGAAGCATATGCCGGTGAACTTATACAAACTCTGACTCAAATTCAAGAAGACCTCCGGGAATCTTCTGATAAGGTTCGTTCATTAGAAAGTTCACATGCTTCTCTTCAAACTTCTTATGATTCTACATTGGCTGAGAATGAGAAGCTCAAAAGTGAAATTGCTGAATGGGAGAAAGATACGAGATTCTTGAGGATAAAACCGTAATTGAGGCGAGTTGAGCGTTTTTAAATACTCGCCATGATACCCTTGTAGAAGTTAGCCAAGAGAATTTTAATTTGGAAGCTGATTAGCTAAAATAAGAGAAACCATTGAAAAGACTCAGCAGAGCCAAGACTTTCCCTCTCCCGTGGTTGAAAGTTCTGGAAATCTTGAAGATGATCTGGGTACGATGAGTGTTCCAATTTCTTCAAGTCAAGTTGAGCCTACTGCTGCTAATGACCCTGTTTTGGTTCCTTCTTCAACTCCTCAATGACAAGTTTATGATATGTGACTCCTCTCTTTTTCTTTCTTTGGTGGAATGTGGTTATAACCCTTGTTCCCATTTGAGGGTTTGTTGAAAACATCAAGTACCCAGACCTTTTTCGGGGCGTTTTGTATAAATAACTCTTAGTTTATGACTAAGTTCATACTTGGTCTAAATTTTTTAGTATTAAGAAGTTTTTGTAGTTATTTTTGAACTTCTGTTTTGCTCATTTTTGCCTTTATATTTAAGGACTTATTCAATAATTTGCACTTTTATTTTGCAAAATGCTTTTTTAACTTCATGAATGTCTAAATCAATCATGAACTTTATAAAAGAGGCCCTTTTATATTCTACACTTAATGAAGAAGACGTCTCAACTTCATAATGGTGTAAATGTACGATAAAAGAAATAGGAATACACATGTTTCTTGAAATAACTTTGTCAAGTTTTTCTTTGAACTTTGTCAAGTTTTAAATAACATCTTACATGTGTTTAAATAACTTCTATCACTTTTTCCTAACTGTTTTTATTACAACAGATTTCAAAAAATAAAACACAAGGTTTTTATTTATAACTCGTTTCAGTATATTACCTTTAACATAACTATGATAAGGTTTTTCTTTGGCTTTGGCTCGTAACTTTGCTCTGCACTTGACTCATTCAATGAGTAAACTTTTCAAGCTTGAACTTTGATTATTTCCCAATCTTCTTTGCCTTCTTTATACATATGTCTATGTATATTATATAGTCCCCCAAGTGTTTGAGCTTTGAAGTATGAAGCCTCGACCACTTGATTACTCCTCTTATTTGGTCCTTTTCCTGAAAAGGAATAAAACATACGGGACTCAGAGGTACGATTATGGATGTAGACTGCTTAACTCGTCTCAATTTCTATCAGAATAGTTGTAACCCTAGACCGATAATTTAATTTATTCCACGTGCCTTGCAGGTCGTGATTCATCATTTAGTACGGGTTAGCTTTTTGCCTATCATCTAAATTTGTTAGTAAAATTTTAACAATTCAAAAATAAAATTTTAAAATAAGGATACCTGACCGTAGGTACTCCTTAGAAATAGTATCTCTTCAGGTGAACGATATTCCAATGTGAAAGTAATATCTTGTCATCCATTGTTTCCAGCTCGTATGCTCCTTTCCCCGCGATACCATGAATCTTGTAAGGTCCTTCCCAAGTTGGACTTAATTTTCCCGCATTAACCGCCTTCGTGGATTGAAAACCTTTCTTGAGTACGAAGTCCCCAATCTTGAAGTATCTTAGACGAGCTTTCCGATTGTAATATCATTCCATGACTTATTTTTGTGTTTCCATTCTTATTAGTGCAGCTTCCTTTTTTCTTTCAAGTAAATCAAGGTTTATGTGCATTTCTTCTTCATTGGATTCCTCTGACGCTTGCATATACCTCGTGCTTGGCTCCCCTATCTCAACTGGAATTAAGGCTTCAGCTCCGTACACCAATGAGAATGATGTTTCATCCGTACTTGTTTTTGTTGTGGTGTGGTATGCCCATAAAACACCAGGTAGCAATTCTGGACAATTACCTTTGGATTCTTCCAATCGTTTCTTCAAATTGTTGATAATGACTTTATTTGTCGATTCAGCTTGTCCATTACCCACCGAATGATAAGGTGTTGAGGTAATCCTTTTAATCTGTCAACTTTGAAAAAATTCTGTGATTTGTGCGCCTATAAATTGCGGGCCATTATCACACACGATTTCCTCTGGTACACCAAATCGACATATAATATTTCGCCAAATGAAATCTCTGACTTCTTTTTCTTGTACCTGTTTAAATGATCCTGCTTCTACCCATTTAGTAAAGTAGTTAGTGAGTACAAGCAAGAATTTTACCTTGCCTTTTGCTTGTGGTATTGGACCCACAATGTCCATCCCCCATTTCAGAAAAGGCCACGGTGCAATGACCAGATGTATCAACTCTGTAGGTCTATGCATGTTGTTACCATATCTTTGGCACTTATCACAGTTAGCAACAAAATTTTCCGCTTCTTCTTCCATTTTAGGCCAATAGTAGCCTGCTCTAATCATGGTTCTTACCAGTGATCTTCCTCCTGCGTGATTTCCACAATGCCCCTCGTGTATCTCTCTCATTACATATTCCGTTTGAGAAGGCCCGTGGCATCTTGCTAAGGGACCACCGAACATTTTTCGATAAAGATTGCCTTAGTTTAAACAGTACCGAGCAGCCTTTTTATGAAGCGCGAGAGCCTTTTTCTTGTCTTCAGGGATGGTTCCATACTGCAAAAAATTGACAATCTCGTTCCTCCAATCTCAGGTTAAGTTATTGAAATTTACCTCATTTTTATCAGGATCGAGGACTGAATAAAACAAATCGATTACGGAAGCATTTTCACTGCTCGTCATGTCTGTTGTAGATGCGAGATTGGCTAGGGCGTCTGCCTCGACATTTTCATCTCTTGGTATCTGCGTAACTTTCCAGGTTTGGAATTTCCTAATCAGATCTCGTACCTTCTCTAAGTAATGTTTCATTCGTGCTTCTCTGGCTGTATAAGTCCCCAGCATTTGATTAACTACGAGCTGCGAATCGCTTTTGATTGCAATCTGATTAATACCAAGTTCATGTGCCAGTTCTAAACCTGCAATCACAGCTTCATACTCTGCCTCATTGTTAGTTATAGGATGACATTTTATGGCTTGTCGAATGGTTTCACCCGTAGGTGGTACCAAAACAATTCCTAAACCCGCCCCCTTCATATTAGACGAGCCATCAGTAAATAAGGTCCAAATTCCCAGAGTATATCCATTAAACACCTGTAGTTCCTTTTCAGCTTCTAATTGTATCCCATGGCTAAAATCAACCAAAAACTTTGCTAAGACCTGAGATTTTATAGCAGTTCTAGGTTGATATGTGATGTCATATTCACTCAATTCTATGGCCCACTTGGCTAACCTACCTGATAACTCATGTTTATGTAATATATTACGCAATGGATAAGCAGTTACTATGGAATAGGGTGGCATTGAAAATAAGGTCTTAGTTTTCTAGATGTCATAATTAATGCAAGTGCAAGCTTTTCTAATTGGGGATACCGCGTCTCCGCATCTAATAATGATTTGCTAACATAATAAATTGGAGACTGTTTACCTTGGTCTTCACGAACTAAAACAGCACTTACCGCTACTTCTGAAATAGCTAAATAAATAAGTAACCTTTCTCCGACCTTCGATTTTGCAAGCAACAGTGAGTTTGACATGTATGCCTTTAGGTTTTTGAGCGCTTGTTGACACTCTTCTGACCATTCAAATTGGTCTTGCTTTTTAAGAGCCGAAAAGAATTTAAAATATTTTTCTGATGACTTGGAAATAAATTTTCCCAAGGCTGCAATTCTTCCCGTTAGTCTCTGCACCTCTTTCTTATTTGTAAGCATGTTAGGAATTTCTTCAATGGCTTTAATCTATGCGGGATTTACTTCAATACCACGGTTAGAAACAAGGAAACCCAAAAATTTACCTGATGAAACGCCGAATGCACATTTCTCGGGATTTAGCTTCATATTGAATTTTCGTAAGATCTGAAATGTATTAGTCAAATGCGATATATGATCTCCTGATTGTTGAGATTTGACAAGCATATCATCTATTTAGAGTTCCATAGATTTTCCTAAATGTTCTTGGAACATTTTGGTCACCAATCTTTGATATGTGTCACTAGCGTTTTTGAGACCAAAGGGCATTACTTTATAACAGCAAGTCCATCTGTCTGTTATAAATGAAGTTTTTTCTTCATCTAGGGGGTCCATTTTGATCTGATTGTACCCTGAACATCTAAAAAGCTTAACAATTCATGTCATGTAGTAGCATCAATCAGTTGATCTATATGTGGTAATGGAAAAGAATCTTTAGGACATGCTTTTGTTAAGGTCGGTGTAATCTACACAAACTCACCATTTGCCATTCTTTTTCGGTACTACCACAGTATTGTCTAACCAATTAGGATACTTTACCTCGCGGATAGACCCGATTTTTAATAGTTTTTGAACCTCATCTTGAATCACCTGATTTTTGAAAGTCCCTTGCTTTCTCTTCTTTTGCTTGACTGGCGGATACAATGGATCTTCATTTAACTTGTGAGTCATTACTTCCGAGGGTATTTCTGTCATATCAGAATGGAACAAGGCGAAATAATCCACGTTAGTTTTTAAAAATTCATTCAACTTTCCTTTCGTGTCATGGCTTAAGTTGGCCCTAATGTTGACTTTCCTTTCAGTCCATTGTGTAAATAACTCTACAGCCTCCAGTTCTTTAATTGTTGTTTTGATATTTTCATTTTCTTCTAGTTCTTGAATGGAATCGGGCCTTGAGTCCACATCCGTCCGTCCTTGTTCAGTTGAGGCTTGTGTCGTGATATCCTCAACTGGATTCTGTAATTGCTACATTTCTTCGTTTTTCGTACTTGAATCTGCTACAGAATTGATGCTCCTGGAAGTCTGTTGATCCCCACGGATTTGACGTATTCCCCACGGTGATGGGAATTTAATAACATGATGTAAGGTAGATGGAACAACATCTATCTCGTGGATCCACGGTCTCCCGAGAATCATATTGTAAGCCATTTCCATCTCTACCACTTAAAATTTCGTATCTTTGACCACCCCTTCTGCGAATGTTGTAAGTATTACCTCCCCTTTTATCACAACACTTGAATTGTCGGAGCCAGACAAAGTATGTGCCTTACGTACTAGCTTATCTTCAGCTTGCATCTCTCTTAGTACTCTTAGCAAAATATTGTTCACGGAACTACCTGGATCAATCAAAACTCGTTTCACATTAGTATCATGTACAAGTAGAGAGATTACCAGTGCATCGTTGTGTGGAGTTAACACGTCGTCTGTATCTGCATCATCGAATATAATACTTTCATCCTCCAGAACATGTTGCACCCGTTTCCCGTGGGTAATTGTAACGTTAGAAACTTTATTGGCCGCCGTATATGTTACGCCATTGATTTCCTCGCCCCCGCTTATAACATTAACGGTCATTTTCGGAGAAAGAGGTTTAAGGGGCTCCTGCCTATTTTTCATGTATGCTTGCTTACCTTTTTCACTAAATAATTCAGTAAAATACCCTTGTTTCAATAGATGGTCGACTTCTCCTTGTAGCAATCTACAATCTGCTGTTTTATGACAATGATCGTTGTGAAATTCGCACTAGTGGTCAGGATTACGTCTATTTGGATTTGATCTCATTTCTTTTGGCCACCACACCTTATCACTCATGCTTCTTAATACGGCTACTAACTCTGAAATGCTGACATTAAAATTGTAACCGCCAAATCTTGCCTTCAAGTTTCTATCATCATCTCGCGTCTCTTGTGTGTTTCGATCGTTTCCAAACCTCGATGATGAGCCTGACTCTCTATTCCTTGATCTATGATCGTACCTTGAATTGTCCTGTTTTGATCGGGAGTCTTTTCCTGCTGGGCCCATATATGGTTCATATCTAGTTTTACCGGACCTTTTTTCGGTTTCTACAAGTCTTGAACTCACCTTCTCCTCTGTTTGAGACCACGAGATAGTATCTTCTTCTATTTAGCTTCGTGTTGTATTGGTTGTAAACATCATTCCAGGTTGTTGCTGGAAATTCACGCAGAGTTTCCTTGAGTCGTCTCGTGGCTTCTGAGCTTTTCTTATTCAAATTACTGGCGAAAGCCATAACTGCCCAGTTATCAGGTAAGCGTGGTAGCGTCATTCTTTCACGCTGGAACCCATCCACGAACTCTCTAAGCAACTCTGAATCTCCTTGCTTGATTTTGAAAATATCTTCCATTCTTTTTTCGACTTTTTGAGCTCCCGAATGCGCTTTGATAAATGAATCTGCAAGCTCAACAAAAGAATTTATAGAATTTTCGAGTAAAAGAGAATACCATGTCAATGCTCCCTTGGTGAGTGTTTCACCACATTTCTTGACCAATACTGATTCGATTTCTTGTTTGGTTAAATCGTTGCCTTTCACAGCAGTTGTGAATGTAGTCACGTGGTCTCGTGGATCAGTTGTGCCATCATACTTTGGAATATCAGGCATCTTGAACTTCTTCGGTATTGACACCGTAGCAGTACTAGGCTTCCATGGTTGTTGTGAGTATTTATTCATGTTTATTCCTTTGATTACAGGTGGTACTCCAGGTATTTGTTCTATGCGATTGCTTTGTTCCTTGAGCTGCTTCTGTAGGGTTAGAAGTAAACTTTGTAAATCCGAATTAACTATGTTACCTGGTTCGCCATCACGAGACTCGCTTGGAGTTCCACCAGTGCCTGAATGAACGAGCCCAGAACTTGGGTTTTCCAAAGTATTCTGATTCGGAGTTGGCATTGGTGGCGCAACTGACAACTGGCTGGTAAAAGCCCGAAGAGCATTACTAACTTGTTGAGCAATTAGATTCTTCAGAGCATCATCGAGTGCTTGCTCGTTCGCAACTCCAGTATTTTGATTTGCCTCAAATCCGTTTTGGTTCGCAATCTCGTTATTTGTTTCAGAGCCATATGGAGTTCTTTCTCCTGACTGACGTTGTGAATCACGTGGTGAGGGAAGTGGGGTCCTGTCACCCGCATCATTCTCCTGATATTGAGGATCTTGTTGGTTGTTGTTGTTGTTGTTGTTGTTGTTATTTGACATGGTATGTTTTTTGATGAAAGAATTGATAAAGAAAGTAAACGATTATCAGATTCCCGGCAACGGAACCAATTTGTTTAACCAAAAATAGGGATTTCGGTCAAAGCTTATGTTAAAAGAACCCGGGGTACTGATAATCAAGTAGAAATAAGAATAATTGAGAAATAATAGCTGAACGCAAAGTAAACAATGTATTCCAATAGTATTTTGTGTACTTACAAATGATCAATCTTCTCTTTTTATAGCTATTTCTAGGTAATACGTTTTGTTTTTACCATAATAGTGCCATTATTGATAATTAATGGCATTTAATGGCATTTATTGTAACATTACAATCAGTAATCATATTTGATTTAATACAGATTTCTTAACGTTTTTCGTGTTTAATGCCCAGTAGTACGTATTTATACCTTATTTACTATCAAATTCATTCCCTTCCATCATAAAGAGGTTCGAGCGTCTATCTCTCTTGCTTTTTCCTGAATATCTACTTGTGCCTGTTGAAGCTCGTACCTCTATGATTATTCTTCGTCACCTATCCTCCTTTGACTGATCCACGTGTCATCTTATAATAAATTCCATATATAAACTTAATTTTTCCTAATACACTGTATAGCTCGCTTCCCATCATGCAAATTTCAAATGAAACACAACAAATCGATACCTCAAATCTAAATTACAAGCACATTCAAACTCGTGATACTATAGTCCAGATCACATCACCGTCATAGACGCATCCATAAATTCGCTTCCCACCATGAGAACTTCAAGGGAAAGGAAACAAAGAGGTACTTAGATCTAATTACAAGCATATTCAAACCCATCATAATGTTGCAGAGGCATCTATAAAGTTCGCTGCCCATCACACGAATTTCAAAGGAAACAAAACATAGAGGTAATTTAGATTTATTTACAATGCATAAACTACTAGCAGAGCAATTAACACGAACACATACGAGATGCCAGATACATACGTAGAAATCTGCTGCATTTAGTTCGTGATTCCAGTTATGTTTGCTGAAATTACGCCTTCTTCTTCTGTTGTCGATGATCAGGAACCAACAAATTGTCGAGATAACGAGTGCCCATAAATTCTTTCATCATAAAGACTCTTAGGACATCTTCAGGTGTTTGATGTGCAAATGAATCAGCCTCAACTCTATTTTCAGAACCTAACTTCAGCTCCCTGCTTTCCAGCATCTCTGACCTATCTAGCAATGCCAGAGCATCACTACGAACGGTGGTATTCGTACTTGAATTAGTACCAATGTTTTCCTTGATACATGACTTGTCTTGTTTCTTTTGACACTCAGTTTCCATTTCACGAACTGTGTCGGAGTAAATTTTGGCAACTGCCTTCCCACCTGCACATGAGAAAATAGCTTGGACATTATACAAATTTCACCATGAGTTTTATGTAACAATTCAACACGTTTTCATTTTTCCCAATTTCACTTTAGAGTTTGCTAGTACTTTATTTTAAAGTGCTTGCAATCTATGTTGAGCAGACTCTCCAAAATGTTGTTGCACCCGTATCGAATCATTAAAAATGCACTGCTTTTGGAGAATCTAACACACACCCGACAACATTTTTGGAAAGTCGGAGCATCGTAGCATGCAATTATATGATCAATTAGATTGCTTAATTGAACTGCTAACGCAACTCATGGTGGCTATACTTGCATACTCAAGCTCAAGATCTTTAATCATGGCTAACACACCCAGCAATTATCTCTTTTTTGAAATATCTAAAATTTGAATCCAAGTTAAATCTACAAACAAACACTATTTACCACATGCTGGTGTTCAAGTCAGTTTGCGCGCCTAGACTATTCCACTGCATTCCTGCTACCTTTTTTCTATACATATACCATTTTCCCTCATTTTATCCTTATCTATTTATTTGGAAGTAAATAATTCTTTGCTTGTAAAATTTTCAAATATTTTCTATTTAATTATTAAACTGTGACTGAGACTAGTTCTTTTCTTTTTAATTTTATGTGGAGGAGCATGAACTATTTTCACTTAGAATTTTACATGGAGTAAAAAAGCTAATAATTCTGATAATCAAAATAATCAGTCTTAAGAGGGAAAAATAAGCAAGAAAAATTGTTACCCATGGTGATTTGGAAAAAATATTACCCACAACATTTTTCACATCAGTCCACATTAATCTATATCTAAATTCATTATAAACATAGAGTGCATGCACCTTTTTCTATGATTTGGGGGGGGGGTAAAGGTCTAAATGAATAAGGGAGCAAACCAGGAATGAAGATGTTGGCTGCTTCTTTGACGGCAAAAACGGAAGTATTTTGGATGAATTTTGTGCCGAAACTAACGATCTTAGCCCGACCTTCATCATCGGGTATGTACTGATCCAGCTTCTGTATGCCGTTAACTCTAATGACGTCGTCGATCTTTCTAACGGCAGCTGCACTGTAATAATCGGTAGTATTATACACCTTCTTCATCGGATCCGGTGTGTATCCTTTCACCGTTTCTTTGCCGAAATTAATGAAATCCCAGATTCCCATTTTTCCTCCTTGCTACTTACCTCGAAAACTAGGGAAGACTAGAAAAATGGTAATGGTAGTACTACACTGGAAAGGGGAGCCAACTTTTGTGCTTTTTAGCGGGGGATTTAAGACATTGTCTCCTATAGGGGTGTACATAGGTAGTAAAGTGGTAATGGTAGTACATAGGTTATGTTGATTCGGATTTTGTAATTATCAAACCAAATCAATTGTGTCGGGTTATTAAATCTTAAAATCAAATCAAACTAATAAAATTCGAGTTTTTCAATCTCTGTTTTTTCGGATTTTCGTGTTATTCGGATTTTTTCTGGGTTTTTTCGGGTATACTCTTTGTAGCACAAAATATATCATTTGTGCTCAAAATATTTCATCTAATAAGATACAACTATATAAGGTATTTTCCAAGAAAATAATACAAAGTATGAGATATGTAATGGTATTATCCTAAAATATTCAATAATAAAGACAATAAAATTATGTAATATAAATATTGCTAATTAAAAAGTCATAATAAAAATAAACATAATCTAAAAAGTACTAAGTCATGCTAAAATAAGTAGACTAATAAGGAAGTATTAAATACATGACTAAACGCTGAAGAAAAAATAAAAATAGATTATGTATTTTTATCTAAATTATTGCAAAATAAACAAAATAGATATTCAATACATTGTGGTTCGTAGTATTGAATTGAATGTGTTTTGTTAACATTAGTATTGATATGATTTTGGTTTGGACTTTTGTTAGCATTATTTAGATTACTAATATTAATGGCTTATTTATTGTGGAACCTGTATCTCAAGTACGCATGTAAAATGTAATGCATCTCAGTGATGAACTCATGTACTCACACTCTCAGAGTACTCAATCTCATAGTCTCTTATTCTCACTCATCATGCTCAATACTCAGTACACTCAGTCACTCAGTACTGTACATGGCAGATCCAACCCAAATATAAATAAATCTAAGGCAGATCTAGCCTAATGCAAACAAACCTAGGGCAGATCCAGCGCAAAAAATCAATAGCAATTGCGCCCACTATGTATGTGCGACTCCGGATTGGCAAATCCAGCCCAAGCGCTATTATAAGCTAAATCCTGGCATGAATCAATAAATCCTGCTACGGCATGCAGCCAGATCCCATAAATATCACTCACAACAGGACCTCAACCTCACTCAATCGTCAATCTCTCCATTCTCCCGTGCTCACAACACTCATGCTAAGCAACCCTAATCAATTATAAGAGATGTGACAACATACGTTAATAGAGACTGAGATATGATACGAAATGATGAATGTGACTGAGTACATAAATGCACTTAAGAAAATAACTCAACAACAAAGATTGACTACTATGGGTCCCAATAGTTCCAGCATATAGCCTAAACATCATTTCTAACCTGAATCACAGCTCAAGTGCTCTAACACATAGAGTACAATAAAATATTTAGATAAAAGGGCTACACAGTTCCTAGAATCGACTAAATCACAATTACTACGATGCACGACCACACTCCCATCACCTAGCATGCGCGTCACGTCAACATCAATCACATAGCACGTAATTTAGGGTTCCATACCCTCAGAACCAAGTTTAAAAGTGTTATTTACCTAGAACAAGCCAAATCCAATACAGAGCAAGCCAAACAATACTCAAAAAATGTCATCCCGCGCGTACCAACCTCTAAACACCTAGAAACTAGACAAAAGCAACTCAAATACATCAAATAATTCCTAATGAACAATTCCAAATGATAAAGGTTGAATCTTTAATAAAAGGCCCGAAATCGACCAAAATTCAAACCCGAGTTTGCGCCTCGGAACCCTACTAAACTTATCAAATCAAACATCTCATTCAATTACGATTCCAACCATACGAGTTTCATTCAAATATGACTCCGAGTCGATGTTTAAAACTCAAAAATTTGCTATATGAAACTTTAGACAAAAATCTCCAATTTCTCTTTTGAATTCATCAACCAATTGCCAAAATGAAAATAGATTCATGAAATATAATCAAACCCGAATAGATAACACTTACTCCAATACATATGATGAAAATCTCTTAAAATATTGCCCAAATCCGAAGTCTATAGCCCAATATGTGATAAAAATAGCCAACCCTGGATATGTATAGAATCTGCCCAGCATTTCCGCATATGCGGTCATATTGTTGCATTTGCGACCTCCACTTCTGTGGTAAAAAGTCATGCTTCTATGAAGACCTATGAAGACCAGCCTTCCGTACCTGTGGAACTTTCCCTGCTTCTGTGCACACGCAGGTGCGACAAACCGATCACGCTTCTATGCATCTCGTCGCTTTTGTGCCTCTATCCTCGCCTCTGCGAGATCACAAATGCGCCCTAATTTTCATATCTGTCATAGCTCCAAATGCAGCCCATTTTCGCTGCTGCAAAGAGAAACCCGCATCTACGAAGTCGCTCCTGTGACTTATAATCCGCAGATGCGGTTACACCAGAACCAACAACCTTAACAATTTTCAACATCTGACAAAATAATTCAAACCTCGTCTAAAACCCATCTGAGCCTCTCGGGACCCCGTCCGAATATAGCAACAAGTTCCATATCATAAAATGGACCTACTCGAGACCTCAAATCACGCATAAAAATATCGAAACGACAAATCAAACCTCGAATCAAATGCAATGAACTTTGAATCTTTCAACATCTAAAGCTTGTGCCGAAACATATCACATATACCCAGAATGAGCCTAAATTTTATACACAAGTCTCAAATGACATATGAATCTATTCCAATTCCCGGAACCATAACCGAAATCCGATATCCTCAAAGTCAACTCTCGATCAAACTTATGAACTTTCCAAACCATTGAATTTCCAACTTTCGCCAATTAGTGCTGAAACCTTCTAATAATATCCAAATGTAAATTCGGGCATATGCCCGAGTCCAAAATCACAATCTGGACCTAATGGAACCATAAAAATTCCGTTCCAGGATCAAGTTCTAAAAAGTCAAACTTGGTCAACTCTTCCAACTTAAAGCTTCAATTATGAATTTCATTCTTCTAAATCGATTCCGAATAACCTGAAAACTAAAACCAACGATTCACACAAGTCATAATACTTCATACGGAGCTATTCACGCCCTTAAACTACCGAGCAAAGTGCAATTGCTCAAAACGATCGTTCGGGACATTACAATTATATATATATATATATACACACACACTTATACAAGTGTATTTACGTAGGTGTCCTGTCATAGTCTCATCACTACCTTGTCAAGGTTAGGCTCGACACTTACGAAGTACATTGGTTTGGTTGTACTCATACTACACTTTTGCACTTCTTGTGAAGATACGGGTATTGGTCCCAGCGGTGCGTGAGGTGTTATGACGACCCAAAAGGTCATCACTTTCTTTTAGTTGAATTTTGTGTCTCCGAGGCCTTAAAAGCCTCATTTATCATCACCTTGATTTGCATGCGCAGTCCGAGCACGTAGCCGGAAAGATTAAATATGAAAATATGTGAAAATGCTAAGTTTTGATTATAAAATGAGTAAATTTGACTTCGGTCAATATTTTGGGTAAACGGACCCGTACCCGTGATCCAACGGTCCTGAAGGGTTCGTAGGAAAATATGGGACTTGGGTGTATGCCCGGAATCAAATTCCGAGGTCCCAAGCCCGAGAAATAAACTTTTAAGTGAAATTATTTTCTTAAATTGTTTAAAGAAATTTGAAATGAAATTTGATTAGCACATGATGGTATCGGGCCCGTTTTTTAGTTTCGGCACCTGGTACAGGTCTTATATATGATTTAAGATATTTCTGTAAAATTTTGAGAAAACCAGATGTCGTTTGACGTGTTTCGGACCTAATTTGCAAAAGTTGAGGTTTAAGAAGTTTTGAAATATTTCCTTGATTTTGAGGTTTAATTCGTTGCTTATGATCTTATTTTGGCGATTTGATCACACGGATAAGTTCGTATGAAGTTTTTGAGTTAGTACATATTGTCACACCTCTTTTTTCCGCTCCCGGGGGGGCGTAGGGGAGTTTTTTCCAATTAAAGGACAATCGAAACGGGATTGGTTTAATTATTTCAGAGTCGCCACTTGGGAGATTTAGGGTGTCCCAAGTCACCAATTTTAATCCCGAATCGAGGAAAATAATGACTCTATATTACAGTCTGCGTACCAGAAATCTAGATAAGGAATTCTGTTAACCCGGGAGAAGGTGTTAGGCATTCCCGAGTTCCGTGGTTCTAGCACGGTCGCTCAACTGTTATATTCGGCTTGATTATCTGATTTTATACAAGTATGACCTTATATGCAAATTCTAACTTTTAACCGCTTTATTATTATTGTTTTTACAAGAATGTGAACATCGCTTAAAATATATCTTTGGACTGTGTCACATGAAATGCACCCACAATCCGAAACATATTTTATTTGATGTTTTAGGATTTGGATTTGGGTCGCATGAAATGCACACCCGAGTTTAAGAAAATTAAATTATTAAAGACGCGCCTAAAGCAACTAGCGCATTATTATTTTGCGGAGGCCGTGAAATTCGCTAAACGACCCTCCTGAATTCTAAGTAATTTTAAACAAGTATTTACTGAGGGCCCCGCAATTTGCATTTTTTATTCGGCGAGGCTCATCTCATTCTTATTTTTTTTAAAGAATTTGCAACGTCATGGAAATGCATCCCGGGCCACGCCACAATCAATGCGCCCGTGACTAGAGACATATTTCGACTCCGTTGAGATTTGGATTTGGGTCACATAAATGTGCACCCGAGTTTAGGGAGATAACATTATTAAAGGCGCGCCTAAAGCAACTAGCGCATTATTATTTTGGGGTAGGGCCGTGAAATTTACTAAACGGCCCGTCCCGGAATCTAAGTATTTAATACATATATTTTGCGAGGGCTCCGCAATTTGTACATTTTTATTTAGCGAAGCTCGTCTTTTTTTTTTTTTTTATTATTTATTATTTATTTTTATATTTTTTATATTAAAAACAAGGCTAAAATGACTACATTTCTTTGCTATTTCGCGAGGTGATGGATCGTAGATTAAACTTATTTGATGAAACGAGTATTTTTCCGCGGGATTAAATTACTACTATGATTTTAACACTGCTACTACATGTTCAAACAACTATTAAGACAAACATTGAGATAACAACAATCTGAGCGTGAAGAAACAAAATGCCGAATAACTACTTAACATGACGGAACAAAAGAAATACATTCCCGAACAAATTTCAATATCATACGGAGTTAATTAACAAGGAATAGCAACTTACAAACATCATGTGAATATGTCTCGCTCATTTGCATACTATTCGCATGAACCAGGATTGTATCTCAACGAACACATGTTCATGTTACTAAACAACAAATATGAAGGACTTGGACAGAGATGACCTACTTGATATTATCGTCCGATGCGTTGGACCCGCGACGAAACCTCGGACAACAACCTCGACGTACCGAACCTCGACGGAAAATAGAAAACTCGGCAAGGCGGGATCGCAGCGACCCACAACTGCTCGCGAAACGCAGTTACGACTGCTTGGAGATTGATGACCTTGGACTGAAAATGGCGGACTGAAAATGGCGGACTTGACGACGGGGGAAAACTGTTGGTCGTGGTGTTGGGTTGTGGTGAGGAGCTGGTGGGTTCGGACGTGTGGGCGTAGGGTTTTTGTTCTACTTTCTTCAGGAAGAAGAAGCAGGAAAAGTGGCCGATGATGAGGAGTGGTCGTGGTCGACGGAACTGGGCAGCAAGGTATGGAGATCGACGGACTGGAGGAGTGGTCGTTTGGATGACGGGGTGTGGTGGTGCGACTGGTTCGGACGTGAGGGAAGCTGGGGAAGGTGATGGTTTGTAGGTGGTCGTCCTTGCTGCGACAGTAAGGGTCGTTAATGGTGGTTTACCAGAGGTTTTGGACACGAGGGTTTTGGGGTCGTTGGTTATGGAGTTTGGACGGTGGGGTTGCGGGCAGCATGGTGGTGGTGTTGAGGCGGAGAGGGAGCTGGGGGAAGGTGACGGACTGGTGGTTTTTGGGCTTGGACGCTGCAAGGAGGAGGGTCGTCGTGAAGTTGGTGGAGGGGAGTTGGTTTCGTAGGTTTTTCTTTTTCCAGTTCTTTCTGCTTCTTCTTCTTAAGAAGAAGATAAACAGTACATGTTTTCTCTTTTTTTTTTTTTCAAATTTTCAAAATCCCTCTTTCGTTGGTCCCCGTGTTTTGTAACATAATGCCCATGAAAATGAGCCCCACGCGTGGTGGGGTTCGAGGCATATGTCCCCCACGCGTGGTGGGGTTCCCCACGTGTCCTGGACACGGTTTATTACGGGCTAGGTCCGAAAATTAGGCCTAAAATCGGATAGTTTGAACCCGAATATTATTCTTTTGCCCGGACCCGAGAAATAGGAACACGTTGCTTAACTAGTCCTATGTAAGCAAAATAACTACCAAAAATAAGACTAGTATTTAAACAAAACTATATATTTTTAAATATTTTTCAAGATTTTAAAATAGCTACAAAATATTAATAAAACTATTTTTTTGTAATTTTCGTTTTTCAATATTAAGATAAAATATGAAGTAATATTTTTTGTATTTTCAAAGTTAAAATGACTATAAAACCTTAATAGAACTATATTTTATTTATTTTTCTGTAATTTTCGAAATTATATAAAGTACAAAAATAAAGTGCAATTTTTGTATTTTCAAATTTATGAGAGATACATAAACTAAAATTTATATATATATTTTTTGAAATTTTTCTTTTTGCAACGAAATAAAGTAAAAATAGTTAAAATGGCTATACTAGTCCTAAATTAGATATTTAAGCTTAAGAACGTAAAAATTCCCGGGGAGGGTCAAAAATCACGTGCTTACAGCTGCCCCTCTTTGACTGGAAACACGAAGAGTTTTCCGACAAAGAACGACTAGACGTGTTTTTGACCCGACCATTACTTGGACGGACTACACTTAAGGAAAGGGAGGGAATGTGACCGAGCCCTGGTATCTGAGCTGCCTACATATCCTTGGTTATACAGGAATCAGGCCACGTGTAGTTCGGGAATGAGAGAGATAGTGAAGTGTACCGAGGTGGAGAGCCGATCGAGGTGGTCAAGTGGTCTGGGCAGGGGGTGGGGCAATTACCCTATGCGAACGCGACCTGTTGGATGCGAACGCGAGGGCTCGAGGAGATTACTCTCCGCGAGCGCGAGCCCGTGTACGCAAACGTGAAGGCTTATCCAGCCTGACCATCGCGAACGCGAGGGGTCAGTCGCGAATGCGTAGGGCATTTACGGCCAGTGATTTTTAAAAATCCAAAACATAACACTTACGGGATTTCTCATAATTTTACAAAACTTCTTCTTCTCCAAAGCTCCTAGGCGATCCTTGAAGCACTTTTTCACCAAAACTTCTTCGGTAAGTAACTTTTAACTCGTTTTCTTTCATTTTCATCAACATCTATTGAATTTCTAGACCTAAAGCATATGATTAAGGGTAGAAATTAGGGATTTGGGTAGAGTTAGGGCTTTTTAATTAATTGTGATTTAGACATCGTTTTGGGGTCAAATTCTGGAAATGATTATATATTTGGGCTCATGGGTAAATGGGTAATTTGATTTTAGTCCGAACCTCGTGTTTTGACCAAGCGGGTCCAGGGTCGATTTTTGGGTTTTTGGGAAGAATGATTGGAAAGCTATAATTAGGCATTGGATTCGAATTGTTTAGAATTTATTGATGCTATGAAGTCATTTTTGTATAGATACAATTTATTTGCAGCCAAATTCGAGAGGAAAAACAGTGTTCGAGGCTTGAGTTGGCCGTGGAAGTTCGAGGTAAGTGTTTGGTCTAACCTTAGCTTGAGGGATTAGGAGTTGTGTCCTATTTCCTATTTGTTTCTTGTTGAGTACGACGTATAGGCATGGTGACGAGTATCTATACGTTGGTGTCAAGCATGACCATGAGTCTTATACGGGGATTTTCATGATTTCGTTGTATTATTCATGCCTTGGTGAAGATTTCTATATGTTGTGTAAAGTTGTGGAAAGAATTGTGACTTATGAACATTCAAGAGCGATGGCTCCAGTTGTATAACGAATTGTGAAAAAATAAGTGATAATTAAAACTCTAGAGCATTGGCTCGAGTTATGAAGTAAAAGTGAGA
Organism: Nicotiana sylvestris; assembly: GCF_000393655.2. Lineage (NCBI taxonomy): Eukaryota > Viridiplantae > Streptophyta > Magnoliopsida > Solanales > Solanaceae > Nicotiana > Nicotiana sylvestris. The sequence goes on from NC_091062.1 coordinate 33,493,932, forward strand.
AAGAGAAGAGATCATTATGTTGCCCCCTTGCTGGGCTATTGTTGAGTTGTGGTCCACTTGCATTATGTTCTTAGTTGATATTACAGATGCTTAGGTTGATGATCCCTTGTGTTAGGTGTTGTAATAAGTTTAGTTATAGCTAAAGTAGTTAGATGTTGTAACGAGTTTGGTTATAGCTGATGTAGTTAGGTGTTGTAACAAGTTTACTTATAGTTGAGGTAGTTAGGTGTCGGAAGAAGTTTGGTTATAGTTAAGGTAGTTACATGTCGGAACAAGCTTGGTTATAGCTGTTTCTCCTTTGTCGAGATAGTGTAGACCTTATTGATCCCTTCTCGGGACTTTGTTATCATTGCAAATATTTTATATGGATCGGGTCGCACGCCGCAACAGTATTATATATGATCGGGTTGCACACCACAACAATATTATATATGGATCGGGTTGCACACCGCAACAGTATTATATATGGATCGGGTTGCACGCCGCAACAGTATTATATATGCATCGGGTTGCACGCCGCAACGGTATTATATATGGATCGAGTTGAACGCCGCAACGGCATTATATGTGGATCGTGTTGCACACTGTGAGCACGTGATTTTTACCCTATATATATTACTCCAACAAATTCAAAACAAAATAATTTCTTTCAGTATTTGCAATTTTGTTGGATTTCGTGGCATTTTCTGTTAATTATTTGCATTTGTCTGTGCACGTTTATTTTATTTAATTCATGAAAAATATAAAAAATTGCTTCTGCATTTAGGATTTAATTTTATATTTTTAGATTAATTATCAAATTAGTTTGTTTTATAAAAATGAAAATCACAAAAATAATTCATTTTGCATTTTTACTTTTAATTTTGAATTGTGTAATTATTATTTAAATTTAGGATTTAATTAATTATTGTAAATACCATGATGAGTGATTAATCTAATTGGGTAGGTTAATTTAGTTAAAAATTATTATTAATTAAGCTAGGATTTATTTTAATTTTGGAAAAAAAAGGAAAAAGAATTGTGAAATTAAGAAGAAAAAGAAAGAAATGAGAAGATCTAAATCTGGGCCAAAATCAACCCAAAATTCCCTAGCCCAAATGAAAATCACCCAATACTCGGCCCAACCCACGCCTGACCCGGTCCAGATCCCCCCCAAGAGAAACGACGTCGTTTCAATAAGCATTGATCTGAGCCGTTGATCTCCCCTTGATCGAACGGCTTAGAACTGAAGCCCTGGGGGGTATTTAAATGTCCAAAACCTTCCCCCCCCTCAGAACCCCTTCTGTCCAACACCCCCAACACCCCGAAACCCTAGCTGAGCCGCTCCCCAAATCCCCAGCCTCCGGTGGCGGTGCCACTTCCAAACGCCACCAAAATTACACCCCGTGACCACCAAGTCCCCCTCATTACGAATCCCCAACTATTCACCTTCGAATCATCCTGGAGTCTCTCGAATTTTAGATTGAAGTTTAACCTGAAATCCCGAAAGGAGTTAATTGGCGAGGTTACTAAAAATTTGAGGTTGAGATCGATTTTAGCCGTGTGCTTTTAGGCGAGAACACACGATTAAGGTCTATCTCAGCCAAAAATTAAGGTTTCGTTGAAGAATAGTTCAAGATTGTGTTCTCCTGGCTTGACAGGTATCTCTAGTATTTTTTCTATTCCACTTTTCTTATCTTCTTCTTCTACTTTTCTTCTTTTTCTTCTGTGTTCCCAAAGTCATCACTACATGTGTTTCTTTTAAGGTTAATGGTTAGTTATTAGGTTCTTCACTTTTGTTTGTTAGGTTGGTTTGTTTGGTTATTCCCTTTAGTCTTGGGCCGATTGAAAGCTTTTGGTTCGAAAGGCTGATTAAAATCCTAATTGCCTTTCCTTCTTCTGCCTTCTCGTTTCTCCAGGACTTCTAATTTGGACCTGGTCCCCAAAGAAAGGTACTGACCCGGGTTTTCGAAGGCCCGCCTTGGATCAGTTCGACCCGTTTGGGTTCTCTGGTTAATTATTAGGGGTTAGAGGGGTATTTTGGGTAACTAGCTTAGGGAATCTTTGGTGTAACAGAATAGGAAGCTTCATAAGAAGCTGGGTTGGGCACTGTTTCAAAATTCTGAGAGTTAACTAAGGTTCCCTAAGCAAAAACAAAAATTAGAAAAGGACTAAAATAAAAAGTTGAACCCTTAAGGCTGCCCTGTTTCTTGCCTATAAAGGCATCATTTCTTTCCTTTCAAGGCAAGACCCAAGGGCTGAAAAGAAGAAGAGCTCAGAAAAATACAAAAAATGGCAGGAATTTTAATGTTTCATTCAAGTTCAGTGATTGTGGATTCCTTTTTTCAACTTTTGAAACTGTTTTTACTCGTCCAAGTGGGAAAGGGACTGAACTTGGTTGCCAAAGTTGGGTCTAAAGTTTTGTTGGGCTGCCGAGTGTTTGAATTTTGTTGTATTGAGCTGATGTACATTATTTCTGGGGTTGGGATTGGTTTTGCTGGCTGTCTCATTGTTGATTCTTGTTGCTGCTCCTTGTGATTTTTCCATTTTTGTCTTTGTTCATTCCTAGGTACACATCTCTGCACTTTATTCGAATGTAAAGCTTGATGTGAGAAATCAGAAAATGGAATCTGGAGCTTTGAGTTGTATTCAATTTGAGTTTAAATTAGGAATATAGCATGCTTGTTTACTCTGTTTTGCTGGACATGTCACTTACTGCCTTTCAACTGTGAATAATGGGATCACCCTTTAATTTCTGAATATCATACGACTTGGTAGTTTAGTTTGATATCCATCTTAGTCTGATTCTTTAATTGTAGTCATTTGCATTTTAGACTTTAAATGTGTACTAAGTAAGGTTTTTAAGGCTACTATAGTATGGATTTGAATCTTGTATGCAAGTTGAATTGGCGGTTCAATGCCGCAGATTTTGAGTCTGATTTGTATGATAATACTCGATGTTAGGAAATATCTGTTAGCATGGGTCTAAGTTTGCTTCGTTACTTTTCTTTAGATCTGGTTCAAATTGGTTTCATGTTTAGCTTAGTTTATTTTTCTCTTTTACAATCAAGTGTTGTACTATAATCTTCTATTGCACTGTCTTTTAACATTCAAGTGAGGCGTTTTGTTCAGTTATACCTTGGTTTATATGCATACCAGTCAATCATGTGTTGGCTAGGGCCAGTAGGCCCAGCTGACTTTTGGGGCTGGTCTTGGAGGCCCCTTTGGAAATGAGGAGTGTCCTCGCCGAGCTCGTTTGTCCTGGGCCTCCTTTTAAGTCTAAAAAGTTTTATTGTTATTAACTAATAGGGGCGGCCCAACTTCTAAACTTCTAACTCCCCTCCCCCCTTTCCTAACAGTTGAACACCTAGGCCTTAAATCGTGTTAGTTCAATTATTTGTAGTAATTAATTGGAGACAAGCTATAATTAGACGCTTAGTAACAAATGGCTCTTGTGTTAATTTCATAATATAGATGTATAATAACATATATTCGTAGAGAAACCTTTAGGTCCGTTTAAAAATACTATCGTGGTTGTGGACACGTTCGCGTGACATGATAACGGTTTCTAAAAATAAAATTGGAGTATGCGTTCGCGCAACTTCGAACAACTTCCTTCAACAATAGAAACAGTTGCTAATAGGCCATTAATCAATTTTAAGAGTTCCGAAGCGTGCCGTCTACAATTTAATTATTCATGGCCATCATGTTAATAGCCTAGATAAAAATATGACAAATGTTGGTAGTTTGCTCTAGGCACATTTAATACACTATCATTACCGCGTATACGTCCGCCTACTTCGGCCAAACTTTTTTGGCAATAATAAAGCGTTATTAATTGTGGACACGTTCGCGTGACATGATTTTTGACGCACCAAGCAAATGGTTACACGTACGCGTGACCCGTTTCAAGATAATTTTTCAATTTAAAAGCGGTAAAAGGTCAAATGCACATAGGATCTAAAATCAGTAATAATAATAACCCAAGTATGATCAAAGCGACCGTACTAGAACCACGGAACTCGGGAATGCCTAACACCTTCTCCCAGGTTAACAGAATTCCTTACTGGGATTTCTGTGTTCGCAGGCTGTAGAACAGAGTCCACTTCCTCGATTCGGGATCCTAAACTGGTGACTTGGGACACCCTAAATTATCCCAAGTGGCGACTCTGATTTTTAATAAATAAATGATCCCGTTTTGATTGTCCTTTAATTGGAAAAACTCCCTTGTATTTATGTCCTTTACGGGATGTAAGTAAAAAGGAGGTGTGATAGCTCTGGCGACTCTGCTGGGGATCGAACCCAGAATCTCTGGTTCAGGGTTCAAGAATTCGAGATTGTTAATATGATTTTGCTTGGTTGTATTTATTGTTGATATTACTGTATTCTGTGAACTTTGTGTGCTAAATGTTATATGTTTACCGCTTTGATGTTGTTTGAGTTGTATATAAATGTCTTCTTACGCCACCCCTCTAGTCTTCTGAAAATGGTGCATACGTTCGCGTAGCCCGCTTTTTCTGTAGAAATTATACCAAATAGAACGAGGATGGGCAAGCGACAAGGTCGGGTAGACTTCAGTGCTCCCGGTACGTCTCCCCCTCCTCGGCCCCAATTGTCCGCTCGGGTACCCCAAGGCTAGACCAAAACCCCAGGATTTAAACCTAGAAAAACACAGCCCTATGCCGGATCCCTAGTAGTAAAGTTTGTTTGCATCATGTGTATTTGACTTAGGGGACTCAACACAAGGGTTGGGTCCGTCTAGGATAGGTATGCCCGAAATAACAGACCATCCTGATGCATTCTATGTGCTATGTGAACATTTATTTATTTTGGCTTGCATGCTGACCGGCCAAGGAAAATATACCGAAAAAGGAAAACCAAGAGTGATATAGGGAAGGAAATAAAACCCGGTTCTAAACATCCCGGTATTTGAAAAACGTCCTGAAACTCTGCCCAAAATTTTTCAAAAAAAAGAGTTATTTCAAAAGAGTCAAACATTGTGTTCTTTCAAATGTGTCAAAACTGACCGAACTATGCAGGTCTGATTCTCATCGGATGTGGGATACGTAGGAAACCTACATAAGGTTCGGCCTTATTTTGAATAATAAGAAAAGAGAGTCGGTGGTCGAGTGAATGCAATCTTGATTTTGGTCAAAATAAGTCGATCCAGCTTCGGCTATGTCTTAAACAGTTCTTGCCGAGGTAGCCTCAGAGTATTTTTCAGTTGTCGAAAGGCTATTTCGTAAAAGAATGGACAAGTTTGTGAAGGGTCATAAAATAATTCTCCCGGCCTCAAAATTCGCGTGAAATTGGAAAGGGGCCGCATTTGCAAAAATAGCCATTTGGCTAAAGTTGGCATACATGGGAAGAGATTATGGTTCTTTTCTTCTTTTATTTTCTCTTTTTTCTTTTCTTCTTCGAAAAACTGTTTACAAAAGGATCAACTCGAGTCAAACCCTAACCTTAATCTTCCACAAGAACAATGAATACCATCAAAGAACCGCCACAAGTGGTCCGGGAACAGGCTTGGCTACACTTGCGTATATGGTGGAATGACCTAGACGAAGATGGTCAGAAATGGGTGAAAAGAAGTTTGGTGCTCTTATAGACATATTTGAAATCAAACCACGGGAAGATCTGATCAATGCTTTGGTAATGTTCTGGGATCCTGTCCACAATGTCTGTCATTTCTCAGATTTCGAGATCACCCCTACTTTGGAGGAGATAGCCAGGTACATTGAATTCGGACGGGATTTGAGGAAGCAACAACTTATATTTCCAAGGGCTCCATCGGTGCACAAGTTCTTTGACCTCCTGAATATTAGTAAACAGACGAATAAGGAACGTGTGAGCGACGGGTGTTGTACTTTCCATTTCTTATACTTGAGGTTCGGGCATTCTGCTGGTTTTGAAACGCATGAAAAGGGTCTGAGGAACAAACGAAACAAGGGCCTTTGGCAAATTCATTGTCGGTTTGCATTTATTGTGCCATTCTTGGGGATCATGATTTTTCCAAATGAGAAAGGAACGATGGATATTTGTATGGCTAGAATTGCACAAATCCTCACTACCAAGGAAGATCATACACTTGCCCCGTTGGTGCTGGCAGATATCTATTGAGCATTGACTTTGTGCAAAGTAGGGGCTCAATTTTTTGAAGGTTGCAGTATCATTCTGCAAATGTGGTTGATCGAGCATCTTCGTCCATCATCCCAGATTCATGAGTTACGGTTCGAGCCCAAACAACTTCATCATTAGTTATGAGGAGAGGATAAAAGATTACAACACACTAGAAGGATTTGAAGCATGGGTTTCTCATTTGATAGTTCTTGACGCAGGTCAGGTCGAGTGGACAATAGGATGGCTCCCGAGGACAGAATCCATCTATATGACTACTACTAAAGGATACCTAAGGATAATGGGCGTAAGGAGTATTCAGTCATATGCACCGCAGAGGGTCTTGAGGCAATTGGGAAGGTATCAGATTGTGCATGAAGATGAATATCTAAGCACCCAGGTCATAGAGTTACATCTAGAAGCTGCATTGCCCGAGGTTGTAGTTCAGCAGGATTGGAATAGCTGTCGGTATCTAAAAAATGGCACCCAGGTACCAGATATCGCCAAGGGGGAAGTAGATCCAAACTATGCTACTTGGTTTGAGAGAATGTCTTATGTAAACAATGAGCCAGATCCCGAGAGGCCCGCCAAAAGGCCTCATGTTCAAGCCTTTGATGATAAAATTAAAGAGAGGTTAGCTTGGGGGGAGAAGGAAAAGGAATATAAGGCCAATATCCATGGTCTGCGAGAAGAATTGAGAATTGTCACCTTCAATAATGATTTGCAGGCACAAAAGGCCGAAGGTGAAAAGAGAAGATTGGTGCGAGAAAATGAGGCCCTCGGAGTTCAGGTTCGACAGTTGAAAATTGAAGCCGAGAACCCAGGCCGAAGCAGGAGAGATGAGAGGCTCACTTACAACCTCACTCAAAAGGTACGTGACTATGAAGATGACCTGCAGAAAACTGAGTCTGAACTAGCAAAAGCACGGGCAAGGTTGGCTAAAAGCGCCGAAAGGCGTGCGCTTTCGTTCAATAGATGAAAGAAAGATATGAAAGAGGGGTCACAGGTTGGGAAAAGGCAATTGACAACCTCAAGGGTGAAATGGCTAAACAAGCCAAAAATTTTAAGGCTGAAAGAGAACATTTTTACGCCTTAATGGCACGGCTAGAAAGGGACTTGCAACAACTCCAAGAGCATAACCAGGTAGCCGAATGAACTTTGGAAGATAGAACCGAACAAATTGGGCGTTTGTTGCAAGATAAGGGCGTCATAAGAGAGCGGGTCTAAAGGGTCGGCAACTATATCGCAATGAAGTGCAGTAGGTATGAGGATATGACGAGATCTATGTTCTTCGCTACTGTGATGATATTTGTTCACTGGGTAATGGAAGATCTCTACCACCTTCAGGGGGATTTAGCGAGTCGGCCCGCAGCAAGGACGAATGACGTCCCGCGGGTCCCAGGGACAATTGAGGCATTGATGTATTCGTGATTTCTTGAGACTGTTTTCTTTCTGTTAAAGTCTGCCAGTTGTTTTGGAGTCTATATTTCTGTTATCAGAGTATGTGGGTTGTTTTGGTTTTTGAGTCTGTATCTCAAGTCTGTTAGTTTCTTTCGAGTCTAATAGTTTCAGTCTTTGTAATAGCGTTTTTTGTATATATATGAAAACTGAAAATCCCAAAATGTTTTACTTCACACTTATCCACAAAAACTACGCTTGGTCTGATTCATGCGGGGTCATGATACGTAGGCAATCTCCATAGGATTCGACCATAACCAAATAAAAGAGATAAAAAAAAAGCGGAAAAACAAGAGAGAGAAAGAAACTGAGAGGGAAAACAAGAGAGTAAAGAAAAGAAAAGAGCGGAAAAACAAAAGAGAGTGAAAATAAGAAATAAGAGAGAGTAAAAACAAAGAGAGAACAGAGGAAAGAATGAAAGGAAAGGAAAGAAAAGAAAAGAAAAGGGGATGTTTGTAATTAAAAGAAAGAAAAAGCCGGGATGACGCATGCAACCGATCAAATAGAGACGGTTAACTATTTAGGTGCATACATGCCCAATGTGCGGTTACCAATCTGTTAAAGCCTAATCGTTAACAAGGTTGTTATTTGATGTATTAAGTCCAGGAAGGTGGTTAGTTGACTGGCATTCTGGCAACTCACTCCTACAACACCCGATCGAAAGACAAGCTGAATATGGTCAACTAGTAACCGGAAACAAGTATTGTCGACCCATCGAAAGAGGTGGAAGAAATGGACGTTAATGCGATGAGGGAAGAAATGTATGAGCTGAAGTAGCAGATGGTTGAAATGTACCAAGCTTGGGCGAAGGGGCAAACACCACCGGTTTATCCCGCAAATCCTGCTTATATCCCACCATCAGCCCAACCTCCGGAGCCTCCCACTGTGAACTCATCTCCAGCTTTTCCCCTCTACCAACAATGCCATGGCGCCACTTCCCATACTTCTCAAGCTCCACCACCCAAAAAAGTCTCATACCCTCCTCCACCAATTACACCTGTTTTTGTGGCACCTCCACCTGCTACATTACACCAATCTTCCAGAGAACCCCTAATCTAAACTCACGACAACCAATACTATACCACTGAACCCACCTTCAAAGTTCCAGAACCATATACTTACACCCCTCATCTTGATATCCCGATAGAGACCGAGAAACTGCCCAAAAATCCCGAGCATGAAGAGATGACCAGGAATGTCAAAAGCTAAGAACAACCATTCCGAGATATGAGGGGACTGGGAGGTCAAGTGAGTGTGGCCTATAAGGATTTATATCTGTTCCCAGATGTTCAGTTGCCAGCGGGGTTTAAAATGCCCAAGTTTGATCTGTACGATGGGCATGGTGACCCGGTAGCACACTTAAGAGGATTCTGTAGCAAGATGAGAGGAGCATGTGGAAGAGATGAATTGCTGATGGCATATTTCAGCCAAAGTTTGAGTGGATCGGCTTTAGAATGGTATACAAGAAAAGATCACAACAGGTGGTACACATGGGACGATTTGGCCCTAGCCTTCGCTTGCCATTTTCAGTACAACCTCGAAATTATCCCAGATCGTCTGTCATTGACAAAGCTTAAAAAGAAGCCCGGTGAGAGTTTCCGAGAATATGGGTTCTGTTGGAGAGAGCAAGCAGCGAGGGTTGACCCCACGATGAAAGAGAGTGAGATGGTTGATTATTTCTTGTAAGCTTTGGAGCCCACTTATTTTGGTCATTTGGTGTCAGCAGTGGGCAAGTCCTTTAATGAAGTTATGAAAATGGGAGGCATGGTTGAGGAGGGACTTAAGTCCAATAAGATCACGAGTTATTCAGCAATCAAAGCAACCACCCAGGCCATTCAAAACGGTACTGGGGTGTACTCAGAAAGAAGAAGAAAGAGGATGTTGCAACGATCAAGTCGGCAGCTTGGGGTGGCCCAAGAACCTTCCACAGTTCTACAACCAGCCTCGACCCTATCCCCAAACTTACCCCCACACTCCATATAACCCACCACAACACTATTACCCACCGCCAGATCCCCATTTTTCGGTCCATCACGCATAAACCTATACCCAACCTCCCGCTCACACACAATGGCGTGCGCCAGTTCCACAAAATCCATACCAAGCTCCACAAAATAACTATCCACCCCCAAAAGCCTACAAAAATCCTCCTGGAATAGGTTTTCGACCCAATCAAGCCTTTAAGAATGAGAGACTGCAGAAGTAGAAGACTTTTACCCCATTGGGAGAATCCTATACTAGTCTATTCCACAGGCTGAGACAGTTGGGCATGTTGAATCCGATCGAAGCCAAACTGCCGAATCCTCTTCCCAGAAATCTTGATCGCTCGGTGAGTTGTGAGTATTGTTTAGGGGCCCCGGGCCATGACATAGATAAATGCTGGAAACTGAAAACAGATGTACAAGAGCTCATTTATACTCATCGGATTGAGGTTCAGGCCCTAGAAACACCAAATATCAACCAAAATCCGCTGCCAGCTCACCATGAGACCCATATAATTGAGTTGATACACAAGAGAGGGGAGGCTAAGAAACCCTCATAGACGGTAATGATGATCAGCTCCAGTAAAACCAGTTCAAAGGAAAAGGTAACCAGTGGGAAATCGGTGGTTTAGTTGAAAGGGGTAGACAATAAGCCAACTGTGGTAGCCGGGAAAGGGTCGTCAAGCGCTATCACAGTGAAACCAGAGAAAGCTAAAGTGGTGGTACCAGGGGTTACAAGTAAACCTATTGTGGTCGTGACGGGTGCTCGCACATAGCCTATTATTATAAAACCAGTAACTCAGCTTCCAATGATCAACAGCAAGGCGGTCCCGTGGAATTATGAACGAGTGATAGTAACTTACCAGGGGAAAGAGGTTAAAGAAGAAGTATGTGAGACTCATGGTTTGACTCGATCGGGGAGATGCTTTGCCCCCGAAGAGTTGAGAAAATCTAAGACCTCAAAAGATAATCTAGTGTTGGTGAAGAAAGCGGTGACTGAGGAAGAAGCAGAAGAATTTCTGAGAAAGATGAAAGTGCAAGACTATTCCATTATGGAGCAGTTAAGGAAGACACCAGCTCAGATCTCGCTCTTGTCATTATTGATCCATTCAGACGAACACCGTCGTTCTTTAATGAAGATCTTGAACGAAGCCCACGTTCCTGACAAAATCTCAGTAAACCGCTTGGAAAAGATAGCTAACAAGATATTTGAGGTAAACCGAGTCACTTTTTTTGATGATGAGTAACCCGTGGAGGGTACCGAGCACAATAGAGCCCTCTTTCTGACAGTGAAATGCGAAGATTCCATGGTTACTCGGGTACTGGTTGACAACGGGGCTAGCGTGAACATCTGTCTTCTCTCCACATTGAATAAGCTGCAAGTGGAGGATGAAAGAATTCACAAGAACAGTATTTGCGTTCAGGGATTCGACGGTGGAGGGAAAGATTCAGTCGGGGACATAGTGCTTGAGCTCACAATAGGGCCAGTTGAATTTACTATGGAATTCCAGGTGCTCGATGTTGCTGTTTCATACAATCTACTGTTGGGACGACCCTGGATCCATGCTGCCAAAGCAGTCCCGTCTACTCTGCATCAAATGGTCAAGTTTGAATAGGATCGACAGGAAATCGTTGTACATGGCAAAGATAATTTGTGTGTTCCCAATGGTGCCATTGTTCCATTCATAGAGGTTGACGATGGCAAGGGACCATAGGTTTATCAGGTTTTCGACACAGTATCGGTAGAGAAAATTCCGGAAGGTAAGTGCACCCCAACTCCAAAGATGGCTACTACATCAGTCATGGTAGCTGTTGAGATGTTGAAAAATGGTTTCGTACCGGGCAAGGGTTTGGGTGCATCTCTGCAAGGTATTGTGCAGCCAGTTTCTCTTCCAAAGAATCTAGATACTTTTGATCTGTGGTTCAAGCCTACCGTTGCAGATGTGAGAAGAGCTAGAAAAATGAAACAGAAAGTATGGGCATTGCCAAAGCCAATCCCGCGTCTGTCTAGATCATTCGTCAGGCCGGGTATCAGAAAACAATTGTTGTCAAAGGTCCCTGGACCACCGATTGGTGCCGATGGAGACTTGGAGAAGGGGTTCGAAAGGTTATTCACTGAGGTTAACATGGTTCAGGTTGGGGAAGGGTCCAGCAGGGCAGATGTGCAATTCGTGGGACCACGTGCAAAAGTCAAAAACTAGGAAGCTACTCCTCTTCCTATCCGGAGGGAGTCTTGGTAGTGGGTTTTGATTTTCTTTTAGTTGTCTAGATTATTCTAGGGTCTGTAATTCAAATATTATGTTCCGTCCAGTTGGATGTGTTAAAACCCTATTATCTTTATATTCAATGAAATGCTATTGTTCCTTTTCCTTCATTTCTTCTAATTTTTGTTTTCTTCTTTTGTACAGTTCTTTTTATGCTGATATCAATGACATGACATGCATGAGGAATCTTCGGCCCAGTTTTAAAAACCAATCTAACTCTGAAATAATAGTACAAGAAATTGAGTATGATGACGAGTTGGAATTTGATGATGACGAGGCTTGTGAGGAAATTAGGAAAGAGCTAAGTCATTTTGAGGAAAAACCCAAACCTAATTTGAACGATACAGAGGTAGTTAATCTAGGGGACCAAGACAATGTCCGTGAAACTAAAATAAGTGTGCATCTGGAACCTCAACTCAGAGAGGAGATAATTAAAGCGCTGTTAGAATACAAAGATGTTTTTGCATGGTCCTATGACGACATGCCGGGCCTAAGCACTGATTTAGTGGTTCACAAGTTGCCCACTGACCCGACATTCCCTCCTGTCAAATAGAAGCTGAGAAAGTTCAAAACAGATATGAGTGTAAAGATTAAAGAAGAGGTCACCAAACAGTTCGATGCCAAAGTCATTCGGGTCACCCGGTATCCCACCTGGTTTGCCAATGTTATGCCTGTACCGAAGAAGGATGGCAAGACCAGGGTGTGTGTTGACTATCAGGATCTCAACATGGCAATTCTAAAAGACAATTTCCCATTGCCGAACATCCATATCTTGGTTGATAATTGCGCCAAACATGAGATTGGTTCTTTTGTGGATTTTTACGTGGGTTATCATCAGATCTTAATGGACGAGGAAGATGCAGAAAAGACGACATTCATCACACCGTGGGGAACGTACTGCTATTGGGTCATGCCATTCGGTTTAAAAAATGCTGGGGCGACCTACATGAGCACAATGACAACAATATTCCATGATATAATACACCAAAAAATCGAGGTGTACGTGGATGATGTGATTGTGAAGTCTAGAAAGCAGTCTGACCATGTCAGGATCTGAAAAAGTTCTTCCGGAGGCTTCGCAAGTACAATCTCAAGCTTAATCCTGCAAAGTGTGCTTTTGGGGTGCCGTCTAGAAAGTTGTTGGGGTTCATAGTCAGCCGTCAGGGCATTGAACTGGATCCATCAAAAGTTAAGGACATCCAGGAATTGCCACCTCCGAGGAACAAGACCGAGGTGATGAGTTTGTTGGGGAGATTGAATTATATCAGCAGGTTCATCGCTCAGCTCACGACAACTTGCGAGCCAATCTTCAAACTGTTAAAGAAAGATGTTGCGGTCAAGTGGACAGATGAATGTCAGGAGGCATTTGATAAGATAAAGGGGTATTTGTTAAATCCACCCGTATTGGTCCCGCCAGAACCGGGGTGACCTTTGATTCTATATTTGACGGTTTTGGACAATTCATTCGGCTATGTATTGGGTCAACATGATATCACTGGCAGGAAGGAGCAGGCTATCTATTACCTCAGCAAGAAATTCACGCCATACGAGGTTAAGTATACTCATCTTGAGAGGACATGTTGCGCCCTAACTTGGGTGGCACAGAAGCTGAAACATTATTTGTCGTCTTACACTACCTATCTCATATCTCACTTGGATTCATTGAAGTATATCTTTCAGAAGCCTATGCCCACATGGAGGCTTGCAAAGTGGCAAATCCTGCTCAAAGAGTTTGACATTGTCTACGTGACTCGAACTTCAATGAAAGCACAGGCTTTGGCGGACTATTTGGCCGAAAACCCGGTTGATGAAGATTATGAACCTTTGAAAACTTATTTCCCTGATGAAGAGGTGATGCACATTGATGAGTTGGAACAAGTCAAGAAGCATGGATGAAAACTTTTCTTTGATGGGGCCGCAAACATGAAGGGCATGGGGATAGGAGCAGTACTTATTTCTGAAACAGGGCAGCATTACCCTGTTATGGCTCAGCTTTGTTTTTACTGTACCAACAACATGGCTGAGTACGAGGCATGTATTCTAGGTTTGAGGTTAGCTGTGGATATAGGTGTCCAGGAAGTCTTGGTTTTGGGAGACTCAGACCTTCTGGTGCACCAAATTCAGAGAGAATGGGAAACACGGTATTTGAAACTCATACCATACAGACAATGTTTGCATGATCTTTGTCAATAGTTTCAGTCGATAGAATTCAAGCATATCCCAAGGATCCATAATGAAGTCGCCGATGCTTTGGCTACTCTGGCGTCAATGTTACATCACCCAGATAAGGCTTATGTAGACCCTTTGCAGATTCAGGTCCATGATCAGCATGCTTACTATAATATGGTAGAAGAAGAACTTGATGGGGAGCCATGGTTCCATGATATCAAAGAATACATCAGGATGGGGATATATCCGGTACAGGCCACAGGTGATCAGAAAAGAACAATTCGGCGATTGGCAAGTGGACTTTTCTTCAGTGGAGGGGTGTTATACAAAAGAACTCTAGATCTTGGATTGCTAAGATGCATAGATGCCAGACAAGCCACAATTACCATGACTGAGGTACACTCCGGAGTTTGTGGACCGCATATGAGTGGGTATGTTCTAGCAAAGAAGATTCTCCGAGTAGGTTATTACTGGCTCACTATGGAGCGAGATTGCATCAGTTTTGTGCGCAAGTGTCATCAGTGCCAGGTGCACGGAGATTTGATACATGCCCCACCATCTGAACTGCATACCATGTCGGCACCATGGCCCTTTGTTTCTTGGGGCATGGATGTCATTGGGCCAATCGAGCCAGCATCATCAAACAGACATAGGTTTATCCTGGTAGCCATTTATTATTTTACCAAGTGGGTTGAAGCGAAAACTTTCAAATCTGTGACCAAGAAAGCAGTGGTCGATTTTGTGCATTCAAATATCACCTATCGGTTTAGGATTCCGAAGGTAATCATCACAGACAATGGTACTAATCTCAACAGTCATCTGATGATGGAGACCTATCAGCAGTTTAAGATTATACATCGTAATTCCACCCCATATCGCCCTAAAGCGAATAGAGCAGTCGAGGCAGCCAATAAGAACATAAAGAAGATACTGCAGAAAATGGTGGAAGGGTCCAGACAATGGCATGAGAAGTTACCTTTCGCATTGTTGGGTTATCGCACTACTGTTTGCACTTCAGTAGAGGCCACTCCTTATTTGTTGGTGTATGGCACGGAGGCAGTAATACCCGCAGAAATTGAAATCCCATTCCTTCAGATTGTCGCTGAGGCAGAAATTGATGACGTTGAATGGGTCAAAACCCGCTTGGAGCAATTAAGTCTGATTGATGAAAAGAGATTGGAAGCAGTATGTCACGGCCAATTGTACCAACAGAGAATGGCGAGAGCATTTAACAAAAAGGTACGTCCACGGAAGTTCGAAGTGGTTCAGTTAGTGTTGAGATGTATCTTGCCTCATCAGGCTGAAGCAAAAGAAAAGTTTGCACCAAACTGGCAGGGACCATTTGTCGTAACTAGAGTGTTTGACAGATGTAGAAGGGAAATGTGTAGAAATGGCTATCAATTACAATGCAGTCAAAAGATACTATGTATGATATCTTCCTTTGATTGTACTTGTTTGTATTTGGCATATTTTGAAGATTGAAATGACGAAGGCATTTTGTTCTGCTATCTAAACATTTTATCCTTTGTGATCCCCTTTTGAGCCATATTTATTTTCTTTCATACCCCTCTTTCGGGATCAACGGCACAATTCAGAAACGCAAGTGCGGAGGATAAATAAGTGAAAAGAAAAGAAAGGATGAACAGGAAAGGAAAATGGGAAAAGAAAAATGAAAAGAGAGAAGAAAGAGAAAGAAAAGAAAAAAGAAAAAAAAGGAAAAAAAGAAAGAAAAAAAGAGAAGAACAACAGAAGAAAAAGAGAGAAAGAAAAGAAATAGAGAAAATAAAATCACAACAACAAAGTAATTTCTATGACATGAACTACGTTCGACCTGATTCCTTTTAAGGATACGTAGGCAGCCTCACGGTTCGGTCTCATCAAAGCAAATATCCAAAAATCCCCATGCAAGAAACTAGGGCAGAAGCCGTGATTGTTGTGGGAAACCTGATTCCGAAAGTTGTAATTTTAACCCATTTGTATTGTTTGGAGCCTTTTATACCCTTTCTTTCTAACCCTGTCCAGAAGCCTACATTACGGTCCAAACAAAGACCTTCTGATCAGTCTTTGAGAAATGTCAAGTCGAGCAGATAAATGTAATTCATATCAGGGGCAACACTCTGGTTCAAGTAGGAAAAATAAAAATGAGAGAGTCTTATTGGTGAAAACCTTCACAGGCACCGTAAGGCAACAGGAGTTGAGAGAAAAAATGATAGAGTCTTATTGGTGAAAACCCTCACGGTCACCGTAAGGCAAATGTGAGTTGAGAGATGAACGAATGAAAGAGGTCTGCTGGTGAAAACCTTTCAAGGCACTGCAAGATGAACAAGGTCAAGGTTTGGGTAAAGTAATCAGGTCATAAAAATTCTGGGGCAACGAAGTACGACAACTGAAAGTTGATTGGTTGGACAGATTGGGCCGATTAATCTGAAATGCATGTCATGATCATTGGTACTAGATGTTCCCCTCAGATAAGTTTCCTTTTCTTTTTTCTTTTATAGTAGTCATCTGGTTTTGAATTCTTCTTATCATTAACCCACAAAG
Organism: Nicotiana sylvestris; assembly: GCF_000393655.2. Classification (NCBI taxonomy): domain Eukaryota; kingdom Viridiplantae; phylum Streptophyta; class Magnoliopsida; order Solanales; family Solanaceae; genus Nicotiana; species Nicotiana sylvestris. The sequence continues at coordinate 33,510,442 of NC_091062.1, forward strand.
TCATTGCATTTTATTTTCTTTTGGGTATTTATCTAAAGATGTTTCAATGTCAGTCTTGTTCAAAGCAAATCGAAGCTCACTACCAACTTCCAAAATTGCAAAGCACATCGTGGTTGGAGCATACTAAGGATAACATGATGTAAGAGGGGGATACAAGGAATCACCGAAAGTTTCATCGGTGGAATGGTTTGGTAATGTCATGGGAGACGCAAAAGTTCAGATAAAGGGGTCAGAGGTAAAACAACAGCGGGGGTATAGAACACTCGGCTCGTCAAAGGACATGGGGTTTGAAAGTCAGTCAGAAAGTCAAAGCGGTTCAGGGCCAGTTCGGAGAAGCCAGTCAGAACAAAACATTGCAGCAGAAAGATCTTCAGCAAGAATGCCATCAGCTAACCACCACTTTAAACTGACAAAATTTTCTTTGATTGAAACTGGGGCAGAAAATTTTTCCTTGTTTTGTCTATGTTGAAGTCAGGAGCCCGCCTGGATAATAAGGGAGTACAATTTAAATTTAACTTTCAAATTCTTTGTTTTGTCTATTTTGAAGTCAGGAGCCCGCCTGGAGAGCAGGGAATACATTCAAGTTTAGCAGTCAGGAGCCCGCCTGGAGAGCAGGGAATACATTTCAAGTTGAAGTCAGGAGCTCGCCTGGAAAGCAGGGAATACTTTCAAGTCAGCAATCAGGATCCTACCTGGAAAAAAATGGAGTACAATTCAAGTTTTAGCTTTCAAGTTCTTATCGATATTTGGTAATGTGATCCATTTTACACTTACATCTGTGCCCAACCACCAAACTGGGGCAGAAAATATTTCCTTGTTTTGTCTATGTTGAAGTCAGGAGCCCACATGGAGAGCAGGGAATACATTTCAAGTCAGCAGTTAGGAGCCCGCCTAGAGAGCAGGGAATACATTACAAGTCAGCAGTCAACAGCCCGCCCGGATAGCATGGGAATACATTCACGTTTTGAAGTCAGGAGCTCGCCTGGATAGCATGGGAATACATATCAAGTTCAGCAGTCAGGAACCCACCTGAAGAAGGGGAAAACATCTCAGTTTACAATTCAAGGTGCCAACAAGCGAATGTTTCAGAGAGAATGGAGGACGACAAGGCAACAAGAAACACAAGAGCAAGCTTGAAGATATAGATAGGACTTTTGTAATCCATAGATCATAGTCTAGTCTAGATTCTTGTTTTATCTTGACATAGTGTAATAAGGGGGTTCAGTAAGCAGTAGTAGCAGCAGCAGCAACAGTGGAAGCCCAGCTTCATGGTAGTCCCAGCTACAAAACATTCCTGAACTACACTGACCTGATTCCTTTTTAGCCAAGGATATGTAGGCAACCTCGGAAGTAGGGTACGGTCAAATCTTTCAAAAATGCTTCCCACGGAGTATTCAACGGGCATAAATCGCTCGTATCCGCTCACTTATCTTTGTACGAAAACTCTTCGTGTTTCCGGGCAAAGAGGGGCAGCTGTGAGCACGTGATTTTTGCCCTATATGTATTACTCCAACAAATTCAAAACAAAATAATTTCTTTCAGTGTTTGCAATTTTATTGGATTTCGTGGCATTTTCTGTTAATTATTTGCATTTGTCTGTGCACGTTTATTTTATTTAATTCTTGAAAAATACAAAAAAATATGTTGCATCTGCATTTAGGATTTAATTTTATTTTTTTAGATTAATTAGCAAATTAGTTTGTTTTATAAAAATGAAAATCACAAAAATAATTCATTTTTCATTTTTACTTTTAATTTTGAATTGTGTAATTTTTCTTTAAATTTAGGATTTAATTAATTATTGTAAATACCATGATGAGTGATTAATCTAATTGGGTAGGTTAATTTAGTTAAAAAAAATTTATTAATTAAGTTAGGATTTATTTTAATTTTGGAAAAAAGGAAAAAGAATTGCGAAATCGAAAAAGAAAAAGAAAGAAATGAGAAGATCTAAATCTGGGCCAAAATCAACCCAAAATTCCCCAGCCCAAATGAAAATCACCCAGTACCCGGCCCAACCCACGCCTGCCTGGTCCGGATCCCCCCCAAGCGAAACGACGTCGTTTCAATAAGCATTGATCTGAGCCGTTGATCTCCCCTTAATCGAACGGCTCAGAACTGAAGCCCTAGGGGGTATTTAAATGTCCAAAACCTTTCCCCCCTCCCCCCTTAGAACCCCTTCTGTCTAACACCCCCAACACCCCAAAACCCTAGCTGAGCCGCCCCCAAATCCCCGGCCTCCGGTGGCGGCGCCACCTCCAAACGCCACCAAAATTACACCCAGTGACCACCAAGTCCCCCTCATTCCGAATCCCCAACTATTCACCTTCGAATCATCCTGGAGACTCTCGAATTTTAGATCGAAGTTTAACTTGAAATCCCGAAAGGAGTTGATTGGCGAGGTTACTAAAAATTTGAGGTTGAGATCGATTTTAGCCTTGTGTTTTCAGGCGAGAACACACGATTAAGGTCTATCTCAGCCAAAAATTAAGGTTTCGTTGAAGAATAGTTCAAGATTGTATTCACCTAGCTTGACAGGTATCTCTAGTATTTTTTCTATTCCATTTTTCTTATCTTTTTCTTCTACTTTTCTTCTTTTTCTTCTGTGTTCCCAAAGTCATCACTGCATGTGTTTCTTTTAAGGTTAATGGTTAGTTATTAGGTTCTTCAGTTTTGTTCGTTAGGTTGGTTTGTTTGGTTGTTCCCTTTAGTCTTGGGCTGATTGAAAGCTTTTGGTTCGAAAGGCTGATTAAAATCCTAATTTCCTTTCCTACTTCTACCTTCTCGTTTATCATGGACTTCTGATTTGGACCTGGGACCCAAAGAAAGGGACTGACCCGGGTTTTCGAAGGCCCACCTTGGATCAGTTCGACCCGTTTGGGTTCTCTGGTTAATTAACAGTGGTTAGAGGGGTATTTTGGGTAACTAGCTTAGGGAATCTTTGGTGTAACAGAATAGGAAACTTCCTAAGAAGCTGGGTTGGGGACTTTTTCGAAATTCTGAGAGTTAACTAAGGTTCCCTAAGCAAAAACAAAAATTAGAAAAGGACTAAAATAAAAAGTTGAACCCTTAAGGTTGCCCTGTTTCTTGCCTATAAAGGCATCATTTCTTGCCTTTCAAGGCAAGACCCAAGGGCTGAAAAGAAGAAGAGCTCAGAAAAATACAAAAAATGGCAGGAATTTTACTGTTTCATTGAAGTTCAGTGATTGTGGATTCCTCTTTTCAACTTCTGAAACTGTTTTTACTCGTCCAAGTGGGAAAAGCACTGAACTTGGTTGCCAAAGTTGGGTCTAAAATTTTGTTGGGATGCCGAGTGTTTGAATTTTGTTGTATTGAGTTGTTGTACATCATTTCTGGGGTTGGGACTGGTTTTGCTGGCTGTCTCATTGTTGATTCTTGTAGCTGCTCTTGTTGATTTTTCTATTTTTGTCTTTGTTCATTCCCAGGTATACATCTCTGCACTTTATTCGAATGTATAGCTTGATGTGGGAAATTAGAAAATGGAATCTGGAGCTTTGAGTTGTATTCAATTTGAGTATAAATTAGGAATATAGCATGCTTGTTTACTCTATTTTGCTAGACATGTCACTTACTGCCTTTCAACTGTGAACAATGGGATCACCCTTTAATTTCTGAATATCATACGACTTGGTAGTTTAGTTTGATATCCATCTTAGTCTGATTCTTTAAATGTAGTCATTTGCATTACTTCTTTGTTTTAAGGTCAGGATTTGGACTTGTTCAAATGCAGTCAATTCGATTTTTTTTAGACTTTAAATGTGTACTAAGTAAGGTTTTTAAGGCTACTATAGTATGGATTTGAATCTTGTATGTAAGTTGAATTGGTGGTTCAATGCCACAACTTTTGAGTCTGATTTGTATGATAAGCCTCGATGTTAGGAAATATTTGTTTGCAGGGGTCTAAGTTTGCTTCGTTACTTTTCTTTAGATCTGGTTCAAATTGGTTTCATGTTTAGCTTAGTTTATTTTTCTCTTTCAGAATCAGAGTGTTTTACTATAATCTTCTATTGCACTGTCTTTTAACATTTAAGTGAGGCATTTTGTTCAGTTATACCTTGGTTTATATGCATACCAGTCAATCATGTGCTGGCCAGAGCCAGTAGGCCCAGCTGACTTTTGGGCCTGGTCTTGAGGCCCCTTTGGAAATGAGGAGTGTCCTCGCCACTCTCGTTTGTCCTGGGCCTCCTTTTAAGTCTAAAAAGTTTTATTGTTGTTAATAATAGGGGCGGCCCAGCTTCTGAACATCTAACGCCCCTCCCCCCTTCCCTAACAGTTGAACACCTAGGTCTTAAATCGTGTTAGTTTAATTATTTGTAGTAATTAATTGGAGGCAAGCTATAATTAGATGCTTAGTAACAAATGGCTCTTGTGTTAATTTCATAATATAGATGTAAAATAAAATATATTCGTAGAGAAACCTTTAGGACCGTTTAAAAATATTATCATAGTTGTGGACACGTTCGCGTGACATGTTTACGATTTCTAAAAATAAAATTGGAGTATGCGTTCGCGCAACTTCGAACAACTTCCTTCAACAATAGAAACAGTTGCTAATAGGCCATTAATCAATTTTAAGAGTTCCGAAGCGTGCCGTCTACAATTTAATTATTAATGGCCATCATGTTAATAGCCTAGATAAAAATATGACAAATGTTGGTAGTTTGCTCTAGGCACATTTAATACACTATCATGACCGCGTATACGTCAGCCTACTTCGGCCAAACTTTTTTGACAATAATAAAGCGTTATTAATTGTGGACACATTCGCGTGACATGATATTTTACGCGCCAAGCAAATGGGTACACATACGCGTGATCCGTTTCAAGATAATTTTTCAATTTAAAAGAGGTAAAGGGGTAAATGCACATAGGATCTAAAATCAGTAATAATAATAAGCCAAGTATGATCAAAGCGACCGTGCTAGAACCACGGAACTCGGGAATGCCTAACACCTTCTCTCGGGTTAACAGAATTCCTTACCCGGATTTCTATGTTCGAAGGCTGTAGAACAGAGTCAACTTTCTCGACTCGGGATCCTAAACCGGTGACTTGGGACACCCTAAATTATCCCAAGTGGCGACTCTGATTTTTAATAAATAAATGATCTTGTTTCGATTGTCCTTTAATTGGAAAAACTCCCTTGTATTTATGCCCTTTATGGGGTGTAAGTAAAAAGGAGGTGTGACACACGCCACAACAATATTATATGTGGATCGGGTTGCACGCCGCAACAATATAATGAAATGGGAGCGGGTGGTACGCCTACCATAAGATATAACGAAAGGGGAGCGGGTAGTACACCTACCACAAGATGTGAAAAGAAAGTGAAATCTGCCTTTATTTTTCTTACTCTTGTTAGTGGTTGGATTTTGATTTCTTTATAGTTCTTTTGATAATCTGTTCTTACCTGTTATTCCCCGAAGCATGTTTTCCCCTCCCATCTTTACTTGTTTATTTCTGCTTTACTTTCCGCTGTATATCATATAACTGCACAGGTTTATTTGGTAGTCTGATCCTAGCCTCGTCACTACTTCGTCGAGGTTAGGCTAGGCACTTACCAGCACATGGGGTCGGTTGTGCTGATACTACACTCTGCACTATGTGCAGATCCCGGAGCAGCTTTCGGACAGTAGTTGGAGTGCTTCGTTCAGTCCACTCGGAGACCCAAGGTAGACCTGCAGGCAACCGCAGGCCCTAGCGTCTCCCTCTATCTCTATTTCTTGTTTCACTTCCCTCTATTCAGAAATAGTGTACTGTTATTACTTCTGACCTTGTATGTAGTAAATCTTAGAGAGTATGTGACACTGTGACACCAGGTTTTGGGTATTTAAGGTTTTAAAAGTTGTCATGGATGTAGGTTTCAGATATTTAATTGTTAACTTCCGCTTAATTATCTAAATTCCGTTGTTATTATGTTATCGCCTTATGTTTGTAAAAAAAGGTAATATGAAAGTGAAGTAAGTAGTAAGGTTTGGCTTGCCTAGCTCTCATTAGCAGGTGCCATCACGACTCCCGAGGGTGGGAAATCCGGGTCGTGACAGATGTGTTAGCTCGGATCATTTCATACGGAGACTTGAGGTAGATCTGTAAGGCATGAGTCAGCAAATAGCTGGCACCAGTTATGAAGATGTGATCGGTGCTGGGTAAGTTCTGCTGACAGCAAAATCAAGGACAACGATTTGAAATAAAGAAATGGGTTGAGAAATACTGCAATTCAATGAGCAACCGTTACATACAATCATATCATTTATATTCAACTATCAAGAGGGGTTTTATTCCTATTTTTTTTTAAAAAAACTTGATTTGGGAATATTGTCTCCCTGAATAGAGCTATAAATAGGAGAATTTGTATCCAAGGAAGGACATGGAAAAATCATATGTACACAGAAGCTAAAAACATGCTCTTATTCAATAAAATTACTCTTTTTTATTTTGTTTTTGATATTATTCTTATTATTGCTTCCAGAGAAGCTAAGTCCATAGCTAGGCTTGTATTTTATTCAAGCTATCTTAATAATCTTAATTTTGTTATTACTTATTTTATATTATTGGATCAACTTAATTTATGTGTCTATAAATTACGTTGCAAATTTAACTGTACTATTTTATGGGTAAAAACCGACACTTATAATTTCAAAAATGTAATAGGTACAATAGTATGAATTAAAAATTAAAATCCTAAAATTTATATTCTGGATCCACCTCAAAGTAATAGGGCCTTTATCTTTCTAAAATTTTGAATCCGACTCTCTATGTAATGGAACGACTAAAATATCTCAAAAATATTGATCGACTTTTATAACCTAAATATTTATATTAAGCCCAAATAATTTAAGTTAAATGTCGAACGACTAAAATATCTCAAAAATATTGATCGACTTTTATAACCTAAATATTTTTATAAGTTAAGGATATAATTATAAATCACCTAATCGGTTAATTTGTTTTGCATTTTAAACTACACATGCACCGAACCTACAAAGTCAATCTTACAGTCGATTTTGAATCAAATTCTCTTTCGGACGATCGTTTTGGACTCTATTCCTCAGTCCTCAGCGCCTACTTCTTGGACAATACTATGCGCGTCTCCATTATGCTTTTTTCTTGGACAACACTATGCACTTGTCTCCATTATGCTTTTGATCTGCTTTATTTTTAGGTTTTTATTGTATATTTAGACTTATCCTCTTATTATCTTTCGAACTTGTTTAACTATTTTTCTATTTTGTAGTTTACCAATAGTTAATATAATTATGGTATTCCATAAAAATAGATGGAGACAACCAAACTTTATATTTATATTATTATAGAAACATGAATATTCGTAGTACCCTTTAAACTCTTAACTGATAATGTATATTAAAAGTTAAAACCAAATTTAGCTAGATGTCTTTTGTGATATATTTTATGTTTCTAAATATTAGGGGTTAGTATATAGTTTAAATAAGAAAAGCTTTAATAGTCAAAAACTATTTTTATTTTAAATTCTTAGTATTTAAAAATAATTAAATGGAAATATTTTTCAATATAAAATCTCGTTGTAAGATTATAAAGAACTAGGGGTTTATATGAATATCTTTCTTTTTTACATAATAAAAATTCATCATAAATGATAAGGAAATGGTTCTGATAATACGGATGGGAGTGTGCTCTTCAATTTATTTATTTACTTAAGTATCAGTAATAGTGTCACGACCCAAAAATCCCTCCGAAGGAGTCATAATGGTACCTAGTTTCTAAACTAGGTAAACCTAACATATACTGAAATAACATTGATGTTAGCTAACTTTAATTTACATTACTCTGAACAAATTTCAATTCCCAAAACCGGTGGTAAAAGTCACAAGCCTTTCTAAGAGTAGTTGTACAAAATAAATACATCATTGCTCCGAAACAAAAGGAACAAATGGAAATAAATACAAATGAAGGTGACTCTGAGACCTGCGAATGTTGTAACAGGTTTACCTTGAATCTCCACCGCAACGCCTCGCACAGCTACTACGATCAAATATCTGGATCTGTACACAAAAAAATATATAGAAGTGTAGTATGAGCAAACCACGGCGGTGCCCAGTAAGTATCAAGACTAACCTCGGTGGGGTAGTAACGAGGAACAGTCAAGACACCTACTGGTCAAATGAAATGAACAGGATATGATAATAAAATATCGAGATAAAGATATCGAGGTAATACCAACAGCGGAGAGAAATCAAAAAACAAACAGTAGAAACAATAAGGGAGAATACGGATAGTAACGAACGATAACCAAGTAAATCAGGTAACCAAGTAAATCAACACTGACATAACAAGAACAGAGACAGGTAAGAATGTATCCAAGTAAAGGAAAGCAATGCCAACTAAATCAATCACATCATGCCTAGTACACAATCCCGACTATCTCAACCCTCGATTTCTCGTATCATAATCTCAACTTCCGAATCTTCAGCACACATGGCACCTTGTGCCCCCATATTTCATTTTTCATTTCACTTTTAACAACAAAATTCACATGCTATACAATGCACCCAATATGTTCAAGAAGTCTCATTCACCTAATATAAGTAAAATTAAAATTTCTAAGCTAATTAGGAATGCCAGTGAGAAAAGATGAAGTTGTTTCTTTGAAGTTGTTTCTTTGGAAATCCCTTGAGTAAAGAAAATACCCCTGTTAATTTAAAATACAACATCGAATGGATTATTGCCTTTAGCATAAGAGCTAACAACTTAAAACTTAGTAAAAATTCCTTTTATTTTTTTTAGAAAAATACAACCTCAGGCGATTTAAGGAGATATAATTGAGACACTAATTGAATTAAGGATGTAACAATTATTGAAGTTAGAAATATTAGAATATATATATATACGCTGAGGTATTGAAAACATTGTGGGATCTAACACAAAGGATCACAACAATAAAGGAATTAAACGGTTTAAACGTTTGAATTGATAACAATAAATAAACACAGCAGCAGAACGTGCACGGCATCACCCTTCGTGCTTTTACTCTCGTTTTCACCATAAGAATCAACATTCACTTTTATTCTTTCTTGTTTCGGCGTGCAACCCGATCCCAATCATATGGTACTATTGCAGCATGCAACCCGATCCAAATCATATAGTGATGTTGCGGCGTGCAGCCCGATCCAAATCATATAATATTGTTGCGGCGTGCAACCCGATCCGAATCATATAATTATGTTGCGGAGTGCAACCCAATCCATTTAATATTATTGCGGCATGCAACCCGATTCATATCATATAATATTGTTGCGGCGTGAAAACCGATCCATATAATAATATTGCGGCGTGCAACTCGATCCATATAATATTCAAACCAACACTAATCACAAAAGAATTCCGACAAGGGAACAATAAGAAAACAACCATATCCCGACAAGGGAGTCAACAACAAGAGTAAACACATCCCGGCAAGGGAACCAACAGTAAGGGTTAAATATGTCCCGGCAAGGGAATCAGCTATAACCAAACTTGTACCGATAATTATCTTCACAATGAAACCTTAACTAAATAACAAGACATAACAAGCACGTGATAACTACACCGATAATCACAATAATTGGACATGTAACATATTTGTACAAAGTCATAGAGGAACTCACAATCAAGAAGTATCAAAATAATATGGAAGGCGTAAGATTTCAACACGTAAGATTTCAAGGAAAGTTAGCAATATCATATGGATCATATAGAGACAATTTAAGCAATTATTAAACTCAATCATACCGGAATACTCTCCGCATTTGAACATAAGGACCTAGGAACCCTAGAGCATATTTTCCACAAATAAGTCCGAGCACACACTCGTCACCTCGCATGCACGGACTACAATTAGAATAGAAGACTCAATTCCTAAAGGGAAGTCCCCCACACAAGGTTAGGCAAGATACTTACCTCAAAGACGACAACTCTGTACTCTAAAATGAACTTCTCGGTGTCACACCTCCTTTTTTCCTACACCTCTGTAAGGGTATGAGGGAGTTTTTTCAACTTAAAGTGACAATCGAAACGGGATTATTTATTTATTAAATTCAGAGTTGTCACTTGGGATAATTTTCTGGTGTCCTAAGTCACCAGTTCAAATGCCGAATCGAGGAAAAGATTGACTCTGTATTATAGTCCGCGAACACAGAAATCCGGGTAAGGAATTCTGTTAACCCGAGAGAAGGTATTAGGTATTCTCGAGTTCCGTGGTTTTAGCACGGTTGCTCACCTGTTACAATTGGCTTATTATCTAATTTTAATACATGTTTTAGCCTATAGTACACTTTTTAAACTTTAAAACCGCTTTTACTTATCATTTTTAGAAAGATTCAACATCATCTAAAACACGTCTTGAACCACATCACATAAATGCACTCGCGGTCCACGATAAATTTTATTTAACGTTGTTGGGATTTGGATTTGGGTCATATAAATGCACACTCAAGTTTAAGGAAATTAGGTATCACAACTACGTCACGAGAACCGTACCCGTAGTTGAAATAATTTTAATTACTTGCCTAAAGCAAACTACAACATTCAAATTATTTTCCTAAACTAATTTTGAGATTATTGTAAAGGCCAAGAGTTATGGAACCCAAAATTGTAACTTAATCCTATCACCTAACAAATTGATAAAAAAGCAAAATCTTTCCCCAAAGTCTAGAATTAACGTTACCTTATCAGTTGTTTCACAAGTCTCATAGCACATACTGCCACGAAAATATCAACATTATCAGCAAGCTCGATCATTCTTTTATAAATCTTCTCCGTGATAAAGCCAAGAGATAGAACATTATCATCCTCCTCGTAAAGATTTTGCAATGCAAGGACTGAAGCCTTCCTTACACAATGACTTGTATCATTAAATGTCCATCCAAGATATTTCAAACACAAATCCTTTTGTATAAATGAGTTGACTTGAAATTACAAGGGGTTAAGCCATTCGACAACAATAATTTGAACATAACCAAAAAAAATCGAAAACAGGGGCATTCAAACCGAGCAAAACTAATCTTCCACAACTTCAACGACGACCTCGATGGACCGGACCTTGACGACCTCGAAACTTCAATACCTAGCTCCGAACAGATCTCACAAACGAGCTCCAAAATAGACTCAGACCAACGAAACTCCAGCAGCAAAAATGAGGCTCAAGGCAACCCAGAAATTGAACTTTGTTTAGTGAAGCGCAACTACATCGTAGGAACGCAAATTAACAAAAAAGTCAAAACCATAGCTTTTCGGCTTTAATGGCGTAAAAGAGTTAGGAGCTCAGTCTTCAGAATAAAAGAAAAGTTCAGTTTTTTTTAGCCTCGCTTCATTGAAGGTTGACGACATAGTTCTTGATAGAGACTAAATGGAAGGATGGTTGTTCAAGCTGCATTTGGATTTTGGAGAAGATCTAGCGGCTGGAATTGGATGAGGTTGAATTTTTGGTTATCTCCTTGAAGAAGAAGACGTTCAGGTTGGGGGGGGGGGATCTTTCAAGGTCCAAACGGCTGATTGGGTTTTTTTTGTAGAGTGTCCCTAAATTTAGGGATTAGGTTCTATTATATAAGGGCAGAGATTAGGTTAGGGGTATGGGCCTAGGAATTATGGGCTTGGGAATTATGGGTTAGGTTAAAAATTAGGCCTAAAAATGAGTTGTTCGAGCCCAAGCTTTATTTTTTCCCCGCGAACGAGATTAAAAATGCGACCTTATTTATTAATTAATCCTACTTAAGTAAAATAAACTATTAAAATAAGACTGACTGTTAAAATAAACTAATTTTTTTTGTATTTTTCAAGATTAAAAATGACTACAAAACCTTAACGAAACTATTTTTTGTAATTTTCATTTTTTTGTAATAAAATAAAGTGAAAGAGTAAAAATTAGTTGAAATAGCTATATTAGGCCTAAATTAAATATTTACGTGCTAAAATATGAAAAATCTTGGGGAGGGTCAAAAATCACATGTCTACAGCTGCCCCTCTTTGACTGGAAATGCGAAGCGTTTTAGGACAAAGAATGACTAGACAAGTTTTTTGACCTGACCCTTATTTAGGGAGACCAAAACTAAGAGAAAAGGGGAATGTGACCGAGCCTTGGTATCTGAGCTGCCTACATATCTTTGGCTATAAAGGAATCATGCCACATGTAGTTCAAAGGTGAGTGAGATGATGGAGTATACCGAGGTGGAGAGCCGGTCGAGGTATCGTTCCGTCGAGGTTCCGGTCCGCGGTCCTGTTATTACATCAAAAATCAAAACATCAAAAAGACTAGCTAAGTCTGTCAACTACGAGTTACAAGATTCCTATCTATAAGTTTTCTGAAGCTTGATCTTGAGTCTTGAGTGGTTCTTCATGCAGACTTTAGATTTGAACCTTGACGCTTGCTAGTTGCAGGTGCTAGTTCATCCTTCTTCAGCTTTTCGGATCAAGACCAGGCATGCAGTGCTTGTGACCTCGGCCATGTCTTGAGCAGCCCACATCTTTCATCAACTTTTGCCTTTGGATTAACTTCTTGCCTTTCTTTTTTTCTTTATTGTGACTAACTTCTGTTGATCATTTTGGACTGCTGACTCGCATTCTTGATGCGAGCTTCTTTTGTTGCTGACTTGAATTGCATTCTGAATTGAATTCTCTCTTTTTTCCAGGTGGGCGCCTTATTGCTGAACTTGAACCGTCTTCTCTTATTACTTGACATTGTTTTCCCTTGCACCTTGAACCATTTTCCTTTGAAACTTGAATTGTCTTCCTTCGAAACTGCTTTCCCTTGAAATTGCTTTCCTTTGAAACTTGAGTTGTCTTCCTTTGAAACTGCTTTACCTTGAAACTTGAGTTGTCTTCCTTTGTTCTCCAGGTGGGCGCCTGATTACAACAAAACAAACAAAACAAAAGAAATTTTCCTGCCCCAGTTTGATATTGGGAATATCTGTAAGTGTTAACAAAACTATAAATCACTTGTGCTGCTGATGAAGGATGCAATAATGAGAGTAAAATTAATGACTCGACTAGGATGTGCGTCTCCTAAACGTGATTGAGCTTGTGGAAAATTATAAACTAAGTTTGACTAAAGTAAAAACTGACCCTATTCTCCAGGCAGGACCCCTAATTTCAGGAAACATTGATAATCTTAAGAAAACTAAAAAAAATGACTCCTTTTTTCAAATCTAGACTTCCTTTTTTTTTTCAAAATATCCTTGGAGAAAATTTATCAGACTAGGTCTTCTATCCTAGGAGAAAGATTCATCATACTAAGATTTTGATCCTAGGAGAAGGTTCATCAGATTATGTCCATTTTTGTTATCTTAAGAGCAAGTTTCATCCGACTAAGATTTCTATTGGGAGGAAAATCCATCAGACTAGGATTTTTTATCCTAGGAGAAAAAATGAGAAAACCAATGGCAAGATTTTATACACAATAGCAAGACAAATAAAGGCAAAGATTTGAGAAACTTCCCTTTGTCGACTCTTCTCTTCTTCTTTTTCTCTTTTTTTCTTTTTCTTTTTTTTTTTACCATTTTCCTTGCACTGCTTTGTTCCTGTTTCACACAAAGAAAAATAATTGTCAGTTTTAAAAATGGTGGTCAGTTTGTGGCCTTGAGTATGGGGCACCTTGGCTTCTGCTCAATCAGCTTGAGTCGGTTTCAAGAAACTTTTGCTCTGCATCAACCCTAACTGTTTCACACCAGTACCATTTGCATTTGCAGCTCAAACAGCCTTATCCCAATTGGAGATCTTTGCTTAGGTGACCTTTTCTGATATCTTGAATGACTTCCTGCTTTTGAGCAATTTGTCTGCTAGAGAGAATCACCAGTTATCTTTTCTTGCACCAAGTAAGCTGACAAGAGTCTTTTGGGGAAGCCTTTGCATGAATCCTCAAAGCATGTTGGTAGTAATAACTAAGTGTGCTGGCCAAATTCACTTTATGCAACTGAAAAGCTGGTAGCAGATTTTGAAATCTTTTCTTGCTTGTTTTGAGAAGGACTGACTCAAAGTAAAGGACACAATGATGCAAAGAAACAAGTATCAACAAGAAATGCCCTTGACGGAAGGACAAAAGGAAGAGTTTCTTTTTCTTTTTTTTTCTTTTTTTTTTCAATAACTAGCCTCAATGATCATGACATGCATTTTGGACTTAACGGCCGATCTATCAAACTAATTCACTCTTCCCTTTTACTATTCTTATGACCTTTGAAGTTGGGCTTATTTATGCCAATTCTTCGCACCAGCTTTATGGCTCACTTTCGACTAGTGGTGCCCCGAGGAGTTTTCACCAACAAGTCTCTCTCATTTATTCATCTCTGTTTACCGTTGCCTTATAGTGCCCGTGAGGGTTTTCACTAGTAAGACTCTCTCATTTTCTTTTTCTTTTTTTTTTCTTTCTCTTTTGCTTTCTTGTGCGAGCAGCTTGACAGTGTTCTATGTTGCGTGAAAATTGTTGCTCATTGCATGCTTCTCTTGGCGTTTCTTGAATGCATATCGGGAGGTCTTCATTTGGAAGGATTTTGGATAGGGTTGGAAAGAAAAGTCAGCATGAAGGCTCAAAGTAGACTCAAACTGAGGGGTTGTAGACTTACAACTCTTGGAATCGACTCTTTCAAAAGTGAAATAAAACCTTTGCTCCAGTTTTAGCTATTGGGGATTTTTGGATTTTTTTTCTTATTTGGGTGGACCGAACCGTGAGGCTGCCTACGTATCCTTTTTTAAGGAATCAGGTCGAACGTAGTTCAAACATATGACCTAACTAATTTTTTTCATTTTTCTTTCTGTTGTTTTTCTTTTCTTTTCTTTTCTTTCTTTTTCTTTTGTTTTCAAAACGAGTTGCCCCAGCTTCTATTTTTTAGGGCATGGACCATTGACAAATTTTTTTTTTTGAACTTTCTATGAATTGCCCCAGTTTGTACTCTTGGGACATGGATTTTTTTTTCTTTTTTTTTTTTTCTTTTTTTTTTACTCTTGACTCTAAACTTGATTCCAAAAGAGGGTGGTCAAAGAAAATAACACAGGTTCAAAAGGGGTAACAAAGGGTATGCAGTGTTTGGATAACAAGAAAAGGGCCTCCCAGCCTCTAGAATGCCAATTATAGTATTTTTCACGATCACATCATTGATGAACATGCCTGAATTCTTAGGTTTTTTTCAGTGTAAAGTTGTATGAGCAATACTTTCCTCGTTGTGAATGATCCTTGTCAATTTGGGTGACTTTTCTTGGATTTTGTCTTGATGTAGAAGATGCATTTGGCCACTATATGATCCATTTCAAGTTTTGTGGAATACACCTTCTATTGAAAACACTTTCTATATCTTAGTGCTTAACAGACTTCAGCCAATCCGATTATCCTTAATCCCGATCTTCTCAAATGATTCAAAAGGTAGAGATCCTTAACTTCCATGAGCATGACTGCTTTAGTTCCATGTAAACTTGGCTCATGCTTATTTTCCAAATGTTTCATGTCTTTATTCATCTTCCAAAAGTGTCTCTTTCTCACTTCTCCAACTCAAGACTACGTCAGTTTTCTAAGATCTGGTCAAAAATTCCGCATGCATGTCATGTTACTAGTACTAGCGTGAAAAGAATTATGCACAAAATGGACACAAAATGACTGGCTATTTTTTATTGAATGAATGATAGCAGGGTCCGATAACACAAAAGAAGAAGAAAAAAAGACAAAATAAGCTACCATGGCTAAAGGAGGAGTGACTTTCCAGTTGCTAAGCAACATCTTAGCCATACATTCGCACATCAACATTACCACGACATTTTGACCATTTTAATTGCTTTGGATTCAACACTCAAATTTTGACAATCATCCCAAGCAGCCCATGTCCTATTGCTCAAATCTAGTAAAGTCACCCCCACATTTGCCTACATTTTTTATTTTTCACCGCCAACTTGACTACTTGTCTTTCGTGACCTTGGATCAACAACAATGGTGCTTGTTCCATCAATTGAGAAGATGCTTTTATTTTCAAGAGATCTTGGATGGTTTTTGTGACTCGCCATTGCAAACCAACAAACCGACTATATTGATTAGCTTTTATTTTAAAACAACAAACATGTTAGAATAAATACTCTCTTTCTTTCTTTCTGTTTTCTCTTTTCTCTTCTTTTTTTTGTTTCTTTCCTTTCTCTCTTTTTTTTGGTTTTTCTTTTTTTTTATTTTTTTCATTTTCCCCTTTTTTTAAATCATTCGATCGAACCTGATGCGGGTTGTCTACGTATCATGTGGGAACGTGAATCAGATCTTGCGTAGTTCGGGAAGATCATGAATAAAGTAAATAAACTAACTTTTTTTTGAATTTTTTATTTTATTTTTTCGAAAGAAAGACTTATAAAGAAGAAAGGGAATATTTTATTTTTGCAAAGAAAGACTTCTAAAGAAGAAAGATTTTTTTTCGAATGTTTTTTTGGAATTTCGAAAGAAAAACTTCTAAAGAAGAAAGAAAATATCTTTGGAATTTTATTTTGAATTTACGAAAGAAATGCTTCTAAAAAAGAAAATATTTTTGAATTTTGAATTTTCTTTTCAATTTTGAAAGAAGAATGAAAATACTTTTGGATTTTTGGAAGAAATTAAAAGAAAATATTTTTGTATATATTGTTTTTTTAAAAAAAACAATTAGGGTCTAAAAGAAAGGCTTTCTAAAGAAGCAAATAATGGAAAATATTTTTGGATTTTTTTAAAATTATGGGATGGAACCGATGAAGTTTGCTTACGTATCTCACATCCGGTGAGAATTAGACCCGCGTAGTTTGCCAGTTTTGACGGAACAGGAAAATATGACTTATTTTGAAATGACTTTTTCTCTTTTTTTTAAAAAAAAATTCGGCAGAGTTTCAGGATAATTCAAATACTTGCCTCTCACACTCTTTTCTTCTTTTTTTTTTCCTTTTTTTGATTTTCTCTTTTTCTTTTTTTTTCCTTTCCCTATTCTAGAAGCCAGTCAACATGCAAGCCGAAACAGATAAATACGCAAGTAGCACGTAATGCATCAGGATGGTCTTTTCATTTCGGGTGCACCTGTCCTAGACAGACCCAACCCCTGTGTTGAGTCTCCAAAGTCAAATGCACATGATGCAAACGAACGTTCCTACTAGGGATTCGACATGAGGCTGAGTTATTCTAGGTTTAAAACCTGGGTATATTGTTCTAGACCTGGCTTACCTGAGCGGACAACTCGAGCCAAGGGGGGCCAGCGTACCAGTAACCAAAAGATCATCCGGCTTTGCAACTTGTCCGAACCTCGTTCCATCTGGGATATGACACTAACAGAAAGAAGTCACGCCAGCTTGCACTCCTCAAAAGAGATAAGTGAGGGGTTTCGTAGCAGTTTATATACTGTTCAAATAATATCAAAGCGGTAAAAAGCAAAATTTAGCACATTAGGCCCAAACATGTAATAATATCAGATAAATATAGCCAAATATAAAATAATTTTTAAGCACCTTAGGCATGATTTCTAAGCGTTATTGATTTTAAAACGATTATGTAAGTGCAGGAGCCCTATAGGCATGGTATCTAGAATGAAGTTGATTATTATTAAACCTATGATTGTTTGCCTAACGACAGATGAATATGCAGAAATGCAGAAACAAAACTATAGTCATGATTTATATATGCAGAAACTTATAGGCATGGTTTCTAATGCAGTGATGAAACAACTTATAGGCAAGATTTCTACGTGTAATGCATAACTTATAGGCAGGATTTCTAAATGCCTAAGTGCATAAACTTATACATGATTTCTATATGCAGAAACTTATAGGCATGGTTTCTAATGTAATAATGAGACGACTTATAGGCAGGAGTACAATATGATATGTATAAATGCAGAATTTGTAAATAGTAATCCCTATGAGCATGCTATCTACCCATATGCATACATAAATGACCCTCCCCTTTTTCACTAGAACCCCATAGTTATTACAAATTTTTACAGACCCGAATGAATCAAAAAAAAGTACATCAGAACTTCCAGCTGCAACCAAACAACCTAATTCAGACTCAAGGTCTAACAATATGAGATAAACCAACTTCCAGGATCCGTTTTCCAAAAGCCTTTCTCTTATTTGGAATGTGTCAAAGTTCCCAAAAGTCTCAAAGGGACTCAGGGTAGTGCTTACACCCCAAACACATTGTAGAATTAGATTATAGTGCAGTGTGGAAGAGTCAACCCTCAGATGTCCAAGTTCAGAGGGAACTCAGGGTCCCAAAGCATGGCTCATAAGAGGGGGACAGAACTTAGAATCTAAGAGTAAGTGTATGTGCATAAAGGGGATTCGGGAAGTCCATGGAAGGCTGGTGGTCATGCTCAATAATTTAAGAGTGCTGGCACACCCTGACCAGCATGTCAACCAAAATTGGGACTTAGGATCCATTGAGGATTAGGATTGGACCTGGGCAGTAATTTGGATACTGCCAAACCATGAACCTTAACTCAAAAACATAGAAGGGAATAGGGGTAGGGATTGGATACTGCCAGGCCATTTTGGAGAAGATCTAGCGGCTGGAATTAGATGAGGTCGAATTTTTGGTTATCTCCTTGAAGAACTCACGTTTAGGTTGGGGGGGATCTTTCAAGGTCCAAACGGCTGATTGGTTTTTTTTGTAGAGTGTCCCTCAATTTAGGGATTAGGTACTATTATATAGGGGTAGAGATTAGGTTAGGGGTATGGGCCTATGAATTATGGGTTAGGTCCAAAATTAGGCCTAAAAATGGGTTGTTCGAGCCCAAGCTTTATTTTTTCCCCGCGAACGAGATAAAAAATGCGACCTTATTTATTAATTAATCCTACTTAAGTAAAATAAACTATTAAAATAAGACTAACCGTTAAAATAAACTAATTTCTTTTTTGTATTTTTCAAGATTAAAAATGACTACAAAACCTTAACGAAACTATTTTTTGTAATTTTCGTTTTTTTGTAATAAAATAAAGTAAAAGAGTAAAAATTAGTTGAAATAGCTATATTAGGCCTAAATTAAATATTTACGTGCTAAAATATAAAAAATCTTGGGGAGGGTCAAAAATCACATGTCACACTCGGGCGAAAAGACCTCCGGGCAGCTCAAATCCAACTATAACAACCCATATACATACATAAATGACCCTCTCCCTTTTCACTAGAACCCCATAGTTATTACAAATTATTACAGACCCAAATTAATAAAAAAAAGTACATCAGAACTTCCAGCTGCAACCAAAGAGCCTAATTCAGACTCAAGGTCTAACAATATGAGATAAACCAACTTCTAGGATCCGTTTTCCAAAAGCCTTTCTCTTATTTGGGATGTGTGAAAGTTCCCAAAAGTATCAAAGGGACTCAGGGCAGTGCTTACACCCCAAACATATTGTAGAATTAGATTATAGTGCAGTATGGAAGAGTCAACCCTCAAATGTCCAAGTTCAGAGGGAACTCAGGGTCCCAAAGCATGGTTCATAAGAGGGGGAAAAACTTAGAATCTAAGAGTAAGTGTGTGTGAATAGAGGGGATTAGGGAAGGCCATGGTAGGCTGGTGGTCATGCCCAGCAATTTAAGAGTGCTGGCACACCCTGACCAGCCTTTTAGCCAAAATTGGGAGTTAGAATCCATTGAGGATTAGGTTTGGACCTGGGCAGTAATTTGGATACTGCCAGGCCATGAACTTTAACACATAGAAGGGAATAGGGGTAGGGATTGGATACTGCCAGGCCATTTTGGAGAAGATCTACCGGCTGGAATTGGATGAGGTCGAATTTTGTTTATCTCCTTGAAGAAGAAGACGTTCAGGTTGGGGGGGATCTTTCAAGGTCCAAACGGCTGATTGGGTTTTTTTGTAGAGTGTCCCTCAATTTAAGGATTAGGTACTATTATATAGGGGTAGATATTAGGATAGGGGTATGGGCCTAGGAATTATGGGCTTGGGAATTATGGGTTAGGTCCAAAATTAGGCCTAAAAATGGGTTGTTCGAGCCCAAGCTTTATTTTTTCCCCGCGAACGAGATTAAAAATGCGACCTTATTTATTAATTAATCCTACTTAATTAAAATAAACTATTAAAATAAGACTGACCGTTAAAATAAACTAATTGTTTTTTGTATTTTTCAAGATTAAAAATGACTACAAAAACTTAACGAAACTATTTTTTGTAATTTTTTTTTTTTTGTAATAAAATAAAGTAAAAGAGTAAAAATTAGTTGAAATAGCTATATTAGGCCTAAATTAAATATTTACGTGCCAAAATATAAAAAATCTTGGGGAGGGTCAAAAATCACATGTCTACACTCGGGCGAAAAGACCTCCGGGCAGCTCAAATCCAACAATAACAACCCATATGCATACATAAATGACCCTCTCCTTTTTCACTAGAACCCCATAGTTATTACAAATTATTACAGACCCGAATGAATCAAAAAAAAAAGTACATTTGAACTTCCAGCTGCAACCAAACAGCCTAATTTAGACTCAAGGTCTAACAATATGAGATAAACCAACTTCCAGGATCTGTTTTCCAAAAGCCTTTCTCTTATTTGGGATGTGTCAAATTTCCCAAGAGTCTCAAAGGGACTCAGGGCAGTGCTTACACCCCAAACACATTGCATAATTAGATTATAGTGCAGTGTGGAAGAGTCAGTCCTCAAATGTCCAAGTTCAGAAGGAACTCAGGGTCCCAAAGCAATGCTCATAAGAGGGGGATAGAACTTAGAATCTAAGAGTAAGTGTATGTGCATAGAGGGGATTAGGGAAGGCCATGGCAGGCTGGTGGTCATGCCCAGCAATTTAAGAGTGCTGGCACACCCTAACCAGTCTGTCAGCCAAAATTGGGAGTTAGGATCCATTGAGGATTAGGTTTGGACCTGGGCAGTAATTTGGATACTGCCAGGCCTTGAACCTTAACTCAAACACATAGAATTTGAAAAAGTCAAGTTGCAAGCAAAAGTTCCAAGAGATCCTAGAAAAGAGCAGAATGTTGTAAGAGTATTGAACTCAAAACAATAAAGTGTGTAAGTAAGTTGAAAGTATTGATCTAAAAGTTCAAGGTATTGAACTTGAAGTGCTCTCAAAAGTGCAGAAGGGTAGTATGTTTTATAGTGCAGAGAAACAAGTAAGAAAAGCAAGGAAATATCATTGAAATCGATCTCCCTTTGGTTAAGGGATTTTGATTCCAACGGGTAAACTCCAGTTAAGGAAATAAATTTTAATTAAACCTTTCAAAGTAGCACAAAAGGGGTAAATACATAGAAGTTATTTAAGGAAAACCATCAATGGTACATGGTTTGTGCCAAATATGGCAAGGGAATCAATCAAACAGCCATGAAACCAAAATTACAGGTTCAATTGGAATGAACCAAGTCAAGAAAGGTAAAGGAGGTTCAATCGAAGAAAAATCACTGACAATTTGCCAGCCTTATTAAAAGGATTTCAGAATCAATCAATCAGTTGGTAAAACCTTTTGAAAGAGAAATTTCACATATATAAAGCATACCAATCAAACGAAAGGAATCGTCAGGTTACTCAGAAGATGAGTCTAACATTGAAAGCCTTAGAGTCACAAACAAAAGGGAATCGAATTCAGTTACAGACTCATAGTGAGTCTGAAAGCCTAGGGTCCCAAAGTGGAACCCTAATATCACTTGCCAAATAAACCCCCAAATCCTAGGATTTCGAATTGAGTCAGACATAGAGGTGAGAGAGCAGGTCATTGAAAGAGGCTCAGAAATCTCTTCCAAAGACTTTATGAGAAACAAACATACATAATATAAAGAACTGATTCAAGGTCATGAGAATATGTTTGAGAAAACTCGTAGTTTAAGCAAGTTCAGAAGAAAGAGATGATACGAGCTTAAACAAAAGCAGATGAAGTATGCTTAGCAAGAATACAAACAGAGCTAAATAAAGTGAACAAAATCAAAGAACTCACAGTAAATACATATAGTAGAAGAGTAAGGAAAACATAACACGGATTAACATGGGAGTACAGGAGTAATGTGTATAGTAGAAAAAGGAAGTAGAAGAATAGTACATGCGTAGTAAAAGAAGTCATACGAGCATATCACAGACAAACACACATAAAGAAAGAACAAAAAGAATCAGAAAGATGCTTTTGAAAAACCTTTCAGAAACCCTAAATCGAAATTAAACGATTTTGAAAAGAGAATTTGGGGAAAACCTTTAAAAAGTTCAATAGAACACAAACATTTTCCAGATCTAAGAAAATAAGCAAGTAAAGAACCTTGGACAGCTTAGGGTTTCAGAGAAAACCCTAGAAATGAGAAAGGTCTTGAGGAAAATCAGATCCTGAGTCGAAAAGGCTCATAGTGCTTGAATATGCCGGAGTAATAGCCGGAGAAGCCATAGATCTACAGATCTGAGAAGGATCTGAAGGAGAACCATCAAGGTCAGGTCTTGAAGCTTCGAACAACCATGGTTTACTGATGGAGGGGAGTGAGTACCAACCATCTATGGCCTGAGAAGTCATGGATTCCGGTGGAGTGGTGGTTGAAGAGGGGTAGAAGGAGGCTAGGGTTTTGGAGAGTTTGAGAGATGAGAGGTTTCAAAGGTAGCTGAGAGATGGGAAATGAGGGATTAGGGTAGTCATTTGGGGTTAAAAAAGGTAAGGGTGGTTTATGGCCGTTGATCAAAATGATCAACGGACTGGATCAATAGTAGGAACCAGGCGGGTCATTTGGAATTGGGTCGTGGGTTGGGTTCAAATGGAATTGGGATGGTTTCATTGAGTCAAATTAAGGGCTAAAATTGAAATGTAATGGGGCTGTTATTGAAATAAAAATGGGGCTAAGTATTAAATAGCCAATTTCCCTTTTTATTTTATAAAAAAAGTGAAGATGATTTTTACAAGAAAATTAAAAGTATTGAAACAATTAATAGTACATAAATATTGATTTAAAAATACTGGACTAAATTTTACAATTATAAAATGCTATTAATCTTAAAGTAGGCTATAATTGCAATTATATGCAATTTAGTCTTTTAAATACCAAATAAATTCGAAAACAATATACAAAAATCACCTTAACTATATTTTAGTATAAATATGGGAATAAAATAAATTATTCACCAAAGCTGATGATTTTGGAAGTAGTTATTGGTCTTTATAATGCTAAAATAGACAATAAATTGATTTTAAAATCTTAAAAATTAGGAAAAAATACCAAAACTCTTGGGCATGCTCATATATGTATGTATATACTATTTTGAAAGCATTTTGTATATAAAAATATATAGAAAAAAATTAGGTATCAACAGCTGCCCCTCTTTATCCGGGAAGGATGAAAGAGTTGTCGGGTAAAGATATGATGGCCAATTTTGACCGAATGAAATGATTTTGAAGAGTTTGACCGAGCTCTGGTTTCTGAGTTGCCTACATATCCCTGGTATTACAGGAATCAGGCCATATGTAGTTCGGGATCCATCGGCGGAGGGTGCCGATGGAGATGTTCGAAAAGCGGACGCGATGTTCAGGTTGAGAAAGGATGGTCAGAGTATGATAGGCTGTGGGAACTGGAGCGGGATTGCTCCTGCTGAGACGGCCGTTGCTAGCCGGTGTACATGCGAATGAACAATACTAGCATATATATATTGTGCATAAATTTAAACGTGATGCAAGTTCCCGTTGGACCGTGAATGCTGTCTTTAGACGGTTAGGATGATGTCCTCGGACCATGATGTCCTAGGCCATGAAGCGTATGATAAAGGATTCGCCGGCTATGAAATGATGTTCTCGGGCTATGAGGATGATGCCTCTGAACCATGATGCCTTTGAATAATGATATGCAAAATATAAAATGGGGTCCTCAGGCCATGTCATGGCGTTCTAGGGCTATGAAAATGGTGCCTCCGAACAATGATGCCTTTAAACAATTTGGAGATCTTTCAGCCCATGAAAATGCAGAAGGTGGCGATCTTTCAGTCGATGCAAGACATAAATAAAGGGTGGTGGTATTTCAGCCAGGCAAGAGAAATAAGAGTGGAGATATTTCATCCATGCAAGAGAAATAAAGTGGCGGTATTTCAGCCATGCAAATGGAGGTAGAGCTTAACCTTGGAAGGCAGAAAGGTAGCCTTATGCAATGCAGGAGATGCATATGGAGATAGAGCTTAACCTCGGAAGGCAGAAAGGTAGCCTTATGCAATGCAGAAGATGCAAATGGAGGTAGAGCTTAACCTCGGAAGGAAGAAAGGTAGCCTTATGCAATGCAAAACATATAGATGGAGATAGAGCTTAACCTCGGAAGGCAGAAAGGTAGCCTTATGCAATGCAAAAAATGCAGATGGAGATAGAGCTTAGTCTCGGAAGGCAGAAAGGTAGCCTTATGCAATGTAGAAGAAGCAGATGGAGGTAGAGCTTAACCTTGGAAGGCAAAAAGGTAGCCTTATGCAATGCAGAAGATGCAGATGGAGACAGAGCTTAGTCTCGGAAGGCAGAAAGGTAGCCTTATGCAATGCAGAAGATACAGATGGAGGTAGAGCTTAACCTCGGAAGGTAGAAAGGTAGCCTTATGCAATGCAGAAGATACAGATGGAGATAGAGCTTAGTCTCGGAAGGCAGAAAGGTAGCCTTATGCAATGTAAAGAAATGCAGATGGAGGTAGAGCTTAACCTCGGGAGGCAAAAAGGTAGCCTTGTGCAATGTAGAGAAATGCAGATGGAGGTAGAGCTTAACCTCGGAAGGCAGAAAGGTAGCCTTATGCAATGCGGAGAATAAAAGGCGAATAGTAATGAAATATCTTAGCTGAAAGATGATAGCTGATAGTTGATTGCTATATTGTGGCTGTTGTGGATGTCGTGTACGGATAGCAACTGTAAATAGGTGATGATTCCGAGAGTTGTATTCCCGGGAAGTATGAGTGTATAGATATATCTAATGATTTAACGACTTGAGTGCCTGCATCCAAAGAAAAATTGTGAGTTTTGTTAAAGGGGGGAAGGTTAGTTTGTTTCCCTATGAGCTTCGCTTGTCCTGCTTGGCGTTGTGTATCATTGAAGTAGCGTTGCTAAATAAAGCAATTTTGATACCAGACATGCATGATTTAGAAAAAATGTAACATAAATACATAATTTAAAATAGTTTTCTTTAGATGAACCGACGAATGCGACGCGGTTCAAGACATTGGAACCTCTCTCGCTCCGGAATTTTGAGGGTCCTCCTTAAAATTCTGCCCTAGTTTAATGGGTTGGTGCTTCTGACGGCTGTGTGCGATAAACGGCTACGTATCCCCTCTTAAATGGGAATCAGGTCAGGCGTAGTTCAAATACATTATACATGAAATCGTAAGAGTTACACATAGTATCGCTTCACTGCATCTAAATTGATCGGCTTCGGCCAAACTTCACCGTCCATTTCTGCAAGTATGAGGGCTGCTCCAGTTAGAACCCGCTGAACCATGTATGGGTCCTGCCAGTTGGGAGAGAACTTCCCTTTGGCTTCATTTTGATGAAGGAAAATCTTCTTTAACACCAGCTGCCCTGGTGTAAACTATCTCGGCTTGACTCTTTTGTTGAAGACTCTGGACATTCTGTTCTGATAAAGTTGACCATGGAAAACTGCATTCATTCTTTTCCCATCTATAAGAGCTAACTGCTCGTAGCGACTCCTTACCCATTCTGCATCGTCAAGTTCTGTTTCATGTATGATTCTCAAGGAGGGAATTTCTACCTCGGCGGGAATGACTACTTTTGTACCATAAACCAGCATATAGGGAGTTGCCCCGATTGATGTGCGAACTGTGGTGCAGTATCCCAATAAATCAAATGATAACTTCTCATGCCACTACTTATATTTCTCTATCATCTTTCTTAGTATCTTCTTGATGTTCTTATTGGCGGCTTCTACAGCTCCGTTCATCTGAGGTCTGTAAGCTGTAGAATTCTTGTGTTTGATCTTGAAGGTTTCACACATGGCTTTCATCAGGTCGCTGTTGAGATTGGAACCATTATCAGTGATGATTGACTCCGGAATTTCGAACCGACAAATAATACGGTCGCGGACAAAATCTGCTACCACTTTCTTAGTCACTGCTTTGTACGATGTTGCTTCAACCCATTTGGTGAAATAATCAATTGCCACTAGAATGAACCTGTGCCCGTTTGATACGGCAGGCTCGATAGGTCCAATAACATCCATTCCCTAAGCGGCGAATGGCCATGGCGAGCTTGTTGCAGTAAGCTCGTTTAGAGGAACCTTTTTCATGTCTGCTTGTATCTGACAACGATGGCATTTTCGGACATACTAGATGCAGTCCGTTTCCATAGTCATCCAAAAATAACCAGCTCGGAGTATTTTCTTGGCTAAGACAAAGCCGTTCATATGTGGTCCGCAGGTCCCCGCATGAATTTCCTCCAATAATCTGGATGCTTCCTTTGCGTCGACACACCTTAGTAATCCCAAATCAGGAGTCCTCCTATACAGGATTCCTCCGCTATGAAAGAAGTTGTTAGATAATCTCAGAAGTGTGCGCTTCTGAGTAGGATTTGCGAGTTCTGGATATTCTCCCTTCGTCAAATATTCCTTGATATCATGAAACCAAGGTTTTCTGTCTGCTTCTTCTTCCACATGAGCATAATTAGCTGGCTGATCATAGATCATTACTGGAATAGGATCAATGAAATTCTTGTCTGGGTGCTGCATCATGGACGATAAGGTAGCCAATGCATCGGCAAACTCATTCTAAACTCTGGGAACATGTAAGAACTCTGTCTTTGTGAACCTCTTCCTCAACTCCTGTACATGATGCAGATAAGGGAGCATCTTGGAGTTCTTGGTTGCCCATTCTTCTCGGACCTGATGTATAAGCATGTCTAAATCTATGATCACTAGTAATTCCTGAATGTTCATGTCAATGGCCAGCTTGAGCCCTAAGATGCAGGCTTCGTAATCGGCCATGTTGTTGGTGCACGGGAACCTGAGCTTGGCAGACACCGGATAATGCTGGTCGGTTTCTGATACTAGGACCGCTCTTATGCCAACTCCTTTGAAGTTTGCTGCTCCATCGAAAAACATTCTCCAACCATCATAAGATTCTGCAATCTCTTCCCCTATGAAAGATACCTCTTCATCGGGAAAATACGTCTTTAGAGGCTCGTATTCTCCATCCACGGGATTTTCAGCAAGATGATCTGCCAGTGCTTGTCCTTTCATTGCCTTTTGAGTCACGTAAACAATGTCGAATTCACTCAGCAGGATTTGCCACTTGGCTAGCTTGCCAGTGGGCATGGGCTTCTGAAAGATGTACTTCAAAGGATCCATTCTTGATATGAGATAAGTAGTATAGGCACAGAAATAGTGACTCAACTTCTGAGCTACCCAAGTCAGAGCACAACAGGTGCGTTCAATAGAGAATATCGGGCTTCGTACGGGGTGAACTTCTTGCTGAAATAATAGATGGCCTACTCCTTTCTTCCCATTTCATCATGCTACCCCAGAACACAACCGAAAGCTCCATCCAATACTGCAAGGTAGAGTAATAGAAGTCTACCCGGCTCGGGCGGGACCAAAACTGGCGACGTTGACAGGTATTCCTTGATTCTATCAAAGGCTTTCTGACAATCATCAGTCCATTTGGTAGCGGCGTCCTTCTTCAACATCTTAAAGATTAGCTCACAAATGACAGTGTATTAAGCTATGAACCGGTTGATGTAGTTTAAGTCTTCCCAAGAAACTCATAACCTCTTTCTTGTTCTTTGGTGGTGGAAATTCTTGGATGGCTTTGACCTTTGACGGATCCAATTCTATTCCTCGGCGACTCACAATGAACCCAAGTAGTTTTCCGACAGGAACCCCGAATGAACACTTACCGGGATTCAGCTTCAAGTTGTACCTTCTTAGTATATTGAAGAACTTCCTCAGATCTTCCATGTGGTTAGTGGCTCTCTTGGATTTGATGATGACGTCGTCCACATACACCTCGATCTTTTTGTGTATCATGTCATGGAAAATAGTAGTCATGGCCCTCATGTAGGTGGCCCCAGCATTCTTTAACCCAAACGGCATCACCTTGTAACAATACATCCCCCACGGCGTAATGAAAGCCGTTTTCTCCGCGTCTTCCTCATCCATCCATATCTGATGATACCCAGCAAAACAATCAACGAACGACTGCAGTTCATGCTTGGCATAGTTAGAATGTGTATGTTCGGCAAAGGGAAGTCATCTTTCGGACTGGCCCAGTTAAGATCCCGGTAGTCGACACAAACTCTAACCTTCCCGTCCTTCTTCGGCACTGGAAAACCATGTTCGATACTCTACTACCCTAAGAACCTTGGCTTTGACTTGTTTGGTGACTTCTTCCTTGATTTTCAAACTCATGTCGGGTTTGAACTTCCTGAGCTTCTGTTTTACTGGTGGACATGTCGGATCGGTTGGCAGTTTGTGAGCTACAATAGATGTACTAAGACCAGTCATGTCATCATAAGACCAGGCGAATATGTCCTCATATTCCCTTAGAAATTCCGTGTACTCTTTCTTTTCTAATGGTGACAGATGAATACTGATGCGCGTTTCTTTGACATTTTCTGCATTTTCCAGGTTGACAATCTCAGTTTCGTCCAGGTTAGACTTAGGTCTGTTCTCAAAATCCTCAACCTGTTTAACAACCTCTTTTGGTATATCATCTTCTTCTGAGTCTATATCCGTTTGTTGCGTTGTCTCGTTAGATGTCATAATCGTCGGTTCATCAAGATAAGTAATAGTAATGTTGTGTAAATAAATTAAACGATAAAAGTAATAAGAGCAAGATTTATAATAACTGAAATGCTTTGATAAATTTCATAATTATTTTGAACATTGGAGCTCTTATTTCAATATTAAAAATGCGGAAAGAAAGTCAACTAGCGAAAAATAAAGATAATGCATGGTGCTTTGTTCAGCCTTGCTACCCCGAAGCTTTCTGGGCCCTGGTGGTTCTGATGGTCCAATTGTTGAGGCGTGCTCCTCGTCTCATAGCTTGTATAGAAGGGGCTTCCTCCCCCTCCTCCTCGAAAATGACACAACAGTCCAACAAATTCCTCATCGCTGCCAGTACTTCCTCTTCTTCCGACCCATTTATGACACCCGCTGGCTGGAAGGTCTACTCTAAGCGAGGTATCGGATGCTCCAGCGGGTAGTAGGGACTGCGCCATGGTGGCGACCAGTGGTTGAACTCCTCCCAAGTGTATTCATATCCCAAACCAAAAGTGGTACCGTGTTTCTTCAACTTGATAGGCTTAGAGATTGCTTGGAGATTCTTGCCAAGTCCCTTGCCAAGTTCGTATCCATACCAATTTAGTATACTTTCAATTTTGTTATCCTACCATTTATCCTTGTCCACATACTCACTCAATGTGATGGTAGATTTCTCCACCTATCTTCCTTTTCCCTCCGATTGCTGGGATGTTCTGGCGACTGTAAATGGGAATGCTACCGTCACCGTGAATAATTACCTCTTGGTGATTCCACTCGAATTTCATTGCTTGATGTAGGGTTGATGCTACAGCCCCAGCAGCATGGATCCAGGGTCGTCCCAATAGCAAGTTGTAAGATGATGGGACGTCTATCACTTGAAAATCAACGTCGAACCAAGTCGGTCCCATTTGCAGACACGAACTAATTTCCCCAATAGTGGACCTTTGGGATCCATCGAAAGCTTTGACATTGATGGCTCCATCCTTGATCTCATGAAGGATCTTTCCCAATGTTCTGAGAGTCACCAATGGACAAATATTGAGGTTGGACCCTCCGTCAATCAGGATTCTGCTGATAAAATAATCTTCGCACTGCACAGTGATGTGCAATGCCTTGTTGTGGCTCTCCAATACTTAGCCCTTCAGGTGGCATCTCATCTTTGTGGAAAGTGATTTTGTGACTATCCAATACTTGCCCTACCATGTTTGCCATTTCTCCTCCAGTTATGTTGTTGGGCACATATGCCTAGCTCAGCATCTTCAATAAGGCATTCTTATGTGTGTCAGAGCTTTGTAGAAGAGCCAAGATAGAGATATGGGCTGGCGTTTTGTTCAACTGATCAACGATCGAATACTCTTTGGCTTGTATCTTCCTCCAGAGATCATCGGGCCCAGCTTCAGTGACGGTTGGTCGTCTAGAGGCCAACTTACTGGACTCAGCTAGATGTTCGAGAGTATAAACCCTGCCGGTTCTTGTCATACCCTATGCTGCAATTGCTTCTCCAGATTTGGTTTTCCCTTTCCTTCTTGCCTCAGTGGTGTAATCCCACGGTATGGCCTTTGGGTGGAATGGTGTTACAGCTTTCATGGCCACAGGAATGGGCACCCTTGCTTTGGGAGGTAATACAGCAACCTCAAATGGTACAGGTGCTTTTGGGGACCCAAACTTGACCTCAATAGGCCCTGGCGTCTTTGTAGAAGAAGGTTCTTCGAACTCAAGTGGTATGGACATGTTCACTTCGGCGTCTCTATAAGGTTGCATCTCGACCACAATCGGGTTAAGGGTGACTATTGGTTTCTTTGGCTCGTCACCTTCAACGATCAATTCAATCGACCCTTTGGGGTCCCAATCGTCTTCTATCTCAATCATGTGAATACCTCCACCCTTGTAGTCTAGTAAGGGGTTGTTACGGACATTCAGAGTAGACTCCTTTGCCAAAATGATCTTGTTGTCAATTAAAGCTTGGATCTTATCCTTCATAAAGCGACAATCATCAATGGTATTCCCCTTTATGCTGAAAGGGTATGCACATGTTTTGTTTGGGTTTACCCATTGGGAGGGGTTTTCGGGGTTTATGGTAGGGATAGGGGTGACGTAACCAGCAGCTTTGAGCTTTTCATACAATTGGTCGATAGGTTCAGCAATGGCAGTATATTGTTTGGGGGGTCTGCGGTCGAAGTTTGGTCGGGGTCTAGGGAAATTTTGGCGAGGGGGAGGTGATTGATAGTGGGTTTGTTGGGTATTGTAGGCTTGGTAGATAGGTGCGGGTTGAGGGTATCTGTGCGAAGTGGGCTGATATGTGGTAGGTGGAGATAATTGATAAGTAGGTGGTGGAGCTTGGTAAGAGGGCAAGGGTCCTTGGTAATTTGGGGTAGGCTGATATGTGAGTGGAGATAATGGGTAGGTTTGGAATTTGATTGGGGACTTTGTTCTTTGTGCAACCATCACAGCACTCACATCCCTTTTCTTGGACGTGCCACCAGACTGTAGAGCCTTGTTGGTGATCTGTAATGCTTCAAAGTTTGTGACCATACCACTTTTAATACCTTCCTCGATCCTTTCCCCTAGCTTAATGATGTCGGAAAATTTCTGGCCTTCAATCAACATCAACCTCTCATAATATTGTGGGTCTTGAGCCCAGACAAAAAACCAATTCATTTGTTCTTCTTCTAAAGTTGGCCTGACCTTAGCATCTTCTGATCTCCAACGAGAAGCACACTCGCGGAATGTCTCCGTAGGTTTATTCTTTACATCTGGCACATTCTACGTGTTGAATCTGAATTTGTCCATGAAATTGGATGACATACTTACCCAATTCGACCACTTCTTCAGGTCTTGGATAATGTACCAAGATAGAGCATCCCCTTTCAGGCTTCTCATAAAGAGCTTCATGCGAATCTTTTCATCCTTCCCTACTCCGACCAGCTTGTCGCAGTAGGTCCTCAAATGGACTCTGGGATCCCCTGTGCCATCACACATCTCGAACCTGGGAGGTTTGTACCCGTCGAGCAGTTCGACATCTTGCTGAATGCAAATGCCTTCGTAATTCAATCCCTCGATCCCCTTGCTTCTTTCAACACCCTGAACTCGGCTAGTCAGCTTCTTGAGTTATGCGGCCAGATTCCTGATAAGAGAGTCTTTGTCATCAGACTCAGGTGTGCTTGAAATAGGTTGAGTATAGTGTGGTATGGTTTCCACATAGATGGGGGTGTTGTGGAGATGATCATTTATGGAGTTTAGTGGTTCAGGGATGAGCAGTGGGGTGTTGTTTGAAGTGTGGCATGTGTTGCAGTGGTGATGGGGAGCGGGTTGGTTTTGTGATTTCGTGATATTTTGTGGAGGTGTGGGGTTTTGAGTGTTGGGAAAGTTGATATCTAGGGTGGTGAGGGAAAACGACAAGCTTGCCAAGTTCCGAACTTGGTCCAGTTCTTCCTGAAATTTCAACAACTTTTGCTCGAGCTGGGAGGCACTTTCCTTGGAAACCTGAATACCCTGAGGAACCTCTA
Organism: Nicotiana sylvestris; assembly: GCF_000393655.2. Lineage (NCBI taxonomy): Eukaryota > Viridiplantae > Streptophyta > Magnoliopsida > Solanales > Solanaceae > Nicotiana > Nicotiana sylvestris. The sequence goes on from NC_091062.1 coordinate 33,542,616, forward strand.
CCATTTCAACTGAGTTCTCTTTTCTGATGTTGCTCAAATCTTCCATTTTTCCCTTGTTCTTATTTCTGATAGGACTCAGAGGAGGAAGAGGAGGGCCCTTAGATCTTGTGGAGTATGATGATGATGCCAGAGTGCACGAACTAACCTTTGGGGAGGGGAATAAAACAAACAAAAAAAATAAAAACAAAGGTAGCAAGTTAGTGCGGGTTGTAAGAATAAGAAGTTGCGATATTTAAACACATAGTGCGAGAATATAATTCGTGTCCTAATTTGGGAGCCTCGTTGTGCCTGAGGTAGGTCTAGCGACAAGTTGATTTGGAGAACTTATAATGCCAAATGCCTCATTTTATTGATAAAATAAGACGAATCCCAAAACGACACTAAAAATAGCAGAAAATAAAATGCCACTAATGGCCACTGGCCTTATTACATTCTTAAAGCAAAAGAAAAGACTCCTAGCTACTTGGTCCCAGAAGGACCTTTTTCAGGTTGAATGTTTTCGTTGATCATATCCTCCAGCTCGCGCAGATTTTCTAGTAAGAATGCCCTCGCCAGGGGTTCTCCTTTGCCTTCCTCAGCATTTTGATAGTAGGTGACTCTTTTCCTCACTTTCCCTTCCAACTCCAGTAGACTGTATTCCAGATATTCCATCTTCTCACTAGCCCTGGTGACTCTCTCTTTCCATTCGTTGATTGGGTTACTTGATGGGAGGTTCCTCCACCAGGTCATCAAGAGTGAGGGTATGTTGACCATACCAAAGTCGGGAACTTTGTCATTCATTTCTGCAAAACAAAAGGGTGAGGCCATACTTCTAACAGATTTGGCTATTAAATATCAATAATTAGCATGAGCAGCATTTAGTTCTCCAAATAAATGCACAGACATGGTAGCGTCCGTTTGGGTTTTAAGGAAACCCAGTGGACTTTGGACAGTGATGCATGCACAATTGAACAGAGTAAGGTTTCTATGGGTATTAGACCGGTACCCTTGAGCGAACAACTCAAGAGGAAAAGGTACGGAACCATCGACTGCACCGCTGATCGACTGGTTTTACCGCAAATACGCCTTTGCCAAATTTAGGGGGTGATAATATTGGAAGGGCGCAACCACTCATTATAAGTGTTGCTATGGTATTTTATTTGGAACGAATGGAATATGATGTTGAATATGCAATTACAAGAATGAAACAAGTTGTCATGTATTTGCACGTTCATAAAGTAATGAATACAATAATTGCTCATAATTACAACGGCATTGAAGGAAAGCGGTAAAAGAAAGCATTAAAGAAAAGAAACAAAGAGCCAAGTCAGTTTCATAGCAGAAAAGAGGCAGACATTAATAAAGGTAATAAAGAAGCAGTGAAGTCACAAGTAACATGAGATGGTAAAAGCCTAAAGAAGTCCCCAGCAGAGTCGCCATGCTGTCGCGCCCCCTTTTTCTATAAGCGAAATCGGGTTCATGACATTTGGGAAGACAACTTGTTCCCTCTTGGGAATTGGGTTTTTTGGGTTGAAAAGTCGCCACCTAATGATTAAAGTGCATTAGGACATTAAAGAAGAGTTCGAGTTGGAAAACCAGAGTTCGGGTAAGGGTTAGAAATTATCTCGAGGGAAAGGTGTTAGGCACCCCCCAATATCCACTAGTGTGGTTCCCGACCATGTTACAATTGTGACTTTAACTAACAAGTAAGCAAATAAAGGTCTCAAATAGAAGGGGATTTACACATAATGTTGCAAGTGAATTGAAAGTTTGAATAAAGATAAAGAAAACAGAAATCTTAAGCAAATAATCTGGACAGTTAAAAAAGGGATAACAAGTAAAGGGGAAGGGGTTCTAGGTTTACAAACAATATGGACCACATTAATGTAATACCCGACAATCACTCCTCAGAAGAGGGGTCGCACCGGGTATTAGCGCACCGGTCATCATGTCCATATCTACCCTTTCCCACCCCATTAAGGTATTAAATGCGAAATAGTGTCGTTACTTATTGCATGCTATTACTTGTCCCGATCCTATCAGTCCCATAGGCATTTGGAACTACTAGTCCTAAAGGGAGGGAGGTTGGGGCTTTTCAGAGTTTTAAAAGGACAAAATTCTAATGCGACAAACAAAACACATAAGCAAGTAGGGGGAAACAAATAGCAGTTTAAGGGCTCAAAAAGGCCTCCTCACTTAAAGGAGCAAATTATTTAGCATGACTTCAAATACTGGTTATAGTCTGAATTAAATTTAAAGCGTTAGGACATGTTGCGTCATCACATATTTCTCAGATGAGGAGTCCGAATTAGGCCTTATCTGGTTGCAATTTATTAAAACTGGTTACCTACTGCTCACCTAGGTGGAAGTATACTGATTTTAAAGAAGGGTTACTTATTTTAGAACCAATTAAATTCTGCAGATATTAAACAAACATTAGTACTGATTTTAGACTTATAGATAAAATAGACGAATCAGATTCAGACGGCTGCTCCTATAGGCATAATTTATAAGCGTTATTGATTTTAAAACGATTATGTAAGTGCAGGAGCCCTATAGGCATGGTATCTAGAATGAAGTTGATTATTATTAAACCTATGATTGTTTGTCTAACAATAGATGAATATGTAGAAATGCAGAAACAAAACTATAGTCATGATTTCTATATGCAGAAACCTATAGGCATGGTTTCTAATGCAGTAATGAAACAACTTATAGGAAAGATTTCAATGTGTAATGCATAACTTATCGGCAGGATTTCTAAATCCCTAAGTGCAGAAACTTATACATGATTTCTATATGCAGAAACTTATAGGCATGGTTTCTAATGTAATAATGAGACGACTTATAGGCAGGAGTACTATATAATATGCATAAATGCAGAATTTGTAAATAGTAATCCCTATAAGCATGTTGTCTACCCATATGCATACATAAATGACCATTCCCATTTTAACTAGAACCCCATAGTTATTACAAATTATTACAGACCCAAATGAATCAAAAAAAAATGTACATCAGAACTTCCAGCTACAACCAAACAGCCTAATTCAGACTCAAGGTCTAACAATATGAGATAAACCAACTTCCAGGATCCGTTTTCCAAAAGCCTTTCTCTTATTTGGGATGTGTCAAAGTTCCCAAGAGTCTCAAAGGGACTCAGGGCAGTGCTTACACCCCAAACACATAGCAAAATTAGATTATAGTGCAGTGTGGAAGAGTCAGCCCTCAAATGTCCAAATTCAAAGGGAACTCAGGGTCCCAAAGCATGGCTCATAAGAGAGGGACAAAACTTAGAATTTAAGAGTAAGTGTATGTGCATAGAGAGGGATTAGGGAAGGCCATGGCAGGCTGGTGGTCATGCCCAACAATTTAAGAGTGTTGGCACACCCTGACCAGCCTGTCAGCCAAAATTGGGAGTTAGGATCCATTGAGGATCAGGTTTGGACCTAGGCTGTAATTTGGATACTACCAGTCCATGAACCTTAACTCAAACATATAGAAGGGAATAGGGGTAGGGATCCATAACAGAAAATAGATGCAAGGAAAGAACACACATAGTTAACATTAATCATGAACAATAAAGTAAACTGGATTGCAGAAAACTGTAAATAGACAGATAGGGGTGAGGCAGGGAAGCTAAATTAGAACATACCAGCTTCAGGGAAAACAAACAAGTAAAAGTAGTCTTGAAAAAGCCAAGTTGCAAGCAAAATTTCCAAGAGATCCCAGAAAAGAGCAGAATGTTGTAAGAATATTGAACTCAAAGCAATAAAGTGTGTAAGTAAGTTGAAAGTATTGATCTAAAAGTTCGAGGTATTGACCTCGAAGTGCTCTCAAAAGTGCAGAAGGGTAGTCCCTTTTATAGTGCAGAGAAACAAGTAAGAAAGGCAAGGAAATATCATTGAAATTGATCTCCCTTTGGTTAAGGGATTATGATTCCAATGGGTAAAAGCCAGTTAAGGAAATAAATTTTAATTAAAACCTTTCAAAGTAGCACAAAAGGGGTAAATACATAGAAGTTATTTAAGGAAAATCATCAATGGTACAAGGTTCAATCAAACAGCCATGAAACCAAAATTACAGGTTCAATTCGAATGAACCAAGTCAAGAAAGGTAAACGAGGTTCAATTGAAGAAAAATCAGTGACAATTCGTCAGCCTTATTAAAAGGATTTCAGAATCAATCAATCAGTTGGTAAAAACCTTTTGAAAGAGAAATTTCACATATATAAGCATGCCAATCAAACGAAAGGAATTGTCAGGTTACTGAGAAGAAGAGTCTAACATTGAAAGCCTTAGAGTTACAAACAAAAGGGAATCAAATTCAGTTGCAGACTCATAGTGAGTCTGAAAGCCTAGGGTCCCAAAGTGGAACCATAATATCACTTGCCAAAGAAACCCCGAAATCCTAGGGTTTCGAATTGAGTCAGACATAGAGGTGAGAGAGCAGGTCATTGAAAGAGGCTCAGAAGTCTCTTCCAAAGACTTAATGAGAAACAAACATACATGATAGAAAGAACTGATTCAAGGTCATGAGAACATGTTTGAGAAAACTCGGAGTTTAAGCAAGTTCAGAAGAAAGAGATGATACGAGCTTAAACAAAAGCAAGTGAAATATGCTTAGCAAGAACACAAACAGAGCTAAATAAAGTGACCCTTTCTCGGACCCTGTGTGAATACATGATTCTTTATGCATCGGGCTGCCATTTTTTACCTTGCAGTTGCTTAATATTTGTTGCACAAAACAAGTTTCTGTTTGATGAAGAAAATGGGGGATGTATTATAAACAAGAGACTATATTTTTGAGATACTGAACTGTTTTAACCGGAGGGACAAAAGAACATGGCAAATTTCCACATCAACGGCTTGGATCAATAGTAGGAACCGGGCGGGTCATTTGGAATTGGGTCTTGGGTTGGGTCCAAATGGAATTGGGCTGGTTTAATTGAGTCAAATTAAGGGCTACAATTGAAATGTAATGGGGCAGTTATTGAAATAAAAATGGGGCTAAATATTAAATAGCTAATTTCCCTTTTAATTTTATAAAAAAGTGAAGATGATTTTAAAAAGCAAATTAAAAGTACTGAAACAATTAATAGTATATAAATATTGATTTAAAAATACTGGACCCAATTTTACAATTATAAAATGCTATTAATCTTAAAGTAGGCTATAATTGCAATTATATGCAATTTAGTTTTTTAAATACCAAATATATTCGTAAAAAATATACAAAAATGACCTTACCTATATTTTAGTATAAATATGGGAATAAAATAAATTATTCACCAAAATTGATGATTTTGGAAGTAATTATTGGTCTTTATACTGCTAAAATAGACAATAAATTGATTTTAAAATCTTAAAAATTAGGAAAAAATACCAATACTCTTGGGCATGCTCATATATGTATGTATATGCTATTTTGAAAGCATTTTGTATATAAAACTACATAGGAAAAAATTGGGTATCAACAACACGGACTCGCTCGAGGTCTCAATTCATATCAAACAACGCCGAAACATCGAAACACACCAAGAATCGAACTTAGGAACTTTCAAACCTTCTAACTTCCAAAACTCGTGCCGAAACTTATCAATTCAACCCGGAATGACGCCAAATTTTGCAGACAAGTCCAAAATGACGGGACGGAGCTGTTCCAACTCTCCAAATCACATTCCGACCCCGATATCACAAAAGTCAACTATGGGTCAAACTTCTTCATTTTCCAACTTTCGCCGAAACACCTCAAGTTACCCTACGGACCTCCAAATCCGAATCTGAACGGCCGCTTAAGTCCAAAACAGAATGGAAGCCTTGGATGGTGAAGTCAACAATAGGGTAAACTAGTCCCTCTGCCATTACACCATACGAAGCTATTGAGATCACTCACGACCCATTCCAGGGTCGTTTACTCAAAAGTCCAATTCCGGTCAAATTTTTACTATTTAAACTTCCAAAACTAGGTTCCTCCTTCCAGTTCAACTCTGATTCATCCAGAAACTAAATCCAACCATGCACACAAGTCGATACAAAATGTGAAGCTGCTTGAGACCTCAAACTACTGAATCGGGCGCAATTGCTCAAAACAACTAGTCGGGTCATTACAAATAGACTCCACTTAAACATATGTTCGTCCTCGAACATGCCCGGAATCGTTCCAAAGCTATCGAACCACTGCATGAGCTCACCATACATACACCCGGGGGTGATTCTCCATCACCCAACCTAAGCAGAACTGACAATGCAATTTAGCTGAAGATCTCATCTCCTCCTAAGCCCATATCCTTAGAACATGACCCAAACCTCAACATCTGAATTTCATCATAGGACCTGAATTCCACATCATCACACTGAACAAACCCAAACAAGCTGAATCGAGCCAAAAATTCCAATCCCGAATACAATCACCTAATGCTCCACACAACTCAATGCCCGAAGCAATAACCTCTGACCACCATAGCTGTTCAAATAATACCCTGGATGTCGGAAACACGCCTCACATTGAATATAACCTTATTCCGGACCTCCACATCACTGTCCATGATAAAGAAACATGCGGGAACTCATAGCAGCCTATGAAGTCAACAAGTCAAGAAATGCTCTCGCCTTCCAGGGCAATTATCCAAATCCTAGCAGAAATACCCACATACTTCCAAACACTCCTCACCCCCCCCCCCCAATACAATAGTACCACTCTCAAGTCTAAGAACTACATCTCGACCAATACAAGAAGCCCAACTGATGACTCATCATGGAATCACACAAATTCTCACACTACACAGCTCGTACACTGAACAAGCAATAACTCAATTATGTAACACAAGTAAGGAAAAGCAAAGTAGAAGAATTTTTAACAAGTGTAACATGCGGAACAACGAGAATATAGTTTTCATCAAATTATTCCACAGAGGAAAAGCAGAACCCCAGATAAACACAAGGAAAGAGTATCTCATATAACATCCGTTGCATCTGATGCGGCATGCAGCCTGCACCGAAATACGCGTCAAGACAAAATGCTCGAGCTCTATGATCATATGAATACTGATATCAAGTACAACAAAGTGCACAAATAAAACTTTGGGAAAAAGTGAATAGTAGTAATAAGACTTAAAAAAAACAAGTACATCTGAGGTGCAATAAGCAACTAACATCACGAGGGCTATCTCACCCACATCGCCATAAGTCCTAAACAGAATTACAACATGTGTGGAGAATAATCATGCCGCCTCACAGCTCACCACAACATAAGAGAGCAGCATATAACATAGGCCAGAGGCACAAATTATCCATTCTGCCTGATAACATAACCAAAATGGCAACCTCACAGGAGCACACAAACTTAACCTGATATAAGATACATATTCTCATTGAGCTTTCACATTGCCTCAACCAAATCTTGATCCTTCCCAATTAGATAAATATGCTTCAAAAGGATCCACAACAACTCGTAAATAATACATGCTATTAATCATCCTATTCTCAACATTTCTTCAAAATCCGCAAACAGGAAATAGTCCATATATGAGGCCATCTATCCCCAAACCTTAGGAATACCAAAATTTCTATACCCGAACTCAACTACGCAAATCGAATGGCTGATACATCACTCACACCCTATCGTTCTGCTGAAGCACTCGTATAGAGTTTCTGGCCGCGTAACAAAACATGAACCTCAAAAGCCTTAGAACCCAGTAATCACCATGCTACTAGCCACGCACCCACAAACCAAAAATTAAGGTCCTTTCCAAAATACAAACTCTTCACATATGATAGCCAATAATGCCAACACTTTATTAATTTTAGATACTGATTCAGGAGAAAACCGCAATGTACCACATATTCTTTATGCCCATAGAAGACACCTAACTCAAGTCGTAGTCAAACCATCGAGAACCCTCCGAGATCCGCCCGCATGCAACTAAGCCATCGGGACTACACCTCCCCAACTCGACCAAGTCACACAAACTTTCCAATACAAGAGTGCTGCCACAAATGCCAGTAGAGAATTCCCATTCAAAAAGACCATTTACTTCCATTGCTATGCTGACCCAACACTACTGAACTGACTCATTTCTTCGGATAGTCGATATGCAATAATTCCCATCAAAACCCCACATACTGATGACTCTAGCAAGAACCACGTAGCGAGAAACTCATAAACCACTGCATTTCCTCTAAAGTACCACATTCTGCCGCAGCCACGATACCCACGCTGAATAGACCTCCTGCGAATCTGAAGTTGTTCCTCCGACTCCCGATGCTGATATGTAGATCCATTTTTAACGTAAAAATACTATAAGTCCCAACATCATCTTGTGTAAAATCTCAGACCCCGGTCATACCCCAAGTCAGAGAATTTACCGATACCATATATACACATATTTCGGCCAAAAATTGATATAAATCTGACTCAATAATCTGAATGCCGCTATTGGACTCCTCCACTTGGCGCAAAGCCATGGGAAACAATGTCTGATAATCCACAAAACTACTCTTCAGAGCTCGCACAACACAAATCACAAGGTACTCCAATACCACTAACTACTCCCAATCAACACCCACCTCGTGACCTTGCCAAAAATTGCGACGACTAGTCAACCAATTAAACCTCCCCAGCTCGCACTCATCAACTAGATGTCAGAAACCATTGTGCCTCTATACGATCAACTGAATAGTCTATCGATACATCTAGGTCTTTAGTCTGATCAACATGTCGAGACAATGTCTGAGCATCCCTGACTCCTTCGTAGCCTGTCTGTAGCATCACGAACCACTAGCGCATGGAGAACGCTGAGAGCGTAATATTATACACGAGTGGATGTAAAGGAACATAAGTTATATACTTCGAGCTGAATCAATATCGCAAGATAAGGAATGAAAGAAGGGGAATTTCCTAACAGTTCTGTAGCCTCTCGAAGATAAGTACAGACGTCTCCATACCGATCCGCAAAACTCTACTAAACTTTCTTGTAACTCGTAGCACCCATGAACCAAGAGCCCTGATACCAACTTGTCACGACCCAAAAATCCCTTCGAAGGAGTCGTGATGGCACCTAATCTCTAAACTAGGTAAGCCTAACATATACTGAAATAACATTGATGTTAACTAACTTTAATTTACATTACTCTAAACAAATTTCAATTCCCAAAACCATTGGTACAAGTCACAAGCCTTTCTAAGAGTAGCTATACAAAATAAATACGTCACTGAGGAACAAATGGAAATAAATACAAATGAAGGTGACTCTGAGGCCTGCGAACGCTGTAACAGGTTTAACTTGAGTCTCCACCGCAACGCCCCACACAGCTACTACGATCAAATATCTGGATCTGTACACAAACAAATGTCCAGAAGTATAGTATGAGCACACCATAGCGGTGCCCAGTAAGTATCAAGACTAACCTCGGTGGGGAAGTGACGAGGAACAGTCAAGACACCTACTGGTCAAATAAAATGAACAAGATATGATAATAAAATATCGAGATAAAGATATCGAGGTAATACCAACAGCGGAGAGAAATCAAAATACAAGCAGTAGGAACAATAAGGGAGAACACGGATAGTAACGAATGATAACCAAGTAAATCAGGTAACCAAGTAAATCAGATAACCAAGTAAATCAACACTAACATAACAAGAACAGAGACAGGTAAGAATGTATCCAAGTAAAGGAAAGCAATGCCAACTAAATTCACATCATGCCTAGTACACAATCCCGACCATCTCAACCCTCGATTTCTCTTATCATAGTCTCAACTTCCAAACCTTCAGCACACATGGCACCTTCTGCCCCGATATTTCATTTTCCATTTCACTTCTAACAACAAAATTCACATGCTATACAATGCACCCAATATGTCCAAGAAGTCACATTCACCTAATATAAGTAAAATTACAATTTCGACGATAATTAGGAAAGCCAACGAGTCAAGATGAAGTTGTTTCTTTGGAAATCCCTTGAGTAAAGAAAATATCCCTGTTAATTTAAAATACAACATCGAATGGATTATTGCCTTTAACATGAGAGTTAAAAACTTAAAACTTAGTAAAGATTCCTTCTTTTTTTTAGAAAAATATAACCTCGGACGGTTTAAGGAGATATAATTGAGAAACTAATTGAATTAAGGATGTAACAATTATTGAAGTTAGAAATATTGGGATGCATATATATATATATATATATATATATATATATATATATATATATATATTATGGATCGAGGTATTGAAAATATTGTGGGATCTAACATAAAGGATCACAACAATAAAGGATCATAGCAATAAAGGAGTTCAACAGTTTAAACGTTTGAATTGATAACAACAAATAAACACAGCAGCAGAACATGCATGGCATCACCCTTCGGCTTTTTCTCTCGTTCTGTCACGACCCTAACCCAGACCTGGTTGTGATGGCGCCTCTCATGAAGACAAGGCCAGCCAACTATTCCCAATTCGACGTTAAACAGTTAATCAACAAAATAGTCTAAACCATGGTTAATAATACGAAGTAGCAGATAATATCAAAAAAATGCGTAAGTACAACCCAACACAGCCCTAACCGAGGTGTCACTAGTCATGAGCATTTATAAGTTATAATACAAGTCTGCTAAGTCTATAACCTAGCATAGATGTCTCAAAAGAGATAGAGATGATAAAGGAGTAGAGACACGGGGTTGCGGACATCAACAGCTACCTCGTAATCTTCGAAAGCCCGCCTGAAGCTGGAGGAATCAACACTCGGGAGCGAAACCAGATACGCCTGAATCTGCACACAGGGTGCAGGGAGTAAAGTGAGTACTCCAACTCAGTGAGTAACAAATATAAATAACGACTGAAAGTAAGAAAACACGTAAGGCACAAGGCATTCTATAATGAAGCAGTAAAACTATTTAAAAGCAGTAAAATAGTGGAAAGTCAAGTAAGATCCTCTTTCAACAAGTAAACAAGTAATTGACAAGTAATTAAGGTAAAGCAAACAAATAGAAGTTCGCCCATCGGGCACAGTATCACCACATCCGCCTATCGGGCAACATCTCAGAACAATAACAGCCCCTCGGGCTCAATCTCACATCACAATGGGTACCCGCGCTCACTGGGGGTGTGCAGACTCCTAGAGGGGCCCCTTACGGCCCAAGCGAAATAACAAGCCATCTCGTGGCATCAAAAGTAGACCCTCAGCCTCATATCAATTAAACCACCTCGTGGCATATACATATATATATATATATATATATATATATATCAGGCCCTCGGCCTCAAATCAGTATCAGCGTTTCCTCACAACTTAGGCCATCGGCCTTACTCAGTAAAAAATACTCACAAGCACCTCGGGCAATAGTAAAATAGTGTTTCTTATCCCAATCATCATTTAAAATATCATTTAAGTCTTCAAATCGAGTAAACATGGCTGAGTATGAAAGCAGTGGAAAATAACATGACTGAGTTCGAGTATAAATCCAAAACAGTGAGGAAATAGCAATAAAAATCCCCAAAGGGTTAAAATAGTTGGCATTCAGCCCAAATATGGTATTCAGCCCAAATAATGATGATAGCAAATAATTTTCAGTCAAATACGCAGTAAAATCATCAATCGGGATGGACCAAGTCACAATCTCCAATAGTACATGACCCCACGCTCGTCATCAAGCGTGTGTCTCACCTCAACATCGCACTACGATGTGCATTCTGGGGTTTCAAACCCTCAGAACATCATTTACAATCATTACTCACCTCGAACCGACTAAATCTCTAGCTCACGACGCCTTTGCCCCTCGAATCAGCCTCCACGTGAGTCTAATATATCCAAAATCAGAACGAGGACATCAAAGTATGCTAAGGGAACAAAGCCCAAGCGAAAACAATCGATAAAGGGCACAACTCCCAAAATTACCAAAACCCTACCCTCGGGCCCATATCTCAAAAGTCAGAAATTTTTACATCAATAGATTCCTCATCTCTCCACGAGTCTATGCATATCAAGAACACTAAGATCGGAGTCCAAATGACCCCTCAAATCCTTCTTTAAAAGCCTCTTACACTCAAGCCCTAATCATCCATTTTTAGCCCTTTAATTCCTTTAGTTACAGCCTTAATCCATGAAATACTACCATAGAAATGTGTTTTAGGTCCAAAATCCTTACCTTAGCGAAGTTCCCTTGAAATTTCCCTTCCAAATCGTCCAAAAGCTATCAAGACGAAATCAAAAATGGTAAAAACCTTCAAAAATCACGAAGGAAAACTTATATACATTCTGCCCAGGGATACCCGCATTTGCGGTCCAAAACCCGCTTCTGCGGTACCGCATTTGCGGTCCACCCTTCGCTTCTGCGGAATCACTTATTGGACCAAACACCGCATCTGCGGTCCACTCTCCACATCTGCGACTCCGCAGATGCGGTCTACCTACTGCATCTGCGGTTCCTGACTCTTCCTCTCAAATCCGCATCTGCGGCCATTCCATCGCATATGCGATGCCGCACCTGCGGTCCCCAATCCGCAGGTGTCAAAATACCAGAAGCAGCAATATCAGCTGCTGCAACAAAATTCCAACCTCTCTGTTAACCATCCGAAATCACCCCGAGGCCCCCGGGACCTCAACCAAAAGCACAAACATAACCCAATACCTTATACAAACCTGTTCCAATCATCAAAACACTTCAAACAACATCAAATCAACTAAAACACCTCAGATTCAAGCCTAAGTTTCTAAAATCTTCCGAATTCCGCTTTTGATAAAAATCCAACCAAACCACGTTCGAATGAGCTAAAAATTTGCACACACATCCCATATGACACGACGGAGCTACTGAAACTCACGGAATTCCATTCCGACCCCTATATCAAAATCTAGCCTATCAACCGGAAATCACCAAAATATCAACTTCGCCAATTCAAGCCTAAAACTACTCCAAACCTCCAAAACCCATTCCGATCACACTTATAAGTCATAAATAACCTCCCGGAGCTAACCGAACCATCGTAACTCGCATCCGAGCCCTCAAACACACGAGTCAACATCCGGTTGACTTTTCCAACTCAAACTTCCTTAAAAGAGACTAAGTGTCTCAAACCTTACCAAAATCATTCCGGATTTGGTCTGACCAACCCGATACCACAAAATACGGTTAACGAAGTATAAAGAAGCAGAAATGGGGAAAACGGAGCGGTAACTCATGAGACGACTGGATGGGTAGTCACATCTTCCCCATCTTAAACAAATATTCGTCCGTGAACGAATCAAGAAACATACCTGAAGCCTGAAACAAGTGAGGATATCTGCTCCGCATCTCCCACTCGGTCTCCCAGGTAGCCTCCTCCACGGGTCGACCTCTCCACTGCACTTTCACTAAAGCTATATCCTTTGATCTTAACTTTCGGACCTGACGACCCAAAATAGCTACTGGCTCCATATCATAAGTCAAATCATCATCCAACTGAACCGTGCTGAAATCCGGAACATGAAACGGATCCCCAATGTACTTCCAGAGCATAGAAACATGAAATATCGGATATACTTCCAGAGCATAAAAACATGAAATCCCCAATCATCCGAAGCACCTCAAAAGGCCTAATGAACCGTGGACTCAATTTCCCTTTTTCCCAAATCTCATAACACCCTTCATGGGTGAAACCTTCAGTAGAACCTTCTCGTCAACCATGTAGGACACATCTCGAACCTTCCTATCAGCATAACTCTTTTGCCTCGACTGCGCTGTACGAAGCCTCTCCTGAATCACCTTCACCTTCTCCAAAGCATCCTGCACCAAATCAGTCCCCAATAGCCTAGCCTCACCAGGCTCGCACCAACCAACTGGAGATCTACACCGCTACCCATACAAAGCCTCATATGGAGCCATCTGAATACTCGACTGGTAGTTGTTGTTATAAGCAAACTCTGCAAGCGATAGAAACTCATCCCATGACCCTTCGAAGTCAATGATACAAGCACACAACATGTCCTCCAATATCTGAATAGTGCGCTCGGACTGCCCATCCGTCTGAGGATGAAAAGTTGTGCTCAACTCCTCTTGAGTACACAACTCTCTCTGCACGGCCCTCCAAAACTGCAAAGTAAATTGAGTACCTCTATCCGAAATGATGGAAACCGGAACACCATGCAAGCGAACAATCTCTCGAATATATATCCCTGTCAACCGCTCTGAAGAATAGGTAGTACACACAGGAATGAAGTGCGCGGACTTGGTTAGCCGATCCACAATCACCCAAATAGCATAGAACTTCTTCAAAGTTCATGGAAGTCCAACAACAAAGTCCATAGTGATCCTCTCCCACTTCCACTCAGGAATATCCATCTGCTGAAGCAAACCACCCAGTCTATGATGCTCATATTTCACCTGCTGACAATTAAGACACCGAGCTACAAATCCCACAATATCTTTATTCATTCTTCTCTACCAATAGTGATGCCCCAAATCTTGATACATCTTCGCGGCACCCGATGAATGGAATACCGCAGTCTTTGAGCCTTCTCCAGAATCAACTTCCGAAGCCCATCCACATTGGGCACACAAATCTGTCCCTGCATCCTCAACACCCCATCATCACCAATGGTCACATCTCTAGTATCATCATGCTCAACTCTATCCTTAAGGACAAGCAAATGTGGATCATCATACTGGCGCTATCTGATGCGCTCATATAAGGAAGATCGAGAAACCACACAAGCCAATACTCAACTGGGCTCTGAAATATCCAATCTCACGAACCGATTGGCCAAGGCCTGTACATCAACTGCAAGAGGTCTCTCCCCAACTGGAATATATGTCAAACTCCCCATACTCACTACTTTTCGGCTCAAAGCATCGGCCACCACATTGGCCTTTCCCGGATGGTACAATATAGTGATATCATAATCCTTAAGCAACTCCAACCATCTCCGCTGCCTCAAATTAAGATCCTTTTGCTTGAACAAATGCTGAAGACTGCGATGATCAGTGAACAGCTCACAAGATACGCCATACAAGTAATGCCTCCAAATCTTCAATGCGTGCACTATGGCAACCGATTCCAAATCATGAACAGGGTAGTTCTTCTCATGGGGCTTCAACTGACGAGAAGCATAAGCAATAACTCTACCCTCCTGCATCAACACACAACCAATACCAACTCTCGAAGCATCACAATACATGGTATATAAACCTGAAGCTGATGGCAAGACCAACACTGGAGTTGTGGTCAAAGCTGTCTTGAGCTTCTGAAAGATCTCCTCACACTCGTCCGATCATACAAATGAAACACCCTTCTGAGTCAACTTGGTCAAGGGCGATGCGATAGATGAGAATCCCTGAACAAACCAGCGATAATAACCCGCCAAACCAAGAAAGCTGTGTGAATTTCTATGACTGAGGACAGTCTGGGACAACTCTGAACCGCCTCTATCTTCTTCGGATCAACCTGAATACCCTCGCTGGACACCACGTGCCCCAAGTAAGCCACTAAACTGAGCCAAAACTCACACTTGGAGAATTTTTCATAAAGTTTTTCCTCCCTCAATCTCTGCTACACAACTCTCAAATGCTCTGCGTGCTCCTCCTGACTACGCGAATACACTAGAATATCATCAATGAAGACTATGGCAAATGAATCGATATAAGGCTAGAACACATTGTTCATCAAATGCATGAACGTTGCTGGGGCCTTGGTTAGCCCAAAAGACATCACTAAGAACTCATAATGACCATATCGGGTCCTAAAACCTGTCTTAAGAATATCTGAATTCCTGATCTTCAACTGGTGATAACCCGAACGGAGATCAATCTTGGAGAACACCCTCGCTCCCTGAAGTTGGTCGAATAAATCATCGATGCGAGGCAAAGGATACTTGTTCTTAATTGTTACCTTGTTCAATTGCCTATAATCAATGCACATTCTCATTGTGCCATCCTTCTTCTTCACAAATAGAACCGGCGCACCCCAATGTGACACACTAGGCCGAATGAACCCCTTATCTAGGAGATCCTGAAGCTGCCCCTTAACTCCTTCAACTCCGCTGGTGCCATATGATACGACGGAATAGGAATGGGCTGAGTGCCCAGCACCAAGTCAATACAAAAATCAATATCCCTGTCTGATGGCATGTCCGGCAAGTCTACAGGAAACACATCGGGAAAATCCCTCACAACTGGAACAGAATCAATACTGGGAGTCTTAGCTCTGACATCCCTCACAAATGCTAGATACAAAAGACAACCCTTCCCAAACATACATTGGGCCTTCAAGAAAGAGATCATTCTACTAGGGACATAATCAGCCACACCTCACCACTCGATCTGTGGTATACCCGGCATAGCCAATATGACTGTCTTAGCGTGATAGTCTAGAATAGCACGACACAGAGATAACCAATCCATGCCCAATATAACATCAAAATCCACCATACTCAATAATAATAGATCCACTCAGGTCTTCAGACCCCTAATAGTCACCACACACGACTGGTACACACGGTCTACAACAGCAGTATCGCCCACCGGGGTAGATACATGAATAGGTAAATCAAGAAACTCACGGGGCATACCCAAATAACGAGCAAAGTATGATGACACATAAGAAAAGGTGGAACCGAGATCAAATAATACAGAGGCATCTCTGTGGCAAATTGAAACAATACCTGTAATAACAGCATCTGAAGCAATAGCATCGGGTTTGCCTGGGAGTGCATAGAAACGGGCCTGACCGCCCCCTGATCGACCTCTCCCTCTAGGGCAACCCCTGACTGACTGACCTCCACCCCTAGCTGGCTGAGCGGGTGGGGGTGAAGAAACTAGCACTGAAGCCAATGATTGACCACTCTGCTGGGACAAACTAGCAATATGACGAGGACACTACCTCCACGTGTGGCCCATCTCACCACACTCATAACAACTCCCATATTCTAGAGAAGGGGACTGAAGGGAACCCCTCGCACCGGAGTGACTAGAAGATGCACTTGACATAGAAGAGCCCTAAGTTGATGGAACACGGGTCGAACTCTAAGCTAGAAGGGCGATGAGTGATGACTGGCCCCGCTGAGATCCATCATAACCATGACCCGAAGATGCTCCATGATAACTTAGGCGAGCTGGCTGAGCAGCTTTGCCGTGCTGAAACTGACCCCTCGAAAGAGTACCACTATAACTGCCAGATCCTCGAGTCCTTTTAGCCTCCCTCTCCTCTCGCTCCTCACGGCGAACAGACTCAATATCACGAGCGATATCAACAACCTCCTCGAACGTGGCACCAGATATGCTCTCCCTGGTTATAAGAATACAGAGCTGATAAGTAAGACCATCAACAAACCTCCTGATCCTCTCTCAATCTGTCGGAACCAACCAGATGGCATGACGAGTCAACTTAGAAAACCTCAACTCATACTGCGACACAGTCATCTCCCCCTATCGCAACCACTCAAACTGCCTACGCAGCTCCTCTCTGCAGGACAACGGCACATACTTTTCCAGGAAGAGAACGGAGAACTGCTACCAGGAAAGGGGTGTTGCACCAATAGGCCTACGCCTATCGAAATCCTCCCACCAAGTGAAAGCAGCTCCTGAAAACTGATAGGTGGTAAAAGCGACCCCGCTGGTCTCCAGATACCTGCAGTACAAAACATCCTCTGATACTTATCCAAAACGCCCCGGGCATCCTCTCCCTCTGCGCCATTGAAGGTCGGAGACTGCAATCTACCAAATCTCTCCAACCTACGCTGCTCATCCTCCGCATGACAGGAACCACATAGTCCTGAGTAGCTACAACTGGCTGGGCTGGATGCACCCCCAGCATTTGAAGTCCCTACATGACTTGCTCAGGTGTGCGAGCGACGGGAGTTTGATTGCCTCCCTCGTTCTATGAAGTAGCTGCGGCTGTAGTGGCTGAAACCGCTTGAGCCAGGCTAGTGCAAATTGATAAGATCTGTGCCAAGGCCTCCTGAAGACCTGGAATCACGATGGGCACAATTGGTGCCTGAACTGGTGCTGCCAGAGCGTCCATAGCTGGGACCTGGTCCTGAACTGGGGCAGTTGGTACAGGTGCTGCCCTCGCTGATCTGCCTCTACCACGGCCGCGTCCTCGGCCTTTGGTGGCCACATCTGGTGGCACTGGTGTTCGTCCACCCTGTCTGGTAGCGCGTGTCCTCACCATCTATGAGAGAATAGAATAACGTAAGTTTAATACTCGGATCAACAAGTTCGCACGATAAGAATTTCAAGAATATGAAGTTTTTCCTAAAGGTTCTACAGCCTCTTGAGGATAAATACAGACGTCACCGTACCGATCCGCGACACTCTACTAAACCTGCTCATGACTCGAGAGACCTATGTAACCTAGGCTTTGATACCAACTTGTCACGACCCTAACCCGGACCCGGTCATGATGGAGCCTCTTGTGAAGACAAGGCCAACCAACTATTCCCAATAGACGTTAAATAGTTAATCAACAATAAAATAGCATAAACCATAATTAATAATACGAAGTAGTAGATAATATCAATAAAATGCGGAAGTACAACCCAATACAGCCCTAACCGGGGTGTCACTAGTCATGAGTATCTATAAGTCATAATACAAGTCTGCTAAGTCTATAAGCAAGTACAGATGTCTGAAAAGAGATAGAGATGATAAAGGAGTAGAGACACGGGGCTGCGGATGTCAACAGCTACCTCGTAATTCTGAAAGCACGCCTAAATCTGGAGAAATCAGCACTCGGGAGCGGAACCAGCTACGCCTGAATCTACACACAAGGTGCAAGGAGTAAAGTGAGTACTCCAACTCAGTGAGTAACAAATGTAAATAACGATTGAAAGTAAGAAAACACGTAAGGGACAAGGCATTCTATAATGAAGCAGTAAAACCATTTAAAAGCAGTAAAACAGTGGAAAGTCAAGTAAGATCCTCTTTCAACCAGTAAACAAGTAATTGACAAGTAATTAAGGTAAAGCAAACAAATAGAAGTTCGCCCCTCGAGCACAGTATCACCGCATCCGCCCCTCGGGCAACATCTCAGAACAATAACAGCCCCTCGGGCTCAATCTCACATCACAATAGGAACTCGTGCTCACTGGGAGTTTGCAGACTCCTGGAGGGGCCCCTTACGGCCCAAGTACAATAACAAGTCATGTCATGGCATCAAAACTAAGCCCTCGGCCTCATATAAATCAAACCACCTCATGGCATATATATATATATATATATATGTCACACCTCCTTTTTCCGCCCCCGCGAGGGGTGAAGGAGTTTTTTCCAATTAAAGGACAATCGAAACGGGATTTATTTATTTATTTCAGAGTCGCCACTTGGGAGATTTAGGGTGTCCCAAGTCACCAATTTTAATCCCGAATCAAGGAAAAGAATGACTCTGTATTACAGTCTGCGCACCAGAAATCCGGATAAGGAATTCTGTTAACCCGGGAGAAGGTGTTAGGCATTCCCGAATTCCGTGGTTCTAGAACGGTCGCTCAACTGTCATATTTGGCTTGATTATCTGATTTTATACAAATATGAACTCATGTGCAAGTTTTATCTTTTACCGCTTTCATAATTATTATTATTATTTTTACAAGAATGTGAACATTGTTTAAAACATGTCTTTGGATTACGTCACATGAAATGCACCCGCAATCCGGAACACATTTTACTCAATGTTTTGGGATTTGGATTTGGGTCGCAAAAATGCGCACCCGTGTTTAAGAATGTATTATTATTAACATCGTGCCTAAAGCGATTAACGTATTATTATTTATGGGTAAGACCGTGGAATTCACTAAACAGTCCATCCCGAATTCTAAATACTCAATTAAACATTTATTGAGGGCCCCGCAATTGGTGCATTTTATTGGGCGAGGCTCATCTCATTATTTTTAAAAGACAATCCTAAAATGCCTACATTATTTTCTATTAAATCTGTCTCTAAAAAATAAAATAAAAAAATGTCTTAATTTATTTACATGCTGAAATTAACCAATAATATTTAATCTAAACAATATTTCTACCAAGTTCCTACCAGATGGCCTATTCGTTTAATTTTTGACTCGACGAAGTTACTACACCATTTATTTATTTAGGCAATATATATGCAGATAGTTCAACTGTTAAGCTATCGTCGAATGTTCCACTATATGTATTAAATAGCTACATGATTCTGATTTTTTGCAAGCTAAATAATTTGTACATACAAATAAAAATCAGAATATAATTAAAGCTAATTCAGAATTTCAACTCTTCATTTTTTTGTATTCATGTTTCATATTCGGATTACAATAACCAGCTTTTCAGTTGTGTACCTGATATTGGAAGCAAAAGAAAATGAAGATGAGAATCAGCAGCAGTAAGAACAGTACAACACAGTAACAACAGCCCAGCAACAATAACAACCCAGTAACAGACCGGTGGAGTAGTAATCCCAAATAACAAATGCTTCCAACTTTTATGAAACAACAACAATTAATGCTGATTTCAAACAATGAAAGAAAGCAGAAGATTTTTTTTTAATTTTTTTTTATTTGAAAGTTTGAATATTTTTCGGAATTTTTCCCTCTTAAATATTCAGCTCCTTTTTTTCTCTCCCCTTGTGTTTTTCTGTTCTGTCTCTTTTTATTCTCTTATTTCAGATTCGTTCTTTCTCTTATTCTCTGTCTGTCCTTTTAAAATCTGATCAAGCCTCCTATATATCACATCCCCAAACCCTTTAATTAATTAATAAAACAACCATTTTCTCTTACCAAACCCATTATCTTCCCACTCATCCCCATTTTAATCCCACTAAATTAAACAAATATATCAACCCCACCCCATTACACTTTGTTCCCCATGCTTAATTACTTTAATATTATCTTAATTTTAATAGAAAGAACATTCAAAATAAATAATTATTCAGAAATTAACTTCCAAAAATACCCCTCTGCCTTTACTGAAATTACCAAACTACCCCCTGAACGTACTACAAATTACCAAACTACCCCCGTCAGCTATAACAAATCAATTAATCACACTCAACCAAAATATAGCCAATATGACCAATTTCTACACAAATTCAAACAGCAAATCACATGAACACGGATGAAGAACATAACAACAATATCACATGAACACAAATTGAACAACAAAGAACAACTAAAATTTTGATTGAACAATATTTTTAGCAACAAACAAACCTATTTTCAGTTTCAACAACAACAACAAACAAACAAGTTTATTCAGATTTCTAAATTCAATAATCATTTGAACTTAAAATCAACTCTAACAACATTGCAACCAACAATTCCTATATTAAACTTAAACAAGATTATGAGACAAACTCAAGAAATAATTCATAAATGATAAACAATAAACAAGAAAATCAAACTATACAAATTTCGGATTCAAGAACAATCAAACAAAGTATGGACATGAATTAAGTTTACAAAAACAACATGACGGATTCAAATGATTAAACCAACATACTTCCCTATTACAACTAAATTCTTTTAGGCAAATAACAAAACAAAACCTAAGAAGAAACAATTATGAATTTAAACTTGAACTTAACAATATTAACAATTTCTGGAAAATACATAAAATACATGAAACAAATTGAAGAAACAATTAATTAAACTTCAATTTGTATCTAACCAACATTAAACTAACAACATTTACCTAAACAATAAATAAGAACAATGAAACAAACATGAAACAAACTGAAAAATTAATTAATCAAAGTTCCATTTGAATCTGCAAATTAAATTAACAAAACATATGAATAAACTAGAAAATTATTTCAACGGCAAACAAACAAAACAAAAATTGAATCATTTATCGATTTTGGATCCGAAAAACATCAAACAAAAATATGGACAAGAATAAAACTTAAAAAAACAACTAACCGGAAATGAAACGACAACAACGAAGAACGAAGGAAAACTCGGACAGAAAACTTGACGTACCGGACCTCGACTCAACGAAAAACCCTCGAACTTTGACGAAACGAAGAAGACGAAGCAACAGCAAAAACAGCAATGTGCGCAGCAATCTAGCTGTGTCCATGGCAACGAAAGAGCCGAAGCATGGCCATGGCAGTCGTTAAAGCAGCAGACAAGGCAGCAGCGGCAACGGGCTGGCAGCATTGCGGCAACGGAGGAGCTGGTCAACGAACTATGGTGAAGCAGTAGCATCTCGTCGAACTCAAACTCGATGAAGAAAAATGAAGCAGGCAGCTATGGGGTTCGTTTGGATGCAGCAAGGGGGAAAACGAAGCAGAAGGTAGGCGTAGCTGGTCGACGCAGAAACCAGCAACGTTTGGGGAAGATGAAAGCAGATATAGAAGCAGCATGAAGTGAGGAAGAAGAAGCAGCAACGTGGGTTAGAGCTCGACGAAGACGATGAAGCAAAGGAAACGATGGTTAGAGCTCGACGAAGATGATGAAGCCAAAACAACGATGGTGTTATGGTGGAGCTGGGGGCGGCATGGTCGCAACTGGGGACGATGCTGGGAGGAGGCTGGTACGGGCAGCCATGGATGGGGTGTTTTGGAGCTTGAGGAAGAAGAAGGAAAATGAGGGGGGGTGGCGGATTGGTTTAGTGTTATAGGGTTTTCCTTTCTTTTTTTTTGTTTTCTTTTGTGTTGGTTTATGAAATGTAAGATAATAGGGGTGTTGGGTTATGGACCGGGTCGACCCAGTTCGAAATGGACTGGGTCGTTTGGGAGGATTGAGTCATTTTTTGGGCATGTGGCTTGAAATCGAAGAAGAGGCCCAATTCCGACTTTCTTTATATTTTTGCTCTCTTTTCTTCTTTTATTTTTCTAAAACTAAATTATAAAAATACTTAACTTATTATTAAGAACTAAATTAAGTTATAAAAGCGCAAATTAACTCCCAATAACAATTAACGCACAATTAAGTAATAATTAAGCATAAAATTGTATATTTGGACATTAAATGCTAAAAATGCAAACGATGCCTATTTTTGTAATTTTTATTTTTTGTAAAACAAACTTAATTACTAACAATTGTAGAATTAAATCTTACATGCAAAATGCGACATATTTTTGTATTTTTAATAATTTAACAAATAAACATGCACAGACAAACATACAAATAATTACACAAAAATACCACAAAATTGCACACCAAGGAAAATCATTTTATTTTTGAATTTTTGGGAGTAATTCTCATATAGGGCAAAAATCACGTGCTTACAGCTGCCCCTCTTTGCCCGAAGACACGAAGGGTTTTCGTGCAAAGATAAAGCGAGCGATTTTTTGCCCATCCGAGTACTCCGTGTGAAGCATTTTTTGAAAAAGATTTGACCGAACCTTTGCTTCAAAGGTTTCCTACATATCCTACGCTAAACAGGAATCAGGTCAAAGTAGTTCGGGAAGTTTTGGTAGCTGGGACTACCGTGGGACTGCAATGTTACTGTTGTTGCATACTATTACCACTGCTTACCGATCTCCATGTTACACCGTGCTTAAAAGAAAACAAGAAGCTAGGCTAGACTGAAATTTGTTCTTGTTGCCTTGCTTTCTTGTCTGCTTGTGTTTCCTCCGGTGCTTTTCTTCCGTGGATTTGGGAATGACACTGGCCCTTTGCTTTTCTGAATACCAGTTTTCATCATTTTGCTAGGTCCGCTGGGGACATGGCTTTCTTCATTAAGCTTTTAGGCGGTTCCTCTGGTGGTACGGCTCTCTTCATCAGATTTGTTATGTTGGACATGATTTAATGTTCACAAGCTGCTTCTTTCAAGACGCGTCTTTTCTTCCTTTTGACTTAGGCGCTTGAATTTGTGCTGGGACCTCTTGTTGCAACCTTCTGCTTCCCGGTGCTGGGGATTCCTGTTGTAACCTTCTGCCTTCCGGTGGGGTTACTGATTTCAAAATCTGCAGTATAAGACTAAAAAGTATTCCTCTTGTTATACAGGTGGGCGCCTGAACGCAAAAATATGAAATGTATGCCCGCATTATACTGGTGGGCGACCTAGAACAGAAATAAAAATACAGAAATATATTCCCGCATTATACTGGTGGGCGACCTAGAACAAAAATGTATTCCCGCATTATACTGGTGGGTGACCTAGAACAGAAATGAAAAGACAGAAATGTATTCCTGCATTATACTGGTGGGCAACCTAGAACAGAAATGAAAAGACATAAATGTATTCCCGCATTATACTGGTGGGTGGCCTAGAACATGAAATGTATTCCCACATTATACTGGTGGGCGACCTAGAACATGAAATGTATTCCCGCATTATACTGGTGGGCGACCTAGAACATAAAATGTATTCCCGCATTATACTAGTGGGCGACCTAGAACAGAAATGAAAAGACAGAAATGTATTCCCGCATTATACTGGTGGGCGACCTAGAACAGAAATGAAAAGACAGAAATGTATTCCCGCATTATACTGGTGGGTGACCTAGAACATGAAATGTATTCCCCCATTATACTGGTGGGCGGCCTAGAACAGGAATGAAAAGACAGAAATGTATTCCCGCATTATACTGGTGGGCGACCTAGAACAGAAATGAAAAGACAGAAATGTATTCCCGCATTATACTAGTGGGCAACCTAAAATAGAATTGAAAAGACAGAAATGTATTCCCGCATTATACTGGTGGGCGACCTAGAACATGAAATAAAAACAGAAATGTATTCCCTTGTTATCCAGGTGGGCGACCTAGAACAGAAATGAAAAGACAGAAATGTATTCCCGCATTATACTGGTGGGAGACCTAGAACAGAAATGAAAAGACAGAAATGTATTCCCGCATTATACTGGTGGGCGACCTAAAACAGAATTGAAAAGATAGAAATGTATTCCTGCATTATACTGGTGGGCGACCTAGAACATGAAATGAAAACAGAAATGTATTCCCTTGTTATCCAGGTGGGCGACCTAGAACAGAAATGAAAAGACAGAAATGTATTCCCGCATTATACTGGTGGGCGACCTAGAACAGAAATGAAAAGACAGAAATGTATTCCCGCATTATACTGGTGGGCGACCTAGAACAGAAATGAAAAGACAGAAATGTATTCCCGCATTATACTGGTGGGCGACCTAGAACAGAAATGAATTCCCGCATTATACTGGTGGGCGACCTAAAACAGAATTGAAAAGACAGAAATGTATTCCCGCATTATACTGGTGGGCGACCTAGAACATGAAATGAAAACAGAAATGTATTCCCTTGTTATCCAGGTGGGCGACCTAGAACAGAAATGAAAAGACAGAAATGTATTCCCGCATTATACTGGTGGGCGACCTAGAACAGAAATGAAAAGACAGAAATATATTCCCGCATTATACTGGTGGGCGACCTAGAACAGAAATGAATAGACAGAAATGTATTCCCGCATTATACTGGTGGGCGACCTAGAACAGAAATGAAAAGACATAAATGTATTCCCGCATTATACTGGTGGGCGACCTAGAACATAAATGAAAAGACAGAAATGTATTCCCGCATTATACTGGTGGGTGACCTAGAACATGAAATGAAAACATAAAGGTATTCCTCTCGTTATACAGGTGGGAGCCTGTCTTCAAACTTAGGAGGAAATGCCTCTCCTATGGGTAAAACAAACTTAGGAGGAAATGCCTCTCCTATGGGTAAAACTAAACTTAGGAGGAAATGCCTCTCCTATGGGTGAAAACAAACTTAGGAGGAAATGCCTCTCCTATGGGTAAAAACAAACTTAGGAGGAAATGCCTCTCCTATGGGTAGAACTAAACTTAGGAGGATATGCATCTCCTATGGGTAAAAACAAACTTAGGAGGAAATGCATCTCTTATGGGTAAAACAAACTTAGGAGGAAATGCCTCTCCTATGGGTAAAACAAACTTAGGAGGAAATGACTCTCCTATGGGTAGAACTAATTTAGGAGGAAATGCATCTCCTATGGGTAAAACTTTGATGATTTCAAACTAGGAAGTGCGTCTCCTATTATTGAAATCTTCACTTAGGAAGTGTGTCTCCTATGCGTGAACCACTTCCTTCTTCCTGAATTATTTACTTACCTGTGTTGTCTTCCCTCGAAACTGCTGGGGATTATTTTGATGGGGATGACTTTTCCTTTTTTTCCTTACCCACTCTGGGTTGCCCGAAACTCTGTCGAGGATGCTTCTACATCTCGATGATCCGCTGGGGATAACACTGCTGAGGATAACTCTGCTGAGTAAATATGTTATCTTACTCCTTCCAAAATTACTTCCTTTTAAGTAGGATGTTTCATTCCTCTGCAAACTGCTTCCTTTTTTTCTTTTTTTTTATATTCTTTTTTATTCTTTTTTTTGTTTTGTTTTTTGCATAGCTTCTTCCTTCGAAAACTACCTCCGTTGAGACTCGTTTTGCCTTTCCCCGAAAGGAACCGCTGAGGATACCGATTTTCACCAAACTTGTATTGGACTCCTCGAAACTGTTGGGGATAACACTATTGGGGAATTATTTACTTACCTATTGGGGGATAAAATGTTATCAGCTGGGAATAACGCTGTCGAGGATAACACTGCTGGGGGATTCTGATTTCTTCAGAACTAGTGCTTCACTTTTCGGAAGGCTGTTGGGAATGATACTAGCCTTTTGCTTTTTCTGAGCACGAGTTTCATCCCTTTGTTCTGTCTGCTGGGGAACAACTTCCTCCATTGAAACTTATTATGTTGGGGGGCAACACTAGTTCAAAGACCACTTCCCTTGAGACTTGTGTTATCTTTATTCTTCCTCGAATGGGTACCTGACTTCCAGAAAATTTTCTAAATGGAAGAAAATTTTTCTACCCCAGTTTGATAATATCCCTTGTGGCATGCATTTCTATCATCAATGCCATTTCCTTTACCTATTTCAAATCAAACAAAATTTGTTAGTTTAAAACGCGGTTTGTGATACTCCTGCTGGGATAGTTTTCCCTTTCTCTTATTCCTGTTCGGCGCTCCCAAAACTTGTTGGGGATGATGTTATTTGCTGGGGATAACATTCTGGTGGGGATGGTTTTTCCATTTATCCCTTCCCCATTTTGTATCTCAAAAATTGTTGGGGGTTATTTTGCTGAAGATGGATTTTCCTTTCTTCCCTTCCCATTTTGTGTTGTCCGACCACCTCGGAACTTGGTCGATATTCGGTCGGAGTCCTGCTGGGGATCGTCTTGGAACTTGGCCCACAATTTCCTCCACATGTTTTTTTTTCCGGCTCTTCCCCGTACTTTCCTTGCCATTTTAGGACAATATTATTTGGCCTGGCAACCAACGTCTTTTGTCTTATTGCCTTGTCTCTGGCCTGCCCTTTTCACATTTTATGTTGTATCATTTTGGCAACTGGTAGTAAGCTCTGAGAGACCTTCCTTAAAACATAAATTTCTAGAAAAATTATTTTAAACAAATAAATGAAAATATAGAAAAACGAGAAAATCTTTCTGAACAAATTATGGGGAAAAGAAAAGAAATGAACTTATCTGGGTGATATAACCGATTCCAACGATCATGTTGTGCATTCCGGATTAATCAACCCAGTCTATTTGTGTCGATCAATCTTTCTAATGTCTTCACTTGCTGGGGATAAATAGGTTCCCAATTCTTCGCAAAATGCGGATCCTTTCCGTCAATCTATCTTGTCGCCTTATAGTGCCCTTCGCGGGGTTTTCACTAACAAGGCTCTCTCATTTCTCACAACTCCCGTCGCCTTATGGTGCCTGTGAAGGTTTTCACCGATAAGACTCTCTCATTTTGTATTTCTCAGCTTACGTCGCCTTATGGCGCCTGTGAAGGTTTTCGCCGATAAGACTCTCTCATCTTATTTTCTCAGCTGGGGATTGGAGTGTTGCCGATAAGATTTTTCTCTTCTGGGAATTCTTATGGCTATCAATTCTTTCAACTCATGATCCTCATTCAGTCGGGGACCGGCGTTTTATTCTTGGTTTTCATTTGCCTATCTTAACACCTCTCGGATACTGATCGGGAGGTCTTTTTGGACATCAATATAGGTTTTAGAAGAAAAGGATATAAAATTCAAAATAACTTTGATGGGTAAAGTATTACAACTCTTGGAATCACACTCTTTTTTTTTCAAAATTTAGAAACATAATTTTTGCCCCAGTTTTCTTGCTTGGGGATTTTTCTTTTGATTTTTTTTTCTTTTTTTTTTTGTTACCTTATGACCGAGCCGTGAGGTGCCTACGTATCCTCTTTGAGGAATCAGGTCGAACGTAGTTCACTCGATTCTTTTGTTTTTCTTGCGACCTTCCCTTTTTGTTTTTGTTATTATTTTCCTTCTTTTCTCTTTTTCATTTTCATTTTTCTTTTTCATTAACGATTCCAAGAGGGGTATGAAAGAATAAGTAAGGCACAAAGGGGTAAAGAAAAGGTTAAAAGTGTTTGGATAGAAGAAAGAATTGCCTCCGTCATTTCATTATCCGATAAGCACTAAGTACAGACAAACAGATAAACAACAAAAGAAATTACACATAATATCTTTTGACTGCATCAGAATTGATAGCCATGTCAACGCATCTTCCTTCGACATTTGTCAGACGTAAAGCCCCGTTGGACAACACTCTGGTCACGATATAAGGCCCTTGCCAATTTGGGGCGAACTTTCCTTTTGCTCAATGTGGATGTTGATTTTGGTTTCTCTGACATTATCTGCATCCCCTAGATTCACAACCTCCGTGTCATTCAGATTAGGCTTGGGTTTCTCTTCAAATTGGCACAGTTCTTGGTTTATTTCTTCGAAGGCTTCGTCCCCGTCATATTCAGACTCATCGTCACAATCGATCTCTTGTATCATTAAGTCGGAGTCGGATTGATTTATTAGACTAGGTCGAAGATCCGCTGTGCATGCCATGTCATTAGAACCAGTAAAAAGAAAACTGTTCAGAAAGAAAAAGAACAAAACAAAATTAAAACGCGACAAAAGAAAAGAATTTTATTGAAATTGCGGGATAACAGGGTTCACACTTTTACAAAACAAAATAAGAGTTGGATTGCACCCTGGAATAATCCGAAACAAAAAAGCAAAAATCAAAGCCTACTACCAGGACCCCCCCCCCCCCCCCCCCGGATAGGAAGAGGAGTAACCGTCCAATTGTTGGTTTTGGCCTCAGGCCCCACAAACTGTATGTCCGCTCTTACACCGGTCGATTCTTCTTTCGGAGCGGCTTGGATTGTCATTACTGTCTGTGAGGGTTTCTTTGGCTCTCCTCCCTCGTATACCAGCTTGATCATGTGAGCTTCGTGGTGTACTGGCAACGGGTTTTGGTTGATGTTGGGCGCTTCCGGCTTCTGGACTTCGATCTTATTGGCATCAATAAGATCTTGTATTGCATGCCTTAACTTCCAACATTTTTCGATATCATGCCCCAGCATTCCTGAGCAATACTCACAGCTTATTGAACGGTCCAAATTTTGGGGTGGAGGATTTGGTCCTCTAGTCTCGACAGGACTAACCAAACCTAATTGCCTCAATTTGTGGAACAAGGCGGTGTAGGTTTCTCCCAACTCAGTAAAAACTCTATGTCTCTGTAGCCTGTCATTTCTAGCAGCTTGATTTCCTCGAAAGCCCGCCCCTGGAGGGTTTCTGTATGCCCTTGGTGGAGGATAGGTGTTTTGCGGGGGTGCATGTGTGTTCTGGGGAGCTGGCGCGCGCCATTTCGGGCAAGCCGGAGGCTGAGTGTATGTCTGGGCTTGGTGCACGGAGAAGTGTGGTTCTTGGGGTGGATAGTAGTGCTGTGGTGGGCTGTATGGGTAGTTTGGCCTGTGGGGTCTGGGTTGGTTGTAGTATGGTTGGTCGGACCTGGACCAACTGCTTGCCTCAATCGTGGAAATTTCTTCTTTCTTCCTCCTTCCCAGCGCACCTCTCGTGCCGCTCTGAATAGCCTGGGTCGTTGCCTTGAGCGCCGAGTAATTCAGGATTTTGTCAGACCTCAGACCCTCCTCTATCATGACCCCTATCTTTACTATTTCATTGAAGGATTTTCCAACCGTCGTCACTAAGTGACCAAAGTAAGTTGGATCCAGTGTTTGCAAGAAGTAGTCCACCATTTCTCCCTCTCTCATGGGAGGATCAACTCTGGCTGCTTGTTCTCTCCAGCGGAAACCAAACTCACGAAAGCTTTCCCCAGGCTTCTTTCCGGTCTTCAGCAAAGTGAGACGGTCAGGGACTATCTCGAGATTGTATTGAAAGTGACCCGCGAAATCCTGCGCCAGATCATCCCAAGTGTACCATCTGCTGGAGTCCTGCCTGGTATACCATTCCAGTGCCGATCCACTTAAGCTTTGACCGAAATAAGCTATCAGTAGCTCGTCTTTGCCGCCTGCCCCTCTCATCTTGCTACAAAAGCCCCGCAAATGTGCCATGGGATCACCGTGCCCTTCATATAAATCAAACTTAGGCATCTTGAACCCAGCCGGGAGTTGGACGTCCGGGAAAGGGCATAGATCCTTGTAGGCCACGCTGACCTGGTTGCCCAATCCGTGCAGGTTCCTGAAGGACTGCTCCAGGCTTTTGAACTTCCTCATTACCTCATCTTGTTATGGGACCTTAACCAGCTTTTTAATCTCTGCCGGTACCTCCAAGTGCGGATTGTAGGTATGGGGTTCTGGTGCATGGAATGTGGGCTCAAGGGGATAGTATTGTGTATCGTGAGCCTGAAACAACGGCTCGCTGGTTGATCTTTGCAGGGTGGATGATGTGGGTCCCATAAAAGTGGGAACATTTGGTGTTGGAGAGGTTGATGGGGTGGTGGAGCTTGGGAATCATGTGGGCTTCTCTCCTGAAGATAACAGTGATTCGGGAGGCTTGTTGAAGGGCCAGAGAGAGGGTATTCCGGCATATGGCCCAGTGGTTCAGGGCTCTTTTGTGATTTGGCCAGAGCTAACTGCATTGCATTCATCTCTAGTCTCATCCTTTCTATTTTCTCCATCGCTTCTTTTAACAACTGGCTCAACGGCCTTTCTTCCCCGGTACTATTTTCTGAAGTAGTCATGCTCATTGTCACCGGTCCTTTGGATCTGGTTTGGTAAGGGTGTGTTGCCAGAATTCTTTAACAACTAACAGTATGATTTTGTGGAAAATAACAAACTTGTTAGCGTTAGAGCTTTAACAGATTTGATAACAACACATTGGGGATGCAAATGCTCCTAGGCAGTTAACCATTTCTAACATGCTTTGCTTCAAATACATGAAGTTATTCAGGCTCGCTTATTTTCCCCTTTAAAGTACTTTGGGAACCCCTGTATTTTATTTTTATATTTTCTTCTTCTTCTTTTTTTCATTCTTTTTCTCTTTCTTTTTTTTCATTCTTTTTTGTTGTGGTCGAATCTTATGGAGATTGCCTACGTATCATAACCCCGCATGAATCAGACCTTGCGTAGTTCGGACTAATAAAGGATAAACAATAATAAACATTTTTTTTAAAATTTTCATATTAAATAAAACCGGGTTTCAAAGGTTTGAAGATGACCTACAAACTCGAGAATCAAACAACCCACATATTCTAATTAAAAGATTTACAAACTCCAAAAATAAATGGCCAGCTTCCGTTCTCGGTTAGACAAATGCAACCGAACGGTTATTTTTGCAAACGTGGCCCCTTCCAAATTTCACATGAATTTTGAGGCCGGGGAGGATTATTTTATGACGCTTTACAAACTTGTCCGTTCTTTTACGAAAATAGCCTTTCGACAACTGAAAGATATTCTAAAGCTATTTCGGCAAGAACGGTTTAAGACGCGGCCGAAGCTGGCTCGACTTATTTTTGACTAAAAATTCAAATGGTATTCACCTGACTGCTGACCCTTAGTTTTTTTTTTCTTTTCAAATTACAATAAAGACTTGGTGTTGCAAACACGGCCCTTCAGCGCCACGGGGACGAAGATTTTTAAGGCTGTGTGGGTCAACTGGACCAAAAATCCTAAACATGACCCAAAAGGTGGTTGTTTATTCAAAGTCAGCCTTCCGGCGTCCCTTTCGGGAACATTCGGCTATTTTTGACAAAACAGCATCACCCGACTTATTTATGACTCTTTTTTATCATTTTTTTTTCAAAATAGAAAACTCAATATTGCAAACACGGCCTTTCAACGTCTCGGGGACGAAGATTTTTAAGGCTGTGTGGGTCAACTGGACCAAATCTTAAAAATGACCCAAAGGTGGCTGTTTATGCAATGTCAGCCTTCCGGCGTCCCTTTCGGGAATATTCGGCTATGTTTTGACAAAACAGCGTCACCCGACTTCTTTATGACAAAATTAAAATTTTGACATTTTTTATTTATTTATTTTTGGCTATTTTAGCAAAAGGTGGGGTTGGACCCGATGAGGGTTGCCTACGTATCTCACATCCGGTGAGAATCAAACCTGCGTAGTTCGGGCAATCATGGACTAACCTTTTTTTTATTATTATTATGTTTTATTTATTTTTGAAGGAAAGACTTATAAAGAAGAGTTTTTTTTTTTGAATTTTGAAAGAGAAACTTCTAAAGAAGAAAGAAAATATTTTTGGAATTTTATTTTCAATGAAAGAAATGCTTCTAAAAAATATTTTTGAATTTTGACTTTTCTTTTCAATTTTGAAAGAAG
Organism: Nicotiana sylvestris; assembly: GCF_000393655.2. Classification (NCBI taxonomy): domain Eukaryota; kingdom Viridiplantae; phylum Streptophyta; class Magnoliopsida; order Solanales; family Solanaceae; genus Nicotiana; species Nicotiana sylvestris. The sequence goes on from NC_091062.1 coordinate 33,575,139, forward strand.
AATGAAAATATTTTCGGATTTTTGGAAGAAATTCAAAGAAAATATATTTTTTTTATTCAAAACAATTAAAAAAACTTTCTAAAGACATCAATAATGGAAAATATTTTTGTATTTTTTTCTTGAAAATTGGGGGTCTAAAAAACTTTTCTAGACTTTTTGGCAAGACAAATAGTTTTTGCAACAAATAAAGATATATATATATATATATATATATATATATATATATATATATATATCTTTTTATTTTCATTTTTTTGCATTTTCATAAACAAATAAATAAAATAAATAAAATATTTTAAAACAAGACTCTTTTTCATTTTCATTTTTCATGGCAAGACAAACTATTTTTTTTCTTCTTTTTTATTTTTTTCATTTTGAAGACAAGACAAAGTGAAGATTTTTTAGTTTCAACAAAATGACCAACCTATTCTTCAACCTAAAATAAAGGACTCTTTTCTATTTTTTTTCTTTTGCTTTTTGAGCGAAACAAACTATATATAAAAAATATTTTCTTTTCTTTTCTTTTCATTTTTCCCAAAATTTCGCCAGTATTTGGACATTGTTATTTTTCAAAACAGAAGAGTAACCCTATACACTGCTATTTTCCTTTCTTTCTCTTTTTTTTTAAATTTTTCCCCATACTCAAAACCGGTCATCATGCAAGTCCAAAGCAAATAAAATGCACAAGCAGTAAGTAGGATGCATCAGGATGGTCTTTTCTGTTTCAGGTTGCTATTCCAAGACGGACCCAACCCCTGTGTTGAGTCCCCTAAGTCAAAAATGCACATGATGCAGATAAGCGTTCCTACTAGGGATCTGACATGAAGTCACGTTATTCTATGTTCAAAATCCTGGGTCGGTGTTCTAGACAGTGTACCCGAGCGGACAACTCGAGTTGAGGAAGGAGCTCCTTTCCGGGAACCAAAAGGCCAGCCGGCTTAGAAACTTTCCGAGCCTCTTTTATTTAGGGTATGACACTAACAGAATAGGGAGTCTCAACCAGTAAGCACATCCCCGGAGGTAAGAAGAGAAAGGTTTCGGCACAATTTATATACAGTTCAGATAATATCAAAGCAGTAAAAGCAACATTTAGCACATTAGGCTCAAAACATGTAAAAATCAGATAAAGCGAAATATAACAATTTATCTAAGCTCGAATTTCTAACCTGAACCAGTGGTTCTGGGTCTCTATTCCCCAGCAGAGTCGCCAGAGCTGTCACGCCTCCTTTTTACCGCCCCGCGAGGGGTGAAGGAGTTTTTTTCAATTAAAGGACAATCGAAACGGGATTTATTTATTTATTTCAGAGTCACCACTTGGGAGATTTAGGGTGTCCCAAGTCACCAATTTTAATCCCGAATCGAGGAAAAGAATGACTCTGTATTACAGTCTGCGCACCAGAAATCCGGATAAGGAATTCTGTTAACCCGGGAGAAGGTGTTAGGCATTCCCGAGTTCCGTGGTTCTAGCACGGTCGCTCAACTGTCATATTTGGCTTGATTATCTGATTTAATACAAATATGAACTTATGTGCAAATTTTAACTTTTTACCGCTTTCATAATTATTATTATTATTTTTTACAAGGAATTGCAACGTTGTGAAAATGTATCTCGAACCGCGTTACAATCAATGTACCCGCAATCCGGAACACATTTTACTCAATGTTTTGGGATTTGGATTTGGGTCGCAAAAATGCGCACCCGTGTTTAAGAATGTATTATTATTAACATCGTGCCTAAAGCGATTAACGTATTATTATTTATGGGTAAGACCGTGGAATTCACTAAACAGTCCATCCCGAATTCTAAATACTCAATTAAACATTTATTGAGGGCCCCGCAATTGGTGCATTTTATTGGGCGAGGCTCATCTCATTATTTTAAAAGACAATCCTAAAATGCCTACATTATTTTCTATTAAATCTGTCTCTACAAAATAAAATAAAAAAATATCTTAATTTATTTACATGTTGAAATTAACCAATAATATTTAATCTAAACAATATTTCAACCAAGTTCCTACCAGATGGCCTATTCGTTTGATTTTTGACTCGACGAAGTTACTACACCATTTATTTATTTAGGCAATATATATGCAGATAGTTCAACTGTTAAGCTATCGTCGAATGTTCCACTATATGTATTAAATAGCTACATGATTTTGATTTTTTGCAAGCTAAATAATTTGTACATGCAAATAAAAATCAGAATATAATTAAAGCTAATTCAGAATTTCAACTCTTCATTTTTTTTGTACTCATGCTTCATATTCGGATTACAATAACCAGCTTTTCAGTTGTGTACCTGATATTGAAAGCAAAAGAAAATGAAGATGAGAATCAGCAGCAGTAAGAACAGTACAACACAGTAACAACAGCCCAGCAACAATAACAACCCAGTAACAGACCGGTGGAGTAGTAATCCCAAACAACAAATGCTTCCAACTTTTATGAAACAACAACAATTAATGCTGATTTCAAACAATGAAAGAAAGCAGAAGATTTTTTTTTTAAAATCTTTTTTATTTGAAAGTTTGAATATTTTTCGGAATTTTTCCCTCTTAAATATTCAGCTCCTTTTTTTCTCTCCCCTTGTGTTTTTCTGTTCTGTCTCTTTTTATTCTCTTATTTCAGATTCGTTCTTTCTCTTATTCTCTGTCTGTCCATTTAAAATCTGATCAAGCCTCCTATATATCACATCCCCAAACCCTTTAATTAATTAATAAAACAACCATTTTCTCTTACCAAACCCATTATCTTCCCACTCATCCTCATTTTAATCCCACTAAATTAAACAAATATATCAACCCCACCCATTACACTTTGTTCCCCATGCTTAATTACTTTAATATTATCTTAATTTTAATGGAAAGAACATTCAAAATAAATAATTATTCAGAAATTAACTTCCAAAAATACCCCTCTGCCTTTACTGAAATTACCAAACTACCCCCTGAACGTACTGCAAATTACCAAACTACCCCCGTCAGCTATAACAAATCAATTAATCACACTCAACCAAAATATAGCCAATATGACCAATTTCTACACAAATTCAAACAGCAAATCACATGAACATGGATGAACAACATAACAACAATATCACATGAACATAAATTGAACAACAAAGAACAACTAAAATTTTGATTGAACAATATTTTTAGCAACAAACAAACCTATTTTTAGTTTCAACAACAACAACAACAAACAAGTTTATTCAGATTTCTAAATTCAATAATCATTTGAACTTAAAATCAACTCTAACAACATTGCAACCAACAATTCCTATATTAAACTTAAACAAGATTATGAGACAAACTCAAGAAATAATTCATAAATGATAAACAATAAACAAGAAAATCAAACTATACAAATTTCGGATTCAAGAACAATCAAACAAAGTATGGACATGAATTAAGTTTACAAAAACAACATGACGGATTCAAATGATTAAACCAACATACTTCCCTATTACAACTAAATTCTTTTAGGCAAATAACAAAACAAAACCTAAGAAGAAACAATTATGAATTTAAACTTGAACTTAACAATATTAACAATTTCTGGAAAATACATAAAATACATGAAACAAATTGAAGAAACAATTAATTAAACTTCAATTTGTATCTAACCAACATTAAACTAACAACATTTACCTAAACAATAAATAAGAACAATGAAACAAACATGAAACAAACTGAAAAATTAACTAATCAAAGTTCCATTTGAATCTGCAAATTAAATTAACAAAACATATGAACAAACTAGAAAATTATTTCAACGGCGAACAAACAAAACAAAAATTGAATCATTTATCTATTTTGGATCCGAAAAACATCAAACAAAAATATGGACAAGAATAAAACTTAAAAAAAACAACTAACCGGAAATGAAACGACAACAACGAAGAACGAAGGAAAACTCGGATCGAAAACTTGACGTACCGGACCTCGACACAACGAAAAACCCTCGAACTTTGACGAAACGAAGAAGACGAAGCAACAGCAGAAACAACAATGTGCGCAGCAATCTAGCTGTGTCCATGGCAACGAAAGAGCCGAAGCATGGCCATGGCAGTCGTTGAAGTAGCAGACAAGGCAGCAGCGGCAACGGGCTGGCAGTGTTGCGGCAACGGAGGAGCTGGTCAACGGACTATGGTGAAGCAGTAGCATCTCGTCGAACTCAAACTCGATGAAGAAAAATGAAGCAGGCAGCTATGGGGTTCGTTTGGATGCAGCAAGGGGGAAAACGAAGCAGAAGGTAGGCGTAGCTGGTCGACGCAGAAAGCAGCAACGTTTGGGGAAGATGAAAGCAGATATAGCAGCAGCATGAAGTGAGGAAGAAGAAGCAGCAACGTGGGTTAGAGCTCGACGAAGACGATGAAGCAAAGGCAACGATGGTTAGAGCTTGACGAAGACGATGAAGCCAAAACAACGATGGTGTTATGGTGGAGCTGGGGGCGGCATGGTCGCAACTGGGGACGACGCTAGGAGGAGGCTGGTACGGGCAGCCATGGATGGGGTGTTTTGGAGCTTGAGGAAGAAGAAGGAAAATGAGGGGGGGTGGCGGATTGGTTTAGTGTTTTAGGGTTTTCCTTTTTTTTTTTTTCTTTTGTGTTGTTTTATGAAATGTAAGATAATAGGGGTGTTGGGTTATGGACTGGGTCGACCCAGTTCGAAATGGACTGGGTCATTTGGGAAGATTGGGTCATTTTTTGGGCTTGTGGCTTGAAATCGAAGAAGAGGCCAAATTCCGACTTTCTTTATATTTTTGCTCTCTTTTCTTCTTTTATTTTTCTAAAACTAAATTATAAAAATACTTAACTTATTATTAAGAACTAAATTAAGTTATAAAAGCGCAAATTAACTCCCAATAACAATTAACACACAATTAAGTAATAATTAAGCATAAAATTGTATATTTGGACATTAAATGCTAAAAATGCAAACGATGCTTATTTTTGTAATTTTTATTTTTTGTAAGACAAACTTAATTACTAACAATTATAGAATTAAATCTTACATGCAAAATGCGACATATTTTTGTATTTTTAATAATTTAACAAATAAACATGCACAGACAAACATACAAATAATTACACAAAAATACCACAAAATTGCACATCAAGGAAAATCATTTTATTTTTGAATTTTTGGGAGTAATTCTCATACAGGACAAAAATCACGTGCTTACAATATATATCAGGCCCTCGGCCTCAAATCAGTATCAGTGTTTCCTCACAACTTAGGCCCTCGGCCTTACTCAGTCAAAAATACTCACAAGCCCCTCAGGCAATAGTAAAATAGTGTTTCTCAGCCCAAACATCATTTAAAATATCATTTAAGTCTTAAAATCGAGTAAACATGACTTAGTATGAGAACAGTGGAGAATAACATGACTGAGTTTGAGTATAAAGTCCAAAAAGTGAGGAAATAGCAACGAAAATCCCCGAAGGGTTCAAATAGTTGGCATTCAGCCCAAATATGGCATTCAGCCTAAATAATGATGATAGCAAATAGTTTTCAGTCAAATACGTGGTAAAATCATTAACCGGGACAGACCAAGTCACAATCTCCAATAGTACACGACCCCACGCTCGTCATCAAGCGTGTGTCTCACCTCAACATCACACTACGATGTGCAATCCGGGGTTTCAAACCCTCAGAACATCATTTACAATCATTACTCACCTCGAACCAGCTAAATCTCTAGCTCGCGACGCCTTTGCCCCTCGAATCGGCCTCCACGCGCGTCGAATCTATCCAAAATCAGAACGAGGAAATCAAAGTATGCTAAGGGAACAAAGTCCAAGCGAAAACAATCAATAAAGGGCACAAATCCCAAAATTACCAAAACTCGACCCCCGGGCCCACGTCTCGAAAGTCAGAAATTGTTACATCAATAGATTCCTCATCTCCCCACGAGTCTATGCATATCAAGAGTCCAAATGACCCCTCAAATCCTTCTTTAAAGACCTCTTACACTCAAGCCCTAATCCTTCATTTTTATCCCTTTAATTCCTTTAGTTACAGCCTTAATCCATGAAATACTACCATAGAAATGTGTTTTAGGTCCAAAATCCTTACCTTAGCGAAGTTCCCTTGAAATCTCCCTTCCAAATCGTCCAAAATCTCTCAAGCCGAAGTCAAAAATGGTGAAAACCTTCAAAAATCACGAAGGAAAACTTATATACATTCTGCCCAGGGATACCCGCATCTGCGGTACCGCATTTCCGGTCCACCCTCCGCTTCTGCGGAATCACTTAACGGACCAAACACCGCATCTGCGGTCCACTCTCCACATCTGCGACTCCGCAAATGCGGTCCACCTACTGCATCTGCGGTTCCTGATTCTTCCTCTCAAATCCGCATTTGCGGCCATTCCATTGCATATGCGGCGCCTCTCCTGCGGTCCCCAATCCGCAGGTGTTAAAATACCAGAAGCAGCAATATCAGCTACTGCAACAAAATTCCAACCTCTCTGTTAACCATCCGAAATCATCCCGAGGCCCTCGGTACCTCAACCAAAAGCACAAACATAACCCAATACCTTATACAAACCTGTTCCAATCATCAAAACACTTCAAACAACATCAAATCAACTAAAACACCTCAGATTCAAGCCTAAGTTTCTAAAATCTTCCGAATTCTGCTTTTGATAAAAACCCAACCAAACCACGTCCGAATGACTTGAAAATTTGCACACACATCCCATATGACACGACGGAGCTACTGCAACTCACGGAACTCCATTTCGACCCTTATATCAAAATCTAGCCTATCAACCGGATATTGCCAAAATATCAACTTTGCCAATTCAAGCCTAAAACTACTCCAAACCTCCAAAACCCATTCCGATCACACTTCTAAGTCATAAATCACCTCTCGAAGCTAACCGAACCATCGTAACTCGCATCTGAGCCCTCAAACACACGATTCAACATCCGGTTGACTTTTCCAACTCAAACTTCCTTAAAAGAGACTAAGTGTCTCAAACCTTACCATAATCATTCCGGATTCGATTTGACCAACCCAATACCACAAAACATGGTTAACGAAGCATAAAGAAGCAGAAATGGGGAAAACGGAGTGGTACCTCATGAGGCGACTGGCCGGGTCATCACACGTTCTCACCATAAGAATCAACATTCATTTTTATTCTTTCTTGTTGCGGCGTGAAACCCGTCCCAATCATATGGTACTGTTGCGGCGTGCAACCTAATCCAAATCATATAGTGATGTTGCGGCGTGAAACCTGATCCAAATCATATAATATTGTTGCGGCATACAACCCGATCCAAATCATATAATGATATTGCGGCGTGCAACTCGATCCATTTAATATTGTTGCGGCATGCAACCCGATCCATATCATATAATATTATTGCAGCGTGCAACCCGATCAATATAATAATATTGCGGCGGGCAACCCGATCCATATAATATTCAAACCAACACTAATCACAAAAGAATCCTGGCAAGGGAACAATAAGGAAACAGCCATATCCCGGTAAGGGAGTCAACAACAAAAGTAAACACATCTCGGCAAGGGAACCAACAGTAAGGATTAAATATGTCCCGGTAAGGGAATAAGCTATAACCAAACTTGTACCAATAATTATCTTCACAACGAAACCTTAACTAAACAACAAGACATAAAAAGCACGTGATAACTACACCGGTAATCACAATTGGACATGTAACATATTTGTACAAAGTCATAGAGAAACTCACAATCAAGAAGTATCAAAACAACAAGGAAGGCGATCATTTCAATTAAGGCAATTAAGGGTCAATGCAACACATAAGAATTCAAGAAATGTTAGCAATATCATATGGAGCATATAGAGACAATTTAAACAATTATTAAACCCAATCATAATGGAATACTCTCCACATTTGATTATAAGGACCTAGGAACCCTAGAGCATATTTTCCACAAATAAGTCCGAGTACACACTCGTCACCTCGCATGCACGGACTACAATTAGCATAGAAGATTCAATTCCTAAGGGGAAGTCCCCCACACAAGGTTAGGCAATATACTTACCTCAAAGATGACAACTCGATACTCTAAAATGTACTTCTCGGGCGAAAAGACCTCCGGGCAGCTCAAATCCAACTATAACAACTCCAAAACACACATAAATCGAATAAGGAACTATTCCGAATAATAAAGTTTCAATCTATACGAAGATAAAAAATCGACCGAAAAGTCGACCCCCCCCCCCGCACCTCGGAACCCGTCAAATTTTACAAAATCCGATCACCCATTCCAAAATGAATTCAACCATACAAAATTTACTAAACTCTGATACGATTTGGACCCTTAAATCACGATTTTTCATTTTAGAAATTTTCTTCAAAAACCAACATTTTACTCAACCCAAATCACAAATTAAATGATAGAAATGAAGATAAATTCATGGAATATAATCTTTTCTAGGTGAAGAACACTTACCCAACCGTTTTGCTTGAAAAACCCACAAAGAATCGCCCAAAACCGAGCTCTAGAACTCCAAAAATGGTGAAAATGGTGTAACCCTCGATCTGGAAATTATATTCTATCCGCCCAGATTTTGAGCATCGCGAACGTGGAGGAAATATCGCGTTCGTGAAGAAGAAAAAGTGGAGGTGCTCAGGTTACTCATAACGAATGCGACAATGCATCCGCGAACGCGAAGAAGGGAAATTTGATGACCCAAGGACTGCCATTCGCGAACACGTGAACTAGTACGCGAATGCGAAGAGTGGAACGGCATAACTACGCGAACGCGAGATGGGAATGTGAACGTGATAAAAGGAGAGACAAAGCTTCGCAAACGCGAGGCTCTAAACGCGAACGCGAAGAAAGATTTCATGTGGTCAGAAACAAAGCTTCGTGAACGCAAAAGGCTGCTCGCGAACGCAAAAGAGGATACCAGAAGCAGAAAACAGCAGTTCAAAAACAAGGGAAAATGACTCGTAGCCCACCGGGAACACACCCGAGGCCCTCGGGACCCCGTCCAAACTCACAAACAAGTCATATAACCTAAAATGGACTCGCTTGAAGTCTCAAATCATATCAAACAACGTTGAAACATCGAATCACACCAAGAATCAAACTTAGGAACTTTTAAACCTTCTAACTTCCAAAACTCGTGCCGAAACCTATCAATTCAACCCGGAATTACGCCAAATTTTGCAAGCAAGCCCAAAATGACAGTACGGAGCTGTTCCAACTCTCAGAATCGCATTCCGACCCCAATATCACAAAAGTCAACTGTGGGTCAAACTTCTCCATTTTCCAAACTTTAACTTTTTCAACTTTCGCCGAAACACCTCAAGTTACCCTACGGACCTCCAAATCCGAATCCGAATGCGCGCCTAAGTCCAAAATCACCATACGAAGATGTTGAGATAACTCACGACCCATTCTGGGGCCGTTTACTCAAAAGTCCAATTCTGGTCAAATTTTCACTGTTTAAACTTCCAAAACTAAGTTCCTCCTTCCAGTTCAACTCTGATTCATCCAGAAACTGAATCCAACAAAGCACACAAGTCGATATACAAAATGTAAAGCTGCTCGAGACCTCAAACTATCGAATCGGGTGCAATTGCTCAAAACGACCAGTCAAATCATTACAAATAGACTCCTTTTCAAATTTCTCAAAGCAGACCAATGCATGTTGGATTAAGTTTCTTAAAAAAGAGTTCATCTGAGTCTATCAAAGTTTAACAAATTTTTAATGATTGTTTTATTTTGTAAAATTATATTCTCTTATGCCATGAATTGTCTCCAACATGAAGATTTAAGACCAATTTATGTTCATATAAATATAAAATTATCGCATGTCATTAAGTGTATTATGTATGGTGCTTGGTTAAAAACAGTTTTGTCAAAAAAAATTAAAACAAAGATTGGATTGGCTCTGTGATGGAAGTAAAAATATATTAAATACTTTTATAGAACTATGAAAATCTATTGAACATGTCACGACCCAAAATCCATTAACAACCGTGATGACACCTAACACTGCCATCAGGCAAGTCAACAATAAATAATTAACTTAATTACTCATTTTAGCATTTTTAAAATCGTAAATTTCCTTCAATTAAATAGTAATAAATATAATTTACATGGGCTAAAGTAATAAATGCTACCCTGAGCCGCAGATCAGAAGATAACATAATCCTACTTAAAGGCTGAGATAGAAGAGGAAACTAAAGAGTTACATCAGCTAAGTGGAGGAGAAGTAGAGAGAGAGAGAGAGGGGCTCTGGTGATTTTGTGATACTAGAGAGAGAAAACTTGCGATTTTTTTGCCATGGCCAATATGGCCGGCGGCTAGCCCTCTTCTTCGGCTGGTCAGGCCCCTCCCATCATCGCCCAGCCCTCCACGACCACTAACAACAATCCCCAGCCCTTTGACTACTCTAAAATCCTTAAACCATCAACTATGAACAGTGCCATGCAGGAACGTGTTTCCTTTGTTGAACCAATTCCATTGCGTTGAGCAGCTTTTGTCAATGGACAACTAATGGTGAAGTTTACGGAGGCAAAAGTTGATAGAATGAACGTGATTGAAGGTCTCCAATATGTTGTGGTTGAAAAATTTGCGTATGGATGGCCAGATTTGAACGAGATTTGTCGCATTGTCCCATTACAATGTGGAATTAAGGGAGTGTAGCATTAGTTACTTGAGAGACAGGCATATCCTTATACGTATAACTTTGTGGCAGGACTTTGTTGATTTTTCGTCGAAAGGTGCTCAATATGTCAAAGACAAGAATGGACATGAATATCAAATCCGACCTCTCATATATGATGTGAAATTTAAGGCATGAGAGGAGACTCCAATGGCTATGGCTTGGATTTCCTTTCCAAGTTTGTTACCTACTTATTTTGTGAAGGAGTGTCTTTTTTCTCTTGCTTCAGCTATTGGAAAGCCTTTACACTTGGACATGGCTACAATCAATAAGACTAGACCTAGTTGTGCTAGGATCAAAGTTCTCATCGACTTGTTAGCTGATCATCCTAAGAAGGTGAGAATGGACATTGTTAATGAAGCTTCAGGTGAAATAAGAACTGAATGGGTTAGCATCAAGTATGATATGTTGCCCAAATATTGTAAGGAATGCAGATTACAAGGGCATGATGAATTTTAATGCTGGAGAATTCATCCGGAATTATCCCCTTATGATTAAGGCAAGCAGACTGTGGAAAGTAGCAAGGAGCAGTCTAAGGTTCATCATAATCAACCCTTGATGATGATATCAAGCGGGAGAGTAGTAGGTAATGTGAATCCAATTGGGGAGCAATGGAAGGAAGTGAGGGACAATCGTGTGAAGAAGAATGGAAATCAAGTTGTTACAGGGAAAGAAATAGTTCCAGTTGATCAAGGTAATGGGCAGCAGGTACAAAAATCTATTAATCTGATTCAAAATGATGGTGCATCAATGCAGGAAATTGGGACAGCTAATGGTAATAGTTAGCATAGCAATGATAATGGAAGAAGGCAAATTGTTTCAATTAATGCAGACCAACAAATTCAAATAGCAAACAAGTTTGCAGCCTTACAAGTTGAATAACAAAATAATGAAGGTATTCAATTAGTAGTGGTGGAGGATACTGTTGTACAGAAATCACCTGTCCATAAGGAGTTAAATCTAGCTGCTGCAGTTTTTACTCCTAAGTCTACTGGAGTAGCATCATCAAAGAGAGGCAATTAAACTAATTCTAATGGGGGAGGAAGTATAGTTAAGGCAGCAACAGATAGAGTTAAAGAATCTACAGCTCAATGGGTACATAGAACTTTCCCGATCACAAATGTTACCACAAATCAGTTTTGCCAAGAAATCCCATTTCAATCTCTAGATACAAGTGTGATCCCTGAGCAAGAAAATCTAAAGGATAGTGTGGATTTTACTGGAGGTAGATTATGGTATCAACAGCATGAAGAAGAATTAGATGAAGGTGAATTCCTTGAAGGCCATGAAGATGTGGAAGAAGTACAAGACAAAGAGCCAGATGTGGAGGAACAAAGTTTGAATAGTAAAAGTGGTGGAATTGAAGGACAAAGTGGAGCTGAGGGTAACAAGCTCAAGGATTCAGCAGAGCAGCCTCTTCATGTTGAACAGCCTAATAACTCTGAACTATCAGCTAATCCTATTAATAATCCTAGCCTTGCAGAGATGAATGAGCCTATAGAACAAGTTAGATATACAGGGGATCCAAGGAATTCAGGGGAGGAAGTGCAACAGCAACAATTTGAAGGAATTCAGAAAGATTCAGAGAAGCAGTAGAAAGCAAGCCAGGGTACCCCAGATGATGAATCAGCAGCCATTACACAGATTCAAGATGTCATCAGCTATCCTAATCCACAGGTCATAACTGAGGTGAAGCAAAGGAAAAATAATTATAAGAGTCTGATTCCTAAACCTATCCATAACCAGATGGTTACTCAACAAAATAATGCAGAAGAAGAGCATGTACAAGGGACAAAATGGAGAGATATGGATGTAGAATCCACTACCTAGAATTTCATCAATGTTGCTAGGCAAGGTGACATCTCTCCTAGACAAATAGAGATTGGGAAATCAGCAGGAAGGGGGAAGAAAAAATAGCCAAAGGACACTATTGGGGTGCAAGTCCCAGGAGTTCAAACAAGGAGAACCTTTTCTAAATCAGTTAATTAATGATGTATGCTCTCATTTGGAATATTAGGTCAGTTAATACAATGCAAGCTTTTGAAAGAGTAGTCACAATAGATAGACGGTACCAATTTGATTTCATTGCCTTGATGAAGCCTATGCAGCAGACTAGAACTGTGGACCAGTATAGGTGAAGGCTTGGGTTTGAGCAAGTAGTGGTTAATATATCTAACAAAATATGGATTTTGATAGATCAAAAATATGATTTTGATATCCTATTCAACATGGAGCAGCAGATTACCTTGAGAATGACTAATACTGATGATCATAAGGAGTTTATTATTATCATGGTATATGCTAAATGTAATGCGACTGAGAGAATTGAGTTGTGGGACACATGATACTCATTGGCTACTGATATGTCTCTGCCATGGCTCGTGGGTGGAGACTTTAATATGATATGGGATGAAGAAGAGAAATTTGGTAGCCTTCCAGTACATATTAACGAGATAGATGATTTCAGGCACTGTATTAATACGTGCAATCTTTTTGATCTTGGGTTCAAAGGAAGCATTTTCACTTGATGGAATGAGAGGGCTGAGGAGGATTGTATTTTCAAATGACTAGACAGATGTCTGGGCAACATGGAGCTTCAACAGCTTTGGCCAGGTTTGGAAATCAATCATCTATCCAAGATTGGTTCAGACCATAGCCCGATGCAACTTACTTGTAATCCTAGTACTGGTCCAGTCAAAAAAGCTTTTAGATTTCTGAATCTATGGATTAAACATGATTCATTCTTGGAGGTCGTTAAGGAAAACTGGCAGGCAGACTTTCATGCGAGCCCATATATCTTATTCAACCACAAGATGAAGAAATTGAAGAAGGCTTTAACGGTATGGAGAAGAGATACATTTGGTGATATTTTTCAAAGGTTGGCTAGTTTGGAGGAAGTGGTCAAGGTACATGAGACTCAATTTGAATTAAATCCAACATTTCAAAATCACAAAAGACTCCAAAAAGTTCAAGCTGAATTGATTCGAGTATGGGCATTAGAAGAGGATTTCTGGAAACAAAAGGCTGGTATAGTTTGGGTTAAAGATGGAGATAGAAATACTAAGCTTTTTCATGCTCATGTAAATGGCAAAAGAAGGAAACTACAGCTGAAAAGAATTTAAGATAGAAATGGTAATTGGCTAGAGGAACAAGCAGATATAGCAGAAGAAGTTGTCCATTTTTTCCAGCAGCAATTCCATGAATCTAGTGTTCCAATAGATTTTACAATATTGGATCACATGCCTGTGCTGATAAATGAGGAACAAAATAGTGAGCTCACAAGACAGCCAACAATGGAGGAAGTCAAGAAGGCAGTATTTGGGCTGAATGGGGACACTGCAGGTGGACCTGATGGTTTCAATGGAAATTTTTTCCATGCTTGTTGGGAAATCATAGGTGAAGATATTATAGAGATGGTAAAGGCCTTCTTTAGGGGGCATGATCTTTCTAAATTTGTGACTCACACAAATTTAGTATTGTTACCAAAGAAGAAGGATGTGCAAACCTTCTCAGATTTGAGACCAATCAGCTTGAGCAATTTTTCAAACAAAATCATCTCTAGGGTGATACATGAGAGGTTGGTTGATATTCTTCCTAATATTATTTCTTATGAGTAGGCTGGATTCGTTAAAGGAAGGAGTATTGTTGAAAATGTGTTACTCAATCAGGAAATAATTACTGATACTAGATTGAGAACAAAATCAGGTCCCAATGTAGTTCTAAAGTTGGATATGATGAAGGCATATGATAGACTTTCTTGGCTTTTTCTCACAAAGGTCCTAAGGAAGATGGGGTTCTCTGAAAGGTTTATTGGTTTGATCTTTAACATTGTGTCTAACAATTGGTATTCAGTTCTTGTTAATAGGCAACCACATGGATTTTTTAAGTCTTCTAGAGGAGTGAAGCATGGTGATTCTTTATCACCTATTTTATTTATATTGGCTGCAGAGGCAATGTCGAGGGGGCTTAATGCATTACATCATAACTTGTATTTTTGTGGATTTGGTCTACCTAAATGGAGCCCTAAAATCAACCATCTTGCATATGCTGATGACACAATTATATTCTCATCATCAGATGTCATTTCTCTAAGATTGATTATGGAAGTGTTAAATTTATATGAAGCAACTTCAAGCCAATTGATTAACAAACCAAATATGCTACCTTTGTCCATCACTCAACAAGTGATGAGGTTGTGAGGAAGATTGAGAGAGTTACTGGAATAGGGAAAAAGGAGTTTCGATTCACTTATCTTGGCTGCCCTATCTTCTACTCAAGGAGAAAGATGGACTGCTATGAGGGCTTAATCACTAAAGTAATGGACAGACTCTAATCCTGGAGAGGGAAACTGTTATCCATTGGTGGTAGAGCTACGCTGATCAATAGTGTTTTGCAAAGCATGCATATTCACCTGCTGTCTGCAGTGAACCCACCTGCATATGTTATAAACAAGTTGCACAAACTTTTTGCGAGATTTATTTGGAGCAGTTCCATAGAGGGTAGAGCTAGACACTGGGCTTCATGGGATACTCTTTTCTTACCTCAAGAAGAGGGAGGAGTAGGATTTCGATCATTACATGACATGTCCAAGTCCCTCTTCTGTAAACTATGGTGGAATTTCAGGACCAAACCATCCTTGTGGAGCGCCTTCATGAGCTAGAAATATTATAAAAATATGAATGCCATTATTGTGCCTTGGAGACGTGGTTCTCATGTATGAAGAAAGATGTTGAAATGTACAGACCTTGTGGAGCATGAAATCCTTTGGAAATTAAAAATGGGATCATCTCTTTTTTTGTTTTGACAATTGGACGGGGTTGGGATCTCTATATTTTGTAACACCTCTAGAATTTATAGTTGATGAAGCTATTCAAAATGTGAATGATGTAGTTACTGAAGGCTAGTGGAATGAAGAGCAACTTAGGGAAATTCTTCCTGATGATTTAGCATCTCATATTCTGGATAGTATACCATGCCCAGCTTATTCAGAAGAACTGGACAAACCTATGTGGAGGTTAGACACTAGAGGTCAATTCACAGTCAAGTCTGCATGGGAGTATTTGCGAAGAAGAAAGGATCCAGCTATATCTTGCACTAACATGTGGGTGAAAGGATTGCCTTTTAAAATTTCCTTCTTTATGTGGAAGCTTTGGAAAGGGAAATTACCATTAGATGATTTAATAAGAAGGATGGGTTACTTTATGCCATCAAAATGCTGGTGTTGTGTATCTCCTAATGAAGAGACAGTAAGCCACGTGTTCTATCATTCATACACTGCTTCAAGAGTGTGGACTTACTTCTTTTCTTATGCTGGATTGTCTTTGGAAGGATTGAGTTTACAACAGGCTATAGTGAAATGTTGGACCTTGAAGGTGATTCCTAGACTGAAGCCAATATTTCTAGCACTGCCTAGTATCATTGTGTGGGAGTTGTGGAAAATGAGGAATAGCAATAAACATGGGGAGCCAGTGTCTACTAATAGGGTGGTGTATCAGGTATGCATGACTATTCAGCCACTTATCAAGGTAAGAAAACCTGGGAAAGCTAAGGTACCATATAGGTGGCCAGACATACTGAAAATGATGGAGAACTATACTCCCAAGCTGAAGTTCAATAAGGTGTTATGGGAATTTCCAATGCAAGGTTGGACAAAAATAAACACTAATTGGGCATCGAGGGGTAACCCGGGAAGGAATTAAATTGGTTTTTGCTTGAGGAATGAGCAAGGAGATTTGCTATATGCGTGTGGTAAGGAGATTCAAGAGGTGACAAATACACAGGCAGAAGCTAAGGTTATACTGGAGGAAATGAAACATAGTTTGGCTGATGGCATATCAAATACTTGGGTGCAAACAGACTCAATGTTGTTCAAGAGGGTGATTGAAGAGGACTGGAAGCCACCTTGGATTATTGAGGAAGAAGTGATGGAGATAAGGCATATGTTGAGCATATCCAATGGCAGAATAACACATTTATTTCGAGAGGGGAACAAATTAGCGGATCATTTGGAAAATTATGCTCTTGATCAGGGGTATATTGAATGTTATTTGTTCCATCAGCTAGACACAGAAGGTAGGAGGCTCTTGAATGGGGATAAATTGCAATGTCCATACTTGAGAGTAAAGGTAGCAAAGAATTAAGGTGCATGGAGGCAAGGAGGAAGGATGTAATGGAGCCAATTTATGATCATCATAAAGAAATCATGTGGGAAGAGTACATGGTGATTATGGTTTTATCTAACAAGGTTTTTTTTTCTTCAGGTCAAGTTACTACACCTATGGCTTGCCTGTTGATGGATATTCAGATGGTGGTATTAGTGTTTTGCACGCAACCCATTGAAAGGAAGTCTAGGGCATACATAGGTAGACTTTTCAAGCAGGACTTAATGATACTTAGACTATGCTTTAGCATCTGGTGTGGTTGGAAAATCAGAATAACAATAGGAGATATTGGTCCCAAAATGTTTAAGCGAAATGGGCAATCTGGAGTAAAGTATATAGGGGATGGTAAGGTAGCCTCAATGGATATAAGGAGTCAGGCAATGCTGGGTGTAATTCTATTTGGTAGGAACATAGAAGAGGTAAAATTTAGGAGCCAATATCATTGTTCAACACAGGTAGGAAATACGGCTGCTGATATAGCAGCAGCAGGAATTGCAGGCAAAGTATAGCAGCAACAAAAAAGAGTCTGGGGAGTAAGAGAATGGAGGGAGTGGTATAAGGATACAGGGAGTCAGGCAGTTCTTGATGTTCAGAGTTTACAAGAGGCAGAAACAAGAAGTCATGAGCAGAAGGAGGAACAGGAAGAAAAATGCAGAAATATGCAGCAATAAGAGTATTGGGAGGAAGTTGGCTGCATGCTATATGGTAACATGGAGGAAATTTGGAAAAGGAAAGCTGAAGGGGGATTCATGGGCAAATATAAGGGTAGTAGGATAGACAAAACAAGGAGGGGAGTTGTGAAAAAAAATAAATAAGGCAGGGGTTTTAGTGAGGGAACTGGACAATTGCTATAGTCAGGAGGAGATGACAGTGACAAATATTTTCACTAACCTTGTTTTCTTTTTTACAGGAAATGTTAGTGTACTCATGCCTTGCCCCCTATTACGACTTCAATGGGTGGTATTAGCACTATGTGCTCATTCCCTTGAAGAAGGAAAAGGGGCATGCACAAGCATGAGATCTATGAGTAGGATCTTAATACATCATTGGGTGTTCAGCATGTGTAAGGGCAGCAATAGGGTTTGTTGGCTTGAAATCTCAATGCGGCAGGTCTATACCAGATATCAGCTTTGTCTTCATACAAGGGCATCAAAAAGACACTTGATGGCAATACACGATTTAGAAGGCAAAAGCAGCATA
Organism: Nicotiana sylvestris; assembly: GCF_000393655.2. Lineage (NCBI taxonomy): Eukaryota > Viridiplantae > Streptophyta > Magnoliopsida > Solanales > Solanaceae > Nicotiana > Nicotiana sylvestris. The sequence goes on from NC_091062.1 coordinate 33,593,184, forward strand.
GTAAAAGAAGCTGGTTTTCAGGATATTAGTTGCAGGTTTTGGCAAAGATTTCTGGGTAACAGGGCTATGTTATGGAACGTCTTCCAAATGCAGTACAGGTTTACAATAACACAGGAATTATGTAAGGCAAAAGCTTCCGCTGGAAACACAAGAACCAGTCAAGAAAGTGGTTTCCTAAACACCACAATGGAGCAGATATGGAGAAGACTTGTAACTTGGCACTTTGGACTGCACTTAGCGGGCAATAATGGTTTAATTTGGACATAAATATCAATACAAAATTGGAGATGGACACAGTATGGAGGAAATCATGCAAGGAACATATCAAGAATCACCAGTAGATTGATCAACAATGAGGGCATAATAGAGAGGAGAAAACAGATGTGGACAACAACAATGTAGCAGATGGATCACAGGTTCAGTTGCAGATGGTATGTAGCAGTCATTAGGGAACTTCTAGATACTTGGACACAAACAAGGACAATACAACACCAAGGAAAAGAGGTTATCATCTTCAGCACACTATCAGAAACACATGTGCATATTCACAAGGTTTATCTTGGCAATCAATGGCTAGTTGTGATGCAGCATTGGTTTAAATTTTCTAGCACACACTTTGTGATACCAAAGTTAAGTTCATTGCTTAACATTGGTAATAGAAGGAATGTAATTAGTAAATTTTATTACTTTCATATCGTAAGACCTCCTGACAATGTATTCGGTTTTTTATTTTTTCATATATAAATAAAACTAGCCCTAGACATATCGCCTAGTGGATTGCTTAAAATATATCAGCTAAGTGAATTAGGAGTCTGATTATTAGATCCCGATGAGTATAGAAATCGTGATTCAGAATATTGTAGAATCACTCTAAATATCAAAGGTGCAAAAGAGATAGTACAATAGACATATCCTATAATGGCTCTACGATAAATCTAGTTAGAAGAGTACCAACCTCATACGAAATTAGTATGAACCTCTTGCCGGATTTTGTATGCACTAGAAGTGCAAGTTTATAGTAGAGCTTCAATTTGTGGATGTGAATTCTACCTATGTGGAAGCGAGGTTATGAAATAGACAGAGATATGTTATGAGATTTAATGGTAAGTAAGGTAAAAGTGAAGAATGTCGGAGATACTCAAGTGCAGAAGGTTGTGTATAGTCCATACTTCACATAGAGTGCTAGAAGCATTGTGATTCAGTATCCAAAAATGATACTTGTTTCGTCAGTAGCATATCTTCTACCCTATTGTTTCCAGGTATCGAGAGGTCTAGTTAAGAGAGTAAAGAAGAGTTAGAGACAGCGTGATGTCTCGCTTAAGCTTCCAGAGTAATATAAGGAAATCTATGGTGATAGCAAGTTAAAGGAAAGTTTTGAGTAGTATAAATAGATATGTGTAGGTCATAAGCTAAAGTATGGTAGAACAAAAATATTTAGATAAGAAAATATGAATTAGAAGGTGACGAGAATAGGTAAGGCCTTAGAATTAAGCCCATCAAAACAAGAGAGCTAATGGTTCCCGTAAGTTATAGAAGGCCATGTATAACCTGAATAAACTTAGAGGAGTTTAAGACTATGAGCATTTGGAAAAGAGGGAATGTTATACTGGTAGTGGAATAAGGGTGTAATTGTGATAAATGATAAGTGAATGACATTTAGGCCTTCGGGTGAGAAATGATTTAGAGAAAAATGGATTTCATAAATTGCATAAGATTAGAATACCTCCATAAGATGAACTATATTGGGATACTATGAAATACGGTTAATGAAGTATTGTATTTGTCCTTAGGTGGATCAGGCAAATAACTTCATATGTTCCCCAATGAGACGTGAGCCCTAAGATAATGTATTACGTAAGAGGTTTCAAGTTATCAGTGGTAGATTATAGATCATCATAAGGTGAATCAACAATAGCCAGATAAACGTTCCAATGTATGAGATAAGATTAGGTTGTCATTCTTAAGACGAACAATAATGAGGAAGAACTAAAGAACTTAGATTTATACATATAAGAAAAGCAGCGAGACAGTAACCTGGAGTTGGGTAGCAAACCTCGGTAATAATAAATTGAGGTAGGTGTTATGGTCTAGTATGCCCTACCTAGATGTAGTAAATTCATAAGGATAGATAACCAAGGCTATGAAACAAGATATAGAAATAGTCGTAAGTTTGATAAAGTACCAAGTGAAGGACTTCAGTACACATAGCTGCCTAGAGGGACAACTTATCATAGTTCTGTATATGTTGACAAAGTAAGGCTTAGAGATTGGATAATAGCTGGAGAAAAAAGGAGAGAAGACTCGCATAGGCGCACATACAGGGATAGAGTCGTACAAGCTGCATGACAGAGGTAGAAACAGTAACGAGATTGGAAGAATTTCGACTACAGGTCGTAGTACAAGAAAGAGGCCTAAGGGGGGAATGCCCTGGACTTTGGATTTGTTCACAGAATGGTTGCCTAGACGTCAAAGACATTACTAAATTATTCGTAAGAGCTATAGGTTATGAGATTGATAAGCGCGTCAGTCAACATTCAAGGATGAATGTTCCAAAGGGGGAATTATGTTAAACCCTATAGTTTCGTACGTGAGAGTAAGTCGTAAGTCAATTGACGTAAGCTATGAAATGAGATCATCTTTGAAAGTACATAAAGTAAGTTAATCATGTTAACTTGAAGGTTACAAATATTTAAGATAATGGAATTCAAGAACCAAGAGGGTTAGAAGGCTTAGAAGCTAAACCAATTGAAAAAAATAAGTTTCGTCAAAAGTCGATAAGTTAGGAATGTTATAGTTGTGAGCAACTAATTTTTGACTATATTTGAATTTTTTATCACATTATAGTATGTAAATATTTTTAAAGTTTAATCTTAATATTTTAATTTTATTTTACCTTTTTATAGGTTTATTTTAGATAAATTGAAAACAACAAAAAATAGTCACAATTTTACATATTAATTGTTTTCTTATTCTCAAAAGAAAGAAAAAGCTTCCAAAAATATTTTTTTAAAAGGTCTACTCTATCCATTTCAAGTTAGATTTTAATAAATAAATTTTGGATAGTTAGCATTTTTTATCTTTCTATATTTATCAAGTAGGAGTAGTATTTTATTTTATTAACTAAAAATAAAGAAAGAAAAGAAAAGCAACCAAAAACACAATAAAAGGGAAAAACGTGAAAAAAGCAAAAGAAAAATCAAAGAAGAAAGAAAAGAAGGTGGAAAGAGAATTAGATCCCTTATGTGGCCCCCGTATATTTTGTCCTTAATTTCTTATTATACAATGGGTCCCACCTCCTAAATTGATTTTCCTCCTTATCCTCTCAAAATTAAGTGTACTCCTTTCATCCATAACAGAAATGATTCATTTTGGTCACAATTTTAATTTTTGGCATTTTCTTTTTAAGGAGGGACCACACACTAACTTTCTCACCAACTTATAACAATATATAAAAGCATGAGAAAAAAACGGACAGAAGGAGGGGAGACAAAAACAAAAAAGGAAATTCCTAAAGACCTAGGGGACAAAAGGCTGCGCCGTTTTTAGAGAAGAGACCCTCGTCTCCACCCCACCCTTCTGCTTCTTCTTCAACCAAACGACTACCCCTGTAACCTAGTGTCGTTGCTGACCTCCAAACGACCACACACAACACAACGACCCCTGAAATCATCTCCTTCCTTTAACCTAGTAGATGAAAAACACCTGAGTTTAAAGGAGCTGGGAACCGTTCTGTTTTCTTTCCTCAACAAAACCAGCGACCTCGACTCCAAAGCAGTGGCTGATCTAGAATTTTAATAATATGGGTGAGAAAAAAAGAAGTATTAAGTGGGATTTGATCCCTAATCCTCTAGGTAAATAACTCAACATTTAACCAAGTGCACCATTTAGCCTTTTTGGAGCATGGGTGTCAGCCGATAATACTAGACAAATTCTAAAAATATGTATATAAAATATCTAGTTTGACGGAAATACCATGGGTTCACGTGCCCCGTGTAAATGCCTACAAATCCGCCTCTGCTCCAAAGCACCATAGCAGCAGTCGTCGTCTTCAACCTAGCTCGCCGGAAAACGAGCAACTTTGTCGTTCTTTCACCATCAACAGGCGTCTTTCAAAACCAGATCAGTACAACCCCAAATCAGTCCCAAAGAAACTCAAAATCTAGCCAGGAGCTTAGTTTTTGTCATTCTGGTCTAGTTTGATAATTCCGGCGAGCTTCAAGGTTGTCCGTGGTCGTTGTTCATGGGTTCCGTTTCAGCTCCGTCCATGGTTTGTCGTGTCTGAGTTTAACGTTGCCTCACAACTAATGTATTGATCCATTTTGAGGTTTGGTTCCTTATTTTTCATACTCTGTTTTGCTTAATAGTGTACTTCCGTCAACTTTGTTGTTCTCTGTTATATGAAATGTTTGGATTAATGTTATATTGTTTTGATTTGAGGATGTGTTAGTATTTTGCTGTACTTCTGTATTGCAAATGTAAGATAAGCTCTTATCTTTTTTTGCAAGCTGTGTTATTTGGCTGGACATCGATTAGCATTCCATCATTTATTAATTGTGAAATAACCATGAGTGTGAAAGTAATTTGTTTTTTTCGAATCCTTGTTACTTCAAGATTACGTTAAGTTTAGAAATGTCAATAGCAATACATCTGATAATATTTGTCTTCAAATGTGAACGAGAAAAAATATTTCCTTGATCCAATTGGAATCATGCCTAAGATTATTAGTGGATTTCCTTAATTAGAACCTCGCAAGTCATATTGTTTCTTAGGAAATTAATTAACCTTTTTGGATGCTCGTTGTTGCTTTAGGCCCATTTAATATACCATCGTGATTGCGTACACGTTCGCGTGACATAATTTTGATTCTTAAAATAAAACCGGAGTATGCGTTCGCGCAACTTCGGCCAAACCTTTCTTAATAATAATAAAGCGTTATTAATTGTGGACACGTTCGCGTAACATGATTTTTGGCGCACCAAACAAATGGGTACACATACGCGTGACCCTTTTCAAGATAATTTCTTAATTAAAAGAGGCAAATGCACATAGGTTCTAAAATCAGTAATTAAACAATTTGATTAAGCCAAGTATGATCAAAGCAACCGTGCTAGAACTACGGAACTCGGGAATGCCTAACACCTTCTCCCTGGTTAACAAAATTTCTTACCCGGATTTTTGTGTTCGCAGACCGTAAATAGAGTCAAACTTCCTCGATTCGGAATTTTAAACTGGTGACTTTGGACACCATAAATTATTCCAAGTTGCGACTCTGATTTTAAATAAAATAATCATGTTTTGATTGTCACTTAAATTGGAAAAACTCCCTTATACTCCGGGGGGGGGGGGGGGAAAAAGGAGGTGTGTCAGCTCTGGCGACTCTATTGGGGATAAGGACCCAGAATCTCTGGTTCAGGGTTCAAGAATTCGAGCTTGTTTTGTGATTTTTACTTGGCTTTATTTATTGTTTATATTACTGTCTTTGTGGACCTAATATGCTAACTGCTACTTATTTACCGCTTTGATATTATTTGAATTGAATTAAATTGTCTTCTTACGCCTCCCATCTGAGTTTTCTAAAAAATGGTGCACACGTTCGCGTGGCCCGCTTTTTCTGTAGAAGTTATACCAAATAGAATGAGGCTGGGCCAGCAACAAGGTCGGGTAGACTTTAGTGCTCCTGGTACGTTGCCCCATCTTCCGCTTGAGCTGTCCGCTCGGGTAAGCCAGGTCTAGAACACAACCCCAAGTTTTAAACCTAGAAAAATACAGCCTCATGCCGAATCCCTAGTAGGAACGTTTGTTTGCATCATGTGCATTTGATTAAGGGGACTCAACACAGGGGTTGGGTCCGTCTAGGACAAGTGTACCCAAAATAACAGACCATCCTGATGCATCCTATGTGCTATGTGAACATTTACTTGTTTCGGCATGCATGCTGACTGGCTAGGAAAAATAAATCAAGAGAAAACCTATAGTGATGTAGAAAAGCCCGTTTCTGAAAACCCCAGAATTTGAAAATGCCTTGAAACTCTACCAAAATTTTGAAAAAAAAGAGGAAAAAAACATGTATTTCAAAAAAAATGAAAGTGAGTCGATATCATATTTTTTCAATTACGTCAAAACTAATCGAACTACGCGGGTCTGATTCTCACCGGATGTGAGATACGTAGGCAAACCTCATCGGTTCCGAGCCCCAATTTTTAAAAAATCTAAAAATATTTTCCTTTACTTCTTTAGTTTGACTTTCTTTGAGACCCCAACTTTTAAAAAAATCCAAAAATATTTTCCTTTGCTTCCTCCTTTAGAAAAGTCTTTCTTTGAGACCACAATTTTTAAAAATCCAAAAATATTTTCCTTTGCTTCCTCCTTTAGAAAAATCTTTCTTTGAGACCATAATTTTCAAGAAAAAATTCAAAAATATTTTCCTTTACTTCTTTCTTTAGAAAGTCTTCTTTTAGACCCAAATTTCTAAAAAATACAAAAAATGTGTTCTTTTAATTTCTTCTCAAAATTAAAAAATATTTTTATTCTTCTTTAGAAAATTGAAAAGAAAATTCAAGATTAAAAAATATTTTCTTTTTTTAGAAGTATTTCTTTCATAAATTCAAATAAAAGTACAAAAATTCAAAAAAAATCTTTCTTCTTTAGAAGTCTTTTTTTCAAAAATTCTTTTAAAAAAAGACAACAAACGAATCGAAATCCAAAAATATTTTCTTTGTTCTTTATAAGTCTTTCTTCGAAAATTAAAAAAAATGAAAATCCGAAAAAAAAAAGTTAGTTTATTTACTTTATTCATGATCTTCCCGAACTACGCAAGATCTGATTCATATTCTCACATGATGCGTAGGCAACCCACATCAGGTTCGATCGAATGGTTAAAAACAAAAAAAAAAAAAAAGAAACAAAAAGAAAGAAAAACCAAAGGAAAGAAACAAAAAAAGGAGAAAAGAAGGTGAAAAAGAAAAGAGGAAGAATGATAATAACAAGGACCGACTGAGTCCATTCTAACATGTTTTTATTTTGAATTGTGAAGAAAGTTGAGGTGGTCGGTTTGTGGTAAGCTGGAAACACAAGATCCAAGGAAAAATAATAACTGACATCGAAGCTATTACAAGTGCTCAAAAGACTCAGGGTTAGAGGGTTCAACAAGAGTCTACTGTGGTTGAGGAAAATAGAATACTGAAACAGCAAATGACCAAAATGTGTCAAGCATGGGCCAATGGCCAAGGACAGCCTTGTCATGAGTCACAATTTACTACCCAGCAAGAGCAGTACCACTCTCCTGAGTAGCACTCGTACTTGTTTGATCTTCTTGCAAACATTGAGAAGCCTGCCCGAAAGATGGCACATGAAGAAATGACTCATAGAGTGAAAAGCTTAGAACAACAGTTGAAAAATATGCAAGGTTTGGCAAGTCAGAAGAGTATTGCCTTCAAGGATCTATGTATGTTCTCCGATGTCCACTTGCCGCCTGGTTTCAAGACTCCCAAATTTGAAAAGTATGATGGACATGGAGACCCCATAGCCCACCTGAAAAGGTATTGCAATCAGCTAAGAGGTACAGGAAGAAATGAAGAATTGCTAATAGTTTATATTGGGGAAAGCCTTACGGGAGTACCATCCGAATGGTTTATGGATCAAGACACATCTCGCTGGTACGTCTGGAATGACATGGAACATGCCTTTGTCAAATAGTTCCAATATAACATCAACATCACCCCAGACCGCAATTCCTTTTCAAACCTGAAGAAGAAACCAACTGAAAGTTTCAGGAAATATGCCATTAAATGGAGAGAACAAGCAGCTAGAATTAAGCCACTCATAGATGACCACAAGCTAATCACTGTCTTTCTTTAGGCTCAAGAGCCAGATTATTTTCAAAACATAATATTTGTTGTGGATAAATCTTTCTCGGAAGCAATCAAAATGGGGGAAATGGTTGAGAACGGTCATAAGACAGGTAGAATTATAAGTCAAGCAGTTCTCAAAGCCGTAACTCACGTTGTCCAGATTGAATCCAATAATTTTGGTCACACGAATGAGAAGGTTAAAGAAATCATGATGACATCAGGATCGAGAAAAGGTCCCATGAGAACATCTCGAAGGTATGAGCAGCCTCCTCAGGTTTTCCATGACTCCCCTAAGCAGTATTATCCACCTCAGAACCCTCAATACTCTGTTGCTGCACCTCAGTATGTTGCCCGACCACCAAGACACCCCAGAAGGCGAACACCAGCACCGCAAAATCTCCACCAGCCTCCACAAAATTTTCAAATGCTCTATAACCCACATCCAAGCCAAGGGTATAGAAGGGAACAAAGGTTGTAAGATAATTTTACACCAATAGGAGAGTCCTATGCAAGCTTGTTTGAGAAATTAAAGTAGTATGACATAATTGCACTTATTCCTCCAAATCATGTGGACCCCCGTGCAAGAGGCTTTGACCCTTCTAAAAGGTGTGAATACCATTCCAATGCTCAGGGGCACAATGTTGAAAGTTGTTGGGATTTGAAAAGGGAAATAGAAAGGATGATCCAGGAAAACCGGATTGTGATCCAAGACAGTGACACCCAGAGTATCGCGCAGAGTACTTAACCTGCACATGATGATGCACACTTTGTAGGGGTGATACGTGGTGACATGGAATATGAGAATCCTCTCGGGAATTTGTCGACTAAAATTGGAGAAGGCCATGGTGATTCTGATGAGTAAATTTGTGGCTAAATGTCAAGCTTAACAATTGAAAAGTCATTCTCTCCTTACTAGGAAGGAATCTTGGTAGCTTGTTTTGATGTTTTTTCTATTATCTGGGTTATTCAAGGGTTGTGATCCAGATTTTATTTGTTTTATTGAGTCAAACCTTTCTATCCTTTTATTCTGTTTGTTTGAGTCATGTCTGTCTGTTTTGTTGCTATTTTCATTATTCGGGTTATTTTAGGTTTGTAACTCGGATTTTAGGTTGTTTGTCTTGTTGTCAAACTCTTTCATCCTTTACTCAGTGAAATACAATTTGTCCTTTTGTGCATTCTATTCTTAGTTCTTTTCTCGCTAGTTCTAATGACGTGACATGCATAGGGAAATTTTGGACAGATCTTAGAAAAAGATTTAATCTGGAATTGGAAAACTGAGAAAAAAAACAATTTTGGGGATGAATAAAGAGTTGAAATACTTTGGAATTAAGGTTGAGTAAAATTCACCTTCAAATCATTGTGAAGATCGGGCTTGAGGATGTTTAATCAATTGAAGTTTATTGAAAAGTTTGACACTAAGGGATGGAAAGTGTCTTGTGACCACGACACACCAAGAAGACAGACATGTTCATCATTGTCGTGATTGTGAAAGGATACTATGTTTGGCGTTCTCGAATCTGGGAGGCCCTTTTTCTGCTATCCAAACACTTTATATCCTTCGCTACCCCTTTTTGAGCCTGTGTTATTTTCATTGACTGCCCTCTTTTGAAATCAAGTTTAGAGTCAAGAGTCAAAAATAAAAAAAAAAAGAAAAAAAAAGTCCATGTCCTAAGAGTACAAACTGGGACAGCTCTTGGAAAGTTCAAGTGAAAAAACAGGAAGAAAAGAACTGTCGAAGGTCCATGCCCTCAGAAGATAGAAACTGGGGCAAACAAAAAGAAAAAAAAAGAAAAAAAGAAGGAAAAAGAAAGGAAAAATAAAAAAAGAAAAGAAAGGAAAAAGACAGAGGAACAGAAAGAAAAATAGTTAGGTCAGATGTTTTGAACTACGTTTGACCTAGTTTCTTAAAAAAGGATACGTAGGCAGCCTCACGGTTCGGTCCAACCAAATAAGAATTAAAAAAAAAATCCAAAAAATCCCTAATAGTTGAAACTGAGGCAAAGATTTTATTTCATTTCTGAAAGAGTCGATTCCAAGAATTGTAAGTCTACAACCCCCTTAACTTTGAGTCTATTTGAGCCTTCATGATGTCCTTTCTTTCCAACCCTATCCAAAATCCTTCCAAATAAAGACCTCCTGATATGCCTTCAAGAATGCCAAGAGAAGCATGCAATGAGAAACGGTTGTCACACGATATAGAACACTGTCAAGTTGCTCACAAAAGAAAATCCAAAAAAAAAAGAGGAAAGAAAAAAGAAAAATGAGAGAGTCTTACTAGTGAAAACCTTCACGGGCACTGTAAGGCGACAGTAAGCTGAGAAAATAAATGAGAGAGACTTATAGGTAAAAATCTCTCGGGGCACCACTAGTCAAAAGTGAGTTGAAGCTGATGCAAAGGATTGGCACGAACAAGCCCGACTTCAAAGGTCATAAGAATGGCAAAAGGGAAGATTGGATTAGTTTGATGGATCAGGCTGTTGAGTCCAAAAATGCATGTCATGACCACTAAGGCTAGGTATTGAAAAAAAAAGAAAAAAAAGAAGAAACAAAGAAGAAAGGAAAAAAAAACTCTTCCTTCTGTCCTTCCGACAGGGGCATTTCTTGTTAATACTTGTTTCTTTGCATCATTGTGGTTTTAACTCCGAGTCAGTCCTTGTAAAAACAAGCAAGAAAAGATTTCAAAATCTGCTACCAGTTTTTCAGTTGCACAAAGTAAATTTGGCCAGCACACTCAGTTGTTACAATCAATATACCTTGAGGATTCATGCAAAGGCTCCCCCCAAAAGACTCTTGTCAACCTACTTGGCGCAAGCAAAGATAACTGGTGATTCTCTCTGACAAACAAATTACTCAAAAGCAGGAAGTTGTTCAAGATATCAGAAAAGGTCACCTAAGCAAAGATCTCCAGTTGGGATAAGGCTGATTGAGCAGCAAATACAAATGGTACTGGGTGTGAAACAATCAGAGTTGTTGCAGAACAAAAGTCTTTTGAGACCGACTCAAGCTGATTGAGTAGAAGCCAAGATGCGCAAGACTCAAGGCCACAAACCGACCACCATTTTCAAAACTGACAAATTTTTCTTTGTGTGAAACAGGAACAAAGCAGTGCAAGGAAAGTGGTTCAAAAAAAACAAAAAAGAGAAGGAAAAGAAAAGAAGAGAAGAGCCGACAAAGGAAAGTTTCTCAACTTTTTGTTATTGTGCATAAAATCTTGCCATTGATCTTCACATATTTTCCTCCTAGGATAAAAAGTCATAGTCTGATGAATTTTCTCCTAGGATCGAAATCTTAGTCTGATGAATTTTTCTCCTAAGATAGAGAACCTAGTCTGATGAATTTTCTCCTAGGATAGAAATCTTAGTCTGATGAATCTTTCTCCTAAGATAATAACAAAAAAACTAGTCTGATAAACTTTCTCCTAAGATCAAAATCTTAGTCTGATGAATTTTCTCCTAATATAGAAGACCTAATCTGACGAACTTTCTCCTAGGATAGAAATCTCAGTCTGATGAATTTTTCTCCTAAGATAGAAGACCTAGTCTGATGAACTTTCTCCTAGGATCAAAATCTTAGTCTGATGAATCTTTCTCCTAAGATAGAAAACCTAGTCCGATGAATTTTCTCCTAGGATAATAAAAAAACAAATTAAAAAGGGAAGTTTGAATTTGAAAAAAAGGTCAATTTTTAGTTTTCTTAAGTTATCAATGTTTGGTTTTCTTGAAATCAGGGGCCCCGCCTGGAGAATAGGGACAGTCTTTACTTTAGTCAAGCTTAGTTTATAGTGTTCCGCAAGCTCAATCACTTTTAGGAGACGCACATCCTAGTCGAGTCATTAATTTTACTCTCATCATTGCATCCTCCATCAGCAGCGTAGGTGATTTATAGTTTCGCTAACAACTCACAAATCTTCCTAGTGCAAACTGGGGCAGAAAAAATTCTTTTGTTTTGTCTGTTTTGTTGTAGTATCAGGCACCCACCTGGAGAACAAGGGAAGACAGTTCAAGTTTCAAGGGAAGATATTGCAAGTTTCAAGGGGAAGCAGTTCCGGGGGAACACAGAAAGTTTCAGCAATCAGGCGCCCACCTAGAGAACAAGAGAAAACGATTCAAGTTTTGAAGGAAAACAGTTCAAGTTTTGGCAATCAGGCACCTACCTGGAAAACAAGGGAATGCAATTCAAGTCAGCAATAAAAGAAGCTCGCGGCAAGAATGCGAGTCAACAGTCCGTGATGATCAATGGAAGTTAGTCACAATCCAGAATAAAAAAAAGAAAGGCAAGAAGTGAATCCAAATGCAGAAGTTAATGAAAGATGTGAGCTGCTCAAGACATGACTGAAGTCACAATCATGGTATGTCCAGTCTTGATCCGAAAAGATGAAGAAGAATGAACTAGCACCTGCAACTAGCAAGCATCAAGGTTCAAATTTTAAGTCTGCATGAAAAACCATTCAAGACTCAAGATCAAGCTTCGAAAAACTTATAGATAGAAATCTTGTAACTCATAGTTGACAAGCTTAGTTAGTCTTTTTCATTTTTTGATTTAGATGTAATAATAGGACCACAGATCGGATCCTCAACGGAACCTCACTCGACTCTCGAACTCGGCATTCCATCACTCTTCTTGAACTACACACGACCTGATTCCCTTATAACCCAGGATATGTAGGCTGTCCAAAACCAGGACTCGGTTGCGCCTTTTTTCTTCCTCTTTTGAATAACGATACTGTCAAAAATTAGTCACATGGCTCACTTTATCTTTGTCCGAAAACTCTTCGTGTTTCCGAACAAAGAGCGGCAGCTGTGAGCACCTAATTTTTGACTATATTTGAATTTGCATCACGTTATAGCATGTAAATATTTTTAAAGTTTAATCTTAATATTTTAGTTTTATTTCACATTTTTATAGGTTTATTTTAGATAAATTGAAAACAACAAAAAATAGTCACAATTTTACATATTAATTGTGTTCTTATTCTCAAAAGAAAAAAAAAAGATCCAAAAATATATTTTTAAAGGGTGTACTCTATCCATTTCAAGTTGGATGTTAATAAATGAATTTTGGATAGTTAGCATTTTTTATCTTTCCATATTTATCAAGTAGGAGTAATATTTTATTTTATTAACTAAAAATAAAGAAAGAAAAGAAAATCAACCAAAAACACACACAAAAAAGGGAAAAACGTGAAAAAAGCAAAAGAAAAAATCAAAGAAGAAAGAAAAGAAGGTGGAAAGAGAATTAGATCCCCTTCCGTGGCCCCCATATATTGTGTTCTTAATTTCTTATTCTATAATGGTTCCACCTCCTAAATTGATTTTCCTCCATATCCTCTCAAAATCACGTGTAGTCTTTTCATCCATAATAGAATTGATTCCTTTTGGTCACAATTTTAATTTTTAGCATTCTCTTTTTAAGGAGGACCAAACACTAGCTTTCTCGCCAAGATATAACAATATATAAAAGCACAAGCATAGTAGCAATGAGAAATAAATAGACCGAAGGAGGGGAGACAAAAATAGAAAAGGAAATTCCTAAAGACCTAGGGACAAAAGGCTGCGCCGTTTTCAGAGAAGAGACCCCCGTCTCCTTCACCCCACAACGACTACCATTATAACCTAGTGTCGTTGCTAACCTCCAAACGACCACACACAACAAAAACGACCACTAAAATCATCTCCTTCCTTCAACCTAGCAGATGAAAAACGCCTGAGTTTAAAGGAGCTGGGATCCGTTCTGTTTTCTTTCCTCAACAAAACCAGCGACCTCGACTCCAAAGCACCATAGCAGCAGTCATCGTCTTCAACCTAGCTCGCCAGAAAATGAGCAACTCTGCCGTTCTTTCACCACCAACAGGCGTCTTTCAAAACCAGATCAGTACAACCCCAAAATTAATCCCAAAGAAACTCAAAATCTAGCCAGGAGTTTAGTTTTTGTCATTCTGGTCTAGTTCGATAATTCCGGCGAGCTTCAAGGTTGTCCGTGGTCGTTGTTCATGGGTTCCGTTTCAGCTCTGTCCATGGTTTGTCGTGTCTGAGTTTAAAGTTGCCGCACAACTAATGTATTGATCCATTTTGAGGTTTGGTTCCTCATGTTTCATACTCTGTTTTGCTTAATAGTGTACTTCCATCAACTTTGTTGTTCTCTGTTATATGAAATGTTTGGATTAATGTTATATTGTTTTGATTTGAGGATGTGTTAGTTTTTTGTTGTACTTCTGTATTTCAAACGTAAGATAAGATCTTATCTTTTTTTGCAAGCTGTATTATTTGGCTGGACATAGATTAGCATTCCTTCATTTATTAATTGTGAAATAATCATGAATGTGAAAGTAATTTGTTTTTTTCAAATCCTTGTTGCTTCCAGATGATGTTAAGTTTATAAATGTTAATAGCAATACATCTGATAATATTTGTCTTCTAATGTGAAGGAGAAAAAATATTTCCTTGATCCAATTGGAATCACGGGTAAGATTATTAGTGGATTTCCTTAATTAGAACCTCTGCCAGTCATATTGTTTCTTAGGAAATTAATTAACCTTTTTGGATGCTCGTTGTTGCTTTAGGCCCGTTTAATATACCATCGTGATTGCGTACACGTTTGCGTGACATAATTTTGATTCTTAAAATAAAACCGGAGTATGCGTTCGCGCAACTTCGGCCAAACCTTTCTTAATAATAATAAAGCGTTATTAATTGTGGACACGTTCGCGTAACATGATTTTTGGCGCACCAAACAAATGGGTACACATACGCGTGACCCTTTTCAAGATAATTTCTTAATTAAAAGAGGCAAATGCACATAGGTTCTAAAATCAGTAATTAAACAATTTGATTAAGCCAAGTATGATCAAAGCGACCGTACTAGAACCAAGAAACTCGGGAATGCCTAACACCTTCTCCCGGGTTAACAGAATTCCTTATCCAGATTTCTGTGTTCGCAGACCATAAATAGAGTCAAACTTCCTCGATTCAGGATTTAAAACTGGTGACTTGGGACACCATAAATTATCTCAAGTGGCGACTCTGATTTTAAATAAAATAATCTCATTTCGATTGTTACTTAAATTGGAAAAACTCTCTTATACTCCTTCCGCGGGTAGGAAAAAGGAGGTGTGACAATAACATGTACTTTTGGGGTGAGACTAGGGTGCTCAAAATGATAAGGAAGTTATGTTATGAGTTATTTTCGTTGTATGATAGCTGTGTGTTATATTTTGAAGTCAAGCGAATTGTGGAACAAAAGTTGGCAAAGATCATCACAAGTTACATTCATAGATATGCTGAAAATTAGGTCAAATATAGCTGAGCATTTCTCCTAATGTACTTGGAATTACGGGATGATCCACATATAAAATTGCCTACCTATAAGTCTAGTTTCTAATGCATTAAATCGTTTGTCGATACGACATTGGAGTAGAGGGATATGTGCAGTTTCGCGAGACTGCATAGACTGTATAGATGACAAGTAGGTGTGTCACTGAAGCTTTTTGAGCAATATATTTCGTGTGTTATATGAGGAATTTTTGGTACATATTATATACCAAATTGAAGGCCATGTAATTTAGTTTCTAACTCTCTTAACCATTTGTTCATACAGCATCCGGATAAAAAGATATGAGCATCAGAATAAGGGCCAATGCTAGGGTGCCAAGCTAGCACCTCTTTGTCTTTTTAAACGTTGATATATATAGGGTTTTAAATTGTCTTTCTCTTCATTTTTCATAGAACATGACCATATAACCCCTAAAAACTTACCCTTAAGCTCTCTACAAGGTTTTCAAAGAAGATTAACATCCCGGGTACGAAATCAAGAAGCGAAAATATTAGAACGATCCCTACGACGTAAGTATCGCTATATCGCCTGTCTTTTTATATGTAGTTTGAGTTTTGGAAGGTAGTTCATAGTTAATAAATGCCTAATTTCTGTATTTATTATTTTAAATGTCAAGTAAGGTTGATAAATTTGTTTCCTAATAGCTAGAACTCATGGGACGGTGATCGGAAACCGTGAGTTCAATTTATTTAACTTTTAGTAGACTGTTTCGTAGTCCACTCGTGTTGGCCTCTTGTGCTTATGTTTTATGGAGTTTTGAAGGATAAAAGGTGTGGAGAAAAACCACATAATGACAGAATGGTGGGCTGGTCATTCGTTGTTACATTTTTTAAGTTGTTTGACACTACTTTGGTTGTCGTTTTATGTATGAAGTGATTAGGGGGTTTGGACTGTTTTGTGGTATATTTTGATGGAGATAAGGTTGAAAAATGATGCATACATGTTATTATTGTTGTTTTCTTGTGTTTTTGGTATATAGTATTGGAGGAGGGCCTTGTTATAGGGGAGATGTTGCCCAAAGTTACATAAACGAGCTACTAGTTTAAGTTGTTGACTTAGCCTTTACTCAGCACTGATTTTGAATCTCCTTATGATGTGGTAGATTGAGTTGAGTTGTTTGAAGAATTGCTTGAAAGGTATTAAGGACTCAATAGAGTTAAGGTATGTTAAGTATAAACCTTTCCTTCATTTTGGCATAATCTTGTAACTACATACTTTTGATAATGAGGCAAAAATAGATGTTCGTATTACTGAATTTATGTACATTATCCTAGTCTCATAAGCTACCGTATTCTCTCTTATCGGGACTTTATATTCAGTATAGTTCTGGATTCTTTTAGCTAAGAGAGCAGGGAGTATTTATATATACAGTATTACAGTATTTTCACCACCATCGAGCTATAATCGATGGGCAGGCCCCTATTGGGCAACTTCTGATCAGATGGTAAGTTATATACCGAGCCTATTGTGGCCGAGCGCTTATGAGCGAGCCCAAAATGGCCAAGATACAGAGCCTAGTATGGTTGAGCGCCTATGAGCGAGCCTACTACGGCAGAGCAGTTACACACATCGAGCCTTATAGGGCCGGACATCTATTTTACTTACTATATTGAGAGAGTTGAGTCAGTATCAGTAGGTAAGCATATCTTTATATTATCTTTGACTGCCAGTTACGTTTAGTTATTATATTATCAGTTCAATAACAACTTCCAATTATTGTATTTTCTTACATACTCTGTACATTATTTCGTATTGGCATCCCTTTTGTCGGGGATGCTATATTTCATGCATGCAGGTCCTGATTAATAGTTGGATATACCCTCCCAGCAGACAGAGTCAAACATCAGCTTGGTTGGTAAGCTCCACTTCCTCAGAGTTACTAGGTCAAGCAAGACCTTAGAGTCCATTTTATATATACAGGTTTGATGGGTAGGTCGAGGCCCTGTCCTGACCATGATACAGTTTAATTATGTCTAGTGGCTTGTAGACGAGTCCGGTATATTTTGTATAATAGTAGATGTTCATGGTGGCTTTGTCAGCGTGCACAATTATATATATCAGCTTTTGGGTATGTTTACCCCACAATGAGAGAGACGTTATTTTTCAGAAGATTCATAATATGGCCTCATCGGCCTAAGTTGAGGGTTACCCTTCAAGATTTTATAGTTACAGAGTGGTACGCTCGAACAAGTATGGCACCGGGTGTCGGTCATGCCTCTTCAGGTTTGGGGCGTGACCTTTTCTGAGTGATCGGGCCAAAAATCACTCTAGGAATGGGGACTCAAACAAACATACCGAACAAGAGGAACCTCAGCACGTCATCAACATGATTATTGGTGGAGTCGACGTACCCTAGGGACCAATGATAAAGTGCACCAAGGTGTCTCTCACAACGGAAAAATGAAGCCGAGATTATATCCCGAAGGGGACCATTTTGTTCAACGATGAGGATGTTGAGGGCATCGTGCAACCACATAATGACACACTAGTAATATCATTACTTGTAAATAAATCTCGAGTTAAACGTGTGTTTATTGATCCAGGTATCTCTGCCAACATCATCAGATCGAGGCTCGTAGAGTCGTTGGGTCTACAAGACCAAATAGTGCATGCAATCCAGATTTTAAACGGATCCAACATGGCATGTGAAACTACTAAAGGGGAGATAAACCTACGAGTGAACACCTCGGGGACCATCCAAGAAACAAAGTTCTATGTGATCAAATGGGACATGAGATATAACGCCGTATTCAGAAGGCCATGGACTCACAGCATGAGGGCGGTGCCCTCGACATTGCACCAAGCGCTGAAGTTCCCTACATCGGTAGGGATAAAGATGATTTACAAAGCAGCCGGCTGCAAAGGAAATCTTATGGTTGACGAGGTAATCCTGATTTTCACACTTTCGACATTAAAGAACACAGAGCCGGTTAGGAAAGAAGAAACTAAATAGCAATCATTGATATCATCCCCGACCGAACCAGAGAAGCAAGAAGCAGTCAAGGATGATTACAATGGATCCTTAGGTCGTTTATCGCTCCTGATAATTCCGAAGCCATAAAATCAATGGTCGAGGAACTGGAGAAAGTTATATTGATCAAACACCTGCCTGATCAGAAGGTATACCTGGGCACGAGTTTAACTCCCGAGCTTAGAAAAAAACTCATTGAATTCCTTATAGCTAACACAGATTGTTTTGCTTGGTCCCATCTTGATATAACAGGAATCCCGCCAGAAATAACCTCTCATTAGCTGAGCTTGGATTCAAAATTCCACCTGGTTAAATAGAAGATGAGGCTTCAGTCCGAGATCAAGCATGCATTCATCAAAGATGAGGTATCCAAACTCCTTAAAATAGGTTCAATTCGGGAAGTTAAGTGCTCAGGTTGGTTAGCTAATGTAGTGGTAGTACCTAAAAAGGGAATAAGTTAAGAATGTGCATAGATTATAAATACTTGAACAAGGCGTGCCCTAAGGACTCTTTACCTTTGCCTAACATTGATCGCATGATCGATGCGACGGCCGGGAATGAGATACTCAGTTTTCTCGACGCCTACTCAGGTACAACCAAATCTGGATGGACCCAGGCGATCAAGAAAAGACTTCTTTTATCACTAAATCCGGCACGTATTGTTATAACATAATGCCATTTGGACTAAAAAATGCTGGTGCCACATATCAACGCCTAGTAAATCAAATGTTCGAAGGACAAATAGGAAAATAAAGTGAGGTCTATATTGACGACATATTAGTTAAGTCCATGCGAGCAGAGGACCATTTGAAACATTTGCAGGAAACATTTGACATATTAAGAAGATACAATATGAAGCTCAACCCAGAAAATGCGCATTCGTGGTCGAATCTTGAAAATTTCTTGGGTTCATAGTATGCAACCGGGGGGGGGGGTCGAGATTAATTCTGATAAAATCAATGCCATAGAAAACATTAACGTGGTAGATAGTGTTAAGGCTATTCAAAGGCTAACCGGGAGTATAGCCACACTGATCCGGTTCATATCGAGGTCCTTAGACAAAAGGCATCAATTCTTCTCACTATTGAAGAAGAAGAAGAATAACTTCTCTTGGACCCCGGAGTGCCAGTAAGCCTTGGGATAACTCAAACGGTATCTTTCGAATCCACCCCTACTCCACACTCCGAAGGCAGATAAACAAATGTACCTTTATTTGGCGGTATCCAAAGTGGCGGTAAGTGGGTTCCTCGTCCGAGAAGAAGAAGGCACGCAATTTCCTATTTATTTTATTAGTAGGACACTAGGTAAGGCCGAAACAAGGTATCCTTACCTGGAAAAATTGGCTCTCGCTTTGCTAAGCGCCTCTAGAAAGTTGAAACCATACTTTCAATGCCGCCCTATATGTGTCGTAACCTCTTACTCGCTAAGGAATATTATGTATAAAACCGAGCTCTCGGGTCAATTGTCCAAGTGGACCATTGAAATTAGCGGGTACGATATTGAATATCGACCCTAAACCATCATTAAATCACAAATTTAGCAGACTTTGTGGTTGACTTTACGTCAGCCTTGAAACCCGAAGTCGAAAAGGAATTGTTGTTAACCTCGGGGACTTCATCGAGAATTTGGACCCTCTTTACGAATGGTGCTTCGAACGCAAAGGGGTCCAGACTCGACATTATGTTGAAGATACCTATGGAAACATAATCAGGCAGTCTATTCAAACTGTAAAATTGACTAGCAAAGAGGCCAAGTATGAGGCCGTGATTGCAGGTCTCGAATTGTCCAAAGGTCTTGGGGCTGAGGTAGTCGAAGCTAAATGCGATTCCCTCCTTTTGGTAAATCAAGTCAATGGAATGTTCGAAGTAAAAGAGGAACGAATGCAAAGGTATTTAGACAAATTATAGGAGGTGCTGGATCAATTCAAGGAATGGACCCTTCAGCATATACCTCGAGATCAAAATAGTGAGGCTGATGCTCTCTCTAACTTGGGGTCATGAGTTGATGATGATGACTTCAACTCAGGAACGATCGTGCAGCTCATGAAATCGGTAGTGGAAGAAGGTCATGCCAAAATAAATTCATTAATCTTAACTTAGGATTGGAGAAACAAGTACATAGACTACTTGAAGACTAGGAAGCTACCCTCGGAACCTAAACAATCAAGAGCTCTACGCACAAAGGCGGCCAGGTCCAGCCTGTACGAAGTTACTCTATATAGAAGAACGGTCGATGTCCTGCTCTCCATATGCTTGGGGCCAGGAGATACCAAATACATCTTGAGAGAAGTTCATCAAGGCACATGCGGAAACCATTTAGGGGCGTTCGAAAGATAATCAGTGTCAGCTACTACTGAATCGATATGGAGAAAGATGAAAAGGACTTCGTAGGAAGATGCGACGGCTGTTAGAGACACGCAACGATGATCCACCAACCTGGAGAGTCACTACATTCGGTCTTATCCCCATGGCTATTCATGAAGTGGGGAATGGACATCATTGCTCCTCTACAGTAGGCACCTCGTAAGGCTCAATTTATATTGTTTAGGACTGACTATTTTTCTAAATAGGTTGAACCTCAAACATTCGAGAAAGTTTGAGAAAAATAAATCATTAATTTTATTTGGGACCACAAAATAGGCCGGTTGGGGATACCGGTCGAGATCGTGTGCAATAATGGGAAGCAATTCATCAGCATCAAGGTAAGCAAGTTTTTCGAAGACCATACGATCAAAAAGATTCTATCCATCCCCGATCACCCTAGCAGGAACGGACAAGTAGAATCTACAAACAAGACCACACTCCAAAAGTTAAAGAAAAAGCTGACTAATGCCAAAGGAAAGTGGAAGGAAATTCTGTCTGAAGTCTTGTGGGCTTATCATACAACTTTGAAATCCAGTACCAGAGCCACTACGTTTTCGTTCGTATACGGTATTAAAGCATTGATATCGGTTGAAGTGAGGGAACCAAGCCTCAGGTTGCGAAATGCGATCGAAAAATCAAACGGTGAGGTCATGAGTACGAGCCTAGAACTATTAGATGAAAGGCAAGAGGCTGTCCTAGTCCGATTGGCCGCTCAGAAGCAGTGGATAGAATATATTACAACCAAAGATCTAACCTCAGACACTTCAAAATCGTGGACTTGGTGCTAAGGAAAGTTAAGCTGCATACCTAGAAACCGAATGGAGGAAAACTGGGGCCGAAATGGGAAGGACCGTATAAAGTCATCGGAATTACCAGCAAGGGCTCATACAAACTCGAAGCAGGAAATGATGCACAACTACAAAACAACTTGAACGTGACGCACTTAAGGTGATACTATTGCTAAGGTACGTTTTCAGTTACCTTTTTTACAATATTATGAATTAGACTAAAGCTTGCAGGCAATGGCCAAGGGAAAGTATGACTATTAGGTCTGAAAGCACGTGTTGCACTCTTTATCCCTTGAACCGGTTTTGTCCTAAATGGATTTTCTGATAAGGTTTTTAACAAGGCTACAATGGATTGTGCTAACTTAGATCCGAAAGCCAGTTTTAAATCGGAATCAATGGTCGCATTAACAGTATCCGATCCGTCTCAAAGATCGACCTCAAATATTGCGGGGCCATCACCCTCGGGTTAGACTTCTTAGCAAGAAAAGAAGGGAACTTTGTACTTGAACAGCTTAGGCCCGGTGGTTAGGATTTATTGTAAGGGCCAAACGTTCAAATGAACCGTGCCCGCATAGGCTACCGTTGCCATAATACAAGCTTTTATTCACTTTCTATAATATACCTTGCACATAAAAACAAAAGAAAGATCCCACATTGCTATTACATATTTTTTGCCTTTCAAAATATTGAGCCGAAGAGCTGCCCTACCCGAGCCTAAGGACTGTCCCTATTTGGGGACTATCAAGCCTAAGGCTATCACCGCTCGGGGACTAACATCCGCAATAAGTTGGGGCATCACGGGCTATCAAATACCGGAGGCACAAAACCTAATAGGTAGTGCCTAAATTCAAAAGGCTACGACCATGGTAAAAAATGGCTCGGAGACATCCGAAGCCCCTAATCAAAAGGTCTTCAAATAAAAATTCAAAACTTGCCAAAAGGTTACCCTCGGCAAAAGCATTGTCTAGGAAAACTTAAGCATTCTCGAAAATTTTCCGGTCGCTTTGAGTTGTCAAAGCTTCGAGCAAATAAAAAATTGCATTGAGGCCAGGTTTTGTTGGACCAAAATAAATGACTTGTTACAACATTAGATTTTATGCTAAGGCATTAGAAATATTTGCAAGAATAAAAATCTTCAAAAGATACTAAAATAATTGAAATTTCCAAAGGGAGAAATTTTATATATTCAGGAATATCTTTACATAGGTCCAACAAAAACGACCTCAAAGTGAACAAAAAACATGTACACAAAAACTAATAAATCCTGAGGCATTCATGCCTCATCTTCACAGGAGCCCGATTCATCACCGGAACCATCGGGACCTTCGGATTCTTTGAAGCCCTCTTTGCTTTCGGGTTCAGCTAATTTTTGGCCTTAGCCTCAAGTCTTTTTGCCTTCTCGATCTCAGTAGACAGGTCAAAACTTTGAGCATGAATCTCTTCGAGGGTCACCCTTCAAGACAATTGCCTCACATATCCGGCATTAGTCTTCAAGTGGGCCTCGACTACCTTAACATTGGCCTTGTATTGGGCTACCATCTTCTCGGCATCGGCAAAAGTTGTCTCCAGCTAAGACTTTGTTGCTTCAAGCTCTTTTCTGATGATATCCCATTCTGCAACAGCCGAGCTCAGGTGTGCTCGGAGATCTTCACTCAGCTTAGCCCATTTATCAGCTTTATTCTGCGCCACCTGAAGCTGAACTTATATTGAGGAAAGCTTTGTCATAGTGGTTTCCTTCTCCGAGGTGTGCAGATCCATCTTGTTCTTCCACCCATTGTCCATGATTGGATCTCGTCCATCTCCATTCGAAGCTGGTCGATCTGGTCAGTCTTTTATTGGACCTACGAGGTTTGGTCATTAGCCACTAAAACTAGTTCCTCGTTCCTAACTTCGAATACCATTACCTGTAATGACCCGACTGGTTGCTTTGAGCATTTATATCTTGTTCAAAGATTTGAAGTCTTGAGTAGCTTCATATGATGTATTATGAACAAGTTTGAATTTTTGTATTACCTCAGATCGGAGTTTTGATGATTCTCTTAGCTCCGGATGGTTATTTTAGACTCGGGCGTATGCCCGCAATTTAACTTGGCTATTTCTAGAATATTTCGACATAGTTTCTACAAGAATAAGTGGTATCACATTAATCAAATGAGCCCCAAATTCAATTTTGCCTGAAGTGTCAGATCCGTATTGAAATTTCAGAGCCAAAGCAAAAAAGAATCGTCGAATTCAGATATTGTATGAGTGAGTTATGCCCGTTTCCGTGTTGGAAAAGATTTTCCACCACCAGCGTCCAGGGTAGTGTGGGGCGCTAGCCTTGCACTGGGATTATTTTTTAGATTCTAGAAACAGCGCCACAGGGGGCTCCCCCGCCACTTGTGACGCTACAAATATCTATAAACGGGGGGTTCATTTCCCTCATTCCTCTTGGCCGAATTTTGGGGTTTCCCCCACTCTCTCAAGACCGACAACTCTTATCATATTCAAGATGAGTAATCCCTACTAATTTGGTGTTTTATTCTATCATTTCCACTATAGAACTAACTCAATCCACCATGAAATCCGTAGATCTTCAAGAAATTTCTTCAAGAACTCAAAAGAGGGTTTTGGAAAGATTTCTTCCAAAAGATAATCCTACACCTTTATACATACATGTACGGATTAATTATGGGAGTATTAGTATGAATTAAGTGTTGGAACTCATGGTATGATAATTGGAAACCATAAATTCCCAATTTAAATATATAAACATTGTAGAGGTTGAAAGGTGATTAATTGATAAAATTTTGTTGGTTGGTGTGGATGAATAGTCACATATGTGATGATTGGAGTTTATAAATTGTTTAAGGATGATGGTGGGATAAATTATTGGTAAATGGTGGTAGTTGGATGAACTAATTCTATGGTTTAGAGAGGTAGAAATTTATGCACCATATGTGTTTGATAAAATTCCTAAACGGCCTAAACTATGAAATATGTTTACTGGTGTTGGTTCAATTGAATTATGTTGATGTAGATTGAAGTTGTAAGAGTAGTGGGAGGTTTTAATATCACTAAAGAGCTGAATTAAGAAAAGATCGATTTGTAGCGATCTTATTTTCGAGGGATTTTCAAGGAAATCATCGGGATTTGAGCCGTTCGGAGGTTGATACGCGTATAATGGAATTTATGGAGCATTGTTTAGCTTGCTTGATATTGTACTCGGTTTGTTTGAGATAAGTAACATTTCTAAACTTGGTTCTGAGGGTATACATCCCAGAATTACGTGTTATATGATTTGTTTGGAGGTGACATACATGTTAGGTGACAGGCGTGTGGGCGTGCACCATTGTAATTGTGATTTAATTGATTCCGTGGAGTTTCATAATCAAATAATCATGTCATTTTCTACATATTCTCCACGTGTTAGAGAGAATTGAGCTTAGACTCATGTTAAAGATTATGTTAGGCTACGTGCCGATATTTTTGAGACCTATAGGGGTTGTATGCTATTGAATTAATTGTTTAAATTATAATTTTGTACTCAATCACATCCATCATTTGCATATCATATCTCAGTCTCTATTGTCATTCATTGATACATCATATCATCATGTCGGGTTGAGTTTTATATGGGATCGGGCTGCACGTCGCAACATGTTTTTATTTATTTATTTATTTATTATAGAGCTTGGACTAAAGGAGCCCCTCCGGAGTCTGCACCCCACACAGTGAGTGCAGTTGATATTATATTTGGGATGGAGTTCCCTAGGCATGGAGTTTCCATATATATATATTCACATTTGGGATGTTCCCAGGGCATGGAGTTGCCTTATTTATTTATATTTGGGATGAAGTTCTCTAGGCATGGAGTTGCCTTATTTATTTATAATTGGGATGGAGTTCCCAAGGCATGGAGTTGCCTTTTTCATTTATATTTGGGGATGGATTTCCCTGGGCTAATCACATACTACTGAGTGACTGAATGTCAGTTATTATTTATATTTGGGATGGATCTTCCCTAGGTTGGATTGGCCATATACAGTACTGAGTGACAGTGAGAGCATTTTCTTTATATTTGGGATAGAGTTGTATGAGCATAGACTTGCCTTATTTATTTATATTTGGGATAGAGTTCCCTATGCATGGAGTTGCCTTATTTATTTATATTTGGGATGGAGTTCCCTGGACATGGAGTTGCCTTATTTATTTATATTTGGGGATGGAGTTCCCTGGGCTGGATTTGCCTTATATAGTACTGAGTGACTGACTGTCATTTGATATATGTATATATATATGCTTGGGATGGAGTTCCCTAGGTCGGATTGTCCATATACAGTACTGAGCGATTGAGTATTCTAAGAGTGCAGGTACGTGAGGCTTCCATTGTAGTACACTACATATAACATGTATATTGGCATGTAGATATAGAGATGTAACATTTCTTATATCTTTTAGATTTGATCTTTTATCTGTTGAACTTGAAAGCATACCTACATTTCTGTACTATTATTTCTATACTGGCCATACCTGTTGAGCCCATCAATACTTTCAGCCCAAAGGTTAGTCTTGTTACTTATTGAGTACATTGGGTTGGTTGTACTCATACTATACTTCTACACCTTGCATGCAGATTTTGGATGTTGATGTTGTTGTGTATAGCGGGAGCTGGCATTGGATATGTACTTGTGTTCCGGTCATAACTGCCACTTCATCTTGGTAGCTTTAGATTTAAAAATATGTTCATGTATTTTCAAATAGATGACGTATTTTATTTCATACCAGCTTTATAAATTCTAAATCTTAAAAGATTAGAGTCAGTTAAATATTAATTGAATCGGACTGTTGTTATTTGCCTTACCTAGAGGGTGAGGTTAGGTGCCATCATGGCTAGTTGGATTTTCGATCTTGACAAGTTGGTATCAGAGCTTTAGGTTCATAAGTTCTATATGTCATAAGCAAGTGTCTAAGAGAGTCTTGCGGATCGGTATGATGACGTCCATACTTATCTTCGAGAGGCTACATGGCATTTTAGGATAAACTTCTCATTTTTCTTTCCTTATCGTGCGATACTGATTCAGCTTGAAACGTACCACTTTGAATTTTTCCACTCACTTGTATGTGTATATGAATGCTCGGTATCAGTTGTGCATCGACGGCTAATTATTTTATGAATAAGGTACGAGATGTGTATTCTATGTTTTGGTGATGTGCGAGTCTAGAGGACTTGAGGCCAGGTTTAGACCGTAGCTTAGGCTCGGTAGTTTCAGTTGTGAAAACTTATGCGTTGGACTTATGTGTCCGATAGTGTCCCTATGAGTGGAAATTTATGGCACGATGAGCGATCGAATGGCTATATGATGAGTATGAGGTGACTACGGGTTGTGTTCAAATGGTTTGATTGTGATGAAAGGAGTTTGCTTGAAATGTAGTGATGTTTGTCTTGATTTGACGTATAGTCTTGAGCTATGAGTGTGTTGAAGGATCTCTCACTTGATGTAATTGCAGAACAAATTAAATTCTCATGTCTTGTCGATGAGTTCAGACTTAGGAAGACTAAGTGACTACATTGTAATTGTGGCTAAAAACAAAAAGGGTATAGAAGGATGCCAGTTTGAGACTAAGCAAGCGGGTTATCACCTGCGGGGTAATTTACGGGATGTGTGATCCTTACAATGTTGTGTGGAGAATTTCTTCTCTATTGGCAGGTTATATGTGTTGAGATTTTAATTTGAATTGGTTGACAAAATTGACCTGACTGTAACGAGGATGAATGCGAGATTAGAGGATGATTGAAGTATTGTATGGTTTGTGTTACATGAGTTTATGAAGGACTTGGTTGAATTTCAGTGCGGGATTTTTGGCAGTAATAGAGTATGGCTACGGCGAGTTATCAGATATTTTAATCTATGGCTTGAACCAAGTAGGGGAGCCTACTATAGACAATTTGATCTCATGGTTATACGTTAAATTTAGTTTTGGTCTGAGACATACTTGTGGATAAGTTATGACTGCAGAGGTTGAGATCGAGGATGGCTCGAGCAAGGAAATCCCTAAATACAGGTTACATTGCACTTGATGAATATAAGAAAATCATGGAATGATTAAGTTGTTACTTTTAAAGGATATAGTCTACACGGAGTATGAATTTGATTGGTGATTTAAGGCAAGGTTACTTCTTTGGTTGTTGTTGTGCTAATGGGGTACGTGTCTTTCAGCCCGTTCAGGCGGTACAATTGAGATGTGAGCAGAGCAGATGAATCTCGAGAAAGTTTCAAAGAGTTAAAGATTTATAGGTAGCAATT
Source organism: Nicotiana sylvestris (assembly GCF_000393655.2). Taxonomy (NCBI): domain Eukaryota; kingdom Viridiplantae; phylum Streptophyta; class Magnoliopsida; order Solanales; family Solanaceae; genus Nicotiana; species Nicotiana sylvestris. The sequence goes on from NC_091062.1 coordinate 33,620,772, forward strand.
GAAAAATTTTCGGAGTTGTATGTGGCTAAGATCGAAGATTTACATTGGATGGTGCTGGTACTAGCGGTAGTTCTATATGACTATGGATTCTACATTCCAGTATAAGAAAGGTAAAAGAATAATTTTAAGTTGTGTCTCATTTGTTGTATTTATGGGGGTAATTATGATGTGGTGAGGCTCTACAGATGTTTTGGTAGCAATATTCTTAGGTTTGGTGACCTGCGTGGCTTGGTCGAGTTAGAGAAATTCAGTCCTGATAGCTTGGTTATGTGCAAATGAATTTCAAAGTGTTCTTGATGGTTTCTACTATGGTTTGAGCTGGATAATTTTTACTAGCGTGGGGAACATGTTGTGTATTGTGATTTCCTCCTGGATGGGAGAAAATGGAAGATTTCTAACTAACCGGGTATGTAATTTTCTAGTGACTTAGAGTGGATAATGAGATTCTCGTACTTTTCACATGATGGCATGATAGATATGGTGTGTTGTGCGGGATTAAGATTTACATGCATAAGGTGGTAGTTCAATCTTGAATGGAAGGTCACAAATTTTAAACAGCATGGTCAGTTTCACATATTTAGATGAATGTTGTAACTGCTCGGTAATTCCTGAGAAGGGTGTGCATTTCAGAAGGCGCATTATGTTTTGACTTACGGATGTTCATTGGTATTGCGGTACTCACCTGGTTGATAGAATGTTGATATTCAAATTATTGCTATGTGTCACGGCAGAATTATGGAAGTATTCCTAGTGGGATGGTCGTGCATGAAGCATATGTTAGTCATTCGAGTGATGGAGTTGTGATCAGTTACGATAGTTCATGTGTTCTATGAATTTGGGGACTGGGAGTTCTCAATAGCTAATTGTTTCGAGGCCGCAGACGGTGAAGATGAGTCCAAGTTAACTAGATAATAGTACTTGTTATAGTTAAGTCATTGAGGACTATTTAGAGGGATATTTATCCATGCTCGGATTGCGTTTAGGCTATAACAAGCCTAGAATTGACTGTTAAGCTTTAAGCTATGATGTTTCTCATATCTGTAACATTGCATGAGCTATTTGAGCCATGATTGAGGCTACATAGGGGTTAAAATCCCTGAACGAACTTGATAAATGCCTCAGTGATGAAAGATTTCCGATTTGAGCTATACACACTTTGTACATGCCTACACTTTAGAACGCCATTTATACCAGTCCAGGAACATGAGAATCTTATTTCATCCATCATATACAGTTATACTTGCTTAACTACTCCTATATGATATATTCAGGCTAGAGGCTTGTGACTATTCCAGGCGGATTATGTTATTGGCATGTGAATTATCCGTGTGAATCCATATATTGATATTATTGGCATGTGGGTTGTCCGTGCAGCACGTAAGTTGTCCGTGTAGTGTGTGGAAACTATATTCCCTTGCTCATTTATCTGATTTAATTGTCTTTCCTTCCTCTACATGTTATGATATTATTTGAGCAGGGTATTTCAGGAATTGAGCACATGCATCTACGCTTATTTTTTTCACGAAATTTGAGGAGTTGGTTGTAAACATTGGGTCATGTTGTGGTTAAATGTCAATAAAGTGGTTGTGTTTGATAAGATGAGGTCATTGGACCTAGAATGGGTACTATCGAAATTGATTACGGTATATTTGGGAGAAAAATATCGGCAGCGTACCAAGGTTTTGGAATGAGGTTCTGTGGAATGTGGGGTTTAATACTAGTACTTGGTTGGTTTGAGTAGTTACTGTGATGGGGAATAGGTACTACGAGTATGCGGTTATGTAGTATGTTATGTGATTATATCTCGGGTTATGGTTAAGGCTTAATACAACTTGTTCAGACTCATATAGTGTGTAGATGTGAGATTCGGGTCTTGAAAAGAATTTTGGATGTTAAAAATTGGGTTCCAATGTTTATGGGCCAAAGTTAAATTAATGATCTTCATTTATGTTGTATGGTAAAGCCTATATAGAATAAGGTAACGTGTGATCACCCCTGGGTATATGTGTGGTAAGGTGAAATAGTGATTTAAAGGTCTAGGAACAACTCTTGGCACGTTCGAGGACGAACGTATGTTTAAGTGGGGAAGAATGTAATGAGCTGACCTGTTGTTTTGAGCATTTACATCATGTTCAACTATTTGAAGTCTTGAGTAGCTTCATATGATGTATTATGACCAAGTTTGAATTTTTGTATTCAACTTCAGATTGGAATTTTGATGATTCTATTAGGCCCGGATGGTTATTTTGGACTCGGATGTATGCTTGGAATTTAACTTGGATATTTCTAGAATATTTTGACATTGTTTCTTCAAGAATAAGTGGTATCACATTAATCAAATGAGCTCCAAATTCAGTTTTACTGAAGCATTATATCCTTATTAAAATTTCGGAGCCATAGCAACAAGAATCGTCAACTTCGGACATCGTATGAGAGAGTTATGCCCATTTTTGTGTCGAAAAAGATTTTCCGTCGCCAACGTCCGTGGTAGCGTGGGGCACTAGCCCTGGCGCTGGGATTTTTTTAGATTCTGGAAACAACTCCACATGTAGCGCCCCTGCCACCTATGGCGCTACAAATATCTATAAATTGGGGGTTCATTTCCCCCATTCCTCTTGGCCGAATTTTGGAGTTTTCTCTACTCTCTCAAGACCTCCAACTCCTAGCATATTCAAGGTGAGTAATCCCTACTAATTTGGTGTTTCATTCTATCATTTCCACTCTAGAACTAACTTAATCCACCATGAAATTCGTAGATCTTCAAGAAATTTCTTCAAGAACTCAAAAGAGGGTTTTGGCAAGATTTCCTCCAAAAGGTAATCCTACACCCTTAGACATACATGTGTAGATTTATTATGGGATATTGAGTATGAATTAAGTATTGGAACTCATGGTATGATAATTGGAAGCCATAAATTCTCAATTTAAATACATAACCATTGTAGAGATTGAAAAGTGATTAATTGATGAAATTTTGTTGGTTGGGTGTGGATGAATGGTCACGTATGTGATGATTGGAAGTTATAAATTGTTTAAAGATGATGTTGGGATATATTTTTGGTAAATGGTGGTAGCTAGATGAACTGATTCTATGGTTAAGAGATGTAGAAATTTATGCACACTATGTGTTTGATAAAATACCTAAATAGCCTAAACTATGAAATTTGTTTACTAATATTGGTCCAATTGAATTATGTTGATGTAGATTGAAGTTGTAAGAGTAGTGAGAGGTTTTATTATCACTAAAGAGTTGAATTAAGAAAAGCTCGATTTGTGGTGAGCTTATTTTCGAGGGATTTTCAAGGAAATCGTTGGGATTTGAGCCATTCGGAGGTTGATACATGTAGAATGGAATTTCTGGGGCATTGTTTAACTTGCCCGATATTGTACTCAGCTTGTTCGAGGTAAGTAATATTTTTAAACTTGGTTTTGAGGGTATAAATCCCTGAATTACGTGTTATATAATTTGTTTAGAGGTGACGCACATGCTAGGTGACGGGCGTGTGGGCGTGCACCATTGAAATTGTGACTTAATTGATTCAGTGGAGTTGCATAATCAAATAATCATGTCATTTTCCACATATCCTCCATGTGTTAGAGAGAATTGAGCTTAGACCCATGTTAAAGATTATGTTAGGCTACATGCCGATAGTTTTTGGAACTACAAAGGTCGTATTGCTGTTGAATTAATTGTTTAAACTGTAATTTTGTACTCAATCACATCCATCATTTGTATATCATATCTCAGTCTCTGTTGTTATTCATTGATACATCATATTATCATGTCGGGTCGAGTTTTATGGCATTGTGAGCCCGAGAGAATGGAGATTCTAAGTGATATTTATGGGGTCGTGTTGCACGCTGCATCATATATTTATTTATTTATTTATTATAGTGCTTGGGCTGAAGGAGCCCCTTCGGAGTCTGCACCCCACACAGTGAGTGCAGTGGATATTATATTTGGGATGAAGTTCCCTGAGCATGGAGTTGCCATATATATTCACATATGGAATAGAGTTCCCACGGCATGGAGTTGCCTTATTTATTTATATTTGGAATGGAGTTCCCTAGGCATGGAGTTTCCTTATTTATTTATATTTAGGATGGAGTTCCCATGGCATAGAGTTGCCTTTATCATTTATATTTTGGGATGGATTGGGCTGGATTGGCCCTATACAGTACTGAGTAACTGAATGTCAGTTATTATGTATATATTTTGGATGGATCTTCCGTGGGATGGATTGGCCATATACAGCACCGAGTGACAGTGAGCACAGTTTCTTTATATTTGGGATAAAGTTCCCTGGGCATGGAGTTGCATTATTTATTTATATTCGGGATGGAGTTCCCTAGGCATGAATTTTCCTTATTTATTTATATTTGGGATGGAGTTCCGTGGGCATGGAGTTGCCTTATTTATTTATATCTGGGATGGAGTTGCCTTATTTGTTTATATTTGGGGATGGAGTTCCCTGGGCTGGATTGGCCTTATATAATACTAAGTGACTGACTGTGAGTTGATATATATATATATATATATATATATATATATATATATATATATATATATATATATATGTGTGTGTGTGTGTGTGTGTGTGTGTGTGTGTGTGTGTGTGTGTGTGTGTGTGTGTGTGTATTCTTGGGATGGAGTTATCTGGGTCGGATTGGCCATATTCAGTATTGAGTGATTGAGTATTCTGAGAGTGTGAGTATGTGAGGCTTACATTGTAGTTCACCACATATAGCATGTACATTGACATGTAGATATAGAGATGTCATATTCCTCATATCATTCAAATTTTATATATTTTAATTGTGTTGAGTTTATCTTTTGAACTTGAAATCATGCCTACATTTCTGTACTGTTATTTCTATACTGGAATGTACTTGTTGAGCTCGTCACTACTTTCATCCCAAAGGTTAGTCTTGTTACTTATTTAGTACATTAGGTCGGTTGTACTAATACTACACTTCTACACCTTGTATGTAGATTTTGGATACTAATATTGTTGTGTATGGCGGGAGCTGGAATTGGAGGTGTACCTGCGTTCCGGTCATAGCTGCCTTTTGATCTTGGTAGCTTTAGATTTAAAAATATGTTCATGTATTTTCAAACATATGATATATTTTATTTCACACCGACTTTATAAATTCTAAATCTTAGAAGTTCATGATTTGTACTACTAGTCCTTGGGGAGTATATTAGAGTCAGTTAAATATTAATTGAATTGGATTGCTGTTATTTGGCTTACCTAGCGGGTGAGATTAGGTGACATCACGAATAGTTGGATTTTGGGTCGCGACATTACCTTTTTGACCAAGTCGGTTGCTCCCGATGTAGGACTGATGCATCTTTGTGAGCCCTATCAAGCTTGTCCTGAAGGTACTTAATGACCCTTTCTTATTGCTCGCTGAGGAACTTGTACGTATCCCTTTTCTAGGCTAGCTCCTTGACATCGAGCTCGAGCTGATTGAACTCGACCCGGTGCCAGAGGAAGATCTCATGATGAAGTACCGAGGCCTGCAAAAAGGTAAAAGATGTGACAAAAATCAAACCCTAAGAAAAGTTCAAAGGAACATAATGATGCCTTACCCGGTTCAGCATCGGCTACGCCTCGTTGAAAAGGCACGGCATGTTGACCTCATTCACTTTTGCCCGGTCCTCCTTGGTCACCAAGAATCGAAGGTAGCTTGCTACTCGCATGGGAGCAGAAAGAACTCGGGCATCCTCTGGGATGGTAAGAATAATCGATCTTTTGTAGCTGAGATTCACACTCAGGGTGGGGAACTGAATGATCAATTTTGGGCTCGAACTCGGCCCTCCATCTTCCGGAGAGGGATCCTTCCTCGGAACTTCCAGGTCGCCCAACCCAAAAAAATCTTCCAAAACGGACGAGTCCACACCATCTAAAAGGAACAATGAGGTTCGTCTGCACCATGAACCCCTTCATTGGACCTCTCATTTCTTGCTCGAGCCTCCTCAAGCATGGATTCAGTGTAGGAGGGCGACCCTAAAATATCTATTATAATAGGTACTTCCTTCGGGGTAGAGGCGGCGGTGTGGAGTGTCTTAGCCCTTATCTCCACATTAATCTCCTGAGTTTGAGGGAGATTGGCCTCCCGAATCTTCCCCTCAGCTGCCACCTGCTCCTCGGGAGGGCTCGACCTGTGGGCCACAAAAATATTTTCTTCGGACTCATCCCCAAGCCGAAGAAGCAAATTCGAGCCCGGTGCTCGGGAACTGGAGCCCTTCTTTGTCTTATGAGCCAATCTTCTATTTGGCTTCACTGTGAAACTCGGGGAGCCCAAAGCTTTCCTCTTCATCTTTTTCTTTTCCCTCGCTACAGCCTCGAGATGTCCCAAAATGGAGGGATCAACAAACAAGGACACGTCCTTGTCCTCAGTTCAGTGTTCTTAGGCAAACCTATAAAAAGAAAAGAGAGAAAAGAAGAGTAAGTATGATGTAAGTAGGAAAGCCTGATATTACCTATTCGAGGAAAGGCCTTACTTTGAGAATGGGCCTCCAATCGGCCCTTTGAGAGCTTGCGACATGCGTGCTCCGAATATGACATCTGTATAATACCCTCAATCCACTCCTTGAACCGAGGGATAGCGTTTGGAACTCGGGAAACGGCTGCATTACTGCATATGCGAATGAGAAGAAAGGACATAAATAAAAGATTAACGCTTAAGGAGAGATTGTAATGAGATGCATTCCACTTCTCAGGGAATGGCATGAGCTCTGGGGAATCAAGTCTTCGATCTTCACCCGAACAAAGCATCCCTACCAGCCCCGATCTCGGTCTTCATCAATGCTCATAAATGGGGCCTTGTTGGCCCGGCGTGTAAGCTTTATTAGTCCCCCTCGAAAGATTCAGGGATTGTATAAAGGAGCAGATGATCAATAGTGAACCAACGAGATGTGGTCTTATTCGAAGTAACGAAGGAGGATAACGATCCTCTATAAAGATGGATAGATTTTTCCGAGGCGCTCCTCGTACCTCTTGCAAAATTTCAGAACAACCGGTTCTACCGGACCCAATATGAAGGGGTAAGTATAAACACTAAAGTACCCTTCCATGTGGGTAGTAATGGCGCCCTCGGGCCCTGGGAATGCTACATCCTTCACTCCCAATTGTAGTCCTTTCGGACCATGGGAGGACATCCTCGATCACAGAGCAAATGTACCTTGACAATCCTTCACCCCGGTCCTGTTTGCGTGAGGGTTTCTCGACCTTAAAGTCATCTGCAATTGAGCGGTCCCTGGGAATAAATATTTTCAAGGGAGGCTCGGGAGCCGGTTTGTCGGCAGCAACCTCGGGAGAAGCCATTTCGAGGGAAACTACTTCAGGAGCAACCACATTGGTACCAGCGACCAGTTGAGAAGATGAAATGACAACTTGTTGAGGAACAGATTTAGATGTTTTAGCTATTGTTGAAGAAGTTTGAAAAACTCAAGAGAAGATTTTGAAAGATAAAGAATTGATTATAGTGATTTGGGGAAAATCTAGGTAAAAACCTAGACATTGCTGTGAAATCTTGAAAAATAAGGGAGAAGATATAAAAGTTGAAGAACGCTGGTGATGGCTTGAGAAATCGAAGGTAGAAGATTAGTCGAAAAGTGAAAAAAGAACAAGGGGTAAAACCTTATATAGAAAAAAGTCCGCGACGCTTCGTATTCGGAGGTAACCAATCGATGGTTGACACATGCTCGAAGTCAGAACGACATGAGTGATAGGACTTTTTGGATTCTTGTTCGTTTTCTATTATGATGTACAAAAGAAGGAACCGGGGAACATCTGTCGTTTCTCATCGTTTAGGCAAACTTGCCATCTATAGAAATACGGGGACTATCTGTATACGGGTAAAACCGGAGGTAAGAAGCGCCCCAATTTCCCGGTGGGACGAATGAAGAGAGGACATAACTGTGCTTAGTCAAGACCGAAGCCGGGAGCCGCCTGTATCAAAGCTCGAGAAAAATACCTGCTCCCGGAGCCATCGAGGTCATGCCCCTGGAGCCAGTGAGGTAATGCCTTTGGAGCCATTGAGATCACGCCTCCGGAACTGATTTGAATAACGTGACCTCGAAAATCATTGCCAAACGACCGCACACGATCAATAAAGGACCGTGATATCCGTTCCCAACCGGATGACACAGCGTGAACCTCGACCCGTATCAATGGTAGATTAGTGATTAGCGAGAAGAAAGATTTTTACCTTTTTAGAATTGTACTTAGGGTAAAACTCCCCTACTATATAAAGGGAAGCTGACTATTCATTAGAGATATTGTAACACGCATACCAAGGCAATATAAATCCACTTTTCTCTAGTTATTTGAAAGTTCTTGTTTTAGTTCATAATTCCTCTATAAGCACCGGTCTAGAACCGAAGGCGAGCTTCTTGTTAAGCTTTTAACCGAGCCCGGGTTCAGTATCATCGTTGGTTTGGTTATTTATTCTATCTTTTAATTGCTTATCTAACATCATTAATCACTTGTATCAAATTAATCTATGTATCACTAAAATCGCGTATTAATTCAATTGTTATTCATTTTTAAAGGTAAACAACTTTACAATATTGTTTCTTCTTCTATATGCATAATTTTTTTTAATTAAATTTATTATACCTTATATAAATAATTAATTAAACTCTTATGTGCAATTATTAACGTGCATGCACGATGGTAGAAACTAGTGGAGTAGTATTCCCTCCGTTTCAAATTAGATGAGACACTTTCCTTTTTAGTATATTCCAAAATAAATGACACATTTCTAAATTTGAAAATAATTTAACTATAAACTTTTCATTTTACCCATTTTATCCTTAATGAGAAGATTTTATAACCACACAAATGTCATGACCCCACAAAATTTTTATCCCTTAAATTTTTAAAACCACAAGTTTTAAAAGATATTTTTTTAAATATGTGCCGAGTCAAGTTTGCTTATCTAAATTGAAACGGATGAAGTAATAACTGATAACCGAGATACTACCATGCAATTATCCAAGAATATTGTGCCAGGAGACAGTGACAAAAAAGAGAGCCAACGGTTGTTCTTTTAGTGGGCCCTTTTAGCCTTTATTAGGGAGAAATTCAAAAATAGCCAGATTTATAAGAGATCATTTAAAAATAGTCACAGTTTCAAAAGTAATCGAAATTTAGCCACTTTTGATGTAAAGGTAAATGTGAACAGAAATATTGTTCAAAATCCAAAAAATACTCCAGTATAATATACTGATCCGGCATAATATGTTGGAAGTTCATACACATGTGCTCTAATCTCCAGTATATTATGCTGGAACTAGGGGTGTTCATGGTTCGGTTTAGATCGGGTTTTCCCAAAAAAAACAAACCAATTAAGTCGGTTTTTTATCGATTCGTTTTTTGTTGGTTTTTCAGTTTTTTCGGTTATTTATCGGATGTTTTCTTAAATATGAGACATGCACTACCAAACGCATATTCCGGCGACTACATTTTCAACGTAACACTCTCAAATCAATTGCTTTTTGAGAAATCTGTTATTTACCCATATATATTGATGGTAATAAAATAAAATAGTGATGAATAATTTAAGTACTCAATTAAAAATCGAGTATTTTTAACATGAAATAAATTCTTGTACTTAGCAAAAGAAAACTACCAATCAAACTAGAATGTAAATGCAAAGAATTAGATAATTATAATAGCAAAGAACTAGACTAAAAATATAAATGACTAATATGTACCATAAAATTTTAGAAACTTTATATATATATATATAGTCGGTTTGGTTCGGTTATTTTTTTATTAAAACCAAACCAAACTAATTTTGATAGGTTTTTAAAATTTAAAATCAAAACCAAACCAAACCTAAAAAGTATTGGTTTTTTAGGTCGGTTTGGTTCGGTTTTTCTGGTTTTTCTGAACGCCCCTAGCTGGAACTTTCCGCGTGTTGGAGTTCCAATATAATATATTGGAAGTTGATACACAGGTATACCGATCTCCAGTATATTATGTTGGAATTTTCTGTATTGCAGCAAAATAATGACTATTTTTTAATAACTTTACAAACGCTAGTTATTTTTGAATGATCAGTCCGAAAACTGGCTAGCCCGACTATTTTTACCTTTATTAGCGAAAATGACTAAAAGGGCCCACTAAAAGAACAAAAGTCAGTGCAATAGTACCATTTTCTAATCTTCCCTACTTTTCGAGGGAAGCAGCAAGGGAAAAAATGGGAATTTGGGACTTCATTAATTCCGGTAAAGAAACGTTGAAAGGATACACACCGGATCCGGTGAAGAAGGTGTATAATACTACCTATTATTACAGTGTAGTTGCCGTTAGAAAGATCGACGACGTCATTAGAGTTAACGGCATACAGAAGCTGGATCAGTACATACTCGATGATGAAGGTCGGGCTAAGATCGTTAGTTTCAGCACAAAATTCATCAAAAATGCTTCCGTTTTTGCCGTCAAAGAAGCACCTAACTTCATTCCTCGTTTGCTCCCTTATTCATTTAGACCTTTACCGCCCCCCCCCCCCTCTCCCTCCCCAAATCGTAGAAAAATGTGCATGCACTATATGTTTATAATGAAATAGATATAGATTAATGTGGACTGATGTGAAAAATGTTGTGGGCAAATTATTTTCCCAAATCACCCACCTGTAACAACTTATCTTCCTCCTTTTTCCCTCTTAAGAATCATTATAAGGATTATTAGCTTTTTTACTTCATGTATAATTCATAATTGAAAATAGCTCATGCTCCTCCACCCACACACACACAAAAAAAGGAACTAGTCTCAGTACAAGTTTTATAATTAAATAGAAAATATTTGAAAATTTTATAAGCAAAGAATTCTTTACTTCCTAATAAATAGATAAGGGTAAAATGAGACAAAATGGAGTATGTATTAACAAAAAGGTAGCAGGTATGCCGTGGAATAATCTAGGCGCCCAAACTGACTTGAACATCGGTATGTGGTAAATAGTGTTTATTTGTAGATTTAACTTGGATTCGAATTTTAGATATTTCAAAAAAAAGATAATTGCTAGGTGTGTCATTAAAGATCTTGAGCATGAATATGCAATTACAGCCACCATGGGTTGTGTTAGCAACTCAATTGATCAGATAATTGCATGCACTTGAAAAAGAAAAGGAAAGTCCGGTGCACTAAGCTCTCGCTATACGCGAGATCCGGGGAAGGGCCGGACTACAAAGGTCTATCGTACGCAGCCTTATCCTGCATTTTTGCAAGAGGATATTTTCAATTGGATGCACTTGAAATTAAAGTAAATAGCAAACTCTAAAATGAAATTGGGAAAAATGAAAACGTGTCATCATCTAATGAATTGGTTACATAAAACTCAGGGTGAGATTCTGGAGAAACAGAGAATAATGTTGAATCAAAGTCCTGTAAGCTATATTCTCATGTTTTTTTGCTGTCATTACTTATTTTCTACATTATTTTTATCATTTTTTTTTATTTGCACCGAGTGTTCGAGTCTCTTCGAGCCCCATTTTTATTATAGTTTTTTTCTCTTGTATGTTTCAAATATGCTTTGAAAAATATTTTTCTTGAGTCGAGTTTCTATTAGAAACAATCTCTCTACCCTACAAAGATAGGGTTAAGGTTTGTGTATGCTCCACCCTCCCTAGACCTCAGTTATGGGTTCACACTAGCTATGTTGTTGTTGTTGTTGTTGTAAGCTATATTCTCATGTACAGGTGGGAAGGCAGTTACCAAAATTTACTTTGACACAGTTCGTGAAATGGAAACTAAGTGTCAAAAGAAACAAGACGAATCATGTATTTACTCTGACACAGTTCGTGAAATGGAAACTGAGTGTCAAAAGAAACAAGATGAATCATGCATCAAGGAAATCACTCGTATTAATTCAAGTACGAATACCATTGTACGTAGTAAGCTCTGAGATTGCTAGATGGGGCAGAGATGCTGGAAAGCAGGGAGCTGAAGTTAGGTTCTGAAAATAGAGTTGAGGTTGATTCATTTGCATATCAAACACCTGAATATGTCCTGAGAGTCTTCATGATGGGCACTCGTTATCTCGACAATTTGTTGGTTACTGTGAATTGGGAAAAATTGAATTTACATATTAAAGTGGAATAAAGATGACATGTCAAAACACGTAGACTAGTCACAGAGTTACAACTGGCAAAGAGACGTGAGTTGCAACAGATATGAGCAAAGGCAAAGGAAGAGACATGGGCAGATAGTCAAAAGACTCGGCACCCGTATCTATTTAAGTCATTTAGGTAAGGGAATCAAGGGGAATGAATCTGACAATATATGGGAGTACAAATACAGTATTTAATGAGCATTAAGTACTAAATACGTTAGAGAATTTGTATTAAATACAATGATTGTTTAACGTAGCATTCAATGTCTTTAATTACTCATAATAACCTTATTAAGACAAGGGCAAAACGCATATCTCCCAAATAGTTATAAAAGGGAGATAATTGATCAATTGTAGGGACACAAAACACAATTGGAATATACTTTGGTTTACTTATTTTTCTCCTGATTATATTCTTGTTATCCAAATTACTCTCTTTTACATATTCTTTCAATTATCAGTAACCCGTGTTCTTCTAAATTCTAGCTTTGACTAAAATTCCATTTTTTAGTTAAACAAATTGATTCCGTTACCGGGAATCTGATAATGTATTTTCTTTTCGCTTAACTTTCCTTGTTGCATCAACTATGTCGAACAACAATGACAACATTCAAGGAAACGAAGAAAACCAAACAAACCAACAACTTCAGAGAGACCCTGAGGATAATAACGCACTGATTATTTCTCCACGAGGCTCTCCTCGGCGATCTCGTGAAGGCACTCCTGATGGATCTCATACAGATGGACAGGCTCAATTCGAAAATGTTGAAGCTATGGTTGAGGCTTTGCAAAAACTTATTACCGCACAGGTCAATAAAGTCGTTCAGGCCTTGGTTAGCAAGTTACCTGCTGGACCACCCACACCTACTCCAAATAACAACACTCTGGTGAACCCTCGTTCCGGGCTTGTTAATTCAGGTAGCGGTGGAACCCCCAGTGAATCGCAAGAGGGAGAACCAGGTAATTTAGTTAATTCAGATTTGCAAAATTTAGTACTAACATTGCAGAAACAGCTCAAGGAGCAAAGTGACCGCATAGAGCAAATACTCGGGGTATCGCCCGTAATCAAAGAGGTAGATATGGATAAATATTCTCAACAACCTTGGAAGCCAAATGTTGCTCCCCTTCCAATTCCAAAGAAATTCAAAATGCTTGATATTCCAAAATACGATGGAACAATAGACCCACGAGATCAAGTGACTGCATTCACAACAGGCGTAAAGGGCAACGATTTGACTAAGCAGGAGATTGAATAAGTATTAGTCAAAACATTCGGTGAAACACTCACCAAAGGTGCATTAATATGGTATTCTCTTTTACTCGAAAATTCTATAAACTCTTTTGCTGAGCTTGCAGATTCTTTCATTAAAGCACACTCGGGAGCTCCAAAGACGAAAAAAGAATGGAAGATATTTCAAGATCAAGCAAGGGGACTCGAAATTGCATAGAGAATTCGTGGACAGGTTCCAACGTGAAAGAATGACCTTACCTCGTGTACCTGATAATTGGGCAGCTATAGCTTTCACAGGCAACTTGAATGAGAAAAGCTCGGAAGCTACGAGGAGACTCAAGGAAAGCCTTCGTGAATTCCCAGCTACAACGTGGAATGATGTTTATAACAGGTATAACACGAAGCTAAGGATTGAAGAAGATACCGTTCCGCGATTTCAAAAAGAAGAAAATGTAAGTTCTAGATGTGCGGAGACCGAAAAAAGATCTGGTAAAAACAGGTACGAGCCGTATATGGGACCTGCGGGAAAAGACTCACGGTCAAAGCAGGACAATCAAAGGTATGATCACAGATCAAGGAATAGAGAATCAGGTTCTTCATCAAGATTTAGGAATGATCGAAACCACTATGAATCACGAGATGATGATAAAAACTTAAAAGCAAGATTCGGTGGTTACAATTTTAACGTCAGCACCTCCGAGCTCGTAGTTGTTTTGAGAAGCATGGGTGATAAGGTTCGATGGCCAAAAGAAATGAGATCAAATCCAAACAGGTGCAACCCTGATCATTGGTGCGAGTTTCATAATGATCACGGGCATAAAACAGTAGACTGCAGATTTTTACAAAGTGAAGTTGATCATTTATTGAAACAAGGATATCTTACTGAGTTGTTCAATGAGAAAGGTAAGCAAGCTTACATGAAGAACAGGTAGGAACCTCCAAAACCACCTTCCCCCAAAAGAACTGTCAACGTTATAAGTGGGGGTGAAGACATCAATGGTATATCATATACTGCAGCGAACAAAATTTCCAAAGTTACAATTACCCAAAAGAAACGGGTGTGGAATATCTTAGAGGAAGACAACATTACATTCAATGATGCGGACGTAGATGGCATATTAACCCCTCATAACAATGCACTGGTAATATCTCTAATTGTATATGATGCTAATGTAAAACGAGTCTTGATTGATTCAGGTAGTTCCGTGAACATTATTTTACTAAGAGTACTACGTAAGATGAAAGCTGAAGATAAAGTAATACCAAAGGCGCATACTCTATTTGGATTTGATAATTCTAGTGTTGTGACGAAAGGAGAAGTAACACTCACCACATTCACTGAAGGAGTCGACAAAGATACAAAGTTCTAGGTAGTAGATATGGAGATAGCTTACAACATGATCCTTGGGAGACCATGGATCCACGAGATGGATGAAGTTCCTTCAACCTTGCATCAAGTTATCAAATTTCCGTCGCCATGGGGAATTTGTCAAATTCGTGGAGATCAACATACATCTAGGACTATCAACTCCGTTGTAGATACAAGCACGAGAAATGAAGAAAAATAGCAATCACAGAAGGCAGTTGAGGACACCACAACACAAACCTCAACTGAACAGGGGCAAACAGATGTAGATTCAAGGCCTGATACCATTCAAGAACCAGAAGAGAACGAAAATATCAAAACAACAATAGAGGAATTAGAGCCTATTGTGTTATTTTCTCAATGGCCTGATAAGAAAGTCTACGTTGGGGCCAATCTTAGCCAAGGCATGAGAGGTAAGTTAATTGAATTTTTGAAAACTAACGTGGACTACTTTGCTTGGTCCCACTCTAACATGACAGAGATACCACCGGAGGTGATGACTCACAAATTAAATGAAGACCCAGCATACCCTCATGTCAAGCAAAAGAAAAGAAAGCAAGGAACTTTCAAGAATCAGGTGATTCAAGAAGAAGTCCAGAAATTGCTAAAAATTGGTTACATAATGAGGTGAAGTATCCTAACTGGTTAGCTAATACTGTTGTAGTTCCAAAGAAGAACGGTAAGTGGTGGGTTTGTGTAGATTACACAAATCTTAATAAAGCCTGCCCTAAAGATTCTTTTCCACTACCCCACATAGATCAATTGATTGATGCAACTGCAGGTCATGAGCTATTAAGTTTTTTAGATGCATATTCAGGTTATAATCAGATTAAAATGGATCCGGAAGATGAAGAAAAAACTTCATTCATAACAGACAGGGGGACTTGCTGTTATAAAGTAATGCCCTTTGGTCTAAAGAATACAGGTGCAACGTATCAGAGGTTAGTTACCAAAATATTTTAAAACATTTAGGAAAAACTATGGAAGTGTATATAGATGATATGCTTGTTAAAACTCAGTATTCAAAAGATCACATATTACACTTATCTGATACATTTTCAATTTTGCGCAAATTTAATATGAAGTTAAATCCCAAGAAATGTGCATTTGGTGTTGCATCAGGTAAGTTTTTGGGTTTTCTTGTTTCTAACCGTGGTATTGAAGTGAATTCTGCACAGATTAAGGCCATTGAAGAAATCCCTGATATACTTTCAAACAAGAAAGAAGTTCAAAGATTAACAGGGAGAATTGCAGCCTTGGGAAGGTTCATTTCTAAATCATCAGAGAAGTGCTTTAAATTCTTCCCAGACCTTAAAAAGCAGGATCATTTTGAATGGAATGAGGAATGTCAACAGGCACTCAGGAATTTGAAAACATACTTATCAAAACCACCTTTGCTGGCAAAACCAAAGGCTGGGGAAAGACTACTCATTTACCTTGTTGTTTCGGAAGTAGCGGTAAGTGCTGTTTTGGTCCGGGAAGAACAAGGTAAACAATCCCCCATCTATTATGTTAGTAAATCTTTGTTAGATGCGGAGATGCGGTATCCTCAATTAGAAAAACTTGCACTCGCATTTAGTCATGGCATCTAGGAAGTTAAGACCTTACTTTCAGTGTCATCCTATTGTTGTATAACTGCCTACCCTTTACGTAATATATTACATAAGCATGAGTTATCAGGTAGGTTGGCTAAGTAGGCAATAGAGTTAAGTGAATACGAAATCACGTACCAACCTAGAACTGCTATAAAATAACAAGTGTTAGCTGATTTCGTGGCTGATTTTAGCCAGGGGATGCAATTAGAAGCAGAGAAAGAATTACAGGTGTTCAATGGAGCTAACCCAGGAACTTGGACTTTATTCACTGATGGTTCATCTAACGTAAAAGGTGCAGGTTTAGGGATTGTTTTGGTACCACCTACGGGTGAAACCATTTGACAAGCTATTAAATGTCATTCTATAACTAACAATGAAGCGGAGTATGTGGCTATAATTGCAGGTCTAGAATTGGCACGAGAACTTGGCATAAATCAGATTATAATCAAAAGTGATTCACAACTCGTGGTTAATCAAATGCTGGGGACTTATACAACTAGGGAAGTGAGGATGCAGCAGTATTTAGAAAAGTTACGGGAATTGATAAAGCAATTTCAAACCTGGAAAGTTATACAAATACCAAGGGATGAAAATGTTGAAGTGGACGCCCTAGCTAATCTCGCATCTGCGACTGATGTGGCAAGTGATGCAAATGCCTCAGTTATACATTTATTTCATTCAGTTCTCAACCCTGATAAGAATGAGGTAAATTTTAATAATTTAACTTGGGATTGGAGGGACGAGATTATAGCTTTTTTGTAGTATGGTATCATCCCTGATGATAAGAAAAAAGCTCATGTGCTTCGAAAAAAGGTTGCTCGGTACTGCTTAAAGAAAAGCAATCTATATCGTAAAATGTTCGGTGGTCCCTTAGCAAGATGCCTTGGACCTTCGCAAATGGAGTATGTAATGAGAGAAATACACGAAGGGCATTGCGGGAATCACGCAGGTGGAAGATCACTGGTAAGAACCTTAATTAGGGCAGGTTATTACTGGCCTAAAATGGAAGAAGAATCAGAAAGTTTCGTGGCCAAATGTGATAAATGTCAAAGGTACGGTAACAATATGCATAGACCTGCGGAGTTATTATATTTGGTCATCGCGCCGTGGCCATTTATGAAATGGGGAATGGATATTGTAGGTCCATTGCCACAAGCAAAAGGACAGGTAAAATTTTTGCTCGTACTCACTGATTATTTTACTAAATGGGTAGAGGCAGGAGCATTCAAACAGGTGCGAGAAAAGGAAGTCAAAGATTTTATTTGGCGGAATATCATATGCCGATTCGGTGTACCAAAAGAGATCGTATGTGATAATGGCCCTCAGTTTATAGGAGCTCAAATCACGGAATTCCTTCAAAGTTGGCAAATTAAAAGGATTACGTCTACGCCTTATCATCCGGTGGGTAATGGGCAAGAAGAATCAACAAATTAAGTCATTATCAACAATTTAAAGAAATGATTAAAAGAGTCAAAAGGGAATTGGCCAGAAGTGCTACCTGGTGTTTTATGGGCATATCGTACAACGACGAAAATAAGTACGGGAGAAACACCATTTTTGCTGGTTTATGGACAGAAACTTTAATTCCCGTTGAGATAGGGGAGCCAAGTACAAGGTTCACGCAGGCAACAGAAGAGTCCAATGACAAGGATATGCGTTTAAATCTTGATTTACTCGAAGGAAGGAGAGAAGCTGCACTAATAAGAATGGTAGCACAGAAGCAGGTCATAGAACGATACTACAATAGGAAAGCACGCCTCAGGTTCTTCAAAATTGGGGACTTCATGCTTAAAAGGTTTTTCAATCTACAAAGGCAGCTAACGCTGGTAAATTAAGTCCAACATGGGAAGGACTCTATAGAGTTCGTGATATTGCAGGAAAAGGAGCATATGAACTAGAGACAATTGATGGAAAGATATTACCTTTACATTGGAATGTTGTTCACTTGAAGAAATACTATTTCTAAGGAATACCCATGGTCAGGTATCAACATTTTGAATTTAATTTTTGAATTATTAAAATTTTACTAACGATTTTAGATGATAGGCAAAACGCTAACCCGTACTAAATGATAAGTCATGACCTGTAAGGCACACAGAATAAACTAAAATTCCTGGCCTAGGGTTACAATTATTCTGATAGAAATACGAACGGGTTAAGAAATCTTCATCTATAATCGTACCTCCGAGTCCCGTTTGTTTTCCTTTTCAGAAAAAAGACCAAATAAGATAAATAATCAAGTGCTCGAGGCTTCATACTTCAACACTCAAACACTTGGAGGACTACATAATATACACGGGTATATGTATAAAGAAGGCAAAGCAGATGGAGGAAAAATCAAGCCTGAAAGAGTCAACTGCAGAGTAAAAGTCACGAAGTCACAAGCCAAGGCTAAAGAAAACCTTACTATAGTTAGAGTAAAGGCTACGTACTAAAATGGGTTAGAATAAAAACCTCGTGTTTATTATTTTTACTTTTTAAAATCTATTACAAGAAAAACAGTTACGAGAAAGTTATAGATGTACTTTAAATACATGTAAAGTATTATTCAAAACTAGACAAAGTTCAAATAAAACCTTGTCAAAGTTATTTCAAAGAAACATGTGTGTTCCTATTTCTTTTATCGTATGTTAACACCACTATGAAGTTGAGATGTCTTCTTCATTAAGTGTCGAAATATAAAAGGGCCCTCTTTTATAAAACTCATGTTCAAATTAATTAGTCATGAGGATAACAAAAGCATTTTCGAAGAACAAAAATGCAAATTATTCTGTAAGTCCTTAAAAATAAAGGCAAGAATAAAATAAACAGAAGTTCAAGATAATAACATGAAAAACTTCTTAATATTTAAAAACTTAAGACTAAGTACGAACTTAGTCACAAAACTATGAATTGTTTATACAAACTGTCCCCATAAAAGGTCTGGGGACTTTAGTTCTCAAAATAAACCCTTAAATGGAACCAAGGGTTTCACCACAATTTTCAAATGAAACAAAAACAAAGTTATTCAAATAACTAAGGCTGATCACTGAGAAATTGGAGGAACTGAAGTAGAAGCATCAACAGCAACGGGCTCAGCTTGGGCAGGAGTATCAATAGTTGCGGGCTCAATTTGACCTGCAGCAACAGGCTCGAGTGGACTTGAAATAGTTGGGATACCCGTATCGACTTCAACATTCACGGAAGCTTCGGCCAAGGGAGAAGGAAAATATTGAGATTGCTGAACTTTCTCAATAGTTTCATTGATTTTTGCCAACTCAGATTCTAAGTTGAAATTTTCTTGGCCAGCTTCAATTAGGGTATCACGGCGTGAATTCAAAAACGCCCAACTTATTTCAATAGCAGATTTATCTTCAAGGATCTCATAATCCCTTTTCCAGTAAGCAATTTTGTTCTTTAACTTCTCATTTTCAGCCAAGGCAGATGTGTAAGAAGTCTGGAGAGAGGCATGAGAGCTTTCTAAAGAACGCGCCTTATCAGAAAAAGCTCGAAGGTCTTCTTGTGCCTGAGTCAAATTTTGTACGAGCTCCCCAGTGTAAGCTTCCTTTTTATTCAGAAGAGCCTTCAACTCTCTGACTTCTTCACTAGCATTGGACAGCTGTTCTGAATAGGAAGTTTCAAGGCGAGTTTTTTCTTTATCTGTTTGGCTTAAGGAAGCCTTTTCAACCGCCAACTCCGAAGTCAAAGCTCGTATCTGCTGCTCCAAGGTACTCTTGCTCTCTTCCAAATATTCCACATCAATCTGCAAGCTCTCAAACTGTTCCTTCCAATTGCATGCCTCTAACTTAGAATCACGCACTAATTGATCTGAGTGGGCAATTCTTTTCATCATCTCTGTGCCGATAAGGTTGGCCTAAAAAGGGGAAAAAGAAAAAAGAATCCTCAAAGATAGAAAAAATACAAAGTAAAAGAAAGAAGAGAAGGGGAATACCTTCAAAGTGGCATGCACAATATCGTTCATCAGGGAAGGGAACATTATCATCACCCACTAAACCAACAGTAGGGGCAACAACAAACCTGGCATACCAGCCACGATCTTTGTCATCCTCAGGGCTCACCAAAACTCTCTTGCTCCTGGCTACTAGTGTGAAAACACCATTATGAAAGAGTCTAGGGGAGTAAAGATGAATCAAATGAGGGAAAGTAAAGGGAACACCGGCTGTGTTGGTCAAATGCCTCAAACAGGCAACAACCCTCCATATGATTGGGCCAATTTGACCCAAGCAAACATCGAAGAAGCGACATAACTCAAGAATAATAGGGTCAATAAATGGTCTAAACCTTAAGGTGAAAGGGTAAGTATAAATAAAAGAAAACCCAATTATGTAAGAGGTGATTCTTTGATTTGGATTAGGGATAATAATAGGAAAATCATTATTCCAATGACAGTCTCTACGAAATACAGAAATCAAACCTTCTGTAATTTGAGTGGGATAAATATCAGCACGATCTAAACCAGAGACTTGGTTCCTAAGAGATTCTCTGTCATGATAAAAAGATAGTTCTGTAGGAACTATCTTCTCTACTGTAGGCTCACGAAGAGGTTCAGAAGGTTCTTTACCTCTTGAAGAAGATATTTGTGAAAGTGAACCCCTAGTTCTAGAAGAAGGGCTAGAACTAGGTAAAGGAGTGGAAGAATCGCGAATAGATCCTAAATTACGAAGCCTACCTCCCCTTCTGCTTCTAATGGGGGCATTAGGGAAGGAATCAACTATGGGAACCCTTCTAGGGTTAGAATTTGAAGAAGACATGATGAAGAAGGATGATACGATAAAGAAGCAAACAGGGATTTGAGAGATTGAATATTCAATAATCTTTATGTGGAAAAGACAAAGAAAGAAGTTATATTTATACTGATAAGCGACCACCGAAGGAAAAAGTGTGATGATGGAAGTACCATAATAATGATAACTGACGCTTCGTGAATAGTGGAGCCATGAAAAAGCCTTAAAAAGGGCTGCAGAATTGCAGAACTAATAAAAGGTGACACGTGTAAAGAGCATTAAATAGAAGTGACAATTGAAGCGTCAATTTTGTCATAGCATTAATGGTGACAAAAATTCTCGTTTTAATGAAATCCACTTCTCAAATATTCAATTGATGAATAAATGGCAAGTGGGGGGACTATCTGTATTGGGAAAAATTGAGTTTACATATTAAAGTGGAATAAAGATGACGTGTCAAGACACGTAGACTAGTCACAGAGTTACAACAGGCAAAGAGACACGAGTTGCAACAGATACGAGCAAAGGCAAAGGAAGAGACACGGGCAGATATTCAAAGGACTCGGCGCCCGTATATATTTAAGTCATTTAGGTAAGGGAATCAAGAGGAATGAATCTATCAATATATGGGAGTACAGATACAGTATTTAATGAGCATTAAGTACCGAATACGTTAGAGAATCTGTATTAAATACAATGATTGTTTAATGTATCATTCAATGTCTTTAATTACTCATAATAGCTTTATTAAGACAAGGGCAAAACGCATATCTCCCAAATAGTTATAAAAGGAAGATAATTGATCAATTGTAGGGACACAAAACACAATTGGAATATACTTTGGTTTACTTTGATCAATTGGAATATTCTTTCGATTATCAGTAACCTGTGTTCTTCTAAATTCTAGCTTTGACTAAAATTTCATTTTTTGGTTAAACATACTGATCATCGACAACAGAAGAGGAAGGCCTAGTTTGAAGCAAACCTACCTGGAATCAGAGATTAATTCTAAGTATGTATCTGGCATCTCATATATATAGTATTACTGCACTGCTGGTACTTTATACTTGTAAATAGATCTATGTTACCTGAAATGGAGTATCATGATTCTAAATATGCTTGCAATTATGCATCACTTAAACTTTGTTGTGTTTCATTCAAGTTTAACTGATGGAAAGTGAGCTATATAGATGCCTCTACGAGGGTAATTTGAACTATAGTATCATGAGTTAGAATCTCTATACAGTTGTTACTATTTCCTCTTTATTTGAAAAGAAAAAACTTAAGAGATGGATCTTGGTGGGTAATTCTGTGGTTGATGAGTAGTTGGTATGATGTCCGTATGTTAAAAAAGATGACGCTGAAAAATATGTTTGACTTGACTCGCTTGAGGTTCGATTTTCAAAAAAGAATTAGCAATTGCAATTTTTGGCGAAAACTGATAGAACAATTGAAAGAATTTTGCTGGATTAGTCAGGTATCAAAGGATTTAGAAGTTTGAGCTTAAGACATGCAACGTACAGGGATGTATTTAGTTTGAACTTTATGGGGTTCCAATTCGAAAGTTCATCATATCCATCTAATTTACTGGGTTTTAAAATCTCTTACTTAATAGTTATTTAGTACTAAACTTCATTCTAATTTATGTGAAACTATTTATTTTTAGTCAGTTAAAAAAATGAACCCTTTCCTAATAAGAAAATTCTTAATTTTAGGATTTCAATATTACCGTTAATGAGAAGTTTTTAGCCATGCAAATGATATGTCATATTTTAAACCGCAAGTTTCAAAAGATTTATAGCCATAAAAATATTATGACATGTTTACCATCACAAATTTCAAAATTCTTTTTTTTTTCTTAAACTCTATGACCAGGACTAAATACTTTTAACTCGCATATATCGTCTAAGCCAAAACTATTAAGTTTAAATGACTCAGGACATTCTGTAGACAAAACCCCCTTATAATCTTCAGTAGCATAGCCTGAAAACATGGTTGACCTACATTATTTTTCTTTTAACCTTTTTAATTACATAGCAAACCAGGGATGAAAATGAGAGAAAACAATGAGACTTGGGTGTGTTTGGTATGGTGGAAATTTTTTTCCTCAAAAATAAGTAGTTTATCACTTTTTTTTTCATGTGTTGGTTGGTGAGTGAAAAAAAAAATTTCAAAAAATATTTTTAAGTGTTCGATTAGTGAGTAGAAAATATCTTTTTTTTTAAAGATATAATATTGTGATGACCCAAAAGGTCATCACTTGTTTTAAAAATAAATTCTGTGTTTCGAGGCCTTAAAAACCTCTTTCTGCATCACCTCAATTTACGTGCGCAGTCCGGGCGCGTAGCCGGAAAGCCAATGTGTGGAAATCTGTGAAAAATGATGAGTTTTGACTTTAAAATGAATTTAAGTTGACTTCGGTCAATATTTTGGGTAAACGGACCCGGACCCGTGATTTGACGGTCCCGGAGGGTCCGTAGGAAAATATGAGACTTGGGAGTATGCCCGGAATTGAATTCTGAGGTCCCAAGCCCGAGAAATGAATTTTTTAAAGAAAATTATTTTCTGGAATATTTATGAGTTTTTGGAAATGAAATGTGTTTAAAACTTGACGGTATCGGGCCCGTATTTTGATTCCAGAAACCGGTACAGGTCTTATATGTGATCTAAGATAAGTCTGTAAAATTTGGTAAGAAACGGACTTGAAATGACGTGAATCGGACCGTATTTGACAAAATTGGGAAAAATTTAAAGTTCTTAAGTGATTTCATGATTTCGATGCTAAAGTCATAGTTATCGATGTTATTTTGGTGATTTAAATGCACGAGCGAGTCCGTATGATGTTTTTTGGTTGGTGTGCATGTTTGGTTTGGAGCCCCGAGGGCTTGGGTGAGTTTTGGATAGGCCACAGAGAAGAATTGGACTTGGAAAAAATTGCATGTTTCAGCTGTTCTATTGCAGGCCTGCAGGCTTCGCTTTTGCAAAGCCTGGCTTGCAAATGCGAGTTCGCAAATGCGAACTAGCCCAGGCCAGCCTTCCCTCGCAAATGAGAGTTTTCCATTGCAAATGCGATACCCCTCCCCCCCAGTTACTGCCTTAGTCGCAAATGCGACTCCTGTATCACAAATGCAACTTCGCATTTGCGAGAGGTCTATCGCAAATGCGAAGAAGACCGAAAAATAGACAGGGTCGCAAATGCTACATTTTGTTCACAAATGCGAAGGTCTCAGAATTCTGAAGGGTTCGCAATCGCAATTGCGATATCAGAGACCTATAAATTTATACTTAGACGCATTTTCAACCATTTTTCACACTCTTTTAAAACCAAAACACCCTAGGGCGATTTTTCAAAGGCAACTTCTTCTCCAAATCGATTGTAAGTGATTTCTAACTAGTTTTTCTTCAATCCTTAACATCTTTTCACATAATTTCAACTCAAAATCAATGATTTTCATGGGGGAAATTGGGTGTTTTGGGTAGAACCTATATTTTTAAAATTTTGGGGATTTGGACCTTGATTTGAGGTCCGATTTCAAAATAAATTATATATTTGGGTTCGTGGGGGAATGGGTAATCGGGTTTTGGTTCGAACTTCGGGTTTTGACCATGTAGGCCCGGGGGCAATTTTTGACTTTTTGGGTAAAACTTTGAAAAACTTATTTTCATGCATTAGAATTGTTTCATTTAGCATTTATTGACATAATTGAGTAACTTGTGGCTAGATACGAGCGAATTGGTGGAGGAATCAAGAGGTAAAGCGATAGTTGAGACTTGAATTGTGTTCATGGCATCGAGGTAAGTGTTTGATCTAACCTAGCTTGAGGGATTAGGAGTCGTGTCTTATTTGCTATGTGGTAACTGTGGAGTACGACGTATAGACATGGTGACGAGTATCTATACGTCGGTGTCAAGCATGCTCGTGAGTCTTGTATTGTAATTTTTATGACACGTTGTGGTTTATTGTGCTTCATATGAGGATTATCATTATTGTTCCCTTGCCGGGATGTTATTATCATTATTGTTCCCTTGCAAGGATGTTATTGTCATATTATTGTTCCCTTGCCGGGATGTTTGTTTGATATTATTGTTCCCTTGCCGGGATGTTGTTGAAATATTATTGTTTTCTTGCCGGGATATTGTTATATTGTTGTTGTTCCCTTGCTGGGATTCTTTTGTGATTGTTGTTGATTTTTAAACGGGATCGGGTGGCACGCCGCCACAGAAATATATGGAATGGGAGCGGGTTGCACGCTTGTAATGTGATATATGAAATGGGAGCGGGTTGCACGCCTGCAACGAGATATATGAAATGGGAGCGGGTTGTACACCTGCAACAATATATATGAAATGGGAGTGGGTTGCACGCCTGCAACGAGATATATAAAATGAGATCGGATTGCACGTCTACAACGAGATACATGAAATGGGATCGGGTTGCACGCGTGCAACAAGATGTGAAATAAGAGTGAATTATGCATTTGTTTTCCTTATCCTTGTTAGTAATTGGATTTTAGTTTCTTTATATTCCTCTTGATATTTTGTTGTTAACTGTTATTCTCCAAAGCATGTTTTACCCCTCCCATCTTAAACTGTAATTATCTGCTTTTATTTTTACGGTGTATATGATTTAACTGCATAGGTTTATTTGGTAGTCTAGTCCTAGCCTCGTCACTACTTCGCAGAGGTTAGGCTAGGCACTTACCAACACATGGGGTCTGTTGTGCTGACACTACACTCTGCATTGTATGCAGATACTGGTACCGGAGCGTTTGGACCGCAGTGAGGTTGTTGCCTTCAGTCCAACAAGCGATCCGAGATAGTCCTGCAGACGTCCGCGGGCCTTGGCGTCACCTCCTATCTTTCCACTTTCTGTTTTTACTTATTCAGAGACAGACTTATGTATTTCATTCAGACATTGTTTGTAGTGTTCTTAGACTGTCTGTGAAGCTGTTACTCCAGTCCTGGGTAGTATTGTACTTCAAATTATGTAGCAGCGTTCGGTTGGAATATTAAGTTTCGGCTTCCGCATTTTCCGCTTGTTTAATCTTATTCCGTTGTTTAACTACTTAGTATTTTACATTGTTTAATATGTTTAAATAAAATGGGAGATAAATTCGCGATATTCGGCTTGCCTAGTTTCCACGAGTAAGCGCTATCACGACTCCCGAGGATGGAAAATCCGGATCGCGACAAGCTGGTATCAGAGCTCTAGGTTACATGGGTCTCACAGTTCACAGACAAGTATAGTAGAATCTGAGGCATCGGTACGGAGACGTCTGTATTTATCCCCCAGAGGCTAAAGAGTTAGGAAGAACCTAACATTTATTCTTTCCTGTCGTGCGGTTTAGTTTCTCAAAGCTAACTAAATTTCTACTCTGTTCTTTCGCAGATGGCGAGAACACGCGCTTTCTCATCCACTGACCAGCAGCCCGAGCCCCCAGCAGCAGCTCCCACGAGGGGCAGAGGGCGAAGCCGAGGCCATGCTAGAGGACGAGGTAGGGGCGGAGCTCAGCCCAGAGCAGCAGCACCAACGGCGGAGCCTCAGGTTGACTTTGATGATGAGGTACCGGCCCAAACAGTCCCGGTGGGTCCATCTCAGGTCCTAGAGGGGTTTATTTCTACCCCAGTACTCCAGGATGCTCTGGTCCATCTAGTGGTCCTTATGGAGAGCGTCACCCGGGCAGGCTTGCTTCCTGTAGCACCAACTGTCTCTCAGGCTGGAGGAGGAGCCCAAACTCCTACTACTCACACTCCGGAGCAGATGGCTCCCCAGTTTCAAACACTAGCAGCTCAGCCAGTTGGAGCAGTTCATCCAGGTGTGGTAGCCCAGACCGGTGATGGATCAGCTATGTCTGCCAATGCTTTGTGGAGATTGGATAGGTTCACCAAGCTCTTCACTACTACTTTCAGTGGTGCATCTTCTGAGGATCCCCAGGACTATCTAGATAGTTGTCATGAGGTTCTCAAGAACATAGGGATAGTGGAGACCAATGGGGTCGATTTTGCTACTTTTCGCTTGTCTGGTTCCACCAAGACTTGGTGGAGAGATTATTGCTTGGCTAGCCCAGCCAGATCACCATCTTTGACTTGGAAGCAGTTTACTCAGCTATTTCTGGAAAAGTTTCTCCCTATCACTCAGCGAGAGATCTACCTGAGGCAATTTGAGCGTCTCCAGCAAGGTTCTATGACCGTTACTCAGTATGTGACCAGATTCATCGACTTGGCTCGTCATTCTCTTATCATACTTCCCACCGAGAGAGAGAGGGTGAGGAGGTTCATTAAGGGATTTATCCAGCCTATTCAACTTCAGATGGCCAAGGAGACCGGGAGTGAGATTTCTTTTCAGGAGGCGACCAATGTGGCCAGGAGAGTTGAGATGGTTCTATCGTAGGGAGGTGGTTAGGGGTCCGACAAGAGGCCTCGTCATTCAGGCAGATTCAGTGGTGCCTCATCTGGAGGCAGGGATTCGTATGGTAGAGCCATCCTCCTAGGCCTTTTCAGTCAGTTCTTTAGGTTTCTCAGGGTGCTTCAGGTGGTCGTGGTTCTCATATGCAGTATTCTGATCAACAGTCCTACAATGCACCACCAGCTCCTATCAGTGCACCGCCACTTCAGAGTTTTCAGGGTCGTCAGCCCCAGCAGCCGAGGGCTTGTTTTACTTTTGGCGACACGAGGCACATTACTAGATATTGTCCTCGAGCATCGAGCATCTCTCAGCATCCGGGTTCCCGTGCCATGGTTCAGGCACCGATTTCCACAACCCGCCCAGCCAGTCAGGGGTGGGGGTAGAGGAGCTAGAGGTAGAGGTAGAGATGTTAGAAGTGGAGCTCAGGCCGCTAGAGGTGGAGGCCAGCCAGCTACAGGTCGTCCTAGAGATATAGTCCAGGGTGGTGGCCCCCAGCCCCGATGTTATGCTCTTCCAGCCAGGCCTGAGGCTGAGGCTTCTGATGCAGTTATCACAAGTACTGTTCTGGTTTGTAGTAGAGATGCTTCAGTCCTATTTTATCTAGGGTCTACATACTCCTATGTGTCATCTTATTTTGCACCCTATCTGGTTATGCCTAGTGATTCATTGAGTTCTCCTGTGTATGTGTCTACACCGGTGGGTGACTCTATTATGGTAGATCGAGTTCATCGTTTGTGTATAGTTGTGATTGGGGGTCTTGAGACTCGTGTAGATTTGTTACTTCTGGACATAGTTGATTTTGATGTCATAATGGGATGGACTGGTTATCACCTTACCGCACTATCTTGGACTGTTATGCCAAGACTGTGACCTTAGCCTTGCCGGATTTACATCGTTTAGAGTGGAGAGGGACTCCTGGTCATTCTACCCGCAGTGTCATCTCTTATGTGAAGGCTCGACGTATGGTCGAGAAAGGGTGTTTGGCCTATTTGGCACATGTTCGCGATTCTAGTGTCAGGGTTCCTTCTATTGACTCTGTGCCTGTTGTTCATGAGTTCCTCGAGGTATTTCCTTTAGACCTACCGGGTATGCCACCTACAGTTATCACAAAACACTCGTTTCCTTCAATCATTAATATCTTTTCACATGATTTCAACTCAAAATCAATGATTTTCATGGGGGAAATTGTGTGTTTTGGGTAGAACCTAGGTTTTTCAAAAATTGGGGATTTGGACCTCAATTTGAGATCCAATTACAAAACAAATTATATATTTGGGTTCGTGGAGGAATGGGTAATCTGGTTTTTGTTCGAATCTCGGGTATTGACCGTGTAGGCTCGGGGGCGATTTTTGACCTTTTGGGTAAAACTTTAGAAAACTCATTTTTATGCATTATAATTGATTCATTTAGCATTTATTGATGCAATTAAGTAACTTGTGGCTAGATACGAGCGATGGTGGAGTCAAGAGGTAAAGCGATAGTAGAGGCTTGAATTGTGTTCGTGGAATCCAGGTAAGTGTTTGGTCTAACCTTAGCTTGAGGGATTAGGAGTCGAGTCCTATTTGCTATGTGGTATTTGTCGGGTACAACATATAGGCATGGTGACGAGTATCTATACGTTAGTGTCAAGCATGCCCGTAAGTCTTATATTTAGACTATTATGGCTTCGTTGTATAATTCACGCTTTGATGATAATTTCTATTGTTGGGCAAAGTTTGTAGAAGTAATTGTGACATTTGAACATTGAGGAGCATTGGCTCAAGTTGTACAATGAAATGTGAAAGTATAAGTGGAAATTGAACCTTTTAGAGCATTGGCTCAAAGTTGTGAAGTGAGTTGTGAAGTAAAAGTAAAAAAGAGAAGAGAATCATTATATTATCTCCCTTGCCGGAAATTTGTTGTTTTTTTATGTTATCTCCTTAGTCGGGATGTTGATACTTCTTATGATGCTATTCCCTTGACGGAACTTGGTTGTTGAACTATTGTTCCCTGGCCGGATTCTTATTGTAATTTCATTTATTCCCTTTCCCTATTATTTGTGATTGTTGTTTGGGTGAGGAGGAGTGTTAAAGCACAAAGGGTGATGTCGTGTATTATTTTGGTGAGAGAGTGTTAAAGCACGAAAGGTGATGTCGTGTATGATTTGTGAGGAAAAAGTGTAAAGCACGAAGGGTGATGTCTTTCCGCACGATGTACTATTCCGTGCTGATTATATTGATTATATGGTGAGGACGAGAGTAAAAGCATGAAGGGTGATGCCGTGCACATTTTCATTACTTGATTGCTTTGGTGAGGACTAGAGTAAAAGCACGAAGGGTAATGTCGTGCACTTATTGATTTCTGATTCTTTGTTGATATCTGAGATATGTTGTTTCTTTCAATTTCTTACTGTATTTCTATCCTAAATTGATAGTTTCCCCGCAGCATGTTACCCCTCCCATACTTGATCGTATATTTCTGTTCTTCTTTTTCGATGTATATAGTTAAATTGCACAAGTTTATTTGGTAGTCTGGTCCTAGCCTCATCACTACTTCTCTGAGGTTAGGCTAGGCACTTACCAGCACATGGTGTCGGTTGTGCTGATACTACACTCTGCACTATGTGCAGATCCCGGAGCAGCATCATTTGGACCGTAGATTGGGTGGCTGCCTTCAGTCCACGCAAAGATCCAAGGTAGACTTGCAGGCGTCCGCAGGCCCTGGCGTCTCCCTCTATCCATTTATTCCTATTTCATTTCCTTAATTCAGAAATAGTGTATCATTTATTTTTTAGACTTTGTATGTAGCATTCTTAGATCGTATATGAACTGTGACACCAATTCTGGCTAGTACATGCTCAAACAGTTGTATTGGATTCATGTTCAAATAGTTTATTGCTTTTCTTCCGCTTATGGTAATTCCGTTGTTTAAATGTTATTGCTTCATAATTGTTAAATAATATAAAATGGGTAAAAAGGTAAATTGTTCAATAGTCGGCTTGCCTAGCTCACATTAGTAGGTGCCATCACGACTCCAAAGGGTGGGAAATCCGAGTCGTGACTAGTAAGTATCAGAGCTCTAGGTTACATGGGTCTCACAGTTCACAGACAAGCTTAGTACAGTCTGAGGGATCGGTACAAAGACGTCTGTATTTATCTCCCAGAGGCTACAGAGTTAGGAAAAACTTCACATTTATTCCTTCCTGTCATGCGGTTGGGTTTCTCAATACTAATTGGATTTCTACTCTATTCTTTCGCAGATGGCGAGAACACGTGGTTCCTCATCCACTGACCAGCAGCCCGTGCCCCCAACAGCAGCTCCCACGAGGGGTAGAGGGCGAGGCCGAGGCCGTGCTAGAGGCTGAGGTTGGGGCACAGCTCAGCCTAGAGCAGCAGCACCAGCGGCGGAGCCTTAGGTTGACTTTGATGATGAGGTTTCGGCCTAGACAGTTCCGGTGGGCCCAGCTCAGGTCCCAGAGGGGTTTATTGCTACCCCATACTCCAGGATGCTCTGGTCCATCTAGTGGGCCTTATGGAGAGTGTCACCCGGGCAGGCTTGCTTCCTGTAGCACCAGTCGTCTCTCAGGTTGGAGGAGGAGCCCAGACTCCTACTACTCGCACTCCGGAGGAGGTAGCTCCCCATTTCTAGACTCCAGTAGTTCAGCCAGTTGGAGCAGTTCAGTCGGGTGTGGTAGCTTAGACCGATGATGGAGCAGCTATGTTTGCCGATACTTTGTAGAGATTGGACAAGTTCAACAAGCTCTTCACTACTACTTTTAACGATGCATCTTCTTAGGATCCCCAAGATTATCTAGACGGCTTTCATGAGATTCACATGAACATGGGGATCGTGGAGACCAATGGGTCGATTTTGCTACTTTTCACTTGTCTGGATCCACCAAGACTTGGTAGAGAGATTATTGCTTGGCTAGACCAGCCGGATCACCAGCTTTGACTTGGGAGCATTTTACTCAGTTATTTTTGGAGAAATTTCTCCCTATTACTCAGAGAGAGATCTATCGAAAGTAGTTTAAGCGTCTCCAATAGCGTTCTATGACTGTTACTCAGTATGAGACCAGATTCATCGATTTGGCTCGTCATGCTCTTATCATACTTCCCACCGAGAGAGAGAGAGGGTGAGGAGGTTCATTGAGGGACTTATTCAGCCGATTCGACTTCAGATGGCCAGGGAGACTAGGAGTGAGATTTCTTTCCAGGAGGTGGCTAATGTGGCCAGGAGAGTTAAGATGGTTCTATCGTAGGGAGGTGGTCAGGGATCTGACAAGAGGCCTCGTCATTCAGGCTGATTCAGCGGTACCTCGTCTGGAGGTAGGGATTCGTATGGTAGAGGCCATTCTCCTAGGCCTTTCCAGTCTGCACTTTAGGTTTCTCCGGTGCTTCAGGTGGTCGTGGTTCCCATATACAGTATTTTGATCAGCAGTCCTACAGTGCACCACTAGCCCATGTCGGTGCACCGCCGCTTCAGAGTTTTTAGGGTGGTCATTCAGGTCGTTAGGGTCAATAGTCTCAGCAGCCGAGGGCTTGTTACACTTGTGGTGATATGGGTCACATTGCTAGGTTTTTCCCTCGAACACCGAGTAGCTCTCAGCATCAGGGTTCCCGTGCCATGGTTCAGGCATCGAGTGTTCCACGTCTCCCCCAGCCAGCTAGAGGTAGGGGTAGAGGTGCTAGAGGTGGAGGTAGAGGTATTAGAGGTAGAGCTCAGGCCGCTAGAGGTTGAATCCAACCAGCAGCAGGCCATCCTAGAGATGTAGTTTAGGGTGGTAGGGCCCAGTCCCGATGTTATGCTCTTCCAGCCAGGCCCGAGGCTGAGGCTTCCAACATAGTTATCACAGGTATTGTTTTGGTTTGTGGCAGAGATGCTTCAGTTTTATTTGATCTAGGGTCTACATACTCCTATGTGTCATCTTATTTTGCACCGTATCTAGTCATGCCTAGTGATTCTTTGAGTGCTTTTGTTTATGTGTCTACCCCGGTGGGTGATTCTATTGTGGTAGATCGAGTCCATCGTTTATGTGTAGTTGCGATTGGGGGTCTTGAGACTTGTGTAGATTTTCTTCTTCTAGACATGGTTGATTTCGATGTTATATTAGGGATGGACTGGTTATCACCTTACCACGCTATCTTGGATTGTCATGCCAAGACTGTGACCTTAACCTTGCCGGGTTTACCTCGTTTAGAGTAGAGAGGGACTCCTGGTCATTCTACTCGCAGTGTTATCTCATATATGAAGGCTCATCGTAGGATTGAGAAGGGGTGTTTGGAATATTTGGCCTATGTCCATGATTCCAGTGCTGAGGTTCCTTCTATTGATTCTGTGCCCGTTGTTCGTAAGTTTCTTGAGGTATTCCCTTTAGACCTGCTGGGTATGCCACCCGATAGAGATATTGACTTTTGCATTGATTTGGCTCCGGGCACCCAGCCCATTTCTATCCCATCGTACCGTATGGCCCCGCCTGAGTTGAAAGAGTTGAAGGAGCAGTTGCAAGACTTGCTTGAAAAGGGTTTCATTAGACCTAGTGTTTTACCTTGGGGTGCGTCGGTGTTGTTTGTTAAGAAGAAGTACGGATCGATGAGAATGTATATTGATTATCGGCAGTTGAACAAGGTTACAATCAAGAATAAGTATCCATTGCCGAGGATTGATGATTTGTTTGATCAGTTTCAGGGTGCCTAGGTATTTTCGAAGATTAACTTGAGATCTGGCCACCATCAGTTGAGGATTAGGGCATCTGATGTCCCTAAGACAGCTTTCTGCACTCGGTATGGGCATTATGAGTTCTTGGTAATGTCATTCAGGTTCACAAATTCCCCAGCAGCTTTTATGGACTTGATGAACCAAATGTTCAGGCCTTACTTGGATTCGTTCGTGATAGTCTTCATTGATGATATTTTGATCTATTCACGTAGCCGGGAGGAGCACGAGCAGCATCTTAGAGTGGTTCTTCAAACTTTGAGGGATAGTCAGTTGTATGCTACGTTTTCGAAGTGTGAGTTCTGGCTGAGTTCAGTTGCATTCCTGAGTCATATTGTATCAATAAAGGGTATTCAAGTTGATTCAAAGAAGACTGAGGCAGTCAAGAACTGGCCTAGACCAGCATCAGCTATAGAGATCCGGAGTTTCTTGGGATTGGCAGGCTACTATTGTCGGTTTGTAGAGGGGTTTTCATCTATTGCAGCCCCGATGACCAGGTTGACCCAGAAGGGTGCCCAGTTCAGATGGTTGGACGAGTATGAGGCGAGCTTTCAGAAGCTCAAGACAGCTCTGACTACGACACCGGTGTTGGTTTTACCCATAGGTTCAGGGCCTTATACGGTTTATTGTGATGCATCTCGTATTGAACTTAGTGCGGTGTTGATGCAGGATGGCAAGGTCATTGCCTATGCTTCATGGCAGTTGAAGATCCATGAGAAGAACTATTTGGTTCATGATTTGGAGTTAGCAGCCATCGTTCACGCGTTGAAGATTTGGAGGCATTATCTGTATGGCGTGGCATGTGAGGTGTTCACAGATCACAAGAGTCTGCAATACTTGTTCAAGCAGAAGGAACTAAATTTGAGGCAGAGAAGGTGGTTGGAGCTATTAAAGAATTATAATATCACCATCTTATATCATCCGGGAAAGGCCAATATGGTGGCCGATGCTTTGAGTAGAAAGTCAGCCAGTATGGGAAGTCTTGCTTATATTCCGGTCGGTGAGAGGCTGCTTGCCTTGGATGTTCAGGCTTTGGCCAATCAGTTTGTAAGGTTGGATGTTTCTGAGCCCAGTCGTGTGTTAGCTTGCACGGTCGCTCGTTCCTCTTTATTGGAGCGTATCTGTGATCGGTAGTATGATGATCCCCATTTGTGTGTCCTTAGAGACACGGTGCAGCACGGAGGTTCCAAGTAGGTTACTTTAGGTGATGATGGAGTGTTGAGATTGCAGGGTCAAATTTGTGTGCCTAATGTAGACGGGCTTCGAGAGTTGATTTTATAGGAGGCCTATAGTTCCTGGTACTCTATTCATTCGGGCGCCGCGAAGATGTATCAAGATTTGCGGCAGCATTATTGGTGGTGAAGAATAAAGAAGGACATCGTTGCATATGTGTCTCGGTGTTTGAATTGTCAATAGGTTAGGTACGAGCATCAGAGACCTGGTGGTTTGTTCTAGAAGATTGATATTCCTGAGTAGAAGTGGGAGTGTATCACTATGGACTTAGTTGTTGGACTCCCATGGATTCAGAGGAAGTTCGATGTAGTGTGGGTTATTGTTGATAGGCTAACCAAGTCAGCCCATTTCATTCCTGTGGTAGTCTCCTACTCTTCCGAGAGGTTAGCTAAGATCTATATTCGGGAGATTGTTCGTCTTCATGGTGTGCCCGAGTCTATCATTTCGGATTGAGGTACGCAGTTTACCTCCCATTTCTGGAGAGCAGTTCAGCAGGAGTTGGGCATACGGGTGTCGACGCCCCCCTTTTCCTCTAACCGTGGGGTCAGAAATCGGGTATACGACATTGGGAGGACAACTCTATTCCCTTTCGAGAATTGGGTTTGGAAGTTGAAGAGTCGCCACCTAATGATTATAGTGCATTAGGACACTTTAAGAAAGGTTTGAGATGAAGAGACCAGAGATTAGGGTAAGGGCTAGAAATTATCCCGAGGGGAAGGTGTTAGGCACCCCTCAGGATCCACAAGTGTGGTTCCCGACCATGTTACAATTGTGACTTTAAGAAGACAAGTAAGAGAACAAGCAAAGGGATTCACATAGCTTAGCAAACAAGCTTCAGAGTTGAAGAAATAGAGTGTTTAGAAAATTAGTCTTAAAAGAAAACTAAAAAAAAACAATTAACAAGTAAAGGGAAAGGGGGTCCTAGGTTTATTGATTAATATGGATCACTTCAATGCAATATCCAGCAATCACTCCTCAGAAGAGGGGTCGCACGTGATATTAGCGCACCGGTCATCATATCCATATTCTACCCTTCCCACCCCGTTAAGGTGTTAAAGCGCGTTTAGTATCATTTACTTATTGCATGTTAATACCCATCCTGGCCTATCAGTCCCGGGGTATTAGGACTTCTAATCCTAAGAGGGAAGAAAGGGATGGGGCCTTTATGGAGTTTAAAGGATAAAATTCTATTTTCGACATTCAAAACAAATATCAAATAAAGGGATGAGTAAACAAGCAAACAAGGCTTAAATAAACCCCTTAAATCAGACAACACTTAGTTTAGCATGTCTTAGCATATACTGATTTGGTCTTAAGTTAAAAATTAAGCGGCGAGCGGACTGGTTCAACACATATATTTAGATAGAAAGTCTGCATTAGGCAACTCGGATACAATTGTCAGAGATTAAGGCACTTAATTAACACGAGTGGGATTACTTATACTTTTGAAAAATAGACAGAAAAGTTTTGAAGAAAAGTCAAGCCACAGACTTAACAAAACGACGTAGAATAGTTCCCAGAAGACAGACCATTGAATTGCAGATTAGTAGAGAAAGGAAAATTTTAAACAAGTTTCAAAAGAGGCAGATTGTTTAAGGAGAAAACGAGTTCGAGCTACAGAACTTATTAAAAAATGATAAAATACAGAAAAGTGATATGTAACTGAGTTGGAAATCGTTCATCGAACTACCAGAAAAGGCAGTAAGTTTCAGAAAGCATGCAAGTTTACCAGAAGATTAGGTTTTAGAAAGAGTTGCACTAATCTGAGAAGAGGCTCAATGGTTCGGAGAACTACTGGTTTTTGTCCGTCAGTCAATGAAATCGTTACTACTTTTAGACGAGTGAGGCAAGTTTGATTGTAAAAACTTCTTATAGACATGATCTCTACGAGTCATTTGTTTTAAACCATGTTAACAAACTTGTAAATAGATGCTGATTTGATTAACCCTAAAAATTTGCCTAATATCGTGAACATGCACATTCCTATAGGCATGATATCTATATGCAAGATTGCAGAAAGTTAAATATTGTCTCCTATAGGCATGATTTCTATGTGATTGGATCAGAAACATTAAAAAAGAATTAAAACCCTAAAGCATGGTTTCTACCCTTTGATGCAGGAAAGTAAAATCCCTCCCACACCCTTTTACTAGATTCCCCGAGTTTGTACAAGTTATTACAGACCAAAAGAAAAGATAAAAATACATCAAAGACCAACAGCTGCATCCGAGGAACCTAATTCAATCTTAATGTCTAATAATATGTGATTAACCAATTCCGAATCCAGATTTCCAAAGCCTTCTCTTATCCAAAGTGTTTCAGAGTTCCAAGGAATCTCAAGGATTCTCGGCATTGCTTACACCCAGGATACCATTAAAAGAATAGTGTAGTGTGGAAGAGCCAGCCCTCAGACATCCAAGTTCAGTGGGAACTCAAGGGTCCCAAAGCATGGCTTGCAAGAGGGGGCAGAACTTAATTACTAAGAATGAGTGTAAGTGTGAAAAGGGGTTGGGGAAGTCATAACAGATTGGTGGTCATACCCAGCCATAAGGCTGGCTGGCACACCCCCTGACCAACCTGTTTAGCCAAACAAATGAGAGCAAGACCTATTGAAGGTCAGACCAAGGTCTGGACAGTGATTAGGACACTACCAGACCAAGGTCTTAGGCTCAAAGCACACATAAGGGGAAAGGGGAAGTGGGAATTGGTTTGAGTTAAGGGGTTCAAAGAACCCAGTTCAAAGTCATGGGCAGCAATAACAGAGTGTTGTCATGGCTAGAACTATACTCTCATACAAAGAGGAAAAAGGAGAGAGAATTCATATAAGAAAAGTAGCCACAAAGTTGCAGAAACATAGTAAAGAAGAACATAACAGACTAAGAAGTAAACACATAGTGGAGGAGCATTATTTAAATTAAGAGTGACATACCAGTTGCAAAGTAAATAAACAGCAGAATAACAGAGTAAGCAGACAGCCAGAAATCAGCAGGAGCAGACTTAAGTCTTCAGCAAAAACACTTGAGAGTTCAAAAGGAACTCAAGAATGTTTCAAGCAGTAAAAGAGAAGAAGAGCAAAGTGTTCAGTATTAGAAGCAGAGAAAACAGTAGTAGAGAAAGCATTGAACTTGTGTCGTCTCGAGAGTTTGTGTAAAAAAAACTCCGTGTTAGAGCTTGTGAGAGTTGTGAGCTTTTATAGTGCAAAAACGAGTAGACAAGAAGGCAAGGAAATAAAATCTTAGTCAATCAAATAAAATCTCCCTTAGTCAAAGGCATTTGATTTCAAACGGGAATGAGTAATTAAGGAAAGGAAAATAATGAAAACCTTTCAGAGTAGCATAATAAAAGGTAGGTTCATACAGAGTCTATTTAAGGTAAGAAACTATAGTACACGGTTTTGAAAGAATAAGGAAACAAAGTAATTAAACAGCCGAAAAGTTTTAAAAGCTTTGAATGAACTTAGTCAGGAAAATAGGGAAGTAGGCTAAGTTGTAAAAAATCAGTAGCAAATCAATCGGTCCTCAGTAAAAGGAGATTGAAATCAATCACAAGCTAATAGTATCAATTCAAAAAGAACAAAATCCTCGTATATAAGCATGCTAGTATCAAGCAAGAAAGAAAGATTGGCATAAACAGTTTTAGAATCATAAGCAAAAAAGGAAGGCAAGTTTCAGTTCAGTCTATGAACTCAGCACAAATTTGAGAGCCTAGGGTTTCTAGAGTAGAACCCTAGAACCAAAAGCTCGCAAAATCCCCAAATAGGGTTTCAGTCCGAGTAGGACACACAAAAAGAGAAGGCAAACTCAACAAGCGTGGGGAACTCTTTTAGAATTCCCTGAGGAAATACACAGACATACGTAGCAATCGAAAGCAGTAGAGTGCAAACTAAAACTCAACCAGTTCAGAAGAGAGAAAAGATGCCATAGAAGTTTAGGAAGTAGTAAAAGAAGCAAGTTCAATAACCCAAATAAATCCAGTAAGAGTAAACACTTTCAGTACCAGAAATAGTAAAGGGACAGGCAAGATAGGCATATAAACATGCTTATAGAAAAATCAGTAGAAGCAGTAATAGAACAAAGGCAGAGAGACATGCATATTAACAGCAAATCATAAGAAACAAACGAAAACCCCTAAAGCATGGCATGAACACACATATTCACATAAATAAAGAAGGAGAATAAGAAGAATCATTTTAGGATTTTTTGAAAACCCTAATTTGAACAGACTAATTTTAAAAAGGGAAAATTAGGGGAAATCGTTAAAACATCGAATAGAGCATAGATCTGCTACAGATCTAAGAAAATAAGGAAAGAAAAACCTTGAATCAAGATTTTTAGGGTTTCTCGGAAACCCTAGAGACGAGAAGGCCTGGAATGGTTTTGTCTCTAAACGAGTCTGGGCCATGCTAAGCCTTGTCAAAGCTCGACATGCCGGAATGGGGCCGGAGAAACCAAAGGAACTCAGGTCGGCGGAGGACCTGAACAAGCCTGTTGAAGATCGAATCCTCGAAGAACCTTGAATAATCATGGTTTGGGAGTGAAGGGAAGAGAGCACAAGCCGTACATGGCCTGAGAAGCCATGGACTCCGGTGAGAACTAGTCGGAGACGACGACAGAGGCGGCTAGGGTTTCGAGTGTTAGAGAGCATTTGAGAGGATGAGAGAATTCGGGGGTGGCTACTTTGGATAAATTATTAGGGTTAGGGGCCGGGGCGGAATTAAAAAAGGAAAGAAAGAACGAGGGTCGTTGATTAAAACAATCAACGGCCAGGATTTAAAGATGGGAAGCGGGCGGGTTAGACTAATTGGGTTTGGGTCAGGTAAAAATTGGATCGTCTAATTGGGCTGAGTTGGGGTCAAAATTGAGGTTCCATTGTGGCTAAAATTGAAATGGAAATGGGCCGGCTTTTAAATAGCCATTTTTCCTCTTTTTAATTGATTAACATAGTTAAAAAAATAATTTTAAAACAAATTGAAAGCACATGACTAATTGATAATATATAAACATTAATCTAAAAATATATGGAACAATTTTATAATTATAAAACGCAGTTAATTATAAAAATAGGCCATAATTGCAATTTCATGCAATTAAGCTTTAGAAATTCCGAATAAATTTGTAAAAATATGGAAAAATCATATTAATTATATTTTGGTGTAAGTATGGGAATGAAATAAGTTATTCATCAAAAATGATAATTTTGGAAAAGATTTTTGGATTTTTGTGGTATTAAAATAGGCAGTAAATTGGTTTAAAAATCACAAAAATACCAAAACTCTTGGGTGTGCTTATATATGCACATATATGCTATTTTGAAAATATTTTGGGTATAAAATACATCGGGAAAAATTTCAACAACGGGTTGAGTTGAGCACAGCATTTCATCCTCAGACGGACGGGCAATGCGGACTATTCAGATTTTGGAGGATATGCTCTGAGCTTGTGTCATTGACTTTGGAGGCTCATGGGATCAGTTTTTCCTTTAGCGGAGGTTGCCTACAACAACAGCTACCAGTCGAGTATCCAGATGGCTCCTTATGAGGCTTTGTATAGTAGGCGGTGTCGTTCGCCAGTTAGATGGTTTGATCCGGGAGAGGCTCGGTTGTTGGGTACAGATCTGGTTCAGGATGCCTTGGATAAGGTCAGGATTATTTAGGATAGGCTTCGTACAACTCAGTCCAGGCAAAAGAGTTATGCCGACCATAAGGTTCGTGATTTGGCATTCATGGTCGGTGAGCGGGTATTGCTTCGAGTGTCACCTATAAAGGGCGTGATGAGATTTGGGAAGAAGGGTAAGCTTAACCCTAGGTTCATTGGCCCGTTTGAGATTCTTGATCGAGTGGGAGAGGTGGCTTACAAACTTGCGATGCCACCGAGCTTATCAGCCGTGAATCTAGTGTTTCATGTGTCCATGCTTCAGAAATATCACGGTGATCTATCTCACGTGTTTGATTTCAGCATTGTCCAGTTAGACAAGGACTTGTCTTATAAGGAGGAGCTGGTAGTTATTCTAGACTGGTATGTTTTTCAGTTGAGATCGAAGAGTTTTCCTTCTATTCATGTTCAGTGGAGAGGTCAGCCCGCTGAGGCATCGACCTGGGAGTCTGCGTCCGATATGCGGAACCGTTATCCCCATCTTTTCCCCAACTCAGGTACTTCCTTCTTTTGTCTGCTCGAGGACGAACGGTTATTTTAGAGGTAAATTTTGCATTCCGAGGCCTTAAAAACCTCTTTAGGTATCACCTAGATTTGCATGCGCAATCCGGGCACGTAGACGAAAAGCCATTTTGTGAAAATATGTGAAAAATGATAAATTTTGACTTTAAAATGAGTTTAAATTGATTTCGGTCAACATTTTAGGTAAACGGACCCAGACCCGTGATTGGATGGTCCTGTAGGATCCATAGGAAAATATGGGACTTGGGCGTATGCCCGGAATCGAATTCCGAGGTCCCAAGCCCGAGAAATGAATTTTTTCAAAAAATTATTTTCTCAAATTATTTATGAGATTTGGAAATAAATTGTGATTAAAACTTGATGGTATCGGGCTCGTATTTTGGTTCCGGCGCCCGGTACAGGTCTTATATGTGATGTAAGATAAGTATGTGAAATTTGGTAAGAAACGGACTTGAAACGATGTGAATCGGATCGTTTTTGAGAAAATTGGAAATTTGAAGTTCTTAAGAAGATTTCATAATTTTGATGCTAAATTCATAATTGTTCGTGTTATTTTATTGATTGGAATGCACAAAATAGTTCGTATGATGTTTTTAGGTTGGTGTGCATGTTTGGTTTGGAGCCCCGAGGGCTCGGGTGAGTTTTGGATAGGCCACGGGGTGGATTTTGGACTTGGTGAATTGCAGAATTTTAGTTGTTGCATTGCAGGCCTGCAGGCTTTGCATTTGCGAAGCTTGGCTCGCAAATGCGAAAGAAGCCCAGGCCAGCCTACCTCGCAATTGCGAGGGTTCTATCGCAAATGTGATACTCCCTCTTTTAGCTAGTCGTCGCAAATGCGACGCATCCTTCGCATTTCCCATCTCGCAAATGCGAGAACCCCTTCGCAAATGCGAACATAGTAGACTGGTCGCAATTCCCATATCTGCAACCTGCAATTTTATACTTAGCCGAAAATCTCTCATTTTTCCCACTCTTTCAAAACCAAAACACTCTTGGACGATTTTTCAAAGACAACTCTTCTTCCAAATCGATTGTAAGTCAACTTTAACTCGTTTCTTTCAATCATTAACATCTTTTCACATGATTTCAACTCAAAATCAATGATTTTTATGGGGGAAATTGGGTGTTTTGGGTAGAACCTAGGTGTTTTAAACATTGGGGATTTGGACCTCGATTTGAGGTTCGATTTCAAAATAAATTATATATTTGGGTTCGTGGGGGAATGGGTGATCGGGTTTTGACCATGTGGGCCCAGGGGCGACTTTTGACCTTTTGGGTAAAACTTTAGAAAACTCATTTTTATGCATTAGAATTGATTCATTTAGCATTTATTGATGTAATTAAGTAACTTGTGGCTAGATACGAGCGAATTGGTGGTGGAGTCAAGAGGTAAAGCGATAATAGAGGCTTGAATTGTGTTAGTGGCATCCAGCTAAGTGTTTGGTCTAACCTTAGCTTGAGGGATTAGGAGTCTAGTCCTATTTGCTATGTGGTATTTGTCGTGACGTATAGGCATGGTGATGAGTATCTATACGTTGGTGTCAAGCATGACCGTGAGTCTTATATTGTGACTATTATGGCTTCTTTGTATTATTAATGCTTTGATGATGATTTCTATTGTTGGAAAAATTTGTGGAAGTAATTGTGACATTTGAACATTGAGGAGCGTTGGCTCAAGTTGTACAATGAAATGTGAAAGTATAAGTGGAAGTTGAACCTTTTAGAGCATTGGCTCAAAGTCGTGAAGTGAGTTGTGAAGTAAAAGTGAAAAAGAGAAGAGAATCATTATACTATCTCCCTTGCCGGGAATTTGTTATTTTTTTATATTATCTCCCTAGCCGGGATGTTGATGCTTCTTTTGATGTTATTCCCTTACCGGGACTTGATTGTTGAACTATTATTCCTTTACCGGGATTCTTATTGTAATTTCAATTATTCCCTTGCCCTATTATTTGTGATTGTTGTTTGGGTGAGGAGGAGTGTTAAAGCACGAAGGGTGATGTCGTGTATTGTTTTGGTGAGAGAGTGTTAAAGCACGAAGGGTAATGTCATATATGATATGTGAGGAAAGAGTGTAAAGCACGAAGGGTGATGTCGTGCCGCACGATGTACCATTATGTGCCAATTATATTGATTACATGGTGAGGACGAGAATAAAATCATGCCTTGTACATTTTCATTACTTGATTGCTTTGGTGAGGACGAGAGTAAAAGCACGAAGGGTGATGTCGTGCACTTATTGATTTCTGATTCTTTGTTGATATCTCAGATATGTTGTTTCTTTCAACTTCCTGTTGTCTTTCGATTCTAAATTGATAGTTCCCCCACAGCATGTTACCCCTCCCATACTTGATCGTATATTTTTATTCTTCTTTTCCGTTGGATATAGTTAAATTGCACAGGTTTATTTGGTAGTCTGATCCTAGCCTCGTCACTACTTTGTCGAGGTTAGGCTAGGCACTTACCAGCATATGGGGTTGGTTGTGCTGATACTACACTCTGCACTATGTGCAGATACTGGTACCGGAGCGTTTGGACCGCAGTGAGGTTGCTGCTTTCAGTCCAACAGGTGACCCGAGGTAGTCCTGCAGACGTCCGCGGGCCTTGGTGTCACCTCCTATCTTTCCTCTTTATGGTTTTACTTATTCAGAGACAGACTTATGTATTTCATTCAGACTTTGTTTGTAGTGTTCTTAGACTGTCTGTGAAGCTGTGACTCCAGTTTTGGGTAGTATTGTACTTCAAATTATATAGCAGCGTTCGGTTGGAATATTAAGTTTCGGCTTCCGCATTTTCCGCTTGTTTAATCTTATTCCGTTGTTTAACTACTTAGTATTTTACATTGTTTAATATGTTTAAATAAAATGGGAGATAAATTCGCAATATTCGACTTGCCTAGCTTCCACGAGT
Organism: Nicotiana sylvestris; assembly: GCF_000393655.2. NCBI lineage: Eukaryota > Viridiplantae > Streptophyta > Magnoliopsida > Solanales > Solanaceae > Nicotiana > Nicotiana sylvestris. Next base: position 33,664,233 of record NC_091062.1, read on the forward strand.
AGGCGCTATCACGACTTCCGAGGGTGGGAAATCCGGGTCGTGAAAAATATAACTTAGGCAAACACTATGAAGTAGAGTGAATGGAGTGGGGTGAGCGAGTAGGGAGTTGGGTGGGTGGATTGGTGGTTGTGGGGAATGATTGAGGGTGAGTGGGTGGTGGGGTGAGGGAAGTGGGGATGGGATGGTGGGTGGGTGGGTGGGGGTGGGGATGGTGGGTGAGAGTGGGTGGGTGAGAGTGGGGATGGGGATGGGGATGGGGATGGTATGGTGGGTGGGTGGGTGAGGGTGGGGATGGGGATGGTGGAGTGGAGGAATATGGAGGATAAGGTTAAAGAAGAGTTTTGGAAATTGTTTTTCATCGTCTTGTTAGAGAAAATATTTTTCTGCAATTGAAGAAAAATGAGTTCATAAAAAAATATTTTCTAAAATATTTAAATCAATCGAATGTGAAAACTAAACAGACCCTTGAACTCATACTTACCATATGATTAACTTACTCTCTATATGATAAACTTCGATGGATTAAATACTTAGATAGCATAATGAGTGACACTTTGTTCTAACTTGACAGTAGGAACATTTATTTTCTATTCTCGCTCTTGACTGGGTGAATTAAATGTGGTCAAATAATGTAACTTAGCGGTAGATCTATCTATCTATATATATATATATATATATATAATTAGGAATTGGCCAGCTGACATCCCTATTTGCCCAGGAAACCTAATTATCTATTTTGTCAATTTTTCTATTGTTATCCTATTTTTTACTACTTTCTACTATTTCTAAAAAATTCCAAAAGTCACCACCTCAGGCGACTATTAAGAGAGCAATTATGGTACTCTTACAAGTTACAATTCCAAACAAAAGTAACGCCCTTAAACAAGCAATTAAGTCCTACAAAAAGCAATCACTTGTGTACCAAAATTGAAGAAATCCTCAATTAATGTCTCTAAGAAATCAATCAGTTTCTCAAAAATTCTCAAAAAACTGCCATTGATTGTGTTTGTACCAAGACAATAAAGAATTCCTCAAATTTGTTTGTTCTACTTTGTATGATTCTGTCTATGATATAACTCTCTCTCTCTCTACTCTCTCTCATCTATGTTACTAATTCTTATATTTGATTTTTCAGTAGAACGTTAGACTTTTTCTGCAAAGGGTTTTTGTATCTTCTGTGCTTCTCGATCGGTTCTTGCTGAAGATCAAATATGCTATATATGGTCACTGGCGGCTCAACAATTTCCAATACATCTGATCTTCTTTCTTTAATTTTATTTTTTTTTTGCTTTTATCCAAATCTTATTAATAACAAATTAGATTTTAAAATATAAAAATCGTGATTCACGTTCCTGGTATCATAGAAATTCAATAAAGCAGAAAAGAATAATTTATTATAGGGTTCAAATAGATATTCTAACAATTAAATTCCTCACTGGGTAAGTACACAGTTTTTCAGTTCAGATTTCCTTCTTCGTCAGCCGTTGTTGGTTAAGCCGTGTCCACGAGAATGTCAATGTGACCGACAAAGTAAAGGTAGTATCGATAAGAGTTTTCAATATTAATTCTATATTTTTTCCCAATTCTGAAATTACACAGATTGAGTTGCACACAAATAGACTCTTAGGTATACTGCCTTTTTTAATTTTCTTTTTCCTTTTTCACATTTCTTTCTTTGATTTCAATTTTTTTTAGACGTGTACATGAAAATATTGATCTCTGATTTAAGGGAGCATTTCACTAATTAAATAATTTTCAAAATAAATTTATTCCTTTTAATATATAAGATAACAACCATATTATCTTTTTCCATACTTTCTTATCGTTCTTCACTTGATAGCTTCGTGTTATTTGTACACCATGCCCCTTTACAATTTTGAATTTAAAAAAATGAGCTTTTTAGATTTCTTATGTGTAAAAGATAGATCTTTTACGTGTAAAATAAAATCTCCCATGTGCAAAAAAGAGATGAGTCAAAAAACTAAAAATAAGTTTGCAAAGAGCCAAAAAACCAATTGACCCTGATAGCTTCTTACATAATTTGATTGAGATATACTGTAAGTTTGTATTGATATAGATGTTATGTCTGAAAGTACAATTAGTAAATTGATCTTTCCATAGTTACTAATTTACTTAGTTAATTACTTCTTGATGGTTTGGTTTGTTCTTCTGTTAGTTCAGTGCAAGAATGTCCAAGAATTATAAGGCTGATGTGTCTTTATAAATGAGAAGTATAATTGCATTCCTTTTTTGGTTCAATGTGAATGTCCAATAATTGCATTCACATATACTCTCTCTCATGCTAATTTCCATATTTTTGCTATGAGATTTTTATAAGTTAATGTTTTTTATTTAAAAATATTTAATTTCTTATTCTCTTTTTGTATAGGACAAGAAGCTCTTTGAAAAATACGAAATAGGAGATGTTTCCAGCAGTACACAAACTTTTGCAATACTTTATATGGGAGCTTTTAGTTGGACCATGTGATTTCATTCTATTTGTGTCTGAGGTAGGATCATAAAACTAAAAACAAATTTGTAAAAAGCCAAAAAATCAATTGACCAAGCTAAAGGATTGCAAACCATACTTGTGCCTTTTTATGAATTGTCAACCCAATGATCTTTTTATAAATTGTCAAGTGTGCACTAATACGATTACTATCACAAACTCCCGCTTGATTTGGATGCTTTTTCGTTGGATAAAAAATATTTTACATTCTTAACATCTCTTTATTGATGATCAATTTTCATAGGATGTTCTGGAAAGGTCTCATTGTGCTAGAATCTTAAGTGACAATTTTTAAACTAAGGGGACAAGAAGATTTAAAAAATGGCATCTTGAAAACAAGACAACAATGGGTAAGTTGAACAAGAAATTTTCACTTAAAATTCTCTTGGAACTGAAGTGGGGTATTGATTTTTTCTCTTTATACTTTGACATTCTTCTCTTTTCTCGCCCAAGTGAACTTTCAGACATTATTGTCTCTTCGTTTTCTACCCTTTTGCTTTTGTTGGTCATATATGAAAGAAAATGATAAACATCTTAATTGATGGAAATGATCTTATGAAACGACATAATACTTTTAGGACGTTATTTTGATTTTGAAGGAAAAAGGTTTTTTCATGTATTTAGAGAAGTGATTTTAATTTTTTTCTTAATAAATGACGGGTACTAACAGGTAAGAAGAAAGGATATCAAAATGAAAAGACAAAGGAAAAAAAAGGTGAAGAAAATGAGAACCAAAATATATAGTATTAATTAGAATAAGGAGCAAGTAACTATTTAGAACAAACACATGATAATATCTATTTTGTTTTCTCAATCACCGTCTGGACAGAAGTGTTGTTCTATTAGCATTGGAGAACTTTTTGAAAATATTTTTTCGAAGAAATTTTAAAGAACAGGGAGGAAGAACAATTTGAAAACACGCGCTATTGCCCGTTTACCGTTTCCACATATAAGTATTTTTTTTATTATTTGGACTAATTTTTGAAAATATTTTGTTGGAAAAATTTCTAGAACAACAACAACAACAATAAACCCAATGGGAATTTCCCACGAGTAGGGTCTGGAGAAGGTAAGATGTAAAAAAAGCGATTTCCGATAGACCCTCGGCTAAAGAAAAAAGGAAAAATAATGTGTTTGAATAGTTTAGTTTCTACCCAAACACAATAGACTTTCTTTCTTTTGAGATATTTTTATTTATGTCTGAAAAACACTTTGGTTTCTTGGCCAACAACAAGCAATTGTTCTTTTGCGAACAAATTATTGATTGCTACTGGTTTTTTTGTTGCTATTGATGAATGTTCTAATAAAGCATTAATCTAATCCCAAAGGTTAAAACCTCAAAACTAAGAGATGCAATGAGAACTAAACTTTCTTAAAATAAATTTCTACTGAATATCATATAGTCATATGTTAGAACCATCTTTGATAGAGGTGGAAAAAAAAGGAAGGATAAAATTTGAAATCTAGGAAAATGACCTTTTTTCGTTGAGAAGCTAAACACAGAAGTTCCTTTATTTATTACTTTCAAACTTTATCTTACTTCTAAATTAGACCCATATGAGAAACTCGCTCTTTTATTTTCTTCTCACTATACCAAACAACCAACACAATAAATTTTGAATTTCTTATACGAAACAAATAAATAAATGGATTTCTCTTTTATTTATGTTTCTCCTTTACTTTGTTAAACCAAATATGATATGAAAGAACTAGGGCATAAATAAAATAGCTCCTCACAACCTATTATTTTATACTTTTAACTATCTAAATGTTGGAAACAATTCATTTCTAAATATAAGAATTCTTTTTAATTGCGCGAAGCGCGATAAATTCACTAGTATATACTAGTATATATATAAAAAGGGACTTAGAAAAGTGATGTGGCACCTCTTTAAAGCCAAGGATTATTTTTTCTCCTTTTTTTGCTTTTTCTTACTCATTTTTCATTTATTCTATTAATTAAATTAATAGAAAGTGCAAAAGTCATGTTCTAACGTATTATTTTGGTTTCTCTTCGCCATAAATCGTTTTGCTCCGAAAGCGTTGCGAAGGTAACTCATTGTCTCTATTATTTCTTCCGTTACTTATAATTAACCATTATTAATATATGGTAATGTTGTACCGTTTCAATTCTGCCAACAAACTTATATATATATATATATATATATATATATATATATATATATATATACACACTCAACTGCTCCCTCTTTCTATCTATCTATCTATCTATTATTATTATTATTATTATTATTATTATTATTATTATTATTATGAGCCAAGAGGGCAAACGATGCAATGGAGTTTTTTGGGAGGCTGATAAACATTTTCAGAGTTCTTAAAAACTCAAGTGATGTGGATCTGTTTCTTAGTAATTCTCAACATTTTGTTAAACCGTTTTAGAAGAGAAGTTGTTCCCAGATGTTGCTATAGTGTTTATCTTGTGAATACCAGATAGTTTTGCTGCTTTGTTTTAAATAATTCTTAATATGTTCCCTTGCTTCTGAGAACACGTAAGTTATTGGGTTTTCCTTCTAACAGATTATACATTTAATCTCTTATTTCATTGATGATCTACCTTCTTCATTTTGTCTTTCAGTGACTGTATTCCACATTTTTAAAAACTTTTCTTTCTTGGTTTACTAACTTCACTGAACTTTTCAAATGTGCTCGGGGTTCCTTTTTACAGGGATATAAGCCAGCAGTGGAAAGTGGAAGAATGACTTTGCAATATATATATATATATATATATATATATATATATATATATGTGAACTTGGATGGAGGGGAGGCTTCTGGGAATTGATGTAAGGATTAATATGTTGTTATCTGTAGTCTCATTCTTTCTGTGAGGAAACATCCGATATAGAAGGAAGTTTTAGTGATTGATATATCAAAATCTTTCAATGAATAAATTGAGATTATGAGATCTTACGAACTTATGCAGAAAGCTATGCATTTGGTGGTACTGTTTATGATGGGAAGAGATAGCAAGTCATAATTTAAAAGTTCTCTTTACCATTTTTTATTAGCATAGATAAACTCGATATGTTTACTTTAATGTGATTATTATTAGAAGAATTTGTTTTTGCACTATATAAGTTTAGTGTTAATATTAAGTCAACTTTTATACCTTTGAAATGTTTTGTGTGTGATTTTTTTTCTCTCTATTCAATTCTCATAAATATTCTCTGTAAATTCAAAACAGAAAACAACCTATAAATAAAAACTGGTTTATTCGACCGACTAAGGTGTCAGTTGTATGGCACATCTTATAAGCCATCAAAGGTACATTTTCTCTCATTTTTTCAGTTATCTTCTTTTAAAAGCACCGCTACATAACTCATCTCTTCAACTACCTTATCCATAACTCTCAAACTCTTCATGTCCATAACTGTTAAATTTTAGTTTATAAGTTAATGACACTTTATGACATTCCTCCATTTTGCCGATATAAATTTATTTTTGTCATAAAGATTTTCCCCCAAAGTTATGTGTTCCATGCCATATTTGGAATGGTAATGTTGTTTGTTGTTTGTTGTTTGTTGTGGAATCAGATGACAAATTTAGATATTAATTTACTCTCTTTTCCTTGCAGAAAGACAGATATGTGATGGTAGTACTCCTATTTTCTAATCAGAATAATTACACAATTGATTGCACATGATATTGAACCACAGACAGTGCTATAGTGATTGCTACTTTTTCATTTTTTTGGTAGAAACAAATGCCTTAAGCTACATGTATAGATTAACTTGATTACATATAGACCTTAAATAGGCGAAAAAGTCCCGACATTGATGAATATACAATTTATAGAAAATAAATCTGGCAGACAAAAACACATTCCTAAAATATAAATGTACTACAATAGAGAATGAAACAATAAAATTAAATAGCACTTCAACATAAAAGTAATGGGTATACTGCAGACAAATATTTATACAACTTTTCGATAGATGTATAATGTTGTCACTATGGGGAATAAAATAATAAAAGAACATTACTACAAAATAAGAACAATAGGTAATATTTCGATGGTGCTAATTTAAGTAGTCTTCTTTTCCTTTTGGATTGACATATTAATTTCCTAAGAACCATGTCTTTTGTCATGAAGAGTTAATGAAAAATACTATAGGTGTTAATAATAAGATGGATTAAAACTTGAACTCCATTATTTTAAAAAGAATCATTAAAAATATTTTTTTGAATATAATGATGAAATAAAAGCGCATAAATTTAATAAGTTCTTTATAACTGCGCGAAGCGCGGTGTAATTTACTAGTGTATATATATTTATCTTTTAGGCCAAGAAATATATTTATCTTTTTTCTCCCTTTTTGGGATTTTTTATCATTCCTTCAATTTATTTTATAGTAAAATTAAAAAATGTATTTTCATTACTCACAACTCTTTATCTTCATAACCTATACTTTTAATAGTCTCAGTAACTCCAATCCATTTCATATTCATAACCTCCAAACATTTAATGTGTAAGTTTATGATAACTTATCTCATTTTGTTAATTTTCCCCTTCATTTCTCTCATTTTCATAATTTATACTACCTTAACTTCTAATTTTAATAATATCTATTACTCCCATACTTTTGATATTCATAACTGCCAAATATTTAATTTAAAAATTAAAACACCTTATGGTATTCATCTATTTTTTCCTATATAAATTCATAACTTTGTTTCATGAGACCCCTACCCAAGACTATCCTTTCTATTCTTTACCTGAAACAGTAATGTTGTCGCATTTACTGTAACATTCGATTCATATTTTAGTTTGGCTTGAGGAAGAAGGCTCTTTAATAATGATCGATATTGCGGGAGGGGGTGTCGACAAGAACACGAAAAATCATCTGAGTTTGCATTTCTATTTCCTTCTATTTTCTTAAGATTAAGGTCTCAAGTTGTATCTTTTTCTTTTCTATTTACTTTCTCATATGTTCTCTTTCACTTTATTTTCTATGAACTTTTGTTTGTCGCAAATTTGTATTTTCGTTTAGACTCAAATTAATTACATATGAGTTAAACTTTGTTTGAAGTCTGCTAACTACTAACCAATAACAGCTCATTGTGTAAAAGGGATAAATTTTAAACTTTCAAATATGCCCTTCATTGGATATTTTGACAACACCTCTTTTTTTTTTAGCGAGTAAAAAGTGTTAGAGCTAAAAGTCACAGAACAGGAGCAGATTCTTCTTTGTTGAGTCATCGGCATGTGTTGTTTCTTGTAAAATAGAAATTATTTTCTACTTCATTTCTACTTGTGATTTTTATAAAATAAGTAGTTATTTTATTCGTATGATTGGAACATGTATTATATGTACGATAAAATTTAAATTATTTAGTTTACTTTATAACTTTTGATTCTTTTGAAGTATTGTGATAATTATCTTTCTTTTTGAAAGTTATGTTTTGATTTCTTCTTTGAATTACCTATTATTTGTAAAATAATTTTTTTTATTTAGCCGAGAGGATATAAAATAATTGAGCAAGTATTCTGAAGTGAAGTACTCTGTTCTCCTTGGAATGGAGAATATGAGTGGGAAACTAATGAATAGAAAAGAAAAGACAAAAATGAAGAATAAAAATGGCATAACAAGAAGGAATAGAAAAAAGAATATGCTGCAATTTCCACATATTTCTTTTGTTTTGTTTTCTTTTCGTTATTAGTTTCTTTACTTTTATTTCATATTTCTGTTATTTGAATATGAGAAATTTTAGCAAAGCCGATATTTTACTATCTATTGAAAAAATAATCTATTTACATGCCTCTAACATATAATTGTACTTAAAAAGTCATGTATCAACCTCTCACTTTCTCCTCATTTATTATAATATATATAAGTGTAATTTTTTTCTTAAAAATTCTAAGTGTAATTTTTTTCTTAAAAATTCTTTCTCTTTTTGTCACGACCCTAACTCCGAACCCGGTCATGATGACGTCTCTCGTGAAGACAAGGCCAACCAGTTCAACCCAACTCAACTTTTAAAGTAGTTAATCAACATAAAAATAGTCTAAACTTGATTTAAACAATACTAAATAGCGGAAATATCGATAACAATGCGGAAAGTCCAACCCGACATAGCCCTAACCGGGGTGTCACAAGTCACGAGCATCTCTAAACCATAATATTGGTCTGCTAAAGTTATAAAATACTACAAGTGTTTGAAAGGAAACAGAAATGATAAAGAAGTAGAGACACGGGGCTGCGGACGTCAACATCTACCTCGTAATCTCCGAAAACCGCCTGGAACTGGAGGAATCAGCACTCAGGACGGTACCAGCTACTCCTGAATCTGCACACAGGGTGCAGGGAGTAAAGTGAGTACTCCAACTCAGTGAGTACTCCAACTCAGTGAATAACAAATGTAAATAACGACTGAAAGTAAGAAAACACATAAAACACAAGGCATGCTATACTGAAGCAGTAAAAAAAATCACTTAAAATAGTAAAACAGTGAAGAGTCAAGTAAAATCCCTTTTTAACAAGTAAAACAAGTAATTGACAGGTAAGTAAACAAATAGAAGTTCGCCCCTCGGGCACAGTATCAACGAATTCGCCGCTCGGGCAACATCTCAGAATAGTACCAGCCCCTCGGGCTCAATCTCAGAACAATATCAGCCCCTCGGGATCAATCTCACATCACAATGGGTATCCGCGCTCACTGGGGGTGTACAGACTCAGGGTGGGGTCCCTTACGGCTCAAGCACAATATCAAGCCATCTCGTGGCATCAAATCTAGGCCCTCGGCCTCATATCAATCAAGCCACCTCGTCGCATATTTATGTATCTCAGGCCCTCGGCCTCATATCAGTATCAATGTATCCTCACAATTAGGCCTTGTCCTTACTCAATCTAAAAAATCATCACAAGCCCCTCGAGCAATAGTAAAACAGTATTTCTCAGCCCAAAACATCATTTAAAAATATCATTTAAGTCTCAAAACTGAGAAAGATGGCTGAGTAGTAAAACTGTAAAAAATAACATGACTGAGTTCAAGTAATAAGTCGAAACAGTGAGGAAATAATAATAAAAATCCCCGAAGGATTCAAATAGTTGGCACAAAGCCCAAATATAGCAATCAGCCCAAATCATGATAATAGCAAATAAGTTTCAGTCAAATACGCGGTAAAATCATCAATCGGGACGGACCAAGTCATAATCCCCAATAGTGAACGACCCCACGCTCTTCATTGAGCGTGACTCTCACCTTAATATAGCACTACGATATGAAAATTTGGGGTTTCAAACCCTCAGAGCATCATTTACAATCATTACTCACCTCGAACCGGTTGAATCTCTATCTCGTGATACCTTTGCCCCTCGAATCGTCCTCCACGCGCGTCGAATCTATCCAAAATCAGAAAGAATACGTCACAATATGCTAAGGGAACAAAGCCCAAGCGAAAATAATCAACAAAGGGCACGATTCCCGAAATTACCAAAACCCGAGCCACAAGCACACATCTCGGAATCGGGTAAAATTTGCATTTTCGGAATCCTCATAACCTCACGAGTCTAATCATACCAAAATTATTCAATTCTGGTACCATTTGGTCCTTCAAATCATCATTTTATATTTTTGGAAGATTCCACAACTTTTCTTCCCAAATTCCATCCCAAATCACGAATTAAATGATGAATTCAATGATAGATTCATGTATTCTAGCCAAATCTGAGTTAGAATCACTTACCCCGATGAATTTCTTGAAAACCCTTCGAAAAATCGCCAAAATCCGAGCTCTCTAGGTCAAAATTTTAAATAAAATCCAAAATCTCGTATTTATAGAGTACCCCACAGATTTCCACCTCTGCGGACCACACAAAAACGACCGCGGTCCGCACAAAACGACTGCGGTTGCACAGGTTTTTATCTGTAGTGACAGGCTTTAGTATTTTGGCCATAACCTTCGCTACAGATGTCCAAATTGCGATATCTTTACCTTTTTGTAAACGAGACACGAAGGGCTACAACTTTCGTTTTGAATCATCTCAAAATTCCTTGTAGATCAAAAATATGAGCTTCCGAAGTAGGACCAGTGAAATGTTCCCTACCGCGGCCACACTACATTTTGTGCGGTCCGCACAGCACCTACCGCGGCCGCACTTCATTATCTGCAATGACAGGCTTTAGTATTTTGGCCATAACCTTCGCTACAGATGTCCAAATTGCGATATCTTTACCTTTTTGGAAACTAGACACGAAGGGCTACAACTTTCGTTTTGAATCATCTCAAAATTCCTTGTAGATCAAAAAATATGAGCTTCCGAAGTAGGACCAGTGAAATGTTCCCTACCGCGGCCGCACTACATTTTGTGCGGTCCGCACAACACCTACCGCAGCCGCATTTCATTTTGTGCGAACCGCGCTGGTAGGTTCCGAGGCCTACAACCCTTCTGGACCTGCTACAGCTATGATTTTCGGCCTAAAATATCCCGGAACCTACCCGAATTCCCCGGAACTTCAAACCAATTGTACCAACACATCCCATGACATCGTTCAAACTTGTTCAAAACTTCGGAACGCTCACAACAATATCAAATCACCAATTTAACACAAGATTCAAGCCTAAGAACTCCAAGAACTCTTAAATTATGCTTTCGATCAAAAAGTCTATCAAAACTCGTCCGAATAACCTAAAATTTTGCACATATATCCCAAATGACACAACGAAGCTACCGCAACTCTCGGAATTCCATTCCGACCCCTATATCGAAATCTCGCCTATCAACCGGAAATCGCCAAAATATCAACTTCGCCAATTTAAGCCTAAATCTTCTCTACAACTCCAAAACTCATTCCGATCGCGCTCCTAAGTCACAAATCACCTCCCGAAGCTAACCGAACCATCAGAACTCACTTTCGAGCCTTCTAACACAGAAGTCAATATCCGATTGACTTTTCCAACTTAAGCCTTCTTAAAAGAGACCAAGTGCCTCAAACTTCACCAAACTCATTCTGGACTTGATCCGACCAACCCGATACTACAAAAATATGGATAACAAAGCATAAAGAAGCTTAAATGGGGGAACGAAGCGGTAACTCATGAGACGACTGGCCGAGTCGTCACACTTTTATTTTCTTTTAAAAAGAAAACCAAGAAAAAATGCAGTAACCTAAAATCTAATTTTAATTAAAATGCTTAATAAATGATTTATCAATATGTAGAATTATCTTTTATATCCATATTAATTTAAAATATTATGTCTCTCATCTGTTATATGTCGTTATTTTTTTTTTCTTTTTAAATTTAGTGATATTTCTTATAACCGCGTGAAGCGCGGAAATTTTCCCTAGTTAAAGTATAATACACCTATAAAAAAATCATAAAAACTCTTTTCAAAGTAGGTCTATTTGTAAAGCAAATGTTGTTTCATTTCATCTACTTTTATTTTTTAAATATAAAATTACAAGTTTTTAATGTTAAAAAAAGAATTATTAATATTCTTATTTGATGTTTTAACAAATAAGTGGAAAAAATAGTTGAACCCACTTGTTTTAAAAGTAAATTCTGCGTTCTGAGGCCTTAAAAATCTCTTTCGGTATTATCTCGATTTACGTGCGTAGTCCGGGTGTGTAGCCAGAAAGCCATTTTTCGAAAATCTATGAAAATGATGAATTTTGACTTTAAAATGAGTTTAAATTGACTTCGGTTAACATTTTAGGTAAACTGACCCAGAACCGTGATTGGACGGTCCCGGAAGGTCCGTAGGAAAATATGGGACTTGAGCGTATTCCCGGAATCGAATTCCGAGGTCCCAAGCCCGAGAAATGAATTTTTTAAAGACAATTGTTTTCTGAAATTATTTATGAGTTTTGGAAATGAAATGTATTTAAAACTTGATGGTATCAGGACCGTATTTTGGTTTCGGTGCCCCGTACAGGTCTTATATGTGATTTAAGGTAAGTTTGTGAAATTTGGTAAGAAACGGATTTGAAACGACGTGAATCGAATCGTTTTTGAGAAAATTGGAAATTTGAAGTTGTTAAGAAAATTTCATAATTTTGATGCTAAATTCATAGTTGTTGATGTTATTTTAGTGATTTGAACACACGAGCGAGTCCGTATGATATTTTTAGGTTGGTGTGTATGTTTAGTTCGGAGCCCCGAGGGCTCGGGTGAGTTTTGGATAGGCCACGGGGTGGATTTTGGACTTGGTGAGTTGCAGGTTTTTAGCTGGTGTGATCAGGCCTGCAGGCTTCGTATTTGTGAAACCAGGCTCGCAAATGCGAGTTTGCAAATGCGAAGGCTGAGTCGCAAATGTGAAACAACCCAGGCCAGCTCTTCCTCGCAAATGTGATACGCCCCTTTTGGGCATGTTATCGCAAATGCGATCCTTTGTTCACATTTCCCAACTCGAAAATACAAGAACCCCTTCGCAAATGCAAACATATCATCGCAATTCCCATATCTGCAACCTGCAATTTTATAACTTAGCCGAAAATCTCTCATTTTTCACACTCTTTCAAAACCAAAAAACTCTTGGGCGATTTTTCAAAGACAACTCTTCTTCCAAATCTATTGTAAGTCAATTTTAACTCGTTTCCTTCAATTAGTAGCATCTTTTCACATGATTTCTAACTCAAAATCAATGATTTTCATGGGGGAAATTGGGTGTTTTGGGTAGAACCTAGGTTTTTCAAAAATTAGGGATTTGGACCTCGATTTAAGGTCCGATTTAAAAACAAATTATATATTTGGATTCGTGGGGGGAATGGATAATCGGGTTTTGGTTTGAACCTCGGGTTTTGACCATGTGGGCCCGGGGGCGATTTTTGACTTTTTGGGTAAAACCTTGGAAAAACTCATTTTATGCATTATAGTTGATTCATTTAGCATTTATTAATGTAATTAAGTGTCACGACCCGAATTTCCCACCCTCAGGGGTCGTGATGGCGCCTACTCGTAGAAGCTAGGCAAGCCGCGAAATAAAGAATCACTAACTCTTTCATTTTAGCCCTTTTTAACAATTTGAATTAATAGGTAATCAACATAAAAATATTAACGATAAATAAAATCAAGCGGAAGACTTAATCTAATAGAATAATCAAAGCCACTACGACAATGCTAACATACGTCTCTATCCAGAATTCGGTGTCACAATATCACGTACTATTTATGAATTCTACAAGAAAATGTCAGAAAAAAAGTACAATCTGTCTCAGAAACAACTGAAAACAGAATACATAATAAGATAGAAGAGAACGTCGGGCCTGCGGACGCCTACAGGACTACCTCGGGATCTCTAGCCGGACTGAAGGCAGCCACCACAAATGCTACTATCCAAAAGCTGCTCCGGGATCTGCACATAGTGCAGAGTGTAGCATCAGCACAACCGACCCCATGTGCTGGTAAGTGCCTAGCCTTACCTCAGCGAAGTAGTGACGAGGCTAGGACCAGACTACCAGATAAACCTGTACAGTTATATAATATGCAATGGAAAATAAAACAGGAATAACAAGTAAAGATGGGAGGGGGTACATGCTGCGGGGGTATATCAATATCAACAGTAAATCAAAAGTTAAGGCATAAGGACAACATAGAATTCACAGAATAATAAGGAACTTGTATCCAATCTATAAACACTTGTATCATCAATTGTTACGGCGCGCAACCCGATCCCAGCATATAACAACACTGTTGCGGCATGCAACCCGATCCATATTATTTATCACTGTTGCGGCGTGCAACCCGATCCGATTATATTATTGTTGCGGCATGCAAACCGATCCATTTATATCATTGTTGCGGCGTGCAACCTGATTTACATATAATATTGTTGCGGTGTGCAACCCGATCCACATATAATATTGTTGCGGCGTGCAACCCGATCCAAATATAACATTGTTGCGGCGCGCAACTCGATCCACATATACAATCAACAACAATCATAACAAGAGTCCCGACAAGGGATCAATAAAGAACTATACTATCCCGGCAAGAGAATCGACGGTATAAGTAAATACGTCCCGGCAAGGGAGAAACAGCTATAACCAAACTTGTTCCAACATCTAACTACCTCATCTAACACCAATACTCAACCATAAGTAATTTCCACGAGAATAATCATAATCCTTGCTCAATTCAGAGGATCATCAATTTAAGCATCCGCAGTATTATTTAAGAACACAATAAATTACAATTTGAGACTCATGGTCATGCTCGACACCAACGTATAGATACTCGTCACCATGCCTATATGTCATACTCAATAAGAAACAAGTAGCAAATAGGACACAACTCCTAATCCCTCAAGCTAAGGTTAGACCAAACACTTACCTCGAACTTCCACGGTCAACGCAAGCCTCAAACACCGTTTTTCCTTTTGAATTTGGCTCCAAATCAATTGTATCTAGACATAATCGACTTAACAACATCAATAAATGCTAAACAATCCAATTCCAATGCTTAATTATAGCTTTTCCATCATTCTTCCCAAAAAGTCAAAAATTGACCCCGGGCCCACACGAGGTTCGGACCAAAACCCGATCATCCATTCACCCACGAGCCCGAATATACAATTAGTTCCAAAATTCAACCCCAAAACGAGGTCTAAATCCCAAATATACAAAAAGCCCTAACCCTACCCAATTCCCTAATTCTCTACCCTTAAGAACATGATTTAGGCCTAGAAATCTAATGGGTGTTAATGAAAATTGAAGAAAATAAGTCTAAGATTACATACCAATGGATTGGTGGTGAAATCCCCTTTCAAAAATCGCTTAATTTGGAGTTTGGAAGAAGAAGTTATGAAATTTTGATTAAGTCCCGTTTTGCTTCTGTTTTAAAATCACTAGACAGGCCTTCATCGTGTTCGCGATAGGCCTGTCACATTCGCGATTAGTTAGGCCTAAGTGACCTTCGCGTTCGCGACATTGGTCTCACATTCACGGAACTTTGACCCCTTGAGCCTTCGCGTTCGCGTAGAACAAGTGAGAACCTCTCCCCCAGGCCAATTGACTTACGCGTTCGCGAGTACCTGGACGCATTCCCGAAGGGTACTCCCCCCTCAGCCTCGCGTTCACGTCTCAGGCTTCGCGTTCACGAAGAAGAAAATTGGCACCTGGGAAATTTGCCTTACGCGCTCGCGAGAGGGACCATGCGAATGCGAAGAACAAAATCCCTGGGCACTGAACAGCAAAAACCTGCAACTTTCAATAGTTCAAAAACTTTCCGAAACTCACCCGAGCCCTCGGGGCTCCAAACCAAACATATGTACTAACTCAAAAACATCATATGAACTTATCTGTGTGATCAAATCGCTAAAATAACTTCTTAAACAATGAATTTAGCATAGAAATCTAAGAAAAATCTCAAAACTTTCAAAGTACTAATTTTCAGCATTACGGGTCCGAATCACCTCAAACGACTTCTGTTTCTTACCAAATTTCACAGACTCATCTTATTTCAAATATAAGACCTGCACCAGGCTCCAGAACCAGAATACGAGCCCGATACCATTAAATTCTAAATGTATTTCATTTCCAAATCTCATATAAATTTCCAGAAACTAATTTTCTTTAAAAATTCATTCTCGGGCTTGGGACCTCGGAATTCGATTCTGGGCATACGCCCAAGTCCCATATTTTTCCACGAACCCTCCGAGACCGTCAAATCATGGGTCCGGGTCCGTTTACCCAAAATATTGACCGAAGCCAACTTAAATGCATTTTAAGTCAAAATTTCAACATCTTTCACAGATTTTCACATAATAGCTTTCCGACTACACGCCCGGACTGTGCACGTAAATTGAGGTGATGCTGAAAGAGGTTTTTAAGGCCTAGAAATGCAGAATTCATTTTAAAAACAAGTGATGACTCTTTTGGGTCGTCACATTAAGTAACTTGTGGCTAGATACGAGCGAATTGGTGGTGGAATCAAGAGGTAAAGCGATAGTAGAGGCTTGAATTGTGTTCGTAGAATCGAGGTAAGTGTTTGGTCTAACCTTAGCTTGAGGGATTAGGAGTCGAGTTCTATTTATTATATGGTATTTGTCGAGTACGATGTATAGGCATGGTGACGAGTATCTATACGTTAGTGTCAAGCATGCCCGTGAGCATTATATTGTGACTATTATGGCTTTGTTGTATTATTCATGCTTTGATGATAATTTCTATTGTTGGAAAAAGTTTGTGGAAGTAATTGTGACATTTGGACATTGAGGAGCGTTGGCTCAAGTTGTACAATGAAATGTGAAAGTATAAGTGGAAATTGAACTTTTTAAAGCATTGGCTCAAAGTTGTGAAGTGAGTTGTGAAGTAAAAGTGAAAAAGAGAAGAGAATCATTATATTATCTCCCTTGCCAGGAATTTGTTATTTTTTTATGTTATCTCCCTAGCCGGATGTTGATGCTTCTTTTGATGTTATTCCCTTGTCGGGACTTGATTATTGAACTATTGTTCCCTTGCTGGGATTCTTATTATAATTTTATTTATTACCTTGCCCTATTATTTGTGATTATTGTTTGGGTGAGGAGGAGTGTTAAAGCATGAAGGGTGATACCATGTATTATTTTGGTGAGAGAGTGTTAAGCATGAAGGGTGATGCTGTGTATGATTTGTGAGGAAAGAGTGAAAAGCACGAAGGGTGATATCGTGCCGCACGATGTACCATTCCATACCGATTATATTGATTATATGGTGAGGACGAGAGTAAAAGCACAAAGGGTTATATCATGCACATTTTCATTACTTGATTGCTTTGGTGAGGACGAGAGTAAAAGCACGAAGGGTGATGTCATGCACTTATTGATTTCTGATTCTTTGTTGATATCTGAGATATGTTGTTTCTTTCAATTTTCTACTGTCTTTCTATTCTAAATTGATGGTTCCCCCGCAACATGTTACCCCTCCCATACTTGATCGTATACTTCTGTTCTTCTTTTCTGCTGTATATAGTTAAATTGCACAAGTTTATTTTTTAGTCTGGTCCTAGCCTCATCCCTACTTCGCCGAGGTTAGGCTAGGCATTTACCAGCATATGGGGTCGGTTGTGCTAGTACTACACTCTGCACTATGTGCAGATCCCGGAGCAGCAGCATTTGGACCATAGATTGGGGTAGTTGCCTTCAGTCCATGCGGAGATCCAAGGTAGACCTGCAGGCGTCCACAGGCCCTGGCGTCTCCCTCTACCCCTTTATTCCTGTTTCATTTCCTTAATTCAGAAACAATGTATTGTTTGTTTTCAGACTTTGTATGTAGCATTATTAGATCATCTGTGGTACTGTGACACCAGTTCTGGGTGGTCTAGGTTCAAATAGTTGTATTAGACATATATATTCAGATAATTTACTGCATTTCTTCCGCTTATTGAAATTTTTTGTTGTCTACATGTTTTGGCTTTATAATTGTTAAAGAGTATAAAATGGATAAAGAAGCAATTTGTTCAAATAATTGGGTCATGAAAAGTTGGTATCAGAGCTCTAGGTTACATGGGTCTCAACGTTCACAGACAAGCTTAGTAGAGTCTGAGGGATCGGTACGGAGACGTCTGTATTTATCCCCCAGAGGCTATAGAGTTAGGAAAATTTTCACATTTATTCTTTCCTGTCGTGCGGTTGGGTTTCTCAATACTAATTCGATTTCTACTCTGTTCTTTCGCAGATGGCGAGAACACGCGCTTCCTCATCCATTGACCAGCAACCCGAGCCCTCAGCAGCAGCTCCCACGAGGGGTAGAGGGCGAGGCCATGCTATAGGCCGAGGTAGGGGCAGAGCTCAACCCAGAGCAGCAACACCAGTGGCGGAGCCTCAAGTTGACTTTGATGATGAGGTTTCGGCCCAGACAGTTCCTAACGTGCGGTTGGGTTTCTCAATACTAATTCGATTTCTACTCTGTTCTTTCGCAGATGGCGAGAACACGTGCTTCCTCATCCATTGACCAGCAGCCCGAGCCCTCAGCAGCTCCCATGAGGGGTAGAGGGTGAGGTCGAGGCCATGCTAGAGGCCGAGGTAGGGGCAAATCTCAACCTAGAGCAGCAACACCAGCGGCAGAGCCTCAAGTTGACTTTGATGATGAGGTTTCGGCCCAGACAGTTCCGGTGGTCCCAGAGGGGTTTATTGCTACCCCCGTACTCCAGGATGCTCTGGTCTACCTAATGGGCCTCATGGAGAGTGTCACCTGGGCAGGCTTGCTTCTTGTAGCACCAGCCGTCTCTCAGGCTGGAGGAGGAGCCCAGACTCCTACTACTCGCACTCCGGAGCAGGTAGCTCCCCAGTTCCAAACTCTATCAATTCATCCAGTTAGAGCAGTTCAGCCAGGTGTGGTAGCTCAGACCGGTGATGGAGCAGCTATGTCTGTCGATGCTTTGTGGAGGTTGGACAGGTTCACCAAGCTCTTCACTACTACTTTTAGCAGTGTATCTTCTGAGGATCCCCAAGATTATCTAGGCAGCTGTCGTGAGGTTCTCAGGAACATGGGGATAGTGGAGACCAATGGGGTCGATTTTGCTACTTTTCACTTATCTCGATCCGCCAAGACTTGGTGGAGAGATTATTACTTGGCTAGACTAGCCGGATCACCAGCTTTAACTTGGGAGTAGTTTACTCAGTTATTTCTGGAGAAGTTTCTCCCTATTACTCAGAGAGAGATCTATCGAAGGTAGTTTGAGCGTCTCCAGTAGGGTTCTATGAGAGTTACTCAGTATGAGACCAGATTCATCGGCTTGGCCCGTCATGCTCTTAACATACTTCCCACCGAGAGAGAGAGAGGGTGAGGAGGTTCATTAAGGGACTTATTCAGCCGATTCGACTTCAGATGGCCAGGGAGACTGGGAGTGAGATTTCTTTCCAGGAGGCGGCTAATGTAGCCAGGAGAGTTGAGATAGTTCTATTGCAGGGAGGTGGTCAGGGGTCTGACAAGAGGCCTCGTCATTCAGGCTGATTCTGTTGTACCTCGTCTGGAGACAGAGATTCGTATGGTAGAGGCTATCCTCCTAGGCCTTTTTAGTCAGCACTTCAGGTTTCTCATGGTGCTTCAAGTGGTCGTGGTTCCCATATGCAGTATTTCAATTAGCAGTCCCACAGTGCACCACCAGCTCCTGTTAGTGCACCGCCGCTTCAGAGTTTTCGGGGTGGTCATTCAAGTCGTCAGGGTCAGTAGTCTCAACAGCTGAGGGCTTGTTACACTTGTGGTGATATGGGTCACATTGCTAGGTTTTACCCTCGAGCACCGAGTATCTCTCAGAATCAGGGTTCCCGTGCTATGGTTCAGGCACCGAGTGTTCCACAACTCGCCCAGCCAGCTAAAGGTGGGGGTAGAGGTGGAGGTAGAGGTATTAGAGGTGGAGCTCAGGTCACTAGAGGTGGAGGGTAGCCAGCAGTAGGCCATCCCAGAGATGTAGTTCAGGGTGGTGGGGCCCATCCCCAATGTTATGCTTTTCCAGCGAGGCCCGAGGCTGAGGCTTCAAATGCAGTTATCATAGGTATTGTTCTGGTTTGTGGCACAGATGCTTCAGTTTTATTTGATCCAGGGTCTACATACTATTATGTGTCATCTTATTTTGCACTGTATCTGGTCATGCCTAGTGATTCTTTGAATGCTCATGTTTATGTGTCTACCCCGGTGGGTGATTCTATTGTGGTAGATCGAGTCCATCATTCATGTGTAGTTGCGATTGGGGGTCTTGAGACTCGTGTAGATTTGGTTCTTCTGGACATGGTTGATTTCGATGTCATATTAGGGATGGACTGGTTATCACCTTACCATGCTATATTGAATTGTCATGCCAAGACTGTGACCTTAGCCTTGCCGGGTTTACCTCGTTTGGAGTGGAGAGGGACTCCTGGATATTCTACCCGCAGTGTTATCTCATATATAAAGGCTCGGCGTATGGTTGAGAAGGGGTGTTTGGCCTATTTAGCCTATGTCCATGATTCTAGTACTGAGGTTCCTTCTATTGATTCTGTGCCCGTTGTTCATGAGTTTCCTGAGGTATTCCCTTCAGACCTGTCGGGTATGCCACCCGATAGAGATATTGACTTTTGCATTGATTTGGCTCCGCGAACCCAGCCCATTTCTATCCCGCTATACCGTATGGCCCCACGTGAGTTGAAAGAGTTGAAGGAGTAGTTGCAAGACTTTCTTGAAAAGGGTTTCATTAGACCTAGTGTTTCGCCTTGGGGTATGCTGGTGTTGTTTGTTAAGAAGAAGGACGTCTCGATGAGAATGTGTATTGATTATCGGTAGTTGAACAAGGTTACAATCAAGAATTAGTATCCATTGTCGAGGATTAATGATTTGTTTGATCAGCTTCAGAATGCCAAGGTATTTTCGAAGATTGACTTGAGATCTGGCTACCATCAGTTGAGGATTAGGGCATCTGATGTCCCTAAGACAGCTTTTCGCACTCGGTACGGGCATTATGAGTTCTTGGTGATGTCATTCGGGTTGACAAATTCCCCAGCAACTTTTATGGACTTGATGAACTGAGTGTTCAGGCCTTACTTGGATTCGTTCGTGATAGTCTTCATTGATGATATTTTGATCTATTCACGTAGCTGGGAAGAGCACGAGCAACATCTTAGAGTGGTTCTTCATACTTTGAGGGATAGTCAGTTGTATGCTAAGTTTTCGAAGTGTGAGTTCTAGCTAAGTTCAGTTGCATTCCTGGGTCATGTTGTATCAGCAGAGGGTATTCAGGTTGATCCGAAGAAGATTGAGGCAGTCAAGAACTAGCCTAGACCAGCATCTGCTGCAGAGATCCAGAGTTTCTTGGGATTGGCAGTCTACTATCGTCGGTTTGTGGAGGGGTTTTCGTCTATTGCAGCCCCTATGACCAGGTTGACCCAGAAGGGTGCCCAGTTCATATGGTTGGACGAGTGTGAGGCGAGCTTTTAGAAGCTCAAGACAACTTTGACTACGGCATCGGTATTGGTTTTGCCCGCAGGTTCAGGGCCTTATACGGTTTATTGTGATGCATCTCGTATTGGACTAGGTGCGGTGTTGATGCAGGATGGCAAGGTTATTGCCTATGATTCACAGCAGTTGAAGATCCATGAGAAGAACTATCAGGTTCATGATTTGGAGTTAGCAGCTGTCACACCTCCTTTTTTCCTACACCCCCGGAAGGGAGTATATAAGGAAGCTTTTTCCAACTTAAAGTGACAATCGAAACGGGATTATTTTATTAAAATTCAGAGTTGCCACTTGGGATAGTTTATGGTGTCGTAAGTCACCGGTTCAAATCCCGAATCGAGGAAAAGGTTGAATCTGTATTACAGTCCGCGAACACAGAAATTCGGGTAAGGAATTCTCTTAACTCGGGAGAAGGTGTTAGGCATTCCCGAGTTCCGTGGTTCTAGCACGGTCGCTCAACTGTTATTATTAGCCTATTATCTGATTTTAGTACATGTTTTAGCCTATGGTTCAATTTTAACTTTATAACCGCTTTTTTTAAAATATTTTTAGGAAGATTGCAACGTCATTTAAAATATGTCTTGAACCACGTCACATAAATGCACATGCAGTCCGCAACACATTTTATATAACATTGTCGAGATTTGGATTTGGGCCACATAAATGCGCACCCGAGTTTAAGAAGGTAAATTATTAAATAGCGCGCCTAAAGCAACTGCACATTTTCAAGTTAGCGAGGGCCATGGAAATTCAACTAAATGGCATGCCTCGATTTTTAAAGATTAAAATTAATTGAGTGAGGGCCATGGGTTTCGGGATTTTATTTGGCATGGAACGCCTCAAATTATTCCAAAGGGTTTTATTATTCGAAGTTGTTATGATCGGGTCACATGAAATGCACCCCCGAATTTCGGAATTAGGCATCGCAACTACGTCACGGGAACCGTACCCATAGTCACAATGGTTTATTAATCGTGCCTAAAGCAACTAGCGCATTTGAGTTATTTTCCTATGTTAAGAATTATCAGTGCTTTTCAAGTCCATAGTACATTCACCTTTTCTCTAGGATAAAGACATGCTAATACATATTGATTATATCATGAAGTACTACTGACAAGAAAAATATAGCAACTTTGGAATGTTATTTTTCAGTTTAAAATTCTATGCACTTATAAGTAACCAAAAGGAAACAACAGAAAACTAAAAAAAAGGACGAGCAAGATCAAGGTTTTAATTAATTTATTCACATAGGCAAATAAGATACCAGTAGCGTCAAAGTCATCCAAAGGATAAACAAATAAACCAACATAAACATGCATAGGAAAATAAAACAATACACAACCAGTAGTTCTCCTATTTCCCTTTGACCATTTCTTACATCACTGTCATTTCAATGTTCACGCCAAAATTACAAGACTTTCTACAAACTAATATTCAAAGTGTCAAAACAGCTTCTTTTAATAAATTAGCCAACACCCACTTCATTTTATTGATAATCTTTGATTTTCTCTACAACTTTTAAAGATGGTGTTCGTTTCAGGCAACGTCCAAAAGCAACAGCCTCTTTCAAAAATAGCCACGGAGAAAACTCAACTTATTTTAACTCACACCAACTCTAAGTTAAGTAATTATGTTCTCTTCTCAAATCAATTATGTACTGTTACTTCCTTTTCGAAATCATTCAAGCTCACGAACCACTGCCATCTAAATTAAAATTCAACTTCATATGAAAAATAAGTAGGAATCTCTAACTAAGGAAAAAGAAAGTTAAGAAATAAAACCTACTAAGTGAAATGGAATCGAAAGAGTGAATAGTAACTGAAGCTTGCAAACATGTTACAACCCATATCCACATGTGTTAGTTCATGCCATATATTAGTTAACATAAATCTAAAAAGGAATTATCTTTGAGATGATAAGAAGTCAATCCTATTGGTCTTAAGTGATACAAGAGTGTATAAGGGTGATTAACCAGTATTAGAAGTTAAACGAATCAAGGATGTTGTAACTCGTATTTTCAGGTAATCTAGCGGTGCTTAATACACTCAAGAGGTCATTTATTAAGTTATTTTAATCATATAATATCCGTATCATAAGTCTTGAAGTCAAACGAGTTATGAAACAAAAGTCGACAAAAGTTGTCGCAACTTAGGTTCATAATTTTACTTAAACATTAGGTCAAATGTTTCTAATCTTTTCTCATAATTTACAAGGAATTACGGGGTGATCTACCAACAAAATTAAACATCTATGAGTCTAGTTTTCAAATCATTAAACCGTTCATCGATACGATCTCGGAGTAGAGAGATATTCATATATTCGCGAGACTGCGCCAAGCACCTCTCTATGGGGCCCACTAAGGCGGTTTAAGATATTTGGACCTATATAGGATGACTCCAACCCGTTTTAAGTCATTTATTTTCACTATTTTCAGACCTTAGAACCCTAGGAACATCCTCTCAAGGTTCTCTCAAGATTCAAGACCCAAAAAAAGGGCAAACAACACAAATCAAGTGTCGGGAATTCCGTGGCGCTAGTAAGTCTCTTGTTCTTCTTGTTGTTGCTCATTTTTGTGTCGTTCCAGCTCGTGTGGGAGGTTGTTTTAAAGGGTTTATGTTCTGTAAATACTCCCTCATGTTCTTAATATCAATCCTAGGTGATTTCAAGCCTTCTAAAGTGATTCTAGTGCCGAAAAACACTAATTGATCGCTAGTTTCGCTTTTTTGTTGTTGTGGCAGCATTGGAGGGATATTTCATGGAAATTTAAGGTCAAATTGGAGTTGTTCTTTCTGTATAAAGGTAAGGAACCTCTTACTCTATATGTATTTAAGATTATCCAAGTTGCAGCTAAGCCATTGAAGCTAGAACTTGTGAAATATATATCGAAAGGCTTGGAAGTAATGTTATTGTTTTGTGGACTGTTTTGCGTTGTTGTTGGGCTGCATATTTTACTACTATCTTGTGGAGTTTTGGAGGAGTAAGGGTGTGGATAAACACCATATATATGTAGGGTTATGGGCTGATAGTTATTCGTAACATTTCCAGGTTGTTTGACACGACTACGGTGGTCGTCGTATGTATGGAGTGATTAGGCTGTGTGTGGACTATTTTGGGAGGCTCAATATGTTTATTATTGATGTTGTTTGGGCTGTTTGGTGACTGTTTTGAATGGTGTGAGGTCATATATATAGGGGAGGTGTTGTCCGTTTCATCGTAAAATAGGTTGTGGTCGATACATAATAGTTATGACGCTTAAATGATAATGATAGTATCGTTTCTCTTATTGTAGACTAAGGAGTTTTGACAATTGCATAGCTTGAGATTGGGGCAGTATATACAAGGTATGTGAGGCTATCCCTTTCCTTCTTTTGCACGACTCTGATTGTACATAATGTAATGAACGATCTTCCAAGATACTCTACTCTTAGAAGCTAGCAGTACTTACATTGTTTTCCCTCTTATGGAACGATTGATGTTAATGTTGCTTCTCTTAGTCTTATGTTATCAATGTTGTTGGTACTTCCTGATTCTTATAAGGTTCATAGTGAAGAGTTAGTCCTAATAACGTGTACAGAGGATACCGACCTTACGTCACTCCGAAAGGTTTAGAATGTGATTCCATGAGTCGAGCATGCATTATATATATGTATCTATTTTACTCTACCGAGCCACGCTATAGTTGGCCGGGTACGGCACCTATTGTGCAACCACTGATCAGTTGGGTTTTACCGAGCTCCACGTGGCCGGGTACGATTCTACCGAGCCTATTATGGCCGGGTACGATATGATGATGATGATGCCCATAGAGGCGAATGCTTTAAAGGTTTATGTATTTATACATATGTATCATGCATTTCATGTAAGTAGCCCTCAGAGGTACTAAGATGTTACAGGTTGTATATTCTCTATCCTTGCTTACATTACTGATCGTATTTATGGTTCCTTGCCTTACATACTCAGTACTTTATTCGTACTGACGTCCTTTTATTTGTGGACGCTGCATGTCGTGCTGCAGGTCCTGATAGACAGGCAGGTGCAGCTCCCCCACCACAGTAGACTGTCCAGTTCAGCGGTGATTGGCGAGATCCCTTCTCCGGACTTGCCTTGGTCTTGGTATGCAATTTTTGTTATAGACATTATGGGTATGTCGGGGCCCTGTTCCGGCTATGTTGCAACACTTATGTTCTTTTAGAGGCTCATAGACAGGTGTCGGCTCATGTATAGTTTGGTATGCCTTGTCGGCTAGTTTTTGTTGTATAGTCTTTCATAGTAGCGTGGTAGCTCATACCTTATATGTAGTTTCTTGATTGTCTGGTCATCCCCTGCTATGTATGTTCATGCCGTCATATTTTATTGCTGGTTGTCCATGATCTAGGTCTACCATTTATATTGATCTCGTCAGCCCTAAAAGATAATAATGAAGGTTAGATGAAATGTATGTTGGTGCTCGGCAAGTGTGGTCGGGTGCTAGTCATGGCCCTTCAGTTTGGGTCGTGACAAACTTGGTATCAGAGCAAGTCTGTCCTAGGGGTTGTCTATGAGCCGTGTCTAGTAGAGTCTTGATTATGGATGTGTAGCGCGCCACATTTATAATCAGGAGGCTACATGACATCTAGGGTTGTTACCTTCTTCCTGAATCTAGATCGTGCGTAGAGTTGAGTCGTAAGTGTTCGTCTCTAATATTCACCTTGTTTTTTTCAGTGATGCCTTCGACTAGGAAGCAAACGATTAGTAGACGGCTTGATACAGCAGCGGGAGAGGGTACCAGTCAGGTGCCCCAAGTCAGAGCAGGACAAAGTGAGGCTCAAAGTGAGATGCCCTCTCATACCTCATCTACTCCATCTCCTCCAGAGGATATTAGAAGGCACCCAGCGCCTCCAGTTCCTCCGTCTGGCACTCCAGACCAGGATATGCGGAGTGCTTTGCAGTTATTGACTAGCTTGGTAGCTGCTCAGGCTCAGAGGCAGAATACAGGTGCTGCTGAGAAACCAGTTAGTACAAGAGTTCGTGATTTTATTAATTTAGACCCTCCAGTGTTTACCGGATCAGACCCCAAGGAGGACCCACAGACTTTTATTGACCAGGTTCATCGTACACTTCGGGTTATGCATGTTAGTGATACAGAGGCAGTAGAGTTGGCTTCTTATCGGCTACGGGATTTAGCAGTTCTCTGGTATGATAGTTGGGAGAGATCCAGGGGTCCGAACCCTCCTCCAGCTGTGTGGAAGGAATTTTCTGAGGCCTTTCTTCGTCACTACTTGCCAGTTGAGATACGACGAGCTAGAGCTGATAAGTTCTTGAACCTTAGACAAGGTAATATGAGTGTGCGAGAGTACAGTATGCAGTTTGATTCTTTGGCAAGGTATGCTCCCCATATGGTGGCCGAGATGAGTGATAGGGTGCATATGTTCGTGAATGGGTTGGGACCACATCTAATAAATGAGTGTACGACAGCCTCCTTGGTGGAGGGCATGGATATTTCCCGTATTCAAGCTTATGCCCAGACCCTAGAGGATCGTAAGCGCCAGCAGAGGGCAGTTAGGGAGCAGGATAGAGGCCAGCATAAGAGGGCGAGATTTGCAGGGTATTCTGATGACTTCAGAGGCCGCATCAGGCCACAGTTTTCGAGGAGTTCGGCGCCACCTGTAGCTAGTGCTCCTCCACAGTTTCAGAGGCCTCGATATGATCGATCCTATTCTGGTCCAGGTCAGAGTTCGCGGGCATCTGGCTCGCAACATCACAGGGATACTAGTCAGATGAGACCCCCAACACCACATTGTGATCAGTGCGGCAAGGCCCACTTTGGACTGTGTCGTCGAGGTTCTGATGCATGCTATTCGTGCGGGCAGCCTGGCCATATGATGCGGGATTGTCCTAATAGAGGAGGTGATGGTATGGCTCAGCCGACTGGATCTGTGTCTGGTTCTTCCTCATCAGTTCGACCTCCAGCACGGGGTTTTCAGCAGTCGACAGGTCGTGGTAGGGGTAGAGGTGCAGTGCCGAGTTCGAGTGGTGCTCAAAATCGAACCTATGCTCTAGTAGGTCGACAGGATCTCGAGTCGTCTCCAGATGTTGTTACAGGTATTATATCTGTGTTTTCTTATGATGTATATGCGCTGATTGATCCGGGATCTACATTATCATATGTTACACCCTTTGTGGCTAATAAGTTTGGCATTGAACCTGAATTGATAAGTAAACCCCTCGCGGTATCTACTCCGATAGGAGATTCTGTGATTGCTAGAAGGGTATATAGAGGTTGCACTGTGATGATTTGTAGTCGTCAAACCTCGGCAAATTTATTTGAGTTAGAAATGGTTGATTTTGATGTGATAATAGGAATGGACTGGTTGGCCTCATGCTATGCAAATGTTGACTGTCGTACGAAGATGGTTAGGTTCCAATTTCCGGGTGAACCCGTCATTGAATGGAAAGGGAACATTGCTACACCGAAAGGTAGGTTTATTTCCTATCTTAAGGCAAGGAAAATGATCTCAAAAGGTTACATTTATCATCTCGTTCGCGTTAGGGATGCGGAGGCGAAACCGCCTACTTTACAATCAATCCCTGTGGTCAACGAATTCCCAGATGTTTTCCCAGATGAACTCCCAGGCCTTCCTCCTGAAAGGGAGATTGAGTTTAGCATTGATGTGTTGCCTGACACTCAACCGATCTCTATTCCTCCATACAGAATGGCCCCGGCAGAGTTGCGAGAGTTGAAGGTGCAGTTGAAGGACTTGCTGGATAAGGGCTTTATTAGGCCTAGCACTTCACCTTGGGGTGCACCAGTCCTATTCGTGCGGAAGAAAGATGGGTCGTTACGGATGTGTATCGACTATCGACAGTTGAATAAGTCTACTATAAAGAACAAGTATCCACTTCCAAGAATTGATGACCTGTTTGACCAACTCCAGGGTGCCAAGTATTTCTCTAAGATTGATTTACGTTCAGGGTATCATCAGGTGAGGGTTAGGGAGAAGGATATTCCAAAGACGGCCTTCCGGACAAGATATGGGCACTTTGAGTTCTTGGTGATGTCGTTCGGGCTAACAAATGCCCCAGCAGCTTTTATGGATCTCATGAATACTATATTCAGGCCCTATCTTGATGTGTTCGTGATTGTATTCATTGATGACATTCTAGTGTATTCTCGTTCGGAGGCGGAACATGCGGGCCACTTGCGGATAGTATTACAGACGCTTCAGGATCGTAAGTTATATGCTAAGCTCTCCAAATGTGAATTCTGGCTGAACTCAGTAGCATTCCTTGGCCATGTGATATCTGATGAGGGTATTAGTGTCGACACTCAGAAGATCGATGCAGTAAAGAATTGGCCGAGACCTACAACACCATCAGAAGTCCGCAGCTTCCTAGGGCTAGCAGGATATTATAGGCGGTTTGTAGAAGGATTTTCCTCTATATCATCACCATTGACTAAGTTAACACAAAAAGCTACCAAATTCCAGTGGTCTGACACTTGTGAACGTAGTTTTCAGGAGCTGAAGAATCGATTGACATCTGCACCAGTGCTCACTCTTCCTGAAGGAACAGAAGGTTATGTGGTATATTGTGATGCCTCAGGTATAGGTTTGGGGTGCGTATTGATGCAGCGTGGGAATGTGATTGCTTATGCATCAAGACAATTGAAGAAGCATGAAAAGAATTATCCAACCCATGATTTGGAATTGGCTGCAGTAATATATGCTTTGAAGATATGGCGGCACTACTTATACGGCGTCCATGTTGACATCTACACAGATCACAAGAGTTTACAATACATCTTCAAGCAGAAAGAGTTGAATTTGAGGCAGCGTAGGTGGCTTGAATTATTGAAAGACTACGACGTCGAGATATTGTATCATCCCGGTAAAGCCAATGTTGTGGCAGACGCTCTCAGCCGTAAATCAATGGGAAGCTTAGTACATATTGAGGCAGGTAGATGGGGGTTGATTAAAGAGCTTCATCAGCTAGCCAATATGAGAATCAGATTGTTAGACTCTGATGACGGAGGTGTTACTGTACAGAATACATCAGAATCATCTTTGGTAGCCGAGGTAAAAGCACGACAATATGAAGATCCTATCTTAGTACGATTAAGAGAAAGCATTCAACAGTGTAAAAGTATGGCTTTTGGGATCGGAAAAGATGGGGCACTGAGATACCAGAGCCGATTGTGTGTGCCTAATGTGGCAGGGTTGCGAGAGAAGATTATGAATGAGATTCATCAATCCCGATATTCCATCCATCCCGGCTCGACAAAGATGTATCATGATGTCAAGGAGCAGTATTGGTGGGATAATATGAAGAAGTCTATTGCAGAATTTGTAGCCCAGTGTCCCAATTGTCAACAAGTAAAGATAGAACATCAGAAACCCGGTGGATTGCTTCAAAATATAGAGATTCCGACCTGGAAGTGGGAGGTGATTAATATGGACTTCATTATTGGATTACCTCGCTCTTATCATAAGTTTGACTCCATCTGGGTGATAATTGATCGACTTACAAAATGTGCCCATTTTCTGCCAGTGAAGACAACTTACACGGCTGAAGATTATGCAAAGTTGTATATCAAGGAGATTGTTAGGCTTCATGGTGTGCCCATATCTATTATATCAGACCGAGGAGCTCAATTTACGGCTAACTTTTGGAGGTCTTTCCAGAAGGGTTTAGGCACACAGGTAAATCTCAGCACTGCATTTCATCCGCAGACTGACGGACAGGCTGAACGTACCATTCAGACACTGGAAGATATGCTACGAGCATGTGTTCTAGATTTTAAGGGGAATTGGGATGATCATCTTCCACTCATAGAATTCGCCTATAACAATAGCTACCATTCCAGTATTAAAATGGCCCCATACGAGGCACTATACGGGAGGAGATGTAGATCACCAGTTGGATGGTTCGAAGTCGGTGAAACAGAATTATATGGGCCAGATTTGATTCACCAAGCTATTGAGAAGGTGAAAGTGATACAGGAGCGATTGAGGACGGCACAAAGCAGGCAAAAATCTTATTCTGATGTCCGACGTCGTGATCTAGAGTTTGAGGTTGGTGATTGGGTTTTCCTGAGGATCTCACCAATGAAGGGTATTATGCGTTTTGGGAAGAAAGGTAAGCTGAGTCCAAGGTATATCGGGCCGTATAAAATTCTTCGACGGATTGGACAGGTTGCTTATGAGTTAGAATTGCCATCCGAATTGGAATTTGTCCACCCGGTATTCCATGTATCTATGTTGAGAAAATGTATTGGAGACCCTTCTCGAGTCGTCCCTATCAAAGATGTACAAGTTACAGAGGACCTATCATATGAAGAAGTGCCAGTGGCGATATTAGATCGGCAAGTCCGCAAGCTGAGAACAAAAGATGTAGCTTCCGTCAAAGTATTGTGGAGGAACAAAAATATGGAAGAAATGACATGGGAAGCAGAAGAGGAGATGAAGTCTAAATACCCTTACTTATTCCAGAATGAAGATAACAAGGATGCTGGTGGAAGACAGGATACATTGGAAGGTGAAACGGCTCTATGAGGTAAGCAATAATTTGAGAATACTCCTCCTTAATACAAAATGGTGATATGTAGATAATGTAAATATGCATAATGCTTTGTGTAGCCTTGTGAAGCCATATGTTGGGCTTAATTACTTGCAAGTTTTGCTAGTGACCATTTTATAGGGGAAAATTGATCGGAAATTTCCATTGGAATCCACGATGATTAAAACTCCCCATAAACCCTTACATTCGAGGACGAATGTTCCTAAGGGGGAGGGTGTTACAACCCATATCCACATGTGTTAGTTCATGCCATATATTAGTTAACATAAATCCAAAAAGGAATTATCTTTGAGATGATAAGAAGTCAATCCTATTGGTCTTAAGTGATACAAGAGTGTATAAGGGTGATTAACCAGTATTAGAAGTTAAACGAATCAAGGATGTTGTAACTCGTATTTTCAGGTAATCTAGCGGTGCTTAATACACTCAAGAGGTCATTTATTAAGGTATTTTAATCATATAATATCCGTATCATAAGTCTTGAAGTCAAACGAGTTATGAAACAAAAGTCGACAAAAGTTGTCGCAACTTAGGTTCATAATTTTACTTAAACATTAGGTCAAATGTTTCTAATCTTTTCTCATAATTTACAAGGAATTACGGGGTGATCTACCCACCAAATTAAAGATCTATGAGTCTAGTTTCCAACGCATTAAACCGTTCATCGATACGATCTCGGAGTAGAGAGATATTCGCGTTTTCGCGAGACTGCGCCAAGCACCTCTCTATGGGGCCCACTAAGTCGGTTTAAGATATTTGGACCTATATAGGATGACTACAACCCGTTTTAAGTCATTTCTTTTCACTATTTTCAGACCTTAGAACCCTAGGAACATCCTCTCAAGGTTCTCTCAAGATTCAAGACCCAAAAAAGGGCAAACAACACAAATCAAGTGTCGGGAATTCCGTGGCGCTAGTAAGTCTCTTGTTCTTCTTGTTGTTGCTCATTTTTGTGTCGTTCCAGCTCGTGTGGGAGGTTGTTTTAAAGGGTTTATGTTCTGTAAATACTCCCTCATGTTCTTAATATCAATCCTAGGTGATTTCAAGCCTTCTAAAGTGATTCTAGTGCCGAAAAATACTAATTGATCGCTAGTTTCGCTTTTTTGTTGTTGTGGCAGCATTGGAGGGATATTTCATGGAAATTTAAGGTCAAATTGGAGTTGTTCTTTCTGTATAAAGGTAAGTAACCTCTTACTCTATATGTATTTAAGATTATCCAAGTTGCAGCTAAGCCATTGAAGCTAGAACTTGTGAAATATATATCGAAAGGCTTGGAAGTAATGTTATTGTTTTGTGGACTGTTTTGCGTTGTTGTTGGGCTGCATATTTTACTACTATCTTGTGGAGTTTTGGAGGAGTAAGGGTGTGGATAAACACCATATATATGTAGGGTTATGGGCTGATAGTTATTCGTAACATTTCCAGGTTGTTTGACACGACTACGGTGGTCGTCGTATGTATGGAGTGATTAGGCTGTGTGTGGACTATTTTGGGAGGCTCAATATGTTTATTATTGATGTTGTTTGGGCTGTTTGGTGACTGTTTTGAATGGTGTGAGGTCATATATATAGGGGAGGTTCTGTCCGTTTCATCGTAAAATAGGTTGTGGTCGATACATAATAGTTATGACGCTTAAATGATAATGATAGTATCGTTTCTCTTATTGTAGACTAAGGAGTTTTGACAATTGCATAGCTTGAGATTGGGGCAGTATATACAAGGTATGTGAGGCTATCCCTTTCCTTCTTTTGCACGACTCCGATTGTACATAATGTAATGAACGATCTTCCAAGATACTCTACTCTTAGAAGCTAGCAGTACTTACATTGTTTTCCCTCTTATGGAACGATTGATGTTAATGTTGCTTCTCTTAGTCTTATGTTATCAATGTTGTTGGTACTTCCTGATTCTTATAAGGTTCATAGTGAAGAGTTAGTCCTAATAACGTGTACAGAGGATACCGACCTTACGTCACTCCGAAAGGTTTAGAATGTGATTCCATGAGTCGAGCATGCATTATATATATGTATCTATTTTACTCTACCGAGCCACGCTATAGTTGGCCGGGTACGGCACCTATTGTGCAACCACTGATCAGTTGGGTTTTACCGAGCTCCACGTGGCCGGGTACGATTCTACCGAGCCTATTATGGCCGGGTACGATATGATGATGATGATGCCCATAGAGGCGAATGCTTTAAAGGTTTATGTATTTATACATATGTATCATGCATTTCATGTAAGTAGCCCTCAGAGGTACTAAGATGTTACAGGTTGTATATTCTCTATCCTTGCTTACATTACTGATCGTATTTATGGTTCCTTGCCTTACATACTCAGTACTTTATTCGTACTGACGTCCTTTTATTTGTGGACGCTGCATGTCGTGCTGCAGGTCCTGATAGACAGGCAGGTGCAGCTCCCCCACCACAGTAGACTGTCCAGTTCAGCGGTGATTGGCGAGATCCCTTCTCCGGACTTGCCTTGGTCTTGGTATGCAATTTTTGTTATAGACATTATGGGTATGTCGGGGCCCTGTTCCGGCTATGTTGCAACACTTATGTTCTTTTAGAGGCTCATAGACAGGTGTCGGCTCATGTATAGTTTGGTATGCCTTGTCGGCTAGTTTTTGTTGTATAGTCTTTCATAGTAGCGTGGTAGCTCATACCTTATATGTAGTTTCTTGATTGTCTGGTCATCCCCTGCTATGTATGTTCATGCCGTCATATTTTATTGCTGGTTGTCCATGATCTAGGTCTACCATTTATATTGATCTCGTCAGCCCTAAAAGATAATAATGAAGGTTAGATGAAATGTACGTTGGTGCTTGGCAAGTGTGGTCGGGTGCTAGTCATGGCCCTTCAGTTTGGGTCGTGACAAAACATTAGGCCTAAGACATGTATATTCCTATTTTATCAACACATGCCAAACAAATATTCCGTTCAAACACCAAAACAATTATGAAACCTGAAAATATAAGAAGAAACAGAGTGAAGAATAGACCTTTAATTGAGCAGCAGCCAAAGAAGCTAACGGGGATACAAATATGACGGAATCTCGAACAGAACCCCGTGCTGATGACAAATCGACCCTCTCCACTTAGACCAGAATACTCGTTCAAAGTTCTGTTTTCGAAGAAACATGCTATTTAAGAGGGTCAAAATCGAAAGGTCACCGGAGCTCCGATTTGGAATCTTTATGAGTTTTCTCTGTTGCAAATTTCAGGAGATGAAACAAATCATAAGTTAAAGAAGAAAGATTTTTTGGGAAGGATTGAAAGGTTTGCTTGCTCTTAAGAAGAGAATGATTCTATAGAGAAGGGAGGGGTGTCGCTGGGTTTTTCGTGACAGCATGGAGGTGAAGAGATGCGGCTGCTGCTTTGTTCTTCTTTAAGAAGTTGATGCCCATCTCCTTTTTCTGTGTGTCAGCCCTCTTTGTTAGGTCTAGGGTCTAATTGTTTTATAGGATTTTTTAGGTTAGGGCGTATGGGACTAGGAATTATGGGCTTGGGAATTATGGGCTAGGTTCAAAATTAGGCCTAAAAATGGGTAATTCGAGCCAGAGTTTTATTCTTTCCCCGCGAACGAGATTAAAAATACGATCTCATTTATTAATTAATTCTACTTAAGTAAAATAACTATTAAAATAAGACTGACCGTTAACACAAAACTATTTTTTCATATTTTTCAATATTAAAAATGACTACAAAACATTAATGAAACTACTTTTTTGTAATTTTCATTTTCTTGTAATAAAATAAAGTAAAAGAGTAAAAATTAGTTGAAATAGCTATATTAGGCCTAAATTAAATATTTACGTGGTAAAATATAAAAAATCTTGGGGAGGGTCAAAAATCACATGTCTACAGCTGCCCCTCCTTGACTGCAAACGCGAAGAGTTTTCAGACAAAGAACGACTAGACAGGTTTTTTGACCCGACCCTTATTTGGGAGAGACTAAAACTGAGAAAAGGGGAATGTGACCGAGCCCTAGTATCTGAGCTGCCTACATATCATTGGCTATAAAGGAATCAGGCCACGTGTAGTTTAGAGGTGAGTGAGATGATGGAGTATGCCGAGGTGGAGAGCCGGTCGAGGTGCCATTCCGCCGAGGTTCCGGTCCGCGGTCCTGTTATTACATCAAAAATCAAAAGACGAAAAAGACTAGCTAAGCCTGTCAACTATGAGTTACAAGATTCCTATCTATAAGTCTTCTGATGCTTGATCTTTAGCCTTGAATGGTTCTTCATGCGGACTTTGGATTTGAACCTTGACGCTTGCTAGTTGCAGGTGCTAGCTCGTTCTTCTTCAGATTTTCGGATCAAGACCGGACATGTTGTGCTTGTGACCTCAACCATGTCTTGAGAAGCTCATATCATTCATCAACTTCTGCATTTGGATTAACTTCTTGCCCTTCTCTTTTTTTTTCTTTATTGTGACTAACTTCTGTTGATCAGCTCGGACTGTTGACTCGCATTCTTGCCGCGAGCTTCTTTTGTTGCTGACTTGAATTGTAATCTGAGATGCTTTCCCTTTTCTTCAGGTGGATGCCTGATTACTGAACTCGAATTAAAATCTGAGATGTTTTCCTTTTCTCCAGGTGGACGCCTGATTACCGACACTTAAATTGTTTCCCTTCCCTAAAACTGGTGATGTTCTCCCTTGCTTTCCAGGTGATTGCCTGATTGCCAAAATTTTATATGTATTCCCCTGCTTTCCAGGTGGGCGCCTGATTGCCAAAATTTTGACTGTATTCCCGTGCTCTCCAGGTGGGCGTCTGATTGCTGAACTTGAACTGTACTCCCATGCTCTCTAGGTGGGCGCCTGATTACTGAACTTGAACTGTATTCCCGTGCTCTCCAGGTGGGCGCCCGATTACTGAACTTGAATTGTATTCTCGTGCTCTCCAGGTGGGCGCCTGATTGCCAAAACTTGAACTATATCCCGTGCTCTCCAGGTGGGCGCCTGATTGCTGAATTTGAACTGTATTCCCGTGCTCTCCAGGTGGGCGCCTGATTGCCAAAACTTGAACTGTATTCCCGTGCTCTCCAGGTGGGCGCCTGATTTCAACAAAACTTGAACTGTATTTCCGTGCTCTCTAGGTGGGCGCCTGATTGCTGAACTTTAACTGTATTCCTGTGCTCTCTAGGTGGGTGCCTGATTGCTGAACTTGAACTGTATTCTCGTGCTCTCCAGGTGGGCACCTGATTGCTGAACTTGAATTGTATCCCTGTGCTCCCCAGGTGGGCTCCTGATTTCAACAAAATAGATAAAATAAAGAAAATGTTCTGCCCCAGTTTGGTAGCTGGGCACATATGTGAGTGTTAACTGAATCATGTTACCGAATATTTTAAGAATTTGAAAGCTAGATCCCATTATCCAAGAGGGTCCTGACAACTCCTAGTTAAATGACGGTTTTAAATCTAAATTATATCTTCTAAAGGTATGACTCCCACTAAACCTTGTTATCTAAGAGGGTCTTAAAACTTCATCCCATTATTCAGGAGGGTCCTGAAAATCAAAAATCAAGTCTTATCTTAAGAGTGACAACTTTTACGACTAAATTATACTACCCTACAGCAGAACTTATGCTAAATCTTGTTATCTAATGAAAATCTTAAAGCTAAGTCCCATTATTCAGGAGGGTCCTGAAAGCTCTTAATTGACCTATCTCAAGCATGAAAATTTTGAAGCCAATTTATATTCTTTTGGGGTACATTTACGCTAGACTTTGCTACTCATGATTGTTTTGAATTTTAAACTAGGTCCCATTTTTCAGGAGGATCCTGAGAATTTATGGTCAAACCTGTCTGGTGCTTGATTTTCCTTACGGAGGGTTTCTCCGAAACAAACAAAATTTTCTGCCCCTGTTTCAAATCAAAGAACAATCTTGTCAGTTCAAAAATATGGTTGTTGGTTTTTGGCCTTGACTTTGAGGGCGATGGCTCCTTTACTTCCCATGGTAACTGATTTCCGCTCGAAGACCTTGCTTGCTTATTGACTAACCACTTTCTCTGTCACCCTTATCACAGAATATATCTCTTCTCCGTTAAAATCCAATACCCTCTATCTGTTGCATTGCTCATAAACCGACATTTACCAAACCTTTGTGTTTCACATAAACCCCAAAGCATATTGATTGTTACCAACTCAGTGCGCACGTTGTTCATTCCTGATTTAAATCACTGACCTTGGCCTTGAGGTCTATTGCCCCCATCGCTTGCCATGATAACTTTGATTTCTGCTTGGAAGATCTTGTTTGTCACTAGTTTACCACCCCTTTTTGTCAATCTTATCACAGAAAATACCTTTGATCTGTTCACCCTAACCCTCCATTTGTTGCATTGTTCATTAATTGATATATACCAAGCCTTTGTATTTCATACGAATCCCAAAGCATGTTGATTGTTACCAACTCAATGCGCTTGTTGTTCTTTCCTGACGTATGCCACTTTGATGTGCTAACCAGATCCCGTTTTGTGTAATTTGGAAAGATGGTGGTAAATTTTGAAGTCATTTCTCACTTGTTCTGACCAAACAGACTCAGGAACAGGAAGTAAACAAGACAAAAGAAATAGAGTAAAGGAAAATGGAAAGAGATGATTCCTAACAAGAAAACTACACAGTAGGAACCTATCAAATGTGAATACCAACTCTAATGACCATGACATTCACCTATGGCCTTTTTTGTCAATGCAAGTCGGATGTTCAACTCTTGTTGTACCCTTAAACCGTGAAACTGGGCTTCAATGCTCTGATTATCTAATCTGATTCACAATCCTTATTCGACTTGTAGTGCCCGAAGGGTTTTCACCATCAACCCTCTCTCATTTTGTTCTTTCTCTCAACTTACAGTTGCCTCAAGGTGCCCGTGAAGGTTTTCACCAATAAGACTCTCTCATTTTTTATATCTCTCAGCTTTCATCGCCTTACGGTGCCTGTGAGGGTTTCCACCAATAAGACTCTCTCATTTTTCAGTTTTCCTTGTTTGGACCGGAGTGTTGTCCCTGATATGAATTACCTTTACTTGCTCGACTTGGCATCTCTCGAAGACTGATCGGAAGGTATTTCTTTGGACCGTAATATGGGCTTTTGGATAGGGTTAGAAAGAAAGGGTATCAAAAGGCTCAAAACAATTCAAATGGGTTCAAGATTACAACTTTCGGAATCAGAATTCTTACAACAACCACAACTTCAGCCCAATTCCTTTGCTTGGGGACTTTTGAATTTTTACTTTGATGAGACCAAACTGTGAGGCTGCCTACGTATCCTTAAAAGGAATCAGGTCGAACGTAGTTCATGTCATAGAAATTACTTTTGTTGTTGTGATTTTTCTTTTCTTTTCCTTCCTCTTTCTCTTCTTTTCTTTTCTTTCTTCCTTTTTCTCTTTTTGCTATTTTTTTGTTTTTTTGTTTTTTTTTCTTATCTTTTTCCTCTTTTTTCTTTCTTTTTCTTTTCTTCTTCTTTTTTCCTCTCTCTCTTTTCATTCTTTTTCTTTTCTCTTTTTCCTTTACTTATCTTTCGCGCTTGCGTTTCTGATCTTTGCTACTGATTCCAAAAGAGGGGTATGAAAGGAAATAAGTAAGGCTCAAAAGGGGTAACAAAGGATAAAGTATTTAGATAGCATAGCAAAATGCCTTCATCATTCCAGTCTTCAAAATATGCCAAGTACAAATAAATACAATTTAACCAAAGAAAATGATA
The DNA here is from genome assembly GCF_000393655.2 of Nicotiana sylvestris. Taxonomy (NCBI): domain Eukaryota; kingdom Viridiplantae; phylum Streptophyta; class Magnoliopsida; order Solanales; family Solanaceae; genus Nicotiana; species Nicotiana sylvestris. The sequence goes on from NC_091062.1 coordinate 33,702,872, forward strand.
TATAATATCTCTTGACCGCATCGGAATTGATGGCCATTTCTACACACTTGCCTTCTATATCTGTTAAATACAAAGAACTATTGGACAACACTCTCACTCTTATTACCACGAACAACCCCTGTCAATTTGGGCAAACTTGCCTTTAGCTTCAACCCGATGCGCCATGATGCATTTCAATAGGATTTCTTTATGTTATATCTGCCCTAGTTTCACACAATTCGGGCTTGAAGTGATCTCAAAATGCCTTTGCTTATTTCCCCTCAAATGTCCCTACATCTTCAAAATTGTTTCATTGCTTCATAACTAAATTGACTTTTAAAAACCAGGTTGAGAATTACGCGTGCATGTCATGTCACTAGAACCAGCATTAGACTTGGCATAGAAGAGAACTAAACAAAGAAGATGACTAGAAATAACAAAAGACAGGAAATTGCATTAGACAGACGGTGAAACGGTTCGAATAACAAAATAAGTAAAACAAACTGGGGTACAACCCTAGAACAAAACTAGGTAACACTAAATAAGTTGCTATGGCTAAAGGAACTAGGAAAAATAAAAGGATAGAAGGGTTTGAGTCACAAGACAATATCTGGATTACAATCCTGAAATAACCCGGACAACAGAAATGACAACAAAATAAACCACCAAAACTCCTCCCTGGCTAACCAAGAAAAGAGCGTCTTTATAATCACCAAACTCAACATCTTAGCCACTGACTTCTGCATTAACAATACTAGGACCTTCACAGGTCTCCATCACATTGTTCTTAATAAATTGCTTTTGGGTTCCCTTTGCCTGCTCGTTCTTAGGATCAAACTCTAATAGCTCTTAAAGCTTTGCAGCGCGTGGACCTCCGAGGATCTCAGAATAATTCTCATATTACTTTTCAAAACAAATCATACCCACCATATGCGTCTTATTATGAACAGGCGATGGACTTTGGCTAGTGTCTGCTGCATCTGGATTTTGCACGACAATGTCACTTGCATCAATAAGCTCCTGAATTGCCTTTTTAGGTGCCAACACTTTTCTGTATCATGCCCCGAGGCATCTGAGCAATATGCGCACCTTTGAGAAAAATCAAACTTCTTTGGAAGAGGGTTTGGCATTTTTAATTGAATCGGCTTCAACATGTCCAATTTCCTTAGCCTCTGGAACAGACTGGCATATAACTCTCCCCATGGAGTGAAGGTTTTTTTCTTCTGCAACCTCTCATTCTTAAATGCTTGATTGGGCCGGAAACCTGATCCAGGAGGGTTTTGGTAGGCTCGTTGAGGCGGGTAAGACATTTGTAGACGTGGTACGGGCCATCACGGGCCTCGTGGGTGTGGAGCATATGGTGGTGCACTGTGGACAGGGTACTGGGAAAGTTATGTACGACTTTGGGGGTTCTGTAGAGAGAAGTAGCATTGGGGAGGGTCATCTGGTGCACAAGGATATCCATGGGGCCGATGTCGAGGCTGAGAGTGTTGAGCAGGAATGCCCAGCAGATCATTTTCTATTTCTCTTTCTTGCACCCAAACTTATTGGGATGTTCTGAATGTCTTTTGTAGTATCTGTTAATGTAGAATAACTTATGATTTTGCCTAACTTGATTCCCTCTTCTACCATCTCTCCCATTTTTAGCACATCATTGAAAGGCTTTCCCACGGTCGTGATCAAA